>NC_064616.1:612021639-614938306 GCF_023898315.1 Schistocerca nitens | reverse complement strand
TGCGAACCTTGCAGAACTAGCACTCCTGAAAGAAAGGATATTGCGGGGACATGGCTTAGCCACAGCCTGGGGGATGTTTCCAGAATGAGATTTTCACTCTGCAGCGGAGTGTGCGCTGATATGAAACTTCCTGGCAGATTAAAACTGTGTGCCAGAACGAGACTCGAACTCGGGACCTTTGCCTTTCGCGGGCAAGTGCTCTACCAACTGAGCTACCGAAGCACGACTCACGCCCGGTACTCACAGCTTTACTTCTGCCAGTACCTCGTCTCCTACCTTCCAAACTTTACAGAAGCTCTCCTGCGAACCTTGCAGAACTAGCACTCCTGAAAGAAAGGATATTGCGGAGACATGGCTTAGCCACAGCATGGGGGATGTTTCCGGAATGAGATTTTCACTCTGCAGCGGAGTGTACGCGGATATGAAACTTACTGGCAGATTAAAACTAGCACTCCTGAAAGAAAGGATATTGCGGAGACATGGCTTAGCCACAGCCTGGGGCTGGGGCTGGGGCTTTAAATACAAGCTGTAACGGTCGTGAGTGTTAGTTACCTTTCAGACTATTCAGACTAGACATGATGAGGTGATGTTAGTGAAGAAAGCCTCCGCAAAAGCCTGCCATTCATGAAAAGAATTTCATTTTGGTGATTTTCAACAGTATAACGCTCGCCCACATATCGCTGTTGTAGCCCAGCATCCTCTATGGAGGATCGACATATTGCCTTGGCATGCTCAATCAGCAGATCTGTCTCCAGTCGAGCATATATGAGACATCACCATATGACAACTCCAACGTCATCCACAATCTGTATTGGCAGATCAAGTGCAACAGGCATGGAACTCCATCCCAAAAACAACGTCCTGTAGCTACGCAACACAATTCATGCACATTTGTATGCTTTCATTCAACATTATGGAGCTTACACTGGTTTTTAATGAAACAGCACTTCACATTTGCAATGGCTTATTTCGTGCTTGGATTGACCTTTCATCTTGCTATGTTAATCACTCAAATCAGTTACACAGGTAAATGTATTCACAAGATTTCATTACTTTACCTTAATTATTTTTAGGTGCTGCAATTTTTTCTCTATCAGTGTGTACACACACACACACACACACACACACACACACACACACACACACACACACACAGTGTGAAATTTGAATCACTCTCGAGTGAAGAGTGTGAGAATGGGAGTGACCTAATCCTCTCCATCCAGATGAATCATTTCTTGTCGTAGTGCGACAGGCCCACATTCAACTGCATTGTATTACGTATCACATGACGCTGTAACCAAAAGTCTACTTTGCACACCATAAGCAGAGATGAATTACCACTTCTTGTAGTCCACAACTGTGAGAGCGTGTGAGGCCACATGACATACATCCTTAGCCCATCTTTGTATGGCACCTGCATCTACATGGCACACTCACGTTTTGGATCTGAGTCCCACAAACTCCGCTCTTTGTGAGCCATTCGCCTCATCTTTCATCTGACTGATAACCTTCTTGTTCTAATGAGTTATACAATAAGGATTAACATTCAAGTATCCAGACCAGTCGAATTCCTCAGAATTGTACCTAACTATTTCATATGCATTGCAGTACTTTGCCCAGTACATGAAACTGTCTGGATTCGTATTAACTGTCTTGGTATCAGCCAAGTTTGGTTTTGCAAACTCGTAGTGGAATCGGTACATGTGCAGTTTTGGGAGTTCCAGAATAGAGGAAAAGGTGTAATAATGGGCACAGGTGAAATTATGGGCACCCCTCACGAAAAGGGTATGGGCAGTGCTGCAGTCTGGAGACCACGACTGAAGACGGTGCCTATTATTGACGGACGGTAGCAGTGAACAGTTGGAAGCATTGTTTCAAACAATGTAGTTACAGCCTCGGTTACTGTGTGTGTTGGTGTTTGTTCAGGACTCCAAACGTTTGGCACGTACGTGAAAACGTTTTCCTTTTATATCCTTCTGACTGGTTTAAAACGATTTCTCAATTATATCCGGAATAACGGAATCCTAAGCTACTTTTAGGAGCACATTTTACGTTACACACGCTTTTAGGTTAGACGTGATAGTGGCCACGTTGATCAAGAATTGTTGGTGTAAATATGGGCCCATTAGGTTGGTGTAAAAATGGGCTCCTATTTAAGGAGGACCCATAATTACATCACCACTTCTTTTAAACAATGTAAAACATTTAAATAATTTTATGGGGATATGGTTAGTCGAATTTTTGTTTAAAGTCCATATATACAACTCACACTGCAACAAACAAACAAATGAAATTTTCAGTTTGCGATAATAGACTCCAATGCTTTTGTTCGTCATTGCAGAATGCTGAGAACGAAGAAGCGCTATGAAAGTAAGAACCAGAGGTATCAGTGGGATAAATCTCAGATTCGGAATGCCTCGTAACACTTTGCAGAGATTTCTTAAACTTGACAAAATCCCTGAACAAACGATTCAAGAGACAAAGCTTGCAGACCTCGAAAAACAACTAGTTTCTTAGCTCTAGAGAAATAGTGTGACAACCACTTTCAAAGGAGGAGAAGCAGGACGAGCTTGGGCTGACGTTTTCCTTGAAAGACAAAGGGTCAGCTGTCAATTCGCAAACCTTGTGGAACTTCATATGCCAGAGCCTTAGGTTTCAATAAAGAGAATGAAATGGTTTTCTTTGATTTATTGGCAGACACTTTCAACAAACACTCATATCCAGCAGACCGAGTGTATAAGGTGGGCGACACAGGCCTGTCCATTGTCCAAAGTGCCGGCACGGTAGCTCAGCGTGTTCGGTCAGAGATCTGGTTGGCCTCTGTAATAAAAAACTGAGTGAAAGGATCGACAACGTACTTGAATGGATGTCATGTGACGTCCGCAACGAGCCCAACAAAACGATCAACAACGAACAAAATGAAAAAAAAAAATCCTTAAGTTCTACCGTCTGGAGCAGGAAAGAGGCTACAACCATAGTTATCGCATGCATGATCACTTCGGGGCATTATGTCCCACCAACGATAATTTTCCCTATAACCAAGCTCTAATGAGGGGCTGCCCCCCTGGTGCAATTGGTTGAGCCCATCTTTCAGGATGGGTTGAAAACATTTTTTTTACCGATTGGTTCGTTCACTTCATTGAGAAAACATGTCTGATTGAACAAAGGCCTGTTCTCCTCATCGTGGATGGTCATTATAGCCACGTTCGGAATCCAGATGTGATTGACTTGGCGAAAGAACACCACGTAACTATCATCTCACTTCCTCCACATTGTACCCACAAACTGCAGCCTCTTGATAAGACGTTCATGCGACCTCTGAAAACGTACTACAGTGAGGCAGTGACAGTGTGGTTGCGTCACAATGGGCGTCTTCTCACACATTACGAATTTATTGAGGTTTTTGGCCAAGCCTACCTTCTTACCCAATCAGCTGAGATAGCAATACACGGATTCAAAGTAACTGTGTTATACCCTATTAACCGTTACATCTTCACCGACGCTGATTCCATAGCTGCATAGTTGGTTGCAGGAAAAACCTGCTCCACAGTAGAACATAGACCTAATGTTTCTGAATCACATGCTCCTCTACTTCCTATCTCTGGACCATCGACATCACCTCCTTCCTCTTCAGGTTGTCCTGATGTACAGTCACATCAAGCTCTAGCTGTGCTAGTTGATGAAGCCATTGAAACACCGGGAAGTTCTCCAGGAACTTCAACAAATGCAGTTTCACCATTCGATATATCTCCTGTCCACAACATTAAGAAGAGAACCACAATGCGGGGGTGAAAAGCAGCAACCACCTGCCACATCACTGGAACGCCATACAAAGATCAGTTAACAAAGTCGCTTGACAAATGTATTGTCAAGAAGAGGTTGTTGAGTTTCTCTGCGGTAAGAGGCCGCCCTGCGGACAGAGGTGCAAAATCCAAAGCCCTTCAAAAAGAAAATCTGTTCCACAAAACTATCTGATTCATCATCGGACTCTTCAGGCTCCTGCAGCTCTCACCTTGCGGACAGCGATAATGACCTTGATGTGAACGAGGGGGATACAATAGACTCAAGCGAAGCACGTTGCATCTTTTGTGATGAAAAGTTCTCTTAAGACAGAAGAGGTGAGGTGTGGGTTAAATGTGTTATGTGCATAACGTCGGCACAATTAGTGCTGGCGCTGAAGGAGCTACTTAGATTTGCGATTACTGTAAATAATTTTAGATTTCATGCATAAATTTGCGAGAGTTGCTTTTTGTAGACTAGTCTACCATTCTGTATTGTTTTAACCCTTTTCATAAAAATACTTAAATAGATTTCTTGCACCTTTTTGTGGATGCCCGTATTTGCAACCCCTTTCTTCTATTTCCATTTTACAAGCTTTTTGTAAATCTTTGTTTTCGAATAGAAATAATGGATACTAATCATTGTTTCGCCACTCATCATTTCTTAAATTTGTTATAGTTGTTAATGAAGGTATGAAATCTAGAATTTTTACGGAAGAAGGTACCTTTAAGTCAAAAACAAAAGAGGGTGTCTATATTTACAGCTTTTCCTCTACACATATTGATACAGACGGGATTCATGAACTCCACTGAATTTTAGCCCTCTCCACAGTGAATAGCCCTTCACTGAAAATTGTGGCTCCATTAAAATTTCGCCTAATGATGTAATCTCTTGCAACATAATTCCCATCCCATCGGTAAACTAAATTAATTTCGCAGTGGTTTCTAAAATTCTCCACGCGTTTTGCCGAAAACAGGATTATTCGTTAATTTGTAAAAATCCTTTTCAAAATCAAACATCATGAGAGCTCTTTTTTTGGTGTTATGGGTTACTGGTTGAGGGAGATGGTAAGGGTGATTCTAATAAGTCTCATCTCCAACATGAGACACTGTTGGAGGCTTCTTTAACGTAGACTGTATCTCTGTTTATTCCACAGAGTTGTCATCAGTTTGGGTGTTGAACCATTTCATAGGACTAGATGGTCTGGATACAGTGGCCAGTCGCTGTGCATGTCATGCAAATTGGTGGAATATTCCACGTCTGCCTTCAAGACATAACTGTCACCAGCATTCAGAGTCACATCATGGATCTCTTCTTCCATTCTGGCAATCTGATCATCGTACAGCCATTGGAACCCTCCAAATGGCAAAGATTGTTGCATGGCGTGCCCATAGAGATTGTTCACATCCAATTACATGATGTAACTCAATTCGTCAGATGGCCTCCTCATTCATTCGAGAGTTATTCGCCATGACGTACCTCTGCATGCTCACAAAGTCCCCCATGAATCCCACGTTTGAGAAAGAGCAACGCGTCAGCATCGCTCAACAGTTCAATGTTGATACAGGCCTTTTCAAACAATGGGTCCCACAATAGCCCTGGCGTGCTGTAATAGAAGGCAGAGTCTATAGTGGATGTGTCCATGTACAAACTCCAGAATTTATCATAAGTGTCTGTGAGCAGGAGTACATCTGTATCCACTTGCAGTTTAGCATATTGCCTAAATCATAGATGTCAAACTCTTCCAATCATTCACTGCATGCCTATACTTCCCATCCATTATGATAGTGCCTGTGAGCTTGCTGGTGAATGTGGTTATATCTGACAACATAGTTTCGTGGAGTCTCTCCATTGAATCCAGGTATTTATAAGGAAAGACTATCTTCTTTGTCACAAGCTGATACTTGACATCATCGGGATATGTGTCTCTGGTGATATGTGTATCCTCCCGATGCACTGTCTCAGCAAGTTTCTGAAGAGATGTGTGCATGAATCGTAATGAAGCCAGGAAGAAGAATGTAACTCTTGGCATAATTCGCTTGGAGAATGAAATGTAGTTATCAACATTGTCAGGTATGACACTGACCTTATCATTCTTCAACTCAGAATCACCCAAGTGATCAACAGGAAAGGGAGCATCATACTCACTCAAATTGTGGAAAAAAAACAGACGTGTTATGGCAGTTTGTATTTCAAGTTACATACATAGTGAGTTGGTTAAATTCTCCGGGGGTAAAATAGTCCCCCATTCGGATCTCCGGGCGGGGACAACTAAAGAGATACCGAAATCCAAAAACAATGTAAGAAGTATAGCAACATGGAACGTCAACTCACTTCTTAAATGTGGTAAACTGGAAAACTTGAAAATGGAAATGAAACGAATGGATATTGATGGACTGGGAGTCCCAGAAATGAGATGGCCAAACGCTGGTGACTTTTTGTCAGGGGTTACAGAATCATACACACTGGAACAGCACAAGACAATCCCGGGATTGCAGGAGTGGGAATTATCCTCAATAAAGGGATGGGATTAAGAGTAAAAGGATTTGTTCAACACAGTGAGACGATAATTTATGTCAGATAGGAAACTAAACCAAGAGACACAATCATAATCCAAGTATACATGCCAACTACGAGGCATGAGGATGATGAAATCGACATGATGTATGACCACCTTGAAGAAGTAATTGGCAGAATTAAAGGAGCTGAAAACCTAGTCATCATGGGAGATATGAGTGCCGTTGTTGGGGAATGTAAAGAAGAGAGTGTGGCATGGAATTTTGGATTAGGAATAAGAAATGAAAGAGAGGATAAACTTATAGAATTCTGCCAAAGAAATAAACTTTGCATTACAAATACCTTCTTTAATCATCATCCAAGAAGAAGATATACTTGGAAAATGCCTGGTGACATTAACATATTTCAAATTGACTTTATATTAGTGAAGCAAAGATTTAAAAACCAAGTTAAGGACAGCAGATCATATCCAGGCTGTGATGTGGAAAGTGACCACATACTCGTTATGATGACGACTGAACTAAAATTCAAGAACATTAAAAAAAAGAAGTACATGTAAATGGGATTTGACATACCTGAAAAATGAAAGTACACTGAAGCACTATCAACTAGAAACAGACAAGAAAACAAATACAGAGGACTGCAATTACATCCAAAGCAGCTGGGAAAAAATAAAAACTGATATTTTAGAAGCAGCAGAAGAAGTAATAGGAAAAGAAAGGACAGAGAAAAGGAAGGAATGGATCACTAATGACCTACTAAATATGACGGAAGAAAGAAGGAAATTAAAAAAAATTCTGTGAAGAGGGAAGACCAAGAGAAAGAGTCTGAAAAACAGAATCAACAGAGACGCAAAACAAGCAAGAGAAAAATACCTTGAAGATCTCTGTATTTCAGTTGAGGACAACATGAGAAAGGGAAATATTGACAAAGCCTATAAATGTGTGAGACATTTCTTTGGAGACAGAAGAAACAAGTGTAGGGCTGTGCTGGATGAAAATGGCAATATGTTGGATGACGATGATGAAATTGCAAGAAGATGGAAACAATACATAGGAAAACTGTACAGCGGACCAGAACTGTTTGAAAACATCATGGAAGAAGAAACAGAAGTAGATGCACACAACATAGTGAACCTATATTAAAGGAATAGTTTGAACTAGCTCTGAAAAAACTGAAAAACAACAAATCTCCTGACGATAGACAATATCCCAGCTGAATTTCTGTAATCTGAGAGGAGAAAAACTGAATCAGGAGTTGTGTAATCTTGCTTTCAACATGTACGAGCAGGGTAAAATTCCTACAGACTTTGAGAAAAACATTATGATCCCCATTCCAAAGAAGGCAAATGCTACAACATGTGAAAATTATAGGACGCTCAGCCTAGTTACTCACGCCTCTAAAATAGCAACCTCAACTATCCTAAAACACATAGAACAAACAGTCGAAGCTACACTATCCGAAGACCAGTTTGGATTCCGGAAAGATAGAGGAACCAGAGAAGCAATATTTGCTCTAAAACTAATAACAGAGAAGCGACTAGCTAAGAACCTGACAACACACATAGCTTTCGTAGATGTAGAGAAAGCCTTTGATAATGTTAAATAGGATAAGATGTTTGAGGTCCTCAAAAAAGTAGGAATTGACTATAAAGATAGAAAAATGATATGGAACCTGTATAAAAACGAGACAGCAGTTATCCGTGGACGGAAAAAACAAGAAGAGGTGCAGATACGGAAAGGTGTCCGACAAGGTTGCGCACTATCCCCTGTTATCTTTAACCTATACATTGAAGAGGCGCTGAAAAAAGTAAGGGAAAATTCACAGACATGTGTAGTAATTCATGGTCACCGAATAGATATGATAAGATATGCTGATGATATAGCTGTCCTAGCTGAAAGTGAAGAATATCTTGTAGTCCTACTGAATAGAATGGATAAAGTTATGGGGGAAGAATATACGAGAATTAATAAAGCAAAAACAAAAGTAATGGCATGCGACAAAAAAGATCAAGCGAAAGTCCAAGTTCATGGAAGCAATGAACTGCTTGAACAAGTTGATAAATTTACTTATCTGGGCAGTAATATTACCAGGGATGGAAGGAGCAAGGCAGAAGTGAGAAGTAGAATTGCTCAAGCAAAGGCTGCTTTTAACAAGAAGAAAAACATCTTAACATCTAAGAGCATCACCCTTGAAATCAGGAAAAGATTTTTGAAATCATATGTGTGGAGTGTGGCATGCTATGGGTGTGAAACATGGACTCTCGGGACAGAGGAAGACCAGAAGCTAAATTCTTTTGAAATTTGGTGCTATAGACGCATGCTCAAAATAAAATGTATCGACAAGGTCACAAACGAAGTGGTTCTGGAAAGAGCAGGAGAGAAGAGAAGCTTCTGGAGTTTCATTGTTAAAAGATGAGTACAATTTACAGGCCATCTATTAAGACATAAAGGACTCCTGAACACAATCATAGAGGGATATGTCGAGGGAAAAAGACCAAGAGGAAGACCCCGGCTGAGGTACATGGATGAAATCGTGAAAGATGTGGGATGTAACACCTATAAAGAAATGAAGAGAAAAGCTGAAAGATGCAGAGAATGGAGACAAGCTGCCATTGTAGCTGTTGCAAACCAATCCTTGGATTGACCACTACAGAAGAAGACATAGTGAGCTGCAGTGTGGAACTTCCCCTTTAGATAACAGTGGTCTCTGCGTGGAGTCTCTGCATCTCTATCTAGTGGCACCCCACCAACATAACAGTCAACTGGCTGTTTGTATAATGCATCATTGCGCTACGATTTGGTCATAGGAATGTTGTTGCAGTATATCTCTTCAACATGCTTTTCGAGCTCAGAGATCAAGCATGTCGCAGAATATTCCCTGACATATGATTCGAAATGATAGAGATTGAAGCCACATGAGCATACAACTTGATACGCCTCTGGTTATGGTACATGTCGTTCATTGAAAGTGATGTGAGAGGCTGTGGGATCACCTTAACGATGAACCACGGGAAATAGTATGCTCTCAGAGTCAGTGTGTACAATGAAGTTACAGCTTTCCTGGCTGTGGGCACTCTTAAACTGTAAGAACGTTTTATCCTGGATAGGCATATATCGGTTCCTATCTCGAACAGTTAATCACATGTCTTTCTAAATACTCTTGCCTAGTGAAAGAGTTGAGGCATCTGGCAAAAATGCCGTTTATGCTCATGTTTACTTAGGTGGTTGAAAAGTAGCTGGAAGATGTTTTTCATCCAGATATAGTGTTGCTCCTCACCCTTGGAGTATGGCAGTAAATCTGTGTATTTTGGACACTGACTTGCAACTTTGGGTAAGTAGAGGAGTGTAGCGACTTTTGAGTTACTTCTTTCTGCACAGTGAGCTCTTGGTCATTATCTCCTGGCTTGCTTTTCTTACCTTCCTGATGACCATAAATGTGGATTGAATAATCATGGTTCTGCCTCTCGAATTTTGGTATGTCCTGGATTCTGACAGGTAATGAGATATCGTTTAAGCTATAATGACCACAGACGCTAGTTATTTGCATGTACCTCTATTCATTGTGTTTTTTGAGTATTTACTATCGCAAGCCAGAAGCGACCATGCAGATCAATATTTATCCTCCTTTTTTATATTCTGCATATTAATACGTACATACCTGTGTAGTGGCAATATTTTTTAGAAGAGGGTGGAAACTGCTTCCCCAACCCCCGCCCCCCCCCCCACCCACTAACCTGATCAAAAACAGGCAAGAAAACATTAAGGTGCAGTACACAGTTGAGTGCTTCACCTGCTCTCGATAAAACTTCCATAACACTATACCACTCTACAGTCGACTCACCAGCGATACTTCACTCCACAGAACTAAATTATTGTCTCCTCCGGGTAGAAGGTATAGGGTAGGGGGGGGGGGGCATCAGCTCACAGTGAAGAAGTGATTTGCACAGAATGGCAGGACACAATGGATTGTTGACGACTTTAGGGAGCTCCCTCTCCAACACTGTTTGGCACGCAGGATCTTGATATCCAACACTAGTGTTATCATTGTGGTATTACAAGGTCCTTTCGCTGATAGTGCCAAAAACTACAGAGTTGTTCAATGCAGCCGTGTGATTTACTAGATGATCCATAACAGAGCACTCTGTAGGACTGCTGCTACTAGGCCCAGGACGTTGCCGTGATAATGGCAGTACGGTTGATTCTGAAGTGAGCGTGGCATACATACGCTCCAGGACTGGGGTAATCGCAGTGACGGGGGTGTGGACAGTCTCTGTGACCACTGTACTTGAGATCACGAGCTTCATAGCCTGAGCTGGTTTATGATGACTAAATCATACTCGGGTATAGCTGCGATGTTGAAAGCCCCCTCCATAAGGCGCCGATACTCTTACAAAAAGGAAGAAAATGCCAGAGTGATAAGTATCTCTCACACACACACACAACAGACGCATACATCTGTCAATAATAATAATAATAATTTCTGATATTTTGTTGTTCACTGATGGCAATAAAAGATTTTTAACCACTCGTCGTCTTTCTTATAGTTAGCGGTAATATGTGCATATTCCATTACTTTATGGTCCAATTTGAACTTACATCTGCGGCTATGTTCCCATGAAGGGCATCTATAACAAAAATCATCATGAGTATTGCATGAAAGTGGAAAATCAGCTGTAGAAGAAGAAGAAGTAATATCACTTACGTATCTGATTCTGTGCAATTGGACTAATACCCCAGGAACTTTTGGTCGAGAATTACGAAATTCAGTCACACATTGTTGTATACAGATCTCAATAACCTTCCTGCAAACTGTCTATGGAGGATCGCATGTTTGATCATGGAAGAGAGGTGCTTAGAATCAAGTCGTCAAAACCTAACAAAAGAGTGAGGTCATCAGTCTCATTGCCATTACCAAAGTCCAAAGTCGAACTGATGTATCATACTGATACACCAGTCAATGCTCGGACTGAAATGGGACAGAGCTGATCAGCGCTGTTTATTTATAGACGACACAAGCTCGAGCTAAATTTTACCATTGTGCTGGGCTATTGTCTTTTTACTTACAACGATAGTAATCGAACTAAATTGAATGCATAAATTTTATGTGTATAATTTGAACTGTTTAAATACATTTAAATTTTATAATTCATCTCTTGAAATTATGAGGAATGAAGGAAAACGTAAAAAAAGTAGCAGTGGGAATCGAACCAGAGCAGGCGAATTGCCAGTCAGTGAGCACGTCATCTTTTATTTTCAGGCATTCATGACCACTAACACAACTTACTGAGTTGAGCATGTGAGAAGACGTAATGTGTAAAGGTTTACTATACTGCATTAAATAAACGGTAAATAACAACCTAGAAACCACTGGTCCGCACCGCTATTAGAATTTGCATCACAAGACAAGTGTGGAACAATTTATTTTATATGCACTGCTCTCCTTCCTCTTCTGCAACCCGTCCTTCCACGCGCCATCATTCGCCTTCATCGGCGCCGGCTTCATTTGGCATATAACTTAATTTCTTTTTTTAATTTCCGTTTCCAGGATTTGTTCCTCTTCATCAGTATCACTCAGAATTTGAAAAGAAGCTGAATTCTTCTTTTGCTTAAACCTTATAAGTATAATATGAAAAATACACCATGAAAAAATCACACCTCCAGGATTAAAATTGAATTCAGTATATGTATAGACTTTTTGCATATGAATAATATGTAAATGAACTCACCGCTCTCTAAAGAAAAGTGAATTCTTCCTTCTTACATTCGTTACAACTAAATCAAGAAAGAACCCTCTTGTCTGTTGTGTTGGAAGAGAAACAGAAACATCTTAATTCCGTGAAGCAGAAACTAGAACCTGAAACTATAACGTAAAAAAGTCCATAATGAGCGTAATCTTCTTCATTTGGTCCATCTGACTGCAAATCACTTTGTGGTGGAGATATCACGTTGTGGAAAGCTCGAAGCGTGCATCGTTTTGAGAACGTGCTGGTGGGCGACCCTGTCGAATACCTTGTTGAAATCTAATGTCGTAGCAGTGAATTTAAGACAGAGAAACCTTTACCGTCGCTATAATATCTCGATATTCGCACACAGATCGAAATTGGATCTGTTCTTGCCCACATTAGTCTGGTACGAACCGGTTACCTCATCCATTATCATCTTAAGCATGCTCGCAAGAATGCGGGACAGAATTTCATAATGACCGTTGAGCAGTGTAATTAGTCTGAGGTTTCCGACTGACACACAACGTGATTTTTTCGGGTTAAGTTATACAATTCCCACAAGGAGTTCCTCTAAGATTTCGGCATCCAAATCCATTACTTCTTTATAGATAAATAATAATTTGAATTTCAGTTGCATCCGGTGATTTGTTTCTGGGACTTTGCGCTACAGCCGTTTCCTGATCGTCGATCTCAGCTATGAGACTGGGATACGCCGCAGTGCTAAGTTTTCTTGGAACATTTTGTAACAGATGGTCTTATGCCTCAAAATTAACTGCGTTGCCTGAAGTGAAGTCCGCAAAATGGTCATTCTCTTTTTGACACCATTCTGTGTAGTGAGAATGGTGCCATCATTTTCCTTAATTTCAGTGAATATTATCCTTTGTCCTCTCTTATTTTCGCGAATAATGTGGAAAATCGGTGTTTCTTTGCAGGTAACGGAATTCCCTAATCTGATTTTCTTTTAACTGCTTTCCCTACAGGGACAAATTTTTGCATTTCATCTTCTTTATCTTAACATAATTGTCAATTACTAATACGTTTAGTTTGTATAGGTTCCTCAAACATTGTAAGTAAAATTCATATTATTTCCCGAATCAAAATGATTTTTCCCTGGAACATTCAATTACCATTTTTCTCAGTTTGGGTTGGGCACAAGAATGCCACCAGCTGAAAGCAGGGTTATGCGATAAAAAAACTCCTTTTACTTTATACCCATGTTTTTTTCAGCATCATACTGGTGCATGACGTCTAATTTCCAATAACCTCTTGCTCGGCAGGTTTCTTGCCTTTTCATGTTGAGTGCACAGATATATGCAGCGTGATCGGTAATCTGTTGGGCCAACACTTTTCACTGCAAAATTCGGTAGTTCATATTGTTCGATACGTAAATTCGATGTAACCGACTTTTTGAAGCGCTCGTTATGAACGTGAAAACTGGTGCGTCACCATCGTTGTACTCCCACGTATCAGTTGATGGTTCAAATGGCTCTGAGCACTATGTGACTCAACTGCTGAGGTCATCAGTCCCTTACAACTTAGAACTAATTAAACCTAACTAACCTAAGGACATCACAAACATCCATTCCCGAGGCAGGATTTGAACCTGCGACCCTTGCGGTCGCGCGTTCCAGACTGAAGCGCCTCGAACCGCTCGGCCACACCGGCCGGCATTCTGTTTTTAGGTTCATCTACGGTGCATATTATGTTATCCATGTATCAGTACCAGTAGATTACGTTGTAGCTTTTCTTTGTTATTATGTCTTCAAATATTAGTTTTTCTATGTGATTCATAAAAATGTTGGCTAGTGTTTCTGAGATAGGTGAACCCATGGGTAAACATTCTTCTTGTATGTAGTATTCTTGGTTGAATTCAAAATAATTTTGTTGTGTTATTAACCGTAATAGTTTTATGGTTTCATCTGTGTGTTCGTGAGGTAGCTGGTTGTGTGTTTTCAGGTTTTCTTCAATTATTTTTATGGTTTCATTAACGGTGATGCTACTGTACATACTTTCTACATCAAAGGAGAGCAATGTTGCTGTGTCAGGTATTTTAGTGACTATTATATGTTCTACCAGTTGAGAGGTATTTCTGACTGTTCTATCATTTTCTAGTTTATAATACTGGGTGAGCTGTGACTGCATTTTCTTTGCTACTAGGTATGTAGGAGCTGCTCTGAAATTCAAGAAAGAATAATTTAAAAAAGAATATTTGTAGATCAGAGACAAAGTAGTGGAAAGGTTATGATTGCAACACTACAGAACACAAAGAGCAACACATACTTGGATTACGAAAACAAACAGAATACAGTAGTGTGCAAAAAGTGTGTTGTGATAAATGCATAGGGCTGCAGAACATCTAAAAGTAGACGAAAATTATCAGCCTCTAACTCATAAAAACAACGATGTGATATCAGACGGCATTCCACAATGTAAGCGAGAAATCAGCCGAAAAATCACCGTAAGTACAAACCAACCTATTCTTAAGGAACTGTTTTTGATCTAAAAAGCAAATCAAAATGTAAATAAACTTAATTACAGACCACTGATGATGCTTTACCTCCAAAAATCGAAACGCGTCTGGCGAAAAAGTCACACATTTTTGTAGTTGCAACGACAGATTAAAAATACCCTCGTTAAAGCAAAAGAAAAATGATCATGTATATTGTTTACACTTAAAAAACTAAGTATTCTATTCAGTCACATACAACATTTTATATTTTTTTAAACTAAAGAACTAACTTACAATATTTACAGTTAAAAAAGAGTGTAGAGATGCATCCATTTTTCCCACTAATACTAATTGAACCTAAAACATTACAATGGGTCTATTTTCTGTATGTACAATTTTCAATGTATATACAATACTTTCACTGCATGAGGGAGTAGGAGCACAGAACTGGAAGAAAAACACACATACACGGAAACAGACACACACACACACACACACACATATTCACGCACAAAGCGGCGATCAAGAGCATTCCATTTGAAGGTCACACTCACCCCTTGCCTATATTTCGATGCTTACACTATGTGATCAAAAGTATCCGGACACCTAGCTCAAAAGGACTTACAAGTTTGTGGCGCCCTCCATTGGTAATGCTGTAATTCAGTATGGTGTTGGCCCACGCTTAGCCTTGATGGCAGCTTCAACTATCTCAGGCATTTGTTCATTCAGGTGCTGGAAGGTCTCTTGGAGAGTGGAAGCCCATTCTTCACGGAGTGGCCGGCCGAAGTGGCCGTGCGGTTAAAGGCGCTGCAGTCTGGAACCGCAAGACCGCTACGGTCGCAGGTTCGAATCCTGCCTCGGGCATGGATGTTTGTGATGTCCTTAGGTTAGTTAGGTTTAACTAGTTCTAAGTTCTAGGGGACTGATGACCTCAGCATTTGAGTCCCATAGTGCTCAGAGCCATTTGAACCATTTTTTTTGTACCGTGACTCGTCACTCCACATACCGTTTTTCCACTGTTCAGTCGTGCAATGTTTACGCTCCTCACACCAAGCGAGGCGTCGTTTGGCATTTACCGGCGTGATGTGTGGCTTATGAGCAGCCGCTCGACCATGAAATCCAAGTTTTCTCACCTCCCGCCGAACTGTCACACTACTTGCAATGGATCCTGATGCAGTTTGGAATTCCTGTGTGATGGTCTGGATAGATGTCTGCCTATTACACATTACGACCCTCTTCAACTGTCGGCGATCTCTGTCAGTCAACTGACAAGGGCAGCCTGTACGTTTTCGTGCCGTACGTGTCTCTTCACGTTTCCACTTCACTAATACATCGGAAACAGTGGACCTAGGGATGTTTAGGGAGGTGAAAATCTCTCCTGACACCCAATGACCTGACCACGTTCGATGTCCGTGAGTTCCTCGATGCGCCCCATTCTGCTCTCTTACGATGTCTAGTGACTTCGAGGTCGCTGATACGGTGTACCTGGTAGTAGGTGGCAGCACAATGCACCCAACATGAAAAATGTATGTTTTTTGAGGTGTCTGGATACTTTTTATCACATAGTATATATATCCACATCAGAGTCAAGCTGGGTTGCATATACGCTGCAGCAACCCACTGAAACGGAATATTTTGATCGTCCCGTATATATACAGGGTGAATCGTCTAAAACTTGCACTGCAAATATTGCAGAAATGCAAAGTGCTATGATGTGCGGTTTTCACAGAATTGATTGGTATACAGGGTTTGCATTGTTAACTAATTACTGTTTTGTTGCAGAAGCATCATTTGCCACACCGAGTTATCTTCAGAATTTTAGTCGACTGTGTGAGGATGTCTCAATCAGTCCCATAAATGCCAGCAGCTGCTTCCAAACAACAGCACAATTGGCAACGTCAGTGACATTCAAGATGTATCCTTCTCTGAAGATGCAACAGCGACTGGTTTTTGTGTGCTCTCTGTACAGCAATGAAGGTGCTAATGCATGCATGGAGGCTGGCGATTGTCTGACTGCCACACGATATTTGTTACTGTATGAGTCACCCAATTGCTATCTGCTGTGCATGCTATACGTCAGACTTGTGTGGGACAATATGTGGCGGTCTCTATCAACATCTTAACTACCACTGGTGCTGAAGATCTTACCTTGACCTTGGAGATAGCAAAATGCTGCTGTACAAGTAAGGTACAGGACAACGATAATGGTAATTCATGCATGCCAAATGATAGTTACATAGTTCTGACATATTCTCATATAAGTATTAGAAACGCACAATGATCACTCGTCTTTCATTGTAAGCTTAAGCAGTGGCTCTATCCATATGAGGTGGTCACTTTCAACAATGCATCTGAAATCACTGTTGAGGAAGTATTCCTTGCAAGAGGTAAAAGTGCTCCACCCCAAGAAATCATTTACTGTGATTATGATAACACGTTAATGAATTGGAGTCACTCATTTTGCATAGGAAGAGATTTTGTCAACCAACAGTTTAACCAACAAATAACTGACCAATCAGCATGTGATGGTTATCGTTAACATCTCATCGGCATCGAATTTAAATTTGTATCCTTGTTGTAAAAAGGGACTGCGACCTGGTTCACTAGATATAACGTACTGACATTATGCTCGTAGTTCATGCATGGATGTTAACGATTTTGTGGCACATAAACGTTATTCAATACTATTACCGTCACATAAACGCTCCTTTCTGCCCATGATATTCTTAAGATTGTGTCCATTAATGGCTGATTGCCTGAGCCAACTGCTCAACTGCCATCACTCTGGAAGATGTATTATCTTCCTAGGAGGTGGATGAGTGATACTACTCAAGCACAATGCTTCGTAATGATTTATCCGTGGTTCATAATGGATGCATGAAGCAATCACGTTATTAAATTACTGTTCTCGATACACTACCATCACACGCTGTGCAAGGGAAGCATATGTCCTTTTTCTCAAAGTTTGAGTTGGTCTCTCCATCACTGGCTATTGCAATGATGGTGATTATTTAGTAGAACTGACAGGCTCTTAAATTAGTCTTTGTGTTACAGGACCATTACTCGCTGCTGATAATTATCTTCCCCACCTGACTGGCAAAAGTGAGATGGTTTCCATCAGCAGACCACCTGCCATTGCTGTTTTCAAATATTGTGAGATGTCCTGGTCTCCTGACCTTCATTGCTTACATATTCCGCCCACACAATCATATTCCGCATATCAAGACGCTTCATTCAAACCCAAACTCGATAAAATAAAGTCAGTGTCGTATGAATTCATGTAAACGATATGCAATTAACAAGTAAGCACACCGTGGGTGAAATACTCGAGGCTGGTGTACACACATACATTCCAGACACGACGGTCACAGAAGCTTTTAGTTTTGGAGAGAAACCGCACTACGGGACGCCGGTCCGTTCAGAGGACGACCCAGCCGATGTCGGCCGGTGACCGCCCATGTAGCAGACAGCGTGGGTCCAAGTGAAAGGGAGGGAACAACCCCATGTTCAGCTTAAAAGCAAATTCCGCTACATTGTGTGGGAGCGGCCAGCCTACGCATTCCTTACACATAGCACGCAGTTTCAGAGGTTTTCACAGGGAGACGCCAAACGCCAATGCTACAGGTTTCCGGATTGGTCGCCTTAAACAAAACGTCATTCTCCCGTTTTAGAAGAGCAATGCTGACTGGCAGACGATATTTCTGACGCCTTGAGCTGAAGGAATAATGGAAGACACTGAAAGATATACCCCTTCACGTCTTGCGTGGAGAGGCGCCGTTCCATTGTCGCTCTTGGAGCGAGGCACAAGTCTCTCCTCAGTACTTCACTGGGAGAGCACCTGTGTCGAGAGCGAATCGAAGTGCTACTCTATACTCAGTCCTTGCGATTAAGTGTTGTTCACTGTGTTGGCCGACACACTTATTGTGCGGTGTGAACGACAGAGTTATACAATGAGATTTTCACTCTGCAGCGGAGTGTGCGCTGATATGAAACTTCCTGGCAGATTAAAACTGTGTGCCCGACAGAGACTCGAACTCGGGACCTTTGCCTTTCGCGGGCAAGTGCTCTACCAACTGAGCTACCGAAGCACGACTCACGCCCGGTACTCACAGCTTTACTTCTGCCAGTACCTCGTCTCCTACCTTCCAAACTTTACAGAAGCTCTCCTGCGAACCTTGCAGAACTAGCACTCCTGAAAGAAAGGATATTGCGGAGACATGGCTTAGCCACAGCCTGGGGGATGTTTCCAGAATGAGATTTTCACTCTGCAGCGGAGTGTGCGCTGATATGAAACTTCCTGGCAGATTAAAACTGTGTGCCCGACCGAGACTCGAACTCGGGACCTTTGCCTTTCGCGGGCAAGTGCTCCACCAACTGAGCTACCAAAGCACGACTCACGCCCGGTACTCACAGCTTTACTTCTGCCAGTACCTCGTCTCCTACCTTCCAAACTTTACAGAAGCTCTCCTGCGAACCTTGCAGAACTAGCACTCCTGAAAGAAAGGATATTGCGGAGACATGGCTTAGCCACAGCCTGGGGGATGTTTCCAGAATGAGATTTTCACTCTGCAGCGGAGTGTGCGCTGATATGAAACTTCCTGGCAGATTAAAACTGTGTGCCCGACCGAGACTCGAACTCGGGACCTTTGCCTTTCGCGGGCAAGTGCTCTACCAACTGAGCTACCAAAGCACGACTCACGCCCGGTACTCACAGCTTTACTTCTGCCAGTACCTCGTCTCCTACCTTCCAAACTTTACAGAAGCTCTCCTGCGAACCTTGCAGAACTAGCACTCCTGAAAGAAAGGATATTGCGGAGACATGGCTTAGCCACAGCCTGGGGGATGTTTCCAGAATGAGATTTTCACTCTGCAGCGGAGTGTGCGCTGATATGAAACTTCCTGGCAGATTAAAACTGTGTGCCCGACCAAGACTCGAACTCGGGACCTTTGCCTTTCGCGGGCAAGTGCCCTACCAACTGAGCTACCGAAGCACGACTCATGCCCGGTACTCACAGCTTTACTTCTGCCAGTACCTCGTCTCCTACCTTCCAAACTTTAGAGAAGCTCTCCTGCGAACCTTGCAGAACTAGCACTCCTGAAAGAAAGGATATTGCGGAGACATGGCTTAGCCACAGCCTGGGGGATGTTTCCAGAATGAGATTTTCACTCTGCAGCGGAGTGTGCGCTGATATGAAACTTCCTGGCAGATTAAAACTGTGTGCCCGACCGAGACTCGAACTCGGGACCTTTGCCTTTCGCGGGCAAGTGCTCCACCAACTGAGCTACCAAAGCACGACCCACGCCCGGTACTCACAGCTTTACTTCTGCCAGTACCACGTCTCCTACCTTCCAAACTTTACAGAAGCTCTCCTGCGAACCTTGCAGAACTAGCACTCCTGAAAGAAAGGATATTGCGGAGACATGGCTTAGCCACAGCCTGGGGGATGTTTCCAGAATGAGATTTTCACTCTGCAGCGGAGTGTGCGCTGATATGAAACTTCCTGGCAGATTAAAACTGTGTGCCCGACCGAGACTCGAACTCGGGACCTTTGCCTTTCGCGGGCAAGTGCTCTACCAACTGAGCTACCGAAGCACGACTCACGCCCGGTACTCGCAGCTTTACTTCTGCCAGTACCTCGTCTCCTACCTTCCAAACTTTACAGAAGCTCTCCTGCGAACCTTGCAGAACTAGCACTCCTGAAAGAAAGGATATTGCGGAGACGTGGCTTAGCCACAGCCTGGGGGATGTTTCCAGAATGAGATTTTCACTCTGCAGCGGAGTGTGCGCTGATATGAAACTTCCTGGCAGATTAAAACTGTGTGCCCGACCGAGACTCGAACTCGGGACTTTTGCCTTTCGCGGGCAAGTGCTCTACCAACTGAGCTACCAAAGCACGACTCACGCGCGGTACTCACAGCTTTACTTCTGCCAGTACCTCGTCTCCTACCTTCCAAACTTTACAGAAGCTCTCCTGCGAACCTTGCAGAACTAGCACTCCTGAAAGAAAGGATATTGCGGAGACATGGCTTAGCCACAGCCTGGGCGATGTTTCCAGAATGAGATTTTCACTCTGCAGCGGAGTGTGCGCTGATATGAAACTTCCTGGCAGATTAAAACTGTGTGCCCGACCGAGACTCGAACTCAGGACCTTTGCCTTTCGCGGGCAAGTGCTCTACCAACTGAGCTACCAAAGCACGACTCACGCCCGGTACTCACAGCTTTACTTCTGCCAGTACCTCGTCTCCTACCTTCCAAACTTTACAGAAGCTCTCCTGCGAACCTTGCAGAACTAGCACTCCTGAAAGAATGGATATTGCGGAGACATGGCTTAGCCACAGCCTGGGGGATGTTTCCAGAATGAGATTTTCACTCTGCAGCGGAGTGTGCGCTGATATGAAACTTCCTGGCAGATTAAAACTGTGTGCCCGACCGAGACTCGAACTCGGGACCTTTGCCTTTCGCGGGCAAGTGCTCTACCAACTGAGCTACCAAAGCACGACTCACGCCCGGTACTCACAGCTTTACTTCTGCCAGTACCTCGTCTCCTACCTTCCAAACTTTACAGAAGCTCTCCTGCGAACCTTGCAGAACTAGCACTCCTGAAAGAAAGGATATTGCGGAGACATGGCTTAGCCACAGCCTGGGGGATGTTTCCAGAATGAGATTTTCACTCTGCAGCGGAGTGTGCGCTGATATGAAACTTCCTGGCAGATTAAAACTGTGTGCCCGACCGAGACTCGAACTCGGGACCTTTGCCTTTAGCGGGCAAGTGCTCTACCAACTTTTTTTTTTTTTTATTTTTTTTTTTTTTTTTTTTTTTTTATACAGGCGACGGTGGGGGCGCGGGGGGCAAAGTGGGCAGGGGTCGAAACCTGAGGCCTGGCCACAGTGTCCCCCCCACCACCACCGAGCCTGTGGTGTTTAGGGAAATAGGAGACACAGGAATCAACAGTAGTGGAAGGCGTTGTTATTTATTTATTTGCATGTGTGTTTGTAAGATTCACTAATATCATGAAATTATGGGAACACATCGGCGAAAAAGAAAAGAAATATAAATTCTGGTTAAATAAAAAGAAAGGAAAAAGGAAAAGCAAAAAGAAATAAAATCCGCGCAATCTGCGACGCGCTCTCCCATCCGCGGAGGTCAGAAGTAGAATAGATCGTAGGCGGTTGAAACTCAGACACCGCCAGGGGAGGAGCCAGGCACCCCCCAACTCAGTGGAGGTCTAACAAAGACCGCTCGAAGATAGTTAGCAAATAATGTTCGGTATCGTGGCGTGTTTTCGAGAGCTGCATGGGCTGTTCGTAAATAGGTCCAAAAGTCGAGGTGGGATTTAGGTCCCTCATGAAAGAGATAAGCGACCGCCCATCCTTTGACCCACGTAATAGCATGACATTTGGCGGCGGGAAAATGTCGGTCCTCCGGGTATAGAAACATTCGAGGTTCGATTGTGTCGGGTGGCACCCGGAGATAGCAGGCAATAATTTGCTGCACGAAGCGCCATACATCTTGCGACGAGGCGCATGTCAGACGGTGTTCATCAGTGTCCAGTTGCTGGCAAAGGAGACAAAGAGGGGATTCTGACAAGCCAATGTTGTGCAGGCGCTGCTTCGTGGCAAATTTCCTGTTGACTATGTGATACCACAGTGCCCGGACGTTCGTAGGGAGGAAGGGCTGGTGGACGGTAGTCCACACTATGGGCCACTGGATGGAGGGATGTTTGGTCTCCATCACATTCCGGGGAACACAGCGCAGCAACAGGCTGTAAAAATCCTTAGTCCTAGGTGGGCGTGTATCTGGGAGACTGGTATGTATGTAACTGTAGTCGACGAAAAAGGTCGAAATATGGGACAAATAAGGCACGATATGGCCGACAGACACCGGTGGTGAGGTGGGAGCAGGTAGGAGGACTTCAAGCAGGCTGCGTGTTAGAGATGTACCCTGGCCCATCCACTGTTTTCTCATGGTACTCATGTACAAGGCTGCAGCTCGCATACGGACATTGACGAGCCCGACGCCACCATACTGTGAGGGCAGGGTAAGTGTCTCATAACGGACTTTAAACATCGAACCAGCCGTGAGATAATAGCCAAAAGCCGCCTGAAGGTTGCGCCCAATTGCAGTTGGCAGAGGGAGAACTTGTGCGATGTGAACCAATTTTGATGCCACATAAAGATTAATAAACTCAACCCGTTGAAGTGTGTCCTGGCGGCGCAAGAGGTTCTGGCGGACGTCGTTGCGGATGACGTGTAACAGGCGACGGAAATTCGTTGCCGCTGTGCGTGTTACCGTGGGGGTAAAGGTAATGCCCAAGTACCGGAAAGTCCGCACAAGCGGCAGGGGTGCAACTTCACCCTCCTGGAGGCCTCGTCCAATGTGCATTGCAGAAGATTTGGCGACATTCATGGCACTGCCAGCGACAGCCCCATAACGGGTAATCAATTCGAGGACTTCCCGAATCTCAGAGCCGGAGCGAATGAGGAGGAGGAGGTCATCAGCATATGCCCGACAGCGAAAAGTGTGTTGGCGTAGGGTGAGGCCAGAGAGCTTGGTCGTCAAGCCACCAAGAAGGGGCTCAAGGGCAATGGCATACAGGAGGGTAGAGAGGGGGCACCCCTGCCGTATCGAACGGCAGATAGGTACCGGCCCTGCTAAACGTCCATTGACTTGGACACGTGAACTGGCACTGTCGTAAAGACGCCGGATGACGTCGAGAAACGGAGGGGGGATGTCCATTCGGGCTGCCACCGAAAACAGGAAACGATGACGCACTTTATCGAAGGCGCTGTCGAAGTCTATAGCGACAACCGCTGCCCGGAGTCTGCAGGCCGCCGCTATCGCAATTAAGTCGCGGCATTCCCCTGTGGCAGTCTGTATGTTAACCTGTCCGCCAGGCGTCGTTTGCTCTGGCGAGAGGATATGAGGGAGTGTAGTTCGGAGCCGCATTGCCAGTAAGCGCGCGAAAATCTTGTAATCGGCATTGAGTAGGGTGAGCGGTCTGTAACTCGTGACCATCGAACCTCGGGCTGGTTTGTGGACCGGTATAATGATGCCCTCAGCAAAGGCGGGTGGGATTGCTTGGTCAGATGTCATCAGTTCTTGGTACATAGTCGTCCACCGTGGTGCCATGAGGTCCCGAAAGGTACGGTAAAACTCAATCGGTAAGCCGTCAAAGCCGGGCGATCTCTTGACTGCACCCTTGGCGATGGCATGGTTGACTTCGTCTAGCGTGACCGGCACTGTCAAAGCATCCGCCTCCGTGTGGGGGAGGGTGCGCGTGACGTAATGCAAAATGGAGTCGTCTGCTGCAGTTCCAGCGTCTTCATCACTATAAGTACGACGGTAGTGCTCGACGAATGCGTGGACGATGTCATTCTGAGTGGTCACCTGCGTTCCATGAGGCGTGGTCAGAGTGCTGATGATCTGCCGACGACGCCTTCGTTTGTCGGACACTATATCATGCATGGATGGAATTTCTAAATCCGCGTGATCGTGGCGCCGCGTCCTTATAACGACCCCTTGCAGTTTCCGGCGTGCCAGCGCAATTATCTTCGCCTTAGTTCGTTGCCGTTCCAACTGGTTGTCCGGGGTTGGCGGTTGAGCATCCAGATCTCGGAGAATCGCGTAATAGAAGTCAACAGTGGTGCGATGCCAGTCGGCCATGTCCTTCCCGTATCTCATCAGTGTCCTCCGGATCGCCGGCTTGGCACAATCCAACCACCACGTCAATGTCGAGTGGTAGCGGGGAAGGCGTCGTTCGCAGGCTGTCCACGTTTCAGTGACTTGTTGGCGACACGCCAGGTCATGCAAGTGTGAGGTATTGAGTTTCCATGGCGCACGGCTGCGCCATACTGATTGCGGCGGAAGGAGGACCGTACAGATGTAAGCGCAATGGTCGGAAAACGCCAGCGGCCATCGTTCGGCGCCCCGTATCGCAGATCTAAGAGTTTGTGAGACATATATCCTGTCTAGTCGACTTGCGGAATGACTGGTAAGAAAGGTATGGCCAGAAAGGTCGCCGTGTTGAACTTCCCAGGTATCGTGAAGCAGGAGGTCTCGCACCACTATACGTAGCTCCTGGCATGTAGTATAGTGGGGAATCTGATCTTTAGGATGCAGAACGCAGTTAAAATCACCTCCTAGTAGGCAATGGTCATACCGCCCTAAAAACAGGGGAGCGATTTCCTCGGTATAAAACTGGGCTCTTTCATGCCGTCGGTCGGTGCCTGAGGGAGCGTAGACATTAATGATGCGTGTCCCCATGGCAGTGAGTGCCATGCCCCGAGCTGATGGAAGGAAGGCGACATCGGTCACAGAAATCCCGTGGCGGACGTAGATGGCCACCCCGCGGCCCATAGGATCACTCGCGGAGGCGTGGGCGGTATAGCCATTGATATCCGGGAGACTAGCCATGTGAACTTCCTGCAGAAGGGCGAAATCAATATCCGAAGCCCAGAACATCTCCTGCATAAGGCGGATTTTCACCCTGGAACGGATGTTGTTGGTGTTGATGGTTGCTATCCGGTAGGCCTGGTGTCGGATTGCTGGAGGCTGGTCCACTCCGCTGTCCGCGCAAGGGTGTGGGCGTCGCAGCGGAACATTATCCCGCTTGCCCGCAGGGGAGTCTGGGGAGAGTATGATTAGTGGTGAGGCCGTGACGGCGCAGGGTCCCGTAACGGGTCCTGCTCCTCGACCTCCTCCTCGTGCCACGCCGTGGAAGCGGAAACTGGTGTATCGTCCATTTTGCCTGCAGAAGATGTTGTAATTGTGCGTGGTGTAGTATCGCCTGTGTTACGTTCAGGATTTAGTTCAGCGTCAGCACGGGGCGCAGGCACACCGATAGATGTCTCCGCGCTCATAACGTCTTCGTCAGCAGTAGCGGGTTCTGAGGCCTCGTGCTGGTCGACGGTTACGTCCTCCTCGACTTGTAACGTCTCCTCTTGGCCGGAAACGGTGCGACGTCTTCGCTTGCGACGTTTCGGGGAACGTTGTTTCCTTGTGCGACCCTCCGTGTCAGACGACGCAAGGGAGTCGCGTCGTTCTGGCAGAAAGGCCGCTGTAGGAACGATGAGCGAGTCGATCTCCATCGTGTTTTCGAGGCCAAGGTCAGCGTCTGGTTGCGCCGGCATCTTCGGAGCGGCGTCGATGGCCGGCCGAGGCGGCGGGTCGTCCGAGGCGCTCTCCGTCGGTGTCGGGTCGGGCTCGTTGGTGGCGTCGTTTGTGGTGACCGGGCGACGTTGCAAAGCGGTAGTAGAAGCTAAAGCAGCGGCATAGGTCACCGGTAGCACCGTAGGTTGCGACGTGGGTGGTTCTTCGGCAGCTGGAAGTTGCGTAATACGCCGTTGTAGGCATTCGGATCTAAGGTGGCCTTCTTTACCGCACCCGGAACAGGTCCGGGGCTGGCCGTCGTATATAATTATTGCACGGCATCCGCCAATCTGTAAATAGGACGGGACGTGGCTTCGGAGATCTATGGTGACCTGTCGGACCCCGTTTAGGACAGGATACGTCCGAAACTGTGTCCACTTCTCCGCAGTCTGGCCATGGACTGTGCCGTATGGGCGTAGTGCCGCGACGACTTCCTCAGCAGGAAGTTCGAATGGCAGTTCGAAAATGCGTATCGTTCGCATACCTAAGCCTGCGTGGTCGACGGTTACCTCCCCCACATTGCCATCAGCGTGACAGAAGCGGAGCCCCTGTTTGGTCTCACGTAGTATGCGTTCGCACGCCGCGTCGTTAATGATTTTCACATAGACCGTGCTGCTCACGATGGACAAATGTATGCCGATAATATCGGTCGCCGGGATCTTCACTTCCTCTCGCAGAAAACGCTCCACATCGAGTGCTTTGGGTCGGGCATAATCTTTGCAGAAAGTAAATCGGAGTGTTGATTTACGGTAACGGTTCGCCATGGATCGTACAAGGTAAGCCGGCACTTAAGCAACGGCCGTCAGAAAGTAAACAAGGCGAGCTCGCGCGCCGCACGAAGTCAACACGTACGCGTCTGCTCTGTTGCTCTGCCGAAGGCAGACTTAGCACTCCTGAAAGAAAGGATATTGCGGAGACATGGCTTAGCCACAGCCTGGGCGATGTTTCCAGAATGAGATTTTCACTCTGCAGCGGAGTGTGCGCTGATATGAATTTTCCTGGCAGATTAAAACTGTGTGCCCGACCGAGACTCGAACTCGGGACCTTTGCCTTTCGCGGGCAAGTGCCCTACCAACTGAGCTACCGAAGCACGACTCACGCCCGCTACTCACAGCTTTACTTCTGCCAGTACCTCGTCTCCTACCTTCCAAACTTTACAGAAGCTCTCCTGCGAACCTTGCAGAGCTAGCACTCCTGAAAGAAAGGATATTGCGGAGACATGGCTTAGCCACAGCCTGGGGGATGTTTCCAGAATGAGATTTTCACTCTGCAGCGGAGTGTGCGCTGATATGAAACTTCCTGGCAGATTAAAACTGTGTGCCCGACCGAGACTCGAACTCGGGACCTTTGCCTTTCGCAGGCAAGTGCTCTACCAACTGAGCTACCAAAGCACGACTCACGCCCGGTACTCACAGCTTTACTTCTGCCAGTACCTCGTCTCCTACCTTCCAAACTTTACAGAAGCTCTCCTGCGAACCTTGCAGAACTAGCACTCCTGAAAGAAAGGATATTGCGGAGACATGGCTTAGCCACAGCCTGGGGGATGTTTCCAGAATGAGATTTTCACTCTGCAGCGGAGTGTGCGCTGATATGAAACTTCCTGGCAGATTAAAACTGTGTGCCCGACCGAGACTCGAACTCGGGACCTTTGCCTTTCGCGGGCAAGTGCTCTACCAACTGAGCTACCGAAGCACGACTCACGCCCGGTACTCACAGCTTTACTTCTGCCAGTACCTCGTCTCCTACCTTCCAAACTTTACAGAAGCTCTCCTGCGAACCTTGCAGAACTAGCACTCCTGAAAGAAAGGATATTGCGGAGACATGGCTTAGCCACAGCCTGGGGGATGTTTCCAGAATGAGATTTTCACTCTGCAGCGGAGTGTGCGCTGATATGAAACTTCCTGGCAGATTAAAACTGTGTGCCCGACCGAGACTCGAACTCGGGACCATTGCCTTTCGCGGGCAAGTGCCCTACCAACTGAGCTACCGAAGCACGACTCACGCCCGTTACTGACAGCTTTACTTCTGCCAGTACCTCGTCTCCTACCTTCCAAACTTTACAGAAGCTCTCCTGCGAACCTTGCAGCTCTAGCACTCCTGAAAGAAAGGATATTGCGGAGACATGGCTTAGCCACAGCCTGGGGGATGTTTCCAGAACGAGATTTTCACTCTGCAGCGCAGGCTGTGGCTAAGCCATGTCTCCGCAATATCCTTTCTTTCAGGAGTGCTAGTTCTGCAAGGTTCGCAGGAGAGCTTCTGTAAAGTTTGGAAGGTAGGAGACGAGGTACTGGCAGAAGTAAAGCTGTGAATACCGGGCGTGAGTCGTGCTTCGGTAGCTCAGTTGGTAGAGCACTTGCCCGCGAAAGGCAAAGGTCCCGAGTTCGAGTCACGGTCGGGCACACAGTTTTAATCTGCCAGGAAGTTTCATGACAGAGTTATAGTTAAACGCCTGCGAGCGAATTTTGAATGGCATTGCGGTGGACTGGTTATCTGACCGATGTACCACACCAATAGTTCGACTAGCGACGAATAGGAATCCTTGACTTCATCAAGGCATAGGGAGAGTTTGATTGGCGAAGGTCAATCCAAATAGAACGAGAGTTATCTTATTTGTCAGCAGCGAGCGGCGCAGACAGCAGTCATCGCAGATTACGGTATTGTGCACTACAGACATTGTGAGCCCCATATTTCCTCCACAACAGTACACTTCACTGCATTTCACACACTACATCCTCGACCGTACCTAGCAACATTCTAAAGGATAATTATTCAAGTTGAGTAGGTGCGCCTCTCAGCCATTATGCGAAGTTAACAACCATCTTAAACTTTGTATAGAAATTTCAGTAGCGAATCCTATCCTTGAGAGGTAACTTCACATTCCGAAAAGAACCAGGATATAACTTGTTCAATTCATAACTAAAAGTTCCATTGTGATTTCTCAGAATTTTTGCAAAATAAATAATAACTTTCGTTAGTTTCATGTTTTTCTTACACTAACTAGCACTACTCCAGTACCCAAGTATCCCACTAGTTACGTAAGAAATTTTGTGAATTTTTGTGTCATTTCCTTACAGCGGACGAATCCAGAAGATATTTATTGCTGAAAGTTTTTGAGGCATTTCTCTTTAGAACGTTAGGAGCGTCTGTCTGTCTTCTGTAGTAGTGTGGGGTGGAAATTGCATCTTGCACGAGCCACAGGGTAAAGGGTAGATCTCAGATTAATCCGTTGCGCAGAATAACAGATCAACCCCACACTTCAAAATATGAGGTACTAAAATGATGTTGGTTACTTCAGCATATCCTCATGCTATTCAGTACTTTTTGTGTTACAGGGCATGACTAGATGCTAATGCTTATCTGCAGCACCTGATTCGCAATAATGATGTAGTCTCTGTCAACAGCACAGCTGCCATAGATATTTTCATGTATTCAGGTACTGTAATAATACTGTTTACATTGTAGCATCCAAATAATATTACGTTTAGTATTTTAGAGCCATTACTCCTGGCTTGTAGTTATGTTCACACGTCGTAAATTGTTCTCCGGTGAAAGGCGAGCTCTCATGGTTGTTTTCAAATATTCAGATAGGTTAATGATGCTGATTACGTAGTGGGATTAACATGTTATGAAATTAGTCTTTGCTTCGGAGGAACATCACATGTTTATCGTCAGCACTTGATTCACCACTATGTGATGGCTTCCATCAATAAACAAGCTACCATCGCTGTTTGCTGTTATTCAGGAGATGTCAATAATTTTGACTATTTCATGGTAATGGCATGATATTAAATTACTTCTCGTGTTACAGGACCATCACTTGCTGCTCACGGTGGGCTTAAGCTCTAGACTCGCTAGATTGACATTATCTGTGTCGACGGA
This sequence comes from Schistocerca nitens, assembly GCF_023898315.1. NCBI lineage: Eukaryota > Metazoa > Arthropoda > Insecta > Orthoptera > Acrididae > Schistocerca > Schistocerca nitens. The sequence continues at coordinate 614,908,806 of NC_064616.1, read as the reverse complement.
CAAGCTGCCATCGATGTTTCAAGATTTTTCTTACGGCGTTGATGTTAATTACTTCGTGGATTGACACTTTATTATATTATATTTTGCATTATTGATTATCTTCTACATTTTATTCTCTGCTTTCAGGCACTCACATCTTGTAAAGTAGGTAACTACTTGGTGGTATGGACACGTTGTTAAATTACTCTTCGTATTACAGGACCGTCTCTTCCTAGACATTCATATTTTCAGCACTTGATTCAGCTTCTGTGAGTTGGATCCCTTAACGTTACATGTTGGTATCAATAGATGTCTATAACGGCCGTTATAGATGCATCCTTTACTCGAAGACGCTTCATTGCAAGCAGCTCATATACCATTCCTGCTAAAGATGGTTCCATACCCCAGGAGATGACCAAGTGCTACAGGACAATAATAATGTCAGTTCATACATGGCGAATCATGGTTGTGTAGCCCCGACATATTATTTAATTAGTGGTTATTTTCAAATATTCAAGTAATTTAACGGTTCTGATGACGCTGCGGTATCGCCATATTTTGAAATAACTGTTTACGTTGAAGGAGTGTCACTCACTTCACATGGGTCTTTAGAATTTGATTCGGTATTGCAAGATGATCTCCACAACAGCTCAGCTGTCATTGCTGTTTTCGAGTATTGAGGTATGTTAATGATACTGACTACATTGTGGTATACTCTGTGCATTAGAGGCCATTTCCAGCCCCATATGGTACTCTTCCACATTTACTTCATCACTGTGAAGCGTTCGTTGTCAACAGCCCAACTTCCATCACAGATGATATACTGATATGTTTTACATCATGGCATCGACACATTATTGAATTAATATTTGAGTTGCAGGACCGTCTTTTGCTGCACAAGGTGCTTTGAACATCTAATTCGCAATTTTAATATGGTCTCCATCAGTAGCCTAGCTAATACCTTCACGATGCATTCAGGTACTCTTACATAAAAGCATGCATAATGTGCAAAAGAAACGTTTACATAGTATACATATAAGTATCTACACAGAAAGAGCGTAGTCAATTAACACACATACACACAACTATGAAAGACACTTCATCTATCTATTCCACCTCCTCTCCCGCACACACACATACAAACACAAACACACATGCATATATAACCTAGAAGAATTGTGCATCATAAACGAGAGTTAGTAGATGTGTTTCTACACCTCAAAAATGATGTCTATTTAAATTACGCGCCAGTCACTTAAGAGCAGCGCTAATAACACCACTATGAGAATGCAAATCAGGGCCGGCATTTGTGGCCGAGAGGTTCTAGGCGCTTCAGTCCGGAACCGCGCTGCTGCTATAGTCGCAGGTTCGAATACTGCGTCGGGCATGGATGTGTGTGATGTCCTTAGGTTAGTGAGGTTTAAGTAGATCTAAGTCTAGGGGACTGATAACCTCAGATGTTCAGTCCCATAGTGCTCAGACCCAGACCCATTTGACCCTTTTTTTTCAAATCAGGTTTGCTTTAAATACAAGCTGTAACGGTCGTGAGTGTTAGTTACCTTTCAGACTATTCAGACTAGACATGATGAGGTGATGTTAGTGAAGAAAGCCTCCAAAACTACAAAGACACCGTTATCAACAACTCACTGAGTTTGAACGAGTTCGAGTAATAGGACTATGAGGCGTTGCATGTTGCTTCTGAGATACTGCAGGAACTTAGCAGAAAGGTAGCCATGTACATATTTGCTGGCAGCAGTGGTCACGAGAATGTTCATTCACAAGAAGACCGGGCTCTGGACGGACACTTAGCACCACCGACAGGGAAGACTGTCGTGTTCAGAGTATGGCTGTCAGATTGTACGGCATCCGCAACAGCAATTTAAGCAGCAGTTGTCACAACAGTGACACGACGAACTGTTACAAATCGGTTACTTCAAGGACAGCTCTAAGCCAGACGCCTTGTAGCGTGCATTCCACTGACTCCAAACCACCGCCAATTGCCACTTCAGTGGTGTCAAGCGAATGCTCATTGGAGGGCAGGGCGAAGGTCTGTTGCGTTTGCTGATGAAAGCCGGTTCACCCTCAGTGCCAGTGATGGCTGTGTGTTTGTTAGAAGGGGGCCAGTTGAGGGCCTGCAACCAACCTATATGCTAGATGCACTGAATCTACACCTGGAGTCATGGTATATGGTGTGATTTTGTATGACATCAGAAGCGCTCTCGCGATTATCCCACATAACTTGACTGCAAATGTGTACATTATTCTGGTGATTCGACCTGTTGTCCTGCCATTCATGAAAAGAATTTCATTTGGGTGTTTTCCAACAGTATAACGCTCGCCCACATGTCGCTGTTGTAGCCCAGCATGCTCTATGGAGGATCGACATATTGCCTTGGCCTGCTCAATCAGCAGATCTGTCTCCAGTCGAGCATATATGAGACATCACCATATGACAACTCCAACGTCATCCACAATCTGTATTGACAGATCAAGTGCAACAGGCATGGAACTCCATCCCAAAAACAACGTCCTGTAGCTACGCAACACAATTCATGCACATTTGTAAGCTTTCATTCAACATTATGGAGCTTACACTGGTTTTTAATGAAACAGCACTTCACATTTGCAATGGCTTATTTCGTGCTTGGATTGACCTTTCATCTTGCTATGTTCATCACTCAAATCAGTTACACAGGCAAATGTATTCACAAGATTTCATTACTTTACCTTAATTATTTTTAGGTGCTGCAATTTTTTCTCTATCAGTGTGTACACACACACACACACACACAACACACACACACACACACACAGTGTGAAATTTGAATCACTCTCGAGTGAAGAGTGTGAGAATGGGAGTGCCCTAATCCTCTCCATCCAGATGAAGCATTTCTTGTCGTAGTGCGACAGCCCCACATTCAACTGCATTGTATTACGTATCACATGACGCTGTAACCAAAAGTCTACTTTGCACACCATAAGCAGAGATGAATTACCACTTCTTGTAGTCCACAACTGTGAGAGCGTGTGAGGCCACATGACATACATCCTTAGCCCATCTTTGTATGGCACCTGCATCTACATGGCACACTCACGTTTTGGATCTGAGTCCCACAAACTCCGCTATTTGTGAGCCATTCGCCTCATCTTTCATCTGACTGATAACCTTCTTGTTCCAATGAGTTATACAATAAGGATTAACAATGAAGTATCCAGAGCAGTCGAATTCCTCAGAATTGTAGCTATCTATTTCATATGCATTGTAGTACTTTGCCCAGTACATGAAACTGTCTGGATTCGTATTAACTGTCTTGGTATCAGCCAAGTTTGGTTTTGCAAACTCGTAGTGGAATCGGTACATGTGCAGTTTTGGGAGTTCCAGAATAGAGGAAAAGGTATAAAAATGGGCACAGGTGAAATTATGGGCACCCCTCACGAAGAGGGTATAGGCAGTGCTGCAGTCTGGAGACCACGACTGAAGACGGTGCCTATTATTGACGGACGGTAGCAGTGAACAGTTGGAAGCATTGTTTCAAACAATGTAGTTACAGCCTCGGTTACTGTGTGTGTTGGTGTTTGTTCAGGACTGCAAACGTTTGGAAGGTACGTGAAAACGTTTTCCTTTTATATCCTTCTGATTGGTTTAAAACGATTTCTCAATTATATCCGGAATAACGGAATCCTAAGCTACTTTTAGGAGCACATTTTACGTTACACACGCTTTTAGGTTAGACGTGATAGTGGCCACGTTGATCAAGAATTGTTGGTGTAAATATGGGCCCATTAGGTTGGTGTAAAAATGGGCTCCTATTTAAGGAGGACCCATAATTACATCATCACTTCTTTTAAACAATGTAAAACATTTAAATAATTTTATGGGGATATGGTTAGTCGAATTTTGTTTAAAGTCCATATATACAACTCACACTGCAACAAACAAACAAATGAAATTTTCAATTTGCGATAATAGACTACAATGCTTTTGTTCGTCATTGCAGAATGCTGAGAACGAAGAAGCGCTATGAAAGTAAGAACCAGAGGCATCAGTGGGATAAATCTCAGATTCGGAATGCCTCGTAACACTTTGCAGAGATTTCTTAAACTTGATAAAATCCCTGAACAAACGATTCAAGAGACAAAGCTTGCAGACCTCGAAAAACAACTAGTTTCTTGACATCTTGGGTTGTCGGGTGTTCTGCCGGATATCAGCGTCGTACTTGCACGATATTTCGGTCACGTAGCTCGTAACCTTCATCAGGTGCGACCTGAGACTGCTCCTCGAGTAAATTAGGATGGGGCCCCTCCACGCCCGCACCAACGTGGTGACCAACACAAAAGTTTTACTGTCACCTCCGTAAGCATGTTAGTTTTGAATCAGGCGTCACAGGATGCAGGCTGTGATGTTATCCATGCGTCTGGGTAAGACTACTCATTAACATGGTCCATCAGGAGATAGTAGTGGTCGAAAACGATCGAAGGGTAGCGGTTTTAAGAGCAGAGGAAAAAAAGTGCCAAGGCCAGCGCCAAGGGAAAAAAACCTCTGCGACAGTAGGACGGGTGGTAAGGGCAGTAGCGGCTTGCTAGCTGCGACAGAGCATGCAAGGTGAGGGGGGTTAGCGTGAGGTGTCGTGCAACGTTACCTATGTACTGCGTGGTTGTTAGCTGGGGCAGTCCGGTGCTGCGGCTGGGCTCGCTTGTAGTCTCCTGGGCCGGCCGCAGTGGCTTACTCCCTGTAACATAAAAATTCGGCGCGGCAGGGCGGCGACGCTTCTGCGATGAAGACTGGCCTATTGGCTCCTCGACCCCTTGCGGGGCCCGGTCCCGTAGCAGTCGGCGTCGCCAGCGGCTCCTCTGCGGCGGCGGTTGTCTTCTTCTTCTTTGCGCCTCTCACCCGCGCTGCTGCTGGAACAAGAGCTGGGATAGGCGCGCGAACGTCCTTCTGCGAGGTCGCAGGAGTGTTCGCAGGTACGACTGCGCTGAGGCCTTGGGCGAAAACTGCTCGCAGTTGCCTCAATGCCTCTTCCTTCTCTGCAGCCACGGCGGCTGCGAAGGCAGCCCTCTCCGCCGCCATGACGGCTTTGAGGGCTGCTGTGGCCTCCTTCACGGCGGTGCCGAGTTCGAGGTCACATCTCTTCGCAGGAAGGCGAGCTGCGTCCTGGCTGCCCGTTTCCGAGCGGCCGTCCCTGCCCCTGGCAGGTGGATCTGCTGCTGCGCCGTCCCTCAGCTGCGCCGGGCTGTTCTGCGCCCTACGCCGTTTCCGGCGTCGTCTTCTCTTCTGCTGCTGCGTCGGTGCGGCCGCGGCCGCTTCGCCGCCCCCGGCACGGCTGCGGCTTGAGAAAGCCGCACAGCCGCGCCAACTGACGACGTGCGGGCCGCCACACCGGACACATGTCGGCAGAGCGTTGCTGCCGCGGTCGCAGGCGCGGCTATCGTGCTCACCTGAGCACTTGACGCACCGCGCCGCGTTGCGGCAGTACTTCGCAACATGGCCCTCGCCCTGGCACCTGAAGCACTGGGGCTGAGGATCCATGGCGGTCGGGAGAGCCTCTGTCGTAACCGGGAAGCCCAGCAACTTCCGCAAGTCGAAGATGTCACTCCCGCCGTCGACCGTTTGCACGGTCACGGCATAGAGCGGCGCCCTCTTCCTGTTGGTTCGGTTGTGCAACCTTGCGGCTGCACTACCAAACGCGGCTCGCAGCAGCCCTTCCCGGACCGCTGCCTCATCACAGCACCAAGGCAACCCCCTGAGGAGTGCCTTAGTCGTCTTCATCCTTCCTACGGAAGGTGCCTTCTCACGCGCCGGCAGCGCGTCTACGATGTGGTCGGCCACTGCGACCTTGATCGCCCTGTGGTCGGCCACGTTTGCGGCTCGAACGCAGATCAGCGAGTCTGTATCGACAGACTCGTAGACCACCTCGTTCCGAGCGCAGTTCGTCATGGTGTCGAACAGCGCTGTCCACCCGCCTTTGCACTTGACGTACAAAGGGGGGACAGGCCGCGACTCGTCTTCTCGAGAGTTCCTTGCACGGTCGGCAGACTCGGTGAGTTGCACAACCGAAGGACCCTTCGTAGCGGCAGGTTTCCTCTGCGCACGCTTCTTTCCCATGCTGCGAGGCGCAGAACACGACAATTTGCACGCGTTGTCAAAACAACGCACGACAATTTGCTCTCCGCAGCGCCCACAGCACAGAAAACCTCTTCACGAGCTCTCAACGGCCGAGTAAGCGAAGCGCGCAACACCAGCACCTGGTCCAGTATTTATGCCTATGGCCTTTCCCCTCCACCAACGGCTGCAGGCGCTTCCTCTGTGGTCCGCGCCCATTCCCTGCGACCTGCTGGAGCGTTGCTGCTCCGTGTTCCCTCTGCGGTCCGCGCCCAGTAACCCCGCTCCTGGGGGTTTCATCTACGGTCTGGGGTACCAAGCGTTCCCCCTGCGGTCCGCGCCCGCTCACCACGACCTGTTGGAGCGTTGCCGCTCCGTTTATCGTCCACTACGGCTCTGGATGTTCCCTCTGCGGTCCGCGCCCACCAGTCCCACTTCTGGGTGTTCCATCTTCGGTCTGGTGCTCCTGGCAGTCCGTCAGGGGCTCGTTTTCCATCTCCATGTCTCTGGTTCTTCTGTTTGTGCAGTGTTGTAGCTGGCCCCGTTGCTCCTTTAACAATTCCAGAGCCGGATTCCAGGCTCTGCTTAGCTGGTACCCTGTGTCACGGTTCATAAGATCGTCAGCCATTTTAATTTCTATCGATTCTCTTATAACACTGTCCCAAAATCTGGGTTTTTGTGCTAGAATCCTGGTATCCTCATACTTCATGGCATGATCTAGTTCTAGACAGTGTTCAGCAATGGCTGACTTAGTCACCTGTCTTAATCTAGTGTGCCTCTGATGTTCTTTGCACCTGATCTCCACAGTTCTTGTCGTCTGACCAATGTAGGACCTGCCACATTGACAAGGTATATTGTCAATCCCCGGTTTCCGTAACCCCAGGTCGTCTTTGACACTCCCCAGCAGTCCCCCAATCTTGTTGGATGGACAGAAAACACACTTGACATTGTGTTTACGGAGGATCCTACCGATTCTGGCAGAAATAGAGCCAGCATAGGGCAGATATGCCACCTCCTTTGTTTCATCTTGGTCTTCTTCAGGAACCTGTGGTATGGTGGCTGGTTGGAGTGCCCTCTCAATTTGTCTGTCCGTGTATCCATTCTTGGAGAAAACTGTTTTGAGACGTTCTATCTCTATAGGTAGATTCTCTTGGTCTGACAGGGCATGTGCTCTGTGGACCAAAGTCTTCAGAACCCCATTCTTCTGTGCAGGGTGGTGACAGCTGCTGGCCTGCAGATATAAATCAGTGTGTGTTGGTTTTCGGTACACACTGTGGCCAATTGATCCATCTGCTTTCCTCTGGACTAGTACATCCAGAAATGGCAGCTGGCCATTCTTCTGCAGTTCCATGGTGAACTTGATATTAGGGTGGCATGAGTTAAGATGTTCAAGAAACTCATTGAGCCTGTCCATCCCATGTGGCCAGATCACGAAGGTTTCATCCACATACCTAAAGAAGCATGTGGGTTTAAATGTGGCTGTCTCCAATGCCCTCTCCTCAAAACTCTCCATAAACATGTTGGCAACCACAGGGGACAGTGGGCTGCCCATAGCTACACCTTCAGTTTGCTCATAATATTGGTTTCTGTACAGGAAATACGTGGATGTCAGTGTATGACTGAACAGGTCCAACAGAGCACCGTCAAATTTCTCTGCAATCAGTTCTAGTGAGTCCTTCAGTGGGACCCTGGTGAATAGCGGTACCACATCAAAACTGACCATGATGTCCGAATCTGTGATGTGCAGTTGCTTGAGGCGTTGCAGAAAATCTTCTGAGTTGCGAATGTGGTGAATACATTTGCCCACATATGGAGACAGGAGACCTTTCAAGTACTTGGCTGTTGTGTACGTAGGTGCCCCAATATTACTGAAAATTGACGTAGGGGCACGCCCTCCTTGTGTATTTTAGGCAGACCATACAGTCTAGGTGGCACTGGCGCTTTTTCCCGTAGTTGTCTGATGATCTTATCAGGCATCCCTGTTTCCTTCAAGAGAGCACTAGTCTTCTTGGCCACCTTGTCTGTGGGGTCACACTCCAGAATTCTGTATGCAGGGTCCTCCAGAAGTTGGCGTACTTTCTCATCATAATCTCACTAGTTTCTTATCTCTAGAGAAATAGTGTGACAACCACTTTCAAAGGAGGAGAAGCAGGACGAGCTTGGGCTGACGTTTTCCTTGAAAGACAAAGGGTCAGCTGTCAATTCGCAAACCTTGTGGAACTTCATATGCCAGAGCCTTAGGTTTCAATAAAGAGAATGAAATGGTTTTCTTTGATTTATTGGCAGACACTTTCAACAAACACTCATATCCAGCAGACCGAGTGTATAAGGTGGGCGACACAGGCCTGTCCATTGTCCAAAGTGCCGGCACGGTAGCTCAGTGTGTTCGGTCAGAGAGCTGGTTGGCCTCTGTAATAAAAAACTGAGTGAAAGGATCGACAACGTACTTGAATGGATGTCATGTGATGTCCGCAACGAGCCCAACAAAACGATCAACAACGAACAAAATGCAAACAAAAAAAAACCTTAAGTTCTACCGTCTGGAGCAGGAAAGAGGCTACAACCACAGTTATCGCATGCATGAGCACTTCGGGGCATTATGTCCCGCCAACGATAATTTTCCCTATAACCAAGCTCTAATGAGGGGCTGCCCCCCTGGTGCAATTGATAGAGCCCATCTTTCAGGATGGGTTGAAAACATTTTTTTTTACCGAATGGTTCGTTCACTTCATTGAGAAATCATGTCTGATTGAACAAAGGCCTGTTCTCCTCATCTTGGATGGTCATTATAGCCAAGTTCGGAATCCAGATGTGATTGACTTGGCGAAAGAACACCACGTAACTATTATCTCACTTCCTCCACATTGCACACACAAACTGCAGCCTTTTGATAAGACGTTCATTCGACCTCTGAAAACGTACTACAGTGAGGCAGTGACAGTGTGGTTGCGTCACAATGGGCGTCTTCTCACACATTACGAATTTATTGAGGTTTTTGGCCAAGCCTACCTTCTTACCCAATCAGCTGAGATAGCAATACACGGATTCAAAGTAACTGTGTTATACCCTATTAACCGTTACATCTTCACCGACGCTGATTCCATAGATGCTGAGTTGGTTGCAGGAAAAACCTGCTCCACAGTAGAACATAGAGCTAATGTTTCTGAATCACATGCTCCTCTACTTCCTATCTCTGGACCATCGACATCACCACCTTCTTCTTCAGGTTGTCCTGATGTACAGTCACATCAAGCTCTAGCTGTGCTAGTTGATGAAGCCATTGAAACACCGGGAAGTTCTCCAAGAACTTCAACAAATGCAGTTTCACCATTCGATATATCTCCTGTCCACAACATTAAGAAGAGAACCACAATGCGGGGGTGAAAAGCAGCAACCACCTGCCACATCACTGGAACGCCATACAAAGATCAGTTAACAAAGTCGCTTGACAAATGTACTGTCAAGAAGTGGTTGTTGAGTTTCTCTGCGGTTAGAGGCCGCCCTGCGGACAGAGGTGCAAAATCCAAAGCCCTTCAAAAAGAAAATCTGTTCCACAAAACCATCTGATTCATCATCGGACTCTTCAGGCTCCTGCAGCCCTCACCTTGCAGACAGCGATAATGACCTTGATGTGAACGAGGGGGATACAATAGACTCAAGCGAAGCTAGTTGCATCTTTTGTGATGAAAACTTCTCTTAAGACAGGAGAGATCAGGTGTGGGTTAAATGTGTTATGTGCATAACGTCGGCACACTTAGTGCTGGCGCTGAAGGAGCTACATAGACTTGCGATTACTGTAAATAATTTTAGGTTTCATGCATAAATGTGCGAGAGTTGCTTTTTGTAGACTAGTCTACCATTCTGTATTGTTTTAACCCTTTTCATAGAAATACTTAAATAGATTTCTTTCACCTTTTTGTGGATGCCTGTATTTGCAACCCCTTTCTTTCATTTCCATTTTACAAGCATTTTGTAAATCTTTGTTTTCGAATAGAAATAATGGATACTAATCATTGTTTCGCCACTCATCATTTCTTAAATTTGTTATAGTTGTTAATGAAGGTATGAAATCTAGAATTTTTACGGAAGAAGGTACCTTTAAGTCAAAAACAAAAGAGGGTGTCTATATTTACAGCTTTTCCTCTACACATATTGATACAGACGGGATTCATGAACTCCACTGAAATTTTAGCCCTCTCCACAGTGAATAGCCCTTCACTGAAAATTGTGGCTCCATTAAAATTTCACCTTATGATGTAATCTCTTGCAACATAATTCCCATCCCATCGGTAAACTAAATTAATTTCGCAGTGGTTTCTAAAATTCTCCACGCGTTTTGCCGAAAACAGGATTATTCGTTAATTTGTAAAAATCCTTTTCAAAATCAAACATCATGAGAGCTCTTTTTTTGGTGTTATGGGTTACTGGTTGAGGGAGATGGTAAGGGTGATTCTAATAAGTCTCATCTCCAACCTGAGACACTGTTGGAGGCTTCTTTAACGTAGACTGTATCTCTGTTTATTCCACAGAGTTGTCATCAGTTTGGGTGTTGAACCATTTCATAGGACTAGATGGTCTGGATACAGTGGCCAGTCGCTGTGCATGTCATGCAAATTGGTGGAATATTCCACGTCTGCCTTCAGGACGTAACTGTCACCAGCATTCAGAGTCACATCATGGATCTCTTCTTGCATTCTGGCAATCTGATCATCGTACAACCATTGGAACCCTCCAAATGGCAAAGATTGTTGCATGGCGTGCCCATAGAGATTGTTCACATCCAATTAAATGATGTAACTCAATTCGTCAGATGGCCTCCTCATTCATTCGAGAGTTATTCGCCATGACGTACCTCTGCATGCTCACAAAGTCCCCCATGAATCCCGCGTTTGAGAAAGAGCAACGCGTCAGCATAGCTCAACAATTCAATGTTGATACAGGCCTTTTCAAACAATGGGTCCCACAATAGCCCTGGCGTGTTGTAATAGAAGGCAGAGTCTATAGTGGATGTGTCCATGTACAAACTCCAGAATTTATCATAAGTGTCTGTGTGCAGAAGTACATCTGTATCCACTTACAGTTTAGCATATTGCCTAAATCATAGATGTCAAACTCTTCCAATCATTCACTGCATGCCTATACTTCCCATCCATTATGATAGTGCCTGTGAGCTTGCTGGTGAATGTGGTTATATCTGACAACATAGTTTCGTGGAGTCTCTCCATTGAATCGAGGTATTTATAAGGAAAGACTGTCTTCTTTGTCACAAGCTGATACTTGACATCATCAGGATATGTGTCTCTGGTGATATGTGTATCCTCCCGATGCACTGTCTCAGAAAGTTTCTGAAGAGATGTGTGCATGAATCGTAATGAAGCCAGGAAGAAGCATGTAACTCTTGGCATAATTCGCTTGGAGAATGAAATGTAGTTATCAACATTGTCAGGTATGACACTGACCTTATCATTCTTCAACTCAGAATCACCCAAGTGATCAACAGGAAAGGGAGCATCATACTCACTCAAATTGTGGAAAAAAACAGACGTGTTATGGCAGTTTGTATTTCAAGTTACATACATAGTGAGTTGGTTAAATTCTCCGGGGGTAAAATAGTCCCCCATTCGGATCTCCGGGCGGGGACAACTAAAGAGATACCGAAATCCAAAAACAATGTAGCTCGCCCGGCGGGCCGGTTAATGTGACACACGGCTGGTGAAGTTTCAAATGATTTCTGAGCAAAGTCAAGTGTGTCCTGCCGATCCAATATGTCCATCACTTGTTGAAGGGAGGGATTGACTAGTTTAAAAATCTGTTCCCTTATACGAACATCAGAAACGTTCTGTGCAATAGCATCACGTACCATAGTATCTGAATAAGGGAGTCCACATTCACACTCAAAAGCACAATCCCTAGTAAGGCCTTGCAAAGTTGCAACCCACTCCCGATTAGTTTGACCGGCCGTACGTTTTATACGAAAGAACTTATACCGTTTTGCAACTACATTGACTGATTCTTTGAAATATGCATCTAATGCAGACAAAATTTCGTCGTAGGACAGAGTTGCTACGTCGCATCGGGGAAATAATTTCACTATCACACGGTACGTCTGGACGCCTACGGATGCCAACAAAAAAGGCTGCCGCTCGTTACCTCTAATTCTGTAGGCGGCGAGATGGAATCCAAATTGGCGTGACCACTCCGTCCAGCTTTCCAGTGCCGCATGAAAAGGACGAAAAGGTGGTGCAACTGCGTGTTGTGGCTGCGGGAGCGGTGGAGAGGCAGCGGCCGCATCGTTTTGCATTGTACGTTGACCCTGGACGAGCTGTCCAAGGTCATCCAGTAGGGCCTGCGTCTGCTGATTCTGTAAGCGATAAAATTCGGACAGTACATCTGGAGATGGTGGCGAAGCCATTACACAAGTAAATCAGGGCAGAATTGGTACAAACGCGATTTAGCTCGTCGCCAAACTGTTGTGACTTGGCAAGACAGCCAAGCCACTAGCAGATAGCCGAAAGGCACGCGTTTAAGCTCACGCAGGCTGGCGTGAGGTCTGGAACAGTTAAAGGAGTTGAGACTGGTAAATAAAGTACGGAGCTTCTGGAATACTTAACTTTAATCCATAATTGGTGAACATCGGTCTGACGGTACATGCATCACAAGATAAATATCAAATGATAATGGCGCCTTGCTAGTTCGTAGCAAATGACGTAGCTGAAGGCTATGCTAACTATCGTCTCGGCAAATGAGAGCGTAATTTGTCAGTGAACCATCGCTAGCAAAGTCGGCTGTACAACTGGGGCGAGAGCTAGGACGTCTCTCTAGACCTTCCGTGTGGCGGCGCTCGGTCTGCAATCACTGATAGTGGCGACACGCGGGTCCGACGTATACTACCGGACCGCGGCCGATTTAAAGGCTACCACCTAGCAAGTGTGGTGTCTGGCGGTGACACCACAGAATTAAACAAGTTCGAATTTCTGTTTAAGGTGCCCCCTGCAATACTGCAGTGACAGCAAGAAATGTGACTTACCACTTCGTTAGAATGTATACTCACAGCATCTGATCAAAGCATCCGAACAACTCTATACGATCTGGAACTGAGCACTTGACGTCACGAGAGACGGATCCTCAAGTATAAAAAAAGACTCAGAGTATCGTGATGTCATTAGATAAGCAGTAACAGCAGATTGGTTCGGTCAGGAGAGCCCCGTTGAGTTCGAACGTGGACTAATGATTAAATGTCACTTGAGTAACAGATCCATCAGGGACATTTCAACCCTTCTTAAACTGCGCAAGTGGACTGTTGGTGATATTATTGTGAAGTGGAAACGCGAAGAACAACCACAGCTAAACCAAGACCAAGCAGACTCATCTACTTATTGACAGGGACCGACGAGCACCGCGGAGCGTAAATCTAAAAAATTGCATGATAATCAGCAGAAGGAATCGTTTGTGAGTTCTGAAATGGTATCAACAGTCCACCTACCACAATTTTTGTGCGTAAGGAGTTAAAAAAGAGTGGAGGATAATCGTCGAGTAACTCTTATGAGCTACACATTTCAGTAGTCAATGCCAAATAACTCTTGGGGTGGTGTAAAGATCGACGCCACAGGCAGTAAATGAGTGGAAATTAGTAATTTGGAGTTATCAGTCGTGCTATATCCCGTCACAGTCCGATGGAAAGATGTGGGTTCAGCGAATATCTAGAGATCCTTACCTGCTATCACGTGGAGTGTCAACAATGAAGTACGCAGAAGATGTTGATAGGGCATGGTCATATTTTTCACGGGTACAGTGTGGTCCTGTTATTGAGCTTAAGAAAACGCTAAATGCGGACTGATATGAGCACACCTTACAGCATTTTATACTGCGTACCGTAGCGAAACAGTTCAGAGACTATGATTGGTTGTACTAGCGTGACAGTGCAACCTGTCATAAAGCAGCAGCATCTATGAGCCAACAACTTGTGGACAGTAACATTCCTGAAACGGTCTCGCCAGCCCCGAGTTATAACGCTGCGTTCGCTCCAGACCATAGGGCGCAACATCATCACCTTCTCTAATTTCGGCTCTTGAGGGAAAATGAAATGCTATTCCTCCACAGACTTTCAAACACCTCATTGAAAGTGTCCCGAAGATACTTCAAGCCGTCATAAAGGTGGAGCACAGACACACCCCATATTAATGCCCATAAATAAGTATCCCGATATCTTTAAACACATAATGAATTAGTTCCTGTTGAAAACCCCCCTCACATAATTGGTACTTGATTCTGGACTCTATGTGACAATATCCCAGCTGTCGAAATGATCACATTACTGCAGTCAGTCGCCAGTCTTTTAGTAAAGAAGGTTTTCAACTCTCACATAGATCAAGCTAATCGCATACAGAATGGAGCATTTATTTACCAAAATAATATTTAAGATAATACTGTAGCGCCAAAGAGCGACATCAAGCATTTTACTGAACAAATATCTCAAATGTTCCGTCTCTGCTATAACGCATGTGATCTGAAATTCTATCGCTTTCAGAAAAAAAGTTCTCGCTTCCATGGGACTTAACATCTGAGGTCATCAGTCCCCTAGAACTTAGAACTATTTAAACCTAACTAACCTAAGGACATCACACAAATCCATGCCCGAGGCAGGATTCGAACCTGCGACGGTAGCGGTCGCGCGGTTCCAGACTGTAGCGCCTATAACCGCTCGGTCACCACGGCCGGCGTGGATTTATGTCCTTTATTTTATTCACATCTGCCAAACGCTAATCAGCTATAATAAACAAGTGCCTTTCCACATCAGTACTTTCTTTCGTGAATAGAACTTACCGCCAAACATTCATCAGTCTAAATTATTATCACATAGGTTGAAAACTAATCTATAATAAACCAGTTGCCTTTAAGTGTTGTTATATTGTACATGTTTTCAGCTATACGCTCTAAATTTAAAAAGGATCTTCAGTGAGAGAACTGAAATGTTACCTAAACGTATTGTAATTAAAGCACCTCGCCGCGCTTTTCTGTATGTATGTGAAGGCTAATATCAGAAAGTACTGTAGGGCTTTTGATAGGGTTTTCGCTAATAGGTAGGCTGATTCAAAACGAAGGTTTGGGCATACAATTTATTACCGCTACGACAGACAAGAAGGTATAAGGTGCAGCCAAATGAAAACGAGACAAATGAGAAATAGTAAGTGAACTCTTTATTATTTCAAATGTAATCGCCATAACTGTTAAGACATTTATCCCACAGTTAGGCAAGACAGTCAGTGCCTTCATGTAAAACTGTCCGATGTTACGTGCGGAACAATTATTATAAACAATCCTGTTGGAAGAACATCCGCAACCGAGCATTATACCAGAGGTTGAAAATACCGCTTCAGTTGTAAATTTCTTTTACTATCACGACCGGTTTCGGGCTCTCATAAGCCATCCTCAGGTGTCTCAACTGTGCTGTGGCCCCCGAGCGCTGCGGTGGACGTGTACTACGCGCGTAGCACAGTTGCGACACCTGAGGATGGCTTATGAGAGCCCGAAACCGGTCGTGATAATAAAAGAAATTTACAACTGAAGAGGAATTTTCAACCTCTGGCATTATTATTATTATTCACGTATGGGCCCAATTGGACCACGCGAGGTACCAAATCAATGTCTTTTTTGATGGTTGGTCTTCCTTTGCGTCCCAATTTGTTTCCTCTTTTCAGAATGAAGTTACTTTCGTCAGACCACGGCGTTCCAGTCCGTTTTCAAATTTCTCTCTGACCAACTTTCCAATCACAACGTATGCCTGAGCTATACAGACTACATTAAGTTCGTCCTTAATCGCAGCGATCTATTCAATTGGCTCAGTTTTGGCCTTACTTCTGTTTTCGTAGAAATCTACTATTTGTTTAGTCAACCTAGTGGGTGCCATTCTCTTAATGTGCCCATTAAGTCTTCGTTTTCTCATGTCACCATGTATGTCTGTGTATTCTTCTATTTCTTTATTCCTTCTCAACCTGTTGTCCGCAGTTCGTGGTCTCGCGGTAGTGTTCTCGCTCGCGAGCATGGGGACCCAGGTTCGATTCCTGGCGGGGTCAGGGATTTTCACCTGCCTCGAGATGACTGGGTGTTGTTGTGTCGTCTTCATCATCATTATTCGTCCCCATTACGGTCGAAGAAAGGCAATGGCAAACCACCTCCACTAGGACCTTGCCTAGTACGGCGGTGCGGGTCTCCCGCATCGTTTCCCTATGCTTTATCAAGGAGTATGGGAGTTCGTCATCATCTCAACCTATTAGTTTCTCCATCAGTAATTTTGGGGCCTTTCTTTTGAATTTCTGCAATATCCCTCTCTCTATTTGAAATTAAATTTCCTGCTCCATAAACATATTCAGGTTTGATTACACTGCTGTAATGCCTGAGTTTACTGAATTTTGGAAGGGATTTTTTGTTTTAAATATTTTGTGTTAATCTGAATGCAGTTGCCATTTTTTGACAGCGAACTTCGTTTGCAGATTTTTCCAGACCGTTTTCTTGTATGGTTTCCCCCAAGTATTTAAACTGAGAAATCCTTTTTATTTTTCCATACTTCGTGTTCAAAAACTTTGGTGCTTGTTTGTTCCATGTCATCTATTCATTTTTTTTTATTTTTTTTTTGTATGATAGTTGAAGTCCTACTTCTCCAAAACTGCTGCGCGGGGTAGCCGAGCGATCTCAGCCGCCTTGTCACGGTCCGCGCTTATCCCCCCGTCGGAGGTTCCAGGCCTCCCTCGGACATTGGTGTGTGTGTTGTACTTAGCGTATGTTAGACTAAATTAGATCATCTGCGAAGGCGAGGCAATCTACTCTAATATTGCTTCTACATAACTTGATGGTAGAACAATTATAATACCCAGGCGTGCACCTGTACGTCCGAAACAAATCGTCAGCTACGTATGTCTTTCTTGAGGGCTCCAAAAATGTGGAAATCTCGTGGGGAGAGATCGGGACCGTGTGGAGGATGTGTAAGGGCTTCCCAGCAAAACTTCTGTAGTGTAGTCGAAACAACGCCGCTGTTAGGACTGCGCTGCAGAGGATGTGTGAAAGCTTCCCAGCGTAACGTCTGTAGCGTACGCTGCAGAAGTTTCTCTGGGTAGCTCTTACCCATCTTCTGTAGTGTCCCGACGTCTCCCCACGCGATTTCAATATTTTCGCAGCCCTCAAAAAAGACATTCGTGGCAGTCGATTTCCTTCAAACGAAAAGGTGTGTCCCTGGGTACAATAATCTTCTTGTCTGACAGTTGGATAAATATATTAACAGTTATGGCGATTATTTTGTAAACAATGAACAGTTTCTCATATTTTTTCCACCCGTCTGTTTTTATTTTGAAAGTTCCTTATTCTTAGTACTACCGCAACGATGCACGGACGGGTCGCTAGTTGGCTATAAAGAAAATTCTAAAACTTGTGAGTGACTTCAACCGTTTCATCTCCAGACCAATATGCTGCACATGAGGAGCCTGTATTGTTATATAAATTATTTAAAGAGATAAGTCATACTTTATAAAATCTCGAGAGCAATGGTACTGAAAATATCAATCTAATTGGACGTAGCACAGAGTTTACCCCTGATAACGGAAATGCGTTCCAAGGAGCTGAGAAATCATCCTACACTTTTTATGTCCGCAGTTACATGGTGACTGTGGTGTCACCGCCTGACACCACACTTGCTAGGTGGTAGCTTAAATCGGCCGCGGTCCATTAGTACATGTCGGACCCGCGTGTCGCCACTGTCAGGATCGCAGACCGAGCGCCACCACACGGCAGGTCTCGAGAGACGTACTAGCACTCGCCCCAGTTGTACGACGACGTTGCTAGCGTCTACACTGACGAAGCCTTTCTCTCATTTGCCGAGAGACAGTTAGAATAGCCTTCAGCTAAGTTAATGGCTACGACCTAGCAAGGCGCCATTAACCATTTGTAATGTTGCATGTACCTCAAGATAGAGTCTCACTTGTATCATCAAGAATGCTGTATACCAAAGGACGATATAAAAGTTAAGTGTTCTAGTAGCTACGATCTTTTCTTTATCACATTCATTACGGATCCTGTTCCAGACTTCGCGCCAGTCGGCGTGTGTGTACGTGTGCCCTATCGGCTACCCGTCTCTGTGGACTGGCTGCCTTGTCAGTCCACTACAGTGACCGTCACTAAAAATTATACTTTCACCTCTGAAATATGATTAGTTTCTATCGGGGATTCACAGACAGGCTCCAGGTCGGCATTTTAATCATACGTCTGGGTGCGTACACTCATTAATAGGACCCGTCTAGGAGAGCAGACAAAGCTTTTGGAGTGTAGCTGTTCAGAACAGAGGCAAGAAGCGCAATGGGCAGACGAGGGGAACTAACTCTGCCTCTAGACGGGTATTAGAGCTGCTGATGGATCATACTGCCAGCAGCGACAGTTCACCTACAGACGCAATCATATATTTCATAATGGATAAGTACCGTTTTTTCTGGGTATCGAGCATGTTTCCTTCACTCGCGGCCGGCCGTAGTGGCCGTGCGGTTCAAGGCGCTACCGTCTGGAACCGAGCGATCTCTACGGTCGCAGGTTCGAATCATGCCTAGGGCATGGATATGTGTGGTGTCCTTAGGTTAGTGAGGGTTTAATTAGTTCTAAGTTCTAGGCGACTGATGACCTCAGAAGTTAAGTCGCATAGTGCTCAGAGCCATTTGAACCATTTGAACCTTCACTCGCGGTCTCGTTCCTGTAACATGCGAGAGTCATCATCAGGGAAGTCAATTTGATTATAACATAGGGCATTTAATTTAGACTGTCGTGTGGGTGTTTTCTGTGATTTACATATTACATACTTGCGTGTTCCAGCTGGCTGCCAAGATGCAGAGCCAGCCGGATGTGCTGGCATACGTGGACTCGCGACCATGGTGTTTGTATTTTTAGAACTGAGCTATCCATAG
The DNA here is from genome assembly GCF_023898315.1 of Schistocerca nitens. Classification (NCBI taxonomy): domain Eukaryota; kingdom Metazoa; phylum Arthropoda; class Insecta; order Orthoptera; family Acrididae; genus Schistocerca; species Schistocerca nitens. The sequence continues at coordinate 614,889,786 of NC_064616.1, read as the reverse complement.
GGGAAATTGTTTATCGCTGGTTATGTTTCCTCCTACGGTTGTTATGATCGTAATTTTTCATATTGAGAGTGAAGAGTCTATTCGATTACGTAGCGTTAGGGTATAGCCGTGTGTGTTGACCTCCCAACCGGCGCTTTACTACTCACGAAAATTAGTTGCTGGCTCCACGGACATGTCGAGCGTTCCCCACGCATGACACAAAGTACACGTGTCCTTCGTGGTGCTATAGGCGAGCGAATAGATACACATTATAGGACTGGAGATTATTGCATCGTTCACCAGCAACACAAGATGGCAGACATAGCAAGAGTCCGGTCTCATCCCAACTGAACATTGCCCATACGACAATACTTCACCAGTTGGAGGGCGACCTTTGCAAGCGGAATGTGGTTTTCGACGTGTTCGTATCCTGTATCAGCGTGTACTTTCTTGTAGCACGACAAGATAGTAGAAGCCAACTTTTCCCCTTCTTCGAGTATCAAATAGTGGTGTTCTTACGTCGAGGGTTATCTGTGAGTCCTGCAAGGAGCAGTGAGCAGAGGTACATTAACATCTACATTTATACTCCACAAGCCAACTTACGATATGTGGCTGAGGGTACACTGCGTACAACTGTCACTTCCCTACGTTCCTTTTCCACTAGCGAATGGTTGGCGAGAAGAACGATTCCTAATAAGCCTCCGTGTCGGCTCTAAACTCTCTAGTTTTACCTTCACGCTCTTTTAGTGAGATGTATGTAGGAGGAAGCATTATGGTGGTTGACTCTTCTAGGAACGTATTGTCTCGGAACTTTAAAACACACTGAGATGCAGAACGCCTCTCTTGTAGCGTGTGCCACTGAGAATAGCTGAGCATCTCCGTCATGCTTTCGTGCTTACAAGGCGAACCTGTAACAAAATGCGCTCCTCGTCCTTGGATCTTATCTAGATCCTCTATCAGTCCTACCTAGTACGGATCCCAGGCTAACGAGGAATATTCAAGTATTGTTTGAACAAGGCTTTTTTTTTTCAAGCTACCTCCTTTGTCAGTGGTCTACGTTTCGTGATGATTCTTTTAATGGACCTTAGTCTGGCGTCTGCCTCACTTGCGACTTGTTATGTGTGGTCGTTCCACTTTGGATTGCTTCTTATTCATACTCGTGGAAATTTTACGTATTTAAGTACTTGCGGAGGTTATCCTGTAATCATACAATAATAGATATTTCTGCCTATTTATGCGCAATAGGTTACATTTGTTTATGTTGGGGTTAATTACTACTCCCTGCACCAAGCGCAGATCTTCTGCAGGTATTTCTGAGTTTCACTACAATTTTCTAACGTGGTGACTTCTGTGTATACAGCGGCATCATGCGCGAAAAGCCTCATAAACCTACCGGAATTATCCATTAGTACATTTATATTTATCGTTAAAAGTAATGGTCTTATGATACACCCACGGGGTAGGTCGAAAGTACTTCTACGTCTGAATGTTCCTCTCTGTTGAGGATGACATAATGTGTTGTGTTTGCTGCAAACGTTTTAGACCAGTCACACAATGGGTATGATATTCCGTAAGCTCGAAATTCGTTCATTAGACGGCTGTGAGGAACTGTACTGAATGTCTTTCCGAAGTCAAGCAACACAGCATCAATCTGGGTGCCGGTATTAACTGCTTTCTGGGCCTTGTGGAGGAACAGAGTGAGCCAAGTTTCACACAAACGTTGTTTTCGGAATCCATATTGATTCCTACACAGGGGATAATCTGTCGCCAGAAATGTCATGATATTCGAGCCTGAAACACTCCCAAAAATCTAGAACAGACCTGCGTTACAGATACAGCCCTGTAGTTCTGTCAGTTTGTTCGGCGACCCTTCTGGAAAATGGGAATGAACTGCGCTTTTTCCAATCATTAGGAACGCTTCGCTTCTCCAGCGACCTACGGTACACTGCAGAGTCCAGTGGCTTTTTCTCTGTTGAGCTTATTCTGTTTCTGTTCTATCCCATGGTCACTTATTTCGATATCTGTCATTTTGACATTCGTGCGACAATTTAAAGGGGGAAATACAGTGCGATCTTCCTCAGTGAAACGGGGTTTGAAAACGACATTTCTTGTCTCGTCCTTCCTGTCATTCCCCGTTTCGATGCCATTATGGTCACAGATTGACTGGAGAGTTGGTGTGAGACAACGGTTGGGAAATTTAGCATACCCCTGTGTTACTAACAAGATCTGAACACAGTGTCCTATGCACTGAACAGACCGCTGTCCGTAAGACCGTGTGAAATATTAAGATAATGTTGTGCAATAGAAACTGTTACACATCTGAACTGGAACATGGTGGCCCATTTAAACATGATATATGGGTATCATAACTCACACACACACACACACACACACACACACACACACACACACGTGTGTGTGTGTGTGTGTGTGTGTGTGTGTGTGTCAAACTTGTCACAACACAACTCCTGTTTATTACTAAGTTGCATGATGGACCTGATTCCAAATCACTGAACAGGCGATATAAATAACCTTGAAGTGCACAAAGGTTCAAATGAATCGATAAACATGTACGATAATACCTCGACACAGATGGGTGGAATTGGAAATGAAATGGTACAGTTAGCTTTGCCCATGTAAACCACCAATGATTGCTGAATTAGTCAACAGATTACAGAAAAGAACCGGAAAAGTACATATGAGCGCCAGTTCCTTCGCCTAAGCGCATCCTGAGTTCAGCTAGATAACTGGGTGAATAAACTCAGAAAAGCAAAAGCCTAACTCAAAGCAAAGGACTTCATGTTCCTTTCGTCACAATGAACGCCATTGGGCTCTTGCTTACCACCGTTCTAAGATTCAAGTGTGAAGGATGGCTGCAGTGGTAGTTGAGTATTATAAATTCACCCTCGGGATGTATGATCAGTCCTAGGACGAAGTTCTCACTCTCTACAGTTCTAACACGAAGACGTTTCTTGTCGCTTGTGCTAGGAAGAAAGAAGAAATATTTTCTTACCTATATTTGTATTCCTATCAACTGCTGTATTCAGCGATGTTGTAACGGCCTTACGATAACTGAATCGAAAAGCTCGTGTCTGTTTGTCACCAGCACGTTTGCGGGGTGTGGCTTCTGCATCCTGCAACAAGGACGACACAGATGCTCACTATTTGTTGCTGGCCAGCACTGAATATGCGAGTTATATGCTGCTGTCGATAGAAGTTTTCCTAAAATCGAGGCACTCACAGTACGCTGTTGATAAGCTAGCTAGTAAAAAGTCCAGTACTAGTACGAACTGGGAGATGTCATGTCACACGAAGTGCACCCAGAATTTTGCCGCGATCACATGCGCAGATATCACCATCTTGCTTACCTGTAAAAGCCGGCCGGAGTGGCCGTGCGGTTCTAGGTGCTGCAGTCTGGAACTGCCTGACCGCTGCGGTAGCAGGTTCGAATCCTGCCTCGCGCATGGATGTGTGTGATGTCCTTAGGTTAGTTAGGCTTAAGTACTTCTAAGTTCTAGGGGACTGATGACCTCAGCAGTTCCCATAGTGCTCAGAGCCATTTTTTACCTGTAAATAATCGACCTTCGCGCCGATGGTGAGTGCAGTGTTTAACATCTCAGCCACTCGACTTGCCGTACCGTTCCACTCACAGTACCAACAGCAATGAACTCTTTCCAGTACAACATGTATCTCTAGTTCAGTTGCTCTCGACCATTGATATGCAGCATCTTCCATAAAACTTTTAGTGAAACCTTAGTTTCCTCTCCATATGCTTCTTAGTTTCTACACACACACTCTTGTGAAAAGCAATATATAGTTCGAAAGCTGTAACCGTCAAAATGTCACAATTCAAAGAAGTAGGTAAGATTTTATTTTACTTCATGATAACCAATTTTTTTAACGATAAGGTCTACAGTGTATTAGATGTTGGGCTTAAGGAGTTTACAGGCTTATATCTATTGTAATATTTATTTAGCTTACTTTATTGAGTGGCATCTACCCTTTCCAACGATCAGGGCTCTGATCACAGGCAGGTTAATTTGTAACACTCAAGAGATAAGTGAATATCATTTTAACAGATTCATCTTTGGTGAAGCAATGTTGTGCGTATTTAGTAAGAGCAGCATTGCCTTTAGGGAGAGTGACTATTAAAACTAAGTTTTCGTAAACTGCCACAGGTCGCAGTTTGTATTTTTTATCGACCGATTTCGCTCTTCAGATGAACAAGCGCATCATCAGAATATGCACTGCAAAAGATACAAATTGAGATGATATGGAAAATTTACATTCACAATTCGTAACGTACGTATTCTGTTTCCAGTACGATGACTTGTGTTTGAAGCTGGCTGACACCATTAAAGATTGGATTTAAAGTTCGACAGCTCTAAACAGTAAACTGGCTGTAATATAGTACTTAAACTTATTTTTAAAGTACAGTACTAAATGATGACACTGACAGCACCAAGGATAAAATTTGACTGTACAACAGTTCATGTAGCGTCAAGGCATAGTGTATCCAAAGATAATTTACAACTATAAAAAACGAAATTTACATTTGATCACCTCTTTTATGGGCGTGTGTACAGACATTTCATATCTGTACATACACTCCTGGAAATTGAAATAAGAACACCGTGAATTCATTGTCCCAGGAAGGGGAAACTTTATTGACACATTCCTGGGGTCAGATACATCACATGATCACACTGACAGAACCACAGGCACGTAGACACAGGCAACTGAGCATGCACAATGTCGGCACTAGTACAGTGTATATCCACCTTTCGCAGCAATGCAGGCTGCTATTCTCCCATGGAGACGATCGTAGAGATGCTGGATGTAGTCCTGTGGAACGGCTTGCCATGCCATTTCCACCTGGCGCCTCAGATACAGATATGAGATGTCTATACGCAAACCCATAAAAGAGGCGATGAAATGTAAATTTCATTTTCTATAGTTGTAAATTATCTTTGGATACACTATACTATGGCCTTTGAGAAAAAAATGTTGCATTACTTATTGAATGCCCATCGTACAAGTCTGGATGCTGGGCAGACCTTTAGCGTGAGATGCTGACCTGTTAACATTCTCATAGTAAGAAACGCTGAACAAGGGATGCCTTCAGTGGTTTTTGTTCACTCTTCTTCTCCAACTGGCTAGCGTCAGAGTGTCACGTGGTCTCTTGGACACGGGCGAGCAGGGAAGTGCGCGTAGACACGTCACTATTGTTCCACGCTGATCTTAGAGGCCACCAGTCCACTTCTGTAGGTGCCACCATAATGCACCTTCTTCTGAAGTAAACCCTTCATTGTTCATTTTTGTCAATTGACATTTTCTTATTCATTCGAGTACCCTGAATCGGATGCCAGCTTTCTGATGGTTTCTGATGGCACATGCTTCCATGCACAATTCTGCCAACTCTGGCTCGTGTTAGTCAGCGGTGTGAAGGGCGTGGACTATTTCATCGCCACGCAGTGCGGACCACCAGTGGTCCACGTGTGGCGAAACAAGCGTTGTATCATTTGAATGATACAGAGGCGAGCGAGTGTGCCGGAACTTACCCTAGTTCACTTCTATAAGCGCCACGACACCATTACGCGTCTGTGAGTAGCACACAGGTATTGCACCATAATTTAAGAATGAAATTAAAAATTAAAGTTGCTTTTCCAAACTTTGTCAACACGTGCTTTAGTCTATTAATGTTTAAACTGTCTAGTCTCAGATTGATCAGATGAATATCTTTCCCTAAATAAATGGTTTTAAGAAAAAAATAAGCGGCGCTAAATAATAAAGCTAGGAAGCGAAAAACTGATCATAATGTGCAGATGTACGTTAAAATTAACTGGTACAAGTCTCGACGTGATTAAAGCAATGTTTTGCTCAGAATCCACGTTTTTAAGAAAAACTGACTTAGAACATTGAAAATTTGTATGAAGCTTCAGTTTAGTATAAAACCATTGACTATGTAATCCCACTAAGCTAACTCTAGTAGTTTTCGAGTAATTTATTGAAAACTAAATTTGGAATAAAAACGTCCTTATTTGTAGTAGATTATCTGTTATGTTAAGGCTAGAAAGTTCTGATTACAGCACGTGATGAAACCTATTAAATTATAGAGCTATAACACGCTTCAGGGCCTGGATGTAAATAATAAGAAATAAAAGGTCTGTTAAAGTTGTAGTTCAGAGGTCATGCTCTACTGTCAGTTCCGTTCTAAAAGTTCTAGACGGAAAAATTTATATGCGGGCGAGCTAAATGTTTTTCAGTGTCTACAGCCATCTGAACTACATTCATACAAAAATTACGAAAATTCAAAATTGATACACAACAGTGTTATAAAATATTATTGGTCTGAGAAAGTGGCCGTTTAGAGGCTACTACCGGCGACATAGATCGGATGACAGCAGGTGTTTCCTTCGCCGTCTGCTGCACCCGTACATAAATGCGGGCCGAGAGGCAAGACTTCCTTTCGCACCCAGATACCGTACGGTCCAGGTCGGTCAAACGCCGGAGTACGCGATGCCTCGGATGACGTCACAGCCAGACTGCTACTAAATTCATGTTTTCGGTACAAATAGGAAGTGAAATCGCCAGGACTGTACACCGTCCTGGATCGCTTAGATTTCGCAGGAGTAACTGTTAGTGTGCCGCACGTAATGTTAACAAACCCGCGTGGCAGGTGGTGAAATTATTTTCCACTTTCGTGGGGAGCAATTATTTTGATTATCATAGGTTACGTGCGAAAGACCATTTAATGGGAACTTACCGTAGAGGTCGCCTCTGAACTGCTTATAGTGCTGTTTAGCTTAGAGAGATTATTCAATAGCATTAACATCATGAATATTACGATACTGTGCGTTTGAAAACTATCAGTTAGAACCCAAATTCTTCATTTATAATCATAGTCCTGATCCCAATGAGTAAACAGAGAATAGAAACATTTCTTTCAGTGGGCTGGACAAGAATGTGGACTTGCAGACTGGAAACTATGGTCAGTATGTTCTCAATCGCTTTCTGGGTGACCACAGAAATAATTTCCAGGCTCTCGTAAAAGACGGCGAACAATATTTCAATGTACCCTATTTGAATTATTAACCCGCCGCCCCACACACGAACAACATGTGTGACATGCTGTCTTGTCACGGGTGGCCCAGCTGACTTCGGCTGCGCTCGCTGTTGTCTCGCGCCGTGCTGGATTCTGGCCGGCCGACACACACCCACGGCCCAGGCGTTGTCCATTTCGCAGCCGGTTGCTGCCACCTTACTGCCTGGTGTCGCGTTGCACCAACGTTCCCACTGCCTGTTCCTACCACAGTCGTGAGGGTCCCGGAGTCGACGCCCAAGTCGTCCTCGTCTCACCACCGCCGTCTCCACACCATCAGTATCAAATGGTTCAAATGGCTCTGAGCACTATGGGACTTAACATCTGAGGTCATCAGTCCCCTAGAACTTAGAACTACTTAAACCTAACTAACCTAAAGACATCACAAATATCCATGCCCGAGGCAGGATTCGAACCTTGGACCGTAGCGGTCACGCGGTTCCAGACTGAAAGGCCAGAGCCGCTCGGCCACCCCTGCCGGCCGAACAGGCACAACTGGATTCACGTAACAGTATGAGAAAGTTAAAAGCACTGTGGTCCAAGATTTCCTGTCGCTATATGAGGGCTTAAACAATCTCACCACTGTGCTAGAAGTGGCACGAGATACACAAATTCTTCTCTACAACACCCACGCAGCACAACTACATGCAAACAAACTGCCTGTTGCCTTCTGTCTCCGGTTAACCGGACGACGTACGTTTGATGATTTTTCTGACGTTTCGCCAGCACGAGTGACTGACATTGTCAAGGAATCACCCTTCATTGCTGGTGGTGGAGTGCAGCTCGCGAGCGCAGACTGCATGTACCCGGCGCGCCAACGTCCAAGGGCTTCTTCGAGCTCATTCTCGGTGCGGTTCTCCTCTTGCTACATGCAACGGTCGTTCGCTGCAGTACAGGAATCCAGGATTCGTCCACCTTGATGATTTCTTCTTTCTTGTTGTACGTATTCTCGTGTTTGTGTACTTCTATAGCTTCTCTGAGCAAGTGGGTGTGATAGCTCTTCTCTACGGCCAGAACTGCCGTGTCGGCCAATTTTATTATATGGCCGGCCTCACACAGGGCGTGATGTGCCACGGCAGATTTCTCCACCTTCCCGGGCCGCAATGCCGCTTATGCTCTGTGATCCTGGTGTTGACTGATCGCCCAACCATTCAGACAGAAACTTATCAGCATGTGAATGGTATGCGGTATATTCCTGACAGTTCAAGTGGGTTCCTCTTCTCCTTTGCCGATCTGAGACACTCTCTGACCTTCTATGTCGGTTTACAAACCGTCTCTAGGCCGTGTTTACGCAATATACGGCCGATTCTGTCCGTCACTCTGGGAATGTATGGCGTAACAGCCGTACCCGACATTTCCTTTCCCGATGTGTCACTTCGCCGAGTGTTTGACTCTGTTACACTTCTCATATAACTGGTGGAGTGCCCATTGTTACTCAGAACGCTTTCCGTGTGTTGCGTCTCGCGTCCGAGGTGCTGCGGCACACATATTAGTCTTTCTCGAGTTACGAGCGTATTAATCATGCCTCTTTTTCGAATCGGATGGTGATTTAACAGTCTGCGCAGGTATCGGTCCGTGTGTGTCGGTTTTCAGTACACTCCGTGTGTCAGATTTTCACTATCCCTTGTGACCAGCACATCTAGAAAGGGTAGCTGCTTGTCCTTTTCTACTTACATGACAAATTTTATGTTAGCATGGAGTCTGTTCAAGTGTCTTAGGAAGTCACCGAGCTGTTCCTCACTATAGCTCCACACAACAAAGATATCATCGACGTATCTGTGCCACTAATTAGGTTTACAAGGTGCCAAGTCCAGTGCCTGTGCTTCGAAATGTTCCATGAAGAGGTTGGCCACCACTGGACTGAGAGAATTAACCATTGCGACGTCTTCCACCTGTTCGTAGAAGTTGTCATTCCACGTGATATAGTTTGTCCTGAGATATGCGTCAAAAATCTTGGTAATATCTTGTGGGAAAACAGAACCGATGTTATCCAGACAGTCACTGAATAGCAAATGGTTCAAATGGCTCTAAGCACTATGGGACTTAACATCTGAGGTCGTCAGTCCCCTAGACTTCGAACTACTTAAACCTAACAACATCAAAGCTAACCAAGATGTCGTTTGGACCAAGTTTCAGTTTCTTCAGCTTCTCAATGAAATGTCCTGAGTCCCTTATGTCTCTGTAAGCCTTCCCCACGTGTGGCTGGAGCAGAAAGGCCAAGTGTTTTGCCAGTTTGTATGTCGGTGGGCCAGGAGCGCTAGCAATCGGTCTTAATGAAACATTATTCTTATGGACATTTGGTAATCCATCCAGCCGGCCGTTGGTGGCCGAGCGGTTCTAGGCGCTTCAGTCTCGAACCGCACTACCGCTACGGTCGCAGGTTGAAATCCTGCCTCGGGCATGGATGTGTGTGATGTCCTTAGGTTAGTTACGTTTAAGTAGTTCTAAGTTCTAGGGGACTGATGACCTGAGATGTTAAGTCCCATAGTGCTCAGAGCCATTTGACCCATTTTGTGATCCATACAGCAGAGGTGGTAGGGATTGTGTGTTGCGCTGGTTCCTCTGTATGTACGTTGGGAGAGAAGACGCCTTGATTAACCGATCCGTATTCCGTGTGATCCGCTTTGTTGCATCTGCGCTTTGTTTTCGGTATGTAGTCGTGTCTAATAGGTTCCGGATCTTCTGCTCATCATCTTTGGTGTTCATTTCAACTGTCGGATTTCCCTTATCGACAGGCAGTGACACACAGAAATAGACCGTATATTACGCAGACATGGCCTAAAGACTGTTTGTAAATCGGCAAAGAAGATCCACCACAACTGGCCTTGGAGAACGAGTTCGAAAATTTTCGCGCAGTCTGAGAGACCACACCTCGTGAGTTAAGGGCTAACATAGGGGTTTCAGCATGGGCCGACACTTGGTACCTCAGAACCGCTTGTGCTGTTAACCTGTCAATGTAATCATTTCATGTACTCCATATTCAGCGTTGCAACAACAAATATTGAGTGAATTGGAAACCTCTAAATGTGTGTACTGATTTTTTACGACAGTTTTTGGGAACCAAATTTTATTTCATATTACTAACTTACTACCGGAAGTAATGTAATTTAAAGGAAAGAAACCCCCATTGAATCCAATCCCTTACATTGTGTAAACTCTTCCTCTGGGCCTCTCACTAATACCAGTCGGATAGAGTGTTGCAGTTTTGGAGACCATTCTTGAGGTGACAGCACCCCGGCGTACGCGTCAAACCATTACATCTCCACAGCGCAGCTATGTTCTGTAGCCGTACATAGAGGGCCGCCTCACGCCGCTGCAGTTGTGTGGCCTCAGCCGCCGTATAGAATGCTCCACCCGCCGCCACTGCGCACCACAGCTCTTTGCCGTCGACCAGAACACTTATCCTAGTGTACGAGGCAAGACGCTGCGAGGCAAGTTCTTAAGTACGCCCCTATTCTTTTGAAATGAAGTAATAAAAATGATAACAATTGCCCATTTAGTTCATAGGGCCCCATGTCCGCAATGCCTGTCCAAGAGAGACGTTGTTGTCCGTTAGTAAATATTTGTTAAACATTTCAAAATAGATATTCGGTTCCAGCAGAAGGGGGAAGGATGTGGGAGAGCCATACATCTGGAGAAGGTAGAGGCAGCAGATTGTTTTACATTTTCTGTCGGGACTTTTTACTTTTTTGCCACTAGGTTTGATGCAGGGCAGACGACCTACAAGTTCTCACATCTTCAGCGTGGCACGCCGACCTTTCGACGTTCTTACAGTAAGGAACGCAGAACTAGGGACGTCGTCAGTGGCCTTTGTTCACCCTTCCTGGCCAGAACGGTAACATAAGACGGCCACATGGTGCCTCGGGCGCAGACGACGCAGGAGACTGACCTAAGACCTATCACTCTTTTTGCTCGCCGGGACCTGAACAGCTAACATACTCCTCTCCCGACCACCCAAGCCATCCGTTATATTTTGATCTTAGTGGTCTCTTCCCCACATCACTAGGTCCCACCAACGTTCACCCCTTTTTTCTTAAATGTAAGCCCTTTGGTGTTCATTTCTGGTAACTGACATTTTGTTATTCGGTCAGCTACCTTGAACTGGATGTTCACTTCCTGAGCGCTCACGCCTCAATGTAAACTTTATGCTGATGTGTAAATGCCTGTGGAAATGCCTGTAGAAAAGACACTTGCAATGCTGATGTAATATTGCTTGGTCTATGGTGTTCTTATTTTAGATTATCTGCAAATGTTGAAGGATTTGTACCATGTTTGAATTCTCTGATATGTTCTTTATATCTTGTTTCAAATGTCGTGCCAGTGATTCCAATGTTTACCTTCTCGCAATCTCTGCAACTGAGCTGACAGATACCACATTGTTGGTATGTGTCTAGTTTTGAATTTAGTTTTGGGATGTGCTTTTGTATGGAACTGTTTGTTTTGTAAGCAATGTTTATGCCTTGTTTTTCGAATATGTTTCCTATTTTATGAGTGAATCTCTTGTGCCGGGTCACTGTATGCCATTTTTTGTTGTAGTGCAAATTGTACGAGTTAGTGTTCAAAAAATGGTTCAAATGGCTCTGAGCACTATGGGACTTAACATCTGCGGTCATCAGTCCCCTAGAACTTAGAACTACTTAAACCTAACTAACCTAAGGACATCACACACATCCATGCCCGAGGCAGGATTCGAACCTGCGACCGTAGCAGTCCCGCGGTTCCGGACTGAGCGCCTAGAACCGCTAGACCACCGCGGCCGGCTACGAGTTAGTGTGGTTTGGTTAGTTTTCTTCCTTATTTATCTCTTTATTTTTTTGTTTAGTTTGTCTACCATAGTTTCTTTGGGTCCATTTTTAATGCTATTTGTTTTATAATGGCTAACTCTTTTTGGTAATTCGAAGTGTTTAGGGGATCCTGTTCAGCCTGTTTAACATAAATCTGGTTGCTGCTTGTTTGTGGTTCTGTGTGTGGTTTGGAGTCTCATTTAAGATAATGTCATTTGTTGTAGGTTTTCTGTATATGTCGAATGTGTGTTTATTATTGTCTTTTTTATGGTTATGTCTAAAAGTTGAGTGTGTTTACTTGTTCTTCTTCTATTGTGAACTTTATGTTTTTGTGTACAGTACTTATGTCTGTGTAGTTGCTGTATTCTGTTTTTAAAAATGGCTCTGAGCAGTATGGGTCTTAACATCTGAGGTCATCAGTCCCCTACAACTTAGAACTAATTAAACCTAACTAACCTAAGGACATCACAAACATCCATTCCCGAGGCAGGATTTGAACCTGCGACCGTTGCGGTCGCGCGGTTCCAGACTGAATCGCCTAGAACCGCTCGGCCACACAGGCCGGCATTCTGTTTTTAGGTTCATCTACGGTGCATATTATGTTATCCATGTATCAGTACCAGTAGATGACGTTGTAGCTTTTCTTTGTTATTATGTCTTCAAATATTAGTTTTTCTATGTGATTCATAAAAATGTTGGCTAGTGTTTCTGAGATAGGTGAACCCATGGGTAAACATTCTTCTTGTATGTAGTATTCTTGGTTGAATTCAAAATAATTTTGTTGTGTTATTAACTGTAATAGTTTTATGGTTTCATCTGTGTGTTCGTGAGGTAGCTGGTTGTGTGTTTTCAGGTTTTCTTCGATTATTTTTGTGATTTCATTAACAGTGATGCTACTGTACATACTTTCTACATCAAAGGAGAGCAATGTTGTTGTGTCAGGGACTTTCGTGACTATTGTATGTTCTACCAGTTGAGAGGTTTTTCTGACTGTTCTATCATTTTCTAGTTTATAATACTGGGTGAGCTGTGACTGCATTTCCTTTGCTACTAGGTATGTAGGAGCTGCTCTGAAATTCAAGAAAGAATAATTTAAAAAAGAATATTTGTAGGTCAGAGACAAAGTAGTGGAAAGGTTATGATTGCAACACTACAGAACACAAACAGCAACACATACTTGGAGTACGAAAACAAACAGAATACAGTGGTGCGCAAAAAGTGTGTTTTGATAAATGCATAGGGCTGCAGAACATCTAAAAGTAGGCGAAAATTATCAGCCTCTAACTCATAAAAACATCGATGTGATATCAGACGGCATTCCACAATGTAAGCGAGAAAGCAGCCGAAAAATCACCGTAAGTACAAACCAACTTGTTCTTAAGGAACTGTTTTTGATCTAAAAAGCAAATCAAAATGTAAATAAACTTAATTACAGACCACTGATGATGCTTTACCTCAATAAATCGAAACGCGTCAGGCGAAAAAGTCACACATTTTTGTAGTTGCAACGACAGATTAAAAATACCCTCGTTAAAGCAAAAGAAAAATGATCATGTACATTGTTTACACTTAAAAAACTAAGTATTCTATTCAGTCACATACAACATTTTATATTTTTTAAACTAAAGAACTAACTTACAATATTTACAGTTAAAAAAGAGTATAGAGATGCATCCATTTTTCGCGCGAAAACTAATAGAACCTAAAACATTACAATGGGTCTATTTTCTGTATGTACAATTTTCAATGTATATACAATACTTTCACTGCATGAGGGAGTAGGAGCACAGAACTGGAAGAAAAACAGACATACACAGAAACACACACACACACACACACATATTCACGCACAAAGGGGCGATCAAGAGCATTCCATTTGAAGGTCACACTCACCCCTTGCCTGTATTTCGATGCTTACACTATGTGATCAAAAGTATCCGGACACCTAACTGAAAATGACTTACAAGTTTGTGGCGCCCTCCATTGGTAATGCTGTAATTCAGTATGGTGTTGGCCCACCCTTAGCCTTGATGGCAGCTTATACTATCGCAGGCATTTGTTCATTCAGGTGCTGGAAGGTATCTTGGAGAATGGAAGCCCATTCTTCACGGAGTGCTGCACTGAGGAGAGGTATCGATGTCGGTCGGTGAGGCCTGGCACCAAGTAGGCGTTCCAAAACATCTGTCGGATTCAGGCAAGTCCATTACAGGGATGTTATTGTCCTGTAACCACTCCGCCACAGGCCGTGCATTATGAACAGAGGCTCGATCATGCTGAAAGATGCAATCGCCATTCCCGAACTGCTCTTCAACAGTGGGAAGCAAGAACACGCTTTAAAATCAATGTAGGCCTCTGCTGTGATAGTGCCACGCAAAACAACGAGGGGTGCAATCCCCCTCCATGAAAAACACGACCACACCATAACACCACCGCCTCCGAATTTTACTGTTGGCACTACACACGCTGGCAGATGTTTACCGGTCATTCGCCATACCCACACCCTGCCATCGGATCGCCACATTGTGTACCGTGACTCGTCACTCCACATACCGTTTTTCCACTGTTCAGTCGTGCAATGTTTACGCTTCTCACACTAAGCGAGGCGTCGTTTGGCATTTACGGGCGTGATGTGGGGCTTATGAGCAGCCGCTCGACCATGAAATCCAAGTTTTCTCACCTCCCGCCTAACTGTCACACTACTTGCAGTGGATCCTGATGCAGTTTGGAATTCCTGTGTGATGGTCTGGATAGATGTCTGCCTATTACACATTACGAGCCTCTTCAACTGTCGGCGATCTCTGTCAGTCAACTGACAAGGGCAGCCTGTACGTTTTCGTGCTGTACGTGTCTCTTCACGTTTCCACTTCACTAATACATCGGAAACAGTGGACCTAGGGATGTTTAGGGAGGTGAAAATCTCTCCTGACACCCAATGACCTGACCACGTTCGATGTCCGTGAGTTCCTCTATGCGCCCCATTCTGCTCTCTTACGATGTCTAGTGACTTCCAGGTCGCTGATACGGTTTACCTGGTAGTAGGTGGCAGCACAATGCACCCAACACGAAAAATGTATGTTTTTGGAGGTGTCCGGATACTTTTTATCACATAGTATATATATCCACATCAGAGTCAAGCTGGGTTGCATATACGCTGCAGCAACCCACTGAAACGGAATATTTTGATCGTCCCGTATATATACAGGGTGAATCGTCTAAAACTTGCACTGCAAATATTGCAGAAATGCAAAGTGCTATGATGTGCGGTTTTCACAGAATTGATTGGTATACAGGGTTTGCATTGTTAACTAATTACTGTTTTGTTGCAGAAGCATCATTTGCCACGCCGAGTTATCTTCAGAATTTTCGTCGACTGTGTGAGGATGTCTCAATCAGTCCCATAAATGCCAGCAGCTGCTTCCAAACAACAGCACAATTGCCAACGTCAGTGACATTCAAGATGTATCCTTCTCTGAAGATGCAACAGCGACTGGTTTTTGTGTGCTCTCTGTACAGCAATGAAGGTGCTAATGCATGCATGGAGGCTGGCAATTGTCTGACTGCCACACGATATTTGTTACTGTATGAGTCACCCAATTGCTATCTGCTGTGCATGCTATACGTCAGACTTGTGTGGGACAATATGTGGCGGTCTCTATCAACATCTTAACTACCACTGGTGCTGAAGATCTTACCTTGACCTTGGAGATACCAAAATGCTGCTGTACAAGTAAGGTACAGGACAACGATAATGGTAATTCATGCATGCCAAATAATTGTTACATAGTTCTGACATATTCTCATATTAGTATTAGAAACGCACAATTATCACTCGTCTTTCATTGTAAGCTTAAGCAGTGGCTCTATCCATATGAGGTGGTCTCTTTCAACAATGCATCTGAAATCACTGTTGAGGAATTATTCCTTGCAAGAGGTAAAAGTGCTCCACCCCAAGAGATCAAAATGGTTCAAATGGCTCTGAGCACTATGGGACTCAACTGCTGAGGTCATTAGTCCCCTAGAACTTAGAACTAGTTAAACCTAACTAACCTAATGACATCACAAACATCCATGCCCGAGGCAGGATTCGAACCTGCGACCGTAGCGGTCTTGCGGTTCCAGACTGCAGCGCCTTTAACCGCACGGCCACTTCGGCCGGCCCCAAGAGATCATTTACTGTGATTATGATAACACATTATTGAATTGGAGTCACTCATTTTGCATAGGAAGAGATTTTGTCAACCAACAGTTTCACTAACAAATAACTGACCAATCAGCGTGTGGTGGTTATCGTTAACATCTCATCGGCATCGAATTTAAATTTGTATCCTTGTTGTAAAAAGGGACTGCGACCTGGTTCACTAGATATAATGTACTGACATTATGATCGTAGTTCATGCATGGATGTTAACGATTTTGTGGCACATAAACGTCATTCAATACTATTACCGTCACATAAACGGTCCTTTCTGCCCATGATATTCTTAAGATTGTGTCCATTAATGGCTGATTGTCTGAGCCAACTGCTCAACTGCCATCACTCTGGAAGATGTATTATCTTCCTAGGAGGTGGATGAGTGATACTACTCAAGCACAATGCTTCGTAATGATTTATCCGTGGTTCATAATGGATGCATGAAGCAATCACGTTATTAAATTACTATTCTCGATACACTACCATCACACGCTGTGCAAGGGAAGCATAAGTCCTTTTTCTCAAAGTTCGAGTTGGTCTCTCCATCACTGGCTATTGTAATGATGGTGATTATTTAGTAGAACTGACAGGCTCTTAAATTAGTCTTTGTGTTACAGGACCATTACTCGCTGCTGATAGTTATCTTCCTCACCTGACTGGCAAAAGTGAGATGGTTTCCATCAGCAGACCACCTGCCATTGCTGTTTTCAAATATTGTAAGTCGTCCTGGTCTCCTGACCTTCATTGCTTACATATTCCGCCCACACAATCATATTCCGCACATCAAGACGCTTCATTCAAACCCAAAAATCGATAAGGTAAAGCCAATGTCGTATGAATTCATGTAAACGATATGCAGTTAACAAGTAAGCACACCGTGGTTGAAATACTCGAGGCTGGCGTACACACATACATTCCAGACACGACGGTCACAGAAGCTTTTAGTTTCGGAGAGAAACCGCACTACGGGACGCCGAACCGTTCAGAGGATGACCCAGCCGATGTCGGCCGGTGACCGCCCGTATTGCAGACAGCGTGGGTCCGAGTGAAAGGGAGGGAACAACCCCATTTTCAGCTTAAAAGCAAATTCCGCTACATTGTGTGGGAGCGGCCAGCCTACGCATTCTTTACACATAGCACGCAGTTTCAGAGATTTTCACAGGGAGACAGCAAATGCCAAACGCCAATGCTACAGGTTTCCGGATTGGTCGCCTTAAACGAAACGTCATTCTCCCGTTTTAGAAGAGCAATGCTGATTGGCAGACGATATTTCTGACGCCTTGAGCTGAAGGAATAATGGAAGAGACTGAAAGATATATCCCTTCACGTCTGGCGTGGAGAGGCGCCGTTCCGTTGTCGCTCTTGGAGCGAGGCACAAGTCTCTCCTCAGTACTTCACTGGGAGAGCACCTCTGTCGAGAGCGAATCGAAGTGCTACTCTATACTGAGTCCTTGCGATTAAGTGTTGTTCACTTGTGTTGGCCGACACACTTATTGTGCGGTGTGAACGGACAGAGTTAAAGTTAAACGCCTGCGAGCGAATTTTGAATGCCATTGCGGTGGACTGGTTATCTGACCTATGTACCACGCCAATAGTTAGACTATGGATGAATAGGAATCCTTGACTTCATCAAGGCATAGGGAGAGTTTGATTGGCGAAGGTCTATCCAGATAGAACGAGAGTTATCTTATTTTTCAGCAGCGAGTGGCGCAGACAGCAGTCGTCGCAGCTTACGGTATTGTGCACTACAGACATTGTGAGCCCCATATTTACTCCACAACAGTACACTTCACTGCATTTCACACACGACAGCCTGGACCGTACCTAGCAATATTCTAAAGGATAATTATTCAAGTTCAGTAGGTGCACCTCTCAGCCATTATGCCAAGTTAACAACCATCTTAAACTTTGTATAGAAATTTCAATAGCGAATCCTATCCTTGAGAGGTAACTTCACATTCCGAAAAGAACCAGGATATAACTTGTTCAATTCATAACTAAAAGTGCCATTGTGATTCCTCAGAATTTTTGCAAAATAAATAATAACTTTCGTTAGTTTCATGTTTTTCTTACACTAACTAGCACTACTCCAGTACCCAAGTATCCCACTAGTTACGTAAGAAATTTTGTGAATTTTTGTGTCATTTCCTTACAGCGGACGACTCCAGAAGATATTTATTGCTGAAAGTTTTTGAGGCATTTCTCTTTAGAACGTTAGGAGCGTCTGTCTGTCTTCTGTAGTAGTGTGGGGTGGAAATTGCATCTTGCACGAGCCACAGGGTAAAGGGTAGATCTCAGATTAACCCGTTGCGCACAATAACAGATCAACACCACACTTCAGAATATGAGGTACTAAAATGATGTTGGTTACTTCAGCATATCCTCATGTTATTCAGTACTTTTTGTGTTATAAGGCATGACTAGATGCTAATGCTTATCTGCAGCACCTGATTCGCAATAATGATGTAGTCTCTGTCAACAGCACAGCTGCCATAGATATTTTCATGTATTCAGGTACTGTAATAATACTGTTTACATTACTCCTGGCTTGTAGTTATGTTCACACGTCGTAAATTGTTCTCCGATGAAAGGCGAGCTCTCATAGTTGTTTTCAAATATTCAGATAGGTTAATGATGCTGATTACTTAGTGGAATTAACATTTTATTAAATTAGTCTTTGCTTCGGAGGAACATCACATGTTTATCGTCAGCACTTGATTCACCACTCTGTGGTGGCTTCCATCAATAAACAAGCTACCATCGCTGTTTGCTGTTATTCAGGAGATGTAAATAATTTTGACTATTTCGTGGTAATGGCACGATATTAAATTACTTCTCGTGTTTCAAGACCATCACTTGCTGCTCACGGTGGGCTTAAGCTCTAGACTCGCTAGACTGACATTATCTGTGTCGACGGACAAGCTGCCATCGATGTTTCAAGATTTTGCTTACGGCGTTGATGTTAATTACTTCGAGGATTGCCGGCCGCGGTGGTCTCGCGGTTCTAGGCGCGCAGTCCGGAACCGTGGGACTCCTACGGTCGCAGGTTCGAATCCTGCCTCGGGCATGGATGTGTGTGATGTCCTTAGGTTAGTTAGGTTTAAGTAGTTCTAAGTTCTGGGGGACTGATAACCACAGCAGTTGAGTCCCATAGTGCTCAGAGCCATTTTTGAACTTCGTGGATTGACACTTTATTATATTATCTTTTGCATTATTGATTATCTTCTACATTTTATTCTCTGCTTTCAGGCACTCACATCTTGTAAAGTAGGTAACTACTTGGTGGTATGGACACGTTGTTAAATTACTCTTCGTATTACAGGACCGTCTCTTCCTAGACATTCATATTTTCAGCACTTGATTCAGCTTCTGTGAGTTGGTTCCCTTAACGTTACATGTTGGTATCAATAGATGTCTATAACGGCCGTTATAGATGCATCCTTTACTCGAAGACGCTTCATTGCAAGCAGCTCATATACCATTCCTGCTAAAGATGGTTCCATACCCCAGGAGATGACCAAGTGCTACAGGACAATAATAATGTCAGTTCATACATGGCGAATCATGGTTGTGTAGCCCCGACATATTATTTAATTAGTGTTATTTTCAAATATTCAAGTAATTTAACGGTTCTGGTGACGCTGCGGTATCGCCATATTTTGAAATAACTGTTTACGTTGAAGGAGTGTCACTCACTTCACATGGGTCTTTAGAATTTGATTCGGTATTGCAAGATGATCTCCACAACAGCTCAGCTGTCATTGCTGTTTTCGAGTATTGAGGTATGTTAATGATACTGACTACATTGTGGTATACTCTGTGCATTAGAGGCCATTTCCAGCCCCATATGGTACTCTTCCACATTTACTTCATCACTGTGAAGCGTTCGTTGTCAACAGCCCAACTTCCATCACAGATGATATACTGATATGTTTTACATCATGGCATCGACACATTATTGAATTAATATTTGAGTTGCGGACCATCTTTTGCTGCACAAGGTGCTTTGAACATCTAATTCGCAATTTCAATATGGTCTCCATCAGTAGCCTAGCTAATACTTTCACGATGCATTCAGGTACTCTTACATAAAAGCATGCATAATGTGCAAAAGAAACGTTTACATAGTATACATATAAGTATCTACACAGAAAGAGCGTAGTCAATTAACACACATACACACAACTATGAAAAACACTTCATCTATCTATTCCACCTCCTCTCCCGCACACACACACATACAAACACAAACACACATGCATATATAACCTAGAAGAATTGTGCATCATAAACGAGAGTTGGCAGATGTGTTTCTACACCTCAAAAATGATGTCTATTTAAATTTCGCGCCAGTCACTTAAGAGCAGCGCTAATAACACCACTATGAGAATGCAAATCAGGGCCGGCAATTGTGGCCGAGAGGTTCTAGGCACTTCAGTCGGAAACCGCGCTGCTGCTGCGGTCGCAGGTTCGAATACTGCGTCGGGCATGGATGTGCGTGATGTCCTTAGGTTAGTGAGGTTTAAGTAGTTCTAAGTCTAGGGGACTGATAACCTCAGATGTTCAGTCCCATAGTGCTCAGACCCAGACCCATTTGACCCTTTTTTTTCCAAATCAGGTTTGCTTTAAATACAAGCTGTAACGGTCGTGAGAGTTAGTTACCTTTCAGACTATTCAGACTAGACGTGATGAGGTGATGTTAGTGAAGAAAGCCTCCAAAACTACAAAGACACCGTTATCAACAACTCACTGAGTTTGAACGAGTTCGAGTAATAGGACTATGAGGCGTTGCATGTTGCTTCTGAGATACTGCAGGAACTTAGCAGAAAGGTAGCCATGTACATATTTGCTGGCAGCAGTGGTCACGAGAATGTTCATTCACAAGAAGACCGGGCTCTGGACGGACACTTAGCACCACCGACAGGGAAGACTGTCGTGTTCAGAGTATGGCTGTCAGATTGTACGGCATCCGCAACAGCAATTTAAGCAGCAGTTGTCACAACAGTGACACGACGAACTGTTACAAATCGGTTACTTCAAGGACAGCTCTAAGCCAGACGCCTTGTAGCGTGCATTCCACTGACTCCAAACCACCGCCAATTGCCACTTCAGTGGTGTCAAGCGAAAGCTCATTGGAGGGTAGGGCGAAGGTCTGTTGCGTTTGCTGATGAAAGCCGGTTCACCCTCAGTGCCAGTGATGGCTGTGTGTTTGTTAGAAGGGGGCCAGTTAAGGGCCCCCAACCAACCTATCTGAATGCTAGATGCACTGAACCTACACCTGGAGTCATGGTATATGGTGTGATTTTGTATGACATCAGAAGCGCTCTCGCGATTATCCCACATAACTTGACTGCAAATGTGTACATTATTCTGGTGATTCGACCTGTTGTCCTGCCATTCATGAAAAGAATTTCATTTTGGTGTTTTCCAACAGTATAACGCTCGCCCACATGTCGCTGTTGTAGCCCAGCATGCTCTATGGAGGATCGACATATTGCCTTGGCCTGCTCAATCAGCAGATCTGTCTCCAGTCGAGCATATATGAGACATCACCATATGACAACTCCAACGTCATCCACAATCTGTATTGACAGATCAAGTGCAACAGGCATGGAACTCCATCCCAAAAACAACGTCCTGTAGCTACGCAACACAATTCATGCACATTCAACATTATGGAGCTTACACTGGTTTTTAATGAAACAGCACTTCACATTTGCAATGGCTTATTTCGTGCTTGGATTGACCTTTCATCTTGCTATGTTCATCACTCAAATCAGTAACACAGGTAAATGTATTCACAAGATTTCATTACTTTACCTTAATTATTTTTAGGTGCTGCAATTTTTTCTCTATCAGTGTGTACACACACACACACACACACACAGTGTGAAATTTGAATCACTCTCGAGTGAAGAGTGTGAGAATGGGAGTGCCCTAATCCTCTCCATCCAGATGAAGCCTTTCTTGTCGTAGTGCGACAGGCCCACATTCAACTGCATTGTATTACGTATCACATGACGCTGTAACCAAAAGTCTACTTTGCACACCATAAGCAGAGATGAATTACCACTTCTTGTAGTCCACAACTGTGAGAGCGTGTGAGGCCACATGACATACATCCTTAGCCCATCTTTGTATGGCACCTGCATCTATATGGAACACTCACGTTTTGGATCTGAGTCCCACAAACTCCGCTATTTGTGAGCCATTCGCCTCATCTTTCATCTGACTGATAACCTTCTTGTTCTAATGAATTATACAATTAGGATTAACAATCAAGTATCCAGACCAGTCGAATTCCTCAGAATTGTACCTATCTATTTCATATGCATTGCAGTACTTTGCCCAGTACATGAAACTGTCTGGATTCTTATTAACTGTCTTGGTATCAGCCAAGTTTGGTTTTGCAAACTCGTAGTGGAATCGGTACATGTGCAGTTTTGGGAGTTCCAGAATAGAGGAAAATGTGTAAAAATGGGCACAGGTGAAATTATGGGCACCCCTCACGAAGAGGGTATGGGCAATGCTGCAGTCTGGAGACCACGACTGAAGACGGTGCCTATTATTGACGGACGGTAGCAGTGAACAGTTGGAAGCATTGTTTCAAACAATGTAGTTACAGCCTCGGTTACTGTGTGTGTTGGTGTTTGTTCAGGACTGCAAACGTTTGGCAGGTACGTGAAAACGTTTTCCTTTTATATCCTTCTGATTGGTTTAAAACGATTTCTCAATTATATCCGGAATAACGGAATCCTAAGCTACTTTTAGGAGCACATTTTACGTTACACACGCTTTTAGGTTAGACGTGATAGTGGCCACGTTGATCAAGAATTGTTGGTGTAAATATGGGCCCATTAGGTTGGTGTAAAAATGGGCTCCTATTTAAGGAGGACCCATAATTACATCATCACTTCTTTTAAACAATGTAAAACATTTAAATAATTTTATGGGGATATGGTTAGTCGAATTTTGTTTAAAGTCCATATATACAACTCACACTGCAACAAACAAACAAATGAAATTTTCAGTTTGCGATAATAGACTCCAATGCTTTTGTTCGTCATTGCAGAATGCTGAGGACGAAGAAGCGCTATGAAAGTAAGAACCAGAGGCATCAGTGGGATAAATCTCAGATTCGGAATGCCTCGTAACACTTTGCAGAGATTTCTTAAACTTGATAAAATCCCTGAACAAACGATTCAAGAGACAAAGCTTGCAGACCTCGAAAAACAACTAGTTTCCTATCTCTAGAGAAATAGCGTGACAACCACTTTCAAAGGAGGAGAAGCAGGACGAGCTTGGGCTGACGTTTTCCTTGAAAGACAAAGGGTCAGCTGTCAATTCGCAAACCTTGTGAAACTTCATATGCCAGAGCCTTAGGTTTCAATAAAGAGAATGAAATGGTTTTCTTTGATTTATTGGCAGACACTTTCAACAAACACTCATATCCATCAGACCGAGTGTATGAGGTGGGTGAGACAGGCCTGTCCATTGTCCAAAGTGCCGGCACGGTAGCTCAGCGTGTTCGGTCAGAGAGCTGGTTGGCCTCTGTAATTAAAAACTGAGTGAAAGGATCGACAACGTACTTGAATGGATGTCATGTGACGTCCGCCCAACAAAATGACCAACAACGAACGAAATGCAAAAAAAAAAAAAATCCTTAAGTTCTACCGTCTGGAGCAGGAAAGAGGCTACAACCACAGTTATCGCATGCATGAGCACTTCGGGGCATTATGTCCCGCCAACGATAATTTTCCTTATAACCAAGCTCTAATGAGGGGCTGCCCCCCTGGTGCAATTGATAGAGCCCACCTTTCAGGATGGGTTGAAAACATTTTTTTTTACCGAATGGTTCGTTCACTTCATTGAGAAATCATGTCTGATTGAACAAAGGCCTGTGCTCCTCATCTTGGATGGTCATTATAGCCACGTTCGGAATCCAGATGTGATTGACTTGGCGAAAGAACACCACGTAACTATTATCTCACTTCCTCCACATTGCACCCACAAACTGCAGCCTCTTGATAAGACGTTCATGCGACCTCTGAAAACGTAGAACAGTGAGGCAGTGACAGTGTGGTTGCGTCACAATGGGAGTCTTCTCACACATTACGAATTTATTGAGGTTTTTGGCCAAGCCTACCTTCTTACCCAATCAGCTGAGATAGCAATACACGGATTCAAAGTAACTGTGTTATACCCTATTAACCGTTACATCTTCACCGACGCTGATTCCATAGATGCTGAGTTGGTTGCAGGAAAAACCTACTCCACAGTAGAACATAGAGCTAATGTTTCTGAATCACATGCTCCTCTACTTCCTATCTCTGGACCATCGACATCACCACCTTCTTCTTCAGGTTGTCCTGATGTACAGTCACATCAAGCTCTAGCTGTGCTAGTTGATGAAGCCATTGAAACACCGGGAAGTTCTCCAAGAACTTCAACAAATGCAGTTTCACCATTCGATATATCTCCTGTCCACAACATTAAGAAGAGAACCACAATGCGGGGGTGAAAAGCAGCAACCACCTGCCACATCACTGGAACGCCATACAAAGATCAGTTAACAAAGTCGCTTGACAAATGTACTGTCAAGAAGTGGTTGTTGAGTTTCTCTGCGGTTAGAGGCCGCCCTGCGGACAGAGGTGCAAAATCCAAAGCCCTTCAAAAAGAAAATCTGTTCCACAAAACCATCTGATTCATCATCGGACTCTTCAGGCTCCTGCAGCCCTCACCTTGCAGACAGCGATAATGACCTTGATGTGAACAAGGGGGATACAGTAGACTCAAGCGAAGCAAGTTGCATCTTTTGTGATGAAAACTTCTCTTAAGACAGGAGAGGTGAGGTGTGGGTTAAATGTGTTATGTGCATAACGTCGGCACACTTAGTGCTGGCGCTGAAGGAGCTACTTAGATTTGCGATTACTGTAAATAATTTTAGATTTCATGCATAAATGTGCGAGAGTTGCTTTTTGTAGACTAGTCTACCATTCTGTATTGTTTTAACCCTTTTCATAAAAATTCTTAAATAGATTTCTTGCACCTTTTTGTGGATGCCTGTATTTGCAACCCCTTTCTTTTATTTCCATTTTACAAGCTTTTGTAAATCTTTGTTTTCGAATAGAAATAATGGATACTAATCATTGTTTCGCCACTCATCATTTCTTAAATTTGTTATAGTTGTTAATGAAGGTATGAAATCTAGAATTTTTACGGAAGAAGGTACCTTTAAGTCAAAAACAAAAGAGTGTGTCTATATTTACAGCTTTTCCTCTACACATATTGATACAGACGGGATTCATGAACTCCACTGAAATTTTAGCCCTCTCCACAGTGAATAGCCCTTCACTGAAAATTGTGGCTCCATTAAAATTTCGCCTTATGATGTAATCTCTTGCAACATAATTCCCATCCCATCGGTAAACTAAATTAATTTCGCAGTGGTTTCTAAAATTCTCCACGCGTTTGCCGAAAACAGGATTATTCGTTAATTTGTAAAAATCCTTTTCAAAATCAAACATCATGAGAGCTCTTTTTTTGGTGTTATGGGTTACTGGTTGAGGGAGATGGTAAGGGTGATTCTAATAAGTCTCATCTCCAACCTGAGACACTGTTGGAGGCTTCTTTAACGTAGACTGTATCTCTGTTTATTCCACAGAGTTGTCATCAGTTTGGGTGTTGAACCATTTCATAGGACTAGATGGTGTGGATACAGTGGCCAGTCGCTGTGCATGTCATGCAAATTGGTGGAATATTCCACGTCTGCCTTCAGGACGTAACTGTCACTAGCATTCAGAGTCACATCATGGATCTCTTCTTCCATTGTGGCAATCTGATCATCGTACAGCCATTGGAACCCTCCAAATGGCAAAGATTGTTGCATGGCGTGCCCATAGAGATTGTCCACATCCAATTAAATGATGTAACTCAATTCGTCAGATGGCTTCCTCATTCATTCGAGAGTTATTCGCCATGACGTACCTCTGCATGCTCACAAAGTCCCCCATGAATCCCGCGTTTGAGAAAGAGCAACGCGTCAGCATCGCTCAACAGTTCAATGTTGATACAGGCCTTTTCAAACAATGGGTCCCACAATAGCCCTGGCGTGCTGTAATAGAAGGCAGAGTCTATAGTGGATGTGTCCATGTACAAACTCCAGAATTTATCATAAGTGTCTGTGTGCAGAAGTACATCTGTATCCACTTACAGTTTAGCATATTGCCTAAATCATAGATGTCAAACTCTTGCAATCATTCACTGCATGCCTATATTTCCCATCCATTATGATAGTGTCTGTGAGCTTGCTGGTGAATGTGGTTATATCTGACAACGTAGTTTCGTGGAGTCTCTCCATTGAATCCAGGTATTTATAAGGTAAGACTGTCTTCTTTGTCACAAGCTGATACTTGACATCATCAGTATATGTGTCTCTGGTGATATGTGTATCCTCCCGATGCATTGTCTCAGCAAGTTTCTGAAGAGATGTGTGCATGAATCGTAATGAAGCCAGGAAGAAGAATGTAACTCTTGGCATAATTCGCTTGGAGAATGAAATGTAGTTATAAACATTGTCAGGTATGACACTGACTTTATCATTCTTCAACTCAGAATCACCCAAGTGATCAACAGGAAAGGGAGCATCATACTCAAATTGTGGGAAAAAACAGACGTGTTATGGCAGTTTGTATTTCAAGTTACATACATAGTGAGTTGGTTAAATTCTCCGGGGGTAAAATAGTCCCCCATTCGGATCTCCGGGCGGGGACAACTAAAGAGATACCGAAATCCAAAAACAATGTAGCTCGCCCGGCGGGCCGGTTAATGTGACAAACGGCTGGTGAAGTTTCAAATGATTCCTGAGCAAAGTCAAGTGTGTCCTGCCGATCCAATATGTCCATCACTTGTTGAAGGGAGGGATTGACTAGTTTCAAAATCTGTTCCCTTATACGAACATCAGAAACGTTCTATGCAATAGCATCACGTACCATAGTATCTGAATAAGGGAGTCCACATTCACACTCAAAAGCACAATCCCTAGTAAGGCCTTGCAAAGTTGCAACCCACTCCCGATTAGTTTGACCGGCCGTACGTTTTGTACGAAAGAACGTATACCGTTTTGCAACTACATTGACTGATTCTTTGAAATATGCATCTAACGCAGACAAAATTTCGTCGTGGGAAAGAGTTGCTACGTCGCATCGGGGAAATAATTTCACTATCACACGGTACGTCTGGACGCCTACGGATGCCAACAAAAAAGGCTGCCGCTCGTTACCTCTAATTCTGTAGGCGGCGAGATGGAATCCAAATTGGCGTGACCACTCCGTCCAGCTTTCCAGTGCCGCATCAAAAGGAAGAAAAGGTGGTGCAACTGCGTGTTGTGGCTGCGGGAGCGGTGGAGCGGCGGCGGCCGCACTGTTTTGCATTGCACGTTGACCCTGAACGAGCTGTCTAAGGGCATCCAGTAGGGCCTGCGTCTGCTGATTCTGTAAGCGATAAAATTCGGACAGTACATCTGGAGATGGTGGCGAAGCCATTACACAAGTAAATCAGGGCAGAATTGGTACAAACGCGATTTAGCTCGTCGCCAAACTGTTGTGACTTGGCAAGACAAAAAAATGGTTCAAATGGCTCTGAGCACTATGGGACTCAACTGCTGTGGTCATAAGTCCCCTAGAACTTAGAACTACTTAAACCTAACTAACCTAAGGACAGCACACAACACCCAGCCATCACGAGGCAGAAAAAATCCCTGAACCCGCCGGGAATCGAACCCGGGCACCCGGGCGTGGGAAGCGAGAACGCTACCACACGACCACGAGATGCGAGCCTTGGCAAAACAGCCAAGCCACTAGGAGATAGCCGAAAGGCACGCGTTTAAGCTCACGCAGGCTGGCGTGAGGTCTGGAACAGTTAAAGGAGTTTAGTCTGGTAAATAAAGTACGGAGCTTCTGGATTACTTAACTTTAATCCATAATTGGTGAACATCGGTATGACGGTACATGCATCACAAGATAAATATCAAATGATAATGGCGCCTTGCTAGGTCGTAGCAAATGACGTAGCTGAAGGCTATGCTAACTATCGTCTCGGAAAATGAGAGCGTAATTTGTCAGTGAACCATCGCTAGCAAAGTCGGCTGTACAACTGGGGCGAATGCTAGGACGTCTCTCTAGACCTGCCGTGTGGCGGCGCTCGATCTGCAATCACTGATAGTGGCGACACGCGGGTCCGACGTATACTACCGGACCGCGGCCGATTTAAAGGCTACCATCTAGCAAGTGTGGTGTCTGGCGGTGACACCACAGAATTAAACAAGCTCGAATTTCTGTTTAAGGTGCCCCCTGCAATACTGCAGTGACAGCAAGAAATGTGACTTACCACTTCTTTAGAATGTATACTCACAGCATCTGATCAAAGCATCCGAACAACTCTATACGATCTGGAACCGAGCACTTGACGTCACGAGAGACGGATCCTCCAGTATAAAAAAAGACTCAGAGTATCGTGATGTCATTAGATAAGCAGTAACAGCAGATTGGTTCGGTCAGGAGAGCCCCGTTGAGTTCGAACGTGGACTAATGATTAAATGTCACTTGAGTAACAGATCCATCAGGGACATTTCAACCCTTCTTAAACTGCGCAAGTGGACTGTTGGTGATATTATTGTGAAGTGAAAACGCGAAGAACAACCACAGCTAAACCAAGACCAAGCAGACTCATCTACTTATGGACAGGGACCGACGACCACCGCGGAGCGTAAATCTAAAAAATTGCATGATAATCAGCAGAAGGAATCGTTTGTGAGTTCTGAAATGGTATCAACAGTCCACCTACCACAATTTTTGTGCGTAAGGAGTTAAGAAAGAGTGGAGGATAATCGTCGAGTAACTCTTATGAGCTACACATTTCAGTAGTCAATGCCAAATAACTCTTGGGGTGGTGTAAAGATCTACGCCACAGGCAGTAAATGAGTGGAAATTAGTAATTTGGAGTTATCAGTCGTGCTATATCCCGTCACAGTCCGATGGAAAGATGTGGGTTCAGCGAATATTTAGAGAACCTTACCTGCTATCACGTGGAGTGTCAACAATGAAGTACGCAGAAGATGTTGATAGGGCACGGTCATATTTTTCACGGGTAGAGTGTGGTCCTGTTATTGAGCATAAGAAAACGCTAAATGCGGACTGATATGAGCACACCTTACAGCATTTTGTACTGCGTACCGTAGCGAAACAGTTCAGAGACTATGATTGGTTGTACTAGCGTGACAGTGCAACCTGTCATAAAGCAGCAGCATCTATGAGCCAACAACTTGTGGACAGTAACATTCCTGAAACGGTCTCGCCAGCCCCAAGTACAGACATTATACCCAATGGAATACCTTTGGGTTGAGTTATAACGCTGCGTTCGCTCCAGACCATAGGGCGCAACATCATCACCTTCTCTAATTTCGGCTCTTGAGGGAAAATGAAATGCTATTCCTCCACAGACTTTCAAAAACCTCATTGAAAGTGTCCCGAGGATACTTCAAGCCGTCATAAAGGTGAAGCACGGACACACCCCATATTAATGCCCATAAATAAGTATCCTGATACCTTTAAACACATAATGAATTAGTTCCTGTTGAAAACCCTCCTCACATAATTGGTACTTGATTCTGGACTCTATGTGACAATATCCCAGCTGTCGAAATGATCACATTACTGCAGTCAGTCGCCAGTCTTTTAGTAAAGAAGGTTTTCAACCCTCACATAGATCAAGCTAATCGCATACAGAATGGAGCATTTATTTACCAAAATAATATTTAAGATAATACTGTAGCGCCAGAGAGCGACATCAAGCATTTTACTGAACAAATATCTCAAATGTTCCGTCTCTGCTATAACGCATGTGATCTGAAATTCTATCGCTTTCAGATAAAAAGTTCTCGCTTCCATCCCATATCTAGTAAGTGTTGCCATTCTTCATCGAAAGAAACTGTCAGAGCGTCTGAAGGGCCATAAATGTATCAGGTTTCCTTTTACGACACTCTGACCACACGCACACCCAGAAGGAAATCAGAGGTCAGAGGTCATACGCTATACACTGTGGGTTACTATGTGGGTTATTGCGACCACATTCCGCTGGCGATTGCTCAGGAACGCTGAAAGTGGATTTATGGTTCAAATGGTGCAAATGGCTCTGAGAACTATGGGACTTAACATCTGAGGTCATCAGTCCCCTAGAACTTAGAACTACTTAAACCTAACTAACCTAAGGACATCACACACATCCATGCCCGAGGCACGTTTCGAACCTGCGACGGTAGCGGTCGCGCGGTTCCAGACTGTAGCGCCTATAACCGCTCGGTCACCACGGCCGGCGTGGATTTATGTCCCTTATTTTATTCACATCTGCCAAACGCTAATCAGCTATAATAAACAAGTGCCTTTCCACATCAGTACTTTCTTTCTTGAATAGAACGTACCGCCAAACATTCATCAGTCTAAATTATTATCACATAGGTTGAAAACTAATCTATAATAAACCAGTTGCCTTTAAGTGTTGTTATATTGTACATGTTTTCAGCTATACGCTCTAGATTTAAAAAGGATCTTCAGTGAGAGAACTGAAATGTTACCTAAACGTATTGTAATTAAAGCACCTCGCCGCGCTTTTCTGTATGTATGTGAAGGCTAATATCAGGAAGTACTGTAGGGCTTTTGATAGGGTTTTCGCTAATAGGTAGGCTGATTCAAAACGAAGGTTTGGGCATACAATTTATTACCGCTACGACAGACAAGAAGGTATAAGGTGCAGCCAAATGAAAACGAGACAAATGAGAAACAGTAAGTGAACTCTTTATTATTTCAAATGTAATCGCCATAACTGTTAAGACATTTATCCCACTGTTAGGCAAGACAGTCAGTGCCTTCATGTAAAACTGTCCGATGTTACGTGCGGAACCATTATTATAAACAATACTGTTGGAAGAACATCCGCAACCGAGCATTATACCAGAGGTTGAAAATACCGCTTCAGTTGTAAATTTCTTTTATTATCACGACCGGTTTCGGGCTCTCATAAGCCATCCTCAGGTGTCTCAACTGTGCTGTGGCCCCCGAGTGCTGCGGTGGACGTGTACTACGCGCGTAGCACAGTTGCGACACCTGAGGATGGCTTATGAGAGCCCGAAACCGGTCGTGATAATAAAAGAAATTTACAACTGAAGAGGAATTTTCAACCTCTGGCATTATTATTATTATTCACGTATGGGCCCAATTGGACCACGCGAGGTACCAAATCAATGTCTTTTTTGATGGTTGGTCTTCCTTTGCGTCCCAATTTGTTTCCTCTTTTCAGAATGAAGTTACTTTCGTCAGACCACGGCGTTCCAGTCCGTTTTCAAATTTCTCTCTGACCAACTTTCCAATCACAACGTATGCCAGAGCTATACAGACTACATTAAGTTCGTCCTTAATCGCAGCGATCTATTCAATTTGCTCAGTTTTGGCCTTACTTCTGTTTTCGTAGAAATCTACTATTTGTTTTAGTCAACCTAGTGGGTGCCATTCTCTTAATGTGCCCATTAAGTCTTCGTTTTCTCATGTCACCATGTATGTCTGTGTATTCTTCTGTTTCTTTATTCCTTCTCAACCTGTTGTCCGCAGTTCGTGGTCTCGCGGTAGTGTTCTCGCTTCGCGAGCATGGGGACCCAGGTTCGATTCCTGGCGGGGTCAGGGATTTTCACCTGCCTCGAGATGACTGGGTGTTGTTGTGTCGTCTTCATCATCATTATTCGTCCCCATGACGGTCGAAGAAAGGCAATGGCAAACCACCTCCACTAGGACCTTGCCTAGTACGGCGGTGCGGGTCTCCCGCATCGTTTCCCTATGCTTTATCAAGGAGTATGGGAGTTCGTCATCATCTCAACCTATTAGTTTCTCCATCAGTAATTTTGGGGCCTTTCTTTTGAATTTCTGCAATATCCCTCTCTCTATTTGAAATTAAATTTCCTGCTCCATAAACATATTCAGGTTTGATTACACTGCTG
Source organism: Schistocerca nitens (assembly GCF_023898315.1). Classification (NCBI taxonomy): domain Eukaryota; kingdom Metazoa; phylum Arthropoda; class Insecta; order Orthoptera; family Acrididae; genus Schistocerca; species Schistocerca nitens. Next base: position 614,857,687 of record NC_064616.1, on the reverse strand, counting down.
TAATGCCTGAGTTTACTGAATTTTGGAAGGGATTTTTTGTTTTAAATATTTTGTGTTAATCTGAATGCAGTTGCCATTTTTTGACAGCGAACTTCGTTTGCAGATTTTTCCAGACCGTTTTCTTGTATGGTTTCCCCCAAGTATTTAAACTGAGAAATCCTTTTTATTTTTCCATATTTCGTGTTCAGAAACTTTGGTGCTTGTTTGTTCCATGTCATCTATTCATTTTTTTTTTTTTTGTATGATAGTTGAAGTCCTACTTCTCCAAAACTGCTGCGCGGGGTAGCCGAGCGATCTCAGCCGCCTTGTCACGGTCCGCGCTTATCCCCCCGTCGGAGGTTCCAGGCCTCCCTCGGACATTGGTGTGTCTGTTGTACTTAGCGTATGTTAGTTTAAGTTAGATCATCTGCGAAGGCGAGGCAATCTACTCTAATTTTACTTCTACATAACTTGATGGTAGAACAATTATAATACCCAGGCGTGCACCTGTACGTCCGAAACAAATCGTCAGCTACGTATGTCTTTCTTGAGGGCTCCAAAAATGTGGAAATCTCGTGGGGAGAGATCGGGACCGTGTGGAGGATGTGTAAGGGCTTCCCAGCAAAACTTCTGTAGCGTAGTCGAAACAACGCCGCTGTTAGGACTGCGCTGCAGAGGATGTGTAAAAGCTTCCCAGCGTAACGTCTGTAGCGTACGCTGCAGAAGTTTCTCTGGGTAGCTCTTACCCATCATCTGTAGTGTCCCGACGTCTCCCCACGCGATTTCAATATTTTCGCAGCCCTCAAAAAAGACATTCGTGGCAGTCGATTTTCTTCAAACGAAAAGGTGTGTCCCTGGGTACAATAATCTTCTTGTCTGACAGTTGGATAAATATATTAACAGTTATGGCGATTATTTTGTAAACAATGAACAGTTTCTCATATTTTTTCCATCCGTCTGTTTTTATTTTGAAAGTTCCTTATTCTTAGTACTACCGCAACGATGCACGGACGGGTCGCTAGTTGCCTATAAAGAAAATTCTAAAACTTGTGAGTGGCTTCAACCGTTTCATCTCCAGACCAATATGCTGCACATGAGGAGCCTGTATTGTTATATAAATTATTTAAAGAGATAAGTCATACTTTATAAAATCTCGAGAGCAATGGTACTGAAAATATCAATCTAATTGGACGTAGCACAGAGTTTACCCCTGATAACGGAAATGCGTTCCAAGGAGCTGAGAAATCATCCTACACTTTTTATGTCCGCAGTTACATGGTGACTGTGGTGTCACCGCCAGACACCACACTTGCTAGGTGGTAGCTTAAATCGGCCGCGGTCCATTAGTACATGTCGGACCCGCGTGTCGCCACTGTCAGGATCGCAGACCGAGCGCCACCACACGGCAGGTCTCGAGAGACGTACTAGCACTCGCCCCAGTTGTACGACGACGTTGCTAGCGTCTACACTGACGAAGCCTTTCTCTCATTTGCCGAGAGACAGTTAGAATAGCCTTCAGCTAAGTTAATGGCTACGACCTAGCAAGGCGCCATTAACCATTTGTAATGTTGCATGTACCTCAAGATAGAGTCTCACTTGTATCATCAAGAATGTTGTATACCAAAGGACGATATAAAAGTTAAGTGTTCTAGTAGCTACGTTCTCTTCTTTATCACATTCATTACGAATCCTGTTCCAGACTTCGCGCCAGTCGGCGTGTGTGTACGTGTGCCCTATCGGCTACCCGTCTCTGTGGACTGGCTGCCTTGTCAGTCCACTACAGTGACCGTCACTAAAAATTATACTTTCACCTCTGAAATATGATTAGTTTCTATCGGGGATTCACAGACAGGCTCCAGGTCGGCATTTTAATCATACGCCTGGGTGCGTACACTCATTAATAGGACCCGTCTAGGAGAGCAGACAAAGCTTTTGGAGTGTAGCTGTTCAGAACAGAGGCAAGAAGCGCAATGGGCAGACGAGGGGAACTAACTCTGCCTCTAGACGGGTATTAGAGCTGCTGATGGATCATACTGCCAGCAGCGACAGTTCACCTACAGACGCAATCATATATTTCATAATGGATAAGTACCGTTTTTTCTGGGTATCGAGCATGTTTCCTTCACTCGCGGCCGGCCGTAGTGGCCGTGCGGTTCAAGGCGCTACCGTCTGGAACCGAGCGATCTCTACGGTCGCAGGTTCGAATCATGCCTAGGGCATGGATATGTGTGGTGTCCTTAGGTTAGTGAGGGTTTAATTAGTTCTAAGTTCTAGGCGACTGATGACCTCAGAAGTTAAGTCGCATAGTGCTCAGAGCCATTTGAACCATTTGAACCTTCACTCGCGGTCTCGTTCCTGTAACATGCGAGAGTCATCATCAGGGAAGTCAATTTGATTATAACATAGGGCATTTAATTTAGACTGTCGTGTGGGTGTTTTCTGTGATTTACATATTACATACTTGCGTGTTCCAGCTGGCTGCCAAGATGCAGAGCCAGCCGGATGTGCTGGCATACGTGGACTCGCGACCATGGTGTTTGTATTTTTAGAACTGAGCTATCCATAGGGGAAATTGTTTATCGCTGGTTATGTTTCCTCCTACGGTTGTTATGATCGTAATTTTTCATATTGAGAGTGAAGAGTCTGTTCTATTACGTAGCGTTAGGGTATAGCCGTGTGTGTTGACCTCCCAACCGGCGCTTTACTACTCACGAAAATTAGTTGCTGGCTCCACGGACATGTCGAGCGTTCCCCACGCATGACACAAAGTACACGTGTCCTTCGTGGTGCTATAGGCGAGCGAATAGATACACATTATAGGACTGGAGATTATTGCATCGTTCACCAGCAACACAAGATGGCAGACATAGCAAGAGTCCGGTCTCATCCCAACTGAACATTGCCCATACGACAATACTTCACCAGTTGGAGGGCGACCTTTGCAAGCGGAATGTGGTTTTCGACGTGTTCGTATCCTGTATCAGCGTGTACTTTCTTGTAGCACGACAAAATAGTAGAAGCCAACTTTTCCCCTTCTTCGAGTATCAAATAGTGGTGTTCTTACGTCGAGGGTTATCTGTGAGTCCTGCAAGGAGCTGTGAGCAGAGGTACATTGACATCTACATTTATACTCCACAAGCCAACTTATGATATGTGGCTGAGGGTACACTGCGTACAACTGTCACTTCCCTACGTTCCCTTTCCACTAGCGAATGGTTGGCGGGAAGAATGATTCCTAATAAGCCTCCGTGTCGGCTCTAAACTCTCTAGTTTTACCTTCACGGTCTTTTAGTGAGATGTATGTAGGAGGAAGCATTATGGTGGTTGACTCTTCTAGGAACGTATTGTCTCGGAACTTTAAAACACACTGAGATGCAGAACGCCTCTCTTGTAGCGTGTGCCACTGAGACTAGCTGAGCATCTCCGTCATGCTTTCGTGCTTACAAGACGAACCTGTAACAAAATGCGCTCCTCGTCCTTGGATCTTATCTAGATCCTCTATCAGTCCTACCTGGTACGGATCCCAGGCTAACGAGGAATATTCAAGTATTGTTTGAACAAGGCTTTTTTTTTTTTCAAGCTACCTCCTTTGTCAGTGATCTACGTTTCATGATGATTCTTTTAATGAACCTTAGTCTGGCGTCTGCCTCACTTGCGACTTGTTATGTGTGGTCGTTCCACTTTGGATTGCTTCATATTCATACTCGTGGAAATTTTACGTATTTAAGTACTTGCGGAGGTTATCCTGTAATCATACAATAATAGATATTTCTTACTCGTGGAAATTTTACGTATTTAAGTACTTGCGGAGGTTATCCTGTAATCATACAATAATAGATATTTCTGCCTATTTATGCGCAATAGGTTACATTTGTTTATGTTGGGGTTAATTACTAGTCCCTGCACCAAGCTCAGATCTTCTGCAGGTTTTTCTGAGTTTCACTACAATTTTCTAACGTGGTGACTTCTGTGTATACACCGGCATCATGCGCGAAAAGCCTCATAAACCTACCGGAATTATCCATTAGTACATTTATATTTATCGTTAAAAGTAATGGTCTTATGGTACACCCACGGGGTAGGTCGAAAGTACTTCTACGTCTGGCTGTTCCTCTCTGTTGAGGATGACATAATGTGTTGTGTTTGCTGCAAACGTTATAGACCAGTCACACAATGGGTATGATATTCCGTAAGCTCGAAATTCGTTCATTAGACGGCTGTGAGGAACTGTACTGAACGTCTTTCCGAAGTCAAGCAACACAGCATCAATCTGGGTGCCGGTATTAACTGCTTTCTGGGCCTTGTGGAGGAACAGAGTGAGCCAAGTTTCACACAAACGTTGTTTTCGGAATCCATATTGATTCCTACACAGGGGATAATCTGTCGCCAGAAATGTCATGATATTCGAGCCTGAAACACTCCCAAAAATCTAGAACAGACCGGCGTTACAGATACAGCCGTGTAGTTCTCTCAGTTTGTTCGGCGACCCTTCTGGAAAATGGGAATGAACTGCGCTTTTTCCAATCATTAGGAACGCTTCGCTTCTCCAGCGACCTACGGTACACTGCAGAGTCCAGTGGCTTTTTCTCTGTTGAGCTTATTCTGTTTCTGTTCTATCCCATGGTCACTTATTTCGATATCTGTCATTTTGACATTCGTGCGACAATTTAAAGGGGGAAATACAGTGCGATCTTCCTCAGTGAAACGGGGTTTGAAAACGACATTTCTTGTCTCGTCCTTCCTGTCATTCCCCGTTTCGATGCCATTATGGTCACAGATTGACTGGAGAGTTGGTGTGAGACAACGGTTGGGAAATTTAGCATACCCCTGTGTTACTAACAAGATCTGAACACAGTGTCCTATGCACTGAACAGACCGCTGTCCGTAAGACCGTGTGAAATATTAAGATAATGTTGTGCAATAGAAACTGTTGCACATCTGAACTGGAACATGGTGGCCCATTTAAACATGATATATGGGTATCATAACACACACACACACTAACATATATATATATATATATATATATATATATATATATATATATATATGTGTGTGTGTGTGTGTGTGTGTGTGTGTGTGTGTCAAACTTGTCACAACACAACTCCTGTTTATTACTAAGTTGCATGATGGACCTGATTCCAAATCACTGAACAGGCGATATAAATAACCTTGAAGTGCACAAAGGTTCAAATGAATCGATAACCATGTACGATAATACCTCGACACAGATGGGTGGAATTGGAAATGAAATGGTACAGTTAGCTTTGCCCATGTAAACCACCAATGATTGCTGAATTAGTCAACAGATTACAGAAAAGAACCGAAAAAGTACATATGAGCGCCAGTTCCTTCGCCTAAGCGCATCCTGAGTTCAGCTAGATAACTGGGTGAATAAACTCAGAAAAGCAAAAGCCAACTCAAAGCAAAGGACTTCGTGTTCCTTTCGTCACAATGAACGCCATTGGGCTCTTCCTTACCACCGTTCTAAGATTCAAGTGTGAAGGATGGCTGCAGTGGTAGCTGAGTATTATAAATTCACCCTAGGGATGTATGCGGCCGCGGTGGTCTAGCGGTTCTGGCGCTGCAGTCCAGAACCGCGGGACTGCTACGGCCGCAGGTTCGAATCCTGCCTCGGGCATGGCTGTGTGTGATGTCCTTAGGTTAGTTAGGTTTAAGTAGTTCTAAGTTCTAGGGGACTGATGACCTCAGCAGTTCCCATAGTGCTCAGAGCCATTTTTTACCAGTAAATAATCGACCTTCGCGCCGATGGTGAGTGCAGTGTTTAACATCTCAGCCCCACGACTTGCCGTACCGTTCCACTCACAGTACCAACAGCAATGAACTCTTTCCAGTACAACATGTATCTCTAGTTCAGTTGCTGTCGACCATTGATATGCAGCATCTTCCATAAAACTTTTAGTGAAACCTTAGTTTCCTCTCCATATGCTTCTTAGTTTCTACACACACACTCTTGTGAAAAGCAATATATAGTTCGAAAGCTGTAACCGTCAAAATGTCACAATTCAAAGAAGTAGGTAAGATTTTATTTTACTTCATGATAACCAATTTTTTCAACGATAAGGTCTACAGTGTTTTAGTTGTTGAGCTTAAGGAGTTTACAGGCTTATATCTATTGTAATATTTATTTAGCTTACTTTATTGAGTGGCATCTACCCTTTCCAACGATCAGGGCTCTGATCACAGGCAGGTTAATTTGTAACACTCAAGAGATAAGTGAATATCATTTTAACAGATTCATCTTTGGTGAAGCAATGTTGTGCGTATTTGGTAAGAGCAGCATTGCCTTTAGGGAGAGTGACTATTAAAACTAAGTTTTCGTAAACTGCCACAGGTCGCAGTTTGTATTTTTTATCGACCGATTTCGCTCTTCAGATGAACAAGCGCATCATCAGAATATGCACTGCAAAAGATACAAATTGAGATGATATGGAAAATTTACATTCACAATTCGTAAAGTACGTATTCTGTTTCCAGTACGATGACTTGTGTTTGAAGCTGGCTGACACCATTAAAGATTGGATTTAAAGTTCGACAGCTCTAAACAGTAAACTGGCTGTAATATAGTACTTAAACTTACTTTTAAAGTACAGTACTAAATGACACTGACAGCACCAAAGATAAAACTGACTGTACAACAGTTCTTGTAGCGTCAAGGCATAGTGTATCCAAAGATAATTTACAACTATAAAAAACGAAATTTACATTTGATCACCTCTTTTATGGGCGTGTGTATAGACATTTCATATCTGTACATATCTGCTTATCTTTTAAAAAATGCGAGTATATCCGTAAAATTTAAAACAGCCCTAAGCGGTTCACAACCCTACAACAGGCTACAGCACTCTACTCACTCCACCCCCGCCCCACACCGAACCCAGGGTTACTGTGCGGTTCGGCCCCCTGTAGACCCCCCCCCCCCCCCCCCCCCGTCGAGGGAACGTCTCACTCCAGACGAGTGTAATCCCAAATGTTTGCGTGGTCGAGTAATTATGGCGCAGCAGTCGCCGACATAGTGTAACTGAGGCTGAATACGGGGAACCAGCCGGCATTCACTGAGGCAGATGGAAAACCGCCTTAAAAACCATCCACAGACCGGCCGCCCTTGACACTAACCCACCGTGCGGATTCGTGCCGGGGACCGGCACGCCTTCCCGCCCGGAAAATAAAAATACTAGCTTGAAATGTGTATTCAAAAACACATTAAAAACTAGAGTTTTTAAAAATATTTCTGTTAATATAATACGGCAGGTATTACATTTTGGTTGCTTATCTACAGTATTTCATCGAATAACTGGAAGAACCCATGTAAATGAAATTTGTATCGTTAGTTTAATAAATGTTGCAGATTTTTCTTATTGTCTACTGAAATTTCCAATTCTTCCAAAACATTTAACAGACGATGTGCAGGACGGATAACTGTCATACTATCTTGCATATCACCTTAGTTGTTCTCAAATGTTCAACCAGTGCTCTAAGATTTGAATTTAAATTGCAATGTTCCTTATAACGTATTTTAAACGCTCTTCCAGTATGGCCAGTGTACAATTTTGGCAATTCGTTTTATACACTCCTGAGTTACTGTATTTGTCCTTACGTACATTCTCTTCGCGTACTAATACGTGTCTAATAGAGTTGTTAGTTCGAAATGCCACTTTCACTTTCTGCCTTGGGAAACATCTCGCAATACGGTCTGTTATGGGACCTTTGTATGTGTGTGTAATATACCTTTTCTTTCTACTGGCTTGCCTGTATCATTGTTTTTCTTTCGTCTTGTATTTTTCTGTATAGTTTGATACAATTTCATTATATCACGTTCTTGGCAACTGTTCCTTAATGCTATCTTTTTGATTGTCTGTAATTCTGTTGCTCTGTGCTCGTCTGTGAGTGATGGCTGTAACATTTTCTGTAAAGCTGAATAGAAATATGTTTTGTGTGCTGCATTGGATGAATTGAATTATTTCCAGTAATTTTACCTGAATATCTTGACTTCCTGTAAACTTTAAAATTATGTCACCCATTCGATCTACTGATTGACAAATCAAGAAAACTGATGCTACTATTAGTTTCATGCTCAACTGAGAACCGAAAGAACAGCCATATCCATATAAGTATATTGTTCTGGCAATACCGGCCATGACCTTCTTCTTCTGTGCGGATGCACACATATTCCCCAAACTTTTACGGGACTTGGTAAGAATGTCTTCCAGGAGTAATGAGTGTGTTGGGGTGGGACACTACGAATGTAGTGTGTGGACATACAAGGTGAGAATGTGAGTCTCGCGGGAAGCGTGAGGGAGATAGTCCCTGCAGTCACATTACTCTGTGTGCACTCGCTGGCTCAGATGGATATAGCGTCTGCCATGAATGCAGGAGATCTTGGGTTCGAGTCCCGGTCGGCGCACACATTTTCAACTCTTCTCGTTGATATATACCAAAGCCGGTGAGCATCTGACGGTATTAATATTATTCTAATTTTGTTCTAGACGGCTTCAGGTCTGTTCTTTCGGACATGTCCGAAAGAAGGGACACCATATCCATATAAACATACATTAGGTGATATGCAGGATAGTATGACAATTATTCATCCTGCAGTTCCTCTGTTAAGTGTTTTGGAAGAATTGGAAATTTTCGTAAAAAAAAAGAAAAACTCGCAGCATTTATTAAACGAACAATAGAAATTTATTTACATGGTTTCTTCCAGTTATTTGATGAAATACTGTAGATAAGCAACCAAAATATAATACCTGCCTTATTATCCTAACATAAATATTTTAAAAACGGTAGTTTTGAATACATTTTTGAATACACATTTCAAGTATGTATTTTTTATAATGCATTTTGGAAGACATTTTAATTTTTACGGATGTACTCGCATTTTTAAAACAATAAGCACATATGTACAGATATGAGATGTCTATACGCAAACCCATAAAAGAGGCGATGAAATGTAAATTTCATTTTCTATAGTTGTAAATTATCTTTGGATACACTATACTATGGCCTTTGAGAAAAAAATGTTGCATTACTTATTGAATGCCCATCGTACAAGTCTGGATGCTGGGCAGACCTTTAGCGTGAGATGCTGACCTGTTAACATTCTCATAGTAAGAAACGCTGAACAAGGGATGCCTTCAGTGGTTTTTGTTCACTCTTCTTCTCCAACTGGCTAGCGTCAGAGTGTCACGTGGTCTCTTGGACACGGGCGAGCAGGGAAGTGCGCGAAGACACGTCACTATTGTTCCACGCTGATCTTAGAGGCCACCAGTCCACTTCTGTAGGTGCCACCATAATGCACCTTCTTCTGAAGTAAACCCTTCATTGTTCATTTTTGTCAATTGACATTTTCTTATTCATTCGAGTACCCTGAATCGGATGCCAGCTTTCTGATGGTTTCTGATGGCACATGCTTCCATGCACAATTCTGCCAACTCTGGCTCGTGTTAGTCAGCGGTGTGAAGGGCGTGGACTATTTCATCGCCACGCAGTGCGTACCACCAGTGGTCCACGTGTGGCGAAACAAGCGTCACCATAACGCGTCTGTGAGTAGCACACAAGTATTGCACCATAATTTAAGAATGAAATTAAAAATTAAAGTTGCTTTTCCAAACTTTGTCAACACGTGCTTTAGTCTATTAATGTTTAAACTGTCTAGTTTCAGATTGATCAGATGAATATCTTTCCCTAAATAAATGGTTTTAAGAAAAAAATAAGCGGCGCTAAATAATAAAGCTAGGAAGCCAAAAACTGATCATAATGTGCAGATGTACGTTAAAATTAACTGGTACAAGTCTCGACGTGATTAAACCAATGTTTTGCTCAGAATCCACGTTTTTAAGAAAAACTGACTTAGAACATTGAAAATTTGTGTGAAGCTTCAGTTTAGTATAAAAATAATGACTATGTAATCCCACTAAGCTAACTCTAGTAGTTTTCGAGTAATTTATTGAAAACTAAATTTGGAATAAAAACGTCCTTATTTGTAGTAGATTAAGTATCTGTTATGTTAAGGCTAGAAAGTTCTGATTACAGCACGTGATGAAACCTATTAAATTATAGAGCTATAACACGCTTCAGGGCCTGGATGTAAATAATAAGAAGTAAAAGGTCTGTTAAAGTTGTAGTTCACAGGTCATGCTCTACTGTCAGTTCCGTTCTAAAAGTTCTAGACGGAAAAGTTTATATGCAGGCGAGCTAAATGTTTTTCAGTGTCTACAGCCATCTGAACTACATTCATACAAAAATTACGTAAATTCAAAATTGATACACAACAGTGTTATAAAATATTATTGGTCTGAGAAAGTGGCCGTTTAGAGGCTACTACCGGCGACATAGATCGGATGACAGCAGGTGTTTCCATCGCCGTCTGCTGCACCCGTACATAAATGCGGGCCGAGAGGCAAGACTTCCTTTCGCACCCAGATACCGTACGGTCCAGGTCAGTCAAACGCCGGAGTACGCGATGCCTCGGATGACGTCACAGCCAGACTGCTACTAAATTCATGTTTTCGGTACAAATAGGAAGTGAAATCGCCAGGACTGTACACCGTCCTGGATCGCTTAGATTTCGCAGGAGTAACTGTTAGTGTGCCGCACGTAATGTTAACAAACCCGCGTGGCAGGTGGTGAAATTATTTTCCACTTTCGGGGGAGCAATTATTTTGATTATCATAGGTTACGTGCGAAAGACCATTTAATGGGAACTTACCGTAGAGGTCGCCTCTGAACTGCTTATAGTGCTGTTTAGCTTAGAGAGATTATTCAATAGCATTAACATCATGAATATTACGATACTGTGCGTTTGAAAACTATCAGTTAGAACCCAAATTCTTCATTTATAATCATAGTCCTGATCCCAATGAGTAAACAGAGAATAGAAATATTTCTTTCAGTGGGCTGGACAAGAATGTGGACTTGCAGACTGGAAACTATGGTCAGTATGTTCTCAATCGCTTTCTGGGTGACCACAGAAATAATTTCCAGGCTCTCGTAAAAGACGGCGAACAATATTTCAATGTACCCTATTTGAATTATTAACCCGCCGCCCCACACACGAACAACATGTGTGACATGCTGTCTTGTCACGGGTGGCCCAGCTGACTTCGGCTGCGCTCGCTGTTGTCTCGCGCCGTGCTGGATTCTGGCCGGCCGACACACACCCACGGCCCAGGCGTTGTCCATTTCGCAGCCGGTTGCTGCCACCTTACTGCCTGGTGTCGCGTTGCACCAACGTTCCCACTGCCTGTTCCTACCACAGTCGTGAGGGTCCCGGAGTCGACGCCCAAGTCGTCCTCGTCTCACCACCGCCGTCTCCACACCATCAGTATCAAATGGTTCAAATGGCTCTGAGCACTATGGGACTTAACATCTGAGGTCATCAGTCCCCTAGAACTTAGAACTACTTAAACCTAACTAACCTAAAGACATCACAAACATCCATGCCCGAGGCAGGATTCGAACCTAGGACCGTAACGGTCACGCGGTTCCAGACTGAAACGCCTAGAGCCGCTCGGCCACCCCTGCCGGCCGAACAGGCACAACTGGATTCACGTAACAGTATGAGAAAGTTAAAAGCACTGTGGTCCAAGATTTCCTGTCGCTATATGAGGGCTTAAACAATCTCACCACTGTGCTAGAAGTGGCACGAGATACACAAATTCTTCTCTACAACACCCACGCAGCTCAACTACATGCAAACAAACTGCCTGTTGCCTTCTGTCTCCGGTTCACCGGACGATGTACGTTTGATGATTTTTCTGACGTTTCGCCAGCACGAGTGACTGACATTGTCAAGGAATCACCCTTCATTGCTGGTGGTGGAGTGCAGCTCACGAGCGCAGACTGCATGTACCCGGCGCGCCAACGTCCAAGGGCTTCTTCGAGCTCATTCTCGGTGCGGTTCTCCTCTTGCTACATGCAACGGTCGTTCGCTGCAGTACAGGAATCCAGGATTCGTCCACCTTGATGATTTCTTCTTTCTTGTTGTACGTATTCTCGTGTTTGTGTACTTCTATAGCTTCTCTGAGCAAGTGGGTGTGATAGCTCTTCTCTACGGCCAGAACTGCCGTGTCGGCCAATTTTATTATATGGCCGGCCTCACACAGGGCGTGATGTGCTACGGCATAAACTTATCCGCATGTGAATGGTATGCGGTATATTCCTGAGAGTTCAAGTGGGTTCCTCTTCTCCTTTGCCGATCTGAGACACTCTCTGACCTTCTATGTCGGTTTACAAACCGTCTCTAGGCCGTGTTTACGCAATATACGGCCGATTCTGTCCGTCACTCTAGGAATGTATGGCGTAACAGCCGTACCCGACATTTCCTTTCCCGATGTGTCACTTCGCCGAGTGTTTGACTCTGTTACACTTCTCATATAACTGGTGGAGTGCCCATTGCTACTCAGAACGCTTTCCGTGTGTTACGTCTCGCGTCTGAGGTGCTGCGGCGCACATATTAGTCTTTCTCGAGTTACGAGCGTATTAATCATGCCTCTTTTTCGAATCGGATGGTGATTTAACAGTCTGCGCAGGTATCGGTCCGTGTGTGTCGGTTTTCAGTACACTCCGTGTCTCAGATTTTCACTATCCCTTGTGACCAGCACATCTAGAAAGGGTAGCTGCTTGTCCTTATCTACTTACATGGCAAATTTTATGTTAGCATGGAGGCTGTTCATGTGTCATAGGAAGTCATCGAACTGTTCCTCACTATAGCTCCACACAACAAAGATATCATCGACGTATCTGTACCACTAATTAGGTTTACAAGGTGCCAAGTCCAGTGCCTGTGCTTCGAAATGTTCCATGAAGAGGTTGGCCACCACTGGACTGAGAGGATTAACCATTGCGACGTCTTCCACCTGTTCGTAGAAGTTGTCATTCCACGTGATATAGCTCGTCCTGAGATATGCGTCAAAGAGCTTGGTAATATATTGTGGGAAAACAGAACCGATGTGATCCAGACAGTCACTGAAGAGCAAATTGTTCAAATGGCTCTAAGCACTATAGGACTTAACATCTGAGGTCGTCAGTCCCCTAGACTTCGAACTACTTAAACCTAACTAACCTAAGGACATTACACACATCCATGCCACAGGCAGGATTCGAATCTGCGATCGTAGAAGCAGCGCGGTTCCGGACTGAAGCGCCTGGAACCAATCGGCCACAACGGCCGGCACTGAATAGCACCTTGGTAAACAAGGAAACAACATCAAAGCTAACCAAGATGTCGTTTGGACCAAGTTTAAGTTTCTTCAGCTTCTCAATGAAATGTCCTGAGTCTCTTATGTCTCTGTAAGTCTTCCCCACGTGTGGCTGGAGCAGAAAGGCCAAGTGTTTTGCCAGTTTGTATGTCGGTGGGCCAGGAGCGCTAGCAATCGGTCTTAATGAAACATTATTCTTATGGACATTTGGTAATCCATCCAGCCGGCCGCTGGTGGCCGAGCGGTTCTAGGCGCTTCAGTCTCGAACCGCACTACCGCTATGGTCGCAGGTTGAAATCCTGCCTCGGGCATGGATGTGTGTGATGTCCTTAGGTTAGTTACGTTTAAGTAGTTCTAAGTTCTAGGGGACTGATGACCTGAGATGTTAAGTCCCATAGTGCTCAGAGCCATTTGACCCATTTTGTAATCCATACAGCCGAGGTGGTAGGGATTCTGTGTTGCGCTGGTTCCTCTGTATGTACGTTGGGAGAGAAGACGCCTTGATTAACCGATCCGTATTCCGTGTGATCCGCTTTGTTGCATCTGCGCTTTGTTTTCGGTATGTAGTCGTGTCTAATAGGTTCCGGATCTTCTGCTCATCATCTTTGGTGTTCATTTCAACTGTCGGATTTCCCTTATCGACAGGCAGTGACACACAGAAATAGGCCGTATGTTACGCAAACATGGCATAAAGACTATTTGTAAATCGGCAAAGAAGATCCACCACAACTGGCCTTGGAGAGCGAGTTCGAAAATTTTCGCGCAGTCTGAGAGACCACACCTCGTGAGTTAAGGGCTAACATAGGTGTTTCAGCATGGGCCGACACTTGGTACCTCAGAACCGCTTGTGATGTTAACCTGTCAATGTAATCATTTCATGTACTCCATATTCAGCGTTGCAACAACAAATATTGAGTGAATTGGAAACCTCTAAAAGCGTGTACTGGTTTTTTTACGACAGTTTTTGGGAACCAAATTTTATTTCATATTACTAACTTACTAGCGGAAGTAATGTAATTTAAAGGAAAGAAACCCCCATTGAATCCAATCCCTTACATTGTGTAAACTCTTCCTCTGGGCCTCTTACTAATACCAGTCGGATAGTGTTGCAGTTTTGGAGACCATTCTTGAGGTGACAGCACCCCGGTGTACGCGTCAAACCATTACATCTCCACAGCGCAGCTATGCTCTGTAGCCGTACATAGAGGGCCGCCTCACGCCGCTGCAGTTGTGCGGCCTCAGCCGCCGTATAGAATGCTCCACCCGCCGCCACTGCGCACCACAGCTCTTTGCCGTCGACCAGAACACTTATCCCAGTGTACGAGGCAAGACGCTGCGAGGCAAGTTCTTAAGTAAGCCCCTATTCTTTTGAAATGAAGTAATAAAAATGATAACAATTGCCTATTTAGTTCATAGGGCCCCATGTCCGCAATGCCTGTCCAAGAGAGACATTGCTGTCCGTTAGTAAATATTTGTTAAACATTTCAAAATAGATATTCGGTTCCAGCAGAAGGGGGAAGGATGTGGGAGAGCCATACATCTGGAGAAGGTAGAGGCAGCAGATTGTTTTAAATTTTCTGTCGGGACTTTTTAATTTTTTGCCACTATGTTTGATGCAGGGCAGACTAACTACAAGTTCTCACATCTTCAGCGTGGCACGCCGACCTTTCGACGTTCTTACAGTAAGGAACGCAGAACTAGGGACGTCGTCAGTGGCCTTTGTTCACCCTTCCTGGCCAGAACGGTAACATAAGATGGTCACATGGTGCCTCGGGCGCAGACGACGCAGGATACTGACGTAAGACCTATCACTCTTTTTGCTCGCCGGGACCTGAACAGCTAACATACTCCTCTCCCGACCACCCAAGCCATCCGTTATATTTTGATCTTAGTGGTCTCTTCCCTACATCACTAGGTGCCACGAACGTTCACCCCTTTTTTCTTAAATGTAAGCCCTTTGGTGTTCATTTCTGGGAACTGACATTTTGTTATTCGGTCAGCTACCTAGAACTGGATGTTCACTTCCTGAGCGCTCACGCCTCAATGTAAACTTTATGCTGATGTGTAAATGCCTGTGGAAATGCCTGTAGAAAAGACACTTGCAATGCTGATGTAACATTGCTTGGTCTATGGTGTTCTTATTTTAGATTATCTGCAAATGTTGTATGATTTGTACCATGTTTGAATTCTCTGATATGTTCTTTATATCTTGTGTCAAATGTCGTGCCAGTGATTCCAATGTTTACCTTCTCGCAATCTCTGCAACTGAGCTGACAGATACCACATTGTTTGTATGTGTCTAGTTTTGAATTTAGTTTTGGGATGTGCTTTTGTATGGAACTGTTTGTTTTGTAAGCAATGTTTATGCCTTGTTTTTCGAATATGTTTCCTATTTTATGAGTGAATCTCTTGTGCCGGGTCACTGTATGCCATTTTTTGTTGTAGTGCAAATTGTACGAGTTAGTGTGGTTTGGTTAGTTTTCTTCCTTATTTATCTCTTTATTTTTTTGTTTAGTTTGTCTACCATAGTTTCTTTGTGTCCATTTTTAATGCTATTTGTTTTATAATGGCTAACTCTTTTTGGTAATTCGAAGTATTTAGGGGATCCTGTTCAGCTTGTTTAACATAAATCTGGTTGCTGCTTGTTTGTGGTTCTGTGTGTGGTTTGGAGTCTCATTTAAGATAATGTCATTTGTTGTAGGTTTTATGTATATGTCGAATGTGTGTTTATTATTGTCTTTTTTATGGTTATGTCTAAAAGTTGAGTGTGTTTACTTGTTCTTCTTCTATTGTGAACTTTATGTTTTTGTGTACAGTACTTATGTCTGTGTAGTTGCTGTATTCTGTTTTTAAAAATGGCTCTGAGCAGTATGGGACTTAACATCTGAGGTCATCAGTCCCCTACAACTTAGAACTAATTAAACGTAACTAACCCAAGGACATCACAAACATCCATTCCCGAGGCAGGATTTGAACCTGCGACCGTTGCGGTCCCGCGGTTCCAGACTGAAGCGCCTAGAACCGCTCGGCCACACCGGCCGGCATTCTGTTTTTAGGTTCATCTACGGTGCATATTATGTTATCCATGTATCAGTACCAGTAGATGACGTTGTAGCTTTTCTTTGTTATTATGTCTTCAAATATTAGTTTTTCTATGTGATTCATAAAAATGTTGGCTAGTGTTTCTGAGATAGGTGAACCCATGGGTAAACATTCTTCTTGTATGTAGTATTCTTGGTTAAATTCAAAATAATTTTGTTGTGTTATTAACTGTAATAGTTTTATGGTTTCATCTGTGTGTTCGTGAGGTAGCTGGTTGTGTGTTTTCAGGTTTTCTTCGATTATTTTTGTGGTTTCATTAAGTGATGCTACTGTACATACTTTCTACATCAAAGGAGAGCAATGTTGTTGTGTTAGGGATTTTAGTGACTATTATATGTTCTACCAGTTGAGAGGTTTTTCTGACTGTTCTATCATTTTCTAGTTTATAATACTGGGTGAGCTGTGACTGCATTTTCTTTGCTACTAGGTATGTAGGAGCTGCTCTGAAATTCAAGAAAGAATAATTTAAAAAAGAATATTTGTAGGTCAGAGACAAAGTAGTGGAAAGGTTATGATTGCAACACTACAGAACACAAACAGCAACACATACTTGGAGTACGAAAACAAACAGAATACAGTGGTGCGCAAAAAGTGTGTTGTGATAAATGCATAGGGCTGCAGAACATCTAAAAGTAGACGAAAATTATCAGCCTCTAACTCATAAAAACAACGATGTGATATCAGACGGCATTCCACAATGTAAGCGAGAAATCAGCCGAAAAATCAAGGTAAGTACAAACCAACCTATTCATAAGGAACTGTTTTTGATCTAAAAAGCAAATCAAAATGTAAATAAACTTAATTACAGACCACTGATGATGCTTTACCTCAATAAATCG
The DNA here is from genome assembly GCF_023898315.1 of Schistocerca nitens. Lineage (NCBI taxonomy): Eukaryota > Metazoa > Arthropoda > Insecta > Orthoptera > Acrididae > Schistocerca > Schistocerca nitens. Next base: position 614,840,547 of record NC_064616.1, on the reverse strand, counting down.
AAACGCGTCTGGCGAAAAAGTCACACATTTTTGTAGTTGCAACGACAGATTAAAAATACCCTCGTTAAAGCAAAAGAAAAATGATCATGTACATTGTTTACACTTAAAAAACTAAGTATTCTATTCAGTCACATACAACATTTTATATTTTTTTAAACTAAAGAACTAACTTACAATATTTACAGTTAAAAAAGAGTGTAGAGATGCTTCCATTTTTCGCGCTAATACTAATAGAACCTAAAACATTACAATGGGTCTATTTTCTGTATGTACAATTTTCAATGTATATACAATACTTTCACTGCATGAGGGAGTAGAGCGCAGAACTGGAAGAAAAACACACATACACAGAAACAGACACACACACACACACACACACACACACACACACACACACACACACACACATATTCACGCACAAAGGGGCGATCAAGAGCATTCCATTTGAAGGTCACACTCACCCCTTGCCTATATTTCGATGCTTACACTATGTGATCGAAAGTATCCGGACACCTAACTGAAAATGACTTACAAGTTTGTGGCGCCCTCCATTGGTAATGCTGTAATTCAGTATGGTGTTGGCCCACCCTTAGCCTTGATGGCAGCTACAACTATCGCAGGCATTTGTTCATTCAGGTGCTGGAAGGTATCTTGGAGAATGGAAGCCCAATCTTCACGGAGTGCTGCACTGAGGAGAGGTATCGATGTCGGTCGGTGAGGCCTAGCACCAAGTAGGCGTTCCAAAACATCTGTCGGATTCAGGCAAGTCCATTACAGGGATGTTATTGTCCTGTAACCACTCCGCCACAGGCCGTGCATTATGAACAGAGGCTCGATCATGCTGAAAGATGCAATCGCCATTCCCGAATTGCTCTTCAACAGTGGGAAGCAAGAACACGCTTTAAAATCAATGTAGGCCTCTGCTGTGATAGTGCCACGCAAAACAACGAGGGGTGCAATCCCCCTCCTTGAAAAACACGACCACACCATAACACCACCGCCTCCGAACTTTACTGTTGCCACTACACACGCTGGCAGATGTTCACCGGTCATTCGCCATACCCACACCCTGTCATCTGATCGCCACATTGTGTACCGTGACTCGTCACTCCACATACCGTTTTTCCACTGTTCAGTCGTGCAATGTTTACGCTCCTTACACCAAGCGAGGCGTCGTTTGGCATTTACGGGCGTGATGTGAGGCTTATGAGCAGCCGCTCGACCATGAAATCCAAGTTTTCTCACCTCCCGCCTAACTGTCACACTACTTGCAGTGGATCCTGATGTAGTTTGGAATTCCTGTGTGATGGTCTGGATAGATGTCTGCCTATTACACATTACGAGCCTCTTCAACTGTCGGCGATCACTGTCAGTCAACTGACAAGGGCAGCCTGTACGTTTTCGTGCTGTACGTGTCTCTTCACGTTTCCACTTCACTAATACATCGGAAACAGTGGACCTAGGGATGTTTAGGGAGGTGAAAATCTCTCCTGACACCCAATGACCTGACCACGTTCGATGTCCGTGAGTTCCTCTATGCGCCCCATTCTGCTCTCTTACGATGTCTAGTGACTTCGAGGTCGCTGATACGGTTTACCTGGTAGTAGGTGGCAGCACAATGCACCCAACATGAAAAATGTATGTTTTTGGAGGTGTCCGGATACTTTTTATCACATAGTATACATATCCACATCAGAGTCAAGCTGGGTTGCATATACGCTGCAGCAACCCACTGAAACGGAATATTTTGATCGTCCCGTATATATACAGGGTGAATCGTCTAAAACTTGCACTGCAAATATTGCAGAGATGCAAAGTGCTATGATGTGCGGTTTTCACAGAATTGATTGGTATACAGGGTTTGCATTGTTAACTAATTACTGTTTTGTTGCAGAAGCATCATTTGCCACACCGAGTTATCTTCAGAATTTCAGTCGACTGTGTGAGGATGTCTCAATCAGTCCCATAAATGCCAGCAGCTGCTTCCAAACAACAGCACAATTGCCAACGTCAGTGACATTCAAGATGTATCCTTCTCTGAAGATGCAACAGCGACTGGTTTTTGTGTGCTCTCTGTACAGCAATGAAGGTGCTAATGCATGCATGGAGGCTGGCGATTGTCTGACTGCCACACGATATTTGTTACTGTATCAGTCACCCAATTGCTATCTGCTGTGCATGCTATACGCCAGACTTGTGTGGGACAATATGTGGCGGTCTCTATCAACATCTTAACTACCACTGGTGCTGAAGATCTTACCTTGACCTTGGAGATAGCAAAATGCTGCTGTACAAGTAAGGTACAGGACAACGATAATGGTAATTCATGCATGCCAAATGATAGTTACATAGTTCTGACATATTCTCATATTAGTATTAGAAACGCACAATTATCACTCGTCTTTCATTGTAAGCTTAAGCAGTGGCTCTATCCATATGAGGTGGTCTCTTTCAACAATGCATCTGAAATCACTGTTGAGGAAGTATTCCTTGCAAGAGGTAAAAGTGCTCCACCCCAAGAGATCATTTACTGTGATTATGATAACACATTATTGAATTGGAGTCACTCATTTTGCATAGGAAGAGATTTTGTCAACCAACAGTTTCACTAACAAATAACTGACCAATCAGCGTGTGGTGGTTATCGTTAACATCTCATCGGCAACGAATTTAAATTTGTATCCTTGTTGTAAAAAGGGACTGCGACCTGGTTCACTAGATATAATGTACTCACATTATGATCGTAGTTCATGCATGGATGTTAACGATTTTGTGGCACATAAACGTTATTCAATACTATTACCGTCACATAAACGGTCCTTTCTGCCCATGATATTCTTAAGATTGTGTCCATTAATGGCTGATTGTCTGAGCCAACTGCTCAACTGCCATCACTCTGGAAGATGTATTATCTTCCTAGGAGGTGGATGAGTGATACTACTCAAGCACAATGCTTCGTAATGATTTATCCGTGGTTCATAATGGATGCATGAAGCAATCACGTTATTAAATTACTGTTCTCTATACACTACCATCACACGCTGTGCAAGGGAAGCATATGTCCTTTTTCTCAAGGTTTGAGTTGGTCTCTCCATCACTGGCTATTGCAATGATGGTGATTATTTAGTAGAACTGACAGGTTCTTAAATTAGTCTTTGTATTACAGGACCATTACTCGCTGCTGAGAGTTATCTTCCTCACCTCTCCTCAGTACTTCACTGGAAGAGCACCTCTGTCGAGAGCGAATCGAAGTGCTACTCTATACTGAGTCCTTGCGATTAAGTGTTGTTCACTGTGTTCGCCGACACACTAACTGTGCGGTGTGAACGGACAGAGTTATAGTTAAACGCCTGCGAGCGAATTTTGAATGGCATTGCGGTGGACTGGTTATCTGACCTATCTACCACGCCAATAGTTAGATTAGGGACGAATAGGAATCCTTGACTTCATCAAGGCATAGGGAGAGTTTGATTGGCGAAGGTCTATCCAGATAGAACGAGAGTTATCTTATTTTTCAGCAGTGAGCGGCGCAGACAGCAGTCATCGCAGCTTACGGTATTGTGTACTACAGACAATGTGAGCCCCATATTTACTCCACAACAGTACACTTCACTGCATTTCACACACGACAGCCTCGACCGTACCTAGCAACATTCTAAAGGATAATTATTCAAGTTGAGTAGGTGCGCCTCTCAGCCATTATGCGAAGTTAACAACCATCTTAAACTTTGTATAGAAATTTCAGTAGCGAATACTATCCTTGAGAGGTAACTTCACATTCCAAAAAGAACCAGGATATAACTTGTTCAATTCATAACTAAAAGTGCCATTGTGATTTCTCAGAATTTTTGCAAAATAAATAATAACTTTCGTTAGTTTCATGTTTTTCTTACACTAACTAGCACTACTCCAGTACCCAAGTATCCCACTAGTTACGTAAGAAATTTTGTGAATTTTTGTGTCATTTCCTTACAGCGGACGACTCCAGAAGATATTTATTGCTGAAAGTTTTTGAGGCATTTCTCTTTAGAACGTTAGGAGCGTCTGTCTGTCTTCTGTAGTAGTGTGGGGTGGAAATTGCATCTTGCACGAGCCACAGGGTAAAGGGTAGATCTCACATTAATCCGTTGCGCAGAATAACAGAATAACAGATCAACCCCACACTTCAGAATATGAGGTACTAAAATGATGTTGGTTACTTCAGCATATCCTCATGTTATACAGTAGCTTTGCGTTACAAGGCATGACTAGATGCTAATGCTTATCTGCAGCACCTGATTGGCAATAATGATGTAGTCTCTGTCAACAGCCCAGCTGCCATAAATATTTTCATGTATTCAGGTACTGTAATAATACTGTTTACATTGTAGTATCCAAATAATATTACGTTTAGTATTTTAGAACCATTACTCCTGGCTTGTAGTTATGTTCACACGTCGTAAATTGTTCTCCGGTGAAAGGCGAGCTCTCATGGTTGTTTTCAAATATTCAGATAGGTTAATGATGCTGATTACTTAGTGGGATTAACATGTTATTAAATTAGTCTTTGCTTCGGAGGAACATCACATGTTTATCGTCAACACTTGATTCACCACTATGTGGTGGCTTCCATCAATAAACAAGCTACCATCGCTGTTTGCTGTTATTCAGGAGATGTCAATAATTTTGACTATTTCGTGGTAATGGCATGATATTAAATTACTTCTCGTGTTACAGGACCATCACTTGCTGCTCACGGTGGGCTTAAGATCTAGACTCGCTAGATTGACATTATCTGTCGACGGACAAGCTGCCATCGATGTTTCAAGATTTTGCTTACGGCTTTGATGTTAATTACTTCGAGGATTGCCGGCCGCGGTGGTCTCGCGGTTCTAGGCGCGCAGTCCGGAACCGTGGGACTCCTACGGTCGCAGGTTCGAATCCTGCCTCGGGCATGGATGTGTGTGATGTCCTTAGGTTAGTTAGGTTTAAGTAGTTCTAAGTTCTAGGGGACTGATAACCACAGCAGTTGAGTCCCATTGTGCTCAGAGCCAATTTTGAACTTCGTGGATTGACACTTTATTATATGATCTTTTGCATTATTGATTATCTTCTACATTTTATTCTCTGCTTTCAGGCACTCACATCTTGTAAAGTAGGTAACTACTTGGTGGTATGGACACGTTGTTAAATTACTCTTCGTATTACAGGACCGTCTCTTCCTAGACATTCATATTTTCAGCACTTGATTCAGCTTCTGTGAGTTGGTTCCCTTAACGTTACATGTTGGTATCAATAAATGTCTATAACGGCCGTTACAGATGCATCCTTTACTCGAAGGCGCTTCATTGCAAGCAGCTCATATACCATTCCTGCTAAAGATGGTTCCATACCCCAGGACATGACCAAGTGCTACAGGACAATAATAATGTCAGTTCATACATGGCGAATCATGGTTGTGTAGCCCCGACATATTATTTAATTAGTGTTATTTTCAAATATTCAAGTAATTTAACGGTTCTGGTGACGCTGCGGTATCGCCATATTTTGAAATAACTGTTTACGTTGAAGGAGTGTCACTCACTTCACATGGGTCTTCAGAATTCGATTCGGTATTGCAAGATGATCTCCACAACAGCTCAGCTGTCATTGCTGTTTTCGAGTATTGAGGTATGTTAATGATACTGACTACATTGTGGTATACTCAGTGCATTAGAGGCCATTTCCAGCCCTATATGGTACTCTTCCACATTTACTTCACCACTGTGAAGCATTCGTTGTCAACAGCCCAACTTCCATCACAGATGATATACTGATATGTTTTACATCATGGCATCGACACATTATTGAATTAATATTTGAGTTGCAGGACCATCTTTTGCTGCACAAGGTGCTTTGAACATCTAATTCGCAATTTCAATATGGTCTCCATCAGTAGCCTAGCTAATACTTTCACGATGCATTCAGGTACTCTTACATAAAAGCATGCATAATGTGCAAAAGAAACGTTTACATAGTATACATATAAGTATCTACACAGAAAGAGCGTAGTCAATTAACACACATACACACAACTATGAAAAACACTTCATCTATCTATTCCACCTCCTCTCCCGCACACACACACACATACAAACACAAACACACATGCATATATAACCTAGAAGAATTGTGCATCATAAACGAGAGTTGGCAGATGTGCTTCTACACCTCAAAAATGATGTCTATTTAAATTTCGCGCCAGTCACTTAAGAGCAGCGCTAATAACACCACTATGAGAATGCAAATCAGGGCCGGCAATTGTGGCCGAGAGGTTCTAGGCACTTCAGTCGGGAACCGCGCTGCTGCTGCGGTCGCAGGTTCGAATACTGCGTCGGGCATGGATGTGCGTGAGGTCCTTAGGTAGGTGAGGTTTAAGTAGTTCTAAGCCTAGGGGACTGATAACCTCAGATGTTCAGTCCCATAGTGCTCAGACCCAGACCCATTTGACCCTTTTTTTCCAAATCAGGTTTGCTTTAAATACAAGCTGTAACGGTCGTGAGAGTTAGTTACCTTTCAGACTATTCAGACTAGACGTGATGAGGTGATGTTAGTGAAGAAAGCCTCCAAAACTACAAAGACAGCGTTATCAACAATTACATCCAAAGCAGCTGGGAAAAAATAAAAACTGATATTTTAGAAGCAGCAGAAGAAGTAATAGGAAAAGAAAGGACAGAGAAAAGGAAGGAATGGATCACTAATGACCTACTAAATATGACGGAAGAAAGAAGGAAATTAAAAAAAATTCTGTGAAGAGGGAAGACCAAGAGAAAGAGTCTGAAAAACAGAATCAACAGAGACGCAAAACAAGCAAGAGCAAAATAACTTGATGATCTCTGTATTTCAGTTGAGGACAACATGAGAAAGGGAAATATTGACAAAGCCTATAAATGTGTGAGACATTTCTTTGGAGACAGAAGAAACAAGTGTAGGGATGTGATGGATGAAAATGGCAATATGTTGGATGACGATGATGAAATTGCAAGAAGATGGAAACAATACATAGGAAAACTGTACAGCGGACCAGAACTGTTTGAAAACATCATGGAAGAAGAAACAGAAGCAGATGCACACAACATAGGTGAACCTATAATAAAGGAATAGTTTGAACTAGCTCTGAAAAAACTGAAAAACAACAAATCTCCTGACAATAGACAATATCCCAGCTGAACTTCTGAAATCTGAGAGGGGCAAAACTGAATCAGGAGTTGTATAATCTTGCTTTCAACATGTACGAGCAGGGTAAAATTCCTACAGACTTTGAGAAAAACATTATGATCCCCATTCCAAAGAAGGCAAATGCTACAACATGTGAAAATTATAGGACGCTCAGCCTAGTTACTCACGCCTCTAAAATAGTAACCTCAACTATCCTAAAACGCATAGAACAAACAGTCGAAGCTACACTCTCCGAAGACCAGTTTGGATTCCGGAAAGATAGAGGAACCAGAGAAGCAATATTTGCTCTAAAACTAATAACAGAGAATCGACTAGCTAAGAACCTGACAGCACACATAGCTTTCGTAGATGTAGAGAAAGCCTTTGATAATGTTAAATAGGATAAGATGTTCGAGGTCCTCAAAAAAGTAGGAATTGACTATAAAGATAGAAAAATGATATGGAACCTGTATAAAAACGAGACAGCAGTTATCCGTGGACGGAAAAAACAAGAAGAGGTGCAGATACGGAAAGGTGTCCGACAAGGTTGCGCACTATCCCCTGTTATCTTTAACCTATACATTGAAGAGGCGCTGAAAAAAGTAAGGGAAAATTCACAGACAGGTATAGTAATTCATGGCCACCGAATAGATATAAGATATGCTGATGATATAGCTGTCCTAGCTGAAAGTGAAGAATATCTTGTAGTCCTACTGAATAGAATGGATAAAGTTATGGGAGCAGAATATAATACGAGAATTAATAAAGCAAAAACAAAAGTAATGGCATGCGACAAAAAAGATCAAGCGAAAGTCCAAGTTCATGTAAGCAATTAACTGCTTGAACAAGTTGATAAATTTACTTATCTGGGCAGTAATATTACCAGGGATGGAAGGAGCAAGGCAGAAGTGAGAAGTAGAATTGCTCAAGCAAAGGCTGCTTTTAACAAGAAGAAAAACATCTTAACATCTAAGAGCATCACCCTTGAAATCAGGAAAAGATTTTTGAAATCATATGTGTGGAGTGTGGCATGCTATGGGTGTGAAACATGGACTCTCGGGACAGAGGAAGACCAGAAGCTAAATTCTTTTGAAATTTGGTGCTATAGACGCATGCTCAAAATAAAATGTATCGACAAGGTCACAAACGAAGTGGTTCTGGAAAGATCAGGTGAGAAGAGAAGCTTCTGGAGTTTCATTGTTAAAAGATGAGTACAATTTACAGGCCTTCTATTAAGACATAAAGGACTCCTGAACACAATCATAGAGGGATATGTCGAGGGAAAAAGACCAAGAGGAAGACTACGGCTGAGGTACATGGATGAAATCGTGAAAGATTTGGGACGTAACACCTATAAAGAAATGAAGAGAAAAGCTGAAAGATGCAGAGAATGGAGACAAGCTGCCATTGTAGCTGTAGCAAACCAATCCTTGGATTGACCACTACAGAAGAAGACATAGTGAGCTGCAGTGTGGAACTTCCCCTTTAGATAACAGTGGTCTCTGCGTGCAGTCTCTGCATCTCTATCTAGTGGCACCCCACTAACATAACTGTCCACTGGCTGTTTGTATAAGGCATCATTGCGCTACGATTTGGTCATAGGAATGTTTTTGCAGTATATCTCTTCAACATGCTTTTCGAGCTCAGAGATCAAGCATGTCGCAGAATATTCCCTGACATATGATTCGAAATGATAGAGATTGGAGCCACATGAGCATACAACTTGATACGCCTCTGGTTATGGTACATGTCGTTCATTGAAAGTGATGTGAGAGGCTGTGGGATCACCTTAACGATGAACCACAGGAAATAGTAAGCTCTCAGAGTCAGTGTGTACAATGAAGTTACAGCTTTCCTGGTTGTGGGCACTCTTAAACTGTAAGAACGTTTTATCCTGGATAGGCATATATCGGTTCCTATCTCGAACAGTTAATCACATGTCTTTCTAAATACTCTTGCCTAGTGAAAGAGTTGGGGCATCTGGCAAAAATTCCGTTTATGCTCATGTTTACTTAGGTGGTTGAAAAGTAGCTGGAAGATGTTTTTGATCCAGATATAGTGATGCTCCTCACCCTTGGAGTATAGCAGTAAATCTGTGTAGTTTGGACACTGACTTGCAACTTTGGGTAAGTAGAGGAGTGTAGCGACTTTTGAGTTACGTCTTTCTGCACAGTGATCTCTTGGTCATTATCTCCTGGCATGCTTTTCTTACCTTCCTGATGACCATAAATGTGGATTGAATAATCATGGTTCTGCCTCTCGAATTTTGGTATGTCCTGGATTCTGACAGGTAATGAGATGTCGTTTAAGCTATAATGACCACAGACGCTAGTTATTTGCATGTACCTCTATTCATTGTGTTTTTTGAGTATTTACTATCGCAAGCTAGAAGCGACCATGCAGATCAATATTTATCCTCCTTTTTGATATTCTGCATATTAATACGTACATACCTGTGTAGTGGCAATATTTTTTAGAAGCGGGTGGAGACTGCTCCCCCCCCCCCATTAACCAAATCAAAAACAGGCAAGAAAACATTAAGGTGCAGTACACAGTTGAGTGCTTCACCTGCTCTCGATAAAACTTCCACAACACTATACCACTCTACAGTCGACTCACCAGCGATACTTCACTCCACAGAACTAAATTATTGTCTCCTCCGGGTAGAAGGTAGAGGGTAGTGGGGGGGGGGGCATCAACACTGTTTGGCACGCAGGATCTTGATATCCAACACTAGTGTTATCATTGTGGTATTACAAGGTCCTTTCGCTGATAGTGCCAAAAACTACAGAGTAGTTCAATGCAGCCGTGTGATTTACTAGATGATCCATAACAGAGCACTTTGTAGGACTGCTGCTACTAGGCCCAGGACGTTGCCGTTATGATGGCAGTACGGTTGATTCTAAAGTTAGCGTGGCATACATACGCTCCAGGACTGGGGTAATTGCAGTGACGGGGCTGTGGACAGTCTCTGTGACCACTGTACTTGAGATCGCGAGCTTCATAGCCTGAGCTGGTTGATGATGACTAAATCATACTCGGGTATAGCTGCGATTTTGAAAGCCCCCTCCATAAGGCGCCGATACTCTTACAAAAAGGAAGAAAAAGCCAGATTGATAAGTATCTTAAACACACACACAACAGACGCATACTTCTGTCAATAATAATAATAATAATTTCTGATAATTTGTTGTTCACTGATGGCAATAAAAGATTTTTAACCACTCGTTGTCGTTCTTATAATTAGCGGTAATATGTGCATATCCCATTATTTTATGGTCCAATCTGGAACTTACATCTGCGGCTATGTTCCCATTAAGGGCATCTATAACAAAAACCATCATGAGCATTGCATGAAAGTGGTAAATTAGCTGTAGAAGAAGAAGAAGTAATATCACTTACGTATCTGATTCTGTGCAATTGGACTAATACCCCAGGAACTTTTGGTCGAGAATTACGAAATTCAGTCACACATTGTGGTATACAGATCTCAATAACCTTCCTGCAAACTGTCTATGGGGGATCGCATGTTTGATCATGGAAGAGATGTGCTTAGAATCAAGTCGTCAAAACCTAACAAAAGAGTGAGGTCATCAGTCTCATTGCCATTACCAAAGTCCAAAGTCGAACTGATGTATCATACTGATACACCAGTCAATGCTCGGACTGAAATGGGACAGAGCTGATCAGCGCTGTTTATTTATAGACGACACAAGCTCGAGCTAATTTTTACCATTGTGCTGGGCTATTGTCTTTTTACTTACAACGATAGTAATCGAACTAAATTGAATGCATAAATTTTATGTGTATAATTTGAACTGTTTAAATACATTTAAATTTTATAATTCATCTCTTGAAATTATGAGGAATGAATGAAAACGTAAAAAAAGTAGCAGTGGGAATCGAACCAGAGCAGGCGAATTGCCAGTCAGTGAGCACGTCATCTTTTATTTTCAGGCATTCATGACCACTAACACAACTTACTGAGTTGAGCATGTGAGAAGACGTAATGTGTGAAGGTTTACTATACTGCATTAAATAAACGGTAAATAACAACCTAGAAACCACTGGTCCGCACCGCTATTAGAATTTGCATCACAAGACAGGTGTGGAACAATTTTATATGCACTGCTCTCCTTCCTCTTCTGCAACCCGTCCTTCCACGCGCCATCATTCGCCTTCATCGGCGCCGGCTTCATTTGGCATATAACTTAATTTCTTTTTTTAATTTCCGTTTCCAGGAGTTGTTCCTCTTTATCAGTATCACTCAGAATTTGAAAAGAAGCTGAATTCTTCTTTTGCTTAAACCTTATACGTATAATATGAAAAATACACCGTGAAAAAATCACACCTCCAGGATTAAAATTGAATTCAGTATATGTATAGACTTTTTGCATATGAATAATACGTAAATGAACTCACCGTTCTCTAAAGAAAAGTGAATTTTTCCTTCTTACATTCGTTACAACTAAATCAAGAAAGAACCCTCTTGTCTGTTGTGTTGGAAGAGAAACAGAAACATCTTAATTCCGTGAAGCAGAAACTAGAACCTGAAACTATAACGTAAAAAAGTCCATAATAAGCGTAATCTTCTTCATTTGGTCCATCTGACTGCAAATCACTTTGTGGTGGAGATATCACGTTGTGGAAAGCTCGAAGCGTGCATCGTTTTGAGAACGTGCTGGTGGGCGACCCTGTCGAATACCTTGTTGAAATCTAATGTCGTAGCAGTGAATTTAAGACAGAGAAACCTTTACCGTCGCTATAATATCTCGATATTCGCACACAGACCGAAATTGGATCTGTTCTTGCCCACATTAGTCTGGTACGAACCGGTTACCTCATCCATTATCATCTTAAGCATGTGCGCAAGAATGTGGGACAGAATTTCATAATGACCGTTGAGCAGTGTAATTAGTCTGAGGTTTCCGACTGACGCACAACGTGATTTTTTCGGGTTAAGTTATACAATTCCCACAAGGAGTTTCTCTAAGATTTCGGCATCCAAATCCATTACTTCTTTATAGATAAACAATAATTTGAATTTCAGTTGCATCCGGTGATTTGTTTCTGGGACTTTGCGCTACAGCCGTTTCCTGATCGTCGATCTCAGCTATAAGACTGGGATACGCCGCAGTGCTAAGTTTTCTTGGAACATTTTGTAACAGATGGTCTTATGCCTCAAAATTAACTGCATTGCCTGAAGTGAAGTCCGCAAAATGGTCATAAATTTTCTTTTTGACACCATTCTGTGTAGTGAGAATGGTGCCATCATTTTCCTTAATTTCAGTGAATATTATCCTTTGTCCTGTCTTCTTTTCGCGAATAATGTGGAAAATCGGTGTTTCTTTGCAGGTAACGTAATTCCCTAATCTGATTTTCTTTTAACTGCTTTCCCTACAGGAACAAAATTTTGCATTTCATCTTCTTTATCTTAACATAATTGTCAGTTACTAATACGTTTAGTTTGTATAGGTTCCTCAAACATTGTAAGTAAAATTCATATTATTTCCCGAATAAAAATGATTTTTCCCTGGAACATTCAATTACCATTTTTCTCAGTTTGGGTTTGGCACAAGAAAGCCACCAGCTGAAAGCAGTGTTATGCGATAAAAAAACTCCTTTTACATTATACCCATGTTTTTTCAGCATCATACTGGTGCATGACGTCTAATTTCCAATAACCTCTTGCTCGGTAGGTTTCTTGCCTTTTCATGTTGAGTGCACAGATATATGCAGCATGATCGGTAATCTGTTGGGCCAACACTTTTCACTGCAAAATTCGGTAGTTCATATTGTTCGATACGTAAATTCGATGTAACCGACTTGTTGAAGCGCTCGTTATGAACGTGAAAACTGGTGCGTCACCATCGTTGTACTCTCACGTATCAGTTGATCTAAACTTTGTAATTGTATAGTCCAGTTCAAGACACTTGTTAAGATTAGGCACCTAATGCTTTGGATGCAAAACTCAATGAAAATCACCATTAAAATGATGTTCTGCTAAGCTGCTCCGAAGAGCGGAACAGTTTCATACTTAAAAAACGTCGCCCTGTCGATTACTGCTGCCAGATGATGAGAACACGTAATAATCCTCGTGTTATGGACGGTACAAGCGATTTGTCTCCTGTTTGTGAGATTTTCGACTTGGCGCACTATTATACCCTCCTTCGTTAAAATCGCAATCCCCAGTTCCTTTCCGTTACCCACGTTACTGTGAACTTTATACCCACCTATATTGTCTAAGGCAGACCTAGACCATCCAGAGAGTGCTTCCGCCTCCAACCCTGCTCGCGCTGTCGCCACGATCGCGCTGCAGCATACGATCCGCATGTTTATCAGCAGTCAAGAGGGGCAGCGCCTCTTCAGTTATTTCCGAAACCATAGGTTCTTGCATCATCATTCGCTGTCTGACAGGCATCGGCTGCTGTGAGCGACTTACTCAGATTTACTCTCCGCAGTATTACGCTGACCCTCAGGTTGTCCTTTTGGTTGTTACTGCTGCTATTATTCTGGTTTAGATTCTGGTTACTGCTGTGACTCTTTTTCGGTTACGGTTCCTGAGAATGCTGAAAAGAAAGAACACTGAAAACAGTGATTTTAGCGAGGAGTGAGGGATTAAGTTTTTTTTGTCCGCAAAAACAATGAAAAATCTTAATGTTAAATACGTAAAAAATGTCAAAGTCAAAAACAAATATAGTAATCTTGCTCGACATTTCACTGTATAAAGCAGCACGCCTCCGTGGCCGAGGTGGTAGTCAGGCTTTGGCTGTGGTGAGGCGTGCACGCTGTGGTGGTCGCTTTTAAACCTTCCGCCAACATCGTCATTCACATGGCTGAAACGCGTATCCTCAGTGGTGTCCGTCAAATAAAAATTGAACTACGGAAACACGTGCCTTCCTACTTCGTTATTGCCGACTGCAGGGCTGTCGACATGTACGATGGCCGGCTGCGCACCTGTTCAGGTTGTTACCAGGTAGGCCATGTCCGTTCTGAATGTCTCCGACGTAGACTGGTCCAGATACCGATCGGAGACGTCGCTCTTCCTGCGGCGCCCACTATGTTACCTCTGTCTTACGCGTCTGCGGCGGTGCTGCCTGCTACGCACCCTCTGAATCAGTCAGAAGCGGTGTCGGCTCCTCTCGACGACTCGATGGATGTTTCGCCTGTCTCTCCTACACGCCTTCCGGAGGCAATACAAATAACCGACGGCCGTCAGCAGGCACAAGCTGTCTGTCCCGGCCCCATGGTTGTTGATCATGGAGCTGTACCTACCCCCGCCTTTCTGCCATCTGGCCACATGTCGGACAATAGCCGGCCACCATCTGACACAGAACAGCATGTTAGGAAACAACGGTCGCCGAGGAAACGGTAGAGACAACACCGTACCCCTTCTGATGACTGCGTCCATCGGATTCTGCACAGGATGACGACCCAGCTACTGGCGGTGCGCTGACCACTGACGCCCTGACACCTGTCGACGTAACGTCCTTTCCCGCATCCACCTCCAGTCAGCGTCCACCTCCGGACAGCGACCTTCCACCGCCTCTGTCTCATGCGGATGTTTCCCCTTCGGTGTCTGACGCTAGCTTTGGACGCACTTCTGATAATGTTCCACTGAACATGGCTCGTTTGTCTTCTGGGCGGACGACGTCGTTGCTGAGGGTTGACATTCCGGAGGTGTACAGAACGATAGATCCTCTTTGGTGGGGTCGGCTCCCTCCCCGTCACAGTGATGTACCTTTCCATGGGGGCCTAACAGGGAGTTCATTGAGCTTCCCCCGTGTTTGAATCGCCTGTCCTCCTGACGGTGGCAACTTTCCAGACTTATCGCATAACCACGGTCAGTATCAACACTGTTCGTGTATGCCACAAACTGGCTTTCCTCCATGGCATGCTGTATGCCATGGACGTTGACGTAGCTCTCCTTCAGGAGGTGCATGTTGCAACTTTCTGTGCTCCCCATGCTTTTTCAGCATATGTCTCTCATGCTTCCCCTACAGCAGGGCTTAACAACTGGCCGGTTTTGAGCGCGAGTACTCGCGTCTGCTCAGGCACGTGCTCGCGAGCAGGTGCAAGGTCGCGGAGTAGGGAGGGAGGGGAGGGAGAGGAAATGCGCGCGCACGTTTGAATGTGATCTCGCGTTCTTAGCAGATTTAACCAGCCATCTGAATGCTTTGAACATTTTACTACAAGGTAAAGATCTGCTAATTACTCATTCCATAGATCGAATACGAGCTTTTAAAATGAAATTGACACTTTGGGTGAGTCAGCTGGAAACAGGAAACCTAGCTCATTTTCCTAAATTATCATCCATGCAAGATGTTCACAAAGACTGTGAACGTTATTCGTATAGTTTAGTTGATCAGCGCTTTCAAGATCTGACAGCACTAGACAGTGATTTTGATCTGTTCTCTCCATATTCAGCGAATATTTAAGAGATTCGTCCTGAGCTGCAGCAAGAAATTATTGACCTGCAGTGTGACAGAGAATACAGAGACAAATTTCAGAACAAGAAAAACATTTTGGAATTCTACAGACACTTCCCTCACGATAGATTTCCTCGTTTGCACAAACTGGCGGCTACAATAATATCAATGTTCGGTTCCACGTATGTTTCTGAACAATTGTTCTCTGCAATGAAATGAAACAAGACGCGCCTGAGAAACGCATTGTCTGATCGAAATTTAAACTGCACACTGCGCCTAAAATGCACGAGAACAATTACTCCGAACATAGACGCAATTGTAAAGGGCAAAAAGTACAAGATAACCGAGAATCCCACACTTCAGTGACACCTTTTATTGTGTAACAGTTCACAAATTAATGCGAATGTAGAGGCATACACTAAGCTAATAAAATTATGTGGCATGTGTACATTCTCCTTTATTTGTTTCATTTGTCGCAGTAATAATTCGTGAGTGATATCCCTGCAGGTGGCCGCGGATTTACATTGACTGGCGGCAGCTGTTGTGTGCCCCACGTGACTTTCCCCACTCTCCGCTCTGGTCCGGTAGTGGGGGTAGCGTGCTCGCGCTGCTCCGTGCTCGCGCCTTGCTCCTCACAGCTTGCTCCGCGAGCACGTATGTTGTGAAGCCCTGCCCTACAGGTAGTGCTGTGGCGATCCTCTTACGTGACGGTATCCTCGTTGATGCAGTTGCCTATCCCCCTGGTGCCAGAGATAGTGGCGTCGGGATCGTTAACGTCTACGCGCCATCTGGTTCGAGTGCCGCCTGAACGTTCCACCTTCTTCACAGACACAGTCACGCCTCTTTTCCTGGGTCTGCATTATGCATTGATCATGGGAGGCGATTTCAACTATACCCAGGCACCCAAAGGCCAAGTACCACGTCAGTCTCCTTGCGCGGCGCTAGCGGCAATTCTCCAGCACCTCAGCCTAAAGGAATCTTGGGAGCATGTTCGTGGCAATAGTCCGAGGTTTTATAAATTTCACTACCATTCTTCCAGTCGAGTGGATCGTGTTTACATCTCCCGCGATACTGTCAGTGTAGTGCAGTCTGCTGAAGTCTGGCCCATTGCGTTCTCTGACCATGACGCAAATATCTGCACCATCAATCTTTGGCGCGACCGTGCACCATGGAAACTGAACTCGATTCACCTTAATTCACCCGACTACCGGCAGCTCATCGGGACCACGTGGTCAGCTTGTCGTCGACGCCAAGATGCCTATCAGTCTGCCCTGTCATGGTGGGTGTTCTGTGTAAAGCCGGCTTTCCGCATGGTCTTGATTGGTTACGGAAGGGAGGTTGCGGCGTGGCGGCGACGGACTCAGGAATTCTGTTTCACCATTCTCCGGAAATGTACTACGATGCCGTATTTGTCAGAACGCCGGTCGACCTAGGGATAAGCAGGTTCGAATCCTGGTGGTGTAAAAAATTTCCACTGCCAGTATTTAGCCACCAAACAGAGGAGAGGTTGTGGCGTATAATTCCTGATCACCAGATTTCGTGCCAGTGTCCTGGTTTAAATAGCAAACCTTCCCACAGTGTCTCATGAAGTGAGGGTATGTGACACTGTTGACGGTGATCCGTCCATCAGGTGGGGGCGTTAAACTTGGTGGCCCCACTGGTGTCATTTGCGATGAGTAGGCTACGTGCTGGCGCCGTGTTTCACCCTCTATCTCCTCCAATCGTCATGCAACACAAACATTACACCACACTACACACACGATACATACATGTAGTATAAAACTACTGTAATGGAGCATGTCGAAAATCAATTAAAAAAAGCTGCATGAAGCAATACACAGGCGCTACTCTTACGACAAACGATGCCCTTTAATGGACAAGTTAAAAAAAGCATAAAAGAGTTGCCTCAACTATCAAGTCATGAAGAATAATGTTTAACTGTATCGTATACGTTACGCGTGAATTATCAAAAGATCAGAAATGCTTCTGTGACGGTGTGCGTGAAATAATGTGTAATAGATATAGCAAAAGCAACTGGTTACGACGATGCTGATGAACATTTTAAACAGTTGTTTTATTTTATGTTTTTATTCTGCCATTACGCTATATCGACCATTCAGCCACCAATAGTTACGCCGTACGAGTTAACATAAAACTTGCTGCTTTGAAACGTAACTTTGCAAAAGTCAAAGTCTTTATATGGACCACAACATAAGAAACAACCAAACAATTTATATGCAAACTGTTGGCCGAGAATACTGAGCGAACAGATGTCAAGCAACTACTACTTTTTATTCGCGTAATAATGGATGACTTTTCTGTGGTGGAAGAGTTACTCGCTTTAGTTCCGTTGCTCGGGACAATAGATTTGAATATTTTTAATTCTGTTAAAAAGCATGTTGACGAAACCGGTGATAACCAAAAATGCTTGTCAACTTATACTGATGTGCACCACATTTGCTCCGTAGCGAAAATGTCCTTGTTAGTCAGTTATGAAATAAAACGGAATAGGCTCATTGACTTTTCATTGCATTATTCGTCAAGACGCACTATGTGAGAAAAGTGTTACAATACTTCCCGCAATAAAAGATATAACGAAAATTCAAGAATATAATTAGCGGAGGAAATCTATCACTATCTCACCGAAAATTGTTAGTAAAAGTTGACGCTGAGCACACAGATACATCTTTTCATTCCGAAAATCGTTGGCTGTGTACAGAAACCTGTTGACCTCGTTTTTTACGCATAGGAAATAACTTTCCGAGTTTTTGGATACAGAGGGAAAATCGCATACTATGGAATTTGAAAACAAACTGTATAATTCACTTACTTATCAGCATTCGCATTTATAACAGATTTTAAAAATCACTGAAATAATTTGGA
Source organism: Schistocerca nitens (assembly GCF_023898315.1). Lineage (NCBI taxonomy): Eukaryota > Metazoa > Arthropoda > Insecta > Orthoptera > Acrididae > Schistocerca > Schistocerca nitens. Next base: position 614,822,059 of record NC_064616.1, on the reverse strand, counting down.
TCAACACTTGCATATAGGGAGTACACAGGTTTCACGATCTACGATTGACAGTCGTCCCTGCAATTGGCGCGCGTGGCTGAGACATGGCCGTGACGGCAACGCATGAGTCGAGTTGGATGCAGCAGCACTTGCTGGAGGAGAATGCTGCAGGAGTTATGTTTTGCCACGCCTGGTCACTTCTTGGAGTAAAGCGAAATCAAATCCATGGCATGTAAAAAATCGATTAAACTATTGAATTTCACCGAACTTCGCATACTGTTTGTTTCAAAGTAGCAATTCTATAGACCTGAGAAACGATGTTAATGTTGTACTCTTTTTATATAGGATATTTTTATTGTGGAATTCGAACTTCAACTGACGTACTCCGTTCAATACCGGAAACTTACAAACATGTTATCACTTTTCAGCAGTGTTACTGACATGGTATACCTTTGACCTTAAACGCTTGTAATCTCACGAGACAATGCTTAGAATAACACTCGATCACAATAAAAAGTGGTCTGTGTCATTTTCATGCAAAACTATGCGTTCTACCACAAGTGGTGATTTGATAGAGAGACACAAAGTAACAACACATCAGTACCATGGGAGGGAAATTATATGTAATTCAGTGACGTCACTAGATTATTATATTTTCGACCAACAGTGCCAAAAATCCTCTGCTTAAAGTAAATATAATAGCGCAAAACACACATATCCTACCCAACTGATAGTGCTTATATTAGTCCTCATAGTGCAGATGCGGGATTTCGATGAAGTGGTTAAGAAAAAGAGAAGAGAAAAATGTGCACACCTCATTACAGCCGCGTTTTTAAATTTAAAACCACTTTCCAATTCAAGCAGCCCATTGTAAAAAGCCGCACTAATTACATTTCCAAATGATGATATGAGTATGTTAATGTCATAACCGGTCTTTCGCAAAAAATGCCGCAACATACTTTGGTGCTGCAAATTGATTGTAAATCACAGGGTGAAGTTTGATGATGAAATAATTATCACTTGTGGTTTGGCTCACTGTAGAATTACTGCTGTATCCTGCCTACTCGTCAAATATGGGGTGCCTAGGAAACCTGCTTTCTCAGATCGCTAGTCAACAATTCAAGCAAATCGTATTAATGAAGTTTATTACAAAGGGAAATAATTACAATACTTAACTTTGTGAAATACTGATGTGTCGCATCAAAGGGCGACAGACAAAATAAGAAATCTCTTCAGTATAGACAATGCTACATAGTAGAAGCGAAATGACTAGTATTGATGGTATTCTTGAACTCGCTGCTTTAGAACTCACAGAGCTGGGTCTTGGCCAGGTGACGGGCGCTTATGTCTTCTTCGTGTAGAGAGCGCTGACATCGTGTTGTCATCCTGGAGAGGGGTCAGTCAGCGTGCTGACGTCGTCTCACAGCCCTCTCTAGTCTAACGTTCCCGCCTGGCGTGCCGGCGCTTGACTTCACGCCGGAACATCCCTCCCCCCAAAGCGTCGTCGAATAAGGAGCTCGACAACGGGAGGGGAGACAGAATCGTGGACTCCGCGCTGGACCGGAAGCTGTGGCTGCAGGGGACATCAGGCTTCCGGTCTTACTCCGCCATACGGCCTTCTCTCTGTCGGAAATGTCTCCCAGAAAACGGCCAACAAGGGTACGCGTCCACCTCCTGAGACCCATACCATGATGTACAAGGCGTCAGCTGGTGCGCTGTGGGCGGGTCCAGCTCCATCGGTAGGACGAGAGGAGGCGGAGGAGACGAAGGATCAGGCTCCATGCGGTCATCCAGCGGTGTCGTGATGACACCTTCTGGCGGCTGCTGTGGCCGCGCTGTTCTTGGGATCCGAGAATCTGCGGGAAGAGGTATAGAAGGATCACCGTGCACATAACAGTGGCGAATTTGGCTGTGACGTCGGCGCCTGGGCCTGAAATGAAATACATGCATGCGCCAAGTCGACGAAGGAACTCGCCTCGATCCCACCGTCTGATGCAGCTAAAAACCCTGTAAAACACAATATCATGCAGCACAAAGCGAAACTTGCGGCCTTCCTTCGGCGCCGGATGCTGAGGAGGGTGCAGCAGGTGGAGCAGTGTCCGATGGCGGCGGCCGTGAAGCAGTTCCACCGGCGACGGTCCATCTCGTGGTTGCGAACGATAGAAAGCGAGAAACAGTTGCAATGCCTGATACCTGGTGTGTGCGGTGCGAACATTTGCCATCTGCTGCTTGAATGTTGTAACAAAACTTTCCCCTTCGCCGTTTGACTGTGGATGGAGCGGTGCTATATGCTACATGTTAGATGCTATATGCCACTGCGTTCACATAATGTTTCAAATTCATGTGACGTGAACAGAGGGCCGTTGTCCGACACTGTGACTTCAGGCAAACCTTCGAGGCAAAAAATAGAGGATAACACCTGAATTGTACTACGTGACGTTGTCGAGTTCATTGGCACCGAAAAAGGAAACTTGCTATAAGAGTCGACCACAATCAACCAACGAGTGTTCCAAAAAGGTCCCGCAAAGTGCACACTTTGCCATCGTGATTGCGACTTAGGCCAAGCAGAGAATTTTTGTAGCGCAGCGGACTGAGTTTCAGCACATGCGTGGCACTGTGACCACATCTGTCCCATTTGGGTGTGATTCCTGCCAAGTACAGTGTTGACACGCTAACTGTTTGGTACGAACAATCCCCTAGTGTCCTTGGTGAAGTAACTGCAACACTTCTTTTTGCAAAGCTTGGGGAATCAACACACATGACTGCCCTCTTTAATTTTGAATAAGAATCACTCCTTTCTCTATATCTAGGCTATGCCGACGTGCCAAGTACTGGCGCACTACAGAGTTCTTTATGCCTGTGCAATGAGTGAGACCACGATGTGCGAATGTATTTTAGCAAAATGTTCAAATCTGAATCACCTTCCGTGGCCTGTGCAATTTTCCTATTGTTCAGAGGAAAGGATTGAAGTAATTCAGAATCATCAGCATCGATGTGACAACAAGGTGCAACAGAAGCACCAAAGTCTGTTCAAATGGTTCAAATGGCTCTGAGCACTATGGGACTTAACATCTGAGGTCATCAGTCCCCTAAATCTTAGAACTACTTAAACCTAACTAACCTAAGGACAGCACACACATCCATCCCCGAGGCAGGATTCGAACCAGGGACCGTAGCAGTCGCGCGGTGACGGACTGAAGCGCCTAGAACCGCTCGGCCACCGCGGCCTGCTTCAAAGTCTGTATCGGGGCCAATCGGAAGACGTGAAAGTGCATCCTCATCACAATGTTGAGTTGTCGGACGATATACAATCTTATACTGATATTAAGACAACAACAGAGGTTCTGCAATTTTTGGGCAGTTCGTACAGGAACCGGCTTCGTCGGATGAAAGAAGGATTGCAATGGCTTGTGATCAGTTACTAAGTAGAATTTTCTGCCAAGGAATTTTGCGACACCATACACAATAGCCAATGCCTCTTTCTCTATTTGTGAGTAATTAAACTGAGCTTTGGACAACGCCCAATTCTGTGCGAAAGCAATGCGCCGATTCCGTAAGAAGAAGCGTCTACTTGCAACACGACTGATTTGTCAGGATCAAAGTGCACCAAACATCGATCACTATGCCATGCATCTTTAAGTTTTTGTAAAGCTCTTGGCACTCATCTGTCTTAACAAAGGGGACATTCCTGCGATGCAAGCGATGCAATGGAGCCGCGATTTGGGCAGCATTAGGTATGAACCGAATATAATAGTTCATTTTCGCTAAGACTGACTACAATTCTGAGACATCGCGAGGAACTGGAAAATCTCATTAGGCTTACAAATGCGACTGAAGAGGATGAACACCTTGACTGTTTGTCACATGACCATTAGACTGTAACTCAAGTTTTAAAAAATCACACTTGTCCAGTCTACATTTTAGTCCTCCATCATATAACACACGAAACACGTAGAATTAAGGCTCCAGCAAAATACAAAAACCCACGAAAAGAGAACAGAGAATCTGTGGTGGCTGTCGGATGTAGGTTCGTTGGAAGACTCGTCGCCAATGTTGTATCCTGCCTACTCAGCAAAAACGGGGTGCCTAGGAAACTTGCTTTCTAGGATCGCTAGACAACAATTGAAGCAAATCGTATTAATGGCTCTGAGCACTATGGGACTCAACAGCTGTGGTCATAAGTCCCCTAGAACTTAGAACTACTTAAACCTAACTAACCTAAGGACATCACACACATCCATGCCCGAGGCAGGATTCGAACCTGCGACCGTAGCGGTCGTGCGGTTCCAGACTGTAGCGCCTTTAACCGCTCGGCCACTCCGGCCGGCTCGTATTAATGAAGTTTATTACAAAAGGAAATGATTACAATATTTAACTTTGTGAAATACATATGTGTCGCATCAAAGGGCGATAGTCAAAATAAGAAATCTCTTCAGTATAGACAATGCTACTTAGTAGAAGCGAAATGGCTAGTCTTTATGGTATTCTTGAACTCGCTGCTGTAGGAGTCGCAGAACTGGGCCACGGCCAGGTGGCGGGCGCTTATGTCCTCTTTGTGTAGTGGGCGCTGCCATCGCATTGTCGTCCTGGAGAGTGGTCGGTCAACGTGCAATTGGCTGATGTCGTCTCACTTACAAATCAGCAATACTTCCGATACAGAGCTTATATTGCCGAAAGAAGTAAACTTTAAGAGGTGGGCAATATTTTTTTTTGTTTTCGGTGGTAATATCTTCGGCATAACATCTTTGTTCGGAAAACTTACGTCTTGAAGGGCACGATCTGTATGACCCGACCAGAAATCACACAGCACTAGGTCCTTTTCACTTTTTCATGTTCGCGAAGTACTGAAGTTAGAAAACGTTTCTGTGTGCTTTAGTCATTTTTCCACTTTTACTTGCCTGCACATGAATGTTTCGTGGGCAGGTTGTTTCAAGTTTCTTTAAAATATTTGGGCCGAAAGTGCCTTGTGCCTTTTGTAAACAGATGTAAAACTTGTTTGCTAGTCTGCCTGCCATTGATAAAACCACATCAGTTGTGTAGCTGTGGGTAGAGCCATGTACAGCTTGTAACACACTAGCTGTAGTTTTCTCTCGCCTGTGAGACAGTGTTGATGATAAAAAAATTTCACGCTGGAATTGATTCTGGTCACTGTTCCAAACATTGTCTTTTTCCATGCACTGCTCGATCATAAAGACGTCCACTTCCTCCACAAGATGTTGTGCTTCCTGGCGTAAACTACTATCGTCTTCTGTCCTTACATGTGACAAGTGTAATAATATGCCTCCATGAAATACCATATTCAGCCTCCTGACGTATACTATCAGCGTCTTCTATGTCCCTACGTGTGACAAGTGCAGTAATTGCCTGCGTGAAATACCATATCCAACCTCAATATCGTCTAAAAGAAATCGAGGCTTTGAAATTGTCCAAACCAACCATTTCAGACTCTCCTAGTGCCCACATTTGCAGTTGCCAAGAGTGAACTGTAGATCCGTAAGATCTTGCTCTACCAAATTGCGATATTATATGCTCTTTCATAGTACGCAGACAATCTGTTCTTTTTGAAACGAGCTCCTGCTCGCCTTTCCTAGACACATAGTTTAGAATTAATCTGCAATTTGATTTCCTTTTAATTCACTTAAATCGCCTCATTATCTGCTCTAGGAACTGAACCCGTCTTCATGAATGTTCTCCAGTACACTGTCATCAGTATCTTCTAATGCGCTGTTGTTCTGGGGATGACTGACGTGTACTGCATGAACAGCCAGCTTCAGGTTCAGGTTCTTCCTGTCCTTCAAAATCAATATATCTCTCCAGCGTAGCGTTATATATTTCTGTGTCATTCCCATTATATTTCTGAATTATTATGCTATATTGTATGTCTGTGAACTCTCTATCTTCGACCTCGATTTAATTTCAGTATTTAACACGCTGCCACTTTGTCCTTCATATTTGGACCACATTTCTAGGATTAATTGACTTCATGCTAACACAGTACACAGTTTACAAGGTAGCCCCTAAGTGAAGACTCCAAGAAACACATTTGTACTGCAGCTATACCATTCACTGAACTAGAGTGCTTGTTAGTGCATCTACAACAAGCCACCGTCTGATGGCACTAGCAGAGAAGCGAGGAGTTTTACATGGAAATGACACAGAATGCGTTTGTGTTTGTGATCGAGTGTTAGTCTAACTGTAAGCATGGTTTCGTACAGTTCCCCGAGCGTTCGAGATCAAAGATGTCCCTTGTGAAAACTTGTCCACAAATTGATACCACTGCATTTATTTGCTCTGCCGAAACTTCAAAAGACAGTTCAAATAATCTTACTATTCTAATACCGATCCCAGAATGGCTAACATTTACATCTCCAATATTTCTGTCACTATGTCTCAGCTTCAATATTCCTCCGCAAGACTGAATACCTTTGTCAAATAATTCGGCATATTTTAACTTAACAAAAACGACAATACTCCTAATAGACATGTGAATACCAACGATATCTTCAAAATTAAGCTTAACTGCTTCCTCAAGGAACGATTCAAACTTAAATAAGTTCTTTCATTTACCAAAGAAAAATCGTCAAACAGTCATACGTTTTGTATATTTATTTTAGTTAGACGAACAACTTTGGCATCTCATTAATGTCATCTTTAAGCCTCTATGCACTCCATGTACAGACAGTCAGATACATCGATACTTGCATACCTGGAGCCATCAATATCTGGATTCCGTGAATTCGTTTTTGGAGTGTTTACTTCATGACTTGACAGGTCCTTGAAATTTTGTATTTGTAAGCGTGAAAGGTGGCGACTATTTGGTTTTACCATGTTTCACCCCATGTTAATTACCTTCCGGCAGTTTCACCTTCACTGTCGTTTAAGATGTAAGTTGTCGGGTCTGTACACAGCAGTTTGGAATATCTCTGTTGACCGATACTTCCCAAATGCAATTTTGTATTTCTAAATAAATACCAAATCACTCACACCGAATTTCTGCTTGCATGGATCCACCATCTTAATATGATTGTATGCTGTATTTAGAAGTCCATCATCGTATAAATCAATATGTATTATTTTAATCACATGATACTTTGTTCATTTGTACTGCTCAAGTATTTGTGGAAGAATGTCATTTGTATGACCCACAAAGATTAAATCTCATCGACATATGGTTTTTTATCAACCTGTTCCAACATTCCACAGTGCTTGCTTTTGTGTGGGAGAATATCAAGTAATGGTTTATTTCATATCTTTCCATTACCGACTTGGAAAGTGTACTATAAAATGTACCCCACAGTTGGTCTGAAGATTTTCAGGACATCCATTGTTCCCCGGCTGCAACAGTTACTCAAACGCTTGCGCAAATCCTTGCCTGTCTTTGCCGTCACAGGCAAGGCCCAAGCAAATTATGAAAACGCATGTATTACCATTAAAATATATTTGAAATATATATGCGATTATGAATAATAGTTAATATCTGTGAGACCAGCCTGCCATAAATCATCTAAACCTCATGTTAGGTCATGTCTATGTGGGAATGTTTTGCTCGCAGGCTTGTGGAGCTCATTAATGACTGTCTCCATAATTACTTGATGAGATGTTTTTCTCAAGCCTCTGAAATGACTGATAGGATTTCATTCCCTGCTGTGGTCAATGCTGTGAGCAGTCATAACCATTCTACTACTTCGTTCGGATCACCTTAGCACACATATTTCAGATTTAGAGTATTCTGTCTTTTATGCTGAGCATCAATGCCTTTTCCTGTGCGACATGCACCTTTTAAATCAGGTGGTGTAATGATGAAACACGTGCCTGGAAATCAAAAAGTCATGGGATCGAATCGTGGCCAGACCACGGATTTCTCAGTCATCGTTTTAACATGGTCTTCACCTCTCAACAGTGTATGTAGTCTCCAGAAAGAACACATGGTTTGGATTCCACGATAAACTGTAGGTCCACTTTCCCCAGTTGGATAACTGGGGTGGGTTAGAGGCACACAAGTCGCCATAGTGGCATCCAATAGAAAGACACCAACCATTGAGCCACACAAAATTGTTATTATTATTGTATTTCTTACTTTACAGCCTTTTATTTGTCCTTTTAAGTCGTTACCTTTCCTATGTGCATTGGTCATGCGCAATATTTCGGCACCTTTTTTTCTCTTTTGGTAGGTAGTTTTCAGAACTTGAAGTTTTGAAGAATATTAGCCCTGATGAACCTGGTGTTTTCTCAACTTTCGTATCCCAACCTCTATTGCATTTTGGTTAAATACACTTTGACACTACTTCATATCTATTGCCCTGATAAAACTATTTGATTTCATTAGTATTACACTGACTTCTTCAATTCTGTCCTTCAACATCTCACCTTTTCTAGCTACTGTTTTGATAAGACTTTTCAGTTCCGTTAATTTTATTTTAAGTGTCTCTATTTTTCTATTATTGTATGGACATATGTTTTTTCTGTGCCTCACACCCTCAGAATGAGTATATGAGATGCGTGCGAATTTGTCCGTAGTCTACAGTATACTGATATAGCCGCAGATTAGTTCACTATCTATTAAGCAGAAATACCTGGAAGTTTTGTCTCTGCCAACCTTCAATCAGTTTCCTCATTTTATCAACCACCAGAAAGCCATACAGCGTGTGATGCCGGCAATCTCCTAATATGCTAACAAATTCATTGAATGTCATCTCGGTTTCTAGATGTACAATGGTGTCAAAAATTAAAGCAACAAAAGGATATTTTACAAGATTGTGTTTATTTTGTCGCAAAATAGTGTAAACAGGGGACATTAAAGTGTAAACAGTGTAAAGAATACAGAACGGAAACGACTGCCATATGCATAATGATAGACAAAAATGTTCTTGGTTTTTCCAACTTAACGGATTGCACACACATTCCGATTACTGGTTAATGTGCTCAGCGTGGGGTGTGACCACCTCTGGCAGCAATACAGGCCTGACAACGACGGGTCATGCTGTGAATGATGTCATCAGTTCGATGTTGCGGCAGTAACGGCCATTCTTCCTGCAGAGCTGCTCGCAGTCTAGGAGAGTGGCTCTGAGCACTATGGGACTCAACTGCTGAGGTCATAAGGGCCCTAGAACTTAGAACTACTTAAACCTAACTAACATCCATGCCCGAGGCAGGATTCGAACCTGCGACCGTAGCGGTCACGCGGTTCCAGACTGTAGCGCCAGAACCGCTCGGCCACCAGCGGCCGGCTGTAGGAGAGTGGTTGGTGGATGCTGACGTGATGCAAGCCGTTTCCTTAGTGCATCCCAGACATGCTCTATGGGATTCCAGTCGGGAGAACGAGCAGGCCTCGCCATGCATGCAGCATCTTGCGTTTCCAAGAAAACATCAACCACCCGTGCTCTATGAGGTCGAGCATTATCGTCCCTCAATACGACGTCTTGGCCCACAGCACTTCGCAACAACCGCAAATGAGGTCCCAAGATCTCGTCACGATACCTGACAGCAGTTAAACCTTGCCGATTCATCTGTACAATTTCATGAAGAGTGGTTGGAGTGGTAAATATAATCCCTGCACACATCGTTAGGGATCCTGCTCGATCTCGGTCTCTTTCCGCAATGTTTGGGTCTCGAAATCGTGTTCCACATTCCCTTCAGATGCGAATCCATCGAGATTCCTTCTCCAGACTAAATCAGGGCTCATCTGTGAAAACAAGATTGGCCCACTGTTCGACTGTCCAGGTGGCATGCTGAAGACCCCACTCTAGACGTTCCCTTCTGCGAAGACGCATCAGGAATAGACACACAGCATGTCTCTGAGAGTAAAGGCCACTCTGCCAATACCGTTTTCCTCGACGCAATACGTCCAGTGGATGCTGCTAGCTAACGTGCCAGTTGCCATGCAGTACTAAGTCGGTAATGTCATGCGCTTACACCCAAATAATGATCCTCTCTTCTGAAGTCACACGTAGTCGGCCCTGTCGTGGTCTTCGGGATACATTTCGGTCTCTATAAAATGTCGCCACATATGAGAAACAACAGAATGATTCATATTACGCCATCGGGCCAAATCAGTCTGTGATTGTCCTGCTTCCTTTCTTTCTATGGCCCTCCACCGCAGAGAATCTGGTAGGCATCTTCTCTGTGCCATGCTGCACCGTCTGTGACTGTGTACACAGAGGTTGTGGATGTGGGGCTACCCGGCAAACACTGCCTCGTTTCATAGGTGCCCTGAAGTCATCGTTGGCATGGTTGCCCGTTGACCGGAAAGCCATATACTGTGTAGAACCCGATCGTACGGACATCTGATTGACAGTTCGTATGATTATATCGTGAATTAGGCATAGGACGGGGAATACCAGTTTCTTGCTTCAATTTTTTACACCAGTATTGTAAATCCATAGAGTCCTGTTTGAATGCAATAATAAGATTTGCATTGTCCCTTACCAACGGCTTTGGTATATATCTGGCTCAAATAAAAAGACATTAGCTTTCATATGACAGTCGAAACAAAAAATATTTGTCTGTCTGTTGGTGGTTTTTCACTACATCATCAAATATGAATACACTGTTTGGTTCTACTTGCTCACGTGGTGGAATATCTCTGCTGTCACTAAAGGTCTGGTAGGTTACTTCTTCAATGCCACGCAAAATCTCTTGTAATAGCTGATATTTGGTCTGAAATACAGCTTTTTAAAATATATATACATACTCGAAGTATGTGTTAATGGTGTGTTAACGGTGACAGAACAAGCTTAGTCTCACTGCAGTCACATATCTCAACAATCGAACTACTTGTAATATTGCGAAGTAGAGAACAATTCCTATTCTTCCCCCGGTTTTCAGTATCCTTACAGGACCAGTCGGTTATTACAGGGCTCTTGTGATGGGGTTGGTTCATCCAAGCAGTCAAGGTGATGACTTCTCAATTATATTAGCATACAGGATGCCTTTATAGAAAAAAGAAAAGATTACTCTTTTTTGTTCATGTGCTCTTACTTATAGGAGGATATTCGAAAAAACTTCTTGTATCAATACACAATATGAATCGTAGATTTGAGCGATAGTTTCTTCTGATGGGTGAGGAGTTTTGCGAGGCATCTCCTACAGTTTGCTCCACATTTTCTTGCAGCATTGACACACTTATGGTCTCCAGCTTTGCCGATACCCTAGAGCGTGTTGTATTTCATGACTGAAATACATTAAATTCTTAAAAGTGTGCTCCTGTAGGTGAGTGCGCTCTCTCACGTGAAATAGTTAAACTGTTTTTGGGAAGTCTACCGTTGTGATAGTACGATCACTTATTATCACTGACGGGGAGAGCGTTTTTCCTTGGAACAATGCAGAAATCTCCATTGAGACACAATATAGACGATTCCACTCAACTAGTGATGATTTTACTTCAACATCACTATACCACATATTCTAGAATTATGCCGGCCGGAGTGGCCGTGCGGTTCTAGGCGCTACAGTCTGGAACCGCGCGACCGCTACGGTCGCAGGTTCGAATCCTGCCTCGGGCATGGATGTGTGTGATGTCCTTAGGTTAGTTAGGTTTAAGTAGTTCTAAGTTCTAGGGGACTGATGACCTGAGCAGTTAAGTCCCATAGTGCTCAGAGCCATTTGAACCATTTTTTTTTTCTAGAATTATACCACTGCATAGTACTGATCATCAAACGTCGTTCCCATGCTGATGCCATTACAGGTGCTCTTGTTCAAGCTGTGACGGTTATTAAACAGCACTAAACACCAGGCAGCTGCGATGAGTTACACTTCGACTTTGTTAGCCTCTGAAAGTCTTCACATGACTGGGCGAGCGATTTACCAATAGCTGTTAATATATACAAGGTTATTATAAATCACTGAAACTGTTTCATAAATTCACTGTCGCTAAATTAATTGATGTTTTATCACAAAACTCAACACTCATATAGAAAAACTCGAGAAGTTTTTCTTCAACCCCATGTCTTCAACCCCATGTCTGACAGCCATGCAGCGGACCCAAGGACTGGATGCTGAGTTGTCCTCATCATCATTTAATCGTCATCGACACATCAGTCACCCAACGTGGCGTCAACTGAAAAGACCTGCAACTCGGCCGGGGAATTTCCCCAGGTGGGGACTCCTGGCCTTTGATGCCATATGATCATTCCATCATTTTTTTTTTTCAAACAGTTTTGTACTGATATGGGCGCACTTCAGATTTCTGCCAAGAGAGCAATTAGGCAAGATGGCGACAGGCGCCGAGGAAGCGTATGTTATGCTAATGCAACGACATTTCAGAACTAAGTTCAACTTAGATCTAACTGCTTTCACCCCCATTTGGAGATGGTATGCGCAACATTAAGCTGCAGGATGCCTCTGCAACAGGTCAGCCTGCGGTGAAAAAAGAAATTATTCACCGCATACAGGCGAGTTCGGCACACACCCTGTAGAAGTCGACAAATGGAGCAACCAGAGAGCTGAACATACCACTACCGATTATTTGGAAGATCTTAAGGAAAGCCTTACCGCTTGCAATTGCTACAAGCCCTGAATCTTGAAGACAAAGTCAGATGTTTTGAATTTTCGGCACAGTTCCAACAGATTACGGGGAGCGGGTTTTGTGAGAAACTCATCTTCGGTAATGAAGTAACATTTTTGTGAATGGTACAGTGAACAGACACAACGTGCGAATCTGGGAGACAGAGAATTCCCACACTATCGTTCTGCGCATGCGAGATGCGCCAAAAGTTAATATGTTCTGTGCAGTCTCATGGTTTAAAGTTTACAGTCCCTTTTCCTTCCGTGAAAAACCGTTAAAGAATGCATGTTTCTGGATATTCGGGAAAATTTGCTCATGTCACAACTGGTGACCGACAGTGTGAATTTCATCTACCAACAGGACGGTGCTTTACTCCACTTCCATCAAGAGGTTTGTGAATTCTTAAACGGGAAACTGAGAAACTGATGGATCAGTCATGGTGGGGTTGATGATCAGCAAGTCATCTCCTGGCCTCTACGCTCTCCTGACCTAACCTCATGCTATTTTTTCTGTGTGGAGTTATGTGAAAGATTCATTGTTTACGTCTCCTCTACCAACAAACATAACAGAACTATGTGCTCGCATCAACAGTCTTTTTGAACCGATTGATAGGATCATGTTGCACTAAACATGAGAAGAACTTGGTTTTCGAGTTAATATCTGCAGAATCAGTAGGGGCACATATGAAGCACTTGTAATCAGTCCAAAATAATACTTTTTGAGTTTCCTGTGTCTGAGCAAAGCGTTATGAAAATATGTCAAATAACATAGCTACAGCAAACCTGGAAATCGCTTCAATATTTACAGTGACCCTGTATTTAGCACCAGTGTACGCAATGTTTAAAGGAAAGTTGTTTGCGCCACATTATGGTTTCAATCACCTTCTATTAATGTATGCTAGTAGAGATGTAGAATAATTTTTTCTTCTTCGCACTGCGACTGCTGGAAGAGGGAGAGCGAGTTGCTAACACTCGTATTCACACATCAAGTACATCAGAGGTATCACAACATACACACATCAATAAAAGTTTTGCATCGCCTCGGTTCCGAGAGTTTCGGAACCTGTACAGAAAATTGGAATAGAGATCAATATCAACATCATTTCCACCCTTTTTATTGCTCATGAAAATCACACATTGCATGTTGTACCACCATACAGCACCGAGCGAGGTGGCGCAGTGGTTAGCACACTGGGATCGCATTCGGGAGGACGACGGTTCAATCCCGCGTCCGGCCATCCTGATTCAGATTTTCCGTGATTTCCCTATTTCACTCCAGGCCAATGACAGGATGGTTCCTTTGAAAGGGAACGGCCGACTTCCTTCCCCGTTCTTCGCTAATCCGATGAGACCGATGACCTCGCTGTTTGGTCTCTTCCCCCAAACAACCCAACCACCATACAGCGAGACCTTCAGAGGTGGTGGTCCAGAATGCTGTACACACCTCTATTACCCAGTAGCACGTCCTCTTGCATTGATGCATGCCTGTATTCGTCGTGGCATACTATTCACAAGTTCATCAAGGCACTGTTGGTCCAGATTGTCCCACTCCTCAACGACGATTCGGCGTAGATCCATCAGAGTGGTTGGTGGGTCACATCGTCCATAAATAGCCCTTTTCAATGTATCCCAGGCATGTTCGATAGGGTTCATGTCTGGAGAACATGCTGACCACTCTAGTCGAGCGCTATCGTTATCCTGAAGGAAATCATTCATAAGATGTGCACGATTGGGGCGCGAATTGTCGTCCATGAAGACGAATGCCTTGCCAATATGCTTCCGATATGGTTACACTATCGGGCGGAGGATGGCAGTCACATATCGTACGGCCGTTACGGCGCCTTCTATGACCACCAGCTGCGTACGTCGGCCCCACATAATGCCACCCCAAAACATCAGGGGACCTCCACCTTGCTGCACTCGCTCTACAGTGGGTCTAAAGCGTTCAGCCTGACGGCGTTGCCTCCACATACGTCTGCGACGATTGTCTGGTTGAAGGTATATGCGACACTCATCGGTGAAGAGAACTTGATACCAATCCTGAGCGGTCCATTCGGCATGTTGTTGGCCCATCTCTATCGCGCTGCAGGGTGTCGTCGTTGCAAAGATGTACCTCGCCATCGACGTCGGGAGTGAAGCCGCGCATCATGCAGCCTATTGCGCACAGTTTGAGTCGTAACACGACGTCCTGTGGCTGCACGAAAAGCATTATTCAACATGGTGGCGTTGCTGTAAGGGTTCCTCCGAGCCATAATCCGTAGGTAGCGGTCATCCACTGCCGTAGTAGCCCTTGGGCGGCCTGAGCGAGACATGTCATCAACAGTTCCTGTCTCTTGTATCTCCTCCATGTCCGAACAACATCGCTTTGGTTCACTCCGAGACTCCTAGACACTTCCCTTGTCGAGAGCCGTAACAATGCGGACGCGATCGAACCGCGGTATTGACCGTCTAGGCATGGTTGAACTACAAACAAGAGCCGTGTATCTCTTCCCTGGTGAAATGACAGGCACTGATCGGCTGTCGGATCCCGTCTAATAGATGCTGCTCATGCATGGTTGTTCATATCATTGGGCGGATTTAGTGACAACTCTGAACAGTCAAAGGGAGTGTGTCTGTCATACAATATCCACAGTTAGGAGTTCTGGGAACCGGGGTGATGCAAAACTTTTTGATGTGTACACATGCATCTCTCAGCCAATGCCATCTCTGAGAGGCCAGCTCGTGATGCATTTCTCATATGCAGATCAACATCTGCACTATCTCTCTCTGCAGCGCACAAGTCATATATCGCACCACACTGTCATGTGTTATTTGCATGCGTTGCTTCACAGACACACACACGTCATGCACTGAATATGATGAACAATTACGACAGCACATTATTTAGCAAAAAATTATGTCAATATCCCACCACAGTGCATTATTTAAACGAATAACTCAGGTACTTCGACTGTTTACAGTGAACGATTTTTCTGTGGCTTGCTGCTCTGCCGCAGCTTCTGCCAGAAGAGGGACTGTAGCTGACTACACGGATGTCAGTGGCGCATGTATGTCTCAACCAACGTCACCACAGACCTGCCTTGCGGGCATGGTGGCCTAATACTGTGGCAAAATTGAAACAAGATTGCAGCAATCTTGCAGCAAGGTTGCAACAAGCCTGCGATGTCATTAGAGAGCTGGTACATCGCCTCTGTTTTAGTAAGCGTTAATATTTACAGTCACTTTTTTACGCAATTCATATGCCACATTTCCTCTGGAAACGATAGCTCTTTTTTTTCTGATATGGATGGAATCTCCTATTCACAACGAACAGCTAAGAAACATACGCATGTTCTGCTACATGTGACAACTGCTCTGTTATGGAATATAATTACGTTACTTCAACAAGCTTTGAATTTACACATCGTCCCGGCGTGTCCTTAAATGTTGGAACTTCTGATGTCAAGAATATTCTATGACGTCAATCACACCATAATATCGAAGGATTTTACCCATTCAGTACTTCACATGCATTTTTTTTATTCAATAACAGGCTGCAGAATGGAGACGTTCACTTATTTTTCTTTTTTTATAATTTCAGCTTTTGTTGTAAGGTATATGTATATGCACTATGTGATCTAAAGTATCCGGGCACCTGGCCGAAAATGACTTACAAGTTCGTGGCGCCCTCCATCGGTCATGCTGGAATTCAGCATGGTGTTGGCCCACCTTTTGCCTTGATGACAGCTTCCACCCTCGCAGGGCATACGTTCCATCAGATGCTGGAATGTTTCTTGGGGAATGTCAGCCCATTCTTCACAGAGTGCTGCACTGAGGAGAGGTATCGATGTCGGTCGACGAGGTCGGGCATGAAGTCGGCGTTCCAAAACATCCCTAGGGTGTTCTATATGATTCAGGTCAGGACTCTGTGCAGGCCAGTCCATTACAGAAATGTTATTGTCGTGTAACCACTCCGCCACAGGCCGTGCATTATGAACAGGTGCTCGATCGTGTTGAAAGATGCTGAAAGATGCAATCGCAATCCCCGAAGGTAATGGACCAGTGTGACTTGAGCAGACGTCCAGGCTGCCTCAGAGATGTATGCTCGAACCACATCGTCAAACCAGTGAGTCTGAAAGAGGGTGCATTATCGGCATGAGAGGATGTGATGCATCCATCCGGAAAACTGCTGCTCGTGTGGGACGAAGTGTTTTGGCTGTGCAACGGGTGCGTGCAGAACGGTTCACGGAAGGCCCTAGAAGACGACCCCCATTCCACCCGAGAAGATCGGCACCTCATCCGAATGGCATTGCAGAACAGATCTGCGTCCTCCTCAGCTCTGGCTCAAAAGTGGAACAGTGGAGCTTGTCGTACATTATCAGGAGTGACAGTCCATCGCCGTTTATTACAGCGTGGGTTAGTAACACACCATACGCTATCAGGTGTGACAGTCCACCGCCGTTTATTAAGGCATGTGTTACATGCTCGTCTTCAACTTCTGTGCCTACCTCTGACGAAAGTGCAGAAATATGCTTGACGGCAATGGTGTATGGAACAACATCATTTGGGACAGGAATGGTATCAGATAGTGTTTACGGACGAATCTAGGTTCTGTTGGTTTGAAAATGATGGTCGCGTTTTGGTTCGCCGCAGACAGGGGGAGCGGCATCACAGGGACTGAATTCGCACAAGACATACAGCTCCAACTCAAGATCTTATGGTGTGGGGTGCTACTGGGTACAACCACAAATTACAGTTGGTGCGTGGCAAGGGCACTGTGACTAGTATGACCTACGTGAGTGACGTCATGTTACACATAGCTATACCCTTTCTGCAGAACACCCCAGACGCCATTTTTCAGCAAGACAATGCATGACTACATGGTCCTGCACAAACACGTTCCTTCCTGGTGTCACAGTGTGCCAGGTTTTTTCCCTGGCCCACCAGGTCACCAGACGCGTCGCCAGTCGAAAATGTGTGGGATATGGCGAAACGACAGGCGGAGCGCTATGACCCAGTGCCAACCACCACAGATGAATTTTGGAACTAAGTGAATGGAGCATGGATGGCTATACCACAGGACGCCATTCGCACCTTAGACGCGTTGATGCCATCACACATGGAACAAGTTATCAGGGCTCATGGTGGACCCAGTGCCTAGTAGGCAACAGGACACATGCTGAACCGAGTTGACTGAAATGCTAATCATTTCTGCAGAGCATACTAATGTACACGTCCTCTGAATATGAACGTCCTATCAGTAGTCGTTCAAGATGTTCTGTTCTCTTCTGAACATGAATGTACTTACAGTACGTTCTCAAATTTTAAATTCCTGTAAGAAGATGTTCACGTGACGAGTTCTTAATGCGCGCGCGGACTTATCTGAGACGCAGCCACACCCATACCTTACTACCACCTCCACCCGCCCGTTGGCGCCGGAATTGCGCTTGCTACTTGCGATAAGAGTGCACAGTTTGGGAGAGCGCGCGCCACGCTGCTGTACACTTAGGCTTTTCGTCTATGGTTTATCCAATCTAACACAATAGAATGCTCCAGTCAAGTGTTTCTTACTGTCATCAATGTGAGATTCTTTCAAATTATGAAAAAATGACATCAAAACGAAAGAAAGATCGTTCGTCTCTTTTACTGAAAAGTAAGAAAGGAGAGGGTGAATCGAGCTGGAATGAAGCAATATTACCTGGCAACAATTTTAGAGGCTTATCACTGCCGACTCGAAGTTCATCAGACACGTCCTTCTGATTATTGTGAATGTATGTAAATGAAATTATACAAACACAGCGAGTATATTTTGTGACCTTTTATTCGGTTCAGTTCGTTGATCTTCCGGGTCGGTGTGGTGTGGGTGGTTGTGGACTGGACTCTGGACACTCCATCCTCTCTGCCTGCCTTACAAGAGACAGCGTAAAGTGATGTTTAAGGTAAAGGCTGTACTGTAATATCAACCATCGGGTTTGTTCGTTACTGAATTCTTTTCAAACTAGCTTTCTTTGCGCGCCCGCAGATGTGATTTGCATGGACTTATTCCGCGTTATTTACCTAAAATTCGTCAATCATCTTTTAAGAGGTTAAAGTACTTGTGAATAAAAAGAACTCGTACTTTGGGGTCAACTACGAGTTTGCGAAAAAAATATCAGCAGTTCCATACATGTTGGTCTATCAGCTTAGTAGCTACGTTACTTTTATAGAGACCAGTTACTCTTTTCTTTTTACGATTTCGAAGCTGATCACATAATAAAAGAAAAATTTTTCATATTGATTGTAAGTATTATTTTAACAGTTTAAAGGATTATTGACCATTTTTAAATAACTTCATAGCGTAGACCTCAAAAGTGACTTTAGTTGTTGGTAAGTTGTTGATGTCAAAATGGTTCAAATGGCTCTAAGCACTATCGGACTTAACATCTGAGGTCATCAGTCCCCTAGACTTAGAACTACTTAAACCTAACTAACCTAAGGACATCACGCACATCCATGCCCGAGGCAGGATTCGAACCTGCGGCCGTAGCAGCAGCGCGGTTCCGGACTGAAAGTTGTTGATTTGATTATGTATGATTCTCTACTTCGTGTACAAGCTATAGTTTTTGTTTGTTTTTGTACAAAGCCGGCACCAGTGCCAGTGGTAGTGGCTGGTATATCCACTACTTGTGCTGAAAATCGTTTTGATATATCTTATGTTGTTGTGTCTAGACCATACAGCCTAGACACAACGCTGTAGCCGATAGGGCACGCAAGGCTAACGCAGACGGGCGTGAAGTCTGGAACATGAGAACTTATAAATGAATAAGAAGAAAAGTACGTAGATGCTTGTTACTTAACTTTTAATTAGTCCTTGGAATACATCTCTCTTGAATATTAGTAAGCTATAGGCACTGATACAAATGGCGCCTTGCTAGGTGGTCGCCAGTTAACTTAGCAGAGGGCTATTCTACTGTCTATCTCTCGGCAAATGAGAGCAAGGCTTAGCACGTCCAATCGCTAGCTATGATGTCCGTACAACTGGGGCTGAGGTCTCCTCAGTCTCTCGAGACCTGCCTTGTGGTGGCGCTAGGTTTGCGATCCCACAGTGGCGACACGCGGGTCCGACATGTACTACAGGACCGCGGCCGATTTAAGTTACCACCTAGCAAGTGTGGTGTCTAGCGGTGACACCACATATGTACTAAGAAAAATATTTAGTGACGAGGAAAATTATGAACATCTGACAGTGTCTTCAGAACCACCTGGTAAATCTGAATATCCAGAGCAGACAGAGGGTGAAGAGAAAACCCTCCAATCTGATTGGCTACAGCAGTACTCTTGGCTAGTCTATACCCAACAACAGTACGGTTCATATTGTTTGCGTTGCGTACTATTTTCTGGAGCAGATAGTGGGGGATGCATTCTGTAGCACTAGGATCTTTAGTTACTCGTCCAGTTCCCAAATACAAAACAAGCACTAAAATTCTTCAGAAGCCATTCCGCTATCGCTTACCTCAAAGCGGCGGTGTTAAAAAGTACGCATTTCAAAAGTTCGTATGGAAACGCTGAAAACTCAATTAACATTTTAATCGAAACTGAAAATGAGTGAATCAAATTCAGAACGGTTGATTCCTCCAGTAAAGACGATCAGAATAGGTGGTAGAGAAAATACATCGTTAAGAGGCCACCGAGATCATGTGATTTCTAGCACATTTAATCCGCATTGACTCAGGTGGTTCATCTCTCCAAAGACATATAGAGACAGCACCGAAAAATGCCACATATATGAGCAAAACAACTCAGAATCAGCTGAATGATTGTTGTCATTCTGTCATAATAAAAAAGGTGCTCGACAGAGACAAAGAAGCAAAATACGAGTATTGTGATGTCCTTGCTGATGAAACAACCGGCGCCAGAGTTACAGGACAACTCAGTGTATGTATCAGGTATTTGTATAAATACAAAAGAAAGCAAAGAGTTAATATGTTTTCTGTCTGCAGCTGACTTGACTGGTGCAGCATTAAGCGATCAAATCGTTCAAGAATTAAAGCAAGTCGGCTTACAAGTTGGGAATCTGGAAGGTCAAAATTATGACGGATTTGCCAGTAACAGCCACTGTATTTGGAATTACTGTTTCGCTTTCACGGCAACTTCAGGCTGTTGCATTAGCTCTTAACCTTTGCCGTGGGATGGTGGACAGTGTAATAAGAACACTGGAAAGGTACAGAGATACCAAACATGAAGAAGTTTTCCAAGAGGGTTGTCGTATTGTAGAACCTTCCGACATCCCAGTGAGGGCACCCATAATCACCAAATGATCAACTTAGTGCTCAAACATGGAAGCACCTGCTGGAAATCAATACTACAGACATCTTTGTGCGTGATGCAGCACTTCTTTGTTTTCTGTTATGTTCATTTGGACTCAAGAACATTTAATGTCGTGTTTTGTTTCAGACTGAATGTACTCCCTTCTTTCACCGTTTTTGTTTAGGGACAGTGGAGGAGTCGCTTTTTGAGAGCAGAGACTCCATTTCTCGACCTGTTCACCCTTATACTGAGTGCATCGTAAAAACAGACAATTTGAGCCAGGTAGTGTCAGGTGCACGTGTTTACAGCAGCGACTTGCTTCATCCTCTCTCGTTATCGAGAGAAATAACGCTTAAGAAGGAGCTTTGGAGAGACAGAGAACATCTCCCCCAAACAACAGCAGAGGTGCATCAAGTGGTATATGAGTTATGATGATTACCTGACATTGTCGGCTGTATTGGAGGCAATCTAAGAATCTAAACACTGTTGTTTATCTTATTATAGAAGTTTATTCGCCAAGATCGTATAAAAATACACAATGATAACCCGTTTCCTATGAGGTGTCAACAAGGATGCAACATAATGACATTTGATACACGTCTTGTTAATTTTATTTGTTCCTATTGTGCACTGATCGTACAGATATTCTCTTATTGTATGACGAGACACGGTACTATGGAATGTCGTCTCTGCAAGTTGTGTCCAGTTAGCGCGAACACCCGACGCAATGGATAGCGCTGCAAAATTATTTTCTATGCAAATGATCTGAAGATGGCGATTAAATTTCGCTGAAACTGTGTATTTTTATGCGATCAGGGTGAATAAACTTGTGCAATGAGAAGAACAACAGTGGCTAATATTGAACTCTTTTCAAATATAAAAATTACTTTACAAATTCTCTCTACGTTACCAGTATCCAGTTGTAGTACGGAGAGCAGCTTATCTTCATATAAACTGTTAAAATCGTGCCTTCGTACGACAATGACAGAAGGCATGACTGTTCACCTACCTGTATCTGGCAGCCTACAACCGGTCGAAGTCACTGAAGAATTTGGAAAAAGTTATCCGAGAAGACTCGCTAGGCGTTAAATCAGTAAATAAAATTTGGTGTGCTATTTTAGTATTTTGGTGTTTGTCTTGGTAAAGCCTACCCTCAGCTGGGTCAAGACCCTTCCAAAACGAAATCGTAGATTCGCCACTACTCGTACCGGTAATGATACTCTGCCAACATTGAGTTCTGGAAAGCACTACGTTTATAAATACTGGTTGCAAACAGCCTTGCCTCCTTGAATACATCTGTTCTCATCAGAAAACTTAAGGTAAGCAACGTCGGACGTGATCAATACTTGGGTGGAAAACCGCCAGGGTACGCCGTGAACTGTTGACTATTTTCGCTTTGCCTTTACGATAAAGGGGAGGAGGGGAGGTTGCTTTATGTCCCTATTCACCATTCTTCGCGGCAATGTCCTTCATTAAATCGCAAACCTCTCTGCAGTGTCTCATAAAACGAGGGCATGTGACACTGTTGAGGGTGATCCGTGCGTCGCAAGGGGACGTTAAGCTCGGCAACCCCCCAACGTACTCACTGAGACGAGTAGGCTATGTGCCGGCACCGAGATTGACCCTCTCCCTCCTCTCAGCATCACCCAGCATTAATATAACACTACAATACATACACACCCATTGCAGTCACCTATACTTACGGGATACACTTAAGCACCCAACTCTCACACTTCGCGAAGTGAGAGTGCCGTTATGCACGAAGGATGGGGAAATCTTTCCAGTTAGGCGACTAAAACTGTTCTTCGGTGTCCCCCAGCCAACAATGCAATACGACTTTACTTTCTTAAAAGTACTGGTAATGATAGTGGGGTCTTATCTCTCAGGTTCGATTAGCGATACAACCGAAAAATATTTTAATTTGTAGTTGAAAAATGTGTTTCTTTATACGAGAGTTATCTGCATCGTTTTCATAATGAGACGAGCCCAGCGTCTTAAAAACATTAAAAGAGCTATTTTGCTCCGTTCTTTCTTTACCTTCAGTTACTGCTGCTTTATGTGAACAACTCATTTAGCAGTGGATGCTACTGGTCACTTCTTCAACAATAATTGTAATCGATAGCGTACAAAAAAATGGGCACTGAGTTTATCATAGTTATTCAAGTGCCCTGACCTTCCCATCCCCCTCCTTTTTTTACAACCTTCATGCTTTCCCCAGAAATTCGCTTGTCAAACCTTCTCCTATATCTTCCATCTGCACCTTTTATCCCTACATTTCTTCTCCAAACCTATACTTGCCCCCTTATTTCATTGTCCTATTTTCTATGTCCTTCCTTCCCTTTGCACTGCTACACTTGCCCTTTTTATCTCTTGTCCTCTTCTCCTTCTGCTCCCTGTGTCTGTTGCCCCAATCTTCTTTTGCCCTTTAGCTTAAAACTTCTCTTGCCCTCTCTTTCTCTTCGCCATTCTTCCCTTGCCCGTTCTTTCCCTGACCCCCTCCTTCTCTTGCTCTCCCTTTCTTTTGACCCTTATCTCTTTTGCTTCGCCTTTCTTATTATAATCGTTTCTCTGTAATATATTTACATTGAGAAATTAGGTAATAAAAGCTACCAAAGGAAATAAATGTCTTGGGAGAATGCCAGATCAGCAGCCCACCCTATCATAATGATTGTGATTTCTGTTATATGATAGACAAGAAACAATTTTTACGTGTGTGGTGCTATCAAATACGTTCTCTTCAAGAATTTGTAACTGACAAAACGATGCTTTATGTAGCCGCAGAATTACTTTCCAGTATGTTTTACGCATGTCCAGTTTCCTACCCACAAGCATACAGCTCTTGAAGATACCTAACGCCTGCAAAGATGATTTTAGATGGATCAGGTGCCTCTGGATAGAGAGTGTAGCGGCAGCCGCCGAGCCGAGAGGACGCGCAGCGGAGCAGCAGCACCACTTGTGTGATAGACTGTAAATTAATTTGGGTTTTGTTCACGTGCTTCTGCAAAGAAGTGAACTGTGCGTGTGTATTTTACTGTGTAGACTAGTGGTTAGAAAATTAATCGTAGTTTTTGTTTTTGTGTAAGTCTTGAGAATATCCTTGTGTAGGGCGGCTTCCTAGTGTAAATTTTCCGTGTAGAGAAATTTATTTCTGTTTAATAGCTTGCGGTCTCAGAGTTCAGTGAGAAATCTGCACACCAACTTTTAGTGTTACTTTATTCTCTTTTGTTATATTTTCAAACTCAATAGTGCCATTTGTGACCTTTTATCTACGTTATACTCAATACGATATGGGTAGGGACTGTGGTGGTTGTGAGCGGACACGGAGAGTTGGCTGTTGTCCGTAAACAGCTTCAAGCTGCGTTGGCTACCGTCGACAAGCTTCTAGCTAATGCTCGAAGTTGCGGTGACGTCGGGGTGCCAGTGACGAGACATGCGATACCTTTGGTGCCACTGGAATCCCCTGGTGGCCCCGACGTCGCTGCGGCTTCCGACACGCAACATCTGACCGGTCCTTCCTC
The DNA here is from genome assembly GCF_023898315.1 of Schistocerca nitens. NCBI lineage: Eukaryota > Metazoa > Arthropoda > Insecta > Orthoptera > Acrididae > Schistocerca > Schistocerca nitens. Next base: position 614,797,796 of record NC_064616.1, on the reverse strand, counting down.
ACTCCAGAGTAGGTGACAGACAGTGGTGGGTTCCCGTGTCACTGTACGAATGGCGAAAGAGGGAGCAGGCCGTGCGGCTGGCTCCCTACGTCTTAGGAAAAGGTACGAGATGCTTCCCAGTGTTGGTAATAACTCGGAGCCAGCACGGGATGCCTCTCCTGTTGGGCCAGCGGTCGATTTTCCTGCCCAGTCCGGACAAGTAAAGAGGGTGGGTATGCTAGTCATTGGGAGCTCCAACGTAAGGCAGCTGATGGAGCTCCTCAGGGAGGTAGCAGGCAAGGCGGGAAAGAATTCCAGTGTGCATTCGGTATGTTTGCTGGGAGGTCTCATCCGTGATGTGGAGGAGGCCCTACCTGCGGCTATCGAGCGCACTGGGTGCAACCGGCTGCATGTAGGCACATGTCGGCAAAAATTAAGCCTGCCGCTTGGGTTCTGAGGCCATCCTCGGCTTCTTTCTGTGGCTAGCTGATTTGGTTAAGGCAACTAGCAACGCACGCGGGGTGCAGGCTAAGCTGTCTATTTGTAACATCGTACTAAGGGTTGATTGCGGTCCTCTGGTTTGGAGCAGAGTGGAAGGTCAAAACCAGAGGCTCAGACGGCTCTGCGACGGTATCGGGTGCGAATTTCTCGACCTCCGCTATCGGATGCTGAATTGTAGGGTTCCCTTAACAGGTCAGGCGTGCACTACACGCTGGAAGCGGCTACTACGGTAGTGGAGTACGTGTGGCGTGCACACAGGGCCTTTTTAGGTTAGAGGACCCCTCCCTTGGGAGCAAACACGACTTTCCTGTTAAATCAGCCACAGCGACCTCAGAGAATCTTGGCCCTCGCAGATCAGAGATAGAAAAGATTAATGTGATTTTAGTAAACTACAGGAGCATCCAAGGAAAGTTCCCAGAATTAGTATCGATTATTGAAGGTTATAATGCACAGATAGTATTGGGAACAGAAAGCTGGTTGAAGCCAGATGTCAATAACAACGAAATGATAAGGTCTGACAGGAATGTTTATCGTAAGGATAGGTTAGTGGCCAATGGTGGCGGTGTGTTTATTGCAGTAAAAAATTCGATAAAATCTAGCGACGTTACCACGGATTCCGAATGTGAATTAATCTGGGTGAAATTGAGTATCAAAGAACGGTCAAAAATGGTGATCGGATGCTTTTATCGACTACCTGAGTCAGGATCTGTAGTTGAGCGCTTCAGACAGAGCTTGCAGAATATCATTAGTGATTTTCCTGATCATGCAGTTGTAATAGGGGGTGACTTCAACTTTCCAGGTATAGATTGGGAGTGTTATGCCATCAAAACTGGTGCCAGAGACAGGGAATCCTGTGGCATTGTTCTGGATGTCTTGTCCGAAGATTACCTTGAGCAGATAGAGAACCAACTAGTGAGGGTAATGTCTTAGACCCCCTGGCAACAAACAGACCTGAACTTATCGAATCAGTTAACGTAGAGGAAAGTATCAGTGATCATAAGGCTGTGACAGCATCTATGACGACGGGTCCCACAAGGAATGTTAGGAATGGTAGGGAGATATATTTGCTCAGAAAGGGTGACAGGATACAAATTTCAGAATATCTTAGCAGTCAGCATCAAATATTCGGTGATAAGGACGAAGATGTGGAGAACAAATGGAAACAATTCAACGGCATCTTTCAATATGTCTAGACAAGTATGTTCCGAGTAAGGTTTTAAGGGATGGGAAAGATCCATCATGGTTTAATAGCCGTGTTAGAAAAGCGCTACGTAAACAAAGAGCCCTTCATATCAGATTCAAGATAAGTAAATCCTAGCTGACAAACAAAAGCTGAACGAAGCGAAAATGAGCGTAAAGAGAGCAATGAGAGAAGCGTTCAATAATTTCGAAAGTAAGACGTTGTCAACCAATCTCAGTAAAAACCCTGAGGTTTTAGTCGTATGTAAAATCAGTAAGTGGGTCAAAATCATCTATTCATTCTCTCGGCGACCACACCGGCACCGAAATGGAAGATTACAGAGAGAAGGCCGAAATACTGAATTCGGTCTTCCGAAGTTGTTTCACCGCGGAAGTCTGTAACACTGTCCCTCCTTTCAGTCGTCGTGTGAACGTCGAAATGGCAGATATTGAGATAACCAATCGCGGGATTGGAAAGCAACCACAATAGCTTAGTAGTGGAAAGGCTTCAGGACCTGATCAGATAAATATAAGATTCTATAAAGATTATGCGAAAAAACTTGCTCCCCTTCTAGCAGTAATTTATCGTACAACGCTAGAGCAACGAAAGGTACATAACGACTGGAAAAAAGCGCAGGTCATTCCCGTTTTTAAGAAAGACCGTAAGACAGATCCACACAAGTATAGACCTGTATCGCTGACGTCAGTCTCTTGTATAATTATGGAACATGTTTAATGCCCAAGAATTATGACGGTCATGGAAAATGAACAGCTTCTCTATAAAAATCAACAAAATCAACACGGATTCCGCAAAGAGAGATCCTGCGAAACACCCTCGCTCTGTCCCTCCATGAGATCCACGGCGCAGTGGACAAAGGCCGTGTTCCTTGATTTCAGTAAGGTATTTGACACCATTCCATATTGCCGTTTAATGAAAAAAAAATACTAGCTTACGGAGTATCGGAGCAGACCTGCGATTGGATTCAAGACTTTCTTGCGGGTGGAACTCAACACGTCGCTCTTAACGGAACTTAGTCGACAGGTGTAAAGGTAATATCTGGAGTACCACAGGGAAGTGTGATAGGACCGTTGCTGTTCACAATATATGTACACTACTGGCCATTAAAATTGCTACACCACGAAGAGGACGTGCTACAGACGCGAAATTTAACCGACAGGAAAAAGATGCTGTGATATGCAAATGATTAGCTTTTCAGAGCATTCATACTAGGTTGGCGCCAGTGGCGACCCATACAGCGTGCTGACATGAGGAAAGTTTCCAATCGATTTCTCATACACAAACACCAGTAGACCGGCGTTTCCTGGTGAAACGTTGTTGTGATACCTCGTGTAAGGAGCAGAAATGCGTACCATCACGTTTCCGACTTTGATAAAGGTCGGATTGTAGCCTATCACGATTGCGGTTCATCGTATCGCTACATTGCTGCTCGCGTTGGTCGAGATCCAATGACTTAGCAGAATATGGAATCTGTGGGTTCAGGAGGGTAATACGGAACGCCGTGCTGGATCCCAACGGCCTCGTATCACTAGCATTCGAGATGATACGCATCTTATCCGCATGGCTGTAACGGATCGTGCAGCCACGTCTCGATCCCTGAGTCGACAGATGGGGACGTTCGCAAGACAACAACCATCTGCACGAACAGTTCGACGACGTTTGCAGCAGCATGGACTATCAGCTCGGAGACCATGGCTGCGGTTACCCTTGACGCTGCATCACAGACAGGAGCGCCTGCGATGGTGTACTCAACGACGAACTTGGGTGCACGAATGGCAAAACGTCATTTTTTCGGATGAATCCAGGTTCTGTTTACAGCATCATGATGGTCGCATCCGTGTTTGGCGACATCGCGGTGAACGCACCTTGGAAGCGTGTATTTGTCATCGCCATACTGGCGTATCACCCGGCGTGATGGTATGGGGTACCAATGGTCTCGGTCACCTCTCGTTCGCATTGACGGCACTTTGAACAGTGGACGTTACATTTCAGATGTGTTACGACCCGTGGCTCTACCCTTCATTCGATCCCTGCGAAAACCTACATTTCAGCAGGATAATGCACGACCGCATGTTGCAGGTCCTGTACGGGCCTTTCTGGATACAGAAAATGCTCGACTGCTCCCCTGGCCAGCACATTCTCCAGATCTCTCACCAATTGAAAACGTCTGGTTAATGGTGGCCGAGCAACTGGCTCGTCACAATACGTCAGTCACTACTCTTGATGAACTGTGGTATCGTGTTGAAGCTGCATGGGCAGCTGTACCTGTACACGCCATCCAAGCTCTGTTTGCCTCAATGCCCAGGCGTGTCAAGGCCGTTATTACGGGGAGAGGTGGTTGTTCTGGGTACTGGTTTCTCAGTATCTATGAACCCAGATTGCGTGAAAATGTTATCACATGTCAGTTCTAGTATAATATATTTGTCCAATGAATACCCGTTTATCATCTGCATTTCCTCTTGGTGTAGCAATTTTAATGGCCAGTAGTGTAAGTGATCTAGTAGAAAGCGTCGGATGCTCTCTTACGCTATTCGCAGATGATGCAGTTGTTTATACCAAAATAGCAACGCCAGAAGATAGTAAGAATTGGCAGAACGACCTACAGAGAATTGATGAATGGTGCAGACTCTCGTAGTTGACTCTGAACGTAAATAAATGTAACATATTGCTCATACATAGGAAAAGAAATCCACTACTGTACAGCTACGCTATTGATGACAAACAGCTGGAGACAGCGTCTGCCGTAAAATATCTAGGCGTAACTATCTAGAGCGACCTTAAGTGGAATGGCCATATAAAACAGATAATGGGAAAAGCAGACACAAGACTGAGCTTCATCGGAAGAATCTGAAGGAAATGTAACTCATCCACAAAGAAGTGGCTTATAAGGTGCTTGATCGCCCGATTCGAGTATTGGTCATCTACCTGGGATCCCTATCAAGTAGGACTGATAGAGGAGATAAAGAAGATCCAACTAAGAGCGCCACGTTTCGTCATGGGATCGTTTAGTTGGCGAGAGAGCGTTACGGAGATGCTAAACAAACTCCACTGGCAGACGTTACAAGAGAGACGTTGTGCATCACGGAGAGATTTACTATTGAAATTTCGGGACAGCACTTTTCAGGAGGAATCAGACAACATATTACTTTCCCCCACATACATCTCGCGTATTGACCACGAGGAGAAAATTCGAGAAATTAGAGCCAATACAGATGCTTACCGACAGCCAATCTTCCCACGCAAAATACGCGAGTGGAACAGGGTTGGAGGGATCAGATAGAGGTACCGAAAGTACCCTCCGCTACACACAATTAGGTGGCTTGCGGAGTATGATATAGACGTAGATGTAGATGAAATAGTGAGAGTCACTAGGGAAAAGAGTTACGCAGACATTTGTTCCATCCTCAACTATTTTCTAAGAAAGTGACGTGAAGGAAGCTCGTAAGCACATTCGCTTAAGGTTTGGGCGGACTAAAGCCCTGCAGTCTCAAGTGTTCTGCACTTGCTACAGATACACAGAACGAAGTGACGCAATGATCAAGTCACTGGAATCGTACTATAGAAGAGAGAGAATCAAATCCTCCCCACTACATCCACATTAATAGTTTTCACTAGACTGGTTAAACAACTGCAGAGGAAGATGTGGATAGTTCTTACGAAAGTTCTCGAAACATTCCCTTTCTTGTGCTAATTTATTTGTCCTGACTGCAATGGCAACACGTCAGCGAGACGTGACGTCAATATCTACGTCCACATTTATACTTTGTGAATCACTGTGAAGTTGGTGATAGAAAGTACTTTTCATTCTATCAGATATTAAGGTGTCTTTCCTTTCCATTCACGGATAGAGCATGTAACAGGTCATAGCGACTGCTTGCACACCTACGTGTAAGCTCGTACAGGGATTGGACAAAATTATGGAAACACAGGGAGAAATTCACGGTTGTACATTAAGGCAAATGCTAGCCAAGCCTACAGGTTGCGCTGTTCTATTTGACCACGAATGACAACTATGTCATGACCTCAATACTTTGTAAGTGTCAGTCTTGGTCAGAACAGTGTTCTTAGTTGTTGTCAGTGCATTATGTCGCAAACAAATAAGTTCGAACGTGGGAAAATCGTTGGCGTTCGTATGGTGGGAGATTCCGCAACGAAGGTAGTCGAAGTGTTTGGTGTTTCAAGAGACACCATATCGAAGATTTATACTGCATACAGACAAAGCGACAAAACATCATCTGCTAACATTCAAAATGATAGAGAGCAGCAATCAGTCGCCATTTACTCTCTAGCTTTGTTAAAGCTATCGGTTAGTAGCCAGCCACTGTCAATATCTTTGGTGATAAAGCCATAAAACGTGGACTATGAAAGAATTGACGAAAGTCGTTTGGTAGTATGAGTCTTGAATCACATTATTTCTAACTTCCGGTCAGGTTTCCGTCTCAAGAGTCAAACATAGTGGGGGTTCGATGCTGATTTGGGCAGCCATATGTTCGTATTCATGGGCATCTGCAACGTCGCATTGCTGACAAGGATTATGTGGCGTTTTCGGCTGGTCAGGTCCATTCCCTAACACAATGTTTGTTCCCAGTGGTGATGGTCTATTCACCAGCTCGCATCGTCCAGTACTGGTTTTGTGATCCCAGGAAAGAATTGTCGTATCTCCCATGGCCACCATAGTTGCCAGATCTCAATATTATTAACTGCTTGTGGTCTACTTTGGAGAGAAGGGTGTGTGATCGCTATCCACCTCCATTATCTTTCTCTGAAGTTGCTTCTATTTTGCGGGAAGTATATGGTTCCCTTGAAAGACATACACGAAGTGTATTTATCCATTCCAAGACGACTGCAGGCTGTCTTGAACGCCAACGGTTTTCTTGCACCGTATTGGGTATGGTACTGTATTGTGTTTTTGGTGTTTCCATATTTTTGTCCAACCCTTGTATTTACTGCATCTTATCTCCGCGATTTCTACGAGACAGACACGAGAGTTTGTACAGAGTGATCGTAGTTTTGCGCTGAAACATAGTTTCTGAACTTTTCTAAACAGATTATCGCGAGGTACGCGGTATGTTATTTCAGTTGACTACCATATATGTCTAGCTCTCTCTCTCACTTAAAAACAAGATTGTGACCATTCGCATCGCCTTTCACTGTATATGCTCGATACCCCCTTCACACACGAGATGGAACCGAAGTTAATGGTATGTAGTGTTTCTCTCACGAATAACTGTGTTCCTTTGATTCTGAGCCGAGTTCATGTATTAAAGCAGATTTGTGATGCAAATGGAAGCTACCTGGGACGTTAAGAGGCAAAGACTCATCTTTGAGGAAATATGGTACAAATGGTGGAAATATAGATATAAGGGGGGCCATGTACTAGAAGAGTCCGTGTCGCTGAAGATAGTGAAAAGTGAGAAGGACCGGCTACGCATTAGTAACAAGGTTAGATAATTACTATGTAAACTGAGAGAGCTGTACAGTAGCTTATAATGAAGCTGAATCCTTGCTCATAAGGAATATTTGAACAAAACCCAAGCAAAACAAAGGACTGCTATAAAACAAAGCAGCACTTCACCTATTGAGCTGTCAAAAAAATGCTAAAACGCTTGTTTCTATATAAAATCAATCACTGGATCAAAGTCGTCTGTCGATCGTTAATCGCAATGGGCGGCAAAACGAAAGACAATAAAATGAAAGGGTGAATGCTAAATTGCTGTCTAAATGCCTTCAGCGAAGCACGGTTGTGCACGTGACAAATTTATACATAAAAGATCGGGAATTACATACCAACTGAAAACGCTCGGTAGAGCAAAGGCCACAAGTTCTGATGGGTTACACACTAGAGTTTGTATCGATTATGCGGAAGATGTAGACCCTTTATTCCAACAGTCTATCTTAGATCACTAGAGTAATGAAATACACTTACGGAAAAAAATCCCAGCACCAAGAGGAGTTGTGCCACATAAACGAAAGTTGGTAGGCGTGTTTGTACTGTGAAAGATACTATCCATTCAAATTTTGCGCCAGTCGCATAAGAGTGGCGATAGTAGGGCCACTATGACGATGTAAATCAGATTTGCGTCAAATACACGCTGTAACGGTCGTGAGAATGCCTTTAAGGCGAAAAAGACGTCATTATCAACATCTCACTGTGTTTGAATGGGGTCGTGTAATATGTCTACAAGAAGCCGGATGTTCCTCCTGCGATATTGCAGAAAGACTTGGCAGAATCATACTCACTGTACGTGCTTGTTGGCAGCGGTAGTCACGAGAATGTACGGTCGCAAGCAGACTGGGCTCCGGACGGCTACGTGACATTATCGAGAGGGAAGACCATCCATCGTGTTCGGCGTATGCATCTGGCGCATCGTATTGCATCTGGAGCAACAATTTGAGAAGCAGTTGGCATCACAGCGACACAACGAACTGTTACAAATCGGTTACTTCAAGGACAGCTCCGAGCCAGATGTCCCCCAGACCACCGTCATTGGCGACGTCATTGGGTCAAGCGAGAACGCATTAGAGGGCAGCATGAAGATCTGTTGTATTTCCTGATGAAAAATGGTTCTGCCTCGTTGCCAGTGAAGCTGTGTGTTGGGTTGTAAGAGGCCACTTGAGGGCCCGCATCCAAGCTGTCTGGGCGCCAGAGATGTTGGATTTTCACCTGGAGTGATACTCTGGGGTATGACATCGTATGATAGCAGGAGCACTCTCGTGGCTATCCCACGCACCCTGACCGCAAATTTGTACGTCAGTCTGATGTTTAGAATAAACAGCATTCAGGGGTGTGTTTTCCAACAGGATAACTCTCGACCACATACTCAATATGTTCTACGAAGTGTCGACATGTTGCCTTGGCTTGCTCGATCACCAGATCTTTCTCCAATCAAGCACATATGTCACATCATCGGACGACAAATTCAGTGTCACCCACAAACAACATTAACCGTCCCTGTATTGACTGACCAAATGCAACTGGCGTGGAACTCTACCCCACAAACTGATATCCGGCACATGTACAACATAATGCATGCACATTTACATGCTTGCATTCAACATTCAGGCGGTTATTAATGTACCAGCATTCCTCGTCTGCAGTGGCTTATCTCGTGAGTACAGTAACCTGTAATCTTGGAATGTTAGTCAAAAGTCCACGATACAGTCCCTCAGCATTGTCTAGTCAAACAGATACATTCTTAAGGAATATCGAAATGGTTTTGCGATTGTATTGAAAATTTTCTGGCAAACAGATCGTAGGTGGTCACTCATAAAAGACCACTTGAACAAATTCTTGAGTGTTGTTCATGGTCCAGCGACTTCTTCCGACTTGGATTTATGACGGTGATAGAGATGATAGAAGATAAGCTGCACACTTTGCCACGGATTTGTTTTTTCAGCGCGTCAGTGTCACGTGTTCAACGAGCTCTAATGACTGACGCTCAAACCGCACATTATGTAAGGCTTACTTTCAAGATTTAGAGAACTTACTTTCAAATACAAGTCACTTAAAATATTATTTCGTCAACCTTGTATGTCGCACTGTGACTACAAGTGCAAAATTAAAGAAATTCGGTAGTATCCGGATGGGTAGCCTTCATGCTTCTTAGCACACACCAACCGCACATGGAACCACCAGAGCTAAAATCATTGTGGCACACTATGTATCTGCCAAACATCGGACGTGTCTAATAGTAGAAAAGATGTAGGTTTGGACAGAGCGCACTTTCCCTCCTCAGACATTAAGTCAGATAAGTACCGTGAACAAATGAAATACCAGCTCTTTCGCTACTGTGTCTTCCGTAGGTGTGGTCGGCCAAATTACTTCCAGCTGTGAGCGGCGGTTCGAACAAAATACTTACTGTCAACCATTTGTACAATATCAGAATGTTCGTTTTCTCCAAATCCATTTCAGCATACGTAGGTGTACCGTCTTGGACTGTGTGCTCGGAAGCATTCTAGATTCGCTTCACTGACATCAACCTAGCCGCTGCTCCAGATGCGGGTGGACCTGGATGATAGAGGAGTGTGACATCTACGATAGGCGTGTAGTCATGCAATGAGCTAATACAACGTGCAATGCTGAAATGCTTGGCAATAGAGTTGGACATATTTAGTTTCCGTGTCGCTTTTCCTTACGAATAGGCTCTCCCCAACAGGACCGCACTGACAAGGGAATGGTCAGACGCAGCATGTCATTAACTTCCGATTCATGCTTGAAGTTAACACCCATTCGCTTTAGGATTTCAACCACCTACCACCAAAGTATCTTCTTTCATTCTTCTCCTCTTCGTTACTTAGCTTAGGCTAAGAACTGCTTCTACCGTACAATTTAAAATAACGATCCATCTCTTTGTATAATCAGCTATTGCGAAAGACCTACATCTCCAAGACACGTCTTGAAAGCAAGAGTTACGCGACGACATAAGAACGTTACGGGTAGCCTGCTAGGTTTTCAGTTCAAAAGCGTTTGCTTAACTAAAGGGATCGGAGGTGATCCGGATTCGCGAAGCCATTCAACGCCCGTAGGATAACTTTTAAAGGCTACTGTTCTGGATTTGCATTATAAAAGCCGACAGGTAACGCGTGCATTTTACGGCTTTATAAGGATTCCGGCGCGCGAAACTGTCCGGTATCCGCCAGTCGCATGACATTCCTATTACACCTGTCGTTCTGAGAGCAAATACGAATCACATGGTAGGCCACAGAAATTATTTCTGCAGTTTTAAAGCCGAAGAAAAATATTTGACGATGTCGTTTCGCAATGCGTAATTCGTTGCGTTACAGCTCTACAAAACATAACAAAGTATACCATACAGCGCGGTTCACGAACGACGCAAGCGCTGAGTCCAGCCCGGCCGTTGTGGCCGAGCGGGTCTAGGCGCTTCAGTCCGGAACTGCGAGGCCGCTACGATCGCAGGTTCGAATCCTGCCTCGGGCATGGATGTTTGTGATGTCCTTAGGTTAGTTAGGTTTAAGTAGTTCTAAGTTCTAGGGGACTGATGACCTCAGATGTTAAGTCCTATAGTGCTCAGAGCCAGAGCTGAGTCCAGCGATGCAAGGGAACCAATACCCGAGAGACAGCATTCCCTCCGGCCCGCTACTCGGACTTTGGCAGGTGGCGTGTCGGTTAAGCCAAGCTACGATTTAGTAATGGTTTAGTAATTGCAATTAAGTCCGAGAAACTCGCTGCGTTATTCCATACTTCAGATTGGCGTGTGAACAGCATCTGCTCATAGAGCTGCGCACAGATACAGTAATGGTAGTGCTACGGCTGACCAGTTCAGACACCGTTTCTCGACATCAGCACTGTAACTAGCGACTGCAATGTTTGTATGGTGGTTAGATTGATCCTGAGATGCTCTTTTTAGGGTTCCGTACGTTTATCGGTAAAAACACAACCCTTGCAGGATCACTTTATTGACCATCTGGCTGTCTATGTGTCTGTCCTACTCTTAAGAGACCTTTTTCTCAGGAGTGGGTAAGGTGTCAAATTGAAATTTATGTCACATACTAAGGTTGACTGGTTGACTTGGGGGAGGAGACCAAACAGCGAGGTCATCGGTCCCATCGGATTAGGAAAGGATGAGAAAGAAGTCGGCCTTGCCCTTTCAAAGGAGCCATTTGCCTGAAGAGATTTAGGGAAATTACGGGAAATCAGCATGGGCTTACGCGGGTTTGAACCATCGTCCTTTCGAATGCAAGTCCAGTGTGCTAACTACTGCGCCACCTCGCTCGGTACATACTGAGTGTTACGGGCCCTTGGCGGCGTGAAAAACTAAAGCTTCTAAGTCAATACATTCAAAAAATACGGCCATTTATGTCACGCGTTTCGAGACTGGCAAACACACTCATAAAAACATATAGGTTACTTCCCGCTGACCTAGAATCACGTAATTTTGACAAACAGAAAAGTTTCACAGTGCAAATTTAAAACATCTGAAATTTTTAAATTTATAATTACATAATATAAATTTCTTTATTTACTTTGCTTTCTATTATCCCTCAGTTTGTCTGTTCGTCTGTTAAGCCCTATTTTTCTCAGGAAGAGATGAGTTATCAAGTTGAAATTTATGTCAAACACTAAGGTCTACGGCTTCGTGGCGGTAAAAATAATTTAAGCTTCTAACTCAATGCAATCAAAACATACGGCCGTGTATGTCACATATTTTAATATCGCAGACTCACTCATCAAAACACATAGATGGACATGGCGGGTCGGTGGTTTTGCGGTGGAGCGCGTGCCTGGAAACCGAGAGGTCGCGTGATTGAATCTCAGTCGGAACACTGATTTTTCAATCTTCGCTTTAACCTAGCATTCATCTCTCGACGATTTGAGAAGTCGCCAGAACAACACGTGATTCGGATACTACATTGAACTGTAGGTCCCCTTTTCCTGGCTGCATAACTGGGGTAGGTTAGGGACACTCAAATCGCCGAAGTAGCGTTCAACAGAAAGACTTACACCAGACGATTATCTACGTACATAATTAAGTTTGTACGGAACCCACAAAGCGCGAGTCCTACTAGAGCTTGCCCAGTTCATTCTATGATGATGTATGACTTTATTTAACGGAGTATCTGAGCTCCCAGAACAATCGACGTCAGATTTCTAAAAATATGTATGAGCTACAAAAAAATGTCTCTGAGCACAATGGGACTCAACTTCTGAGGTAATTAGTCCCCTAGAACTTAGAACTAGTTAAACCTAACTAACCTAAGGACATCACATACATCCACGCCCGAGGCAGGATTCGAACCTGCGACCGTAGCAGTCGCGCGGTTCCGGACTGAGCGCCTAGAACCGCTAGACCACCACGGCCGGCGTGTATGAGCTACAACCAGAAGCTCTGCATGATGTCAAAACAGGATTGTGGTTGCGTGCAATTAGTGCAGGTAGCTTTCCACCCAACTATATCTTGCGATAGGTACGTGAACAATATACTAAAATCTTTTTTAAGAGAACTAACAGCTATCGAAAAGAGCTACGTTTGTTTTACGCAGGTTAATCTAAGAGCACATTCACCTAAGCGTGTGACATAGGTCTGTTGATATTTTTAAAAACATCCGATATATCGATATTTAAAAATTATCGTTATCGGCTCTCGATATAACGGAAAAAAGCATCGATGTATCGATGGACAGAATATCGACGTGGCGCCCTATTAAAATATCGGCTTCACACTGTAAATATACTGCCAGTTTTAGAACTGTATATTCAAAAACTGAATTATTATTAGATATTCTGTTAATCGACAAGCTAGCAGCCTACCTATTCCCCCTAGAGCAAGAATTGAAAGGAAACCGATGCAGTCTCACGCTTGGCGATAACCACTATGGCCGGCCGAAGTGGCCGTGCGGTTAAAGGCGCTGCAGTCTGGAACCGCAAGACCGCTACGGTCGCAGGTTCGAGTCCTGCTTCGGGCATGGATGTTTGTGATGTCCTTAGGTTAGTTAGGTTTAACTAGTTCTAAGTTCTAGGGGACTAATGACCTCAGCAGTTGAGTCCCATAGTGCTCAGAGCCATTTGAACCATTTTTAACCACTATGCTAACAATGTTAACTGCATGTAAGTGGCACAATAAAAGGTGTCTGATGGGTCCATCGTTCGGTTCCGTTACACATCGAATTTGTCCGGAACGCTTCTTGTCGACTTCCCTGTTTTTTTATTTCTTTTATTTCTGCAACCGCCAGCGACCTAGCAGTTGTAGTGTCAACATAGGGTGGTGAAGTTAAACGTTGAAGTTTCTGCTGGTAGCGCCGAGCGCCGTTTACGTCAGCATTTCCCCTCACGCATCTCCGCCCACCGCAACGACCAGTCTCGTCATTTAGATTTTTTTTTCATCATTTTCAGCAGGTCTTTTTGGAGAATGTCGATGTGAACAAATAACCCACTAGATGAGTTAATTTTTTTTTAACGCAACTGGTGTCCCGTTTCTCCACATCTTCTTATTCCACATCTTGTTATTCCATTCACACTGCAACACCCCCTCCCCCCCCCCACCCCCCCCACCCCGCCTCCCCGTTCTTCTTTAGTGCCACATATATTTGCTTCACACAGTCAAAAAGAAAAACTGGACGTGATGAAAACTCAAAAAGTAGTAAGTCTTCTTTACAGAGTGAAAGTAAAATTATGTTCTTCTACAACTTCAAAAGAACAATTCTTCTTCTTCCGTATCCGGATGCACCAATTATATCTTCCCATCCCAGTACTTAGCAACGTAGTTTGCTTTGTCATTGACTTTCAACATATCATCTTTAGTGCATGTTATAGACATATCTGGGCAAATCAGTCGGTGGTCCATGTCCTGTATTGCTCCGCATTCACACCTATCGCTATCACTGTAACTCCATTTAAATAGGTTTGATTTGCGCCCAGTTACTCCAGTGCGCAGCCGGTTTAATGACCTCCAAGTTGTAAAAGGTAGTTGAAATCCTGCAGATCCCTCCTCAAGTAGTTCCATTGTGGAGTGTGGCACCATTTCTTCCCAAAGAGATAGCCGCCTTGCGACGGGCTTGGTGGAGAGCTCTTCAGTAGTTTCAATGAAACTCCTGCGGGATTTCAGCCGGACACGTTGTTTTCGGTGCATATGCATCGGGTGTCGAGGATCATTCTTTTGTTTTGATCTTTCGATCTCGGCGGCTACTTGTCTGCGGATAGTGGGTGGTGCTATGCCTATGATGGGATAAATGATGTCTGTGGGAGTTGGTTTGAGGCATCCTGTGGCAATACGTACAGTTTCGTTTACGGCGACGTCAACTTGCTTAGTGTGAGCAGAGTTCCTCCAAACTGGCGCCGCATATTCCGCTCCTGAGATACTCGGCACCAGACCCGTGGTGCGCAAAACACGTGGTTGAGCTCCCCACGATGAACCTGTTAGCTTCCGCAGTATGTTGTTCCTGGCACAGACCTTTTTTTTCAGTGTTGTGACAGTGCTGCTTAAAAGTAAGTGCTCTGTCCAGTGTTACTCCCAGGTATTTTGGGCTGTTTGTATGTTTCAGCTCCTCCCCTTGCCACATGACTCGGAGTTTCCGTTTGGCTTGTTTGTTCCTAAGATGGAAGGCGGATACTTGAGATTTACTAGGGTTTGGTTTGAGATTATTGCCGTCGTAATAGGTAGCAAGTTCTGTTAAGGCTCCTGTGAGATTCTCCTCCACTTGTTCAAAGGGTTTATCCTGAGTGGCCACTGCTGCATCATCAGCATATATGAACATTCGTGTCTGGTGGCTGATGGGAAGATCATTGGTATAGATGTTAAATAATATTGGAGCCAAGACACTACCCTGTGCAAGTCCATTTCTCTGTGTCCTCCATCGGCTGTTTTTAGATTGTAAGATTACGTAGTAGCGTCTGTTCAGTGGCATGCATTGCACGAACATAGAAAGGGTGTAGTCCTCAGTGACATTATACACTTTCTCGGTAAGCAACTTATGGTTAACTGTGTCATATGCAACACTGAGATCCAGGAATGCGACCCCAGTTACTTCTCGTCTCTGATAGCCGTCTTCGATGTACTGTGTGAGATTAAGGATTTGGCCACAGCACGATTTTCCTGGTCGAGATCCAGCTTGTTCGTTAATGAGGGCTTTGTCCACATAATCAGCTATGCGTTTGAGGATCATTCGCTCCAGCACTTTAAATAAATGACAAATCATTGAGACAGGCCGGAAATTTTTAGCTTCAGCTGGGTCTTTCCCTGGTTTTAATAATGCAATAACCCGAGCTTTCCTCCACAGTTTAGGAATTTGCATTGTTGTGATACAGTTATTCATTAGCTCTGGGACCCATGCTTGTACTCCCGGTCCAAAATGTTTAATTTGCTCAGATCTCAGATCGTCGAGGCCAGCGGCCTTATTGTTTTTCAAATCGTTGATGGCATCTTGTAGCTCCTGAATGAAGAACGGGCGAGCTAGGAAGCTAATCTCCTCGTTCAATTTTCTTTTAATTTTGCCATTCCTGATCTTCCCTTTAGTTTTTCCGTTCATGAGTAGTTGGTGAGCTATCTGTTCAGGTGTAACTTCACTGTAATTTGGTTGTGGTTCTGTTGGGTCGTTGTTGAGACTTTTGACCAGTTTCCATGCCTTCCTACTGCTGTGCTTCATATCCGTCTCTTGTAGGATGTTACACCACTTTTCCTTTCTCGCTTCGGAGATACTAGACATCAGTACCTCACCTGCCTGGATCGTTTCCTCTGAGAGGGGGTCCTTATTGTACAGTTCTTCATACTTTTTCAGAGCTTCCTTGCCGCTACCATTGAGTCCAGCGATATACTGTGTGCGGCACCCTCCAGGTATCCACCGTCGAGAGATTTTCTTGACAAGGTCTATAAAAGTTTCATATGATTGTATCTCTGGTTTAATTTCCAAGATCTACTTATCAACGTCCTCTGTGAAAAGTTCCCAGTGAGCTTTTTTGAAATTGAAGCGTCTCTTGAAGGGCATTACATTTGATTTGATTACTGCAGTAATGCAGCAAGTTATTGCTCTGTGTTGCGATCTGATCTTGGAATTGGGTCCTCGATTTGCTTTACAGTTTGCAGGGATACCTTTTCGGAGACAAAGATGTTATCTGGATTATATCCTCGTTTCCATCTTCCGCTGTTAAATGATGCAGGCAACTTTGGGTCATGTATCAATTTCAGTTTAGCCTGGTCTGCCCAGATCTCCAGCATTTCGCCATCGTCATTTGTCTCTTTATAACCCCATGCGAGACCGTGGCAGTTAAAATCTCCTAGTACAACTTTAATGTTTTTTGAATGGAAATTTGCAGGCTCCGTAAATTTGAACCTCGCACTGGGTGGTTTGTACACGGATGTTACAGTACATGAATGTAGCTCAATAGTTAAAATTTCTTATTTTCTTCGCAGGCCAGAGAACAGGAGCATACGTCTAAGTTCGGTTTCATAAATATAGCACTTCCGTACCTTTCGTGTGGTCTCTCAAGAACTAATTTCATGCCCTGTATTTTTGGTCTATGGCTAGTTGGTGCTCTGTGTGTTTCTTGTAACACTAAAACATCACAGTTGTTTCGTTTGCACATGTCAGGTAATAAAATTTCTTTATTTACAGATAAGCCTTCAATACTGCAGGAAGTTGTCACTAGTGATGGTCTTGATAAAGGCCTTTTTTGAGTCTCTTCGGAGAGTTGTTTTGTCATCTTTGGTTTTGGTGCTCCGGTGTTTGCAGGATTGACCGACTAGGTCGTTTCCAGGGGACGCCCGATTGCTTGTTGTTCGAGTGGTGAACGCAATCTTCGTGGAGGCTCCTGCAATGTCCCCCAAAAGAACAATGTCAAATAGGTACCGAAAATTGGGAAAAAATGTAATATAAAATAAAAATATCGGCACTCTATATTGCGACTTTGATATAGATATAGCGATATACCAGGGAGAAATATCGCCTATATATATATATATATATATATATATATATATATATATATATATATATATCAACATTTTTTGGAAAAAATGTCGATATATTGATACATCGATGTTTTAGCAACAGCCATAGTATGACACTCTTAGAATTACAGTTCCTATCAGCAATAGAATTTTGTGATACTGCCAGAAAGTAAGACTGCTCTGCTTACATTTGTGCTCGCATAGAATACGAGAGGGTGTGTTTGTTTATGTGTGTGTTTGTGCGTGTGTGTAATTGCGTGTTTGTGTGCGTGTATTTCAGTGCTTGTCTTCTTATGTCTTTGTGAGCGGCGCACGCGCCGGTGTGTGTGTGTGTGTGTGTGTGTGTGTGTGTGAGAGAGAGAGAGAGAGAGAGAGAGAGAGAGAGCGAGACACACACACAGAGAGAGAGAGAGAGAGAGAGAGAGAGAGAGAGAAAGAGAGGGAGGGCGGGAGGGAAAGAGAGAGAGGGAGAGAGTTAATCAATGAAAACTGGACGTATATTGCACTCACATTATGCACGGAAAACAGAAACTATTGTTCTGATACATCAAAGTGATCGTAAACTTAATGGGACCTAGGTATTCCACACGGTGCGTTTTCAAACACAGTTTTCCTGAAAATGCTGTGAACAAGTTTAGGTGATTCATTACAAAACTGTCAACTGGATTTCGGTTCGCCAGAAGCGAACAGGTGCAGATGTGATTGCGAAAGAGTTCTTTTCGCCACTCATATAGTAACTCGGTAAAAAGGAAGACATAGTAGCGATCCGCCTCCCAGACAGGGCATTTCTATGGGTAACTCTTGCTCCTTTTCAGAGACTGCTCGGACACGAGTGCGAGCTTTACGACGGGCTTCCTCCGTGGATCTGGAAAATCCTCTCAGAACGTGAGCTGGTGGAGGCGAAGTTGCTTGTTCCCGGCCTTTTCAGACAACACCGACCAACTGACATAGTGGGTCAGCACTAAGCCTTTGCCTGAATGGCGGTGTGACGACTTTTTAGTGTAGTTGGCGTCCTTCTTGTACTTACCTTCACCATTTAGCTACTAGAAACTAGTAGAAATACTTGATACTGGACTAAAAAATATACCTCACTGACTAACAGCAACTTGAAGGTAGATGCAAATTATCCCTCGAAAGCTTACGCTTCAGCTTCATACATATAAACGTATCGCTCTCGTACGTCTCGTGAAGATAAGACTAGATTCATTACAACACTCACCGAAGCAGTCATTTCACACGTTGCATACGCGACTGGAACAGGAATAAACCATAACACGCCAAGTAGGCTCTACTATGCACTTCACAGTCGTTTACAGAGTATGTATTTAGATTTAGATGCAGTAACAAAATTAAGTATTCAGACAATCGAGGCAGTAGTTTGTAGAATTCTCCCAGTGGTGGTTTCTCGGGGATATTGGCCTTCGTCGTCCTGTACAGGGTGAGCAAATAAAACTATCCCGGAAGAATTTTGCAGACTGACGCGGGAATGAGCCTTGCTAATGAACATCGCAGAGGATGCTGGAAATTGCGTCGACGCAGCTCTATATGCGATTTATCAGTCTGTGATACACCCTTAACAGCTCTGCCTGAGAAACAGCAGCTATAGCGTATTCAGTATTCTACTCTACTGCAGTTCTTCCGATGCGCGAGGATTACAAGTAAAACTCACAAGAAGAGAGATAAGGTGATGGAGGGAACTAGGAGACTGTACTGCCTTGCTCATTATCCACTCCTCAAAGAACGCCTTGTGCACTCGTGAAAGGGCGGTGTCCGCAGTTGCTCCGTCTTGTAGAAAATATTCATACAGTCATTCATCTTCTGTGAGCTGATCTGAATATGGACTAAACAGTTTCTGGGCGTACCAGCTAGCTTAGCAGTTTAGTCAGAGACTCGTGTTATTATGTGGACACCACACATTCTACATCTACATCTACATCCATACTCAGCAAGCCACCTGACGGTGTGTGGCGGAGGGTACTTTGAGTACCTCTATCGGTTCTCCCTTCTATTCCAGTCTCGTATTGTTCGTGGAAAGAAAGATTGTCGGTATGCCTCTGTGAGGGCTCTAATCTCTCTGATTTTATCCTCATGGTCTCTTCGCGAGATATACGTAGGACGGAGCAATATACTGCGTGACTCCTCGGTGAAGGTATGTTCTCGAAACTTCAACAAAAGCCCGTACCGAGCTACTGAGCGTCTCTCCTGCAAAGTCTTCCACTGGAATTTGTCTATCATCTCCGTGACGCTTTCGCGATTACTAAATGATCCTGTAACGAAGCGCGCTGCTCTCCGTTGGATCTTCTCTATTTCTTCTATCAACCCTATCTGGTACAGATCCCACACTGGTGAGCAATATTCAAGCAGTGAGCGAACAAGTGTACTGTAACCTACTTCCTTTGTTTTCGGACAGCATTTCCTTAGGATTCTTCCAATGAATCTCAGTCTGGCATCTGCTTTACCGACAATCAACTTTATATGATCCTTCCATTTTAAATCACTCCTAATGCCTACTCCCAGAAAATTTATGGAATTAACTGCTTCCAGTTGCTGACCTACTATACTGTAGCTAAATGATAAAGGATCTTTCTTTCTATGTATTCGCAGGACATTGCGCCCTAAACACCAATCTTGAGATTATGCAGTAGCTCTTCAGAGTACTGGTGGGGATTTTCTGATGCATAATTGCGCATGCTCTGTGAATTCACTTACGCTGACAGGCTGGATCAGGCCTTACCTGAAGAAAAGAAAAAACTGAGGATGCAAATGTCCTTACTCCACTCCACTCAGAAACCACTGACAGGACTCAACATTCGAAAGTTCGTCTGAACGTTATAACTCATGCACAACAGAAATTTGGTAATGTTTCGACACGACAATCTCTTAATTCTCACTTGTATAGAAAAACAGCGTTGTGATTTCGCCGGACTCTTACCCACGCTTTCCTTCTTGTGCTCGATCTCTTTTCGGACATGCACAGATTTTATTCGTACAGAGCCCGTTTTGCACCATTTTGCCACCAAGTTCCCTATTGAATAACATCTTAGAGATTTCTTCAAAACACATACAGTCTTAAAATCTTGCGCAAACGGTTTCTTACATGTTTCCTACAAATTGTGCTTCGTATAACACTCGACAATGAACACGCGCTATTTCATCATGAACACCATTTTGCATTGCATTTAACTGGTCCACAAACATGTCTGCTCCTCTCACTCATACAGACATAACAGCACAGGGAAGTAGTAGAGAGAGCACGCGGAAGATGCAAATATGCAGACATGTGTCAGCAACCAATTGGTGCATCGAAATCACGGATTCCAGCATTTTCTGTAGCGGCTACTTTTCCTGTTCATTAACAAAGGTCAGTTCCGCGTCCGTCTTATAAATGTTTTTCAGGCCATTTTTATTTAACCCACCTTTCAGCTTCAATACGCCGTAAAAAGGTAACCGCTGCTCAGAACGACATCGAATTTGAAAGGAATATTATCGAAGGGAGGGGAAACATTACGGAAAAAATTACGAAAATTTTACCTTTAGATGTCGTTGTAAGCGTCATAACGTAAATGGGTTCGACTGCTAATTACAGACGAATAACAATACGACGACTATGGTGTGAGTTGCACATTAAACCAGCATGATAGCACGAGCCCGGTATTCAACAGATATGGCACTGTTAGTTAGCGAAGCCCATTGAAATCGGTTTTTAACTGTCCTCAGGCCAAAAACTGCATAAAAACCAATAATGATATCGGTTTTTAAGTATCGTGAGACTGGCGAAAGATGTTTAAAACGCTGTCCACCGTTTTCTGCCACCAGACGAAATCGAGAAACAGTATGTTCCACAACAGATCGGAGTGTCTCCAGAGTCATGTTGAGAATGTGTTTGCCATCTTTCAGATGACGCCACAGCCAGAGGTTACACAGATTAAAATCAGGGGATCTGGACGACCAGGCTATAGGGAAATGATGACTGATAATTATAGCATTTCCAGCATGCCTCCTCATCAGATGCTTCACTGGCTGTGGAATGTCTGAAGGAGCACCATCTTGCATAAACATGACCTTACCCACACATACACGCTGTTGAAGGGTTGTAATGACTCTCATAGCTTTTACCAGTCCCGCTGGAACCATTTCCTCGAAATATTATGGCCCTGCGGTAAAAGATACCATTAACTCGTACCACGCAGTTACCTTTGCAGAATGGAGCGGCACCGAATGATGTGCGAGAGGATTTTCCGTTGCCCATATTTTGCCTTTCTATGTACAGAAATATCTTTGGAGATGGAAATGGGCTTGATCTGTCCACAAAATGTTCCGTGGCCCTTCATTGTCCACTTCCATATACAACCGCTCACTTGACGAAAAGTCTGTTCCTAAAAACCGGAAAGTAGCACAGGTCACATCAATATTCAAGAAAGGAAATAGGAGTAACCCATTGAATTACAGACCCATATCACTGACCTCAATTTTCAGTAGGATTTTGGAGCATATACAATACTCGAACATTATGAATCACCTTGAAGAAAATGACTTATTGATACATAACCAACACGGATTCAGAAAATGTTCTTGTGCAACGCAGCTAGCTATTTATTCCCATGAAGTAATGAGTGCTGACGACAAGAGATCTCAGATCGATTCCATATTCCTAGATTTCCAGAAGGCTTTTGATACCGTTCCTCACAAGCGACTATTAATCAAATTGCGTAAATATGGAGTATCGTCTCATTTGAGTGACTGGATTCGTGATTTCCTCTCAGAGAGGTCACAGTTCGTAGTGACAGACAGTAAATCATCGGTAGAACGGAAGTGATATCTGGCGTTCCACAAGGCAGTGTCATAGGACCTCTGCTGTTCCTGATTTACATAAATGATTTAGGTGATAATCTGAGCAGCCCCCTTAGATTGTTTGCAGATGACGCTGTAATTTACCGTCTAGTAAAATCATCAGACGATCAATTCCAATGACAAAATGATCTACAGAGAGTTTCTGTATGTTGCGAAAAGTGGCAATTAGCATTAGAAAAAGAAAACTGCGAGGTCATCCACATGGGTACTGAAAGAAATCCGATAAATTTTGGGTATACGATAAATATCACAAATCTGAGGGGTGTGAATTCGACCAAATACCTAGGAATTACAATTACGGGCAACTTTAACTGGAAAGACCACATAGATAATGTTGTGGAGAAGGCGAAACAAAGACTTCGCTTTGTTGGCAGAGCACTTAGAAGATGCAACAAACCCACTAAAGAGACAGCCTACGTTACACTTGTCCGTCCTCTGCTGGAATATTGCTGCGCGGTATGGGATCCTTACCACATAGGATTGACGGAGGACATCGTGAAGTGCAAAGAAGGACAGCTCGTTTACTGTTATCGCGCAATAGGGTTGAGAGTGTCGCTGATATGATACGCGAGTTGGGGTGGCAGCCGCTGAAACAAAGGCGGTTTTCTTTGCGGCGAGATCTACACTCCTGGAAATGGAAAAAAGAACACATTGACACCGGTGTGTCAGACCCACCATACTTGCTCCGGACACTGCGAGAGGGCAGTGTCAGCAATCACACGCACGGCACAGCGGACACACCAGGAACCGCGGTGTTGGCCGTCGAATGGCGCTAGCTGCGCAGCATTTGTGCACCGCCGCCGTCAGTGTCAGCCAGTTTGCCGTGGCATACGGAGCTCCATCGCAGTCTTTAACACTGGTAGCATGCCGCGACAGCGTGGACGTGAACCGTATGTGCAGTTGACGGACTTTGAGCGAGGGCGTATAGTGGGCATGCGGGAGGCCGGGTGGACGTACCGCCGAATTGCTCAACACGTGGGGCGTGAGGTCTCCACAGTACATCGATGTTGTCGCCAGTGGTCGGCGGAAGGTGCACGTGCCCGTCGACCTGGGACCGGACCGCAGCGACGCACGGATGCACGCCAAGACCGTAGGATCCTACGCAGTGCCGTAGGGGACCGCACCGCCACTTCCCAGCAAATTAGGGACACTGTTGCTCCTGGGGTATCGGCGAGGACCATTCGCAACCGTCTCCATGAAGCTGGGCTACGGTCCCGCACACCGTTAGGCCGTCTTCCGCTCACGCCCCAACATCGTGCAGCCCGCCTCCAGTGGTGTCGCGACAGGCGTGAATGGAGGGACGAATGGAGACGTGTCGTCTTCAGCGATGAGAGTCGCTTCTGCCTTGGTGCCAATGATGGTCGTATGCGTGTTTGGCGCCGTGCAAGGGAGCGCCACAATCAGGACTGCATACGACCGAGGCACACAGGGCCAACACCCGGCATCATGGTGTGGGGAGCGATCTCCTACACTGGCCGTACACCACTGGTGATCGTCGAGGGGACACTGAATAGTGCACGGTACATCCAAACCGTCATCGAACCCATCGTTCTACCATTCCTAGACCGGCAAGGGAACTTGCTGTTCCAACAGGACAATGCACGTCCGCATGTATCCCGTGCCACCCAACGTGCTCTAGAAGGTGTAAGCCAACTACCCTGGCCAGCAAGATCTCCGGATCTGTCCCCCATTGAGCATGTTTGGGACTGGATGAAGCGTCGTCTCACGCGGTCTGCACGTCCGGCACGAACGCTGGTCCAACTGAGGCGACAGGTGGAAATGGCATGGCAAGCCGTTCCACAGGACTACATCCAGCATCTCTACGATCGTCTCCATGGGAGAATAGCAGCCTGCATTGCTGCGAAAGGTGGATATACACTGTACTAGTGCCGACATTGTGCATGCTCTGTTGCCTGTGTGTATGTGCCTGTGGTTCTGTCAGTGTGATCATGTGATGTATCTGACCCCAGGAATGTGTCAATAAAGTTTCCCCTTCCTGGGACAATGAATTCACGGTGTTCTTATTTCAATTTCCAGGAGTGTATTTACGAAGTTGAATTCGCCAACTTTCTCTTCCGAATGTGAAAATATTTTGTTGACACCCACCTACGTAGGGAGAAATGATCATCATAATAAAATAAGAGAAATCAGAGCTCGAACGGAAAGATGTATGTGTTCCTTTCTCCCACGCGCCATTCGAGAGTTGAATGGTAGAGAATTAGTATGAAAATGGTTCGATGAAAGCTCTGCCAGGAACTTAAGTGTGAATTGCAGAGTAACCATGTAGATGTAGATGTAGATGTTCATGGGAGCGAGAAATTCTAGAGCAAACGTTTGTCTTACTGACAGGTTAGCGTGAAGCAACTCCTGAACATGAGTTATTTGGTATAGATAACAATGCAGGATGTTTCGTAGAATTTTATGCACCGCACTCACAGGCATGTCAAAAGTTCGGAGAATTCACCTCCCTCAACCATTCCTGCAATGCTGTGGCCACATCTTTTACAGAGTCGGATCAATTGCTTTCCTCCCTCTACCACGTTGCGGTTCAGAAGAACCTGTTGTTTCGAATTTCGTAATCATTTTCTACAGAACCTTGGCAGACATCGGATACACGCCCTTTTTCATACCCTCGAGTGTCCGGTACTTCTGCAGAGCTACTGGCGCCCGGTCACCATTTTTTTGTAAAAATGATTTACCATCAGCGCGTGATCCTGCATTTGTGACAGTCATGCCCAGCGCCTGAGACGCAAAGTGAGAACAGTCGTGTACCCAGCGTCTTTTATTGTGCATATTCTGTTGCTTAAGGCCCCATCTAGTAGTAAAATTTTCGTATTTTTTCCTTAACGTTTCCCCCCTCTGCGATAATATTCCATTAAAATTTGATGTCATTCTGAGCAGTGGTTCTTTATTTATTACAGCATTTTTTAACTGGAACCTTAATTAGAGCCATCCTGTGTTTTTCTCCAGATGTTCCGTTAGCGTTCATTTTCTATGGTTTCCTAACACTTATTGCTCAACTAGTATACAGCTCAATTTGGTTAGCACGCCTGAAAAGGTCATGACATACGAAAAGTGCACTTGGAAAAAGAAATTGTATACCGAAATGAGTCATGCAGAAAATAAATAAAGAAAAATTGTGACGACTGAGCATATGTTCTTTTATAACAAATAAAATTACGAAAGATCAAAACGAGCTGCAAAATGACATATACAAAATATCTGCATGGTGTGAAAAGTTGCAGTTGATCCTAGACTGTAAAAACATACACGTAAGCAGTAAAAAATTTCCGTCAACTTTTGAGTACATGTTAAATCACACAAATTTAAGGGTTGTCGATTCAGCTAAATACTTAACGATTACAAATACGAACATCATAAATTGGATCCAGCGCACAGAAAATATTGCGGTGAAGACGAATCAAAGACTGTGATTTATTGGGAGAATACGTAGAAGATTCATAAAATCTATTAAAGAGACTGTGTGCATTCCTCCTGTCCGTTGTTTTCTGAAGAATTCCTGCTCGATATGGGATCCTTACCAGATAAGAAGACGAAAAACGTCGAAAAAGTTTATGGAAGGGGAGGTCGTTTCGTATTATTGCGAAATAGAGGAGAGCGCGTCACAGATATGATACACAAATTAGGGTGACAATGTTTAAAACATTTTTCATTGAGGCGAGATCTTTTCGCTAGATTTCAAGCATGAAAGTCCTCCTCCTCGGAAAGTTAAAATATTATTTTCACTTCCACCTCCATACTGAGTGATGTCCATTGTAATAAAATAAGACAAGTTGGGGCTTGTATGACAAGATTTAGTGATTCCTTTCTTCCGTGTGTTACTGGAAAGTGGAACGGTCGAGAAATAGTCTGAAGGTTGTTCAGTGAATCCTCTTCCAAATAATTAAGAGTGAATTCCATAGTAATCACGTAGATGTTGGTGATGTACATGCAGCTTTACATTTCCATGCCAAACATATTGTGGAGCAAAATTATAAATATGCAAGGCTTGTCCCGAAAGTAAGTTCAGATCAGTAGCGAAATGGAAACTACATTGAAAATCAGAAGTGTTTTATTTGTGACAGTTGGCTCCACCTTCCAGTTACTTCTCTACACAGTCCCCGCTCCAGCTAGGACATCTGTCGCACCGATATACCAACTTTACAATACCCTCGTCATAGAAAGCAGCCGTCTGTACTTTCTGCCAATCCTCTGGGTCTGACTGTCTGACTGCAGCCCTCCTTCTTTTTTTTTTTTTTTTTCGCCAAAATGTTGTCTTCACAGCCATCTGTTCATGTGAGCAGAGATGAAAATCATACAAAACCACGTCTGGGATGTATGGTGGGTGGTCAGTTACCTCCCATCGAAAACGTTGGAGCAGCGACTTAATTGTCTCTGCAGACTGCTGCCGACAATTGTCATGAAAAAGAAAACGCATAACAGTTACGTTACTTGGGTTTACATGAAATCAGGGAACTCTCTCGACAGACACCTGTGCTTGGTGAGAGACACTATTTTCTAAGCGTGTTTACGAGCTCACTGGGCGCTCAAAAGGGCAAATAGTGACGTGACGCGATCGAAGGGCATACTAGAGACACTGCCCAAAACATGTGTGCAAAACTTCATCCTATTTTCACTGTGGTTTCCATTACGTGAGAGATCCGAATTTACTTTCTGGACATCCCTTGTATATTGAGTTGTAGACCAGCAGAACAATCATTGTTAGGAAACCACTGAAAATGCTTGCACACATGCACTATCGAAACGTCGAGAAGAAGAAATGCATTTGGACGACGGCCGGTATAAGTGAGAATCGACCATCAGATGAACTGTAAAAGCGGTTGCCCTGAAAGCCTGAATAAACTTGCCACACTAGTTTCCATTTACAAAAATGGTAATTTTTTACTTCAGCACGAAGTATTTCGACCAGATCCCTACTGTGCAAACCATGAAACAGCTGAAGCGAATACTGTGGTGGTTCCTTTGAAGAACTCTAACAATTTTCTTCTCCTTCCTTGACATTGTGCTCCATTCGTAATGTCCTCATCGTTGTTGTACGCTACAGCAACTTTAATGAAAAAATGATACTAATTATAAATTCGTTCTTGTACGCAGTGCGAATGACTTCTTTCAGTTTCTTCTGAGCATAATTCTGCAAGCATAAATATCCATAAATTTTATACTCTAGTGATGGCAATAATTTTCTTGAAATCCGTCAGGTTGCCAGGCAGTTGATCGTGATCACTTCTCCTTTCCGTACTGTTATTACATATGTTATTCATGTTGGACGTTAAACCATTTCAAGTACTCTATTTTAGGTGTTGTGTTTTATAGCCAATAGTTTACAATTACTGTCTCACAGATATGTTTA
Source organism: Schistocerca nitens (assembly GCF_023898315.1). Taxonomy (NCBI): domain Eukaryota; kingdom Metazoa; phylum Arthropoda; class Insecta; order Orthoptera; family Acrididae; genus Schistocerca; species Schistocerca nitens. Next base: position 614,770,495 of record NC_064616.1, on the reverse strand, counting down.
CAACAACTCCGACATTCATTCCTCTCCACATTCATTACTCCCCACAGTCAAAGAACACTCCAACAGGAAATCCAAGAATGTAATGTACCGATTGTATAATCCCTTAAATTTTATTATATTGTGATAACCATATCAGAGAGAGGAATGAATGCACTTAAAAAATCTCATACCGACTGCACTATATCGTAACTCAGTGATCAGACTCATCATGCTACAGGTGATACATTAAACCCTAATTTTTTGTCAGTTCCCGACGCTGTATAGCGCCGGAGTTCGGTAAAAGATATGTGATTACGTTTCAGGTGTACTGCTTACACCTTGCGCTAGAAGTTCAGATTTTTCGCGACATTAACTAAGAAGACGCGTTCTCAGTGGAAAGTACATGTAACGATACTATAGAGCCTATCATTATCGTGAACAACATTCAGCCTCTAGTAAACAAATGTATTGTCCTTGACACAGCTCTCATATGCAGCCAAGACAAAATCATCTTTAGTCTAGAACATCACTCCAAACACCAGACGACAATCAGTCACGTCGACTGTAATATTATATTTTTACAGAAATACATGGCTTGGATGCAACAGCTTTCGCGCATTACAGTAGCTTGCACGTTAACAGCACGCCATCCTCATGGGGTATATGATTGTAATTACGCAGTGTACATACACTGATGGAAATGGCAAGTGTTATCCCATGAAGTACCACCCCAACATTTATCAGTCTTTTTGGGGATATTCCTCGCACACGTGGTATTAACTATTGAACTTTCATTCCAATCAGAACTTATGTCCACCATCAACATCGGTTTGTGCTGTGATTGTAGTGTGACTCTCTCTCTCTGTCTCTCCCTCCCCATCCCCCCTCCCCTCGGCCTCCTCCAGGGCCTGAATACCCTCCTATATTCGTTGTGGATGGAAGCAAACCATCTTGAGGAATTTATTGTCACGCTTGAAAGATATGATGTGTCACTTTATGAACCTTGCTGTACGGAGACTGCTATGAAAGCATACGTCTTCCCATCGCATAGCAGACATGCTTTATGTGGTGTCACTGCCAGACACCACACTTGCTAGGTGGTAGCTTAAATCGGCCGCGGTCCATTAGTACATGTCGGACCCGCGTGTCACCACTGTGTGATCGCAGACCGAGCGCCACCACACGGCAGGTCTCGAGAGACGTACGAGAACTCGCCCCAGTTGTACGACGACGTTGCTAGCGACTATACTGACGAAGCCTTTGCTCTCATTTGCCGAGAGACAGTTAGAATAGCCTTCAGCTAAGTTAATGGCTACGACTTAGCAAGGCGCCAATTGTCACAGTGCATGTATCTTACGAGTCTCAATTGTATAGTCAAGAGAGATGTATCACAAGGATTGATTAAAAGTTAAGTATATTCCAAAGATACGTATTTTCTTTATAGTATTCAATACGTATCCTGTTCCAGACTTGACGCCAGTCGGCGTGTGTGTACGCGTGCCTTTCGGCTTCCTCCTCAGTGTGGCGTGACTAGCTTGTTACGCCACAACACTTTATGAGCGCAATATCAGCGGAAAAGACAGGTCAGTCAAAGATTCGTACATTCCTCAAGGCGTTTTGGTGTGTGAACCGCAGTGAAGGGTCTGCAGGAATAAGTCATTTGGAACATGGTAACGAAGGATTTAACATCTGAGTTTACCATTCTCTCTGTTTACTTGCGAGCATTCAGCATCGACTCAACAATTACGAAACCAGTCCTGTTGTCACATGCAGTAACTCCCCACAACAAGGTTCCAGACATTGACGAGTTGTGGATCCTGATTATCGCTGCTTCCTCTGACCTTTCACCAGCTGGACACGTTGGTGTCGGTCTGATCGCCACAAACATAAGCGAGACCACCACTGATCACCACAGAATGTCACTCACTGTCAGTGTCGTCGCTGACTGAGGCTCCACAGCGTGCAAGTCTATGTTGTCTGTGGTGTGGTGTCAGCGACAAACGACGCATGCTAACTCAAGATCTCATCCAGCTTCCAGTAATCTGTTTCCGACGGTTCGTAGAGGCACTCTGCTAGTAAACTCTGCCTGGATTTCAGCTGTTGTCATCCCTGTATCCGTCAGAGCCGGTCGAATGACCCTACCATTTTCACGTGCTGTAACCCTTACGGAAAAACCCGTGCGTAATGTTCTTGCCACACTGTTGTCTCGAGTATTTTGCCACCATTCATTCTGCAGACACTGCACATCAACCAACCGTCTATGCGATATGTTGTGGATTGGCAGGAGCCAACCCACGGAGTTTGGAGGAAGCCGAAAGGCACGCGTTTAAGCTCACGCAGGCTGGCGTGAGGTCTGGAACAGGACAAGGAATTTAGACTTCAGAAAAAAGGTGGTACTTGGTGGAATACTTAACTTTAATCCATTAATGTTGAACGTAGCTCTTGTCTGTACATTCTTTACAATATCAATAGCAACTGATAATGGCGCCTTGCTAGGTCGTAGCAAATGACGTAGCTGAAGGCTATGCTAACTATCGTCTCGGCAAATGAGAACGTATTTTGTCAGCGAACCATCGCTAGCAAAGTCGGTTGTACAACTGGGGGCGAGTGCTAGGAAGTCTCTCTAGACCTGCCGAGTGGCGGCGCTCGGTCTGCTATCACTGATAGTGGCGACACGCGGGTCCGACGTATACTAACGGACCGCGGCCGATTTAAAGGCTACCACCTAGCAAGTGTGGTGTCTGGCGGTGACACCACACGATCTGTTAGCAGGGTGCTCTCAAGTCCCTCACGTCGATGATTCGATCTTTCTAAAAGTACAGAAGACTGCTATGAACTGCACTTCCTCCTGGCACGCTGTGTTGCAATATCCGCCTTAAAAGTTCCAGTATCGCTAGTCGTATTCAATAGCCATCATGTGATCACATCTCTCTTCATCTATATGAATGGCATAAGGATGAATTTTAATCGACATGTTCCACAGGCATGGAAATGCTGGAGTATCAGTTTCGTAGCGTTCGGTCAAGGTTTTCATGGTGTAACACTTTCCAGATACGTCTTTGTATATCGAGAGTAGTTACTGGACCGTTTATCACGCTACTCAAGCAGAATACTAGATTAGTATCACAGGAGCATCTAGAGAGTATCAGTTCCATGCCGAGCACCTAGGTACAGATACTCAGAATTTGAATCATTCAAAAATGGCGTACCACAAGTTCCTATTTCGGGTCGTCGTCTGTTTCCGATATACATTAATGACCATAAAAAAGAAGTAGAGAGGTGAAGCTGTGATGGCGGGTTGTGGATCATTCTCAGTTGGTAAGTGCAGTGCATCCGAAAGGCAAGATTACGGGTTTGTTTCTCAGCCTGCAGTCGGTAATTATATGTCAGGATGTTTCATACAGAAATAATTCTCCACTTGCATTATCATAATATGCAAACTCTGTCTTTTTAGCAAATGGTGCAAGTGCAGAAATAAACAGGAGTACCCTCCATGTTACTGAATGAAAGATTACAAAATGTCTACGGATGGGGAAATAGAGAAACGTTGTGGCTAAGACTATGTAGCGTATGTGTTCATGTTCCACGAACTACATTGTAGAGAATGTTACTTCGATATGTTTAGTATTAGATAGTAAGCCATGCATTTTCAAATATTTCAAACTGCAGCTTATTCAAATGAATTTCAGATGTATAGCTAGCAGTTGTTTACTCTTCGGATTTAGCTAATGGAATTACTGAGAGAGTCCTCGATCCTCACAGTGACCGATTATAAGTTGGTCAGTACATCACTTCAAGATTTTTGTAGGATCTTCCTCTTTATTGATATTCAAATATTCATGCTATGCTTGCCACTCATAAAGTTGTGCGATTCATCTAAATGTGGGCTACTCTCCTAATATCCTTTTACGTTATCGAAGACAGACAGCATTACCAAATTAATTAATTGGGTTGTGCAGCTGAATAAAACAGGGTATAGTTTAATTAAATAACGGCTGAATAGTTATATTTGTAATAGTAACTCTACTGTTAAATAGAGTATCCCCCGTAAAAATTAAACAAACTACTTTAAAAATCTACTCAAACAATGCATTATGAAATGATGTAACAAATGCGGGCATCACGTGCAGGGGACACAGTGACTGGCGTAATTAACGTATCGATAAAGCGACGAAAGGCGCGTATTTATGATTTATTTGACTAGTTACTCTCATCAGACGCACGCATCCTCAAATATTCTTTGCCCTGACGGCTGCACGTTCGAGGTTTGAAGCACCACTCGGCACCGTGATCAGCACAAAGTCTAACGCGTTGGATACGTGACGATGCTTGCGTCTGATAAGCGAAATTAGTTAAACAAACCTAATAATACGTAATAGTAGGCGGTTTATCTGTACATTAAATAAAAGTAGAATTTAGTGTTAAATATTTAGTGCCACACATAGACAATAACTTTGATTCGGTAACCGACACCCTAGAATTAATCAAACGCCTTAGTTCACCTACGTTTTCAAAACGGATTATTTCTGCTGTACGTGATTTATTGGAGAAAATAGTTTATGCTGCATATTTCCACTCATTTACTGGGAAACTCACGTTTCAGGGATAGTCGTTTCAGAATACGGTAGCATCTTCCGTGTCAACAATTGTTTCACAATACGTATGTTTCTCCTTCCCCAAAAAATTGTTCAAAGTACAGCTATGATACTAGAACCACAGATAAAGCTATACAAAACTTCAAGGAATTAACACTAATACAGAAAGGAGTCTAATATATGGATACAAATATATTTAATAAACCTCTCAAGGCATATAAAATATCTTATGAGTAATGTGGTGGTGCTCAAGACAGAATTTAAGAGAAAAAATCCGTGGGGCAAATCCCTTCACTCCACTAAACAGTATCTTCTCAGGAGGTCTCAAAATTAAAGTTTTAGGTTGTTCTTTAATTAGTATTAGCACTGTAATGCAATGTTTTTCTTGTGATGTACAGTCTGAAGGCTGATTTGATATAGCTCTCCGCGCTAGTCTATCCAGCAAATGGCTCTTGATCCATGCATAAGTACTAAATCCTACATCCATTTAAACCTAGTTACTGTATTTAAGCCTTGGTATTATCATCCAGTTTTTACCTCCCACGCGTCCTCAAAAACTAATTTAAGTATTACTTGATGCCTCAAGGTACATCCTATCAACTTACACATTTTTAACCAAATTGTACTAAAAATCTCTTTTATCCATCATTTGATTCATTAACTCTTAGCTGATCAGCCGATCTACTATTCAATCTCCAGAACTTCCTTATAGCGCCACATTTCTAAAATGTATTTTCATCTTTTATCTGTAACATTTATTATACATGTTTCACTTCCACGTAATACTACACTTCATACAATACGCGTTCTTAAGAGGGGTGGGGGTGGGTAAGAGGGGGCACTTGCTCCCCTCTCCCCCTAGAATCTGAAGCACAGATTTTTCATTCATTATGGAATTCCTATAAACTTCGAGAAATGAGGGAAAAAGCAACAGTTCTTTGGCAAGAGTTTTTGGCAATTTGAGAGTCTCTCCTTCCTCTCCCTCTGTCCCCTCCGGACCCTCCTCTTGATAAATGTCTGCAGATGTCCTTGCTCCAGACAAATACTTTCAAAATACACTTTCTAACACCTGAATTTATGTTCAACGTTAAGCACTTTCAGGAAAATACTTATTGATACTGCCAGTCTCCATTCTGTATCCCCTTTGCTTCTGCCGTTGTCGTTTATTCTGCTGCCCTAAGAGCAAACCTTGTCTGCTATTTGTAGTGTGCCATTTCTTGATATTATTCCCTCAGTGTCGCTTGACTTAATTTGTTTGAACTCAATCACCCTTTTGTTACTCCTGTTATTGTTCCTCTTATAATTTCTCTTCAAGACACTCTCCTTTCCATTCAGCTGATATTATGAGTCAATTGCGTCTTTAGCATAATTACAACGTCATCGACAAACATAAAATTTCTTCTCCTTGATCCTTATTTACCTCTCAAAATTTATTCTTTGCTTTCTTTACGGTTTGTATCTATGCACAGAGTGAATAATAAGGAAGATAGGTTGCAATCCTGTCCCTCTCCCTGCTCGACTACTTCCTCCCTTTAATGACCTTCGACTGGAGTAAAACTAACGTAACTTGAGGTGACTAATTATTCAACAGTGTCGTTTCGTGATGCAGTTGTTACATTCCAGCAGATAAATCACAAATGATCTTCTCTCCTGTGCGTAGATACCTACCTGGAGGATCCTTTTGGAAGCTTCCGGGAACGTGAGCGTCTGCAGAGTAGTCTTTTGTGGCTGTGGCACGTACCGTGGGAAGGGGAAGTGGGGGCGTGGGGAGATACTACTCGTGTGGCCGGCGCACAAGGCTTCTTGTCTTTCTGCAGCACCAATAGCAGCTGACATCATCTCTCGTGTAAGGGCTTTCGCAGCAGCCACTATGTCGGACTCCGCTTCAGTTCTTGAGGCAGTAAACAAGGCCATGTAGTAAAATGATACACACGGGAATCTAATATCGTCTTTACGATTTACCAACACACTTTAGATCCTCTCCTAGTCCCGTAGACGTTTTCACAATTTTACACCTCAGTCACAGCTCTCAAGCACCAAGGAGTTTCTATCCCGTGTGATTTAAAATGGACTTTAACTGTGGGAAGGCAAATGTCAGATACAGATTCATAAGAAGAACCCTGAGGAAGTTGCGAGATTAGAGGTTAGAAATGCCGTACCAGTATTGTGCTAGTGCGTATAGATTCCGTAACCGGAGGAATCTAGCAGACTGAGATGTGCCTTATAACTTCCCAGCACAACTGTTCCCAATCTACACTTTCAACACTGTGACCTGTTCAACAACGAACACACCCAATTCTCTGGATACTTCATGCGCAGCAAGATCAGCAATAATTAATGAAACGAGAAAGTCACCACTGGGTCTCAACCTGGAGTAACCGAAGCTAACTCAAAATAAAACTATATTTCATTGCAATATTCACGCTCCATTTACAACACGGTGTTGATTTGCTTTTAGGAAGCGCAAGTTAAATCTTATGCTAATTATTTACACTAAAATCTAAGCAAAGAAGGGTGGTGGTGGTGGTTAGTGTTTAACGTCCCGTCGACAACGAGGTCATTAGAGACGGAGCGCAAGCTCGGGTTAGGGAAGGATTGGGAAGGAAATCGGCCGTGCCCTTTTCAAAGGAACCATCCCGGCATTTGCCTGAAACGATTTAGGGAAATCACGGAAAACCTAAATCAGGATGGCCGGAGCAAAGAAGGGAAAGCAGAAAGGAGTATATAGAGGGTCTATACAAGGGCGATGTACTTGAGGACAATATTATGGAAATGGAAGAGGATGTAGATGAAGATGAAATGGGAGATACGATACTGCGTGAAGAGTTTGACAGAGCACTGAAAGACCTGAGTCGAAACAAGGCCCCCGGAGTAGACAACATTCCATTGGAACTACTGACGGCCTTGGGAGAGCCAGTCCTGACAAAACTCTACCATCTGGTGAGCAAGATGTATGAAACGGGCGAAATACCCTCAGACTTCAAGAAGAATATAATAATTCCAATTCCAAAGAAAGCAGGTGTTGACAGATGTGAAAATTACCGAACTATCAGTTTAATAAGTCACAGCTGCAAAATACTATCGCGAATTCTTTACAGACGAATGGAAAAACTAGTAGAAGCCGACCTCGGGGAAGATCAGTTTAGATTCCGTAGAAATACTGGAACACGTGAGGCAATACTGACCTTACGACTTATCTTAGAAGAAGGATTAAGGAAAGGCAAAACTACGTTTCTAGCATTTGTAAACTTAGAGAAAGCTTTTGACAACGTTGACTGGAATACTCTCTTTCAAATTCTAAAGGTGGTAAGGGTAAAATACAGGGAGCGAAAGGCTATTTACAATTTGTACAGAAACCAGATGGCAGTTATAAGAGTCGACGGACACGAAAGGGAAGCAGTTGTTGGGAAGGGAGTGAGACAGGGTTGTAGCCTCACCCCGATGTTATTCAATCTGTATATTGAGCAAGCAGTAAAGGAAACAAAAGAAAATTTCGGAGTAGGCATTAAAATCCATGGAGAAGAAATAAAAACGTTAAGGTTTGCCGATGACATTGTAATTCTGTCAGGGACAGCAAAGGACTTGGAAGAACAGTTGAACGGAATGGATAGTGTCTTGAAAGGAGGATATAAGATGAACGTCAACAAAAGCAAAACGAGGATAATGGAATATAGTCGAATTAAGTCGGGTGATGCTGAGGGAATTAGATTAGGAAATGAGACACTTAAAGTAGTAAAGGAGTTTTGCTATTTGGGGAGCAAAATAACTGACGATGGTCGAAGTACAGAGGATATAAAATGTAGACTGGCAATGGCAAGGAAAGCGTTTCTGAAGAAGAGAAATTTGTTAACGTCGAGTATAGATTTAAGTGTCCGGAAGTCATTTCTGAAAGTATTTGTATGGAGTGTAGCCATGTATAGAAGTGAAACATGGACGATAAATAGTTTGGACAAGAAGAGAATAGAAGCTTTTGAAATGTGGTGCTACAGAAGAATGCTGAAGATTAGATGGGTAGATCACATAAATAATGAGGAAGTATTGAACAGGATTGGGGAGAAGAGAAGTTTGTGGCACAACTTGACCAGAAGAAGGGATCGGTTGGTAGGACATGTTCTGAGGCATCAAGGGATCATCAATTTAGTATTGGACGGCAGCGTGGAGGGTAAAAATCGTACAGGGAGACCAAGAGATGAATACACTAAGCAGATTCAGAAGGATGTAGGTTGCAGTAGGTACTGGGAGATGAAGAAGCTTGCACAGGATAGAGTAGCATGGAGAGCTGCATCAAACCAGTCTCAGGACTGAAGACCACAACCACAACAAAATCGCTAGACCACAAACCGATCCTATAAAGGGAAAACCAATGACTATCGAGCAATATCTCACCAATGTTGTGCATCTCCATACCGCAGTTTATTTGTCGGTTCACGAGTGTCAATGCGGAAGTCTTGCGCATCCACTGCTGACGACGGCCCAGGAAGTAATGAAGTTTTGAGCAACATCGTCTCCAGACTGGGTTATTAAACGGGTGTCCGTGCGAAACAATCAGGGGCCTGTACCTCCCTCCTAGCTACTTTAGTTTTAATGTCGTTTCATAAGAACTATCGCTTGGAAAAGTAATTAATTTCTCCAGAAGTATTCAGATACTCTTGATTATTACAATTATTCTTTATAATGAACATGACATACAAAATTTAAATGCCACGCTATGATTTGTTGTCTTCAATTTCTGGTGTACTCTAGTATACTTGCACACAAGGCAGGAAGGGCCATAGCTCCTGGCACTATGGGAGCCCATCATGTTGAAGAAGGACTTTTGTCATGCCACACATCTTCCATCTTTTTACAAAAAGCTATTATGTCTTTCCAAGTCATCGCTAAGTCTGGCGAACTGCTTTTTACCGATTTCCGCCCTCACGCTGACTTTCAACGTTTCTAAGGCATCTGAAATTAAACTACACTACTGGCCATTAAAATAGCTACACTAAGAAGAAATGCAGATGATAAACGGGTATTCATTGGACAAATATATTATACTAGAACTGACATGTGATTACACTTTCACGCAATTTGGGTGAATAGATCCCGAAAAATCAGTACGCAGAACAACCACCTCTGGCCGTAATAATGGCCTTGATACGCCTGGGCATTGAGTCAAACAGAGTTTGGATGGCGTGTACGGGTACAGCCGCCCATGCAACTTCAACACGATGCCACAGTTCATCAAGGGTAGTGACTGGCGTATTGTGACGAGCCAGATGCTTGGCCACCATTGACCAGACGTTTTCAATTGGTGGGAGATGGAGAATGTGCTGTCCAGGGCAGCAGTCGAACATTGTCTGTATCCAGAAAGGCCCGTACAGCACCTGCAACATGCAGTCGAGCATTATCCTGCTGAAATGTAGGGTTTCGCAGGAATCGAATGAAGGGTAGAGCCAGGGGCCGTAACACATCTGAAATGCAACGTCCACTGTTCAAAGTGTGAACAAGAGGTGACCGAGACGTGTAACTAATGGCACCCCATACCATCACGTCGAGTGATACGCCAGTATGGCGATGACGAATACACGCTTCCAATGTGCGTTCACAGCGATGTCGCCAAACACGGATGCGACATGTGTAAACAGAACCTGGATTCATCCGAAAAAATGACGTTTTGCCATTCGTGCACCCAGGCTCGTCCTTCAGTACACCATCGCAGGCGCTCCTGTCTGTGATGCAGCGTCATGGGTAACCGTAGTCATGGTCTCCGAGCTGATAGTCCATGCTGCTGCAAACGTCATCGCACTGTTCGTGCAGATGGTTGTTGTCTTGCAAACGTCCCCATGTGTTGACTCAGGGATCGGGACGTGGCTACACGATACGTTACAGCCATGCGGATAAGGTGCCTGTCATCTCGACTGCTAGTGATACGCTTCCGTTGGGATCCAGCACGGCGTTCCGTATTAGCCTCCTGAACCCACCGAGTCCATATTCTGCTAACTAACAGTCATTGGATGTCGACCAACGCGAGCAGCAATGTCGCGATACGATGAACCTCAATCGCGATAGGCTACAATCCGACCTTTATCAAAGTCGGAAACGTGTTGGTACGCATTTCTCCTCCTTACACGAGACATCACAACAACGTTTTACCAGGCAACGCCGGTCAACTGCGGTTTGTGTATGAGAAATCGGTTGGAAACCTTCCTCATGTCAGCACGTTGTAGGTGTCGCCACCGGCGCCAACCTTGTGTAAATGCTCTAAAAAGCTAATCATTTGCATATCACAGCATCTTCTTCCTGTCGGTTAAATTTCGCGTCTGTAGCACGTCATCTTCGTGGTGTAGCAGTTTTAATGGCCAGTAGTGTAGTTGTCTCCATATTTATTAGCTATGATTCATTACTAAGTGTAATCCACGACTGAAACAGGTTGCCTACAAAATCAATTATTGAGCATAGTTCATCAAATGTGGATCTTTTCCAAGCTGAGTTTTCAGAAGTTTGTTTAGTTTAGGGGAGCTCTTTGTTGCCGCGACCCTGTCACCATTATCTTGACCCGAGGTTGTGAAGACAGTTCTGAAGGGGTTGTAGACAGCCAATGTGTGCCTGAGAAAGGAAGTTAGGTTGGGGAGTGTCTGATAAGAAGACAAAATGCCTGAGAGTCGTTGCGATGGAGGCGCCGTCTGCCGTGGGCGAACTGGTAGACTGGAACAGTCTCCAAAGGAAAGACTGCAGGGCCAGGGAAATCCATCCGGTGACCCATTCAGGCAGTCCTGATGCCCAGCTGGATTCAGTTGGTGAGGTGCAAGAAGTCCTATGGGCGATGGTGGTGCCATTAGACAGAAGAATCAGAAGAGACTAACCCGGTACATCACAAAGTGCGAACAGCAGGCCCACGGACTGCGTCAGGCGGGGTCTCCCGTCTGGAAGTCGAAATGTAGCAGAAGACCTGACTCGTGCACTGAAGAGGGATCAACTGCAGTTGTATCGTCGAGTTGGCATCACCGTCTGTTCCCATCGGGGAAGGACTAAAAGATCTGCAGCTAACATCAAAATGGCTTCGCCATCTTTTCCTTCATGGGGGAAGGATATTATATTTGTCCATTCGCCGACCACTTTGGCTTCCGGCATAACACCCGCAATCAGCGGGTAGTCTTGCCCCGACCAATGAAAGTACATCTCGTGTTTGGCAACGCTACCTCCAATAAACATACGCACGCCTCGGTCACAGACAGGGAGTACACTGACAACATCGGCGCTGCAGACGCGGCAGTATGTTACATACTGTAAAACCGTGCCTAGAAGTTACCGTCATGACCTACTTCCTATTGTCATATTCCTATCAGATCAGCAGGCTCTTTTAGTTTGTGACTATAGCAATATACAGGGACATTACAAATGATTGAAGCGATTTCACAGCTCTACAATAACTTTATTATTTGAGATATTTTCACAATGCTTAGCACACACATACAAAAACTCAAAAAGTTTTTTAGCCATACACAAATGTTCGATATGTGCCCCTTTAGTGATTCGGCAGACATCAAGCCGATAATCAAGTTCCTCCCACACTCGGCGCAGCATGTCCCCATCAATGAGTGCGAAAGCATCGTTGATGCGAGCTCGCAGTTCTGGCACGTTTCTTGGTAGAGGAGGTTTAAACACTGAATCTTTCACATAACCCTACAGAAAAAAATCGCATGGGGTTAAGTCGGGAGAGCGTGGAGGCCATGACATGAATTGCTGATCGTGATCTCCACCACGATCGATCCATCGGTTTTCCAATCTCCTGTTTAAGAAATAGCGAACATCATGATGGAAGTGCGGTGGAGAGCCATCCTGTTGAAAGATGAAGTCGGCGCTGTCGGTCTCCAGTTGTAGCATGAGCCAATTTTCCAGCATGTCCAGATACACGTGTCCTGTAACGTTTTTTTCGCAGAAGAAAAAGGGGCCGTAAACTTTAAACCGTGAGATTGCACAAAACACGTTAACTTTCGGTGAATTGCGAATTTGCTGCACGAATGCGTGAGGATTCTCTACCGCCCAGATTCGCACATTGTGTCTGTTCACTTCACCATTAAGAAAAAATGTTGCTTCATCACTGAAAACAAGTTTCGCACTGAACGCATCCTCTTCCATGAGCTGTTACAACCGCGCCGAAAATTCAAAGGATTTGACTTTGTCATCGGGTGTCAGGGCTTGTAGCAATTGTAAACGGTAAGGCTTCTGCTTTAGCCTTTTCCGTAAGATTTTCCAAACCGTCGGCTGTGGTACGTTTAGCTCCCTGCTTGCTTTATTCGTCGACTTCCGCGGGCTACGCGTGAAACTTGCCCGCACGCGTTCAACCGTTTCTTCGCTCACTGCAGGCCGACCCGTTGATTTCCCCTTACAGAGGCATCCAGAAGCTTTAAACTGCGCATACCATCGCCGAATGGAGTTAACAGTTGGTGGATCTTTGTTGAACTTCGTCCTGAAGTGTCGTTGCACTGTTATGACTGACTGATGTGAGTGCATTTCAAGCACGACATACGCTTTCTCGGCTCATGGCGCTATTTTGTCTCAATGCGCTCTCGAGCACTCTGGCGGCTGAAACCTGAAGTGCGGCTTCAGCCGAACAAAACTTTATGAGTTTTTCTACGTATCTTTAGTATGTCGTGACCATATGTCAATGAATGGAGCTACAGTGAATTTATGAAATCGCTTCAATCATTTGTAATAGTCCTGTACATTACGTGGAACCTTGCTATTTATATGTTCTGCTAATAAAGTATGACTTACCTACTACTTGGTTATCATCAGTCATTGCGTGCGTACCTACCACTGCACGACACAAACGTAATGGTCAATAAACTGCAGTGGGAGGTGTTATAAGGAAGAGTTTGCGCATTCCCAAGAACCTTACGGGCAAAATTTCGAGAGTCCATGCCCAAAGTGAGTCAAGTAACATATTAGTTCTTGAACACCTACAGTGGACTGTGGGGAGCAGATGTAGCTGTCGATAATAGTGTTCAGGCTGATGTGCTCCGTGGCCTCCGGAAGGCATTCGATTCAGTTCCATACTACGGCTTTGTAAACAAAATATGAGCTTAAGAAATGTCGGATCAGCTTTGTGACTGGGTTCAGAACTCCTTAGAAGGTCGATTTCAACACGTAGTCCCTAACAGCACGATCTCGTCACACGTAAAATAAGCCGCGAAAGTACTCCAATAGTGTGTTATAGATCAGTTACTGCTGCTATATATATATTGTAGAGGGGACTGATACTATTTTTAATTGGGATCCGTGTCTAGAAACGTACGCTTTCCGTGTTACAATCATTTGATTGAAAACATGTTGGCAACATGACCACGTTTACGAGTAATTTATTAGGCGTGACCAAATGCGTCACTTGTTTTACAATTCCACCCATTAACAACCAAAGAAACAAAAACGAAACTTAATCATAATTTAGGAACACTGTTGTTTTCAGTGAAGTTTCCAAGTCGGGTGCGCAGCGCGTCTTGGAGTACCACAGTCATGCCTGCTGGCAGTGAAGGTACGCACTTCTCGAGGCCATCGCGTTAATTGCGGCGTAAAGAGTACGTGATGGAGTCAGACGTTACGGATAACCCTCTTGATACAGGCGACGAGCAGCTCTTCCATTTCCGTTGTGGGTTGATTTGGAGGAGGAGATCAAACTACGAGGTCATCGGCCTCATCGGATTTGGGAAGGGAGTCGGCCGTGCCCTTTCAAAGGAACCCTCCCGAAAGGTGCCTGAAACGATTTAGGGAAATAACGGAAAACCTAAATCAGGATGGCCGGACGCGGGATTGAACCGTCGTCGTCCCGAATGGAGTTCAGTGTGCTAACCATTGCGCCACCTCGCTCCGTGAGCTTCGCCATGCAGGAGGATCATGTCGGTGTATTCTGAAAATATATACTCAATCACATTGCTCTAAAAGTCACAGACTCGTGGTTGAGGCTCGAACCAGGTCAGAGGGTTACAACAGATGTAATGGCATCAGCCGATCCGACGTAAGCAACCCCCCACCCCCCACCCTGACTACCCTGTTGAATACCCACCCAGTAATCGGTGCGTTTCTGGACGTAGGTTCCTATTCAAAATAGTATCTACTCAGTCCCCTCTACAAGTCCTACAAGCCTGTACCGTAAATTTCCGAACGCCGTGTACAGGGTAGTTGCAACACCAGAAAACTGTAGCGAAATGCCGAAAGCTCTGTACTTACTGCTGATGCATGTTCTGTCGGGTACAAATCGACGTACGTAAATGTAACGTATTTCGAAGAAATAGGCGGTAAATGTCACTACTGTTCGATTGCACGACTGCGAATAAATTCACGTAAACAGTGGATTAATCACCGTACGATTTCTAGGAGTAATCGTCCGGAATGATAAATTGTAACAAACGAGTTGTATAAAAAGCAGATGACAAATGGAATTGCCGGCCGAAGTGGCCGTGCTGTTCTAGGCGCTGCAGTCTGGAACCGCGAGACCGCTACGATCGCAGGTTCGAATCCTGCCTCGGGCATGGATGTGTGTGATGTCCTTAGGTTAGGTAGGTTTAACTAGTTCTAAGTTCTAGGGGACTAATGACCTGAGAAGTTGAGTCCCATAGTGCTCAGAGCCATTTGAACCATTTTGAACAAATCGAATTCATGATATTAAAGGAAATTTAATTCATCTACTACAGAACTTAAAAGTTTTGAGTGTTTTTCATCAGTTTGGGAAACTTACCGAGGTTGATTAACCGGAGAGATAGACAATACCGAAAGAGGAGTTGTTCGTTTCGTCACAGGTTCATAAAGTCAGCAAAAAAGCGTTACAGAGACGCTCATCCATTTCCAGTGTCAGACGCTACTAGAGAGGATGTCAAATCAAACACCGTTCAGCCGTCTAGTTTCCAAATGTATTTTATTTGGCTACAAGTTCACCCATTTACTATGCCATCTTCAGGCCCTTGACCGACGTGTAAGCAGATTCCACCTCGGTTCTGGTCAAAACAGGGGCCAGCATTCGAATATTGGTATCTGTAGATATATGCTTGCTATAGCGTTCACTTTAACCATCATCTGGCTACTACAGAGGCGTTACGCACTAATGATCGGATCACTGTTATAGCGCAGAGAGTGAAAATTCCCGGGAGAGTCTGGCAACATATAACTCGTTTCTCTCTCTCTCTCTCTCTCTCTCTCTCTTTCTTTCTCTCTCTCTTGTAAAATTACCAGTTCAGGAAAACCATTGAAATTAGAGCTCATATGGAGTCTTATCGACAGTCCTTCGTCCCACGCGAACTTTGTGAATGGAACGTTAAAGGTGAAACATGACATTGGTGATAGAAATACCGTCTGCCACGTACCACGAGGTGACGTTCGGAGTATATATGTAGACGTAGATTACACCCTAACACTCAGTGTCTTGGTAATTATCACAAAGGATTCTTACAAAAAGTAGTATATCAAGACATTTTCCCTTTACATTAGTGTAAGATTTTGGTGGTAATATGGGCGACGTTCTATGGTCTTAATAAGGCACATATTAAAATAAGTCAACTCGCACCTCAACCAGACGGTCTGATGATAAACTGAGTTATTAATGGTGTTATCTTGGTATTTGTTACCTTCATTTGGATCGAGTAAATCGGGGGCCAAACCAAACTGTACTCCAAAAATAGTCTGTTATGTTGTCAAAGTACCGTAACGGATTTCTACTAGAAGCTGTTTCTGGCAAATGCCATCCGTCTGGATCAGCCAATAAATTTAAAATCCGAAGTAAAACTTTAGAAGTGTGGCATCATCATAGAGTAGCTATAAAAGTCAAAGTATTCGAAAGGAGAAGAGGAACTGTACACTTAAAATCGTCGTTCTTGTGGTTTCGTACACTATCGACACCACGCCAGGCATTCTGCATCCAGAGGTAGGCAGTAAGACGTGTGACTGTCCTACCAGTCTGTAGCCGGATTGTAACACGCCTTCTGCAGCATGCGCACGTAGCGCTACCACCGAGCTGGCTTAAGAGGACGTGGCACAGACTACAGCCAGTCTAATCGTAGGGTACACTTAGAGCCTTCGCAGCATTACTAATACCTCTGTTGTGACTGTGTGTGGCGAACGTGCCTGTGTAACGGACTAATGTGGGATACTATTTGGACTTGCAGAATACAGTCAAGTAAACGACGTTGTCTACATATTACATGTGCTTCTAATTATTTTGCTCTCTGTTTCAGCATTCACCTATCGCTCAGCATCCATCTCTGGACCGACCCAACACTTCTCTACAACAAACGCGTTGAAAATAATATTCGCTAACTTCTTAACTCTGAAAAATAAGCAACGGTTACATAGTAGTCAAACTGGATACTGGAAGGAGGTAGTTAACTAGAATAAATCAGATTTTTCGATATGATTACTTAAATTCTGTAGAGAATAGATAGTGTACCATAGAATTTTGTTACATTCACTGTGAGACTTGTAAACTAAAACGGTTGAGAGTTACGTAGTTTCCATAGTTATGCCCGATATACAGGGTGATTCTTATTAACGTTTAAAAACCTCAGAAGCAACGTAGATCACGTTGAGTCAAGGAATTTAGTACAAGACACTGGGTCGCAAATGCCGTGAAACGCCCTTAAAGTGGATGACAAATGCTGAACATGTGACATCACCAGATGACATACCTTACGCCACATGCAGCGGCTGAGCCTATCGGTCTGTCGCACTTGACCATCCCAAGTCAAGTATTCACGTCGGTGTTGCTCTGGGCCCACGTGTGTAGCTTAAGCGCGTGGAGCTCAGGGTGCGAGTCTTGCGTCTGGTAGGCAGTATTTTTTTCATTGCGTTAGTCAATCATGTGTTTACATTGAGGTAAGAGTTATTACTTATTATTTATTGGTTTCGCTATCTACGTTGATTTATTATAAAGTACAGTACAAGAAAAACCTACCGTAGTGCGTCAAAAATAGATGAGTATAAGCTTCCGAATTGCGTCGTTATCAGTAAATGACCTATGTTTTCTTTACGAAACAATGTCTGTAAACAAAAAAAGAAGGAACAAAAAGAAAGAAACACAAATTTATAATAGATTTTACTTGGTTACGGCGAGGACAATAATTTTGTAATTTATACGTGTACAACAGATCACATTTACAAAAGGCGTTAGAAATTGGCACCGTTTGCTCGAATGCAAGTATTGCATCGCTCAATCATCTCTTTAGGTCCAAGACCAAATACTGCACTTGCGGCGAGAACGTCATCTGGAGACGTGACATGTCCAAATTTCTCGTCGTCTTTCGGGGTATTTCCCGACATTTGAGGCCCCATGTGACTTATACTAAATTATTTGTTTCAGTGTCATCTATGTTGCTTCCAGTGTTTTAAAACGTTAATAAAAATCACCCTTTCATAATACGCAACAAAATACACGTCGGGGGTTTGGCTCTTGTGTAGTAAAGTTTTCTCAGTTTATCTCGCAGTTTTATGGTACTTATTTGTAACTATAAGAGCGTTCACATGTAGCGAACGTAGACCTTCGGCTATGCTACAGGACAGTGTGTTATCGCGGCGTTCATTTCGTATTCACAATCGGTGTCTTCGCCAACTCACAACCAAAATGTCATCTTTCAACCGCACACAGACATCGGGCTCTCCTACAAACCAGTCTGTAACGAAAACCGATATTTCGAGGGGTGATACCATCACGTTCGGACCAACGAATCTTTACCATGTAGAGAAAGAACGTAGAACAACAAAGGTAACAATTGTTGCATATATAAAATACAGCTGTATCGAAATGACACGGAACCATCATAACTGCCAGTAGCTTTTTTTTGTAAAAAGGATAAAAATAAAGACAGACGCTCTACAGTCATTAACGACAGGATGATACGATGGAATTTCCAAACAATTATCAACGGAAGTTAAGTCAAGAAAGTAAAAATACGTTGACATAGCTTCCGACAGAAGTCGAAGTGAAAACCGGGCATAAACGAATCAAGATATTGAATCCCAAGGAAAGATAGGATGACAAACGAGTACTACACCTGATACGAGCATGCAATTTGTCGTGAATTTCTCGAAGCCTTAAAAGACAAAATAGAAAAGAGGGAGCTATACATAGCTTCTGACCCTGAAGTGAATTGTTCTTGAACGAAAACTTCCAACATCGAGCATAAAATCTGATAACTGTACGATCTGCTTGTTTTGCACAGACTACAACATCACTGCAAAAATACTCGCAATCAGAACACAGAAAATACTAGGCGATCTATGCATGTCTCTTTCCTTGTAGAATCATCTTTAGTGGAAAACAGCTACCAGCCACATGTGGCTGGTAGCTGTTTTTTATATAAATTATAAACCTTAAGTACAACAGCCACATTTCTCAACATGTCGTCTTTCGACAAAATAGCATCTTTAGTGGAATAGGGGCTTAAGAGACTGCATCTTACTAGTCTAAAGCAATCCGCAATGAAGAACTGGCTTGCTTTACATTGATCTAGGCCAAGTTTTATCAAAATTCAGCTATGTATTTCTGAGACACGTGATGCTCTACGTTGTCTTATGGAATACACTAAGCGATGGAGGCTGTATATAGCATGCCGGTGGGACGTGGAAAGCTGTGCAGTCATTGTCGTAATGAGAAAAGGGAGAGTTTTATGTGACATTCGAATGGACATGATCATTAGTATTCGAAAGAAGGGTGGACACATTTCAGAAACGACTAATTTTTTAAATCGTTCGTGTGCTGCTAAGATCAAAGTATACCGTGAATGGCAAACTGGCTCTATCCAAAACCGGCGTCGAAGCACTTATGTGAACTACGGCTGCGGAGAAAGACATGGAACCGTTGAGCAACAGACCACACAGATGAACTAAAGGACTACCAACAGTGTCTCCTCAATGAATGTTCACCGAATGTCGCTATGTCTGGGCCTCCGCAGCTTGTGCCTGGTTCACGCACTTGTGCTGACTGCTGTTCATCAGCGATGAAGGCTGAAATTTGCACGCCAATACCCAAACTGGACTTCCACTGGGAGACGACAGGTGACCTTTTCAGATGTCCGTTGGTATGTACAACGAGATACGTATGAAAGCAAACAGCCTGCAACAATCGTCTGCAGTGTTCAGGCCAGAGGAGAGAGAGATATGGTCTGGGGAATGTTTTCGTGGGATTCCCTGGGTAATCGCATCATTCTGCAAGGTACAGTGGATCAATACAATTATACAACTATCCTTGGGGACAATTTCCAACCCTACATACAGTTTATTTTTCCTCGATACGATGGCATCTACCAGCAAGACAATGCAACATCTCACACAGATTGTAGTGTATGTGTGTGATTCAGAGAGCATCATGATGTGTTTCCTGCAAGCCCTCCCGTGGCACCCGACTCCCAGGATTTAAACCAAATCTCGGTACTGGAGTTGGCATGGCTCCACATCCCTGTCGGTACTTTCCAGAACCTAATTGGCTGTCTTCTCGGATGACTTCCAGTGCTCTGCACTGCAACAGGCTTTTGACAATTGATCATCTTAATGTGTCTGAACAGCGTATGTTTTCTTATTGTGTATAGATGTACACCACTTTTCCTTTCCTACCACTGTTTTTGAATGGTTGAATGTGTGAATAAGTCTGTGCTGGAAGTTCTGCAGGGAACCATAGTTAACAGTAGTATTGTGGGGTGGCGGGTTAATAGTAAGAAATACGAAATTTTGTTCGCCGTCTTTTACGAGAGCTTGAAAACTATTTTTGCGATCAGCCAGAAAGCGGTGGAGAACATACTGACCATAGTTTCCAGTCTGCAAGCCCACATTCTTCTTTTGTTGTCTGAAAGAAGTGTTTCTACTCTCTGTTTGCTCGGCAGCATGAGGAGCTATGACTATAAATGAAAGTTTTAAGCTCTAACTGAGTGATATACTTTATAAACTTTCAAACGCACAACATAGTCGTACTCCCAATAATAAAATAATAATGCCTCTATCATGAACAGCATTATGAAGATTTCAGAGGCGACCTCTACGATACGTTCCCAATAAATGATCTTTCGCCCTCTCTTCTAATAAGCGAAGTTAATTGCTCACCGCAAAAGTGGAAAATAATCTCACCCCTTTCCAAGCAGTTTTGTTAACATTATGGGCGGCACACAAACATTTACTTTCGTGAAATCTAAGCTATTCAGGACGGTGTACAGTCCTCGCGAGTTCACATCCTATTTGTGCCAAAAACATGTGTTTATTTGCAGCCTGGCTGTGACGTCACCTGAGGAAGCGCGCAAGCTGGCGTTTGATCGACGCGGACAGTGTGGTAGCTGGGTGCGAAATGAAGTCAATACCTTTCAGGCGGTATTTATATAGGGTCGCAGTGGACTGCCGAAGAGAACACCTTTCGTCATCCGCTCTATGTCCCGGTAGCAACCTCTAAATGGCCGCTTTCTTGGACACATTATTTTATAACACTATCATGAATCAATTCAGAATCTTCGTAACTCTTGTATGAATGGAGTTAAGTTGGCTTTAATCAAAGAAACAGTTTTGGCTCGCCTGCGTTTAAATTTTTCCGGCTAGAATTTTTAGAACGGAACCGCCAGTAGAACATGACCTCTGAACTACATCTTTAAGAGACCTTGTATTGCTTGTTATTTACATCAAAGTCTTGAAACTTGTTATAGTTTTATTATTTAATGGGTTTAATTACGTGCTGTAATCAGAACTTTCTAGCATTAACATAACTGATGCTTAATCGACTACAAATAAGGATGTTTTTCTCGAAAACTATTAGAGGTAGCTTCATGGGGTCACAAAGTTAAGGATTTTATATCAGACTGACGCTTCATACCAAATTTCGGCTTTCTAGCTTTATTGTTTAGCGCCACTTGTTTTTTATTTAAAACGATGTATTTAGGGAAACATATTCATCTGATCACTCTGAGATTTAACAATTTGAACATTAATGTACTGAAGCATATGTTGACAAAGTTTGGAAAAGCTATTTTAATTTTTAATTTCATCCTTAGATTATGGTGCAGTACTATTCTGCTACGCACAGACGTTTATGGTGACGTGGTGTTGGTAGCAATGAACTGGGTTCAGTCACGGCACACTCGCTCGCCTCTGCAGCTCTCAAATGATACAGCGCTTGTTTCGCCACAGTATGTGTGAGTTTTGCCAACTTAATTGTAATCTTGTAGTCAAGAATAGCAGAGAATTAATGTCTGCATCAGATATCTACCATTGCCACCGAATTTAGATGTGGAAACATTGAATTTGAGGGTCCACTGTGCTTGCAAATTGTGGTACAATAATGGAATTTTCTTCGTCTGCAGTGTACCTTAATCTGTAAGTTATCAGTTGTGTCAGTATGCTAGTCATGGTTTTTATTAAAAACCTTACATAAGAATTAAGTTACGACAGTTGTTCCATGTGTATTGCGTGCTTGAAGTCTTTCATGTTTTGAGTATTATTGTAATTTAGGTATAATGGTCAAATTTCAGATTGTAATTATAAGTTTGTAATTATACTTACATATTTAGATAAACAACCTCTATGTGCTTTTTCACTCAAAATGTTAACTTATTTTGATAAATAATTTCATTTTGGTGGAAAGATTGATTTTTTGTTCATAATCGGAAAATCTTTGCCGCAAAGAGATACTGAAGTTCCATCTCTATTTGTGAAACCTTCCTCCATCATTGCCTTTGGTCGTGTTTGCATCTTTTATTCAGACTCCTGTGATATCTATTTATTCTAAAATACGTGATTTAAGTTGCACTACCATCAGATTTAGTAGTTAATTATTGAAATACGGACTACAAAAGTTTCAGAGAGCTTTTTCATCTTAGTTCCAACAGGTAAACGTTCCAGCCTTCCAGCAAAGTTTATTTTGTGCACAACCTGCTACTAGCGCCACGGCACCATAACGCATAACGTAGCGTAAAAAGCAATAATAACCTATATGATGGACATTTAAAACATGAAAATAACATTGTGATACTTGTGTATGCATTGTATTTAGTTCTGTCAAATGTAGACATGGTCCATAACTAAACGCTCTTCACGAAGGCCACACCTCTGGACACGCTATCACGAAAGGCATGTCATGTATGGAGCAGAAGACGCACTCGCTGTACCACAACTACTAAAATCAAAAGGAGTTCTCGTGTCACAACTTACGAGGTGAACATGGCAGTATCACAGAAAGGAGTTCTCGTGTCACAACTTACGAGGTGAACACGGCAAGTGCCATAGCTCGATTTTCCAGAAATTACGCTCAGTGCAAGAGGGGTCGAAGTAAGCGAACACATGTCTCAGTTTATACGGTATGTAGATATACGAAAATTTTTGAGAAGACGACGGTCTCAGTGGCTAGCGCCACGGCATCACAATTTTGCCCCTTGTGGGCGAAACCCGAATATTATTGTTATTTTTATTTTTGTTACTCATTTATCTACCCATGTCCGTAAAATGTTACTATGGGAATGTTTGCCAATGTATATTGAAATAAAGTTGTCCTTATTTGTCTATTAATTATATGTGTGGTAGCCGGCCGTTGTGCCAGAGCGGTTCTAGGCGTTTCAGTCTGGAACCGCGCGACCGCTACGGTCGCTGGTTCGAATTCTGCCTCGGGCATGGATGTGTGTGATGTCCTTAGGTTAGTTAGGTTTAAGTAGTTCTAAGTTGTAGGGGACTCAGATGTTAAGTCCCATAGGGCTCAGAGTCATATGTGTGGTAAATGAATGAAAAAAATATAAAAATAATAAATTAGTGGAGAAGTTATTTGAAATTATTTTCCGTGAGATTCCTGTAGTGTATCATGATTCATAATCAATTTCAAGCATCAGTTATCGGAAAAATGATCCGTAAAGCGTAGTTTACCGCATAATTATTCACAAGTATGAAATCTTCAGCTATGTTAACGCTCCTTTCCCCTGTGAAATTCATACGAAGAAATGTCGCTGTTTCAAACGTGCCGTCGCGCGATGCTCGTGGCGCTCGGAAATTATGTTTCGAACGTTTCTACGACCATTGCCATCCAAGGGAATACGCCAATCTTCCTGAAGAATAAACATAAGAATACAATTTAAAAATTAGAAATTGATATAAGAATGAAATATGAGAAAACGATCATTTCAGAAGATTGTAATCGATGAAAATACAATGCACACATATATTAAGTAATTATTGCGAAACTTAGTAGTAATTTTACAGTAAATATAACGCCCTCGTATCTCCTAATCTGATAAGAAACATTCGTATCGTAACCTTATACGGACAAGAGTAGATAAATGGAAAAACAGAAACAAATAAAAGCAATAACCGGGTTCAAAACACGGGAGGCAAATGTAGTACTAGCGGCGCTAGCCACTACGCCACCAGTTGTGCTAAGCTCATCACGCGCTAAAATGCATTTAAATTACGTCAAAAAAATTTCACGGTCGTTTCCTCAGAAACGGTCGCGTATCTACGCATAATACGGGACTTTTGTCCGCTTATTTTGACCTCTCTCCCACTGAGCGAAGATTCTCGGAAATCGGGTTATCGCACTTCCCGCGTTCTCCTCGTTAGCATAAAAGCTCCAAACTGGCTGCCACGTCAAAAGAGTCAGCCTACTGGGTTTAACCTTCTGTGAAGTTCTGGGAGTGCTTAGTCTACTACAAACAGATATGGTGCCGATGGTAACCAACACACAAGACCTACGGCAGCAAAGTCATGTGTCAATGATTTAGCTAAAAGTGTTTTGCAGAAAATAATGTAGAAAATTTGACAATTTCCGAACGTAAAGCAAAAGAAAGAGAACGGATTAGGATTTTGAGCAGTTATTAATACAAGTAAAACTAAACTCCTCTGGATAAACAAACACCTACATATTGGCTCTCACTCCTGTAAGGTATGTGACAAAAGTTTAAATTTTAGACACCCGACGTAGGAAACAAGGTGATGAATTCCAGGCTGAGAAGGTAAAATATGCTGTGCAAAAGACACGAGGAGTATCGTTAACCTTCCAGCAAAGCTAAGTACACGCTAAATCAGATGTATAAAATGCGTTAAGCCGTATGCGCTGTTCTAGGCGCGGTATCGGCCGCTATCCGGTCGGCCGCACGTTCAAATACGCGCACCACCAGTTATGTCGCCGCGTTTCCTAATGTCGACTTCGCGACACGAGGGCGCTGCCACGATTACGCCGCTTCCATAAAGATGCAAGCAATCTGTTGTGTTGGCAGAAGAGCCAACACCGTGTTATGAGAGGAGGCCGAAATGCACGCGTTTAGCTCACGCAGGCTGGCGTGAGGAGGGAAGGACTATACTGACGTGAGGTCTGGAACATGACAAGGAATTAGAATTCAGAAAGCGGACGTAGCTAGTTTGATACTTAACTTTAATCCATTGATGATGAACGTCGCTCTTGACGGTACACGAGTCACAATATTATCTGTTCAGAAGACATAGTAACTGAATATGGCGCCTTGCTAGGTCGTAGCAAATGACGTAGCTGAAGGCTATGCTAAACTGTCGTCTCTGCAAATGAGAGCGTATGTAGTCAGTGAACTATCGCTAGCAAAGTCGGCTGTACAACTGGGGCGAGTGCTAGGGAGTCTCTCTAGACTAGACCTGCCGTGTGGCGGCGCTCGGTCTGCAATCACTGATAGTGGCGACACGCGGGTCTGACGTTTACTAACGGACCGCGGCCGATTTAAAGGCTACCACCTAGCAAGTGTGGTGTCTGGCGGTGACACCACACATTCCCTCTCCGGAGCTCAGCGGTGGGTGTACTTAAGTTCGAACATTCATGCACAGAGCCCATTTTTGTGTGCTTACTAGTCGAATGACGTCTACAGACTTCATACCGGCCAAGTCTCGCGATTTACTGAATACGTGGTAGTTGTATTGACGACTGACTGATTTGTAAATCTGCGGTATCTGTACGTGTTTCAACATTCAAAGCTACTATTTGCAACTGATGCTGCAACTACAGAAACAAAGTTAAGAAATATTTTTACAGTGTGACATTAAGTGTAGAATACATTAATATCTGAATTCTCTGTTCATCAACAACTTCTGTTCCTCGATCCTGTATCCACTAAAGAACCACACAGAGTGCAAGAAAGTTATAAGACTAGGCAATGTAGCGGGTGTTCAAAAAGTCAGTATAAATTTGAAAACTTAATAAACCACGGAATAACGTAGATAGAGAAGTAAAAATTGACACACATACTTGGAAGGACATGGGGCTTTATTAGAATGGCGTTCCACCTCATGTTGCTAGACGCGTGAAAGATCTCTTGCGCGCGTCCTTTGGTGATGATCGTGTGCTCAGCCGCCACTTTCGTCATGCTTGGCCTCCCAGGTCCCCAGACCTCAGTCCGTGCGATTATTGGCTTTGGGGTTACCTGAAGTTGCAAGTGTATCGTGATCGACCGACATCTCTAGGGATGTTGAAAGACAACATCCGACGCCAATGCCTCATCATAACTCCGGACATTCTTTACAGTGCTGTTCACAACATAACCCTAGACTATAGCTATTGTTGAGGAATGATGGTGGACATATTGAGCATTTCCTGTAAAGAACACCATCTTTGCTTTGTCTTACTTTGTTATGCTAATTATTGCTATTCTGATCAGTTGAAGCGCCATCTGTCGGACATTTTTTGAACTTTTGTATATAAAACTCCATGTCATTCCAACCATGTGTGTCAATTTGTACCTCTCTATCTACATTATTCCGTGATTTATTCAGTTTTCAAATTTATACTGACTTTTATCACGCGGTACGTGATGCAATCATTTACACTAAGACAACGGCCATGTTTCATTGAATACACCGGTTCCCCTCTCATCACACTGGTCACACAATGCCGGTACTTAGATGGGTAACAATCTTGGTTCGTCTGTCGCTATTGGCAAATTATTTTTTACCTTTGCTTCAAAGCGTAGGGCGGGTGGTGGCATTTAAGTTCCTGATCACCAAACTTGGCGCCAGTGTTCTGGATTAACGTTGAGAGCCATGTGAGCGCCGGCGGCTGCAGCAGAACCTCACGCCTAATGACATGGGCGTGGCCTGGCGGTGAAACATCTACCACTAAGCGTGCAGCAGTCAGCGTGTTCAATTCCAAATCTCTCCGCAGTGTCTCGTGGTGTGAGAGCATGTGACGCTATTGATGGTGATCCTTCAGACGGGGACGTTAAATTTGGCGGCCACCTTGGTGCTATTCGAGAGTAGTAGGCTTTGTGCCGGCACCGGGTTTGACCTTCTCCTTTCTCTCATCATCACATATCCATCACCGCCATCTACACGTATCAGTTACACTAACCACACAAGCCTCACACCTTGCGAAGGAGAAGTGTCATTATCTACGAACGACAGGAGAAATCTTTCCAATTAGACGGCTGATCCTGCCTCTCGGGGTCTCCGATTCAGTCATGCCATAGGACATTACCGTTTTATTTACATTAAAATGTATTAATCACGGAATAAATTTCTACTGATAAATGTGCTGTGTCATTCACCCAGTAAACAATATGATCCTTTAGATGCATCATGGCTTAGACTTGGCAACTCTGAATCCAGATCGACAGATTTTCTTGTAAATTATATACTTCATACATTCACAGGCCCTCGCATGTAGAGGAACACTCCTCAACGAAGACTGTGCCACGCCTGGAGAGGCGAAGTCACGTGTGTGGTAATCAAGGGATATTTTCAACTTAATTAAAAATGTGCAGCTCGCAGCAGAAGTGGATGCTGGAATATATTACTGTATGGAGAGTATTATGGAAACCTTATTTGCAGGAGAAAATACTGAACGTGCATTAGAAGATTATTTCTTCTATTTCTTCTAACATACATTCTGATGCATACATCGTCATCGAAGATTCACTACACTGCGCCAAACGACGTCATGTATAGAAAAACTCATAGAGGGAAGACTGCTATCTGAAAGACACCAGTAGACGTAGAAAGGTTGATGTTCGAAATTAACGGACGGGTCGAAGTTGACTTAATAGCAATGTACAAACGTGTTAAATGAGCGCAGACAGAGAGCTCATCTACTTGTTCATCGAAACCTTGATGTGCGTGCCAGTGAAAACGTTAGCATGTTTAATTTGTAATTACATATCCTGTGAGATGTGAAATAACGCAAAAACACGAAGTACAGGGTGGGTGTAATCAAACCTTTGCTACTTGAGAGGGACCCCATGGAAAACGAATGGCCGTAGGGCAATGAAACTTTGTGGAAACATCTGTAACGACATGCAGAATAAAAAATAACGTATACACAATTGAAAGAAACACATTTTAATTCCCACAAAACAAAAGAAATTATAACACGCAAAAGTGTGAGACAAGGTTAGTTTGCATCTTCCATACTTTTTATGACACTGCTCTGCAAAACTTAAGGACGAGAAAGATAAAGTTACACATATTATTAACTGCTCGGTGGAAATGCATGATCGATATAGTCACACACTACCCCTTCCCACGTGGGTCTTTTTAGGACTGAATTCGGCGCTAACTTCATTTTTGTGGATGACTGTATGTTAGCGCGTTGAACAGAACGTGTGGCTCTTGAAACGAGAGGATATTCGGCGTAAGAACTGTCCTGCCCGTTCCCCGACTTAGATCCCATTTCTGCAGCACGACCACATACACCAACGGCCATCCAGCAGCTGTTAATCGCGCTGGTGGAGGAATGGAACGCCCTACAACAAGAACTGTTTAGCAACTTTGTGGCCAGCAGAGTATGCATTGCCATCCGTGGTGACGACACACCCTCTTAAGAAACATATCCCGCCTTTTTTACTGTCCTGGGGAATAACATACAAAGTGAGGAATTCAGTATATTTATTGTCTTTGGTGAAATAATCATTTCTGTTCGTCTCATTGTGTATTTCTTTCAGTTATCTTCTGTTCTATACTGTAGCAGCTCTTTCTAAGTATGGTCCAAGTTTAATCGAGCTGTGTTGCTTGGCAGTGACACATCATGCGAAAGTTACATTCGACCTTAAGTTTTGACACCTGTGTACTTACATACAAACGGAATAGATCGCCACATTCAACCCATTTCGCTGTGTGGTTCTAGCGTATTGAATGAAGACACATGGTCTATGTGATAAGGAGGGGGAGTATTTATTGCTATCGACAAAAATGTTGTATGTGTCGAGTTTAAATTGAGTCTGATTGTGGAGTTATCTGGACGCGGGTAGCAGGCCTAGGTGAACTCATGTTAATTATCGGGTGTTTTACGGGCCACCTGATAACAGTTGTGAAATCATTCAAGGAAAATCTATGCTCAGAAGCGCGGAAATAACCAGATCATGCAATAGTAGTTGGAGGCGACTTTAATCTACCGAGTATAGAATGGGACGTCCATGTTTTCCCTGTAGATGGTATGGACAGACAGTCATGCGAAGTACTTCTGGACGCATTTTCCGAAAACAGCCTTGTAAACTTGTTAGACAACCTTCACGCATTGGAAGTATGTTTTAGACCCTGTAGCTACAAATAGGCCAGGCGTTATCGACAACGTCACTACGGAGAGAGGTATTAGTGATCATGATGTCATCAAAGCGACAATGGTTACTAAAGTTAATAAATCCGTCAAGAAGGCTATGAGAGTATTTATGCTAGAAAAAGCAGATAAACAGTTGCTAGCATCCCACTTAGACAACGAATGGACGTCATTTATTTCCAATATGAGGGAGCAGACGAATTGTGGGCAAAGTTGAAACTAACTGTAAATCGCGCTACGAAGACATAAAATTCGGAAACTGCTAAGGACTTAGATATTGTTGTGCTCTCGATTCAAATAACAACGTTCAAATGTCAACAGACAAAATTTAGTAGAAATTCGTGCGTCAGTAAGGACATCAATGTGCGAAGCATATAACATCTTCCACCGCCATACCTCAGCGAGTGCTCTCGATTCAAATAACAACGTTCAAATGTCAACAGACAAAATTTAGTAGAAATTCGTGCGTCAGTAAGGACATCAATGTGCGAAGCATATAACATCTTCCACCTCCATACCTCAGCGAAAGAGCTTGCCGAGAATCCGAGGAAATTATGGTCATAGGTGAAATCACCTTGCAATTCGAAGGCTGCTATACAGTTACTCGTCGACCAGTCTGGAATGCCGACAGAATCCAGCAAGAGGAAAAGTGAAGTTTTAAACTTCACGTTGAAGAAATCATTCATACTGGGGAAACGTACTAACATACCATAGGTTGATTGTCATGCAGACTCCCGCAAGGAGGACATTGAAACCGGCATCCGTAGCGTAGAAAAGCAAGAGAAAGAGTTGAAAGCAAATTAATGGTCAGGTCTAGATGGAATCCTAATTCGGTTTTACAGAGCATTGCGGCATTGGCTCCTTACTTACCTTACATTTGTCGCGAATCTCTCTTCCATAACGAAGTCACAAGCGACAGCAAAAAAGCGCAGGTAACTCCTGTGTTGAAGAAAGCTAAGCGAATGGACCTGCATAATTGTAGACTAATATCCTCAACATCGGTTGGCTGCAGAATTTTTGAACTATTTCTGAGCCTGAATATAATTAATATAACAAATTTCTTTGACACAGAAAATCTTATATCTACAAATCAGCACGGATTTAGAAAGCATCCTTCACACGATATCCCACAAATCACGGATCGGGGGCAACAGTCAGATTCCATATTCCTAGATTTCCGGAAAGCGTTTGACACGGTGTCCCACTGCAGAATGTTGACGAAGGTCCAACCATGCAGTTTACGTACAAAGATAAGTGAGTAGTTCGAAGTTTTTAAATAACAGAACCCAGTACTTTTCCCTCGACGGCGAGTGTTCGTAAGAGACAGGGACATCGGCAGGGAAGGGTGTCCCAGGGAACTGTACTGGACCCGGGTTCCCGGGTTCGATTCCCGGCGGGGTCAGGGATTTTCTCTGCCTCGTGATGACTGGGTGTTGTGTGATGTCCTTAGGTTAGTTAGGTTTAAGTAGTTCTAAGTTCTAGGGGACTGATGACCATAGATGTTAAGTCCCATAGTGCTCAGAGCCAACTGTACTGGAGCGCTGTTATTCTCTATACACATAAATGATGGTGAGCAGCAGTTCACCGCTGTTCGCTGATGACGCTGTGGTGTACGGGAAGGTGTCGAAGTTGAGTGACTGTAGGAGGACAAAACATGACTCAGACAGAATTTGTAGTTGATGTGACCAATGGCAGCTTGCTCTAAAAGTAGAAAAATGCCTTTAATGCTAATGAGCAGGAGAAGCAACCCTGTAACGTTCGAATGCAGCATTAGTAGTAAATAAATGTGTGACTAGGGCCTCCCGTCGGGTAGACCGTTCGCGGGGTGCAACTCTTTCGATTTGACGCCCCCTTCGGCGACTTGCTTATCGATGGGGATGAAATGATGATGACTGGGACAACACAATACACAGTCTCGGAGCGGAGAAAATCTCCGACCAAGCCGGGAATCGAACCCGGGCCCTGCGAACTGACATTCTGCTGCGCTGACCACATTTTTTTTACTTGTTTTGTTCGATTTTGTTCGTTGCATCTGCTCGGGGCGGACGTCGTAAGAGTTTTTTTTTATTACACTGGGAGCTAACCCTCTGACCGAACACGCTGAGCTACCGTGCCGGCAACTCAGCTACCGGGGTCAGACAGCATTGGTAGTGAGCTGCTTGAACCAGTCAGGTCGATTAAATGTCTAGGCGTAACTTTGCAAAACGATGTGAAATGGAATGAGCTCGTCATTTGGTAGCAGGGAAGGTGAAAGCTCGACTTAGTTTTATAGGGAGAATTTTGGTGAAGTGCACCTCATCTATGTATAATGGGGACGGCGTATAGAACGCTAATGCGACCCCATTCCTGAGTACTGTTCGAAATGTTTGGGATAGCCACCAGGTCAGATTAAAGGAAGACATCGAAGGAATTCAGAAGCGTGCTGCTAGATTTGTTACCGGTAGCTTCGACCTGAGCGCAAGTACTGCGGACACAACTCGTGAACTCAAACGGGCATCCCCGGAGGGCAGACGACGCTCTTTACGCGACGGACTATTGAGGAAATTTATGGATCTAGCATTTGAAGTTTACTGCGGAATGATTCTACTATCGCCAACGTACATTTCGCGTTAGGACCACGGAGATAAGATACGAAAAATCGGGGGTCGTACGGAACATACAGGCAGTCGTTTTCCCTTCGCTCCATTTGCGAATGTAACAGGAAAAGAAATGACTCGTAGTGGTACATGGTACCCTGCACCATGCACTGTGCTGTGGCAAATGGAGTATTTATGTGCCACGAAAATTTTGATTCATCGTGTCCATTTCTCATAGGTGCTATGGAAGAGTACAGGACGTAGTTAATACTGCTAGAAAACAGTATCTTTTATGTACGAGTATCTGCGGTGGCTTGTTCCCTGTTTATGTAGAATATGTACATCTATATCAACTCTATGCAAACTATTGCAAAGAGCTTGTCTGAGAGAACTCCTCATTTTCACATACCGTATATCGTGATTTTTACCAGCTTCATTCGCATATGGAGCACGGGAAGAATAACTGCATAAATAGTTTTGAGGAAGCAATAATTCAATCTAATCCTATCACGATGGTCACTTCTGAAGCGATATATAGCGGGTTGTAGTATATTCATAGGTTATTTAACTAGTAGCCTTTTGAAAGTTTGGAGTAGGCTCTCACGAGATAGGAGACGTTTATCTTCAAGAGCTTGCGGGTTTAAGTTTTTCCGCGTTTCCACGACGCCTTTCTCGAGAATCAGTCATATTTCTGACCATTCGTTCAACTAATCTTTGAGTGCATTTCAGTACTCCCTGTTAGTGCTATTTCGTATATATCAAATACACTTCAGCAGTATTCTAGACCTGATTGTACGAGTGTTTTGTCAACAGTCTCACTGACAGCATTTTCCCAGTACCCTACTAATGACTCGCAATCAGCTTCACACTTTACCCAAGACTGAGCCTATGCGATCATTACATTTCATACTTATTTTACTGTTGAGAGCCTGACGTTTAAGCGAGCTGGTACGCTAGTTCGACTCGAAGAGCCTTTCAAAATAAGAAAGGAGACACACCGCGACAAGTAATTATAATTTTTTTATCATCGTCTCGAAAATATAAAGTAATATATATTTAATTAGCTGAGTACCCGGCCTTGTCCAGGTGTGTACTTATTCCTATCATCCACCTCTTTCTGTCAGAGTCCTGTTACCCCTCTCTGTCCATCACCTCCTCCCTCTCTCTCTCTGTACACCTCCTCCTCCCTTCTCTCTGTCCACCTCCTCCTGCTCCTCTCTCTGTCCACCTCCTCCTGCTCCTCTCTCTGTCCACCTCCTCCTGCTCCTCTCTCTGTCCACCTCCTCCTGCTCCTCTCTTTGTCCACCTCCTCCTGCTCCTCTCTCTGTCCACCTCCTCCTGCTCCTCTCTCTGTCCACCTCCTATTGCTCCTCTCTCTGTCCACCTCCTCCTGCTCCACTCTCTGTCCACATCCTCCTGCTCCTCTCTCTGTCCACCTACTCCTGCTCCTCTCTCTGTCCACCTCCTCCTGCTCCTCTCTCCGTCCACCTCCTCGCTCCTCTCTCTGTCCACCTCCTCCTGCTCCTGTCTCTGTCCACCTCCTCCTGCTCCTCTCTCTGTCCACCTCCTCCTGCTCCTCTCTCTGTCCACCTCCTCCTGCTCCTCTCTCCGTCCACCTCCTCCAGCTCCTCTCTCCGTCCACCTCCTCCTGCTCCTCTCTCTGTCCACCTCCTATTGCTCCTCTCTCTGTCCACATCCTCCTGCTCCTCTCTCTGTCCACCTCCTCCTGCTCCTCTCTGTCCACCTCCTATTGCTCCTCTCTCTGTCCACCTCCTCCTGCTCCTCTCTCTGTCCACCTCCTCCTGCTCCTCTCTCTGTCCACCTCCTCCTGCTCCTCTCTCTGTCCACCTCCTCCTGTTCCTCTCTCTGTCCACCTCCTCCTGCTCCTCTCTCTGTATATCGGCTCTTCCCCTCTCTCTCTCTCTCACCGAGCGAGCTGGACTCGCATTCGGAAGAACGATGGTCAACCTGCCTCCGGTCATCCTGATTTAGGTTTTCCGCGATTTCCTTAAAGTGCTTCAAGCAAATGCCGAGTGGTTCCTTTGATAGGGCGGTGCCGACTTCCTTCCCTAATCCAATGGGACTGACGACCTCGCTGTTTGGTCCCCACCCCAAATCAACTAACCAACCAATCCTCTCTCTTTCTGCTCAAGTGCTCCTCTCCCCTCTGCCCATCTGCTCCTTCCCCCTCTGTCCATCCCGAAGGAACCATGCCGACATTCGCCTTCAACGATTTAGGGAAATCATGGAAAATCTAAATCACGTTGGCCAGACGCGGGTTTGATCGGGAGAATGACGATTCAAACTCTCGTCCGACCATCCTGATATAAGTTTTCCGCGATATCTCTAAGCCGCTTGAGGCAAATACCAGGATGGTTCCTTCGAAAGGGTACGACCGCTTTCCTCCTCCATCCTTCCCTCATTCTACCTTGCGCTCCGTCTCTAATCACCTCGTTGTCGACAGGACGTTAAACACAATCTCCTCCTCCTCGTCCTGTCCACCTCCTCATCCTACCCTCTCATTTCATCTCCCCCCCCTCCCCCGAACCTCTCAATCTATCTCTTCCTTCTCCTGTCATAGTCCCTCACCTCCTCTTTCCTTTTCCTGTCTATCTCCTCCTCTCCCCTCTCTCCGTCCATTTCCCATTCCCTCACTCTTTGTCCATCCTGATTCCCCCCCCCCCCTCTCTATCGATCCATCTCTTCCTCCACGATCTCTTTCCACGTAAGCCACCACCCTAATAGGAGTCTGGTGGTTCTTACCAGCACAGTATTTGTTCCCAGATTGTAGCTAATACATCTACCAAATTTGGTTGAAATCGTTCCAGGGGTTTAGGATGAGCTTTCTACCCATGTCTTTGCCCAAGTCAAATACATTCCCCATATACTTAATACAATTCATGCGTAGCTGTACAAATATTTCATCTGTATCTCTAGCGAGTTTCGCTTTGCAGTTTCATTTTCACGTTGCACAATATTTACGACGGCATATCTCCTGTAGTATGTCGCGCAATGACCTAATTTTGCTGGTACAAGTATATTAGTGGAATATGTGAATACTAACTACAAAATGTGTCACAAATACTGTTAATACTAAAGAGGTAATAAATTAATATGTCATGCTTCATGCGGCAGTTTTACTGTACGATCAGCGAAAATGTAGTAAGCGATAAACTTCTTTTTTTTTCATCGTTTTATGTGGACTGACAGTGAGAAAAAGCTTCGTAAAGGTTGGAAATTATGTGTGACGTTTGTTGCAAGTCTCGAAGTGTCTTCTTTCTCAAATACTGGATGAATAAAGTATGGGTAACCATGCGTCGTGGATCGCGCTACTTCTTCACCCCCACCCCCAGCCCTTTGGTAGGTAAGTAGTTCTTAAACCCACAGCGATTGCTTCCAGACTGTATGATATGTTTGCCAAGTCTGGTTGAAATTGATTCAATGGTTCAGGAGGAGATATGGAATATACATAAATACGTACATCCACTTTTATAATATACAGGGTGATTCTAAAGTCACTATATATTTTGTACTTAAACAAATTTTATTAACCAATAGGTAATGGCACTGCAACTTATGTTACAATACGACATAATTTCAATATGACCACCTTGCATGTCTAGGCACCCCCTCCCCCCCCCCCCCCCTAGCGCTACACTGTAGACCGAAAAACCTGCCCAAGCATATCTGGTGTAACATCAGCAGCTGCGGCTCGAATCCGCTGTGTTAAGTGTTCAGTGCTGCGGATCTTCACCTGGTGTACCTTAGACTTGATAAACCCCCATGCAAAAAAGTCTAAGGGTGTCAAGTCAGGAGAGCCGGGTGCCCATATCCGTGGAGAGGCATGACCAATCCATCTGCCGGGAAATGCTTGATTCAGATAAGCCCGAAAAGCGAGGGCAAAATGGGATGGTGCACCATCCTGTTGAAAAACAACAGTATCTATAATCCCATCAGATATCAACTGGGGCTCCAAAAACTGTTCCGACATATCTAGGTATGTGGTTCCAGTAACGGTTTGTTCTGCGAAGGAGAAGGGCCCGTACACTGTTGACCTCGTTATCCCTAAGCACACGTTCACTTTTGCTGTGTGCCGTTGCCGCTCCTGCAGCACACTTGGTTGTTCGTCTGCCCAGAACCTGCAGTTGTGTCTGTTCACGTATCCACAGGAATGGAATGTAGCTTCATCACTGAACAAGACATTTTGCATCAAATTATATTTTTCCACAGCTTGTTGCAGGTCGTGACACATAGCTTGTCTGGCTGCGTAGTCCTCCGCTTCAAGCTTATGTACGACCTGGATATGGTATGCACATTTGTGCAGCTTGTAACGAAGAACTCTCCATACAGTGGTTTGAGGAATCCCAAGCTCCCTACTAACTGTCCTGGTACATCTACATCTACACTCCTGGAAATGGAAAAAAGAACACATTGACACCGGTGTGTCAGACCCACCATACTTGCTCCGGACACTGCGAGAGGGCTGTACAAGCAATGATCACACGCACGGCACAGCGGACACACCAGGAACCGCGGTGTTGGCCGTCGAATGGCGCTAGCTGCGCAGCATTTGTGCACCGCCGCCGTCAGTGTCAGCCAGTTTGCCGTGGCATACGGAGCTCCATCGCAGTCTTTAACACTGGTAGCATGCCGCGACAGCGTGGACGTGAACCGTATGTGCAGTTGACGGACTTTGAGCGAGGGCGTATAGTGGGCATGCGGGAGGCCGGGTGGACGTACCGCCGAATTGCTCAACACGTGGGGCGTGAGGTCTCCACAGTACATCGATGTTGTCGCCAGTGGTCGGCGGAAGGTGCACGTGCCCGTCGACCTGGGACCGGACCGCAGCGACGCACGGATGCACGCCAAGACCGTAGGATCCTACGCAGTGCCGTAGGGGACCGCACCGCCACTTCCCAGCAAATTAGGGACACTGTTGCTCCTGGGGTATCGGCGAGGACCATTCGCAACCGTCTCCATGAAGCTGGGCTACGGTCCCGCACACCGTTAGGCCGTCTTCCGCTCACGCCCCAACATCGTGCAGCCCGCCTCCAGTGGTGTCGCGACAGGCGTGAATGGAGGGACGAATGGAGACGTGTCGTCTTCAGCGATGAGAGTCGCTTCTGCCTTGGTGCCAATGATGGTCGTATGCGTGTTTGGCGCCGTGCAGGTGAGCGCCACAATCAGGACTGCATACGACCGAGGCACACAGGGCCAAAACTCGGCATCATGGTGTGGGGAGCGATCTCCTACACTGGCCGTACACCACTGGTGATCGTCGAGGGGACACTGAATAGTGCACGGTACATCCAAACCGTCATCGAACCCATCGTTCTACCATTCCTACACCGGCAAGGGAACTTGCTGTTCCAACAGGACAATGCACGTCCGCATGTATCCCGTGCCACCCAACGTGCTCTAGAAGGTGTAAGTCAACTACCCTGGCCAGCAAGATCTCCGGATCTGTCCCCCATTGAGCATGTTTGGGACTGGCTGAAGCGTCGTCTCACGCGGTCTGCACGTCCAGCACGAACGCTGGTCCAACTGAGGCGCCAGGTGGAAATGGCATAGCAAGCCGTTCCACAGGACTACATCCAGCACCTCTACGATCGTCTCCATGGGAGAATAGCAGCCTGCATTGCTGCGAAAGGTGGATATACACTGTACTAGTGCCGACATTGTGCATGCTCTGTTGCCTGTGTCTATGTGCCTGTGGTTCTGTCAGTGTGATCATGTGATGTATCTGACCCCAGGAATGTGTCAATAAAGTTTCCCCTTCCTGGGACAATGAATTCACGGTGTTCTTATTTCAATTTCCAGGAGTGTACATGGTTACTCTGCAAATTCACGCTTAAGTGCCTGGCAGAGGGTTCATCGAACCATTTTTATACTACTTCTCTATCATTCCACTCTCGAATGGCACGTGGGAAAAAGGAACACATAAATCTTTCCGTTCGAGCTATGATTTCTCTTATTTTATTATGATAATCATTTCTCCCTACGTAGGTGGATGTCAACAAAATATTTACGCATTCGGAAGAGAAAGTTGGTGACTCAAATTTCGTAAATAGATCTTGCCGCAAAGAAAACCGCCTTTGTTTCAGTGATTGCCACCCCAACTCGCGTATCATATCAGTGATAATCTCACCCCTACTGCGCGATAACACGAAACGAGCTGCCCTTCTTTGCACTTTTTCGATGTCCTCCGTCAATCCTACCTGGTTAGGATCCCATACCGCGTAGCAGTAGTCCAGCAGAGGACAGACAAGTTTAACGCAGGCTGTCTCTTTAGTGGGTTTGTCGCATTTTCTAAGTGTTCTGCCAACAAAGACCAGTCTTTGTGTCGCCTTCCCCACAATATTATCTATGTGCTCTTTCCAGTTTAAGTTGCTCGTAATTGTAATTCCTAGGTATTTAGTCGAATTGACAGCCCTCAGATTTGTGCGATTTATCATATACCCAAAATTTATCGGATTTCTTTTAGTACCCATGTGGATGACCTCGCACTTTTCTTTTTCTAATGCTAATTGCCACTTTTCGCACCATACAGAAATTCTCTCTAGATCATTTTGTAATTGGAATTGATCGTCTGATGTTTTTACTAGACAGTAAATTACAGCGTCATCTGCAAACAATCTAAGGGGGCTGCTCAGATTATCACCTGGATCATTTATATAAATCAGGAATAACGGAACGCCAGATAACATTTCTGTTCTACTCGATGATTTAGCGTCTATCACTGCGAACTGTGACCTCTTTGAGAGGAAATCACGAATCCAGTCACTCAACTGAGACGATACGCCATATTTACGCAATTTGATTAATAGTCGCTTGTGAGGAACGGTATCAAAAGCCTTCTGGAAATCTAGGAATATAGAATCGATCTGAGATCCCTTGTCGACAGCACTCATTACTTCAAGGGAATAAAGATCTAGCAGTGTTGCACAAGAACGATATTTTCTGAATCCGTGGTTGTTATGTATCAATAAGTTATTTTCTTCAAGGTGATTCATAATGTTCGAGTACAGAATATGCTCCAAAATCCTACCGCAAATTGAGGTCCGTGATATGAGTCCGTAATTCAATGGGTTACTCCTATTTCCTTTCTTGAATATTGGTGTGACCTGTGCTACTTTCCAGTCTTTAGGAACAGACCTTTTGTCAAGTGAGCGGTTGTATATGATTGCTAAGAAAGGCGCTATTGTGTCTGCCTACTCCGAGAGGAACCTGACTGGTAGACCATCTGGACCGGAAGACTGTATTTAGTAACTCCGCTTTAGTGGCACCATCATCGGTAACATTTCCATCACTATCGTGCATTGATGGTATTGACTGTTTTTTGCTACTGGTGTACTTTACATACGACCAGAATCTGTTTGGGTTTTCTACCATATTTTGAGACAATATTTCATTGTGGAAACTATTAAAAGCATCTCGCATTGACGTCCGTACTTAACTTCGAGCTTCCGTGAAACTTAGCCAGTCTTGGGGATTTTGCGTTCTTCTGAATTTGGCATGCTTTTTTCGTTACTTTTGCAACAGTGTTATGATGTGTTTTGTGTACCATAGTGGATCAGTCCCGTCTCTTATTAACTTAGTGGTATGAATCTATCTATTGCTGTCGATACTGTATCTTTGAATTTGAGTCATATCTGGTCTACACTTACATAATTTGCTTGGAAGCTAGATGCGGAAGGGCTACGTGTGATCGCATCCTGCACACTTTGCACGATGTCTGGCGTTATGGTCGGCCCCCCTGGACGTTCTTCATCTGCAGCACTATCAGTGCGCTGGAATTTATTGACGAGTGTCTTGATAGCAAACCTGGTGGGGCCTGTTTTCCGGAATCGACGGGCAAAGTCTGTCCGCACCTGTTCATACGTCATTGCACGAAGACGAGCAGAAACAACAGCGATTTGTTCTTCTTTAGTTAGCATTCTGGCGTAGTACGTGCAAAAAAATTTTCCGTTACTATATCACTGAAATGTATATCGACTTACTATATCACTGAAATGTATAGTGACTTTAGAATCACCCTGTATACGGATTTGCTGTTTGCTCGCAGGTACATGTCTGCAGTCTGGTACGCATTGATATCCCCACTCCACAGTTCCACGAAACGCCGCTGTGAGAGCCGAAACAAAATTTCGCAGCCTATTAATAAAGCTGAGTGCTCTCAGGTAATTCGTTTTCTGCATTTAAAGAGGAACCGCTCTGCAGCTATCCATGTTGAGTTCGAAATATACGCTATCAATGGGCCACCATATAACACAGTGGCGCAACGCTGCCAATGACATCAAATGTCTAAATGACGAAGAACGAAGTGGTAGATCCTCTCTCTGTGAAAACCGCCCGATAAGTGGTGGACCTCGTGCTTAAATATCGACAATTCCGGTGATAGTGGAAAAGTAAAAAATTAGTTAAAAATTAACTTTCTACTTCATTCATGACAGTTTGAACATGAACCCGCTGGGTTCCGTGACTGCTCACATCCATCCAGAACACCCGTCACCCGAGGCATCTGAGGAAACGTTGCAGCATTTTCAGAGCTTTCGAGACGATATCTTTAGCTGCCTAATTACCACGGACGAGTTCTGTGTGTATCACTATGACTCCGAGACGAATCTAGTAGTGGAAGCACGTGACTTATTCGCCTCCTAAAAAGGCGAATGTCCAACTTTCGTCAGTAAAGGAGATGCTGAGTGCTTTCTGGAATACCCATGGTGTGGTGAAAACTGATTTTGCTTGTAAGAGGCAATATGTCACTGGAAAAAACTACAGAAATCTCCTCGAAAAGTAAGCGAAAAATATACCTATTCAAAAAAGCAGATAAAAATTCGCTTGACGCCTTCCTGAGAGACAATCTCTACTCATTCCAAATTAATAATATAAATCTAGACCAGATGTGGCTTAAGTTCAAAGAAATACACTCCTGGAAATGGAAAAAAGAACACATTGACACCGGTGTGTCAGACCCACCATACTTGCTCCGGACACTGCGAGAGGGCTGTACAAGCAATGATCACACGCACGGCACAGCGGACACACCAGGAACCGCGGTGTTGGCCGTCGAATGGCGCTAGCTGCGCAGCATTTGTGCACCGCCGCCGTCAGTGTCAGCCAGTTTGCCGTGGCATACGGAGCTCCATCGCAGTCTTTAACACTGGTAGCATGCCGCGACAGCGTGGACGTGAACCGTATGTGCAGTTGACGGACTTTGAGCGAGGGCGTATAGTGGGCATGCGGGAGGCCGGGTGGACGTACCGCCGAATTGCTCAACACGTGGGGCGTGAGGTCTCCACAGTACATCGATGTTGTCGCCAGTGGTCGGCGGAAGGTGCACGTGCCCGTCGACCTGGGACCGGACCGCAGCGACGCACGGATGCACGCCAAGACCGTAGGATCCTACGCAGTGCCGTAGGGGACCGCACCGCCACTTCCCAGCAAATTAGGGACACTGTTGCTCCTGGGGTATCGGCGAGGACCATTCGCAACCGTCTCCATGAAGCTGGGCTACGGTCCCGCACACCGTTAGGCCGTCTACCGCTCACGTCCCAACATCGTGCAGCCCGCCTCCAGTGGTGTCGCGACAGGCGTGAATGGAGGGACGAATGGAGACGTGTCGTCTTCAGCGATGAGAGTCGCTTCTGCCTTGGTGCCAATGATGGTCGTATGCGTGTTTGGCGCCGTGCAGGTGAGCGCCACAATCAGGACTGCATACGACCGAGGCACACAGGGCCAACACCCGGCATCATGGTGTGGGGAGCGATCTCCTACACTGGCCGTACACCACTGGTGATCGTCGAGAGGACACTGAATAGTGCACGGTACATCCAAACCGTCATCGAACCCATCGTTCTACCATTCCTAGACCGGCAAGGTAACTTGCTGTTCCAACAGGACAATGCACGTCCGCATGTATCCCGTGCCACCCAACGTGCTCTAGAAGGTGTAAGTCAACTACCCTGGCCAGCAAGATCTCCGGATCTGTCCCCCATTGAGCATGTTTGGGACTGGCTGAAGCGTCGTCTCACGCGGTCTGCACGTCCAGCACGAACGCTGGTCCAACTGAGGCGCCAGGTGGAAATGGCATGGCAAGCCGTTCCACAGGACTACATCCAGCATCTCTACGATCGTCTCCATGGGAGAATAGCAGCCTGCATTGCTGCGAAAGGTGGATATACACTGTACTAGTGCCGACATTGTGCATGCTCTGTTGCCTGGGTGTATGTGCCTGTGGTTCTGTCAGTGTGATCATGTGATGTATCTGACCCCAGGAATGTGTCAATAACGTTTCCCCTTCCTGGGACAATGAATTCACGGTGTTCTTATTTCAATTTCCAGGAGTGTAGTATCGGCAGCAATTGAGAGATTTATACCAAATAAATTAAAAACGACGGAGCTAATCCTCCTTGGTACACAAAACGGGTTAGAACACTGTTGCAGAAACAACGAAACAAACATGCCAAATTCAAACAGACGCAAAATCTCCAAGATTGGCGAACTTTTACAGAAGCTCTAAATTCAGCGCGGACTTCAATGAGAGATGCATATAACAGTTTCCACAACGAAACTTTGTCTCGAAACCTGGCAGAAAATCCAAAAAGGTTCTGGTTGTATGTGAACTACGTTAGCGGCAAGAATCAATCAATGTCTTCTCTGCACGATAGCAATGGAGATACTATCGAAGACAGTGCTGCCAAAGCAGAGTTACTAAACACAGCCTTCCGAAATGCCTTCACAAAAGAAGACGAAGTAAATATTCCAGAATTCGAATCGAGAACAGCTGCCAACATGAGTAACGTTGAAGTAAATATCCTCGGAGTAGTGAGCAACTAAAACCACTTAATAAAAGCAAGTCTTCTGGTCCAGACTGTATACCAATTACGTTCCTTTCGGAGTATGCTGATGCATTAGCTCCATACTTAACGATCATATACAACCGTTCGCTCGACGAAAGATCCGTACCCAAAGACTGGAAAGCTACACAGATCACGCCAATATTCAAGAAAGGTTGTAGGAGTAATCCACTAAATTACAGGCCCATATCGTTAACGTCGATATGCAGCAGGATTTTGGAACATATTTTGTGTTCGAACATTATAAATTATCTCGAGAAAATGGTCTGTTGACACACAGTCAACATGGGTTTAGAAAACATCGTTCCTCTGAAACACAACTAGCTCTTTATTCACATGAAGTGTTGAGTGCTATTGACAAGGGATTTCAGATCGATTCCGTGTTTCTGGATTTCCGGAAGGCTTTTGACACTGTGCCACACATGCGGCTCGTAGTGAAATGGCGTGCTTATGGATATCGTCTCAGGTATGTGACTGGATCTGTGATTTCCTGTCAGAGAGTTCACAGTTCGTAGAAATTGACGGGAAGTCATCGAGTAAAATAGAAGTGATTTCTGGCATTCCCCAAGGTAGTGTTATAGGCCCTTTGCTGTTCCTTATCTATATTAACGATTTTGGAGACAATCTGACCAGCCGTTTTCGGTTTTTTGCATATGACGCTGTCGTTTATCGACTAATAAAGTCATCAGAAGATCAAAGCAAACTGCAAAACGATGTAGAAAAGATATCTGAATGGTGCGAAAAGTGGCAGTTGACCCTAAATAACGAAAACTGTGAGGTCATCCACGTGAGTGTTAAAAGGAACTCGTTAAACTTCGGTTACACGATAAATCAGTATAATCTAAAAGCCGTAAATTCAACTAAATACCTAGGTATTATAATTACGAACAACTTAAATTGGAAGGAACGCATAGAAAATGTTGTGGAGGAAGGCTAACCAAAGACTGGGTTTTATTGGCAGGATACTTAGAAAATGTAACAAATCTACTAAGGAGACTGCCTACACTACGCTTGTCCGTCCTCTTTTGGAATACTGCTGCGTGGTGTGGGATCCTCACCAGATAGGACTGACGGAGTACATCGAAATAGTTCAAAGAAAGGCAGCACGTTTTGTATTATCGCGAAATATGGGAGAGAGTATCACAGAAATGATACAGGATTTCGGATGGACATCATTGAAAGAAGGGCGTTTTTCGCTGCGACGGAATATTTTCACGAAATTCCAGTCACCAACTTTCTCCTCCGAATGCGAAAGTATTTTGTTGACACCGACCTACATAGGGAGGAACGATCACCAAGATAAAATAAGGGAAATCAGAGCTCCTACGGAAAGATATAGGTGTTCATTCTTTCCGCGCGCTATACGAGATTGGAATAATAGAGAATTGTGAAAGTGGTTCGATGAACCCTCTGCCAGGCACTTAAATGTGATTTGCGGAGTATCCATGTAGATGTAGATGTAGATGTAGATGTAGATGCGGGAGGCTGTGAAGTCGATGGGTCCCGGGAAGCTGCCTGAGGGGCTGGTATTGATACATGGCAACGCTCCATTTCCTTCTGAACAGAAAAGTCACGCAAGCTGCTTCTTTGGATTATCAAATTTTCCCTCGCTTGAAATTACAGGCTGTGACTTCTTCTTATTTCCTCTGATGCAGGAATAACTGCGTCGCAGGCACTTCCACTA
Organism: Schistocerca nitens; assembly: GCF_023898315.1. NCBI lineage: Eukaryota > Metazoa > Arthropoda > Insecta > Orthoptera > Acrididae > Schistocerca > Schistocerca nitens. The sequence goes on along the minus strand of NC_064616.1, from coordinate 614,726,318 downwards.
TGACGCCGAAGTGATTTTCGAGGTGGAATATTTCCTGAACAGTCAAATTGCTGATTTGTAGAACCAGGGTGTTCGCCAAACCCTCCGTCATTTGGAAAAATGTGTCACATTGAAAGATGTGCATACTCTAAGACAAAAATAAAACTACGCAGCACAAAGGAATTATCTGAACGGGAAGGAAGTCGGTAGTTGTGATGTACAGGTACAAATAAACAAATGCTTACATTTTCACAAAAGTTGGACGGTTAATCAAGAGATAGAGCTTCACAAAAAACGCAGGTCAGTCACTCGTTGGTCCACCTCTCGTCCTCACGCAAGCAGTTATTCGACTTAGCAATGACTGACAGCGTTGTTGGATGTCCTCCTAAGGGATACTCTGACAAATTCTGTCCAATTGGTGCGACAGATCCTCAAAATTCTGAGTTGGTTTGAGGGCCTTGCTTGTAATGCTCCAAACTATCTCAATTGGGGAGTGATCCAGCAACCTTGCCGGCCAGTGGAGGGTTTGTCAAGCACGAAGACAAACTGTACAAACTCTCGCCGTGTGCAGGCGGACATTATTTTGCTGAAATGTAAGCCAAAAGTGGTTTGCCTTGAAGAGAAACAAAACGGAGCATAGAATATAGTCGGCGTATCACTGTGCTGTAAGAGAGCCGCTGGTCATCGTGGCTCAGTTCGAAGCGAAACTCATCACTGAAGACAATTCTACTCCAGTCAATAAAATTCCAGCCCGAAGACGTATCTGGAGACGGCCCCGATAGTGATGGGATACCAGTCAGAATGTCGCCCGCCATACGGTCCTACAGCGAGGAATGATGGTCTGGGATTCCGTTTCTTTTCATAGCCGGACCCGTTTGGTTGTCATCCGAGGCATCCTTACATCACAGCAGAACGTCGACGGTAGTCTACGCCCCGTTTTGTAGCCCTTCATGGCCAACCACCCTGATCTTACTTTTCAGCAAGATAATGCCCGCCCGCACACGGCGAGAGATTCGACCGCTTGTCGTCGTGCTTGGTAAACCCTACCTTGGCCAGCAGGGTCACCGAATCTTTCCTCAACTGAAAACGTTTGGAACATTATGGACAGTACGATCCGACCAACTGAGGATTTTGACTGTACAGAATTTGGCACGATATCCCTCAGGAAGGTATTCAACAATTATGTCAATCAATGCCAAGCCGAATAATTGCTTGCATAACCGCCAAAGGTGGACCAACGCATTATTTATTTGCTCAGTTTGTGGAACTCTTTCCCTTGAATAGATAACGCAATTTTTCTGAAATTGTAATCATTTGTTTGTCTCTACATGTACATCACATTTACCCATCTCCGTCCCGTTCGGATAATTCCTCCGTGGTCAGGTTCCTTTTCTTTTTTTCTTTTTTGTGTGTGTACAGAAGGACAAACACTAAATTTCATTTCCTCAGCTTGATTCTTTGAAAGTTATTATTACCCTTCATAATCACGCGGAAGCGGTATACGAATGTAAAAAGGATTCTTAGTTACGCTTGAAGAGCGCAAACAACGTGAAGCGCGTTACCGTGACATGTTTCCTGTTTGTGTGGGAGAGCGTGCGGCAGTTGTTGACGAGGCTGGAGCGTGGGCTAGGCGCCGCCCCCTGCCTCTGCCGCCACCCCCGCCGCCGGTCAGCCGATCAGATGACACGCCTCTGGCCTCTGGCCGCCTGCCGCCGGCAGCGCCGAATTTCCAATCAATAATAGTGGCTGCCCGCGGCCCCTCCCTCTTTGTTTCATAACAGCGTTAATACCGGCGCCATCTCCCCGCCGCCCCTCCCCGCCTTCGCGCAGCACAGTCGCCAGCCGCCCCTGTCTCCGTCTCCTAAAGTAAATCACGCCGGCGCAACAGGGCTACCCGGAAGAGTAACAGCGCCGCCTTCCGTCACTCTCTTCCCTACACACATATACACTTTCTTACCACGATTTATTCTGTTCTCTACACAGTTCCTGGTGCAGATATTCTGAAGTACTCGACTCGGTACCATACCAACGACCAGTAACGAAAGTACGATTACATGGAGTATAAATAAAACCTGTGTCTGGGTTGGGGATTTCATGGTGGGCAGGACGCAAGACATCGCCTCGGATGGAGAGTTATCGACCGAAGTAGAAGTAACTTCAGGGGTGCCCCAGGGATGTGTGTTGGGGCCCGTGTTGTCCGTGTTGTATATTAATGACCCACCAGACAATACTGACTACAACGCAACGTTTCCCAGATGATGCAGTGATGTGTATTGAAATTCTGTCCGAAAAAGCTGCAAAAATATTCAGTCAGTTCTTGATAAGATTTCAAAGTAATGAAAAAATTTGCAACTTGCTTTAAATGTACATAAGTGTAAAATTACGTGCTTTACAAAACGAAAAAAAAAGTAATATCCTGGCTGCAATACCAGTGGATTACAACTAGAATTAGTCAAATCATGCAAATACTTCGGTGCGACAATGTTATAGAGATCTTGAATAGAATGATCACATTTCCTCCGTCGTACTTAAGGCAACTGACAGACTTCAGATCATCGGCAGGATACGGGGAAAAGGAAGAAAGATTAGAGTTTAACATCCCGTCGATAGCGAGATCATTAGAGACTGAGAATACTGGGTAAATTCAGGCAGTCTACAAAGGAGGTTTCTTACAAATCATTTGTGCGTCCCATTTTAGGGTTATTGCTCAAGTCTAAGGAATCCATGCGAAATAGGACGAACAAAGTATACTGAAAGTATACGAAGACGGGAGGCACCAATGGTGACAGACTCGTTTGACTCACAGAAGAGCGTCATGGAAATGAAAAACCTGAGTTGGTAGAAGCTTGAAGAAAAAGGTAAATTATCCCGCAAAATTTCAAGAACTAGTATCAAGTGAAGACTCGACATATAGTCTTCATCCCTCCATGTATCGTTCCCATAGAGACCGCGAGAACAAACTGGACTGATCACAGCACATACAGAGGCATTTAAGCAGTTATCCTTCCTGTGGTTCATACGTGATTGGAACAAGACGCAACACTAACATGTTGTATCATGATAAGTGCCTTCTGGCATGCACTTCACAGTGATATACAGAGTATTTATGTAGAAGGAGAAGGTAGATCTTACCTACTGCGTTATCAAAACATACTAAAAAGTATTAGTTCTGAGCAAAATCAGTAAATCGAACGAGCTAATTTGTTCAAATGTTCGGTGCCTTAACACATTGAAATGGAAGCCACTAAAATGAAAGCTTGAAATATTGAACTCTGTATTTGAAACCTGCTTCGCATTAGGAGATCATACCCCAGTTACCGCATTTATCAGTCGCATGGATGTGACAATGATATATATAGAAATAAGGAAGTGTGGAATTGGCAAACAGCTCAACCTAACCTGTAGGTAAAAAACCACAGTATGAAATAGGGCGCCCATTTGATTTTACATTGAACATGTGCAGGAACTTGCCCTTCGGCTAGTATCAGTTTATCGTAATTCGCTGGAATTACAGAGTATGCTAAGTGACTGGAAGAATACACAGGCCATTCTAATCTGTAAGAACGGTAACAAGACGAATGCATACAAATATACGCCAATATTACCCACTGCGATTTCTTGTAGAATTATTTAACATATATTGTTCTCGTGTGTGACTCTAATGAAGATAATTATCTCTTACTTCTAAATCAACATGGGTTCCGCAAGCACCAATCGTGTGTATACCACCTTGCACTGTTCATTCATGATATAAGAAAGGTAGCAGAGAGAACCGAGTTCAGATTTATGCCATGTTTCGTCACTTTTCAGAAAGCCATCTACACATATATAGTCCCGCATTGTCTACAGTAAACTAAATACGAGCATGAGAAATCTGAACAGATATATGACTGGAATAAAGGCTTTATACTAGACTGGTCTCAGTCTGTCCTTCTTAAAAAAGAAGCGTTATCAGAGGCGTTTGGCATGCCTCGGTGTAGTGTGGTAGGATCGCTGTGATTTAAGGAAAATGCACTGCCTGACAAAAAAGTGAAGCAACCATGGGACGAAGTGCTCTACCGAGGATTAACGCCTACGGTGTCTGCGGCCAACATCACATCAGGGCTTCGAAGATGTCTAACACACAGTAGACAATTTTCTGGAAGACAGGCGACCATTACCGACCGTCCACCAGGAGGAGACCAAAGCACCGCTATATAGCGTGGGCCACACGAACTTCTTATCTTCTACACGACACTTGATTGAAAACAGACCTGGCTGTATCCTCTTGCCATGTGGTATGTACGACAGCGTTCAGGCCAGACCAGACCAGTTCACTCAGAGTTTTCCCGGCCAGGCGCCGAGTCCACAAGGATTCCATCAATCAGGATTCTCAGTCGAGAGTCGCCTCCGTGCCGTCGCTGCCGATCACGTCTGGCTTTGGGGCTCTGGGAGCTTTCAGCTGTGGACTTAGAGTGCTTGTGGCCTCCTCACCAAAGAAGACAGTGCCTCTGTCGTCGTGGCAACACGTAGAAAAATTTTCTCTCTGCGGGACTTAAAATTTGTTAATTTAGTTTGTACTTAACAGTGAGCGTCCAACGAAACTTTGATTTCCATAACGAGCGTGTTTAACAAACTTATACTCAGTGACCATCAAACAGGCCTTCAACTACCAGAAGTATTACTTTTCTGTATCAAGATGTGACCAGTTTTATGTTTTGTTTTAAACCACATCCGAGCAGACCTGTTATTAATATTTGGTAAATAAACTTTTCAATTACTGCCACCTGGATGATATTTGTGCCACCATTCGCGAGCATATCAGGAGGAGGGCACGAAATGAAGTTTCATGGATTGGGAGTGTATATGATGTTATTTCAGTGATTACAAATCAAATCAAATTTGCAAAGTACTTCGCAATATGAGCCCACTTATCAGTATGACGTTGTACCCTCTCTGGCCTGGAAGAATACACTGATTCCGTTGAGATGGGTGTTATAAAGGCGTTGCATCCTCTCCTAAGGCAAGCTGGCCCAAACTGTTGAAACTGGTCGTTGACATCCTGAGTACTGCCAATGGGACCAGGTTAACGTCCGAACTGGTCCTACACATGTTATACTGACGTGCTTTAACATAACACAGACCATACTGTCCATGCAATGTTACACACACAAAGCAGGATGTCAGTCTCATATCGTTGTGAAGTCAGAATCCCCTCAGTCATTACCAGCCGTGACCTGAAATCATACCTGATAGCTCCCCACACCGTAACACGAGGAGTAAAATCTCTGTGCCACACATGCCGACGATCGTCATCCAGAATAAAGCATAATTGCGATTCATCGCTGAACACAATGTGACGCCATCCATTGCCACTTCATGCTTCCCAGTCATGGCACCACCAAACACAGCCAGTTGTGTTGTGAACGCCAGCCTAAACATGAGATAGTAATTCCCTATTCCGGCTGCTGCTAATCTCCGGTGAGGGGATCCAGAATATTGCAGGGAGTCCATTGCTTGCTCTGAGATGGCAGGCGCCAGTGTGAAAGGGCTGCGAAGTGCTTGGTGCACAATACGACGATCCTCCCATATGGTGGTTAGACGTGGTCGATCGGAATGGACACAATGAGTATGTCGACCCTCATGTTCCCATGAACACCAATATAGGACGACTGTCACATCCAAATGACTCACAAATCTCACAACGGCATGATTCGACATCCAGCCAAATCGAGACCCACTATGAGTACTCTTTCATACACTGTCAGCTGCTGATACAGCTGTCTCAAGTGAATGTGTGACGTCTCCATGTCATTCACAAAGGTGAATCAATATCCTATATAGCTCTCGTCCCATATACACACTGCCGGAACTTGCAACGACTCTAAACAGGAGCAGACAGTTGGAACCCTCACCATTTACATACCAGCTGATGGTTGTAAGACGTCGTGGTCTCCGGATCTTTATTGCTTACTTATTCCACCCTCACAATCATATTTTGCACATCAAGACGCTTCATTCGAACCCAAACTCGATACGATAAAGTCAGTATTGTATGACTTCATGTAAACGATATGCAAATAACTAGTAAATAGCAAATGCGCTCCGAGATGTAAATACACGACGCTGGCGTACACACACACATTCAAGACACAATGGTCACAGGGGCTTTTAGTTTGGGAGAGCAACCGCACTCCAGGACGCTAGTCCCTTCAGAGGTTTTCACAGGGAGCTATCTACGTCGGCCAGTGGCCGCCCGTGGAGCAGACAGCGTGTGCCCCAGTGAAAGGGGGAACGACCCCGTGTTCGGCTTAAAAGCAAATTTCGCTACATTGTGTGGGAGCGCCCAGCCTATGCATTCTTTACAAATATAGCACGCAGTTTCAGAGATTTTCACAAGGAGACAGCAAACACCAAACGCCGATGCTACAGATTTCCGGATTGGTCACCTTAAACGAAACGTTATTCTCCCGTTTTAGAAGCGCAATGCTGATTGGCAGACGATATTTCTGACGCCTTGAGCTGAAGGAGTAATGGAAGAGACCAAAAGATATACCCCTTCACGTCTGGCATGGAGAGGGGCCGTTCTGTTGTCGCTCTTGGAGCGAGAACACGTAACGAGAGCGTGTGCGCTCATACGTGTACTCAAAGAGCGAGGAACAAGTCTCTCCTCAGTACTTCACTGGGAGAAGACCTCTGTCGAGAGCGAATCGGAGTGTGACTCCATATTGAGTCCTTGCGATTAAGCGTTGTTCACTGTGTTGGCCGCCACACTTATTGTGCGGCGTGAATGGACAAAGTTATAGTTAAACGCCTGCGAGCGAATTTTTGAGTGGCATCGTGGTGGACTGGTTATCTGACCAGTGTACCACGCCAATAGTTAGACTAGGGGCGAATAGGAGTCCTTGACTTCATCAAGTCGTAGGGAGAGTTTGATTGGCAAAGGTCAATCCAGATAGAACGAGAGTTATCTTATTTGTCAGCAGCGAGCGGCGCAGACAGCAATCATCGCAGCTTACGGTATTGTGCGTTACAGCTCTTGCGAGCCCCACATTTCCTCCACAACACTACACTTCACTGCATTTCACACGTGACAGCCTCGACTGTACCTAGCAACATTCTAACGGACAATTATTCAAGTTGAGTAGGTGTGGCTCTCAGCCATTCTGCCAAGTCAGTAACAATCTTAAACTTTGTATAGAAATTTCATTGGCGAATCCTATCCTTAATAGGTAACTTAAAATTCCGAAAAGAACCCGGAAATAACGTGTTCAGTTCATAACTAAAAGTGCCATTGTAATTTCTCAGAATTTTTGTAAAATAAATAATAATTTTCGTTAGTTTCATGTTTTTCTTACTCTAACTAGCACTACTCCAGTACCCAAGTATCCCACTAGTTACGTAAGAGATTTTGTGAATATTTGTGTCATTTCCTTACAGCAGACGACTCCAGAAGATATTTATTGCTGGAAGTTTCTCAGGCATTTCCCTGTAGAACGTTAGGAGCGTCTGTCTGACTTCTGTAGTAGTGTGGGGGTGGAAATTGCATCGTGCAGGACCCACAGGGTAAAGGGTACATCTCAGATTAATCCGTTGTGCAGAACGACAGAATAGCACCCTTACGCTCACTTGGTGTGTACGTGTACGAAGTTACATTGGCTTCCGACCATGCGTTTTAGGTGCTTCACATTTTGTCTCAGTCAGCGTACAAAAGATGTGGCGAATTACGTCTGTAGCTTCCTGTTCTCAGACAACGAAGTTGAGTGCTGGAAGTGGCATGTTACAACTGCAAAAATGCGTGCAGGCTATCAATATTTTGTGGGAAGATCCTAAACATATGTAAACGTAATGGGGTGTACGTAAACAGGACGTAAAAATACTGTTTGAAAACGCAATGGTGATCTGACACTGGAATCGACCACAACGTTTATATACCTAGGATTTACTGTTCGCAGCGATTCAGGTGGAACGCTATACTGAGATACACTGGAAGGATTCTGAGCAATTGTATTTAACGCATCAAAGAGGTCGTTTACAAGACCCTCGAACGAAAATACTTGAGAGTTTTTCGTCCTGCTGGCACCCTCCAAACTTGAGTTAGCGGAAGAAGTAGATAATTTTCCAAGACAAGCGTCACGGTTAGTCGTTGTGAAAGTATAAGTGTAATGTTCAACAAACTGAAGTGGGAGACATTACCACACACACACATCGAGCATAGTGGAGAGAGTTATTCACAAAATTCAAGACCTCGCCCTCAGAATGACTCGAGTATCGTACTATTTCCTCCAACATAAACCTACCATAAACGCTACGGCGCTGACGTTGGAGGAATGTGGTCCGAAGATTGGATCTGAGATATGATACTGCGAAAAGAATTTGATAGAACGCTGAAATACCTTAGTCGAAGCAAGGTCCACGGGGTAGACGGCATTCCCACAGAACTGATGATGTCCTTGGGATAGCCTGGTGTGGAAGATGTGTGATACAGGGGAAATACCTCTTACTGGCTTCCGTGTTGAAGTTCAGTGCTGGGAGCACTCTGCGATGTGGTTTTTTCGGAAGACAGTCAGTTCTCCGTCAGTAGATGGTAGGCGACAAGATTACATCAGAACTATTTCGAAATTGCGAAGAGAGTACTCGCCATTGCCAAAAGCATTTCTGGATCTAAAAATACAATCAATGTAGGTTTGCCTTCCTTTTGAGTGTATCTTCTAACACTGGACCGCAATGGTTCAAATGGCTCTGAGCACTATGGAACTTCACTTCTGAGGTCATCAGTCCCCTAGAACTTAGAACTACTTAAACCTAACTAACCTAAGGACATCACACACATCCATGCTCGAGGCAGGATTCGAACCTGCGACCATAGCGGTCGCGCGGTTCCAGACTGTAGCGCCTAGAACCGCTCCGCCACCCCGGCCGGCAATACAGGACCGCACAAATAGATATGGTGCATATAATATTTTTAAGTCTGACACGCTATCGACCCTTGCAAATGAACAGGAGATCTTCCCATCACAAAAAATGCTGGAAACTGCGATTTTGATGCAAGAATTGGTTACTACCGCAAGTCTGCACTGCGCAACTACAACATACTCTTCCCTCGGTACTTCTCTGAGCCATTACGTTCGAATGAGTGAGAGCAGCAGACGTTTTTAGTTAGCAGTTGGATACAACACACAATAGTGTACTCAATAAAACAGTCCGTGTTAATTTTCGAGTACTTTGTGAAGCAGAAATCGTGGTAAACGTATGTGGAGCTATTTTCGCAAGAGTTTAAGGCTGGATTTATTTTGGTAAAAATTCTAGCAAAGACTGTAGAGAAAAACTTAATGGCAAAGTAGGAGCTGTAAGCGTAACTACCCGAAAAGCTTTCTAGCACCAGAAAACATTGCTCGAGTGTAAGAGGGCCTGGAAAAAATATGACGAAATCTCAAGGCTATTTAACTGTGCGAATGAGAATTACAAGATCATCGTGACGAAACAATACCGAAAAGGACTTGCATAAAGCGTCCAACGGACTTTCACGTCTTGATTTTTGCCGGTCGTTTCTGAGTAAATCAGAATCACAACATTTAGATCCTCAATTTTTCATTTCTTCAGACGAGGCCTGGTTCAACTTTTCAGGGTATGTGAACTCAAGGAACGTCCACGATCATGCACCAGAAAATCCCCATCAGTACTTTGAAGAGCCGTTGCACAATCTCAAGATTGGTGTTTGGTGGGCAATGTCTGATGTTCGCACCGTAACGCCATTCATGCATCAAACTATTAATGTTAGCCAGTATATCCAGCAGTCGTTTAATTCACACGTGGATCAACTCACGGAAAATGAACGACAATATGGGTGTTTTCAGAAAGACACAGTAGCAGCACACGCCGCCTTGACAAGCTTGTCACGAGTTCAAGAGGTATTCAGTGAGAAAAGGAAAGAGACAAACTTGCTGCCCTGTGACTTTTACCTGTGGTGCAAGTTGAAATGGCAGATGAACTGAAATAATCCTAACACTGTGGAAGCGCTACCCCAGCAGAACACTGAAAACGCTATTGCTGCTATCTCTCAGGCAGAGCAGCTATGCGTGCTTCGCAGTCTGATAAATCGAACAGCGCTACATCGACGTCAACGGTGACCATATCCAACATCTTCTGGGACCTTCATTAAGAATGGTCAATCCCGCGCCAAACTTATTATAATTATTTTTCAGGGCCAGTTTCATTTTGCCCACCCTGCGTAAATCAGTGTAAGAATACACTATTACGAGCGCTTGCTTTAAAGTAATGCCTCTGAATTTTTTATATGAGAGCTCTTAAGACTTTTTAAATAAAACATTGTTAACGTTCTCATCAAACTATTAATGTTAGCCAGTATATCCAGCAGTCGTTTAATTCACACGTGGATCAACTCACGGAAAATGAACGACAATATGGGTGTTTTCAGAAAGACACAGTAGCAGCACACGCCGCCTTGACAAGCTTGTCACGAGTTCAAGAGGTATTCAGTGAGAAAAGGAAAGAGACAAACTTGCTGCCCTGTGACTTTTACCTGTGGTGCAAGTTGAAATGGCAGATGAACTGAAATAATCCTAACACTGTGGAAGCGCTACCCCAGCAGAACACTGAAAACGCTATTGCTGCTATCTCTCAGGCAGAGCAGCTATGCGTGCTTCGCAGTCTGATAAATCGAACAGCGCTACATCGACGTCAACGGTGACCATATCCAACATCTTCTGGGACCTTCATTAAGAATGGTCAATCCCGCGCCAAACTTATTATAATTATTTTTCAGGGCCAGTTTCATTTTGCCCACCCTGCGTAAATCAGTGTAAGAATACACTATTACGAGCGCTTGCTTTAAAGTAATGCCTCTGAATTTTTTATATGAGAGCTCTTAAGACTTTTTAAATAAAACATTGTTAACGTTCTCATCAAACTATTAATGTTAGCCAGTATATCCAGCAGTCGTTTAATTCACACGTGGATCAACTCACGGAAAATGAACGACAATATGGGTGTTTTCAGAAAGACACAGTAGCAGCACACGCCGCCTTGACAAGCTTGTCACGAGTTCAAGAGGTATTCAGTGAGAAAAGGAAAGAGACAAACTTGCTGCCCTGTGACTTTTACCTGTGGTGCAAGTTGAAATGGCAGATGAACTGAAATAATCCTAACACTGTGGAAGCGCTACCCCAGCAGAACACTGAAAACGCTATTGCTGCTATCTCTCAGGCAGAGCAGCTATGCGTGCTTCGCAGTCTGATAAATCGAACAGCGCTACATCGACGTCAACGGTGACCATATCCAACATCTTCTGGGACCTTCATTAAGAATGGTCAATCCCGCGCCAAACTTATTATAATTATTTTTCAGGGCCAGTTTCATTTTGCCCACCCTGCGTAAATCAGTGTAAGAATACACTATTACGAGCGCTTGCTTTAAAGTAATGCCTCTGAATTTTTTATATGAGAGCTCTTAAGACTTTTTAAATAAAACATTGTTAACGTTCTACCTCTTTAGTCCTCATGCTTACATATTTATTTCTCAACATAGTCACCCTGGCGACAAACACATTCAGCCAAGCAGAGACAAGTTCGCTGACACCGTCACTGCAGAGTGTTTGACTTTGTTGACGGAGCGACAACCACACATCTGCTTTTACCGCTTCATTCACTGGCGAATCTAATAGATTAATTGTGGGTAGGTTTACGTTATATCTTTTTATACATGAGATCATTACATCGATTCCTCTTGGTAGCAAAGTAAGCAATCACTTTACTTCTATATTTCTGATCATTTGTAAGTTATTCAGCCTGCTCTTTTTTTTCTGTGGCAACTGTGCAGAGATAACCTAACCTAACATTTGTCGCTGACCAGAGAAGGCAATTTTTAATTCTTTTAAGAGCGCTCGTGCTTCTTTCAGAAGAAGCTATTGGGACAGGGAATGTAAGAATCAATTTGATACGCTTTGTTGCTTCTTTGTAAATATTTAGAAGGTCCAGAATGAGAATTTCACTCTGCAGCGGAGTGTGCGCTGATATGAAACTTCCTGGCAGATTAAAACTGTGTGCCCGACCGAGACTCGAACTCGGGACCTTTGCCTTTCTCGGGCAAGTGCTAGAGTGAAACATCCCCCAGGCTGTGGCTAAGCCATGTCTCCGCAGTATCCTTTCTTTCAGGAGTGCTAGTTCTGCAAGGTTCGCAGGAGAGCTTCTGTAAAGTTTGGAAGGTAGGAGACGAGGTACTGGCAGAAGTAAAGCTGTGAGCACCGGGCGTGAGTCGTGCTTCGGTAGCTCAGATGGGGCAGTCTGCCTTCGGCAGTGACACAGTGCGGACCGTGTTGCCAGCCGGCCGCACTGTGGTGCGCGCGCCTGTTTGTTTACTCCGGAGCAGCTTCGCGTGTGCGGTGTTGTGAGTCTAGAACGAGATGGCACACTCGTACAGAAAAACGACTTTGAAGTTCAGTTTTGAGAACGACTATACACGACCAAAGGCACACGAGATTGAACGTTTCTTCAGAGAAGAGGTAAAAATCGATCCACAGGAAATCGTGGGAATCAATTTATCGCTCGTTTCAAGCGTCGTCTATGTCAAGCTTGTTGACGAGGCTGCTTGCGACAGACTTCTACAACGATCACCGAACGGGTATCGTTTCTGTCATGCCGACGGGAATGTTGGTGAGGTTACAGTCGATCACGCGGGAATGGGGATCCGCACTATACGAGTCTTCGAACTTCCGTTTGAGGTCCCGTCTGAACTTGTCACCGACGCCTTTCGACCATACGGTACAGTTCTATCCCATGTGGCCGAAAAATGGACGAGTTTTACCACGTATCCCGTTTTAAATGGGGTGAGACAAATACGGATAGAACTGCGCAAGCACGTCCCCTCTTATTTGTACATAGGAGGTCGTCGAGCGATTATAATCTATGATGGGCAACCTCGCACTTGCTCGGGGTGCGGGAAAGAAGGTCACGTCCGCTCGGAATGCCTCCAGCGACGTTTAGTGCAAACTCCACGGGATGACGTTCAGGCGCCACAACAGACGACTGTCTTACCGTTGACCTTTGTGGAAGCCCTGAGAGGCGACGTGAGGGAGATTTCCGATGGGCACCAGCAGCTGCCCTCTATAGAGAACATGGACACCAACGGACTGGAGCTCCGACCATCGGTTCCACCACAACAGACACAGGACACCACACAAGAGATGCAGCTGACGGCCGCTCCAGGCTCATCCGTGGTGGCTGCCAGTGCTTCCACCGAGAGCGTGATAGGCCAGGTCCAAGACGGAGGATACGCAACCCAGACAGCCGATGCGGAAGCAAGGCAACGGAAACAGCGTTCGCCGAAGAGAAGAAAGAAGCGTCGACTGACTTCTGCTGACGATAGCCATAGTCCCGAGGGGACAGTGGACGACAACGACAGTATCGACCTGAGACCAGTGGATTCAACAGATACCGAGATGACGATGCAGGAACTCCACAGCGATGATAACTTGAACTCTCCTTCTGGTGACCGGAAGACGGAAGTGGAGATGACAACTGTCCAAAATCAGAGCGATGACAACGTTACCTCCCATCCTTCGACCTATTCCGGAAATATGCTGGGGGATTGGGCGCAAGAAATGGACCAACAGGAACAGGATGAAAATACGAACGCGACGATTGAGGATAGTCCTGGCCAAAGGCCGGGAGGGGTCGGGAAATGTTGACCAACTTAGTGTGTTGAGGAGCGCCGGGGGTGCAGATGGCCGCTTAATGACACCGCCCTACAACTGATGAACACAAGCCAGGCGTACCGCATTGCCACGATAAACATTAATGGCATACGGACACCGCTTAAAATTCAAATGCTGAAAGATATGTTACGCGCTGCGGACGTGGACATTGTACTCCTACAAGAAGTGCGTTTCACATCGCCGCCAGAGTTCTACGGTTACGAGGCACATTATTCAGTGCACGATGAAAGTGGATGCGGCGTAGCGATTCTCACCAGGGAAGGAATAGGAGTGGAGGACGTCAGGTCTCTCCCTTCGGCACGTGACATAGCGATCACTGTCGACGGCGTTCGTTTCATCAATTTATACGCACCATCTGGCTCCACAAAACGAAGAGAAAGGGCGACATTTTACACCGAAGAGATAGCACCGTTGTTCGCTGGACGCTTTGATAACTATATAGTGGGCGGCGACTTTAATTGTGTCGTCGACAAAAAGGACTAAGTACCTCATTATGTGCCATGCATGGAACTGCGTGCGTTGATTACTGAAATGGCGCTTCTGGATACCTGGGAACTGCAGCATGGTGACAGACCGGGTTATACGTTTGTCACGGGACACTCGGCGAGTAGACTTGATAGGGTGTATGTGACACGAGCACTACGGACGGCGATACTGGATGCCGAAATCTGGCCAGCGGCTTTTACGGATCATATGGCGTACGTTTGTACGATTTCACTAACGCGTCAGAAGATATGGCGGAGTAAAGGTCACTGGAAAATGAATTGTGCACTTCTACGTGACACTGAATGTCACCGGTCGATAGAGGCGGCCTGGGAGACCTGCGTTCGCCGCCAACGAGCCTACACCTCGGTTCTCCAGTGGTGGATTAAATGCGCAAAACCAACGTTACGGAGAACGTTGATACGATACGGGCAGGACAAATCGCAGTGGAACCGCACGACGGCTAATTTTTATTTTACAGCCCTGAGGGAGCTGATGACCCAACAACCATCGCCGGAAAGGCACACGGCCATGCGCAGGATAAAAGCCAAGTTATTACAGCTGACGAGATTAAGAATGGAAGGTATAATGGTCCGGGCGAGATTGGCGGACACAGTTGCTGCCGAAACCCCCTCCATGCACCACGTGGTACGTGAACGCCAACGACGACGCAGGACATTGATCAGGGAACTAATCTCTGAAACTGGCCAGCAAGTTGTGCACCAACGTGATATTGCACATGTGTTTACCGACTATTTCCGCCAGTTATATGGACCTGTACATGTGAACCACGAGACACTACATGATGTCATCTCGGAAATGCCAGATAGAGGACCACCACTGGATGCAGAGACTTTCATCACAGCGATAACAGAGGAAGAGCTGACAGACGCAATTGCCAGGGGGGCACCGAACAAGTCCCCAGGACAGGACGGCTTCCCAATTGAATTTTACCGCGCCTTTGCATACCTCATGGGACGGACCTGGATTCAGATGTACAACGAACTCCTGTTACCGCAGACTGAGATACCTGTCGAATTCACGGAGGGTATCATCATCCCAATACCCAAACCACGCGGTGGCAGAAATCCAGGAGATTATAGACCACTCACTCTCTTGAACTGCGACTATAAGATTTTCGCGCGCATCCTTGGGGCTCGCCTGCGGTCTTCACTTTCTGATAGACTCCTCAGAGATCAAACTTGCCTCGGCGGTAAGAGTAACGTACATACGGCGCTCGGTGACTACCGAGATATCATCGCATTAGCAGCGGCATGCCGAGTGCGTGGGGCACTCGTCGCTATTGACTTCGATCATGCGTTCGACAGAGTGGATCATACCTTTTTGCATGCGGCGATGGGCAGATTGGGAATCCCGCAGGCCTTCATCCTAGTGATCATGCGACTGTTACACGGCGTACGATCAAAGGTCTCGGTGAATGGGCGGGGCACTGACTACATTGTTATTTCAAGGTCAGTTCGTCAAGGTTGCCCCCTTTCGATATTTTTGTATGCAATGGCTTTGGAACCCTGTCTATATGGTCTCCGAAGACGGTTGGAGGGAGTGCCGTTGCCACAACTGACCTTTCATTGCCGCGCTTATGCTGACGATGTGATGCTGGTGGCACGGACAGGTGAAGAAGTACGTACGGCGTTGGCATGGATACAGCGATATGGGATGGCGGCAGGAAGCGTGCTTAATCTACAAAAATCACGCTGCATGAACGTCGGTCGAGGATTACAACCGGGGGAGGAAGGCCCGCTCATCTTAGTTAAGACCATCAAATGCCTAGGTATTACGTTCCACACGGATGTGCAGCGGACAGCAGCGGATAACTACCAACGCATATTGAAGCTGATGCGGACAATGGTGCTGTTACAGAAATTAAGAGCGTTGGATATGATTCAGAGGGTGACCTATGTTAACGTATACCTAGCACCGAGACTCACTCACGTAGCGCATGTCCTGCCTTTAACGCGCACAATGGCATCACGGATACAAGCAACTTTCGGAACCTACGTGAGTGTGGGACACCTGTTTAAGATCCGATACACAACGATTACGCTACCACCTGGAGAGGGTGGACTTGGTCTAGTGAACGTGTATGAAAAGGCACGGGCGTTATTCGTAAGTACGATTTTCCGACAGTGGCGCGGTCAATTTCGCAATATCTCGGGTGCGTTGGCCGATGTACTAGCGCCCACTTCAATGCTGCCCCCAGTCAATGTGGGCCATATTTCACCGAAGCTGTCACATTTCAAGTCTTTTTTTTTTTTTTTTTTTTGGAGCTTAGCTATGTCAGAGATTCCTTCCCAACAACACGACTACCGACGACGCGAGACGTATACCAACTCTTACTGCGCCGGTGCCCCAGGAATACCCTGGAAAAGAAGTACCCAGACAAGAACTGGCGACAGATATGGCGCGTTATACGGAACGTTTACCTCCCAACGTCGGTACGCTCAACATGGTATGTGGTGATAAATAGGAAGTACGCAACGAATCAACGGCGGCACGCGATTCATTTGGCAGACACTCCACTATGTTTAGGCTGCGCAACAGTGGACACTGATGAACATCGTTTAGTATGTAGTGGGACGGCTCCATTGTGGCACTTGGCACAACAGATATTGGCGTTCCTGTTACGCTCCGCCCCTCACACAATTTCATCAGACACACTTTTTTTCCCCCAAGAATCTTATTTCCCGGTCCAAAAAACCAATGCGGTGACATGGGTGCGGGGAATGGTGGTGGGCTACGTATATAACGAATCGGACAAGGACAAAATTGATTTTTGGCATTTTCTCCTGGATGGACACACGAAGCTGCAACAGCATAAGAAATATAGGCAAAACTTCGCTAATTACTTGCGACTTACATTTACCGACCCGCCGGCCAGATGGGGTGTGACGGGTGAGAGATGAGATAGACGAAGAAGCCGAGATAGACATCGATCACACTTACGGACCCTTAGTTAATTTCGAGAAGACGACCCAGTCTTACACCAACGTCTGGAGAACGAGTCGATAGATGGCTCTCTTGCTTTATCGAACGTCGGGTCGTGAGCAGATGTCGCCCCCGACACGAATTTCATTTCATTGCTACAGGAGCATGTTTCTTTTGTATTTGTACTATCCGCAATGTCTTCATGTCTTTCATTTGGGCATTTTCTGTTTTATTCATTTTCTTAAATAATTAATTTTCTCATTAGCCACTATTTGTCAACATAGGGACTTTGTAGACACTATTTATGCGATAGTACCACAAAATGTATGTCAGCAAAGGTGGTAAGCCTGACATTTGATTTAAAAAAAAAAAAAAAAAAAAGATGGTAGAGCACTTGCCCGCGAAAGGCAAAGGTCCCGAGTTCGAGTCTCGGTCGGGCACACAGTTTTAATCTGCCAGGAAGTTTCATTTAGAAGGTCATTGACCATTATAAGTTCAAGAAGATCTACAGGTGGTAAATATTTGTTTTTCATTATGAATTTTCCTAACTCATTTTCGAGTCGTTCTTTGCTGAAGAATGGTTCAGCTGTGAGAAGGCCGTTCAGTTTCGTTGTTGGGAAATGTGATCTATAATTTCTAGATTGTTCTTATCAAGCAACTCTATAGACTGAAATTTCTGAAGATTTCCAAAACGCATTTCCTTTTGCATTATCATTTTGTCTAACATCTCATAAGATACAAACTTCAGGGATTGGAAGTCAGGATCACTAACACTTATTTCACTGTGAAATTTCTTGTTGTAGTTTTCACTACATGAGCTCACAGTTTTTTATGGTCACATCAGCTTTAAAAACTGATGATCGTCTTGATTTCAGCATTAGAGGAATTAATATCTGATGCAACTTTGTGTTGAAGAAATCCATAGAGATCGTCAGCATGTAAAAATATTTCTTTGTAAAAGCAAAGCAGGAAAAGGAACTGAGTTTTATTAAGAATGCTAAGCAAGCCAGAAGCACTGTTGAACGACTCTGCGTCCGTCTTCATCCTCTGTGGTGATATTTTGGAAAATGTCTTTCGGTTCAAGGTATTTAAGATGTATTGTCTGAACAGCTCGTGAATTGCAATTCAAGTATGTTGTACATGTCTGAGGCAATCTGAATCCTTTATTTACTAAGAGTTGTGTTCTGTTTGAGGACTTGCTAAAGTGGATGGAATGCCACAAGGCTGTAAACGACAAGCCTAACTGCAGTGATATTTTTAGAGCAATTTAGCAGCACTAGATTAAGTAACAGTGCAAAAATTAAGCTCGTGGACATTTTGTTAACAAAAGTTTGGACACCTCTATGTTTACCTGCCATTACCGAGGCTCCATTATATGTCTGGCTCACTATTTTCTCAGTAACTCCCCAGGCATCAAGTGCACTGAGTGTAATTTGTGCCGGCCGCGGTAGCCGTGCGGTTCTGGCGCTGCAGTCCGGAACAGCGGGACTGCTACGGTCGCAGGTTCGAATCCTGCCTCGGGCATGGGTGTGTGTGCTGTCCTTAGGTTAGTTAGGTTTAAGTAGTTCTAAGTTCTAGGGGACTTATGACCTAAGATGTTGAGTCCCATAGTGCTCAGAGCCATTTGAACCATTTTTTTTTGTAATTTGTGTTAAACCCTGAGCAGTTTCGTCACTAGAAACTTTGTGAAAACTTTAACTCTTTCTGCGGGACTGTCTTATGCGCAAAACCCGCAAATAATGCTTATTTGTCACTTATAAGGAACATCCAGGGTTTCGTCTGCTTGCACTCCAACAAACCCACATGACTGAATTCTCGTTTAATGTGATCATTAATGACATCGGTAACCGATTCAGTTAATTCGTTTTCAGTTGTGCTTGTTGTTCCTTTGAATCCAGAAGTGCTCTGCAAGTGAACAGTAATAAACTGTTCTTGCGTAGACAAATGATCCAATAACTCGAGGTAATTCTCTTTGTTGTCAGAACTTTCATCTTCAAAGTGTCCCCTGCACCTCTCTAGGCAGGTTCTTATTAGTCCAAGAAATAGACGACACCTATAAGTCTCTCGAATACGAATCTATTTTGTTGCGCAATCGCATTATATTTTGTGGCTAGAAGTTTGGCTCCTTCAGAAATTGAATGAACAGTTCATCCATGAAACAAGAACTGAAAACTCTCTCCATTCTGAGGATTCTTCCTTAAATTCTGATTTCCCCTTTTTTTTCTATTTGTCAAAATTTTTCGTCAAATATACTCCAAGACCGATCAAACAAAATGCATGTGTAACAACATAATTTATTTGTTACAGAGCAATCTGTAATCCAAGAATACTTTTTATACAAAGAAAACAAATTTTCTGCTTTCTTTCCCAACCACTATTCTAATTTCTAATTCCGGTGTGAAATTTCTTATCATTATATGCGCACTTTGTAAGTCCGGCTTGAAAATCGTTTGTCATCTAACGCGTGAAATAAAGACACGATTGTCGCCTCTGCGGAAGCGATAATATAACCAGTGAAACACATGCACTCACGAATTGTACTACTAAAACAAGTTACGTTAAAACAGCACTGAATAGCAAGTGAAATAACACACAATTTCATAGTTGTGGCAGGCCTCAAGCCCACGCTCCTTCGATGTACGTGACTGCCTCCGGCCCTGCCGGTTGCCGCACCGAAACAAGAGGCTATTCCTAAAAGCCTCCAGTGAGATGCGAAACTGGGTAGCACGCATAACGCGACGAACTCTCAACTCATGGATGGATGAAATGGAACTGTAGTAACATACAAAACAAACTTACACTGTTTTCAACGCATTGTAATATTCTAACTCTAATTCTCAGTTTTCTCCAAATATTTGGGTAGGCTAAGCCTCAAAATCCTCTGAAGAGCTTCACCACTGGTTTCATCACTATCAAAGTGATCCCTAAGGGGATCTTTAACTTTCGGAGCCAGATAAAAATCGAATAGGATCTGGTCGGGACTGTGTAGAGGATGATTGATAAAAGTGAACCTAAGGCGTCTGATTGTCGCAGATGTTGCAGTATCGTGCCTGATCTGGCACTGTCTTAGAGGGTGCCCCATGTGTGGAAGAACTCTTCGAAACTCGAATACAACCACGCCGTTTCTCGCGCATTGACATACACTGATGGAAAAAAATCGCAACACCAAGTAGGAGCCGTCGACATAAACGAAAGCTGGAAGGCGTGTTTCTACATCTGAAAGCTGATTGCTTTTGAAATTTCGCACCAGTCACATAAGAGTGGCGCTAGCAGCGCCACTGTGAAGATGCAAACCAGATTTGCTTTAAATAAAAGCTGCAACGGTCGTGAGCGTTAGTTATCTATGAGAATGGACATGGTGAGATGATGTTAGTCAATAATGCCTTTAAGGCGACAAAGACCCTATTATCAACAACTCACGCCCGCATCTCGTGGTCGTGCGGTAGCGTTCTCGCTTCCCACGCCCGGGTTCCCGGGTTCGATTCCCGGCGGGGTCAGGGATTTTCTCTGCCTCGTGATGGCTGGGTGTTGTGTGCTGTCCTTAGGTTAGTTAGGTTTAAGTAGTTCTAAGTTCTAGGGGACTGATGACCATAGATGTTAAGTCCCATAGTGCTCAGAGCCATTCAACAACTCACTAGGTTTCATCAAGGTCGTGCAATAGGGCTATTGCATGCTGGATGTTCCTTCTACGATATTGCAGAAAGACTTGGCAGGAATGCAGCCACTGTACATGACTGCTGAAAACGGTACCCACGCCAGTGTACGATCACAAGAAGGCCGGGTTACGGACAGCCGCGTGACACTGTCGAGAGGGAAGACCATCGTGTTCGGCGTGTGGATGTGGCGCATCGCACTGCATTTGCAGCAGCAACTTGAGCAGCAGTGACACAGCGAACTAATACAAATCTGTTACTTCAAGGACGGCTCCGAGCCAGACACACTATA
Source organism: Schistocerca nitens (assembly GCF_023898315.1). Classification (NCBI taxonomy): domain Eukaryota; kingdom Metazoa; phylum Arthropoda; class Insecta; order Orthoptera; family Acrididae; genus Schistocerca; species Schistocerca nitens. Next base: position 614,705,254 of record NC_064616.1, on the reverse strand, counting down.
GCGTGCATTCCACCGACCTCAAAGCACCGCCATTTGCGGCGTCAGTGGTGTCAACAGAGAGAGCACTAGGGGACAGGTTGGAGGTCTTTCGTGTTTTCTGATGAAAGCTGGTTCTGCCTCGGTGCCTGCGATGGCCTACGTTAGTTAGAAGGAGGTCAGTTGAGGGCCTGTAATCTAACTGTCTGCGCACTAGACACACCGGACCCACACCTGGAGTTGTGATCCGGGGTTGGATTTTATGTGACAACAGGAGCACTCTCGTTGTCATCCAACGCAACCTGATTGCAAATTTGCATTGCAGTCTGGTGATTCGGCGTGTTGTACTGCTATTTATGAACAGCATTTTAGGAGCTGTTTTACAAGAGCAAAACTCTCACCCACATACGGCTGTTGCAGCCCAACATGCTCTACAGGGTGTCGACAAATTGCCTTGGGCTGCTCGATCGCCAGATCTGTCTCCAATCGAGCACATGTGGGACATTATCCGATGACAACTCCAGCGTAATCAACAAGCAGCATAAACCGTCCTTGCATTGACCGACGAAGTGCAAAAAGCATGGAACTCCATCCCGCAAACTGATATCCAGCACATGTACAACAACGCATGCGTGTTTGTATCATTTCATTTAACATTCTAGCGGTTTCACCGTTTATTAATGTACCAGCGTTTCATATTTGCAATGGCTTATCTCGCGCTTACATTAAGCTGTGATCTTCTAGTGTTAATCACTTAAATATGTTACCTAGACAAATGTACACTCCTGGAAATTGAAATAAGAACACCGTGAATTCATTGTCCCAGGAAGGGGAAACTTTATTGACACATTCCTGGGGTCAGATACATCACATGATCACACTGACAGAACCACAGGCACATACACACAGGCAACAGAGCATGCACAATGTCGGCACTAGTACAGTGTATATCCACCTTTCGCAGCAATGCAGGCTGCTATTCTCCCATGGAGACGATCGTAGAGATGCTGGATGTAGTCCTGTGGAACGGCTTGCCATGCCATTTCCACCGGGCGCCTCAGTTGGACCAGCGTTCGTGCTGGACGTGCAGACCGCGTGAGACGACGCTTCAGCCAGTCCCAAACATGCTCAATGGGGGACAGATCCGGAGATCTTGCTGGCCAGGGTAGTTGACTTACACCTTCTAGAGCACGTTGGGTGGCACGGGATACATGCGGACGTGCATTGTCCTGTTGGAACAGCAAGTTCCCTTGCCGGTCTAGGAATGGTAGAACGATGGGTTCGATGACGGGTTGGATGTACCGTGCACTATTCAGTGTCCCCTCGACGATCACCTGTGGTCTACGGCCAGTGTAGGAGATCGCTCCCCACACCATGATGCCTGGTGTTGGCCCTGTGTGCCTCGGTCGCATGCAGTCCTGATTGTGGCGCTCACCTGCACGGTACCAAACACGCATACGACCATCATTGGCACCTAGGCAGAAGCGACTCTCATCGCTGAAGACGACACGTCTCCATTCGTCCCTCCATTCACGCCTGTCGCGACACCACTGGAGGCGGGCTGCACGATGTTGGGGCGTGAGCGGAAGACGGCCTAACGGTGTGCGGGACCGTAGCCCAGCTTCATGGAGACGGTTGCGAATGGTCCTCGCCGATACCCCAGGAGCAACAGTGTCCCTAATTTGCTGGGAAGTGGCGGTGCGGTCCCCTACGGCACTGCGTAGGATCCTACGGTCTTGGCGTGCATCCGTGCGTCGCTGCGGTCCGGTCCCAGGTCGACGGGCACGTGCACCTTCCGCCGACCACTGGCGACAACATCGATGTACTGTGGAGACCTCACGCCCCACGTGTTGAGCAATTCGGCGGTACGTCCACCCGGCCTCCCGCATGCCCACTATACGCCCTCGCTCAAAGTCCGTCAACTGCACATACGGTTCACGTCCACGCTGTCGCGGCATGCTACCAGTGTTAAAGACTGCGATGGAGCTCCGTATGCCACGGCAAACTGGCTGACACTGACGGCGGCGGTGCACAAATGCTGCGCAGCTAGCGCCATTCGACGGCCAACACCGCGGTTCCTGGTGTGTCCGCTGTGCCGTGCGTGTGATCATTGCTTGTACAGCCCCCTCGCAGTGTCCGGAGCAAGTATGGTGGGTCTGACACACCGGTGTCAATGTGTTCTTTTTTCCATTTCCAGGAGTGTAGTTCCGAAATTTCTTTACTCTACATTAATTATTGTTTGGTGTTGCGATTTTTTATCCGTCAGTGTAGTTACGTTACACACAGCCATATTACACTCTATAATTCGGAGCCCTTTAGTGAAAGAGGGCTGCAAAAAAGTAGGCTTGAAGAATAAATATGTAAAATGTTAATAACGTTAGTTTTATTTTAAAAGCTTTAAGAGTTTTCACATGAAAAAATTCAGAAGTATTGCCTTTCAGCGCACTCTCGCACATTTCTTAGAACTTCAAATTTATGTTCTCCCATGTCGCCTTCTAGGTAATTAGTGTTATCATTTTACAGCGGTCACTTATTAAATTGATGAGATGCGAATACTCACATCTGTTAGTACCCGATTTCAATGATATCGGTATTCTACATCCTTCTTGAAGTCTGAGGAAATTACCAATTGAACAAATAATTTCTTCGTGGTTGGTTCTCCCAACGAACTCAATAATTCCGAAGAAATGTCGTCTACTCCGGGTGCCTTGTTTCGGCTTAAATCTTTCAGTGGTTTGTCAATTACTTTTCTCAGTATCGCATCTCCCATCTCGTTTCACCACGTCCTCTTCTCTTTCCATATTATCGTCGTTAGCTTTCTTTGCGTGTTTATTCTGTTCTCCACGCTGTTCAGCACAAACAAACTGTGATCGAAGCTATAATGAGCGTCGGGATAGCAATGTAAGGAGCGGTCAATGGAATCGCGATTTAAATTATGCCTACCGACCTGGCTACAAATCGTAAGAAGCTTTGGTCTTACATAAAGACAGTAAGCGGACCGTAATCAGTCGCTCAATTACCGTGCTGGCACCGAAACGAGGAACGACAGAGATAAGTCCGAAAAACTGAATTCGGTCTTCCGAAACTATTTAACTGCGGATGAAGGTACTGTAATACTTCTTGCAAGCGTACCACGAATGCTGAAACGGCAGATAATGAGTTACGTTATCGTGAAATAGAAAATAAATGAAAATCTCTCAAAAGTGGAAAGGGATGTGGCTCGAATGAGGTACCTGAGAGATTTTACACAGATTATGAGAAAGAAGTTATTCCCCTTCTAGCAGTAGTTTATCGTAGGTCACTGAAGCAACAACGGGCGGCTAGCATCTGCCAAAAAAAAAAAAAAAAAAAAAAAAAAAAAAAAAAAAGAGCGCAGACGTTCCCCACTTTCATCAAGGACTGTCGGATAGGTGCATATAGTTATACACTACCTGATCAAAAGTATCCCGCAGCCTACCTAATGCGGAATTGACCAACAGACGTCACTAGAGGCGGATGTGATAGTACAAAAGAGGCGATGAGTATTATGTTGCCAGCAGAGAAGCATTAACAGTAGAATGAGTTGGTCGGCAATGGTCAGTGACTTCGAAAGTGGTCTATTCATTGGTTGTCACCTCAGTAACAAATCCACCAGGAACATTTCAGCCCTTTCTAAAGCCGCCCAAGGCGACTGTTCGTGATATGACTGTGAAGTAGATATCTGAAGGAAGAACCACAACTTAACCAAGACCAGACAGATGTCATGTACTAACAGACAGCGCACTTCGAGCATTGCAGTGGGTGGTTAAAAGAACATGACATCTGTGGAAAAGATCGCTCATGAGTTCCAAACTATTACTAACATTTCACCTGGTACAATGACTACATCGGTAGTTACAATGTATGAGGTACAATGATTAAACAGCTCCTCATAAACCCCACATTTCTGTAGGCAGTGCTAAGCGACGCTTGAGCTGGTGTAGAGAGCGACACTACTGGACAGTGGACGACTTGAAACGAGTGATTTGGAGTGATGAGTCACGTTGTTTCCTGTGGCAATCCAATGAAAGTGTTTGAGTTTGGCGAATTGCTGGAGAAAATTACCTGCTCTAGTGGCCGGTGGTAGTTGGCCTCTGCGATGGGTGGTGGAGAGGTCAGGTAATCAGCAGATCATCACTTCTGGAGGGGTAACGGCGGAGTCTGACGTTTCGTAATGAAAGCAGCTATCAATACGTTCATTTATTATTCTTCAAACTACAACAGTCGTAGAAGCCAATGCCCCAAAGGCGTAAGCTGTACACAGTCAGCGAGAAGGTGCTGCTTTCAGCTAGCGGTTTGTCACTGGCCGCCTCCACCGTCGCTTGGCCTGTGAAATGATGACGGCAGCGACTCGGTAAGGACGCTGACTCCAGTAGAAGGTGGCAGCACGCGACGGCAGCCACACACACTACAGGCAGCCCCGCAGGTCTGAGCAGGACGTGCTGGGGCGCGCAGAATCACGACATTGAGCCATCGTTGTAGAGCCAGCTCTCAACAATAACGTCTGCGCACGCAAGCGGAGGTAGACAGCCAGAAGTTTGCGCGTACAGGCGATGGCAGTTGAGCGGCTGCATGGCTCCGGGCTCTAGGAAAAGACTACCAGGGTAGGAGGCTGATAGCGGCTGAAGTAGGAGGCCCACCGGTTCGAGGGAGCTAAGTCAACAGCATTAGACTCTGTGCCAACTACAGGGCTGCAGCTAGCAGCGGCAGAGTCCGGTGATGGCAGCTTGTAACCTCGAGTAGATTCGAAGATTAGTGTGGATCTCCCCTCGAAGCTGATGGATGTCAGAGGGCATACGTCTGTCAAAAAATGAGTATTATTTATACGAACTTTGGCCGCCCTTATTTTGCCAAGGCATCACTTCCTGTCATGTAAACAACAAAGCCACGTCTTGGAAGCAAAGTGATCAGGTCACTCACGCCATAATGACTGTGCCTTTCTGCTGAATTGATGATATTACGACTCTGCTCCCTATGCTAGGCCCGGCTATGTGGTAACTGCTCGATGCTGTAGCCAAAGTACTTGTTTTATCAGGAGGTCGCTACTGATATAAGTGCCTGACCAGGCCCAGGCTGACCCGTTTCCATGAGCTTCTAGCATTAATTAAGGCGGAGTCTTAATTTTACGCTGTCCCAAGTAAGTTTTTTGTGGTTAGTTCCTATGGGACCAAACTGCTGAGTTCATTGGTCTCTATGCCTACACACTACTTAATCTAACTGAAACTAACACTAAGCACAACACACACATCCATGCCCGAGGGAGGACTCGAACCTCCGACGGGGAGAGCCGTGTGAACCGTGGCAAGGCGCCTAGACCGTGCAGCTACCCCGCGCGACCTAAGTAAGTTAGTTTTGGTGCATCAGCACCATCATGTATAGTGCCAAATGTGACGTACGGAGCAGGAGGTGTGTTTTTCGTAGTTGGGGTGCAGTCCCATTATTGCACTTCAGAAATTGATAAATGGGGAATGATATGGACATTTTTACAGAATTTGTACTGTGTGCAGCAGAGGAACAGTTCGGAGATGACAACTGTATTTGCATGACAATGCACCGTGCCACAGAGCAGTATCTGTGAGGCAATGGACTGTGAAAAATAGCATTCCTGGAATGGACTGACTTGCCCAGAGGCATCACCTGAACCCAATTGAACACATTTGGGATGAGTTAGAGTGTCGACTTTGCTCCCGAGCACAAAATACGAGATTACCTACTATCTTGCCAGATCTGTACCTCGATTCAGAATTCTCTTGCGGACAGAGCTCAACACATCGTTCTTAACAGAACAAAACTGACAGAAGTAAATTTAATTTCCGGAATACCCCCAGGGAGTGTTATTGGGTAATCACTGTTTAAAATTTGTATTAAGGATTTAGTGGATAATACTTGAGGATCCGTGAGGCTATTCTTGGACGACGGTGTTGTCTAGAGGAATGTTGCAACACAAGAAGAGTGTAACGAAATGTGGGAATATGTGCAGACTATCGACTATTAGTGCAGCGACTGGCGGTTGACCCCGAACCTCACTAAATGCAACATACACTCCTGGAAATGGAAAAAAGAACACATTGACACCGGTGTGTCAGACCCACCATACTTGCTCCGGACACTGCGAGAGGGCTGTACAAGCAATGATCACACGCACGGCACAGCGGACACACCAGGAACCGCGGTGTTGGCCGTGGAATGACGCTAGCTGCGCAGCATTTGTGCACCGCCGCCGTCAGTGTCAGCCAGTTTGCCGTGGCATACGGAGCTCCATCGCAGTCTTTAACACTGGTAGCATGCCGCGACAGCGTGGACGTGAACCGTATGTGCAGTTGACGGACTTTAAGCGAGGGCGTATAGTGGGCATGCGGGAGGCCGGGTGGACGAACCGCCGAATTGCTCAACACGTGGGGCGTGAGGTCTCCACAGTACATCGATGTTGTCGCCAGTGGTCGGCGGAAGGTGCACGTGCCCGTCGACCTGGGACCGGACCGCAGCGACGCACGGATGCACGCCAAGACCGTAGGATCCTACGCAGTGCCGTAGGGGACCGCACCGCCACTTCCCAGCAAATTAGGGACACTGTTGCTCCTGGGGTATCGGCGAGGACCATTCGCAACCGTCTCCATGAAGCTGGGCTACGGTCCCGCACACCGTTAGGCCGTCTTCCGCTCACGCCCCAACATCGTGCAGCCCGCCTCCAGTGGTGTCGCGACAGGCGTGAATGGAGGGACGAATGGAGACGTGTCGTCTTCAGCGATGAGAGTCGCTTCTGCCTAGGTGCCAATGATGGTCGTATGCGTGTTTGGTACCGTGCAGGTGAGCGCCACAATCAGGACTGCATGCGACCGAGGCACACAGGGCCAACACCAGGCATCATGGTGTGGGGAGCGATCTCCTACACTGGCCGTAGACCACAGGTGATCGTCGAGGGGACACTGAATAGTGCACGGTACATCCAACCCGTCATCGAACCCATCGTTCTACCATTCCTAGACCGGCAAGGGAACTTGCTGTTCCAACAGGACAATGCACGTCCGCATGTATCCCGTGCCACCCAACGTGCTCTAGAAGGTGTAAGTCAACTACCCTGGCCAGCAAGATCTCCGGATCTGTCCCCCATTGAGCATGTTTCGGACTGGATGAAGCGTCGTCTCACGCGGTCTGCACGTCCAGCACGAACGCTGGTCCAACTGAGGCGCCCGGTGGAAATGACATGGTAAGCCGTTCCACAGGACTACATCCAGCATCTCTACGATCGTCTCCATGGGAGAATAGCAGCCTGCATTGCTGCGAAAGCTGGATATACACTGTACTAGTGCCGACATTGTGCATGCTCTGTTGCCTGTGTCTATGTGCCTGTGGTTCTGTCAGTGTGATCATGTGATGTATCTGACCCCAGGAATGTGTCAATAAAGTTTCCCCTTCCTGGGACAATGAATTCACGGTGTTCTTTTTTCAATTTCCAGGAGTGTATTACACATAAATAGGAGAAGAGTCCGACTATGCTTTTGGTGAAACATCCGTGTAATCAGGAAATATAGCGAATTACCTAGAAGCACGCATCCCGGCGACTTAAAGTGAAAAACTCACGTAAAACAAACTGCAGCAAAAGCAGACGGCATACTATGATTATAATTCATCCATGAAAGAAGTGGTTAATAAAATACTCGTCATAACGATTATTGAGGATTACTTGTCAATCTGGGACCTTTATATGGTTGTTTTAATAGAAGACGTATAGCAGTTCCAAAGAAGAACGGCGCATTTCGTTAGGGTGTCGTTTACTAAGCGTGAGATAGAGACGGAGACACTCAACAAACTCCAGCTCGCTGACGCCACAAGAGAGGTGTTGCTCATCACGACGAGATTTAGTGCTCAGATTCCCAGTGTTAATGTTCCAACAAGAATCAGGCCACATATTAATTCGTCCCACACACATTTCGCGTATATATTAACATGAAACAATGAAAGAAATTTTAACTCATAATGAAGCTTATCGACAAACGTTCTTCCAAGACATTACTTGCGAACTGGATAGGGAAGGAGGAAACTGAAGTGAAACCACATGTACCCTCCGCAGCACAAGGTAAGGTGACTTGTGGAATATAGACATAGATTTAGATATTTTTTCATACTGTTAATACGATATGTGATCAAAAAACAGATACGGAGCAACGGTGTAAGTATTCTGCTGCGCAAGAAAGGGGACAAACAACACAAAAGTACCGTAGGCCTATCAGTTCGCTAAAATTATCACCAGTCACACAGGCCCATAGGAAAAAGGTCAATTAGATTTTAATAAATTTTCTGAATCAAATCGTCTTAAGAGTGAATAAAATACAACTGACCATTGGTGAGTCGTGCAATAAATTTGAACAATGAGTATGAACTACCAGTCTGTCTAGAGATATAGATAGGTATTCTTTTTGTTACATAGATCCATAGTGAGGGGATCGTCAGGGATGCATACCACTTCATAAAAACAAAACTGCGTAAAGAATATTTACGAAAGAAGAGATTTGCTAATTTTCCTTCCACAGATCATAAATAAAATATTCTGAATGATTTGGAACGAATAAAAAATCATAAACACGCTTGCATTTAAAAGTTAACACAGAACTCCTCACAAACATTTAAACGTTTGTAGACTTCACTTAAATGACTAAACAACTCTACAACATGTACTTATGAGATATTACTGCACGGAAGATGTACAGGAGTCAGGTATTACGTAAAAATCACGATATTTGATACTACTAATCACATGCAAATTACCTGAAGAATCAGTGGAGTAGAAGGAGTTGATCACCAACAGATCCTTAAGGCATCTCTTAAATTTTCTGTTATTAGTGACTACACTTTTTATGGTTTCTTGCAAGTTATTGGAAATGTATGTTTCTGAATAACAGACACATTTCTGGCTCGAAGTATCCGACTTTAAATATTTGTGTAAATTATTCTCATTTATAGTACTGTCTGCATGAAATTAGCTGTTGGTTTGAAGAAGATGTATTATTTATGACTAATTTATGTAAGGAATTAATACACGAGGAAGCAATTCTTTGAACAGACCTTTAAGAGAAACCCTCAAACTCACCACGCAAATAAATCGTATTACTCACTATTATACAGGGTGTTACAAAAAGGTACGGCCAAACTTTCAGGAAACATTCCTCACACACAAATAAAGAAAAGATGTTATGTGGACATGTGTCCGGAAACGCTTAATTTCCATGTTAGAGCTCATTTAAGTTTCTTCAGTATGTACTGTACTTCCTCGATTCACCGCCAAGATTTTATACGGGATACTCTACCTGTGCTGCTAGAACATGTGCCTTTACAAGTACGACACAACATGAGGTTCATGCACGATGGAGCTCCTGCACATTTCAGTCGAAGTGTTCGTACGCTTCTCAACAACAGATTCGGTGAGCGATGGATTGGTAGAGGTGGACCAATTCCATGGCCTCCACGCTCTCCTGACCTCAACCCTCTTTCATTTATGGGGGGCATTTGAAAACTCTTGTCTGCGCAACCCCGGTACCAAATGTAGAGACTCTTCGTGCTCGTATTGTGGACGGCTGTGATATAATACGCCATTCTCCAGGGCTACATCAGCGCATCAGGGATTCCATGCGACGGAGGGTGAATGCATGTATCCTCGCTAACGGAGAACATTTTGAACATTTCCTGTAACAAAGTGTTTGAAGTCACGCTGGTACGTTCTGTTGCTGTGTGTTTCCATTCCATGATTAATGTGATTTGAAGAGAAGTAATACAATGAGCTCTAACATGGAAAGTAAGCGTTTCCGGACACATGTCCACATAACATATTTTCTTTCTTTGTGTGTGAGGAATGTTTCCTGAAAGTTTGGTCGTACCTTTGGTAACACCCTGTATACGGCAAACTTTTGCTTGGCTTCATGAGCACTCCGACGTATGGTCGCATATGATATTACGGAATGAAAGTAATCAAAACATTGCAGCTATTTTTATTTTTATATCACCTACGTCGGACAACTTCCACTTTGAAGATAATTATTTTTTAGGTATCTCAGAGGTTCTGTAATCTGCTCCAGTCAAACGAATTTATTATCTGGAATTTACATAGCAATGACGACTATAGAACACACTTTTTGGATACCCTCGAGACAAGTGCTATACAGGGTGCGTTGGTATTCCCTTTCTAATACATCTCAGCTTATTCGACCTACAGCAGCAAAACGAAAATTCAAGCTTAAAAGGAGGTGGACAGTCGGCGTTATTACCATCAAAGTTGACTAATCACTGAAGATTACAACTTTTGGCATCTGAATGAATGTGTAATACGTGCAGTTCTTCACTCTGCAGGCGAATTCAGAAGTCGGCTCCCGATCACAGACTGCGGTACAGACCTAATCAGCGAATGGTCGAAGAATCATTTATTAGAACTTAACTGATGCTTATGTCGATTGCGTTAAAATTTCGTAAGTTTTTACTTGTGCTAGAGTGTCAGTCAGTTTCTATTGCAGACTTAGGTAGATTATGAGGTGACCTAAAAGACACTATATTGCATTCTCGACTGATAACCAAGACTCGATCAAACGGGGTAGCTTTACATATGTGGCATTGGCTCCAAAAATTTTCCGATAGTAGAACCCAGTATATTAGACATGACGGCAAATGTTCAACAGAAAAGTATCGTTGGGGGTGCCCCGAGGAAGTGGAATTGAAACACTAATGTTCTCAAAATACGCACTCTATTTGTCAAATAGGGTAGCTTGACGATATATCTACAGGAAATTATCGTTGATGGACGACCGTTGGGCAATCAGAAACACCTGGACACAATGTCCACTTGGTTTAATGAATGATAGCTCTGAATGTTGTAAATGTGCATAAATGGAATAAAATGCTTAACAATTTTACACGATTAATGCTGAACTTCTGCCACATATAAAGAGCAAACTTCGCGGTCAGTGCCAGATGATGTCGACCGACCCCCGTGTCTTCGTTTGCAGCATGGTTTCACGCGGATGCGGTATGGAGGAGCATGGAGTGAGCACACCGCTCTCCCGGCCGTTGCCGACTCTTCAGACCTCGGAGCCGCTACTTCTCATTCAAGTGGCTCCTCAGTTGGAGTCACGAGGTTGCGTGCACCCCGTTCCAGCTCTCCCACCAAGGGAAAATCCCTGTGAGTCCCAGGCGTTGAAACCGGGACCTCGGTGTGACGGATGCGCTGACAACATTTTTCTCTTCTTTGTACCCAATCCCCTGACCGAAAAACTGAGCTTCCGTGCCAGACCATTCGACTATAGAGATGGACTCTACAACTTGTAGCGTTGTCTAAATATGAAGGTGTAACACTGAGAAGCGATATGAAATAGAGAAACCAAGTAAAATTAGTATCAGGAAATTCAAATTAAAGGCGTACGTTCCACTTACCTTTAAAAGAAACTGCATATATGATGTTGGTGTAACTAATGTGAGAGCTCTGTTTAAGTGTTTGAAGTTGTTGTCAACCAGGAACGACGGAGGACATCGAATGAATTTAGAATTCCGCTGATAGGGTCGCAGTAGATCGGTATAATGAATTCCACTGATGTAACAGATGTCAGGGCATGAGGCGACCATTGTCACGCAACCTCCGAGCGAGGAAGGCAGAAAAGTGTTTCAAAGTTCCATCATCAGCCGAAGCTGTGGAATAAAGTGCACAAAGAAATTGATAAAAATATGTACATACTAACATGTTTTTTGGGTGTCCTCACGCATCTACTTCAAGCTAGGCTGTTATACAGTCCAGTACTATACCATTATGCTTATTAATATAAATAAGAAAAAAAATAGAAGAGAAAGGAAAAAGGGAAAAAAGACAAATTGTAGTATTACCCTGTATTTTATTTCAAACTTTTGCCACACATCTAGGCTTACCTAAATGGTTCTATTGTATATCATCTATTATACGTTCCACCGTTGCAATATGACTACAGTTGGTCATACTCTTGTAACATTTTAGTTTGTGGTCGTTGTAAGCTGGTAAGAGTTGAACTGTTATTACATTCTAATACTACACAATTCAGATTTTTAAAAAATTAAAAAAATCCTTTTAATTGTAATAATAAAGCACTCCGACTTCACGCCGCAAGTGCCCCTACGGTACCATCCAATCGCCGTGTCGTCCTCACTGAGGATGCGGATAGAAGGGGTGTGTGGTCAGCACCCCGATCTCCCGCTCGTTATGATGGTTTTCGTTGACCGGAGCCGCTACTATTCGGTCAAGTAGCTCCTCAATTGGCATCTCGAGGCTGAATGCGCCCCGAAAAATGGCAACGGCGCATTGCGGCCCGGAAGGTCACCCATCCAAGTGCAGAGCACGTCCGAAAGCGCTTAAAATCAGTGATCTAACGGGAACCAGTGTATCCACTGTTCATTGGTTTCCGTTGTGTGACTTTTTCTTAATAATTCACATGATCTTATAATGAGCACTCTGTTCACTGTATAGGTCACTGGGTTCAGATCTTGTTAGCATCTCATATGGTTCAAATGGCTCTAAGCACTGTGGGACTTAACATCTGAGGTCATCTGCCCCCTAGACATAGAACTACATTCACCTAACCAACCTAAGGACATCACACACATCCATGCCCGAGGCAGGATTCGAACCTGGGAGCGTAGCAGCAGCGCGGTTCCGGTCTGAAGCGCCTAGAACCGCTTGGCCGCAGCGGCCGGCGTTAGCATCTCAACTGTTTGCTAAATGCTCATTGTACACTCACACTTTCAGTTTACTCCCTGTAAGCTGTCGCTATCGTCTCCTCCCTACCACGTATTTCATCCCAGCGAGATTAATTTTTTACAAATTTTTACAGCTATGAACCAGTTTCCAACATTAATCGAAAACACCTGTATAACAGATCTGACTCACACAATGATTAAAATAACACAAAACAACACAGGTTTAAAATGAACTAACCTAATGCACAGATATTATACACATTTTTAATGTTAATAACTGTTATTGAAAACAAGAAAGTAATTTTACTATTTTTGATGCTGTAATGTGTGCATTAAATGCTGGAAAGTGTAAATCATTGGTAATTCCACCTCAATTATTCATGACACGCTCTTGATACTGAAACACCCTGGAGCCCGCTTGGTAAGCCGTGACGATCGACCCAGATTATTTGACTCTACTGCACCATATACAGTAGTTAAGTATCTTGACAGTCCGTAACGGCATATCAGAGCGCATCGGAACAACAGCATCCTTTTCAACTATCCGAACTGGAAATACCTCAGTCACTTTACATATAATGATGTCTTGTCTTGCAATATTTCCAAAAGGACTTTTCTAAAGCAATTTTTCTATTCCAGGATGCAAGATCGAGTCTTAAACGTTTACCACTCAGTGCTTTTCATTCAGCGTCCCTCTCTGGAATTCTGCAGTACATTGTAAAACCCACTTAGGAGTTACCCAGCAACCAACTGCCTGGCTTTGAACTTTTGTGTCAGTTACTTGGGTCTTATTCATCAAATTGTAATTACTAGTCCACTCAAATCACAGATTCCCATTTTGTAAGAGTTCAAACTCTCAGCTGAAATTTACCCATTCTGTCAGCTGTAGCACTAACCCCCCATATCGCCTCCTTAGATAAAAGCTCCAATAACCCTCCCAACTCCCTGACCTCCAAAAACACCACCGTTAGTCCTATCAGTCTGTAACACTTATATCGATTAGTGGCAGGTTTATATTAGGGAACTGTGTATCTAAGATTATGGAGTGTGTGTTCAAATGGCTCTGAGCACTATGGGACTTAACATCTTAGGTCATCAGTCCCCTAGAACTTAGAACTACTTAAACCCAACTAACCTAAGGACATCACACACATCCATGCCCGAGGTAGGATTCGAACCTGCGACCGTAGCAGTCCCGCGGCTCCGGACTGAAGCGCCTAGAACCGCACGGCCACCGCGGCCAGCTGGAGTGTGTGTTCTTTGTTAGTTAAGGACACTGATTTGTAACAGGAAATTTAAAGTATTGTGATGTATATATAGAAAAAGTTAAATGATGTTTAAAATAATTATATAATACGTATATATTTAAAAGAAATGTATTGTATATTGGAAGAAGGTTCACGCTTAGGGAACTTGTATTCTAAAATGTAAAAGATGTAGGGAAGTCCCTCCGCAACGGAAGTGGCTCGGCGAAATTTAAAAGGTGGTTTTGGCGGTCGAACTGGTTGGCTTCTTGGGGGGACGGCACGCAGTCAGTGGCTAGCCATTGTACAGTACACATCGACGGTGCCAAGGGAGACAACTGGAAGACGCTTTGCAAGGAATTTTGCCTCGTATGTGGATTTGGCTGTTGCATGGTACTCTCGACAATAAGAATGGCTCTAACACATTAAAAATCCGTCGCCAAGAAGAAATTGTATAGAGCATTCAAACATCAAGAGCCGTGAGTACACTTAACCATTACGACACTTGCCACCACTACTTCGCCACTGCTCCACCAACTTCATGCATACCGATATGTATCAGAGCATGGACCAGTTAATTTGTGTGAGTGATTTAATAATAATCCAAGTGCTATAAACCTGTGTTTAGAACCATATTTTTTATCCTAATCAGGATCCCCTTTTATGTGTTCAGAAAACCGAGTATCCTGTTTGAAATGAACAAGTGATTTATTTATGTTTGTCAAATATGCAAGAATTAGCAAGAATGAAGTTAAGTTAGTTAGAATCTCTGAGTTTACTACAAAGTATCCTCTTACAAAAATTCAGTGCAAGACTGTGTAAATGTTACTGTCTATAATACCTGCTTCACAGGTGGTGAAAAAGGCACATAAGTTAAACTTATTTGAAACATAATTTAGCAAGACTGTATAAATGTTGCTGACTAAAATACCTGCTTCACAGGTGATGAAAAAGGCACAAAATTGATTACTATCATGAACGACTTTTTGAAGTCAATTTAGCTCAGTGTTGTATAATTTGCCTTGAAAAGTAAAATCATGAACTATTCCAAGTGAAGCTAAGAATTAAAGTTAGTTGAATTGAATTTTCCTTTTGGAATAATCATGGAGTTTGTCTAGTGATACAAATCAGTTTGTGGGCCCCCACAACATTCTTCTCATATTAGGAAGATAATAGGAATATTATTGCTACTAAGGAAATCTGATACATTTCTATAAATGGGAGTATAAACACTGTAATTGTGGTATTACTTAATTTTATTTGTGGTATTTATATGTCAGTTAACTCAGAACCCCCTCCTGGCCAGCTTTAGTTTCGTGCTTCCTGCAGTAACATCTCGTGATTGTAGCTGTTATTATTACTATGATTACTGATTTGTGCATTATAGGTAACTACTGCTACCTACAGCTTAGATTGCCCTGTGTCCGTTTGTATCCAGTGTGCTATTCAAAGGGGATCTTAATGAAAGTCACTTCAACAACTAATATTCAATTTTCTCAAACATACATTTTCAGATTAATGTGCCTAATTGGGCTGGCGACCGTTTGATTTTTCATTCATCTATGAATTTTACTACTTTCTTTAACCATAAAGTTAAAACCTGTTTAGTTTTTCTGTTAAATTCACCATATTCAAAATTAATGTCCAATACCTTTATCCGTTAAACATTAGTTTGAACCACGACAGGCTAGTGTTATAAGTTCCAACCCCTACTTGTCGGTTAGACACTTACTCCGTCTCAACCTCCACCCCAACTCCTACATAAATCTTTTTGTTTTTCCCTTGATCTCTTCGTGATCCCTTCCTTCTCCTATAGAGATATGACTTCCATAGACTATTCAGAAGCAGTTATGTCTTGTTCAACATACCACGAGCCACTCATTCATTATCTGTATTTCTATAATAATAACATTGCAGAGAAAGCTGCATTTTAATCGCATTGTTTTACTTTTTTTAAATTAATATAAATATGTTACTATGTGTTAATAACATTAGGCTTATGCCAGCCGGTGTGGCCGTGCGGTTCTAGGCGCTTCAGTCTGGAACCGCGTGACCGCTACGGTCGCAGGTTCGAATCCTGCCTCGGGCATGGATGTGTGTGATGTCCTTAGGTTAGTTAGGTTTAAGTAGTTCTAAGTTCTAGGGGACTGATGACCACAGATGTTAAGTCCCATAGTGCTCAGAGCCATTAGGCTTACGAACAGCAGTATGGCTGCTTGTACCTATGCCAATGACGGGGAAATGAAATGACATAGATAAATAACATTATCTTCGATATCACCATATCAACAACCAACACGAATTTATAATTCACCCTCTCTTCAATCGACAATTGTATTGAAGGAATAAACACTTGCCGATATCTCGTTAGAAACCTATTAGCAGCGTAATTACAGACACCTAGCTGATAGAGACTGAAACCCCTTTTTACCCTACGGTGCTGACTACGAATTGTGCCATATACTCTAGGAGGCACCGAAAATATTGGATAGACATCCTGATCTATATGTGTTGTTATTGTGACCTTCAGTACGAAAAGTTATCTGATGCAGCTAGTCTGTCCCCTGCAAGTCTCTTCATCTCTACATATTTACTGCAACCTACATCCATTTGAATCTGTTTACTGTATTCGAGTGTTGACCCTCCTGTATGAAGTTTTACCACCCACAGTTCCTTCCCTTACCAAACTAATGATTCCTTGATTCCTTTGGATGCGCCCTATTAAGCAGTCCCATCCTTTACACAAGTTGTGCCATAGATTTCTTTTTGCGCAATTACATTTAGTAAACCTTCATTAGTTACTCGATCTAATCAACTAATCTGCAACAGTCTTCTGTAACTCCATATTTCGCAAGGTTATATTCTCTTCTTGTTTGAACTGTTTACTGTCCACGTTTCATTCCATAGAAGGCTACAGTCCGGACAAATACTTTCAGAAAAGGATACCTATCATTTAAATTATATTCGATGTTAATAAATTTCTCTCCTACAGAAACACTTTCCTTGCCACTGCCACTCTGTATTTTCTATCCTCTCTACTTCGGCCATCATCAGTTATTTTACAGCCCCATTACCAAAACTCATACACTACTTTCAATTTCCTAATTTAATTCCCTCAGAACAGCCATTTAAGTCCGACTACATCCGATTATCCTTGTTTTGCTTTTGTCGATGTTCATCTTATAACCTCATTCCAAGAGTATCCATTCCTTTCAGCTGCCCTTCCAAGTCCCTTGGTGTTTCTGACAAAATGACAATGTCATTAGTAAACCTCAGATTTATCACTTCTTCTCTCTCAAATTTAATCCATTTTCGGTCTACAGATTTAGTAGGCTACAAGCCTGTCTCCGTCCCTTCTTCCCTTCCATGTCCTTCGACCAGACTTATGTACAACCTTTCAAAAGCCGCCCAATGCGCTAAACACACAACAACCAACTCCTTCATACATTTTTAGCAAAAGATTTTGCCGAGACCCTAGAAAATTTTGGTCCTACGTAAAACCTGGAAGCGACTCTAAGACCTTTGTCCAGTCACTACTGGACTAGGTTGGTGTAGTAGTAGAAGGTAGCAAGAAGAAAGCCGAAGTTTTAAATTTCGTATTTAAGAAATCGATCACGCTGCAGAAGCGTACAAACACAGCGTCGTTTGGCTGTCACACAGACTCCCGTCTGGAGGACATAGCAATGAACGTCCCTGGCGTAGAGAATCAACTGACAGAGTAGAAAGCAAATGAGTTGTCAGGTCCAGATGGAATCTCAGTTCGGCTTTACGAAGAGTACTGTACGTCTCTGATCCCTTACTTAGCCTGCATTTATCGCGAATCTCACGCCAAGCGCGAAGTCCCAGGCGACTGGAAAAAAGCGCAAGTGACTCGTATATATAAGAAAGGTAAAATAACGGAGCCTCAAAATTACAGACCCATATCCTTCTTATCGGTTTGCTGCAGAATTCTTAAACATGTTTTTAGTTCGAATATAACAAATTTCCTTGAGACGGAAAAGCTTCTGTCAGCAAATCAACACGAATTTAGAAAGCATCCCTCGTGCGAAACTCAGTTTGCCTTTATCTCACACAGTATCCAGCGAACTATGGATGAAGGCAACAGGCAGATTCCATATTTCCCAAAAGCATTTGACAAGGTGCCACATTCCGGATTGTTAACGAAGATACGGGCATGTGGAATAGAGCCGCAGGTATGTGAGTGGCTCGAAGACTCCTTAAGTAATAGACTTCTTAAATAACATAACCTAATACGTTGTCCTCAATGGCGAGTGTTCATAAGAGGCAAGGGTATCGTCAGGAGTGCCCCATGGATGTGTGAGGGGACTGCTGTTATTTTCTATATACATACATGATGTGGCAGACAGGATGAGCAGCAACATGAGGATATTAGCTGATGATGCTATGCTGTAAGGCAAGGTATAGTAATTGAATGACTGTAGGAGTATACAAGTGAACTTAGACCAAATTTCTAGTTAGTGGGATAAATGGCAGCTATCTCAAAATCTAGAAAAATTTAAGTTAATTCAGATGAGTAGAGGAGAATTTTAAGAAAATGTGGTTCAACTGTAAAGGAGATCGCATATAGGACACTAGTGCAACCCATTCTTGAGTACTGCTCGAGTGTTTTGGATCCGCACCAGATCGGATTATAGGAAGACGTCGAAGCAATTAAGAGATGTGTACTAAATTTGCTACTGATAGTTCTGGACAATACGCATGTATTACAGAAATGCTTCGGCCACTCAAATAGAAAATCCCTGGAGGGAAGGCGACGTTCTTTTCGAGGTAAACTATTGAAAAAATTAGAGAACCGGCATCTGAAGCTGACTGCACAACGATTCTGCGGCTACCAACGTACATTTCGCGTGAGGACCACGAAGGTAAGATAAGAGAAATAAGGACTCGTACGGAGGCATATAGATAGTCGCTTTTCCCTTGCTCTGTTTGTGAATGGAACAGCAGAGGAAGTGACTAGCAGTACTGCAGGTTTCCCTCCACCACGCACTGAACGGTGGCTTGCGGAGTATGTATGTAGATGTAGAAATCCTATGGTGATTGATCTGGGCTGAGAGCGGAGCGGAGCTCGTTGTGAACTCGACACTTGAGAAACCCAGCGGCTGCATGATCTATGAGATGGCGTGTGCCATACGTCGAGTACCACTGACGTGATCACCATCAGATGTTATGATTTCGCTCGTCTTGATCACCCTTCGTTTCGTATCACTGTCCACTGTTGGTCAGTACAGAGAATGAAGGTATACTGGTCATATGACATGCTGAAGTATCCAATTCCCTGTGGCGACAGCCGCAATCTTTTTCCATCACAGCATAACTTTTAAAACAACTTGGAATATGTTGACATGTTTTGTTTCATAGCGATGCTCATGACTGTACTACTTCAAAACGTCTATTACGTACGTAATTTTCTGGTCCTTTTTTCTGCAAAGAAGTACTTTACCCTACGTGCTTCACTGAGAACGCGACACTCGGCGCCCACTTTCCTTTTCTTATTGGCCATACTAAAGGATGCTGTAGACAGGATCTTAAAATGAAAAATACATAGAATAATAAACATAATTAAGATCCTGGAATGGCGCGATATAAGCATGCATTACAGTAAAAAAGAAAATCTAGTTGCAATAATTTAATATTCGACGCAGTAACTTTAATGCACGTAGCTGGCAGGAAGTCTCTGTACGTGTGAAGATCTTCCAGTATTCTAAATATGATATTAAAATTTAAACTGTATCACTACGTGTCGTGGCCCATACGTTTTATAAAGCAAATTAAAGTACTGGCAGCTGGCCGGATGAACTGATGTTGCGCGCCGGATGATCCATGTAGTAGACCATCAGGCCTGACTTCTTGTGCAGCTAAAGATGTCCCATTATGGACGTCTGAGTGCAAATTTACATACATCCACTGTACATTTTCACTAATGTGCTAAACAAATTCACGAAGTAATTACGGTTGGCAGTTTGATCTTGAGGCAAGAAAGCGCCATTTTTTTGCCAATAAAAAAAAGGCCAACTTCACTTTGACATGTTCAGTGTTTTGGTTAAAATTTCATGACTCAAACCCATTAAAATTACAGTTTCTTCAGCAGTTTCTCTGTAGACGATATCTGGATCAGATCCTTAATTTTCTGAACGTGAGGATCGCCAGTTGAGATGGAAAAGTTTTATCGGTCGGCACTCATCTTCCTTTGACATACGCTAATTTTTGATTGTGAAGAACTATTGTTAACATGGTGTTTGAAAGGTTAACATGGTATCTAATGTAGAGCAGCATCTCCATTTCACCCTAGATCGTTTCTGACGTAAATCAGACATTGCCAAAATCGTCTAGACTACTTCTCACTCAAATTACAACAGCTTGTAAAAAAGACCAGGCAACTGTAAAGGAGATCGCATATAGGACACTAGTGCAACCCATTCTTGAGTACTGCTCGAGTGTTTTGGATCCGCACCAGATCGGATTATAGGAAGACGTCGAAGCAATTAAGAGATGTGTACTAAATTTGCTACTGATAGTTCTGGACAATACGCATGTATTACAGAAATGCTTCGGCCACTCAAATAGAAAATCCCTGGAGGGAAGGCGACGTTCTTTTCGAGGTAAACTATTGAAAAAATTAGAGAACCGGCATCTGAAGCTGACTGCACAACGATTCTGCGGCCACCACCACAGCCAAAACAATCTCGTTATAAATACAATCAGACGTGTGCAAATAGGTAACACGTTTATCAGTTTATTCACGCTATATACACTCCATAATTGAGTTAATCATAACTGCGAGCGGCGCGCGGCGTACAGGGTGCTGTCGACAGATTGCTGTCGATACCGCTGTATCAAACTCATCAGCTTGCGGTCTAGTCCTGCAAAGAAGGATTTAATTTCTTGAAAGTTAACAGGGTATTAAAGTAAACCTAATTAGTGGTTTGAGCAATCATTTCTGTCCGCATTTTCATAATCAAACGAGAGGTGGGAAATGAACAAATCACGTGCGTGGGATTCGGTTTTGCAAAAAAATATTGAATTGCTTAAAAGTAATAAGGTTAATTACGATGTCACTGTCGAAGTTGGACTGTTCTACGGCTGCGCCTCGCCAGAAGTTGTCGTAGAATACGCGCACTTGGGAGGCCTTCCACCGTTTGAAGTAGACAATAGTTTAGAACGGAAGGACATCGTACAACTGTCATCGAACTGCTCTTTGACAGTGATAACTATGAGCATGAAGGCCGACTATCTCAAGAGCTGAACAAGTTATCAGAATTCCATTTCCATCGGAGTACAAATTGCGGAATTCTTTCTTTCATGTTAAAAAAGTTAAATAAGTATCAAATCATAGCGCCAATATAAGCTTCTCTGTTTTCTCTCCAGCTATATACTCTTAATAATGGAAAAGAAATGAGCGTTTGGCGTCATTGGCCGGGAGGCCCCTGACGAGGCAGCTCGGGCCGCCTTGAGGTCTTATTACATTCGACGCCACATTGGGCGACCTGCTCGCCAGATGAGGATAAAATGATGATGAAGACAACACAACACCCAGTCCCCGAGCGGAGAAAATCCCCGACCCAGCCAGGAATCGAACCCGGGCCGCTGAGGACGGCAGTAAGTCACTCTGACCATTCAGCTACCGGGTGGACACTTTTAATAATAATAACTGAATATCCAACGATATTTAAATATACTATACTTCATGCTTTGTGAACAAAACCTGAAAATGAAGAATTGAAAAAAAGAAGAAAACGCCAGAATAGTTTATCAAATGACTTGTTCGACTCCGCCAGGGTTTTTCCCTGGGTGGGAAGACGCACCCTCATAATGCCAACTGGAGAGTTACCTAATTGAGAGATAGTAGTGGCTCCAAGGTCTAAACGGGGTTTCGCTTTTTTTTTTTTTTTTGTAAGAAATAAAACATATTAGAGAAAGATATGACGCACATTTGAAAGATTCTCGAAATCATGTCATCACCAATCGACCCCTCATTTGCTGTACATCATTTAGAGCATCCGTAAAATGTTCGTCAAATGTTTCTGTAACCTATTAACCTATTTTATTTTTTACTTTCAGACGAACCATTTCACAAAATATTTGACCTTGTTTTAATTTTTCTTTTGTTCTTCAAGTGTAACGTACTCCTGCAGCGAAGGTCGCGCAGTAATTGCTAATAAACATTGCCTGTTAATTTTCACCGTAAAGTGTATGGCCTCACGAGACTTCTTGCCCAATACACATTGGTACTAAAGTGAATCTGTGGATTTGTTTCCATTATCGCTCGAGGATAATGCCACACGTAGATAATGCGGTAATTTACTACCCCATTACACATTAAGTCTCACATTAGCTGTAAATAACCTGTGAACTGTTGACCATCAGCTCTCCCTCCTGGCAAAACATGGGGGCCTTGTCAAGTGAGAGCTTGCACGCACTGTAAATGATGTGGATAAGGTAAACTACTCGTGCAGCCAAAATATTTGATCAGGTGAACATCCTCAACTGAGGAATATATTTATAGAATAAAAATCCCCTTAGTTAAAAAATTACTGGCAGTTGAAGCCAATTTTTTTCTTCAAATACTCGAGCAGCGTTGTCCGCGCAGGAGTGTGATTTTTTCTTACGGTAGCTCCGGTTACCGATACACATGTTTCTGGATCAAGTTGTACTCGTCGCAAAAATCGGTTGTCTATATTTGGTGTGCATACTGTGAAAGATCACTTCCGATCTGTTATCCATGTTCCGAATGATCCCATGCCTGAAACTCACTGGAACAGCCTGCTGAACTTCTCTTTTATGCAGATGGAATGCAGCATTTAAGATATCGTTCTGCGTGTATAACATGTGCTTGTCATTTAACGCCGCTCGCTAAACTACACTGCCGGAAAAGAATGCAACATCCTCAATAGTGTATGCAGTGGCACCAAGGTATAATACGTGTATACTGAGGAATTGTAGTGTTAGCGATTCATTTTTCACTGTCATCTGTCCTCAGGATGCCTCTCTGTGCACCCTCTGTTTTTAGTCTGCAGACAGTAGCTGTGCTGAGTTTACAGGTGAACAGTGTTTGTAACACTCATTCTAGGGAACAATCGTGCGTCGCCGACGAGTACACATTGTTGTCGAACGGCTTCAGACTCACATTGTGGACCTGTGGGAATCTGGATTGGTGTATTGACGGATTGCTGCATTTGTTGGGCACAATGTATTGACTGTGTGTGACTGCTTTCAACAGTGGTCTGCTGAACATTCCAGTGTAGTGTCTCAGATAATGTGTTAACGATCAGCACCCACATTCAGCTAAGAATGAACTCGCAAATTTCGATTATAGTTACACATCACCTGTAGAATATCTCAAAACCAATAAAAATTTATGTCGCACTGGCACTCGAACCCAGATTTCCCGCTCGTCGCGCGGGGTCGCCTTATTCGCTTCAGCCAGATCACGCTTTCATAATCCACCCGAGTCTCCGTTTGTACTGGTGTCCACTCCCGTGCACGCTCTATATTACCGTCATTCCGTACACGACGAGATACTTTTCTCCCTGGCACAAATTTTCATTTGTTCAGAAATATTCTACCGTTGATGCGGAATCACAATCGCAATTTGCTAATTCATTCTGTGGAACATTACCACGCCTGTAGTAAAGATTATGGATGTCCACCTAGTATAGACGCACGTCACGATCGACGCATATTACCAGTAGCAGTGGCCGACCGAACTTCATCCAGGGAGGAAATCCTGGTACATGCTGGACTTACTGCGTCACTGGTCACCGTTGTGAGTCTTCTGCATGCAGCATGATTAAGATCACGTCTGCTTCTAGCCAGGCTACCACTGGCATTGTGGTACCGCCAAGTATGGCTACTTTGGTGTCATGAAAGAGTTGACTAGGGAGTAAAATGATGCTATGTTGTCTTCAGTGGCGAGAGTTGGTTCTTTCTGTATGCTGGTGATGGACGAACTGCTGTATGGCGTAGAACTGGTAGACTGTATATCCCAGAGTGCATTCGCCGACGACACGCAGGTCCAAGACCAGGCTTCATGGTTTGGGGGGCTATCAGTTACAAGGGTAAAGCGCCCGCTAGATTGCACAGGCTGTTATCCCCGTTCTACTGACATCTCTTCGATAGGAGTGTCATATTTCTTTCAGCAGGACATTGTACGTGCACATACGGTAACTGTGACGCAACGTGTTTCTCGTGGAGTACGTGAGATCAACAGATCTCTCGCCAACTGAACAGGTATGGGACACGATGAAGCGGGAACTTAAACGCGTTCTCCAGGGCTTGCAATAACTATTGCCGAATCGCAACAAAAGACCCAAGATGCTCGGCACGGTTTATCGGAGGATTCCATTCGGAGCCGTTATAATCGTTTGCATGCGAGAATAGCCGCCTGCGTTGCCTCCAGAGGAGGATACACTGCGTACTGTTGCGACTGTTTGGACAACCTTTACTGTGACGTTTGTGTTTCGTTTGGTCTGAATTTGTTATCATTTATTACTACAATGATGGACTGCCTTTAACCTCCCTTATCAATAAAATGGCTCTGTCCTTGAGTGTTATATATTTGTTTTCGTCAGTGTATAAAAGGATACCATGAGCAACAAACATCAATGGTCAAAACCGTTCTCGATACAAGTAAAATGCCCCACAACTAAAAATGATTTATTTCAAGGTACACTTTCATAGCACTTTTTAGTATCAGTAAGTCTACTGTCTCCTGTAAGAACACAGAAAAAATTTAAACAGCTTGTATTAGACATCTGCATCAATAGTACGATTAAAATACACATTTACATCCAAGGCAGGAGTCTCAAATACCTACTGTTGACAAGACCCTACCATACAGATGTAACAGAGTCCTGACAACTGTTAATCAGACCATGGCACAAACCTGTAAAACCTTTACTTAATTCTTTGGACATTATCTTGTATTCATCTACGCCTAAAGTGAAATATTTTCAATAGGTGATGCATCTGTAGTGTATTTTATGGAGGTCATACTGGAAATACCTCAACAGCTGCTTCTTGAATCAGTATATTGTGCTGCCAGTTTCAGAGGCGACATCTTCATCAAGCCCTGGACAACAGTGAAACGAAATGGACTTAATTCTAACCTGAAAATAAGCATAAATAATATAGTAGATAACATTAATTCACTGTTAGTACTTGCCCAAAGCATGACCTTAGCATACTGGGATGTCACACAATCGAGGGTAGCAAATTGTTGTTGCCATTTCTAGATTACAGCCTAACTAGCCTTAAGGACTATAAAAATGTCTGAATGTAAAGTATTAATATTAAATATAAGCTACTTAGTGTTTTGGACATGGTTGTCTTTCTGCAGCCGTATATAAGTTTCAATGGGGAAATAACACAGACAAATGGTTGCAAATAATTGATATATTTACTAGGTTTCGAGACTTCTAAGGATTTTTTCATCTGAATGAAAATTTCAAATCCCCACAAAATAATACGTAGAAAATTAACTTTGAGAGAAACAATGACCAAGATGAAAAACGTCATGACATAGAAAGGTTGCTTACGTAAAGTTACATTTCGAGAAGGCAATAGTCAAAGATTAGAGCAGACATACGCATGTCAAAAGCTAGAAGCTAAAAACATTCCAACTTTTGGTACATACACCTTGTAAAAAACATGAGACAGAACGGATAGTGGCTTAGATTGCTGCTACGAAAACAAGACACAAGCTACTGTGAGCAGATAGTGACGTATGCCCATCTGAGACATTATAACAAAAATAATCGAATGAAACAACAGTTAATTATAAAAAAAAACAAAATTTAAATGATGAGAGCCTAGTCCATTTTTCAAAATATAAAGTAGTTAAGTAAATGAAACACAACTAAGAGCCATTAGGCTTTATCGAAATTCCCATTACGTAAAGTACAAAGTATTGTACAATATTTGCACAAACAGCAGCAGTCCAAAAAGATCTGTATGAAAGAAACTTTAATAAGACACACGTATATGAGATTAAAAGAAGAAGATTTTTCGAAATTAGAGACAGGAAAACGGAAGTAAAAAATAAAGGAACCAAAAATCCGTTAGTAGTGGATGAAAGGCATAGACAAAAATTTTGTTACGTAATTGTAAGGGTTCGTTGAGGATGAGGCCATTGTACTTAGAAATATGCTTGAAAATCTCCAGATCTTTGAGTACTTCGAACCTATAACTTTACTTTTCCCTATGTAAACTGAAAATTTCTTCAACACTTTTCGGTTTGTGACCTGAAATAAACAGATGATCAGCAAAAGTGGAATTATGTACATCAGTGCTTTTTCCCCCAAAAGTGTTCCTTATACCAGACATTGAAAGATCTTCCAGTTTGTCCTATTTAATAAACAGGAGACGTTTCACAAGTAATTTTACACACTCCTGAACTGTATATAAGGGCAACTGTGGACTTAATATCGTGAATAAGATTTTTCTGCTACTTATTGTTATTAAAAACTGAACTTAACAATTATAGAGATGGTTGTTCAGAAGTGTTCAATAAATTAACAGAACTTTAAAATTATAAATCTTATGTTACCTCAGAAGCTGAAATTTTAACAACTAAATTTGGAGGTATAGTTTTATTACTTTTAAATGATAAATATAAAATTACTCTTCCAGATCGTTATACTAAAATCTTTACAAATGTTGATGATAGATTAGATAAAATTGTAAATTTTCATTTTGTTTATCAAGGAACAAAAAATAAACATTGACCTATTCATGGAAATGAATTTGAATAAAATTAAAAATTTTATATTATTCTTTTAATTTAATTGTAGTTTCCTATACTATTACTTTCTAAGTCCTTAAATAGGTCAACTTTGTTTTCCATTTTTGTTTTTTTCTATTTATCTAGAATTTGGTTGAGGAATAGTGCAAAATTAGATTCTTCTTTTGCTACCATTAATTTTTACCCGAATATGCTCTTTGAGCCAGAACTCTCATCAGTATACAGTAATGGAAGCAGGTGACCACACAGGATACTTAGGTATGTACCACCTGTCACAGATGTATCTAGACGTATCATGGCTCACATATCACTCCAACTGCACATACCTCACACCTTTACAGAGCATCCACCAGCTTGAAAGGCCCCCTGCTGACATGCAGGGTCCATAGATTCATAAGGTTGTCTCTATACTCATACACATCCATCTGCTTGATACAAATTGAAACTTGATTTGTCCAACTAGGCAACACATTTCCAGGTATCAATAGTGCAATGTCAGTATTGATGGGCCCAGGCCATGTGTAAATCTTTGTGTTGTGGAGTCATCAAGGGTACATGAGTGGGCCTTCAGCTCCAAAACCCCTTAACGATAATGTTTTGGATGGTTTGCATGCTGACATTTGCTGATGGCCCAGCACTGAAATCTGCAGCAATTTACAGAAATGTTGCACTTCTGTCATGTTGAACGATTCTGTTCAGTCGTTGTTGGTCCTGTTCGTGCAGGATCTTTTTCTAGCCACAGCGATATCAGAGATTTGATGTCTTATCGGATTCCTGATATTTATGGAAAACTCGTGAAATGGTCGTACGAGAAAATCCCTACTTCATCACTATCTCGGAGATGCTGTGTCCCATCATTCCTGTGCTGACGTTCAAACTCATTTAAATCTTCATAACCTCCCATTTTGGCAGCAGTACTGACGTAACAACTATGTCAGGCACTTGTTGTCTTAGGTAGGCGTTCCCGAATGCAACGCTGTCTTCTGCCTGTTTATATATCTCTGTATTTGAATATGCATGGCTATACCAGGTTCTTCGTCACTTCAGTGTAAGAACAATGGCCTCATCCTCATCGAACACTTTAAATTACATAACAAAAACTTTTTCATTGGCTTTAATCCACTATTCGTGGTTTCTTGATTCCTTTATTTTTTGCTATGTTTTCCTGCATCTAGTTGGGAAAAATCTTTCTCTTCAAATCTCATATACTTGT
Source organism: Schistocerca nitens (assembly GCF_023898315.1). Classification (NCBI taxonomy): domain Eukaryota; kingdom Metazoa; phylum Arthropoda; class Insecta; order Orthoptera; family Acrididae; genus Schistocerca; species Schistocerca nitens. Next base: position 614,677,341 of record NC_064616.1, on the reverse strand, counting down.
GTATTACTGAAGTTTCTTTCATGCACGTCTTTTTGGACTATGCAGCTGTTGGTGCAAGTATTCTACAACATTTTGTACTTTACGTAATGGACATTTCAATAAAGCCAAAAGATGGCTCTTAGTTAGGTTTCATTTACCTGACTACTTTTTATTTTGAAAATATGCTAAGCTCTCATCATTTGGATTTTGTTTTCTTTATAATTGGCTTTCGTTAATTGAATTATTTTTGTTATAATGTCTGAAATGGGCATACATCACTGTCCGTGCCCCGTAGCTTGTGTCTTTTTTTCGTAGCAGCAGTGTAAGCACTGAACCGTTCTGTCAGATATTCCTTGCAAGGTGTACGTACCAAAGGTTGGTATATTTTTAATTTTTAACTTTTGACTTCAGTATATCTGCTCTAAGCTTTCACTGTAGCCTTCTCGCAATGTAACTTTACCTTCGTAACCTCTCTATGTTATGACATTTGTCATATTCGTTATTGTTTCTATCAAACTTAATTTTCTATGTATTATTTTGAAGGGATTTTAAATTTTCATTTTGATGAAGAAATCCTTAGAGCTTTCGAAACCTAGGTAAATATATAAAACAATTAATTCCGACTGGTTGTCTATGTTATTTCTCCATTATAAGCTACATGTGATTTAATGTGTGTTGCGTGGAGAAATACCAAATGGATAATGACGATGCCACGGTATACTATAATTGTTTGTAAATTTTGTGGGTTGTCCTCGATAATAAGTCAAGAGTTAGAAATTCTCTCCAAGATAGAGTTTTGCTTTTGGACGGTCTTTCATGTATGGATGTTACAGCAGCGATCCAGACCATTACAGAAACTTTGTAGCGTTCTCAAAACCGTGCAGATGAGCGCTGTTAGGTTGGCTGTGAAACGTAGAACTTTCTACGAACTCGGCCCTATTCTACGAAGGCTAAGATGTTAAGTAGCCCCAATGACAGGAGCTCTGACTTTGGATCCGATTTCTTCTACAGTTCATATACGTTGCTCTGGGCTAGTACAGACATTCCAAATCATATGGTCCTACCATTTAGGTGCCACGTGGAGACAGTTAACTGACTGATACCGGCAGAAAGTCGATGTAATTCTACGAGCTAGTCAGAGAATTAACCTGTGATCTTGTTGCCCGCTAGTTGCGAAAACCTGATCGTACAAGCACATCGTCGTTTGAGTGCCGTACTCCTACATGGAGGCGCAGCAAGTGGAATCCCTGGCGTAGAGAAGCAACTGAAAGATATGAAAAAGAGTAAGTCGCCAGGTCCGGATGGAATTCCAATTTAGTTTTGCAGAGAGTAGTTCACGGTATTGGCATCTTGCTTAGCTTGCATTTATCACTTTATGGAACAAAGTGCGGGCGAGTGCTTTATATAAGAAGGGTAAAATAACGGACCCACAAGAATACTAGACCAGTATCCTTAACATCGGTATACTGCAGAATTCTAGAACATATTCTCAGTTTGAATATGATAAATTTCCTTGATACGGAAGAGCTTCTGTCCAAGAATCAGCACGGATTTAGAAAGCAATGCTCGTGCGAAACTCAGCTTACCCTTTTCTTACTAGATATCCTGCAAACGACAGCTGAAAGGCAACAGACAGATTCCATATTTCCATACTTCCAGAGAGGATTTGACACGGTGACTCATACAAGATTGTTAATGAAGCTACGTCAAACAGAATATTTACCAGGTATGTGATAGATTCGATGAATTCTTAAGTAATAGAACCAAGTAGGTTGTATTCGACTGCGAGTGTTCATCAGAGACAAGGCTATCGTCAGGAGTGCTCCAAGGGAGTGTGATGGGACCACTCTTATTCTATATACACATAAATTGTCTGACGGGTCGGTTGAGCAGCAGTCTATGGCTGTTTTCTCTTAATGCTGTGGTGTACGGGAAGGTGTCGTCGTTGAGTGACTGCAGAAGGATACAAGCTCACCTAGATCAAATTTCTATCTAGTGTGATGAATGGCAACTTCCTCTAAATTAATTCAGACGAGTGCCAAAAAGTCCCTATAATTTTCGAATACAGCGTTAGCAATATACTGGTTGCGCAGTCACGTCAGTTAAATATCTCGACGTAAAGTTGCAAAGCGATATGAAATCGAATGAGCACGTAAGGACGATATTAGGGAAGGTGGATACTCGACTTCGGTCAGTTGGGAGAATTTTAAGAAAGAGAAAGGAGACCGCCTATAGAACACTAGTGCGACCCGTTCTTGCGTACTGCTAGAGTGTTTGGGATCCCTGCAAGGTCGCATTCAGTATCGGGCTGCTAAATTTGTTACCAGTAGGTTCGATCACCAAGCGAGTATTATGGAGATGCTTCGGGAACTGAAATGGGAGTCCCTAGAGGGAAATCGGTGTTCTTTTCGCTGAACACTATCGAGAAAATTTAGAGAACCTTCATTTGAAGCTGACTGCACACAATTCCAGTTTTCTCGTAAGGACCACGAAGATAAGATAAATTAGGGTTCGTGCGGATGCATATAGATATCTGTTTTTTCCTCGCTCTATTAGCCTGTGGAACGGGAAAGGAAATGATAGTACTGATACACGCCCCATACGTTGGTTTGGGGAGTATTTATAGTGCATATGTAGATTTGAAATTACGATAGCCACTCGCAAATGCAATCGTAGCCGGTTCACCGACGCGTTCATGCAGCCGCTGGGGTAAGCTGCTTCGTTCCCGAGCCGTGTGACATTAATAATTCTCCTTATTCCTTCCTTGATTCAGTGTATAGCTTTTCTTCGAAGACCGAGCATTGTCTTCCGGTAGAGTATGCTTTCTATTGCATCCAGGCTCTCTTATCTTTATCGATCTTTATGAACACCTCATATGGACTTGCTGCTCTTGTATGTGCCGTGTTTACAATTAAAATCATTGGATATAAGATTAGCCTGTAACACTCGTGCAAAACACTTTTTCGTGTGACCCAAACTTGTTTTAGCACACCTGTGCCATCATAAGTGGTGTTCCTTTATTAGAATCCGTGAAATGTGGACGTATTTTCAGTGACAACTAATTAAGAACACTAGGCCTAATGAACACTGTTTTGTTTTATGTTAACTGACTCTTCCGTTGGCTCCTGGTAGATCAACACTAAAATAAATGAAAAGCGTTAGTTTGTTTTTGTTCATTTATTGTAATGTTTTGTTTGTTTTCGTCATCGCATTAATTTTACGTTGTGCACCTCTGCAGGACCATTTGCACAGTATCATGCACTGATAGGGTGTAATCTACAACCATACAATGAAAATGGTAATTTTGTTGGCGAGTTAACACATCACTTTATATTTAAATGAAATTATGCTCTGCCAACATACTTCGCTGATATATTTGCTGCTACTTACATTTTGCTTTGGCAGATCCTTTTTCTTTTGCGTTCCCATGCGTTAGTGAGAAGCACACACAAGTGCTACACACATTTTGCAGAATTTTGTTCTAACGAATACTTTTCACTTCGCTAAAACACAGTGTAAATGTTGTAATTGTGTGTCCTATCCCATTCGGCGTCACCTGTTCGCAAACTCGGCGTCAAACACTTCTCAATAAGTCGTGGGAACGCAAAAGAAAAAGGATCTTCCAAAGCAAAAGCGTAAGTAGCAGCACATACATGCGTGAAATATGCTGGCACAACATAATATGTTTAAACATAAATTGATATGTTAACTTGCCAAACAAATTCACATTAACGTCAACCGGTTACAGATAACACGCCGTTTGTGCAGAAGTGTATGTCCTAAAATTAAGGTAATGACATAAACAAAAAAAACTGTTCCTTAGGCCTAATTATCGTAGATTAGTTATCACTCAAATTATGTTCACATTCGACAGATTTTAATAAAGAAAACCCCCTGATGATGGCACATAGGTGCTGAAACATGTTTGCGTATCAAGAAAAAATAGCGTTTTGCGGAAGAGGTTGATCTCACATCCAATAATTTTATGAATTCCATTACTGGTGTAATTTTTGGTCCTTCCTTTTTCAAATTATACCCGTTTCAAATAATCTGTTGTCGACTATTATTACAGCAGAGTTGTGCTACCCCCTTCCACCCTTAATCTATCATCACTTCGGATATACCTCCTTGTGATCACTCAGACAGGGTCGAATAACGTCTGTAGGAGAAAGTGAATCTGATGCTTTAGGCACGGTCGGCTCGAACTAGGTTGGCGGGCGCTTGTTTCCAAGTCATACTGCTGGTAACACGATTCTATCTTATCACAATAAGTACCACTGGCAGTTATGTTATTGATGGGGCATGTTATTATCTTTGAAAAATCGCTAAAACGGTTTTATTATCTTTGCCGTATATCCTTGTAATACACATAGTCCTGTTAATGGTGTCAATTGGTGTGAAAAAATTAAATAGTGAACACAATGGCTCTGTTGATTAGAACGTAATACATTGCATATGACGACACTGGTGACATTATATCTTGGATTTCGACATTTTCTGGCATTTTACTACAACTGAGAAGTCTTTGCATAGGTACTATGAGTCAAATGGGGTTCAATGGCTGACTGTCTTTTTTCCATGTGTTGACTTTCTTTATGAAGTTCTTAACATCCATCACCTAAATTCGATCTATAATTTTATTCATATCTGGCAGATATGAATCTAGAAGCAGATGCATCTTAAATGTGTTCAACTTGGAACAGAATGATCATTATACATTACATATACTAAGGTTCGTTTTTTGTGTTAACATTAGCAGCGAGTTAACACATTTTACTATAACAATAAGCTGATTTTCATGTTAGGATTAACTCTGTATCGTTTCCCTTTTATACAAGTTCTCATGATGACCTTCTCAATCGATACTGGTCGGACAGTAAAGAGATAAACTCAGGACTGTCGGTGTGTTTTCCAAAATGACTTCAATAAAATGCATTTAAACTTCGTGTTGACCTAGATAGAGCCGCAACGGTTCATACAGCAAGCTCAAATTCTTTCCTAGTGGTCATACATACCTGCTATCTGCTACAGAGGGAGGCGACGTACCGCGGACCGCTGTCGCAACTGCCAGGTGGCCGCTGGGCGTGTCTTCACGCATTTACAGAATGCACTCGCGGAACACAGCAGACGCCATTCCGCTGATTGACTGCTGACATCAGGTGAGACGTGCGCCGCACACTGACCTCTCGCAATCTGTGTAAGAGGTTCGTCTCGTTTTTTCTCTTTCCTTTTTAATGCACTCACTACATAACCGTGCCATTTTCGATGTTTTATACACGAATTTCACAGAAATGCCCTCTATCAACTATACGGGTGTAACAAAAAGGTGCGGTGTTACTACCAGGAAAGGGAAGGAAGATACTGTTTAGCGACCCGACGGCGACGGTGTCATAGAGGGAATATGTATTCTGTTGGGCAGGAATTGGGTCGTGTTCACTTCGAAGCAACCAGCCCTGCATTTGCCTTAATCGGCTAATTCTGGAGGTCCGGGGAGGAATTTTACTCTGAGTCCTCACAAATACGATTCCCGTGTTTAAATACCGCCCTACAGCGTCGGTGCTGTACTGTGACACATTTCTCACACCGAAAGAAAATATCTTACACAGATACACGTCTAGAAAATATTCATTTCCGTGTTAGAACTCATTTTCTACAGCTCTTCACGGTATATTAATCTGGGAAACACAGGAACATATCGTAGCAACACACTACATGAAATTCTTTCATTGCTGACATGTTGAAAATTCCCTCCGGCGTCATTGATACGTGCATAAATCCGCCGTCGCATTGAATCTTGTATGCGTATTGTTACCCCGGATTGTGGTGTATACTTTCACAGTCTTCCACAATACAGGCACAAACACTATCTGCATCTTGTATCGTTGTATCGTGGTTGGATACGCAAGAGCTTTCAAATGTCCTAACCAACAAAAAGTCTGGTTTGTTTGGGTAAGCAGAACTCAGAGACTGGGGAATTCGTCCACCCAATCCATCCATCACGGAGCCTGATATTTAGTTTGGCACCAAGACAGAAATAAGGAAAACTACATCGCCAATTAAGCACGAGTTTCGTCACATTGATAAAGGCATGTCTTCTAGCAGTTCAAACAGAACATTCTCTACAGGAGCTTTGTAAGTTATTAGTGTTATATGTGTTTAGTATTGTCACCAGGTCTGATAGGGTATATAATGGGCACGAACGGAGTTATATGTTGACTACAGCGTTATCAGCACCTGGAGGAGACTGAAAGGGGCTTCATTGTATGTCTCCATTTGGCGAACTGGTCGGATTCTGCCGTATCTAAATTTTTGAGGGGCACTTGGATGCGACAGTGGCTCGATGTTGGACTGCAAGGGAACGTGAGGGAAGGCAAACTTGTCCTCAAGGTTCCAGCGACCATGTCTGACTACCACAAGGTAGGATCGCAGCACTGTGCACCAAGCACATCGCAACCCGTTCACATCTCTGCTTGCCATCCGTGAAGAAGTAATGGACTTCCTGCAACACCCTTTCTCATCCCATGCATATGTAAAAATTTGTGGTAAGTTCCTAAGGGACCAAACTGCTGAGGTCATCGGTCCCTAGGATTACACACTACGTAATCTAACTTAAACTAACTTACGCTAAGGACAACACACTCGCCCATGCCCGAGGGAGGACTCGAACTTCCGATGGGGAGAGCCACGCGAACTGTGGCAAGGCGCATCAGACCGCGCGGCTACCTCGCGCGGCCCATCTATATGTGTTGCTGCTCACGTGACATTATCGTGGTGCCATTTCTCAAAGGACAATGCTTGCCCACGCGTTGAACGTGTCTGTATGTACTGCCTGAACTATGTTAAGGTTCTCCTGTGGCCAGCAAGATCCCCAGAATCTGCCCCAGTAATATATGTATTGGACCAGTTCACACGTCAGCTCCGTCTCACTGTCAGTATCCAGGATAGCAAATACCAATTACAACAGTTGTGGGACAGTTGACCTGAATCAGTGTACGCATCCAGGGCAGACGGAGTGCCAAGTCATTCTGATAACTGGGTTTACGTCCCCTGTAAGACAGGGTTCAAATGGCTCTGAGCACTATGGGACTTAACTTCTGAGATCATCAGTGCCCTAGAACTTAGAACTACTTACACCTAACTAACCTAAGGACATCACACACATCCATGCCCGAGGCAGAATTCGAATCTGCGACCGTAGCAGTCGCGCGATTCCAGACTGTAGCACCTAGAACCGCTCGGCCACCCCGGCCAGCTGTAAGACAGGGCTCAGCTACCGCAGATTTGTCAGATAGTAATAACCGCATATAGCGATGATGTTCAACACATCTGTCACTGAAGGTACAAATAGTTAAGCCAATGTATATTTTTATCAAAACAAGACATGGTTGTCTCACTGGGAGGTCCGCGATCGTTCATTAAGTAAAATATGGCGTTTCAGTCTTCGATCGCTATTCTTTATTCTCAATAACCGGTTTCGGGCTAGCTGCCCATCTTCAGATCATATGTTGTAGTTACAGAGTAACTTGTCCGTACAGAACACACAGTTCACTGTCATAAGTAAAGTAATTTACTTTACTTATGACAGTGAACTGTGTGTTCTGTACGGACAAGTTACTCTGTAACTACAACATATGATCTGAAGATGGGCAGCTAGCCCGAAACCGGTTATTGAGAATAAAGAATAGCGATCGAAGACTGAAACGCCATATTTTACTTAATGTATATTTTACCGCACTCACGTGGTATTTTGTTAACGCTAGGCTTCCTCAAACCTAAATCCTCCTTGACAGTGCCAAGAAGTGCTCTAATCTTAGCTGGCGGGCGGAACGCACATCTGGTTTCATATTTTTTCGAAACCCTACCTATCTTGGCAGATAGAACTAAAAGTGTCTTCAGTTGGTTTAGGTGATGCTCCAAACTCAAATACACGTCGAATCTGTTTGTTCGTATAGCCGTGATGATTAAACACCTTCTTAAGATGTTGCAGCTCTTGTGCTAAACTCTCAGCATCCGAGATTGCATACGCTCTTTTGAACAAGGTCCTCAGGATTCCTGTACGTTGAAACGGTGGATGAAAGATGGTAGGGTGTAAATACCTATCAGTATGTGTCAGTTTTCTATAAACTGTATCCAAGAGTTCCGTCATTCTTTTATAAACCAGCACGTCCAAAAAGGGTAACTTCCCTGGTTTTTGGTCTCCATCGCGAATTTGATGTTAGGTCGAAGACAGTTAAAATGGTCTAATAACTGGTACAAAGAATCTATTTCATGTGGCCAAACAAGAAACATACCAACATACCTCAAAAAACAAGCAGGCTTAAAAAAATTTTCAGGGCATTATCATCAGAGTCCTCCATAAAAATATTAGCGATTATGGGGTATATTTATATTCGCTGCATATAAAGGTTCCGTCGTTCACGGTTTGAATCCGTTATCGGCGAGAGCGGCTTATCCTTTCTCACCTGATGATGGCGGCCAGGTGGACCGCGGAAATATTGTGCGTAGATGGCAGTTTGAGCCGGCTGAAGACCCGACGAGAAGTTGACCTATTAATACACCGAGAACGTTTACATAGTCCCATCAATTAACTCATCGTTACTTTACTATTCTTTCAAACACCACAGTCGATGTATTTCTCGACGTTGTCATGAGATGGCGCATAATGTGTACTTGAATACTTCAGTAGCATACTTTTAAGGCTGCAGATGGCGTTATTGTAGTTAACATCAGTTTGGCTTCGTTTGTGGCGGGAGACAGACGCGTTTTTTGTCGCTAGAGTTTATTAAACCCCTCCACAGTAGTGGTTCTTTCTGTTTTGAGAAATATGGTACGTTGTAATTGCAATATGTATTGTGTTATACATATACTATGAAATGATTATTTATAACGAAGTTGTTCAGTAAGTAGTTTTCAACGTTAATATTGCAACACGCTGAAGACTTTACATGTCACAACTTAATTGTCACTGGATAAATAGCATGCTGTGGGCACTGTAGGACCTAATTTTTCAGTTTGGCTTGCTGAATCAATAGGAACTGGTCGTACGCTAATGCTTTTAAGCGCAAGTCGTTGTACAAAAGTCAGTCCAGAAGCCTTTTTATTAGTATCGACAATAGTGACAAAACAAGAAATAGTCAACAAACAAAAAATTGAAATGAAATGTAAATATATGAGAAAGATTTCTTAGGATAGTAGTGTCGTCTACAACAGTTTTTTTTTTTTAGAATTTTAACCAGAAGTTTATATTAATAAGCACACATATACAGGTGAATGGTGGCCTCAAATCAAATTAATAAACTAACTACTTAATGTTCAAAGTATAGTAACTTACTGTAAGCAGAACATGCACAGACAGCAGCAAGTGCAGAATATGTACTTAAAGCCGCACATTAATTGACGAAGAATCAGCAGCAAAATCTTAACAGTTCGACAACACAAATTCTATGAGCATTCAAAGTGAAATCTGAAGTTCATTACCGTCTCGATTAATGCAACTAATAGAAAGAGATAGTCACACACTACAAATAATGATGCAACAAAATCAATTAAGTTCACTACTGTTTGCAAAAAACTTCGGTGGTTATAAAGTTCACGTGACCAGTAAGTATCAACCTCTAAAGTGACTTGAAATTCGTTAATGTCTAACCGAATTTAAATTCCCAAAATATTTCTAAGTGTTGAACTCAAGATCACAAAAAATAATTTAAGTCCCACTAATACAATATGAAGTCTTCTCTCTGGAGTTTAATTCCTACTCCAAGTTTTTCTTAGGTTCCTTTGTTGCTTGCTTAATATGCAGATTGAATAGCGTGGGGGATAGGCCATAACTCTGCTCACTCGCTTCTCAACCATTGCTTCCCTTTCATGCCCCCTAATTCTTGTAACTGCCATCTGGTTTCTGTACAAGTTGCAAATAACATTTCGCTCCCTGTATTTTACCCCTGCCGCCTTCAGAATTTCGAAGATAGTATTCCAGTCAACATTGTCCGAAGCTCTTTTCGAAGTCTACAAATGTTATAAACGTAGGTTTGCCTTTCCTTAACCTTTCTCCTAAGATAAGTGGTAAGGTCAGTATTGCCTCGCGTGTTCCTACATTTCTTCCGAATCCAAACAGATCTTTTTCGAAGTCAGCTTCTACCAGTTCATCAATTCTTCTGTAAAGAATTCGTGTTAGTGTTTTGCAGCCATGACTTATTAAGCTGATAGCTCGGCAGCATTCACACCTGCCAACACCTGCTTCCTTTTGAACTGCGGTTATTACATTCTTCTTGAAGCTGAGGGTATTTCGTCAGTTTCATACACCTTGCGCCTCAGGTGGAAGAGTTTTATCATGGCTGCCCCACCCCCTCCCCCCCAAGGCTATCAGTGGTTCTGACGGAATATCGTCTACCCCCTGCGTCTTGTTTCCAATTAAGTCTTTCAGTGTTCTGTCAAAATCTTCTCGCCATATCGCTCCCCCATCTACGTCCTCTTCCATTTAAGTAATACTGCCTTCAAGCTTATCTCCCTTGTACAGACCCTCTACATACTCCTTCGACCTTTCGGCTTTCCTTCCTTCCTTTCACTAGATACTGGCTTTCCATCTGAGCTCTTGATGTTTATTCAGAAGGTTCTCTTTCCTCCTAAGGCCTCTTTAGTTTTCCTGTAGGCGGTATATCTTCCCGCTAGTGAAATATGCTTCTAAATCCTTACATATGTCCTCTAGCCATTCCTGCTTAGCCATTTTGCACTTCCTGTCAATCTCATTTTCTAGACTTTTCTATTCCGGTTAGACTGCTGCACTCGCTGCACTTAATACTTCTGGTCAGGTGAATACAGGGTTATAAATTCAAAATAAAATAGAGACAATGAAAAAGTAGGTATAATAATGAATAAAAAAAATAGGAATGCGGGCAAGCTACTATGAACACCATACGAACGCATTTTTGTGGCCAAGAGAGACGCAAAGTCAACACTCAGTACAGCAGCATAAGTTTAATACCAACTAAATCCGTATACGGTGAAGAGATTGAAGAAATACATAATGAGGTAAAAGAAGTTAGTCAAACAGTTAAGCGAGACGAAAATTGTGAAAGGAGACTGGAATTCGTTAGTCGGAAAAGGAAGAGAAGGAAAAATTGTTGATGAATATTAACTGAAGAAAAGGAATGAAAGAGAAAGCCTCCTGTTACAATTTTGCACACAGCATAATTTAATCATAGCAAACACTTGGCTTGAGTCATGAAGGAGGTTGTATACGTAGAAACGACCTGGACACACCGGAAGTACTCAGATTGATTGTATAGTGGTAAGACAGATATTTCAGAAAGAAGAACATATGTGGATTCTTAACACAATTTATTGCTTATGAACATTAGATTAAAACTAAAAGTTCAAAAAGTTATGAATTTAAAGAGGACTTGGATAAAATGAAAGAACCAAATGTTGTTGAGAGTTTCAGTGGGAGCATTAAGCAACGATTGACTAGAAGAAGGGAAAGGGATCCGGCAGAAGACGAATACGTTGCTTTGAGAGATGAAGTAGTGAACGCAGCACAATATGAAATAGACAAAAAGACAAGGTCTAGTATAAATTATTGGATAACACAGAATATATTGAATTTCCAGGTACACAGGCAGGAAATTTCACAGATTTATGGCTGAGTGCAAATTGCACTGAGCGCAGTTTTCAAATATCCATCGGAGTGTGCCCTTTTGTAGGTGTCTTTGGTACCGTGGACACACCAACCAAAAAGTTTTGCGCCGTGGGTTCTCAGACCAGAGCCTACCCGAATGCTGATTAGCTATCGGTACACAGAAAATATTCTGGTTAAACGAACTGGCTTTGTGTGAATGCCGATCGGAGTATGTCCGAGGCCGATTAAATATTGCAAATGACGGAACCATGACTGAACAGTAATATTTTTGCCCATCTGACGAAGCAGATGTGCAAATAAGAAACGGATTCATAACGGCAGAAAAAGATAAGCGAAATGTCTACTTTAGCAATTATTAAATAAAAATTTCGAGCTTTGAAAGGTAAAGGTCTAGGTTCCGTCGAAAATATGACAAATTACGAGGACTCCAAGACTGCATTGAGTAATGCAAAAAGAGAAGGTACTGCGACGACACAGACACTTGACACGAGTTTGGAGATTCGACTAAGCGAAGACGTTTTGAAATTAACTGAAGATCATATTTTTTTGAAAACTGACTATGGGTCTGTTTCTAAAAATGGAATCCCCGTATCTGGCTGAGAAGAAGTGGTGAAAATCATGTGCGAAAATGAGCCTGTTTTATGGACGGTATATCTGACAGTTGTTCGAAACAACTCAAACGACTATAAACCATACACGTTGACATCGGAAGCACATAAGAGACGAATGTATGTCGTCCTTTTTTTTCTCCCAGACAAAATTCAAAATACATATAAAAGACCTTTTCTCCCAGACAAAATTCAAAATACATATAAAAGACCTTTTTCTGGATTGAAAACTAAGATTCCTGGGTGGACAGCAGAAACTGCAGTGGTAGACTTTAAAATGACTACAGCTAAAGCTATGAAAACATTGTTCCGCGAAGCATCCCTTTCCGGTTACAATTTACACTTCAGCTAATGTCTGTGGAAGAAAATACAAGAACTGGGTTTAACGGAGGAATACAGGGATAGGGAAAAAGTCCAACCGTTTTGTTGCGTGTATGCTGTGCCGGCACATCTTGCAGTCAACAGTTTTGATGAGGCGTGGATGGTAATAATATGGGAATATACTTCCTGATATATAAGCTGGAGGAAGTAGCAGTAAATGCTATATTCGAAATTAAAACGATTCCATTGACATGCCTCTTCAGAAAAGAAGAAAAGATACATAGACCTTGACAAGAGGTCTAATGACATTATAAGAACATACAGGGTCAAGTCACATTAATGTGACAACCGCCAGTGTTCGACTTCAACGTGCAATAACCACTCACGGACGGCAGGTGGAGCACTAACAGTGGAGGGTATATAAAAAGTGCTGGAGTTCGCGGAAGACAGTGTAGTTGCTGTCGTGATGTGGAAATGGATCATTTTTACTGACGTCCAAAAGGACATGATCATTGACTCTTGTACCAAGGGTGGAAGCTTATCCGCAACGACTGGGCTTATGGACTATTCGTGTGCCGTCGTGGTTAAAGGACACCGTGTATGGCAAAATGGCGCTATCCAAAATGGGCGCCAAGGAAACTGGTGCACCACGGGCCGTAGATGACTGGTGAATGACGGCTGCAAAGATGTGTACGATCGAACAGACGTGCAACTGCAGAGCAACCGACCGCCCAGGTGAATCAGCTGGCTACCAACACTGTCACTTTAACGACCGTACAGAGGACGTTGCTGCATATGGGCCTCTGCAGCAGACGCCTTGTTCATGCACCAGTGCTGACAGCTTTTCATCGGCAACTAAAGGTGTAATTTGCTCTCCAGTACCGCTACTGGAGGTCCACTGAGTGGCGACCGGTAGAGTTCTCACATGAAACACGTTTTCTACCCCATTGGACAGATGGCTGTTGGCGTGTACGGCGTGAAACGTCAGAAAAGCAAACATCTTGCAACCTTCGTGGCTTCCAGAGGGTCCGGTCTGGACGAGGGAGAATTTTGATCTGGGGAACGTCTTCGTAGCATTCCAACTGTGTTCCCGTCATTATGGGAGGCAATACAAGTCTGCATCTATCCTTGGGGACGGTGTCCATCCCTATATGCAGCTTGTTTTTCCTCAGCACGATGCAGGTTAGTACCGTATTTTCTTTTCTGCGCTGTCGTTCTTTATACTATGGAGCTCTGTTCTATAAGCCATTGTTATTTGCCCCACCTTGTGTAATAAACGAACTGTGTACTCTCTGTATCAGCAACAGAAACTCAAGGTGTTTCTCACTGGCGGTCTAACAAACATTGACCTGTTCTAAACAAACAAACAAAAGCTGTGTGCTGTAATTGTTCATGCGGATGTGTGCTCGGTGCGGTTTAGCTGATGGAGTACTAGTGGCTGTAGTGGCAGTAGCAGTAGTAGTAGTAATACTAGTAGTAGTAGATTCAAATTGGAGGTTCCAAGACAAATTCGGTAAGGTAGTAGTAGTATATCCATGCTATATATTGCAACAGGTTCCCAACTAGCTGTGGTAGTAAATTCATAACTATGGATTCGCTTCCAGCCATACTACAGTGACCATACAATCTTTTGATGGGGACGATATTATTTTTTAAGTAACACGAAGTTTTGCTGTAGGTCCGCCTTGGTCTGATGGAAATGTTGATATTGATGGAGACAAAACTTGAAAACTCTCTGTAGCAAGCTCACGTCCTCTCATAGAATTCCTCAAACAAGGGCGCGTGTGCAGGATGTCTTTCTGCTGCTCATGATATTGGATGTCACGAGATGGGATGTGAAACGACTATGTATGTGTTTTTGGGGAAATTCTACAATTCTGCTAGGTTGTAGGAGATAAAATACGTTCCACTGTAGCAAAACAGTTCTGACAGACACCTAACTTAGTTATTCAAGGTCATTAAATGTCTGATTTTATGAAGGCTATTTTGCAATATTTAATATGAAGTTTCAGCTTTGAATATTCCATATGAAGGGGGAATAAGTTGTAAAATCGAGCAATTTGTGCACTGCACAGTGGAGACAACATAATGCCTCGTCCCATAGATCTAGATGTTTCAGGAAAAATTCAAAGAAAATGCTTTTCAATACCGTAAACAATATGACTGACCTTAATGTAGTCCATGTCGTGAGCAGTTCATGATAGCGATCCTGGGACGACTGATATACTCTGCGTGGTTCTAAGCTTATAATTTAATATGGCGATTAAAAATGGCGCTTCTTGATGTCATCACTAGTCGATGTTACTACAGAATTATGTGTATTCATTGGCGTATCCTACAATGGTAAATAAATTTTCAAAAAAGTGAAACAAATGAGTATTTATCTCTTTGAACTTTGTGTTATTCCATCGAAAACATCAAATATGTTGAATAAAGTATACTTTTAACATTACTAAAGCACAAATGACAACTAAAATTCTTTACACGTTCAGTAATATGGGCAGGAACATGTAGAAGAACTGTAGTTCGAGTTTAACTGAATAGCTGTCCATGCACAGGATACATATATCTCTAGTAGAACAGTTCTTGGTATGAGGAGCCATATTTTTACAGTCCAGTTATTGCTGTATGAAAGAAACTTGCCACATCTTTACAGGAGGTGAAACTTAATGGTCAAGGTGTTGTATTGTCAGGGAGTGAGACATAGATTTAACAGCTGTTGTAAAAGAGTACCCTATATTACAGTAAATTTGGAGCAAAATGCTCCATGTCATACCACAAGTTGTGAAAAGCACTACTCAGTTTACATAAATGTTATGCAGGGTGAACATTAATAAAACTGACAAACTGCAGAGATGGAGTCCTGTCTGTACATAGAGGAAAACAGGTCCTATGAACAGGTGTCTGGTAATGCATTGTTGCCACAGTAGATGACACAGATGAGTGACAGTTCCACTGACCACGTGCCGGGTGTTCCTCGTATGTTGCACGCTGTGTGACTGACGCAGCCGACTGGAAGCAGCAGAATGTTTGGGTATTCATATCGGGAACTAGCCGAAATGGTGTTTTTGTATAGCCAAGCAGAGGGAAACGGTCGAGAGGCAGCACAGCTATACCAAAACAAGTGACGTAACAGACCCAACCACATCAGACACGTTGCAAGCCCTTTTGGGCGTTTGTGTGATCGTGGGTCCTTCCAGACAGACGGACGTGCATGGAGGCTCAGGTCTGTGCGTAGACCAGATTCAGAGTACCGGATTCTGCAGGATATTGAGACAAACCCTCGCACCAGCTCCAGGCAAGTGGCCTGCCAACATGGTGTAAGTCAAGTACGATTATATGTATCCTGCATGATAGGTATGAGTGTACACATGCACTGAATCCCATGGAGGCCACTTTGAACATTTGCTATGATGTGGATGTGGCGCAGGTCGGTACTGTTGTTCCAGGACTATTCGTTGTTGTTGCATGCACACTGTCCATTTCTGGACAAGTCATAGGACCTTTTTCCCTCCAAGGATCCGTCCCTGCAGTTTGTCGGTTATATTATTGTTTACTCTATATAAGTTTCCTGTACAGAATCGTCAAATCTGAGAACCTCATACACCCACTGCATCATAAGTCTACAACTAGAAATGGACTTTACGGTGCAAGCTGTTGCTATGTTGACGACTCTTAGCAGATTTTACATGAGCTGAAACTTAACTTTTCAGCTACATCAACATCAGAGAGAGAGTTAACATTTCATACATTTTCAATTGGTGTCGCTATGTTAGAAACTTAGCAGTTCATGCATTTTCAGCTGTGGTTGGACTTAGCAGTTCATTTTCAGAATTAAAGTATGTACATGTGAACCATGCAAGACATCTGTAGGGGGAGGGAGGAAGGGACGCTGGCCCTCTCTTCATTGTTATTGTTATTGTTATCCGTCTTCGATCGGGATTTTTGATTGTAACACCATTGATGACATCATGGATCGCCATCTTGGATCACCATCTTGAAGTCTAGATGTAGAACCATGTAGACTGTGCCAGTTTCCTGAAGAATGCTCTCTTGGATCGATCACCTGCAGACTGCATTAAAGTCAAGTCATCTTGTTTAAGATTTGGAGGATATTTTTCTATAGATTTTACTGAAACTTATACATGTATGGCATGAAGTGCTATGTTGTCTCCACTGTATAGGGCACCAACTTTTCAATTTGCCACCACATTCAACTTCATATGTTATACTCAAAATTGAACCTTCATCCTATGTATTACAGAGTAGCCTTCATAGCATCAGACTCCACATGATTTCGAATAACTCTGTTCAAAGATTGCCAGAGCTATATCACATAGTCGAACAAATTTCAGTGTCCTACAACCTAGCATCTTGTAGAATCTCCCCAAAACAACACACATGGTCATTTCACATCACATCATCTCATGACAGCCAGTACTATAACCAGCAATAAGAACTCCTGCACAAGCCTTTATTTTTGTTTTTTTTGGTTTTTTTTTTGTTTTGTTTTGGAGGAACCATACAGGCATTCATCAGAAAACTATTTTGAAATCTCATGGGAGCATGTATGCTTGCTTAATGAAAGTTTTAAGGTCTCATTTGTATTAATATCACAATTTTCATCACACCACGGCGTAACTCCAGTGAAAATCAGCGTTAAATAAAAAATAATACTGCCACACATCAAAAGAGTGTGTGGTTTCTGTAGTGCAGCGGATTGAGAAACCATGATTACGACTTTACTACCACGGTTTGTTGGGAAACTTCTGCAGTCTACACTATGAACTTAAAGCTAGCACCTTACTGAATTCGACATGGGACCTATTTCTGGAATCCATTGAATCTACTACCACCACTGTTTTTGCTAGTACTTTACCAACTGAGCCACATAGACTTGCACGTCTGTGTCAACTATTATAGCACAATTTCCTGTGCAGGGACCCTTACAGTTCATCAGAAATGATTTAGAAATTTTCTGGAAACGTTTGATGCATATGGCAATCGTTTATGTATATTGAGGTGTCGGACATCCTAGTTCTGTCACAACCCTCTTGTAGTCCATAGTGACACGCCGCAGCGAGAGATAGCAGTGGCAGAATTTGAATAACCAGTTTTGTTAATAATACTCATCTTTCATTCCTTTTCTTTATTGTAAGCTGAGGGTTCGTTACCCTATTTTTTTTTTTGTATAAATGTTTATGATTGTGTAGAGGATGTTTGGGTTTCTTCTACGAAATCATATGAGCACTGGTGGTCTTTCTGGTGAATAATGCATATACACTGCTGGCCACCGTAAATGCAACACCCTGAAGGAAGCATCCGAATAAAGTGAAATTTACACCATGGCTTTGCAGCGATGAGATATGCAACTGATTAGAATTTCAGCGCAGACGCACATCACGCGCGCCTGTGGCGCCACCTCATAGCGCCATTTAAGGCTTGGCGATTTCGACGAGTGTACGTTCGGCACTTGTGTTTACCTTGTTGTTGTTTCACAAGACGATCAGTTATGCCTCGTAGACAACAGCGATCATCTTTTGATCAAGTATCCGAGTTCGACAGAGGAAGGATAGTGGCTTACCGAGATTGTGGATTATCATACAGAGAAATCGCTAGTCGTGTTGGACGAAACCAAACAACTGTAATGCGGATATGTGACCGTTGGATGCAGGAGGGTACGACGGACCGACGTGGTCGATCGAATTCACCTCGGTGCACCACTGCACGTGCTGATAGGCAAGTTGTGCGCATGACAGTGACGGATCGCTCAGTGACATCCCGAACCATAGCACAGCACATTGCGTCTGTAACGCATCATCCAGTGCCTGCGCGTACCATTCGACGCCGTTTACAGCAGAGTGGTCTGTCCGCAAGACGTCCATTGCTTCGTCTACCATTGACGCAGAACCACAGACGTCTCCGTCGCCAATGGTGTGATGACAGACGGATGTGGACGGCAGAATGGAATGACGTTGTCTTTACTGACGAGGCACGCTTCTCTCTGCAGCACCACGATGGTCGGATTCGAGTGTGGAGACACCGTGGAGAGAGGATGCTGGACAGCTGTATTATGCACCGCCACACTGGTCTTGCACCGGGTATTATGGTGTGGGGCGGTATTGGATATTACTCTCGCACGCCTCTAGTACGCATTGCCGGTACTTTAAATAGCCGGCGCTACATATCCGAGGTGCTGGAGCCAGTTGTCCTTCCTTACCTTCAGGGCTCGGCCACAGCCATATTTCAACAGGATAATGCGCGACCACACGTGGCACGCATTGTCCAAATGTTCTTCGTCAATAACCAGATTGAATTGCTTCCCTGGCCGGCTCGCTCTCCGGATCTTTCGCCGATAGAAAACATGTGGTCCATGGTTGCTCAACGAGTGACCCAGATTACATCCCCAGCTGCCACACCAGATGATATTTGGCAACGTGTGGAAGCTGCTTGGGCTGCTGTAACCCAGGAACACATCCAACGTCTCTTTGACTCAATGCCGAGACGTGTGGCAGCGGTGATCTCCAACAATGGCGGCTACTCTGGCTACTGATTCTGGCAGGAACCACATGTCACAGACGTCTGTAAACGTAATCATTTGATACTTGGTCAACATGTTATCTACAAAATAAATTTTGTTGTGCTACCTCTTGTCTTTCTTGGTGTTGCATTTACGGTGGCCAGCTGTGTATTTTCAGTCATTTCACTTCACAGTACAAATCAATGTAACACACATAACTTGAACGCCATCCTCGTACTTCAAGCTCATACAACTAATTGAACTAAAAGAAAGATTTACCTCTAAGAACATGTAGCAAAATAAATTACTATCAGATATAATTCTATTTATGCAAAATCATCTTTATAACATACATTTCACCAATAACATAAAGATAATTGTTTATCTTGTTTGAGATGTCCATAATTGTTTTTTTCTTACAGCCATGTAGTAGTGGACTTCTAGGTTTTTCCTGTCTTCAGTGTGGAGTAGGTCATTTCACATGATCCAAGGTGAGTTAGTACATTTAACTCATCATAACCAGTTTTATTACAATTACCCCCCCCCCACCCTTCAAAACTTTTGTATCCTAAAATGTGAGAAATATTTTGATACAAAATAATAAAACTGGTTATACCAACAAGTTTTGGAGTATGACAAATCAGTATTCATCAGTTCTTCATTACCTGATATACAACATTTCGACTACCTTAGCATCATTAATTCATTCAAATGAAATCCAAAGCAAAATTTCGCTTTACGATGTCCTTTTCTCACAAATTTTCAAAACAATTTCGAAGTCTGACCGTTTACCTATTCTGTAGCTCTCAAATCATTACCATACATCATATGACATTACCAAATTCAAATGACATATACAGGATAATCAAAAGATGGTACAAGTAGCAGTGATTTTATTGTATAGGCACGGCAGTAGAATTTGTATTTCATGAAAATGTCTTTGAGCATTTTGAGAAACCCAAAAATACTGTGATCAACAAATTTCTGTTAGTAACCGCTACACAAAAACATTTTCTTTATACTCCTTTCTATACCACCATTTACAAATCTGTCTTCAGTACATGAAATATCATTGATTGGTAATGCCCTATGACCAAAAGGAAAAATCTTAGTTCATACAGAGTTATTTGAAGTGCCTTATAGAAAATATAGCAAAATAGTTTAGAAAACAGAACAAAATTATAATACTTAGTTAGGATCTTACTCCTTTTGCTCATAACACTAAAGAAATGTTTTGTAATAACATTTTACAATGTCTTACTTTCAAATTTAACTTTCATATGGAACATTGAACCCTTAGCATATAAAAATATGCTACAACAAAAATTATTTCTTGCCCTACTTTGCAAGAATTTTTTATGCACAAAATGACAGGTGCTACAAGTGTAGAACTGCTGTATCACTGCATCCACAGAGATAAGATCCTCACTGAGATCTTGAATTATTAAACATCCATTTAAAGTTATTAGAGCCAGACTTTTAATCACTTTGCTATGTTTTCCTTTTGCTCCTTTAATCTGTACTCTAGTTACAGTTAATTCAATATAATTCACTAAGTACTATAATTTTGTTCTGTTTTACAAAATGTTTTAATTTTTTACCTAAGGCTTCAGACACTACTGAAATTTGGCTGCCTTTGCCAACAAGACACCTGCCTTCCCATGATCCTATTCTGACTTTAATGAATGGACACAAACATCAGTACACTTATCAGACTTAACATCTTCATATGACAAGTTATCTTCTATCTGTTCAAAACTAAAGCCCCCAAAATAATTGTTGTTGTTACTATTTTATTGCTTTGAAACGCTTCCATTAAATTAACATAGGCATCATTATCACTGTCACTGAGAATTCCATCAATCCATGTACACTTACCTGTTTCACTTAGATCAGCACTTTGGTGCTTATCTTTATGCAGTTTTACAGTGATATGTTTAATTTTATGCTACCAGTCTGGATATAGAGTTAAACACAGATTATTTTTATCATGATTGAAAAGCTTTTATCTTTCTCAGTAGCATCACTATTTAACCACATATTATATAAAAAATACTCATTCTCTTCCATAACATTAAGCAGCTTACTGTCACTGTCATAAGTGCTAACTGAATTAGCACGATCATCTAAACATGCCTTCTCGCTAGTAATTAAAGCAGGAGTTGCTGTGATACTATCATTAGCATCCCTTAATCTTTTAACAGCGTCCTTTGGTACCTTTACAGCATCGTAGCCACTACTACACATGTCCTTACTAATACCTAATGCCTCCAATTCTTCTTTAAAAGAAGCAATATATTTTCCTTGTTCTTTAGTATACTCATCATCATAAATATCACCATACAAATTACCAGCATCATCATTCGCTACTGCATTACTGTTTAAACACTCAGTTTCACTTACGTTGCTGTTCATTAATGCAGTATTCACTTTTTCTCTTATCTGGTTCTTCCATTAGTTTCTAAAATTCAAAATCATCACAAAAAATCAGTTACTTCAGCATTTAACAAATGACAAGTCTCTACCCAGTTACAAAATTCTGATAAATTCATTTCGTCTGTAGCCTCTTTTCCAACTTCTTTGTGCTCACTTACTTTATTTTCATATTTTGTCGTATCTGGCGAATATACTTCTTTCTCAACAGATATATTAACATGGTAGTACACATCTTTAAGATAGCTACTGATTGCTTCACTAGAATGTTTTTCTCGTGTGTCAGTAATTGTGTAATTTCTGGTCCATATGTTATTTGCTTCATGAGCCACTAACTTGCAGACTGACAATGGGGCCCAAGCTAGTTTTTTGTTTCCTGAATTAATACCCCATCCAGTTTCCTAGATTTTCTATTATCATATCTATTCTAATTTCTGTTCCAACTACTGCCATGTTGCTCTCAAAAATCTAAATTATTACCATTTACTCTATTATGTTCCTTCTGATGATAATTGTTACCATTGTGATTGCTATGTTCCCTCCTGTTGTGATTATTACTGTGCCAATTTTGATTACTACCTCTTTGAAAATGTGTGTGTCTATTGTAGTTTTATTTCCCTGTTTTAGCCAGAACTCTCTCTAACAAATCTATATATTTCAAAAACTGCTCTGTTGTATCATCTGGTCTATAGATTATGTCCCACTGTACTTATTGATAACGTTTTTAAAGCACTGGTCTCAGTGAATTCATCAAAAGGTTTGCTCGAATGAGCTAATTTTTTAAGATGATTTCCATACTAATACACCCTTCCCTGTAATTCACTTTCTATTCTAGCTTGTTCAGCAAAATTTATATAAAAATTCTTCCTCAAAATCTATCTATTAGTATACTGATTAGCCCAGCTTAATGATTCACCTACAAGAAATCTCTTGTAAACCTGGTTTTCATAAAAAAAAGTCATACAAGAAACAAAATTTTCTCTGCAATGCTGCAGGAAATGTACAGGATGTAAACTTCCTTCACCTGAAAGATTTTTCAGTTAAATGTTGCAAAACATGGTACCAACATTTTCATCAAGATCTCTATTAACTCTTTTACAGGTTTATCACTAAGGGTTTCCTGTTCTTGTTTCACTACATTACTGCCATTTGGGGTAGCCACGCGTTCTAGACGCCTTGCCACAGTTCACACAGCTCCCCCCGTCAGAAGTTCGAGTCCTCCCTTGGGCATGGGTGTGTGTGTTGCCCTTATCGTAAGTTAGTTTAAGTTGCATTAAGTCACGTGTAAGCCTAGGGACTGATGACTTCAGCAGTTTGGTCCCATAGCAACACACCACAAATTTCCAAAATTTTCCACTATACTACTTATGTTACCCATGTCTGTATTACTCCCTACTGTTCCAGATCTTCTGTGACTGTCATTGCTAATTATACAACGAAACACTTCATCAAAAAGAAACTATTTCCAGCACTTAACTGTTCACCTCAATTTTTATTTTTCATCCTTTTCTTCTTCTTCTTTCTTACAAACTCCTTTTTGCTGCTATTTTTGCTGTTTTGTGGCTGTGTTTCATATCTGTCCAATCGTTCACATAAAATTTTCACCATATCTTTTAATCTGCAACAAGAAAAATAGTCCAACACAGTATCCACACTTCACTTTCAAAAAATCCTGGACGACGCCACCATATTCTGGCAATCACCATCTTCTTTTAGCCCAGAGTTGATTTATTAATTTCTTGAAGTAAGTTACTAATTTGGGTGGTTGGTCAGACTTCTACAGCACTTGCCACACTGAGGTAGTGACACACTGCAGCGAGAGATAGCAACGGTAGAATCTGAATAACCAGTTTCATTTATGACATTCATCTTTTATCCCTCTTCTTTGTTGTAAGTTGAAGGCTCGTTATCATTTTTTTTTCTATACCTTTTTAAGATTGTCTAGAGGATGTTTCGGTTGGTTCTACGAAATCATATGAACAGTGGTGCACTTCCTGATGAATAGTGCATATATTTTCAGTCATTTCACCTCAAAATACAAATCAATGTAACACACATAACTTTTAGTCCGTCCTCACACTTCAAACTCGTATTACTAACTGAACTAAAACAAATATTTACCTCTAACAAGATATAGCAAATAGATTATTATTACATATCAATCTATTTATGCAATATCATCTTCGGAACAAACATTTCATAAATAAATGCAACAATTTTTTATATTTTTTGAGAATTCCATAGTCATCATTGCATTTACGTTAAGTGCTTATATAAGTTGACATTTAAAGATTTTCGTATGCCTGTGTAGTAGTGGATTTCTGGGTTTTTTGTCTTCAGTATGGAATCGGTCATTTCATACGATCCAAGATCGGTTAGCACATTTATCTCACCATAAACAGTCTCACTGCACAGTCCAAATCAAAACGGCTACTCTGCTATGTCTAGAACTGTTTGCAACACTTCTACGTAAAAGACTTTCTCACTACTTCCGCTATGATACAAAATTAAATGTTATAAAAGCGATTATGTGGACTACTTCTTTACGTTGGATACCAACTGCTGGAAAACCAGTCTCAAAGTAAAATTCTTTGTTTATGACGCAAAACTGTATAAAACATGCGAATCCTCTCTAGGAGCTGGAGTACATCAAATGAAGATGCATATTGGATGATGTGTTTTCCCTGTTACATCTTGAATATAAATCAAGTCGTTCAGGTTGATAGCTGTAGCGATTATAAGTCAGAGACAGGAAGTGGTGAGGTTTGTCAGCTTTTCTAGCCATTGACTTAACAGTTAATGTGTGTGTGTGTGTGTGTGTGTGTGTGTGTGTGTGTGTGTGTGTGTGTGTGTGTAGCATACTGGCTAAGTTCGGACATCAAACACTGGCGCTTTGTATTTTTCTTTTTCTGTCAAGGAGCTCGCTTTTATTTCGTTCGCTAGTGAGATATTTATTGATAATAATCGGTTTTTTGCAAGTATAACGGATAACGAAGTGTGAAAAGCTGGCAGTTTACCATAGACAATGAGTGAAACCAAAACAAATTTGAAAAATCTTTATAGTTGAGATGAAGTACTATCCTCGAAACTTAGAGAGATCTGAGAGATACTTCATCAGCAGACCCAGAGTTGTTTCCAGCAAGGAACAACAGCATAACTGTATTGGTCATTCCCTTCAAAATCGAACTGTGTCTCTCAGTGGGGTCAGGCCGGAGACAACACCACAGACTTACTCTGACGAGGTCTATAGTTTCTTTTTTTATTCGAGTCAAAGGCATCAATTACAAGGGAATTAACAGAAATTGAGAGCTATAAAACATGTAAGTAGACAATGGACATTAATATGTAAACATGAATAAGGACAAAGAAATCTCTAATTAACTTGGTTTTGCCCAAAAATGTTCTACGTTCAAAGCATTACAGTTAGCGTACAGTTAGAAGTAATTGTACATAAATGAACATTCATAAATACACTTAAGTATAGGCCAACAGACATTGAATTAAATTATCTTCGCTCAGAAACGGGCAACGTCCAAGGCGTTAGAACTGCCAGCATCAACTCTTCTTCGGTGCATGATGACGGGCACTGACAGCAGTTGCGCAGGTGAGACATCGTCTTTTCCTTTCCACACTCACAAGTTGAGGGTCCTCTAGCGTATCCCCATTTTTCAAGATTTTCTTTACACCACTCAACACCAGTTCGTAATCTGTTGAGGGACTTCCAGGTACAGCAGCTCTCATTATCACCAAAATGTAGTTCTTCTTTAGGTTGTCTCCAGCCTAGAGGGACAGTCTCTACTCTCTTTCTCCACATGTCTAGCCTTTGGTTTTTGTTGTTGTTGTTGTTTACACAGCCCCTTACAAAACTTTTCCTGGACTTCAAGCGAGACGGTGCTGGCGAGTGGTCAAATAATGGGTGAGTATTAGATGTCAAGGCTCTACGTCCTTCTGCTTGAGCAGCTGCTTCACGCCTGATGTCGGGCGGAGCTATACCTTCTAGATGATACAGCTGCTCCACTTTAGTGGCTCTCAGACACCCAGTGATTATGCGGCACGTCTCATTCAGAGCGGTGTCCACGTGCCTAGCATGGCAGGGGTTATGCCAGACAGGCGCTACATATTCGCCCGCATAGTAGCACAACGCCAAAGCCGAAGTCCGAATAGTGACTGGCTGTGCACCCCAGTTAGATACCCTTAGTTTTCGTATGATATTATTCCTTGCGGACACTTTCATTTCGGTGTTTTGACAATGCGTTTTGAACGTTAAGGTTCGATCTAAGGTCGCCCCAAGTTGAGTGCCATTCCATGAAATATTTAGTTGTTGGTTGGCCTGTCTGTTTTTAGGTGGAAGGCAGATAATTGCGTTTTCATAGGGTTAGGCCTAAAGTTATTATTTTTGTAGAATCGTCCTAGTTCTTCCAGTGCTTCAGACAGCTTATTTTCGGCGTCATGGAAATCCTTTCCCTGGGTGACCAATGCGAGATCATTCGCACGCAGAAAACTCCTAGTGTGCAGCGGGAGTGGTTGATCATTCGTATAGTATAAAGAGTATAGGGGCCAGAACACTGCCCTGGGGTAGCCCATTACTCTGTAGTCTCCATCTACTGCGCCGTCCTTGAAATTCCACGACAAATCTCCTGTTGATAAGGAAGTTGGTTATTAGGGTGGTTAAAGTAGAGTCATTAGCGATGGTATAAAATTTTTTCAGGAGTAATTTATGGTTCACAGTGTCGTACGCAGAAGACAGGTCAACAAAGGCCACACTGGTTACCATATGTAATTCAAAACCGTCTTCCATGTACTGGGTGAGACTGAGGACCTGTGACGTTCAGCTTTTACCTGGTCTAAAGGCAGCCTGTTGAGGTATGAGCACAGAGTCAATTTCTTCTGTCAAGCGGTTCAAAATCATTCTCTCCAAGATTTTATACAAGTGGCAAAGAAGAGATATGGGACGGTAGTTCTTAGGGTCATTGTTCTCTTTACCAGGTTTAAGGATAGTGATGACATGAGCTTTCCGTCAGACATTAGGGATCCTACCAGAGCATAAGCAGTTATTAAAAAGAGCTAGAATCCATTTTAGTGTTGCAGTACCTATGTTCATCTTCGTTACGATGAGATTGAGCTCACTGGTTTGCAGATCAACATGATGTTAAACTTCAGAAGGCAATACCATAAGAAATCCGCTGGAGATTTGGGGAACACTTACACTGAGGTGACAGAGCTCTTGCGATAGCGATATGCAGATATACAGATGGCAATAGCACCGCGTACACAAGGTATAAAAGGGCAGTGCAATGGCGGAGCTGCCATTTGTACATAGGTGATTCATATGAAAAAGTTTCTGAAGTGATTATAGCTACACTACAGGATAACAGACTTTGAACGCGGAATGATACTTGGAGCTGGACGCATAGGCCATTCCATTTCGGAAATAATTAGGGAGTTCAGTACTCCGAGATTCACAATGTCGAGAGTGTGCCAAGAATACCGAATTTCGGGCGGACAACCACGGACAACGGAGTGGTCGACGGACTTCACTTAACGACCAATAGCAGAGGCGTATGCTTGAAGTTGTCGTTGCTAACAGACAAGCAACACTGCTCAGATAACAGCAGAAATCAATGTGGGAAGTACGAAGAACGTATTTATAACAATAGTGCAGAGAAATTTGGCGTTAATGGATTATGGCAGCAGACGGCCAACACTAGTGCCTTTGCTAACAGCACTACATCGCCTGCACCGCCTGTCCTGGGCTCATGACCATATAGGTTGGACGCTAGATGACTGGGAAACCGTGGCCCAGTCAGACGAGTCTCAATTTCAGTTGGTAACAGCTGATGCTAGGATTCGAGTGTGGGGCATATTCACGAAGCCAGGGACCCAAGTTGTCAACAAAGCACGGTGCAAGCTGGTGGTGAGTGCATAATGCTGTGGGCTGTGTTTACATATAGTGGACTAAGTCCTCTGGTTCATCTGAGCCGATCATTGACTGGAAATCGCTATGTTCAGCAACTTTAACCCCAGACCATTTTTTTTTTTTTTTTTTTTTAAAAAAAAAAAATCTTTATTTCAAGTTTATTAATTATACAAAGTAACCCACTACCTTATATGATTAGTGGGCCGTAATACTTCTACATTTTTAGATTTTTTGCAGCTATTCTACATATGATTTAGTAACTAGTAGTAAGAACATTATAAAGAACTACATGGAACTACAATGGGCAAATGTAAAATGTTATTAAGTGGTAAGTGGTAGCCTAAACTACATATGGACTAGTCACTAAGCCTGCAGTGTTACATATGTGTCAGCTGAGAATATAAACCTACTGAAGGCCTTGCTCATTGAGCTAACCCCAATGAGCGTGCCCCTGACACCGGGCAGGCCATGATGTTAGTCGCTGCAGGTTCCTATGATTAGAATCTATAAACTAGGTCCTACAACTAAACTTATCCTAAGGTCAAGGTTGGGTGCGTTGTCTAAATCGGTATATAACTGGACCCCACTCCCCCTGGTCCCGGAACGCGGCGGATTCTGACTATAAAAGTCGGCCTTTCCGCGCTCAGGCGGTTTGGGAATAGGGTGCTAGACTTCATCGGTATTGAAAGGTCTTAATAAAAGGCTAGTTTGGTTCTCGCAGGTAGTCCGTTAAGACTTTCTGTGATACCGCGTTAGCCAGTTCGTTGATAATCTGAAAGGTGTCGTGTTGTCTCAACAGTCTGAATGTGTTATTGTCTGGTAGTTGGTCTCTTAACACAGAGGCCACATCATTGAAAAGTGGGCATTCGTAGACTACATGGTCAGGAGTGCCCTCCGGAACACCACAGTCACACGCGGGTGTCGCCTTTACCCCGAAACGACATAAATATGTCGGATAGGGTCCATGTCCAGTGAGAAAGTGAATCAGTCCCCTGGTTGGTTCGAAATATGTCATTCTCATTCTCTCCCTAACATCTGGCAACAGATCAAAAGTTCTGCGCCCTGTTTCCTCATTTTCCCATGAATGTTGCCATAGCTGATCCCCTCTTAACCTGATTTCAACTTTATTTTCAGTTCTACTTCCTAGTATTTCCTCTATTTTATCTAAGTTCCCCTTTTTAGCCCAGTACCAAGCGGCCTGCTCTCGAATTTTGATATCTAAGGGGCAGAGCCCCATTATGACTAATAGGGCTCCTCCCGGTGTGGTCCTGTAAGCCCCCATTGATCTCATAATCATGTTCCTCTGCACTCTTCTCACTGTCATGGCGGGCACCACCCTCGTGAGTCTGTGTGCCCAGACTCCGGAACCGTAACCAACTATGGAGGTGAGTATGCTATTATGATATAGTTTGATGAGATGTGGTGGGAGGTGGAAACGTTTGTGACCAATGGCGATGAGGTTGTTCAGTACTTGTAAAGCTCTTTGTGTTACGGTTTCAATGTGTCTGCCGAATGACCACCTCTCATCAATGATGATGCCCAGGTATCGAGTCTCCCGTCGTCTAAGAACTGGTGAGCCCTCTATCCTGACTGTTGGATTTCTGACTAATTGTCCCTTTAAAAGGAGATAAGTGGACTTTGTTGGTGAAATTTTCATTTTAGTATTTCGGCACCATAGTTGTAAGATTTCTACTACTTGTTCAATTTTCGGCTCTATGTCTTCTCGGCTTCGGCCGCCAACCAGTAGGAGGAGGTCGTCAGCGTAGGCTATCACCTCTAGCACTTCATCACTTTGCTGTAATTTATCTAATAGAGGTTCCATGTGGATGTCCCAAAACAGGGGACCTAGTACGGAGCCCTGGGGACATCCCTTGGTGATTATTTTCCTTACCCTTGTGCTAGGGGATGATAGCCAGACCTCCCGATCCTCACAATAGCTCCTCAGACACCCATATAGCGGCCCTGGACACTCCTTCTCCCGTAAACAGGAGAAGAGCGAAGGCCACCACAGGTTGTCGAAGGCGCCACTTATGTCCACCATGATGCCGACAACGTACTTGTGCGGGGTAGAGCCACAGACCTCAGCCGCCAGGGCAATTGCATCAGATGCTGAACGCCCAGGCCTAAAACCGAATTGCCTGCTGCTCATCCCGCACAGCACTCGGTGTGCAGCCAGTCTATCAGCCAGCAGTCTCTCCAGGACCTTCCCAAGCAGATCAAGCAGGCAAATTGGCCGATATGATTTTGTTTCTGCTGGGTCTTTGTCAGCTCCTTTCTTTATTATCACTACATTCGCCCTTTTCCAAATTCGTGGGAACTTTTGCTGTCTAAGACACTCATTGTAAAGATGAGTTAAAGGGGCGACTATCTGAGGAGCCAGAAATTGCACCACCTCCGCCACAATGCCATCTGGCCCGGGAGCTTTCCCTATCTTCAGGGATTTTATGTGGGCAGCTACCTCCTCTGTAGAGAAGGGGTAGACTGCCGTATCATTTCCATATTCATTACTATTATAGATCTCGCGCAGCTGCTGTTGTTCGTCTGTCTCTCCATCCGCTGTGTCGTCAGGCAGCAGGGACTGGAGAAGGACCTCAGCAGTTTCCTGCCAAGATTCTGTCATCCCATCCCCACGCCTGACGGTTGAGAGTTCCATCGGAGAGCGGATTTTTTCTCGAACAAGCTTGTAGGGAACACCCCAAGGGTCTAGTGCGAGTTGGTTGAGAACAAAATGTTCCCAGCTTTTGGTTCTCACCTCACGTAGGTGTCTTTGGAAATTTTCTTTCGCTTCCCGGTATAGTTGCAGCCGCCTTTGTCTTTCTAGCCAGACGACACTGCGCTGGTAGTGCCTCCTCAGCCGTCTGACAGACTGGCGCATCTCCTCCAGTTCAGCTGACCATGGTGACGGAGAGGCCGCCACGGCCTTCCTCCTAGTAGGTACAGCAGCCTTCACCGCTCGGGTTATTGTCGTCATCAGTTCTTCTGCTCTGTTGTCTATGTCATAGTCCTGGTGTCCATCACCTTCTGGCAGTGCAGGAATGTCGCACTCCCTGGCAAGTTTCTCCCAGTCGGCTCTTTTGTAATTATACTGCATCTCCCACCCCATGGCCCAGCGGCTCTCCCTGTCTCCCACACTAAAGGTAATGAGATTGTGGTCACTAGTGGTGGCGTTTTCTACCACTTTCCACTGCTGTATCAAGTGTGCCACGTTTGGCGTAGCCAAGGTCACGTCGATGTTTGTGCCTTGGCCACCTCCCGCCACATAAGTTGGAGGGTTTCCAGGCTTGTTTGCCACCACTAGCTGCAAGGCCATGAATGCCTCTTCAGCCTTCTCTCCGTTTGGATCCCTGCTGCCACTGTGCCATAGGGGGGATTTTGCATTAATATCGGCAGTTATTATTACTTTTCGCCCCCGCAACGCCGTGATGACTGTGGTAAGGTGTGCTAGGTGTCTTTCAATATCATCACCGTACTGGAAATACATATTAATAAGGATAATGTTACCTGATGGAGATTGCAGTTCAACGACGTTGCAGTGGCTGGTAGTGAATTGTGTCAGAACTATAGCTCTTAGTAATTTGTTAGTTATTATTATGGCCGATTTTGGGATTCCTCCTCTGCATATAACTTGCCATGTTGCGGCTGTGAAAGCTAAGTTTCCATTTAGGGAGTACGGCTCTTGTAGACAGATCAAATCCAGTCTCCTCTCCTCCACTTCCTTACGTAGCTCCTGCATCACAAGTCTGCTGTTGTGTGCGTTAAGTTGTCCGATGGTAATTTTTGTCATTTAGTTTTTAAGGAGTATATGTATGAAATCTGTCATTTGGCCAATTCTTGTTCCAGTCGAATACGATACGTCCGTTTGCTAGTACTGCTTGTTCGTATATATCGTTCAAGTCAAATTTTTCACCACGTCTATCAAACACTTTCTGAAGTAAGTCCCGCAGGGCTCCGAAGTCGGTGGGGAGATTCACTGACTTTAGTTGAATTCTGTCTACGGCCTCCATTACCGAGAAGGTGACTCTCCTACCGTACTTATGTCCCACCCGGACCACATGTCTTAAGGCAGTGGTCAGGGTAGTCGGCTGCTCTAATCTTGCTAATTTCATAGTTAGTTCGAAAACCCCAGACCATTTACAGCCATTCATAGATTTCATGTTCCCAAACAATGTTGGAATTTTATGGATGACAATGCGCCATTTCACTGGGTCACAGTTGTTCGCGATTGGTTTGAAGAACTTTCTGGTCAATTCGATGAAAATGATTTGGCCACTTAGATCGCCCGACATGAATCCCATCGAAAATTTATGGGACACAATCTAGAGGTCACTTCGTGCACAAAATCTTGGATCGGCAGAAGTTTCGCAATTATGGACAGCATAGAGGCAGCATGGGTCAATATTTCTGCAGGGGACTTCCAACTTCCATGCAGGGTCGAGTTGTTGCACTACTCGAGGCAAAAGGTAGTGCGACACGATATCAGGGGGTTTCTCCATGACTTTTGTTGCCTCAGTGTGTAATTTATGGGAGGAAACACTTAAAATCACCTGAGTGCTATATCGCTTTCTGTTTATAGGAGGGATCACTGTAATTTAACATACAGCTAAACACACAAAATTATCA
Organism: Schistocerca nitens; assembly: GCF_023898315.1. NCBI lineage: Eukaryota > Metazoa > Arthropoda > Insecta > Orthoptera > Acrididae > Schistocerca > Schistocerca nitens. The sequence continues at coordinate 614,645,308 of NC_064616.1, read as the reverse complement.
TATTATTGCAAGCTAAAGACGTTCACGCTGCTTCTGTTAATCCACAAACCTTAGTTAAGCGACTACTCTGCAGGCCTTTATACAGTACGAGGTGCATTCAAGTTCTAAGGCCTCCGGTTCTTTTTTTTTTGTGGACTGGAAAGAGATAGAAACATGCGGATTGTTTTAAAATGAGGCCGCGTTCATTGTCAATACGTCCCAGAGATGGCAGCACCGTACGGCAGGTGGAATTTTACCGCCAGCGGCGAGAATGAGAACTGTTTTAAATACTTAAAATTGCGACGTTTTCCTTACTTGAACAGCGTGCAATCATTCGTTTTCTGAATTTGCGTGGTGTGAAACAAATTGAATTTCATCGACAGTTGAAGGAGACATGTGGTGATGGAGTTATGGATGTGTCGAAAGTGCGTTCGTGGGTGCGACAGTTTAATGAAGGCAGAACATTGTGTGACAACAAACCGAAACAACTCCGGGCTCGCACAAGCCGGTCTGACGACATGATCGAGAAAGTAAATTGTTTTGGGGGATCGCCGAATGACTTTTGAACAGATCGCCACCAGAGTTGGCATTTCTGTGGGTTCTGTGCACACAATCCTGCATGACGACCTGAAAATGCGAAAAGTGTCATCCAGGTGGGTGCCACGAATGCTGACGGACGACCACATGGCTGCCATGTTGCCAAGCAATGTTGACGCGCAACGACAGCATGAATGGGACTTTCTTTTCGTCGGTTGTGACAATGGATGAGACGTGGATGCCATTTTTCAATCCAGAAACAAAGCGCCAGTCAGCTCAATGGAAGCACACAGATTCACCGCCACCAAAAAAATTTCGGGTAACCGCCAGTGCTGAAAAAATGATGGTGTCCATGTTCTGGGACAGCGAGGGCGTAATCCTTACCCATTGCGTTCCAAAGGGCACTACGGTAACAGGTGCATCCTACGAAAATGTTTTGAAGAACAAATTCCTTCCTGCACTGCAACAAAAACGTCCGGGAAGGGCTGTGCGTGTGCTGTTTCACCAAGACAACGCACCCGCACATCGAGAGAACGTTACGCTACAGTTTCTTCGTGATAACAACTTTGAAGTGATTCCTCATGCTCACTACTCACCTGACCTGGCTCCTAGTGACTTTTGGCTTTTTCCAACAATGAAAGACACTCTCCGTGGCCGCACATTCACCAGCCGTGCTGCTATTGCCTCAGCGATTTTCCAGTGGTCAAAACAGACTCCTAAAGAAGCCTTCGCCGCTGCCATGGAATCATGGCGTCAGCGTTGTGAAAAATGTGTACGTCTGCAGGGCGATTACGTCGAGAAGTAACGCCAGTTTCATCGATTTCGGGTGAGTAGTTAATTAGAAAAAAAATCGGAGGCCTTAGAACTTGAATGCACCTCGTACAATGTGGAGTATATCTTACTTCACTGCTAGTCTTTCCCTTTCCTATTCCACTCACAAATGAAGTAATGAGAGAATGATTATTTGCCTTCGTGCATTGGATGTCCTCTATCAGGCAACTTCAAAACATCACAGAGCTGTGATTCTGCGCAGCTTGTACGCTCCAGTACCAATCGCTAGGGAAAGTCGTAAGGCGGACATATCTTAAACCGCTAGTCGATGCAGTTGTCAAATATAGGTTGCACCATAAATTTCGTGTCTTCTAATTTTGTTTGATGTTCAGTACAGTTCTGAGATGTCACCACATGATCTAAATACAGTATATCATGTCGGATTAATGACTGGATTCTAGAATTCCTAGCAATTGCATTGATCTCGGAAATATGTTAGCTGTTTTAAACGTAGAATTTATTGTTCTCTGTACAATATTCGTTTTAAAAGCGTATGAATACATCTTGAGAGGGACTTCACATTTCTTTAGGTACCAATGTAATTGATTTCTGTACTATATTCGTTGACTGTTATGCATTCCATCTGAATGATTGAAAAAAATCACAACTACCGAACTGGAATCTGGCAACGTTCATTGTGTGACAGCAGGTACAGTCCTCAAATGCGGTCAGCAGAAGATACATGATAATCAGATGACATCGGTGATGCATATAGGCCACACTGCGGAGGGATTGATAGCGTTCATTTAGTCGAGGTGATGACAAGCTATGTAAGAAACAAGGCACTGAAATAAAACCTTGGCAGGTGTCCATGTCATGAGGTAGCAGCCCCACCAGAACTCAGTGGCTGTGGGGTAATAACCTGCACCACCCAAACAGTTCAAATCTCACAAACTAAAAGGAGAAATATCCGTATGGATCTTAAGGATACGACCTTTTTCCTGAAATGGAGAACCCGTATTGGATGTTGGAACGTAAGAATCTTGAGACGGTCTGGAAGGTTAAGATAGATCGAAAAAGAGTTGGAGAACTGTAGATTGGATGCATTGGACTAAGTGAAGTAAGGTGGCCAGAATCTGAGGAAGTTCAAACACAAAATGGTGGAGTGCTACTGTATGTAGAACAGACAGGTGAAAATGCAATGTGAGAGAACGGTGTAGGGCTCTTACTATCTAAAAACTGCATAAGGAAATTACTGGAGCGGAAACCAGGATCGGAAAGGATAATAATTGCAGGCTTTAGAACAAATTTACGAAATATCACTGTAATTCAATATTATGCGCCTACTAAAGTGGCTGAAGGAGAATTAAAAGATGCATTTTATACAGAGTTCAATTTAGTTCTTAGACAAACTGATTGTAGACATATAGCAATTTTAAAGGAATTCTTAAACGCAAAAGGTGGTTCATAAAACGAAGTACCTGAATACTTTACTGGCGTATACAGTATTTGGAATAGAAATGCAGATGTTGAAGTGCTGATAGATACGTGCACTGAGCATGAACTAGACATTGGAGGCACACTGTTTCCACGTGACAACTGCCATAAAGTAACGTGGATCTCACCAGATCATGTTACTGAAAATGAGATACATCACATAGCGTAAGTCGTAAGTTTCGACCGTCCCTGCTAAATGTCAGAAATAAGAGAAAAGCGGACGTTGGAAGTGACTACCACCTACTTTTGGCTGAGCTCAGATTGAAGACAGTGGAAAAATGAACCAAGCTCAGTCAAAGAGAAAAAAAATAAAACAAATGGATGTGGTAAGTTTATAAGATCAGCATATTAAAGAAAGATTTTCCCTTAAACTACAAAACAGATTCCAGGTCCTCTCTGATGAAAACTTTGTTCGCGAAGGAATTGAAACAGGCTGGCAAAAGCTTAAGACAGCTCTCTAGACGTCGGAGAGAACATATTAGGATTTAGGACACATCAAAGGAAGAAATGGGTCTTTGTTGACACGTGGAATGAAATTAGCTGTAGGAAAGAACTAAAACGAAGGTTAGATTTTTGTAAAACAAGAGCGCAAAAGTTCTAAGTGTATGAAGAATACATGGAGGCAAACTAAAGACTGAACTTGGGGATAATGCAAGTAAAAAGAAATCGGATATGGAAATGGAGAGTCGGGTGGGCACAGCAAGACAGGGAAATATATAGGAGCTGTACAATACTACCAAACGACTCTCAATGAAGAACTTTAAACGTGAAGGACCAGTTGAGAATAAGGATGGAGTGATGATTACAAAACAGCAGGCGCAACTACAGAGATGCGAGGAGCATTTCAAAGAGCTATTAAAACTTAAAGACAACCAAGAGGGACAGGTGAGGTATATTCCAGAAGAAGTCGAAGCAGATCAAGATATAAATCTGCAATGTCCCACAATGCGCGTAATTAGGAGTGATTTGAGAAGCCTAAAAAATGCAAAGGCTCCAGGCCTAGCCAACATAGCACCGAAGCGGTTAAAATCCGATCTCGAAAATACTGTTAGAGTGCTCCAACCCTTGCTGAAGCATGTTTGGCTGGAAGAGACATCCCCAAAGGAGTGGAAAAGTGGATCGGTGGTAAAACTTCTACAAAAAAGATAATTTGTTAGATTGTAACAATCGTTGTATTACATTGCTGTCAGTGCCCAGTATGGAGTCCTCACCAGAGTTAATTAAAATAGGACTAAGATTCAGTTGAAAATAGATTGCACAAAGAACAGACCGGTTTTCGGGCACAATGCAGTTATGTTGATATTACTAATACTCTTAGGCTCATATCAGAGAAATGCAGCGAATTCTAGGCAATCATGTACCTGGCATTCAGTGATTTTTAAAAGGTGTTCGATTCTGAGAAACATCAAGTGCTGTGGCAGGCATTGCGCAAGTATGGTATACCACAAAAGGTTCTAAACATCATCAAATATCTGAACGATGGTAGCAGATGTTGTGTGCTCCAGGAGGGAAATCTCACACAGCCAGTAGAAGTAACAACCGGCGTCCGGCAGGCTTGTATATTGTCACCAACGGTTTTCCTATTTGCCCTTGACTTAGGGGAAGAGTCACAGCGGCAGGAGACGAGGAATCCAATGGGGGATAGATGAAAGTCTGAACCATTTGGATTTCGCAGACGTCTTCGTTTTATTTGTCAAAGTCTGACAGATATAAAAGCTAAACTAAACTCACTGAAAAAAGAAAGAAAGAAAATGAGAATAAATTCTGGGAACATGGAAGTTCCGCTGCTTGTAGGGGAGTAGCAAGTGGAAATTTCAACTCATTTCTGTATGTGGACAGTGTGGCGATAGATGATGGTGGAGCCGTAGAAGATGTGAAGAACCGCCTAAAAAAGTCTGCCTTCATACGACTGTATCCAATATGGAGAAATAGAAATACCACATGCCAAACTAAAATTCGTATTTTGAATACGCATGTGAAGACTGTCCTTCTGTACACCAGTGAAAGCTGGAAAGTAGATAAAAGGATAAAATCATAGTTAAAGAGCTTCATAAATAGATGTCTCCGATGCATAACGAACATCTAGTGGCCAGAAAAAATAAATAATGATGATCCTTGGAAAAAACAAACCAAACATCTATGGAAGATCAGATACTTGAGACGAAGTGGAGATGGCTGGAGTACACATTTAAAAATCAATATGGAGCAATCGAAAAAAAGGCACTGCAATGAGATCCCCAAGGAACAAGGAAGAGATTCAGGTGTAGACGTACGTGGAAGAGAGCTGTGGAAGGAGAAGGAAGAAGAATTGCCAAGCCCTGGGCAGGCTGAGCGAAATGGCAAAGGCAGAGATGGATGGCAAGTTCTCCTGGATGACCTTTTCCTCCATAGGGGCCAAAGGAGTTAAGTGATGCAAGTCACGTAAACCGCGATTGCTTTAAGTTAAATACAAACTGCTGGAAAACCAATCTCAAAGTAACATTCCTTTTTTTCTGACGTAAGACTGTATAAAGCATGTTGAATTCTCTCTACGGATTAGAGTCCATCAGACGAAGATGCATGTGGGGTGATTTGAAGTACACCATTTCCCTGTCACGTTTTGGATAGAAATCGAGTCGTTCAGGTTTATAGCTGTAGCGATTCCAAGTCAGTGACAGCAAGTGATTAGGTTCTGTCAGCTCTATGCATACGTTTCTCGAGCGATTTACTTGCCTGTTGTGAGAGAGACTGTGGAGATCTAGAGTTCTGTTCAGTTCATGTTCACGCCGTTAGTACATCATAGTGGTTAAGTTCGAGCTTCAGATACTGACGTCTTCCATTTTTCTATTTCCATCACGGAACTCACTCTTTTTGCTTTGGGTAATGAGACATGTATTGACAATAGTCGGATTTTTGCGAGTATAACTGATGACGAAGTGTGAAAAGCTGACACTTTCCGATAGACAACTGGTAAAACCAAAGCATGTTTGAGAAAAATATATAGTTGAGATGAAGTACTATGATCGAAACTTACAGAGATTTGAGAGATACATTATCAAGGAAACTAGTGGTATCTGCAGCAAGAAACTGCAGCGTAACTTTGTTGGTCATTCTCTTATAAATCTAAATGTATCTTTCAGTGGACTGAGGCAGGAGACATTACCATAGACGTACCCTCGCGAGGTCATCCGTCAAGTCCATCTGTTCATCTTCCTTACGCTGACATTCAGCTCAATGGCTTACAGGTCCACATGATGATAAATCACAGAAGACACTACCATAAGAAATCCGCTGGAGATTTTGGATGTCCTATGCACAATGTCAAAAAACTTGACTTCGTCTGAACAGGCGTCAGAAGGCCCATTGTTAGCGACCGTCTGTCTGCCATCCTCAGTCGAAAGGCGTCATTGGATACGGATATGGAGTGGCATTTGGTCAGCACACCGCTCCCCGGTCATTGTCAGTTTTCGTGAACGGAGCCGCTGTATCTCAGTGAAGTAGCTCCTCAATTGGCCTCACAAGAGCTGAATGCAAGCTTTTAACTTCTGTAATCTGACGGGAGCCGGTAACACCACTGCGGCAAGGCTGTTTGTGTACGGCGTAAAACGCTTACAATGTATGTGAGGAATGGCTTAAAATCACCTGAATACTAGATTTCTTTCTATTTATAGGAATGGTGACTGAAGTGTTACGTCCCGTTAACATGTGAAGTTTTTTCAAAAACCCAGACCTTACAAAAATGACAATATATTATACTCTGAAAGCCTTCGTATAACACAACGTGGGCTAAATCTTATTTCACTGCTAGTCGTTTCTTTTTATATTACACTCGCAAATGGAGCAATGGGAGAACGATAATGTGGCTTCGTACTTTAGGTGTTCTCGGTCAAATAACTTCAAAGCATCCAAGTGTCGTGACCATTCGTGGTTTGTATACTACAATAATGGATAATTATGGAGAGACTCAATTATGGTGGACATAGCTTATACCACTACTGAAAGATGTTGTCAAGTATGTGCTGGAACATAACGTTAGTGTCCCCTACTTTTCGTTGATGTTCAATACAGTTCTGAGATGTCGTCACATGGTCAAAGTAAGGCATATCATGTCGGAATTATGACTGTAGAATTCCTTGCACTTAACATATACCCCGAAAGATTTATCAGCAACAACGTAGCATATTGCCCGTAATGTTGGATACTAATTTCGGTACTGTATACACTATTTGCACTGCAAAATTCAGTGTTGTTGGTACAATATTCGTTTCAGAAGCATAAGACTACACCCGACACTACACTTCTTTAGATGCTAATTTAATTGATTTCAGTGCTATGTTCGTTAGCTGTGTGTACTGTGTCACAATGATTGGAAAAATCACAACTACCGAACCATAATCTGACGGAAATTTCATAAACACTTGGTGCTTTCTACCCTTAGGGAACCTATCAAATGCTTGTGTCATGCAGAATCGACGGGTAATGTGAGCAACACCACGGTTCTTGCCTATGGAGATTGCGTGTACAGTTGCTGCCTTGAAATGTGGATACGTGAATCAACTAGCTCACGTATTGCGATGGAACACTGTTGCGTAATAGACTTGAACGCTGATGGTTCTTGTCCGCTATGTCACTGGCGTTTCACCCCTTAAAGTATGTAGCCAAAGTCTCTGGAACTCTACAGAGATAAAACATCGTTAGGTGGAAGCATGTTAGGTGCTGGAAATGGATTTCCTGCATTAGGATGTTAACAGCGTCGCATTCCCGACGACTAAGAGGACTGAAATAACTCCACAAACATTACAGAGTGTTTGATAGAGTTCTGCGCTGTCACCATATGAATAAAATACAGAATATCGAATTAGATTTGCGATTGGATTGGGGAGTTCCTAGCAGATAATGTTTTATCTTAGCATAGAGGATAGTTCGGGTTTAAAAGTAGTTTTAGAGATTATTACTATAGCTTCTAACAGCGGTGCTGTTTCCCTCAGTGAACTTGGCAGTGTCGGCTCCTGTCTTATTGCCTGGCTTGGACGCCCACTGACGCAGTAAGTAAGCTGCCCTGTACTTCCAAAATTACAGTCCGGTAAGTGTGTATCAGGAACCTGTTTGCATCGACGCATCCAGCCATAATCGAACATTAGGGTGGCAGTATGCGGTTGTTCGCTGTGGTGTACAGGAAAGTGTCGAAGATAAGTGACTGTAGGTTGATACAAGATGACCTGGACAAAATTTCTAGTCGGTGTGATGAAGGGCAGCTGGCTGTTAATACAGAAAAATGTAAGTTAATGCGGATAAGTATGAAAAACAAACCCTTAATGTTCGGATACAGCGTTAGTAGTGTCCAACTTGACACAGTCATGTCGTATGAATATCTGAGCGTAACGTTGCGAAGCGATATGAAATGGAAGGAGCATGTGAGGATTGTTGTAGGGATGGCGAATGGGTGACTTCGGGTTAATGGGAGAATTTTAGGAACGTACGGTTCATCTGTAAAGGAAATTGCATATAGGACGCAAGCGCGACCTATTCTTGAGTACTGCTCGAGTGTTTGGGACCCGCACCAGTAGGATTGAAAGAAGACATCGAAGCAATTCAGAGGCGGGCTGCAAGATGTGTTACCGGTAGATTCGATCAGCAGGCAAGTGTTACGGATATGCTTCGGGAGCTCAAGTGGGAATCCGTTGAGGGAAGGAAACATTCATTTTGAAGAACACTACTGAGAAAGTTTAGAAAACCGCCATTTGAATCTGAATGCAGAGCGATTCTACTGCCGCCAATATACGTTCGCGTAGGGACCACCAAGATGAGATACGAGAAATTGGGGCATATACGGAGGCATATTGGCAGTCGTTTTTTCCCAGCTCTATTTGCGAAAATGGTTCAAATGGCTCTAACAAGGGAACCTCCCCATCGCACCCCCCTCATATTTAGTTATAATTTGGCACAGTGGATAGGCCTTGAAAAACTGAACACAGGTCAATTGAGAAAACAGGAAGAAGTTGTGTGGAACTGTGAAAAAATAAGCAAAATACAAAAACTGAGTAGTTTAAGGGAAGACAAGCAACATCAAGGAGCCTGGGATCGCAGGAGCGCAGTGGTCTCGTGGTAACGTGAGCAGCTGCGGAACGAAAGGTCCTTGGTTCAAATCTTCCATCGAGTGAAAACTTTAATTTTTTATTTTCAGTTTATGTAACAAACTCTTACGTTTTCATCACTTTTTTGGGAATGATTATCACATCCACAAGAAAACCTATATCGGGCAAGGTAGAAGAATATTTTTACCCATTCGCCAAGTGTACAAGTTAGGTGGGTCGACAACATATTCCTGTCATGTGACGCACATGCCGTCACCAGTGTCGTATAGAATATATCAGATGGGTTTTCCTGTGGAGGAATCGGTTGACCTATGACCTTGCGATCAAATGTTTTCGGTTCCGATTGGAGGGGCACGTCCTTTTGTCTACTAATCGCACGGTTTTGCGATGCGGTCGCAAAACACAGACACTTAACTTATTACAGTGAACAGAGACGTCAATGAACGAACGGTCAGATAATAACTATGCAAAAATAAAGAAAGTAAAATTTTCACTCGTGGGAAGACTTGAACCAAGGACCTCTCCTTCTACAGCTGCTCACGCTACTACGGGACCTCGGCGCTCCTGAGCTCACGTTCTCCTTGATGTTGCTTATGTAGCCCATGAACTACCCAGTTTGTATATTTTGCGTATTTTTTCACAGTTCCACACAACTTCTTCCTGTTTTCTCAATTGATCTGTGTTCAGTTTATCAAGGCCTATCCACTGTGCCAAGTTATAACTAAATCTGAGGGGGGTGCGATGGGGAGGTTCCCTTGTAAGCACTATGGGACTTAACATCTGAGGTCATCAGTCCCCAAGAATTAGAACTACTTAAACCTAACTAACCTAAGGACATCACACACATCCATGCCCGAGGCAGGATTCGAACCTGCGAGAGTAGCAGCCGCGTGATTCCGGACTGAAGCGCCTAGAGCCGCTCGGCCACCGCGGCCGGCTTCTATTTGCGAGTTAGGTAGGAAAGGAAGTGAGTAGTTGTTGTGGTACCCACCGTACGTTGGTTTGCGAGGTTTGTATGTGGATGTAGAATAGGAGATGACAAACATCTGCCTGCATTCCGAAAGTATGACGTGGTACAGCCCAATTCAGACTCGCATCGGCACTTGAAAGCAACTGGGAACACAGGACCAAACGGACCACTGGAGAGTCTAAATGTTTACTCGCGAATACGGCGTTAGCAGTGTTAGTGTCTGTGTCACAGAGCAGCGGACTCCGTCTATCGGCGATAAGTGGTGAGATGTAGCGCTGGTGAGGTGTGTTGGAGTGGCCAGTGCCCGCTATCCTCTGCCTCGGTGCTGCACGGCATGGCGCTCCATCATGTTCAAATAACGACATAACTGAAACTCTCTCTCATTTCTTTTCCCACTACACACATCAGTGATGAGTGTTTGCCAACAGTTCAGGCTGTGTCAGTGAGTTATACAGTTTTAAAGTCGAGATAGGCGTTCCATAGTTCAAACAGCCGGTGGAGTTCCCCCCAAGTGCTGCCCTGCAACAACCAGTGGGTTTCCCACCATTTTAACCTTAGGAGAAATGGACTCTTGCGTTTGAAATGTAAGGTAGCCGATGGGGGGTGTAGGAGTAGGGGGCTTAAATTGTGATGTCAGAGTGTTGTTTAATATCAGAGGGTACTGTTTAAACATAGCAATAGTGAACTTAGGACAGCTGTGATATCATCCGAATAAATGTTGCTTCACCTGATTGGCGAACTATCACTGAAAACAGTCACATCCATTTAATATGCAGCAGTAGACGTACGTAGAGAATTAGAGTGGAATGACTACATAAAAGTAGTCGTATAAAAGAAATATGACAAATTCACTTAAATAATTCTCACAGAGTATAGGTCACCCACAATCACTTTGTTGTTTACAGTTAAAATACCGAGAGTGTACGTTCGTGGAAGAGTCAACCAAAATTTTGGTTCCTACTCCATATATCTCGCGCAGAAACCATGGAGACAAAATTGAAGAGATAACAGCTCACACGGACACTTAGGAAAAGTCGTTCTTCAAATGTTCAAATGTGTGTGAGATCTTATGGGACTTAACTGCTAAGGTCATCAGTTCCTAAACTTACACACTGCTTAACCTAAATTATCCTAAGGACAAACACACACACACACATGCCCGAGGGAGGACTCGAGCCTCCGCCGGTATCAGCCGCACAGTCCATGACTGCAGCGCCCTAGACCGCTCGGCTAATCCCGCGCGGCAAAGTCGTTCTTAGCGTGCACCATTCGCGACATAATGAGGAAGGCGAGGAAGTTTCACTGGTACATGAAGCAGCATCCGCCACACACCGGCTTGTGGAGTACCGATGTTCACGTAGATATACGTAAGAAACCAGCGTTCAGTGTGAGCACGAGTACATAAGTTGCATCTCTTACTAAAGAAGCGATCTCTTACGACTAGAATACAGCTCACAACGTTGCATTTCTTTAAACTCGCACTGAAATACGTAAACATCATTTACTGTTTCATTTCTTGATGTTTCTTTGTTCCGATTTAAACTAAATCCTATATCGTCTGCAAACAAGGGCCAAATCTGGCTCCTAACGGACATAAATTAGTAGATCATTAACACAGAAGAAGAGCTGTAATGCACCCACCTTCGAACTGTAGAGAAAGACGATTGTGATTGTGCCATTTATAGGTAACGTGGTAACCTTATACGTTACTTGAACGGCCTAGAGTAATACTCTCCAATAAAAACTAAAACAACGATGTGTTGAACCACATATCCCATAAAAATTTATAATCTCTAATATAATACAAAAGAGTGGTACTCTGAATTACCTTTGATAAGTCGCACAATATCCCTACTGATATTTGATCATTTAAAATTTCCGAGATTGGATTAATAAAAATAAGACGAAAGCTAAGATGGTGGTATTAATGCTCCGGGTATTCTACATAGTCTCCTCCTACTTGAATGCAACGCACAGAACGTTCATACAATCATGCGAAATTGTCAGAAGAGTTCTTTCGGATGTTGCTAAACTTCGGCGTCTCAGTGACTTAGACGTCGGTTATGTCCTCAAAGCGTGGACCCATCCTGTGAATTTCTGCACTTTGTCGTTTTGTGGCAGATCTGTATTGATAACATCATGTGTCTTTATAGCGCGATAATTTTTTCTAGAAAAGAATTGTCAGTGGTTGCGTTTCAATCAATTCGCTGTTGGCGTCCACACATCGTTGTTTTTGTTCGGGAGGCAAGACATGTCGTACAAACTATTCACACACTTTTCTCTTCTTCAAAACGTACTGGAGAATGTCTTGAACACTTGATTTAAAGAAGGTGCTCCATTGCGATTTGTGACACAACAAGGTTGACATACCATGGCCGCTCGCTCACTGCTTAACACTGTATGCTCACAACTGAATTGGCGAATGCACATCTGTTGTTTACAGTTCTTCGTTCGAGCTGCCACAGTAGGTTCTGCGTTAATGTCGCTAATGGCCAGGAAAAAATTCAGTCTCGAAACTTTATGGACGGACGATGCATGTACCCAATGAATACTATATACAGAAAGTTGCATCATCAGAGTAGACTTTTTGGTATGGAAACTGCGATTGACTAAATATCCCGTACAACCAAGGTGGGAGATAAATCTCTAGTACAATAGCTTGTGACAAATTTTGGAAAACCATGTAAAGAATGAGATTGGCCACTAATTAACGTCTGTAGAGCCAGGTAAGTCATGATCATAGACTGACACAAAGACAGAACAAATAATGAGGTACAGTGTGCTCGAAACATGTCGAGAGTAATCTAGAGTAGTCTAACAACCGTATAAGTGGCATTGATATGACGGTCCCTGTACGGTCAAATAATGTATATGATGTTCTTGGGGTGTACTACGACATGAAATGCAACTAATTCGAAAGGACAATAATGAATCACTTGACAATGACTGCAAAGCTCAAATTGCAGTAGCTTATCCAGCAGGAACAAAATAAAAGTCAGAAAACGAAAACATCATTTAGACACTTGTGCATGACTGTGACTCCTAATAACCTCCTGAGATGTTCAGTACAATCCGAAGGAAAGGAGGATCCTGAAAAGAATCGTGTTGTGAGCAACCGCGATACCTGTTGGTGTGGGTGCACAGGCGCAGGAAGGAAGGCAGAAGTTGAGGGCTGTGTTATTAGGGCGGGGCCCCGCTGGCAGCTTAATCATCGTTACGAGTGGACAGAGCCGGCGCCGCGGTATCAAATTGAAATGTCATGTCCGGCGCGCCTTCATCAGCGCCCGCCCACCGTTAACCCACCAATAAAATTTCGATATTAATAAAGCGAAGGTCCGGCTTTTAATGCTCGTAAATTCCCGGCCGTTTAATTTTTATCAAAGTGCTGATGGGTTTCTTTAGAGAGTGTTTGATGGTCCGATCCACTCTGCTACAGGTCAATATAATTCGCGGCCGGCTCCGCGGACGCACATAAACGCCGGGTATCACAATAAGCCGAGTGGCCGGGAACGCTTCTACGGCGGATATATGTCACCCGCCCCTGCCTTAGCGCCTCTCCAGAATGAACTCATTTTGCAACAGACGTTCGGACCGGAAGGTATTAACTTGAGGAGCTCAGGGACCTACTATACGCTTGCCGTATAACAACCGACAGAATGTCTTGCAGTTTCAGACTACTCGCAGATAACGTTGTTGTTTATTGACGAATCGTAACAATGCACGGTGTATCCTGATTATTAGCAGAAACTGACATGGATGAAATTATACGACAATAGAAGGCAAAAACGCACCAATAAACGTGGGTGTGAATATATTTAATTTCTTCCAGAGGCGTTACGCCTTTTACTTTAAGGCATCGTCAGTCGAATTTAGAATGATAGTTTTTAGGAGATAATTGCAAATGTGGTTATGTGTAGCCACTGACTTCAGTATGAAATTTGGTCCTATTTCGTAAAAATTCACTAGAAATGTACACTTGTCGAACAAGTCCACATGTAACTTGACTCAAATTTCAACCATGACCTACCTTAGCAAAAAATACTCAACTGCTTCTGCGCGTTACTCGTTACCATTCATTCGTTCCAGACGCTTTTCGCCTTTTACTTTAAGGTATCGTCAGCGGAATCTAGAATGATACAGTTTTCTTCAGTATGCGATATTTGTAGTCAGAAGAAAAACAGTTCACGTTTTGTTTCTTACGTAAACAAGTGATTGCTTAAATTTCTTCACGTTTTTGGTTGGCATCTGCATTTCCTCTCATCTGGTAACGCAAATGCCAACTGAAAACACGAAAACTGTAAGTAGTCACATATTTAGGTAAGAACAAGACGTGAACTATTTTATAATCTACAAATATCGCATATTAAACAAAACTGTATCATTCTAGATTCGACTGACGATGACTTAAATTAAACGGCGTAACGCGTCTGGGAGAAATTAAATACATTCCAGAAAGAGAAGGTTTTTTTTATTTACAAAATGAATAGTTCTTTGCTCGTACCTGTCGAAAGAGGTGTTCCACGTGTTATCGTCGCTTTCGGACGCAATACTACACTCGTCTCTGCAGTTACGAATTCTTTGAGACACACTCGGATCAGCTCCTAAATCTTGACAAGACTGTAAAAGTCAGTGCAGCTGTTCTTACACAACATACACTATATACCTCGCTTTTGTGTTCAAGAAGGGTAGTAGGACAGATGCACATATTTATATACCTACTAGTTGAGGTATCCGGCATTGCTCGGATATTTGTTTAGTTGCAAAATTTTGTACATGGCTGCACGTTCAGAGATCGTGAAAAGTTACAACTGAAAGAGAAACAGCCCTCAGTCACTATATTTTTAACAAATTAACCTGGTTTCAACACTGCTAGGAGTGCCTTCTTCAGAATTTAAAACAAATAATGGTCTATATTCTATAACATGGTCACAGAATAATGACTAAAAACGTATGATAGGGTATAAGTACGGAATCATCAGACTTCTATTAGTCCATCTCTTCTTCCCTCCTCCATCTGTTTATCTCCTCCTCTCCCTTCTCTCTGTACATCTTCTCCTCTCCCCTCTCTTTGTCCACCTTCTCCTCTTAACTTTTTCTGTCCATTTCCCCCTTCAAAAAATGGTTCTAATGGCTCTTAGCACTATGGGACTTAACTTCTGAGGTCATCAGTCCCCTAGAACATAGAACTACTTAAAGCTAACTAACCTAAGGACAGCACACACATCCATGCCCGAGGCAGAGTTCGAATCTGCGACCGTAGCGGCTGCGCGGTTCCAGACTGTAGCGCCTAGAATCGCTCGGCCACCCCGGCCGGCTTACCTCCTTCCCCTATCTGTTCATCTCCTCCTCCCCCATCTCCCTGCCTCATTTCCTCCTCCCCTCTGTCTGTTCATTTCCTCCTCCTCCATCTCTGTGCCTCATTTGCTCTTTATTTTTGTCTGTTCATCTCTTCCTCTCCCATCTCCCTGCCTCATTTCCTCCTCCCCTCTGTCTGTTCATTTCCTCCTCCCCCATCTCCCTGCCTCATTTCCTCCTCCCCTCTCTCTGTTCATTTCCTCCTCCCCCATCTCTGTGCCTCATTTCCTCCTCCTTTTTGTCTGTTCATCTCTTCCTCTCCCATCCCTCTGCCTCATTTCCTCCTCCATTCTGTCTGTTCATCTCCTCCTCTCCCATCTCTCTGCCTCATTTTCTCCTCCCCCCTGTCTGTTCATTTCCTCCTCCCCCATCTCTCTGCCTCATTTCCTCCTCCTTTCTGTCTGTTCATCTCCTCCTCTCCCATCTCTCTGCCTCATTTCCTCCTCGCCCATCTCTCTGCCTCATTTCCTCCTCCTTTCTGTCTGTTCATCTCCTCCTCTGCCATCTCTCTGCCTCATTTCCTCCTCCTTTCTGTCTGTTCATCTCCTCCTCCCCCATCTCTCTGCCTCATTTCCTCCTCCTTTCTGTCTGTTCATCTCCTCCTCTCCCATCTCTCTGCCTCATTTCCTCCTCCCCCCTGTCTGTTCATTTCCTCCTCCCCCATCTCTCTGCCTCATTTCCTCCTCCTTTCTGTCTGTTCATCTCCTCCTCCCCATCTCCCTGCCTCATTTCCTCATTTCCTCCTCCCCTCTGTCTGTTCATTTCCTCCTCCCTCATCTCCCTGCCTCATTTCCTCCTCCCCTCTGCCCATTTCCTCCTCCCCCATCTCTCTGCCTCATTTTATCCTCCCCTTGTCTGTTCATCTCCTCCTCCCTCATCTCTCTGCCTGTCTCCTCCCACCCCTGTCTCTGTCCATATCCTCCTCTATCCTTCTCTGTCCATTTCCCCTCCTGTATCTCTGTCTATTTCCTCCTCCTCCTCTTATCTGTGCCTATCACCTCCTTCCCACTTGCTGACTGCCCGTCTCCTCGTCCTCCCTTCTCTCTCCGCGTCATCACACCCACTCAAATAAGAGACAGGTGGTTCTTAACCCTACAGTATTTCTTTCGAAATTGTAACTAGTATGTGTACCAAATATGAAGCCGTTCCGGGGGTTTAGGATTAACTTTTTACCCGTGGCTTTGCGAGCACACCCATATGTCATATACTGTATATTTCACACATATTTTATATATTTAAGGCGTATTTTTACATATATTCCACCTGTAGGTCTGGCTAATTTCACTCTGCAGTTCCGTTATCACGCACCTTAATGTTTATGACATCGTATCTCTTGAACTATGTACTGTAAACTGATATAATTGTGTAGGTCGGGTTGTTTTGCGGAAGGAGACCAGACACATCGGTCTCATCGGATTAGGGAAGGACGGGGAAGGAAGTCGGCCGTGCCCTTTGAAAGGAACCATCCCGGCATTTGCCTGGAGCGATTTAGGGAAATGACGGAAAACCTAAATCAGGATGGCCGGACGCGGGATTGAACCGTCGTCCTCCCGAATGCGAGTCCAGTGTTTAACCACTGCGCCACCTCGCTCGGTAAATTTTGTAGGTACATCCAATAGTACAGTATATGTGCCTAGGGTCTGCGAAATATGTTGTGAAAGAAGTTTGCTGTAAAGAAGTAATAAATTAAAATGTAATGCATCTTGCAGCTGTTTCTCACGCATATCAGTGGTTACGACGACAGATCTCCTGATCTGTACGTCGTAAAATGATATAATATTCTAGGTACATTCAGCAGTACATGTGGATGCTGTCTGCGAAATTTATTGAGAACAGTTGGTAGCAAAGAAGTAATAAGTTAAAACATGATGCATTATGTGGCAGTTTTTCACGCATCTCAGTATTTGACGTCATATCTCCTGAGCTATGAGTCGCTCAATGATGTAGTTTTGTATGAATATTCAGCGGCAAGTGTGGATACTGTCTGCGAAAAGTATTCCGAATAGAGTTACTAACAACGAAGTAATGATTCCATAACAATGGAGACTAGCAAATCATTTTGTTCCTACGGAATATGACACATAAAATTAAAAAATATAAAAAATCGACATCTTGCATGATGTGGTAGTCTTTACCGCATTCATTGTTTATGATGTCGTATCTACTGAACCAATTGTCATACAATGATGTAATTTTTCTGGTACACTTAGTGATATAAGTGAATACCGTCCGCAAAATGTGTCACAGGAACCGTTAGTATTAGAGAAGTAATAAATTAAAACGTCATGCTTTATGTGGCAGTTTTACTACATGTGCAGCGAAAATGTAGTAAGCGATAAACTTTTTTCCTATCATCCGTTTGTGGGACTCATCAGCAAGAAAAAGTTTCGTAAAGGTTTCAAATTATATCTAAAAGGTCGACGCAAGTCTCTAAGAGATCCCATTCTTAAATACTGGATAGCTAAAGTGTGAGTATCCTCGCGTAGTGAGCTACAGTGCTTTTTCACTCCATTCCACTCGTCTGATCGGTGGTTGGTTCGTACTCCCGCACTGATTCTTCCCAGACAGCAAATTATTTACTATGTGATCTAAAGTATCCGGACACCCAAAAAACATACGTTTTTCATATCAGCTGCACTGTTTTGCCACATACTACCAGGTACTCCACATCAGCGACCTCAACAGTTATTGAACATAGTGAGAGAGCAGAAGGGGGCACTCCGCGGAACTCACGGACTTCGAACGTGGTCGGTGATTGGGTGTCACTTGCGCCATAAGTCTGTATGCGAGATTTCCACACTCCTAAACATCCCTAGGCCCACTGTTTCTGATGTCATAATGGAGCGGAAACATTAAGGGACAAGTACAGCACAAAAGCGTAAAGGCCGACCTCGTCTGTTGACTGACAGAGACCGCCGACAGTTTGAAGAGGATCGTAGCCGGCCGCTGTGGCCATGCGGTTCTAGGCGCTACAGTCTGGAACCGCGCGACCGCTACGGTCGCAGGTTCGAATCCTACCTTGGGCATGGATGTGTGTGATGTCGTTAGGTTAGTTAGGTTTAAGTAGTTCTAAGTTGTAGGGGACTGATGACCAAAGAAGTTAAGTCCCATAGTGCTCAGAGCCATTTGAACCATTTTTGAGGATCGTAATGTGAATTAGGCAGACATCTATCCAGACCATCACACAGGAATTCCAAACTGCATCACGATCCACTGCAGTAAGGCGGGAAGTGAGAAAACTTGGATTTCATGGTCGAGCGGCTGCTCATAAGCCACACATCACGAAGGTAAATGCCAAACAACGCCTCGCTTGATGTAACGAGCGCAAACATTGGACAATTTAACAGTGGAAAAACGTTACGTGGAGTGACGAATCACGGTACACAATGTGGCGATCCGATGGCAGGGTGTGGGTATGGCGAATGCCCGCTGAACGTCATCTGCCAGCGTGTGCAGTGTCAACAGTAAAATTAGGAGGCGCTGGTGTTATGGTGTAGTCGTGTTTTTCATGGGGGGGGGGGGGGGGGGGGCTTGCACCCCTTGTTTTGCGTGGCGCTATCACAGCACAGGCCTACATTGATGTTTTAAGCACCTTATTGCTTCCCACTGTTGAAGAGCAATTCAGGGATGGCGATTGCATCTTTCAACATGATCGAGCACCTGTTCATAATGCACGGCCTGTGAGGGAGTAGTTACACGACAATAACGTCCCTGTAATGGACTGGCTTGCACAGAGTCCTGACCTGAATACTATAGAACACCTTTGGGATGATTTTGACAGGCCTCACCGACCGACATACAATAGATACCTCTCCTCAATGTAGCACTCCGTGAAGAATGGGCTGCCGTTCCCAATGAAACCTTCCAGCACCTGATTGAACGTATGCCTGCGAGAGTGCAAGCTGTCATCAAGGTTAGGGGTGGGCCAACACCCTCTTGAATTCCAGCATTACCTTGGAGGGCGCCACG
Source organism: Schistocerca nitens (assembly GCF_023898315.1). Taxonomy (NCBI): domain Eukaryota; kingdom Metazoa; phylum Arthropoda; class Insecta; order Orthoptera; family Acrididae; genus Schistocerca; species Schistocerca nitens. Next base: position 614,626,156 of record NC_064616.1, on the reverse strand, counting down.
AATTTGTAAGTAATTTTCAGCCAGGTGTCCGGATACTTTTGATCACATGGTGTATGTGCACTAAGTTTGATTAAAATCGGTCAAGCGGTTTAGGAGATGTGGAAAATACATACATACATAAATACATACATAAATCGATTTTTATAATTTGTATGGATATTCACGCATACATGTAAATACATGCAAGCATACATTTTTATAATTTGTGTGGGTATAGTTCACCAACGGCTTTACAGCTGTGGTAACACCGGTTGCCATCGGATCATGAAGTTAAGTGCTGTGGGGTTAGCCAGAACTTGGATGGGTCACTGTCTCGGTCTGCCGATTGCTGTTGGCAAGCGGGATGCACTCAGCCCTTGTGAAGCCAATTTAGGAACTATTTGACTGACAAGTAGTGACATCGGTTACGAAAACTGACAACGGCTGGTAGAGCGGTGTGCTGACCACGTGCCCCTGCGTATCCGCATCCGGTGACGCCTAAGGGCCGGCCGGAGTGGCCGTGCGGTTCTGGGCGCTCCAGTCTGGAACCGCGAGACCGCTACGGTCGCAGGTTCGAATCCTGCCTCGGGCATGGATGTGTGTGATGTCCTTAGGTTAGTTAGCTTTAAGTAGTTCTAAGTTCTAGGGGACTGATGACCTCAGCAGTTAAGTCCCATAGTGCTCAGAGCCATTTGAACCATTTTTTAGATATCAACATGGATTCCGCAAACTTGCGAAACTCGCCTTGCTTTGTTCATCCGTGAGATCGACAGTGCTGTTCATAAAGGTGATCATGGTGATGTCGTGCTCCTTCACTTCAAGAAGGCATTTGACACTGTCCCCACTACCATCTAGTGAACTTTCCAGGATTGTAAATATCAGTTGAGTTACAAGGTATGAAACGAAAAGATTTCACTCTTTTGACTTCTATATTCTGACGCATTTCACTAGACCGATTGACAAAATTTACAAGCATGAAATTCCAACCGAGCGAGGTGGCGCAGTGGTTAGCCCACTGGACTCGCATTCGGGAGGACGACGGTTCAATCCCGCGTCCGGCCATCCTGATTTAGGTTTTCCGTGATTTCCCTAAATCACTTCAGGCAAATGCCGGGATCGTTCCTTAGAAAGGGCACGGCCGATATCCTTCCCCATCCTTCCCTAATCCGAGCTTGTGCTCCGTCTCTAATGACCTCGTTGTAGACGGGACGTTAAACAGTAATCTCCTCCTCCTCCATGAAATTCCAAACCTTAACCATTTGTGGCCCAATAATAAACATGGGAAAAGAATATACTAATTTCTTTCAAAATCTATCTCTATTGTCACAGAAAGCAGTAATATGTTAAAAAAACAATAACATTTGAATTCCACAATAAATATTCTTTGTGGTTTCAAACTTGAAATCTTTACGTTTTCGAGAAGCTGTGCGTACATTTTCAATATTGTGGAAATTTGAAAGAAACTGTATTGTTTTGTGGTCTTTCCAAACCACAGCTGTGATGTCTTGGCTGCTGCATCGAAACTGGGACATGTGCTTATCATTTTCAAAGTCTTTTGGGATCCAACTTTCCCTTTTCTCACTGTTCCACAGGCATATATTTCTTGTTTCCTCAAATCAACCATGAGGGGCACAGAATTAAAATAATTATCAAACTACAACTTATGATATTTTCCAGCAGGTTCTGAGCTAAGATATTTTACAACTCGGGAACATAAGCACTTTTCTGCCTCCTGCCCAACTGTTCCGGTATAGATCTGAAATTTGGAAATGTAGCCGGTTTCATTTGCCAGTACCCAAATTCTGTATCCACGTTTTATACGTTTCTGCGGCATATACTGCTTTAGGATTCACCTACCTCTGAATCGAATCATAGATTCCTCCGCAGCAAAGTGTTCTGTTGGGAAATAATTTTCAGAGGTTTTGCTTAGATAGTCTCGCAGTGGGCGTATCTTGAACAGTTTATTGTAACCTTTTTCTCCTTTTTTGGCTGCTGATTATTATCATTCACGAGTATATGGCCTAGCAACCACGAAAACCTATTCCGAGGCATGAGAGCTGAAAAGTACGAATCACGGAGAGCTGGGTCAGAAGACCAATAATACCTATACGAAGGACATTTTTTTATCCCAGTTAATAAATTGATGGAAATAAATTCCTTCATTTCCACAGTATCAGTTGGTTTGAAAGTGGTGGAACCTCAAAGTTTCTGAGTCGCAAATAAATTTGTTTGAAACACAAGATGCTCTAGTAAATCATGACCATATAACTAGTCAAATATTTCAATGGGGCTTGTTTTATCAGAAAGAATATTTGAACCATATTTATGTGAAAACTGAATACTTTCTTTTGCAATTATGTCTTGTACCCGCTCTATATGCATAGTTCTACAATATCATCACACACATCATTGTCGTTGTTGACGTCACTAATGCAAACAGAGTCACTCTCAACAGATCAATGTCATCTGATTCACTTTCAATGTCTGAAGCAGTCGACTATAGAGCACTTGGAGTTTCTGCTAGTATGTCCATTAGCATATCAGTGCTGAGGTCACAAACTCTAAATCGTGGATTTCTTCTTGACTGTGGTCTACTATCCGTACTGACGATCTATAAAGAATAAAAAAATCTGCCCTTTGATTTACCGACAAAGGTCGTTATATCACAGTAGTTTCAGAATGAAACCACCTGTACTTTTCGAAGAAACGAAACTGCTTATTATAATTATTAACAACAACATCTTCCAAAATTCCTCAAATTGAGTATATCAACGAATCATTAGCAGATATTCCAAAAATTTGCTGCAGAAACGTCACAAATTACATACATAACAATGTCTAATTTGCATGCCACTGTATTCAGCGCAACACTACACTGAAAACGCTGTCAACCTCTGAAAAACGCTGTCAACCTCTAACAATCAAGTTGCTGCTGCAACTAGTTGATGGCGCAGACGGTAGGGGACACTAGCAGTCTGCGCACAATACTGGCTTCAAGATAAAACCCGTGGGCTGGATACACAAGCGAAGTAAAAATATGGTTTCAAACTGAAACCAATGGGCCGGGAAGTGTTAATTCCATACAAAACATTGAGAGATTGCAGGGCACTCTCACTTCTGATTCGGTGCTATGCCGCTTCATGTTCTTAGGGAAGATGATCTTTATTACGATTTGACTTCATGCATCATGATGAAATGGTGGGCAGTAGTTAACGCTGTTGCTTGCGTGCTCTAGGGAAGGAATAATGGCAAGCTTTACCTGCGTTCAAAGGAATAGGCTGCTGACTTAAACAACTGCAGTAAAAGTGCACGGCGATTGCGGGCCGAGGGAAGCGCGTTTTTTCTGCGGAACTTGGGTGGAAACATTTCCAGACGGCCGAGTTCCACGATCTCAATGTGCAGACACGTTGGTTAGCGCCCGTAAGTTTGCATCCGCGTCCAGGTAGACTGACTAGCGCCGAGAAGTCGCCGCTGCAATGGCCAGTGCATTGTAGACCAGCAATGAAGCAGAGAATGGGCCCTTGTTAGGCAGGAATCCGATGAGACAACTGTGAGCATTCTGCGAATTTCCGTGGGACAGGTCACTGGCGCCCATTCGTCCAGACTCTGTTACAAAACATATTTGTGAAAGCACAAGGCTTTTAGCGAGTTTGTGGCCGTTCTTTGGAAACTTCGAAACGGACGCAACAGGGGAGATAACAAACTTTTTATGGAGGGCTGTGGTTCCATCCTGGTCATATTGTTAGCAAAAGACACGGCGTAAACACATGGGAAAAAGGCCGCGAAGCTGAATCTTTTTTTTTTTTTCAATTAACTTTAAGGTCTCTGATTGATCAAATTGGTGTATGCAGAGCAAAAGGTGCTCTCCCAGCTTCGTATGCCGCGCTCCAGCTCGTAATTACCTTGTGGTAAAGTGGGGGAAGTCTAAGATGTAAATGTGCTTTGTTACCGAGCTGACAAGGAAGCGGACAGAAAGAGAAGAGATCGCTCTTGTACTGGCACTGCGCTAGTAAAGAACAGCAGGTCTCTACCTAAATGGTGGTGAGACTTGTGTCCTTTGCTAGAGTTCCACTTAGAGCCTGTGCCAGTCATCGTCTGAACCATCAGAGGTTCCGCTTCTAGCATCACGCACACGACGAGTGATTCCGTCACGCATAGTTGTGGCACGGAGTCAAATTGGTTTTTCAGACCAGCAAACGGGTCCACCTGCACACTGGAATCCACCGGGTTTTCAGAGGCTCATAGGGAAGTACCTGCATTCCGAATTAACCGAACTCGAGACCACGCACTTGCATTTTTCGGGTGCGCACCATTAATAGCAGATTGCGGCCGTCCATGACTTCAGTCGCCGAACTCCTCGTGGTGTGCCGCCCTGACCAGCAGGAAGGTAAAGTATTCGCTGCTACGGTGTAGAACTCCAATATATGTTTCTCAGCGCCCTGTTCTTTCGAACCATTTTTTTTTAATAGTAGAGTGTAGATGCTTGATGGTGAAGTAGTTTTTGTGCCATAACCCTGATTCACGTGTATGAAGTCAGATAAAGCGATCAGTGTCCCGGTTAGTGTCGTGTGTCGATCCTCAGCTGATCACTTTGTCCACCATAGACCCCATGTTAGTGATAGCCTTTGTCTAGTAAAAATGTTTGTGTGACGTTTCTTAAGTCATTTTTGTTGTCTTGTGATGTTAAGGATGATTGAATCTATTGCCATTTAGATCACAACTTCTCCCTGTGTTCTGATTAACAGTATCTTGCCATTTTCAGTAGCAAGCTTGCAGTTGGCGAACCGCTGCCAGGATCTTGGTCCTTGGCACTTCTGTGATGCTGTCAGTTTGCGTATTTGCCGACATTATTATGAAATTAAAAAAAGAAAAATATGGTTCATTAGTACTTTGTAGATACTTAATTTCTGATTGTGTTGTTTATGTGTTTATTTGTTTTATTTATAGTGCATTTGTGTCAGTGACTTCTGTGTCATTTGTCAACTGATGTCCTGTCGTTGCTAGCGGCGTTGTCGTATTATTTTTGTGGTGTTTGCTATTGTATTTGGTTGTTTTTGATTCTGAATCTCGTGTACTATTGTCGTAGTCTCCGACTACATACTGCTGTGCTTTTTCTTTCTTTTTTTTTTTTGACGTCATTGTATTGTACTGCGTACATCTTGTGAGTTAGACAATACGGTTGTCCACATGTTGCACGGATTCGTTGTTGATAGAGAACTTGAATGATAACGAGAAGTAGAGCTAGACAAGTAGACTGATAGCGGGAAAATAAAGCATGCGTCACGGAGGAAGAGCGCAATGAACGGTTGAGGCACAGTTTGAACGTAGGGAGGCGTTGCTGCTGAACGGTGTTAGCAACAACGATGACGTGCAACAGGGAAATCACATGGTTTTTTTGAGGGGACAGACAGTGTTAGATCGGGTGTGGTAGAAGATGTGTGCGTACCACAACATATCGATGCAGATGTGCTTATTAGAAATCCGGACAGAGAAGACAGGGCGGTATCAGAACGCAATGATGCTGATACAACACCACAGAAATCATATATGAGTTCGATGGAAGATGGACTAAAATGAATGGAGGAAAAGATTAAGGGACTAAAAGGAATGGAGGACAAAATTAATGAGACTAGGATGGACATAAAAAATAACGTTGCTCAGGTAAATCAGATGCGAGAGGAACACAAGTCATGGGCAAATAAACTCCAGGAAAACCTACGGAAAGTAAACGCCAAAGCAATGAAAGGTTTAAAGACTGCACGTGATGCTAAGAAGACGGCAGAGAGCGCCAAGACAGTTGTAAGTTTCGCAAGACAAGTAGCAGCTGAAGCATCGAAAGCGAGTAAACGCATAGGATTGCATGGACGAGAGGTGGTCACCAGTTCGAACAAGAAGATCGATAGCGTGGAAAAGCGGCAAAATGACGCGGAGCAGCGCATCCACACAAAAATATGTGAAGCCACGGATTTTCATGCGACAGCGGCCATGGACAAATTGGAGTCAGAGCTGCGCAAATTAAAGACTGGTTCGGACGTGATAACTGCAACTCCAGTGAGCGAGACTGAAGAGGTCCGGACACTCCTTTCATTCAAATCGCAACAGGAAGCGATCAGCATGCGCATGGAGAAGAAATTGGAGCAGGCGCTAAGGAAACAAATTCAAATGCGGCCAAGCGCGAACGCAACAGAACCGGAAACATATTCAGTCGGGACGGATAACTGTATACCGTTAGCAGCGAGCAGAGGACCTGGTGAGATGAACGTCGCATTTTCTCGAAGCTGAAGAGGGAGCACAAATGAGGGGACGTCAAACGAGGACATCCAAAGGACTGATATTTTCCGTAGGACGGAAGTTGTCGATGAAACGCCATTTGATTTTCAACACTTCTTACAAGTCCGAAAATTGGAAATTTTCCGAGATGAGGGTAATTTTACTCACCCACGCACTTGGATATCACGATTTGACCTCTCTTTACCTCCAAAGTGGCCTTTAAAATGGAAAATGGACTTTATTTGAGGACACTTTCAAGGTTCAGTTGCGGAGAGAATGCTTGGAATATCAGCAACGTGTAGAAGTTACCAGGAGTTCAAGGACAGCTTCCCAAATATCTACTGGTCCAAGGAGACGCAAGAGCGCATAAAATACGATATGATTGTTGGCAAAGATTTCGAGACTTCAGGCTACAAAAGCCTAGTCAAGGTCCTAGATGCAATTATTGACAAGAACCAGCATCTTGACGTACCATGCTCTAACGGTGAAATCATTCGTCATTGTTACACCAAACTTCCGTCAGCATATCAACAAGTATTTGTTGGCAGGTGTAATGTGGAGCTCAGTACTTTCCGCAACACACTTTACGAATTAGAGTACGCGTTCCGAGCAGAAAACATCAGAGAACACAGAGGAAAGTCTGACAGATACGTCGCAGGTTCTATGTCGCGTCACTAATATAACCATTACAATAATAGAAACGGAAATGCGCGGAATGGAGCGCCTTACGGAAACCTTTCACGGTCGGGAAATTTCGGGAGTAATGAAGTTGAACAACGAAGAGACTGGAATGGGAACCGCAATGATTTTGTACTACACGGGGCTGGAATGGAAGGAGGAATGAAGGCTACGGACCACAAAACAACGGATGGCGAAACCATGGCTGCGGTTTCAATGACAATAGAAAATGGGCGCAATTGAACCACGGAGGAAACGGAAATGGAGCTAAGATCGAGGAAACGGATATTCAGGGAGAGAACCCAGGTCGAGGGGCGCAAGGAAATGATAACCGACGTCAGTGACTAGTTAAGTATGCAGAAGAGGCACAAAACGCATCTGCAACTGATTTCGGACCTAGCCTCATCAATGTTATTAGATACGTGGATACTGAAGAAACGTTGCTGGAAGAAAGAGCGGAGTTCACTCAAAATGACGTGCATCTCCCCGACCCCGCAACAGAATGCAAACCTATCTCCGCCATGCAAATAACATTTATATACCAGTATGAAATTTCATTGTACAATGGAGCGTGCGCTGATTTGAAACTGCCTGTCTCCGCAACATCCTTCCCTTCAGGACCGATACTTCCGCACAGTGTACGGAAGAAGAGCTGTGAAGTTTAGAAGATAGGAGATAAAGTACTTGCGGAAGAAGAGTTGTGATGGCGGATGGTGAGTCTTGGTTGCATAGTCCGTAGAAAAAAGCCGGTAGAGCACTTTCTCGTGAAGGGCAAATGTCGCAGGTACGAGTGCCGGTACAGCATACAGTTTTGATCTGCAAGGAAGTTTCAATGTTTACATAGACTATCCTGCAGTTACGTCTACATCTCGCCTTAATTGAACCACACGGAACCAATAATAATAATTATTATAACTCTGCTAATCACTGAAATTCTCTGAGAGAGGATATTTTTTATCCTCCAACATTTTAAGGTTTCTCCCCAGTCCACTCACATATGGATAATCGAGAATATGATTGCTTCTGCGTTCCTATGCTGTCTGCGCGCCGTCTGTGGGACAGGTACGTTAGGGACTGAAAAATTTTCGCAGTTTTTGCTCTGAAAGATTTTTCTCCCGAGATATTTGGCGCTTTTCTTGGAATATCTACCGATTAAGGTTTTTCAGCGTTTCTGTTGCTCTCTCACCAATCAGACATGCGTGTGACCATTCGCACCGACCTTCTTCATATACTCTGTAAAGTGGAAATGTTTTGCACCTTACAAGGAGACTTTACTTCCGATATTACTTCATTAAGTCAGGGAGATATCAGATAGGTTGTAATTCGTTAGTGAATCATCTTTATGACTGGCATCTTCAGGTACACTCAGTTTAATTCATATTGTTTGCGTATGTTTGATGATTGTGCAGAAGCAATGCTATACTAGCTCAGTGTAAGAAAGAATGGGAGCATGTGCTTATACCAAGCCGTTTTCCTTCCTGTAAGCTTGAGAAGCTCTTGAGATGCGTAGACGTGAGAAGGACTATTAGCCCACTTTGGCTGGCCGCGCTGGATTAGCCGAGCGGTCTAGGGGACTGCAGTCATGGACTGTGCGGCTGATTCCGGCGGAGGTTCGAGTCCTCCCTCGAGCATGGGTGTGTGTGTGTGTGTTTGTCCTTAGGATAATTTAGGTTAAGTAGTGTGTAAGCTTAGGGACTGATGACCTTAGCAGTTAAGTCCCATAAGATTTCACACACATTTGAACATTTTTTTCCACGGTGGCTGTCTTGGTACAGTTCGGTGGGAAATAGGGCAGCTGCTTGAAAGTCGCGAATCCTGAGACGCAGTGGCGTCCGGCGCCTGGTCCTCGCGACCTAACTGACTGACTGACTGAATGACTGGTGATCCAAACGGGCCTACCCTGGCTCGTGTTGGTGCCGGTTAAGCGTTTAACGCTAGTGCTGCGGTTCCTGTGTGGTTCGTGTGGTGGTCTCACGTTTGGAATTGGCCTGGGGGTTTGCTGTCGGTGGCATCCTGACTCCGTTACGGTTTGTTAGTTCCGTAACAGGTCTCGTCGACGTGTTGTTGGCGTACGGTGAATTTGATGGCCCAGATCTCTGATGAGCCTGTTTGACCGTTCGATCCTCTCGTAAAACAGGCGCACTGACTGCAGAAATCTACCCTGTAGTGACGGTATGCCGGTCTGCTCGTGAAGACGAGCGAAAGTAGCTACGGCAGGCGCAGAGCGAGCTTAAGCGCCCGGTTCTGCACACTCTGCAGCGCACTGACGTGGATGTCAGCCTCTTGCCCCAGACCACAGCAGCGTACTACAGCACTGGACGTACCAGTGCCAGGTATAGGTTAATGTCGTGGCGGGGGGAGGGGGGGGGCTGATGTTGTAGACAATGCAACGGACTTCGCACGGCTTGAGACCACCCACCACGGCGCCTCTAACAGTTAACTTGTTGAGCAGGTAGGCCCGGCGTCTCAACGTGGATTGATAGGTTCATATTTAGTCGATGAAGTAGGGAGATATTCCAGGAGCTTCGACACCAAAACCAAAATCGAAGTCGGAGATTGGTTGGTGCGTGGAAGAAAGTGATTTCCAGAAATATGATTCGCCACCGACGTTTAAAGGAGAGGTTAACGGAGACATGCTGTTGGAAACGCAGTAGAGAAACGTGGTCAGTCTGCAGTCTTCTATCTTAGTGTTCGTTAAGATCGGACGCGCTCTATGCAGACGAAGGATGGATCTCATGTCTTGTGCTCTTTTGTAGTACACAGCTGTTAGGACACCGTACTTGCTTCTATACTTAGACGTTACCTGAACTTCGCCCGACGGCTGGGAGTTCACGTCTGGTTCAGCAAACAGTGATAGAGAGCACTTCATGCGCTGTACACGAGTTATTAGGTAGTATTTGTTTAGCAGTATTCTGATTGCAGTCAGCCGTCCAAGGTTTTCGAGTCACATTACATAGATCCGACAGTCTCCAGCAGTGCTGCGTCGACCTTTTCGAGAAGCAGCGTTCTGTATTGCTACATTTCTACGATTACAGCGATGTAGCATACACTCTGACGTTGTAGGAACGTACTGATAAACTGCTGAGATCACAAGTACCATTCTTTCTGCACTGAGATTTCACATTGCTTATTGGGGTAGTAATTTCTTTTGATATTTGGTACAACGTTGATGTCAGTCATTCCGCGTGTATCAGCAGATCGCGTGCGTTAAACAGGGCACAGCTAAGCAGTGAAGAGCCCATACTAATAAAGGGAAAATCTGGACCCTATATTGCTTCTCAGATTATTAATTTTGTCAGTGATTTCAATATCTGTGGGTTCAGTCTCTGTGGTGTCACCGCTAGACACCACACTTGCTAGGTGGTAACTTAAATCGGCCGCGGTCCTGTAGTACATGTCGGACCCGCGTGTCGCCACTGTGTAATCGCAAACCTAGCGCCACCACATGGCAGGTCACAAGACACGGACATGACCTCGCCCCAGTTGTACGGACGACATAGCTTGCGACCAGACCTACCAAGTCTTCCTCTCATTTGCCGAGAGACTGATAGAATAGCCTTCAGCTTATTCCATAGCTACTACCTAGCAAGGCGCCATGTGTATCAGTGCTTATAGCTTACTACTATTCAAGAGATGTATTCCAACAAGAGAATAAAGTTAAGTATATTATTCCAGCTACGTACTGTTCTTCTTATTCATTAATAAGTCTCATGTTCCAGTACTTCACGCCCGTCTGCGTTAGTTTAGCGTGCACTTTCAGCCACTTCGATCTACAAGGTGTTGGCCCCGCTGCCGACACATCAGTCTCAAATAAATGTAATGAAGATAACTGTATTTGTCGTTTCGTAGGTAGTAACGTATCCTGATCGTTAATTTACTTGTGTTTTGATTTATTTGCTGTAGCATAACTTTTGAGTCAGTTTGAAGTGGACAGGCAACTTATCTTCATATCCTGAATAACTAATTATCAGCAGGATAATTCTAAGAAACGGATAGGCAAACCATAGATAATTTGCTAGATTAATACAAATAAAATTAACGAGCTCTTACTGGGGGTACATGTAAGTATCAGGGCACCCATCACATTGCATTATAAAATCCGTTGTGTTCAATCACTTGCATGTACAGTACCTATGACCAGTCCCCGCCATCACTAGCGGCAAGAATGAACGTTAGAACTCTTGATGTCCTCTGTTAGTCTGGCCGGATGTGGGTCCAACATACTTGAGCAGCACTCAGGTATTGACCGTACAAATGATTTTTACGCAATTTCTTTCGTAGACAGACTTGTGCTTTACAGAATTCTACGTATGATCCTAGCCTGTCATCTGCTTACGTGCAACTCAGGCTATATGGTGGGTCAGCTTCTTACTTGTACACCCTACTACTCCCAATTATGTGTGTGGTATGAGTGACCATTGTCGTGTCTTATTAACCCAGCAGCCAAAGAATACCATTTACCTTTCATTACGTGCAAAACTTCGCGTTTCTTTACATTAAGAGCAAGTTTCCACGTTGAATAGTTTTCGAAATTTAGTTAGATATTAGCTGAAGACACAGCATTGCCTGGGTATGTATTTCAATCCACTATTAGTCTATTTTCTCCTTCCCCCTCTCTCTGTCCATATCTTCATTCCCCCTCTCTGTCCATTACCTCCTTCCCCCTCTCTCTGCTCCTCTACCCATTCTCTGTCCATCTGCTCCTCCCCCTCCCCTCTGTCCAACTATTCATCTGTTCCTCTCCCCTTCGACCATACCCTCCTCCCCTCTAAGTCCTTCTTCTCCTCCACTCCTGTCTCCTCCTAACTCCTCTTTCTCCTACCCCCTCTCATTGTCCATCTCCTCCTCCTACCTCACTCTGTCTATCTTCTTCTCCCCATTCCCTCTCCACGTTATCATCACCATCTTATTACCAGGTTGCCGGTTCTTATCCACACAGTATTCCTTTACTGGTAGTAATTAAACGAAATACCAAATTCGGTTGAAAACGGCCCATGGGCTTAAGTGGTGCTTTTTAACCGTGATTTTACCCGCGTATGCGCATGTCACATATAACTAACGTACTTCCCACGTATTTGTACACATATTGCACCTGTTTTTCCAGCGAATTTCTCCCTGCAGTGTCATTTTCACGAAATTTAGTCTTTTATGACGGTATATCTCCTGAACTGTGTGTCATTCAATGATATTTTTCTTGATACCCTAAGCGGCATATGTAGATGGATACTGTTTGCGAAATGTGTTGCAAATAGAGTTAGTAGCAATTATGTAATAAATTTAAACGCCGTGCTTGATGCGGCACGTACGTATCTCAGTGTTTATTACGTCGTATCTCCTCTACTATGTCTCGTAAAATGATGTAGTTTTGTTAGCACATTCAGTGGTATATGTAAATACTGTCTGCAAAATGTGCCGTAAATACAATACGTAGTAAAGAAGTGAGAAATTAAAACGTCACTCCCGATGCGGCAGTTTTACTGCATTTGCTGCAAAAATGTAGTAAGTGACAAACTTATTGCATTTCGTCATTTTGTGCTGGTTGTCAGAAAGAAAAAAAAGTGAAGGTTTGAAATTACGTGTAAAGTTTGTTGCAAGTCATTAAGAGCTCTCATTCTCAAATACTTGATGAATAAAATCTTGGTATTCATGTGTCGTTGGTTACACTTCTTTTCCACCTCCACTCCCTCCCCTTTTATAGACAAGTGTTTCTTACCCAGACAGAGATTCTTCCCAGGCACAAACTGACACGTGCACCAAGTTTGGTTGAAATCGGTGCAGTGGTTTGGAAGGAGATGTGAAACATACATACATACATCCGTTTTTACAGTATATACGGATTACTCCAGTTGTTACCTGACAGAATTTCCTCGTTGATAACTGCATAATCTTTGAAAAGCCTTGCAACTAATACAATACGCCAAGTCGTTAATATATAACATGAACCACCGACTTTATGAGATCTAAAGGCTACGAACATTTCCTACATAACGCTAACTGTGGCTCACCCTCGGAAATTGACGAGAATACTGTGCTGTCTCGGTCATTGATTCAAGGCACAACAAAGAGCACTCCAAATGTACTACGCTTTCTATTGGGGACATCGGTATAAAATTGGAAAAAATCAATGGCACCGAAGTTACACTGAACTTCGGAGTCCACTTTAGGAGTGGGCTTTAGAACTTAAGAATTCAAATCAGTGCGTATTCCGACACCTGCACTCAACTGCGGTCGGTAGATTAGAGCGAGGGTCCGCGCGTAATTAGAAAGCGAGGCTCACGGCTCTAAATGGAGTGCGGCAGCAGCCGTCGCGTGACCTGTCACAGCAGGACAATCGCTCTGTTTAAGCTGCGTCGTAATTACCCGGGACCTGCGAGTGCGAGTGCGTGCCCAGTCCCCGCCTCTCAAATATTGACGGCCTGCGAGTGACCAAAATCTGTTCATTCCGTCCTCAGGTAGTTCTCCCGCCAGAAGAAAAGCACGTCCTTTGATTTAATCATCTCGAGCCAAGAAGGTCGCGCTAGCAAGCGCCTTTACAGTTTCCATTTCTAGGTGCTAGCGATCTTTCACCACAGTTAACAGTATACGATTTTTCGACGTTTCGTTGATAAATATTAATCGTAGAAGAAATTAACGTTTTTATTATCCAGCTACCATTACAGTAAGTCGTATTTTCAAAATAATGACTCCAGATATTGACATAATAATGGAAATAGTTGCGGAAACCTACCTTAGTTCGGATTCCGGAGACATGTAGGGGCACAAGAGCCTATAACGACCCAATGACTTACTTTACAAGATATATTAAAGAAAGGCAAACGTACATTTATAATACTTCTGGATTCAGATAAGGTTCTTGAAAATATTGATTGTAATACAGTCTTCGAAATTTTGAAGGTAGCATTGGTAAACTACACGGAACTAAAAGGTTATTTAGAATTTGTACAGAAACCAGACTGCAATTGTAAGAATCGAAAGGCATGAAGAAAACGCTGCGATTGAGGAGTGAGTGAACAGAGTTGTAGCCTATACCCGACGTTATTCAGTCTGTACGCTGAACAAACAGCAGAAGACGCAAAGGAGAAATTAAAGTTCACGGAGAATAAATGAATTTTTTGTGGCTGATGATGACATTGAAAGTCGGTGAGAGACGACAAGCGGCTTAGTAGAGCAGCTAAATCCTTCAGCTAAGGTAAACCGAGCGAGGTGGCGCTGTGGTTAGCACACTGGACTCGCATTCGGGAGGACGACGGTTCAAACCTGTGTCCGGCCATCTTGATTTAGGTTTTCCGTGATTTCCGTAAAGCGCTTGAGGCAAATTCCGGGACGGTTCCTTTGAAAGAGGATGACCGATTTCATTCCCCATCCTTCCCTCATCCGATGGGACTGATGACTTCGCTGTTTGGTACTCTCCCTTAAACCAACAAATCAATGAAGTTAAAACAAAATAATGGAATGTTGTCCAAGTAAAGCTGGTGATTCTGAAGGAAGTAAATTAAGAAATAAGACACTAAAAGTAGTAAGTGAGGTTGGTTATTTGGGAAGCAAAATAACAGATGATGGCCGAAGTAGAAAGGATATAAAATGCAGAATGGCGATAAAACGAAAAGCATTTCTCAAGAACTGGAATTTGTTAACATCTAATATAAATTAAATTTTAAATTGAACCTTCCAAGTCAACTGTTTATAGTTTAATTACATTTTGCACAGTAGGCCCATTTAGGCAATACCGCCACTGCCAAGTACACCTGCAGATATTACAGCTGGTAAATTTATTTACTTTTTCGATATTTGTACTCTAGTTAACAGTACATGTATATTTACTTCTAGCTGGGCGAAAGGTACATATTTCATCATTAATTAATTTTTTAGCAATTGTAGCTATTTTTATGTTGGTAAAACAAAATCACGTATTAATTTGAGAGCTAGTTGACAGTTCTCAATGATACTGTACGTTTACGAAGTGATTATAGCTAGTTAGCGGTACTGTTTGAGTTACAGATAATTTAGTTATTTCTGTAACATTTGCTTGTTTATTTTTTATCCGTTGTCATCTTCCAGAATGTCAATAAAATTTTCTAGGTAATATTTATTTTGCAAGTCGATCTGTCAGTTTAATATGTCATGCGGACAGTTTTTCATGTATACAAATTTCCAGTCCTTCCAATAAGTTCAAGACGAGTGTTTTTGGTATTATGTGTAACATTTGAAGTATAATTTTGTTGACTTGATGGATATATTTTTGTAAATGCATCAAGAGACTCGATTGATTCTTGTGATTCTCTCTACCATGTTCTTTAAATTTGATGTTAAAATTTCGTCCTGGTTCAAACATAAATATTACCTAGAAAATTGTATTGTCATTCTGGAACATGAAAACGGAAAGAAACAAACAACCAAAGATTACACAAACAACTAAATTATTTGTAACTCAAACAATACAACTGACTTTTTTGTAAACGTACAGCATCGTTGAGAAATGCCAATTAGCTGTAAAATTACTACGTGATTTTATTTTACCATCATAAAAACAGCGACAGTTGACAAAAGTATTCATCAGTGGTGCAGTGTGTACGTCTCGCCTGGCTAGACATTTGTATACGTGTATAATTAACTACATTTAAAAATAATGCAAGAGTAAATGAAATTTACCAACCGTTTTATTCACTGGTTTACTTGACAATGGAAATACTGCCGAAATAGGACTATTGTGCGAAATATATTAAAATTATTGGCAGCTAACTTGGAAGATTCAATTTAAAATGTCGTACTAAGACGTGTCTCGTGCTATGGCCCATCTATAAAAAATTTAATTTAATTCTTAGGAACTGTTTTCTGAACTCGTTTATTTGGATTGCAGCCTTGTACAAAAGTTAAAAGTGTAGAGGTAGACCAAGGCTGGAATATAGTAAGCAGGCTCAAATCGATGTAGACTGCACTTGTTACTTAGAGAACAGAGGCTTGCACAGGAGGGATTAATGTGGAGGCCTGCATCAAATCATTATTTGGACTAAAGGCCCCAGAAACAACACAAGATGTTTCCCACCATGAGCCACGGACCTTCAAGTGGTGAGGGGTCTTGCGCGCCTCAACAATTCACATTGTACTACCGTAGGAGCAACCAGATCGGAGAACTGCATGTGGAGAGCCCACACAGACATAATGATGGTTCTCGAAAAGGGGCAGTGGCTTTTCCATTAAGGGGCAGTAATTTGGATGACTGACTGATCTGGCCATGTGAAATCAATCATACGTTGGTATTCTGAACGACTGTCCCGAGGACATGCAGCTTTACTACATTATGAACCATGGACATAATCGGTTCGACTGTAACGTAGCAAGTTATTACGAGATGAAATTCGTTGCAGTAAGGCACGTAGCCGTTTGGTACGGTGGCTGCAGGATGGCTATGTTTTTTTGTCGCTTTACTCACAGCGCAGCTGCCTGCCGTGAGAACTGTATAGCGCAACAGTCAGTCAATACGAAGATTCATACCCTCTACGAATCTAAATAATCAATACTAGATATTATCTGGTTTTGTTGAAATTTGGTTATTAATGGAATGATGCTGTCAAAATTTCAGATTTTTGTTTATTATCGTGCCGAAGATAAAGAAAATTAGCTAAAAGTTCTAAAACCTACGCTTGTTTTTTGAAACCAAGTTAGGAACAATAACAGATTGACTTTCATTATCATTTGAAGCCATTCCAAAGTTATCAGTGCATACAAATCAATTAATTAGAATTTTGTTTTTTAAACTTTAGTCAGTGTGCATTACTTAATACAAAAATCAGTCAAAATTATTATTTGATTATATTTTGTTGCGTGAGTGGGTGAGAATGATTGAGAGAGTGTACGTGGGACATACGTTAAAACTTAATGTGTTATCTTTCATAAAACCTTGTACAAATAGAGCGTGGGAATGTTATAGTGCAACCATGATTCAGATGAGGTATGGCGGTGTGAGCTTGCTTTTCTATAAAATCAGCCAGAATGAAAGTTATAGGCGGAATAAGTTTATTTATCAATTTGGAGAATAATTCGTACTTCGCTTATTTTGATTAAACAGTATACTAGAAACTGAAGTTTTAATGACGTTAATTACTATCAGATCATTGACTGGATAAGACAAGTTTTGCTGCGAGAGTGATCTGGAAGGAACATTCTGATTGGTCGTTTATATCAACGCCCAATCAGAATTAAGCTGTTCCCGCGCGAATATAGTGGAGTGAGCATTAAGTAGAATAGTCGAGATAGTCGCTTGCTAACCGGCGTATGGATAACACCATGTCAGATAGCTCCGTCAAAATACTCTGAAAATTGAACAGTTAGTGAGTTAATTGCGGTTCGAATACCTTGTGACTGAAGCGACTGGAGCTAAGAACATTTTAATGAAAGTTTGGTGTTTCTAAATTAAATAGTTTGAGAGTTATGAGCGTGTGAAATTCCTGGTCGTAGTAACAACTCCGCATGGCATGTTTCGTGCTCTGTACGGAATACTTAGGCGAGCACTTCTTAATAAGAAGACCACCGAAACGATCGAATGTTTACCTCGCGAATAGTTGTGGGTCTGTGACTGCTAGAACGTGAAAATTAGTCGGGTCGGACTTGCAAAAATTCTGGCTGCTTTTCGAGTGAAACTATGTTGTACAGACAGTGGACTTTGAATGATAGAGCATTACCGTATTAAATACGGACTTGATAGGCATTTCATGTGTTTCCATATGAATAAAAAGCAGATTCAGTCTAATTTTAAATGCTTTCTCCAAATAGACTGCATCCTCCGAACGCCCGATTTTTTAAAAATAAACTTTCAGGAACTGACTTTCGACTCGAATTACTCGGCCTCTGTGTGGTAGGTATTAGGTAGTGGTTTCATCAACGCTGCTTTACTCTACCTAGCATGTATCTGCTACTACAGAGTGAAGAGACGTTGGAAAGAAGCATATCAAGGTAGGTGGACTTCCGATAAGTGAAAGAGAGAATGCAGACGACCGACCCCGCCCCGCCACAGGACGATGGAGATCAGAGGTCTTTGTAATCTGGTGCTACAGAAGAATGTTGAGGATGACATGGGTTGATCGGATAACTAAGGAAGATGTACTGAATCGCTCTGAGGAGAAAAGATACTTACAGCCCAATTTGACTACAAGAAGGATTGCGCTGATGACCTCGCAGTTCAGTGCTCTAAGGCACCAATGATTAGTCACCAAAAGAAGGGATGGTTTAACGGGGTACACCATTAGACACGAAAGAATCATTAATATCATAATGGTGGGAAGTGTCGGGGCTAGAAAATGTAGAGGGAGACAAAGGCTCGAACACAGTAAGCAGGTTAGAATGAGTACAGATTGCATTTTTCACGTAGGTATGAAGAGGCTTACACAGAATACACTATCGTGGAGAGCTGCATCAAAGTTGGCTTCGAACTGAAGATCACAAAGCCGGCCGGGGTGGCCGAGCGGTCTAGGCGCTACAGTCTGGAACGGCGCGACCGCTACGGTCGTAGGTTCGATTCCTGCCTCGGGCATGGATGTGTGTGGCGTCCTTAGGTTAGTCAGGTTTAAGTAGTTCTAAGTTCTAGGGGACTGATGACCTCAGAAGTTCAGTCCCATAGTGCCCAGAGCCATTTTTTGAAGATCACAAAAAAATGACAGTGTGATGTTTTGGAGTGCATGGAAAATCAAAGGAATAATGCTGAAAGAAATGGAAAAGTTATATGCCATTTTTGATGGAAACTAATATTTACAGAGCTGTCACTAATTTTCTGAAACACACAAATATAATGTTGAAAGGACATAAAACTAAGTAATGCATACGTAAAATGATTAAATTGAGACAAATTATAAAATGAGTGTATTTATTAATATATGTTCCACATCCCCTCCTAAATCAGTGCACCGATTTGTGCTAGACTTGGTACACATATCACTGACAGACTAGAAAGAATCGCTGTGATTTTAAAAGCCACTTACCTATCAAAGGGGATGGGGTTGAAAAGCAGTGCAGCTCATGACGGGCTAATACGCATACTTTAGTCATCCAGTGTTTGAAAGAGACGGCTCTTCGTGATCTGAACAAACATTACACATAATTTCAAACATTCACGAAACGTTTTTTTCGCTAGCAGCCCCCACAAAACGATGAAAGGAAAAAAGTTAATTGCTTACTACATTTTCGATATTCACGCAGTAAAACTGCCGCATCAGGCATGACGTTGACTTTATTACTTATTTACTGCTAACTCTATCCACAACACATTTTGTAGGCAGTAGACGCATGTAGGGCTGTATTGTACGATACATAGTTCTGGAAATAGGACATCATAAACATAGGGCTGCCTGAGAATGAAACTGCAGAGCGAAATTCGCTAGAGATACAGCTGAAATATGTGAAGAAATACGTGTGAAATATTTTAAATATATGTGAAATATATGTAAAATGAGTGCACGCAGGTAAAGCCCCGCGTAACAAGCTCGTCCTAAACCGCTGAAACGATTTCAATCAAATTTCGTACACATATTGGTTACGATCTGGAAACTCATAGACTGGAGTAGATTTGTCTTCAGTGATGAGTTCGCTTTCGAACTGAGCTCCGATAACCAGCGAAGAGCCGGCCGAAGTGGCCGTGCGGTTAAAGGCGCTGCAGTCTGGAACCGCGAGACCGCTACGGTCGCAGGTTCGAATCCTGCCTCGGGCATGGATGTTTGTGATGTCCTTAGGTTAGTTAGGTTTAACTAGTTCTAAGTTCCAGGGGACTAATGACCTCAGCAGTTGAGTCCCATAGTGCTCAGAGCCATTTGAACCATTTTTAAGTTCTAGGGGACTAATGACCTCAGCAGTTGAGTCCCATAGTGCTCAGAGCCATTTGAACCATTTGAACCAGCGAAGATGTGTCTATAGGTGCCCCAGACGACAGTGGGATACCAACCTGACTGTCGCCCTCCATGTGGCCCGACAACGAGAAGTGATGGGTTGGGGTGGCATTTCTTGTCATAGCAGGACCCTTTTGGTTGTCATCAGCGGTATCCTTACAACACAGTGGTACGTCGACGATATTCTATGCCCCATTGTGTTGCACGTCATAATAATCCATGCTGGGCTTAAATTTCAGCAAGATAATGCCCCCCCATACACGGTGAGAGGTTCTACTGCTTGTCTTCGTTCTTGCGAAACCCTACCTTAGCCAGCAAGGTCGCCGGATCTCTCCGCGGTTGAGAATGTTTGTACGGGGCCCTCCAACCAGTCCCGCATTTTGACGATCTAACGCGCCAATTGGACGGAATTTGGCACCATATGCCTCAGTAGGAAATTAAATATCTCTATCAGCCAATTCCAATCCGAACAACTGCTTGCATAAGGGCCTCAGTTGAACTAACACTTTATTGAATTGCTCAATTTTTAAAGCTCTTTCTCTTGAATAAATCATCCAATTTCTCTGAAACTGTAGTAATTTGTTTGTCTGTAACTATACATCACATCTACCGATTTCCTTCGTGATGCGTCCCTCTCTCTCTCCCTCTCTCTCTCTCTCTCTCTCTCTTTCTCTCTTTACATTATTATTTTTTTAGAGTGTATAATCACGTTTGAGAATACTACGTACCAATTTTTAACCGATGCACGCACTCACAAACGAGTTCACTCCTAAAACGCCTTAGTCACACCAGTTCCCTCCCTCCCTCTCTCTCTCTCTCTCTCTCTTTCGGTTTTCTTTGTTTTATTTTTTTAGACTGTATATTCACGCTTGAGAATACTACGTACCAAATTTTAAACGTTCCACACACTCACAAACGAGTCCACTCCTAAAGGGCCTTAATCAGACCAATTCTCTCACGTCAATGACGCCTGGACCAATTCTCTCACGTCAATGACGTCTGTATTTCCGTTACATCAATATTTTACCACTCCCTTCCAAATACAAGCCCACGCCTTCCATATCCGCGTATCCTCCCACTATAGCTTCCAATATGATCTTATCAATTTTCCCTGTCTTCTCTATCACATTGAACACCTTCGGATTTCCAATCTACAGATCCCGCAAATATGACAGCAACTGCCTTATCGTTTCATTACTGATTATCAACGATCAGGCTGTGACGTGCCTATACCAACACATCCACAAACCTTACATATACACACTCTCGCCACGTCTTACCTCAAAGAAACTTTAATTACCTTCCTTTACCTGAAAAGAAAATCCGCTCCGAGATCTACCCATACACTCAGTTTCAACAGAATACGCCTCTTCCTCTCAGTTTTAGAACACTCGCACCCTCGTGATAATATTCTGCGATAGTGAGAGCCTAGATGTGTATCGGGAGGTAGCAGTTATGGAAGGTTTGGTTGTTGGCAGGTGGACGGGCATGGATGGCGAATTTGTGACTGTGGACATATAACAGTTTTTAGGTGTACTTTGGACTGTAAAAATCATGGACATAGTGTATTTAAATGCTACGTGTGCTGTATTAATTTTCCATGCAGTATCACAGAGGCCAAGACAATGGAATAGTGCAGAGACACATCTATTAAAGGAACTCTTTTCGAAATATGACACAGACTGCCAAGTTAAAATTCCAGTGTGACAATGTGCCCCTCATCGTGAAATAATACATCGTGGGGGAATATATGAGCAGTGGTTGTAAAAGGACAGCTTCACTGAGTGAACTGATTTTAATGTTGAGCAGGTGGTCCGAACTTTTTACCATACACAAAAACTACAAAGCTCGATCAGTGATTACAGAGATCAATTACATTCAGTGACGTTGGTAAACATTACGTTGTTCAGTACGGATTACGTTTTTTCAACATCGTCAGCCGTTAACGCTTCAGTCAAAAAGGAGACATATACATTTTTTAAATCTCCATACTAATTATCACTTTGGAAAGGAAAGCTGCCTTGGTAATATTCAACAAGGATAACAACTACTGGAATATGTTTCTGGCCCGACAGCTTGGGACAGCGACTCGTCATTTCTAACAGTTAAGTTAATTCCACCGAACATTAAACTGATACTGAATTCTCTTTTCATGATTACGTGTTTTTGTTGTTGTTTTTTATGATTACTACTGATCATTGCTCACTATACACTGAATTGATGCCCTTTCCGAATAACCAAGCAACTACAATGTACACAGGGCGTGGTAAATAACAAGTTTCTGAAGTGTCGTGTCTCTGAGGTGATAATCATGGACCAAGGTCCCAACTTCACTTGAGAGTTGCCAAAGCAGTTATGTCACTCTTGTGTGTTGGAAAACTGAGGACTAGCCCGATGCATACACAAGCTACTTTCAGAATGGAAAGCATGTCTCATGCTGCTGGTAGAACGTTGAGCTATTATGTCAACAGTTGCCATAATGACTGGGATGTTTACTTGTCATATGTAGTGGCAGCATACAATTCCAAAGTGCACACCAGCACTGGTCTTTCTTCATATGAGGTAGAATATGGGTGGAAGATACTTTCACTGTTTAATGTAGTCAGACCAAAACTGGGAGTAGGAGCTGGTACAGAACTTTGCTAGTACATTGAAGAAGTAGAAACATACACTAAAAGCATATACCAAGGTCTGGAGAACGAAGAGAGGGGAGGGAAGCACAGGTAAATTATCATACAATCAAGCAGGACAGTGTATTATGTTGACAAATCTGTACACCACAGAGGGTCAAATAGAAAAAATCATCATGCAGTACCAAGGGCTGCATCAGGTTGTCAAGATATCACCAGTGACAGTGAAATTACAATTACCAAAATGAATATCTGTAGTTCACATGGAATATATTCCACGTACTCATAGCATCCCATATGCTTTTCCACAGGTTTCGCTACCAATCGTTAAGGAGTAGAAGAAGCAGAGGGTTGGAGAGCAAGAGGGACTTGCACAAGCCACACATAGAATGTGGTATGTATTAAGGTCATGGAAATAAAATGGGAGACTAAAAGGCTTTGCTGTTGGCATATTCTGCGTGGAAGAATTTTTGTTTGTAATGTTGTTGTGGTCTTCAGTGCAAAGACTAGTTTAATGCAGGTCTCCACGCTACTCTGTCCTATGCAGGTCTCTTCATCTCCGAGTAGATTCTGCAGCCAACAACCTTCTGAATCTGCCGACTGTGTTCGCCTCTTGGTCACCCACTACGCTTTCTTCCCCACACACTTCTCTCCAGTACTAAATTGGTGATCTCATAATGTGTCCTACCAACCAATCCCATCTTCTAGTCCGAATGTGCCACAAATTTCTCTTCTCCCCAATTCTATTCAGTACCCCCTCATTAGCTAGGTGATCTACCGATCTAATCTTCAGCATTCTTCTGTAGAACCACATTTCTAAAGCTTGTATTCTCTAATTGCAAACTATTCATCGTCCATGTTTCACTTCCAAACGTGGCTGCCCTCCATACAAATACTTTCACAAAATACTTCCTGACACTTAAATCTATACTCGATGCTAATGAATTTCTCTTCATCAGAAATTCTAGCCATTGTCAGTCTACATTTTATATCCTCTCTACTTCTACCATCATCAGTTATTTTGCTGCCCAAATAACAAAACCCATCTACTATACATATGTTTTTCGATAGGGTCCACCTTTAGCAAACCACAATTTTACTTTTTAACCCAAACATGTTTCACTGCAGTTTCAGCATCTTCAGTTGGCTTTTATTTTATGGCTGTTAAAGATAAAGTGAGTCATTTCCTAATCCAATTATTCCAGCATCACCTGATTTAAGTCGACTAGATTACGTTATCCTCGTTTTGCTTTTGTTGACGTTCATCTTACATCCTCCTTTCAAGACACTTCAAGACACTGTTCATTCTATCCAATATCTCTTCCAAGTCCTTTGCTGTCTCAGACAGAATTACAATGTCATCGGCAAACCTCAAAGTTTTCATTTTTTCTTCCTGGACTTTAATTCCTACTCTATTTTTTCTTTTGTTTCCTTTACTGCTTGCTCAATATACAGATTGAATAACATCTGGGATACGCTACAAACCTGTCTCACTCCCCTCTCAACCACTGCTTCCTTTTGTGCCCCTAGACTCTTATAACTGCCGTCTGTTTTTTGTGCAAATTTTAATGAGCCCTTTGTATTTTAGCCCTACCACCTTTAGAATTTGAAAGAGAGCATTCCAGTCAACATTGTCAAAAGCTTTCTCGAAGTCTACAAATGATACAAACATAGGTTTGCCTTTCCTTAGCGTATCTTCTGTGATTAGTCGTAGGGTCAGTATTGCTTCACGTGTTCCTACATTCCTCCAGAATCCAAATTGATCTTCCCCGAGGTCTGCTTATACCATTGTTCCCAATCTTCTCTGAAGAACTCGCGCTAGTATTTTGCATCAGTGACGTATTAAACTTACAGTTGGGTAATTTTTATACCTGTCAGCGCCTGCTTTCTTTTGAATTGGAATTATTATATTATTCTTTAATTCTGAGGGTATTTCGCCTATCTCATATACACTCCTGGAAATGGAAAAAAGAACACATTGACACCGGTGTGTCAGACCCACCATACTTGCTCCGGACACTGCGAGAGGGCTGTACATGCAATGATCACACGCACGGCACAGCGGACACACCAGGAACCGCGGTGTTGGCCGTCGAATGGCGCTAGCTGCGCAGCATTTGTGCACCGCCGCCGTCAGTCTCAGCCAGTCTGCCGTGGCATACGGAGCTCCATCGCAGTCTTTAACACTGGTAGCATGCCGCGACAGCGTGGACGTGAACCGTATGTGCAGTTGACGGACTTTGAGCGAGGGCGTATAGTGGGCATGCGGGAGGCCGAGTGGACGTACCGCCGAATTGCTCAACACGTGGGGCGTGAGGTCTCCACAGTACATCGATGTTGTCGCCAGTGGTCGGCGGAAGGTGCACGTGCCCATCGACCTGGGACCGGACCGCAGCGACGCACGGATGCACGCCAAGACCGTAGGATCCTACGCAGTGCCGTAGGGGACCGCACCGCCACTTCCCAGCAAATTAGGGACACTGTTGCTCCTGGGGTATCGGCGAGGACCATTCGCAACCGTCTCCATGAAGCTGGGCTACGGTCCCGCACACCGTTAGGCCGTCTTCCGCTCACGCCCCAACATCGTGCAGCCCGCCTCCAGTGGTGTCGCGACAGGCGTGAATGGAGGGACGAATGGAGACGTGTCGTCTTCAGCGATGAGAGTCGCTTCTGCCTTGGTGCCAATGATGGTCGTATGCGTGTTTGGCGCCGTGCAGGTGAGCGCCACAATCAGGACTGCATACGACCGAGGCACACAGGGCCAACACCCGGCATCATGGTGTGGGGAGCGATCTCCTACACTGGCCGTACACCACTGGTGATCGTCGAGGGGACACTGAATAGTGCACGGTACATCCAAACCGTCATCGAACCCATCGTTCTACCATTCCTAGACCGGCAAGGGAACTTGCTGTTCCAACAGGACAATGCACGTCCGCATGTATCCCGTGCCACCCAACGTGCTCTAGAAGGTGTAAGTCAACTACCCTGGCCAGCAAGATCTCCGGATCTGTCCCCCATTGAGCATGTTTGCGACTGGATGAAGCGTCGTCTCACGCGGTCTGCACGTCCAGCACGAACGCTGGTCCAACTGAGGCGCCAGGTGGAAATGGCATGTCAAGCCGTTCCACAGGACTACATCCAGCATCTCTACGATCGTCTCCATGGGAGAATAGCAGCCTGCATTGCTGCGAAAGGTGGATATACACTGTACTAGTGCCGACATTGTGCATGCTCTGTTGCCTGTGTCTATGTGCCTGTGGTTCTGTCGGTGTGATCATGTGATGTATCTGACCCCAGGAATGTGTCAATAAAGTTTCCCCTTCCTGGGACAATGAATTCACGGTGTTCTTATTTCAATTTCCAGGAGTGTATATTGCTCAGCAGATAGGAGAGTTTTGTAATTTCTGGATCTCTGAAGGCTATCTATAGTACTAACAGAATGTTGTCTTTTCCCGGGGCCTTGTTTAGACTTAGGTCTTTCGGTGCTCTGTCAAATTCTTCATGCAGTATAATATCTCTCACCGCATCTTCATCTATGTCCTCTTTCATTTCCGTAAAATTGCCCTCAAATACAGCTCCCTTGTATAGACCCTCTATATACTCCTTCCACTTTTCAGCTTTCGGTTCTTTGCTTAGGACTGGTTTTCCACTTGAGCTCTTAATATTCATACAGTTGATTCTCTTTTCTCCAAAGGTCTCTTCAATTTTTTTTAGGCGACGTCTATCTTAGCCCCAGTGATATATGCAGCTACATCCTTACATTCGTCCTCTCGCCATGCCTGCTTAGCCATTTTGCACTTTCTGTCGATCTCATTTCTCAGACGTTTGTACTCTCTTTCGCCTGCTTCTTTTACTACATTTTTATATTTTCTCCTTTCATCAGTTAAATTCAGTAACTCTTGTGTCACCCAAGGATTTCTACTAGCACTCATCTTTTTTCTACTTGATCCTCTGCTGCCTTTACTATTACATCTCTCAAAGCTCCTCTTTCTTCTTCAACTGTATTCGTTTCACCAAGTCTTATGAATAGTTCCCTAAAGCTTCCTCTGAAACTTTCTACAACCTCTGGCCTTTCAGGTCCCATCTCCTTAAATTCCTACCTTTTTGTAGTTTGTTCAGTTTTAATCTACAGTTCATAACCAATAAGTTGTGTTATAACCAATAAATTGTGATCAGAGTCCACATCTGAGCCTGGAAATGTCTTCCAATTTACAACCTGGTTCCTAAATCTCTGTCTTACCATTATATAATCAGTCCGAAACCTTCCGGTGCTCCAGGTCTCAAATTCAAATGGCTCTGAGCACTATGGGACTTAACATCTGTGGTCATCAGTCCCCTAGAACTTAGAACTACTTAAACCTAACTAACCTAAGGACGTCACACACATCCATGCCCGAGACAGGATTCGAACCTGCGACCGTAGCAGTCGCGCGGTTCCGGACTGAGCGCCTAGAACCGCTAGACCACCGCGGCCGGCTCCGCTCGGTCACACCGGCCGGCTTCCAGGTCTCTTCCACATACACAACCTACATACAAACTTCTATCGTGATTCTTGAACCAAGTGTTAGGTATGATTAAATTACGCTCTGTGCAAAATTCTACCATGCGGCTTCCTCTTTCAGTCCTTTCCCTCCGCCCAGATTCACTTACTACTTTTCCTTCTCTTCCTCTCCCTACTATCGAATTCCAGTACCCCATGAGAATTAAATTTTCATCTCCCCTAACTATCTGAATAATGTCTATTATCTCATCGTACGTCTGTTCAATCTTGTTGATTGGCGACTCCATGTTGTCTTGTGCACTACGACCAGATAACAGGTATACTTGAAAAAAGAGACAGCATTGGTCGTATATTTTTTACTATTGCAAAATCGATTTTCTGTCACTGAGTGACCATCTTCAGTGCTATATTGTATAACTTAAATTGGGATGCACTGTTGTCACTAAGCTTACGGCAATCACATAGTCTATGTGATTGCCGTAAGCTTAGTGACAACAGTGCATCCCAATTTAAGTTATACAATATAGCACTGAAGATGGTCACTCAGTGACAGAAAATCGATTTTTGCAATAGTAAAAAATATACGATCAATGCTGTCTCTTTTTTCAAGTATATCTGTTCAATCTCTTTATCATCTGAGGAGATAGTTGGCATTTAAACTTGTACTACTGTGGTGGGTGCAGGTTTCGTTTCTATCTTGGCTGTAATAATGCATTCGCTATACTTTTCATAGTAGCTCATCTGCGTTCCTGTTTGTTTGTTCATTATTAAACTTACTCCTTTGTTACCCCTATTTGATTTTGTATTTACAACATGTATTCACCTGCCCAGAAGTCCTGTTCCTCTTGCCACCAAACTTCACTAATTCTCAATACATCTAACTTTAACCTATTTATTTCCTTTTTTAATTTTCCTAACTTTCTTGCCAAATTAAGGGATCTGACATTCCACTCTCCAATCCATAGAACGCCTGTTTTGTTTCTTCTGATAATGACGTCGTCCTGAGTAGTCGCCACCCGGAGATCAGAATGAGTACTACTTTACCTCCGGAATATCTTACCCTATAGGATGCCATCATCATTTACCCATAAGGCAGAGCTGTATGCCCTCGGGAAAAATTACGGTTGTAGTTTCCCCTTGCTTTCAGCCATTCACAGTACCTGCACAGCAAGGCCATTTTGGTTGATGTTACAAGGCCATATCAGTCAATCATCTAGACTATTTCTCCTGCAACCTTCTAAGGCTGGTGCCCCTCTTCAGGAACCACACGTTTTTCTGGACTCTCAGCAGATACCCCTCAGTTGTGGTTGCACCTACGGTAAGGCTATCTGTATCGCTGAGGCACGCAAACCTCACCACCAACGGCAAGGTCAATGGTTCGTAAAGAGTGGGGGGGGGGGAGGGGAGGTGGGTGTTCGTAATATAAGTTAGGATGTTTTGTCGTTATGTGCGTAGGAATGATTGTTAATAGTGTCATCTCGTTCTTGACATGTATGCTTAGGGTATTGTGTTGTTTATATAGGGAGGTTACGGGATTTGTGTTTTTTTCTTCGCTGCGGGAACAGGTTATGGACATCGGGCCTTTTGAAAGGGGAAGAGAGAGAGAGTAACTGCGATTTTCTGTTCCCTGGTTGCAACGACACGAAAGATGACCATGAGCAGCATCATATTACTAGCAGTATCTCTTCAGAAAGAAAGGAGTAAGGGCATTGCAGAATTAACAGTTGGAAGGTGAGGCAAAGTTCTCCAGGCAGGAGGATGTCATCTTTATCACTCACCAGTGACCATTAAGGCTGGTGTATAATGTGTGGGAATTTTCACCTTGAGGCAGGAAAAAAGGATGTGCTGAAAAAAGTACAAGGAGAATACCACGGGATATGTGTGTCCTACGAACGGTTGCGTGAACATTTACATCAGACAACGTTGTAAGGGAGGGTGATTGGATCCAGGAGGAAGTTACTGAAAATGGTATCTGGGATTACGGACGCCAATGATGTCCGAGAACTAAATAGTACGCTTGTGCAAGTGAGGGAAGTAGTGAAGAGTAATAAGGCTGTAGCAGAATGGCACAATGCACAACTGGTAAACCTGGAACAGGGCATACTGAATAACAAATGCACACTTCAGGAGCTGACAGCGGAGTTACCGGGCTACATAAAGACAGTTTTTGGCGTAGTAAATCAAGACATGAGCATTACACAGAACTGGACGTATCTACTAGACACAAAGGTGGCCTAAGCGAGATTCCTGTGGTCATTAGCTGACAGCAGAGAAGACGCTCGAGTAGAAGTTGCAGGGTTGCAGGAGGCCATACATCATGTGTGGCAAGGGCAGCTAAACGCTACACTATTACCTCTGCTGGACTTGTGGAAGATCCAGAAAGAGCTACCACCCAGGTTAAAACACAATACCACCGTCAATGGGAAAACTCTATCGCTACATTACCGCCTCATGGCAGTAGAAATCAGTACCTATCAAACGCAACTCTACGTAGCAGTTGTAACAGTTGTGTTACTAAATGTGACACTTCTGTCACTAAATGTAACTGGGTTTTCTCTTTTGATGCAAGTCAATTGTCAGGATGAGCATTCTAAAGCATTCTGTCAGGGTGAAAATATTAAATAAATTAACTTTTCTCTCTTAACAACATGTGGGCAGGGTGGGTTCTTCCTTGGCTCGGGTATGAGGTCGAATGAAACATCATTTTTACATAAGATAACTTTTATTGAAGATTTGTACAACTGTATCTTATGGGATGTTCTGGTTCGGAGAGCGGCAGCTGTGTCGTTTGTGAAGTCTTCTGCTGCGGCAGCGGCGGCGGCGGCGGCGGCGACGGCGGCGTCTGATTACGCGTAGCGGTGTGTATCTCGTGTCGCCGTCTCGCCCAGTTGACTGGAGACGCGCAGCGCGAGGTGGCCCGTTTAATTATTGCGAGCGAAGTCGTGCATCGGATGGTGATACCTTGGATGTGGCGTCCCAGTATTTCTCTTCTCTAAGCGGCCGCGTGTGTTGTGCGTCGACCAGCGGAGCGGCGCGGCGGGGCAAGGCCGGTGTCCCGGACTCGAACAACGGACTCCCGCTTGCCAGTCTTCGGCTGTCAGGTCTTCATCCCAGCTCGCAGGTGACTGCTGAGGTGAGGCCGTCTCCTTCCCGTCCTCACGAGTCACCCGGGTACGTAAAAATCAGACTTCAAATACCTTTTAACTTCTGTCTTCTGGCGCCGCGGCTGCTGCTTGCTATTCCATTACAGCGGCGGACTTGGTTCGTCTGTGCATGATGCAGACTCTTCTTGCATGACGGTCTTCAGCACCGAAACTGACTGAAAACTACTGCTACTCTTCTTTTCTTCCTTCGTCTCCGTCTCCGTCTCCGTCTCCGTCTCCGTCTTCCTCTCCGTCTCCGTCTCCGTCTCCGTCCCCGTCTTCTTCTTCATCTCTCTGGCCCACTGCGTCTCGCGTATTTATTCACTTCAATTTACTGGAGGTGAACGACTTTACGGTCATTGCCTCTTCTGTCACGTTGAGAAGCTCCTCGAAGAATCTTCTTAACGTCAGTCATTGGCTCTTGGAATGTAGGCGAGGGCCTTTGCTCACATATGACAACTGAGAAACACGTGAGCCGGTCGGGCGATGCCCTGACGGCTGAATCGACAGCGCCCGCTTATGTGGAACTTGCTAACTTCACGGTCATTGTCTCTTCTGTTCTGCTGTTCGGCCCGCTGTTTGCGAGTATGTAACTCTCTAAACTAAACCAAGTTTTTCATTTATATTCTAATTTCTAGTTCACTTTGATTTCACTAATTTATTTACTTAAGTACCACTCAACATTCCTCCACCCTTCGGAGAAATTCGCCCTCGAATTTACCACTCAACATTCCTCCACTCTTCACACGGAAAAAGCACAAGTAATGAAAACTCTCGACTTAGAAGATTACACACGCTTCACATTAAGTATGTTGAAAATACTTTTATCACTTTACTAAAGCACTGTACGGTCATGAATCACATAGTGTACACATAAATCGTTGTAATAAATGTAACAAATCTTGATGACAATGAATAAACAAAAATAGATTATTCACTTAGAAAGTTACATAGCAACACCTGTTTAATCTACCCTATACTAATGCAAGAATATCTATTCTACAGTATTGTTTATTTTAACATGAGTCTGTTTAGTAAAGACTGAAGTACAATAAACAAAATTAATACACTAACGCTCAAAAGTAACCACTGAAGTACACCAGTTAAGAGTGTGGTATCCAGTTAACAGGGATTTGATGAAGTGGTATATTATTATTTGGCTTATTTTTTCGTCTTAGATAAAAGAAAACTGTACAAAGTAGAAACATCAACACAAAGGTTCCAGATATACCCGTTCCTAGCATTATAATTTTCGTTTTGCGTTCACCTTTTAATTTTAAGACATGTTGCATCATAACATTGGCATCAAGTTTGCCTTGCTGTGAGTTTATGAACGTATCTAATGACTTCAGAAGGGAACTGTCAAGGGAGTCATTGAGGTAGGATAGGTTTTGTGTAGGAAATGCTTGCATGGCGTTTTCTGGCCAATAAATTAGAGGGAAGGATGAATTAACATTAGTTGTACCAGTGATTGTTGCGGGTAAATGAAAATTCGCTCCTGAGATGGAACATAACGTGCTGTTAATTATTAGCCCGCTTCCATGAAGTTCAAAATGTTGTAATGTTGTAGCTACACCGTTCTCGTAACATTGTGCAAAAATATCAGTTGGATTTCTGACTGCATATAACCAGTGATTTTCTACTTGCTCGAAAAAACATGATGTGGAAGTTAATATATCGCGTGGGCAATTGATGGCGTCAGATTGTTCGAAAAATAATTGAGATTTACAACTATTGGCATGTAATTGGATTGCGCGAGATGGACATATAATAACTTGTTCGAATGTGCAACTATTTAATTCAGAAGTTGTCATTACCGTGCTCGTATTGGTTGTTTGGGAGATTAAAAATACTTGGTGTGTTCGGAACTGTACAAATTTATTTATTTTGCCCCACTTTACCGGAAATGAGTTTACTCTGTAACAGTCATATATACCCATTTTATCTGTAACCAGGAAAGATATACGAACTCGTATTCTTGCATTATCTGTGTCAACTAGTACTGTAGCTAAGTGGTAATACTGTGGTAAATGTTTCTTATCTGCAGGAAATATTAACTTTAGTGAATCTGGCAATTGTTTTTCAATTTTAACTAATAATGAGATGAATGTAACCGGCGATAGTAATGTGGGTGACAAATGTCCCTGTACTGCATAGTGGATGGCTTCCTTTAATTCCTCCGCTGCCAGCCGTGCATCTATCACTTGATCAGTGAGTAGCCTAAGCGATCTTCCTACTGCAAGTTTCTTATCCACAATATCGAGCCTTGTTTGTATGACCTTTAGGTCTTTATTCAGCGTAGCAGTAGTAGCTAGAAGATAATCGTTTAATTCTTGAGTGAGGTTCCTGATGACCTTGGTATTAGTAAAAACTGTTTGCTCCAATCCGTTTAATCTTGTCGTGTGCCATTCTATAGTGCCTTTATTTAATTCCGCGGTACTCTCTATGTTCTGTAATGAATTATTTAACTGATTAATATCTTCGTTATCCGCTGTACCGAAAATGGTCTTTAGCAGTTTACCTCCTGCGTCCACCCATCCACGTTTAGCTCGTTTAACGGTCTGTGGAAGTATATCTTGTAACTGACGCAACTGTCCTCTCAACTGTTCGTATGAGTAGTGTAATGTTTTAAATTCACTGGATATTTCTTCAAAAATCTCTGGTGAACTTGTCCTTTCATGTAGCGTATCAAATTCTAATTCAAGGTTCTTAAGTTCATTACGTAAGGCCCATAAATTATACTCTAATGAAACAGTCCACTTGTGATTGGTCAGAATTACAGTACCCTGTTTTACAAAAATTACACCACTCATCAACTGATTGATCTGTAGTCCGTTATTCGTATTAGTCAATAATGCAATTATGATGAGCAGTACAGTCACAATGTAGTTGTCCATTATGCTAGAGGCGTTACCTGAAAAAGCAAACAACATGGTTATGGACCTACCAACCTAGTAAAAACAAAAACAAAGAAAAGAAGGAATACATTGTTAACTACAATATCAACATGCTTCTACGTTCAAGTTTTCTTTCTTAAAAATAAACCATTATAATTTATTAATTATTTACATTTGTATACTGTCCAAGTCTACTAAGATTCAACTAGGACATTCGCACCCTTGATCGAAGATTGTATGGTGCCATGTCTGTATGTTGTGCTGGCGTGGCCACTCTTTTTCCTTTACGGGAACTTCCTCCACCCTTCGGAAAAGCAGACACTATTGTTGAAGGAATTACATCTGGAGCGCCCTTAAAAGGTTTTAAACGACTTGCATGGACAATGGTAGTTCGGGTGGGCAGTTGCAGTTTAACGTTGACTGGTGACGTGATCTCAATAATTTGATAAGGACCTCTGTAGTTTGTTACAAATTTCTTCGTTTTTCCTTTCGCTATGTAAGGAGTTGAAAGCATAACCCACTGACCGATTTTGTAATTCGGATATTTAGCTTGGGTATTACCTAATCTTTCCTGTCGTTCCAAAGCCTTTGTATTAGATTTTTGAACCTTTTTCCATACATCCTTCATCATTCGACTGAAATCTCTTACTGTTTCTCCGACTCTTCCGTTTTTCTGCCTGATTACATCAAAAGGGGACGGCATTTTTCTCCCATAGACCACTTCATAAGGTGACATGCCAGTTGCTTCATGCGTTTTGGCGTTGTATACCGACACGATTATTGGTAAATACGTATCCCAATTAGAATGTTGTTCGTTAATATAATAACTAAGCATCTTGCCAATTGTCCGATGAACTCTTTCTGTGCGCCCGTTGCACTGAGGGTGAAACGGAGTTGTGCGTAATTTACGTATTTTTAGTAAGTGGCATAGCTGTTTCATTAGTTCAGACATAAAATTAGATCCCTGATCTGTGATAATAGCTTCAGGTACGCCAAATTTAAGTATCCAGTTGTTAACTAAAGCTTGGGCAACTGTATTTGCTTGCTGATCTGGGAGACTCACCATAGATAGGTAGCGTGAAAAGTGATCTATAATTGTAAGGACATACTTATCACCAGCAGGTGTTCTATGATATGGCCCGTAGAGATCCAGTCCACAGATTTGAAACGGACATGAAGCCTCGGGGAGCCTCTGTAAGGGTATTTTTGAACGAGAAAGTTGAGCTCGTTGTGCGCACGCAATGCAATTACGAACGTACTGCGCAACATCCTGCTTTCTGGTTTGCCACCAAAATCGCTCTGCTACACGTCTTTCGGTTGTCCGCTGTCCACCGTGTCCTGCAGGGATATGATCGTGGGCCTCTGCCATTATTTCTTGTCTATGGTGTAGGGGAACAACAATTCGCGGTCCAAGTTTTGTTTTACGGCATAATACACCATCTTCAAAGCAAAATTGTTTTTGAGTTGCGTATTTTTTGCATTCTGTATCCTCATCTTGCGCCTTTCTCCAGTCCTCAGTATCTCGGCCTGTTGCTTCCAAAAGTGCTATTTTCCGACTTAGGCAATCTGCATTCGTGTGTTTTTTCCCTGGTTTATGGATAACTTCGAAATCCATTTCGGAAAGACATAGGGCCCAACGGATAAGACGACTAGATGGATCCTTTAATCCAAGCAACCATTTTAAAGCTGCGTGGTCTGTAATAACCATGAATTTCCTACCATACAAGTAGCATTTAAAGTATTTGATGCCATAAATAACACTTAACAATTCTTTCTCCGTTGTGGAATAATTTCTTTCTGCCGTTGTTAGTTGTCTCGAAGCGCAAGCTATGGGGTGTTCCGCGCCATTAATATTCTGACTCAAAACAACTCCTACTGAATGACCACTTGCGTCACAGGATAAAATAAATTCTTTATTATAATCTGGGTAGGCTAATACTGGACTGTGTGTTAACTTATCTTTAAGGGTTTGAAATGCTGATTCACAATCTTCAGACCAATGAAATTTTGCACCCTTTTTCAATAATTGGGTTAAGGGTCGGGCAACTTCAGCGAAATTTTGAACATATTTCGGGTAGTACGATGCGAGACCAATGAAACTTTGTACTTCCTTAACGCGTTGTGGTGTTGGGAAGTCCTTAACTGCCGAAATTAATCGAGGATCTGTTTTAATTCCTTTTTCACTAATGACATGCCCTAGGTATGTAACCTCTGTCAATGCAAAAGTACATTTTTCCATATTTAATGTTAATTTAGCTTTTCTAAGTCTCTGAAAAACATTACGCAGACGCACAGCATGTTCATTAATGTCTTTGGAGAATACAATAATATCGTCTAGATATACACAACATTGCTGAGTTTTGAGTCCTCGCAATACTCCATCGAGTAGTCTTTGAAAAGTTGCTGGTGCATTTTTCAAACCGAAAGGCATTCTTTTAAATTGCCAATGGCCTCCAGGGGTAGAAAATGCTGTTTTATGCCTATCTTCAGGTGCAACTTCCAGTTGATGATATCCGCTACGTAGATCGATTGTTGAAAAGTATTTACTGTTACCCAAACTGTCAATGATATCTGTAATGTTTGGAAGAGGATAAACATCTGAGATAGTTTGTTTGTTAAGGTGTCTGTAGTCACAACAAAATCTATATCGTTTCGTACCGTCGGGAGACTTCTTTGGAATAATTACAATATTTGAATTATAAGGAGAATCAGAATATTCTATAATTCCATCTTTTAGATGCTGTTCTATAAATTCATCCAGTACTGGCTGTAAGTGATGCGGAACTCTATAAGGCTTCCTATAAACTGGGGGGCTATTTCCTGTTAGGATCCTATGCTGTGTGATATCTGTTGCTGGCAGTGGACCTTCTGCATTAAATAAATCTTGAAACTCAACTAAAACTGCTTCTATCGTGTCTCTATCATTTCCTTTCAAATGCTCAATCTTCTGGCGTAATGCGGTTTTATAGGCGTCTGGTTTCTGACCATCGTTAATATCTGACCAAATGAAATCTTCTTCTTCAAAAGTACTGACTGTAGCTACTAATATTCCCTTATGCAACTCTTTGTCCTCCACTCCGAAATTGTCAATATGTACCGGTACTTTTCTTTCTCCCTCAACGTCTTGAACCCGTACAACACTCCTACGTACAAAACAATGTGATACATCTAATTCCTCATTTTCCTCTAAAGGCTCTATTAGACATACTGTATCTGTAGGTACCTCGGGGTCAACTGTCATCCAGAAAAGTTTTCCTGAGCCAGATGGTATCTGATCCCGCGAATCAACCTTCAAGGACGTTGCACGCAGTGTAGTTGATTTCGCCTTCCGGTTAGGGAAATCTTGCGGCAGCGGGCCCTTTGCAGCGGTGTCACCTAGCTGAAACACTCTTCCTGAAATTGTACACCGTGAATATAGAAAATCAATGATGTACATCCTAATGACTTCACTGTACCTCCTCCTACTCCACTCAATCTATACCTTGGAGGGTCATATTTCTTTTCTCCAATACATTCATTACTTACTATTGATACGTTTGCGCCTGTATCCACTAGTATCCTTGCCTCTTTATCCTGTATGGTAGCAGATAACCAGCATTCCGCCTTCACATTCGCCTTAATGGCATGAAATTTTATTGGGAACGCCTGGCGGCGGTTCCGACATTCCCGTTGACGTTTAACTGATTTCTATTTCCAAAAACTTTCTTAGACCTGCATTCCTTGAATGTGTGACCTATTCTTTGACAATTAGTGCATTTAGGTTGTCTGCAAATTTTTGCTATATGGCCCTGTCGATCGCACCTAAAACATCGTACTCCTGCTGAAAATACATTTCGCTTCTCCTTGTATCTGGTGGCAATGTCTATTTCTTCGAAAGCCGTCGCCACAGATACAGCTTCCGCTAAATTTTTAGGAAACTCTGCCCTGACACGACGGGACGTTTCAAGAGGTAACCCACGTAAAAATGTATCCAGAGCTCTATCTTCTGCCTCTTGTAAAATAACTTTATTTGCTTCATCACTGGTTGTCAACTGATAGGTGTTAATATTAACTTTTCTAATCCTATCTACAAAACTTTCTAACGACTCGTTTTGCCTATGAGTGATAGTGTTTAACTGTTCCCTATAAAGTCTACAGCTGTTCTGTTTTTGAAAACGTTTAAGCAATCCTTTCTTCAATTCCTCAAATGTTGGAGCATTCCGTAATTCTTCATGGGATAAGACGTGTGCTTTAGCCTCTCCTAGCAATCTTAACTTTGTCATCTGTAAGAGCTGTTCATCTGACCATGATACTAACTTTGCAGCTGCTACTAAATCATCAAAAAAGGCTGTTATGTCCTCGCCAGGTTTACCTGAAAAAGGAGTTACTAAGGCTGCTGCTGAGGAATCTAGGGTGGGAGGGATTGAACTGGTTTGCCTAACCTCACTCAACTGTTTAAATAATATATTATTATCATTTTTAAGCTGTGCTATTTGATTAACTAAGCTATGAATAGCTTCATCAGTAGAAACCGCTTGTGGTGCTGCCTCTGACTTTGTACGATTTCGTGTCATCATTTTACAAACTATTAGTTACACAATATTACCACACTGAATTCAAAAGATGTTTAAATATTTTCGACAAACTCTTAAAATTATGAGAGAGAATACACTTCTAAATAAAGAAAATATTACGACTACTATGCAAACCTCTATCCTTTCACACATTAAACAATACTAACTGTGGACCTTTAGTGACTGTCATTCACACCTCATATTGAGCCAAGTGTGTTTTCTCTGACACCAAATGTAACAGTTGTGTTACTAAATGTGACACTTCTGTCACTAAATGTAACTGGGTTTTCTCTTTTGATGCAAGTCAATTGTCAGGATGAGCATTCTAAAGCATTCTGTCAGGGTGAAAATATTAAATAAATTAACTTTTCTCTCTTAACAACATGTGGGCAGGGTGGGTTCTTCCTTGGCTCGGGTATGAGGTCGAATGAAACATCATTTTTACATAAGATAACTTTTATTGAAGATTTGTACAACTGTATCTTACGGGATGTTCTGGTTCGGAGAGCGGCAGCTGTGTCGTTTGTGAAGTCTTCTGCTGCGGCAGCGGCGGCGGCGGCGGCGGCGACGGCGGCGTCTGATTACGCGTAGCAGTGTGTATCTCGTGTCGCCGTCTCGCCCAGTTGACTGGAGACGCGCAGCGCGAGGTGGCCCGTTTAATTATTGCGAGCGAAGTCGTGCATCGGATGGTGATACCTTGGATGTGGCGTCCCAGTGTTTCTCTTCTCTAAGCGGCCGCGTGTGTTGTGCGGGGCAAGGCCAGTGTCCCGGACTCGAACCACGGACTCCCGCTTGCCAGTCTTCGGCTGTCAGGTCTTCATCCCAGCTCACAGGTGACTGCTGAGGTGAGGCCGTCTCCTTCCCGTCCTCACGGGTCACCCGGGTACGTAAAAATCAGACTTCAAATACCTTTTAACTTCTGTCTTCTGGCGCCGCGGCTGCTGCTTGCTATTTAGAAAAAGGCAAGCACTTTACTTTTGATTGTTGAAAGATTGAATTGAATTTACTTTAAGCGAATGGGCAACTGATTTTACTTTTAAAATAACAACAATAAAATACATACCAAGCCAGCAGAAGTTACTCGCTAATCTAAATACAGAATAAATGAAATGAGCACTCTTAATTTGTTCTGTATCTTAAGTTATTAGTTTTGCCAGTAAAATTTTACGTTACTTGAAGTGAATGGAGTTAATACGCAATATTACAAATTATTTAAGCCTCTGTTATGTAATACAAGAATGAACAGTTACTGAGGCAGAAAATTTAGATTCAAACTGGTCTTTAGTAAACACAAAAACTGACAGCAAATAGTTAATCGATTTTCATGTCCTTACGACACTCGGTGATTGCACGGGAAAGAAAGGGGCCCTGCCTGGTACTAACGTCTGAGGGCAATGGCAACACAGGTGCCCTTCAAGTTTTAGCTATTGCAAGTTATCATTCACGTTATTCATACTTTCTGAAAGAAAATCAACTGGGTAAAGCCTCTACATTACTATATCTGTGACTTGACAGTCTTACGATGTTGTAGCTGTGCGGCCGACGAAGAATGTAGCTGGCAACAATGCTGAGCTGCCGATATTGCTGCTGCTGCTGCTGTCTGAGACCCCTGAGTCGTCTCCAGAGCCACGGATAATTATGGGCAGGAAATAGAACTGCAGCCCTCCGCCTGTACACTCCTGCCCAGTTCTCAATACACGCGGGTTAATGAATCAGGGGCGTCTACACTGCGGTGTCTGGTGGTGCCACCAACAAACACTTCCGCACTCTTTCACCACTCAAGGTGCTCTGGTTCCTGTCTGCTCGCAACGCGCCAGAGATTCTCCATACGCAAAGATAAACAACGGCACAGCTACTGCCATTTCGTCGTTGCTATCGATACATTGAAATAAAGTTCCCTTGGCTATTACCCAGCAATTTACGATATTTTCATTATAATTACAATCAATTATATAGAGTCAGAAATAAATACACTATTGAAACGATTACTTATTAAATATAGTTTCTGCAATACAGCTTACAGATTCAGAATCAGTAGTTCTGTACAAGTTAGCAACGGATATTAAAGAGCAACATTTTTTGGATGGTGCAGAAGGTATTTTATCTGCATTTTCGGTTTTACACCATTTTTCCAATTATTAGTGTCACTATTCTTTCCCCCTCTAGTCCATCCCATATTCTGTCCCAACAGCACTCCTATCCCATTGCTGCAGTGCTCCCGTCCTCCGTCTCCGTCATTACACCATAACATTTCCACCCTTTTCATAAGCCAACCTTGTCCCCTTCAACAACTGACTCCCTATCCCGTGGCGGATCCTTCTAATTTCTAGTGACAGGAAAGTGCTTCTTTTACTCACCAGTGTTTCGGCAACATGTTTTAAATGTGCTCGTATTATATTTCGTTTTACCTTCTATTATTACAGTTTTTAACTATCAGTGAAAAAAGTCTTCCATCGCATATCTGAAAACTTCCATTTTATTTTTCACCTTTAAAAAGTTTTTAACTACGTGTATATATCTCCACTATCTGTTTCTTGTTTTTTCATCTACCTTACCATTTTATTGTCGTTAGCCTGTACCTATGACAGCCGCCCTCCCCCCCCCCCCTTGTCACATATGGGCGGGGAGGGGGGGGCGGGGGGAGGGGATAAAGTAACGATAAAGAAGAAAAAAAGAAAGGTCAGTTAGTTCTGTACTCGCATCTGATACTGTCGATTACTGTCATCGCTGTACTATGGACCACTGGATAACAACTTCGCTTGATACATGGTCTTTCTCTCTGTCTTGATTCGGATTGTGCCTCTCTTTGCTCTTGGCCTGTCGATATCGAGGCAAAGACTTCCACTTTGGACTTCATTGTTTGCATAGGTTGTTCCGGTCTTGTCTGGGTCCTGTCCGCCGACAGCCAGCCGTGTTTATCTCAGCTACCGCTTGATTTTGTGTTCCCTTCCGCAGGCGGCCTGCCCGTCTTGCGGCTTCAGGTGTTTCTCTCCTGCGTTCCTACGCGTGCGCTGATACCCGGTTACTCGTGAATATAGCTTATGATGATACTAGGGTCTTCAGTCCCAAGACTGGTCTGAGACAGCTCTTGAAGCTAATCTGTCATGCGCAAGTCTTTTTATCTCTGCATAATTAATGCATCCTACTACAGAAACAAATAAATTAACATAAGTCCTTCATATACCACACAATATTTTATGATTGTATTTAGAAATGAAGCTGATTTAAAGTTGGATGGGGTGGAAAGTGAGCGTATGCTTCAACATAGTGCCATGCTACAGGTGCGGACTGGATTATAGCAATTGGAGTTTGAGTGAGCTATGAGAGCATTTATGTAAGACTAAATGGTTCAAATAGCTCTGAGCACTATGGGACTTAACATCTGACGTCATCAGACCCCTAGAACTTAGAACTATTTAAACCTAACTAACCTAAGGACATCACACACATCCATGCCCGAGGCAGGATTCGAACCTGCAACTGTAGCGGTCGCGTGGTTCCAGACTGAAGCGCCTAGAACTGCTCAGCCACAACGGCCGGCTTCCATGTAAGATGAAGGTATACGAGTTAGCTCTATAGCGGTAAGGACCGTAAAACCAGAATGAAGTTCTGGATCGGGAACAGGGAGTATGTGGAAGTTTCCTTGTGTTAAAAGATACAATGTGTTAAAGTGGAGAGAAGTGGGGGATTTGTTTGTGGAGGTGCCTCAGCGGTATACGACTGAAAAGAAGTGAGGAAACGACGGGGCTTGGTTTTCTAAGTTACTTAAAAAACTTTTTCACCACGCGCATATCTGCAAATTAGTGTGAACTTAGATTTAAGGGAAAGCACGGCATAGAACAAAAATCTTTACGGAACAAAACTTAAGGTTTAATAAATTTCTGTGAAATAAAAAGAAAACAGCAACCAGAAATATTCGGAAAAGCACATCTGCGCAAACAAAATCTGTGGCGCAGCATCTTTCAGTACCGCGTTTCTATCCTTGTGCATTGTAATATGCTGGCCACTAAGGTGACGGAGACGTTGCCGTTGAGGTCACTCGCATTCTTCGACGGCAGGCAACCTGAGTTGCTGCTCCTCTGTACTTAATGGTTCCTGCGACGGCCTACTGCAAGCTGCAACTGGTTATAAGCATTGCAAGTCAGGGCCATCGTACTAGATAGCGCAGGACATACACTTTGTTTATTCGTACCTCGTGGAGTAAAGTGATCAAGAGGTGGTTGCGATGTGCTAGTGCATTATGAAAACGAACCTATCACTGAAATACTGACTGGAGGACCAGAGAATACGTTGAAGGATCCTGTCCATGTGCTGCACAGCCCTCAAACTACCTTTTATAGAGTTGAAAGGCGTTCGACATCAATACATAGTACTGGCTCCCGCGCCGTGGTACCTGGGCACCTTCACACTTTCCTACGACGATCAAAAAGCATCAGACAAATCCTGCTTCCGTCCATGAAGAGAACAGGATGCCATTGATCTATGTTCCTTCCCAGGTGATTCCTATCCCGGCTCCTACACGGACCACAGCGCTATGGGGTTCGCACCACTGTTCATAATGGACACATAGGGAGCT
This sequence comes from Schistocerca nitens, assembly GCF_023898315.1. NCBI lineage: Eukaryota > Metazoa > Arthropoda > Insecta > Orthoptera > Acrididae > Schistocerca > Schistocerca nitens. Next base: position 614,584,054 of record NC_064616.1, on the reverse strand, counting down.
AACAGATCGTGTGTGGAGGGTTACATACAATGTACAGGGAGTGGACAAAAATAAGGAAACATAAGAAACACATACGTTACCAGACAGCACAAGATATAGGAAGACCGTTTACATTCAGAACAGCTTCCAGTCGTCTCGGAACGGATAAATACGGGTCTATATGGTTTTCAAGGGAAATTTGTACCACTATTTCCGCAAAATAGCAGCAGCTTCAGGTAACTATGATGGATATGGATGGCAATCACGCACCGATCTCTCCAAATTAGATCGTAAAGGCTCAATAATATTGACATCTGGTGACTGTGGTGGACAGGGTAGATGCGACACTTTATCCTCGTGATAGCAATACCAGCAAAACTACTCCTGGACGATGCGAGCGGAGTGAAAAGGAGCCCTGTCATCTTGGAACACAGCATCATCATTGGGTAGCAAATATCGAGCCATGAGATGGATATGATCAGGCAAAATGGTCACATAATCTTTGGCAGTAATGTGACCTCACAAAGTAACAATGGGGCTCGTGGAATACCATGAATGGCTGCCCAAATCACCACCTCCATTATTCATACCAGCCACGAGAGTGATGCAAAACTGTTTTTCGGACGTTTAGTTAACTTCATGTACAGCATTTACGGATATTTCTAACCTTCCACTAGATCCGCTTCAGGCATATCATGGGGTGGGAAAATTTTCCTGGCTTCCTCCCCACGGCACAGCACTACTGATTAATAATAACGATATCCACAAGTGTACGAGTTTGTTTGACCTTGCTGTGCGGAGTAGACTCGCGGTTTGAGTCACCTTGTCACGGATGGCGCGGCCCCTCCCGTCCGAGCTTCGAGTCCTCCCTCGGGCATGGGTGTGTGTGTGTGTGTGTTGTTCTCAGCGTAAGATAGTTTAAGTAATGTGTAAGTCTAGGGACCGATGACCTCAGCAGTTTGGTCCCTTAGAAATTCACACATTTGTTTGACCTTATTACTAAGTTTTAATTAGACATAACTCGAACTGGCTACACTGTAGGGCAACGAGATTCGTACTCCAGCAGAAACAGCCAAACTTCATAGCGGTAAGGTAGAGGACACTTACCGCTGGACGCTTGATTAGAACACTTGCTTCTAGGCTACGGAAGAGTTATGACTTGGCGCTGGAAGCTCTTGGAGTAAAGACTTGTTACTGGACAACTGAAGAGATGCCCCTTGCTCTCCTAGAGACAGATGACTCCACTTTAGCACTGAGTGCAGAGTGCGAACTGTACTCAGAATCTCCAGCCGCTACTACCACTGTTTTCCGCTTTCATGCTACACGAGTCTGCTAAGTATGGGCCAGCATTGCAAATACCGATGCGATATGGACGCGATGTTAGTTACCTCCATTCAGCAGCGAACTCCGCAATTCTAACGTTTCGCAACCAGGTAGTTGCTTTCGTTATCACTCTGGCGATCTTATTGGGCTTCGTAAATATTTTTCAGTGTTATTTCTGTAATTCACTAACCATTTCTGCCGTCATTGGTAAATCTGCAAATTATTTTTTGTAACTATGCTCTTATCGTGCCTACCCACGTGTGCCAAGATTACGTTTTATAATTATAACCCCTTGCCCAGTTATTAAATGTTCATTCAGTTATCTCAGAGGGTAACTCATATGTTAATTTTTTTCGACAATAAACCGGATTGTTATAGTGACCACTTGTTTCTGTTATAGAGAGATGATCCCTCCTCGCATTAATATATCGTTGTGCATGGTGTGGTACCCATATTTTCATGCTTGATTGGCTCATCCCTATTAATTATCATTTCAGTAAGACACTATCATTTCCTTAAATTAATTTGCATGAGCATAGTGGGTGCTTCCCTTGTCTGAAAGTCACCAGAGATCTGACTATAGCATCAAAGAGATATGCTAAATAACGCAATCGACACCCCATTGAGTCACCATTAGTTTTTTCTGGTATTTCAGTCTTCCCGTCTCCCTGGTCGTTGAAGGCCTTCTTTTATTTCATTCAGTTGTCTCTTCCTAGTTCTACCTGCTGTTCTCTTCCCTGATGGAAATAACTTGTTTTGGTATCGTCCGCCATCGTTCGACCCACATTCTTCTTACATTACAAACCCATTCCAGTCATCTGGCCATCATCAGACCAATAATGTTTGAGTCTTTGTAATGTGCAGTGTACTCCACTCATCAGTGGCTGGCTTTTGGATTTGACCACAGATTTCATATGTTCCTTAGGATTTGTAAACCTAGAAGATGCCTATTGTCTTTCTTACGGGTATTCCCAGTGTAATAGTCAGAAATTATCGCTGGAAGTATTAACATGTATATAAACTTAATTTCAGCTCACAATATATAAATAACCCTTGAGAAATCGTTTCAAGACCGGTATTATTCAGGTATTCAGGTAGTGAAGGGAGACGAAAATTTAATAGTCATGGGTGACTGGAATTCGTCAGTAGGAAAAGGGAGAGAAGGAAACATAGTAGGTGAATATGGATTGGGGCTAAGAAATGAAAGAGGAAGCCGCCTGGTAGAATTTTGCGCAGAGCATAACTTAATCATAGCTAATACTTGGTTTAAGAATCATGAAAGAAGGTTGTATACATGGAAGAACCCTGCAGATACTAAAAGGTATCAGATAGATTATATAATTGTAAGACAGAGATTTAGGAACCAGGTTTTAAATTGTAAGACATTTCCAGCGGCAGATGTGGACTCTGACCACAATCTATTGGTTATGAACTATAGATTAAAACTGAAGAAACTGCAAAAAGGTGGGAATTTAAGGAGATGGGACCTGGATAAACTGAAAGAACCAGAGATTGTACAGAGTTTCAGGGAGAGCATAAGGGAACAATTGACAGGAATGGGGGAAAGAAATACAGTAGAAGTAGAATGGGTAGCTTTGAGGGATGAAACAGTGAAGGCAGCAGAGGATCAAATAGGTAAAAAGACGAGGGCTAGTAGAAACCCTTGGGTAACAGAAGAAATATTGAATTTAATTGATGAAAGGAGAAAATATAAAAATGCAGTAAATGAAGCTGGCAAAAAGGAATACAAACGTCTCAAAAATGATATCGACAGGAAGTGCAAAATGGCTAAGCATGGATGGTTAGAGGACAAATGTAAGGATGTAGAGGCTTATCTCACTAGGGGTAAGATAGACACTGCCTACAGGAAAATTAAAGAGACCTTTGGAGAAAAGAGAACCACTTGTATGAATATCAAGAGCTTTGATGGAAACCCAGTTCTAAGCAAAGAAGGGAAAGCAGAAAGGTGGAAGGAGTATATAGAGGGCCTATACAAGGGCGATGTACTTGAGGGCAATATTATGGAACTGGAAGAGGATGTAGATGAAGATGAAATGGGAGATATGATATTGCGTGAAGAGTTTGACAGAGCACTGAAAGACCTGAGTCGAAACAAGGCCCCCGGAGTAGACAACATTCCATTAGAACTACTGACAACCTTGGGAGAGCCAGTCCTGACAAAACTCTACCATCTGGTGAGCAAGATGTATGAGACAGGCGAAATACCCTCAAACTTCAAGAAGAATATAATAATTCCAATCCCACAGAAAGCAGGTGTTGACAGATGTGAAAATTACCGAACTATCAGTTTAATAAGTCACAGCTGCAAAATACTAACGCGAATTCTTTACAGACGAATGGAAAAACTGATAGAAGCCGACCTCGGGGAAGATTAGTTTGGATTCCGTAGAAATGTTGGAACACGTGAGGCAATACTGACCCTACGACTTATCTTAGAAGAAAGATTAAGGAAAGGCAAACCTACGTTTCTAGTATTTGTAGACTTAGAGAAAGCTTTTGACAATGTAGATTGGAATACTTTCTTTCAAATTCTGAAGGTGGCAGGGGTAAAATACAGAGAGCGAGAGGCTATTTACAATTTGTACAAAAAGCAGATGGCAGTTATAAGAGTCGAGGGGTATGAAAGGGAAGCAGTGGTTTGGAAGGGAGTGAGACAGGGTTGTAGCCTCTCCCCGATGTTATTCAATCTGTATATTGAGCAAGCAATAAAGGAAACAAAAGAAAAGTTCGGAGTAGGTATTAAAATCCATGGAGAAGAAATAAAAACTTTGAGGTTCGCCGATGACATTGTAATTCTGTCAGAGACAGCAAAGGACTTGGAAGAGCAGTTGAACGGAATGGACAGTGTCTTGAAAGGAGGATATAAGATGAACATCAACAAAACCAAAACGAGGATAATGGAATATAGTCGAATTAAGTCGGGTGATGCTGAGGGAATTAGATTAGGAAATGAGACACTTAAAGTAGTAAAGGAGTTTTGCTATTTGGGGAGCAAAATAACTGACGATGGTCGAAGTACAGAGGATATAAAATGTAGACTGGCAATGGCAAGGAAAGCGTTTCTGAAGAAGAAAAATTTGTTAACATCTAGTATAGATTTAAATGTCAGGAAGTCGTTTCTGAAAGTATTTGTATGGAGTGTAGCCATGTATGGAAGTGAAACGTGGACGATAAATAGCTTAGACAAGAAGAGAATAGAAGCTTTCAAAAAGTGGTGCTACAGAAGAATGCTGAAGATTAGACGGGTTGATCACATAACTAATGAGGAGGTATTGAATAGAATTGGGGAGAAGAGGAGCTTGTGGCACAACTTGACTAGAAGAAGGATCGGATGGTAGGACATGTTCTGAGGCATCAAGGGATCACCAATTTGGTATTGGAGGGCAGCGTTGAGGGTAAAAATCGTAGAGGGAGACCAAGAGATGAATACACTAAGCAGATTCAGGAGGATGTAGGCTGCAGTAAGTACTGGGAGATGAAGAAGCTTGCACAGGATAGAGTAGCATGGAGAGCTGCGTCAAACCAGTCTCAGGACTGAAGACCACAACAACAACAACATTATCTGTTCCCAGCTTAATTCCAATACCACTTGATGTACTTTCCCTGTGATCACCCAAAGTATCAGAATTCTTTTTTCTCTTTGTACTTTTTTAAATCAACCATCAGTTCATTAACGTTCTGTCGCTGCCATATCACGACAATGTACTTCGCCTTTTAAAGACTAAAGAGGAGAGTAATTTTAGCTGAGACTCTACTTACGGTCTGAGTAGATAACACAAATCGTTATGAGTGCTCCATCAGAGGACAATATCTTCTGCACACCGATTGGAATTCCTTGGTATTTACAATGAACTCTTCAGTTTGATACACATCTTCAAATACTTGCGTATGGATAATCTCTAAAGATGGAATAATTGAGCAAATATTGGTAATAGATTGATGAAAACTGGGCTACATTCTTCAAGAAATGGTCCATGACATATGGCGAACCGAGAACATCCCCAAAGAATGGATGTGCGCATTATTTCACCCACTTCACGAGAAAGGAGACAAATTAGATTTAAATAACTACAGAGCGTCCTCTTTACAGGGGTCTACAAAATCATCTCTTATCCCTACAGACTGTGTTAGAAAAATAAACAGGCCACTTAATGGGAGAGTACTAGGCAGGATTTAGAATAAGCCGATCGTGTGTGAAACCATTTCCATAGCTTGAAACCATCCTTCAAACTAGCAAAGCCAAACAAACAGTAATCATATTTGTTTATTTCAGAAAAGTGTATTATTTAACAATAGATACTGTCTAATGCAATAGAAGAATTACACGTTGATGAAAGGAAATCTGGAAATATAACAAACAATGCCTGACTGCCAAAAAATCAATATTTAAATTTTTGGGACAGCTTCCTGCACGTTTGAGATCAAGATAGTCATCAGACAAAGGTACAATATATCACCACTTTTGCTCAGTTTAATTCTGAAGACACTTGTCACATCAACTGTGTGGAAGGTGCTGTGGCATTGATCGAAAGATAATTGTCACACGTGACGAAATCTTTCGAGCTATAAAAAATTCAAAACCAGTATCAATTATCACGAAATTCTTGAGAATCTCCATTGATAAGCTACAGCATGGACAGCAGAACGAACGAAGAAATGGATGTAGCGATAATGAAAGGAAAGGAAGACAAGCAGTGCTACATCAGTTCAAATTCGCTCCTGAGTTGTGGTGAACGAATCAAAGAGAAGGAAAAAAAAGGAATAGTTCAAACATTGTCTCTGTATTGTTTCTTTTCACCGCGGAATGTCTTGCTGATTTCCATTCAGCAGCCGAGGATTTCACAATAGAAATTTCCATCAACCTTCAGTATTTATATTCTGCCTCACTATCGCTATCGCCTTTGTGGGAAATGGTGGTGCTGATCCAAACATTTGTTGTTATTTTTCGTTGTGTGAGCTCCAGAAATATATTTGTCATATTCCTGTAAACGTATATTGTTTCAATTTATTCCTTGTAATGGTTATTTCCGCTATCAGGGATTTCTTGTGAGTCCCCATCTTCTGGAAGAATAAAATTTTACATCATTCGCTCTGCTAATGGCACCTAACTGGATAGAGTCCTGACAGTTTGTGACATCAAATCTTTTTCAGCCATAGGTTGCTGTACTCATTACGCCTTTTCATTCACTGTGATCTACAATGAGGTGATAAAAGTCATGGGATAGCGATATGCGCATACAGATGGCAGTATCGCGTACGCAAGGTATAAAAACAATTGTTCAAATGGCACTATGGGACTTAACTTCTAAGGTCATCAGTCCTCTAGAACTTAAACCTAACTAACCTAAGGACATCACACACATCCATGCCCGAGGCAGGATTCGAACCTGCGCCTGTAGCGGTAGCGCGGTTCCAGACTGTAGCCCCTAGAACCGCTCGGCCACTCCGGCCGTCCAAGGTATAAAAGGGCAGTGCATTGGCGCAGCTGTCATTTGTACCCAGGTGATTCATGTGAAAATGTTTCCGAAGTCATTATGGCCGCACGACGGAAATTAACAGACTTACAAGGCGGGACGCTAATTGCAGCCAGGTGCATGGGATATTCCATTTCGGAGGTCGTTAGGTAATTCCATGCTCCGCGATCCAAAGGGTCAAGAGTGCGCCGAGAACACCAAATTTTAGGCATTACCTCTCACCATGGGGAACGCCGTGGCCTATAGCCTTCACTTAACGACCGGGTGCAGCGGCGTTTGCGTTGAGTTGTCAGTGCTAACAGACAAGCAACACTACTTGAAATAGCCGCAGAAATTTATGTGGGACGTACGACGAACATATCGGTGAGGACAGTGCGGCGAAATCTGGCGTTAATTGGCTATGGCAGCAGACGACCGAAGCGAGTGCTTTTGCTCCGAGCACGAGATCTCCTGCAGCGCCTGTCCTGGGCTCGTGACCATATCATCTGGACCCTCGACGACTGGAAAACCTTGGCCTGGTCAGATGAGTCCCGATTTCAGTTGGTAAGAGCTGATTGTAGGGTTCGGCAATGGCGTAGAACCCACGAAGCCATGGATCTAAATTGTCTACAAGGTACTGCGCAAGCTGGTGATGGCTTGATAATGGTGTGGGTTGTGTTTACATGGAATGGACTGGGTTCTCTGGTCCAACTGAACCGATTATTGACTGGAAATGGTTACGTTCGGCTACTTGGAGACCATTTTCAGCCATTCATGGGCTTCATGTTCCCTAACAACGATGGATTTTTATGGATGAGAAAGCACCATTTCACCGGGCCACAATTGTTTGTGACTGGTTTGAAGATCAATCTAGACAAATCAAGCGAATGATTTGGCCACCCAGACTTCCGGACATGAATTCCATCTAAGATTTATGGGACGTAATCGAGGTGTCAGTTCGTAAACAGATTGCTGCACCGGCAATACTTTCGCTCTCCAAGCAGCTCTGCTTTTACGGATCATTCTACCTAGTCAAACAAATTGGGATGTAACGAATTCTGAATAAATGTAGTATGATGAATCTGGCCTAGGTTATATACTAAGTCATCGCCGACGCCGGTGCGAGTTTTTCTTATACTGCATGCAATACACCAGTGCTAGTTGTGGGGCACATTAGAGAGTACTATTAAACAGCTTCTTCCAGGTTCCCCGTCATCTTGGTGAAAGTCTCTAGCAAAGAGTGTTGTTTCAGGTGTCATATGCTGGTGGCTCCAGGTTATATTTCTTAAATGGTTTACGTTATTGAACCAAGGATTTGATAATTCATAGTGCGACGCAAATCTCATATTTTACTGTACGGATCAAGTCTTTAAGTTTTTAACTACCGAGACGTATAATGTACTATAATGTTGAAAATCAAGTGAAACTGCTAAAACGCAGCAAGACTCCAGAACCCGGTGGAGTCTCTTTTCCAAGTCTGTATTGAATTTACGACTGTAATAGCTCATGTCCTTTGATCAGGTAAAATGCTCCCGATATGCAGGAAAAGAGCGCAAGTCTACAGGAATGAAGTAGACTGCACCTACAGAACTACTGACCCATATCACTAACATCTATTTCCAACAGAATACTAGCCATCCCAGAAACAGAACGAACCTCTAAATGAAAATCGACATCGATTCCGAACACAGGAACCACGTGAAACTGGCGTCGCTCTTCGCACACTATATCCTCAGTGCTAAGAGTAAACGAAGTCAGTCTGATTCTGTTGTTTTAGGCTTTCTAAAAGCGTTTGAATCAGTACCACATTCACGTCTGCTAGAGGAAATGTACCGTGTTTATATGGGATATCTAATCAAGTTAAAAAATGGAATGGGCATTTTCTGATGGGCAAGACGCAGCACGTTGTCCTGATAAAATGGTCATCTACAGACACTGATGTTATATCTGGTGTGTGAGATGGAATGGTAATTTTTCTATCCTGCTCTCCGTGGGTGGAGCACACTTTATAATAACTCTTACTGGTGGTAATGTAGGGAGCAGTGGAACAAAATAGGGGGCTTTTGGAGATAAATGACAGCAGTGTTCACTAATTCCAGAGCGTAGCGAATTCGACTTAAGTGTATACAGTAATCCAGAGAGTAACCCAAGTCAAAAACGTAAATCATGTATGTGAGTATCATATTTTCAAGGATTATAATCCTTTAGACTCTAATGTTCTTGTATTTCGGTATTATATCAATTCTTAATTCTTATAGTATATTCCTATATTCATTCTTCAGGCAGATTTTGTGCATTCTCGTGGATTATACCGATCGTAGAAACATTCTAAGCATAGAAATTCGGGGCATTACGACTATTGTGCGAAGGCAGGTTTGCCACAGCGACATTTCTTCGCATAAATCTCACTCGGGAAAGAAACATCGTTAACATTGCTGACGCATTGGCAATAACTTCGCGTTAACCCGCGCATTACGAATCACTTTTCCGAATACTGGCACTTGCAGTTGATTGCGAATCTAGCAACACTACAGTAATTTTACCGAAAATAACTTCAAATAAGCTTTTCATAAATTTATTTTTTTTTAAGTTCATTCACCAGACACACTGTTAGTAAACGAATATGGACAATGTTATTTCAGTATACATTGGAAAACGTTCGTGTAGTAATCTTCTACAGACATCGGTAGATAAACGAAAAGCAAAAATAAAAATAATACTCGGATCTCGAACACGGGACTCAAAAGTGTGAAGCCGCGACGCTAGTCACTGAGTCACTGCTTCGTTTTAATAACATACTCTTTCAGAGGCACATAAAGTTCCTCACAAGTTTTTGACCGTCGTTTCTTCAGAAACCGTCGAGTTATCTACTGATAGACCGAGACACGAGTTCGCTTGTTTTGGCTCCTCTTCCTATGAGCGACGTTTCTGGGAAATCGGGTGGTGGCACGTCTTGTGATCTCCTCGTTATTGGATGTTAATAGTTAAATCTGTATGCGGTAAAAGTTGCAGTAACTTCCAGTGGGACTTCGACAAAATATCGTCCTGACAACTAGCTCTTCAGGTAGAGAAATTCAATGCTGTGCATTTCACTAAATTCGAGAGGGTGGTATCCTTTGACATAAGGATTAGCGTATCATAACTAGTGTAAATGATGTCACACAGACATTCAGAAGTCACAATGTTTAAAGATATTAAGTGCTACTTTGCTATTTTTGTATTCTTTATCCACCTTCATAATCGATGTGTCTATAGTCTTTAGCCACCTGCACTTAACATCTGGCAGGGATAGAGCCAGTAAAATTAAGCACGTAACAGCTAGCACGGTGGAGTACGACCAGTCATTCTTTCCACACTCCATCCGTGGATCGTAATATCGCATAATGATAAGTACCATCTACTACACAAACAGCGATTTCCATAGTATAGATGTAGATAAAATACGTAGTTGATTCACTTTTTACAACCTATCAATTATTATTGAAAAGACGAGTACAATGCTGCAATAGCTGTTAAGTTTTCAGTGTCACGTGAGCGGATGGCGGAAAACGACACTGCAGCCTCGGTCACCACATATTTTACTTTACCCCGCTAACTGTGTAAAACGTTCTGGTGAAAATATTAAAAGATGTAAAGTTTTAGACATGTAACGAAACAATTAACATTAATTCATATGTTTGATATAACTGTACTCCTCGTTTCAAAATATCTCGGATGCAGTTACAAGACTTACACCATCCCTGAAAGAATTGACAGTGCTGTTTCAATTCCTCTCGACATGAAAACATCCGGGCTGTTAACAACTTCAATATGTACTGTTTGCTAAATGTGAGGAATGTCAGATTTGTAGAGGAAGAGAAGGGGGAGCATCCCGTATATTTTGCGAAATTAATGTCTAGTTACCACTATCCGACGTCCTGTCATCATTTCACAAGTAACACTGGGGATTGCGCTACAGTTCAGTAGTAAATAACGAGCCTCAAGCCAAAGGCAACGTGATTGTAGCAACTTCTATCAGAACGGACGATCCAAACAGTGCTTCTTTCTCCTTCCTGGGCTTATTTGGTGCCTTCAGGGGGGCGGCGTGCCGTTCTGGATTTGGCAACGTTATTGGTAGAGGGTGGGAGGATGCCCTTCCGTCGCCACCCTTTCTCCACTGGGACGGGATTTGTGTAGCCCATCCGTCCACATCTAGTGAAAATGAAATGAAATGATCGTGTGCTATTGATAGCCAGGAGTCCCCACCTGTTGAAGTTCGGTCGCTGAGTTGCAAGTGCCGGCCGCTGTGGCCGAGCGGCTCTAGATGCTTCAGTCCATAACCGTGCTGCTGCTACGGTCGTAGGCTCGAATCCTGCCTCGGGCATGGATGTGTGTGATGTAATTAGGTTAGTTAGGTTTAAGTAGATCTAAGTCTAGGGGACTGATGACCTCAGATGTTAAGTCCCAGAGTGCTCAGAGCCATTTGAACCATTTGAGTTGCAAGTCTTTTCAGGACGCGCCACACAGGGCGACTTGCGTGCTGATGATAATGAAATGATGACGAGCACAACACAACACCCAGTCCCCGAGCAGAGGAAATCTGTGACCCGGACAGGAATCGAAACCGGCATCGCTGCACGGCAGTCAGACCACTTAGCCAAGGAGGCGGACTGTAATTCTTTTTTTAACTTTTGTGGAAGTATAAGAACCTGTTGGAAATGTTTGAGAATCGTGTAACTGAGATGAGACTTCGGTACCAGCCCGGTATTCACCTAGTCGGATGTTAGAAACAGCCTAAAAGCCACATCTAGGCTGGCAGGCACACCGGCCATCGTCGTTAATCTGCCGAGTGCATTCGATCTGTTATGAGGGCATCTCTCCGAATCCCAGAAGTGGCTCTCCAGTTTGGTTCATGTCGACACTGCTTATGATGCAAATTGTTGACGAATATAAGCATCGACGTATGGCAGCTGACTGAAAAGTAACTTGCTCTTTTCTTGTTCGAAATGATTTCGCAATCCACTGCAATTTTTTTATCATCTCCTTCATTCGTGGTATCTGCGAGAGCTTCGAACGAAACTTGAGTTCTTAAAAGCTGTATTTAAAATTAAAACCTCTTTCGTATTTTAAAAGTCTTGGTAGCACGATTGGAGATTTTTGAAACGACGCGATCTGTAGCTGTTGCCTTTTGCCTCGCCTAATACGAAAAAAATGAACGGGTGGCGCTGGTCAGACTGGGGGTGCCAAACAGAGCCACAGCGCTCTCCCATTCTGCCGTCTGCTCTTTTTTTAGTCACACACTAAGCTAATGGAAGGCAGCTTTACATGTTATCGCTCTAAGCTTTCGACAATTTTGGTGACTGAGGCGCTGGTCCTAATGACTGCCTCTAAAGAAAAAAAAAATAGAGTAGTCACGCGAACGCTGCATTAAGCGCGCTTCGGCGCTTTGTATGGCACTTAAGAATTTTCGCACTCCGGCTGTTTGTTCCTTTCACACAAAGGATGTTCGTTTTTACACTGCACGGAAGTAGCTACCATTGTTTTCACAGAAGTGGGATTTGTTGTTTTCTTCACGCGGGAGACACTGTTCAAACACAAATGCAAACCACAGCATCTTTCGACGATTCTACTTTCTATCACGTCTGACTTAACACAAACACGTCACACCCCGGCAAAGAAAGTGATACAAGAAAAAACGGCAATTTTTAGTTTATGCCACTGAAAAATACGTTCGAAGTGCCCCAATTTTCAGGAGAAACGTCACATCTCTATCTCACAAGTTCTCCAGTTGAAGGCAGTTGTATCAGTTTTGTTGTAAGTTACTACACGAATCGCCACGGGAAGAACTGTGTGACCTTGTCTTTTTACTGGCAAGAAAGGCATGGATAACTCAAGAAGAGCGGCACATTCTGAGCTGTGACACTTTTTGTGGGTAAGATAATTTGCATGTCATTTTTAATATCATTTATTATTACAATGTCTGTTTATACAGTGTCTGTATCTTACATTACAGTGTTCTTCAGACATGCATGCAGACACTGTTTTGACGATTACGGTTGTAAATACTGCGAAACTTCATGCGTTGCAGGGTACGAGAAGAAAGATGGAAATTTCTGCTATAAAGTAAGTCCATACTGAATGTCTTTTCTGGGCGAAAGGTATTCGTAGGTTATATGGGTCCGTTTATGATTCTGTGTTCCTTATATAATTGATGTTCCTTATTAAATTGTGTTAAGTTTCATTAATTACAATTTTTTGTTTTCTAGTTTTCTAATAAAACAATTGCAACTTATTTCTCTTTTTTTTTATTCTAGCTTTGGTACTAATTTTCTTTAATGTAAAGAGAGAAACATTGTGCCTGCAGATAACCCTCCCCTTTCGAGTAACACTAAGAGGGCCGCGTCCGACTGATGGAGCAACGTCACCAGTGTCACGTTCCGTCATTCTAAATATGCAAGAAAGCTTAGTATGACTTTGCAAGGCAATGTAATTAAGAACAGTACAAAGAAGACAAATACACGAAATTTTATGGTGATAACTTGTCCTCCAATGAACGTAAAAAATCAGCCAGTGGGGAGGCACCAATGGCAGGACATCCACATCTACATCTACGTGATTACTCTGCTATTCACAATTCAGTGCCTGGCAGAGAGTTCAATGAACCACCTTCAAGCTGTCTCTCTACCGTTCCACTCTCGAACGGCGCGCAGGAAAACACGAGCACTTAAATTTTTCTGTGTGAGCCCTGATTTCACTTATTTTATCGTGATGATCATTTATTCCTATGTACGTGGGTGCCAACAGAATGTTTTCGCAATCGGAGGAGAAAACTGGTGATTGAAATTTCATGGGAAGATCCGATCGCAACGAAAAACGTCTCTGTTTCAATGATTCCCACTCCAATTCACGTATCATGTCTGTGGCACTATCTCCCCTATTTCGCGATAATACAAAACGAGCTGCCCTTCTTTGAACTTTTTCAATATCATCCGTCAATCCCACCTGAAACGGATCCCACTCCGCACAGAAATACTCCAGAGTAGGGCGGACAAGTGTAGTGTAAACAATCTCTTTAGTAGATCTGTTGCATCTTTTAAAGGTTCTACCAATGAATCGCAATCTTTGGTTTGCTCTACCCACAACATTATCTATGTGAATGTTCCAATTTGGGTTATTTGTAATTGTAAACCCTAAGTATTTTGTTGAATTTACAGCCTTCAGGTTTGTGTGACTTATCGCGTAATCAAAATTTAGCGGATTTCTTTTCGTACTCATGTGAATAACTTTACATTTTTCTTTATTCAGGGTGAATTGCCACTTTACGCACCACACAGATATCTTATCTAAATCATTTTGCAATTCATTTTGGTCATCTGATGACTTTACAACACGGTAAATGACAGCATCATCTGCAAATAATGAAAGAGGGCTACTCAGATTGTCTCCTACGTCGTTAATATAGATCAGGGACAGTAGAGGGCCTATAACACTTCCTTGGGAAACGCCGGTTATTACTTCTGTTTTACTCGCTGACTTCCCGTCTATTACTACGAACTGTGACATTTCTGACAGCAAATCACAAATCCAGACGCACAACTGAGGCGATACTCCGTAGGCACACAGTTTGGTTAGAAGACGCTTGTGAGGACCGGTGTCGAAGTCTTCTGAAAATCTAAAAATATTGAGTCAATTTGACATCCCCTGTCAATAGCACTCATTACGTCATGAGTTCCGCAAGAACTATATTTTATGAATCCGGGCTATGTGTCAGTAAATCGTTTTCTTCGAAGTACTTTATAATATTCGAATACAGAATATGTCCCAAAACCCTACTGCAAATCGACGTTAGTGATATGGGCCTGTAATTCAGCGGAATGTCCCTATTTCCCTTTTTGGGTATTGGTGTGACTTGAGCAACTTTCCAACCTTTAGGTGCGGAACTTTCTGTGAGCGAGCGGTTGTATATAATTGCTAAATATGGATCTATTGCATCTGCATACTCTGTGAGGAACCTGACTGGTATATCATCTGGACCTGAAGCCTTGCCTTCATTAAGTAATTTAAACTGCTTTGCTACACAGAGAATATCTACTTCTATGTTTCTCATCTTCGCAGTTGTTCTTGATTGGAATTCGTGAATATTTACTTTGTCTTCTTTGGTGAAGGAGTTTCGGAAAGCCGTGTTTAATAACTCTGCTTTGGTGGTACTGTCATCAATGACTTCACCGTTGTTATTGCACAGTGAAGATATTGATTGCGTCTTGCCACTGGTGTGCTTTATATATGACTAGAATCTCTTTGGGTTTTTTTTGCCAGATTCCGAGACAGAGTTTCGTTGTGGAAATTATTAAAAGCAGCTATATTTCGAACTTGTGCAAAACTTTGCCAATCATGGGGAATTTGCGTTCTTTTAAATTTTGCATGATGTTTTCGTTGCTTCTGCAACAGCCTTCTGACGCGTTTTGTGTACCATGGGGGGTCAGTACCATCACTTATTAATTTATGTGGTATATATCTCTCAACTGACGTCGATACTATCTCTCTGAAATCATTCCACATCTTTACTACGCTTACGTGATCAGATCGGAAGGAGTGGAGACTGTCTCTTAAAAAGGCGTTAGTAGGATTTTGACAGTTTTTTAAAATAGATGTACTCTGCGTTTCTTTTTTATGGTTGTGGGTGTTAAGGTGTTCAGCCTAGCAGCAACTGCCTTGTGGTCGCTAATCTCTGTATTCGTCATGATACTCCCTATTTGTCCACGATTATTTGTTGCTAAGAGGTCAAGTATGCTTTCGCAACCATTTACGCTTCGAGTAGGCTCATGAACTAATTGTTCAAAATAATTTTCTGAGAAAGCATTCACTACAATTTCGAATGACGTTTTATGCCTGGCGCCGGCTTTCAACGTATAATTTTTCCAGCACATCGAGGATAGATTGAAGTCACCACTGACTGTAATTGTATGAGTGGGGCCCCTATTTGAAATGAGATTCAAGTTTTCTTTGAACTGTTCAGCAACTATATCCTCTGAGTCGTGGGGTCGGTAAAACGATCCAATTAATAGTTTAGTCCGATTGTCAAGTATAACCTCTACCCATACTATTTCGCAGGAACTATCTTCTTCAATTTCACTACAAGGCAAACTGCTTCTGACAGCAATAAATACTCCACCACCAACTGTATTTAATGTATCCTTTCTGAACACTGTTAGACCGTTTGAAAAAATTTTGGTTGAACTTATTTCCGGCTTTAGCCAGCTTTCTGTACCTATAACTATTTGAGCTTCAGTGCTTTCCATTAGGGCTTGGAGCTCTGGTTCTTTCCCAACACAACTACGACAATTTACAACTACAATACCAATAGCTTCTACAACTACCTTACTGTGTATTGACTGCCCCTTTCAGACGGACGCCCTTTCTGTGGTTTCCTGAGACCCTCTAACCCAATAATACCGCCCAGTCCCAGCTACTCGTGTAGCCGCTTCCTGTGTGTAGTAGTCTCCTGACCTATTAAGCGCAACCCGGAACCCCATCACCCGATGGCGCAAGTCAAGGAATCTGCAGCCTACACGGTCACAGAACCGCCTGAGCCTCTGATTCAGACCCTCCACTCGGTTCTGCACCAAAGGACCACGTTCGGTTCTGTTGACGATGCTGCAGATTGGGAGCTCCGTCTTAATCTCGGAAGCAAGACTGGCAGTCTTTACCATTTACGCTAGTAGTCCGAAACCAGAGAGAATCTCCTCCGATCCAAAGCGACACACGTCATTGGTACCAACATGGGCTACCACCTGCAGTTGACTGCACCCTGTACAATCAACAGTTTGACGCCGCCGGAGATGGAGCGTATGCGACGGCTGGAATGATCTGGCACGAAGTGTATCATTTTCCACTGATTATGCAATGATGAAGGTAGTGAAAGGTAACGCTATGTTGTAGTCTGTTTTGTAGTAATTTTCAACTGGTGGTGGCTACTGAGTTAGATAATGAATTACGATAGAATGCGGCGCTACTATTTTGTTGTAGAGTCTCTCAGTGGCAAGACCTGAAATTCTCCGACTGTGGGGCAAATTACCATAGAAATAGATAAATAGATGTAAAAAAGTAATAACTTTTTTAAGAAAATGATAAAAGGTAGAACTACATTTCCTCACTTTTTGTTTCTAAGAAAGTGTAGTGTGACTCGCAGTGCAGTGTAATTGAATACAGCACAACGAATGACAATTACAAGAAGTTTTGTGGTGGCTACTTGTCATTCAGTGAACGTAACAAGAAAAGGACGAAGTGGTAGTGGAACAGTAAGTACCTCCGCTATAAACTGCAAGATGACTGTGTGTAGCGTATATACAGGGTAATTCAGCTGCCCCTAGCGCTATCGTTTTATGCAGCCCGTAATGTTCTAACTTGCCTTCATAAACAATGAGCAAGGTTTCAGTCCTCTCGCTCGCACACGCTACGCTCAAATTGCTAGTCCTACAGCAAAAAACGAACCAGAACTTTTTGTAGGAAATTTAATATAGTTAAATATTGTACTGGGATACTGTTACTCTGGAGGCCACGGTTTTCGAGTAATTCAAGAAAAACGTACAAAAGAGTCCTTTAAACGCACCTCCACCCTCCACTCTTATCCCTCACCAGTCACAATTTCTATTACGTATATTGTTCGTGGCACTCTCTCCTACCATTGTACAAAACCTTCTGAGTACTCGAACTTTTTGGTCTCATACCGATTTGGCTATTACGGCACCAGCATAGTCGGTTGTTTCTTTAATATTATCAGTTGAAGTAGGGCCGTGAGTGTAATGAAAGAAAAACGACTTTTGTAAACGTTACGATAAAACTAATTACGTTAACAGTTCGATCCAAACTTAACCTTATAAGCACAGTTGTTTTGTAGTCAGAAGGGCTGATGAATACGATGATGTAACTGTTTGTTTTATGCTGTTAAAATTCACAAAATTCTTTGGTAAAATTTACACAAACGTCAGTTTTACAATTTGTAAGTGCTCGCCTAAGCATATGGCGTAATAAGACCAGTCAATGGAGACCAAAATAGCCGAACAGGGGAAATAATTCGCACAATAGTGAATTTTTGTACAGTGGTAGGAGGGAGTGATATGAACAACTTACGGTGGGGGCTGAGTGCGGGAGTGTGGGTGCGTTTGAAAGCCACTTTCGTACCTTTTTCTTGAATAACTCACCAATTACGGTCTGTAGCTAAAACGTATCTCAATAAAAGATTTAACAACATTAAATTTCGTAAAATAGTTCCGGTTCATTTTTTCTGTAATAGTAATAACTAGCGCGTAGCAAGCGAAGGAATATGAAGATCCCGCGCGTGGTTTATGAAGGCAAGGTGTAACTGCATAAAACGGCAGCGGTAGGGGCAGATGAACCACCTTGTACGTACACCGATTGACAAAAAAAGCGAAGCACTCAGAACAGGACTAGGAAACGAAATGAAACTTCACAGGTTGTGAGGGTACTTGATGTTATTTCAGTGATTACAAATTCGTATCAAATTTGCAAAGAACTTGGTAGTATGAGCTCACTTAACAGTATCACACTGCACTCGCTCTGGCCTGGATGTATGCACTGATTCGGTTGGGGAGGGTTTCACGAAGCCGTTGCATCCTCTCCAGAGGCAATGTGAGGTACAACTGTTGCCTTCGATACCCTCGACACTGGCACAGACGTCCGAGTTGGTCCCACATACACTACTGGCCATTAAAATTGCTACACTTAGAAGAAATGCAGATGATAAACGGGTATTCATTGGGCAAATATATTATACTAGAACTGACATGTGATGACATTTTCAAGCAATTTGGGGGCATAGATCCTGAGAAATCAGTACCCAGAACAACCACCTCTGGCCTAAATAACGCCCTTGATACGCCTGGGCATTGAGTCGAACAGAGCTTGGATGGCGAGTACAGGTACATCTGCCCATGCATCTTCAACACGATACCGCAGTTCATCAAGAGTAGTGACTGGCGTATTGTGACGAGCCAGTTGCTCGGCCATCATTGACCAGACGTTTTCAGTTGGTGAGAGATCTGGAGAATGTGCTGGCCAGGGCAGCAGTCGAACATTTTCTGTATCCAGAAAGGCCCGTACAGGACCTGCAACATGCGGTCGTGCATTGTCCTGCTGAAATGTAGGGTTTCGCAGGGATCGAATTAAGGGTAGAGTCACGGGTCATAACACATCTGAAATGAAACGTCCACTGTTCGATGTGCCGTCAATGCGAACCAGAGGTGACCGAGACGTGTAACCAATGGCACCCCATACCATCACGCCGGGTGATACGCCAGTATGGCGATGACGAATACACGCTTCCAATGTGCGTTCACCGCGATGTCGCCAAACACGGATACGACCATCATGATGCTGTAAACGTAACCTGGATTCATCCGAAAAAATGACGTTTTGCAATTCGTGCACCCAGGTTCGTCGTTGAGTACACCATCGCAGGCGCTCCTGTCTGTGATGCAGCGTCAAGGGTAACCGCAGCCATGGTCTCCGAGCTGATAGTCCATGCTGCTGCAAACGTCGTCGAACTGTTCGTGCAGATGGTTGTCGTCTTGCAAACGTCCCCATCCGTTGACTCAGGAATCGAGACGTGGCTGCACGATCCGTTACGGCCATGCGGACAAGATGCCTGTCATCTCGACTACTAGTGATACGAGGCCGTTGGGATCCAGCACGGCATTCCGTATTACCCTCCTGAACACACCGATTCCATATTCTGCTAACAGTCATTGGATCTCGACCAACGCGAGCAGCAATGTCGCTATACGATAAACCGCAATTGCGATAGGGTAGAATCCTACCTTTATCAAAGTCGGAAACGTGATGGTACGCATTTCTCCTCCTTACACGAGGCATCACAACAACGTTTCACCAGGCAACGCCGGTCAACTGCTGTTTGTGTATGAGAAATCGGTTGGAAACGTTCCTCATGTCAGCACGTTGTAGGTGTCGCCACCGGCGCCAACCTAATGTGAATGCTCTGAAAAGCTAATCATTTGCATATCACAGAATCTGCTTCCTGTCGGTTAAATTTAGCGTCTTTAGCACGTCATCTTTGTGGTGTAGCAATTTGAATGGCCAGTAGTGTATGTTCTATAGGGGTCAGACCGGAAGTCTTCCTAGCGACGGGAGGATCTCAGCAGTACGCTGTCATAGAGACACGTGCTATGTGAGAACGAGCATTGCCTGGTTGAAAAATGCCACCTCGATACAGTCTCATAAGAGATAACACATTATGGCTGGCATTGAGCACTATGGGACTTAACATCTGAGGTCATCAGTCCCCTATAACTTAGAACTACTTAAACCTAACTAACCGAAGGACATCACACACATCCATGCCCGCGGCAGGATTCGAACCTGCGACCGTAGCGGTCGCGCGGTTCCAGACTGACGCGCCTAGAACCGGTCGGCCACACTGGCCGGCTAACACATTATGTCGCAGGATGTCCGTGATGTACCGCTGTTCCTGTCATAGTTCCCTCAACCATTATCGGCAGTGACTTTAAGTCACATTCTGTGACTCTTCACACGATGACGCCAGAAGTAACGCCGCTGTGGCCCTCCAAAATAGTGGAAGAATGGAACCTTTCTCCAGGTCGCCTCCATGCTCAGTATAGATGGTCATCCGGTGTAGGGTAGAACTGCTGTTCATTGCTGAACACAATACGATGCAGTCCATGCTTCCAGGTCACGGCACCACTCCAAAAGCATCCGTTTGTGTTGAGGTGTTAAGGGTAGCCTAGGCACGGGACGGTAATTCCCTGGTCCGGTTGCGGCTAGTCTCCGATCAATGGTGTGGGATGATACAGAATGTTGCAGGAAGTCCATTACTTGTTCTCCGATGGCAAGCGCAGGTATGAGAGGTTTACGACGTGCTTGATGCGCAACACATCGATACTTCCTTCACAAGTGGTCAACCGGAAACCTGATGACGAGATTGCCTTCACTCATGTTCGCAGGTATTCCAACAGGAGACTGTCACACCCAAACGCTCCTTAAATCTGGATATCACACGATTCGATTAGCTGATCAGATGGAGAGCCATAATGAGACCCCATGCAAACTCTGTCAGGGTAAGCCTGTCTGACAGAGCATACGGCATTTCCATACGCTTCACAGTGAGCGCTCATTAACTGTTTCCTATTTGCCATATTTGGTAACCGTTTCATTGTTGCCGATGATATTCGTACCCTAGTTTTAAAAACGAAGTTCATACAACTAAATTGCGATTTTCTCTGTTGTTTTAGTGAAAGAAAGTAGTAGTGCACTGAAACAACTCGTGTCCAAATTGTTCAAATGAATTTTCATGTATTTCACTAAAACATTGTCACAACTCACTGCAACACTGAGATGCGTTCAGGGTACAATATATTGTGTACGTAGTCGGGTACAGATACCTAATATGATTGAGAGTATCATCACTTTTAAATGCTTTTTCCTTCATTGTCTATGTTATTGAGATTGAGAACAGTATTTTGGTTGGTTGTCGTTCATTGGACATTTTGATAACTAGTGCTGGGAGTGAAAGTGGGGCTAACTTTACCCAAATTTTTGAGACTGAGCATTCTTTTAGGGGAGTAATTTACTGTTCTTTTCTTAGGGATATTGGAAATGAACTCGCCAGGTTGTGAATCTCTTTACTTCAGTTATGACAAGAAGTACTACTGTCTCGGCTCTGCTGACTGACTGAAGTCTGATCCCCAGGGTTCACATATTCAGAGTACAATCAGAACCTGGGTAACAACCTGCCACATTGCAAGTTGAGAAGAGCAAATATGCAGCCTTCTCTTACGTCATCTAACAACACATGTTTAAATAGTTGGATTACTTTTCGTTTGTGCCTCCTACGATACATTTTGAGAAGGCTTATTTTTCGCTTTGAACTCAGCTGTGAAAATAGGTAAAATATGCAATCTGGTTTTAAATTTACCATTTAATTATTACAGTAACGTGTTTCACAAACATAATTAACTTTTCAACAATTTGTGGCTTTTTGTATGTTACGTACGGCGTGTGTTCTGCTTCTCAGGCAGCAACCCGCCGGGGTCCAAAGAGTCTGTTTGGACTAAAATAAACGTTTAAGATATTTGTAATTCTTAATCTGCTATGAATATAAGCTTATAAATCAATAAGTATCTTGGTATGGTCGTGACAACGACAAGCAGTTTCGTTCTAGCTATCCTGGGATTCGCAAGTGTGTAGAAAAAAAGTCATGTCCTTCTCCTCACCCACATTGATGTTGTGGTCTTCCCCGGTCCTTTGCTGTCTCTGACAGAATTACAAGGAACTGTCCGCAGCCAGATTAATTCACCTTGTGACATTGATGAAATCCACAAGTTGGACTTGTAGCATAATTGAATTGGGACTCAGAATTAGTTTTTAGCGACCTCATGCCCAGAGAATATCACAACAATAATTCCTATATTTTCTTATCCAGTGCTAATCTTGTCATTTCTACGCGAGTACTACACTGAAAATCCTCTATAATTTTTTTCACATATTCTAGTGTTTGTCTGCTCTTACTACTTTTCCCTCTACTGACCCGTTCAAGTACCAAGTTAAATATTCCTGGATACCCTTGCAGATGTTCCACTAATCTGCCCGTTTCTGCTAAGGGTCTTCCACAGACTTTTTTCGTCATCTGTTCTTTGTACAATGTCTTCATTTCGTACTTTACCTGTCCATTTAATTGTTAACACTCCTCCATAGCATGACATTTTAAATGTTTCCTCTTTCCCTCTCTCCTGTTTTCTGGTGGTCTACGTTTCACTTCTGTCCTATACCGTTCCTCAGATGTAAACCTTCATGAATTTCATTCCCAGTTCCTTAGCAATATCTGATACCAATACTGCTTGTTTACTGAATACAGCTTGTTTCATTTGTTTCAGTCTGCTTCTGATGTATTCCTCGCTTCGTCCATTCTGTCTAATCTCACTAACTTGAGGGGACCATGCTCCCACTGCTATGTGTCACGCAATTTTCATGCTATGCAGGTCATTATTCACCTTTACACCCCTCTTCATCACGTTTATCTTTGGTGTTCTGATCCACCACCATATTTTGTGATAACTGAGCTGTCCATTGCATTTAACAGGTGTTCTACGACTGTCTTACATCCGAACAGAAGGCCTCTGTAGTTTGCTGCTACTTTATTAAACGTAAGACTGAGCGATTTAAAGTCCAAATTGCTAAAGCGTCCATCTTTTTCACCATAATTCACGCTCTCTGTGTTAGCCTATTTTTTTTACAAAAAATATTCTACGGTTGGAAGGCAGCTTGCGTCCAGTGAAGAGAGAACCGCAAATGATCATTCTGCAGACTTGCCAGAAAAGCGATTCAGGTATGAAATCACATCAGTGGAAAACAATGGAGACAAAGAACTGAAACAAAAGAGCGTTAATGATGAAAATTTATTCTTTCACGAACAGAGCGAGAATTTTCCATCTTGACCTCTTATTGCATAATTAATATCCGAACCACAGCTTCGTGATGGCGGCATCTATACTCTATGAAGCACAATGAAGCTTGTGAGAGAGGGTACTACTCATTGTCTCATATATTAATATTTCTTCCCATTCTGTTCAGGAACCCTAACTTTACCTGCGCGATGTGTACGGTATACATACGCAGGAGGCTGAAGGAGAAATTCTTGTTTTCTGTTTGAAAGTCAGCTCTTAAGGGTTTCCGCACAAGTTCTTGGGAAATGTACGGCGTCGTTCTTAGAGTGCTTGCCAGCTAAGAACACTTGAGTAGTATTTCAGTAACGGCTGTAAAAATGTTTTGGATGCAGTCTCTTTTTTAAACAAACGGCAGTGTTCTAGCATCTTACCAGTCAGTCTTGGCCTACCATTTGCTTTACCTAAATCTGTTCTATTTGCTTGTCCCATACCTCCGTACTCTGATATCCCTAAATATTTGTATGATATGGCTGACTGCAGTTGTAACTTATTACTCTGGAAATCAAAGGACACCACGCTGTTACGTTTCGTGAAGACACAACTTAGCATTCATCTGCATTAAGAGCAAGTTTACAGCCTTTCGTAGGCTGATATTTTGACGAAATCTAACTAGATATTACTGTAATTTTTACTGGATAAAATCTCCTTACATCATCCACAAGAAGTAACAAATTTCGATTAGTAAAATCCGGTAATTCATTAATGTATAAAATGAACAGTAAGGAACCTCTTACACTCCCCTGGGACACACCAGATATTACTTCCGTGTCTGCAGATGACTTCCCGGAACGCTTAACTTTCTGCTTCCTCATGTCAGGAAAGTTTCCGATCCAGTCGCTAACGTGGTTAGATATCCCACAGGAACGTACGTACTTTCTCTAGAAAGTGTCGACGTGGTATTGAATCAGCTTTACGAAAGTCTGTGGGTTAGCAAATCAACCTGGTTACCTCTATCTGTGTCACAAAGATAACCATGTTCCTCCAGCAGCGTCTATTACGAACAAATGTGAAAAGTAAGTTTCATACGAGGTCACTTCCTCTTGCCTTTTATGCAATTATCGGCCGATAGCGGCTTCTCCAGCCCATAGTTACTGTTAATGCCGCTGTGTGCTACTTTCTCTTTCTCTCTCCACCTTTTCTGTCTCTCTTTTTCTCTCCCCCCCCCCTCTCTCTCTCTCTCTCTCTCTCTCTCTCTCTTTCTCTCTCTCTCTCTCTCCAGCAACATGTGCGAAACTTTCGTCCCTCGGACAACAGGGCTACCACACTGCGCCCCGACGCTCCTGCTTCTGGAAGTACTTTAACAATTTCCGCCTTATGTGGATTCTTCTAACTGAATTAAACTGTTCACTCTCCACCCATAACAGAAGCTGCAACTTGCAATCACCAGCGGCGAAGCTCACACTTTACACAGACTCAATCCCGTGTTCTGTGTCCTTCTAGGCACAGCAAGCCTTCTGTTATTGACTTGCTCTGAAGTTATCTCACAACGATCGCTAAATATTTTAACTCGGTGATCATTCGTGACACGTTTTCAAACTTCAAAATACACGAACTATTTAACATGTTTAATTTGTTCCTTATTTTGTTTTTCATTTTTATTGTTGTTAGTGTTATTTTTATTTCTATTGTTATTATTATTATTACAAAGGAATTGTGTACTTTGTACGCTCTTCACTGCCCTCTTTATAACATTTTGTCAAATTTGCATATTTTTATAGTTGTCTCTACAATCATTAATTTTCTTAAAGTACATCGTCTTCTCCACATTTTCTAAAATCCTAATTCTCCGTCTACTCTGCAGATCCTCTAGCAACTGGAACCCAGAGTAAAAGATTTCATTCCGTGTAGTCTCGGAAACATCGTTTTCGGTGCTACTGACAGACGTGACTGAAGCAATCACTTGGCATACTGAATAAGGTTAACCGTGGGGGTGTGAATCGACAGGAACAACCGCACCACAGTCATAGCACAGGCAAGAACCCACATGTGACTCGATAACTGAAATGTGTTGTACGCCAAGCAGTTACATGTAACAGATAAAATGCACTGAAATCGGAGGAAAAGGGTGCACTAGTATTAGTCTTCAAGACTCACAACATAAACATCAGTTGAACAAAAAGCTGAGAAAATAAATATTTTTTGATACTAAGAAACGTCTTATCTGGTTGAACAGAGAGATAAAGAAAAATACGAGCAATGAGACGCGACAGTGTTAATAACGGTGCCGGTCCTAGTACATATCTCGACGTATAGCTGCAGACGTCGGCGCAGTGGTTCCTCTTCCGATTGCGTAAATCACGTAAGAAATTTACTCCTCACTAACAGTAAACGTCACGATGTATGTGCAAGTCGTATTCAAAAGTAAGTTGCACTTTATTATGGCAAGCTAAGCAAATGTTATTGAATGCTGCACTACATTTAAAAGTAACAGATAAACAATGGTCGGTACGTTCTACCCATCGTTCAGTACCTCGATTATATAAATCCGATCTTTGGTCAACATTCGAGAACCGCTGTGTAACGCCCCCATCGTTTAAAATCTCTTCCCACTGTAACGTTACAAGCGGCTATGTAAAGTATTTAAAAACAGAGTGTTTGAGTGGGCGATAAGAGCGGCCGGTGAGAGGCAATGAGGTAAGCAGGCAATCGAGCGTTCGCGTCTAGCGGCCAGAACAGCGTTGGTTAGTTAGTTACACGTTACATAGATAATTTGAACTCTTTTATGGAAATTATGTTGAAGGAGTCAGGGCTTTGGAAAGCACAAGGAGACAGGGAGGAGATGCTACGATGTATTTGAAGAAAGGTAGCAATATGGCTTAGTAACTGAGAATATGAAAACTTGAAGCTTCAAATTATCACTAGGACAAAAACACACACCTGTGCCCGAGGGAGGACTCGAACCTCCGCCGGTATCAGCCGCACAGTCCATGACTGCAGCGCCCTAGACCGCTTTTTTTTCCTAGACCGCTTTTTTTTTAGCCAAAATCAAATTTCTTGTTCCTTTAATAACAAATTATGAGGAATAAACAAGGAAAACTTTTTTTTAAAGAAAACAAAGACTCCAATTATACTGGTTTCTCCTTCCAGTAAACAAAAAGAAGCAATCTTTTGGAACAAAAAAAATTTTCTCAAAGCCAAAATCAAATTTCTTTTTCCTTTAAGAACAAATTATGAGGAATAAATAAGGAGAAGTTTCTTTTTATTTTTTTTTATTAAAGTCGTCGTGCGACTTGTAGTTAAAGACCAGTTCTTACAGGAGCTCCTGAAGTGTCTCCGCCTACAGCATGCCAGCTCGTCCAAACGTGTCTTCTCATGGCGTAGGCGTGGGTTCTGGGTAGCAAATCTATTCAGTTCGGTTCGGTTTATACAGTTTTCAGCTTCTCAGGGCTTGGACGTTCCAGCTACTAGGTGGGTCATCGAAAGTGCTCCGTAAGAAATTGGAAAAATATTGTTTATAGCGTGGGTTGCGTATCAGGACGCAGTGTCGTTCGTTGTGATAAGTCCAATATCCTAGCGTAGACTTGTCGCCAGAAGTAAAAAGATAGCGGATCGTGTGGCCACAGATCCAATTCACAGAGTGAGTTTTGGCGGAGGGGTAGAAAGTCTTATCGTGGTACAAAAGCATGTGGACGTCGATCTGAGCCGGTGTCTGGCGAGTAAGAAACGCCAAAATTCGCCGCGCAAGTGTCCAGACGTCGAACGCTGTGCCACAGTGGAACCGGTGCACATCCGTGTCATCCACTCTACAGTGGGTGCAGAGGGATGAATCGGCGAGATGGATGCGGTGCAGACGATCTCGGTTAACTTGTTTGTCATTCACGGTGATGTACCACGCTAATTGAACGTCTGATTCGAGAAAACGCGCATGGATCGCCTTCCATATGTGTCACGACACGTACTGTGGATACTTACGTTCGATGGGGTTGGACGGGCAGCACTGTTGTAACAATTCGGAGACTATTTTCGTGAGGTACAAACGTGTAAGTGGTAAGGACCGGTAGATATAACTGAACTCCAGAAAAATCGTTGGATGTAATAAAAGGGGGTTGGAATGGTCGATACCAGTACTGGGGCGGACAAGGAGGCCGGTGCAAAGTTGTGAAGCAGGAGGCTAGTAAGGCTCTGCGGGCAACGATGCCAAAGTTTTAGTTGGGAGCTGATGTATAGTGCCTTGACACGAGTCGGCACGTGGATGAGTCCCACCCCGCCACGATCTCGTGGCAGTGCAAGGGATTCATACTGCACCTTGAATAACATCCCCGGGCTGACGAAGGACCCGAAAGCCATCAACAGTCGTCGCGCCTGGAGATTTGGGACTGGTAGTACTTGAGCCACGTGTGGAATACGGGAAGCATGATACATGTTCACGTATTGCGCGCGTTGGATAACGTCGAGAGCTCGTAGCCGGTGATCTGCGAGATTTGCTCTGATTGTCTGTAGCAAGCGTCTACCATTGATAGTCGCTGAGCGGCGCAGGTCTGCTGTGAAATCAAGTCCAAGACACCGTATGGTGACGGCGACACTAAGGGGGGCAGCGCATCTCTCCGGCAAGCCCTCACCAATGAGCAGGACCTTGTATTTTGAAACGTTGAGGCATCTCCCCGACGCTTCGCCGTAAGTCGCCACCCATGTCAGTGTTGCTCGTACTTCATCTTCACTGCGCAGATATAGTACTATGTCGTCTGCGTAGTCCGTACAACAAAAACGGTGGCCGTTCACAGCCATACCTTCCAAACGTTGGCGCATGCCCTGGAGCAGGGGCTCCAAGGCGAAAGCATACAAAATCGTAGAAAGAGGGCAGCCTTGCCGCACAGAGCGTGCAATGACCAGGGGCGGTGTTAGGCGACCATTGTACATGATTTTAGAGGTTGAACTACTCAACAGGCGCATAACCACTGTGACAATACCGCCAGGAAAACCCATATGCTGAAGAACTGTCCGTAAATAGAAGTGGTCAACACGGTCGAAAGCCTGGCTAAAGTCCAGTGAAGCCAAGGCGCCAGGGAGACGCTGATAATGCGCTAATGCTATCATGTCTCTGTAACGGCAAAGGGCCGTACGGATGCTGTTGTCGCCTCCTAGGGAAGTCTGGTCGCAGGATGTGACGTAACGTGAAACCTTATTGAGTCGCGATGCCAGTAGCCGTGTGAATATTTTCATGTCGCTGTTGAGCAAAGTAATTGGTCGATAGTCCTGGACCCTCGATAACCCGTGTTGTTTATGTACGGGGATAATAATTCCATCTAGAAAGGCGCTCGGGACCACTGTCATCGGTGACATCAGCTCTTGTGCGATTGCCGTCCACGTGGAAGTCAACAAATAGTGAAAACTTTTATAAAATTCGATGGGTATACCGTCAGGTCCAGGAGATCTGTTATCGGAACCCGCCTTGATAGCATCTACCACTTCATCTGTGGTTACGTCGTCTTGGAGGTCATGCACTGCATCCTCCGGAAGAGTGTTCGTAGTAAGCTGAGCGACTTCTGTGATCAGTGCTGCAGAATGCGGTACGGCTGCGTGTATCCCGGCAAAATGAGCATGGAGAGTACGACCGATGCTTTGTTGGGTGTCGTGCCGGCGCCCTTCCACATCAGTGAGGACTTGGATCAGAGCTCGTCGTCGTCGTTGTCTTTCCTGAATGAGGTGGTACATCGACGGACGTTCTTGAGGGATTCGATTAGAAGCTCGAGAACGGACTACAGTGCCTTCCAAGTGACGCCGCATGATCAAGGAGATCTGCGCCTTCGTGCGATGGACCATCGACTGCCGGGCTGGCGAGAAAGGCATCGTCTTACAGTCACGTAGTATGGTGTAGTAGAAGTGCAGGGTATTAGTTTGCCACGCCTTTAATTCCTTCCCATAACTCATCAGAGTCTTCCTGAGAGTCGGCTTTCCACAGAAGAGCCACCATGATAAGGTGGAGTCATAGGCTTCTCGACGATGGTGGCAGCGGGCCCACGCTTCTTCGACCATACGGCGACAGTCTGAGGAGGTCAGGTGAGCGACATTGAGTTTCCACAGACCACGACTATGCCACACTTGCTGTCGGGCGAGAGTGACGTCACAGAGGTACGCATCATGGTCTGAAAAGGCCAAGGGCCAGACTTCCGCATGACGTGTGCCATCAGCAAGGGAGCGGGTAACGTAGATGCGATCTATGCGGCTTGACGAGTGTGAGGTGTAGAATGTATAGCCCGGTTGAATTCCGTGGAGCTTCTTCCATGTGTCAACAAGTCGTAGACGGTCGATGACCACTGAGAGAGATGCACAAGGGGTATGTCGCGGGAGTTGGTCCGCAGGCTCTTATGTCGAGTTAAAATCCCCACCTAGTACCAAATCGTCCTGCGGACCGGTGAAGAGGGGTGTGACGCTTTCGGCAAAAAAAGTTTGTCGGTCATGACGGCGGCCAGTGCCGGACGGAGCGTAGATATTAATAATACGCACGCCGAACAGTGTGAGGGCCATACCTCGCGCAGTGGGGAGGTAGATGACGTCCTCTGCAGGGAGTCCGTCGCGCAGCAGGATGGCGACACCGCTACCGGTGTCGGATGCGGGGGAAACATGGGCATTGTATCCGGTGGGAACTAGGAAGTCAGCTACAAACACCTCTTGTAAGAGTGCGATATCCACATCCGCAGGGTAAATAGTGTCTCTGAACATAGCCAGTTTATGGGGGGCACGAATGGTGGCAAGATTCATCCTGGCGATACGATTTTTCTGTGTACGGCTATCCTCAGTATTTGCAGAACGTGCGGTAGAAGTAGCCGGCAGGTGGAGACCCGCCGGTGGTCCCGCAGTGGTGATAATTAGTGGCGGGGCGCCAGCCCCACTTTCGCCGAGGTGGACTCCTGTGCAGACACGCTGGCAGTCTGTTCCACTTCTTCTTCAACGTCATTGGCCCAGGAAGCTGACGACGTGGACATGTGACGGTCACGTACTTCCGGAACGGGTGTTGTGGATTCCGCAACATGAGTGGCAAGAGGACCGCCGTCATCATTCGTTGACAACGGCGAGGACACGTCCCGAACCGGGAGAGGAGGCGTCACAGGAGGGGCGCCTGTTGCTGCTGCATCGCGTGACTGGACGCAATGTGGGAGATCACCGTCAGACAACAGGTCGACATCTCGCGGGGCCGTCTGAGAAAGGGCGTCATCGGAAGGCGTTCGTCGTCGTTTCCTGTGTTTGCGAGGCGACCGCTGCTTTCTGATGTGGCCTTCTGAATCAGAATGTGGTCGCCCGTCGTCTGACGCCGAACCCGTCTGGACAAAGGCAGACGTCAGCACGACACCGAGGTCGACGTCCATGGTTCCAACAGGAACATCGGTTTCGGTCTGCAAACCGGACGATCCTGAAGCGAGCACTGTAGGCGACAACGTGCTTGTGTCGTCGGCGCGTTGTGCTGCGGCGGGTGACGTTGACGATGCTGCTGGCGCAATCGAGATTGGTACGACGGGGTCCTGTGCAACCTTGGCGTAGGTGATGGGTAAGGACGTGACCGTCGAAGCCTGGGTCTCTTCACGTAACGGCGTCTGTATTAAACGGCGGTGTAAGCATTCGGAGCGTACATGTCCCTCCTGGCCACATCCTGCGCACGTTCGTGGCTGTCCATCGTACATGACGATGGCCCTCACACCGCCAAACATCAGGTACGATGGGACATGTTTCGTCGGCTCAATTTTTGTTTGCCGGACGCCATTTAATACGGGGTAGGTCGTAAATGTTTGCCACTTCTCAGCGACGTGACCCAAGACGGTGGCATATGGTTGGAAAGCGGCAATGACCACATCCTGAGGCACCTCGAAAGGGAGCTCAAACACCCGCAATGTCCGGAGACCGAATCCAGCATGGGCGACTGTCACAGTACCCATATGTCCATCAGAGTGTTTCAATTTGAGTCCGGTGGCACTCCGGTGAATTATGTCATTGCAAATTTCCTCCGTCGACATATTGATGTAGACAACACTTCCAGTGACGGAAAAATGTATGCCGATTACGTACTGGGGGTTCAAACGTAGATCCTCAGGTATGAACTGTTCGACTTCGAAAGCTCTGGGTCGTGGATGTTCGCCTGAAACGTTACTTTGATCGTTGCACGGCGGTACGAGTGCGCCATGGTGTACGTTAGTACTGGACTCGATAGACTCAAACACCGCGACGCGGAAGTAAACACCGCCGAGAGCGTAGCGTCGGACGGCGCGCGGAGCAGCTCCGCACGCTAGCACGGCTGCAAGCCGACTCATGCCCGCTCGGCTAATCCCGCGCAGCGAGACTCGTGGTCGTTTGGTATTCATAACCAGTAAGGTGAGGTTGTTGGTAAGGTTGAGCGGTCAGACAGCCGCATGTGTTCAGATGCGTTTGCTGTTAGGAATACTTTGGTGTTCACTGATTCTGGAATGAACCATTTTCCCAAAAATGGTTCAACTGTCTCTGAGCACTATGGAACTTAACATCTGTGGTCATCAGTTCCCTAGAACTTAGAACTACTTAAACCTAACTAACCTAAGGACAGCACACAACACCTAGTCATCACGAGGCAGAGAAAATCCCTGACCCCGCCGGGAATCGAACCCGGGAACCCGGGCCAGTTTCCCAGTGTGACAGTTGGGGATCTAGAGAATGTCCGAACAGTATATGTGAGTGTAGCTATCAGCGACTGCACTTTGCTATGGTGAATTGGGTATTACATACAGACTTGGATGAACTTGCTGAGAGTTAGGAATTTATTCATTTTAGTTGATTTTGATGCACTTTACAAAACCTTTGGCCTGCAATAGTCATTTCCTGTGAATGCTCTGCTTGCTTTGCTAGATCGTTTATTTCATATTTCATTTGTTACACTGTGTGTAACATTAGCAAACGTAAGGCCGCCATTCAGAGTAACTTTGTTTAATCTGAATAAACTGACAATGAACTTTAATCCTGTGGCTGGGCTTCATCAGTATCCTGAGGATCATTCCTTATTTCCTTCTATTTAAATGTTTTCATATTTCTACGCCACGAATAAGTACAGGCGTGGATTTGGGGAATTCTTGTAAATTTCGCGCAGATATGACTAGAAGGTAGTTGTTAAGGGACCAATTAGCACATGGATGGCAGGCGCGGGCAGTGTTGATGTTTCGTAAACGATTCTGCAAGGCAGATTTACGACACCACTCGCAGGCGAAAAGACATGGCCCGGCGGGCACTGTATACAAGTCTGAAGTAATCAGAGTAGCACAGAGCACTGACGAACTGTGAGGAACACACACGTTCCAGTTACAACAGCGCTAAGTGACCTGTGTGTAGGGGCCGAAGCGGGCTGAGGAAGGCTGACATAATTATTAAAGACTATTCCATTTGTCCCCTCCAGAGGAACTACGTCAGTAGTGTGGGGAGAAGATGTATAAACAAGCGAGCTCGGAGACTCGACTCAGACAGTCTTGTCGCCATTCTGTTCTCGTGTAGAACCGGAGAGAATGACGACAGTTTAAGTTGTAGGCAACGACGACGACCTGTGGCGATGGACATCGACAGCCAGCCGGCCCGCTGAAGCTACCGCAAACCTCCGCTGCACAGACGCGTCATAGCTGTGGCGATCCGGGCCTCACGTTGGAGTTGCTAGAGAACTGCTGGCCCCCACTTTCTGGATGACATCTTCCAGCGGACTGCAAGCTGCCATCCGCAGGGACAGGGCCGGAGCGCGAACTCGCGGCCTCCCGGGTGCAGAGCTGTCTGCAGTGACTGACAGAGCTGCCCTAGGCTGACGGCCACGGCTACTAAGGTTCACTACAAGGCGGCAGACGGCTGTTTCCTTTCGGCGCTCGACATGGGGTCAACGAGTATCACTTGAGGGAATAGTCAGCCGTTTCGTGGACTACCTGCGCAGTCAACACACTCGGCGGCTACTTAGCCGTGGCGTGAATAGAAGCGCTACGTTCGCAAGACCGGGCAACCGGTCGCCGACGTAGCAGATTCCGGCATTCGCATTGGAGCTGACGCACGCACACACGCCTTATGGCGCTTTGATCGGGATTAGCGAAAGGCCCGCTGTGTACCTACGATGCAGTAAACCTAAAGACACACTTGCTGGTGTTTTTCTGCACGCTTCAGTGTGAGTCACCCCTGTCTCCCAAACCATACTTCTCGGTCGTTCTGCCCCCCTGAGCTCTGGGGAGCAGGGAGGCGTTGTAACAATATTCACCATGTGTTTTTGTATATATCATTCACGGACTGTTCATTACACTGGCCATATGAAATGGTTCAAATGGCTCTGAGCACTATGGGACTCAACTGCTGAGGTCATTAGTCCCCTAGAACTTAGAACTAGTTAAACCTAACTAACCTAAGGACATCACAAACATCCATGCCCGAGGCAGGATTCGAACCTGCGACCGTAGCGGTCTTGCGGTTCCAGACTGCAGCGCCTTTAACCGCACGGCCACTTCGGCCGGCCACTGGCCATATGATTAACTGATGCTTCTTTATGGTCACTATGCAACAGTACACTTTGTCGGGAAACGAGCCATAACATTTTTTTAAAAAAATGCATTTTTAAACATCAGCTGTTTATTTTAAAATCTACACGTGTACCGGATTCGGTTATGGACCATCTTCACTGGAAGTAAGGTGAAAATAGATTACGTAAAATCGTATTTCATGATCCTTTTATACTGATACAATCTCATAGCCATTATAGTGAGCACCCACAACCAACAGTCAAATGCAATACTTACAGTAGTAACGAACAAGCCTCACAGTGATTAATGCATGTGTTATCTGCACCACAGTAGAACTTTGTCTCCAGAACACACAGAACATTTATCCTCTTATGACAATATGCCACTCTTGTTGAGCATTGGTCTGAGCGTGGATGACGTGTGTCTCTTACTTTCTAAAGTCCCTTTGTATTTATTATAGGCTGTTACTACTTCTCTTAATGTGAGAGAGTCGTTCATCCTGCCCTCCAAACCTACATAATCAGCGTATTCTTCCTCTTCGTTCCCCCAAATTGATGGGTGTCCTTCGATGCTTCAGCGACTACTGCTCAAAGGAGAGCTCAGCATCGGTTAGACCGTCAGCGAGAGCAGCACCGCTAGTTCCTGCTACTAATAAGGCGAGTACACCATTCGCTTGTTACATATTTTTACGAGCTTCAAACAGGAGCGACTGCAGTAATGGATAGAAACTGTGATTGTTGAGTACAGATGCGAGCTAAATTAACGACCCTTTGCTCACAACTCCAGGCTGCTTTGGCTTCAGTCACACAGCTTGAGGCTGCCACCAAGGGGCGACACTGTGGGGGATCAAATGCGGGGATGCGAGGGACGTCGGCACGTCCCACATGTCCTCCGATCTGTCCACTGCTGTGGCCGCCCCGGGTACTGCCTGCACTGAGGTTGACCCCACACATATGGTCGAGTGGGAGATCATTCCAAAGTCTGGCAGGCAGCGAAAAACTTTCTGAGGGGCCGATCGTAGGTCCTCCCCGGTTCGTTTAACGAACAGGTTTCGGGCGTTATCTATGGCTGACGATGTATCTGAGCTGGATGCAGTCATCCACCCAGCTCCAGAGGAAGCTTCTCGGTCCACAAGGTCTGGGCATTCATTCACAGAGGGTGGGTTTACTGCTAGTTGGGAGTTCCAACGTTAGGCGCATAAGGAAGATGGGTCCCAAGGAGGGGAAGGAAGCCAGTGTGCACTCTGTGTGAATTCCGGGGGGAATCATTCCGGATGTGGAATATGTGCGTCCGGATGCCATGAAGAGTACAGGGTGCAGCCAACTGCAGGTGGTGGCTCATGTCTGTAGCAATGATGTGTGTCGCTTTGGATCGGAGGAGATTCTCTCTGGTTTCGGACAGCTAGCGTAAATGGTAAAGACTGCTAGTCTTGCTTCCGAGATTAAGGCAGAGCTCACCATCTGCAGCATCGTCAACACAACCGACTGTGGTCCTTTGGTGCAGAGCCGAGTGGAGGGTCTGAATCAGAGGCTCAGGCGGTTCTGTGACCGTGTAGGCTGCAGATTCATTGACTTGCGCCATCAGGTGGTGGGTTTCCAGGTTCCGCTTAATAGGTCAGGAGTCTACTACACACAGGAAGCGGCTACACGGGTAGCTGGGGCTGTGTGGAAGGGACTGGGCGGTATTTTTAGGTTAGAGGGTCTCAGGAAACCACAGAAAGGGCGTCCGTCTAAAAGGGGGCGGGTAAAACACAGTAAGGTGGTTGTAGAAACGATCAGTGTTGTAGCTGTAAATTATCGTAGCTGTGTTGAGAAAGAACCAGAGCTCCAAGCCCTAATAGAAAACACTGACGCTCAAATAGTTGTAGGTACAGAGAGCTGGCTAAAACCGGAAATGAGTTCAGCCGAAATTTTTTCAAACGATCTAAGAGTGTTCAGAAAGGATAGATAAAATACAGTTGGTGGTGGAGTGTTTTTTGCTGTCAGAGGTAGTTTGCCTTGTAGCGAAATTGAAGTAGGTAGTTCGTGTGAAATAGTATGGGTAGAGGTTATACCTGACAAACGCACTAAACTATTAATTGGATCGTTTTACCGCCCCCCCCCCCTCCCGACTCAGAAGATATAGTTGATGAACAGTTCAAAGAAAACTTGAGTCTCATTTCAAATAAATACCCCGCTCATACAATTATTGTCGGTGGTGACTTTAATCTACCCTCGATATGCTGGAAAAATTATACGTTTAAAGCCGGCGGCAGGCAGAAAACTTCATCCGAAGTTGTACTGAATGCTTTCTCAGAAAATTATTTTCAACAGTTTGTTCATGAGCCAACTCGAAGCGTAAATGGTTGCGAAAGCATGCTTGTCCTGGACAAATAGTGAGTATTGTGACGAATACAGGGATTAGCGATCACAAGGCAGTTGCTGCTAGGCTGAATACCGTAACACCTACAACCATCAAAAAGAAACGCAAAGTATATCTATTTAAGAAAGCTGATAAAAATGCTCTTAACACCTTTTTAAGAGACTTCACTCCTTCCGATCTGATCATGTAAGTGTAGAAAAGTTGTGGAATGTTTTCAAAGAGATAGTATCGACGGCAATTGAGAGATGTATACCACATAAATTAATAAGTGATGGTACTGATCCCCCATGGTACACAAAACGGGTCAGATAGTTGCTGGAGAAGCAACGAATAAAGCATGCTAAATTTAAAAGAACGCAAAATCCCCAAGATTGGCAAAGTTTTACAGAAGTTCGAAATATGGCGCTTACTTCAATGCGAAATGCTTTTAATAATTTCCACAATGAAATTCTGTCTCGAAATCTGGCAGAAAACCTAAAGGGATTCTGGTCATACATAAAGCACACCAGTGGCAATACGGTAAATACCTTCACTGCGCGATAACAACGGTGAAGTCACAGATGACAGTGCCACTAAAGCAGGGTTATTAAACACGGTTTTCCGAAACTCCTTCACCAAAGAAGACGAAGGAAATATTCCTGAATTCCAATCAAGAACAACTGCCAAGATGAGAAACATAGAAGTAGATATCCTCAGAGTAACAAAGCAGCTTAAATCACTGCAATGCCTCCGGTCCAGATTGTATATCAGGCAGATTCCTCTCAGAGTATGCTGATAAAATAGCTCCATATTTAGCAGTCATATACAACAAACCGCTCACAGAAAGATCCGTACCTAAAGAGTGGAAAATTGCTAAAGTAACACCAATACCTAGAAAGGGAAGTAGGAGTAATTCACTGAATTACAGGCCTATATCACTAACGTCGATTTGCAGTATGGTTTTGGAACATATATTGTATTCGAACATTCTGAAGTACCTCGAAGAAAACGATTTATTGACACATAGTCAGCACGGTTACAGAAAATATCGTTCTTGTGAAACATTGTGTTTCTATCTCTTTATACTCATGAAGTAGTAAGTGCTATCTACAGGGGAGGTCAAATTGATGCCATATTTTTAGATTTCCAGAAGGCTTTCGACACCGTTCCTCACAAGCGTCTTCTAACCAAACTGCGTGCCTACATAGTATCGCCTCAGTTGTGCGACTGGATTCGTGATTTCCTGTCAGAAAGGTCACAGTTCGTAGTAATAGACGGAAAGTCATCGAGTGAAAAAGAAGTAATATCTGGTGTTCCCCAAGATTGTGTTATAAGCCCTATATTGTTCCTGATCTACACTCCTGGAAATTGAAATAAGAACACCGTGAATTCATTGTCCCAGGAAGGGGAAACTTTATTGACACATTCCTGGGGTCAGATACATCACATGATCACACTGACAGAACCACAGGCACATAGACACAGGCAACAGAGCATGCACAATGTCGGCACTAGTACAGTGTATATCCACCTTTCGCAGCAATGCAGGCTGCTATTCTCCCATGGAGACGATCGTAGAGATGCTGGATGTAGTCCTGTGGAACGGCTTGCCATGCCATTTCCACCTGGCGCCTCAGTTGGACCAGCGTTCGTGCTGGACGTGCAGACCGCGTGAGACGACGCTTCATCCAGTCCCAAACATGCTCAATGGGGGACAGATCCGGAGATCTTGCTGGCCAGGGTAGTTGACTTACACCTTCTAGAGCACGTTGGGTGGCACGGGATACATGCGGACGTGCATTGTCCTGTTGGAACAGCAAGTTCCCTTGCCGGTCTAGGAATGGTAGAACGATGGGTTCGATGACGGTTTGGATGTACCGTGCACTATTCAGTGTCCCCTCGACGATCACCAGTGGTGTACGGCCAGTGTAGGAGATCGCTCCCCACACCATGATGCCGGGTGTTGGCCCTGTGTGCCTCGGTCGTATGCAGTCCTGATTGTGGCGCTCACCTGCACGGCGCCAAACACGCATACGACCATCATTGGCACCAAGGCAGAAGCGACTCTCATCGCTGAAGACGACACGTCTCCATTCGTCCCTCCATTCACGCCTGTCGCGACACCACTGGAGGCGGGCTGCACGATGTTGGGGCGTGAGCGGAAGACGGCCTAACGGTGTGCGGGACCGTAGCCCAGCTTCATGGAGACGGTTGCGAATGGTCCTCGCCGATACCCCAGGAGCAACAGTGTCCCTAATTTGCTGGGAAGTGGCGGTGCGGTCCCCTACGGCACTGCGTAGGATCCTACGGTCTTGGCGTGCATCCGTGCGTCGCTGCGGTCCGGTCCCAGGTCGACGGGCACGTGCACCTTCCGCCGACCACTGGCGACAACATCGATGTACTGTGGAGACCTCACGCCCCACGTGTTGAGCAATTCGGCGGTACGTCCACCCGGCCTCCCGCATGCCCACTATACGCCCTCGCTCAAAGTCCGTCAACTGCACATACGGTTCACGTCCACGCTGTCGCGGCATGCTACCAGTGTTAAAGACTGCGATGGAGCTCCGTATGCCACGGCAAACTGGCTGACACTGACGGCGGCGGTGCACAAATGCTGCGCAGCTAGCGCCATTCGACGGCCAACACCGCGGTTCCTGGTGTGTCCGCTGTGCCGTGCGTGTGATCATTGCTTGTACAGCCCTCTCGCAGTGTCCGGAGCAAGTATGGTGGGTCTGACACACCGGTGTCAATGTGTTCTTTTTTCCATTTCCAGGAGTGTATATTAACGACATAGGAGACAATCTGAGTAGCCGTCTTAGATTGTTTGCTGATGATGCTGTCATTTGCCGTCTTGTAAAGTCATCAGATAATCAAAACGACTTGTAAAATGATTTAGATAAGATATATGTATGGTGCGAAAAGTGGCAATTGATCCTGAATAAAGAAAAGTGTGAAGTTATTTACATGAGTACTAAAAGAAACCAACTAAATTTCGATTACGCGATGAGTGACACAAATCTGAAGGCTGTAAATTCAACTAAATACTTAAGGATTACAATTACAGATAACCTAAAATGGAACGATCACATAGATAATATTGTGGGTAGAGCAAACCAAAGACTGCGATTCATTGGCAGAACACTTAGAAGGTGCAACAGGTCTACTAAAGAGACTTCTTACGCCACGCTTGTCCGCCCTATTCTGGAGTATTGCTGTGCGGTGTGGTATCCGCATCAGGTGGGACTGACGGATGACATCGAAAAAGTGCAAAGAAAGGCAACTCATTTTGTGTTTTCGTGAAGTAGGGGAGATAGTATCACAGACATGATATGTGAATTGGAGAGGCAATCATTAAAAGAAAGGCGTTTCTCGTTGCGACAGGATCTTCTCATGAAATTTCAATCACCAGTTTTCTCCTCCTATTACGAAAACATTCTGTTGGCATCCACCTACATAGGGAGAAATGATCACGATTAAATAAGAGAAATCAGGGATCGTACAGAAAAATTTAAGTGCTCATTTTTCCCGTGTGCCGTTCGAGAGTGGAACGTTAGAGAGACATCTTGAAGGTGATTCATTGAACCCTCTGCCAGGCACTTTATTGTGAATAGCCGAGTAATCACGTAGACGTAGATGTATTTCGTATTATCTCTGTAGAACCTCACAGATGTTTCACCTGGTTCAGATGTCTTCCCACTTTTGGGTGATTTTAGTTGAATTTCTATTCTCCGATAACTTATCTCAAAAAAAAGAATGATTCAAATGGCTCTGAGCACTATGGTACTTAACATCTGAGGTCATCAGTCCCCTAGAACTTTAAAAAAAAACTTATTTATTATACAATTTAGCCCACTACCTTATGTGATTAGTGGGCCGAAATATGTGTCAGTTGAAATATAAACTTACTATAGAGCCTTGCTCATTGAGCTAACCCCAATGAGCGTGCCCCTGACACTGGGCAGGCCAAGATGTTGATCGCTGCAGGTTTCTAAGGATAGTGTCTAAAAAACTAAGTCCTACAACTAAACTTATTCTAAGGTCAAATCAGGTGTGTTGTCCAGATCGGTGAGGTTGCACCCCACTCCCCCTAAGTCCCGAGGCGCGGCGGATTCCAGACTGAGGAAGTCGGCCTTTCCGCGCCCAGGCGGTTTGGGAATAGGGTACCAGACTCTATCGGTGTTTAGGTAAGTCTCTCATAGGTGCTAGTTTAATTCTCTCAGATAATCCTTTAAGATTTTCTGTGATACCACGTTAGCCAGTTTATTAATGGTCTGAAAGGTGTCGTGTTGTCTGAGCAGTCTGTATGTGTCATAGTGCGGTAGTTGGTCGCGTAACACTGAGGCCACATCATTGAAAAGGGGGCACTCGTAGACTACATGGTCAGGAGTACCCTCCGGAGCACCACAGTCACACGCAGGTGTCGCCTTTTTCCCGAATCGACATAAATATGTCGAGTAGAGTCCATGTCCAGTGAGAAAGTGAATTAGTCCCCGGGTTTGTTCGAGATATGTCATTCCCATCCTTTCCCTAACATCTGGTAGAAAATCAAAAGTTCTGCGCACTGTTTCTTCGCCTTCCCACGATTGTTGCCATAGCTGGTCCCCTCTTAACCTAATCTCAACCTTGTTCCCAGTCCTGCTGCCTAAAATTTCCTCTGTTTTCTCCATAGTCCCCTTCTTTGCCCAATACCAAGCGGCCTGTTCTCGAATTTTGATGTCCAAGGGGCAGGGCCCCATTATGACTAACAGGGCTCCTCCCGGTGTCGTCCTATATGCCCCCACTGATCTCATAATCATATTTCTCTGTACTCTTCTCACTGTCATGGCAGGCACCACCCTCGTGAGCCTGTGTGCCCAGACTCCCAAGCCGTAACCCAATATTGAGGTGAGTATGCTATTGTGGTAAAGCTTGATGAGATGTGGTGGGAGATGAAATCGTTTGTGTCTAATGGAAATGAGGTTGTTGAGTACTTGTAGGGCTCTTTCAGTTACGGTTTCAATGTGCCTTCCGAAGGACCACCTTTTATCAATGATGATTCCAAGATAGCGAGTCTCACGTCGCCGGAGAACTGGTGAGCCCTCAATCCTGACAGTTGGATTACGAACTAGTTATCCCTTTAGAAGAAGGTATGTGGACTTGGCTGGTGAAATCTTCATCTTTGTGTTTCGGCACCAAAGTTGTAGTGTTTCTATTGCCATTTCTATCTTGGGCTCTATATCTTCTCGGCTATGGCCGCCGACCAGTAGGAGGAGGTCATCTGCGTAGGCTATCACCTCTAGCACTTCATCACTTTGCTGTAGTTTGTCTAGTAAAGGTTCCATGTGGATGTCCCAGAACAGGGGACCCAGTACGGAGCCCTGGGGACATCCTTTTGTGATACTTTTTCTTACTCTTGTGCTAGGGGATGATAGCCAGACCTCCCGATCATCGCAATAGCTCCTCAGACACCCATATAGCGGCCCTGGACACTCCTTCTCCCGTAAACAGGAGAAGAGCGAGGGCCACCACAGGTTGTCGAAGGCGCCACTTATGTCCACCATGATGCCGACAGCGTACTTGTACGGGGTAGAGCCACAGATCTCGGCCGCCAGGGCAATTGCATCAGATGCCAGTCGCCCAGGCCTGAAGCCGAACTGCCTGCTGCTCATCCCGCACAGCACTCGGTGCGCAGCCAGTCTGTCAGCCAGTAGTCTCTCCAGAACCTTCCCAAGCAGATCGAGCAGGCAGATTGGTCTGTAAGATTTTATTTCTGCTGGGTCTTTGTCAGCTCCTTTCTTGATGATTACTACATTTGCCCTCTTCCAGATTCGAGGGAACTTTTTCTGCCTGAGGCATTCATTGTAGAGGTGAGTTAGAGGGGCGACTATCTGGGGGGCCAGGAATTGCACCACCTCCGCCACAATGCCGTCCGGCCGGGAGCTTTCCCTCTCTTCAGGGATTTTAAATGGGCAGCTACCTCCTCTTCAGAGAATGGGTAAACTGCCGTTTCATTTCCATATACATTGTTGTTGTCATCGCGCAGCTGCCGTTGTTCATCTGTCTCTCCATCCGCTGTGTCGTCAGGCAGCAGGGACTGGAGAAGGACCTCAGCAGTTTCCTGCCAAGACTCCATCATCCCGCCCCCATGCCTGACGGTTGAGAGCTCCATCGGAGAGCGGATTTTCTCACGGACAAGCTTGTAGGGGACTCCCCATGGGTCTAGAGCTAGTTGGTTCAACACAAAGTGTTCCCAGCTTTTTGATCTTACTTCGCGTAGTTGTTTTTGGAAATTGTCTTTGGTTTCCCGGTATAGCTGCAACCATCTTTGTCTTTCCAACCAGACGACACTGCGCTGGTAGTGCCTCCTGAGCCTTCTAACAGACCGGCGCATCTCCTCCAGTTCAGCTGACCATGGTGACGCAGAGGCCGCCATGGCCTTCCTCCTAGTAGGTACAGCAGCTTTCACCGCTCGAGTTATTACTTTCACCAGTTCCTCGGCTCTGTTGTCTACGTCAATGTCCAGGTGTCCGTCACCTTCTGTCAACGCAGGAATGTCGCACTCCCTAGCAAATCTTTCCCAATCGGCTCTTGTAGTTGTATTGCACCTCCCACCCCATGGCCCAGCGGCTCTCCTTGTCTCCTATAGTAAAGGTGATGAGATTGTGATCGCTAGTGGTGGCGTTCTCTTCTACTCTCCATTGCTGAATGAGATGCGCAGCATTAGGCGTAGCCTGGGTCACATCAATGTTTGTGCCTTGGCCACCTCCCGCCACGTAGGTCGGAGGGTTGCCCGGCCTGTTAGCCACCATCAGCTGTAAGGTCATGATGGCCTCTTCTGGCTTTCCTCCATTAGAGTCCCTGGTGCCGCTGTACCATAGGGGGGATTTGGCGTTTATATCAGCTGTTACAATCGCTTTCCGCCCCCGCAACGCCGTGATAACTGTGGTAAGGTGTGCCAGATGTCTCTCAATATCGTCTCCATACTGGAAATACATGTTGATGATGACGATTGCTCACGATGGAGACTGCAGCTCTACGACGTTGCAGTGGCTGGTTGTGAATTGTGTTAATACTGTGGCCCTTAGAAGTTTATTAGTTATTATAATTGCCGATCTTGGGTCTTCCCCTCTGCTTACGACTTGCCAGGTCGCAGCCGTGAAAGCTATTTTCCCATTTAGGGAGTACGGCCCTAGCAGACAGACCACATCTAGTCTCCTCTCCTCCACTTCCTTGCGTAGCTCCTGCATCACTAGTCTGCTGTTATGGGTGTTAAGTTGGCCAATGGTGATTTTCATGTAGTCATTTATGGGAAGTACGTGTGGATTCTGTCATTAGGCCACGTCTTACTCCAGTCGAATGAGATGCGTCCATTTGCCAAAACTGCTTGTTCATAGATATCGTCCAGGTCGAATTTTTCACCTCGTCTTTCGAAGACTTTCTTTAGTAGGTCCCGCAGGGCTCCGAAGTCGGTGGGGAGATTCACTGACTTGAGCTGTATTCTGTCCACAGCCTCCATTACCGAAAGGTGACTCTCCTACCATATTCATGTCCCACCCGAACCACGTGTCTCAAGGCAGAGGTCAGGGTAGTCGGCTGCTCTAGTCTTGCCAGTTGCATAGTGAATTCAAGGTCGGGATAGACTCTGACTGGATCGACTGGTGGCAATCTGACGACAGGATCTGTTGTGGTAGATGTTTCGCTGGAGCTAGTTATTACGTTTTCCTGAACTGGTTTCTTTGAAGTTCTGTTCTCCTCTGTTGTTGAGATTGTCACAGTTTCTGTTACAGGATGCCGTTGCCGTTGGTCTTTAGTCGGCCTCGTCTCCCGGCTTGGGGAGGAGGGAAACGTGGCTGTAAGAGGCTCTGTTTGAGTCCCTCTGTCCATTGTGGAAAAGTCGGTTTGAGTGCTTGTGTCAGTGGTTTTAATGGTGGCGCTCGTGAGCGACTTCAAGAATAACTTGAAAGCACTTGCCCTCATGGCATCCCTCCTCCTTTTGCTCGGGGATTTTCTTTTGGGCATCCCGTTTGCTTTAGCTTGATCAGCCATAGTCTGTCCTTGAAATTAATCTTTGTTCCAAGAGTCTGTAGGTGGGGCAGTTGCGTCCAGTGGCTCCGCAAGGTTTTTTGCCCCGTCTTTTACATGGGATGCAGACTGCTGCAGCCCTACAGTCTTTCCTCATATGACCATCCTCGCCACATTTTGAGCAGGCCGA
Organism: Schistocerca nitens; assembly: GCF_023898315.1. Lineage (NCBI taxonomy): Eukaryota > Metazoa > Arthropoda > Insecta > Orthoptera > Acrididae > Schistocerca > Schistocerca nitens. The sequence goes on along the minus strand of NC_064616.1, from coordinate 614,539,836 downwards.
CCCCCTGGTACAGTGCCTCAGAACGTGGTCGAGATCTCCGCAACTGTGGCAACGTGGTACCACAAGATAGTCTCTGCTATTTACCGCGTGAAAGCCAATGTATAGTTTGCCCATTGCCGTTACTTGTTCCCCTAGAACTTAGAACTACTTAAACCTAACTAACCTAAGGACATCACGAACATCCATGCCCGAGGCAGGATTCGAACTTGCGACCGTAGCAGTCGCGCGGTTCCGAACTGAAGCGCCTAGAACCGCTCGGCCACCGCGGCCGGCAACTTATCTCAACATCTCCCATTTTAGTGTTCGTACGATGATCGAAAGGAAACACTGTATTACAAATTACCATGGTGGAACGGTTGTGGGTGACCGAATTTAGAATTTCGGCTTTCTCACTGACATCTTCCGTTTCTGTGCCAGTATGGTCACTAAGCGACTAAATAAATAGACTTCACGTAAGTGTAAAACTTCTTAGCAATTTTAGAAAGATCGGTTAGCAAAAATTTGCATTCCAAATGATTGAATGCTTCTTGTGTTTTTCATCTTACTCTCCTTTCGATGTCGCTTAAGTCGGCGATGAAACTCAGTTTGCGTTCGTAGAACCTTCGTAACATAGGTCATTTTTACAAGTGAGTTCTGATGGAACTCTATAGGCTGTCCCACAAATGGCTCAAATGGCTCTGAGCACTATGCGACTTAACTTCTGATGTCATCAGTCGCCTAGAACTTAGAACTAATTAAACCTAACTAACCTAAGGACATCACACACATCCATGCCCGAGGCAGGATTCGAACCTGCGACCGTAGCGGTCGCTCGGCTCCAGACTGCAGCGCCTAGAACCGCACGGCCATGTCCCACAAATGTTGCGACAAACTTAGAGGGGTTGTAGAGGGCGTCTTGAGGAACAAATCGAAGATAGAACCGTTATTCTGAAACGTCACCCAGCGATACTGCAGAGCGTCGAAGCTATGGGTGCCAGCGCCTGCCACTCGGTCACTCCTTCGGCAGCAGACGTGTCTTTGTAGACTGACGCACCGTAGGCGAGACGTCTCACGATGTTGTTTGTTATTCTCTGATGGCTACTAATTGCTACGATCGCCAGTGGAGAAAATGTAACCAGCTGCTGCGTAAAAAGGCCTTGTCTCTTATGAATGCAATGCTATGTTGTCGCTGTGGATGACGGTTTCAGACATTTACTCCAAGGTCACTTCCCAAGCGCCATAGAGTTGGCAGTTTAAGTAACAAACAAGTGAGGGACGGGAGGCGCCGCGTCTTCTGAACCAATAACAGCACCGAACAAAATCCGGTTCCGGCGTTGACGCTACCACGTTGCTGGCTTCCATATAAACATTACATGTTAGAGCGCGAACGCCTGCTGTTGTGTAGTGTTACCGCCTCGACTACAGTTTTTGTTTGTTAAACAGTGTCACCAAAACGATGTCGTTCACCAAGCAACAATCCGTTGCGGCCGGCCGGAGTAGCCGAGCGGTTCTAGGTGCTACAGTCTGGAACCGCGTGACCGCTACGGTCGCAGGCTCGAATCCTGCCTCGGGCATGGATGTGTGTGATGTCCTTAGGTTAGTTAGGTTTAAGTAGTTCTAAGTTCTAGGTGACTGCTGACCTCAGAAGCCATTTGACAATCCGTTGCGCCGTGGAGTGCCATTAAATAGTCAGGCTTGGGAATTGCTACGGAGGAAAATGGTTCAAATGGCTCTGAGCACTATGGGACTCAACTGCTGTGGTTATCAGTCCCCTAGAACTTAGAACTACTTAAAACTAACTAACCTAAGGACATCACACACATCCATGCCCGAGGCAGGATTCGAACCTGCGACCGTAGCAGTCCCACGGTTCCGGACTGCGCGCCTAGAACCGCGAGACCACCGCGGCCGGCTTGCTACGGAGGAAGCGTGAGTTTTACGAGCAAGAAAAACAATTTGTTTTTGTTCATGGGCATGCGTCGATTCATGCCGATAAAGTTTTAGAGCGTACCTCGAAAACTCTAGGACTCAGTGAAAGAACAGTTATAAGGAAAGGGGTGCTACTTCAAGACTTACAAGACAGTGAAGTAAAGATTGTGGAAGAAAGCCCCTGTGGAAGAAACAGTGTGTTTTTAAGTACTCCGGGCAAGACAAAAAAAAAAGGAGCCTCGTCCTGTTATAGATATTGATTCTTTCTAATCCGATGCAATTCGTCGGCACATATACGGATACTATAAAAGGAAAGAATAACCGACAATAGCGAAGTTGCTAATTTCTTTAAAAGAAAGTGAACTTTTCTCAAGGGGGAAAACGTCACTTAAGATGATATTAAAAAGTATGGGCAGCCGTTTTAAAAAGTTAGATGGACGAAACTGTTACTAGAAAAAGCTCATGTCGTTACAGCTCGTACCATTTTATTATACAAAATTGTAGGAAAGAACATACACTCAGTCATATGGTTAAGCGAAACCTGGGTCAATGCTGGAGAATCAGTTGCGAAATGCTGGACAGATGATACTCCGAATAGCAGCGATCATCAGCCAACAGGAGAAGGATCCCGATTAAATGTGGCCCATGCAGGATCTTCAAACGGCGTTGTGCCTGAAGGTCTTCTCGTTTTTCGATCGACAAAAACCGGTGACTATCATGAGGATATAGACCACCCACGATTTCTACAGTGGTTTAAAAATTTGTTGCTCCAGTTTAGTGTTACGACAGTTTTTGTGATGGACAATGCACCGTACCATTCCGTGATTTTAGATAGAACTCCCACCACTAGTGACCTTAAAGAAACTATGGTGCAGTGGTTGCAGGCGAGAGACATTGCTGCGGACATGAGCATGACAAAGCTGTTATACTCGCTCGTGAAACAAAATAAGCCTATGACGCCTAAATACGTTGTAGATGAAATTGCAAGCGAACAGGGTCACTTGGTAATTAGGCTGCCGTCTTATCACTGTCATTTTAATCCAATTGAATTGGTTTGGAGTGAAGTCAAGGCGTAAATTAGAAGTAACAACAAGACTTTTACTATAACAGAAGTGGAAAGACTGCTACGTGAAGGTCTTGCTACTGTAGACGCTACCTCATGGAGGAAAAAAGTAGAACATGTTGCTACACTAATAAGAGAAGCACAGACTATAGATGGCATTATAAATGAAAACGAGCAATAAATGATTCCTCTTAATGATGACGAAGACAACGGTTTTGGCGCCGGTTCCGATGACAGTGAAGGAGAATTGGATGGGATTGCGCCATTGACAACGTAAATTGGTGAGTGTAAATGTATACAGAGTTAATTCTTTTTCTTTCTGCAATCGGGTAGGCTATGCATGTTTTGCTTTATTTCTTTCTATGAGTGTGGATAGCGTGTTATTTGATATGCTTAGATTACATTATTATACGACGTTTTACATGCAGCTATTACTGTCACAATTTGGAACGACTTTTCGTAGATATTGTCATTAACTTCGGATGTTTTTATTTCCCGGTTTAATATACCATCAAACGCTTAGTCCCCGTCGTCGTTCTCTCCATTGTTAGAAGAACGTACTTTGTTGCACTTACGTATAAACGTTGATTATAACTTACATTTACAAAACGTACTTAGGAGTTGTGGGCGTGTGCGGTGGCAGCTATCGCAACCTCGCAATCGCAGAGTAGCCAACCACACGCGAGCTGTCAAGTGACATGTTTCACCAGCCCGGGTATAGGTTTCCATCCGCTGTTTATTTTTCCTCTGCAACAATCCAAAATTTCCAATGTTTTTTGGCGTACTGGAGAAAAATAGACCGCGGATGGAAACCTGTGACCGAAACCGTCATCCACCGAGGAAACAGGGCATCACATTCATAGGAGACAAGGCCTGTCTACGCAGCAACTAGCTCCATCTTCTCCACTGGTGATCGTGGCAGTGGGTCGCAATCACTGAATAACGAACAACGTTGCGAGACGTGCCGCCTGCGGTCCGTCAGCGTACAAAGTTCATGTTTTCTGCCGAAGGGATCACCTAATTGTAGGCTCTATGCACTATAGCGTAGTAGGATACGTTTCTGGACACGGGTTCCTATGCTCCATGTGTTCCTCAAGGCACCCTCTGCAACCCGTCGAAGTTTGTCGCAACATTTCTGGGACACTCTGTATAGGACTGATATGCTGCTACATCTTACATGTGCTACTGATCAGCTGCTTCACAGCAGAAGTATTCTTGCAATCATGGCACCCCTCTTCATTCAAAGAAATCTGTCTAAGAGCCACCGCGATCTTGGTGATAATTAACAATCATTAATTGAAATGATTAATATCAAAATCAAAATAAACCAATAATACCTGCCTACCTAAAAAATGACATGATCATATTTCCGGTTCTTCCTCTCTCTCGAGGGCAAATAAATAGCTACCATGAAAATTTTATCACTTATCACCTAGTAACTAATTGTGAAACAAAATATGACTTTTCCATTTAATTAGTTTTGCTTGAATTATAGCTGAATAATTATATTAAAGCCTCCAGACCTTTGCGTGTCACAGAAACGTAGTACTGCTGGCTCCTTCATTCTTGGGAATTCTTCCAACACAATCTGAATGAAGCCGTCGTCTTATGAGCTCATCACATAAATTCTTATAAGTTCATAACATGACCATTTCACTCATCCACTCAGGTTTTTTTTTTTTTTTCTCGGATTCACCATTCTCCACTGAAAGGATCCTTTACTGATACAAAAAAAATTTGTTAGCATTTTTCTCTCAAATATGATAAGGGCTTCATCTTTTTTGTGGTGTAAATTTACAGAGATCAGATAACTGTACACTTAATACTTTCTTTGACGCAACGATGGTAGGGTATACTGATCTCCCATGGTGAAGTGATGAATAAAGCGTGTCGAATTTAAAGGAGCACAAAATCTTAAAGACTGACGACGTTATACTGAAGCTCGAAACGTAGCGCAGACTTCAATGCGAGGTACTTTTAATAGCGTCCATATCGAAACTTTGTCTTTAAATCTGACACAAAATCCAAATAGATTCTGGTCGTATGTGATATACACCGATCAATACCTTCACTGCGCGATACCAATGATAATATTACCGATAACAGTACCCGCTAAGTCGGAGTTATTAAAACACAGCTTTCCGAAATTGCTTCACTAAAGGAGATGATGTAAACATTCCAGAATTCGAATCGAGAACAATTACCAACATGAGTAGCTTTGAAGTAGATATCCTCGTTGTAGGAAGCAGCTTAAAGCACTCAATAAAGGCAAGTCTTACGGTCCAGATAGCATACCAGTAAGATTCTTTTCAGAGTATGCTGATACAATAGCCCCATAATTAGCAATCATAAACAATAGCTCGCTTCTCGAAATATTTACAGATCACACCAATACTCAACAAAGGAAATAGGAGTAATCCGCTGAATTTCAAACTCATAGGACTAATGCCAATTTGCAGCAAGATTTTGGAACACATACTGTGTTCGAACATTATGAATTATCTCGAAGGTAATGATCTATTGACACAGGGTCAACACGGATTCAGAAAAAAAATAGTTCTTGTCAAACATAAGTAGCTCTTTGTTCGCACGAGTGCTATCGACAGGGATCTCAAACTGACTCTATATTTCTAGTTTTACAGAAGGCTTTTGACAGTGTTCCTCACGAGGTACTTCTGATAAAATTGCATACCTATGGAGTATCGCTTCAGCTGCGCGACTGGACTCGTGATTTCCTGTCAGAAAGCTCACATAAGAAGTAATCGACAAAAAATCATCGAGTGTAACAAAAGTGATATCCTGCGTTCCCCGAGGAAGTGTTAGAGGCCCTCTGCTGAGCAGCCATATTTAATTGTTTGCAGATGATGCTGTCATTTACCGTCTAGTCATATTATCAGAAGATCAAACGCAATATCAAAACGCACACGATATATGTGTGGTGTGAAAAGTAGCATTTCTTTCTCAGTAAGGAAAATTATGAGTTCATCCACATGAGTACATAAAGAGATCGTTAAATTTCGTTTATTCGCTAAATCACACAAGTTTAAATGCGGTCAATTCGCATAAAAACCCAAGAATTACAACCTACGAAATACAATCACGAACAAAACACAACGGTCACACAGATAATGTTGCGGGGAAGGCAAGCCAAAGACTACGGTTTATTGGCAGAACGCACAGAAGATTCAACACGTCTACAAAAGAGACTGCCTACATTACGCTTGCGTGTACTTCTGCTAGAATATTATTGACGGACGATATCGAAAAAGTTCAAAGAAGGGCTGCTTGTTCTGTATTATTGCGGAGTAGGGAAGAGTGTGTCAATGTCGCCAACCTACATAGAAGATAGGATTATCAGAGCTCGAACGGAAAGAGTTTAAGCGCTCACTTTTCCCACGCACTGTTCGGGAGTGGAACGGAGAGAAATAGTCTGAAGGTGGTTCGAAGAACCCTCTGCCAGGCTCTTCAGTGTGAACGGCAGGGACGTCATGTAGATATAGATGTTGACATAGACGCAGGAACAGTAGGAACCGATGACCTCGCTGTTTGGTCCCCTCCCCCAACTCAACCAGCCAACCAAGCAACCAGTAATCACAGTAAATGTTTTACATCGTTACACAGTATCGGTCGCCATTGGATATCACCAGAATTAGAAAAGAAAAAGAAAAGCCCACCATATCATTTTGTCAACTTTACGTATATGGAACAACACAAAAAAGAAAACAACTAGTTTTCATACCTACTGAAAGCAGTATCTGATGGGCACCAAATAACGCCTTATCAGACTGAATGATCGCGTAGAACTAGTGTTATATGAGAATCCCATTCGTTACGCGCAGAGTTCAGGGTGCAGAGTTGTCAAAGTTTGCAGTAATGGTTTAATTGAACATTACCTTTTAACAAAATATCTTTTTCAATAGTCTGTAAGGAGAAAATGTCTTTCTAAAGGACTTTTATGAGAAGCTTAAACACAAATGATATATAAAGACGAGAGGTAGTATCAAGAACATATTCTACAACCTTTTGATAGAATTATTGTGGTATAAAGATTTACAAAACATTCAAAATTTTGTAAACAGGGAATATACTCAGTAATAATTAAGCGTAGGTTTTGACAAGATGATGGTATACAGGGTGCTCCATTGATAGTGCCCGGGCCAAATATCTAACGAAATAAGCATCAAACGAAGAAACTACAAAGAACGAAACTTGTCTAGCTTAAAGGGGTAAACCAGATGACGCTATGGTTGGCCCGCTAGATGCCGATGCCATAGGTCAAACGGATATCAAATGCGTTTTTTTTAAATATGAACCCCCATTTTTTCTTACATATTCGTGCAGTACGTAAAGAAATATGAATGTTTTAGTTGGACCACTTTTTTCGCTTTGTGGTAGATGGCGCTGTAATAGTCACAAACGTATAAGTACGTGGTAAAATGGACCGTTTACCAATTGCGGAAAAGGTCGATATCGTGTTGATGTAGGGCTATTGTGATCAAAATGCCCAACGGGCGTGTGCTATGTATGCTGCTCGGTATCCAGGACGACATCATCCAAGTGTCCGGACCGTTCGCTGGATAGTTACGTTATTTAAGGAAAGAGGAAGTGTTCAGCCACATGTGAAACGTCAACCACGACCTGCAACAAATGATGATTCCCAAGTAGGTGTTTTAGCTGCTGTCGCGGATAATCTGCACATCAGTAGCAGACAAATTGCGCGAGGATCGGGAATCTCAAAAACTTCGGTGTTGAGAATGTTACATCAACATCGATTACACCTGTACCATATTTTTATGCACCAGGAATTGCATGGCAACGACTTTGAACGTCGTGTACAGTTCTGCCACTGGGCACAAGAGAAATTACGGAACGATGACCGAGCGAGGTGGCGCAGTGCTTAGATACTGGACTCGCATTCGGGAGGACGACGGTTCAATCCCGCGTCCGGCCATCCTGATTTAGGTTTTCCGTGATTTCCCTAAATCACTCCAGGCAAATGCCGGGATGGTTCCTCTGAAAGGGCACGGCCGACTTCCTTCCCCATCCTTCCCTAATCCGATGAGACCGATGACTACGCTGTCTGGTCTCCTTCCCCAAACCAACCAACGGAACGATGACAGATTTTTTGCACGCGTTCTATTTAGCGACGAAGCGTCGTTCACCAACAGCGGTAACGTAAACCGGCATAATATGCACTATTGGGTAACGGAAAATCCACGATGGCTGCGACAAGTGGAACATCAGCGACCTTGGTGCGTTAATGCGTGGTGCGGCATTATGGGAGGAAGGATAATTGGCCCCCTTTTTATTGATGGCAATCTAAATGGTGCAATGTATGCTGATTTCCTACGTAATTTTCTACCGATGTTACTACAAGATGTTCCACTGCATGACAGAATGGCGATGTACATCCAACATGATGGATGTCCGGCACATAGCTCGCGTGAGGTTGAAGCGGTATTGAATAGTATATTTCATGACAGGTAGATTGGTCGTCCAAGCACCATACCATGGCCCGCACGTTCATCGGATCTGACGTCCCCGGGTTTCTTACTCCGGGGAAAGTTGAAGGATATTTGCTATCGTGATCCACCGACAACGCCTGACAACATGCGTCAGCGCATTGTCATTGCATGTGCGAACATTACGGAATGCCAATTACTTGCTGTTGAGAGGAATGTCGTTACACGTGTTGCCAAATGTATTGATGTTGTCGGACATCATTTTGAGCATTTATTGCATTAATGTGGTATTTACAGGTAATCACGTCGTAACAGCATGTGTACTGAGAAATGATAAGTTCACAAAGGTACATGTACCACATTGGAACAACCGAAATAAAATGTTCAAACGTACCTACGTTCTGTATTTTAATTTAAGAAACCTACCTGTTACCAACTGTTCGTCTAAAATTGTGAGCCATATGTTTGTGACTATTACAGCGCCATCTATCACAAAGCGAAAAAAGTGGTACAACTAAAACATTCATATTTCTTTACGGACTGCACGAATATGCAAGAAAAAATGGGGGTTCCTATTTAAGAAAACGCAGCTGATATCCGTTTGACCTATGGCAGCGCCATCTACCGGGCCAACCATAGCGCCGTCTGGTTTCCCCCTTCAAGCTAGACAAGATTCGTTCTTTGTAGTTTTTTCGATTGACGCTTATTTCGTGAGATATTTGGCCCGGTCACGATCAATGGACCACCGTGTACATTGTGATACTTGGAGTTAAAATAAAATTAATTCCACAAAGAAGATGGAGCAGGATGCCTCGATACTTTAACGTTAGGAAGCGCTCGTGTACCGAACGCACAGCGTGCTAGGAGACAATAATTCATTGGGAAGGAGTCGCTGGGTGGACCACTGCTGCGGTCACCACAGCAAGAGAGCGCCGCAGAAAGAGCGTATAGTCCTCAGTAAACATTCACCTCAGTATATCGTCAAATGCACTACCGGAAAAATAATGAAACGCCCTCAGTGAGAAAGTCATTTTATCGACAAGTGAGGTGACAGGTAGTTCATTTTTGAAGGAGAATGTGGTATGAAATTTAGACTAAATTAAACACACACATACAACGAAGCGCCAAGGAAAATGGTACAGGTATGGGTATTCAAATGCAGAGATATGGAAACAGGCAGAACACAGCGTTGCGGTCGGCAACGCCTATATAAGACAACAAGCGTCTGGCACGGTTGTTAGATAATTTACTTCTGCTGCAATGGCAGGTTATCAACATTTAAGTGAGTTTGAACGTGGTGTTATAGTCGGCGCACTAGCGGTACGACACAGCATCTCGTAGGTAGCGATGAAGTGGAGATTTTCCCGTACGACCATTTCGCGAGTGTACCGTGAATATCAGGAATCCGGTAAAACATCAAATCTCCGATATCGCTGCGGCCGGAAAAAGATCGTGCAAAAATGGGGCCAACGACGATTGAAGAGAATCGTTCAAAAAAGTCCAACCCTTCCGCAAATTGCTGTAGATTTCAATGTTGGCTCATCAACAAGCGTAAGAGTGCGAACAATTCATCAAAACATCATCGATATGGGTTTTTGGAGCCGAAGGCCCTCTCGTGTACCCTTGACTGCACACACAAAGCTTCGCGCTTCGCCTGGGCTCGTCGACAGCGGCATTGGACTGTTGGTAACTGGAAATATGTTGCCTGGTCAGATGAGTCTCTTTTCAGATTGTATCGAACTGATGGACGGATATGGAGATAACCATGAATCCATGGACCCTGCATGTCAGCAGGGGAGTGTTCAAGTTGTTGGAGGCTTTGTAATGTTGTGGGGCGTGTGCAGTTGGAGTGATATTATGGGACCCTTAATACGTCTAGATTCGATTCTGACAGGTGACACCTGTCTGATCACCTGGATCCATTCCTGTCCATTGTGCATTCCGACGGACTTGGGAAATTCAAACAGGACAATGTGACACCCCAAATGTCCAGAATTGCTACAGAGTGTCTCCAGCAACATTCTTCCGAGTTTAAATACTTCCGCTGGCCATCAAACTTCTTAGACATGAAAATTATTGAGGATATCTGGGATGCCTTGCAATGCACTGTTGAGAAGAGATCTCCACCCTCTCGTACTCTTATTGGTTTATGGACAGCCCTGCAGGACCTATGGTGTCTGTTCCCTACAACACTACTTTAGACATTAGTCGAGTCGATGCCACGCCGTGTTGCTGCACTTCTGATTGCTCGCGGGGGTCCTACTCGATATTAGGCAGGTGTACCAGTTTCTTTGGTTCTTCAGTGTAATATAAAGGGTGCCCAAACAGTTGCCTCAGTACACTGTATCCCCTTTGTGGTGTCACCGCCAGACACCACAATTGCTAGGTGGTAGCCTTTAAATCGGCCGCGGTCCGTTAGTATATGTCGGACCCGCGTGTCGCCACTGTCAGTGATTGCAGACCGAGCGACGCCACACGGCAGGTCTAGAGAGACTTCCTAGCACTCGCCCCAGTTGTACAGCCGACTTTGCTAGCGATGGTTCACTGACAAATTACGCTCTCATTTGCCGAGACGATAGTTAGCATAGCCTTCAGCTACGTCATTTGCTACGACCTAGCAAGGCGCCATTATCATTTGATATTTATCTTGTGATGCATGTACCGTCAGACCGATGTTCACCAATTATGGATTTAAGTTAAGTATTCCAGAAGCTCCGTACTTTATTTACTAGACTCAACTCCTTTAACTGTTCCAGACCTCACGCCAGCCTGCGTGAGCTTAAACGCGTGCCTTTCGGCTATCTCCTAGTGGCTTGGCTGTCTTGCCAAGTCACAACACCCTTCTCTGGTGACAACGCAGGCGAGTACTCTATCATCCTGACGACCATAAAGGTGCCGGAAGACTTCCCGCGATTTTTTCCTCCGCGTGTTGTGCCTTCTGTTGCAATTCGACAATTGTTCTTGTAGGCCCTGGAGAACGAGTTAGTTCCTGTTTTTTCATGTCCCATACGTGTCCAATTGGCGAGCGCTATATTCATCTTTCTGTCCAGGACAGCTGTTGTACAACGCGAAGAGCACATTGCGTCAAAGGAACCGTACGTAAGCGTTCAATGTGAATGACGTTCCATTGGTCACCGTTGCTCGCACATTGCGTCGATCTTAACATGCGTCTACACTACGCCGAAGCCCAGAACATGACCTCCAGGTACTGGAATGTTCCGCAGACCACTGTTGAAAGCAGTGACACACCGCTTATACTGCATGCCAAACTTGTGCAGCAATTTATCGATACGACCATCCAGCTTTTCGGAGGCCAACAAGCCGACTGCGTTCAAGTGGCTGAAGGGACTCAACAGTAGTACACATTTGTACCCTAGAAAGAATGTTGTAAACACTTTTCACCTATAGAATCAGCACATTTACTGCCTGCGGAGTCAAAACGAAAGGTTCACAAAGGAGCCTCCTGAGCGGCATCCGATCGCCGATGACCGTGACATTTGAATCACAAACACCATAAGTGTTCACTACGCACATACTATTTTCTGGTGGCTCTGAAAACAGCCCTTAAGGGTGAAACATTTTCTTCATTGAAATAAGGGACCGTGGGGAATTCGTTTTATCCATGAATGAGGTTATCATGTTCCTATCTTCTCATCGTGTGAACTTCAAGTTCTTCTAGAACGTCAAGATCCTACTCTTCTTTTCTGTATTTAGAATTTGGAGTTTTTTTTAAGCTGTGCTAATGAAACACCCCTTCTTTCCAGTGTATAGATAAAATGCTTGATAAAATGTATATTGAACGACCTGGCACTATATTTCTCAAATCCCGGATTTTTCAGGTTTATGTTTCAATAATGAGTTAGAGGTCCGCCTTCTTGCAAAAACACATTTTTTTTTGTTTTGTTTAACACCGAAACATATTTTTCACCGCAGTTGTGGTATGTCGAGTGTCCTTTTCTTTTGTTATTTCTTTTTTTACATTACTACAACAAAAGAGCCTATTGAAGATGCCACATCTGTGATGAAACAGGCATGGCGATTAAACAGAATAAATATTGTGATCTTGAAAGAAGGCGAACCCTCTCTTAACTCATTATTATTTTCTGCAAGTACTGGAACAGAGCTGAAAACTCCATTATGATAATTACCTGTTTAAATTACAGTATCTTATTTTTCAGGTTATTGGTTGTTCTGAAAGCAATATTAGTTTCTTTCTTACGCTAGATGTTGTCCGATGTGCTGCCGGTGTACATCGTCACGGTTAACTTTTTGTTTTTAGGTTTCTTTTTTACTTTGGGGTGTCTTTGTTCTTTGAAATTTTATTGAATATCTCAACCATTGTTTTCGGTTTATACATGACGGTGACTGCGAACTGACGCAAAATACTCATTTATCTCTTTATTTCTGTATAGTTTAATGACATTCTTGTTATTATGTGGATCATTAATAAAATTATGCGCATCTGCGCTGCAGTAGCTCGATGGATTCAGCATTAATAGTGACATCAGTGCGGGTCGGCTTCCTATATATATTCCAGAACTGTGCCTTCTGTTTGTGTTACAAATTGACAAATCCAAGAAATTAAATTCGTCGTTTATTTAAAATTCTATTTAGAATTCTATAGTGTACGTAATTGTCGTGTACGTTGCACCCAGGTAGGTACTTATTTCCACTATTTGTGTTTTGTTGCCATTATAAAGAATAATGGAGTTCCCCACATACCATATGTTACAGAAATGTTATCCAGGATATCATTATTGGCACTAAAATGTGTTCCCTAGATGGTTACAAAATTTCTGATGAGGTTCCAGCTAAGCAATTGCCTATAGCCTGACCAACATATGGTGAATAGTATTTGTATAAAACAAAATAACCGTTGGAAAGAGCGAACTTTAACAGTTCGATTATCTGAGTAACTTCTTTTTGACTCATTTGATTGTGGTGTCATAAGTTCCTTCCAATAATATGAAGCCTTTCCTCAATAGGGATGTTCGTGTATAAATTTTCAGTGTCCATTGACGCAAAATTGCCTCTTTCTGGCATCAAAATACTCTTTGCTTCATGGGAATACGCTGTGCTGTCTCCTTTTTGATTTCATGTCTGGCGGAATTTATGTTGTTACGTACTGGCTGAATGGGTTTTGTTTTCCTGGAGTTTAATTTGCGCTTGCATCACTGGCGTCCTTCCATTCATATCTTTCAAACTAAGTTTCTCTTTGCTTGAAAAGAGCAAATTCAGTTTATCTATTTTCCTTTTTAGCTCTTTTATGGAAGTTGGTTGTAGGGTCTTTCTTTAATTCTAGAATATTATTTTGGTTTAGCAAAATTCTCTGTTTTTCTTATATAGTCTCCCCACCATGCATTAAAACATGCTTGTTTCTTTGACCCAATTTATCCGTGAGAAGGTTTTTATTCATTTCGTTTAGAATAGTGTTTTCATATTTTTCTCTTTGTGATAAACGTTGCAGATATATCAGACATACTTATTTTCTATTTTTGCATTATATTTCTCGGAATTATTCCTCATAGCTAACTCACTGGTCACTTTAACGTCAGCTGTCGTATTTTGAATTGTGTTACTGTCCTCTTTCTTACTAACATTGTATTGTAGTCCTCCATTCAAAAGTTTTTTTTTCTCTTTTTAAAAATTTATATGTTTAGAAATGTATTAATCTGCTGGAGTTTTTTGGTGCAGTCTGATTCTGCTTTCAGTCAGAATCAAAAATAATGCGCGTTTAATTTTTATACTGTTCCATATAAGTGGAATTGACAAACTAAAATATATTTGTTCCATGTTTCTTGTGGTGCCGATTTTTTACGGCAGATGTGTATAAATTGCAAAAGAAAAATATCATGTACTATTTCAGGACTCCCACTGAAGATACCATGTAAATAAAGTGAGATGCGTCTGGATGCGCAAGTAAAATAAAAGAAATTATTTGCAGTATGTAAAAGGCGTTTACGTTTTAAATTACTTCAATTTTTTTTCTTTCCTGGTTCTGACGATAGCCAATGATGACAGATACTGGTTACCAATATACATTTTCTGTCATTCCGACAGAGAAAATATTAAGTGTAAAATTTAGAAAAGGTCAGTCAGTATCTCAACGACAATTTTTTTAAATAAAAGTATTCTCTATTTACAATACTTTAATGTATTTGATTTTTGAAAAATCCCTGTACTGCAAACAGTCAGCGAGCAACCTTTCCTGCCCAAAACATGACGCACTAGAAATTTATGCAAAGCTTACAAGACTGCATAAAGCAATAAGCGAATTCTCAGATTAACGAGCAGTACTCAAGATTCGATTGAGCAATGGTTTTTGTATGGATATTTCTTTCATAGATGTATTGCATTTCCTTAAGTTTCTTCCAGTTAATCTCATACTGGCATCAGTTTTTCCTACAACCAGTTTTATGTGATCACTTCGAACTGATACTCAAGGTATTTTAACGGTGTTGCTGTTTCCAGTGATTTACAGCTCATAATGTAATGAAACAATAACTAGTCGTTCAAACTATTTGCGTGCAGTTCGTTTCATTTACTTACGTTAAGAGTCCACTATCAGTCCCTGCACAAAGAATCAATGGATCCTCTGCTTGTACTCCTCCAGCTCTCTACACCTTACTACATTCGTGCCTTCGAATGATACAACTCAGAATCTCCCAGAAAAAGTCGACTGACAAATCCCAAATTAGGACGATGTTGATCACCTTTTTCATCAGTAAGGGCTTGATCGATGATGAATTTATACCCTTGGGAAGCGTGGAAGGCGATGGTCACCACGCCATCGACTGTGGCTTGGTCTGCGGATGGTAATGGTAGCACCTTCTCTTCTCCTGTAATGATGCCGATATCCAACAACGCGTGACCACCGTGCTCAGAGCGATTCAACAAGAAGGTTTGTTGACAATTTCCAACAGATTTACAACTGATGTCAGAAGTGTGTTGTAGGTAATGGTGATTACTTTGAAGGCCGGTGAAGATATTATGTTTGTAACTCTGGTTACCTTTATTTTCTCAAATCATTCACCAGAGTTTTCAGAAGTACCTTGTATTATTTACATGTACGCTGATGAGTCAAAATATGATGACCATCTGCTTAATAGAGTGTTGATCCACCACTGGAACGCAATACAGCACCGGTTCCGTGTGACATGGATTTGACAAGCCCTTGGTAGTTTCCCAGAGATATCGGCCGGTGTTTTGTGGGTGAGCAGCTGGCGCCTCATAGGATACCAGGTGCTCCATCGGATTCACATCAGGATAATTTAGTGGCCAAGAAATCAACGTGAATTCAATATTATTATCCTTAAATCATTGTAGCACGATTCTGGCTTTGTGACATGGATAGTTTTACTGCTAGAAGATGCCGTCATCGGCGGGGAAGACATTAAGCAGGAAGGGATACAGGTGGTCCACAGTTGTCATAGTCTTGTCGATAACTACCCACAGGTCTCTTGCCCATAGTATAATACTGCCCGCACCACCCTGCATCTGTAGCTGCATGTTTCGAGAAGGCGTTTACCTGGATCAAGGCGTATCCAGGTATGACCACCAGCCTGGTGTAACAAGAAAGGCAATTCATCTGACGTTTCAATTGATCCACAGTCCAGTCTCGATGATCCAGTGCCTACTGCAGTCATAATTGACAGTGTCATTGGAACAACACTGGAATACGAAGGTGTCATGTGTTGTGGAGCCCCATGTTCAACCATGTGCATTGAACGACGTGCTCCCAAAACTTACGTGTGAAACAGCATTGTACACTATCATCATATGTGCCGTATACATCCGCCATCGTGCTTTACAGAGTGGGCTACCTTGCGACCTTCATGTTCTGTGATGAGGCGTGGAAGTCCAACATCTTGTCACGTGACTGTAATGTCAACCACAGTCTAGTTCCCAGGCGCTGTGCCGTAACAGTCTCCTCTTCTAGGTTTTCTGCCGAGTTGCTTGTTTCCATTTTACGCTTAATAATAATGATAATAATAATAATACTATGGAAGGAAGAACAGAGGAGAACACCCACAAACACACCATTGATCAGTCACGTCGCGACAATCTGCTCTTTTTTAAAGTCAATTATATCAGTAGATTTCTCCATTTGCGGCCTGTATCGTGACTAGAATCTTCTCCATTCTTCTCTGCTATGCTTACATAATTTCCTTACTGCGACTTGTGTCTGCAACGAGGGGACAACAACCAACATATGACGTAACACTAGTTCCCTTGGCCGCCATACACCGTGAACCCCCAGCTATATCTGATTCCAGGAGGAAATCAGAATGTCAATGAAAGGGTACTCACTAAAGCCTTTAATTTTGTCATGCGTTATCGAGATATTGAGTGTTTGTAACAGGCAGTTATGAAGTATTAAACTGATCTGGAACAGTAACTCACTCTCCAATAGAGACGATCGCTGGCACTCGTAAAACCTGCAGTGCAGGGGCAGCTAAGAATTCGACTTGTGAGCCATGCCCTGCCTCGAGCGCCAAGCGCTCAGCGTCGCTGCACACTTCCCCCACTGCCACGCCACACCGTGAGTGGGAAACACCGTGGCCGGCCAAAGTGGCCGTGCGGTTAAAGGCGCTGCAGTCTGGAACCGCAAGACCGCTACGGTCGCAGGTTCGAATCCTGCCTCGGGCATGGATGTTTGTGATGTCCTTAGGTTAGTTAGGTTTAACTAGTTCTAAGTTCTAGGGGACTAATGACCTCAGCAGTTGAGTCCCATAGTGCTCAGAGCCATTTGAACCATTTTGGAAACACCGTAATGGTACTGTATACGACTGTATACTGTATACGACTTGATTTCATATTTCTCAACAATATATATCAAAAACGAAAGAAGTTTTCAAAATTATTTAATTATTTTTGGTGCGCTGAAGATCTAATATAATTTTTACCTGGTACAAACTGCTGGGATATGGACAGGCACAGACGATTTCACAGATTTTCGAACTAAGCTTGCCGCTTAATAGTGACTTATTTAGTTTCATAATCGAAAAAATGTCTTTCACACACACAAATGTAGCTTTTTTGCAGTCTCACAACGGAGACGTGGCAATTCTATTTGTCGAAAGCAAGGTAGACATCCTGTAAAGGTTTAACGTAAAAGGATTTGTCTTTAAAATGGAAATTACCTTGCAGATCAGTCATCTACATCCACACCTGCATAGGGACGCTTTCAACTGAAATGGCAGATGGTCCCGATACCATTTCTAAAACTGATGTAAGATTGGCAGTGTCCTCAAAATGTTTAGGAAACTATCCTTGTAACTCAAAAAATGGGTCAAATGGCTCTGAGCACTATGGGACTCAACATCTTAGGTCATAAGTCCCCTAGAACTTAGAACTACTTAAACCTAACTAACCTGAGGACATCACACACACCCATGCCCGAAGCAGGATTCGAACCTGCGACCGCAGCAGTCCCGCGGTTCCGGACTGCAGCGCCAGAACCGCTAGACCACCGCTGCCGGCTATCCTTGTAACTATTTGAAGGCCAAAATGAATTCTTCAAACCTCGTTTTCGTTAACGGTACTGACCCTAGGGAACTGGACTGTGTTTGTCAGAATGTGTTCCCTCTACAATGCGATATTCTTTCTAAATTCCTCCCCATCAAATCAGAAAGAAGTTGATTCTCACCTCATAGTGCCTCACTATGACCAGTGTCCAGTTAAGTCCACTCAAAATGCGAGGTCTGCAATCAAATGGTTCAAATGGTTCAAATGGCTCAAATGGTTCAAATGGCTCAAATGGTTCAAATGGCTCTAAGCACTTTGGGACTTAACATCTGAGGTCATCAGTCCCCTAAACTTAGAACTACTTAAACATAACTAACCTAAGGACATGACACACATCCATGCCCGAGGCAGGATTCGAACCTGCGACCGTAGCAGCAGCTCGGTTCCGGACTGAACTGCCTAGAACCGTTCGGTCACATCGGCCGGCAGGTCTGCAATCAATTTCGGATGTGTTAATTTTCGTTCCTGCATCTCTTTTTCCTTCATAGACGCAACAATAGCGAGTTTTAAATCAAAAAATCGTTCCACACATGCTCCTTGACTTAACTAACATACTTTGCAGTAAGACACATATCAAAAAAAGTTTTGCAACACTTCGGTTCCCATAAATCCTGAAGATGGACGTTGACATTGGATATTATATCACAGATACAGTACCTCTGACTGTTCAGAGATGTCACTAAACCCGCCCAAAGATGTAAACAACCATGCATGAGTAGCACCTACTAGACGGAGGGGTTCCGACAGCCGATCTGTTCCAGTCATTCCACCAAGAAGGAGGTACACGGCTCGTGTTGTCTGTAGTGGAGGGCTACTACTGCAGTGGATGACTGCTACCTACGGATTACGGCTCGGAGGAACCCTGACAGCAACGGTACCATGTTGAATAATGCTTTTCGTGCAGCCACAGGACGTCGTTTTACGACTCGAACTGTGCAAAGTAGGATGCATGATGCTCAACTTCACTCCCGAATTCCATCTTTGCAACCACGACACCATGCAGTGCGGTACAGATGGGCCCAACAACATGCCGAATGGACCGGTCAGGATTGAAATCACGTTCTCTTTACCGATGAGTGTCGCATATGCTTTCAACCAGACATTCGTCGGAGGCGTGTTTGGAGGCAACCAGGTCAGGCTTAACGCCTTAGATACACTGCCCAGCGACTGCAGCAAGTTGGAGGTTCCCTGCTGTTTGGGGTAGCATTATGTGGGGCAGATGTACGCCGCTGGTGGTTATGGAAGACGCCATAAGGGCCCTACGATGCGTGAATACCATCCTCCGACTGATAGTGCAACCATATGGGCAGCATATTGGCGAGGCATTCGTCTTCATGGACGACAACTCGCGCCCCCATCGTGCACATCTTGTGAATGACTTCCTTCAGGTTAACGACATCGCTTGACTAGAGTGGCCAGCATGTTCTCCAGACAAGAACCCTATCGCACATGCCTGGGATAGATTGAAAAGGGTTATTTACGGACGACGTGAGCCACCAACCACTCTGAGGGATCTACGCCGAATCGCTGTTGAGGAGTGGGACAATGTGGACCAACATTGCCTTAATGAACTTGTGGATAGTATGCCACGACGAATACAGGCATGCATTAATGAAAGAGATAGTGCTACTGGGTATTAGAGGTACCGGTGTGTACAGCAATCTGAGCCACCATCTCTGAAGGTCGCGCTGTATGGTGGTACAACATGCAATGTGTGGTTTTCATGAGCAATAGGAAGGGCGAAAATGATGTTTATGTTGATCTCTGTTACAATTTTCTGTACAGCTTCCGGAAGTCTCGGAACCGAGGTGACGTAATTTTTTTTTATGTGTTTATATAAAGTCTCCATATTCATTGTTTAGGTCTATTGAAAACTGTTGTAACTGACGTTGGATTAATGAGTGCGATTTCAGTAAATTTACTATTCATGCCATCAATTCCTTCACGTGCCGATGCCTGCAAATTTGGTACACAGTGCTTCTTACTGTACAGAACAATGAATCCTGTCTGTACATTGTTGTAATTTTTTGCTCTTTGATTGTGAACCAAATTTTTAATTCTTTCTGCACAGTACTGGAATGTCATTTCACAGCAAACTTGCCGTGCCCGTCACTTATGTGATTTCATAATACAAATTGTGTATTCTCATGCCGACCGGAGTGGCCGTGCGGTTCTAGGCGCTACAGTCTGGAACCGAGCGACCGCTACGGTCGCAGGTTCGAATCCTGCCTCGGGCATGGATGTGTGTGGTGTCCTTGGGTTAGTTAGGTTTAATTATTTCTAAGTTCTAGGTGACTGATGACCTCAAAAGTTAAGTCGCATAGTGCTCAGAGCCATTTGAACCATTTGTATTCTCATCCCTCTCTTCTGTCGTTCCTATCTATTTTAGAGGCTGTGAAGATAGAATGCTAGACTGCCTCTTTTTGTGCAGATAGTCACTGAACCTGTGGACATGCTTCATGCCACGAACAAATAGCGAAGGGAACACTTCGCTGACACCGTGATTCTGCTAAACTGAGGAAAGTCGTGCCGACAGAAAAATTCCACACCGCAAATGTCGCGCTGCACCGGGCACTTCCGAGAAGGACCGAACAAACCCGAGACAGGCCAAGGTTCGACCGGCACGCGTCTCGTACGCCCGGCACACATGAAGTCGGGTACAGCTTTGCCGGCCCCGCTGCAGTGTCACGTGCGGTAGCACACGCCACAGGGTCCCTATAACGGAGGCCTCCGTGAAGGGAGGCCTGTGACTGCCTTGATTCCCACGAGAAAGAAAGGTCACGGCGCATACGTCGCAGCGCGTGACACTGCAGGTCTTACAAATGCCAATAGCTGCCTCCCGTGGGGAGCAGGTAACTATTTCAGACAAATTTAATAATTATTAACTCCGTGTTTAAATGCCTGCAAACTTTCGATAGCACATAACACAGATAAGACCTTTAGTGGCCGGCAGCGGTGGCCGTGCGGTTCTAGGCGCTGCAGTCCGGAACCGTGGGACTGCTACGGTCGCAGGTTCGAATCCTGCCTCGGGCATGGATGTGTGTGATGTCCTTAGGTTAGTTAGGTTTAAGTAGTTCTAAGTTCTAGTGGACTGATGACCTAAGATGTTAAGTCCCATAGTGCTCAGAGCCATTTGAACCAATTGACCTTTAGTGGGCACCTTTCTATTGGCATACTGGTTTTCCATGGGCCCTGCATAGGGCCGAGCGTTGGTGAAAGTGTGGCAGGCAAGGCAACTATTGTGACGCCACAAGTTCGTTGCGAGACCCATATTTCTCGTGAGCCCTGTACTGCCTCTAGTAGGTCACGACCTGAATATTACACATAGGCACAGGTGCAGGAACGAGCACAGGCATGATGGTGTTAGTTCACAGTGTCATTTCCAGTTGGAAATTTCGCTGCAGACGTGAGAACTGTTATTATACACTGCATAATTCACGCAGATTACGTAACAGTTGTGAACTGTTGTTTTAGCAGTATCACTGCAGTTCAGTTCAAAGGTTACTTACGAGTTTACTTCAGTTTCGAGCTTTTGTGAAACATGCAGCCCTGGAACCTGATCTTGAGTTAAAAATACGATTTTTATAGCACGTGGCAAAGGAATACAGACATTCTAAAACCAACAAACTGAAAAGAAAACATACACACACCACTTCACACAAACCTATGTCTATTTGGAAAATTTTAATTTAATGTCTACTGTTGGTTACAAGGCAGTTGTTCCTTATTTTAATATAATTATTTGTGAAAATATTTCCCAAAATGTGACATGTTTTTGAAATTATTTCTTTCGCATCTTTACCAAAAGTACATGTCTCTGAAATGCCATAACAGTCAACTTTCATTTCCGAAAGCTGTTTGAATACTTCCCTATGATTTGTGCTGCATAGAAACAAACATTCAAAATCATCAGATTCAAGCGTTTGAAATAATTTGTATCCTTCAACGACAATTTTAAATATGATATCAGATGGTTGCTTTAAGGCGCCTCTGCACAGATTGTTTATCCCACTTGCAGTGAAGTAATCAGCACTAACAAAAAGTGCTTTACATTTATCATATCCACTTACGAAATTTAATAAGCAGTGCCGTACATAACATCCGATGTAAAGCAGCACACGTGGATCATATTCGGAGATTACTACACACATAAAAAAAGTTTTGCTTTACCCCAGTTCCCTGAACTCCTGAAGATGGACGTTGACTGTGGATATTTTATCACAGATACAGTACCTTTGACTGTTCAGAGATGTCACTGAAACCACCCAAAGATGTAAACAATGATGCATGAGCAGGGCCTATTAGACGGAGGGGGTCCGACAGCCGACCTGTTCCAGTCATTCCACCAGGAAGGAGGGACACGGCTCGTGTTGTCTGTAGTTCAACCATGCCTAGACGGTCAGTTCCGCAGTTCGATCGCGCCCACATTGTTATTTTGTGCCAGGAAGGGCTCTCAACAAGGGAAATGTCCAGGCGTCTCGGAGTGAACCAAAGCGATGTTGTTCGGGCATGGAGGAGATACAGAGAGATAGGAACTGTCGATGACATGCATAGCTCAGGCCACCCAAGGGCTACTACTGCAGTGGATGACTGCTACCTACGGATTATGGCTCGGAGGAACCCTGACAGCAACGCCACCATGTTGAATAATGCTTTTCGTGCAGCCACAGGACGTCGTGTTACGACTCAAACTGTGTGCAGTAGGCTGCATGATGCACAACTTCACTCCCGGCGTCCATGGCGAGGTCCATCTTTGCAACCACGACACCATGCAGCGAGTTACAGATGGGCCCAACTGCATGCCGAATGGACCGCTCAGGATTGGCATCACTTTGTCTTCACCGATTAGTGTCGCATATGCCTTCAACCAGACAATCGTCGGAGACGTGTTTCGAGGCACCCGGTCAGGCTGAACGCCTTAGACACACTATCCAGCCTGTGCAGCAAGATGGAGGTTCCCTGCTGTTTTGGGGTGGCATTTTGTGGGGCCGATGTACGCCGCTAGTGGTCATGGAAGGCGCCATGACGGCTATACGATATGTGAACGCCATCCTCCGACGGACAGTGCAACCATATCAGAAGCATATTGGCGAAGCATTCGTCTTCATGGACGGCAGTTTGCGCCCCCATCGTGCACATCTTGTGAATGACTTCCTTCAGGATAACGACGTCGCTCGACTAGAGTGGCCAGCATGTTCTCCAGACATGAACTCTATCGAACATGTATGAGATAGATTGAAAAGGGCTATTTATGGACAACGTGACCCACCAACCACTCTGAGGGATCTACGCCGAATCGCCGTTGAGGAATGGGACAATCTGGACAAACAGTGCCTTGATGAACTTGTGGATAGTATGCCACGACGAATACAGGCATGCATCCATGTAAGAGGACGTGCTACTGGGTGTTAGAGGTACCGGTGTGTACAGCAATCTGGTCTACCACCTCTGAAGGTATCGCTGTATGGTGGTACAACATGCAATGTGTGGTTTTCATGAGCAATAAAAATGGCGGAAATGATGTTTATTTTGATCTCTGTTCCAATTTTCCGTACAGGTTCCGGAACTCTTGGAACCGAGGTGATGTAAAACTTTTGTGATGTGTGTATTTTACTTTCTTGTTCATGAATGAGCTCTGAGTATCTAATAGACACTTGGTTATGATGTGTTTCTACAGAACTCAGTGTCAGGGCGTTGTACACAGAAGACGGCAAACAACGCAGAACTCATTAACATACTCATTGTTATTTGTTTTTTGGAGTCTAAGAGCTATGGAACTGACACATGGTAGTACGCAATACACATCTGACTGTGCCGACCATATCTACTCTCGAGAATTCGTCTGAAACTTATTTCATAACAAATATCTGCAGCCCATGACAGTGCTGAAAACGTATTCCGTTAAATGAGTGAGTGTCTTTATTGTTGTAACAAGCAAAATCATATGGGGTTTTAATTTTCCAGTATGTTTAGAGGGAGGTACAGGTGGTGATAAATTCATCCAGCACATTGGGAACTTCGCAAAATTTTTCAAGTACTTCATAGTGGCATCATCAACACTGCGTACTGGTTATTTAACGGGTCTCTGAGGCGACAACTAGTCTTAGGGAACGAACTTTCACAATCTTCCACCACAAACAACTAATCTGAATAAATTCTACTCTGACTACGGAACATTGCTCTTCCAAAAATGAGTGTAGATCTGACACGTTCTTTTCATCAAAGAGATGCATTGCCAGCTAAAGATTTTGACGGTGAATATTTGTGGATGCAATACTTATCTTCGACAACGATGGTGCGAACGTGAGTAATTTACGCCCTTCTAATTGATGAACGATCTTTAGATCTTTAAAATTAGAAGTTAAAACATAAGAAAAATCCTGAAAACAAGGAAATACGAAGGTTTGTTCCTCATCACTTTGATTTAGTCAGTCATGACGTATACTTTGAAACAGATGAACGGTGTTGAAAAACAAAAATATTTTCCCTGTCGGATGAAATGAGTTAGGCATGAAATTCTTTATAGCGTCATCACAAAGAAGTTGAAATAAATTACGGTTGATCCTGTTCTCATCACTTATAAGTGACACAGTGATGTTCCCAACATGTGTTAGTTTTTTTAATTACCTTAAGAATAAGATCTTCGAGCTTATTAGCCTGAAGTGTCTTTGATGGATAAATGCCCCTCAAAACATCATTATCGGAAAATAAAGAAGTCAGCATATATGCCTGGATTTTAACAGCAAGTATTTCCGAGACTGCATGTAAACATCCACCTCTAAGCGTGAGCTTTGGCGAAATTCTATTTAATTTAAAACGTTCAAATGGTTCAAATGGCTCTGAGCACTATGGGACTTAACTTCTGAGGTTATCAGTCCCCTAGAACTTAGAATTACTTAAACCTAGCTAACCTAAGGACATCACACACATCCATGCCTGAGGCAGGATTCGAACCTGCGACCGTAGCAGTCGCGCGATTCCGGACTGAAGCCCCTAGAACAGCTCGGACACCGCGGCCGGCTAATCTAAATCGTCATTCTCAATTTTTTCATGTGGATGTAACCGATTGTATTTCTCTCTTCAGTTCGCGACCTGGCCCGCTTTTAATCCGACTTCCCTCTTCGTGTCACCAGAAGGTTTTCTCAGATACGACAAGTGGGGTAATGATAACACACACGTATTCCTAATGTGGTTGTAAGCACAAGGAATTGGAAAAAACATTAAAGAAGCACACAGGATAGTCTTTGGGAAATATCATGGTCACTTAAGTAAACTATTTTCAATTTGCTCCTTCACAAACTGTAGCTTGCTTGTAAAACTTACCTGAGCATTCTCTCTGAGTCATTACTGTATTAATTCATTGTGGAGCGAATACTGTCCATTTTGGTCGTAATATCCACACAGTCACATTCTATAAGCTACTCATAAAGCGAAGCGAGTTCTGTAATGTAGAGTACCTGGTCCAAAGTAGAGTATGACTTAATATCCAGTAGTTGCTGGAAGGCATCTTACAGATCCTGAGATATACACTATGTGATCAAAAGTATTCGAACACCTGGCTGAAGATACCTTACAAGTTCGTGGCGCCCTGCAACGGTAATGCTGGTGTTGGCCCACCCTTAGCCTTGATGACAGCTTCCACTCTCGCAGGCATACGTTCAGTCAGGTGCTGGAAGGTTTCTTGGGGAATAGCAGCCCATTCTTCACGGAGTTCTACTCTGAGGAGAGGTATCGATGTCGGTCAGTGAGGCCTGGCACTAAGTCGGCGTTCCAAATCGTCCGAAAGGTGTTCTATAGGATACAGGTCAGCTCTCTGTTCAGGCCAGTCCGTTACAGGGATGTTATTGTCGTGTAACCACTCCGCCACAGGCCGTGCATTATAAACAGGTGTGCCGCGCGGCATTAGCCGAGCGGTCTCGGGCGCTGCAGTCATGGACTGTGCGGCTGGTCCCAGAGGAGGTTCGAGTCCTCCCTCGGGCATGGATGTGTGTGTTTGTCCTTAGGATAATTTAGGTTAATTAGTGTGTAAGCTTAGGGACTGATGACCTTAGCAGTTAAGTCCCATAAGATTTCACACACATTTGAACAACATAAACAGGTGCTCTATCGTGTTGAAAGATGCGATCGCCATCCCCGAATTGCTCTTCAACAGTGGGAGGCAAGAAGGTGCTTACAGCATCAATGTAGGCCTGTGCTGCGATAGTGCCTGACAAAACAACAAGTGTGGCAATCCCTCTCCATGAAAAACACGACCACACCATAACACCACCGCCTCCGAATTTTCCTGTTGGCACGTCACACAACTGGCAGATGGCATTCGCCATACCCACACTCAGCCATCGGATCGCCACATTGTGTACCGTGATTCGTCACTCCACATGACGTTTTTCAACTGTTCAATCGTCCAATGTTTACGGTCCTTACACCAAGCGAGGCGTTGTTTGGCATTTACCGGCGTGATGTGTGGCTCATGAGCAGCCGCTGGACCATGACATCCAAGTTTTCTCACCTCCCGCCTAACTGTCATAGTACTTGCAGTGGATCCTGATGCAGTTTGGAATTCCTGTGTGATGGTCTGGATAGATGTCTGCCTATTACACATTACGACCCTCTTCAACTGTCGGTAGTCTCTGTCAGTCAACAGACGAAGTAGGCCTGTGCGCTTTTATGCTGTACGTGTCCCTTCACGTTTTCACTTCACCATCACATCGAAAACAGTAGACCTAGGGATGTTTAGGACTGTAGAAATCTCGCCTACAGATGTATTACCCAAGTGACACCCAATCACCTGATCATGATCGAAGTCCTTGAGTTCTGCGGAGCGCCCCAATCTACACTCTCACGATATGTAATGGTTACTGAGGTCACTGATACGGAGTACCTGGCAGTGGGTGGCAGCACAATGCACCTGATATGAAAAACGTATGTTTCTGGGGGTGTCCGAATACGTTTGATCACATATTGTATTTGTACACAGAAATCTCTCAAAATATTTGTAGAACTCAATATAAATGGGGTGTCTTTGACACAACGTCTCCAAAATAATACGAAATGCGTGTTAAACTTACTGGAAAAGTCACTTAAACATAGTTCATATGCTCTATTTGTAAAATCATCATAGTCTGTAATCCCGCCTGCACACACCTTACACCTAAATTTTGTTACTCTCGATAAAAAGTCTGATTTGCTCTTTCTTTCAGCAGAGAAATGCACAGACATGTGGGATGGTTGTCCAGGAAAAAAAGATGGAACACCAGCCAGTGCCAACCATCCGAAAAGTCTGTTCAACTGTGTGCAGAAAAAAAAGTGCCAGAGGAAAGAGCAAATCTCGATTTTGTGTCGAGAGGAACGAAATTTATGTGTGTGCACGACGGGATTACAAACTATGATGCTTTTACAAGCAGAGTAAATGAACTGCATTGAAGTGACTTTTACTGTAAGATTATCATGTACAAAAATATCTCAGGACCCGTAAGATGCCTTCCAGCAACTACAGGTGAGTACTAAGTGATTATGTTCAAGGTACTCTACATTAGAGAACTTGCTTCGCTATATGAGTAGCTTGCAGAATGGTGACTGTCTGGACATTAAGGTGAAAATGGGCAACATTCGCTCCACAATGGATCAATGCATTAGTGACTTAAAAGAGAGATAATGATCAGATAAGTTTTATTAGAAAGCTACGGTTTAAGAAGGAGGAAATCGAAAATAGTTTACTTAATCAACCACAATATTCCCCAGAGACTATCCTGTGAGCTTCTTCAACGTTTTTCTTTTAGTAATTCGTGTGTGTTATCAGTACCTCATCTATAGTATTTGAGAAAACATACATGTGACACGAAGTGTGACATGGGATTAAAAGTGGGTCAGGTCGCGTATTAAAGAGAAATGTAATCGGTTACACCCAAATGAAAAAACCGTGAATATCCTTTTAAATAATTCGAGTTATGCGTCATAAATTTAATGTTCTCGTGTTCTGTGACTGACACTTAAAACAAGTTTGAGCATTTTCTCTTGTATACGATTATATTCAACCAAGAGACCAAAGTCTTTCAAGGGAGAGCTACATAGGTATTCTCATATGATGGATTGCAGGCTACAGAACTATGTATGAACGAACACAGACCACTAGAAGAACGAGACGTGGTCATTTCAGTGAGGGCACTTGCTAGTTCTTTAACTCCTTACCATCCGTTCCTTTTCAGGAAGTATCGTACTCTACCTATCGAACACTGATTATCACGTTTCCATTCTTTCTACTCTTATTCTCTCTCGTCAGGGATTCAAGATTTATAGGCATGAATTGTCTTGTTATAGTGCCTACCTAATGCGACAGCATATCTCAGTGGTGAACGTCATTATTGAGACTACATTCGAATCTCAGTCCAACAACCATCACTTAGTTTCTGAGCAACGGTAATACTTTAAAACAGCAACAGTCAAGTTCTATCCTAAATTGATTTTCTACCCGTTTGAGCCTTTCTGTTTAAAGGCCATTCAAAAACGAATTAACAATTGCTTACTGGTCCCAAGGTCGTATTTGGCTTCCTAGCAGTTTCCCACATATTCATCTGCTGCTTGAATGAAACCCCCACTTTCCTTTATTTGAATTAGTTCGTCAATAACAGAGTTCATTCACTGTAACTAATTTATGTAAGGCATTTTGCTGTGATTTTATCCTTTCCTTTTGCTTAAGGTCAAATTGTATCCAGCAAATATATAACAGTGTGATGTGTCAGCCAATGCAAAATAGCTACGCAGTTTATACAATAAAAAAGACACATTGAAAAGAGAACTAAATCTCATGTTATACGTTAGTATTTGGGATGGAAGACACATTGCATGAAACCGTTGCATCATCAATAATGGTGCAGCTTTTGCTTTCTGCATGCGACGATATTTTAATTTACCGGCAACATTATGACACAGTGCTGGGAACAAATTCGATTTCCAGCGTGGTTGTTTACAAGGTTTCTAGTGTAGTCAGCACACTTGTGTGTTAACGACATCACTTATGAAAAAGTCTTGCAACATAGCAATTAAGTTGAGAAGTCGTGTAAAGTATATCTCGCCCAAACGCTCTGGATTTATTAGAAGACCTTCTCATATTACGAGTTTGATAAATTGGCACGACTCACCTTATTTAATGCCTTTCAGTGACTTATGATGTTTTCGGCAAAAGATCCTTGTGCCTCGGAAACTTTATCGAAAAAGATTCGTGAGCGACTGTTGTACATCGTACCGGTACGTGTGCTTGGCTGTCAGAACGTTCTTAACTGGGGGTTCGCGGTTAGAATTCCAGCACGAATATATTAAGGTTTCATTATGCCCTTTCAACATACCAGGTATGTCATTATTTTAGACACAGCGTTCGCGGAACGATTCACCAATTGTAAAACGCCAAGGCGACTAGCGTCCCAACGACCGCCAAGATTTTCCCTTCATACCGGAATAGTGCTGTCTATAATGATCAAATGTTTTTCCTACTTAGAATAGGGACATTTTTCAGAAATCACCAAAAACAGGTCATTGGACTCATTGCACTTTGGCTGTGATCATACTAGAGATTTGTTTGTTGTTACTTGCCACAGAATCTGTTTTGAATGGAAACCACATCTGAGAAGAGAGACAAATGAAAATTAGAATATGTAGTCACCTCTGGGATACACCCAGAATGAGAATGTGTTGATCTGTGATGCAAATTTTAAGCTTCATCTAAGATTGGCCTTAAGCCATTATCTTTGTCTGATAACATAAATACAAAACCACAACAGTTCGTACCAGTAGAAACAGCTATATAAAAATAACCATTGTATATACATGTTCTACCAATAGGTTCTCTGATGTTTATTTAATAAATCATAACGTAATGAAATTGTGGCTACCAATTTATACTGGTATGTGATAGGCAGAAGATTCGTACTTAAACCCATCACGATGTAATTTCACATACCTTTTATTAATAGCGTTATATTGGTCTCAATGTCGTACCCTAAAGAAAGTCATCATGCCCCTCTGTGCAAGGGAGAGTTATAATCGGTCACCTGACGGAGAAAGGACCATATTTTCACCCACCGGGCACAAGTGAATCTAAAGGCCATTGCGTTCACTTACCTAATCAGCCAGCATTGCAGTCCATAGAATAAACTATTATGGACCTCAACTATACTCTCCTCATTGTGGCAAGGGTAAGATTCAGAGGAGTACTATCGGAAGCGTGTGGTATCAGAACCCGCTACGTCGCGACAGGTTCTTTCCTGCTACTCGTTCACCCATTTCAGATTACGGTTCGGTCAGAAAGCCCATGTTCTAGTTTCGGTGCATAAAATTCAGTCCGCCAACCGTGATATGCTTCTTGAAATCCACTTCCCTGACTGTGAGAGTAGATACTAGTATAGTACACGAAAAAAACCGTTGAAGGAACACCGACTATTACCTATCAAACAGAGGTCGCATAACTCAAGTTTGGAGACAGTATCTGTTAAGTTCCTAAGAAAATATCCGGCATTCCGGATTATACCTACTTGCATAACAGATTTAAGGTTCACTTTATTCTCATTATTGCCTCTGAGAAATATTAGATGGTTAACAAGTCCGCAGTTATTGACAGATATTTTTTTTTTATTTTTTTTTTTTTTTTTTTTTTTTTGCAACTTCAGTGTTATATTGGTTTGCTGCAAGTTTTCACACGTGAAGCAACCCGAAGTTACAACTCCAGCCCGAACAAATTCTACGATCTGAACCGTCACTGACCCCCAGCTATTCGCGAGTTACTACATCATTCAATGGTCTTCTTTAAAGGAAGCGCGCAGCATAAATTCCGTAAAATTCACGAAACACGCCACGCGGAGTTGTCAATAGTCCAGAAATTTGACAAAGAAATAACTGCCTGGCTAACTCACATAAAAATCTCAAAATTTCACTGAATGTTTAAAAACTGTAGTCGCTTCACATTTACGGTAAAATAACCGAGAGACTGGATGATATTCTTTATGTTAGCTGAAATAGGTGTGGCACTGTGCCACATGTTCTCCTCACTAAAATGGCTGCGAAACACTCCTCGACCCGCTGAACTACAGGATAAAGCCCCACACTAAGCTCGGGGAATGTTTCATTCTCATTGGCTGATGAACTGAATGCTCACTTAAAAAAGCTCTTGCTCACAATTACCAACTGTAATCCATAACACATACAATAAAATTACAGGAAGTAAATATGAAAGAACTTCTAAATTTACAAACCAAATTTAAATAAAACATAACCAAGTCCGCATTAACCTGATTAACAAAATATCAATTCAGTTCTCTCCTAACTTCCATTCT
Organism: Schistocerca nitens; assembly: GCF_023898315.1. Classification (NCBI taxonomy): domain Eukaryota; kingdom Metazoa; phylum Arthropoda; class Insecta; order Orthoptera; family Acrididae; genus Schistocerca; species Schistocerca nitens. Next base: position 614,508,553 of record NC_064616.1, on the reverse strand, counting down.
GGCTGCTTTTATATAAAAGCATGCACACTGGAAATATGTCACATGGCTCACGATTGCACAAGACTTCCCCACACTTACCTTTACATTGTTTTCAATAAAATAAAACATCCATACTTCAGATATGTCCTCCATACATTCTCTCACTCTTCCATTGTCACTTATTTCAATATCTATGATTCTGACGGTTGTACGACGACTGAAAGAATGAACTATAGTAAGTTAGTTAATTAGTGAATTAATTATGTGTTCCACTGATCAACAGTTAGTTAATCAGTTACGTGTTCCACTGATCAATCTCACTGTAACCGTAGTAATGTTTACGTGTTAATTGCATAAGAAATGCACACATGAATCAAGGTTCTTTTTTTTAAACTTAAAATGTTTGAAACTTCCTGGCAGATTAAAACTGTGTGCCCGACCGAGACTCGAACTCAGGACCCGAACTCGGGTCCCGAGTTCGAGTCTCGGTCGGGCACACAGTTTTAATCTGCCAGGAAGTTTCATATCAGCGCACACTCCGCTGCAGAGTGAAAATCTCATTCTTAAAATGTTTGTTGCCTACCCCATTCCCTTAAATGGCACAAAATGCATAGATTTATTTATTCCTATTCAAGAATTCATCTATGGTGTAGAACTTTTTGTCAAGGAGATATGATTTCAATTTATTTTTGTAACTACTACTCCTGTCTGTCAGACATTTATTTCATCTGGTAATTAATCGAAAAGTTTTACAGCAGCATATTTTACCCCTTTTTATGCCAAAGATAGGTTAAGTAGAAGACAGTGTAAATCTTTCTTTCTTCTGGTATTATAATCATGAACGTCACTTTTGTTTATAAACTGGTCCATGTTGTTGAGAACAAATTTTGTTACGGAGTAAATATACTTGAGGCTGTTGTAAGAATTCCTGACCTTTTAAGCAGATGCCTACAAGATGTGAGACTATGAGCCCCACACATTATTCTAACCACTTTCTTTTGGGCAGTGAATACTTTTTGCCTAAGTGTTGAGTTACCCCAAAATATTGTTCAGTATGACATCAGAGAGTGAAAGTAGGCAAAGTATGTTAGTTTACTGATTTCTGTATCCTCAGAATTGGCAGTTATTTTGATTGCAGAAGTTGCTGAACCTAGTCGGTTTAGCGCTTTAGAAGATACAAAATATGAATTTTCCAATTAATATTCTCATCTGTATGTACACCCAGAAACTTAGTATGATATTCCCTGGCTACTGAATTCTGTTGATGTGTTATATTTATTGAAGGAACTGTACTCCTTGCTGCAGAAAATTGGATATATCTTTTTTTTTTTTTTTTTTCAAAGTTCACAGCAAGCCCGTTCGGAGAAAACCAATAACTTTTCCAAAGACACTATTTTCATCATTTTCTACTGGAGTTTCTTTTACTGGATTAATAATGATGCTTGTATCATCAGCAAATAGTGCCAGTTTAGCTTATTGTCTCAGATAAGAAGGGAGGTCATTTACATACACCAAAAACAGAAGGAGATCCATGATCGAACCCTATGGATGGTCCTGTGTGAAACAGTTTTGGAAAAAGACGTTCAGTATTTCGTCTTTCTCTGTGTTACCCTCCGTTTCGATGGCATAATGGTCACTGAGTAGCTAGACAGCTTCGATCCATTAACTGATTTCACATGAGACCAAAACTTCATAAGATTTTCTGTCTAGTCATAAGGCATCCCATTGACCCATTTCGGCTTCGTTCAGTTTTGTTCTCTCTGTGAGGCGTTGGCTACGTTTAAATTTGCTGTGAAGCTCTCGTTACTTTCGTTTCAGTTTTCTAACACCATTATCCACAGAGGGTTTTTCCCATCCCTCACAATTTCGCTCGGCGCGTACCTACCTGCAGTGTACTGTAGTGTACTCTTAAACTTTTTCGTTTGATGCTTAGCTTCGTCAGTATTGGAGGTGAAATTTTCTTGTTGACCGCCCAGATAATCTCAGATCTACACCGACGGTAAAAAAAATTGCAACACCAAAAAATAATTAATATGGAGTAATGAAATGTCGGAAATACGTTTGACTAGGTAACACTGACAGATCACAGTTTAATGTGAAACGCTGATACATTAATAACCGATGTAACCGCCAGAATGTTTAATTCAAGCAAGCAAACGTGCATACATTGTTATGTACAGGTGCCGAATGTCAGTTTCTGGGATGGAGCTCCATGGCTGTTGCACTTGGTCGGTCAATACAGGGACGGTTTGTGGATGACATTGGAGTTGTCATCCGATGATGTCCCATATGCGCTCAATTGGAGACAGATCTGGCGATGGGGCAGGCCGAGCCACCATATCGACGCTCTGTAGAACACGTTGGGTTACAACATTGGTATGAGGGCTAGCGCAATCCTGTTGGAAAACACCCCCTGAAATGCAGTTCATCAATGGCAGCACAACAGGCGAATCACCAGACTGCCCCATAAATCTGCAGTTAGGGTACGTGGGATAACTACGAGAGTGCTCCTGCTGTCATGCGAAATCGCACCATAGACCGTAACTCCAGGTGTAGGTCCAGAGTGTCTAGCACGCAGACAGATTGGATGCAGGCCCTCAACTGGCCTCCTAACCGACACACGGTCATCTTTGGAACCGAGGCAGAACCAGCTTTCATTGGAAAACACAGCAGATCTCCACCCTGCCCTCCAATGAGCTCTCGCACGCTACAGGGTGTCACGCTCGGAGCTGTCCTTGAAATAACCGATCTGTAACAGTTCTTTGTGTCACTGTGGTGGCAACTGCTGCTCAGATCGCTGCTGCAGACGCAGTATGATGTCCCAGAGCCATACGCCGAACAAGACGGTCCTTCCTCTCGGTAGTAGCACCTGGCCGTGCCGAGCTTCGTCTTCTTGCGACCATGCATTCTCGTGTCCAGCGCTGCCAGGAATCACGTACAGTGGGTACATTCCTGCTAAGTCATTCTGCAATATCACAGTAGAAACATCCAATTTCTCGTAGCACTATTAAAGACCTCGTTCAACCTCAGTGAGTTGATAGTAGTGTCTTTGTCGCCTTAAGGGTATTCTTGATTGACATCATCTCATGACGTCCAGTCTCGAAAGTAACTAACGCTCACGACCGTTGCAGTGTGTAATTAAAGCGAACCTGGTTTGCATCTGATAGTGGTGCCATTAGATGCGAGTTGCGCGAAATTCGAATAGACATCGTCTTTCAGATGCAGAAATGCGCTTACCAACTTTCGTTTATGTCGCACAACTCCTTCTTAGTGTTGCTCTTTTTTTTCAACAGGGTACGCCTTGACGTCCTTGCTAAGCAGAGATATCTTTCTACCTTTCTTTTTCCTCGTGTTTACAACTGATTCCAGTGAGACTGTAACTCTCTTACGATTACTGATACCTTGTTCTAAGTCAACTGAGTCGGAAAAAAAATGGTTCAAATGGCTCTGAGCACTATGGGACTTAACGTCTGAGGTCATCAGTCCCCTAGAACTTAGAACTACTTAAACCTAACTAACCTAAGGACATCACACACATCCATGCCCGAGGCAGGATTCGAACCTGCGACCGTAGCGGTCGCGCGGTTCCAGACTGTAGCGCCTACAACCGCTTGGCCACCCCGGCCGGCAATGATATCTCAGCAATAAAATTCGACAGATGTAAATCTCATGGAATCCGCTTGGGTCGGTATCGGGCGCCATCACCGCGTACGCAAATCAGCGGCTCGTTATTTGCGCGAATTACGTGACCCGTGCGTAGCCACCTAATACCTCATACCCCCAGAAACCTACCAAGCTATCGAATGCCTGATATGCAGAATTAGTGATGTATTTCGTTCCAAAGACGGATAAACAAGCTATTAAGAAGGTGGTCATAGTTGTGGGGTCTTGTCCATTGACTAGCTGATATGGGCGCAATAACTTCGTTATCTTGCAATTGTTTAAGTTCAACCGCGACTTTGCCTCATAATGCAATGCGAACAGTTCTGGCCTGACAAAATTTCGGCCGAGCATTGTCTTTCAGCGTAATATCTGCAGCAAATTGTTGGCTTTGCCTAAACCTTCAGAAAAGAGTTCTGGGAATTCTTTTAGCAAGCTAGCTACACTGCCTTTTGCATTGAATGCAGACACTGACTACACATTGTCCTGAATGTGGAAGTCAAACAAATCAAAAGAATCACTACCAAATATGTCCTCACACTCGCGTGAATATAGCACTGTAAAAGTCACCGTTCGTGTATGTGAGCGATACATAGCAGGCACAGTACGTGTTCCAAGAACGGGAATGTCTTTTCCATTATATGACGTCAGTTGTATGCTGGTTTGAGACAGGCGCGGAGAGCCTAACAGTTCTTATGTGTGACGATTTAGCAGTGTGATAGAGGCACCTATGTCCAACTGAAATTTCCCACGTTTCCCACATAAAAGTAAATGGACAAAATGTTTTTTTGACTGGCGTATCACTGTAGAAACTGTACGCTTGCTAGTTGCAGACTTGGAATATACTGCATTAATGACATGGGCCTTGTGACGAGGTTTTTGTGAGTTGGCCGAATTCTTATGTGTGTTCCGTTGTAAACATACGAATTGCACATGTCCTTTCCTACCACAAGCGTAACACTGAGCTTGTCGGGAGGGGCAGTCTTGGCGTTTGTGCCGTGTGTAACAGCGAGGGCAAGACTTAATTCTGTTGGCCTGTGTAGCCGTCTGTTTAGCGAACAGCTTAGGTGGCGTGGAAAGTTGTTTACTCAGTTTGGCGAGCGCTCGCCGCCGGTGCGGAATGGGGCGATCACAACTAAAGGACTCAACCCAACAAATAGCTGGCTGCTCAGATGGATGAGCTGACAAGGCACCAGAATCATACTGATCTAATATTTGCACTACCTGTTGAAAGGATGTATCGGACTGTTTCAAAATTTGTTCTCTGACTTTGACATCAGGCACATTGTACACGATCGCATCACATAACATAATGTATGAATATAAAGCATCGCAAGCACATCTGAATTTGCATTTCCTCGTCATACCCTGCAAATCTATTACCCACTCGCGATAAGTTTGTTCTGACCGTTTTTCGCAATTGAAGAATTGATACCTAGCTGCTACCACATTCACTTGTTGGTTATGATAGTTTGTTAGTCATGTTAGTACTTGGTCGTACGACAGTTCACTCGGAGTGGCGCTAGGAAAGAGTTTAAATAATCTGAACACTGCACTTCCTACCGTGAATAATAGACATGTAAGTTTCACAGTACCTGCAACATTGTGGACGCGTAAATGTGCCTCAGATTGTAATAACCACTCTAGCCATTTCTCTTCTCCGTCACAAAACTGTCGAAAAGGTGGTATAGCAGCTGTAGTAGGTGGTGCTTGTTCTGTCGGGCGCGCAGCGTTGGCCAGTAGCTGCTGCACCGTGTTGAGCAGGGTGGCGATTTGCTGCGTCTCGAACTGAAACATCTGCATTAGTTGTGTGGCATCGAACGCTTGCGGCTGTGGCGCCTGAGCAAGGGGCGGGACAGGTGGGGTGGCCATGTTTGAAGACACAAATATAACAAATACATAAGGCAAGCAAAATAGGCAAAGAATATTTCTGCAACGCCCACCTGAAAACACTTATTAGCAGAAACGACAAGAAACCGTTAGAGCAATATGCGCCCCTGCAAAGTAAAGACAAGAGAGAATTAAGGAGCGAGCAACAAGAAAAACAGAAGTCCGTGGCCGGCAGGCACGTAGTTTGTTTCTAACACCTCGTTGCCAGTTGTGATGTCTGGCCCACTCGTCGCTAATAGGGTGCCTAATGGATGTAGCGTTCTCAGAATGCTATACAACAATTCAACCAAATAACATTAGTAGTTTTATTTCTACGAAGCAAATTGAAAATACTTAACTTTGATTACAGCAAATGTCGCTAGGGAAAGGCGACATGAAAACAGTAAAGTTTTTGCTACATACGAAGTCCTAGTAAGTGCTCGATACGGATCACGACAATCTGATAGTGTAGCACTGATGTCTGGGCGGCCGAGGGTAGCAGGACCGGTGCTTATGTTCACTTCTTCCAGGCGTTGCTCTTGGCGTAGCGCGGTCCAATTACGCGCACCATTGGTCGACATTTCCTCTCAGCCTTCTCTCGTCTTACGTACTGTATCTTCGTTCTTGCGTTTGTGGTTACGCCAGAACAAAAGTGTTTTGTCTCATCAGTGTACATTCCAGTCGACATTTAGAATTTCGCTGCTAAAACATCTGGTAGCAACCAGGTTTCTGTCACTATCTCTGTGTGGACATTGTTACCAGTTATAAGCGAGACTAGTTTTGAGACCTTTCCATAGACGCTTCCATACACCAATTACGTACTAACATTTTATATCTACGATCTGCCATATCGAACCCAACTCTGTTCAATTAATCAAGATAGTATTCTTCTCTGTCTGAAATCAGAACGTATGTTATAGGGCCTTTGGGGTAATTTCTGTATCCTAAAAAACCCACATGTGTACGCCACACGTACTCCGCTACCCGAGAGCCAGCTTCCTGCGTGTAGTGCATGCACGAGGGGGGAGGGGAGAGGGGAGAGGTCTCCTACAATTCTCGACCCTACGACAGAGGTCGAGAAATCCGCGTACAAGATGGTCACAGAGTCGTCCAAGACTGTGGTTGATGCCTTCAACTCCGCTCAAGACCATAGGACCGCGATCGGTTCTGGGAACGACGCTGAAAACGCTAGCTCTGCTTCCACCTTGCAAGCAAAGCTGTCTGTCTTCACCATAGTAGCTAGTCGCCTGCAGGAGTCGAGAATGGCCTCTAAATCCAAGCGACAAGCATCGTTCGACCCATCATGAGCCACGGTTTGCACTGAGTGCTCTCAGCAGCTGCTGAAGAGGACACTGTCCGCTATTTCTCTAAGAGACTCCATCACTCGCCTAAACTTCGAACTCCAGATCGCAAGCAGTTTACCCTTTGCACATGTTCGAAACTTTCAGGGAAATGTGCCCCCACGCTCAACAGGCGATGCGTCCCGTCCTACTTCAGGCGTAGTTTCAGCATTGGGCAATACCTCTTTTTAAGGCATAGGGGGACAGCTGTTCGGCTAGTAGGCACTTTCGCCTTCCTCCCAGAGATTCACGACACCGCTACTGTTCGCCATCCACCACCCTAGTGCCACTGCAGCACAGGGCAGCAGCCTGAAGCCAGTCGACAGTGGGCAGCACGGCTCTTTACGGACTGTGGCCAGTTTCCCTTGCATCTGTACACAACGGGCACAGTCCCTATCCATCTTTAATCAATGTTCTCCTGTACCACAAAGAATACAACACTAGTCCAAGAAGTCGCTGGGTGCAATCAAATTTAGGCTGCTACGCTGAATCCAGAGTCAGCTGACACAATGGAGATGTACTAAAATATACGGGAAAACTTAAAATAAGTTAGAATACAATACTAAAGACAGTAAAATACGAAAACACAATTCACTTTTTCACAGAAGCAAGTGAGACATAAACTAAACTAAATCCTGTGTAATAAACAGAAACTGCTGTTGCTGCTAGCATATCTGCTGGGCTCCGTTGTTGTGGAAATGATGTGTTGGCAGAAGAGCCAACACCGTGTTGCTAGAGGAGGCCGAAATGCACGCGTTTAAACTCACGCAGACTGGCGTGAGGTCTGGAACAAGGTAAAGTAATTATCCTATGAAGAAAAGAACGTAGTTGATTGAATACTTAACTTTAATCCATAATTGGAGAACATCGCTCTTGATGATACATTAATTACAATCTCAATATAAACTGGTAATGGCGCCTTGCTAGGTCGTACCAAATGACGTAGCTGAAGGCTATGCTAACTGTCGTCTCGGCAAATGAGAGCGTATTTGTCAGTGATCCATCTCTGGCAAAGTCTGCTGTACAACTGGGGCGAGTGCTAGGACATATCTCTAGACCTGCCGTGTGGCGGCGCTCGGTCTGCAATCACTGACAGTGGCGACACGCGGGTCCGACGTATACTAACGGACCGCGGCCGATTTAAAGGCTACCACCTAGCAAGTGTGGTGTCTGGCGGTGACACCACAGGAAATACAGCAAATGGTTACTGTAATAAACAGTTGTTACAACTTCCGTTGTGTGCGTGACTGTAGAATATGTCGAAAACTATACCGCGCAACACAAAGGGTCATTGTTCCGAAACCACATAATTTTCTTCCATTGTAGAAGATTGAAATTTGGCTCATAGGTACCCACAACTTTCCTTTGTAATGGCGCAAAAGCGTGGCGCCATGTGACGTCACCCTCGAGCTTCGCTACTCCTCAAATAGCAAGATGTCGACACATGCGAGAGAAAGGCCAGAGCTCAGTTCATCAGTTCATGTGAGGTGTAAGTTGGATTAATTATGTCACCTTGGCACCAAATTTCACCAGAATTCCGACCAACACCACCGTGGGCGCTTTACATGATGGGAATGTCGTCACACCCCTCTTACTCATTTTTCACCCGTTCTTCAGACGCCTACGCGATGGAGGTCAGCACTACGACTCCCAGCGTTGGAATCACGTGGTTTTGAGATGGGTGGCCGAGGAAAACATTTCACACAAACCATCGCTGAGAACTGACATGAAGAGGCCTCAGGGTCTGTCATAAAGGATGTCAATGAAACCAACCGCTCCCTTGGGGCGTCGACTCACACACATTTCGCGGCCGAAAAGAAAACGACAGTTCACAGGTCAATGAGCAACGGGACGACGTTCTTTGGCAAACTTTGACACTGCTGACACCCTCTGGACGATTCAACTCATCTCTAAGGGCATTGTGGGCCTGTATCTGTGTTGGACATGATCGAACCCCTTGGAGTCCAGTGTGATCACAGTTTTTGCTCTAGGGTATCTTGAGGGACCGTTCAGAACCATTCGACGGAATCTGAAAGTGTTTCGCAACACCAAAGTGTGCTGACGCGTTTTTAGGCTCCTGTTTCGCACCTTCCTCTGATATGTTCATGGGGGTGGGGGAGGGGGGGGGGAGAGGGTGCGACATTGACACATGAATGAATAAAATGGCAAAGGGTCCCTCGACGACCACCTAGTATGGCAACACACTCGGTGGCACCCACTTAAACGTGCACAGAGACAATCTAGTACGGAGTCCTACACCACTGCAGTAAGGCTATGTGGCTGCTCTAGCGCTTGCTGGTAGGCATGTGGAATCGGAAACTTGTCAAGGGGTTGCCTGTTTGCGAGCACCTATGAGTCCATCACTGATTATCTCTATGCAGGTACATTTTCAAAGTACTGAACGCACCGAGGATTTTGCCTAACTGGGGGGGGGGGGGGGGTCGTAGAGAAACCCTTTGCCATTTTTTCATATGTGTGTCACTCTCGCACCACAGGAGGACACGAGAGAGAAACGCTAGAAAAGCATAAGCACCATTTTCCGCTTCGGATCTCGTTCAGATTTTGTTGAATGATTCTTAACAGTCCTAAGTTGTTCCACCCTGCACACCAGAACAGAAATTGCTGTTGCACTGCACTCCAAAGCGGTGCGATCATGTTGTATGTGGTTGCTGGACAATGACGCCCTTAGAGAAGGGTTGATCTGTCTGCGGGGTGTCAGCAATGTCAAAGGTTGTCAATAACTTCGCCCTGTTGGTCATCGCGCCGTGAACTGTCGTTTTCGGTCGCAAAATGTGCTGGAATCAACTCCCCAAAGAAAATGGTTGTTTGAGTGTTGCCCTTTATTCCACCTCCTGACACAATTTCGTGTCAATTTTGAGCGGCGGTGTGTCTGAAGTGTTTTCCTCGGCCACCGATAAGAAAACCGCATGATTTCAACGCTGGGCGTCGCGGTTGTGCCTTCCATCGCAGAGGCGTCAAAAGAAGGGATGAAAAGTGAGTAACACGAGGTGTGACGATCTTCTCATTGTGTGACGCGCCCAGAGTGGCGTTGGACAGAACTGCGCGGTGCTGTTACTGACTGTGGCGTTTTTAGCCAGTTACGACATGCTTTAGGCACATATCGATAAATAACTGGTAAACTCCAAAGATGCAAGAATTTACAGTTGCCCCATAGTTGCCCGATTGCGTCATGCAGTGTCGAAAGCTCAAGGGTTCATTGTTTGGTTCAAATGGCTCTGAGCATTATGGGACGTAACATCTGAGGTCGTCAGTCCCCTAGAACTTAGAACTACTTAAACCTAAGTAACCTAAGGACATCACACACATCCAGGCCCACATCCATGCCCGAGGCAGGATTCGAACCTGCGACCATAGCGATCGCGCGGTTCCAGACTGAAGCGCCTAGAACCCCTCGGACACTGCGGTCGGCCTAATTGTTTGGTAAAAAGTTGTTTGACTGGAATACAACTCACCGATTTAAAAAAAAAAAAAACCAAAGCGTCACACTTTCCCTTAAGCCTCTGTGGCTAATGTGTTGGCAACAAGAAATTTGTAAGAAATTACAAAGCCTAACGATGAGAGGCACGCGTCCTGTTCATATGACAGCTTAGCACTAACTGTAACTTCTGTCTACAGCGCATCTATTTGAAACCGGTACTATTTACACTTTACAGTATGAGCCAAAACGTATTTTATACAGGGTGCAACAGCATTCCACCGGCAAAGTTTTAAAGGTCGTTCGGGGATATTTCCTCAGTAATCTGGACCGGTGGTGTCCGGTGACCCCGGGTTCCCGGGTTCGATTCCCGGCGGGGTCAGGGATTTTCTCTGTCTCGTGATGACTGGGTGTTGTGTGATGTCCTTAGGTTAGTTAGGTTTAAGTAGTTCTACGTTCTAGGGGACTGATGACCATAGATGTTAAGTCCCATAGTGCTCAGAGCCATTTTTTTGTCCGGTGACCCGTTACAAAGTAATAATATAATTAATATGTATTTGGGTTGTTAACCTTTATTTCTATGAAAATATCTTCACAACGGCGAAAAAGGTTTAATATGCTATATGTTGTTGTTGTGGTCTTCAGTCCTGAGACTGGTTTGATGCAGCTCTCCATGCTACTCTATCCTGTGCAAGCTTCTTCATCTCCCAGTACCTACTGCAACCTACATCCTTCTGAATCTGCTTAGTGTATTGATCTCTTGGTCTCCCTCTACGATTTTTACCCTCCACGCTGCCCTCCAATGCTAAATTTGTGATCCCTTGATGCCTCAAAACATGTCCTACCAACCGATCCCTTCTTCTAGTCAAGTTGTGCCACAAACTTCTCTTCTCCCCAATCCTATTCAATACCTCCTCATTAGTTACGTGATCTACCCACCTTATCTTCAGCATTCTTCTGTAGCACCACATTTCGAAAGCTTCTATTCTCTTCTTGTCCAGACTCTTTATCGTCCATGTCTCACTTCCATACATGGCTACACTCCATACAAATACTTTCAGAAACGACTTCCTGACACCTAAATCTATACTCGATGTTAACAAATTTCTCTTCTTGAGAAACGCTTTCCTTGCCATTGCCAGTCTACATTTTATGTCCTCTCTACTTCGACCATCATTGGTTATTTTACTCCCTAAATAGCAAAACTCCTTTACTACTTTAAGTGTCTCATTTCCTAATCTAATTCCCTCAGCATCACCCGACTTAATTTGACTACATTCCATTATCCTCGTTTTGCTTTTGTTGATGTTCATCTTATATCCTCCTTTCAAGACACTATCCATTCGGTTCAACTGCTCTTCCAAGTCCTTTGCTGTCTCTGACAGAATTACAATGTCATCGGCGAACCTCAAAGTTTTTACTTCTTCTCCATGAATTTTAATACCTACTCCGAATTTTTCTTTTGTTTCCTTTACTGCTTGCTCAATATACAGATTGAATAACATCGGGGAGAGGCTACAACCCTGTCTCACTCCTTTCCCAACCACTGCTTCCCTTTCATGCCCCTCGACTCTTATAACTGCCATCTGGTTTCTGTACAAATTGTAAATAGCCTTTCGCTCCCTGTATTTTACCCCTGCCACCTTCAGAATTTGAAAGAGAGTATTCCAGTCAACATTGTCAAAAGCTTTCTCTAAGTCTACAAATGCCAGAAACGTAGGTTTGCCTTTTCTTAATCTTTCTTCCAAGATAAGTCGTAAGGTCAGTATTGCCTCACGTGTTCCAACATTTCTACGGAATCCAAACTGATCTTCTCCGAGGTCGGCTTCTACCAGTTTTTCCATTCGTCTGTAAAGAATTCGCGTTAGTATTTTGCAGCTGTGACTTATTAAACTGATAGTTCGGTAATTTTCACATCTGTCAACACCTGCTTTCTTTGGGATTGGAATTATTATATTCTTCTTGAAGTCTGTGGGTATTTCGCCTGTCTCATACATCGTGCTCACCAGACGGTAGAGTTTTGTCATGACTGGCTCTCCCGAGGCCATCAGTAGTTCTAGTGGAATGTTGTCTACTCCCGGGGCCTTGTTTCGACTCAGGTCTTTCAGTGCTCTGTCAAACTCTTCACGCAGTATCTTATCTCCCATTTCGTCTTCATCTACATCCTCTTCCATTTCCATAATATTGTCCTCAAGTACATCTCCCTTGTATAAACCCTCTATATACTCCTTCCACCTTTCTGCCTTCCCTTCTTTGCTTAGAACTGGGTTTCCATCAGAGCTCTTGATATTCATACATGTGGTTCTCTTCTCTCCAAAGGTCTCTTTAATTTTCCTGTAGGCAGTATCTATCTTACCCCTAGTGAGACAAGCCTCTACATCCTTACATTTGTCCTCTAGCCATCCCTGCTTAGCCATTTTGCACTTCCTGTCGATTTCATTTTTGAGACGTTTGTATTCCTTTTTGCCTGCTTCATTTACTGCATTTTTATATTTTCTCCTTTCGTCAATTAAATTCAATATTTCTTCTGTTACCCAAGGATTTCTATTAACCCTCGTCTTTTTACCTACTTGATCGTCTGCTGCCTTCACCACTTCATCCCTCAGAGCTACCCATTCTTCTTCTACTGTATTTCTTTCCCCCATTCCTGTCAATTGTTCCCTTATGCTCTGCCTGAAACTCTCTACAACCTCTGGTTCTTTCAGTTTATCCAGGTCCCATCTCCTTAAATTCCCACCTTTTTGCAGTTTCTTCAGTTTCAATCTGCAGTTCATAACCAATAGATTGTGGTCAGAATCCACATCTGCCCCAGGAAATGTCTTACAATTTAAAACCTGGTTCCTAAATCTCTGTCTTACCATTATATAATCTATCTGAAACCTGTCAGTATCTCCAGGCTTCTTCCATGTATACAGCCTCCTTTCATGATTCTTGAACCAAGTGTTAGCTATGATTAAGTTATGCTCTGTGCAAAATTCTACAAGGCGGCTTCCTCTTTCATTCCTTCCCCCCAATCCATATTCACCTACTATGTTTCCTTCTCCCCCTTTTCCTACTGACGAATTCCAGTCACCCATGACTATTAAATTTTCGTCTCCCTTCACTATCTGAATAATTTCTTTTATCTCGTCATACATTTCATCTATTTCTTCATCATCTGCAGAGCTAGTTGGCATATAAACTTGTACTACTGTAGTAGGCATGGGCTTTGTGTCTATCTTGGCCACAATAATGCGTTCACTATGCTGTTTGTAGTAGCTAACCCACACTCCTATTTTTTTATTCATTATTAAACCTACTCCTGCATTACCCCTATTTGATTTTGTATTTATAACCCTGTAATCACCTGACCAAAAGTCTTGTTCCTCCTGCCACCGAACTTCACTAATTCCCACTATATCTAACTTTAACCTATCCATTTCCCTTTTCAAATTTTCTAACCTACCTGCCCGATTAAGTGATCTGACATTCCACGCTCCGATCCGTAGAACGCCAGTTTTCTTTCTCCTGATAACGATGTCCTCCTGAGTAGTCCCCGCCCGGAGATCCGAATGGGGGACTATTTTACCTCCGGAATATTTTACCCAAGAGGACGCCATCATCATTTAATCATACAGTAGAGCTGCATGTCCTCGGGAAAAATTACGGCTGTAGTTTCCCCTTGCTTTCAGCCGTTCGCAGTACCAGCACAGCAAGGCCGTTTTGCTTAATGTTACAAGGCCAGATCAGTCAATCATCCAGACTGTTGCCCCTGCAACTACTGAAAAGGCTGCTGCCCCTCTTCAGGAACCACATGTTTGTCTGGCCTCTCAACAGATACCCCTCCGTTGTGGTTGCACCTACGGTACGGCCATCTGTATCGCTGAGGCACGCAAGCCTCCCCACCAACGGCAAGGTCCATGGTTCATGGGGGGAGAATATGCTATAACAGCAACTAAAATTTATTATATGCTATAACAGCAACTAAAATTTATTACTGTTAACGTGCAATTAACAGTGACGGAAAAACAAACCCGAGAAAGAACCGAACAGTAGTGAACGCAAGCTTTTTTGCGAAGAGTAATTTGGGAATTGTTGTTGTCAACAGTAAGAACCTTGAATACAGGGAACGAGTTTGCTTACAAACGAGACCCACAGCGTACACTGTAGCCATTTGCACTGTTGTGCATAAATTGTCAGTGCAGTACAGATACGATAAACGGGGCTAAAATCAAACGAAATGCAGTAACTCTGTAACAACTAACGCAGATCACCGGTCCATTATACCAAAATACTCAGAAAATATCCCTCAACAACCCCCGAAATATTGTCTGCGTCATTCGGTTTCATCCCGCATAACATCATTGTTTTCTGAAGACTAGATGTATACACAAATAAATAGTGTACAATTTTAAATATCTCTCGCACACTGCAAAATTCTTCTGGTTTGGAATCATTATTTTTAATTATTCAACTGAATTGTGTTTGCAAGAATAGGTGAATAAGGGTGACACCTAAAAATACAATTAACAACTTTTCCCCTAAAATTCAAAACTGTCTAAATAATTTACCGATGCTTGAATTTCTGTTGCAGTTTGTGTGCAAATGTGTTTCTTGCTTTGAAGTTAGGGAATTACTAAATGATTTTATGTTGTTATATTAATAAATTCAGTATTAATAACGATGTGAACTTTCCTTTATTAACAAAACTTTGCAGTACGATCTATGCTACTTATCAAATATCAGGTATGATGGATTGAAGATGCAGTTCCCTCTAATGTCTATTATATCACTGCGTACTTTCATCTTCCAAAATAACATGATTTGGTATGTACACAAAACAGAGAACGGGACGTGTGTATTGAATTCACTCGCACATATCCACATGGGGAGAGTTATTCAGTGTGTCTCGAAAACTACAAGTCAAATTAAGGCTGTTTTCGGAACTACGTGTTATGTGTAATATAAATGTAAATGTAATAATGTGCACATAATAATCCTCAAAAATATAAAATGAAACATTCAACTTCTGTAGCAGTAGTTTCTTCAGTAATGACCTTAAAGTGAAAACATAAAACCACTCTAGTTTTAATACAGCGAACATAATTTTGACTCGACATATCATAATAGAATAATATTAATTAAATGCAGTTCTGTGTGTCCTACGTTTTTTTCTGTTTCTCATAGGTTTTAGTATTTAATACATCGTGAAAGAAAAAGTCGAAAATAACGCTATCAAATGTTACATATTTGATATAGTTTATAAGTAAGCGTATCTTTCAACTAGAGCGTAATAAATGCCGTTTGAAAAATGTGGTCATGTGAAAGTACTATACATTAAATGTGCAACATACGATCTGTGCTTACGAAACCAGTGAAGTTATAACAAATCTCAAATGTACTACAATATCACGCCACGAGACGATAAAGAATCCACTCATACATCGCCATGCGCTGCTTCTTCCTGAACTGTGTGGAGCTGCACTTCTACGGACGATATATGCAGACGTTGGTGGAAAATTTGACTAAAAATTACATCGAATTTGCATCATCGGTCGAAGATACCCATCTGCTGATAAACAAAAGGCAGGCATTAACAACTAAAATACACTGCGAAGATAGATAGAGTTAGGATAGTACAAATTTTGCTGTAAACAGCGTGTAGATGTGATTTTTGTTACAAATTAGGCACCTGATGATGTGTGGAAGCTAGAAACGATTAATACTATGCCCACCATCAATAGAAACATGTGATTTAATAATGGTAAGAGCCTGATTTCAACCATAAGTCAACAGTTAAATTTATGTTATGAGCCAACTACTTGTAATTGCAATCGATCTTTTAGCAAGAAAGCCATCAGAGAGCTGGAAATGTATCACAGGACACATGTTGATATAAGCTTTCCTTCTTATTTTTAGACGGAGAGCCTCATCTCTAAGTATTCCCTCGGTTCACCTGTATGGCGAGATTTTAGTCAAATATTAATTTTACAAATAATAACAGAATTTTCCTGTAGAAAGCAATATTGGTATTATAATCCTATGAGAGGGCCTTCAAAACTTTGGTCATACGTTCTTACGACAGACAAAGTAAATTTTATTGACTGTCGCACTGCACTATGCTACAAAGTGGCACATGTACATGACAATATTTTTCAACATATTCACCAGGTCTCTGTAAATAACTGTCGGAACGTTTCGCAAATCGTTCAGTTTCTCGACGATAGAAATCCGCTTCTTAGTCACGGAGCCGTTCAAGAATCGCTGTATGAACTTCGTCAGTGTTGAAAAATCTCTTTCCCTCCAGATATTCTTCTTCGATTGCCTGAGCATTGTCGTCTGTAGTGTATGTCGATGGCCTCTCCTGACCAGCCTTGGTCAAATTACTGGCGCTGTTTCACTATGGCTGGACGCGACACTGCATTTAGTTCGCATATACCACCAGACGATCAAGGTGAATCTGTGTGAAATTTACACGTTTTGCCCACAAGATTCGTACTTTCCCGCGTACTTCAACTTTTGAGTACATTTCCGGTTGCGGCGCCACTTCACTCCGATATTGTGATACACCTGTTATCCGTACTTCAGTAGAACCTTGTCTGCGGGAAACCAAGAACATGTACTCCCTTCTGACAACGCGCAAACCTTGTTTCACAATGATCTTAGTCCGGGAGGAAATGCGTAATTTACTTTTAGAAGTCTTCTCACAATGTTCGCAACTTACATACTCTACTATAATCCAACATAAGCGTACGGTGAAACCTAATATACTCATAGTGATATGCGAAGCTGCAAGTATCAGTACTTCAATGCTCATCAACTAGCACAAATTCTCCCTGACATACTCTAACATGACATAGCAGGTACGAGCTTTCCGCCAATGAATCACCGACAGAATTCGTTAGAGAGAGCTCGCAGTGGGCCGACCCCACGAGTAATGACTGTCGACGTATTGATCGTTCTTCTTGATGCGGATGCTGTGTTCAATTAGGCCACGAAGACCAGCCCTCCCCACTGACTTCTCAGTTACTCCCACCTCGCTACGTGCTCGCCGCTCTTCTCCCGCCAGTCGCTACCATCACTATTAGGGTTCGCCTTGGGGTCTGTCTACTCCACATTTAGAAGAGGCTTTAGACAATGTTGATTGGCATACATGCTCTGCAGTATTGAAGTTAACAGGGACAAAAGACAGGACGCGATAGATTACCTACAACTTGCACAGAAATTATAATGCAGTTACGAGAGGCGAAGAACATAAAGAGATGCAGTAGTGAAATGACACTGTAATTCTGCGAGAGAAGTCAAGGGACATGGAAGACCAGTTGAACCGAACGCAAAGTGGCTTGAAAAGCAGACGGAGCGAGGAGGCGCAGTCGTTACCACTCTGGACTCACATTCAAGAGGACGACGTATCAAATCCCAGTCCGGCCACTCAGATTTACGTTTTCCGCCATTTCTCTATATCGCTCCAAGTTCCAGTTCCTTTGAAACTACATTTTCGTTTTCATTCTGTATCCTTAAAAATAACCAGAGCTTATACTCCATCCGTAATGACCATTGAAACCTAATCTTCCTTCTTTCTCGAAAAGAGGTTATATGACGCACATCAATGAAAGTGCGACAAGAATAATGGGTCCCGCTCGAATTAAGTCAGGTGATACTAAATGAAATTATACACTGAAGTGACAAAAAGTCATGGGATAGCGATATGCATTTATATAGATGGCAGTATCGTCGCGTACACAAGGTATAAAAAGGCAGTGCACTGGCGGAGCTGTCAGTTGTACTCAGGTGATTCATGTGAAAAGGTTTCTGACGTGATTATGGCCGCAAGACGGGAATTAACAGGCTCTGGACGCGGAGTGGTAGTTGGAGCTAGACACGTGGGACATCCATTTTGCAAATCGTTAGGGAATTCAATATTCCGAGATCCACAGTGTCAAGAGTTTGCCGAGAATACCAAATTTCAGGTTTACCTCTCATCACGAGCAACACAGTGGCCGACGGCCTTCATTCAACGACCAAGAGCAGCGGCGTTTGCGTAGAGTTGTTAGTGCTAACAGATAAGCTGCGTCAAATAGCCACAAAAATCAATATGGGACGTACGAAGAACGTATCCGTTAGGATAGTGCGACGGAATTTGACGTTAATGGGCTAGCAGACGATTGAAGCGAGTGTCCTTGCTAACAGTACGACATCGCCTGCAGCGCCCCCCCCCCCCCCCCCCCCCGGGCTCGTGACCGTATCAGTCGGATCCTAGACGACTGGAAAACTGTGGCTTGGTACGAACCGATGGCAGGATTCAGGTGTGACACAGCCTCCATGAAGCCATGCACCGAGGTTGTCAACAAGGCAATACGCAAGCTTGTGGTAGCTCTGTAATGGTGTGGGCTGTGTTTACATGCAATTGACTGATCCAACTGAACCGATCGTTGACTAGAAACTGTTATGTTCGGCTCCATGGAGACTATTTGCAGCCATTCATATTCTTCATGTTTCCAAACAACGCTGAAATTTTTATGGATGACAATGCGCCGTATCATTGGATCACAGTAGTTCACGATTGGTTTGAAGAACATTCTGAGCAGTTACAGCGAATGATTTGGACACCCAGATCGCCTGGCCTGACATGAATACCACCGTAAATTTATGGAACATAAACCAACCCCCTCCCTGATAGATCAGTTCGTGCACAAAATCCATCACCGACAACACTTCCGCAATTATAGACGGCAGCATGGCTCTTTATTTCTTCAGGAGCCTTCCAGCGAATTGCAATGTCCATGCCACGTCGAGCTGCTGCACTACACCTCGCAAAAGGAGGTCCGACAAGATAATAGGAGGTATCCCATGAGTTTTGTCACCTCAGTATATTGGCAGAGGAGAAACTAACGTAGTACACTGGCTTTGCTATTTAGGTCGTAACATAAATGAAAACGTAACAAGTAAAGAAAATATAAAAAAGCAGAATGGCAGTAGCTAGATATGCTTCTCTGAAAAATAAGTGTGTCATCGAGTGAAAGTTTAAGTTTTAGGAAGAATTTCCCGAAAGAATTAGTACAGAGTGTTGCGGTGTTCGAAAGTGAAACGTTGACAATATAGACTGAAGCGTCAAATAAACTCGTATAGGCACGGGTATTCAGAGAGACGTAAACTGACACAAAACGGCGCTGCGGTCGGCAACGCCTATATAAGATAGCAAGTTCCTGGCACAGTTGTTAGATCGGTTACTGCTGCTACAATAGCAGGTTATCAAGATTTAAGTGAGTTTGAACGTAGTGTTATACTAGGCGCAGGACTCCAGTAACACATCAAATCTCCGACATCGCATCTACGAGTATGGAGACAACCTCATGAATCCATGGACTCTGGATGTCATCAGGGGACTCTTCAAGCTGATAGAGGTACTGTAATGGTGTGGGGCGTGTGCAGTTGCAGTGATAGGGGATCCGTTTACGTCTAGATAGAACTCTGACAGGTGACACGCATGTAAGATCCTTTCTGATCAACTGCATCCATTCATGTCCACTGTGCATTCGACTTACTTGGGAAATTCCAGCAGGACAATGCGACACCCCACACGTGAGGCTCCAGAGTGGTTCCAGGAATACTCTTCTGAGTTTAAACACTTCCGGGGCCACCAAACTCCCCAGACATGAACATCATATCTGGGATGCCTTGCAACGTGATGTTCGGAAGAGATCTCCACCCCCTCGTACTCTTACAGATTTATGGACACCCCTGCAGGATTCATAAACCTAACTAACCTAAGGACATCACAAACATCCATGCCCGGGGCAGGATTCGAACCTGCGACCGTAGCAACAGCGCGGTTCCAGACTGAAGCGCCTATAACCGCACGGCCACACCCGCCGGCTGTACTTTATAGATAAGAAGAGAAAAAGGAGCTTTTGAGAGGTGCTCCTACGTAAGTTTCTTCAGGATTGGATGGGTAAATGACGAATGAAGAGGTACTGAATGGAATAGGAGGAAACTGGCCTTAGGCCATAACGAGGCTAGAGGAAGGTATGGGTTGATAGAACACACCCTGAGACATTAGTGAAGAGTTTGTTAGGTATTGGATTTGGAGGCTGGGAGGGAGTAGAAATTTTAGAGGGAGAACAAAGCTCAAATGCAGTAAGCAGATTTAACTGGATGTAGGTTGCAACAGTTACGCAGAGAAGAAGTAACTTCCATGGTATTGCCCAGCGCGAGTATTGCATCAAGCTGGTCTTCGAACTGAAGACTTCAACGACATCCCAGAAACACCTACATTTGTGTTCTCATTCCTGCCTCGAGAGAATTAGCAGTTGCTACCATGTAATAATTTCTAGATTCATACATAATGAGTCCTCTCTTCTATAAGAAATTTATCGAAGGTTTCTGGGACAACAGTGTCCCATGTAACAAGGAAAAACCCGTACGTTGTTCCCGTTTTAACAGCCGTCGAAGAACAGATGCATAGAACGACTAACCTGCCATCAATTTATTGTGGAATTATGAATATTTAGAGTGCTGTTTGTGCAGACAAACATTTCTTTGTAGTTCGTAACTTACATGTTTCGAGGATCATATTTACGACGACTCGATATGATGTGGAACCGCTCAGTAGGTTTCATTCGTTTCTTCCGAGAAAACATGGCTAAATGGTAGCCACTTACATAAACGAATTT
Source organism: Schistocerca nitens (assembly GCF_023898315.1). NCBI lineage: Eukaryota > Metazoa > Arthropoda > Insecta > Orthoptera > Acrididae > Schistocerca > Schistocerca nitens. Next base: position 614,487,617 of record NC_064616.1, on the reverse strand, counting down.
TTACTTTCATCATTAATTCACAATAAAATTTAATAAATGCTGCCCAACCACAAGCCATCTATTCAGGAATTCAACTATGGAATAAATTAGCTATTCAGAAGATAAGATTTGTTTTCATAACTGTTTTTATTGTCTACCAGAACCTTTAAGACACCGTGGTCAAATGCTTTGTTGGTGCCGGCCGGAGTGGCCGAGCGGTTCTAGGCGCTACAGTCTGGAACTGCGCGACCGCTACGATCGCAGGTTAGAATCCTGCCTCGGGCATGGATGTGTGTGATGTCCTTAGGTTAGTTAGGTTTAAGTATTTCTAAGTTCTAGGGGACTGATGACCTCAGAAGTTAAGTCCCATAGTGCTCAGAGCCATTTTTTTGCTTAGCTGGTAGCATACTTTTCTCCTTTCTGTACAATAATAAGATTAAGTTGTAGACTGTGGAAGCTACTTAAGTGCCTATTGTTTGCTTTGTGAATGGTATATTATTTTCAAGCTGTGATTGGTTCTATACACAAATGTCACAAGAGGGTAAATACGTTGTGCTCAGTGTTTTAAACAGTTCCACACAGGAGGTTCGAGGATGGAAAAAAGATAATATGCTTGCAGCTCGTTTCTGTACAACAAATGTTTTGTGTATATAAAGATGAGAAGCGTACAGCAATCTGTCTCTAGTAATTTATTTATTGCCTATCTAGATTTCATCCATTGTGTGGCTACCATCGGCGCGATAAGATGCACGTCAAATTATCTTACCGCACTGGTGGTAGCTACAAAGTTGTTGAAATCCATATCTGCAATAAAGAGATTATTAGCGACTGATGGCTGTGTATTTCTCAGCTTTAAATAACCACAGTCGCTGAGCACACCCGTTCCATATAGGATCGAACATGATAACGTTGTGTACATGCCAAGGGCGTTCAATAAGTAATGCAACAAATTTTTTCCTCGACCAGTTTCAGTTGAAAAAATTCGGAATTTATTGTGGGACATCATGGAATATTGCTGCTTCAGCCGCTACAGTTTCAGGAATTTCCGATAGATGGTGGCGCTATACGTAGCCTTCGAAATGACGTCTTTAACGGAAGTGCATTCCAAGCAGAGAGCTGTCAGTGAGTTTCTTTTGGCGGAAAACCAGAGCAAAGCAGACATTCATAGCCGCCTGCAGAGTAAAAAATGGCTCTAAGCACTATGGGACTTAACATCTGAGGTCATCAGTAACATAGACTTAGAACTACTTAAACCTAACTAACCTAAGGACAGCACACACATCCATGCCCGAGGCAGGATTCGAACCTGCGACCGTAGCAGCAGCGCGGTTCCAGGCTGAAGCGTCTAGAACCGCTCGGTCACAACGGCCGACCCTGCAGAATATCCACGGAGATCTGGCAGTGAACGAAAGCATGGTGAGTCGCAGGACGAGGCGTCTGTCATCAGCGCGACAAGGTCGCGCAAACCTGTCCCTTTTCCCACTCGCCAGCCGGCCGCACACAGCTTTAACTCCTGAATGTTGGAACGTGCGGACACTCTCATTCGAGGTGATCGACGGATCACATTCAAACACCTTGCTGCACAAATGGACGTCTGCACACCCTAGAGGAGCTCACAAAACTTCTTTGCAATGTTCTTCCTCATCCTCCATACAGCACAGATATCGTAGCTTCCGACTTCCATCTGTTTGTCCCAATGATGGATGCACTCCGCGGGGAGCAGTACGTCGGTTATAGATGCAACAAGACGTTTGCTCCGTCATCGACTGTAGAATGGTACCATGCGGGTATACAGGCCTTCACAGTAAGATGGCTTAAGGCCATCGCACTGAACGGAGATTATGTTGAAAAATAGGGTTTTGTAGTCAAAAGAGAGGGGAATAATATGATTTACTGGAATCATGAATAAAACAAACCTGCTTACAGAAGAAATGTGTTGCATTACTTACTGAATGCCCCTCGTATTTTGAATTGTCCCCGACAATTATTCCGTATGACATTAATGTATGGAAGTTTGAAAATTTAGCCCAATTTCTCATACTTTCATCATCTAAAGCAACAATTAGAGTACATGTTACAGAGCCCTTTCAAGATCTTCTATATGTGATACCCTATTAGATTTCTGAACAATGTTCACATCTATAAATTTTGAATATTCATTTACATATTTCCTTTTTCTGGGCCTTTTGTTCTTGATTATGGTATTTCCTGCCTTACTAATAATTGCGTGAACCTTGTTTTTTTCTGTGTTAGGTTATAGGCAATTTGCTGAGAACTGATACCGATACTGTGAAACTGAGCCCGCTTCTTGTTTGTTCAAGCTACAGGAGTTAGTGGAGCCAAAATTCATGCTATATTTCTCTCTTTCTGCAAAGTCTTAAACGTATTTTCGCATTGGCGCACAATAAACAAAATACGTGCTAATCCAATATCATACCGGATACGTGACTATGCTGAACTTTTGTCAAACAGAATTCATGATGGGATTTTGCTTCGAGAGGCAGTTCGAAAGATAAAGTAGCATCGAGCGTGTGTTACTGGAGTGCCGTAAGACCTTTACTATTTACGACTTTTATGGCTGACCTATTAAATACGGCTTTATCAACATCTGCATGATTATTTCGCAATTCACACTGAAGTGATGGCTCAAACTACCGCTCTACTCTCGTATATCCCTTTAGAGAAATCGACAAATAAGCATTTCCGTGTGAGCCTTTGAGTTCTCTTTGTTTTATCGTGGTGGTCTATGTAATTAGGAAGCAACAAAAGTACTTTGGCATTCGGAGGTGGAAGTAGTACAGTGAAATTTCCTAACAAGATTTCACCGCAATGAAAAATTCCTTTTATTTTATGATTGACAAGACGACTGTTCATCCTATTGGTGACACACTCGTCCCTGTTTCGTAATAACATCGATTTTGAACTTTACAGATATCTTATCAGTTCTGCTTGGTAGGGTCCCCATACCACTCAAGAATACTATAAAAAAGAACGGACAAACGTAATGTAGGGAGTTTCTTTAGTGAATTTGGGCACTTCTAAGTGTTTTGCCACTTCGTCTTCCCTACAACATTTTCTTATGAATGCGACTTATACGACTTTTCCAGCTTACGTTATTGGTAACTGTAATTCACAGACATTCAGTTAAATCACAACCTCTAAATTAATCTTATTTATCGTATAACAATAAATTCAACAGAATTCTCCTAGTACTCATGGGGAGGACCTCACACTTTTTATTGTTCAGGGTAAATTGCCCTTTTCCACAGATCTGAGATCTTTTATCCATATCATTTAACAATTGTTTTTATTTCCTTTCGGCTACACAGGGCAGTAAACAGTTCCAGTTGAGAATATTTGGGAGGGGATTTTCAGTTCCGGCATTCGCCTAACAACCAAGAAAAACATCAAAATCTAGGTCAGCACCGGAGGGGATAGTATTTTTAATTTAACTGCGTGGCAGTATGTCCAGAAAAAATTAGAAAGCTTAGTGTACCCGCAAGTGTAGGCGATTGTATGTATACAGTGTAAAGTCGGTGACTTGCTCAACATGTGTAGTCTACGTGAGCTGCTGCGATCGCTGGTGACACGACCGACGGTGACTTCATATCGAGGTCAGATTGCCACTTAAACCATTTATACGCGTATACGAGGTGTGGCTAGAAAAAAACCGGTCTAGTACTGGTGAAACAATAAAACGAATGCAATAAGGCTGAAAGTCGCGTGGCCTGTCACGTGACTCTCGCTCCGCCTACTGCTCGAGTTTCAACTGCCTCCTGCACTCAGTCTGCACTCATACACTGCTCTGATTGTTACACGGCGATCTTGTCGAACATGTTTACCGATTTTTTCAATGTTTGCATCAGTTTTTGCTGACAATGATCTGCCAGTGCGAGTGTCATCACTGGTGTCTTCGCGGCCATCTTTAAATCGTTTAAACCACTCAAACACTTGTGTTCGCGATAAACAATCATCGCCGTACACTTGTTGTAACATTACAAACGTTTCACTTGCAGATTTTCCTAGTTTGAAACAAAATTTGATGTTAACACGCTGTTCTTTCTGCACACTCAACATTTTCCGACGCACAGACAAAACGTCAACTACTTAAAACAGACGCCACGGGCAGACTGAGTGCAGGAGGCAGATGAAACTCGAGCAGTAGGCGGAGCGAGAGTCACGTGACAGGCCACGCGACTTTCAGCCTTATTGCATTCGTTTTATTGTTTCACCAGTACTAGTCCGGTTTTTTTCTAGCCACACCTCGTATACCGTCAGTTCAAAATGCTTAGAGACTGGATTAATAAAAACAGAGAGAAATTAAGATGGATGTTTTAATACTTCAGGCTTTCTACGTGGTCCCCTCTACCCCCCCCCCCCCAACCCCGTCCCTCCCAAACACACACACACTTGAGTACAACGCATAGAACGTTCATACAACCATGTTAAACTGTCAGAGAAATCCTTCTTTGATATGTTGTTCATCTCGGTCATTACATTGTCTTGAATGTCGGTTATGACGTCAAAGCGTTGACCATTCACGTGAATTTCTGCACTTTGTCATTTTACGGTAGTTTACATTGCTAACACCAAGTCTCGTCATCCGTAACGATTTTTCCCAGAAAAAATTTGTTTGCGATTTGCATTTCAATCAAGTCGCAGCAGACGTCCAAGCAACGTTTTTGTTCGGGAACCAAAGCGTGCGAAACACAATTTTCACACATTTTTCTCTTCTTCAAAATATTCAGGAGAATGTCTTCGAAAATGAATTTAGAAATGTATCTACATTGTGACACAACGACGTTGACGCACTACGGTCGTATGTCCATTACTTAACACAGCCTGCTCACAACTGACTGGTTGTTTACAGACGTTAGTTCAAGCTGGCACCGTAGTTACTGCACTGACGGCGCTTGTACGTCAGGAGTAAAATCAGTCTCGCACTTCTTAGGTGCCCTCCGGGCAAACGCCAGGATAGTTCCTTCGAAAAGGGCAAGGCTGATTTCCTTTAACATCTTTTCGTAATACGAGCTTGTGCTCCGTCTCTGATGACCTCGCTGTCGACAGGACGTTTAATTGTAACCATTCTTCCTTTTTTCGCAACTATTTGGACGCACGGAGTACACCGAGAGCAGTAAAGATCCTATTATACTTTTTTTCTATAACGCCATATGTAACATCACAGGCCAGTTCCAATTTATTTCTATGTATTTGACCTTTCTTGGGGGAACCGTATATTAAACCACTTGCCCTTTGATGGTGTTCGCGGCCTACGCAGTTGGAAACGTTCCTTTATCTCTTCTCTTCCCGGAAAGACGTAAGAGCGTCTTCTCCCGTCGCAGAGCATTCTAGGCGTTTCGCGATACATGCTAATTCACTGCTTATATAACAGCACCACAGTCAGTGAAAGAGGCAACAGTTGTACAACCAAGCTAAGCTTCTTACACGCCTCTGAGTTCTATGATAACCCCAACCCGTGACCTTTGAAAAGAGCTTACGGAAGATCAGAGACAATACTACGAACGGTGAGCTTTGTCTCACTGAGGGGGTGGTGTGGTGCACTAGAAGCATTATCCTTGGCGGAAATCCAGCAGAAATGGCCCCTGATGAGTCTGGTAAGCATGCTATCACAGCGCTACTCACGAGGCACTCTGCGGTTGCGGTTACGGTGATGTGATACCAGCAAACCAATCATACCATGACGGTCTTCTCTCACTCACTGTCATATGATGGAAACTAATCTGAGACGGAAATACTTCCAGCTGACTACAAAATGGTTTAGAGAAATTCAACAGTAATGTCGTTGTCGTAACGTAGTCTGTAATTGTAGTGAGTAGTCCTCCTTCGTCATTTTTTAGCAGTTCAGTATAGAGTCTTAGCTGCCGGAGTGCCAGTACCTCCTGCAATTTCTTTTTTATATCTGTCTCGCGACAGATATCGACTGGACAATCTCCACTTTCCTCTGCTCTATAGCTCTTCCTTAACCCTTTCGGACCTGAATTTTTTCTGGAGGAAGGAAAATTATTCTTTATGTAGTAATGCTTTTAGGTGATTGTTTTGATCATTTTAGATGCAAGATTTATACAAAAATATAGACCCGTTTTCAAAACCTACTTTGTACACCTGGCGTCATTTTGTGGGCTAAAATGACTAATTACGAAATATTCTCTGTTGCAATTAATAGTAAAATGATCATTCAATAATTACCATGCAGAATAACGATAACAACATTCAGTTATCCTGTGGAACCACCTCAGTGTACTCTGGCGGCCACAAGCTGCTGCCACTGCTACATTCAGTTTCTGATATTTTCATGGTGATGCCCAACAGTTGGCAGCACTTGTGAATGATGAAAAGGTTGAACTTTCACAAATGTGTACCTCAGGTTTCCTTGGGAGTGAGGGGGGACGGGAAATAATTTTGTCGCAGCGAAGACACAGTAAATGTTAATGTACACAATTGCAGCCAGGGGATCTTAAAGTACTTCTAAATTCGTCCATTTTTATGTAATCTAGCATTCCAAACCTTCTCCTTTCTCTGCCTCTCTTCCCAGCAATATTTCCTTCGATGACTCTTCGTTACAGGTGATTTCATCGCTATATTTGTCCCAGCTAAAATGGTTTCCTCATTCTTGTCTTTTCACTAGTTTTCTTCCTTCTCCTAGTTTGAGAAGTACTTCTTCATTCCTCATACTGTCAGTAATTTTCAATTGAAGCATTTTTCTTCTACAAACTCATTTCAAATCTATGCAAGTTATTTTCCCTCATTATTTTGACTGTCCATGATTAGCTGCTATATGCGTAGGGACCTCAAAGTAAGTTACACATGTCGTCCCACGCTAAGACCAATGCGCAACAATAGTGGCTCCTTCTACATCTACATCTACATTTATACTCCGCAAGCCACCCAACGGTGTGGGGCGGAGGGCACTTTACGTGCCTTTGTCATTACCTCCCTTTCCTGTTCCAGTCGCGTATGGTTCGCGGGAAGAACGACTGCCGGAAAGCCTCCGTGCGCGCTCGAATCTCTCTAATTTTACATTCGTGATCTCCTCGGGAGGTATAAGTAGGGGGAAGCAATATATTCGATACCTCATCCAGAAACGCACCCTCTCGAAACCTGGACAGCAAGCTACACCGTGATGCAGAGCGCCGGTCTTGCAGAGTCTGCCACATGAGTTTGCTAAACATCTCCATAACGCTATCACGCTTACCAAATAACCCTGTGGCGAAACGCGCCGTTGTTCTTTGGATCTTCTCTATCTCCTCCGTCAACCCGACCTGGTACGGATCCCACACTGATGAGCAATACTCAGGTATAGGTCGAACAAGTGTTTTGTAAGCCACCTCCTTTGTTGATGGACTACATTTTCTAAGGACTCTCCCAGTGAATCTCAACCTGGTACCCGCCTTACCAACAATTAATTTTATATGATCATTCCACTTCAAATCGTTCCGCACGCATACTCCCAGATATTTTACAGAAGTAACTGCTACCAGTGTTTGTCCCGCTGTCAAAAGAGAGTACACGGTCTGGATTTCCAACACACACAGTGCTCCTGCGGTACGGATAACACGTGCATCACAGTCTGGGAGTGAAATGGCGCTGCATCTGGATACGTTCTCCAAAGTTCAAGTACGTGGCATAGTGCGATTTTTGTGAGCAAAAGGTCTCGGTTGTATACTCACCGTGATATTCTGGAGGTATATGGACCAAATGCTATAACGCGTCCAGTGTCAGTGAAATGGTGTCAGCAGTTGACCAAGGCTGTGCAGACGTGGATGATGCTGACCAGGAAGGAAGGACATCTTCATCGCCCACACAGAATGATGTTGAGGTAATAGAGGAAGAACATCTGGGGGGAAACATTTTCCAACGATGAGGACGTTCACACAGCATTTCTCGAATGGCTCCGTGACTACAGAGCGGATTTCTATCGTTGAGGAACTGAATGATTGGGAGAACGTTCTGGCCTTTGTTTACATAGACTTCTTAACTATGCTGAACAGTGATGTCACGTGTCGGTGCCATTTTGAAGTGTCGACTAGCAGTCAATAAAAGTTACTTGACCTCCCATAACAGTGTGAATCTTAACAATCTGAAGTCTCCTCGTAATACTACTCCCCAAATGGAAAATTTGAATGATTTCTTTCTTATTTCTATTGGAATTCTATGCACTGTCAACAAACCTTTCACCTTTCGAAAAGCTCTTTTACCCATCAATAATAATCTATTTCTTATTTTCTCTATAAGAACAACGTGTCAACACAGTAACGGCAGCTGATGCGTTGATCTTATTGCCGTAGAATGTTATGGCCAGCTCTTCTTGCACCTGTATCTGGTGGTGGGAATGTAAGCCGTAAAGATTCATGATAGTTTCTTATGTGTCCCCAGTTCCTTTCATTTTACAAAATGTTGTTTAACAATATTTTTCACCACGTAAGATACATATTTTACTTAATTTTGTACTGTATCGGTAACCTTAAGTTCACTACCACTAACAAGAACACCAATATAGAATGGATTACCAGCAAACACCTTCTCCTTAGCTTTACGCTTACTTTCAATTGATAGCCAGTCCGTAACTTCGTCTAGAAACACTGATTGTTGCGGCTTGATAAAGGTTACGAATTTGTTTGTAACAAGGTAACTATTCTAGCTATAGTGAGGCTATTCAACAGTTAATAATGGTTTTCTGACCTCTTGTTTCAATTATTGTTACAACTGCAGTTTATACCATACATGCATTAGATAGCAAGAGTGTGGGTTTAGTTTTTTTCTTTAAATATGTTGTGCGCCATCCGCTAAATACATAAAGAATACCAGGAAAAGTTTCTATGTAACTTCCACCTCTTGCAACGTCCACTAAATAACAGGAAAGTAAAGTCTCTGGAAAGAAAGAAAAAAAATTAAAAAGTGCGAGACGCAAACAGTCTTACAGAACAAAACACTCCAGCTTGCATATAAAAATACACTTTATTTCCACTTTAACAAGTCTAAAAAATTCCGCCTCTTGGACAACATCTCATTCAAGTTAGTCGTAGCTACACAAATATAGCTGAAGGTCGTCTTGGAATAATGGCAGCTGCCGGCAGTAAATAACAACACAGCCGCCTTGAAAAATCAGAACAGCTCGTACAACTCCACTTCTCCGATTATGCTACAGCTCTCCGTAGTTGAAACGTAACTTTGTTCATCCCTGTGGAACGCAACCTCTGCACGAAATAAATGAAAAACAGTGGAAATTAACCATTGATAACAAGCACCGCAATTTGTCAACGTCCTAAATCCACTACAGGGAAGTACAAGATTCAGCGTCTCATTACTGGCTACTAAAACGTCTACAACTATACAAAGTGCATATCATGACATCGCATTTTCAAACATATGATATGATATTTGAGATCCAAGATATTGTTGAGTTCACGAGCAGGGTGCATTGAAACTGAAGACGTGCCAGTCGAGAGAGACATCTTTCAAGACGAGTCCATCACCCTTCAGTAGGTCATGTTACGTATGAATGTGCAACTCTTAAATTGTACCAATAGGGGATCTGCATAAAATCTGACAGTGAAAATGATATCCATACTGTGACACGTTGCGTGGATGCAAGCAGAAGTGATAATCAATCTGATTTCAGCGAAGGAGGGACAACTAGAGAGCTTGTTAAAACTTGCTCTAACTTTCCGTAAAAACATCCAAATGGAGTTTCGTCTGAGAACGTTTAGACGTCATATTGTTGCTAGAAGGTAGCTGCAACAGATATTATAAAGCACAAGGATGATACATCGCCGGCCGGAGTGGCCGAGCAGTTCTAAGCGCTACAGTCTGGAACCGCGCGACCGCTACGGTTGCAGTTTCGAATCCCGCCTCGGGCATGGATGTGTGTGATGTCCATAGGTTAATTAGGTTTAAGTAGTTCTAAGTTCTAGGGGACTGATGACCTCAGCAGTTAAATCCCACAGTGCTCAGAGCCATTTGAATCGGTTTTTTTTTTTTTTTTTTTTTTTTTTTTTTTTTTTTTTTTTTTTTTTTTTAATGATACATCGCTTGAGGCGCTGCTGGCTTGTGTAACCTACAGGTTTATAAAAATTAGCACGGCCAGTCTTATTCATCATATTCAGATGAGAAATTTATATTGCATCTTCAGACGATCCTTAGACTAATCTCAGGAGGAAGACTATTGAGATGCACAATTACACACGCCATAAGAGGAGTCAGAATCAGAATTTTATTGTCTCATAACGTACAAGTTAAACCACTGATTTTATGTACAGGAGACTCGTCAGCCTATAACTATGATAAATTATGCATGGAATACAATATTTTTTCTATAATCACAATAAAATCTCAGTATTATTTGTTATTATTGTTTTTATCCTGATCAGATGGTCAGATCATTAAAAAATTCATCAACAGAGTAATAACATTTCTGCACCAGGGTGCTATACAATTCTCTTTTTACTGCCTCAGTTTGGGCCTTTCTAAAATGTGTGTCTTTCAGTTTATTGTATACTTTCATTCCCACATATTGTGGAGTCTGTGCAAAAAGATTAAGACTGTGTGTGGGCGGCATGAAGCTTTCTTTGTTCCTAGTTTCGTAACTATGCTGGAAAGTATTTGACAAAAAGAGTTTATGGTTACTACTTGTGAAAAGAATTATTTCATACAGATACAACGAGGAAACGCTTAGTATCTTAAGATCTCTTAATAATGGCTGACAAGATTCTCTTGGCTTTGCACTGCATATGTTTCTGATAATTTTTTTCTGCAGAGTTCATATTTTTGTCATGTTGCTAGCATTCCCACAGAGGACAATACCGTATCTCACTACCGACTCAAAGTAACTATGGTATACTACTTTTTTGTGTCTATACTAGTGACATTGGCTAAGACTGTCATAACAAATGCCAGGCTGTTTAGTTTATTTTTTAGATAATCTATGTTTGAGAACCATGATAGGTTTCTGTTCAATTACATTCCTAAGAATTTAACATGTTCTGCATCATTTAGCTCCTGGCTTCTTTGCATAATGTGAATATCATTTATTCGTGACTGTTTTGTCTTAAATTTCATCAGCTGTGTTTTTTTAATATTAGCTTTAGGCCATTTAGATGGAACCAAGCATCAAGGTTTTCTAGAGTTTCTATGACATTTTCAGGAATTTCTCCTGTATTTTTATTTTCTACCAGTACTGATGTGTCATCAACAAATAAAACTGAATGATAATTTATATTTATGGGTAAGTCATTTACATAAAAGAGAAAGAGGATAGAGCCCAGAATTGAGCCTTGTGGTACTCCCTGTGAGATGGGTCTCCACTTCGAGGAGTATTTCCCTTTGCTTGATGTTACGACAATCCTTTGCTTTCTCTCCGTTAGATATGACTTACACCACTGTAACGCGCTACCCATAATTCCATATTTTTCATTTTACATAATAGTAAGGAGTGATTCACGCAGTCGAATGCTTTGGATAAGTCACAGAAGATTCCCGCAGATTTGTAAGACTTGTCCAAAGTGGAACTAACTTTAGTCACAAATTCATTGATAGCATGAATTGTTCTTTTGCTTTTCTACAATACAAATTGATTTTTTGAAATTACATTGTATCTGTAGCAGAAATTTTGAATTTGTATTGCAACAATCATTTCAAATATCTCAGAAAACACAGGAAGAAGGGAAATTGGACGGTAATTTCCCGTGTCATCTTAGGAGCCTTTCTTAAATACTGGTTTGAGGAAGAAGAAGATTATAGACATACGAGAATCAATCTTAGAAATAAAAAATAACTACGCTGGAAGTGGATCATAACTATCTAATCAAAAGTATCCGAACAACCCTATGTAATGCGGAATTGAACACTAGAGGTCACGAAAGGCAGACGCACCACTAGAAGATCAGGGAGAGAACAAGCAAGAATTTCGCTGACAGTAGCATCAGCATTCCACGAATTGACGGTACCAGCATCAGCATTTCCTGGAATCACCGACACCAGCATCCGCTGCTCATGCAGTGACATCATCCCTACTCTTCTCACCTGTGTCCAACGGCATTACGCCAAGAGGGCTCACGGCACCATTGGCGTGCAAGCTCGGCCCCCACACTTTGAGCAGTTTTAATTTTTATAGTTTGATTGTATGTGCGTCATCATTTAGCATCTGTAAGTCCATTCAGTATGAAGCGCCGCAAAGCAGCAGCGATCAGCTGGGACAAAGAAGACTATCAGTAAGTATTCATCTACCCATTATTATTACTACCAAAGTCATTATTATTACTGTATACAACTTCATACACAATGTTAAGGAGAGATGGGCTACGGAGTGGTGCGGCAAATATCATAGGAAAGTTGTACAGAAGCAGAAATGCTTAGCGAACAAGTTAGCACGGTAAACAGAAAATTTACTCAACCTTTATTTTTCCAAGCATACGAAGACTCATTACAAATAATACAGCAATAAACACAGTCCAGCGCTCAAAGAAGAAATTCTTTGAACCAAGCATGTACAATAATGCTGCTCCCTACTACCTGTTTTATTTGTGGTAAATCTGTTTCGGAAGGAGAGACATCAATAGTTACGAAGGGCTTGGAAACTCTGATACGCGTCAGCAAGGAACGAAAGGATGGGACTCATAATCTTCTACAGAGCGCTGGACTAGTTGAAGTGCGTAAGGTATGTCGGCGTGAATGTATTACGGAACATAATATAAGGAAACTAATTAATCAGAATGTTGCACAAGCAGATGATAAAAGTTTGAGATCCTCTTCCCTTTATCCATTCAGTTTCTAAAAAGACTGTTTCATGTGTGCAGAAAAGTGTTACAGAGACGGAAACAAAAAAAACCGCTCCACAAACGCCGTGGAGTGTTTGAAGTTCGCTCTTTAACTGTGAAACATACGCTGCTTGAGAAAGCAGAGAAACGCGATGATGATTTCGGTAGAAAGGTTGCCGAACGCATCAACAGTGTTTTGTGTTTAGTAGCTGCAGAAGCCCGTTATCATCAAGATTGCAATGCTAAATTAGTGTCGAACCGCCCCTGTGTTTGAAAAAGAGGCCGCCCTCAAGATACCAACTTTGATGCCGCTTTTCAAGAATTATGCAAATTTATAGGTAGTACAGAGGAATATCAGTTTTCACTGCTCGATTTGTTTCAGGAAGTTAATGAATGTCTCCCAGAAGGAGAGACATTGACTATAAAAACACTGAAAAATAAACAGACTGAACACTTCGATGATGGGGTCTTGTTTGCCACAATGCCAAAACATCCCACAATTGTATGTTTTCGTGGCAGTGGCCACAAACTTTTGTATTAATGGTACAATGAACGAAAATTTGGAAATTTGTGGTGAGGTCTTATGGGACCAAAATGCTGACGTCATCAGTCCCTAAGCTTACCCACTACTTAATCTAACTTAAACTAACGTACGCTAAGGACTACACACACATCCATGCCCGAGGAAGGACTCGAACCTCCGACGGGAGGGGGGGGGGGGGGAGGGGGGGTGGCGCGTCGTGGGCCGTGACAAGGCGCCGAGCCCGCGCGCCTGCCCCGTGCGGCAGGAACAATGAACGAACTGTTAATTAAAAAGATGAGAGAAAGAGAAAAGTAGAAGCAGCAGCAGCTATCATCGTTCTCCCTGGAATCACACACCTGATTCCACCCATAGCATGGAATGTACCTTTGCCCGTCATTGTTGCAATATTGAAGTCAGTGTTATCGAAAACGAACTGTGAGAACGAATAATTTGCAGTATTTGGTTTCCAGAACTGAACGGCAGAAGCTTTAAATAAAGCCACAGCCCTATGTGAAGAGCAGAAACCGATTTTAGAGACAATTTCAACACTATTTTTTGATCCCACTTTACGAAACAAGTACACTGCAGGACCAAGTTGCAATGGGGATAAAAATTAACGAGGGCTGGTAGCTGACGCAATCGCACGGGATATTGCTGCACAATTTTTTAAAGGGGCTGTTCACTACCTTTCTTTTTTGACAAAACCACATCCTTCACAAATTCGCGTGAAGTGTCAGACACCATAACTTCAGCACTCTCTGTCATGTCATTGATATCTGGATAATCGGCAATACCGTAAGGAGTCATTGTTGTACCTTCACGGATGATAGCTGCTGCTGCTTCTACTTTTCTCTTTCTCTCATCTTTTTCATTAACAGTTCGGTCGTTGTACCTGCCGCACGGGGTGATTTAGTATTGGTAGAGTTGATATTTGACGACCAGACTTCAGTATTGCAACAATGACGGGCAAAGGTACGAGGGCTGTCCAGAAAGTAAGTTACGATTGATCGCGAAATGAAAATCACAGTGAAAATCAGAAATGTTTCATTTGTAACAGTTAGCTACACCTTTCAGCTACTTCTCTACGTAGTCGCCGTTCTGACTCAGACATTGGTCGTAGCGTTGTACCAACTATCCAATACCCTCATCATAGAAGGCAGCCGCCAGTGCTTTCCGCCAATTCTCTACGCTGGCCTAAAGCTCGTTGTCTGTGCCAAAATGTTGTCTTCATAGCCAGCGGTTCGTTTGAGCAGAGATGAAACTCAGTGGGAGACAATTACGGGCTGTATTGTGGGTAACCAAACATTTCCAATTGAAACGATGCAGGAACATCTTAATTGCCCCTGCAGAATGAGGCTGAGAATTGTCTTGAAGAAGAAACCACACGACAGTTATGTAATGTAGGTTGCATAGCTTCAAGGGAAAATTCTCACCAGGCCCTCGTACTTGGCGGGAGACACTATTTTCTATAACATCTTTACGCGCTCACTAAGAGCTCAGAAATGAAAAGAGCGACATAATTCTACCTAGAGTCATACTAGAGACACTGCCCCATACATCTTTGCAAAGCTTTATCGGATTTTCATAGTCGTTTCCATTTCGCGACCGATCGTAACTTACTTTCTGGACAGCCCTCGTACATTCCATGCTATGGGTGGAATCAGGTGTATGATTCCAGGGAGATGATACATTTGCTGAACACTTCGATGAAAACTTGAGGGTCATTTCAAATAGGCACTCCACTCATACAATAATAGTTGGTGGTGTCTTCAGTCTACCCTCGATAAATTTGCGAAAATATGTGTTCAAAGCTGATGGTAGGCATAAAACATCGTCCGAAATACTGCTGAACATCTTCTCAGAAAATTATTTTGAACAACTAGTGCAGGAAACCACTCGAAGTCTAAATGGTTGCAAAAACATGCTTGAACTTTTAACAACAAATAATCCTAACCAAGTAGGCAGAGTCATCACAGATAGGGGGATTACTGACCACAAGGTTATTGTACGTAGACTGAATATCGTAACATAACAATCTACCAAAAATAAACGCAAAATACATCTATTTAAAATAGCAGATAAAAGTTCGCTTGATGTACACTACTGGCCATTAAAATTGCTACACCAAGAAGAAATGCAGATGATAAACGGGTATTCATTGGACAAATATGCTATACTAGAACTGACATGTGATTTCATTTTCACAGGTACAGCTGCCCATGCAGCTTCAACACGATACCACAGTTCATCAAGAGTAGTGACTGGCGTATTGTGACGAGCCAGTTGCTCGGCCACCATTGACCAGACTTTTCAAATTGGTGAGAGATCTGGAGAATGTGCTGGCCAGGGCAGCAGTCGAACATTTTCTGTATCCAGAAAGGCCCGTACAGGACCTGCAACATGCGGTCGTGCATTATCCTGCTGAAATGTAGCGTTTCGCAGGGATCGAATGAAGGGTAGAGCCACGGGTGGTAACACATCTGAAATGTAACGTCCACTGTTCAAAGTGCCGTCAATGCGAACAAGAGGTGACCGAGACGTGTGACCAATGGCACCCCATACCATCACGCCGGGTGATACGCCAGTATAGCGATGACGAATACACGCTTCCATTGTGTGTTCATCGCCATGTCGCCAAACACGAATGCGACCATCATGATGCTGTAAACAGAACCTGGATTCATCCAAAATAATGACGTTTTGCCATTCGTGCACCTAAGTTCGTCGTTGAGTACACCATCGCAGGCGCTCCTGTCTGTGATGCAGCGTCAAGGGTAACCGCAGCGCCGGCCAGAGTGACCGAGCGGTTCTAGGCGCTACAGTCTGGGACCGCGCAACCGCTACGGTCGCAGGCTCGAATCCTGCCTCGGGCATGGATGTGTATGATGTCCTTAGGTTAGTAAGGTTTAAGTAGTTCTAAGTTCTAGGAGACTGATGACTTGAGCAGCTAAGTCCTATAGTGCTCAGAGCCATTTGAACCATTTTTGGTAACCGCAGCCATGGTCTCCGAGCTGATAGTCCATGCCGCTGCAAACGTCGTCGAACTGTTCGTGCAGATGGTTGTTGTCTTGCAAACGTCCCCATCTGTTGACTCAGGGATCGAGACGTGGCTGCACGATCGGTTACAGCCATGCGGATAAGATGCCTGTCATCTCGACTGCTAGTGATACGAGGCCGTTGGGATCCAGCACCCTCCTGAACCCACCTAATCATTTGCATATCACAGCATCTTCTTCCTGTTGGTTAAATTTCGCGTCTGTAGCACGTCATCTTCGTAGTGTAGCAATTTTAATGGCCAGTAGTGTATGTGCTTTAAATTCAAACAAATAGCATCGACAGCAGTTAAGATATGTATACCAAATAAATTAATAAGGGATGATGCTGATCCCCCCTTGGTACACAAAGCAGGTCAGAGCACTATTGCAAACGCAACTAAAAAAGCATGCCAAATTTAAAACAATGCAATATCCCAAAGGTTTGCGATGTTTCACATAAGCTCGAAATTTAGCTCTAACTTTAGTTCGAGATGATTTTAATACTTCCTACAACGAAACTCTGTCTCAGAAACCGGCAGAAAACTCAAAGAAATTCTGGTCGTAAGCAAGGCACAGAGGGGGCAAGACGCAATCAGTATTGCGTGATAACAATGGTGACGTTATTGATGACAGTGCCACTTGGGCAGACCTATTAAAAACGGTTTTCCAAAATTCCTTCACAAAAAAGAAGAAGTAAATATTCCAGAATTAGAATCAACAATAACTACCAACTCGAGTAGCTTAGAAGTAGATATCGTCGGTGTAGCTCAAAAATGATTCAAATGGCTCTAAGCACTATGGGACTTAACACCTGAGGTCATCAGTCCCCTAGACTTATAAATACTTAAACCTAACTAACGTAAGGACATCAGACACATCCATTCCCGAAGCAGGATTCGAACCTGCGACCGTAGCAGCAGCGTGGTTCCAGACTCAAGCGCCTAGAACCGCTCGGTGACAGTGGCCGGCGTCGGTGTAGCGAAGAAACTTAAACCACTTAAGAAAGAAAGGCTTCCGGTCCAGATAGTATACCAGTCAGGTTTCTTTCAAAGTACGCTGATACAATAGGTCCATACTTAGCAATCATATACAGCCACTCGTTCAGGGAAAGATCCGTACCCACAGACTGTAGAGGTGCGGAAGTCGCATCAATACCCAAGAAAGGAAACAGGAGTAATCCGCTGTATGACACACCCATATCACGAACGTTGATTTGCAGTAGGTTATTGGAACATATACTGGGTTCGAACATTATGAATCACGTCGAAGAAATCGATTTATTGATAAATAGCCAACAGGGATTCAGAAAATATCGTTTTTTGTGAAACACAACTAGCTCTTTATACTCACGAAGTAATGAGTGCTATTGACAGGGGGACGTCAAATTGATTCCACATTTTTAGATTTCCAGAAGGCTTTTGACTCCGTTTCTAACAAGCAACTTCTAATTAAATGGCGTGCCTGTGGTGTATCGTCTCAGTTGTGTGACTGGACTCGTGATTTCCTGTTAGAAAGATCATAGTTCGTAATAACTGGCGGAAAGCCATTGAGTAAAACAAAAGTAATATCTGGCGTTCCCCAAGGAACTGTTATAGACACTCTATTGTTCCTGATCTACATAGACAATTTAGGAGACAATCTGAGCAACGCTCTTAGATTGCAGATGTTGTTGTTACTTACTGTCATGTAAAGTCATCAAAATACCAAAACGAATTGCCAGATAATTTAGACACGGTATCTGTATGGTGCAAAAAGTGGCAGTTAAATGGTTCAAATGGCTCTGAGCACTATGGGACTTAACATCTGAGGTCATCAGTCCCCTAGAACTTAGAACTACTTAAACCTAACTAACCTAAGGACATCACACACATCCATGCCCGAGGCAGGATTCGAACCTGCGACCGTAGCGGTCGCGCGGTTCCAGACTGAAGCGCCTAGAACCGCTCGGCCACAATGGCCGGCAAAATGGCAGTTAACTCTAATCATCAAAAGTGTGAAGTCAATCACATTAGCACTAAAATGAATCCGCTAAGTTTCAGTTACACGATCTTCTCATGAAATTTAAATCACCAAGTTTCTCCTCAGAGTGTGAAAATATTTTGTTGGTGCCCACCTACAGAGGAAGAAATAGTCATCATGATAAAATAAAAGAAATTAGAACTCGCACAGAAAGATTTAAGCGTTAGTTTTCCCCGTGCGCTGTTCGAGAGGACGACGGTTCAAACTCGCATCCGGCCATCCTGATTTAAGTTTTCCTTGATTTCCCTAAATCACTTCAGGCAAATGGTGCGACGTTCCCTCTGAAAGGGCACGGCCGATTTATTTCCCAATCATTCCCCTTATCCGAGCTTGTGCTCCGTCTCTAATGAGCTCGTTGTCGACAGCACGTTAAATGCTAATCTACTCTTCCTCCTCTGTTCGAGACGGGAACGTTAGAGAAGTAGCTTAAATGTGGTTCGATGAACCTTCTGCCAGGCATTTGATTGTGAATTGTGCAGTAATCATGTAGATGTAGATTATGTGAACCGGATCATTGGTCGCGACTGTCCTTCGTGGGGTAATGGATGTTCACTCTACTAATTCACAGACGTCTCTAAAGCGTCACTGCAGGCGCTTTACTTTCAACTGACATGCTGGAGTCCGTTCGAGCATGGCAGTCTACCCATTGGTAGCGCTCATGGTAATTGTGTCCATGTTTACAAACAACCTCAGTGGGGACCTTCCGGTCGGTACAAGAACAGTCACAGTAGAGACACACCTGTCCGACATACTGGGATGATGCAACACTTTTCCTGATGTGTGTATGTAAATGTACTGCCTAGGACAGTGGGAGGAAGATCACATGCACTAGATGCGTTTGCATCTCTTACTATGTCCCACAATTATTTGTGACTTCTTTGGGTAATCACCTTGGTCTCCCCAGTAATAAACAGGCATTACTGCGCGCACAAAAATGACCCAACGACACTCCTTAGCGTTGCCAATGACAACATGGTCGAAGTATCGTAAGATGAAATAATGTCATGACCGGACTCTGCAACTAGGCTAGAGTGTTTGTCGCAGAACAAAAAAAAAAATGGTTCAAATGGCTCTGAGCACTATGCGACTTAACTTCTGAGGTCATTAGTCGCCTAGAACTTAGAACTAATTAAACCTAACTAACCTAAGGACATCACACAGTCTGGAGCCGTGCGACCGCTACGGTCGCAGGTTCGAATCCTGCGTCGGGCATGAATGTGTTGATGTCCTTAGGTTAGTTATGTTTAAGTAGTTTTAAGTTCTAGGGGACTGATGACTTCAGATGTTAAGTCCCATAGTTTTCAGAGCCATTTGAACCATTTGAACGATTAGTATGGAACGGGTTAAATTTGTAGTGTAATTTTCCGCCAGTGTAAGCAATTGTTTCTTTTTATTTACTTCATTTCTACGACTTTGTGACCCACTTCGTTCTCATTTAGTCCCTAAGTGATTGGTTAGTATATTTATTTGTGATTTAATACATTTTTTTAAATAATAAGAAAAGGATAGCTATCGTGTTCGTTGTGTGCGGACGCAAGGAGAATTGATACCAGTGGCGAAAGCTGCGACACCTCTGGTGATACCGCTGGAATCCCCTGGCAACTGCGATGTCACTGCGTCTTCTGATGAGCATCATCTGAATAGTTCGTTTTCATTCGAAGGTGAGTGACATGCTGTGACAGGTTCACGTATCCGAGGGCAGAAAGTGATAGTGAAAACTGGCCGCACGGCTGCCCACTTGTCCTTTGGCAACAGGTACTACTCAGTATTGATAACATAACTGAGCCAGTAGATACCTTTTCCTTTTAGCCAGTGGTCGAATTTCTTGATACGAGCTAACATTCTCAATAGGATGGTTTATTGGTCATTCCCTCAGGGAAACAGCAGGTAGGTAGGGAAAGAATGCACCTGGTAAACTGGTAGATTTCGTCCGGGATTTGGAGGAGGTCCTGCCAACGGATATTGAGCGCACAGGATTCATCCGGCTGCAGAGACTGGCTCATTTTGGCACGAACAACGCCTGCCATCTAGGCTCTGAGGCCCTGCTCAGTTCCTACAGGCAGCTGGCTGGACTGCTGAAGCGGCTTGTATCGCTCGTGGAGGGCAATCACAGCTCACCATTTGGAGCATAGTACACCGAGTAGATCGCGGCCGTCTGGTTTGGATTAAAGTTCTATATAACAGGCGGTCCTGCGACGATTTCGGGTGAAAATTTCTCGACTTTCGCTATCGGATGGAGAATAATAGGACCACCCTTAACAGGCGAGAGCTGCACTACACAAAGAAAGCAGCCATTCGGGTGGCAGATTATGTGTGGCGTGCGCACGAGGCTTGTATGTTAGACACAGAGATGCGCTAAACTGTTCTTTTCGGTGATCAAATAAGAACCACTCACTCGCGTCAGTGAACTAGCTCTTTTGCGTGACTCATGATGCACCATTGAATTACTAAAATAAACAAAAGGAAGGTGACTTTTCTTCTTAGTTCAAGGACAATGTACCTTTCTTTTATCTTATTTTCATCTCTTTTGAAAGAACATAGAAAGAGGATTGATTATTTTGCATTACATCCCTTCCAGTCTCAAAACTACCATCAAGTCTTACATTTCGTCTTCAGAAAAAGTTAAATAAATCACAACAAACTTCTGAATGTTTTCAACAAGTTGGGAAATTATAAAAACAGAACCCATTATTATCACCTCTTCATAATTTTATTGGAAAAAAAAGCACTCCGTCTTCGGGCCACGAGTGGCCTACCGGTACCATACGACCGCCGTGTCATCCTCAGAGGATAGGAGGGGCATGGGCTTAGCACACCGCTCTCCGGGTCGTTATGATGGTATTCTTGACCTAAGCCGCTACTATTCGCTCGAGCAGCTCCTCAATTGGCATCACGAGGCTGAATGCACCCCGCGAAATGGCAACAGCGCATGGCGGCAGGATGGTCACCCATCCAAGTGCCGGCCACGCCCAACAGCGCTTAACTTCGGTGAGATCACGGGAACCGGTGTATCCACAGCGGCAAGGCCGTTGCCATAATTTTATTGGAAACAAAATATAATATAAAACTGTAACGTAACTGATATTAATTTTCTGCCCCTTGCAGTTATCTACTGTTGCCGTTTACAGTCAATATGACAAGGAAGGAACTGACCATTTTGTGATTTATAATGAAAAGTTGACCAATGTTGATCTTAGTAAGGCGGTTTCTATTCTCAGAACATATCTGTTCTCCTATTGAAAAGCTACACTCACAATACACAGACGTATCTGGAATATATAATCTTTTCGGACCCAGCTGGTGAATCGTTGGGTACAGTAATCATCTGGATTCTGATAAGTTTACCAAGTGGAAAAGTATGAAACCGGAATTTCCCTTTAGATGGTGCTAACCGTCAGTGTAGGGCCCGAGAGACCGCGTCTGCAGCGCCATCTGCTTCCTGTAACGGCTGATGGACGAATGTCAACACACAGTAGCCCAATTTGCATACACTGGTATCTGTTTCAAACCCGTAAACATATCGAGTTTCGAGCCTACGAACTACGATTTGAAGACCGCAGCTGCAGAATCGCGTCGAATGCTTGTCGAAGCTTTCGACGAACATGCTCTTGCGAAAAGACAGTATTTCGAGTCGTTCAAAAAATTCAGAAGTGGTGATTTTGACGTGAGAAACGAAGAGCGCGGGAAACCACCGAAAAATTGAAAGACAACGAATTGCAGGCCTGACTGGATACAGATAATACTCAAACACAACAGGAACTCGCGGAACAATTAAATGTGGCGCAGAAAGCCATTTCTCTTTAGTTGAAAGCTATGGGAAACGTGCGGAAAGTGGGAAAATTGATCGCGCATGGACTGAATGAAAGACAGCAAACAAATCGAAAGTCCATTTGTGAAATGCTGCTCGCCAGATACAAAAGAAAGTCGTTTCTGTACGGAATACTGACAGGTGATGGAAAATGGATTTATTTTGAGAATCCTAAGCGTCGTAAATTGTGGGTAAATCCAGGCAAACCATCGATATCCACTCAAGACCAACTCGCTTTGGAAAGCAGGCAATGTTCTGTGTTTGGTGGGGTCACAAGCGTGTAACCTATTACGAACTGCTAAAACCCGGTGAAATCGTTAACACTGATCGCTACCAACAGCAAATGATCGATTTAAATCGAGAATTACGTGAAAAACGACCGGAATATGGAAAAAGGCAATACAAAGTCATATTGCTCCATGATAACGCCCCATCACACACAGCAAAACGGGTCAGGGAAACGATAAAGGTGTTCGGCTGGGAAACAGTAGGGCATGCGGCTTATTCTCCAGACTTGGCTCCGTCCGATTATCATCCATTTGCATCACTGGGACACGCTCTCACTGGACAACGCTTCAATTCGTATGAAAATGTACGAAAATGATTCGCTAACTGGTTCGCTTCAAAAGAAGAACTGATTTTGTCGTGGCATTCATAGCCTACCGGAGAGGTGGGAGAAATGTATAAATAGCAATGGAAATTGAATAAAATATTGTTTATCTGTTTCAAACAACAGGCGTGTAATTGTTGCAGCCAGTTTTCCGGTTTCGTATTTCTACACCTAGTAAGGAATCACTACTTACAGGCAAATACGCATCAGATAAAAATTTGTCTATTTCGACCATCGCTGCAGGTCCTGCTCGGTGGCTTTCTTGGAGCTGACTGATGGTTCGATCGAGCTCCTCTTAAATTGAAGAAATCATGCCCATTACGTCGATAATTGGATGGTATTGTTCTGTTTTTAATTTACTTGTCTTTCAGCAAGTTTTCTTACGGCAAATCTACTCTAGTTGTAAAATATAATGCTCTTTTGAAATCATCTGCACTGACTTTTGTACTGCATGATGCACAACGAGATTTAATGAATGTGTAAACTATGGGACATGTGGAAGTTTCAAATGCATAGCATTTTTCAAGCATTGTCCAGTGATTTTAAACTTTATTTTATAGTTGGTGAACACAGCCTTTATCCAGTTTGAAATGTGTTCTCCAGACTGGAAGCACTCATCGAGGCACGGCTTTGGTTTATGTCATCTGTAAAAATGCCATGATTGCATACTAAATGGTTCAGATGGCTCTGAGCACTATGGGACTTAACATCTGAGGTCATCAGTCCCCTAAATCTTAGAACTACTTAAACCTAACTAACCTAAGGACATCACACACATCCATGCCCGAGGCAGGATTCGAACCTACGACCGTAGCAGTCGCGCGGTTCCGGACTGAAGCGCCTAGAACCACTCGGCCACCGCGACTGGCGATTGCATACTAACTAATATTACATTTACTTGCCTACCTGCCATTGCCTTTGCAGCTGACAAGTCATTTTTAATCTTATCAAATAGAGTGGAAGCAAGTATCGGTGCAGAGGATTAGCGAGAAATGAATCCTTCAAAGTCGTGTAGGT
This sequence comes from Schistocerca nitens, assembly GCF_023898315.1. Taxonomy (NCBI): domain Eukaryota; kingdom Metazoa; phylum Arthropoda; class Insecta; order Orthoptera; family Acrididae; genus Schistocerca; species Schistocerca nitens. The sequence continues at coordinate 614,463,853 of NC_064616.1, read as the reverse complement.
GCGTCACTGCATCAGGTAGTTTCAGCGTGAATCTGAAGCAGTGGATTGCAGCCTTACCCATAAATCAGGCGAGGGCTTCTTGATAAGAGCTTTGTGCAACATGAAGTAGCAAAGTATGTCGGGCCTATACGGGCGCAAGAGCGGCCGAAACGACGTGCCCAGCGGGATTGCAAATAACTCCTGCCTTAAGCCGCCATCGAAACCAGCTCACTGGTGCTAACCTAATGTGTTTCAATACGTGACTTGAAGAGGCTCATTCGCAAAACATATGCGCACTGCCGAGTATAAATGGAGGGCAGTCAAGTAATGCCAGTGTCTTCAGTGTCACAGCCCCCTTGGAGGACGGTGCTGTGCTACACGGGCGGCCACATTAAACTTCCGACGGAAGAGCACAGTTACGGTCTGTGGTGGGCCACGGTTTTTTTTTTTTTTTTTTCGTTGTTGATCGTTGGGTTTGGTCGGTGCGGACGTCACACGACATCCGTTGAAGTTCGTTGTCGATCGATTAAAGCAGTTTTTTTTATTACAGAGGGCAGCTAACCCTCTGACCGAACACGCTGAGCTTGGTTTGACCCTCTGAGTTCGCAAGGGTCTCGGAGCCGGCCAGCGGTGGGCCAGAGCAGACCTTCGCGCAGCACGGTCCACTTCTGCCCGGAGGCAGGCGGGTCGCATTCCGTCTGCTGCAGAGGACTTCCTCCCTCAAGCACCCACCTACCGCCGTCGCCAGAACGGGTCGGCGTGGCGTAAGTGCCACTTGCCACCGGAGGCCGTCGCTGTTGGGGTAGCGCACCTCGCCGTGGTTGTCACAGCCGGGCCACGCGCAACGGGGCTGCGTTCTCACAAGGGAACCTCCCCATCGCAACCCCCTCAGATTTAGCTATAAGTTGGCACAGTGGATAGGTCTTGAAAAACTAAGCACAGATCAATCGAGAAAACAGGAAGAAGTTGTGTGGAACTACGAAAAAATAAGCAAAATATACAAACTGAGTACTCCATGTGTAAGATAGGCAACATGAAGGAGAGTGTGAGCTCAGGAGCACCGTGGTCCCGTGGTTACCGTGAGCAGCTGTGGAATGGAAGGTCCTTGGTTCAAGTCTTCCCTTGGGTGAAAAGTTTACTTTCTTTATTTCAGCAAAGTTATGATCTGTCCGTTCGATCATTGACGTCTCTGTTCACTGTAATAAGTTTAGTGTCTGTGTTTTGCGATCGCATCGCAAAACCGTGCGATTAGTCGACGAAAGTACGTGCCTCTCCAATGGGAACCGAAAACATTTGATCGCAAGGTCATAGGTCAACCGATTCCTCCACAGGAAAACACGTCTGATATATTCTATACGACACTGGTGACGGCATGTGCGTCACATGACAGGAATATGTTGTCGACCCACCTAACTTGTACACTTGGCGAATGGGTAAAAAGATTCTTCTACCTTGCCCGATTTAGGTTTTCTTGTGGATGTGATAATCACTCCCAAAAAAGTGATGAAAACATAAGTGTTTGTCACATAAACTGAAAATAAAAAGTTAAAATTTTCATCCGAGGGTAGGCTCGAACCAAGTACCTTTAGACTCGCAGCTGCTCACGCTAACCACAAGATACTCCTGATCTTGCTCTTTTCTTGATATTGCCTATCTTGTACATGGACTACTCAGTTTGTATATTTTGCTTATTTTTTCATAGTTCCACACAACTTCTTCCTGTTTTCTCGATTGATCTGTGTTCAGTTTTTCAAGGCCTATCCACTGTGCCAACTTATAGCTAAATCTGAGGGGGGGTGCGATGGGGAGGTTCTCTTGTCAGCAAAGCAGAGCGACCGAACAGCCCAATGAGAGGAACTCGGCGTGAGGGGGACGACGGACTCCTGCACCGCCTGAGGCAAATAAAATGTTTACTGATTGCCCCAGCCTCTTGAGCAACTTCCTGATCCACACCGTTCTAGAGGTGCCGTTTGATGTATAGACTTTAGATGTCTCTTCAGGTTCCATAAGAAGCCAGAAGCTAGCAGTAGCTGCATGTTCCTTTCTTTATCTTGGTCCAAATGGCTCTGAGCACTATGGGACTTAACATCTATGGTCATCAGTCCCCTAGAACTTAGAACTACTTAAACCTAACTAACCTAAGGACATCACACAACACCCAGTCATCACGAGGCAGAGAAAATCCCTGACCCCGCCGGGAATCGAACCCGGGAACCCGGGCGCGGGAAGCGAGAACGCTACCGCACGACCACGAGCTGCGGACTTCCTTTATCTTGTTTGGTAAAATGGTAACATACGAGGCGTCTTTTTTAAATAAGTACCATTTTTAAATTTAGAAAGGACGTGCTAAGATATCTCAATAATTTTATTTTTACGTGAAAGCCTGTACCTTAATCTACTTTTCTACATAATTTCCGTCAATACTGAGGCACTTGTCATAACGTTGTACCAGGAATACCCACCTCATAGAAGTCTGCCTGCCGGCCGCGGTGGTCTAGCGGTTCTGGCGCTGCAGTCCGGAACCGCGGGACTGCTACGGTCGCAGGTTCGAATCCTGCCTCGGGCATGGGTGTGTGTGATGTCCTTAGGTTAGTTAGGTTTAAGTAGTTCTAAGTTCTAGGGGACTTATGACCTAAGATGTTGAGTCCCATAGTGCTGAGAGCCATTTTTTAGAAGTCTGCCGCCTGACTTGTTAACCACTGCATCACCACTGTTTTGACTTCGTCATCGTCTTGAAGACGCAGACCGCCCAGGTGTTTCTTCAAGATGAAACATGGGTGGCCTACGTCACACCAGAATCAAAGCAACAGTCCATGGAATGGCGGCATTCAGATTCGTCCTGAAAAGTGAAGTTTAAGCAAACAATTTCTGCCCGCAAAATCATGTGCACAGATTTTTGGGACAGAAAAGGAATATTGCTTGTGGAATTTCTGCCTCGTAATGAGACAATCAATTCAGCAGCTTACTGAAAGACATTGCACAATCTGCGCCGTTCAATTCAGAACAAAAGACGTGGCAAGTTGAGCAAGGGCATCGTTTTGCTGCAAGACAATGCCCGTCCGCATGTGGCGAATCAGACCGAAGATCTCATCACATCTTTTCGATGGGAAACTCTAGATCATCCTCCGTACAGCCCCGATCTTGCGCCCAGTGACTACCATCTGTTCATGCACTTGAAGAAACACCTGGGCGGTCAGCGTCTTAATGACGAAGTCAGAAAAGTGGTGATGCAGCGGTTAACAAGTCAGGCGGCCGACTTCTATGTGGAGGGTATTCAAAAACTGGTACAACGTTATGACAAGTGCCTCAATATTGACGGAAATTATGTAGAAAATCAGATTAAGGTACAGGCTTTCATGTAAAAATAAAATGATTGAGATATCTTAGCACGTCTTTTTTAAATTTCAAAACGGTACTTACTAAAAAAAACACGCCTCGTATATCACTTGAAGGTCTTCTACGTGAAGGCAATGTGGTTGACATATCCTGAAGTATTGAAAAATATACATATAAAAATTAAATTACTATCAAAGATGCACTTTCTTAAATAGTAAAATTTTAAAATGAGAACAAATGTACGTGTAGTGTATTCTGTAATCTATATATCTATTGACACGTATGTAACATTTAATAACACATACTGTTATTATTATAATAACAGAATGGAGAACACTGTACCAAGAAGGAATCATACCGAAATAAGAAGTGAATCAGTGAACTAGCCAAGGGCACTGCAAGCTGAACCAGTGGAAAGAGCAAAGAGCGCAAGGGGCAAGGTGACTGCTGAGTCACCCTGTGATCCACTCCGTTTGGAGTAGGAAGCGGTAGAAGAGTGACGAATGTGTTGGTGTACAATGAGTGGGTTGTCGAGCGGTTGTAACATGACTTGCTGATGGGTTATATGAACAGATTCTGCAGTATTCCTCTTCAACTCAAATATCTAATTATATCTTTTGCTGGTAATTTTTTAGGAGGCAGACAGTGAAAGGTTCAGTTGATGACAGTTACCGGTGGATCACTGACTGCAAGATTTATTACTGAAATTATTACTCAGTTCAAACCAGTTCAACTATACTTAATTTTAGTAACATCCCGTACGGCACAATATAACATAAACTACTTCACAATGAAACCTTAAGACCGTGGCACGGGAAGAAGCTAACAATGTTTCTAGCCACATTCCAGAGCAGCCATAGAGACGCTGTTCCTTGCAGTTACCAAAAGAAACTTCCAACTGCTGCTTTCTTTAAGTAAAGGAGATATTCCTCCACGTAGGCATCACGTCTTTGTACGAGCGCTTTCAATCCACCTGATACATTACCCCCCATCACATTAACATGGCCAGCCTCGAGTTGGGGGAAGCCCAAGGTTGAAGGTTGCATCGGACCTGAAGACCATTTACAACTACATGTCTATGGCTGTGGCAAAGTTCGAATGTCCATGTCTCTCCACCGTTGTTCTCTGCTCGGCTGCTGTACCAAATAAATAGTAAAACACTGCTTCTCACGAATTGGAGTGAACAGCTAATTCAATTCCTAGACTGACTCTAGGCAACATGTGGAATTACATACCCGTATACATTTTGAAATGGGTAACACAAACCATGAGAAGAACATTCATTACGTCAGTTGACCTGGGGCATACCATTAGAGCATAAAAATGTGAATAGAGTATGTATGGTGGTGGTACATGAATAATTAAGTCACCTCCATTATTTTCTACGGACATTATTTCACTCAACTTGACCCCTGTCCGAACTAAACTACTATATTACAATAACAATTAAACAAAGAAATGTTATAAACATTTACTAACACTCAGGATGTTCACAGTAAAAACAAATAAGATTTGTTCATAAATAAATAAGGTAGCATTATTGCGCAAGAATACTCACATTAAATGACAACAAAATGTTGCTGAATATTAGTTAAGCAATTATTTATGTCTGCTTGCTAGAAGTGTCCTTTGCTACTCTTTTCAATGGTGGTGTCAGCTAACACAACTGACTGACCACTTTTAAATTATCACAGTTTTTAATATCAAATGCAATCAACAATTAATTAAAGTTACTGCCAAAGTAGTAAAATATTCATTAAATAACCATACAAGTAGGACGAGGTATTCATGCTGCATTCAGTTACTGTGTTATTGTAGAGGGTACGATGTTCTGACAAACATTTTCATAAGAAAAATTATACAAAACGTAATAAATCAATGAATCAAATAGGTACGGATACATAGCTGTCACGTACGATAGCTATAGTGCAATGCTATCGTTTGAGAGACTGTTTGTTGAAACTGCATGAAGCATTTAAAAGTTCTTAATTCTAAGGTTCACTGTGAAAATATTTAGTTACTGCAAGACATTAAATTCTGTATTTTTTAAGATACTGAAAATATTATTGTTTCATTGGATGCGCCTCACTTTTCTGAGCTCAGAGATGTATTCGGAATTTGCTCTATTGCGTAACTGTGGTTTCTTGTACACCTGAGAGCTGCAAGTAGCCATATTTGAGACTGTCGGACACTGTGCTATTTCTGATGCATCTTCTGCTCTCGACATGCGAGCAACCATCATTCACATTCTCCCTGCTTTGGGATTTTGTCATCTCTGGCCACGCTAATTACCTTGTTGTCTGAGCACTCCTGGGGCCGTGCGAAAGCCTTGTCCTGCTGACGTGCACTCAGCCAAGCAAGCAAAATCACCTCGCCCCAAAACCAACCGTAGGTGGCCGAATAACAGGCCTACATACTTGTAACGTTACAAATGACCTACTCTAGTTAAATGATCTCCTCCCTAGAGGCAATGATGCAATGCCTGTCGAAATCGAGGACAGGTCAGTCATTTACTCTCAGCGAGAACTTTCGTCCATGATGTTAATTTGTTATTAGTAAACTGCAGGAGCAGAAACGGTTAGGTCCCAGAATTAGTCTCGCACATCAAACGTAATAATACCCGCGTAGTAATGGGAACATCAGCGAAATACCAAATTCCGACTGGAATATACATCACAAGACTACTCCAGGGGCCAGTGGCAGCGATGTATTTACTGACGCAAGGAACTCTATAATATCTATTGAGATTATTACAGATTTTGAATTTAAAGTAGTCTGGCTAAAGGTAAGCATCAAAGGTGAATCAGACTTGGTAGTTGGGTGCTCTTATACAGAGTAGACTACCTGCCTCAGAATCTGTAGTGGCCGAGCGCTTCAGAGAAAACTAGGAGAGTGTCACGAGTAAGTTTCCTGATCATGCTATTGTAATTGGGGGACACTTCAGTTTGCCATCTGTAGCATGGAAGAGTTACATAATTCGTGTCAGACTGTTCTGAATGTCTTGTTTGAAAAACTTCGAGCAGATACTTACTGAGCTAACGCATGTCGGCAGTATCTTAGACTTCCTAGTAACTAATAAACCCGAAATTTTTGAGTCAGTTAACGTCGAGGAGGGAATTAGTGATCATAACGCTGCGATTGCTTCATTGGCTAGGGTTGTTACAAAGAATGTTTTTAAAGAAAAGGTAGGAAAATATTTTTGTTTATCAAAAGTAGTGGGAGACAATTTGCAGAGAATCTAAACAAATAATACCAAATATACAGCTCTGAGCATAAATGGGTAAGACTAAAAAGTGTTGTACAATGTGCTTTAGACAAGTATGTATCGAGCAGGGTATTGAGAGGCGGAATAGACCCATTGTGGTATGTATCGCGCAAGGTTATGAGGGATGGAATAAACTCATTGCGGTTCAATAGTCGTGTTGCAAAGTTGCTACGAAAGCAAAGGGAATTTCATCTCCTATTTAAGCGACGTCAATGCTTGGCTGGTGCGTGAAGCCAAAACAAGAGTGAGGAGAGCGACCTGAGAATCATTTAGTGAATTTCAAAGCGATTTTTTTTCTAAACAATAAGACTAAAAATCCAAATAAGTTTTGATCTTATGGAATGTTGGGAAATGGATCAAAATCATCTATTTAATCGCTCAGCGATCGCACTGGATCTGAAATAGATGACACAGAGCTTGAGAGGTGGCATGAGCCCCCTCTCATATTCCTATCTTACGATTCTCCTCTCTAGTTGCATGCGGTGGAGGTTCCGTTGTTCCTTCACACGCGGACTTCCCATGTAGCGTCTCTCGCCACCCGGGTGGTCCAGTGACAGGCGGGCTCTTCTCACTTTGAAAGGGTAGGCTGACAGGTGTGGGGGCCGAGTGAATACTCTCCGGACGCCGACATTGTCAGGAGACGCGGCCGCGAAAGCCGGAAGTGGCGGCTGGGCTGGTGGTTCCGTTGCTTCGCAGAAGCTTAGCGAAAACACTTTCTGGCGGGCTACCAGCGAGGCGTGGGAATGACTTATGTACCCAGGCAGCTGGGGCGGGAAAATTACCGCGCTTTCTGCAAAATAGGAACTGTGATTGGCTTGCTAAGGGCATAGCTCCGTGACGGGGCAAAATCAGCACAGAAATTGGCGCCAAGAATCTCCATTGGTGGAATGGTAGTGCTCCGGCAATGGAGTGGAATTTCCGCCGGTTTTCGTGTTGCTGATTGGAACGTAACCACGGCCACTGTCGTGGGGGCGGGAATGTTCGGTGTTCGGCCTGTACGGGTGCTCTGGGTAGTCGGCAGTCGCCTTTCGGTCGAGGACGTTGAAGCAGCCAGCCCTCGCCTGCGGTACGCCAGATCGTGTTCTGGGAGATAAGAAGACTGTTGGTAATGTACATCCGCAGCACCGGCAGATAGGGATTTTCCTAGGTGATAATCAGAGCTCAGCAGAGCGCGCCTGTTCATCCTTTTCTAACTTTGTTCAGTTTCGAGTAACAGCAATTACCATTGGGTTAGCTGTGTGTCTCTCTTGAGATTTGAGTGGAAAGGAATTGGCTCCACATACCACTTCGTCTTAAACCTCACGATCTAAGTTAGGGACAACTTCACCTTTATAGTGTTTGTATGAATCTCCAATTTTAGCCAATTTGATGTTTTATAAATTTGCTGTGTTTCTTTTACTATTCTGTGTTTAATCTTAATAAATCATATTGTTAGTTTGAACAGAACTTTCATTCTGTTAATCAATAGAGCAACCCTATCATTCCTCACTATGCTAATGAAACCTTTGTTTATTTAACTTATGTATCAAATTAAATTACTGCAGGTGCCAAACTCTCTTCTACTCCACTAGCAGGGTTGATTAGAGTCAGTTCGCGTATTTTTTTTTATCCTTGTGCAACAGCAAAAGTCGGAGTTAGAATAGGGGGGGCTTAGAGCATGATTTACACATGTGGATTCTAGTAGAATTTAGTGATAAATACACTACTAGCCCCGGCACCTCGCAAGCTGATCGAAATACTGAATTCACAGCGGAAGACCGTAATACCGTTGTTCCTTTCAATCATGACACGAATGCCAAAATGGCAGACATTGAGGTAAGCGAACACGACAGAGAAAATCAATGAAAACTGCTCAATAGTGGAAAAGTAACTGGAGGGGATGAGAGAGCTGTGAGGTTTTGCATAGATTATACGAACAAACTTCCTCCTCTTCTTGGTCACTGGAGCAACGAAGGCTACCTTACCACCAGAAAAGAAAGCGTAGATAATTCCTGATTTGAAGAAAGCACGTAGTACAAGCGCTTATGAGCATAGGCCTATATCGCTGACGTCAATCTGTTGTAGTATTATCGAACATGTTTTATGCCCAAGCATTACGACGTTCTTGGAGAACAAAATCCATACAAATTGTAAAAATGGATGTACTGGTATATGTGTGTACGTATGTTCCACATCTCCACCTAGTTCACTGGACCGATTTCAACAAAACTTGAAACACATATCATTTAATATACGGAAATAATCACTTTGAGGACAAGAACCACCCACCTATCAAAGGGGTGGAGATCGGGATGAAGTATTTGAGAACGGCAAAACTCAGAGACTTGCAACAAAATTTACACAGAATTTCGAACTTTACGATACTTTTTCTCGATGACCACCCCCAACAAAATGATGAAAGGAAAAAAGTTTATCGCTTACTACATTTTCGCTGATCATGCAGTAAAACTCCCATATGAAGCATGATGTTTTAATTTATTAGTTCTGCACTACAAACTGTATTCGTGACACACTTTACAGACAGTATTCATATAGACCAGAAAAATTACTTCAACGTACGACAGGAGGTACGACCTCATAAACGCTGACATGCGTGGAAACCTACCGTATCACGCCGCACGTTTAAATTTAGTACTTCGTTGTTACTAACTCTATTCGCAACACTTTCCATAGGCAGTATCCACATCTGCCACTGAATGTACCAACAATAATATATCATTGTACGACTCACAGTTCGGGAAATATGACATCAGATACAGAGATGTGTGAAAAACTATCTCATCATGGATGAGATTTTAATTGATTAGTTCTTTATTGCTGACTCTGTTTGCAACACATTTGCAGATACTATTCACATATACTGCTGTGTTACCTACAAAAATATATCACTCTACGTCACATATTTCAGCATAAATAACGTTTTAAACACTTACATGCGTGGAAAACTGACGAATAATGCTTGACGTTTTAAGTTATTACTTCTTTACTACCAACTTTATTCACAACGCATTCCGCACACAATAGTCACATTTAACACTGGACGAACCTGCAAAATAATGTCATTGTGCAGCACAGGGTTCAGGAAATCCGGCGTCATAAAAATTGAGCCTTGTAAAAATAAAACTGCAGGGTGAAATTTATTAGACGTACAGATGAAGTAAGTGTACAAATACGTGTGAAATGTTTTAAATATATGTGAAATATATTTTACACGACCACGTGTGAGTAGAACCACAGGTAAAAGTCTCATCCTTAACCCATGGAACAATTCAGTCATATTTGGTTCGCATATTAGTTAAAATCTAGAAAGAAACACTGTAGGGGTAATACACACCAGCCTCCTATTGGGATGAGCATGATCACATGATGACAGAAGTGGGGAGTAGGAGATAGACAGGCAGCAAGAGGGAAGGAGGAAACAGGCGCTGATACGACGAAGAGGAGATGGATACAGATAGGTGATGGGGAAATGGACAGAGAGGGAGGAAATTAGGAGATGGACGATAAAAGGAAAGAGGAGGAGTTGGACAGAGACAAAGGGAGGAAGACACAGGTTCAATAAATGGTTCAAATGGCTCTGAGCACTATGGGACTTAACTTCTGAGGTCATCAGTCCCCTAGAACTTAGAACTACTTAAACATAACTAACCTAAGAACATCACACATATCCATGCCCAAGGCAGGATTCGAACCTGCGACCGTAGTGGTCGCGCGGTTCCAGACTGTAGCGCCTAGAACCGCTCGGCCACCCCGGCCGGCGAAGAGACAGGCACAGAGATTTGGGAGGAGGAGATGAACAGACAGAGTGGAAGAAGAAAATTGACAGAGAAAGGGAATAGGAGGAGATGGACAAATAGACAGAAGGCTGGTGTGTCTTACCCCCATAGTGTTTCTTTCTAGATTTTAACTAATATGCGAACCAAATATGACTAAATTGTTCCATAGGTTAAGGGTGAACCTTTAGCCTGTGGTTTTACTCACACGTGCCCATGTAAAATATATTTCACATATATTTAAAACATTTCACACATATTTGTACATTTCCTGCTAGATTTCCTTCCTAGATTTTAACTAATATAAGTACCAAATTTGAATTACATCGTTCCAGGGCTTAAGGATGAACTTTTTACCTATGGCTTTACTCACACATGCACATGTAAAATATATTTCACACGTATTTGTACACATTTTTCACTTGTATATCTAGCAAATTTCGCCCTGCAGTTTCGTTTCCACGTAGCTCAATGTTTATGACGCTGTATCTCCTGAACTATGTGTTGTACAATGACATAATTTTGCAGTTAAACTAAACTCCAAGTACCGACTGGCCGCCGCGTCATCCTTAGCCCACAGGCGTCACTGGATGCGGATATGGAGGGGCATGTGATCAGTTAATGTGACTACGATTTGCGAAGTGTGTTGTGAATAGAATTAGTAGTAAAGAAGAAATGAACTGAAACGTCATGCATGATGCATCAGTTTTTCACGCATCTAAGTGTTTATGACGTCATTTATCATGAAGTATGTGACTTACAGCGATAGATTCTTGTAGGTATATTCAGAGAATATGTGAATACAGTCTGGGAAATGTGTTGCGAACAGGGCTATTAATAAAGAAGTAATAAATTAAAATGTCAAGCATGATGAGGTAGACTTTCACTTTTCTCTGTATTTCACGTCATATCTTCTGTATTATGAGTCGTACGATGATATATATTTTTGTAGGTACATTCAGCGTTAGATGTGGAAACTGTCTGCGAAAAATGTTACGAATAGAGTTTGTAGCATCGAAATAGTAAATTTAAACGTATTGCATGATATGGTAGGTTTTCACGTATCTCATTGTTTATGACGTCGTATCTTCTGAACTGAATGTTTACTATGTTGTAATTTTTCTGGTACATTTTGCTTTATATGTGAATACTGTCTGCAAAGTGTGTTACGAATACAATTTGTAAAAAGAGAAGTAATAAATTAAAATTCATGCTTCATGAGGCAGTTTTACTGCATTAAAAGTAAGAATGTAGTAGGCGATAAACTCTTTTTCCTTTCATCATCTTGTGGGGGTCGTCAGTGAGAAAAAGTTTCGTAAAGATATGTTTCAAGTCTTTAAGTGCTCCAGTTCTCTAACACTGGATTATCAAAGTATGTTTTTCCCCACTTCGTGAACTACACTACTTTTTCACCCCCACCCCGCTATAAGAGGGTGGTTCTTACCGCCACAGTGATTCTTTCCAGGCAGTAAGTGATATGCGTATCAAGTTTGATTGAAATCGGTGCAACGGTTTAGCTGGAAATGTGGAACTTACAGACTTACACATATATAGGGTGACAATTATTGAACTATATGAAATAAAATTGTCATAACTTCTTAATGGTTTGCGTTTGGACAGTCAAACATCTCGGTGGGCCGCGGGGCATGATGGGAATTAGTATGGTATGTATGTTTTGGTTTAGCGACGAAGCCCATTTTCATTTGGATGGGTTCGTCAATAATCAAAATTGGCGCGTTTGGGGGACTAAGAATCCGCATTTCGCGATCGAAAAGTCAGTCCCTTCACACTCAGCGGATGACCGTGTGGTGTGCAATGTCCATTCACGGAATAATCGTTGTGATGTTACTTGATGACACGATGACTACCGAACGGTACGTGAAGATTCTGGAAGATTATTTCATTCCCATTATCCAAAGTGAAACTGAATTCGGTAAGATGTGGTTCATGCAATACTGAGCTCGACCCAAACGAAGCAGGACAGTGTTTGATGTCCTAGAGGAGTACTTTGGGGGCCACATTCTGGTTCTGGGGTAGCGAGAGGACACTGGAATGGGCCTCGATTGGTCGCCATATTCTCCGGATTTGAACACATGCGACTCATTTTTGTGGGGCTATATTAAGGACAAGGTGTACATCACTAACTTCAAAAGCATTTCTCAGCTGCAAACAGCCATTCAGGAGATCATCGACAGCATCGATGTTCCGACACTTGAGCGGGTCATGAAGAATTTCATTATTCGTCTGCGCCACATCATCGCTGGTGATGGCAGGCATATCGAACATGACATAACCTAAATCTGAATATCTGTAGTGACATTTAAATGTTGAATAAAGTGTGTGCACGCCGTAGTTTGTAACTAATTTACGTTTTTTTAAGTAGCTCAATAATTGTCATCCCGTCGATACATACATACGACATCCATTTTTATAATTTGTATGGATGAATGATGTAGTGGATAGTGTTGGAGGCTGCGTGAGGTTATTCGCCGTCGATTTCTTGTCTTAGGAAGGTTGCAGCGCCAGAAGAGTGTAGTGACATGCAGGTTCAAATGGTTCAAATGGCTCTGAGCACTATGGGACTCAACTGCTGTGGTCATCAGTCCCCTAGAACTTAGAACTACTTAAACCTAACTAACCTAAGGACATCACACACATCCATGCCCGAGGCAGGATTCGAACCTGCGACCGTAGCAGTCGCACGGTTCCGGACTGCGCGCCTAGAACCGCGAGACCACCGCGGCCGGCAGTGACATGCAGGAAGATCGGCAGAGGATCGACGATTGGAGCAGGGACTAGCAGTTGATCCTGAATATAAGTAAAAATAACGTTTTGCAAAAAATATGCTAGGAGAGCCATTACTACTGGGTTGCGATAAATGCGACAAATTACTGTAAACAGTAACTACCGCAAAATACTTACAAGTAATCGTCTGGTGAGACCTAAAGTGGAATGACCACCTCTTACAGGAATGGTAGCATAATCAGGTGACAGATTGAGGTTTCTTGGGAGAATCATAAGGAAATGTGTTTCATCCACGAAAGAAGTAGGTTACAAATACTTGCTCGATTGGTTGTTAAGTATAGTCTAGGTCTCTTACCAGGTAGGATTGCAAGAAGATGCAGTAAACATCCAACGAAGAGCGAGCGTTTCGTCACGCGATCCGTTATGTGGCGAGAGAGCTTCACGGAGCTGTCCAACGAACCTCAGTGACAGACACTACAAGAGAGGCTTTTGCTGAAAGTTTGAGGGTTTACGTTCCGCGAGGAATCTGGCGACATCTTACTACCTCCCACGAACGTATCGCGAAATGATCACTGCGAGAAAATGAAAGAAATTGGATGTCATACGGAGCTTTACTGACTATAATTTTTTTCACCCGCCATTCGTGAATGGAAAAGGAACGGGGGAAAAATAATGGTACCAGAAGCCGTATGTTGGCTTGTGAAGTATAACTGTAGATGTTGTGCAGATTTTACTGCTCATGCTCGATACAGCTGTGGTCGTTGAAGTATTACAGCATACGTTTTGCTCAAAAAAAAATGTTTCAAATGGGTCTGAGCACTATGGGACTTAACTTCTGAGGTCATCAGTCCTCTAGAACTTGAAACTACTTAAGCCTAACTAACCTAAGAACATCACACACATCCATGCCCGAGGCAGGATTCGAACCTGCGATCGTAGCGCTCGCGGAGTTCCAGACTGTAACGCCACTCTGGCTCGGCCACTCTGACCAGCCATACGTTTTACGTACCTAGGCATGAGCCACTAATAGCCACCCTAGCCCCACTAATAAGTTTCCAACGCGAGCCCCGTGAAGTGTATCGTGTTACGCGCCCTCTATTTGTATTGTGTTTTAATCCCCGTGTTGCCGTTAAACCCGTTGGGGCGGCAAGTGGCGACACGGACGGTCGGAGCAGCAAAGAGGGGAAAAAGCAGGGGTGAAGAATCGGTTAGAGCGGTTTTAAAGCGGCGCGTGCTCCCCTCGGCTGTTTGGAAGCGATCCGGTATTTATGAAGTGCCGCTCCCTCACCCGTAGCCATTGCCAGAGCACTCCCTCCTGCCTCACACCACGCCCTTCATCTCCGTGTTTTCCGGTTACAGCCTCAACAAATTCAAGCACTTGCCACTGGATCGCCAGAGGGAAGGAGACCACACTGCTTATTCACCTTCATCAACCCATCCGTCCAACTATGGACCTTGTAAAACGATTATTCATAATTTGTTCCTTCGGACCGAGCAAAGTAGGGCACTGGCTAACATCCGTATTGGGGAGGAGCAGGGTTTAAATCTTTACCTGATTTAAATCTTCCGCCTGTCCACTCACTCATTACAATCAGTTATGGTTACTTAATCAAGAGTATGTTCGATTTCCTTCTCTATCCTTACGCAATACTAGCACAACATCTCAACATCGAAACCTTAAAATTTAAAAATACTTCCTTCTTTCTATCTTTCGGTTGCCATTCTTTTCACCTTCGTTCCAAAGCTTTGTCATTCTTGATACTTCAGTATCTGCTTTATTCTTGTTCTTCAAAACCTTGACAGAGGTTAATCTCTTACACGAGACCTAACACTACTTCTCACAACCAACGAACATTAAAACGCAATTTCTGAATGAGAAACCCGTTGTGTAGTTTTTTTCTCGCACACTTAATATAGATCAGAGACAAGGATACTGTCAGGAGTGCCCCACGGATGTATGTTAGGACTCTGTATACATAAATAATTTGACGGACAGGGTGAGCAGCAATTTGCTTTGGATTAGGAGAATGTGTCGTCGTTGAGTGACCGTTGAATATACAAGATGACTTAGGCAAAATTTGTAGTTGATGTGATGAATGACAGTTAGCTCTAAAATGTAGAAAAATGTAAGTTAATACAAATGCGAAGGAAAAAAGTCTCATAATTTTCGAATACAATGTGAGTAATGTGCTGCTTGGCACAGTCACGTTGATTAAGTAGCTTGGCGTAACGTCGCAAAGCGATATGAAATAAATATGCTAATGCAATCTGCGAGATGCTATAGGCACGGAATCGGATGCACCTAACAGTAAAGTAGATGAGAGACTATGAAAGACGTATTGGAGAAGCCATTCCATTCCCCCACAAGGGAATGCCTTCGCACAAGGCTGAACAGTGCCTTGTTGATAAGCGACTCATCAATGCAATCGATCTTTTGCCATTCTTCAGCTTTAAATGGGTGTATTCCTCTAAACGTGTTTGCAGAAACACAGTAAATACGCAAGGACTTCAGCAAGTAAGCTACGCATGTCGTCGCACGCTAAGACAATTGCTAAACAATAATGGCATATTGTCACAAGAAAGTAAATGTTCTGAAAGTTCTGCAGATACGGTTCTGCTGTGGTAAGGATAACATGTGCATCAGTGTGCGAGTGGAATGGCACCGCAACTGAAAGCTTATTCCCAGGTTGAAGTATACTGGACAATACGATTCTTGTAGGCAAAACGTCTAAATTGCACACAGATTATTCGTGAAATTCTGACGGTGTATGAACGTGTAAAGGTGGGGGTGAGAGGGAGGAGATCCCATAGGATTCATTCTGTTCTGGACTGTTTGCTTTTCTTCATTTGTATCAATGATTAGCTACTAAATAAGAAGTGCGATTCATAAGTCTCTACCTCACAAACGTTGTTGTGAGAGACATGGGACTTAGTGTAAATTATTAAGTTAATAAAGTAAAAGGTAATATCAGCACGTGGCTTTCGGAGAACAGATGACCCCTTAACTGCAAAAAGAACGCAGTACATACAGGTTAAGCTGAATTCTGTTGTACGTAGGATCGACCATTTTAAATTCTTAGAAGTGAGGGGAGGTGAAAAGCTCTTTCGCAAGTATCACGTTAAAGACTTTTTGCAGAAACTGAGTGCTGGTGTCTTCGCTATAAGAATAATCTCTAATGTCTCTGACACTGAAATGCGAAGCCTTGTTTGTTTACTTTCAGTATATCATCTCCTATGGTATCCTATTTTGTGGCAACTCTGAGCACTCAGAACCAATAATTTTAGCCCGCCAGTTCGCCAGATTCATGTAAACTATTTTTCAGGTGTCTCTGAATGCTAACTCTGCCATTCCTGTACACATACTCTATCATAGAATTTGTTGTTGACGGTACTGACGCATACGACAATAATTGCAACATCCATTCTGTGAATACTAGCCGGAAATACGATTTGTACTTGCATAACATTTCCTCGAGCGCGGTACAGAACGGTGTGCGCTATTCAACAGGTTTCATTTTTAGAGAACTTCCATCAGCACTGAAAAACTTCAGTGATAAATCATAATTCTTGAAATCTAAGTTGAAAGGTTTTCTTGTGGCACTCTTATATTATCTGCAGGAATTCCTGGCAGTAGTTTTGTGTTTTGTTAATTCTTTAGTTCTACTGTGTATTAACTTTTTGACCAATATTTCTGTTAATTATGTACTGTTTTGTTCCATGATCAAGTAGCCTTAGCTCGTATTGTTCTACAGAACATGATTAATAGATTAAAATCAAAAACAAGACGAAATCGTTGTGTATTGGGACACGCGGTGAACTGTAACATGAGTGTGTAATCTGGCTGCCGTACTCACAGCGTTGACGTGGTTCAGGATCGTAAGGCTGGCTGCTGGGTCTCATTATCCAGCACTGAATGGTCGAGTGATCTGATGTACTGTAGTCAAATTACACTGCGTTTCAAGAGACGATAGTAGACAGTGGCCTTGTCATCAACACACACGTCAACTTGACACTGGCGGTGACGGTTTTCCCAAAAGCGAGTTACTCACAGTAAGGAGTACCCATCTTAATGTCCCAGAGTTACTATCGCTAATTAAAGGTAATAATTCCCGCACAGTACTAGGTACAGAAGTCTGGCTGAAATTAGCAGTAAATAACAACGAAATTCTTAATTCAGATCGTAATATCCACTGTCTGAGAAAAATAATGAAAAACACCAAGAGGATTTGGTCGGATTTACACATCGTGCGCTTACACATCATCGGCGAGCGTGTAAATGAGAACAGCAATTCTCTGCAATAATTAGAACGACCACCAAAGTGTATAACTGTTATTCGTGCTTAGTGTTGCTACCATCCATGGTAGGGTATGCAAGTTGGGCGAACAACGTTAGATGTTGAGTGACCACTGTGAAGGCCATAGAGATGTCGCGTAATAATTTGAGACGGCGTTATGAGCATCTTAAAAAGTTTGAAAGGGGACTTATTGCACTTCTCTACTTGGTGCTGGCTGGTCGAATAGTGCAATATTTATATTTGTGGAATATTTTTATGTGGCAATGGGATGGCCGGCCGCGGTGGCAGAGCAGTTCTAGGCCTTTCAGTCCGGAATCGTGCGACCGCTACTGTCGCAGGTTCGAATCCTGCCTCGGTCATGGATGTGTGTGATGTCCTTAGGTCAGCTGGGTTTAAGTAGTTCTAAGTTCTAGGGGACTGATGACCTCAGATGTGCATCGGAACGTGAGGCAAGCATACTTGTCGTCAAGGCTCCGATCGCCAGGTGTGAGCACCACAAGGGACGATCGCCGTATTGTGCACTAAGGTACATTGTAATCCCGTCACATCTATGCGTACCATTCGAGAACAAGTGATGGCCAACCGGCAATATTCTGAGTCGTCCCGCACCACTGGTCGGAGACTAGCAGCAACCGGTCTAGAGTATTATTGTCTCATGTGTAGGCTGCCGTTAATACAACGACAGAAACGGCTGAGTCTGGAACACTGCCGTAACTGGGAAGCATGGACTCGTGATGATTGGTGTGGCATTGTGTTCAGTGATGAATCGCGGTTCCGCATTCCCGGATGACTATCGTCGGCGAGCATGGGAAAGGCCCATTATTACCATGTTTTGCAGAGCCACAGCAGTGTTAGTCCTGGTGTAGTGATGTAGGGGGCCATCGGATATGACTGCAGGTCACGGCTGGTAGTCATTAAGGTAACTCCGTCGACACAATGGTACGCCACGAACATACTGCCTCCTCATGTGTTACCTCATGCGACAGGCCGGGGTTTCATTTTGCAAGAGGACAATGCTTATCCACACGTGGCATGTTTGGTTGGTTGGTTGATTTGGTGGAAGGGACCAAACAGCGACGTCATCGGTCCCATCGGGTTGGGGAAGGATAGGGAAAACGGTCGGCCGTGCCCTTTCAATGGAACCATCCCGGCGTTTGCCTGAAGCAATTTAGTCAGGATGGCTAGACGCGGCTTTGAACCGTCGTCCTCCCGAATGCGAATCCAGTGTGCCACCTCTCTCCATCACACATGGGCATGTGTCTCTATGAACTTTGTTCGTTATTTTTAGGTACTCCCGTATCAGTGTTCACAAAAGTACTCCGAAAAGTAGTAGGAGTCAGTTACAGTTACATGGAAAAATATGTACTCAGTTACAGTTGCAAATTGTATTTTGAAAAAGTAATTGGTATAATTACAATTAAAAATTAGTTACTTAAGTTGGGCTGATTCACGACCTAACTTTAAAAAAAAATGATATTGATACTTTTCCAAAAGAGTATTATGAATCCAATATATCGATCTTTAAAAAGTGTCGTCATCGGCCTTCGATATATCGAGAAAGGTGTCGGTGCATCGATATGTCGAAGATAAAATCTCGACGTACCGGTCTATGAAAATATCAGCCGCCCATTGTAAATGGTTCAAATGGCTCTGAGCACTATGGGACTTAACATCTATGGTCATCAGTCCCCTAGAACTTAGAACTACTTAAACCTAACTAACCTAAGGACAGCACACAACACCCAGCCATCACGAGGCAGAGAAAATCCCTGACCCCGCCGGGAATCGAACCCGGGAACCCGGGCGTGGGAAGCGAGAACGCTACCGCACGACCACGAGATGCGGGCGCCCATTGTAAATATCGATATAGAAATTGCAATGTCGCATGCAGACATTTTTATTTTATATTAAATTTTTTCGCAATTTTCGGTAAATATTTAAAACTGTTCTTTCGAAATTGTAGTATAACATAATTTTATTTTCACGGTTTGAAAGAGTCTTACTGCTTTTTGAGCTTTCGCTGCGTGACGCAAGTATAGGTGACAAAGAAGAAGTCCGGTTGCACTGTGGGCCGGTGGTGTGAATGGAGTAACAAAGTGCCCGATGTGAAGAAATAGCTGTCTAGTTGAGTTAAAAAACAATTTTTAACGCAACTGGTGTGCTATTTCTTCACAAAACTGTAAGAATCTAAATGGCAAGATTGATCTTTACTGTGAGCGGAGACATGTGAGGGGAAATGCTGACGTAACCGGCGCTCGGCACTACCAACAGAAACTGCAACATTTAACTTCACCACAGCATTTTGACACTAGAACTGCTAGTTCGCTGGCGTTTGCAGAAATGAAAAAACAGGGAAGGCGGCATAAATTATTCCGAACAAATCCAATATCTGACGAAACCTAATCACTGACCTATCGTACACCTTTTATTGCGCCACTTAAATTCAGTTACCGCTGTTAGCAAAGTGGTTATCGCCAAGGGTGAACGTGCATCGTTTTTGTTTCAATTCTTTCTCCAAGGGGGATAAGGAGGCTGCTAGCTCGTTGATGTACAGACTGCTTAATAATAATCAATACTTAAATATACAGCTCTAAAACTGGCAGTTATTTTTATAGGTCAGTACGTCGATATTTTATCTTTGACATATCGATATATCGACACCTTTCTTGATATAACGAAGGCCAGTAATGATTGTTTTTCAAGACCGATACATCGGATTTCCGATATTTTTAAAGATACCAACAGCGCTAACTGCAACCCATTCACGAGCACTTCACAACCACATTGTTCAGGAGGCTTCATTCACTTACCGAATGTACTGCACCCTAAGGAAAAGTGAAGCCGCTCATCCTGTACCTTGATGATTAGTGGTCTGAATGAGAAAGAATGGGCACTGTGACAACCATCACTGGTAGAGGAAGATAGGAAGGATCATCATACATGAAAAAGTCACCGAACACAACAGTTAATAGAAAGACATATATTTCTTTGTTTAAAAAATGAAGATTACACAAGAATTAATAATATTAGGAACATATTCTGTGTCCATTTACAGTTTTAGATTAGCATTGACTTTGCAAAAGAAAAACAGCTTGCATTTTAAAGTTTTTATACACACATACATTAATCCTTTTTCTATAGATGATGAATACGGCATTTCGTAATGATTTGGAACGTGTCACTTAACGTAAATTTTCTTTACATAATATAATTAATATTTTTTTCAGTTACTACTTCATATCTAAGAATTCATTTATTGAATAGAAGGAGTTGTCATTCAGATATTCTTTTAATTTGCTTTTAAATGTTGGTTGGCTTACTGTCACACTTTTAATACTATCTGCCAATGATCAAAGATTTTTGTGGCAGCATAATTCACTCCTTTCTGTGCCAAAGTGAGATTTAGTCCAGAACAGTGAAGATCATCCTTTCTTCTAGTGTTGTAACTATGCACTTCGCTGTTATTTGTGAATTGGGATGGGTTATTAGTGACAAATTTCGTAATTTAATATACACTCCTGGAAATGGAAAAAAGAACACATTGACACCGGTGTGTCAGACCCACCATACTTGCTCCGGACACTGCGAGAGGGCTGTACAAGCAATGATCACACGCACGGCACAGCGGACACACCAGGAACCGCGGTGTTGGCCGTCGAATGGCGCTAGCTGCGCAGCATTTGTGCACCGCCGCCGTCAGTGTCAGCCAGTTTGCCGTGGCATACGGAGCTCCATCGCAGTCTTTAACACTGGTAGCATGCCGCGACAGCGTGGACGTGAACCGTATGTGCAGTTGACGGACTTTGAGCGAGGGCGTATAGTGGGCATGCGGGAGGCCGGGTGGACGTACCGCCGAATTGCTCAACACGTGGGGCCTGAGGTCTCCACAGTGCATCGATGTTGTCGCCAGTGGTCGGCGGAAGGTGCACGTGCCCGTCGACCTGGGACCGGACCGCAGCGACGCACGGATGCACGCCAAGACCGTAGGATCCTACGCAGTGCCGTAGGGGACCGCACCGCCACTTCCCAGCAAATTAGGGACACTGTTGCTCCTGGGGTATCGGCGAGGACCATTCGCAACCGTCTCCATGAAGCTGGGCTACGGTCCCGCACACCGTTAGGCCGTCTTCCGCTCACGCCCCAACATCGTGCAGCCCGCCTCCAGTGGTGTCGCGACAGGCGTGAATGGAGGGACGAATGGAGACGTGTCTTCTTCAGCGATGAGAGTCGCTTCTGCCTTGGTGTCAATGATGGTCGTATGCGTGTTTGGCGCCGTGCAGGTGAGCGCCACAATCAGGACTGCATACGACCGAGGCACACAGGGCCAACACCCAGCATCATGGTGTGGGGAGCGATCTCCTACACTGGCCGTACACCACTGGTGATCGTCGAGGGGACACTGAATAGTGCACGGTGCATCCAAACTGTCATCGAACCCATCGTTCTACCATTCCTAGACCGGCAAGGGAACTTGCTGTTCCAACAGGACAATGCACGTCCGCATGTATCCCGTGCCACCCAACGTGCTCTAGAAGGTGTAAGTCAACTACCCTGGCCAGCAAGATCTCCGGATCTGTCCCCCATTGAGCATGTTTGGGACTGGATGAAGCGTCGTCTCACGCGGTCTGCACGTCCAGCACGAACGCTGCTCCAACTGAGGCGCCAGGTGGAAATTGCATGGCAAGCCGTTCCACAGGACTACATCCAGCATCTCTACGATCGTCTCCATGGGAGAATAGCAGCCTGCATTGCTGCGAAAGGTGGATATACACTGTACTAGTGCCGACATTGTGCATGCTCTGTTGCCTGTGTCTATGTGCCTGTGGTTCTGTCAGTGTGATCATGTGATGTATCTGACCCCAGGAATGTGTCAATAAAGTTTCCCCTTCCTGGGACAATGAATTCACGGTGTTCTTATTTCAATTTCCAGGAGTGTATGTATTGCAAAGGTACTGTGAATATAGCGAATTCCTTAAAAGTCTACAAGGTTATCTTGGATGGGCTCCAGCTATTATTCTGATTACACGCTTTTGTGCAATGAATACTTTCTCTCTTAATGACGAATTGCCCAATATATGATGCCATATGAAATCAGTGAATGAAAATGGGCATAGTAGGCTACTTTGCTGATATGTTTTATCACCAAAAAAAAAAAAAAAAGCTCCGTCTTTAGGCCACAAGTGGCCCTTCCGGGACCGTCCGGCCGCCGTGTCATCTTCCGAGGAGGATGCGGAGAAGGAGGGGCGTGTGGTCAGCACACCGCACTCCCGACCGTTAGGACGGTATTCTTTGACCGAAGCCGCTACTAATCGGTCGAGTAGCTCCTCAATTGGCATCACGAGGCTGAGTGCACCCCGAAAAATGGCAACAGCACATGGCGGCAGGATGGTGACCCATCCAAGCGCCGGCCACGCCCGACAGCGCTTAACTTCGGTGATCTTTATCACCAAACCTTGAAATAATCCTAATAGCATAAGTAGCTGAACCTAAACATTTCAGCAGCACTCTTCGCTGAAAGAATCTCTTTGCATACACTAAAGAGAAGCTCCACAGGAGCATTTAGTTTTAAAAATAATCATTTTAATGAACTGTACGGCACGAAAAGTTTCACTTCAATTGAACCACTGGAGAGGTATGAAGCTGCCTCACCCAACTCTCCAAGGCGTGTTGCTGAAGAAACAGTGTTGAAAGATAAATCTTCTTCTTCACCTCCTTCGAAGGTTTCTTCAATGTTTCACCATACTCTATCCTACAGGTTGTAAGCAATTCCTCCTTTAAGAAACAAATAGCTTCTTCCTTCTCATGTCCTTCCAACAAGGAAAATTTTAGTGCTGGTATTAAACCTGCTGCTATGATTAGGTTCTTATCTAGCATGATGGGACCAAATGTTTTCTGAAGGCCTTCCATTAAGGCTCTTGCCAGAAGTACGCAATACAATATGGAACTGTCATTACTCTTTTTGAGTGTTCCCGCAACAAACATTTGATGGTAGGAAGTAAGTACCCTATGTACATATCCTTTTTAGCTTGCAAGATCATCAGTCTCGCTGCAACAGACTTCATGACTTGAACGAAAATTATTAAATTAAAATTCATTAATATTCAACAAATGTGTATACAAATTAGTTTATTTTAAATTGGTCAACACTTGTTAATACTTTGACATGTCCTATATCCTTGTAAAAAGAGATTTACAGATCAATAAAGCTACTACTACTACTATACTAATGTTTAAATGGTGTATGTTTTATGACAACGTGAGGTTAACTGCATATGGATTTGCTAAGGAGGATGGAAAATCAGTACCAAGGAAGTAGGGAAAAGAGAATATAGCTAGACTGGAGTGGCTCAGGGCATTCCTTAAACTAAACAGTTTTCATAACATTTAACAGAACAGAGAAGTATACGAACGGCCACTAACTATACACACACAAATGTTGTGCATGTCAGGATGTGGCTGAGGTGGAAGTGGGGTCTAAAGAAGAACAAGTGTTAAGTTTTCAACTCCGGTCGGCAAACTGCCTCCCGTTTATTGAGAAAACATTTACTGATTGACCTAGCCGGGGTACATTATGTGAGTTTAGCGGTCCTAAGACGCTAACAGATTGAGCCGGGGCTCGAAAAGTGCACGGAGGCAACCGGCCAATGCGTCTGATCTCGTCAGTAAAAATGAGCGATCCACACGCCTCGTCCGCGCAGCTCGGCGCGGTGGGCGCTCACACGTGATCTCCTGGACCTTTCTGATTGGCTGCTGTAGGAGCTCTGCCTAGGCAAGCGACGCTTCCCTAAGCGTCACCCCGTCAGCAGAAAGGTTGTTTGTTCGTCGAGCACGTGAACAAGCCGTGGGATAGCGGCACATACTGGAAAAATCTGATGTCGCCAACCCAGGGCCCGTGGACGGCTTTGTGAAGATCCATTGCCATCCATAGCTCAAGCATTAAAAAAAAATTCCGTTTTCTTTTATTGAAAATATCCCGTACTCAATCTGTCAGCACCTGTACATATACTTCCCCTTCCGCGGGAGCGAGGTCTTATGGTGAAAATTAGTTGTTGCTCGTTGATAAAAGAAAACAATTTGCTCCCTTGGTCGGGTGTGCTAATATTTGCAAAAATGGGGGTGGGGTGAATCTAAGTTTTACAAAAACCTCTATGTATACTGGAGTGGTTTTACAACATAAAAAGAAAGTCCCTTTTAAAAAAAATAAAAAAATATACAGGAAGATTCTTGTGAGTTTGGTGATCAAAATCATAAAACATTTAGAGACATTGATCTTATCACACATAATTCAATACGATAATTTCCCATCATCATTACTGTATCAGAATGCAAATCTTAGCACGAGAGGTTAAAAGTATGTCAAAAGTTTCATAACATCGGAATGAAGTATTACAGATTCTGCTAATCATATATACTTGCAACGCTAAACTCGGTGTAGCAGAAGTGTAGATGCTGGCCGAACTGAATCAACACTGATCTTTTGAAGGTTACAGGCGCCTCTGGAAATGTGTAATTGTTTATGTTGTTTGGCAAACGTTAAACTCGTTGCTACATAGTGGAATCAGTTTCAGAATATAAACTAAAATATTTAGGTAGTAATTGTAACAAATTAGTTAATTCCACAAAATAAAAGTATTCAATTGACAAACATAGTTAACATAAACAGAATATGAAGATAGTAAATAATTAGATAAAACATTGAAGTTCTCAAACTGAGAGGTAGTTTCTATGGTCAATAGCTTCAAAATAATAATTAAAGACTTATTGAAACACTAACAACCTAAAAAATTGCTTCATATACAGATAATAGAAAGTTAAAACATGTTCATAATGTAACATAAAATACATTTGCTTCCGTGTAGGGACACTGATTGCAGTTGGTTAAACACAATAGAGTTAAAGTTCTAACTGTTGATGGTACATTTAATTCCGGACGAATTACGTCACTTGAAAGGAGACTGTCATGATCCATGGCTATGAATACTAAGGACATCCATTACAGGGTTTGTGGAAACATTACTTGTAATGCAAGGTGGTGTGATCGGTACAAAGTGCGTAAATGACGGTAATAGCAAATAGGAGCGAGTGGGATTGTGGTGATGTGAGTCAAATGTAATTCATTGAGGTGTTAAATTGTAATAAAATCGTGGCAGTGAAATGATGAGATTCTTTCACTTGTTTTGTACCACCT
This sequence comes from Schistocerca nitens, assembly GCF_023898315.1. Classification (NCBI taxonomy): domain Eukaryota; kingdom Metazoa; phylum Arthropoda; class Insecta; order Orthoptera; family Acrididae; genus Schistocerca; species Schistocerca nitens. Next base: position 614,438,272 of record NC_064616.1, on the reverse strand, counting down.
ATAACCCCTGCCACACTCTCTAATAAATGGTTCTTTCTTTAAATCCACTTACTCTGTTATGGTAAAGTATGCATATTTTATCAATAGTTATGCTATTCCATGCTGAATAACGACGGCTGTGAGGATACATGAGGGTCTCGTCATTTAATTAGTGACGCGCATGAATGGATTGACGAGATCCTCGCTTCCTATCCACTATCTAGCGGGACCACTGCCGAAGGAACGTTAGTGAAGAAAGAATACCCTATTGAAGTATAGACTTGCATGAGTAATTATGCAGACCAGCTGTCATTAACTCTGCCTCTGTTTTGTCAGTAGGTGTATGTCATGCCCTATCTTCTTTCTATCATGTATCTCCCTAATCCCGGAGACTAACTGAGCACGTACTGTAGCACCACGGTGACATCTCGACGATCCATGACTTACCTGTGGCGTCTGCTCGGTGAGCCGCTGTTGCGATCAGTAAGACATAATTTTATAGGTGAGTCGTATGTAAACAGTGAATAATTCTCTGAGTTAGCCTTCTATAATGATCACTTGCATGAAATCTAATAGTGTTCTATTCTTCATTAGCTAAGGAAAATGATTATCTGCATTGTAGAATGTGTATATGTGAGACGTATTTACACTAGTAGTGCAGAACCCGTTTCATGGCGTATCACGTCAGTTGTGTATCCTGTAATTCTCATACGTTCTTGTTGAATGCCATAGGTTGCATTTCAGACAGCATAAGAGTGTGAATTAGTTGCAAGACTGTAGTAGATAAGGTAGGAATAATTTCGTTTACTAGTGTGTTTTATGTAATTTGCCTTTGGTTAGGTATAAGATACTTCGTGCAGTAGTGTAATTCATCAACTAGGACGTGTGTGGTTCATTAGATGATGTAACAAATGACAAAATGTGGCGCAGTGATTCATTCGACTTAGTGTGTACTGGTGTGTGGGTGTGCGTGCGGCTGCGTATTTAACGGAATACGCTGCTCTGGCGCCTCCAGCAAGGAGGCTCTATCAGGCATCTGTGGGCTCCTTCGTACGCTTAGTTATGTTTTGTTTTTGTCTGCGATTGCGTGGCCTGTTATTTGTCACTATGTGGGTGAATGACTTTAGTACACTAGTGTTTGACTATGCCGAACTAGTGAAGTTGCGATACTCAATACTTCAACTCTAACTACCATTCTGATTCTGTTCTTCTTAAAGTAGTGCTCTCTATCGGACGATTCCGAGCCCAGCTCCCTTCCGTACATAGCCAGGTTGGATACAGAAATGCACATCGTAGTGGCCGGCTACACTAAGTTATATATATCCGCCAATTCCTGAATGTGTATGGCGAAAGAGTACGCCCGAAGACGCCCAAGAGCGGCACTACTTCCTTTAACTTGCAACCGCGAATACTAATAGTCTCTTTAACGGTGGAACACAAAAACTTTTAATCCCTGTTTCCCAAGATAGCTGAAAAATATTATTGGGCGCAATACGAACAGAGATGCATTACATTAGAAATGATTGTGTCCTCTACGAATTACGTAGTAGTGCCAGTATACGTCAGCGCATAGACAACAAACTTTCTATGTAAACTTTGACTAAATAAGTTACTTTTTCATCACATAGTATTGAAGAAATTACATTGAATATTCACTTGGTTTGTAACCTGGGAAAAGTTTTCACTAGCTTCTGCTAGGCAATCAATAAAAGTTCCTCTTAAAAGATAGCAATTTGTGTTGTGTACGTCGGCAGACATCATTATGTAAAGGCGTACTTTATTTGAGCATTAGACAAAATGATTTGTGGTTAATAGCTATTGCAGCCATATTCAAAAGGGAAGTTACCAGTACTGTCGTATGGAGGATGAATGGCATAAATCCTACAAATGTAGTTCCCATAAACAGGTACCATAACACAGATCAATCCTCTTCACAGAACACTTACCTTTCAACGTTCTTTGTCATACTCTCCAGCATTTCAGTGTAGGCATATGACGCGCTAAAACTTCGGTGCAGCTACCAGCTCTCTTTCATTACAGTGGCACTAATAGGTGTATTTTGTTACTGATAGTCATACGTACTTTGGTTCAAAATGGCTCTGAGCACTATGGGACTTAACATCTATGGTCATCAGTCCCCTAGAACTTAGAACTACTTAAACCTAACTAACCTAAGGGCAACACACACATCCATGCCCGAGGCAGGATTCGAACCTGCGACCGTAGCAGTCGCACGGTTCCGGACTGCGCGCCTAGAACCGCGAGACCACCGCGGCCGGCGATGGATTAGGCAAAACTGTCAGAATGGAAGGTGCTTTTCCATAAAAGGGTTTCAGACGATCAAAATGTACTATCACTAACCGATCTGGCAACTGGATTTCAGCATTTACTGGAGAGGTTAACCGAATGATAGGGTATGGTCCCTCATATTGAGGTGCAAACTTCTTTGTTCTTCCTCGTCTTACTGTTGGGTTATGCGACAAGATTAAATTCTCCAGGCTTGTAAAGGGGCAGTACTGCATTCGTATTACTCCGCTGTAATTGTTTTTTGGTGGCTTTGGAATTATTGGTTTGAACTTGTTTCCAAATTGACTTGAAACGGCGAGCTAACCTCTTGACTTCAGTTATGTCCACACCTGTGGGCAAATTGTCCAATTCAAAAGGTGAGTTCATAGGTTTGCCAAAAACTATATCATAAGGACTATAGCCTGTTGACTCATGGACACGGCTATTATAGGCTGAAGCAACTATATTGATATAACGGTCCCAATCTGAATGGGTTCTGTTTACATAGTAACTTAACATTTTCTTAATTGTCCTGTGGACACGTTCCAGGCGGCCACTCGTGATGACTGGGTGTTGTGTGATGTCCTTAGGTTAGTTAGGTTTAAGTGGTTCTAAGTTCTAGGGGACTGATGACCATAGATGTTAAGTCCCATAGTGCTCAGAGCCATTTGAACCATTTATAAAAAAACCAGGCGGCCATTTGCCTTTGGATGAAAGGGGGTGGTTCTGCACTTTTTGATTCCTAGAAGCTTGCACACTTGAACGAATGAAGCCGACATAAAGTTCGTCCCTTGGCCTGTTAGAACAGCGTCAGGGCTGCCGAAAGGCAAAACTAAGTGATTGACAAATTCTCTAGCAACTGTCTCTGCTGTCATATCAGCGACAGGTACCAAAACAAGGTATCGAGAAAAGTGGTCCATAATGGACAGGATATATTTATTGTTTTGATTGCTTTGTGGAAAAGGACCGACGATATCCAGGGCAATATTCTGGAATGTTCTCGTCGCCTCTGGAAGGCTTTGTAAAGGTATTTTGGTCCTAGGAGGGGGTGCTCTTTGAGCGCAAGGTAAACAATTTTCAATATACTTTTGAACATCTTTCTTTCTGTTTTTCCACCAATACCATGCAGCTATCCTTCCATTTGTTGCTCTTCGCCCATTATGGCATGCTTGCAAACTATCATGACATTGAGCTATTATTCTGGACTGCAATTCCTTAGGAATTACAACTCTATTACCACCCAGAGTCTTTCGGTATAAAATACCATCTTCAGTAATGAAATCTACACTGGTAACATACCTATGACATTCAACATCTCGGTTTTGCGCCTCTTTCAGTTCCTCAATCAAAACATCATTTGTTTGAACTACCCTTACTTTACGACTCAGGGAGTCAGCATTAGAATGCAGTCTACCAGGTTTATGCTTAACCTCGTAGTCATATTCGGAAAGTTTTAAAGCCCATCTAATTAAACGACTGCTAGGATCTTATAGATTCAACATCCAAGTAAATGCCGCGTGATCTGTTATTACGGTGAACTTTCTACCATACAAATAACATTTAAAATAGTTTACCCCGAACATAAGTGCAAGCAATTCCTTTTCAGTAGTACTATAATTTATTTCAGCCTGATTCATCTGGCGGGAGGCATACCCAACAGGTCTTTCCTCTCCGTTGTATGATTGGCTAAGGACTGCATCCAGAGGAAAATCTGAGGCATCGGCTGCAAGAATAAAAGGTTTTTCAAAATCTGGATAGACTAACAGAGGTGAGCTTGTTAGTAATTCTTTAATCTTCTTTACAGCTACTTCACATTCTTCTGAACACTCGAAAACTGCACCTTTTCTCAACAACTTGGTTAATAGTTTAGCTATGGTGGCATAATCTTTCACAAACCGGCGATAGTAATTATATAGGCCAAGCAGTGACTGTAACTCTTTTACATTGGTTGGGGTGGGAAAATCTCTCACAGCCTCAGTCAACCGAGGATCTGGTTTGACACCTTCAGCACTAATGACATGTCCCAAGTACTGGACTTGTGACTGTGCAAATGAACATTTTTCTATCTTCAGACTTAAATGGGCACTCTGCAAACGTGACAAAACACACCTCAACCTTTCTGCATGTTCTTCAATAGTTCTAGAAAATACAATAATATCGTCTAAATAAACTAACCATGTGGTGGGCTTTAAACCACGTAACAATAAATCAGTAAATCTTTGAAAGGTTGCAGGAGCATTCCTGAGACCAAATGGCATGCGTAAAAACTCATACAAACCCGAAGGCACAATAAAGGCGGTTTTAGATCTGTCCTTAGGAGCTATAGGAATCTGATGATACGCTGATCGCATACCTAAAGTGGTGAAATACTTGCAGTTTCCTAATTGATCTAGGGTTTCGTCAATACGAGGCAAAGGATAAGTACCAGGTGTTGTTACTTTAATCACCGTTCTCATATCAACACAGAGCCTTTAACTCTTCTCGCCATTGATTGGTTTTTTACGAACCAGAACGACTGGGGACGACCAGGGGCTGGCAGAGGGTTGAATAATCCCTGCTGCTAGCTGCTGTTGAACTGTGTCTTCCACTATTGGTTGTAAATGATAAGGGATCCTATATGCCTTTTGAGATATAGGTCTAGCATCCCCGGTGGGAATCTCGTACTGTATGAGGTCAATAGCAGGCAAATATTGCCTTTCCTCAAACAACCACGCAAATTCTTCCAATACGGGCCATATTAGCCTCTGCTCTGCATTACTCAAATGCTCTAACTTCTCATTAAATTGCTTTTGCAAAGAGGGTATCAGGGTATGCACACTTCTAATAGGGAACTGCTTCCTATTGTGACTCTTACCTTCATTTATCACTGAAAAATCACCATCTCCTATTTCCTGACCACTTGCTAAAACTGTTCCACGTGGAATCTCTATCTTTCCCAAACCAAAATTATCGACACATACAGGTATACAAAACGTCTTCCCTTTTCTCTCTACAGCATATAAACCTCTCTTCACATGAACTTGTAACCTGTCCAATACATCGTTTTGACGGGGTGGATCCACCAAAATGATTGAACTAGTAGGCAATGGAGCTTTGATATGAATCCATAGAACCTTGCCTGTCCCACTCTCAATGGTAACTGGGCGTAACGATTTAATGGGCCATGTACGCGGTTCTGGCGGATCCTGTGAGATCGGCCGTCCCTCACAGTTTCCTCGCGCGCCGCCGAAAAAGTGAGTTTCCTCACCAAATCGGACGGTGTGCGTCCTATAATCGATTACTCCTTGGTACTCATTGAGGGAATCATTGCCTAGAATGATATCAAAGTCCCTCCCACGTTTCCGTACAACCTCCATATTAAAACCATATGTTTTTTTACTTAACTGAAAACTAACGGAAGATGACCCGGCAGCAATGATCAGTCCCTCACCCAATCTGGCAATATGATAGCGGGGCGGTTTCAACCTCCGCTTATTGTGATAGGGGACAAACAGCATGCTAATTTGTGCTCTCGTATCTACTAACACTCTAATTGTAATTGTTCTACCCCTGAGTTTACCCTCTAGCAAAACACTTGCCACCTCATCTTTCTACTGTTTTTTATACACCGGTTTCATTACTTTTATCGGGGGCGAGGTTCGGTGGCTGAGCCTGCCCCCCGACCATTTCCCTGTTGGTAACTACCCCGTTGCCTGTTTGTCTGTGGAACATTTTGCTGCCTTTGTCTGGTTACATTGTTTTGGGGGCATGTGGCATTAGTATGCCCGATCTTGTGGCATCTGCCACAACACGGTGCGCGGCAGCGCGCGGCAGTATGATTAAACATCCCGCAGCACTGACATTTTGCATCATTAAGAAACACGCGCCGCGACTTGTTACTTCGCGATGGGTTAGAAACAAATCTCCCTGCTTCCTCACGTAGCAGTGCAATTCGCACAGCTTCGTGCAATGTAGTAGGGGAAGCCATTTTCACTTCTGTCCCGGTTTGCGGGTTAATCCCTCGAATGACACGTCTATAGCCCTTGCTTCTACTTCCTCTATTAAAACTTCATTAAGGGCCTGGCAGTTGCTAAGCACATAAGTGCGACACGATACCGTGCGGATTCGGTCAGCAAATACTTCTAAATTTTCATTGGTTTTCTGTCGTAAGGTAGACAGCAAATCCCGATAATAACTGACACCTCTCTTATCGGAATAGCGCTGTGCTAACCCTTTTCCCAAGGCTTCAAAAGTGATAGCATCTCGCAGAGTGTCGACTGACTCAACAAATGTTCGAGCGTTTCCTGCTAGTTTCAGCTTCAGCACACTCAAAAGGAAACTATCAAGCCAGCCACAAGTCCTACCTACATCTTTGACACACTGCAAAAATGTCGTTACATTTTCGTTAGTTTTACCCGCGAAAGTCGGGATGAAATTTACGGCAGGGAAACTGCCAACAAGAGTGGACATAGACGGAACTGGGCTAACTGCAGAGGCGCAACTAGCGCTTGCAGCTGCTTGTTCAGTTGTAACTTTTTGTTGCTTTCCGCCGCAAGCGCATTGCACTGCTCTTGCAATGCCATCTTTTGTACAGTTAACTGTCTTATCTGTTCTTCTAACTTATTGACAGGGTCTGCGCCAGGAATTTCGGCAGCAGCTCCTGCTTCCTTATTTGAACTGGTGTCAGGCATGTTTACAAAATGACTTCACAAACAACTCAAGGAATTGCTACAAAGATAGCGAGGCCAGGCTACTGCAATTGCTCGCGACTTACACTACTTCATTATGCTGGAGGCGGCGACGTTGGCGGCGGCGGCGAAGGCGGCGTAGGCAGACGACGCGGCAGCCGGGCGTTGACTACAGGCTGCGCAGCGACGCTACAGCGGCGGTGAGAAGTGCAGCATCTGATGCAGTGGCATCCGGCTGACTGCGGCTCGGCTACGGCGTGATGGTCAACGCGCGGCGATGTCGCTGTATCGCGTGCGTTAATGCAGAAACAAAACGGGCCACCAGGGCCGACGCAACGGCAACAGGGACAGCTGCTTGCAATAACACAGTGTCGTATCGGTGCTTCCAGCACCACAAGAAGTTAATTTACTACATGACCCCCAGGTCAAAGAAAATGTCCCGGCATCTAGTCGTAATTTCAATACTTGTTAGACCACATGGTGGGTCAGATCCCACTTCACTGACACCAGTTGTGCATGTCAGGATGTGGCTGAGGTGGAAGTGGGGTCTAAAAAAGAGCAAGTGTTAAGTTTTCAACTCCGGTCGGCAAACTGCCTCCCATTTATTGAGAAAACATTTACTGATTGGCCTAGCCTGGGTACATTATGTGAGTTTAGCGGCCCTAAGGCGCAAACAGATTGAGCCGGGGCTCGAAAAGTGCACAGAGGCAACCGGCCAGTGCGTCTGATCTCGTCGGGGGCCTGTCAGTGAAAGAGGGCGATCCACACGCCTCGTCCGCGCAGCTCGGCGCGGTGGGCGCTCACAATTGATCTCCTGGACCTTTCTGATTGGCTGCTGTAGGAGCTCTGCCTAGGCAAGCGACGCTTCCCTAAGCGTCACCCCGTCAGCAGAAAGGATTTTTGTTCGTCGAGCACGTGAACGAGCCGTGGGATAGCGGCACATAGTGGAAAAATCTGATGTGTCGCCAACCCAGGACCCGTGCACGGCTTTGTGAAGATCCATTGCCATCCATAGCTCACGCATTAAAAAAAAAAAATCCCTTTTCTTTTATTGAAAATAAAGGACTCCCGTACTCAATCTGTCAGCACCTGTACAATGTGGAAGCGTTAGATAGTAATAAGATTCTCTTTCGAGAAAAATAAGTGAGACAGTGGCGACTACTGTGCAGAAGCCACTGAAAGTATTGTGTCAGACTGGCTGCTGACCGGCAGTAGTACACAGCTGCCCCACCTCTGGCAGCAACCTAATACATGTGCAGTCTACATCTCTCTGAACAAGAAACAGGACACATGCAAGTTTTAACGCATCAATAAGTTTCACCTTATCTGGAACCTTCCTAAGTAAGCACAGGTACACTCCTTAGCACAGTTCCCACTGACATAACAACCATATATCATGGAGGAGGGAAGAGGGTAGGAAGTGTGTGACATGTGAGTGGTGTCAATGGGGAGTGTACATAAGCTTCGTTAGCGATTCCTCAGATAAGTCAAGATTTGTTGACATGTTCAGTCTTGCATGTGTCTTATTCCTCATAACACAGGGAAGTTTGCTGCATAGGTATCAAACTGCTGCCAGCGGGGCAGTGGAGGGGGTGGGGGGTATGAAAGCTGTGTTCCAAGAACAACTAGAAAATGGAATGTCTGTGGTGTTGAAAAAGGAAATTCGTGATGCATTTAACAGTAATCTATGTGGTAAATTCTCCAGGATGAGCTGCCTGGGATATTGCAGATTATTTCCTTTTGGATCTGGATATAATGCAACATTCTGCTGGGGTTTGTAATAAAATAGATATGTGAGATTACCTAACATGAAACCGTAACTTCTGTGTGCAAGAAGATTACCAAGAAGACAACAATGTGGTTCTAAACAACAATAAGACAGTTGGAATAGACAATTTAATGTCTGAGCTCCAGTTGTATAATAAAGCTATATACCAAATTTATATGTCAAGTCACAAGCCATGGAGTGAACAGTGATACTACTAACCATCTTATCAATCTTATAAAGTGCCCCTGATTCGCAACTGCGAGAAACTTTTGTATCTTTCTTGTCTAAGGAACATGCTACTACCAGACTTGGAAGCTATGATGAATGGTGTCTTTGACCCTGTGGAAGACTGTCCCCGTGTATTAAATGCCAACACCTACTATCTACAGTACTTGGTGCCAACCATTTCTATGTTAAGTGAACTATCAGATAGCTTAGAGCTGCTGTGTTTTGTTTGACAGTGTTCTGCAGATTGTTTACTGGAGGCAACCAGAACACATGGAAGTTCAAAAATGGCTCTGAGCACTATGGGACTTAACATCTTAGGTCATCAGTCCCCTAGAACTTAGAACTACTTAAACCTAACTAACCTAAGGACATCACACACATCCATGCCCGAGGCAGGATTCGAACCTGCGACCGTAGCAGTCCCGCGGTTCCGCCTAGAACCGCCTAGAACCCCACGGCCACCGCGGCCGGCACACATGGAAGTTGATTGGTGTGCAATTAAACCATCCAGACAGTCAAGATTGAGAAAAGATAGAGAACTATGTTCTTTCTGCCTATAGTTTTAATTATTTACCTGTAAATTATATGGAAACTGTTAAAAAACAGTAAACGTAGTGTACATAAATGTTACAGTAAAGAGGAGAAACATATTTTTCTTAATTCAGGATTCTGTACTCCATAATACTGTCAAACATATATGTTGCTGACTTAGGATTGGTTGACAAACTGCCTATTGGCTTCTGTCTCGGGTTCTTCGGCGGACGTTCATCTAATGATTTTTCTGACGTTTCGCCAGCACGAGTGGCTGGCATTGTCAAAGCTTCACCCTCCATTGCAGGTGGTGAACTGGAGCAGAGCTCGCGGGCGCAGACTATATGTACCTGGCGCGCCAACGTCCGAGGGCTTCTCCGCGGTCATTTCCGGTGCGGTTCTCCTCTTGCTACCTGCGGCGGTCGTTCGCTGCAGTAGCCATTAAGAATCTCAACGCCGACAAGAGTATATTGGGACTGCTTGCTGATAAGGGGAATGCGACCGTCGTAATGAAGACCGAAGATTATGAGCAAAAGATCCGAGACCTATTAGATCCGACGACGAACCGAAAACTAAGCGCAGATCCGACGCAGCGTATCACACGGAATACGAATCGATTAATCAAAGCGTCTTCTCTGCCGGCGGACATACAGAGAAACCTGCGCAATACAGAAGCCCTACCACCTCGGCTGTATGGATTACCCAAGATCCATAAGAACAACGTTCCACTGAGACCGATCGTTAGCGCTCCTGGATCACCGAAATATAAACTGGCAAAACACTTGGCCTCTCTGCTCCAGCCACACGTGGGGAGGAGCGACACATACATTAAGGACTCAGGACATTTCATTGAGAAGCTGAAGAAACTGAAACTTGCACCAAACGACATCCTGGTCAGCTTTGATGTTGTTTCGTTATTTACGAAAGTGCCACTCGGTGACGCTCTGGAGCACATCGGTTCCATTTTCCCGCAAGACATCAGAAAGCTCTTCCACGCATGTCTCACCACGAGCTATTTCACGTGGAATGGCGAGTTCTACGAACAGCTGGAAGGCGTCGCCATGGGTAGTCCTCTCAGTCCAGTGGTGGCCAACTTCTTCATGGAACAATTCGAAGCACACGCACTGGACTCGGCGACTTGCAAACCTAAGGTGTGGTACAGGTACGTCGATGATACTTTCGTTGTGTGGAGCCATGGTGAAGAACAGCTCGGTGACTTCCTAAGACACTTGAACAGCCTCCATGCCAACATAACATTTACCATGGAAGTAGAAAAGGACAACAAACTGCCATTTCTAGATGTGTTGGTCACAAGGGACGGCGAAAACCTGGGACACAGCGTGTATCGAAAACCGACACACACGGACCGATACCTGCACAAACTGTCAAACCACCATCCGAGCCAGAAAAGAGGCATGATTAGTACGCTCGTAACGAGAGCAGGACGAATATGTGAGCCGCAACACCTCAAACAAGAAATGCAACACCTGGAAACTGTCCTGAGGAGCAATGGTTACTCCACAAATTATATTAGAGGTGTAACAGAGCCACACACTCGGCGAAGTAAGGAACCAGGAAAAGAAATGTCGGGTACGGCCTTTCTGCCATACATTCCCAGAGTGACGGACAGAATCGGCCGTATATTGCACAAACATGGCGTAAAGACGATTTTCAAACCGACAAGGAAGATCAAAGAGTGTCTTAGATCGGCGAAGGAGAAAAGAGAGCCACTTGCAATGTCGGGAATATACCGTATACCATGCACATGCGGAAAAGTTTATGTCGAAATGACTAGACGATCCATTAACACCAGGATTAAAGAGCATAAGCGACATTGCAGGTTGGGGCAGGTGGAGAAATCGGCCGTGGCAGAGCACGCACTGAATGAGACCGACCACGTAATAAAATTCGCCGACACGGAAGTTCTGGCTGTAGAGAAGCATTATCACACGCGCTTGTTCAGAGAAGCTGTAGAAATACAAAAACACGCGAATAGTTTGAACAAGAAAGAGGAAAGCCTTAAGGTAAACGGATCCTGGCTTCCCGTACTGCAACGAACGACCGTCGCAGGTAGCAAGAGGAGAACCGCACCGGAAATGACCGCGGAGAAGCCCTCGGACGTTGGCGCGCCTGGTACATATAGTCTGCGCCCGCGAGCTCGGCTCCAGTTCAGCACCGGCAATGGAGGGTGAAGCTTTGACAATGCCAGCCACTCGTGCTGGCGAAACGTCAGAAAAATCATTAGATGAACGTCGGCCGAATAACCCGAGACAGAAGCCAATAGGCAGTTTGTCAACAAGTGGCCACGAAAGCCTTAACAGTTTTGTATTAGGATTGCTTCTCACTAGTAATATTTTTCCAAAGGTCTTAAGAAAGAAATATATCGAGTAGCTATAACCTGTTCTCAGTTACGTAAGTTACTCCTTTCAGTGAAGTTAACTTGTAATGCGTAAACAAAAGAAAACTGGAAACCGAAGCGGCCGAAATATAAAACACATGTAAACTGCAGTATTTGGCGAAATAACTATCACGAAGGAAGAATATAAACTGGTAGTGGAAAAATAACAATCAATCGCAGATGTGCGTACAAGGCTTACAAATTCCTTTAAACACTTCTCCGCGGAAAACTGAAAACTTTGGGTATGAGTGCGAAATAAAAGATACAAGCAATTACCGTAAATACCTATCGAATGAGGCCACGCACTGCAGTAGTTGCAGAAAACAATGGCTCCAAGGACATTTACCACCTTAGAGATTATACGAAAAAACGATTCCCTAACCTTCTTTTCATTTGTATCTGCTTAAAAAGGATGGTTACATCTATCTAAATATGTTTTGCTTGACATTGTGTTATCTATCAGCAGAAAAGTCGTATGCAGAGTTTAAAACCAATGGAGTAATTACATTCAATGACGATAAATTTGCTAAAGTGGTAAACTTAAAGTTCTATATGCAGACTCCGCTAGGATAGGGGGAAAATTGGCAACATATCCTGAAGAGAAAATGAAAAATCAACAAATTTACTATGTGGAAAATATAAGGCAAAATTAAAATTCCCAGTGCAACAGAGACTGGGAAAGTTTTAGTGGTACCAGAGGTACCCTCTGCCATGCACCGTAAGAAGTCTTGTGGAATATAGGAGTCGATTTAGAAACAGCTGAGACAGCTGCGCGTGAAAAGGTAAGTACCAGCTCGACGTGGGCAATGAAACGCCTCATGAGGTGGGCGTCCGTGATCTGCCAGTAATCAAGTGTCCTTACACCATACTACAATGAAGTGAAAAATGTCATGAGACAGCGATAAGCATACATACAGATGGCGGTAGCATCGTGTACACAAGGTATAAGAGGGTAGTGCATTGTCGGAGCTTTCATTTTCACTCAGGTGATGTGAAAAGATTTCCGACTTGATTATAGCCGCAAGACGGAACGATAGTTGGAGCTAGACGTTTGGGCCACTCCATTTCGGAAACAGTTAGGGAATTCACTATTCCGAGATCCGTAGAGTCAAGAATGTGCTGAGAATAGCAGATTGCAGGCGTGACCTCTCATCACGGACAACGCAGTGCTACCAGACAAGAAACAATGCGTGATATAACCGCTGAAATCAATGTGGGACGTACGACGAACGTATCCGTTACGATAGTGCAGCGAAACTGTCGTTAATGGGCTGTGGCAGCAGATGACCGACGCGAGTCCCTTCACTAACAGCACGACACCGCCTGCAGCGTCTCTCCTGCTCGGCTAGAACCTAGACGACTGAAAAACCGTACGCTGGGCAACAAGGCACTTTGCAAGCTCGTGGTGGCTCAGTAATGGTGTGGGCTGTGTTTGCATGGGATGGACTGCGTCCTTTGGTCCAACTGATTCGACTTGGAGACGATTTGCAGCCATTCATGAATGTCATGATCCCAAACAACCGTGGAATTTTTATGGATGACTATGCACCAGTCGCCGGCCCACAATTGTTCGCTATTGGCCTGTAGAACATTCTGGATAATTCGAGGGAATGTAATTTTATTTATTCCGTTTTAGATTAATTTCATACAATAGCAAAGAGATATTTTACTGTACCCATATCGACTATACAGCATCTGTAAGTTAACATCGTTATGACTGTAAGCTCTTTGCAAATATTGTTCTCGTTTGTAATATGAAGCTGGGCCACGTTTTGTAAACGTTATTCGTGTGCGCTGCGTGTGTAATTAAGATGATGAGGTTGAAAGTGACGTCCATTGACTGGAATAACACTCACATAGTGCATATTGAAAAGTGTATTAAGCTTGCGTTCGAAAACATAAACGCACGAATATTTCGTCAGGCAGAACTACATAGCTCGTAAGTACACTAACCTGCACGTTTACTAAGTTCAAAACAAAAAACTATCTCATGAGCAATTAGATTTTGTAAAAGAAGTAAATCTTTTGTAAAAATACCATTACCGATATGACAACAAAAATATTTCTTTTCTTTCCCAGTGCAGCAAACGAATAAGAAAAACAAAACTAGGTCCAACTTAGAATGCTTGTAACTGCCATCTGAAGATGGATTTGTAAAGAAAAATCCGAAACCGGTCATGGTCTGAAGATAATAATCCTTTTTAAACCATACATGTGGCTGGTAGCTGTTTTTTATAAATTATAAGAGCATTAATTTTCCCCTCTTCTTTCGTCACTTGTTTCCATCTGTTACTTTGTCTAGATGTTACACTACCACATTCACGTAACTGATTGAAGAAATTGGTAAATAATTGCCGATATGGTTGACGACTACTAGGATATCTTGCCGCACATACCGTACAAGAACGAACTTTTTCTTCCTACAATCTTCACACACAATGAGCCTTGCGACTTTTTTGCACTGGTACATCCCATTGTCCACACACGACCTACAACTTTGGAATGTCACACACTAACTGACAAGCAAATCACAGTGCAGTAAAGGAACACACAAGCACGCTCTAAGCAAATATAGCAATATCGTACCTAGCAACTACGCAGGTTGAATGGCACAAACAAGTGTCGGTGTGCAAACTTTCCAAAATACGATACCTCGTAAACGTTTTGCACTATAATGCTGCAACAAACACCACTGGCAGACTATTTTACTCTACTTTTAGTCTGTTAGTTTCATTAGGCATTGTTGCATTTAAAGAAGTGTATGTATGAGCAAAAATACACTTCCAAAGGATTAGTACAATCTGTTTATTACCTAACAACACGAGCCCCCGACTACCCATCCATTCTGTGAAAGCCGCTCATCAGTAGCGCTTCCCATTTTCGTAATGTCTGCGGTGCAACTATTAGGTGATTCATCCTGTATATCTCGTCCATATTCTACATCTACATCATACTCCGCAAGCCACTAAATGGTGTGTGGCGGAGGATACTTTCTGTACCACTATCTGATCCCTCTAATCCTGTTCCACTCGCGAATAGTGTGTGGGAAGAATGGTTGTCGGTAAGCCTCTGTATTGGCTCTCATTTCTCGAATTTTCTCCTCGTGGTCAATACGAGAGATGTATGTGGGGGGGTGGGGGGGGGGGGTTGTTGTTGTCTGACTCCTCCTGAAAAGTGCTGTCCGGAAATTTCAGTAGTAAATCCCTCCGTGGTGCACGACGTCTCTCTTGTAACGTCTGCCAGTGGAGTTTGTTTAGCATCTCCGTAACGCTCTCTCGCCAGCTAAGCGATACTGTGACGAAACGCGCCGCTCTTCGTTGGATCTTCTCTATCTCCTCTATCAGTCCTACCTGATAGGGAACCCAGATAGATGAACAATACTCAAGTATCGGTCGAACAAGCGCCTTATAAGCCACTTTGTGTTCATCTGTTATGCTAACGGCCAGTAGTGGGTTTGACGATATCCCAATCTCGTGACACGTATTACATCTGTACCTCTAACTTAACTGCCCCCGCGGGTTCTTCGTAAGCGTTTGATGAGACAGAGCTTAATAATGTAACGATAGATGATCTTGTTGTTCAGTCATGTGTATCCGTGTTTTCGTCTGTGGCGTCCTACAGAAACGAATATCATTTTTGCTCACAGGCCATTCTTACACTGAAGTCATCTTGATTCCTGTTGGCCCCTGGACTTTACAAGAAGACGGGCCACGGTTATTAATAGGGAGTGTGATGACCACGGACAGCAGTGTACGCTGTGCGCCGTGCTCCCAATTTTAGTAAGGAGTTCTTGTGGCAGAGCATTTCATTAGACCACCGGCGCTGTTGAAAACAGCTGGACGGTAGTTGGTGTCTGTCGACAACGCATCCCACATGTGATCACTGTAGAGTTGCGCTCTACCAAAACTACGGTTCTATGGTTTTGGTACACTACATAAATGACGTACTACATGGTATTATTACCAGTAGTATCGGCAGCATTCGTAGAGAAAGAAGCGGTAATGAATGTGTAAGAGAGAAACTGGTAGCCGACGTCTTCTCCCTGTTTTTTGTTTGTTTGTTTTGCGCATAATTAGAACCGCACATCATTCAGCGTTAGTCCGCTGCCTATTTTATATCCTTGCAGTATAAAAACTGCATTTTAAGTAGTAAAACTTAGTTGATCGCGTAACATCTGCAGTTTTATGTAACCAAAGCCATTACTTTTAATGCAAATACTGTTTACATTCTCAAACTTTGTGTTCAATAGAACATTCATCATGATCAAAGGCACGAGTTTCCTGTTATTATTGATAAATGCTACAGTTGTTTATGAGTAACAGGAAAATGATTTATGTAAGTTCGACGAAGTATTGAAGCGGTGTTTGATACATTTTTGTTTTGCGGTTTTTTTTCTTTTTACTAAAATGTAGACTTTCACGGCCGGAAACATCATGTCCATTATAATTATCGGGGCTGTTATGCCGTGGTCGGTTGATGAATTCTATGTCGATTCCCTTAACGTTTCGTCTCCGACTGCGGGAGACATCTTCAAGGGGGTCCGTAGCTCGATGGAAGGTCCAACACACTCACTGGCTCGCTACTGACTGCCGCTAAATTCCGTGTCCGCGCGCTCCCGCGCCGCGGCGTGACGTCACGTGTTTTGAAAACGTCAGTGCAATTGGCCGCTGTCCGTCGCTGTCGATCGCCGTTGCCATCACCCAGTAGTGGACGGGTGGTACACATCTTCTTTAGCACCGGCATCCATATACCGTTTAATTTCACGCCCTCCTCCTTTCGGTTGAAATTATTTGGGTGTTTAGCGATTTCGATTGCCTCCCTGTAGAGCCTTTCGTAATATCCGCTTGTGGCCGCTAGTACTTGCGTCTCCTCGAAACAAATATTGTGGTTCCCTGGCTGGAAAGCATGCTCCGCAACAGCTGATCGTTCCGTTTCTCCTCTTCTACAATTTCCCTTGTGCTCTTCCAAACGTTAGAAACAGTTCTTTTAGTGGTACCCACATAAACATCACCACAGCTGCATGGGATCCTATACACTCCACCTTTTTCCAATGGTTTGCGAGCGTCCTTGGCAGGCTTAAGGTATTCCTATATCTTCCTGGTGGGCTTTTAAATTACGGTAATATTCCGCTTCGTCAAAATCCCCCGTATTCTTTCCGTTACATTTTTAACAAACTGCAGGAAAACCTTAGATTTTGCAGTAGCCTGTACGCCAGTATGATTTCTGCGTGGCTGCCTCAACGCACGTTTTATTTCGGCGAACGAATATCTGTTCTTCATTAGTGCATTGTGGAGATGTTCCATCTCAGCGTAGAGCAACTCAGGTTCCCAAATATTTATAGCTCTGTCCGCTAACATCTTGATAACACCCCGCTTCTGTTGTGGGTGGTGGTTCGAAAAAAAAATGGCTCTGAGCACTATGGGACTCAACTGCTGTGGTCATAAGTCCCCTAGAACTTAGAACTACTTAAACCTAACTAACCTAAGGACATCACACACATCCATGCCCGAGGCAGGATTCGAACCTGCGACCGTAGCGGTCGTGCGGTTCCAGACTGTAGCGCCTTTAACCGCTCGGCCACTCCGGCCGGCTTGGTGGTTCGAATCCCGGTGCAAATAACGGTCCGTGTGCGTGGGTTTGCGGTATACTGAGTGGCCCAAACTACCATTTTCGTTTCTAAAAACAAGCACATCGAGGAAATGTAATTTGCCGTCTACCTCCTCCTCCATTGTAAACTGAATTCTTGTGTTTATGCTGTTCAGATGTTCGTGGAACCGGCTTAGTTCCTCACTACCATGTCTCCACAGCACAAACGTGTCATCCACGTATCGGAACCATACATTTGGTTTTTTGCTGGCAGTACCTAAGGCCTGTTCTTCGAATTTCTCCATAAAGAAGTTTGCAATTACGGGACTTAGGGGGCTTCCCATAGCCACGCCATCCGTTTGCTCATAAAACTGTTCATTCCAATTGAAATATGTGGTCGTCAAACAACACTTAAACAGTTCTGAAATGTCGGCAGGAAAAATTCGATCCAGCTGTTCCAATACATCATTAAGTGGAACCATGGTAACAAGCGATACCACATCGAAGCTGACCAATATGTCCTCTGGCTGGACCACTATGCCATTCAATCTGCAGATGAAATGTGTCGAATTCTTTATATAAGAGTCCGAACGACCCACATGTGGTTTTAACAGCCTAGTCAAAAACTTGGCTAACGAGTAGGTGGGCGAACCATTGGCACTTAGTATCGGTCTTAACGGCACATTTTCTTTATGAATTTTGGGCAATCCATAAAGCCTCGGTGGTAGCGCAACCGAATTGCAGAGACCTTTCTGCACACTCTCTTCAATGGAAGACTTTTTTATTAACCGCGACACAGTTCTGAGAACGTTGTTAGTGGGGTCCTTATTCAGCTTCCTATATGCTTGCGGATCCAGTAGATCAGTAATTTCACTCTGATAGTCGGCCACATCCATAACCACCGTTGCGCTTCCTTTGTCAGCCGGGAGAACCAAAATACTATCGTCGTCATTCAGGAGTTTTAAAGCTCTTGCCGGCCGAAGTGGCCGTGCGGTTAAAGGCGCTGCAGTCTGGAACCGCAAGACCGCTACGGTCGCAGGTTCGAATCCTGCCTCGGGCATGGATGTTTGTGATGTCCTTAGGTTAGTTAGGTTTAACTAGTTCTAAGTTCTAGGGGACTAATGACCTCAGAAGTTGAGTCCCATAGTGCTCAGAGCCATTTGAACCATTTTTTTTAAAGCTCTTCTCTCACCCACAGTTATATTACGTTTCGGCGGTTTTGCATTGGCTAATATTGTCACTGTTTCTATACGGATTTCTTCAGCTGTTAGAGAATCCTAACTGCGAATTCCTGCTTCTACACTGGCTATAATTTCTTCCGTGGGCACAAAACGCGGAAAAACAGCAAAATTTCCTCCCTTGGCAAGCACAGATGTCTCATCGTCAGATAACGAACGTTTGGACAAATTGATAACCGTCCGGGAAACGTCTAAATGCCGAACAGTCTGATTAGGTAGCAAATTATCAAACTTCTTCTTCTGTCTACTAGACGTTGTCAACATACGCTTCCCCGTGGTATCATGCAGTAGTCTATCAATTTTATCCCAGTCACCGCTGCACAGTTTATTACTGATCGTAATATGGAGAGACATTAACTTACAGTTTGTGCTTGCAAGGTCCCGTCGGGTCTGCTGAATGCGCTCTCGTAGTAAGGCCTCCTCAGTCCGTTTGAAAATGCGTTGTGCCTTTCCCGAATAGAACAGTCGCTTTATCTTCAGAAACTTCGGTATAACGCCGACGGCTCTGCAACGAGACAGGAATGTGAGGGAACACAAAAGCTACACTCTCTTCTTCTGGAGTCCTTCCAGGCGTCGCACTTCTCTTGACGTCTCCTCCCCGTAGAGGCGTCTGATACTAAAATGGAGACTTTCACGGCCGGAAATATCATGTCCATTATAATTATCCGGGCTGTTATGCCGTGGTCGGTTGATGAATTCTATGTTCTTTTTGTTGAGGAAATTGCAATTTCTAGCGTTATACGATAAATCCGTATTGTTTTCTTTATTTTTACTGAACATCCCTCTATTTCATGTTAGAAATCAACAATGTTCGAATAAAACACGAATTAAAAATTGACATTTACAATTTTGCTGTAAATATTGTTTACTTTTAGGTAACAAAAAAAAATGGTTCAAATGGCTCTAGGCACTATGGAACTTAACGTCTGAGGTCATCAGTCCCCTAGACTTAGAACTATTTAAATCTAACTAACCTAGGGCCATCACACACATCCATGCCCGAGGCAGGATTCGAACCTGCGACCGTAGCAGCAGCGCGGTTCCGCCTAGAACCGCCTAGAACCCCACGGCCACCGCGGCCGGCACACATGGAAGTTGATTGGTGTGCAATTAAACAGCGGCCGGCTTTTAGGTAATAGACACGAAGATAACTATCTAGAACAAAAATGTTCCGTAGGCTGCCCGGCGCTTTATAGTCTCTCATCAGTTTCACCGCTTCCGGTTTTTAAGGGAATCTAGTAAGACACTGACCGCATACGCAAGGAAAGCGATCGTTATGAGGTAAAGTACGATAGGTATGCAACACACCTAATGTACAGGTAAGCCGGATACGACCTTAACTGAGCAAAGCTACTAGGAAAACCATTGTAGTCTACGCTTACTTATGATAGTTTGCGGTAGCCTACAGTAGTTTTACAACTTTAGCTCGATGAGATTTAAGTCGGAGGAACGGGCAGGCCAGTCCATTCGCCGGATATACCCTCGTTCCACCTGCGGTGTTTGATGGGGTCGCCCATTGTCATACATACAAATGAAGTCAGGGCCGATTGCAGCCCTCCTAGGCGCATTTCGTTTTAATGTTGCGTGGGTGCACTGATATGCAAATCTTTGAACACAGTACACTCACCAGTCAACGTAGTTTTGACGCTGTCTTTTCAGGGGTACCTTCGGCCCTGACATCATTTTTGTGGATGACAATTCGCGACCGCATCGAACAGCTCAGGTGGAGGAGCTCTTGGAACGAGAGGATATTCAGCGAATGGACTGACCTGCTTGTTCCCCGACTTAAATCCCAACGAGCACATACAGGATGCGTTGGGAAGACGTACTGCAGCACGTAGACATGCTTCGACGATCATCCAGCTGTTGTCAACCCAGCTAATGGGGGAATGGAACGCTCTACCACAAGAACTCACTACCAACCTTGTGGCCAGCAAGAGTACACGTTGCAGAGCATGCATTACCGTCCGTAACGATCAAAAATGGTTCAAATGGCTCTAAGCACTATGGGACATAACACCTGAGGTCATCAGTCCCCTAGACTTAGAACTACTTAAACCTAACCAACATAAGGACACCACACACATCCATGCCCGAGGCACGATTCGAACCTGCGGCCGTAGCAGCAGCGCGGTTCCGGTCTGAAGCGCCTAGAACCGCTCGGCCACAGCGGCCGGCTGTAACGATCACACACCCTGTTAAGAACCATGTCCCGCCTTTTGTAGTGTCGACGGAAATCTCATGAATCGCGGTACTTTTATACAATTATTGTTTTTAAATGAAAGTTTCATTTCTGTTCCTGTCACTACGTACTTCTTTCAGTTACTTCTGTATTACACAATCCCAATTCTTTCTATGTATGGTCCAAGTTTCATTGAGCTCTATTACTTGGCAGTGATAAATGGTGCGAAAATTACTTTCATCCTCATGTTTTGCACACAAGTGTAGATAATTGCGTGATCTCCAAAAGCCTAAAGTAACTGTTACTATTGTCTGCTAGGTCGTTAACACGCAACATGAAGTGCAAGAATCCCGACACACTTCACTGGTACATTCGTAAAGATACATTTATATCAAACTCGCGCTGTAGACGGGACGATAAACTTTGATCTTCCTTCATTCCCTCTACAATTGTTGATGACTCTCCAACTATGATAGCATACTGCGTCCACTTCACCAAAACCTTCAATTAAGTCACAAATTACATTTTATCGTGCTTTCGTTAAAAACTGCTGTGTCACTTTCTTTTCGGCAGTAAACAGTTACGTACTAGTAGAAAGATTATCTTAATTCAGTTGAACCTGAGGATATGCAAAAGATCTCTCATCATTCAAATAGCAGCAAACTTTTAGCGGTGAAAAGGTCATTTAAAGAAGCAATAGTCAGAAGCCGCCCAAGAGCATTAAATTCCGAAGACGGAAGTAACGTTTCGTTTACGTTTCATTCAGAGAGCTTGAGACCATAACTATCTGATCACAAGTATCCGGACATCTATTAGTGGATATTAATATGCGGTGTGTCCTCATTTCGCATTTATGATGGCTTGAACTCTGGTGGCAGCACTTTCACCGAGGTGTGTGAATGTCTGTGGATGAATGACAGCCCAGTCTTCCGCGGGAGGTGAACCTGAGGAGGTAGTGATGGACGCTGGGCTCTGAAGCGAAGCCGACGTTCTAACTAAACACAAGGGTGTTTCATTAGATTCAGGTCGTGACTCTCGACGGGGCAGTCTTGTGCATGGTGGCAGCCAGTCAAGGAATATTTTTGGGAATTGGTTTAAAAACTTTATTTCAAAGGCCCAGTCAAATCTTTACAAGTGTTCTCCCCGAGTAACTTACGCCGTGCTTACGTGACACAAGTCGCTTGTCTTTCAAAACCGAGGCAGTTCTGTCGAGTTAAAGCTGGTGACAAGAGACGCCTTGAGCCCTCTGCTGAAACTGCTAACGAATTCACGCCATTGGTTTTAGCCAATAGCGTGCGCGGGATACCGATCATGTGTGTGGACGCTGGAGTGGTCTGCGGTGCAGAACCCAGTTACTTCTCTTGTGGTACCGATAGCAACGATACCACGGTGTACGTACAAGTTTATAAGTTGGCACTACGAGACACCGACGACAGCGCCCTCTAGCCGGCGCTGTGTAGCTCTACCTGCGTCGCTCCGGATTCAGCCCATTTGATAAAGAGCAGACGGCCGGGACATATCGCTTCAACTTCAGAGGGTGTTGGCTTGCTATTGAGACTTTGTGCTACTTACGACGGGTCTAAGGCTTCGCTCATCTGTGCAAAGTTATGTACCCATTTATTAACTTCTTTTTACCTATAGTAAACATCTATAATTTTACACGCAGTACCGACGTGTTTTACCTCACCTGCTCCTGCTCGCTTCCTTCATTCAGCCAACCTTTCACTTTTCAGGAGCATACCCACGCGCCGCCTTTCAGGCGGGATATAAAATCTCTCCCTTGTAATCCAGACTTCGAGCAGAACAGACGTCTTCTTGGAAGGCAGAGCCTCTGGCTCTGCTTTTCACCAATGTAAGTTAACATGAACCGCTTCCCTTTCCGTTGCCTATTTCAATTAATTGTTCGACCTCCTAGACTGGCCTAAACTGGTAACTTACGACCC
Source organism: Schistocerca nitens (assembly GCF_023898315.1). Taxonomy (NCBI): domain Eukaryota; kingdom Metazoa; phylum Arthropoda; class Insecta; order Orthoptera; family Acrididae; genus Schistocerca; species Schistocerca nitens. The sequence continues at coordinate 614,415,466 of NC_064616.1, read as the reverse complement.
TAGGCGCGCCCCTTGTACACCGTACATTGAAATACATCCTCTTTATTGTACCTAATTTCCTGTTTTGTCATTTAGCGGCAGCCCTGGATGTCCACTCTCTGATCCTGACCACTCGACCTCCTGCACCCTGTCGTCACGAGGCATATGTAACAACCGCCTCCCCCCCTTTCCCAAATCCCGTATACATTTACAGTTGGTGATCAGAAGTGGGATCATATACATTTACAGTCTACTTTAGGTTTGTTATAGCTCGCAGTCCAGTGCCTCACAGTTGCAGCTCTGTGATAGGATGGATTGCCATGCTGACAAGCCTGCATGACGGAAAACGAAATAGGAGACCATCTCTCTGTGAAGAACAGCCAAACATAAGAGATGTGGAAGCCCTGATACTCAAAGACTGGCGTATCACAGCAGAGATGATAGAGGAAAAAGTGAAAATTAGTTGCGGATCAGTTTTCAACGTCTTGCCCGACATTTTGCACATGAAGCAAGCCGCTTGGTTTTGCGAATGATCACACCCATCCAAAAAACTCGCCGAACTGAGGCAGCAGCAGAAATTTTACAGATACATCAGGTCAGTCCATACAACCTCCTTAGGCACCTAATCGCCGTGGAAGAGTGCTTGGTGTATCTCTACGACCCCGAGACAGAGGAGCAAAGCAAACAGTGGAAACATGTATATTCACTGCCGCCGAAAAAGGTGAAGAGCCATCAACCATCGGCCAAGGTGCTTTTTTGGGATTGCTGTGGTCTGACGCTAATATATTGTGCTCGTAAGGGGCAAGCCGTCACTTGAGCATAATACTGAAATCTCCCAACGAGGTTTTGGAACGCTGTAAAAATGAGGCCTCGCGGAAAGCTGCCGATGGGAGTGGTTTTACTCCAACACGAGCCACTCTTTCTGCACAGGACACAGTTGCCAGAGACCCATTAGAGCGCAAATTAACCAAGTAAACATATTAGACGGTTCAGTTACAGCAACAGTGAAGAGACATTTGGTGTAGCCAAATGTGCCCTCCATTTGGTTCCCTAAAACCGAACAAGAGGGCGATACAAAAATGGGACATGAGACGGTAATAAGACTTCTGAGCCAAATGCTGAGCAGTCTCGTACGCTATCACCTACGCTATGAGAACAACTGACACTATTTGTATCTGGCGGGCGGCTTGAATTTGCGCGCGCAACGTCTTGACTGGCTACTTTCAATGCAAGTTAACTTGGAAATGGAGCATCATATCGAATTTCTTTTATACACAGCTATTTCTGAGCACAACCCAACCTGGAACACTCTTACAAGCTTTTCGGACTGTTTCTGACTAAATAAAAAATTTTGGAACATTGTTCCAGGAAAAATATTGATCTATTAATTTTAAACTTATTTAATAAACACACTCGTGATCGCATTTAAGCTGTTAATTTTTATTTTTGAACTTAGAGGTTTCGATCTTGTAAGAGATCATCATCAGACATATATTCCTTGATGACAGTTGGAATCGCTACGTGGAGGAGGTCCGTCCATGCTGGCGTGGAGAACACTGCTCTAATTTTTACTTTTCAGATGATCGGTTTAGATGTTCTAAGAGATCATCATCAGAGCTATATCCCCTGATGACAGTAGGAATGGCTGGCATGGAGCAGGTCCGTCCGTTCTGGCGTGGTTAGCACTGGCCGCCCTATGCAGGGTGAGGTAGCTAAGATAACCACCCCAAATGTATCCACAGTAATAAATATATCGACGTGAGGTTTTCGCCAAGCTATTGCGGGCAGTATTGCTAATTTCCTGTCGTTCGCGACTATTGCTTATCGTTAATGTCGCCGGTTTACGACACCTACTTTATTTTCTTCTAATGAAACTATGTATTTTTTTCTGTGGAATTTGAAAGAAGCTTCTAAGAAAATTTCAACGATGTAACATGAGTCGTTGAAGTTTTCTTACAAGCTTCCCTCAAATTCCACAGATCAAATAGTTTCAAGATATCAGCGTCGCAAACCACTGTCCCGCCGTCAGGAGAAGAAGTCCCCTAAACGTCTGAACTATTATACCAAATGTGATCAATCACGTAACTCAGATACGGTTCTTATGTTTACCTACCCGCTTGAAGTCCATCAGTCACTGTTCCGCTGTTGTGGTAATCAGATAACTTGCTCCTAAAACTTTTGAGACATTCACAACTTATACGACAGTCGCAAAGTGAATATCACTAACGGAGAATGTCACCAAACTATTAGAGCGGCGGTGTGGTTTTATGCTAAAAAGTATCCAGATCGTGCCAAGCACTAACGATCTGTCTTTGCGGATATTATAAGAAAATTTAAGGAACTGCAAGTGTGCAGAACGAAATACGCCAAGGAAAGTGATGAAAAAAATTAAACTAACATTTTAACTGCAGTAACACACATTGCAGGTGTTACTAAGAGGTATCTCAGAAGTATGAGAGGGATCAACCAAACGAGTGTTCTGCAAACACTACACTCCAACGCATTTCATCCACTTTAAATTTCGCTGCATCTACAACGTCATGGCAATAACTTCCAAAATTGGTGCCAGTTCCGTTAACGTTATCTATGAAAAGTGCAAAGTGATACGGCATATCAATGCAAAATTTTGTTCAAGGAAGAAGTATCGTTTACAAATCATGGGCAAGTCTATCTTTGCAATATGCACTGATCGTCCGCTGAAAATCCACGCTGACTCAAAGAAGTGGATAAGGACAACGCTCTTGGTCTGTCAACGTTTGGTGCGTGTTTTTCGAGACCCGCATCAATGGTCCCTGTCTTATTGATGAGAACCTAAACACATTCGAGTATCTCGAGCTCCTAGGATATGCTGCTGCCACAATTACTGGAAGACATCCCTCTGGTCATAAGGCAATCATTGTGGTACCAACATGACAGACGTCCCTCCTATTGAATGACAGAACTTCTTAAGAGAACATATGGAGAGCATTGAAACAGTCGTTTAGGAAACGCAAAATGGTCTGCACACTCACCAGACTTAACATTTCTACACTTTTATCAGCTGCGAAAATTAAAACAGGAGCTCTATTAAGAAACACCGACGACTCCCGAAGGCATGAAATTTCTTATAACACGTGCCTCCAGATCGTGAGTGCTTGGCACTCTTCAGTATCAACTGCACTGCTGCTCTAATAGTTTGGCGACATTCGTCGTAAACGATACCCATTTCTTCGACTGTTGTATACATTGTGAATGTCTCAATACCATTACGAGCAAGTTATCTGATCGCTACATCAGCTGAACACAGACTGGTGGGCTTCAACCGCACAGATAAACATAAGAACCATACTTGAGTAACGTGTTTGCTTACATTTGGAATAACAGGGCAGACGTTTGTTGAACCTATTCTTATGAAGTCGGGACAGTGGCTTGCGGCGCTGATTCTCTGCCTTCAAGGTCCGGGCAATCGCAGAGGGTAGTTCGGAGCTCCAATGTTAGGCGCGTAATGGGGCCCCTTAGGGATATGGCGGCTAAGGAGGGGAAGAAATCCAGTGTGCACTCCGTGTGCATTCCGGGTGGAGCCATTCCTGATGTGGAAAGGATCCTTCCGGATGCCATGAAGAGCACAGGGTGCAGCCAGCTGCAGGTGGTGGCACATGTCGGCACTAATGACGTGTGTCGCTTTGGATCTGAGGAAATTCTCTCAGGATTACAGCGGCTATCTGATTTGGTGAAGGCTGCCGGTCTTGCTTACGAGATGAAGGCAGAGCTCACCATCTGTAGCATCGTTGACAGAACCGACTGCGGACCTTCGGTGCAGAGCCGGGTGGAGGGTCTGAATCAGAGGCTCAGACGGTTTTGCGACCGTGTTGGCTGCAGATTCCTTGACTTGCGCCGTAGGGTGGTGGGGTTTCGGATTCCGCTGAATAGGTCAGGAGTTCACTGCACTCAGCTGGCGGCTACACGGGTAGCGGAGGCTGTGTGGCGTGGACTGGGCGGTTTTTTAGGTTAGAAGGCCTCGGGAAAGTACAGGGTGGGCTGTAATCTCAAAGGGTGCATGGCAAATACAGGACGTGCTTGGATCGAGGAACAGTCGGAATTGTAGTTGTAAGTTGTTGTAGTTGTGCTGGGAAAGTCCCTGAGCTACAAGCGCTAATAGAAAGCACAGAAGCTGAAATCGTTATAGGTACAGAGAGCTGGCTAAAGCCTGAAATAAGTTCTGCAGAAATTTTTACGAAGTCTCAGACGGTGTTCAGGAAAGATATATTAGGCAGAATTGTTGGTGGAGTGTTTGTGTCTGTCAGTAGTGGTTTATCTTGTAGTGAAGTCGAAGTAGATACTCCGTGCGAATTGGTATGGGTGGAGGTTATACTTAACAGCCGAACTAAGTTAATAATTGGCTCCTTCTACCGACCCCCAGACTCCGATGATATAGTTGCTGAACAGTTCAGAGAAAATTTGAGTCTCGTAACAAATAAATGCCCCACTCATACGGTTATAGTTGGTGGGGACTTCAACCTTCCCTCGATATGTTGGCAAAAATACTTGTTCCATACCGGTGGTAGGCAGAAAACATCTTCCGAGATTGTCCTAAATGCTTTCTCCGAAAATTATTTCGAGCAGTTAGTCCACGAACCCACGCGAATTGTAAATGGTTGCGAAAACACACTTGACCTATAAGCCACAAACAATCCAGAGCTAATAGAGAGCATCATAACTGATACAGGGATTAGTGATCACAAGGTCGTTGTAGCTGGGCTCAATACCGTTTCTTCCAAATCCACCAGAAACAAACGCAAAATAATTTTATTTAAAAAAGCGGATAAAGTGCCACTAGAAGCCTTCCTAAGAGACAATCTCCATTCCTTCCGAACTGACTATGCAAATGTAGAAGAGATGTGGCTCAAATTCAAAGATACAGTAGCAACAGCAATTGAGAGATTCATACCTCATGAATTGGTAAGAGATGGAACTGATCCCCCATGGTACACAAAACAGGTCCGAACGCTGTTGCAGAGGCAACGGAAAAAGCATGCGAAGTTCAGAAGAACGCGAAATCCCGAAGATTGGCTAAAATTTACAGACGCGCTAAATTTGGCACGGACTTCAATGCGAGATGCCTTTAATAGGTTCCACAACGAAACATTGTCTCGAAATTTGGTAGAAAATCCTAAGAAATTCTGGTCGTATGTAAAGTACACAAGCGGCAAGACGCAGTCAATACCTTCGCTGCGCAGTGCCGATGGCACTGTTACCGACGACTGTGCCGCTAAAGCGGAGTTATTGAACGCAGTTTTCCGAAATTCCTTCACCAGGGAAGACGAATGGAATATTCCAGAATTTGAAACACGAACAGCTGCTAGCATGAGTTTCTTAGAAGTAGATACCTTAGGGGTTGCGAAGCAACTCAAATCGCTTGATACGGGCAAGTCTTCAGGTCCAGATTGTATACCGATTAGGTTCCTTTCAGATTACGCTGATACAATAGCTCCCTACTTAGCAATCATATACAACCGCTCGCTCACCGATAGATCTGTACCTACAGATTGGAAAATTGCGCAGGTCGCACCAGTGTTTAAGAAGGGTAGTAGGAGTAATCCATCGAACTACAGACCTATATCATTGACGTCGGTTTGCAGTAGGGTTTTGGAGCATATATTGTATTCAAACATTATGAATCACCTCGAAGGGAATGATACATTGATACGTAATCAGCATGGTTTCAGAAAACATCGTTCTTGTGCAACGCAGCTAGCTCTTTATTCGCACGAAGTAATGGCCGCTATCGACAGGGGATCTCGGTTTGATTCCGTATTTCTGGATTTCCGGAAAGCTTTTGACACCGTTCCTAACAAGCGACTTCTAATCAAGCTGCGGGCCTATGGGGTATCGTCTCAGTTGTGCGACTCGATTCGTGATTTCCTGTCAGGAAGGTCGCAGTTCGTAGTAATAGACGGCAAATCATCGAGTAAAACTGAAGTGATATCAGGTGTTCCCCAGGGAAGCGTCGTGGGACCTCTGCTGTTCCTGATCTATATAAATGACCTGGGTGACAATCTGAGCAGTTCTCTTAGGTTGCTCGCAGATGATGCTGTAATTTACCGTCTAGTAAGGTCATCCGAAGACCAGTATCAGTTGCAAAGCGATTTAGAAAAGATTGCTGTATGGTGTGGCAGGTGGCAGTTGACGCTAAATAACGAAAAGTGTGAGGTGATCCACATGAGTTCCAAAAGAAATCCGTTAGAATTCGATTACTCGATAAATAGTACAATTCTCAATGCTGTCAATTCAACTAAGTACCTGGGTGTCAAAATCACGAACAACTTCAGTTGGAAAGTCCACATAGATAATATTGTGGGGAAGGCGAGCCAAAGGTTGCGTTTCATTGGCAGGACACTTAGAAGATGCAACAAGTCCACTAAAGAGACAGCTTACACTACACTCGTTCGTCCTCTGTTAGAATATTGCTGCGCGGTGTGGGATCCTTACCAGGTGGGATTGACGGAGGACATCGAAAGGGTGCAAGAAAGGGCAGCTCGTTTTGTATTATCACTTAATAGGGGAGAGTGTGAGGCAGATATGATACCCGAGTTGGGATGGAAGTCATTAAAGCAAAGACGTTTTTCGTCGCGGCGAGATCTATTTACGAAATTTCAGTCACCAACTCTCTCTTTCGAATGCGAAAATATTTTGTTGAGCCCAACCTACATAAGTAGGAATGATCATCAAAATAGAATAAGAGAAATCAGAGCTCGAACAGAAAGGTTTAGGTGTTCATTTTTCCCGCGCGCTGTTCGGGAGTGGAATGATAGAGAGAGAGAGTATGATTGTGGTTCGATGAACCCTCTGCCAAGCACTTAAATGTGAATTGCAGAGTAGTCATGTAGATGTAAATGTAGATGTAGATGTAGGTATCTTGATGCTATTTGGTCAAGTTCAAATGGGTCAAATGGCTCTGAGCACTATGGGACTTAAGTTCTGAGGTCATCAGTCCCCTTGAACTTAGAACTACTTAAACCTAACTAATCTAAGGACATCACACACACCCATGCCCGAGGCAGGATTCTAACCTGCGACCGTAGCGGTGGCGCAGTTCCAGACTGTAGAGCCTAGAAACGCTTGGCCACTCCGGCCGGCCTTTGGTTAAGTCCCATACATGTTATGTCATGTGAGTACTCACAGAAGCTTCTTTGAAGTGCCGCAGAAAAAAGTATATTGTTCGATCAGAAAGAAAAACGAAGTCGGTGTCGTAATTCGGCGACTATAAACGATAACACTACACGCGAACGTCAGGAAATTTGCCATATTGCACGCTATAACTTGGCGAAAACCGCACCTCGATATAATTATTCACTCTGTATACAGGGTGGTCCATTGATCGTGACCGGGACTAATATCTCACGAAATTAACGTCAAACGAAAAAAACTGCAAAGAACGAAACTTATCTAGCTTGAATGAAGAAACCAGATGGCGCTATGGTTGTCCCACTAGATGGCGCTGCCATAGGTCAAACGGATATCAACTACGCATTTTTAAATAGGAACCACCATTTTTATTGCATATTCGTGTAGTACGTAAAGAAATATGAATGTTTTAGTTGCACCACTTTTTTCGCTTTGTGATAGATGGCGCTGTAATAGTCACAAACAAATGGCTCACAATTTTAGACGAACAGTTGGTAACAGGTAGGTTTTTTAAATTTAAAATACAGAACGTATTTACGTTTGAACATTTTATTTCGATTGTTCCAATGTGATACATGTACCTTTGTGAACTTATCATTTCTGAGAACGCATGCTGTTAGAGTGTGATTACCTGTAAATACCACATGAATGCAATAAATGCTCAAAATTATGTCCGTAAACCTCAATGCATTTGGCAATACGTGTAACGACATTCCTCTCAACAGCGAGTAGTTCGCCTTCCGTAATGTTCGCACATGCATTGACAATGCGCTGACACATGTTGTCAGGCGTTGTCAGTGGATCACGATAGCAAATATCCTTCAACTTTCCCCACAGAAAGAAATCCGGGGACGTCAGATCCGGTGAACGTGCTTCGACGACCAATCCACCTGTCATGAAATATGCTATTCAATACCGCTTAAACCGCACGCGAGCTATGTGCCAGACATCCAACATGGCCGGCCGGGGTGGTCGAGCAGTTCTAGGCGCTACAGTCTGGAAGCGCGCGACCGCTACGTTCGCAGGTTCGAATCCTGCCTCGGGCATGGATGTGTGTGATGTCCTTCGGGTAGTTATGTTTAAGGAGTTCTAAGTTCTAGGGGACTGATGACCTCAGAAGTTAAGACCCATAGTGCTCAGAACCTTTTGAGCCATCCATCATGTTGGAAGTACATCGCCATTTTCTCATGCAGTGAAACATCTTGTAGTAACATCGGTAGAACATTACGTAGAAAATCAGCATACATTGCACCATTTAGATTGCCATCGATAAAATGGGGGTCAATTATCTTTCCTCCCATAATGCCGCGCAATACATTAACCCGCCAAGGTCGCTGATGTTCCACTTGACGCAGCCATCGTGCATTTTCCGTTGCCCAATAGTGCATATTATGCCGGTTTACGTTACCGCTGTTGCTGAATGACGCTTCGTCGCTAAGTAGAACGCGTGCAAAAACTCTGTCATCGTCCCGTAATTTCTCTTTTGCCCAGTGGGAGAACTGTACACGACGTTCAGAGTCGTCGCCATGCAATTCCTGGTGCATAGAAATATAGTACGGGTGCAATAGATGTTGATGTAGCATTCTCAACACCGACTTTTTTGAGATTCCCGATTCTCGCGCAATTTGTCTGCCACTGACGTGCAGATTAGCCGCGACAGCAGCTAAAACACCTACTTGGGTATCATCATTTGTTGCAGGTCGTGGTTGACGTTTCACATGTGGCTGAACACTTCCTGTTTCCTTAAATAAATCCGGGGAACGGTCCGGACACTTGGATGATGTCGTCCAGGATACCGAGCAGCATACATAGCACACACCCTTTGGGCATTTTGATCACAACAGTCATACATCAACACGATATCGACCTTTTCCGCAATTGGTAAATGGTCCATTTTAGCATGGGTAATGTATCACGAAGCAAATACCGTCCGCACTGGCGGAATGTTACGTGATACCACGTACTTATACTTTGTGTCTATTACAGCGCCATCCATCACAAAGCGAAAAAAGTGGTCCAACTAAAACATTCATATTTATTTACGTAATAAACGAATATGTAATAAAAATGGGGGTTCCTATTTTAAAAAACGCGGTTGATATCCGTTTGACCTATGGCAGCGCCATCTAGCGGGCCAACCATAGCGCCATCTGATTTCCCCCTTCAAGCTAGACGGGTTTCGTTCTTTGTAGTTTTTTCGTTTGACGCTAATTTCGTGACATATTAGGCCCGGCCAAGATCAATGGACCACCCTGTATATTTGGGGTGGTCTGTCTTACCTACCTTACCCTGTACAACAGTCAGCTGCACGTCTGAATCAAGTGGAAGAGCTTGGAGCAACGACTAGCTGTTTGCTACCAATTAACAGGGAAGCTTCCGAAACAGAAGTGTATTGCACACACACACACACACACACACACACACACGAGCGCTAAGAAGTTTGTATTACTATTCTAACATAGCGCAATTGAACTTCGGCGGTATGGTTAAATACACAAAGAAAAGTGGAATAGATCACCAAATTAAATCTTAATGTACCTGAAATCAAAAGCATAGTATTCCCGCCATTTTTAAATAATTAACGAATGCAGTATACAACCGTTTACTGGTATTACAACGTGAGTAGGCTAACCTCCAGCCACGTGGCATAAATTCACATAAATAAATCTAAAACTACGTGAAATCTAAAAGCAAAACACTCTCACGGTGTTTTAAATGAAGAACGAAAACAGTATGGAAATATTTATTAGTATTAAAACGTGAACAAGCTTACCTACATCCCCGTGGTTCAATGCGCAACAAACATAATTTAAATTGATTCAGTAATTTACTTAATTAGATCGGAATCTATATGATCTAGATAATCAAGTCACTTTCGTGATATTTTAAACAGTTAAATAGAATTTAGAAATCTATGTACATGATAAATACTACTCTCTCCCACTGCAGATATCACTTATACGCTGATGACGTTCAGCAAGTGCAAGTCCAACAAACCTGTGCACAACCATCTGGCATGTAAATGCCGATTCACTTGCCGTATCAGTGTGGGCGCGGCGCACAGATTTGAAAGTTAATCCATCTAATACGCAAGCAGTCCTAGTCGCTTACGGAAGGCTTATTACCCCTCAGTTCAGAGAATCTTTTCCACCATGAATCCTGAACGGCACAGAAATAACATGAATCGATTCGTCTGTTTCATAGCTACTTCGATTCTAAGTCACTGACAGGAGTTTCTGAGGTACTGCAAACACTGCGTGTACACTTGCTTGGCAGTTGTTTTGTTTACGGAGATAGTGCAGCACGCTGTGTAATTCCACATGTCAAACACCGCTACTATGTATGCATTTGTCTGTTTTTTCTTCTGCAAAGAACTTGCTACTAATTTTAGGCCAGCATTTAGACAGGACTGAACACACAACTGCAATCTGTAAAAAAAGTGTCAGCCCCGCTTCCACTCACTACAGAAACAAAGAAAAGTATTTCCTTTCTAGCGCAAAAAAAAAGCTCGTCGAGACACTAATACTCCCCGTACTTGACTGTAGTGATGCCATTTTCCAAGGACTTTCGAACTAAAGCTCACGCAGGCTGGAACTGGCCATAAATGCCTGTGCACGCTACATATGTGACGTACGCATGGTCCACCTCCTATCACAACAGCAATCTCTCCTGCACTCTGTGCAGCTCATTTTCATCAGTGCCCCTCCCACACAACTTTTCCCTACCCCTTGTCGACAGAGACCTCTATTTATATTCTGTTCTTTCCTAACAGCCATTGCCACTGTCATTTCAATCTTCTCCTTTTCCTTTATCCATTCCGTTTCTGTTAATACTAAACAGCCGGCCAGAGTGGCCGAGCGGTTCTAGGCGCTACAGTCTGGAACCGCGCGACCGCTACGGTCGCAGGTTCGAATTCTGTCTCGGGCATGGATGTGTGTCATGTCCTTAGGTTACTTAGGTTTAAGTAGTTCTAAGTTCTAGGGGACTGCCCGCATCTCGTGGTCGTGCGGTAGCGTTCTCGCTTCCCACGCCCGGGTTCCCGGGTTCGATTCCCGGCGGGGTCAGGGATTTTCTCTGCCTCGTGATGGCTGGGTGTTGTGTGCTGTCCTTAGGTTAGTTAGGTTTAAGTAGTTCTAAGTTCTAGGGGACTTATGACCATAGCAGTTGAGTCCCATAGTGCTCAGAGCCATTTTTTTTCTAGGGGACTGATGACCACAGATGTTAAGTCCCAAAGTGCTCAGAGCCAATGTAATTTGTATTATTCTAAATACCCTTTCCAACATTATTATTATTATTAGAGTCAGTTATTATTATTATCATTATTATTGGGGAGGTTTTGTCATATGTTTCGTATTTGTTGCTCCTGGTCAGATGTAACAAAGGGCCTCGAGGCCCTAATCTGGTCGGGCTAAATAAGCAGTACATGATAAATAAATACCAACTCCTCGTATTGGACTAAGATATATCTGTGCAGGCCTGCTGCACTTGCGTCAGCCCTGAGCTGAATGCACCTGGGACGCCATTGGATGTCAGTTCTGCATCCACAATGTATGGGAAATGTGTAAACAGGTGATGTCAGATACCTCTGGAAACCTGGAAGAATCCGTTGTAGCATATCTGATTCATCGACACGCCTAGGCAGCCATGTGCAGTGCATTATAAGCTGTAACAGCAGTACGTCAAGATATTTAATTCGATGTTTTCTACACAAGTGGATGTATTTTCAACGACTGGGATTTTAACTCTTACAGGTAATCATTCTTACGATGACACTTCACAGTGGTATCTAGAAAGAATTTTGCATTTTGTAACGTAAAGTAAACTTGACATTGGTGATAACTCATTGTGGCTGTAACATCAAGAGCCTTCATACTGCGAATATTGTTATGTGGAGATACTTTGTGTGTTCCCTGTCAAGTAGTTTCATCTATGTTGTGCGGAAAACGTAAGGTGGCTACACAGCACATAAAGGGCGTGTGTCCTGCAGACCAATGCAGAACTGCACAGATAACAATACTTTAAAGTAAGGACCTAGGAATTGTGGGGTGGTGTTAAATCATTGCCAAGTTAACGTTATGAGTTCTGAAATTTGTCTGTGCAGCTACTAGACACATTTCAATGGTCACTCATTCCTCAACTCTTAGCGGCTGCTATGCATTCTGTTGGAATGAATGAAAAAAGGTCACGACTTACGAAAGGGAATCAGATGGGAATTTCGTAAACACTTGATGCCATGGCGTTTCCTGCATTTAAAACTGAATAAATAACCACATTTAATTCTTCGATGTATATGTTCAGCGGCAGAGGAATGGGTTTGATGTAAAACATAAGACGAGCACGTATAACAGTATTATGGAAAGTAATTGGAAGATTTATATTTGTTGCAAGGGTTCTCGGAAAATGCCATATTCTTTAAGGGAAACAGCATTCAAGACTCTAGTACGATTAATTCTAGAGATTTATTTGGAGTACTTATGAAGTAAGAGCACAACAGACACCGAACGAAATGAGATATTCCCTGCAAGGACCGTAACAGATACATACAGCCACCACGAAACTGCAGTGGTGGTGAACAGCTTTTACGTGAAATTCGCTGATTTCATACGGGCTATTCATGGGAAATTAGAGTTGTAAAACTACCGTAGGCTGTGGTAGGCTATCATAAGTAAGGGCAGACTATGGTTGATTTTCTAGAAGCCTTGGTCAGATAAGATCGTAACCGCGTTACCTGTACAAAGTGTGTGTTGCATACCAACAGTGAGTTACCCCATTTCGCTTAAAAATAAACAGTATTTACAGCAAAATAAAAAATTTTCAATATTTAATTCAGGTTTTAGTAGAAAATTTTTAATTTGTAACTTGAAAGAAAGGGATGTAGTAGAAAAAAATTTACAAATACAGATTTACCATGTAGCACTAGAAAACGCAATTTCCTAAAGAATGGTAAAATTAGAAAAGCAAAAACAAAAACGCATCAAACATAGCTTCAATACTTCGTCAAACTTCTATAAAACATGTTTCTGTGATTCGTAAATATCTTTCGCACTTATCAGTAGTAACAGGAATCTCACGCCTTTGATCATGAGGAAGAACATTCCATGGAGCACAAAATAACATTAATTATTAGATTTTTTGTTTATACGTGTCAAATGCACTTGCATCAAAAGTAACTGCTTTGGTTTCATACAAGCGAATAAGTTACATGATCAGATAATTTTCTTACTTATAAAAGGCAATTTATATTTTGTAAGGATATAAAGTATACAATGGACTAATGCTGGACCAAGCTTCTTTCCCTCCAACTTAACTCCAGTCGCTCCGTTATCTTTGTTTCCCTCGACCTCTAGAACGCCTATGACCGTGTCTGACATCCCGAGCTCCTCTTTTAACTTCCCACCAATTTCGTCCGTCGCGTTGCTTTCTTCCTCTCCCGTCATCCATCCTATGTCACTATCCACAATACCAACTCCCGTACTTTCTGTCTCACTGCCTGCGTGCTCTAAGGCTCCGTCCTCTCTCCTCTCCTCTATCTCATGTACACTGCCGATATTCCCTAAACCTCCTCCGCTTGTTCAACTCCTCCAATCTGCTATTGACACCGCCTTCCTGGCCCTTTATACTACCCCTCAACAGTCCCTAAGGCACCCTTCAAACCCAGCTCGACCAGTTCATCATCTAGTGCAACCAGTGGATCCTTTGCACCAACCCTTCCAAGACCCAGGCAATCGTCATAGGTTATACCACCTGCTCCTTCCGTCTCCACGATTTTTACCTCACCACTTATGGTCGTCCTATCCTCCTCACTCCTACCCTGAAATACATTGGCCTAACCCTCGACTGTCACCTCACCTGGGCTCCCCATCTCCTTACGAGCCAACACAAAGCCCACAATAGATTCTACCTCCTGAAATTTTTGTCTGGCTGGACTTGGGGATTGCATCCTTCCACCATACTTCTAAGTTAAACTGTAGGTGCCCTTTCTCTGGTTGGATAACTGGGATAGGTCAGGGACATACAAGTCGCCTAAGTGGCGTCCAATAGAAAGACTTGCGCCAGGCCATTAAATCACGCAAAGTTATTAACATCCATATACATAATTAAGTTTGTAAGGAACCCTTAGAGTGCGAGTCCTACGAGCACTTGTGCGGTATTTTTCTTTTTCGTCTGGGTTAGCGATCCAATTGTCTTCTTGTGAATGTCCAGATTTGATGTAATCTTCGATTTTTTATATTAGTTTATTTCTTGGGATTGCTGCATCTACTTTACAGTTATCCGAAAAGTTCTCACTTCATTGGTCACGGTAGTCTTCTCGAGAGCGAACTCGGACGATGTATTTTTAAGTTGATGGGAAACACTCGTTTCGAGTGATTGGTTTGGAATTTCATCTTGTGAAGCTCCCATTTCACGAAGTTATCTGCGTAAGTCGCTGACTCAATTTGGATTTTCGTGATGTTATCTGATAGGAACGAGTTATCATTTGATTGAATCTTAATGCTATTAGTGAGTATTTGATGTAGAAGTGCCTCTTGTGAATTTCCTGGCCTTGCTACTTTGTCTGCATAGCTTCTGGACTCTGTGTGTGCATCTTGATCCGTCCCATCCTTTGTTATGCCAGCCCAGACTCTCTAAAGCCCTCCAAATCCCTGCACGCCATGCATTTCGCCGCACCTTCCATATCCGCTTCCCCATCCCCCACACGGATCCACTACAACCTCATCACCCTCCCACATCTTCTGCTTTTCCTCAAACACATCCACACTCTGTACATCGTCCACAGACCCGATCCCAACCACAGCCTGGTGTCTTCTATCCTCTCTACCCCCAGCCCACTGCTGCGCTTTTACTGTGGTGTCCTGTACTCTCTCCATCTCGACACATTCCACCTCCTTTCCCAACGCAACTTCCAGCGCCTACCCCTCCTGGATGATGAGCTTCGCCCTGATATCTACCCCTCCTCCCAACTCTAACCCCATCTTCCCTGTCCCCCTCCTCAGGGCTCCCTCTCCCCTCATCTTCCCCTGAATGGTTTTTTCCTCCCTCCTCCTCCCTTCCACCACACCCCTTCTGTGTCTCTGCACTCCCTCCTGACTTGCCTTCCGAGACCCCTTGGTGCGCCCCCTGACCCCCTTCCTTTTCATCCCACACTCTCTAGCCCCCCTCCACCGCTACTCAGTCCTCTCCCCTGTCTTTCCTCCTCTCAGGCCTCCCCTATTTCGGCAGGTCCCTCCTGACAGGTTTTACTCTTCATCATGAGTGCTCTGTCACATGCAGTGGTTATTAAAGTGTCGTCTTTCTGTGGTGTTTCAGCTGTGGACAACTTTTAACTTGTGCATGTTATTTTTATGCGCTACACACACTGCCAGCTGCGTTTTTTTTTATCTTTTTGTGGACAATTTTTTTAAGTGTTCTACAATGAACATCTCCAAGTAAGCGTACATTTTAACCCCCATTACCTCCCCTTATTTCTGTTCTTATCACCTTTTATGTGTATCATTTCATCTTTTTATTTGTATGTCACTCAGCTGAAGAGCGGCAGACAGTGCTGTTGACAGCATACCCCTGCCCATATGAGGCTGGGGAATGAAATTACAATAGAGAAAAAAAAGGACAGAACTGTGGCTTGACTATGACCACAACATGTTACTGTTTGTTTTAATAACTTCCATCAAATCCAGACATAAATTTTTTGTGGTGAACTTTATAAACATAGAACCAGAACCCCTTTTCCTTTGGCGTCTGAGGCACTGCACAAGTCTTCCCCAGGACAGCAAAGTGAATCTGTTGTTATCGAAATTTATCCAGTAGAATCTGTGTGTGGGCTAGTCTTCATTGTAACGAATGTAATTTGAATTTCCCACTATTTTTCAATGTTGTTAACACTTTGGCAATGGAGCTTCAGTCTCACTCAGGCACTGGCAGTGTGATACTCTGGCTCCCTCTCGATTGTGTTAATGTACAAGTATGCTTCTTGCACTGTCAATTTTCTCCTTCATTTTAGTTTATGTCACATGTGCTATGATTTGAGTGCCATCCAAATAACATATTACTGATGGGAATCGGAACTACAAAAAAAAATGGTTCAAATGGCTCTGAGCACTATGGGACTTAACATCTGAGGTCATCAGTCCCCTGGAACTTAGAACTACTTAAACCTAACTAATCTAAGGACAGCACACACATCCATACCCGAGGCAGGACTGGAACCTGCGACTGTAGCGGTCGCGTGGTTCCAGACTGAAGCGCCTAGAACTGCTCGTCCACACCGGCCGGCTTCAGAACTACAGTGCTACACTTTGCATTAAGCAGCCAAATCGACAGTGTGCGTTCGGTGTCCCTGCGCAGTTCACTCCAGTGTGGAGATGGCGATGGCAGCTATGGCACGTGTGACAGCGACGGCTGTGGTCGCAGTTTCAACACACTGACTGTGTGACCCTCTGGTGGCAGCAGTGGCATGTGTGAGTCAGTTGATTTGCATGATCCAAGACCTTGGGGACAGTCTGGGGGCTCTCCTAGTGTGGTATTTGTTTGAATAAAGATGTAAACGTTCCTTTCCTATTGTAGTGGCACCACAATTTAAGATGGGAAGTTAGATTTGGTGCGATATTCTGAGCACAAGTTACAGCCAGGTGCAGGCCGGATTCCAGAAAGTTAGACTGACCAGCGGTTGCGAAATGGAATGGAGGCCACAGGGCCATCGAACCGCTGATAAGAGTAACCGCAGCTGTTCATATGTCGCAAGCTGTAGGCAGAAGGGCCCACTGGCGCAACTGGGGTGTGAGGGGGCGTACGTGACTCGGAGCGATGCGTTAGTGAAACAGAGCCACGAAACCGAGTATAAATAGGTGTTGTTTTCTAATGAGATGCATTCAACTGTGGCAGCTCTCCTGGACGGCGGCGCGTGTCACACTGCCGCTCTACACGCAGCAACAGATGGGGCGACAGCATCCCAGTCCACGGCGGGTCATTGGTTTGACCCTCTGTGGCCGACGCGGGGCCCACAGCCAGCCAGGGCAGGCCATTCTTCAGGTCGCTACCGCGGGCAGTCGTCTCATCTCCCGACACACGCCGGAGACTTACTAGGCGAGGGCCACAGGTTCGGACGCCGGAACGGGGTGGTCGTTCTCGCCGCATTCCCAGCAACGCCAACCGAGGAAGAAGCAGCAGCAGGGCCACCTACGGCTCCTGGCGGAGCAGCGTGGAGTCAATGGGGACAGTGGTCGCTGAGTTAGCTGCTGGCGTAGCCATCCTGACGTAACTGGAAGTCTGCAGCTGGCGTACAAGGCCGTCTCAACACAGTGTGTTGCACAGGCCGCTGGCGTGCTACCTCAGCAGTGCGGGGCCTGTGACACACACCAAGGTGAAAGAAGCTCTGTAGCACTAACGAATAAATCATTTGGAAAGTTCTCGACAACTTTTCATACGGCACCTTCTGGTAGCCATCCACTTCATTTGGTGTCAATACGCCACATATGGCGTCTGATACTACAACACTATACCAACAGTGGCGACTTGTTTAAACATTAAATATGAGCATAGCACAAGTGCACTGGAACTTAGGACAAGTCAGGTCTTGGGTCTAAAACTTAGGGTAATTTGTTTTAAAGTGCGATGTCAGAAGGGAGGTGGGAAATTGTTTAAATTTGTGGTCTGCTATGATAGCCACATTTTAAACTTGGGGCAGGTGAACTGTAAAGTCATGAGAGTGGGGAAAACCGATGTCCTTTTTTTTATTTTGTGCCAATTTATCCTTAGGAAGGATTTTAAACTTCGAACTCATGTGAAATCTGACAACCCTGCAGTCTGGCGTCATATCTCCAGGCCCACCATTTCACAACCATGCAGGTTCCCAATCTTGGATTATGATGTCATTGAAGCTGTACTTTTACCCCAGGTTCACCACCTCAGATCGCCAGTTTGAATTGTGATATCATAGGGCTGTACTTGTATTCCCAAGTCCACCATGTTGGATTTTGAACTAGTGTGTCATCTTGAATTTTCCACCAAATTACACTGGTCTCTGAGTTATGGTGTCACAAGAGTGGTGGAAAACCTTGTAGGAAAAGTGTGCTGCATTTGAATTTGCCACCATTTTATACAGAGGGCAATTGGCCTATGATATGAAATAGATGGAGGCACAGGGAAATATGGTAATAATGCATGATATCATAGATGACATCCCAGGGGGAGTGAGAGTTGGGAAATCCGGCAACAATGCAGGCCATGTTCGAATTGTTACAGGTCTATTACTGATGTGGCTCAAGTTAAGAGATCTGTCAGCACGTTAGATTACCAATGCAGCGAAGAGTATATTGAAGCAGGAAACAGCAGCAACACGTTTCTGTGACAGACCTTTAATACTTAACTTATTGCTAAGATTTATACCTACCTTCAATTCTTTAAGTTTGAAATGTTCTTGCAATGTTCAAGAAGTGTGTAATCTTGAGGATTGTGCCTTTATGGATGTATTATGTGTGGTGTGTATGCAAACCAGTGACACGATATTGGCTGGATCAGTGATTTTGAATAATGTCTGTCATCAGTTCTCTGTTTTGTAGTGAGGCCTTGTGTCAGTGTTTTGCATTAACGTCGGATACTGTGTAGTTTTCCAGACTGCTTACTGTCCCAGCTGGGGCCTTCTCCTTGAAACAGCTGCCACAAAGAACATATCTCTGCTTCCTCCAGGAAGGACAATGACAGATAACGCCAATAACTATTACATTACTACCATATGAAGTGTCTTAATGCAGGCTCCAGTGCGTCAAACTTTAATACACTCCTGGAAATGGAAAAAAGAACACATTGACACCGGTGTGTCAGACCCACCATACTTGCTCCGGACACTGCGAGAGGGCTGTACAAGCAATGATCACACGCACGGCACAGCGGACACACCAGGAACCGCGGTGTTGGCCGTCGAATGGCGCTAGCTGCGCAGCATTTGTGCACCGCCGCCGTCAGTGTCAGCCAGTTTGCCGTGGCATACGGAGCTCCATCGCAGTCTTTAACACTGGTAGCATGCCGCGACAGCGTGGACGTGAACCGTATGTGCAGTTGACGGACTTTGAGCGAGGGCGTATAGTGGGCATGCGGGAGGCCGGGTGGACGTACCGCCGAATTGCTCAACACGTGGGGCGTGAGGTCTCCACAGTACATCGATGTTGTCGCCAGTGGTCGGCGGAAGGTGCACGTGCCCGTCGACCTGGGACAGGACCGCAGCGACGCACGGATGCACGCCAAGACCGTAGGATCCTACGCAGTGCCGTAGGGGACCGCACCGCCACTTCCCAGCAAATTAGGGACACTGTTGCTTCTGGGGTATCGGCGAGGACCATTCGCAACCGTCTCCATGAAGCTGGGCTACGGTCCCGCACACCGTTAGGCCGTCTTCCGCTCACGCCCCAACATCGTGCAGCCCGCCTCCAGTGGTGTCGCGACAGGCGTGAATGGAGGGACGAATGGAGACGTGTCGTCTTCAGCGATGAGAGTCGCTTCTGCCTTGGTGCCAATGATGGTCGTATGCGTGTTTGGCGCCGTGCAGGTGAGCGCCACAATCAGGACTGCATACGACCGAGGCACACAGGGCCAACACCCGGCATCATGGTGTGGGGAGCGATCTCCTACACTGGCCGTACACCACTGGTGATCGTCGAGGGGACACTGAATAGTGCACGGTACATCCAAACCGTCATCGAACCCATCGTTCTACCATTCCTAGACCGGCAAGGGAACTTGCTGTTCCAACAGGACAATGCACGTCCGCATGTATCCCGTGCCACCCAACGTGCTCTAGAAGGTGTAAGTCAACTACCCTGGCCAGCAAGATCTCCGGATCTGTCCCCCATTGAGCATGTTTGGGACTGGATGAAGCGTCGTCTCACGCGGTCTGCACGTCCAGCACGAACGCTGGTCCAACTGAGGCGCCAGGTGGAAATGGCATGGCAAGCCGTTCCACAGGACTACATCCAGCATCTCTACGATCGTCTCCATGGGCGAATAGCAGCCAGCATTGCTGCGAAAGGTGGATATACACTGTACTAGTGCCGACATTGTGCATGCTCTGTTGCCTGTGTCTATGTGCCTGTGGTTCTGTCAGTGTGATCATGTGATGTATCTGACCCCAGGAATGTGTCAATAAAGTTTCCCCTTCCTGGGACAATGAATTCACGGTGTTCTTATTTCAATTTCCAGGAGTGTATATGGATGAGCAAAGATAAAAGAACGATCCTGTAGAACCATTATGTTATAGCTAAAGATCTTCCTACCTGTTAGGAGATATTCTGCCTTCCATCTATCGTAATACGTTTAATAAGTGAGAAAAAAGTGATGCAGCAACGTTTTTATACTGCAGGTCCTTCCAAAAACTACAGTGTGAGATGGAGGAAGGCAAGGGTGTATCATCTCCAATACTGTAGTCGAATAATTCACTTCTTTGTACGACCTCACACATCATTACAAATGCAGTGTTACGGATGCTAGTACATTCTCAACAAACTATTACTCTGACAGCAAGGCTGCGGGAGAACTTCTGTGAAGTTTGGCAGGTAGGAGCTGAGGCACTGGCGGAAGTAAACCTTGGAGATGGGATCGTCTGTAAGTCGCGCTTCGATAGATAGCAGTCTCGTCCCCACAGCGACCACGTGCAGACCAGTGCCTCAACGCAAGTCGAGACAGAGCAGCTGTAAACAGCACAGGCTACCTAACGAGTTCTTGCCTCGTTCGGTCAGCAAGGAAGTTGTATCAGGAATCTGTATGCATAAATCCACGCAGTCATGGCAGCAGCAATGCGGCATTGTACTTTGTGTTTCCCCGTTGATTGGGAACACCGCAAGATTGCGGGAATAGACGGGTGGTTATCAGAATTCATCTGAGAGAACTGTAATATGACTTCTTGTGGAACACTTCGTTAAAGTTGCATCCGACGATACATGTGCACTAGTAGTTTCTGAGTACGACAGTACTGTCAGTCTCAAAACGAGTTCTGGAGAGATAAATAAAATCATGGCAACACAAGTCGTGTTGGAGTGATGCATGGTATGAATTCACAACCTTCCCTTTGAAATACTCGACAGGCGTTATCATAACTTGCTATTAGAGAAGTGGAAGAACAACAAATATTTTAATATCAAAAATGGTGTCCAAGCAGTGCAACCTCCTTAAACTTACTCCATTTTATCTAAATATAGCCCGCATCTCGTGGTCGTGCGGTAGCGTTCTCGCTTCCCACGCCTGGGTTCCCGGGTTCGATTCCCGGCGGGGTCAGGGATTTTCTCTGCCTCGTGATGGCTGGGTGTTGTGTGCTGTCCTTAGGATAGTTAGGTTTAAGTAGTTCTAAGTTCTAGGGGACTTATGACCACAGCAGTTGAGTCCCATAGTGCTCAGAGCCATTTTTTTTATCTAAATATACAGGGAGACAAAGTTCAAATAACATATGATATAGGTAGCCGCTAACGGGTGCAAGTTGAGAAGCCACAGGCCACCTCTGTGTACAGCCAACAGCCAAGAGCACAACAAATAAACCCACTCATACTTGATGACATCATGCACACACAGAGTCCATAAGCTATGCAGACACAGTCGCAAGGCCAGGAACTTCACAAGAGGCACTTCTACGTCAAATACTTGCGAATAGCATTAAGATTCAATCAAACGATAACTCGTTCCTATCAGATAACATCACGAAAATCCAAATTGAATCAGCGACTTACGCAGATAACTTCGTGAAATGGGAGCTTCACAAGATGAAATTCCAAACCAGACACTCGAAACAAGTGTTTCCCATCAACTTAAAAATACATCGTCCAAGTTCGGTCACTAGAAGACTACCGTGACCAATGAAGTGAGAACTTTTCGGATAACTGTAAAGTAGATGCAGCAATCCCAATAAACAAACTGAATAACAAATCGAAGATTACATCAAGTCTGAACATTCACAAGGAGCCAATCGGATCGTCAACCTAGACCAAAAATAAAAAAATACCGCACAAGCGCACGTAGGACTCGCACTCTAAGGGTTCCTTACAAACTTAATTATGTATATAGATGTTAATAATTTTGCGTGATTTAATGGCCTGGCGCAAGTCTTTCTATTGGACGCCACTTAGGCGACTTGTATGTTCCTGACCTACCCCAGTTATCCAACCAGAGAAAGGGCACCTGCTGCTTAACTTAGAATGCGAACCACGTTTTGTTTTTGGCGACTCCTCACATCGTTGATAGGTAAAGGGTAGGTTAAAACGAAAATTGAAATACCTGTGGTCTCACCTACATTCGATCCCGCGACCTCTGGGTTTCCAGGCAGGCGCTATACAGCTTTAAGAAAAAAAATATTAAAGAGAGAGCCGGTAGACTATCAGACCCAACATGAATGTAGGCATTTCGTTCGGTCAACAAGGAAGTTATATCAGCAATCTGTATGCACAAATCCACGCAGTCATAACAGCAACAATGCGGCATTGTACTTTGTGTTTCGCATTCCCCTTTGTATGTGAACACCCCAATATTGATGAGTGCGTTTGCGAATATCAAAATATGTGATGTAAATTTTCGTACCTTTTGATTACATCGACTTAGATGCTTAAATTTTTCACTCCGCCGAGGGACCGTAGATCTTAGTATATGGCGTAAATTTCAACTTGATGACTACACCCGTTCCTGAAACAAAAAGGGCTCTTAACAGTCGAGCGAGGTGGCGCAGTGGTTAGACACTGGACTCGCATTCGGGAGGACGACGGTTCAATCCCGCGTCCGGCCATCCTAATTTAGGTTTTCCGTGATTTCCCTAAATCACTCCAGGCAAATGCCGGGATGGTTCCTCTGAAAGGGCACGGCCGACTTCCTTCCCCATCCTTCCCTAATCCGATGAGACCGATGACCACGCTGTCTGGTCTCCTTCCCCAAACCAACCAACCAATCTTAACAGTCGGACGGACAGACAGGCAGGCAGACGGACGGACAACAAAGTGATCCTATAATAGTTCCGTTTTTGCCGATTGAGCTAAAACACACGTAGAAAAAATTGATTTATGAATACAATGCAAGTCGCATTAGATGACACACCTGAGTTTAAAACAAACTTTGCGCGTGCCCATTCCTTAGACTCACTACCCATCACTAACGATATCTCACAAACCAACAGGGGCGTCCAAAATAGCTCTAAAAGAACACCACCAAGCAGAAGACTCAAACAGCGAACGGAAGATACTTCATTCAAGGGGCCAAACGCGGAAAGATAACAAAACAGACGCCGATCCTGGCACTCTATAAAGAAAAGAATCAGACAAACCCGAACTTCATCAGATGATTACAAAGCATATAAATGATACCAAACAGATGGACACTACACAAAAGTACCATGATCAAGAAAGAACTGGTTGGCCCAAAGACACTTGGATTTAAATCACCGCAATGACAGTACAAACTTACACGCTAGCAACAGTTAATGTCAATAGTAGATCACCGGCCACGAAAATCAACAGCTTCAACCAATAGGTAAAAGTCGCGGACTTGGATATTGTTTTGATACAGGAAGTGACATAGCCCAAAACTATGCAACTACCGGGATATGTTGCAACAGTAAATATAGGCTGTGAAGCGTGCACGACAGTATCGCACAAGGAGGGGCTTAGTCGTACCATCATATCGCTTCTAGAAACAGTCGGAGACATTACCATCAAATCTGAAAATATGCAGATTATAAACAGGTATACAATGCAACCATCGAGGACCAACACTCAATTAGCAAGTCGGCAATTTTATGCTGGAGCGATAGACGTGTTACTTAAGGATCTACATACCCCAATTGTTTAAGCCCTAAATTTCAGTTTTGTACTACAGCGCGATGATCAAGACCGAAGATGAATTTTATCACACAACTTCAAACCTTCATAAGTGAACTTCGGCTCCAAGATACTCGGAAATGTTGCCATCGTGACACTGTATTCTGTTCATACATCACCTCGGTGTCCAGAAGCAGAACAAGCCCGTAGCTTGATGTCAGTACATAACCAAGCAGCAGAATTTTAGCAGAATGTCAAAGGCATCAGCATATTCGGAATTAAAGATTTTATTCACGAATATACATGTGACATAAATAACGTGTTGGACAGCGTCGAAGATGCGCGAACAGCAGAGGAAATCGTCACATTTTACCAATAAAGCAAACCACAAACCACTGGAGCCGTCCTCAACAAAACAAAATCAACTGTACTCACCTTGGGGCCCCCGATACAGCAGTTAAACACAAATACATTTGGTTGGTCATGCAGTGCGTCTACTTCATGCTGACGTCAATTCGCCCTTGACTATAGGACCCGCAGGACTACATCCTTCTGCAAGACTGAATACTAAAAGGCCAGTTTCATGACAAATATAATGTTACTTTCTAAAACCATTTGCGAATAGCACTGGTAGATAATTGATAAAAATTTTGTGTTAAATATCTCACTTTTCATCCTCAATATCGTGCAAAGGGGTAATACCTGTAAATAAGGATTGTATTTTATTTACTTTATTTATCTTTCGTTTATTTAAATTTTATATACCATCCTTAAGTTAGTTTTATATTGAGGTATTTTATTTATCCTTACATAAATATGTTAACTGAGTTGGCAGAGTACTTGCCAGCGAAAGGCGAAGGCACCAGGTTCGATTTCCGGTCAGCATATAGATTTAATCCACCAGGAAGTTTCAACTGTATCTCTCTCCAAGTTCCAAGAGCAAATGGTTCAAATGGCTCTGAGCACTATGCGACTTAACTTCTGAGGTCATCAGTCGCCTAGAACTTAGAACTAATTAAACCTAACTAACCGAAAGACATCACACACATCCATGCCCGAGGCAGGATTCGAACCTGCGATCGTAGCGGTCGCTCGGTTCCAGACTGTAGCGCCTAGAACCGCACGGCCACTCCGGCCGGCGTTCCAAGAACATTTTAGAAATTCAGGTCCGCCTGCTATGTAAACGATCGTTATTATTAGTCCACAAACATGTTTCGTCATCTTTTTGCATCACCAGTGGGTAATTTTATTTAGTTCTGTAATATGCAAACATATCTTAAATAATAAGCATTGTACCGAAAATAAGCTTAAGACATATCGTATCTGTTGCATACGTTTTCTAGAAACTATGGTGTTGATCAGAAGAGACGCAAATGCTTTTAGGCCTGATATCGTCATAGTAATTGTTAGTCCAAACGTATTTGCATTTTAATGAACTGAATAAAAGTACCCATAATTCAGTTTGCAAACAGTGCTTGTTAGAGCATCAAAATCAACAAAGATTGGCCAATTATCACTTTGTAATTTTTAATGTTTCCTGAAAATGAGCATTCATAGTCATCAAAGGCACGACATACAGTTCTCAATAACATACTGGTTAACGAGAAACGGGATCGGTTACTTCACTTGAACAAGCCTGCCAATACAAGTGACGTGCTCATATGTTTCGTCAGTGACTTAGGCATGTGGTGAAAGTAAGCCAATAATAGTGTGAATTTCCAACGCAATGCAGCCTGACTAAGAAATTTGTTTCCGAGACAGTGATAAGAATCAGACATTAGTTGACTCCTCTCTCAAAATTAACGTCATTTGGTATAGTTTTCCCGCAGGGTTGGTAGGATGTTTAATTGGCTAATGCTGCGTCTTCTCCCTTTTCCCGTTTAAAAGGCCATTTATATAGGAGACACTACTTACAGGTGGCGTATTTTTCATCTTTTCATGAAATGTCAGTCAGTTTACAGGCACAGCGCAACGATACTAAATGACTGTCACAACTTCCGTTTCATTAGTCTACAGTAAATTCCTCACTTGTTATTTCTGTAGTAAATATTTCGTGAGAAATTTACGTAAATGATGCTGTTCGAGAGGTTTTGATTCAATTTATGAAAAGACTTTTTACCTCCTTAGTTATTCTCTCACTAGCTGAGTAACTGGCTTTGCCCGGGTATGTATTTTTCCAATCTTGTATTAGTTCAGCTCCTCCTAACCCCCCCCCCCCCCCTCTCTCCGTACATCTCCACCTTCCCGCCTCTGTCCATATTATCCACCCCATCTTTCTGTCCACCTCGTCCATCCGCCCTCCCCACTCTCTGTTCATCTTCTCGTGCCCTCTCTCTGTCCATCTGCTCTTTGCTCCTCTCTGTCCATCTCCTCCTTCCCTATCTCTGTCGGTACAACTCCTCCTCCCCTCTTCTCTATCCAGCTCATGACCCTCCCCCAAATAGCAATAGCAGGCTTGTGATTCTTACCCACCCCCCCTTCCCATATATCTGTTTCCATATCGTAACTAATATTTGTACCAAATTTGGCCAATATTGTTCCAGGGGCCTTAGATGAGCCTTATACTCTTTGCTTCGCCCGTGTACGCACATTTTACGTGTATTTCACATATTTTACACATATTTCATTTGTATCTCTAGCGAATTTTGCTCCACAATTTCACTTTCACACTCCTCAATGTTTATTACGTCGTCTCTCACGAACTATGTCGTCATATTGTCGCCATAAGTTGACTCATGAACTAAACGAGCGGCTTGCACACGTATAGCAGCAGATAGCCCATTCAAATGACAATGGACAGAGCACTAACAGTGATGAGCCAAATGAAAGAGAGCAGGACGATTCAGCACATATGGATGATCGTGCACTTAGTCCAAATAAGTGTAGCGCTACGCTCAGTTTACGACATTGCAGCAGGATCTGAGAACTCTCGCCACGACAGGAAATGGGGTTTGACTATAAACATTCCTTGACAGTGCTGAAGTTCAAGGTGTTTCACAATTCCACTAATGACATGCACCACAAGCAAGATGCTGCTGTAAGAATGAGGTTGATTGCAAGAGAATGTATGACTTACAAAGAGTTCTGTCAAATTTTCCTATCTACATATTGGATGGAAGCAGTGTAAGATTGTGTGAAGTATGAAACTGCAATGATGCTGAATTACAATAAACAGTCAAAGTTCTCCAACCCCATCAAGTTCTTTGAACACATATGCAACAAAATCAGTTCCTGTATCAACTGCATAACCCAGCAGAACTAATTCACATATGTATAAAAAAAGTTGCCAATCCACTTTCAACATGTCATGTTAGTCGGACGTTGTACGGTTGATGTTGAGGCAGTCAAGAATCTTTTCTGAGAATTGGAGTAGAGACCAGCAGACAGTTTACAGGGTTATGAACAGCACAGTTCAAGTTATTACGACACTCTGCGAGAGAACAGAGGACGCAGTCCTGATCGATTTAGCAGGTGTGAAAAATCATGCAGGTAAGGACGATTTGGAAGAGATCGGCAGACATATCAAAACAGGAACTGGAATCAACGTAAAAAGTGGCAAATGAGGGAGGAGCCAATGTGGAGAAAGTTCCAATGGGAAAAATTGGAATAGACAGGATCAGAAATGCAAGAAAATCTGGGCTGGAACCGAATAACAATAACCATAATAGAACTGTGGGTCCCTCGGAAATATAAATTCGTTCGCCTGATCTTAGAAGTACTCAACCTGTAAGCAGGCAATTCTCATCGTAATGACTAATGTCTGGAATGGAAAGTAATGCAATGGAAATAATGACTTCAAAGTTGTAATATAAGGTTAACTGCATTATTAGAGACGCTATGGATGGGGGGAGGGGGGTGGGGGGGGGGAGGGGCAAGGAGATTAGTGTTTAACGTCCCGTCGACAACTAGGTCATTAGAGACGGAGCTTAGATTAGGGAAGACTGGGAGGGAAGTCGGCTGCTCCCTTTCAAAGGAACCATCCCAGCTGAAGCGATTTAGGGATATCACGGAAAACCTAAATGAGGATGGCCAGTAGAGAGAATGTAAGCAAAGTTCTGTTAGATAAAGGAGATAGTGGGAAGCTGCCTGCTGTGAGATATACTGTATATTTTTATTGGTTTGTTAGTTCTTTGTTGCGTCTTTGATATCGGGAGCCCCTTCTCAATCATTAGTGAAAGTGCATTTCAAAGGTGCCATGAAGTGGGGAATTGGTCAGTCTTATAGTTGCAAGGGATCAAAGTAAACCCAACGATCTTTGGTAAATGTGCAGAAGTAAAGAGGTAAGCTCAAACAGTTTCTACGTGTCACGGAGTTGAGTTGGAAGTTAATTTGTTGATTGTGTCATCCTTAGATATAGGGGTGATACTGGGCGTTGACTTTTCAGCAGGATTTAGAGACAAGTCGTCTGCAGCTTTTTACAGAACCAAGATTGCAGTTAGAATCTGAAGAAACTGTTTCTCGTACAAATGACCATGATTCCTTGCTATCTGAGCAGTAAAAGAATAAATGTGTAGCGGATATTGTGAAGGAGAATGCTTGTCCTGTTGGTGGTGTGCCCTAAACTTAGAAAGTACAATTTTGTCAAATCTTGTAGAAGCATGGTAGAGTGTTGGAGTTGCCTGTTGTGATTCAAGATTATACTTATGAATTCAGAGTAAAAAAGGAACGTCAAAAAAATTTGTGATTCCCTGTGCTACTCCTCTGGCATATGAGGATAAAGATGAGAGGGAAATCTAAGACATGTTGAAGTGAGGAATAATTGAGAAAGCAGTAAGCCCATATAATAGACCCTTTATTGTATTGAAAAAAGATTGTACGATCAGAAACATTTTGGACTCAAGGCAAATTAATACAATAATTCTGTTGAAAACAGTTAAGGTGGTGTCCTCTGTTGATTTACACACTAACTGCTGGCAAATTGTTTTACACCCTAGATGCTGGCAGTATAGAGCATTCCTATGTTATAGTATGTATTACTAGTTTAAGCAACTTCCTTTTAGCCTCGATATATCTTCCCCTGCATTTAGTCGTGGCCTTGACACAGTTCTCGTGGATGAACTGAAATGAAGGGTTACCCTGTATATTGATGTTACACTGATTCCCTAGGAATCATTATATGAGAATAATAGAGTTGTCGATCATTTGCATACCTGTAAGAGAGAGAGTATAACAATCAACCTGGAGAAATCACAGGTTGGAAGGCAAAGCATCAAAATTTTTGGGACGTACAATTTCAGTGGCTAGGATCCAACCTAACCCAGGTAAGAATAATGCAGTTAAGGAGTACCTGAAGTCCAATATTAAGACAGATGGGAGGCTACTTATGCATTTTTATAAGCGATTTATTGATTCGAGGATCTTATTGACTCTGAGGTTATGTAATTTAATCAAAAAAGCTGAGGTCTTGTGTTAGGACCAAACAGCACAGGTTCAGTATGACAGTATCAAGAATGCATTGGTCAACACACCTATTCTGGGACATCCAGACTTTAGTAACCCCTTTTGCGTTATGACTGACAGTTTGGGAAACAGAA
This sequence comes from Schistocerca nitens, assembly GCF_023898315.1. Lineage (NCBI taxonomy): Eukaryota > Metazoa > Arthropoda > Insecta > Orthoptera > Acrididae > Schistocerca > Schistocerca nitens. Next base: position 614,386,014 of record NC_064616.1, on the reverse strand, counting down.
TTGGTGAGTTTTTGTTTCAGGAAACCGAAAATAGTGAGTCCACATCTTAGAAAATGATTTCATTCGTGAGTCACGTCCTCTCTAGGTGTGAATGCAATTACTCAGTCATAGAACCAGATGCCTTGGCTATTTGTTTGGGCCATCAAAAAGTTTAAATTTAGTTCAGGTAGACAAAAAAGTTGTATATGTACCATTGGGCATTATAGTCCCTCATGTCAGCAAAATGAACACATGAGGACCTTGTTCGTTGGACAGTCTACTTACAAGACTTCCATTCTACTATCAAACATATCCCTAGTAAACTAAACGGAATTTCGAATGCCCTGTCATGGATGCCCAACAGTTTACAACATTGTACTGAAGGAGCTGGCCAGGCAATACTTATAGTTTGCTACAGCAAACTGAAGAATCTGAGATTTATGAATTATATGATGATATTACTTGAAAACATTGCCCAAGAACAGAATGAGGACACTGTAGTAAAAGACGTGAAAATGAATTGGCAAGAAGGAAACTAGGCTGTATCACTGCATTACTGTTTGATCAAAGGTAACATTTTATTTACGCGACAGGACTCATGTGATTCATGATGGTTGCTAGTTATCCCCAAAGACCTAATTGATAAACTGAAACAATATGTTTTTTGAGTCATGCACATTTTAGGTCACGCTAATGCTTTTACAAGTTATATCAACAATATGTTATGGTGCGTACATCAAGTACCGACGAAGTGTAAAATCTGTCATAAGGTGACGTCAACTGGCGAGACCTATCCTACCTCTATCAAATAATTCCATCTATATGGCGAAGAGTAGCTGCAACTGATTTGTTTCGACCAGTTCCGAGACCAATTTCTGGTTCAGCGTATACCGGGTGATCAAAAAGTCAGTATAAATTTGAAAACTTAATAAACCACGGAATAATGTAGATAGACAGGTAACAATTGACACACATGCTTGGAATGACATGGGGTTTTATTAGAACCAAAAAAAAAAAAAAAATTTCACAAAATGTCCGACAGATGGCGCTGGACAGCAAAACGTCAGTGGTTGCACATGACAATCGTGTATAAAAGGAGCTGTAATGAGAGAGAGAATCAGATGCGCCAGGAGTTGCAGCATGTTGACGTTACCTCAAAAGGCGCCTTTAGTGAAGCTGTATTATCAGAATGGGGATTGTGCTAGTTCAGCGTTACGATACTATCGCCATAGGAAGGGGATTCGAACGGGTAAAGGTCCGTTGACAAATGCAGCTGTGGCGAGAATGATTTCGAAGTTCGAAGCCACGGGTTGTTTAGACGATAGACCCCGTAGTGGCCGACCGAGCACAAGGCGTAATGCTGCTGAGACAGTTCAGGAAGAAATGGAGACTGTAGCGGGTTCGTCTATGAACGGGGAAGTCAGCGCTCGTGCAGTCGCACGTCGCACCGGCATTCCATACACTACTGTTTGGTTGGCACTGAAGCGTACCCTCCGATGCTATTCGTACAAAATCCATCGGCATCATGAACTGTTACCTGGCGATTTAGTGAAGCGGAGGGCATTTGCGGTGTGGGCGTTTCAAAAGATGGCGGAAGATGACGATTGGTTGAGTAACGTGCTGTGGACCGACGAAGCTCATTTCACGCTCCGAGGGTCTGTCAACGCCCACAACTGCAGAATTTGGGCTACCGAAAATCCTAGAACTGTCGTGGAAACTCCACTGCACGACGAGAAAGTCACGGTATGGGTTGGATTTACCACATCTACCGTTATCGGGCCTTTTTTCTTCGAGGAAATGCGTGATTCTGGTTTTGTAACTGCTACCGTGACGGGTGAGAGGTACGCCGATATGTTACAGAATCGCATCATCCCCAGCCTGGCTGATAAACACCTGCTGGAACGTACGATGTTAAGCAGGATGGCGCTCCACCCCATATTGCTGGACGCGTGAAAGATCTCTTGCGCGCGTCGTTTGGTGATGAACGAGTGCACAGTCGCCACTTTTGTGATGCTTGGCGATTATTAGCTTTGGGGTTACCTGAAGTCGCAAGTGTATCGTGATCGACCAATATCTATAGGAATGCTGAAAGCCAACATACGACGCCAATGCCTCACCATAACTCCGGACATGCTTTACCGTGCTGCTCACAACATTATTCCTCGACTACAGCTATTGTTGAGGAATGATGGTGGACATATTGAGCATTTCCTGTAAAGAACATCAGCTTTGCTTTGTCTTACTTTGTTATACTAATTATTGCTATTCTGATCAAATGAAGTGCCATCTGTCGGACTTTTTTGAACTTTTGTATTTTTTTGGTTCTAATAAAACCCCATGTCATTCCAAGCATGTGTGTCAATTTGTACCTCTCTATCTACATTATTCCGTGATTTATTCAGTTTTCAAATTTATACTGACTTTTTGATCACCCGGTATATTAGTGATGTCTGGGTTAACATCAACGTATGTTACTTTTATTCTCCTGAGGAAAGTCACAGGAAAGACACCTACCACTGCACTTGAAAAAAATTTCTTTTGTGAGGCTCGGTATGTAAAGAGAATAATTTCTGATAATGAACCAAAATTTTTATTACAAATGTCACGGAAGTGTCGAATTCGACCAGTGTACATTTCACTTTACAATCTACTCTCTAACCCAGCAGAGAGAGTTATGGAAGCTGGGAAAACTTTGTCATCTCTGTTGTTACAGAAAACGCCAAATGTGGGATAAGCATTGAAAATCATTCCGGGATTTTCTTAATGAGTTGCCTGATGAGTCCACTCTACTGCCTCGAATTACGATATTAAAGAATTCCGATCTCTTAAACTTTATTAGAGAAATTGTGACATGGACTAAAGAGTGTCATCAATGCAGATCCTTGTTTATTGACCTGGTGCTAAGGAATATGAAGCAGCAGCAGGGTTAATTGTAGAAAGATGCAGGAAATTATTTCCCATGTGCGACAGAAGGCTCTTCTGCGGTCCCACAAATTATCAAATAAACGAAATTCTCTGTGTATGAAGTTTTCCAGGCTTTTTAATGGACCATATCAGATACGTCGCATCCCACCTCCTAAAGTGATTGATATAGAAACATTGCAGATGCAGAAAACATACAGGCTGCACCATAAACTACATGTGAAACTACAGATAGAATAGTGTGCTGTATGGACGAAAAGAAAGGTACTGTGTTTTTGGCTACATTGAAGGTGTGAGTTTATTCTTTTTCTTTCTTCTCAGTATTTTATCCAGCTGATTTTATAAGAGATCTTACTGTTAGATCCCTTGCTGTTATAGGAAAGAACTGCTGTGTCTTGTGTGATGTGTTGTGTACATGCAGTGATTTGAAGTTGTAACTATTTGCAAATGTTTATAATCTTGTGAATTTGATCAGATCATTGTTTAGGGGAATATGTGAAGGAATTGTTGACGGAAAGCCATTGAGACAGATGTCTAATGAGGATGGTAATGAAAATATAAGAACAACTGAGGAAAGGAAACAGATAAGGGATTAGCCTGGTAAATTACCGAAGTAGAAAGAGAGGCGAAATCAAGGGTAATATTACGAGATCCGGTGTTCAAGGAAACTGATGGAATGAAAGAGATGCTAAGATACAGTTTGTAAAAGAAGGACTTACTAAGGATATGTATTATGTTCCCATCATTCATTGCCATTTTAATCTGTTGATAATGATATCTTTATGATTTTGAGATGGGTTGTAGATGTTTTATGGTTAATGTAGTTATTCTTTTATTTAGGAAGGTATTTTGTGTCGAGTAACGGAAGATGACTTGTATAGAAAATCGTGAATGATGTTTAATATTGTAGATGTATATTCTAGGGATATATATATTCTAGGGCTTCCCCCCATGAACCATGGACCTTGCCGTTGGTGGGGAGGCTTGCGTGCCTCAGCGATACAGATGGCCGTACCGTAGGTGCAACCACAACGGAGGGGTATCTGTTGAGAGGCCAGACAAACATGTGGTTCCTGAAGAGGGGCAGCAGCCTTTTCAGTAGTTGCAGGGGCAACAGTCTGGATGATTGACTGATCTGGCCTTGTAACATTAACCAAAACGGCCTTGCTGTGCTGGTACTGCGAACGGCTGAAAGCAAGGGGAAACTACAGCCGTAATTTTTCCCGAGGACATGCAGCTCTACTGTATGATTAAATGATGATGGCGTCCTCTTGGGTAAAATATTCCGGAGGTAAAATAGTCCCCCATTCGGATCTCCGGGCGGGGACTACTCAAGAGGACGTCGTTATCAGGAGAAAGAAAACTGGTGTTCTACGGATCGGAGCGTGGAATGTCAGATCACTTAATCGGGCAGGTAGGTTAGAAAATTTAAAAAGGGAAATGGATAGGTTAAAGTTAGATATAGTGGGAATTAGTGAAGTTCGGTGGCAGGAGGAACAAGACTTTTGGTCAGGTGATTACAGGGTTATAAATACAAAATCAAATAGGGGTAATGCAGGAGTAGGTTTAATAATGAATAAAAAAATAGGAGTGCGGGTTAGCTACTACAAACAGCATAGTGAACGCATTATTGTGGCCAAGATAGACACAAAGCCCATGCCTACTACAGTAGTACAAGTTTATATGCCAACTAGCTCTGCAGATGATGAAGAAATAGATGAAATGTATGACGAGATAAAAGAAATTATTCAGGTAGTGAAGGGAGACGAAAATTTAATAGTCATGGGTGACTGGAATTCGTCAGTAGGAAAAGGGAGAGAAGGAAACATAGTAGGTGAATATGGATTGGGGGGAAGGAATGAAAGAGGAAGCCGCCTTGTAGAATTTTGCACAGAGCATAACTTAATCATAGCTAACACTTGGTTCAAGAATCATGAAAGGAGGCTGTATACATGGAAGAAGCCAGGAGATACTGACAGGTTTCAGATAGATTATATAATGGTAAGACAGAGATTTAGGAACCAGGTTTTAAATTGTAAGACATTACCTGGGGCAGATGTGGATTCTGACCACAATCTATTGGTTATGAACTGCAGATTGAAACTGAAGAAACTGCAAAAAGGTGGGAATTTAAGGAGATGGGACCTGGATAAACTGAAAGAACCAGAGGTTGTAGAGAGTTTCAGGGAGAGCATAAGGGAACAATTGACAGGAATGGGGGAAAGAAATACAGTAGAAGAAGAATGGGTAGCTCTGAGGGATGAAGTGGTGAAGGCAGCAGACGATCAAGTAGGTAAAAAGACGAGGGCTAATAGAAATCCTTGGGTAACAGAAGAAATATTGAATTTAATTGATGAAAGGAGAAAATATAAAAATGCAGTAAATGAAGCAGGCAAAAAGGAATACAAACGTCTCAAAAATGAGATCGACAGGAAGTGCAAAATGGCTAAGCAGGGATGGCTAGAGGACAAATGTAAGGATGTAGAGGCTTGTCTCACTAGGGGTAAGATAGATACTGCCTACAGGAAAATTAAAGAGACCTTTGGAGAGAAGAGAACCACTTGTATGAATATCAAGAGCTCAGATGGAAACCCAGTTCTAAGCAAAGAAGGGAAGGTAGAAAGGTGGAAGGAGTATATAGAGGGTTTATACAAGGGAGATGTTCTTGAGGACAATATTATGGAAATGGAAGCGGATGTAGATGAAGACGAAATGGGAGATATGATACTGCGTGAAGAGTTTGACAGAGCACTGAAAGACCTGAGTCGAAACAAGGCCCCGGGAGTAGACAACATTCCACTAGAACTACTGATGGCCTCGGGAGAGCCAGTCATGACAAAACTCTACCATCTGGTGAGCACGATGTATGAGACAGGCGAAATACCCTCAGACTTCAAGAAGAATATAATAATTCCAATCCCAAAGAAAGCAGGTGTTGACAGATGTGAAAATTACCGAACTATCAGTTTAATAAGTCACAGCTGCAAAATACTAACGCGAATTCTTTACAGACGAATGGAAAAACTGGTAGAAGCTGACCTCGGGGAAGATCAGTTTGGATTCCGTAGGAATGTTGGAACACGTGAGGCAATACTGACCTTACGACTTATCTTGGAAGAAAGATTAAGAAAAGGCAAACCTACGTTTCCAGCATTTGTAGACTTAGAGAAAGCTTTTGACAATGTTGACTGGAATACTCTCTTTCAAATTCTGAAGGTGGCAGGGGTAAAATACAGGGAGCGAAAGGCTATTTACAATTTGTACAGAAACCAGATGGCAGTTATAAGAGTCGAGGAGCATGAAAGGGAAGCAGTGGTTGGGAAAGGAGTGAGACAGGGTTGTAGCCTCTCCCCGATGTTATTCAATCTGTATATTGAGCAAGCAGTAAAGGAAACAAAAGAAAAATTCGGAGTAGGTATTAAAATTCATGGAGAAGAAGTAAAAACTTTGAGGTTCGCCGATGACATTGTAATTCTGTCAGAGACAGCAAAGGACTTGGAAGAGCAGTTGAACGGAATGGACAGTGTCTTGAAAGGAGGATATAAGATGAACATCAACAAAAGCAAAACGAGGATAATGGAATGTAGTCAAATTAAGTCGGGTGATGCTGAGGGAATTAGATTAGGAAATGAGACACTTAAAGTAGTAAAGGAGTTTTGCTATTTAGGGAGTAAAATAACCGATGATGGTCGAAGTAGAGAGGATATAAAATGTAGACTGGCAATGGCAAGGAAAGCGTTTCTCAAGAAGAGAAATTTGTTAACATCGAGTATAGATTTAGGTGTCAGGAAGTCGTTTCTGAAAGTATTTGTATGGAGTGTAGCCATGTATGGAAGTGAGACATGGACGATAACTAGTTTGGACAAGAAGAGAATAGAAGCTTTCGAAATGTGGTGCTACAGAAGAATGCTGAAGATAAGGTGGGTAGATCACGTAACTAATGAGGAGGTATTGAATAGGATTGGAGAGAAGAGAAGTTTGTGGCACAACTTGACTAGAAGAAGGGATCGGTTGGTAGGACATGTTTTGAGGCATCAAGGGATCACAAATTTAGCATTGGAGGGCAGCGTGGAGGGTAAAAATCGTAGAGGGAGACCAAGAGATCAATACACTAAGCAGATTCAGAAGGATGTAGGTTGCAGTAGGTACTGGGAGATGAAGAAGCTTGCACAGGATAGAGTAGCATGGAGAGCTGCATCAAACCAGTCTCAGGACTGAAGACCACAACAACAACAACAACATATTCTAGGGTGGATGAACGACAAGGTATAAGAACTTCAGGAACATTCGGATGTCAAATAGTTGGAATTATGTAGAGCTCAGAGTGTTGTAGAATGATTTTTGATGGTTTCTGTAGACAGATAGGTTGGTTTACTGTGATTTAGTATTGATTTGTAGTCATTTATCCCATGTTGTAGTGGATAGAGGTATATCTTGCACTTGAATTTTGTATGAAGATAGAGATAATAATAAATTAAAGACATAAATGGTTCAGGACACAAGGACTGAGGCCAGCAACTTGAGAGTTCTGTCATGGGTCCCTGTTGTAATATTTGTCTGATACTCTTTGTAAATTCTTTTACCTGATAATAGTCATTGCTAGTTAGGCATCCACATATCTCCAAAGTGAAGAAATAGATGAATTACGTCATTTTGCAATTGCTTTTTAATTAAATTAAATGTAGTTATTAGTGTAGAAAGTATATGTAAAATGATCTAAGTGTTGGAACCATGGATAAGATTGGGATAACTTTGTAACTTACATATGAGGTTCATTTTCTCTGAGCTAAAGGATACACAGTTATGTAACGATGGACATTGAATTAATGTACGAAACTTTGTAATTGTTTCTTTCTAATATATGTGAAATGTTGTTGAAAATCGGGAATGGAGTGAATGAAGATGCAAGATAATGGAGCAGATTTTTCCTCCACTTCCACCCCGTTCACTCACCTGTGTGTCTTTTGGTCTGACAGAATGTGTCAGTCTTCCGCACAGGTAGCTACAATAGTGGCTGCCGGCTGGTCATGATGGACGCTTACCGTGCTGACGTCATACATCCCAGGTTTTCCCTGCTGGGATACCACTATTCAGTTTGTTCAGTTCTGTCGACCAACTGTGATCCACTTGTTGCTTGGGTGGCATGATGTCGTGCTGCATCCCCACCATTTGGGGCACAGCGGTAGGTAAACAAACTCGAATTCAGTGGTGAAAGATTCCCTGGAAGACACCGTTGACACATGCCTACCTGGATGTGTGTTGACAGTTGCAACTCCGCAGCTATACGACTGGTGATGCAAGTATGTCTGGACTGAGATTTTACTATGACACACCGTAATGCTTATTAGAAGAAGAAATTGAAATAACATTCTGCAAGTGCATTGCAGTTTCCAAGAACTTCTTAATACAAACCCAGTACAGTATGCAGATGCTTCAGCATGTTCACTGGTGGGGATTGTTGGCCTTTTCTAACAGACAAACTAACCATTTCAGTGAAGATATTATAGAAACATCATGCAAGGAAGGAATGGTAATGAATACTGCAGAATAGGCTGTACACTGGCAGCGAGAACTGTGACAACAACCATTTACCATGCCCTCCAAAGTTTCCCCCATGAAGACTTAACTCTCCTCCACAAAAGTCCAGACAACATGCCCAGCTCCTAGTGTGTGAAGCAACAACCGTGAATAGGATTCAGTGAGTGGGTGTTGTGTGTTTATTTTCTGTAGTTTCCTTTTCTCTTACTGGATCTTAAAAAGAATTAATAGGATTTTATTATGTATCTATTATTTGTTTAAAACTCTCTTTTTAATAACCTGTGTCAAATTATTTGGATGATTATGTTTCTTTTGGATAGGATAGAAGTCAATATTTTACTCTAATGAGTTTCTTTTTTAAGCAATACATGGAAGATAATAAGCTGATGATTCTCTTAATTTTCCCTTTAATATAATAAAACTTCGTTTCCTTTGCTTTTAGTTAATTTAATTAGTAATCACTTACTGATCTACTAAGTAATCAGTCAGTTTGCCACCACCATTTCGCGAAATAGGGAAATTCATGAAACTGATTTACTTACCTTTTCTAGGATATGACGCTAGTTTTAAGCTGCCAGGAAGCTTCATATTAGAGCATACTCCGCTGCAGAGTGGAAATCTCATTCTGGAAACATCCCCCAGGCTGTGGCTAAGCCATGTCTCCGCAATATCCTTTCTTTCAGGAGTGCTACTTCTGCAAGGTTCGCAGGAGAGCTTCTGTAAAATTTGGAAGGAAGGAGGCGAGGTACTGGCGGAAGTAAAGCTGTGAGGACGGGGCGTGAGTCGTGCTTGGATAGCTCAGTTGGCTGCCGGCACGGTAGCTCAGCGTGTTCGGCCAGAGAGCCGGTTGGCCTCTGTAATAAAAAACTGAGTGGATGGATCAACCACCGAACTTGAACAGGATGTCTTGCGACGTCCGCAACGACCGAACACAACGATCAACAATGAACGAAATGCAAAAAAAAAAAAAAAAAAAAAAAAAAAAAAATGTTGGTAGAGCACTTGCCCGCGAAAGGCAAAGGTCCCGAGTTCGAGTCTCGGTCCGACACACAGTTTTAATCTGCCAGGAAGTTTCATATTAGCGCACACTCCGCTGCAGAGTGAAAATCTCATTCTAATTACAACATTATTGTCAATATGTAATTGCAAGATATTTTTCGTACTTTAACCCATTTTTGTACACGTTGACTAGTGTATGGCTGCTATGTCTTAGCTTCGTTACACATTAATGATCATAGTTGATGGGTTTTATTATTTTTTATTTATGGTACTTATTTAACTGCCAAAATTTAAATTGTATGTATCATTCTATTTACTGAAGTGTAACTTCGTAAAATGTGTCCATTTATACTAATGAGACAGGAGATGTCTCTGTTTAACAATGTATGTCAATCCATTCATTACGATGTATCCTATGCAATTTATTCTTATGTGTTCATACGAGAGATGTAATGTTCTACTGTGTTTACTTGTGATGATGATTGGAAATTAGATAAGTAATCGTGTATATTTGTCTTATTTTAAAACAATTATGTGATGTATATATTTAATGTTCCTGAGAACCCCTGTCTGTTCTATTACAAAAAATATATTTTATAGAAAATCCTTTGGAATTAGCCTGCCATTGAAAGTTTCCAACTCATTTTCGCTACTCGAGGAAGGGGGTGATCTGTTCGATCTCTTCCTTACTTGTTAATATTTCTGTTGTATTGTTTCTGTCTCTCGCTACATGTTTGTTATAACAGCTAACCTCGATGAAGGGAAATAATTTTGTTTCTTTATTTTAACTTCCGTATGACAAATATCAGCATTACTCCCTTTATCGAAATCCTGAATCTGAATGCGTGGTACATTGAATTGAACGTATTTTCTGTGTTGGATAATGGAGCTCATAGTCTGCTAACCTAGGTTTTACAATGTTTGCGATACAACCATGTGCACAAAGAGCTTGATTTCAGCGCCATAATAGGAGCTCGGGTGTGCACAGAGCGGTTAGTCGTAGCAGCACAAGTGTCTAGGTGTGCACAGAGAGGTTAACTGTAGTGGCACCGCCGGCCGATGTGGCCGAGCGCTTCTAGGCGCTTCAGTCTGGAACCGCGCGACCGCTACGGCCGCAGGTTCGAATCCTAACTCAGGCATGAGTGTGTATGATGTCCTTAGGTTAGTTAGGTTTAAGAAGTTCTAAGTTCTGGGGGACTGATGACCTCAGATGTTAAGTCCCATAGTGCTCAGAGCCATTTTTTGTAGTGGCACCACAGGTGCCTCAGTCAGGATTTTATTTGCTGATTTGAATGCGATATTGCTTTTAGAGAAGTCCTTGTGATTTTCCCGGCAGTGCTTTGTGTTCAGATCAAGTAGCCATGTGCTTTTCATCAAACAAAGAAATTGCGTTTTGTTTTAATGTTTCTCAAAGTAAATTCATTGCTATCTTGTAGAATAATACCGAGGAAAGTAAATGTACTTAATGCGGGACTGAAATCCACTATATTGTGTGAGTTAGGGAACATAGAAAGACATGCCTTTGTTATGTTCCCATACCCACTGTGTGTAAGACATCATACTTAAGTAATTTTGAGTTTTAGTGTCATGCTTCACTCGCGTCCAGTAAAGTGTCCATCAGACAGTGTGTTGGCCCATATAATCCTGCCTTTAATAAAACCGAATTTCTGAGTCTACCTAATACCTACATGCACATTAAGTTTCTGTTAAATTCATAAATATGGAGTTTAACTAACTTATTTGTACTTTACTCACATTCCATCAAGCACCCATCAGACAGTGTGTATGGCTCTGTAATGCTACCTAATTAATACAACTCAGTTTTCTGAGCCTATCTGATATCTACGCGAATAGTAAATTTCTATTCAGCTCCAAATCTGGAATTTAATTAGTTTTCCCCTCTTCACTTATGTCCATCCACTTATCCATCAAAAGGTCCATAGGCCCCTGCAATATTGTATACTGAAGAGAAGAAGTCAATGTACTGTAAATTTCATGTACTTATCTGATTCTTGAATTAATAATGTTTTTGACTTAAACGCCTTTCAAGGAAACCGAATTCTGTATTTTCTGTTTCATATATCATAGAATCTGCATGATTCTATACCGTAGGGCAGGAGTCTTTTGTGTGTGGTATACTGGATACACACGAATACGCCGCCGGAGTGGCCGAGCGGTTCTAGGCGCTACAGTCGGGAACCACGCGACCGCTACGGTCGCAGGTTCGAATCCTGCCTCGGGCATGTAGTTCTCAGTTCTAGGGGACTGATGACCTCAGAAGTTAAGTCCTATAGTGCTCAGAGCCATTTGAACACACAAATACAAATGATTTTTGTGTACCTCTACTATGCACTACCCTGTGTCCATCCTCAATCCCTTGCTGCAGACGATACTTTTATGATCATGCACATACAACGAAGTGCTATCCTCTGCATAAAAGCTAAATTTATTATTTTCTTCAATGTGGTGACCAGTGTCATTCAGTAATTTGTGTGTACTTTACGATCTGCTTCTTTATTTTTCAATAAATCCCATGTGAAGATTATTATCAGCCTAAGGTTACCATTCCACGAACCCATACTAGATCCCTACTCGTGTTTGTTAATTTGAATAATCATTTATTGTCTGAATTATATATGGGGTCTGTGAATGCCAGTTGGTCATGACCCCAGTAAAGAAAGAATGATCGTAGGACAACTCCTGGTTGTTACGAAATATTAATAAATCATTATTCATTGCCAACCAATAATTAAATTCATTGGTCTCAACGATGAACTCAGACTGTCCATTTCCTTTTCTGCATCAGTGAGTTTACATTCATCTCACATAGTAGAATGACTAACAATCACACGAGGTTTACTTTGTCAGAATTTAAATTCTTGTTAACAGAGACGCTTTAATTCACCCGGCAAATACTGAACACGCATATACTTCGTTTATCCTGTAGATAAGAATAGCTGTTACTGAATTTTATTCTTGTTAACGAATCAAACATGTATCACCTAACTGTTTTACACACCTTCTGTAGTCAATAGAGGAAATTTTTGTTATATAATATAAATGTATATAAATAATATATATAATATTATATATATAATATAATGTAAATATAAATATAATATAAATATTTTGTTATGTAATATAAATATTTTCTGTTGATCCCTTTAGTTTAGAAATGCAGCATGTTTCATAGCAGCTCGTTTAGGATTACTCAGTCTTTCATACGTTTTGTTGCCTGTGAAAGGCAGAAAAGTGATCTACAGCTTTTAACTACTACTGGTACTGAGAGATTTCGAAGAACGACGCCAAAATTGATCCAGACTACTTGCACCAAAACTCAGTTGCGACTCTATATAAATTAACTTAGGACTGAAATAGTTCGTTCACTGTATCGGTGAAATTAAAATTACGAGACCAGTTATATGCGCCAGCCGAAGGAGAATACGTCAAGCAATAAACTGATTTTGAAGCCTTTGTCCATAAACTGATGTTTCTGTTTAAGAATCTTCTAAATAGTACATCGAAAAGTATTTTAAAGACGTGACTCTTAAAATATGAGCGCTGACTTCTCATTAGAATGCCCTGGGTGCTTCGCACTGTGTCGCAGAGAGCAAATGATTGCCTCGCATGTGTGAACCTCACACTGGAGAAATTCTGCGTCTGGGATAGGGTAATGTGGCGCTTGTCTCTGAGTGGGACAGACCTCAGGGTATTATTTTTCAAGTAAAGCTTATCTGACAGTTCCCGTGTTTAAGTTTTTGCTAAAATGACTAATTTTCTCGCTTGGAGACACGTATCGATAAAGTAATTTACGAGCAGCTCGCCCCGTGTTTGCACCTGTCGCTCGTGTTAAACACTCGTCTCTATTAATCACCAGCGATCGGGGTGGTCGAACAGTTGACTGAGCCTGGCAGAACATTACTCATATTCTGCTGCCGGCTGGACTTTGTGCTGCCGTTTGCTCAACTACTGGAGCAGTCGGCGATCGTCGTGGGAAAATACGCCGCAAATTCATAATATGAGAACGAAACCATGTATTTCTTGTGCTGTCAGTATGAGTAGCACTTACAACCAACATTCTCAATTATTTGTTGAATATATTTCAGTCCCTTTTATCCCCTATAGTTTTTGCCCTCTGTGGCCCCCTCTACTACCGTTAAAATTGTTCCCTGGAGTCATTTATTTCCTCGACGATTCCGCCGACGACCTTACTATTATTTATATATATTTCCAACATCCTTTTGCAACACCATATTTTAACACTTCAACTCTCTTTTCTGATCTTTCCAGAACCCATGATTCACATCCGTACATTGCTGTGCTACAGATGTTAATTCTCAGAAATTTCTTTTTAGAAATAAGGCCTGTGTTTGACACTATAATATTTGCCTGTTCTATTCTTCATCTTATGTCTTCCCCACTTCGCGTGTCTTGCGTGATTTTGTTTCCAATACAGCAGAATTTTTTTAGTACACCAAGTACGTGCTCAGAAATTTGATGTTAAGTTTGTCGCTTATCTCATTTTTGATGCACCCCAACATTTTCCACTTAAGTTTCCTCTCTATCCATATTCTGTGCTAAGAAGACTGTTCATTCCATTTCAATTTCACATGTCCTGCAGTACTTGCAGATTCTCAGTTTTTCACGAGCAGAGTAATTTTTTTTTCTGAGCACAGCAAATTGAGGAAGCATAAGGATCACTAACGAATACCTAGAACTAAATATGTGGAGATACTAGGTTCAGCGCTCGAGATATCCATGTTATGCACCCATTTCAGCCCGTTCAGTGACCCGTAATTCGGTGCTGAAGACATTCCAGGAGACGTAAAAGTAATGCACTACTTTGTTGGGAGTGCATATGTTGTTCTTGGTACTCCTCAGTAATACTCAGAAGTAAAAAAATACTGTCTTATATTACAAAAAGTACAAAAATCCATTATTACTTTCTTTTGGGGAAAAAAGGAGCTGTCAACTTTTCTCTTGTTTAAGACACATAAGACAGGGTAGTCATGACCATATTACAAAGTTTGGTTTTTCATTGCCCCATACTTAACTGCTGTGTATATTCTCTTTATTGTTGCCTCATAACGGACGTTTACGCTTCCAATAAACCCTTATCATTTGAATATAAAACCTCTCATGAGCTATGCGTGATTTAAAATGCAAACAGATCCTCATCATACTCCCAACAAGATGCACATGATACGCGACGCTCAAGAGATGCGCACTGTCACTTCTAAAGACGGTAAATGAACTTAGCCTCACTTGATCGTTGACGCTTTGAGGATTTCTTATACTGCACTGTAGAGGATTTCTACCATACGAATGTTCCATCGAACTTTTGTTTTAAACTTCGATTCTTCAACCCAAAATACACAATGGACTCATTTAGGAACAGCGAAACCAACCACTTTGAAATATCTGGGTCCAGCATCATTATTCATTACAGTGCCACTGTGCAAGTCAAAGCCTGACGTATTTTGCTTAAGAATTACACCAAAATGGGCTCTGTGTGTCATCACAACAAATTTATATACAACTGCAAAGTTGTTAAGTGTTAAGACCTTGTTGAAACAGCCTGTACATCCGTGATGTCATCATTCCGCCTATAGTTCCATCGATAGAAGTGACATCACATCATGCGGGAAAAGCACCATAACTGATGTCACTGTCGACCAGAATCGGATTAGATCCAAACGGTTTTCACAATATACCACAAATTCATAAATAATCTGACAGTGTTAAACAACTATAATGCTTCTTAATAATGCTGGCTGGAACACCTGTGTCTGATCATGAACGGCGTCTAGTGATCTCTCAAGCTCGTCGAAGCCATACGCCTAATCCTGCGAGTTGTATGGCCGTCATTATCAAGAGTGTGTTTTGAAGGCCACTGCATGTGAGTTAGTCAAATCCAATGTCGTTTGCGGAGAAAGTGTCTTTAACTCGTCGTGGGATATTCATGCAGTACTGCTTAAAGCTCGTCAACTGATGTAATTGTTTTTGTCTTTTTAAATGGCTATGACGAAGTGGATGGATTGTAAGATGATCTTCAACTATTATTATTATTATTATTATTGTTATTCTCATTATTCCCCCCATAAACCATAGTCCTTGCTGTGGTGGGGTGGCTTGCGTTGCGTGCCTCAGCAATACAGATAGCCGAGCCGTACCGTAGGTGCCGACAACAGAGGGGTGTCTTGAGAGTCCAGACAGACGTGTGGCTCCAAAGAGGGGCAGCAGCCTTTCCACTAATTTCAGCAGCAACAGTCTGGACGATTGACTGATCTGGCTTTGTAACATCAGCCAATATGGCCTTGCTGTGCTGGTACTGTGAACTACTGAATGCTAGGGGAAGCTACAGCCGTAATTTTTTTTCCGAGGACATGCAGCCCTACTGTATGGTTATATGAGGATGGCATCCTTTGGGTAAAATAATGTCCCATTCGGATCTATTCGGATCTCCGGGCAGGGACTACTGAGGAGGACGTCGCCATCAGGGAAAACAAAAAACAAAATTGGCACTCTAAAGGTAGGCGCTTAGAATGTTAGATCCCTTAATCGAACAGGTAGGTTAAAAAATCGAAAAGGAAATGGACAGGTTAACGTTAGATATAGTGGGAAGCAGTGAAGTTCGGTGGCAGGAGCGACAGGATTTCTGGCAGGGTGAATACAGGATTGAAAGTACAAAATCAAATAAGGGTAATACAGGAGTAGCTTTAATAATGAACAAGAATTGGAATGCGGGTGAGCTAATAGGAACAGCATAGTGAACGCATTGTTGTAGCCAGTGCTTTTTCTCTAAAAAGAAGTTTGCGGGTACTCCGACATTGGATATAATGCAGCGAAAATTACTTATAACTGAAGCATGGGATACAACCCGTCTGCTTTTAGCCATGACGTCATCAACATAATCATGATAGCGGGTCCCGTAGAGACATCTATCGGTAGCTCGGCGTTAGTACGCATATCCGTTTAGCACTACCATCGCCCACTATTAGCGGGTGAGGGCCCTACATGCTTGTCCAACTGGCTGCCAGTGATTCAGTTGTCGAGAACGGTTGCCGCAGCTTCGAAATGCTTGAAACAGTCAATGACACCGCTTTTCCCACCAAAAACTGCACTGGAATCGTTCATATTGCGATTACCAATGGGAAAAAGAGAAATAAAAAATTTACTTCCGTGAAATAAATCTTTGGCACTCTTCCAAGTTCTCAACATCGTAAAAAAATTACTTTGTCGACGAAAATGTTTAGGGGTACGCATCCTGCAGCATTCCCCCAGAAAAACAGCACTGGTTGTAGCCGAGACAGACAAGAAGCCGCCGGCCGGAGTGGCCGAGCGGTTCTAGGCGCTACAGTCTGGAACCGCGCGACCGCTACGGTCGCAGGTTCGAATCCTGCCTCGGGCATGGATGTGTGTGATGTCCTTAGGTTAGTTAGGTTTAAGTAGTTCTAAGTTCTAGGGGACTGATGACCTCAGAAGTTAAGTCCCATAGTGCTCAGAGCCATTTGAACCATTTTGACAAGAAGCCAGCGCCCACAACAGTAGTACAAGTTTATATACCAAAGTAAAGAGCTTGAAAATTGTATAATGAGATAAAAGAAATTATTCACATAGTTAGGAAAGAGGGAAATTTAATTGTAAAGAGGGAGTGAAATTCGGTAGTAGGAAAAGGAAGAGAAGGGAAAATACATAGTTGGTGAATATGGCTTGGGGGAAAGGAATGAAAGCGGAAACCGCTGGATAGAATTTTTTGGTTTAAGAATCATGAAAGGAGATTGTATACAGGGAAGAAACATGGAGACACTGGAAGGTTTCAGATTGATTGTATAATGTTAAGACAGGGATTTTGGAACCAGATTTTTAAACAGTAAAACAGTTCCAGGGGCAGATGTGGACTCTGACCGCAATTTATTGGTTATGAACTGTAGATTAAAACTAATGAAATTGCAATAAGGTACGAAATTAAGGACGTGGGGCCTGACTGAGTTGAAACAACCAGAGGTTATGGAGAGTTTCAGAGGGAGCATTAGGCAACGATTGACTGAAATGGGGGGAAGAAATACACTGGAAAATTAATCTGTTGCTTTAAGAGATGAAATAGTTATGGCAGCAGAGGATCAAATAGGTAAAAAGACAAGATATAGCAGAAATCGTTGGGTACAGCAGGAGATACTGAATTTCACTGATGAAAGGATAAAATATAAAAATACAGCAAATAAAGCAGGCAAAAGGAAATATAAACGCCACCTATAGGAAAATGAAAGTGGCCTTTGGAGAAAAGGGCTAAGACGGAAAACCAGTACCAAGCAAACAAGGGAAAGCTGAAAGGTAGAAGGAGTATACAGAGAGTCTATACAAGGAAAATGAACCTGGAGGCAATTTTATAGGAAGAGAAAAGGACGTAGATTAATATGAAATGGGAGACAGGAGAATGCAAGAAGAATTTGACAGAGCGCTGAAAGACCTAGTTCGAAACATGGCCCCTGGAGGAGACACACTCCATCAGAGTTACTAATATGCTTGCGAGAGCCAGCCGTGATAAAAATTTTCCACCAAGTATACAAGATGTACGAGACACTCGAAATACCTTCAGACTTCAAGAAGAATGTAATAATTCTAATTCCAAAAAAAAGTGGGTGCTGATAGGGTTAAATATTAGCGAAATATCAGTTTAATAAATAACGGTTGCAGAATTCTAGCATGAATTATTCACAGAAGAACTGAGGAACTGGTAGAAACTGACCTCGGGGAAGATTAGTTTTGGTTCCGGAGAAATGTTTGAGAAGGCGAGGCTGTACTGACCCTACAACTTCTCTTCTGAAATTCTGAAGGTAACAGGTGTAAAGTACAAAGAGCGAAAGGCTATTTACAAATTATACAGAAACCAGGTGGCAGTTACAAGAGTCAAGGGGTGTGAAAGAGGAGCAGTGGTTGAGAAAGGAGTGTGACAGGGTCATAACCTGTACCCGATGCTATTCTGTTTGTACACTGAGAAGCGTAAAGGAAAAGAAAGAAGCATTTGGCGAGGGAATTAAAGTTCAGGGAGAAGAAATATAAACTTTGAAGTTTGCCGATGACACTGTACTTCTGTCAGACACTGCAAAGGACTTGGAAGAGCAGTTGAATGGAGTGGACACAGCCTTGAAAAGAGGATATAAGATGAACATCAACAGAAATAAAACAAGGATAATAGAATGTAGTACAATGAGGTGGCTGTATCCAACCAGTCTTCGAACTGAAGACCACAACAGCATTATTATTATTATTATTATTATTATTATAACTGAAATTCCAGGTACCTAAACAATTTTATACCTATCACTAAAATCGAAAGAAGAGACAGAGTTGCGAAAGCAAGCAATAGTTGGGTAAAATAAAATGAATTACTTCAGAACTTATTCTGCGAAGCTACATGAAGAGAGATGGTGGAACAATATTTTTTTTTCTTTGAGTGTACATAGAAACCAGTGGTCGTCGTCTATTAATACACCTTCCACTCTGTTGAGCCCTGTCTCCAGTTCACCTGTTTTCACGAATTACCTCATAATGTTAGAAGATGGAGAGAAACCTTCTCTGACGACGAAAGCAAAAAGCTGAAGCATTATGCCATACAGTTAAAATAAAAGAGTTGTAGCATAACCCGACCATTACTGTGTATGAAAATACCTGTGATTTCTTAGCTGTGCTGGTAGAACGGACACATGTAGTGACTGTTGGAGCCAAGTTACAGTAGTTTTCTCTTGCGTGAGACAGTTCAGGAGAGTCAGCATCGTTCCTGGGGGGCTGAGCACTTTGGAACATAGGGCTCTTTTCCTAATCGTCTCAAGGGTCGCAAAATTCCACGAACTCCCAGGATGTCTGTGACTGGTTTTTTTTTTTTTTTTTTTTCGGTAGGACAGAGTCAGGAAGTACCGTTGAGTCCCGGAAGTGTTGGCAAGTGTGACGAATCCGCTCCCCGTGCAGGACGATCACGCAGGCGACTCTTCCATTTTGTGCTTCCACGTTATGAGAACTTTTCGTATTCTGCCATGTCCAGCAGTCGCCCGCCACTATTTTTGGTTTACCCAATGAGCGGCGAGATAGCAATTGGCGTGCCAGTATTCAGGCAACTAAGGTATACACAGTGTGTGGTATTCAAGAATTTTAGAAGTTTCTTCCACGCAGTTTGTGCTGGAAAGAGAATACCTGGGTTGTCAAGATGGTTATCGTGATAGACTCATTCCTCGAGGACGTGGTTTTAAGGAGTGGGCGAGTGTGGTTGTACAGAGGGCAGAGAGGGGCGCGTGGGCCCGTGAGGTCCGATTTTCGATCACATAGACGTTGGACTGCAGCCTTGGACGGTTTTACTGTTTGAGTAAGAGCAAGTCGCAGCTTGTGTGTCCTCTACACCGCAACTTGTGTTGCATTTATGTTAATTCAGAGTTGGATTTAGTATTAAACAGTTTCTTTTATTCGCATTTGTGAGCTGCTCGGGCCTATTGAAGCGCCACCTGCACCTTCTCCAGCAGTCTTCCTTGTTATTAGTTTCAGTTCCTCCTGAATAGTTGGGGTGCTATCCATAATAATTCATGTGTTATTCAAATAATCATAATCAATTGCCTTGTTTGATAAACCGATCTTCTTTGTAAAGGATTTTTGTTGATAATAAGTTTAACGGTATTGCACACAAGTTTGTGACTCTTTTGGCATTTCATAAATACTTGAGACTCCACGAATTTTGCTTTCAAGCTTTTTCTTACTATACCATTCCTATAAGAAATTCTATTGACCTAAGATTATATTGCATATTCTGCACCAACTGAATAAACTAGATGAACTAAAAGTGATCCACTTAACGTATATCACTTTGCTTCATGACTTCGAACAGGCGACCCTTCATTATCGAAAATTTTATAAATATGTTAGGTCACATTTGTTTATTTTAATCTGTGCTTTCATTGCACCGGTGATCCCTTGCAATATAGGTACCCAACTGATATCTATTTGAGGACTTTTAAGCGGAAACCTTTTTTTTTTTTTTTTTTTTTTTTTTTGCAAAATAAAATCAATATAAAGAAAGTAGATCAAGCAGAAAAAGTAACATTTCAGAGTATTTGTGTTTTCGAAATAGTTGTTTGGACGGCTGTACTTAGACTTTTGAAGAATGCCAAACATCAGACATTGGCTCAACAAACAGATAAGGTTACTGAAAAGAACATCATCGCAGAATTTACGTGTTCCATAAGGACGAGAAAAGCTAAGACAACGTCATAGGTTCGTCTTTCAGCTTTTAGTTTCCTAAAATATTTGGAGCACTTCGTGAATTTCGCTCTGAAGACAACGTCTCACTTACCATCTATTCCTTGGTTGCCTCATGACTGTACAGGGTGATTCAAAAAGAATACCACAACTTTAGGAATTTAAAACTCTGCAACGACAAAAGGCAGAGCTAAGCACTATCTGTCGGCGAATTAAGGGAGCTATAAAGTTTCATTTAGTTGTACATTTGTTCGCTTGAGGCGCTGTTGACTAGGCCAATAAAGTTTTTGGTCCCTTTTTCTTCGAAGGTGCTACTGTAACTGGACTACAGTATCTGGAGATGTTAGAGAATTGGCTGTTCCCTCAGCTCGAACAAGAAGGACAACAATTCATATTTCAGCAGGATGGAGCGCCACCACATTGGCACTTATCTGTCCGTAACTACCTGAACGTCAACTACCCGAGGCGATGGATCGGCCACCAGGCAGCCCGTGACAGAGCACTTCATCACTGGCCTCCAAGAAGCCCTGATCTTACCCCCTGCGATTTTTTCTTATGGGGGTATGTTAAGGATATGGTGTTTCGGCCACCTCTCCCAGCCACCATTGATGATTTTAAACGAGAAATAACAGCAGCTATCCAAACTGTTACGCCTGATATGCTACAGAGAGTGTGGAACGAGTTGGAGTATCGGGTTGATATTGTTCGAGTGTCTGGAGGGGGCCATATTGAACATCTCTGAACTTGTTTTTGAGTGAAAAAAAAAACCTTTTTAAATACTCTTTGTAATGATGTATAACAGAAGGTTATATTATGTTTCTTTCATTAAATACACATTTTTAAAGTTGTGGTATTCTTTTTGAATCACCCTGTATTCATAGAACATAGCCTCTGCATGTAGTCTCCTATGGCTCTCTGAAAACTGGTTACAGTGTGAGATGCAATGATTTTGTGGTAAACGCTGCAGGCTGTGCAGGTGATGACAGGTGAAAGGAAGCTAGTCATCACACATAAAACTGAGCAGTGAAACAAAGAGAGTACCACCCCATGTTGCATGGTTGCCAAATTTATTCAAGATGGCCCATCCAAGATGGTGCCCACATATGTGGCAATGACACAGTGACATCATAGTGGGAAGTTCAAATTTTGGCTGGAAAATAGGTCAATTGGGTTACCTCCACAAACCTAACCCCCCCCTGCCCCCTCCCGTGCCCTCTCCCCTCCCCTTCCTACCCCCATCTGTAAATTGGCAGGAAAAGCACTCAGTCTGTGCTGGGCTGCCAGATAGGACAGATGTAATTCCTTATTTTGTAAGCATTGATTATTTAAACAGTCTGGGTTGTCATTGGCAGTAGCTCCATTCAGTGTGTTCACCATGAGGGCCAGAGTCCAGCTGACCTACTTCACAACACCGCCATCAGAGGGCGCTGCTGGTTCTCCCCCTCTCCCCTCCCATGACGTAATCTAAGATGGCGTCTGGGGATAAATGGCAGGAAAAGGACTCAGTCTGTGTTTAGCTGCTGGAATGGGAGTATGGACATAATCGTTTACTGTGTTCAATGAATGAGATGTCTGTGCTGAAGAAGGAGGAATTCAATGGGTATATTAGCTGTTATCATGCATCGGATGTCTATATTGATAGCAATTATATATGATGAAGATAAGTATGCTTCATGGAGTAATGAATATGCAGCAAGATGGGGCTACTAAGTTACACTTCGCAACTCATGCTGATAAATATGTGTACTGTAACTGTAGATCATTCGATGAAAGTCCAGTCAGTCTTCTGAAGTGCAAGAGGCAAGACGTTCCCTATGGTCTGCACTCTCCACTGGAAGAGACGCCATGTGCTGGCACACAGTAGGTCACACAGCAGCTACAGGAGCGGTTGTGTAAATCCTGTCACTTTGGAAATATATGCAGCCTTCCTCCTTCTCTACCCTGGCGCAGGGATACCCTTTGTCGTTGAACATGAACTGCTTCAGGAGTTATTACATCTGGTGTCTAAGTAATGTGCAGAATATTGTCACATTCATAACTTGAAGATGTCACAGGAGCTAAATGTACCACTGTCGTTGAACATGAACTGCTTCAGGAGTTATTACATCTGGTGTCTAAGTAATGTGCAGAATATTGTCACATTCATAACTTGAAGATGTCACAGGAGCTAAATGTACCACTGCACAAAGAGAGAGAGAGAGCTTTCCACATGATGCAAGAATATTTAAACAATTACACGTTTTATTCTGAGGAATACCACCACTGCCGCACTTGAACACAAACTCTAAAATGATCGCGGCACACGTGTAAAACCTCCCTGAGACACTTCAGATGCTTTTGTGGGAAGTACTCTTGTCTCTGAGCACGAGCTGCTTCAGGTGTTACTAAATCCAACTGAATATGTCTCTAAATACACTTTCAAAAAAGATCACTGCACAGTAGTTTGCCTCAATTTTGCAATGTATACCCAAACACCGACTGCAAAAAGATCGCTGCATGCTTGTGGAACCTCCCTGAGACATTTCACACGCTTTAATGGGAAATAGATCCCAAAACGGATCTCGTCTGCAGTATCTGGTTTTACACGCCAAATCGGCGATATATGGAAGTCGAAATAAATATCTCTCTGTTAATATCTCTCTGTAACTCTAGAAACAGGACGCTTATCACTTTTCGAGTTTTAGCTGCTTGTTTGAAGGTATTGCCAGAGAGAGAAAAATTTCTGAGTCCTACAGCTGCTGTGGTGTTCATCACTTTTCTGAAACGGTGACTGGGGTTAGTTTATACCTGCTGTTGCTGGAGTCAGAGACGTTATTTTCCTCACTTCTCGAAGCACACAGTGGTGTCTAAGCACAGACGGGAAAAGCAGAACAATTGCACAAACAGAATCCGAAGCACTGTCCTAGAGACGACAAAAATGGCTGGAATTTTTCCGGTGAATTTTCGATGTCCTACAGCCGCTGGTCTGGAGACCACAATGGCGGATAAGGGACAGCATCCCGCCAGTCCAAACCAGAGGAGGTTGGTTTCTTGGACGTGTCTCTGAACACTCAAATAAAGAAGACATTACATGACGATCAGGCATCACAAAAGTTTCGGTAAATACCTTTCCCCCTTCTTGTTCGAACCGGTCTATACAGGCTCCTATGACACGCGCAAAGGACGCCTTGTGACTCTCTGATGTCATGGAACTTGTTGTGAATGGAGCATTCTGATTGGTTCTTACTGAATTCACCCGCCAAACTGCTGATTCTACTTGTGTGGTAGCACTGTCCAGCGTTTTCTGCAGACAGACAAATAACGTGACTTTCAGTGGCAAAACCATTTTCTACAGTCAGAAAAAAAAACACACAGCAGTCATATTGCTCTGACAGTTAAACCCTGATAAAGTCGTCTACAGATTAAAAAATACGAAAACTATCGCCAAAGACACTTCCTTAATTACATTGCTCTGCTACTATCGAGGAAAGCTTAATTTTTCGGTGTGAAACCCGCCAAACTACTGCTGCTGCCAGTGTGAGAGCACTGTCAGTCACTTTCTGCAGCCGGACCAATTACTAGACTTTCAGAGGCAAAACTATTTTATACAGATTGGAAAAAAAAACATACAGCTATCATAATGCACTGTCAGTTAAAACCTGCAAAAGTGATCTACAGATCATGAAATACGGAAACTACCACCAAAAACACTTCCTCAATTACGCTTCCTACCACTTCCTCAATTACGCTGCCCTGCCACTGTCCAGGGAAGCCTGAATTTACCAGCGTTAAACCAATTTCCAACCAGGCTGTATCACCACATATAATATTAATGTAGTAAACATAATTTGTATCCTGCACAATACAAAATCATCACTTTCGCATCCTGCATATAGCTATCATCCACGAGAGACTCATGCATATACCTCGAAGACAGACAAATGCCCCCCCCCCCCACCAAAAAAAAAGCACATGTGCCATGTATTGTCCTCGCACCACTCGATACATTCCATTAGCCAATCATAACGAGGCAACTGGCCCAAAGCGCGACCAGAACACTCTCAGCACACCGTACTCACTCTCCAAACTGGTGTACAAAGGATGGGCTGGTACCCCTTGGCACAAAGGTGTTAATGTTTCTAGGCCCGGCCTGCTTGCTTGCATGCTGCCATGCTTTTTACAGCCATGTCCACACTCTGGGATTAAAAAACATAATTATTTTCTCACAATTTGCCAGAATATCATACAATTTACGCGATCGCTCTCGATTCAAGCACATAGCAGTATGCTACCCATCGCCTGCACAGTGTACTTCTGAAAATGAAGTGCGGAAATTATATCTCTAGACACTCAAAACTTTAGCGAGGTGCAGCGAGATGGGAGGTACTGCAAAAAACTAAGTAACTAGAAACTTATCTCACAGATAGTCCTCACTGGTTTGCCTCCAGATGACGTTGTGTAAATTCCACAATATTTCCTCAGAGCAACAGTCCGACATCTTCAGGTGGTTGAGGCTTGCTGGTGGCTAGGTACAACCGATGGTATCTGCACGTCGACGCCCCATACAGAGTCGAGGTGGAGATACCATCAGTCGCACCTATCCACTAGCAAGGCTCAACCACCTGAAGATGTGGGACAGTTGTTCTGAGGAAACATTGTTAAATTTGCACAACGTCATCTGGCGGCAAACCTGTGAAAACTATTTACAATATACCCGCCGGGATAGCTTGAAGAGTTGCAGAAACTTATCTCATCTGCCAAGATCTTTGCGTGAAAACTCGAAGAAATAGAGAAAACTAGCAGTTTCACTCATATTTTTTAACGAATACCGATGTCAGTGGTGTAACAGATTCCTAATCATCCTTGCACTTTACAAAATCAACTAAGGTGTTTCTCATATCTTTCACCGTTTAGATGCACACAACACACACCACAGTCGATATTCTCTCAACGAAATAAAGACAAGAAATATGTATAAGCAGTCAACCGGACAATTACATGGGAGGGAATAATTGTACAGCACAAACACAGACTCATATTGAATCTTCTCAAATTTCCACGGAGAACACATGCCATCACAAAGGCTGCTCAACGTCAACACATACTGAATATTAGTTCGCTATTCACCCGCCTAGAGGGTGACACGTTAGGCAGCTACATTCCTGTCTCTCTTAGTTCGGATGGCTCCCACCATAAGCCAGAAATGTCAATCGTTCTGGCCGCAGGCTACCGCCGATACGCGCTCCCTACACCCCAGGCAAAATTGTCCTAGGAAACCAGCCAAATATATTTTATCACTGTATTTACAATTAAATATTACAATCGCAGTCTCAGTCTGGCGACAGTCGACAATTAGTGAAGTATTGGAAATACCCCCTCATAACGACTGTAACTCTCGAAATATGAAGATCTTATGACTGGACGGAACTTTCCAAAGAAAAAAATCTTTCATTCCCCTTAAAGCTATCGCGATTTTTCACATCAAATCCATACCTTCCTTAGGGTGGGACAAAGCCAGTTTCTTTGCAAATGTCAGAACACTGACTACAGTATATATACCTTATAAGCCAGCTGATCACGACAAATCTATCACACATCCCCTACTACTAAGTATAATACTTCACCAATAACTGAATACTGGTGACACTAAACAATACTGAGCGAAAATTCCCAATGGATGGACATGCCTCAAAAATGGTTCATATGGCTCTAAGCACTATGGGACTTAATCTGAGGTCATCAGTCCCCTAGACTTAGAACTACTGAAACCTAACTAACCTAAGGACATCACACACATCCATGCCCAAGGCAGGATTCGAACCTGCGACCGTAGTAGCTACGTCGTTCCGGACTGAAGCGCCTAGAACCGCTCGACCATGGCGGCCAGCCTGGACATGCCTCATTTGCTTTTCTAGTGATTGGTACGAGTGTGTCTTAGAAAGATTCTACCGGCGCACACAACTATCACTAATGATATCCAGGTTAAAAATTATACAAACTTCATAAATCGAGGTATGGTATTGCTGCCAAATGAAGTGGTCTTCCAGGGAAATACTGCGACATCAAATATAGACAGCGATCGCGGAGAGTGTCATAACAGACCGAAAGTTGAAATGGTTCAAATGGCTCTGAGCAATATGGGACTTAACATCTGAAGTCATCAGTCCCCTAGAACTTAGAACTACTTAAACCTAACTAACTTAAGGACATCACACACATCCATGCCCGAGGCAGGATTCGAACCTGCGACCGTAGCGGTCGCGCGGTTCAAGACTGAAGCGCCTAGAATCGCTCAACCACACCAGCCGGCAGACCAAAAGTGTGATTGCACATCGTCAGCGGTGCAAACTCATAATAAAATCACTGAATTTAGAAACTGATTCGAGTAAGGATATTTCTCTAGTATTTTAACGCATTCTATCCTGATGCCATGTCGCAGGTTCTGTGATATACCCATTGGGTTAAAAGACGAGAGAGGATGATGGTTGATTGAGAATGATCACATGCAATAGATAGTGCGCTATGTGACGAATCACTTAAAAAATGCAAAGCTAGATTCAGGACGTAAGAAATATACAAAGTCCTATGACCAATGCACTGGTATTTCAGATCTATAGTGTTACGCTGCTCGGTAGAGATGCTGTCTGCAATTTGGAATCAAGTCTTTCCATTCAACCACATACCTGCTTTGGATCCTACGAAGATGTCTTTTAATTATTACAGCCACTAGTGAATCATATTCATGGTACTCTCATACCTTGAAGTGAGTCATCTTTTTCGAACCTATCTGCTACAGTAAAACTCCTACGAGGTTCTAGACACTCCCTCTGCATCTTGTAGCTGTCCCTTAGTCTCTCCCCACCACCTCTGTAACTTACATGTGATTGTTCCAATTTTAGACGCATCTGAGCAGAAATCAGAGAGCACCATATCTACCACCTTCTGCAACCTGTATAGAAACACAATGAGCTGAGGTAATGTGACAGAACCGTATTTTGACCACTCAGTGGAAAATTGGAACATGTTGTTGTAGCTCTGCCAACAGTGTACGATGTATAAGGCCAGCGCCAAACAAAGGTTTCTCCTGCAACATGAGACAGTAGAAAAGACAGTACATACAGTTATGGGAACTGGAAGAAGGACAAGGCTTTTACTGCTGCATTGCAATGCGTTTCCATACTACATACAGGTACTGCAGTCCGAAGGAGATCTGCGCCTCGCAAAGTACATTCACGTCTGTAACACAAACATCCTCTTTCTCATCGTTATTTTGTACCATCCAACAGAGAAAGAAACTACAAACTATAAAAGCTCTGCTAACTTCATCCAACAGAGAACTCGATATATAAACCGAAAACAAATGCTTTCTGTGTGCTGGCATCGAGCATATTGGGCGATCCTATTAAATATACAAGTATTGATCCATTTGAGCAGGTGACCTGTGATCGAATTCATCTGTACAGACCAGTATAAAGTTTCATCGCCAGTACTGTAGGAGGACCATGTCCCTCAGACTATCAGTCGCTGGAGAGGGTCCCTGGGTCCATGTGTTGTTGTTTGATACATTGTTTTTGCTACTGTAACGCAGCCAAGCAGTGCATGACCATAGCTTAGTACAGTGTCATACGTTTTGTTTTTTCCACCATGACTCTGAGGTCTTTGTCAGGTTATAGACTGACATTAATGAGCTTCGATCCACTGGCTCTCACAGGGAAATGGACGTTGCACATTGTATGGTAAATCAGTTGTTGCTGCTCCCACAACACACACAGGCTGATTGAAATAAAAGACAGTCACAACATAAGGAAAATGGAAGAGTTTTGCGGCATTTTGGAGCGTTTCCAAACAGCTGTCTGAAGGTAATTGATGACCTCTACATTTAAACTCATGTTTCACAGTGAAGGGGTAGCAGTATAGCTGCATGGCGCAAGCTACAGGCAGAAGGGGCCCACTGGTGCAACCTAGTTGTGGTGAGTACATGACTCAGAGCAGCACATTAGCAAAACAGCGGCTCACAGCCAAGTATAAATAGGTGCCGTTTCCTAATGAGAGTCATTTAAGTGTGACAGCTCTCCTGGATGGCAGGTCGTGTCGCATCACCAGCAACATGCAGCAGTAGATGGGGAGCCAGCATTCCAGTCCACGGCGGGTCACTGGTTCGACCCTCTGAGGCCAACGTGGCGTCCGTAGCCAGCCAGCGATAGGTCGCTCCAAGGCTCGCTACCACGGGTAGTCACCTTGGCTCCCAATGCACGCTGGAGGCATCTTGAGGCGAGGGCCACAGATTCGGACGCCAGATTGTGGGCGCTTGTGGTCGCCACGTTCTCAGCTATTCCAGAGAGGAAGGAAACAGTGGGCCACTCGGCCGACACACAGCAGTGCATTGCACTGGGTCACTGGGGCGGTGGCCTCAGCATTGCGGGACCCTATGATGCAGACTGAGGTGAATGGGACACTGTAGTTGGAAACAATAATCACTTGAAAAGCTCAAACGAGTCTCAATACAGTGCCTTCTGCCTTTTCCCGCTACATTTGGTCATCCTGATACATTCGGTGACGGAAGTCGACACTACAGCAGGTAGCTTGGTGTTGCACTTCAACTGATTCCTCTTATTGCAGTCATGTAGTTGATCACTGTTTTGGTGATAGCCATCCCCAGAATGTGTTACCCTCCATCAAGATTCTTTCTCCATCTCAAACAACCGATGTCAGTCAGTCATTATGTTGCAATCAACAGTGTGCTAGTGAATGGATGGGATGGAAAGGACATTGTCAATGTACTGTAATAAGCATCACAGTTGATAGTGCAATCAATTTTAGCAATTTTACCAGTTTTTCTGTAATTTCAATGCCACCAATGATGCGGCAGCATGCTACCCAATTTCTGTATCATCGCTAGAACTACCCCTCCTCTACTTTGAGAGTACCATATACTAGACTGCAAATGTAGATAGAGGACTGCGCAGTACATCCATTCATTGTTAATTCTTGACAATATACACCAAAGTATACCAGGCAGCGATCTACATATTTCTAGCACTTCGATCATAGTGCATAATTTACGATTATGATTGCCCATCTTTCCCTATGCAGACTGGGAGTCACAGAGCATTCTCATAGTCTTAGGATAAAGTTAGAGATTGAAAGATCTCCTCGTATTGTCTTTGATGAACTCTGCCTGCAACACTCATTGATTTAATCTGCAACTGACCGGATGCAGTTCGCTGCATTCCATGTCTCATGAAGGAACAGAGCGAGCCAAGTCTGCAACTACTTTTCCGCACCAGTCTTACTCACAGCACCCATCCAAGAGCACAAGATTTCTCCAGTTGGAAGCATGTCAAGGAGGTTAGCACCCCTTATTGGTGTATAGTAGATACAAAAGTTTTGCGATGATATAATAGACAGTTATGAAGAAGCATGTGGTTTTTATGCATGATGGAGCCCCAGACGGATGGAGTTTGAAGCATTTTAGGTACATCAACTGCGCTATCAATTCTAAAGTTTTTTTCTAGTGTCTGGGGTCAGTACCAGGAAGGTATTGGTGACACACAAACAGATGCACTCCTAAGGCTACATGGTTCTGCACTTAAAGCACACTATAATGCTACAGCTGTGCGGTTTCTGACATCTTAGTCATATGAAATGATATGGGTTCGAGTCTTGGTGTTGCAAAAATTTTCAACTTTCACCATCAAATTAATCTGATACCAGATTGCAACTGGAGTCAGTCTCCCATTCCAAAATTAAAACTTTGTCGTTTACTATCCCATTTGGCATTGGAATTATAATGGTAGCATTATACTTTATGTCTTACTGAACATTTACATTGCGTCATTAGTTCATTTATTTTTATTGTTGTTGCATTTAGTAGTCAGTGTCAGCAGTAGAAAGCTCTGCTCATCAGACAGGACATTGACCTGCTCTTTAGGCAAGATGAGTTGTGGCACACAAATGTAATAGCAAAGTATAGCTGTACTAGACATAAAGGTTGATTTAAACATTGCACTGATTTGTGGGCATGGTTCTATTGGAGGTGACGTGCCCTTGCCTCGTTCCAAACTTGCAGCTTTCACAAAATTTCCTAAGTCAATTTCAGAGGGACTACAGTTTAACGTGATTTTATTCCAGCTCATTCCTTGCCTTTAGCCCACTTTGCACTCACCATAAAGTGCCTTCATACATATTATTTAATGGCTCCAGTGACTACTGTAACTCTTCTCTTGAGGTTTTCCCTGTGTTAGCTGGTGCAGTGAAGTGAAATATAGCCCTCACAAATCCCTACATTTGTGAACAATCACAATCAGAGAAAACCAAGATGAAAACTTATCTTCGAAACGAAAAGACTCTAGTAAATTAAGGGTCTCCTTAGAAATTTGAAGAAAAGAAAAAAGGTCCTAAAAACTGAAAACTTTTGAAAAAGTAAGAAAAACTTCTTGAAAACTAATCTCCTGATTCAAAAATAAAGTTCTCCTTGGAAACTATAATTATGCTATATACAACAGTCTCCCTGTAACTAAATACCTTTTTGGAAATTAAAATTGTCATGAAACTAATAACTTATTGAACCAAAAAAGATTCTTCGAACTAAGAACCACTGAGCCAAAACACCCAAATGTAACTTATCACACATGTTCTACTCTTCAGCCAGAAGAATTAACAAAGCTCTGCAAATGCAGTCAAATAATTTATAAACGAAGAAACATGGTATAGATGTGTTGCATGAGATGGCATATATAGCATCAAGCATACATAACTGGTGACAGTTACATACGAGTTGTTGTGTGGATACGTACAATGTAAGACAGAATGGAAAAGTTGTGATTTTTTGGGTGTGTCCACTGTGAAGGCTGTGATGTTAACGTGTGTGTGTTAGTATTTTGTGAACTGGTAGGTGAATGAATGGAACCCATGCCATGGTTTTGGAGAGGAAAGAAAAGGAAAGAATTGGAATGAAGGGGAACTGAAGAGCAAGAAGAAATGGAAATAGTAGGCTGGATCTAATCCAAATTATGGAGGAAAATCTTGTGGTCTGAAAGTTGTGTATCTGGAGGGATTCTGAAGAGTACATAGTTGTAAGGTTAGTGGGATATACGGATGCAGATACAACCATACACCATGATAAGAAATCATGTGGAAATGGCGGGTGCTGTTTCTTTGAGCAACTGTGACAGTGATTTCAATGGTGAGGTTTACCATCTCGCACTATTTCCAGCACTCTATTCCATAGGTATATAATGAAAGCAATGTCCTATGCAACAGACACACACAAACACAAACACACCCCAGGGACATGGCGTGTCATATGGCAGCAAGATACGGCAGATTTGTGTGTTTGTGTTCTTAACATTCATCATCAAATTACTGGGAGATGTAGGTTGTGCACTTGGGTTCAGTTTGGTAAAGATCAGAGGCAAATTTGAGAAGCTAGGAGAATATTTGTACTGGTCAGTGTACACATTGTAGTAGAACATATTTATAAGTGAACAGAAGGCAAACTCTTAGGGCATTTCTATGGGAGAAATGTATGAGTGTTTGTATTGTTGATTATCATATAGGATGGTCACTGTACAAAAGTAGGATCCCAGTACTTCAATAACAATCAGTAACAACTGGAATCAGCCAAATCATACATATGTTTGTGTGTATCAATTTGAGAGGGAAATGAAATGGAATGAATACAAAAGTTATGTCATAGATAAATCAGGTAGCAGACTTTGGTTCTTTGGTAGGATACTAGGAAAATGACCTCATTCTGTGATGAAGCAAGCTGGGATATTTTTACTTCCCCTCTTGTTTTGCCATCTGCATACTTAAGTTAGTTTTTTCAATTTTAACTAATTACCATTAACATATGTGAGTGAAATCTGCATTTGCATAAAAGAGAAAGGTTGACCCTCCGTTTTAAAGAACATAGCACCAGATTTAATTTTGTGCCTAGTTTTAGGTATGTAATTGATTTTATAATTTATTTTGACTATTCCTAGTTAGTATTTTTTTGTTAAAGGGTGAAATCAGTAATTGTTTCGTAACTTGAATTCTATTGTTGACTTACAAACAAATACATATTCTGTAATAATTGTAAACATTTGGAAGACAAAATACTGGTAATCTTAAATCAATTTGGGTCTATACAAAAACATGTTAGCAAAGTCAGCCCTTCATTAATTCCAAAGTAATTAACAGTTTCGTCAAAAGTATTGTTTACATAACAATATATGTTAATCTCATCATTTAAACAAATAATTCAGCCTAAAACCTTGTAGTAGAAGAAACTGTTAAAAAGATGGAAGTTTTCGATGTATTCAGTTAATTTAATGAGTTAGGTTTTAATTGTAATTTCTGTAAATTTAACTTTAAGTGATATGTAGTTTCAGTACCTATTATTGCGATGATATATAAGGGCCTGATTTGTGGTTATGAGACAGTCAGTCCATGACTGAGTTTCAGACAACTAACCTGTGTTGGTTAGAATGATAACAATGCATCAACTTAACAGTGAAATAAGTGTTACACCAACAGGCCGTGTGTTAAAGCAATAACAGTTCTGTTCCATACATACCTGATTATTCTGAAAGAACTGTGAATTATGTGGTTATGTTTTTACTGCTCGTAGATGCTCAACAGTAAACTATTGTAGCAGTATGCGGACATTCTCCTGCAAACTATTAATTAGGTTTATGGAAAGTTAAACAATAGTGCACTAGCCATATTAAATGTGTATATGGGGGATTGTGAAAAGTGAAAGTAGACATCTGTGAAATGCAACTGTGCATCTTTCAGCTACATTATTTACCATAGTCAGTGTCCAAATTACGGACCCCATTTTTCAGCTAGTGTAGCAATGCAGTACATCGACACTGAGGACAAAAAATGAAGAAAATAAAACAGATAAACCATTACAAGTCTCAATGAAGAATCTTATAAAACACCTATGCATCCCATGTTAGAATATTACTCAAGTGTGTGGGACACATAACCAAAGAGCACTAACAAGGGATTTTCAACATATACAAAGAAGGGCATCACGAATGGTTATAGATTCATTTGACTTGTGGGAGAGCATTATTGAAATGCTGAGAATCACGAATTACTAGGTGCATGAGGGCAGATGAAAACTGTCCCAGAAAACCTTACAATGTTTCAACAAACTATTAGGAGAAGAATATAGAGTTATACACTTTACCCCTTGTGTACAGCTCCTGAAGGGAACACAGACACCAGCTTGGACTATTTACACTACACACAGAGGCATTTGAGGTGTCATTCTTCTCACACTCAATATGCAAGTCAAATGTGAAGAAACCATAATAGGTGATACAAATGTAAATATCTTCTGCCATATACTTCGCAGTGGTTTGCAGAGTATGTATGTAGAATTAGAAGCAACTGGGTAGATAGGATGCAGTGAACTGGATAAAACTGAGTGTATATGCATAGGTCTGCACTATCAAAAGGATGTGAGAATGTTATAAACAGTTCCGTGTTCTCTCAAGATCAAGGAAAAACATGCCAGATTTGTAGCTGTTGCACTGATACAATAAGAGATTGCTGACTTACAGCAAGTGGTGCTTCATATAGTAGATATGACAGAAACTGCAGTGGTCACTAGGAATACAAATATTTGTCTGTGAATTTGTGGGTTCCCTATCACTCTTTGACAAGATACTTTCATTCTTATCAAAGAAACACAAATTGTGGATGATTTCTGTATAATATCCACAGTTACTGTTTTCATTTATAAATATTTATGGATTCACAAACAAACACAAACATGCACACGAAATTCAAGCTTTCGCAACAAACGGTTGCTTCATCAGGAAAGAGGGAAGGAGAGGGAAAGACGAAAGGATGTCGGTTTTAAGGGAGAGGGTAAGGAGTCATTCCAATCCCGGGAGCTGAAATACTTACCTTAGGGTGGGGGGGGGGGGGGGGAAAGGACAGGTATACACTCACACACACACACATATCCATCCGCACATACACAGGCACAAGCAGACATTTGTAAAGGCAGTCATTTGGCCTTTACAAATGTCTGCTTGTGTCTGTGTATGTGCGGATGGATATGTGTGTGTGTGCGAGTGTATACCTGTCCTTTTTCCCCCCTATTGGAATGACTCCTTACCCTCTCCCTTAAAACCCACATCCTTTCATCTTTCCCTCTCCTTCCCTCTTTCCTGATGAAGCAACCATTTGATGCGAAAGCTTGAATTTCGTGTGTATGTTTGTGTTTGTTTGTGTGTCTATCAACCTGCCAGCATTTTCGTTCAGTAAGTCACATCATTTTTGTTTTTTGATATGTTTTCTTGATATATTTTTCCCTCGTGGAATGTTTCCCTCTATTATATTCATAATATTTATGGATTCTTAGACAAGAAAACATGGTTTTTCCCAAAGACTCACAGCTTTTCTGAAACTGACGTGAAAAGTGTGCTTCCTTGTGTAGTAATTGCAATGTTTTTCTGACAACCCACATTCAATTGATGTAAGATAATTTGTGTATTCATTGAGTGAGAGAGAATTCACAAACCATGTTCACCACTGAACTTAGGTTGCTGGATTAGTAAGGGAGGTATTGCTAAGGTAGATGGGCCTAATGAAGAAAAGGATTTCGAAGTTTTCTACATCACAATATAAGAATTTGTGCACACCCTATTCACTTCCAGTGAAAGCATTCTCTAAGATTCTGTAGTTATACAGCAATGGCTAGGAGTGTTACAGCATAATTTGTCAAGATTTTGTTTGAATTTATGTTCTGTTGTCACTAATTCAATTCAGTCTGTCTTATGTTGCCCAAGTGATAGAAGGATGGTGAAAATTGTGAGACAGAAGTACTTGTTCATTGATTATATCTACAAAAGAGGATCAAAATAAGTATCATCAGGAATCAAAAGATGTCCAAGTTAGTTAGCTTTACTCAAGCAGCTGGCTGTTCTTGAGGAATACTTAGTGTGGTGTTAATGTGAAGATGTGGACTTCTGCATAGTTCATTAAAGACATTATAGAAGCATTAATGCTATGTCTGAAATATTCCTAAGCACTTCACTTAAAACTTCCGGGCTGATAGGCCGTGGTCGAAGTATAAAACTGTCTCCTAACGTTTCGTCTCCGACTGCGGGAGACATCATCGGAGGTAAAGCGGCGAACTGCGAAGAGGACTCGAGGAGGCGTTGATTATATAGGCAGTACAGAGGGCGCCACTGTCGATCACGTGGCGTCGGCTATGAGATTGTCTCTGGTAATGCCAACATTCACGATTGAAAGTAATCGATCGTCACGCTTGCGGTGCAACGCTGGCATCCAAATTTTATCCAGTTTAACACCTTCGTCTTTCCTGTTAAAATTATTACGATGTTTATCAATCTCGATAGCCTCTCTATACAAGCGTGCATAATAATGCGAGGTTTTTGATATAACGCTCGTCTCGCTGAATTTTATTTCATGATCACCTTCCTGGTAAACATGTTCCGCTACGGCCGATTTATCCGTGTGATCTAGGCGGCAATTCCTCTTATGTTCGACAAGACGGGTGTTCACACTTCTCTTTGTGGTACCGATGTAAACTTGTCCACAACTACAAGGAATTTTATATACCCCCGGTGTAGCCAAAGGGTGCCGTGCATCTTTTGCCGACCTTAAGAATTCTTTTATTTTCCTAGTAGGTCTGAAAATAGTTTCCACCCCATACTTGCCTAAAACTTTCCCAATGCGATCTGTGACCTTGCTAATGAACGGAAGAAATACTTTGCCCCTGGATGACTGTTGTTCGTCGTTACTCCTGATTCTCTGCCTAGAGCGAAGTGCTCGATCTATATCCTTGCTAGAAAAGCCATTCTTCACGAAAGCTGACCGTAGATGTTCAATCTCACCTTTTAGAGAGGCTATCGAGATTGATAAACATCGTAATAATTTTAACAGGAAAGACGAAGGTGTTAAACTGGATAAAATTTGGATGCCAGCGTTGCACCGCAAGCGTGACGATCGATTACTTTCAATCGTGAATGTTGGCATTACCAGAGACAATCTCATAGCCGACGCCACGTGATCGACAGTGGCACCCTCTGTACTGCCTATATAATCAACGCCTCCTCGAGTCCTCTTCGCAGTTCGCCGCTTTACCTCCGATGATGTCTCCCGCAGTCGGAGACGAAACGTTAGGAGACAGTTTTATACTTCGACCACGGCCTATCAGCCCGGAAGTTTTAAGTGAAGTCAATACCGGCCGTGAAAGTTTACATTGTATGATATTCCTAAGCAGTTTGTTGATTTCTGATATTCATGTCTGTTTGGGATGAGTCACATCCCTAAACAACCTGGAGTGAAGGTTTAGACTGTGGCTTCTGATTTTGGTCCCTGTGGACCACTGGCAGGCATTTCAGTTAACATAAGGATAATCTCAGGTACATTCTGGGCAGTTTTTATGCATTAGAGCACTGGCACAAGAGTTTTAGAGGGATAGAGATAAGTTCTGATACATAATCAATCCTAATTTGATCAAAGATTTCTGTAATTATGCATTTAAGGGAATAAGTGGATACAAGGTTAAATTTAGATGTAGAATCACTTTTGTATGACAGTGCTGTGGTATGGGAGCTATTTCACCCCAGAGGGCATTAGTAAACTGACAGCCCTGCTAGGAATCAGGAGCAAGTGTTAATGATCGATACAAAAATACATATGGAAAAGGTACAGTCTATATGCGTTAGAAAATCACAGAGGACTCAATGATAATTGTGGATGTCCATATACATTAGCACAGGCAATATTATCTTTTTATTTTCAAAATGTTGGTAAAGAGGAGGTCCATAATGCAAGAATTGAGCAAGGGTTTTGGTTGAATAGGGTTATAATTCAAATGTCCAGTTACAATCTCACATTGAGTGAATGAGAATGAGTTGGTGGATTGTTTGTACAATGATGCATACAGGAAAGAGATGTCAAACATTGTAAGAAGGCTTAATGGCACATATAAAAAAAAAGAAAAATCTAAAACCAAAAACCTCTTAAAAACTAAGAAAAACTTCATTAACAGTAATCTTCTTATTCAAAACTAAAATTCTCCATGTAAACTAAACTGATCAGCAACAACATTATGACTATTGACATAATGCTGATATAAGCCCACCAAGCAATAGCAGTATCACCCAATGAGGAATTACTGCTAGTCAGGTATACGCACGGCAGGCAAAACCACATACAGACATTGTAGGCCCGGTACACTGGTAAAACAGGTAAGGAAGCAAACTGTGGAGGAACTAACACCAGACTTTAATTCTGGGGTAGAACACAATTGTGTCTGAACGCACAGTGCACCAAATGCTCCTAACAATGAGCCTCCATAGCTGACAATCCATGCATGTGCCTACATTAACACAATGACATAGGCCACTATGAATGAAATGGACAAGCGACCATCAGAGCATTTCATCGTCTGAAGAATCCCAAATCCTGTTCATCACGCCCATGGGACTGTGTGAATCTATCATCTTCCAGTGGAACAGTTCCTTGACATCTGTACTGCGGGGTCGATACAAAATGATGAATACTCCATCACGTTCTGGGGAACATTCATTTTGGAGAATCCACATGTTCACTGTAGCTCATGCAACCACAATAGCCAAGGAATATCTTACACTGGTTGCAAACCATGTAGAGCCCTTCACGGCGATCATGTTTCCTGACTGCACTGGCATCTTTCAACAAGATAATGTGCCATGTCACAAGGTGAAGTGTGTACTGAAGTGGTTCAAGGAACACTGTGGCAAGTTCTAGTCGGTGTGCTGGCCCCACAAGTCACTAGAAACTCAGTTGAATGCATCAGGAAAGTGACTGAACGTGGCATCAGAGCTCATCATCTCCCTGCCCATAATTTATTGGAATTAGGTGACTTGTGGTTGCAGATGTGGTGCCAACCCCTAATTGCTTCCATGCCATGATGAGTCATCACTATTATCCATGCCAGCAGCAGACATACAAGCTATTATCCAGCTGGTCAGAGTGTTCAGGTTGATCAGTGTAAAATTATGCTATATACGCCGATCTTCCTGTAACTGAGTATATTTTAGAAAACTAAGAATTTCCTTGAAACTAAGAAACTTCTTGAAATGAAAAACATTATTCAAATCAAGAGCCACTTAGCCAAAACACACAAAAGTAACTTATCACACAGATAATCTGCTCTTCTGCTACAAGAATTTTTAAAAAATTGGAAATGGAGTAAAATTATTTGTAAATAAGAAGTCCCCCCCCATGAACCATGGACCTTGCCGTTGGTGGGGAGGCTTGCGTGCCTCATCGATACAGATAGCCGTACCGTAGGTACAACCACAACGGAGGGGTATCTGTTGAGAGGCCAGACAAACGTGTGGTTCCTGAAGAGGGGCAGCAGCCTTTTCAGTAGTTGCAAGGGCAACAGTCTGGATGATTGACTGATCTGGCCTTGTAACAATAACCAAAACGGCCTTGCTGTGCTGGTACTGCGAACGGCTGAAAGCAAGGGGAAACTACGGCCGTAATTTTTCCCGAGGGCATGCAGCCTTACTGTATGATTAAATGATGATGGCGTCCTCTTGGGTAAAATATTCCGGAGGTAAAATAGTCCCCCATTCGGATCTCCGGGCGGGGACTACCCAAGAGGACGTCGTTATCAGGAGAAAGAAAACTGGCGTTCTACGGATCGGAGCGTGGAATGTCAGGTCCCTTAATCGGGCAGGTAGGTTAGAAAATTTGAAAAGGGAAATGGATAGGTTAAAGTTAGATATAGTGGGAATTAGTGAAGTTCGGTGGCAGGAGGAACAAGACTTCTGGTCAGATGACTACAGGGTTATAAACACAAAGTCAAATAGGGGTAATGCAGGAGTAGGTTTAATAATGAATAGGAAAATAGGAACGCGGGTAAGCTACTACAAACAGCATAGTGAACGCATTATTGTGGCCAAGATAGATACAAAGCCCACACCTACTACAGTAGTACAAGTTTATATGCCAACTAGCTCTGCAGATGACGAAGAAATTGAAGAAATGTATGATGAAATAAAAGAAATTATTCAGATTGTGAAGGGAGACGAAAATTTAATAGTCATGGGTGACTGGAATTCGTCAGTAGGAAAAGGGGGAGAAGGAAACGTAGTAGGTGAGTATGGATTGGGGCTAAGAAATGAAAGAGGAAGCCGACTGTTAGAATTTTGCACAGAGCACAATTTAATCATAGCTAACACTTGGTTTAAGAATCATGACAGAAGGTTGTATACATGGAAGAACCCTGGAGATACTAAAAGGTATCAGATTGATTATATAATGGTAAGACAGAGATTTAGGAACCAGGTTTTAAATTGTAAGACATTTCCAGGGGCAGATGTGGACTCTGACCACAATCTATTGGTTATGACCTGTAGATTAAAACTGAAGAAACTGCAAAAAGGTGGGAATTTAAGGAGATGGGACCTGGATAAACTGAAAGAACCAGAGGTTGTACAGAGTTTCAGGGAGAGCATAAGGGAACAACTGACAGGGATGGGGGAAAGAAATACAGTAGAAGAAGAATGGGTAGCTTTGAGGGATGAAGTAGTGAAGGCAGCAGAGTATCAAGTAGGTAAAAAGACGAGGGCTAGTAGAAATCCTTGGGTAACAGAAGAAATATTGAATTTAATTGATGAAAGGAGAAAATATAAAAATGCAGTAAATAAAGCAGGCAAAAAGGAATACAAACGTCTCAAAAATGAGATCGACAGGAAGTGCAAAATGGCTAAGCAGGGATGGCTAGAGGACAAATGTAAGGATGTAGAGGCTTATCTTACTAGGGGTAAGATAGATACTGCCTACAGGAAAATTAAAGAGACCTTTGGAGATAAGAGAACCACTTGTATGAACATCAAGAGCTCAGATGGAAACCCAGTTCTAAGCAAAGAAGGGAAAGCAGAAAGGTGGAAGGAGTATATAGAGGGTCTATACAAGGGCGATGTACTTGAGGACAATATTATGGAAATGGAAGAGGAAGTAGATGAAGATGAAATGGGAGATACGATACTGCGTGAAGAGTTTGACAGAGCACTGAAAGACCTGAGTCGAAACAAGGCCCCCGGAGTAGACAACATTCCATTGGAACTACTGACGGCCTTGGGAGAGCCAGTCCTGACAAAACTCTACCATCTGGTGAGCAAGATGTATGAAACAGGCGAAATACCCTCAGACTTCAAGAAGAATATAATAATTCCAATCCCAAAGAAAGCAGGTGTTGACAGATGTGAAAATTACCGAACAATCAGTTTAATAAGCCACAGCTGCAAAATACTAACACGAATTCTTTACAGACGAATGGAAAAACTAGTAGAAGCCGACCTCGGGGAAGATCAGTTTGGATTCCGTAGAAATACTGGGACATGTGAGGCAATACTGACCTTACGACTTATCTTAGAAGAAAGATTAAGGAAAGGCAAACCTACGTTTCTAGCATTTGTAGACTTAGAGAAAGCTTTTGACAATGTTGACTGGAATACTCTCTTTCAAATTCTAAAGGTGGCAGGGGTAAAATACAGGGAGCGAAAGGCTATTTACAATTTGTACAGAAACCAGATGGCAGTTATAAGAGTCGAGGGACATGAAAGGGAAGCAGTGGTTG
The DNA here is from genome assembly GCF_023898315.1 of Schistocerca nitens. Classification (NCBI taxonomy): domain Eukaryota; kingdom Metazoa; phylum Arthropoda; class Insecta; order Orthoptera; family Acrididae; genus Schistocerca; species Schistocerca nitens. The sequence goes on along the minus strand of NC_064616.1, from coordinate 614,344,736 downwards.
GGAAGGGAGTAAGACAGGGTTGTAGCCTCTCCCCGATGTTATTCAATCTGTATATTGAGCAAGCAGTAAAGGAAACAAAAGAAAAATTCGGAGTAGGTATTAAAATCCATGGAGAAGAAATAAAAACTTTGAGGTTCGCCGATGACATTGTAATTCTGTCAGAGACAGCAAAGGACCTGGAAGAGCAGCTGAACAGAATGGACTGTGTCTTGAAACGAGGATATAAGATGAACATCAACAAAAGCAAAACGAGAATAATGGAATGTAGTCGAATTAAATCGGGTGATACTGCAGGAATTAGATTAGGAAATGAGACGCTTAAAGTAGTAAAGGAGTTTTGCTATTTGGGGAGCAAAATAACTGATGATGGTCGAAGTAGAGAGGATATAAAATGTAGACTGGCAATGGCAAGGAAAGCGTTTCTGAAGAAGAGAAATTTGTTAACATCGAGTATAGATTTAAGTGTCAGGAAGTCTTTTCTGAAAGTATTTGTATGGAGTGTAGCCATGTATGGAAGTGAAACATGGACGATAAATAGTTTGGACAAGAAGAGAATAGAAGCTTTCGAAATGTGGTGCTACAGAAGAATGCTGAAGATTAGATGGGTAGATCACATAACTAATGAGGAGGTACTGAACAGGATTGGGGAGAAGAGGAGTTTGTGGCACAACTTGACCAGAAGAAGGGATCGGTTGGTAGGACATGTTCTGAGGCATCAAGGGATCACCAATTTAGTATTGGAGGGCAGCGTGGAGGGTAAAAATCGTAGGGGGAGACCAAGAGATGCATACACTAAGCAGATTCAGAAGGATGTAGGTTGCAGTAGGTACTGGGAGATGAAGAAGCTTGCACAGGACAGAGTAGCATGGAGAGCTGCATCAAACCAGTCTCAGGACTGAAGACCACAACAACAACAACAACAATAAGAAGTTTTAAATGGTGCAATGGTTTTGCTTCTACAGCTTAGGACTTTATTTGACACTGCTTTATAACTTTCAGAAATCATTTTTTTAGTGTTTTCTTTTTAGTACATCAAGCACCAAAATATAAGGAAGTAGTTACTACATACATATAATTTCATTTCTATTAAAATGTTTTGCTACCATACACATTCCATTTATTTACCTCTCAATAGTACAAATTCCTCCACTTCAGAGACAAAACTTGTTTACTCTCATCTGCTTTTGTATGGGAGTACTGTCATATGAGAGCTATTTAACCACAGAGGGTGTAGTAAGCTGGCACTGCTGCTAGGAATCAGATGCAGCTCTTAATGTTGAGTACAACAACATACATGTAGAAGGTTTATCCTGTATGGGTTAGAAAATTACAGGGAATTTATTTTTATTATTAAGGCAGTACACATATGTTAAAACATGTGATATGTTTTTATTTTATTTTGAAAATATTGGTAAAGAGAAGGTCTGTGATGCAAGAACTGGGCAAAAGTTTTGGCCGAATAGGTTGGTTGGTTGGTTGGGGGAAGGAGACCAGACAGCGTGGTCATCGGTCTCATCGGATTAGGGAAGGATTTGGAAGGAAGTCGGCCGTGCCCTTTCAGAGGAACCATCCCGGCATTTGCCTGGAGTGATTTAGGGAAATCACGGAAAACCTAAATCAGGATGGCCGGACGCGGGATTGAACCGTCGTCCTCCCGAATGCGAGTCCAGTGTCTAACCACTGCGCCACCCCGCTCGGTTTTGACCGAATAGGGATATATTTCAAATGGCCAGTTCCAACCCCACAGTGAGCCATTGGGATTGAGTTGTTGAGTTGTCTGTATCATAATGCATACAAGATAAACTCAGATGTTGTGAAAGGTTGTAGGAAGATTTAATTGCAAATTTAAAAAAATCCTAAAAACCCAAAACTTCTTAAAAACTAAGAAATACTTCATGAAAATTAATTTCCAGATTCAAAACTAAAATTCTCCTTGAAAACTAAATTGATCAGCCACAACATTATGACCACTAATGTATTGTTGATATGAACCCATCCGGGCAATAGCAGCATCACCTGCTGAGGAATGACTGCTAGACAGAGGAAAGCACGATGCATGCTGTATCAGTGAGCATGCATGTTTAGAATGGGGATGGTGCACTGTCCATCAGAGTCTGACTGAGGGCACGCTGTGATGGCCCAGAGGCTCAGCACAGGTATTTCAGAAACTGCACAGCTTGTCAGGTATTCAAGGAGTGCTGTGGTGAGGGTCTTTAACACAAAAACAAGGTGAAACCATGTCCAGAAGTCGTGGGATTCGGTGACCAATCCTCATTACTAATTTAACTCAGCACAGATGTTCTACTCTTCAACCAGAAGGTTATTGTTGTTGTGGTCTTCAGTCCAGAGACTGGTTTGATGCAGCTCTCCACGCTACTCTATCCTCTATCCAGTACCTACTGAAACCTACATCCTTCTGAATCTGTTTAGTGTATTCATCTCTTGGCCTCCCTCGATGATTTTTACCCTCCACACTGCCCTCCAATTCTAAATTGGTGATCCCTTGATGCCTTAGAATATGCACTACCAACCAATCCCTTCTTCTAGTCAAGTTGTGCCACAAATTTCTCTTCTCTCCAATTCTATTCAATACCTCCTCATTAGTTATGTGATCTACCCATCTCATCTTCAGCATCCTTCTGTAGGACCACATTTCGAAAGCTTCTATTCTCTCCTTGTCTAAACTATTTATCGTCCATGTTTCACTTCCATACATGGCTACACTCCATACAAATACTTTCAGAAACAGCTTCCTGACACTTACATCTATACTCGACGTTAACAAATTTCTCTTCTTCAGAAACGCTTTCCTTGCCACTACCAGTCTACATTTTATATCCTCTCTACTTCGACCGTCATCAGTTATTTTGCTCCCCAGATAGCAAAACTCCTTTACTACTTTAAGCGTCTCATTTCCTAATCTAATTCCTGCAGTATCACCCGATTTAATTCGACTACATTCCATTATTCTCGTTTTGCTTTTGTTGATGTTCATCTTATATCCTCGTTTCAAGACACAGTCCATTCTGTTCAGCTGCTCTTCCAGGTCCTTTGCTGTCTCTGACAGAATTACTATGTCATCGGTGAACCTCAAAGTTTTTATTTCTTCTCCATAAATTTTAATTTGAACTCCAAATTTTTCTGTTGTTTCCTTTACTGCTTGCTCAATATACAGATTAAATAACATCGGGGATAGGCTACAACCCTGTGTTACCCCCTTCTGAACCACTGCTTCCCTTTTGTGTCCCTCAACCCTTATAACTGCCATCTGGTTTCTGTACAAATTGTAAATAGCCTTTTGCTCCCTGTATTTTACCCCTGCCACCTTCAGAATTTGAAAGAGAGTATTCCAGTCAACATTGTCAAAAGCTTTCTCTAAGTCTACAAATGCTAGAAACATAGGTTTGCCTTTCCTTAATCTATTTTCTAAGATATGTCGTAGGGTCAGTATTGCCTCACATGTTCCAATATTTCTTTGGAATCCAAACTGATCTTCCCCAAGGTCAGCCTCTACCAGTTTATCCATTCATCTGTAAACAATTCGCTTTAATATTTTACAGCCGTGACTTATTAAACTGATAGTTTGGTAATTTTCACATCTGTCAACACCTGCTTTCTTTGGGATTGGAATTATTATATTCTTCTTGAAGTCTGAGGGTATTTTGCCTGTCTCATACATCTTGCTCACTAGATGGTAGAGTTTTGTTAGGCATGACTCTCCCAAGGCTGTCATTAGTTCTAATGGAATGTTGTCTACGCCCGCGGCCTTGTTTCGACTTAGGTCTTTCAGTGCTCTGTCAAACTTTTCATGCAGTATCTTATCTCCTATTTCATCTTCATCTACATACTCTTCCATTTCTATAATATTCTCCTCAAGAACATTGCCCTTGTATAGACCCTCTATATACTCCTTCCACCTTTCTGCTTTCCCTTCTTTGCTTAGAACTGGGTTTCCATCTGAGATCTTGATATTCACACAAGTGAATCTCTTTTCTCCAAAGGTCTCTTTAATTTTCTTGTAGGTAGTATCTATCTTACCCCTAGTGGTATGCACCTCTACATCCTTACATTTCTCCTCTAGCCATCCCTGCTTAGCCATTTTGCACTTCCTGTCATCTCATTTTTGAGACATTTGTATTCATTTTTGCCTGCTTTATTTACTGCATTTTTATATTTTCTCCTTTCATCAATTAAATTCAATATCTCTTCTGTTACCCAAGGATTTCTATTAGCCCTCGTCTTTATACCTACTTGATCCTCTGCTACCTTCACTACTTCGTCTGTCAAAGCTATCCACTCTTCTTCTACTGTATTTCTTTCCCCCATTCCTGTCAATTGTTCCCTTATGCTCTCCCTGAAACTCTGTACAACCTCTGGTTTAGTCAGTTTATCCAGGTCCTATCTCCTCAAATTCTCACCTTTTTGCAGTTTCTTCAGTTTTAATCTACAGTTCATAACCAATAGATTGTGGTCAGAGTCTGCATCTGCCCCTGGAAATGTCTTACAATTTAAAACCTGGTTCCTGAATCTCTGTCTTACCATTATATTATCTATCTGATACTTTCTGGTATCTCCAGGCTGCTTCCATGTATACAAGCTTCTTTTATGATTCTTGAACCAAGTGTTAGTTATGATTAAGTTATGCTCTGTGCAAAATTCTACCAGGCAGCTTGCTCTTTCATTTCTTCCCCAGTCCATATTCACTTACTACGTTTCCTTCTCTCCCTTTTCCTACTATCGAATTCCAGTCACCCATGACTATTAAATTTTCGCCTCCCTTCACTATCTGAATAATTCCTTTTATCAAATCATGCACTTCATCAATCTCTTCATCTTCAGCATAGCTAGTTGGCTTATAAACTTGTATTACTGTGGTAGGCATGGGCTTCGTATCTATCTTGGCCACAATAACGTGTTCACTATGCTGTTTGTAGTAGCTTACCCGCATTCCTATTTTTCTATTCATTATCAAACCTACTCCTGCATTACCCTTATTTGATTTTGTATTTATAACCCTGTATTCACCTGACCAGAAGTCTTGTTTCACCTGCCACCGAACTTCACTAACTCCCACTATATCTAACTTTAACCTATCCATTTCCCTTTTTAAATTTTCTAACCTACCTTCCTAATTAAGGGATCTGACATTCCACGCTCTGATCCATAGAACGCCAGTTTTCTTTCTCCTGATAACAACATCCTCCTGAGTAGTCCCCTCCCAGAGATTCGAATGGGGGACTATTTTACCTCCAGAATATTTTACCCAAGAACACTTCATCATCATTTAACCATACAGTAAATCTGCATGCCCTCGGGAAAAATTATGGCTGTAGTTTCTCCTTGCTTTCAGCCGTTCGCAGTACCAGCACAGCAAGGCTGCTTTGGTTAGTGTTACAAGGCCAGGTCAGTCAATCATCCAGACTGATGCCCCTGCAACTACTGAAAAGGCTGCTGCTCCTCTTCAGGAACCACACGCTTGTCTGGCCTCTCAATAGATACCCCTCCGTTGTGGCTGCACCTACGGTACGGCTATCTGTGTCACTGAGGCACGCAAGCCTCCCCACCAATGGCAAGGTCCATGGTTCATGGTGGCAGGGGGGGCGGGGAGGGGGGGGGGGCAATCAGAAGGATGAACAAAAAATTGCAAGTTGAGTCACACAATTTTGACATTTTGTACTGTAGAATAGTTCTGCTTCTACAGCTTAGAACTTTATGTGGCGCTGCTTTAAAATTTTGAGAAAGCATTATCTTAATACCTTCTTTTAGTACATCAGCTCCAGAATGTAATGACGTGCTTGCATAAATTTATTTTTATTTCTATTAACAAGTTACGCTACTGTACATGTGGCATGTGTTTATCTCTCAATTGTACAAATTCCTGTCCTTCAGAGAAAACATTTGTCTACTCTTTACCAGATTTGAGTTTGGCTGCCTGTCTGGCACACAAAGTTAACTAGTCACAGGGAATTTGGAGGGTACATAGTTCTAAGATCAAGTAGATATGTGAGAATAGAACACCCCAATTAGAAATTATGTGCAAATGGTGGGTGCTATATCCTCCAGATGTTAGCATGGGAGCTACAAAATTGATAGGCAAGCCAGCTATAAAAAAAATGTGGTTCTTCCTTAATACTCGCCAAAACACATAACTTTCTGAACCCATCCACACTTGCAAACATTTACTAAATTTCAAGTAATCTTGAAATTGCTTTTAGCATTAGTAGACATCAGGACTCTTATCTTTGCCAAGACAGTCACAATGAGATCTTCCAATAACAATCCATTCTTGATATATATCTATTCCCATCAATTTCAGCAGCCAAGGACTCTTGCAAACATCTTGAGCTTTTTTTAATGAAATATTAGATATATGGCAGATGGGAAACAATGAAAACCACTTACAATGGTTTTTGGATGTAGCAGTAAAATATAAAGGTACTTTCTGACAAAGTGGGAGAAATTAAGAAATCTGGACGAGCATTCATGACATTACACATTATTTTTGACCAACACCAGTAGAAGAGACAGAAACAGATCTGATATGTGTGCGGTGAAACAGTGAATGCTTTGGTCGTGAATAAAGTGCTGCATTAGTTGGAGTATAGTACCAAGAATACATAACTGGTGAGAGTTATGATTGAGTTGTTAGGGGGATATGTATGATGGAGGGCAGAATGCAAAGGTTGTGAGTTTTGGATGCATCCATTGTAGAGGGCTTGATACTAAGAAGATGTGAGAGTTAGTACTGTGTCCACATGTGCTTGAATGAATGAAACCTAAGACATGGTTTTGAAGAGGACAGAAAAGGAAAGGAATTGAGTGGAGGGGAACCATAATGCAAGAAGGAATGGGAATATTGGGGTGGATCTAATTCAAATTGTGGAGGTAGATTTTGTGGTCTGAATATGACATATCTGAAGGGAAATTGGAGGTAACGTAGTTGTAAGCTTAATGGAATGTATGGATGGAGGTACAACAGTACACCATGATTAGAAATTATGTGGCAGTGGAGGGTGCTGCAAAATTCAGCAACTGTGACAATGATTCCAATGGACAGGTTTACCAGATCACACGATCAGCAGCACTCCATTCCATAGTTTCCCACTGAATGAGGTGCCCCATGCAACAAACACACACCCCAGTGACATGGTGTATCATGTGGCAGTGAGATCCAGCAGATTTGTGTGTTTGTGCTCTTAACATTCCTCAGTGAATGACTGGGACATGTAGGTTGTGGACATGGGTTCAGTTTGGTAGAGATCAGAGGAAACTTGGGGAGCAAGCAGAAAATTGGTATTGGTGAGACAATGCCACAGGGCACATCTGTGGGGAGAAATATATAAGAGTTAGTATTGTTAATTAAGATAGTGGATGTACAATGAAGAAAACTAGTATTCTATGACTACAACAACAAAAAGTCACAGTTGGATTTAGCCAACTCATGCATAAGTTTATGTGACACCATTTGAGAGGGACATGAAACTGAATTAATGTATAAGCTATGTCATCGATAAATCAGGTAGTATACTGATTCATTGGTAGGATACTGGGAAAATGCACACAGTCTCCATGGAGACTCTTATAAAACACTTATGCATCTCACATTAGAATATTACTCAAGAGCATGGGGCACATAACTAAAGAGCACTAACAAGGGATGTTTAACAAATGCAAAGAAGGACAGCATAAATTGTCATAGGTTCATTTGACTCATGAGAGAGCATTATTGAAATGCTTAAAGATATGAAATAGTAGGCACCTGAGGATAGAGGTTAATTGCCTCATAAAACATTACTTACAATGTTTCAGCAAATTTTGTTAGCAGAAGACTCCAGAGATATACTTCACTCCCTTATGAATAGCTTCTCAAAGAACTACAGAGATAAGCCTATACTAGTTACAGTATGCACAAAGACATTTAAGCTGTCATTCTTCCCACGCTCAATGTACAAGAATAACATGAAGGAATGTTAAAATGTGGTAAAATGGTAAATATGCTCTGCAATATGCTTCATAGTGGTTATTGGAGAATGTATGTAGAATAAAAAACACCTGGGTACAAAGGACGCAATGAAATGGGTAAAATTGATAGTATAGAAGAATATAATAATTCCAATCCCAAAGAAAGCAGGTGTTGACAGATGTGAAAATTACCAAACTATCAGTTTAATAAGTCACGGCTGTAAAATACTAAAGCGAATTCTTTACAGATGAATGGAAAAACGGGTAGAGGCTGACCTTGGGGAAGATCAGTTTGGATTCTGTAGAAATATGGGAACACGTGAAGCAATACTGACCCTACAACTTATCTTAGAAGAAAGATTAAGGAAAGGCAAACCTACGTTTCTAGTATTTGTAGACTTAGAGAAAGCTTTTGACAATGTTGACTGGAATACTCTCTTTCAAATTCTGAAGGTGGCAGGGGTAAAATACAGGGAGCAAAAGGCTATTTACAATTTTTACAGAAACCAGATGGCTGTTATAAGAGTCGAGGGACACGAAAGGTAAGCAGTGGTTGGGAAGGAAGTGAGACAGGGTTGTAGCCTCTCCCTGACATTATTCAATCTGTATATTGAGCAAGCAGTAAAGGAAACAAAAGAAAAATTCAGAGTAGGTATTAAAATCCATGGAGAAGAAATAAAAATTTGAGGTTCGCCAACGACATTGTAATTCTGTCAGAGACAGCAAAGGACTTGGAAGAGCAGTTGAACGGAATGGACAGTGCCTCGAAAGAAGGATATAAGATGAACATCAACAAAAGCTAAACGAAGATAATGGAATGTAGTCAAATTAAGTCAGGTGATGCTGCAGGAGTTATATTAGGAAATGAGACACTTAAAGTAGTAGATGAGTTTTGCTATTTGGGGATCAAAACAACTGATGATGGTCAAAGTAGAGAGGATATAAAATGTTGACTGGCAATTCAAAGGAAAGCATTTCTGAAGAAGAGAAATTTGTTAACTTCAAGTATAGATTTAAATGCCAGGAAGTCGTTTCTTTAAGTATTTGTATGGAGTGTAGCCATGTATGGAGGTGAAACATGGACGATAAATAGTTTAGACAAGAAGAGAATAGAAGCATTCAAAATGTGGCGCCACAGAAGAATGCTGAAGATTAGATGGGTAGATCACATAATCAATGAGGAGGTATTGAATAGAATTGGTGAGAAGAGGAGTTTGTGGCACAACTTGACTAGAAGAAGGGATTGGTTGGTAGGACATGTTCTGAGGCATCAAGGGATCACCAATTTAGTACTGGGTAAAAATCATAGAGGGAGAGATGAATACACTAAGCAGATTTAGAAGGATGTAGTTTGCAGTAGGTACTGGGAGGTGAAGAAGCTTGCACAGGATAGAGTAGCATGGAGAGCTACATCAAACCAGTCTCAGGACTGAAGATTACAACAACATGTATAGGTATCCATTATCGAAAGGACATGGGAATGCTATAATGGTTCTGTGCATTCCCAAGATCTAGAAAAAAATCATGGCAGATTTGCAGTTATTGCACTGATTCAATAGGAAATTGGTTATATACGGCAGGTGGTGCTTTATATAGTAGTTTAGACAGAAATTACACTGGTCAATAAGAATAGACTTAGACATGAGAGTGCTGTTACACTGGTCAATAAGAATAGACTTAGACATGAGCATGCTGTGGTGTGAGAGCTATTTCACCCCAGAGGGTCTTAGTAAACTGACCTGCTGCTATGGATCAGGTGCAAGTGTTAATGACGAGTACAACGGGACACATGGAGAAGTTTCAGTCTATATGGGTTAGGTAATCACAGGGGATTCAGTGATTATTGTGGATGTACATTTATGTTTGTGCAGGTGAATTGTATTTTTATTTTGAAAATCTAATGAAAGAGGAGATCCATGATGCAAGAATTGAGTGGGGTTTTGCCCAAATAGGGATGTATATCAAATGGCCAGTTGCAGCCACACATTGAGCTAATGAGAGTGGGTTGTTGGATTGTCTGTACAATTATGCATACAGGATAATAAGCACTGGAGATGTGAAAGATTGTAGGAGGATTTAATTGCAAGTCTAAAAAATTAAATTATCCTTGAAAGCTAAACTCATCAGGCATGACATTATGACCACTGACATGCTGTTGATATAAACCCATCCAGGCAATAGCAGTATCATCCACCGAGGAATTACTGCTAGTCAGGGACACCCACGGTGAATGTGAGCATGCTGTCCATGTGTAGAATTGGTGGAGGGGCATGATCTACCAGAGTTTGACCTGAAGCCATGGTATCAACATTTTAGAAACTGCACGACTTGATGTGTTTTCAAGGAACGTTGTGGTGAGCATCTTCAACACATGGTGAAAACAGGGCAAAACCACATACAGACATCGTGGAGTTGGGTGGCAGCCCGCCATTACAAATGTCTAAGATTGTAGGCTTGGTGCACTTGTAAAACAGGTAAGGGAGCAAACTGTGGAGGAACTAACACCAGACTTCAATTTTGGGGGTAGAGTACAAGATTGTTTGAACACACTGCATCAAACACTCCTAACAATGAATCTTTGCAGCAGATGACCGATGCATATACCAATGTTAGTACCATGACATTGGCAACTAAAACTGAAATGGACACATGACCATTGACACTGGGCATTGCACAGCATTGCATGGTTTGATCAATTCTGATGCCTTCTTCATCCTGCTGATGGGAGGGCATGAATCCACTGTCTTCCAGTGGAACAGCTCCCTGATACCGTATATGTGGAATGGAGACAAGCTGGCTGAAGCTTCATTATTCTCTGGGGAACATTCATGTGGAGGAGTCTATGTGCCCAGTGTAGCTCAAGAGAGACACCATGATTGTCAAGGAGTATCTTGAACTGGTTGCAGACCATGCATCCTGAAGGCAGTGGCATTTTTTCAACTAGATAATTTGCCATAGCACAAGTGCAGGTGTGCGATGGAGTGCTTCAAGTAAGACAGTTGTGAGTTCCAATTGAGGTGCTGGACCCCAGCTCACAAGATCTGAACCCAATCAAATACATCTGGGACCTAATTGAATGTGGTGTCAGAACTCATCACCCCTTCCCCATAATTTATGGGAGTTAAGTGATGTGTTTGCATGTGTGATGCCAACTACCCCCAGCAACTTACCAAGGCCTCATTGCTTCCATGCCATGATGCATCAATGCTGTTATCTGTGCCAAAGGTGGACATATCAGCTATTGGGGAGGGTCTCACAATGTTACAATTCATCATTGTATAATTATGCTACATACCACAATCTTCGTGTAACAGAGTATCTTTTAGGAAACTACAAATTTCTTTGAAACTAAGAAACTTCTTGAAACAAAAAAGATTCTTGGTCTAAGAGATATTGAACCAAAACACCAAAATGTATCTTATCGCAGATGTTCTGCTCTTCAGCCAGAAGAAAAAACAAAATCTTCCAAATCGAGTCAAATTATTTATAAATAAAGAAACACACTATAGAAGTTTTAAGTGGTGGAATAGTTCTGTTTCTACACCTTAGATCCTTATCTTACACAGCTTTTAAATTTTGGAAAGTATTATATTAGTGCTTCCATTTTAGTACATCAAGAGCAGACTATTTATTCCGTACAAGAAGATATATGGCAGCTGGGAAACAACAAAAACCATGTGCAGTGGTTTTTGGACATTCTGGCAAAATCTAAAGGAACTTTCTGAGAAAGTGTGAGAAATTAAGAAATCTAAATGAACATTCATGGAATTAATATTATTTCTGACCAAGACATGGAGAAGAGACAGAACCAGATCAGATGTGTGTGCCGTCAAACAGTGAATACTGTGGTGGTGAATTATGTTCTGCATCAGCTATAGTATAGCAGCAAGAATACATAACGGGTGAGAATTATGATTGAGTTGTTGGGGGATATGTACGTACAATACAGTCCAGAATGGAAAAGTTGTGATTTTTGATTGTGTCTGTTGTCAAGGGCTTGATTTTAAGGACATATGTGATTTAGTATTGTATGTACCAGTAGATGAATGAATGAAACCTAAGGTATGGTTTTGGAGAGGAAAGTCAGGGAAAGGAGTGGAAAGAACGGGAACCATAATACAAGAAGTAACGGGGATAGTAGCTTGAATCTATTTCAAATCTTGAAGGTAGATTTTGTGGTGTGAAAGTAGTGTATATGGAGGGGATTAGAGAGTACATAGTTGTAAGGTGAAGGGGATGTATGTATTCAAGTACAACAGTATACCACAATAAGAAACCATGTGGAAATTGTGGGTGCTGTAGCCATCAGTGACTGTCTTCCTAATGACCAAGTTTACCATATTATGCTATCAGCAGCACTCCATTCAATAGGTTTACACTGAAACCGGTGCCCTATCAACACACACACACACACCAGTGACATGGACTACCATGTTGCAGTGAGATACAGCAGATTTGTGTGTTCCTGCTCTTAACATTTTTCAGTGGATTACTTTGACATATAGGTTGTGCATATGGGATAAGTTTGTGTGAGATCAGAAGAAAATTTGAGGAGCAAGTGGAAGATTTGTATTGATGAGTGTATGCATTGTTGTAGAACGCATTTGGAAGTGAACCGAGCCTTAGAGCATACCTGTGGGGAGCGATGCCTGAGAGTTAGTATTGGTTATGAAGATATAGGATGGACAATGCAGAAAAGTAGTACCTTATGACAACAATAACAGTGAGATAAAGTTAGAATAAGTCAAGTCACACATATACTTTGTTGCAACAATTTCAAAGGGAAATGAAATGGAATGAATACATAAGTTAAGTGATACATAAATCAGGTAGCAGGTTTTGATTCTTTGGTAGGATACTTTAAAATGCAGTGAGTCTGCATGGAGAATACTATAAAACACTTATGCACCCATGTTAGACTGTTACTTAAGTGCGTGGGACACATAACCAAACAGCACTGACAAGGGATGTTCAGAATATGCAAAGAAGGGCAGCATAAACGGTCATAGGTTCATTTTACTCATGGGGGAGCATCACTGAAATGCTGAAAATCATGATTTAACAGGCACCTGAGGATAGGTGGCAACTGTCCCAGAAAACCTTTCTTATAATGTTTAACCAAGGAGAATAATATAGAGATATACTTTACCCCTTGTGTACAGCTCCTGAACAGATCACAGACACAAGATTAGACTAATTATAGTATGCATAGAGGCGTTTAACCTGTCATTCTTCTCACACTCAATATGCAATTACACACGAAGATACCACAATAGGTGGTACAATTGTAAATATCCTCTGCCATATGTTTCACACTGTTAGCAGAGTATGTATGTAGAATTAAAAACAACTGGGTAATGTATGCAGTGAAATGGGTAAAACTGATTGTACACGTATAAGCCTGCACTATGAAAAGAATGTGGGATGGCTGTATACGTTTCTATGCTTCCTTGATGTCAAGGTTAAAACATGCTAGATTTGTAGTTATTGCACTGATACAATAGGAGATTGGTTACATACTGCAGGTGGTACTTTATATAGTAGTTAAGACAGAAATTGCACTGATAAATAGGAACAGAGTTATGTATCTGTGTATTAGTGGATTCTTCTATCACTCTTTGACAAAATAATTTCACAATTGTCAAAGAAGTGCAAACTGTGGATGATTTCTGTAGAATAGTCACAATTTCTGTTCTCACTTATAAATTTTTTTAGAATTCTTTCACAAGAAAACACAGTTTTTTGCAAAGTCTCACAACTTTTGTGAAACTCAGATAAAAAGTGTGTTTCCTTACGTAGTGATTACAGTGTTCCTCTGATAATCCATATTCATGTAATTTAAAATAATTTATCTATTCACTGGGTGAGAAGGAATTCATCCCAGAGGGTGTTAGTAAACTTGCACCTTTACTGGGGATCAGGTACAGCTGTTAATGTCAGATACAGCATTAGACATGGAGAAGGTTCAGTCTATATGGGTTGGACAGTAACAGGGGATTCAAAGGTTATTGCTGATATAGGCACAGTGGGGAGATATTTCAGATGTCCAACTGCAACACCACACTAAACCAATGAGAGTGAGTTGTTGGGTTGTCTGTTCCACTATGCATACAGGGAAAGCTCTGATGATGTGAATGACTGAAGGAAAATTTAACTGTTAATGATGGTATGACACGATTATTGAAGGAAGATATGCACTGACATGGATTTAGCTGCCCACTAAAGATCTGTGTGATGACAAACCAGAACTGCGGGCCAATCCTGTGAATATTTTTGACAGATTTGGTTATTGATCTCAGGCCCATTGTTTTCCACTAATGTGGAAGCCCTGTCCATCTGCTCTAGTGTCTCAGATCTATCTGGATGTCAGGTCCCTTCTTGTATGACATAAAGTGGTGGATTTTGGTGATTTATTCATAGACCCATATGTGTAATGCATGTTTGACATGCAATACACCACAGGCATAAGATTTTATAAGTTACATTTATATACAGCCAAAAGTACATCGTACAGTGAAAGATTGTAGCCATTATTTTATTGCAGTACATTTCTGGATTTTGAGACTCATTAATTTACGTGATACTGAGAAGAAAATTGTGGCAGACAACAGCTGTTTGTGTGCAGTGTTGTCACATTTTGTATCACCCTGTTTTTAGATCTAAATAGCAAGCCAAATTGTAAATATGTTTCATTGCAGACCACAGAGGATGTTTTATTTCAGTAAAACATAACATGGTTTGTGCCAAAACATGCATTTTCTTGAAAATGGAAAGACAGATATCTTTAATAATTACAAGGCAAAAAAAAAAAAACTGACAACATTGGCATACAATAAAGAATTTAATTTAAAATGTTGTTTGTTATGTGTTATTACATTTGGGTCTGCAGTTGGAATACAATCTATAACTGCTTCAACCATCTCTCTGTATGTCCAATGTTTTACATTCTTGTTCATGTAATGTTCATGGGTCAAATTCTACAAACAAGGTATTATGTAAGTTTTTTTGTTGTGATCATAGGGCTCTTCCTTCATTTTGCTTGTAGCAACTAAAACTTGCTATCACATATAAATCACAGGAAAACCAATGGATTTTCTGAACATGACCTGTCACAGAAGCCTCCATGTATGTGCCCAGTGAGGGTGCTGGGATCACCAGTTCTGAGAACTGCAGGTAATGGCCTGCAAATCATGTCGCCGCTAACACAAATGTTTTACAAAATCTGTCATATTTATGTATAGTCCATTGCTAAAATCCAGTCAAGTGTGGCTAGTTTTTCTTTCATGTGATTAACACATATGGAAAATAAGAAACCTGTACTGCTTTTGTATAGTAATGGAAGTTCCTACATCTACATGTATTCTTGGGAAGTCATCTTATATGTTTTGCAGAGGGTATTTCACATCTCCTTTTCCTGTTGCATTCATGAATGGTGCCTGTGAAGAACAACTCTCAGTATGTCTCTATACATACTTAAATGTATATAACCTTGATCACATTTCACAAGATCAAGAGAGGGAAGAAGCAATAGTGTGCATGTTTAACAAATTTTTGTGGATGTATGAGAGGTGTAGGGGACTATACTAAAATGTTGAGACAGTTAAAAAGGGAATGCACCTGTTTATAAGAATATGTACCTTAGAAGTTGATTTATAACACAGAGTCAACAGTTTAACAACCTCCTTTGTTATGCACAATTGGATGGCTATTAATTGTAATAAATGTTCATGGAGTAAAAATATTGGCTGAGTTCTTGTGGTAGTTTTAAAGAAAAAATACTCATCTTGTTTTTTAAGGATCTCCTTCAATTCGTTGCTTGAATTTCTTCTATTTGGAACCAAGATTCTTTTGTTGGTCTGGAAACCCTATAGTTGATGTGTTTCTTGAAATGACATAGACGACAAACTGATTTGCATGTAATTTTCATTTTTAATAGTCCTAAATGACTTGCTGTCATCAATTACAACGTTCACTCTGCGAAATACATCCCATTTGTATGCAACTCCAGAAGAACTTTACATCTCTCCTGCCCTCCCTCCAGACAACATACAACCAAATGGCACCCAGTTAGCATCAATCCAAAGTACATCAGTAAAGATATATTCATACTAAGATCGAAACACAGAAAATTAAATCGAAAATAATTGACAGAAAATGAAATTCACTCACCAGCACAACAGAGCAATTATGGTAATAAATATTCACATGACCAAAAATTTATGTTTTTGAAGTTTAGTAATTTTATGAATTTTTTTCGCCCAGAGGGGTTAATTGTGTTAGCACAACATATTATACAGTCAGAGTTTAAAATAGTTCTGATAAAATCAAAATCAGGATAAGATCATAGATTTGAAAACATACATGGTCCAAACTGCTTATTGCACGTTACACACACCACCAAGAGTTTCGCTCACATTCCACGCTGAGGGAAAGTCTTGCAGGTGTGCACAATGTTCACAAATTTGAAAAGTAGAACATGCAGTAAAACAAGTGTTTACGAAATATCATCATAGGTATCTGTGGCCTGAATAGTTGAAAGCTGTTAAAAGAATGTGCCTGGTGTGTGCTGAATTTGGAGGGTGGTGTCCAATGGTTCTTCATACTGCTGATGGTCCTGATGATCTTTTATGAGTTGACACAGCTCCCAGTGTATTTCCTACAACATTTCACAGTGTATCAGCTTCAGAAACCAAAGTTTCCTAATCACACATTGAAACATATCATGAGAAAAACGCAAGATAAAAAAGGCTCTCAGAATCTGAATTGCGAAAAAAAAGAAAAAGAAAAAGAACAGTAATGTTAAAATTACTTCTTAACTTACTTGAAGTTAACTGAAAAGAATACTTGGCAAGCCCTTAAGCAAAAGCAAATACTAACTCAACTTGAATATTGTAGATTACCATACCAATTTCACTACTGAAAAATGCGATACCATATCTTAGAAGCAGGTCCTCTGTTCCTTTTTGGCACTACCATGGCTTATAATACCTTTTTACATTGTCAATAGTTCATTAAATACTGTGCACAGCATAGACACTACTAAAACGTCAAAGCATCTGATAAATTCTGTGTACTACATATGCACTACACAGTTCCAGGATGCTAGATCATTACTATAGTAGTTCAGACATAAGTCCGGTGGGCTGATATGGCACAACTTCAATTGGGGACACTATATGGTAAAATATATCACATAACTAAAAGTTCTTTATGACGATTTAAGTTCAAGTCCAGTTGAGGATACCATGTAGTGTGTTTAAACACACAGCCAAGTTCACTATCAATTTGTTCAACTTATGGGTTAGGATACTATACAACATCAATGAAATAACATACTTATAAGCACTACGGTGAATGTTCATAGAAGCATGTCATGTAACTAACACTTAAAGCACAGAAATGAAAATGTCCGTCCCAGATCATAGGGTTGTCTGCAATTTACATACCATTTTTGGTAGAAAATTCACTTAAAACTAGATAGAATTGGAAAATATCCACTTATGTAATACACAAAAATTTATACTGTACATAGAATTTTGGAAAGCAAGTGCCCACAGATTTCAATATCTCTCCTTATATCTTTTACACACTTCAGTGAAAATAGGATTGATTTTTTCCAGAGTTCTGTGTCATAGACATCTACATAAAATTGCATGGTGCCTTCTGCTCTGTTTACAAGTAGTTAAAAGATAAAGAATAGTATACATATATTACTAGTTATCAGACAGTATCTTCAAGATATTTACAAAATGATAAAATGTTATGCAGGGTTTATGGGGTGTGGGTATAGTATTCAGTGGTAAAGTAGTCTTTTTACATGTTAGTATCTTTCAAGAATCACCCCCATACTCATAGCTGGTTACATAAATAACAAAACATTGAAGAAAATATGTAATAGCACTAAGATATTTAGAAGTCATTGTGTGGAATATGGTTGTGTTGAAACATTTAAAAACTAGAATTTCTGTACAGAGAAATGTTGATCATTACATGTTTCATAAAGACACTGTATGGTTGTAACACTTGGTGCACATCAAGTATGAGACAAATTCATTATAAAGTCTCCCATCTGGGGTAAAATGGTTCAAAACTTAGTATATCTCATCATGTTTTCAGAAAAGTAAGAAAATAGTCCCCACCTCTCATTATATTTCTAGAAACAGTAGTAAAACAGATATATGTATCAAGTGTAGAGTCTGATACAGTAAGTAGTTCAATTCACATAGCCTTTTTGAGTACTGAATACATCAACCATCAAGTGTTCAGATGTGATATCCTGACTTACCTTATATGATTCAGTGTAAGCCTAAAAAATTTCATAAGTTCAGAAATAAACAGTTTTCACATCTCATTAGCTTTTAACAGTGTACAAGTATGTAGTGGTGTATAGATACTGTTGTTAATTCACTAAAAATGTTCTCCAGTTTATTTCCTATTTTCAAGTGTCATGTTCTTCACATCAATTACCAACAAAATGCTTATTCACTTTTCAGTGTACAGGTTATTTACATGTTGCCTAATTACAAAAGATGTCACGCTTCATGTAGAATCAACCTTTCTGCATAAACTCAGTATTTACTTGCGTCTGTTACTTCAAATCAAGTTGCATTACAAACCTTGCTGACTATGTGTGTCTTTCATAAACTTTCTCCACAGGAAGAAAAGACAGGTTCCCTAGCCAGTCCCTACCTAACATCATTCTCCTCATTACATCAGTACTACATCAATACTTCATTAAATACATAAAATATCTCCTCAGTTCATCAGCATAACAACTCCACTTCATATCCTCATAATATCACCTTATTACTCCACTAAATACACCATAATAATAATCACCTAAGAAAAATCACCTTCCTCATATTACACAATAAATCAAATAACACCATATAGCAGCAGACCTCACAACTTGTATAGCTTTTCTCTAACAATAGAAACAGACATTACACTATTTACATGTTTTATTACTTTCCTGTATTTAATCATTGCATTGCCAGTACGCTTTACTATATATAATTGTTGTGTACATAGTTCCGCGTAGTCAGCGCATACACAACTTTCCCACTAGAGCACTCCCCGCTAAGCACAACAGCGCAGGCACAGCGCTCGTCCATCTCGACACAACGAGATGGCTCTGTCTTAGAGACGGACCAAATTCTGCTTCCGCCAATCCACATATTAATATGTCACGCAGCCAATGAGATTGCTGCTAACGTAGAACCTTTTCTCCTCATGGATCACACTCGCGCAGTGATACCTGAATGCTCGAGGTATTATAACAAGTGTACAGACCTCCGATTAGTCAGTCTGCATTAGTCTGCATTTGTCTGCACCAGTCTGTAACAGTCTGCATTAGTCTGTAGTCAAGTTTCAGTCTGCGCTTAATAAGATTACCATATTCCTGTACATAGCCATGAAGAGAAATGTATAGACACTTTGTCAAGTATCAGAGATATGTGAGAATAAGATTAACATCCCAAGACCAAAGGAACTTGAGATTTCCAATTGTAAACAGCATCCAGAATCAAGTTACGTTATATCTATGATTGTTATTATTTTAATAAATGTGTGTGAAAATTAATCAAGTTCAGTTTAAAGTTGGTCACCATCAATCTGCTACTCTAATCGTGCAAGTGGCATTTCTATCATCTGACCTAATGGCAGAAGATAAACACGCCACGAGAAGACCACGAGACATATTGCTGACACTCGCCTACTTCGTTAGAATGACAAGTCAAATAATATGATGGTGTGTGTACCAAAGGTCTTACAGTACGCACCCCACAATAATCATATTACTTCAACTTAAGAGTCAGAAAGGTAACACTCCCTACAATCACTTCATTAATTTCAAACACACTTCACTAGGCAACTGTACTTTCACTTTTTACACTACACAAACACTTTGCAAGCTAGTGCATAACACTAAATATCTTAGGTGCACTCTTCTGCTAATAGCTATATACACACACCAAAAAAAGTTTTGCATCACCTCACTTCCGAGAGTCCCAGAACCTGTACAGAAAATTGGAATAGAGGTCAACATGAACATCATTTCCTCCCTTTTTATTGCTTATGAAAACCGCACATTTCATGTTGTACCACAATACAATGAGACCTTCAGAGGTGGTGGTCCAGATTTCTGTACATATCAGTACTTCTAATATCCAGTAGCACATCCTCTTTCATTGATGCATGCCTGTATTCATTGTGGCATACTATTCACAAGTTCATCAAGGCCTGCTGGTCCACATTGTCCCACTCCTCAATGGCGATTTGGCATAGATCCCTCAGAATGGATGGTGGATCACATCATCCACAAATAGCCATTTTCAATCTATCCTGGGCATATTCAATAAGGTTCATGTCTGGAGAACATGCTGCCCATTCTAGTCAAGTGATGTTGTTATCTTGAAGGAAGCTATTCACAAGATGTGCATGACGGGGGCGCAAATTGTCATCCATTAAGACCAATATACTGCTGATATGGTTGCACTATCAGTCGGAGGATGGCATTCATGTATTGCACAGCCATTATGGTACCTTCCATGACCACCAGCAGCGTACATCAGCCCCACATAATGCCACCCCAAAACAGCAGAGAAACCACACCTTGCTGCACTTGCTGGACAGAATGTCTAAGGTGTTCAGCCTGATTGGGTTGCCTCCAAACACATCTCTGATGATTGTCTGGTTGAAGGCATATGCAACACTAATCAACGAAGAGAACATGATGCCAATTCTGAGTGGTCCATTCACCATGTTGTTGAGCCCATCTGTACTGTGCTGCATGATGTCATGATGGTAAAGATTGACATTGCCACTGATATCAGGAGTAAAGTTGGGCATCATGCAGCCTATTGCGCACAGTATTGAGTCATAACACAATGTCCTGTGGCTGCACAGAAAGTATTATTCAACATGGTGGCATTGCTGTCAGGGTTCCTCCAAACCATAATCCATAGGTGGCGGTCATCCACTGCAGTAGTAGCCCTTGGGCAGCCTGAGCGAGGCATGTCATTGACAGTTCCTGTCTCTCTGTAACTCTTCCATGTGTGAACAATCATGCAGACATGATCAAACCATGGTATTAACTGTCTAGGCAATGTTGAACTACAGACAACACGAACTGTGTACCTCCTTCCTTGTGGAATGACTGGAAGCAATCAGCTGTCAGACCCCCTCCGTCTAATAGGCACTGCTCATACATGGTTGTTTACATATTTGGGTGGGTTTAGTGACATCTCTGAACAGTCAAAGGGACTGTATCTGTGATACAATATCCACAGTCAACATCGTCTTAAGGAGTTATGGGAACCAGGGTGATGCAGAACTTTTTTGGATGTGTGTACATATATCCCATATACTCCCTCAAAATTTACCAAAAATTGTGGGTACGCTCTGAACTAATCTCATTACTCCTGCTGTTATACAACCTTTTACAATTACATCTTTACTGATTACTCAGGGTCTTCAACATAATTAAACATACTTGTATGTTTTCTAAAATTCCATTACCTTACCTTTTTGGTAGAGTCGGAAAAACCTCTTTTCTCTTTTTCTCTCTCTCTCTCTCTCTCTCTCTCTCTTTTTTTTTTTTTTTTTTTTTTTTTTTTGCCCCCCCATCATGACAATTTCTAAGATTATTTGGATTCCTGTCATTCCTCCCCTGGGCATTGTTGTTATGTCGTTGGTTAACATTGTCATTATTATTGAAACTTCCTGGCAGATTAAAACTGTATGCCCGACCGAGACTCGAACTCGGGACCTTTGCCTTTCGCGGGTAAGTGCTCTACCATCTGAGCTACCGAAGCACGACTCACGCCCGGTCCTCACAGCTTTACTTCTGCCAGTATCTCGTCTCCTACCTTCCAAACTTTACAGAAGCTCTCCTGCGAAACTTGCAGAACTAGCACTCCTGAAAGAAAGGATATTGCGGAGACATGGCTTAGCCACAGCCTGGGGGATGTTTCCAGAATGAGATTTTCACTCTGTAGCGGAGTGTGCGCTGATATGAAACTTCCTGGCAGATTAAAACTGTGTGCCCGACCGAGACTCGAACTCGGGACCTTTGCCTTTCGCGGGCAAGTGCTCTACCATCTGAGCTACCAAAGCACGACTCAAGTAAAGCTGTGAGGACCGGGCGTGAGTCGTGCTTCGGTAGCTCAGATGGTAGAGCACTTGCCCGCGAAAGGCAAAGGTCCCGAGTTCGAGTCTCGGTCGGGCACACAGTTTTAATCTGCCAGGAAGTTTCATATCAGCGCACACTCCGCTGCAGAGTGAATATCTCATTCAGGTCATTATTATTATTATTTCTATTATGATTGTGGTTACTCCAGTTTGGCCTCCTGAAATCAGTACTATGTTGGCCAAATCCAATATATGCCCGTCCAACTTTTCTACATATTTTAGGAATTGGTCTACAGAATTATATGACCCATAAACTAATCCCATTTGAATTCTTTCTGGTAGCCTGCTCTTAAGTTCATCTATTTGAGTCAATTCCTCAAAAGATTGGTCTATGTGTACAAGTTTCATGATCTGCTCTTTGCAAAACTCTTTCATACCCCCCTCTCTGCTCCCTGTTAATTAGACCATTTAAAAACTCACTCTTTATTCTTGCCTGTTCAGTGTGAGAACTTTTTCAAGAAACACTTTTCAAATTCATCTGTGGATAAATTGCTACAGTCAATTTGGTTGGCCCATGACAAGGCTTCGCTTTGTAATGATATTTTAATAAACTTCATTTTTAACTCATCATTCATACCGGTGAGAAAACTATCATGGCAATGTTGTATAAAATCAACTGGATGAAAATGCTTGTCACCAGGGAAACACTTTAGTGGCATAGTAGGATAGCTTGGGTGTCCTTCATTGCAGAATGTTTTTACATAAGCCCCATCTTGTAACTGTTGTACTTGTATTTTATTATAGTGAGATCACTATGTAAGTCTGACACATTTGAGTCTGTTATCTCATCTATCTTCTGAACTTTTTCACCTAAATATGAGGCAACACTGTCTATTTTTTTCATTTAGCTTATTTATAAAGATTGCAGCTTGTTTACTAATGTCTCCAACAGCATCTTTACATCTAACTTCAACAGCACCTATCTCAGATTTCAGATTCTTGTCTACTTCCCCTATTTTTTGTCTCTAAAGATTGTATTTTGGACTCTGAAGCCCATACCTTCCCCTCTACTTTTCACATGTTCATCTATAGCTTTCACTTGAGAAAATGCAGCAACTAAGCCTTTTTTAATTTGAGCATTAAACTTTGAGACTACAGACTTTTCAAGTTTTTCACAAATTTTTTTGATTCATGACAGTTTTTTTTTTTTTTTTTTGAGTTTTACACTATTTTTCCCATTGATGACAGTTTTTCCAACTTTTTCACTGTTTTTTCAAGTTTTTCACTATTTTTTCCATGGATGAGATTAATGCAGTAAACATGTCTTGTAAATTTAACTGTTTGGGTTTTTCACTCAACATTGTTTCACTTATGTGTGACTGTACTTGTTTCTCATGGTTTGGGCTTGTATTTAACACGCTACTGTCTAAAAATCCTGAGTCTGCACTGATTTTGTGTAACTGTTTTGGTTGACTATTCTCTGATACATCCTGAAACATGTCTTTATTGGCTATGTCTTGTTTAAAGTCACTAGTTGAAGCTAGTAGGTTCAGCATATTTATTTCATTGTTCTGACCATGATCCATTTTTCGTAAATTTGCTCTTGAACTATCAATGCAAAGAAAACAGCCAAAATGTTCACACAAGTCTGCATTGAAAAAATACAAAAATAAATGTTTTAATAGGTAATTAGCTTATTCTTGTCCTGGATTCAGTAGGTGGTGTCAACTTTGGTAATAACACTTCAACCTTTTACAACCATGTATGTTCATAGTGTTGCATCATTCCAAAACTTCTCCACATGTACTCTGTCAAACTATATTTGGTTTAAAATCATTCAACTTTGTAACACAGTTATATGCTTCTTGGTCACTTGAAACATAAACACTGTGAAAAATCCAAATGTACAAGAATCTTTGTCACAATGGCACCACTTTAACGACCTCCTTTGTTATGCACAATTGAATGGCTATTAATTGTAATAAATGTTCATGAAATAAACATATTGGCCAAGTCTAGCAGTAGTTTTAAAGAAAAATTACTCATCTTGTTTTTTAAGGATCTCCTTCAATCCATTGCTTGAATTTCTTCTGTCTGGAACCAAGATTCTCTTGTAGGTTGGAAACCCTACAGGTTGATGTGTTTCTTCAAATAACAGAGGTGACAAACTGATTTGTATGTAATTTCTATTTTTAATAGTCCTAGATGCCTTGCTGCAATCAATTACAATGTTCACTCCGCAAAATGCATCCCATTTGTACGCAACTCCAAAAAAAGTATACATTTCTCCTTCCTTCCTGCCAGAGAACATACAACCAACTGGAATCCAGTTAACATCAATCCAAAGTACATTGGTTAAGATATATTTGTACTAAGATCGAAACTTACAACATGAAATCGAAAATAATTGACAGAAAATGAAATTCACTCAACAGCACAATAGAACAATTATGGTAATATATATTCACATAAACAAATATTTATGTTTTTTAGTACTGTAATTTTAGGAAATTTGTTATTTTTTTATCACAGGGATTAATTGCGTTAGCAACACATGTTATACAGTCAGAGTTTAAAACATTTCAGATAAGAATGAGATGGCATATGAGTATGTGGGGCAGGGGAGGGGGGGACCCAGACAGATGAGCTGGGAGAAAAGGGGAAGTCGATGGAGGGGGAGAGCACAGAAAAATGGGGGAGGGGGGCAGGGTGGACATGAGAAAGGAGTGAAGAAGACAGTGAAAGAAAAAGAACTCGGGGGGGGGGGGGGGGAGGGGGGGAGAAAATGGAGTCAAGGAGTGGGTAGTTGGAGAAAAAAAGCAGGACAGAAAGGGGGGAGAGGGAGCCCGGGAAAAGGACAGAGGGAGGGAGGGGGAGGTGAGGATCAGAGTTGATAGGAGGGATACATGGAGGGAACGAGGGCATCATCTGGGAGGGGGAGTTGATGGAAGCTACCTCGGGAAAGAAGATGAAGGGTGTACAGGTGGAGGGTAGGGGCGGGGGGACAACAGTGAAGGCACAGCAGGGGCTGGGGGTTGGAGAAGAGGAGCAACCAGGGGATGAAGAGGATTAAATCAGCAGGAGGTGTAGAGGATGCAGACATATTCGAGGAAAAGGAGCTGATGGGGAGATGGGGGAAAGGAATCAGGTCATAGAGGATCTGCATGGGGGACAGGAGGTGTATACAGAAGGCGAGGTGGAGTGCATGGTGCTCGAGGATTTGGAGGGACTTATAGAATCGGGGGGGGGGGGGGGGAGGGGGGGAGGAGGTGAGGGGTGGATATCCGCAGGACTGGCATAACAGAGGATGGGACGGATTAAGGATTTGTAGATGAGGAGGATGGTAGAGGGGTTCAACCCCCATGTCTGACCAGAGAGGAGTTTAGTGAGTCAGAGGCGGTTGTGGACTTTGGATTGGATAGAGCAGAGATGAGGGATCCAGGTGAGGTGACGGTCGATGGTGAGGCCACGGTAGGTGAGGGTGGGGGAGAGGCGGACAAGACGGGTGCAGATGGTAAGGGAAAATCAAAGAGCTGGAACGAGCGAGTGGTATGACATACGACGATTGCCTGGGTCTTGAAAGGATTGATTTTCAGGACCCACTGAAAAAACACAGTTGGCAATTCGTAGAATGCAAAAAAGACACTGAAGTCACACACACAGGTTAAAAGTTGGCCACAGTATTAAATACACTCCAGAATAACACACTTTAAACCCGCTTGGAGCACACACGATGAAGAATAAAACTGCCGGGTGGGATTTGCCAAGGGAGGGGCCAGAGAGGATGGAAAAGGAGGGGAGAGCAAAGTGCAGCAGCGGAGGTGGCAGGATGAAAAGAATAGGGGCATCAGTGGGTGCACCAAGAGGCAGGAGACAGGTGGGGCAGGAGATGAATAGGGAAGACAAGGCAGGAGGGAATGCAGAGACACTGAAGGGGAGCACAAAAGAGGGAGGGGGAGTAGGAGGGGAAAGCCACTCATGAGAATGGAGGGGGAGGAGAGGGAGTCCTGGAGTTCTGAGGAGGGGGCAGGAGGAAGGTGGGGTTAGAGTTGGTAGGAAGGGTAGATGTCAGGGCAAAGCTCATCATCCAGGAGGGGTAGATGGTGGAAGTTGCGTAGGGAAAGGAGGTGGAGGGTGTGGAGATGGAGAGAGGGTGGGACACAACGGTAAAGGTGCAGCAACAGGCTGGGGGTGGAGAGGAAGGGAGACACCAGGGGGTGAGGGGGATCAAGGCTGCAGACAATATATAGTGTGTGGATGTGTTCAAGGAAAAGGAGAAGGCGGGGAAAGGGGATGAGGTCATAGAGGATGTGCGTGGGGGATGGAAGGCGGATTTGGAAGGCAAGGCGAAGTGCATGGCATTCGAGGATTTGGAGGGATTTATAGAACCTGGGAGGGGCCGAAATCCAAGCAACACTGGCATAACAGAGGATGGGGCGGATCAAGGATTTGTAGGTGTGAAGGATGGTGGAAGGATGCAGACCCATGTCTGGCCAGACAGGACTTTGAGGAGGCAGAGTCTGTTGTGAGCTTTGTGTTGGATGGTAAGGAGATGGGGAGTCCAGGTGAGGTGGCGGTCGAGGGTGAGGCCAAGGTATGTGAGCATAGGAGTAAGGTGGAGAGGACGGCCATAAATGGTGAGGTAGAAATCGTGAAGATGGAATGAGCGGGTGGTGCGGCCTATGATAATCACCTGGGTCTTGGAGGGTTAATACAGAGGAACCACTGGTTGCACCAAGTGGTAAATTGGTCAAGGTGGGTTTGGAGGGTAGTATGTTGGGACTGTTGAAGAGTAGGATAAAGGGCTAGGAAGGCGGTGTCATCAGCAAATTGGAGGAGATGAACAGGCGGGGGAGGTTTGGGCATATTGGCAGTGTACAGGATACAGAGGAAAGGGGAAAGGACGGAGCCTTGGGACATGCCGGCAGAGGGATAGAAGGTGCAGGAATTGGCGTTATGGATGGTAACATAGGAGGGGAATGAGCACTTCTTTTCTTTT
Source organism: Schistocerca nitens (assembly GCF_023898315.1). Lineage (NCBI taxonomy): Eukaryota > Metazoa > Arthropoda > Insecta > Orthoptera > Acrididae > Schistocerca > Schistocerca nitens. The sequence goes on along the minus strand of NC_064616.1, from coordinate 614,317,645 downwards.
TCTTTATTGTTATTTTGTTACCTTTACAATAAAGGTAGGCCGGCTGTGGCCTATCTATGCCGCTCTTTGGCCATAGAAAACACATACAGTAAACAGAAAGACAGGAAAACAAACAAACATGGTGGATAAAAATGGGAGACTGACATAGTAAAATAAATGAAGCCGTTCACTGGCGTACTGTTTTTCATAAAAACGTGAACACGTTGACGGAGGAGCACAAACGGAGAGACACTGAAGCGCCAACGCGAAGACAAACATGAGCACTGGCGACGATCTCTGGTGCACGAAGATGCACCATTCACACGAAAAAGCTGGGAGCCTGCCAGAGGGAAGAGGTGAGGGTACGAGGGAGAGGGGGGTTGATGCCAGTGGGAGATGAGAAGGGAGGGAGAGGGGAGAGGGTAGGGGGGGATGTGTAGAAGCCTGGGGAGGGGGGAGCAAGAGAGGAGGGAGAGAAGGGAAGAGGGTGTCCTGGAGGAAAAACACAGGGGGAGGAAGAGGAGGATCAAAGTTGGTAGGAGGGGTAGATGGAGGGGATGAGGGCATCATCAGGGAGGAGGAGTTGGCAGAAGCCACCTTGGGCAAGGGTACGGAGTGTGGAGAGATGGACAGCGGATGGGATGTGGGAGTACAGGGGTGGCAGCGGATGGGGGTGGGAAAGGATGGGAGAGATGAGTGGGTGAAGGGGATTAAGTTTGTGGGAGGTGTAAAGGATCCTTATTCATTTGAGGAAATGGAAGAGGTGTGGGAGCGGAATTAACTCATAGAGGATCAGCGTGGGGGTGGGGAGGCGGATTCGATAGGTGAGGCGGAGTGCATGGTGTTTCAGGATTTGAAGGGATTTGTAGAAGGTAGGAGGGGCGGCGATCCAGGCGGGATGGGCATAACAGAGGACAGGGTGGATGAGGGATTTATAAGTGTGGAGGACAGTGGAGGGGTCCAGACCTCATGTGCGGCCAGAAAGCAGCTTGAGGAGGTGCAGTCAGGAGCGTGCCTTGGCTTGGATCGTCCAGAGATGGGGGGTCCAGGAGAGGCGACAGTCAAGGGTGATCCCAGCGTACTTAAGGGTGGAGGTGAGGTTGATAGAATGGCTGTACGTAGTGAGATAGAAATCGAGGAGATGGAAAGAAGGGATGGTTTTGCCTACAATGATTGCCTGGCTCTTGGAAGGATTGACCTTGAGCAGCCACTAGTTACACCAAGTGGTGAACCGGTCAAGATGGAATTGTAGAAGGTTGCAGGGTGGGGGTGAGGGCAAGGAAGGTGGTGTCACCGGCCTACTGGAAAAGGTGTAAGGGAGGTGAAAGTGGTGGTATGTCTGCCGTGTAAAGAAGGTAGAGAAGACAGGAGAGGACAGAACCTCGGGGCACACCGGCGGAGGGGTAGAAGGTGTAGGAATCCATGTTATGGATAGTGACATAGGAAGGATGGTGGGAAAGAAAGTATTTAATCAGGCGGTCATAGTTAACAGGAAGGGTGAAGGTTTTCAGCTTGAGGAGCAGACTGGACCGCCATACACGGTCGTAGGCACGTTCAAGGTCGAGGGAGAGGAATATGGTGGAGCGATGGGAGTTGAGTTGTTCGGAGAGGAGGTGAGTGAGGTGAAGGAGAAGGTCATCGGCAGAGAAGGACAGCCAAAAGTCACATTGGGTAGCAGGAAGGAGTCGGTGCTGGTGAAGATGCTGGTGGATGCATCAGGTGAGGATGGATTCTAGGACCTTGCTGAGGACCGAGGTAAGGCTGATGGGATGGTAGGATGAGACAGCAGATGGCGGTTTGTCGGCTTTGAGGAACATCAAGATCCAGGTTTTTCACAGGTCAGCGTACAAGCTAGTGGACAATCCCACTTTATATAGTCTGCCCAGGGTGGAGAGGAAGGAGGTGGGAGCTTCACGGAGGTGACGATAGGTAACATGGTTGGTTGGTTGTTTTGGGGAAGGAGACCAGACAGCGTGGTCATCGGTCTCATCGGATTAGGGAAGGATGGGGAAGGAAGTCGGCCCTGCCCTTTCAGAGGAACCATCCCGGCATTTGCCTGGAGTGATTTAGGGAAATCACGGAAAACCTAAATCAGGATGGCCGGACGCGGGATTGAACCGTCGTCCTCCCGAATGCGAGTCCAGTGTCTAACCACTGCGCCACCTCGCTCGGTCTAGGTAACATGGTCATGACCGGGAGCGGTGTTGTGTTTCGTGAGGAGTGTAGATATGATATCTTGAGTAGTGATCAGGGCATTGAGTCCAGCATGTGTAATGTTGTCCAAATACTGGAAGCCAGGAGTGAGTGGAAGTGCAGAGGTGTCAGTTTGATCGCAGACATCAGGGAAGAGGGAGTAATGAAACTGGTGATTGTCAGGGAGGGTAAAGATATTGGAGAGGTAAAAAATCAAAATGGTTGGCCTTACTAAGGTTACCAGGAAAGGGGTGGTCATCCTGAAGGGTAGTAGGGGGTGGGGTTAGCACTTCTTTTTTTCTTCTTTTTTCTTTATTGAATTTCGATTCCGCCCGAAGGGGCGGGCTGGCAGCAGCTTAGTATGCCGCTCTTCAGCCTACAGACTTTGTTTTAAAAAGATGAAGAGAATAAATAATAAAAACAGGCAATAAAATCGGAGACTTAAAGAGTAACATGGCAAAAAAATCGTGGAACTTAAAACATAGAACAAAGGGATGATGATGCGAATAAAATACATACGAAGCAGACAGGTAAAATAATAGGCAGACAATTAAAAAAGCACGGCAACAGACTGGTTTCTGTTCACAAAAGACATAAAATTCACACCCAGTGACAGCATGGTTTCTGTTCACAACACTAGAGAGACGAACAACACTGCACATTCCTGGAACACTGCACTAAAAGGTTGGCAAATGTGACATACCACAGCCAAGAGCAGGTGGGGGGAAACTGGACAGACGATGGGAAAATAAAAAAGGGGGGAAGGAGAGGAAAAGCGAAGGGGGGGGGGAGGGAGGAAAGGAGCTGATGGGGGATGGGGACCCATAAGAGGGGTGAGGGTGCTGGGCAGACACAACAGTAAGTGAGGAAGGCAGAGGAGGAGAATACAAAATGATTCGGGGGGAGAAGGGAGGTAGGGAGAGGTTTGGTGAGAAGAAAACAGGATGGAAGGGGGGGGGAGAGGGAGCCCAGGGAAAGGACGGAGGAAAGGTGGGGGGGGTGAGGATCAGAGTTGATAGGAGAGATAGATGGAGGGAGAGAGGGCATCATTCAGGAGGGGGAGTTGATGGAAGCCACCTTGGGAAAGGGTTAAGGTTGTAGAGATGGAGGGTAGGGCGGACACAACAGTGAAGGCATGGCAGGGGGCGGGGACGGGAAAGGAGAGGAGCAACCAAGAGGTGAGGGGGATCAAGGCAGCGGGAGGTGTAGAGTATGCGGATATGTTCGAGGAATAGGAGCAGATGGGGGAAAGGAATGAGGTCATAGAGGATCCGCGTGGGGGACGGGAGGCGTGGAGGCGTATACAGAAGGCGTGGCGGAGTGTATGACGCTCAAGGATCTGGAGGGGCTTATAGAATTTGGGGGGGGGGGGGGGGGTAGGGGGGCAGATATCCAGGTGGGACTGGCATAACAGAGGATGGGATGGATTATGGATTTGTAGGTGTGGAGGATGGTGGAGGCCTGCAACCCCCATGTCCGGCCAGAGAGGAGTTTGAGGAGTCAGAGGCAATTGTGGGCTTTGGACTGGATGGAGCAGAGATGAGGGATCCAGGTGAGGTGACGGTCAATGGTGAGGCCAAGGTAGGTGAGAGTGGGGGAGAGGCGGACAGGACGGGTGCAGACGGTAAAGGAGAAATACAGGAGCTGGAAGGAGCGAGTGGTACGACCTACGATGATTGCCTGGGCCTTGGAAGGATTGTTTGTCAGGAGCCACTGGTTACACCATGCAGCAAAAAGGTCAAGGTGATTCTGGAGAAGGCGTTGTGACCGTTGGAGGATAGGAGCGAGGGCGAGGAATGCAGTGTCATCGGCATATTGCAAGAGGTGTACTGGAGGGGGGGGGAGGTTGGGGCATATCTGCCGTGTACAGGAGGTAGAGGAGAGGGGAGATGACAGAGCCCTGGGGCACACCTGCAGAGGAGTAGAAGGTGTGGGAATTGGCATTATGGATGGTAACATAGGAGGGGTAGCAGGAGAGGAAGGAGGCCATCAGACGGATGTAGTTGACAGGAAGTGGGTAGGTTAGGAGTTTAAACAGGAGACCAGGATGCCAGACACGCTCGTAGGCCCTTTCGAGGTCGAGGGAGACAAAAATGGCGGAGCGACAGGAGTTAAGCTGGAGGGAGAGGAGATGTGTGAGGCATAGGAGATGGTCATCAGCAAAGAAGGAAGGTCGAAAGCCACATTGGGTGCTGGGGAGGAGGTGGTTTTGGTGGAGGTGGTGATGGATGTGCTGCGTAAGGATGGATTCCAAGAGCTTGCTGAACACCAATGTGAGACAGATAGGACGATAGGAAGAGGTATCAAATGGAGGCTTGTTGGGTTTGGAGAACATCAGGATACGGGAGGTTTTCCACAGGTCGGGGTAGAAGCCAGTGGCAAGGATGACATTTTAGTGTGTGGCAAGGACTGAAAGGAAGGAGGGAGGGCAGTGTGTGAGGTGGCGATAGGTAATGCGGTCGTGGCCGGGAGCAGTGTTGCGTTTAGTGCGGAGTGTGAAGCTGATGTCATGTGTAGTGATGGGAGTGTTAAGTTCAGATGGTGGTGTGTGGCCCAAGTACTGGAAGCTATGAGCAAGGGAAGGAACATAGGTATTCGTACAGTCCATGACGTCAGGGAAGAGGGAATAATCAAATTGGGGATTATCTGCTATGGAAAAAACATCAGAGAGGTGAGAGGCAAAGTGGTTCGCCTTACTGAGGTTGTCAGGAAAGGGACGTTCATCAAGGATGAGAGGGTACTGGGGGGTTGGGCGGTTTCCAGTAAGGCGGTGGAAAGCAGACCAATACTTGGAAGAGTTTATTGGGAGTGTGGTGTTGAGTTGTGTACATATCTGGTGCCAGGCACAGTGTTTCTTCGCAGTAAGCAGGTTGCAGACACCTATTTAAGGATCTAGGGATCCTCACAGTATATATATTCACTTATGAAATTTGTTGTTAATAATCCAGCCCAGTTCAAAAGTAATAGCAGTGTGCATAGCTATAACACCAGGAGAAAGGATGATCTTCACTATGCAGGGTTAAATCTGACTTTGGCACAGAAAGGGGTAAATTATGCTGCCAAACAGCATCAAAAGCCTGACAGATAGCCAACTAACATTTAAAAATAATCTTGTACAGACATCTTTTATTAACCGACACGTTCCACATCATTACTAAGTGTCGTATTCATGATCTATGGAACAAGTACTAATCTAATCTAATCTAATCATTGTAATTGCCAGTGGCGGATAAGTATGTCCCGGTCACAAGTGTGGAGAAAAGAGTGGTAGAGGCAGCGGGACTCAAGAAGGAGAAGGACGGCCTGTGGAGGCAGGGCAGGGCGGTGAGGGTGGATGGCTTTGGTGGGGATATGGGTGGCGATGGCGTCAGACAAGGTATGATGCAGGAAGGCAGCAGCACGAGAGACGTCATCAGGAGAATGGAGAGTAAGGTCGTGGCCTTCAATCTGGGTGTGAATGGAGTCCCTGTAGGCATCCCAGTTGGCACGGGAGTCATCATGGACAAGTTTAGGAGGGATGTCGGGGCAAGGAGTGGGGCGGGGATGGCGACCACTGGAGATAGTGAGGAGAACAAGAGCATGGTCATTGCCAAAGAGGTCAAGGATATCAGCGGTGATGTGGCCAAGGAGGTTGGGAAAGGCAAGGACTACATCGGAAGTGATGTTGGATTCGGGTCGGGTGTGCTGGGGAAGGGGAACCAGGTCCCCCTGGAGGGTGGTGATAAACCGATGCTACCGCTGGAGGTCAGCAGGATCACAGTTGTAGATATTGAGGTCAGCGGCAATCACATAGGTGGAAAAGGTGCAGTCAATGTGGGCCAGGAAATCGTACAGGATGGGAATGCGAGAGCGGACATCAATGGTGGCACAGGTGACGGTAAAGGTGGGGAAGAAGATGCTGAGGGTGAAATGCTCAGCAGGATTGTTAAGGAGAGTTTGGGGCTGGACAGGGAGGTGCTTGAGGTGGCCTATAGCAACTCCGCCACGCGCCAGAGGGTACGGGTTATTGGTGTGGTGAAGGGTGTAAGGAGCTGTGGAGATGGAGATACGGGGTTGAAGGAAGGTTTCATTTAGGACGAAGGCATCCACGCGGTGCTGATGGAGGGTTTGGAGGAAGAGGAGTTTGTGGGTGGGCAGGGAGCAAATATTGTAGTACAAGATACGGTAGGGTTGCACCATGGGAGGAGAGAGTTAGACGAGGGTTGTGAGAGGGGTGAAGGTGAAGTGGGCCTGGTTGTAGGAGTAGGTGGCATAGGTGGTAAGATGGAAGATGGAACGGGCAGCGAGGACAATTTGGGAAAGGGTGTGGGAGTGCTGGAAGGGGTGGATGTTTTGGAGCACAATGGTGATGAAATGGATGATGGCCTCTGCAGTAGGCAGAGGGCAGAGCGAGTTATTGGGGTGGATGGGGTCATCAACAGAACAGAAAGGGATGGTGAGCTCAGGGGTGACTGGAGGAGGTTTTGCTTTACACTTCGAGGAGTAGGTAGGATGTGGTTCATTATAGGTGTTGCAGGAGGGGGGAGAGGTGAGGCTGGGGCAGTTCTTGAGGAAGTGGGAAGCTTTGCAGTGGGGACAAGTAGGGGGGTTCTTGCAGGCAGAGGTAACATGGTCATTGTGCGTGAAGCAGTGAGCACTCCTACCATTCTACTCCTATATACAGGACTCCTGTAGCAGCATCAAGTGGGAATGAAAAATCCTTATAGTAGTTTACGAGCTGCTCATTGCATCCTAGCCAAGAGAAACACAAGAGGTATATAATAAGATATTTTTTATGAATGTGGTGCTCATTATCTTACTTGAACAAAGAGTATAAAGATGAAAAAGAAAACAGACCAGCCACATCCAGTCCTAGCCCAGTCCCATCTGCCGGGTGAATTGTGTACCTGAAGAGTTGGCCAGCTGAAAAACTGGGGCTTGCTGGAGGCAGAGTTAGTCCTCTACTTTCTACTGGCAGAGCACACCATAGTCAGTCATTCAGTATCAATGAATTGTAGTTATTCTGCTCCTGAATATCTTTGTGTAGTCCATCTATACTCTGCATGGTTATAAATTTCCTCCTGAATGTTAGTGTACTATTTTTCTCATTGTGGTAGCTCTCTACTTGTCAACTTTCTAAAATTGAACAGTGCTGTCAGAACGTAGTCAGCATCCATAGGCTCCTGCACCGATGCATCAGCTAGGGTGTCATATCTGTTTGTAGTGATGAGCATTGATTCCTCAGCTCGTTCCAGTGCCTGAGCAGTACTGTGTCTTTCTGCACTGAACTGGTTGAAACCCTTCATTAGCCACATAGTATGGTGCAAAAATGTGCATCATTTTACAGAAGTATAAAATAAATTGCCTGCATTCAATTTTACACAAATACCCACCAGGGTGGCCGAGTGCACTAATGCGCACCTTACTGGACTCGGGTAGGCGCGCCGGCCCCAGATCGAATCCGCCCGGCGAATTAACGATGAGGGCCGGAATGCCAGCCAGCCTGGATGTGGTTTTTAGGCAGTTTTCCACATCCTGATAGGTGAATACTGGGCTGGTCCCCAATTTCCGCCTCAGTTACACGCCTCACAGACATTTGAAAATGTTCACACTATTTCATGACTTACACTAGACGCAGACAGCTGAAGTACACTACTTCCGTCCCGGGGGGTTCGGGGTGGCAGCAGGAGGGGCATCCGGCCACTCTCTGCAATTAACACTGCCAAATCCATCACAACAAACCCGACCCTATGATGGAGCGGGACAAAGGCCCGAGAAAGAAATAAAGAAAGAATTGAATTTTACACAAATGGCACTTTCTCACTTTATTACCTAATACTGATTGAATACAAAAGTACACTTACCATATTTTTTGCTTAAAGTATGTGAATGCTCCAGGCAGAAGTTAATGGATTGTAATAGCTGTTAAAATATTTATGATTAACACTGTGTCCAGTGATGAAAATACAATATTATTTCATGAAACTCACAGCCTTGTGAATTGTTCTTCTCACACTGTAAATACTTAATACTTTATTTATTTCATACTAATGGTGTAATTTTAGCAGGACTAAAAATTTTAAACCTTTTCTGACCAGTGGGCCAAAGTTACCTGCAAAGGGCAATGTAACCCCAGCTTATGGTATATAAAACATTGAATCTGAGAACATTTGCCATTCACTTGATAAGATCTGTTTGTGATGTGGAAACAATTAAAGCTGTATAACTTTGGTACTTGCATTCACTTATTACATATGGCATCATATCCTGGAAAAACAAGTCCCAAGCAAATAAAATTCTTATGTTACTGAAGAGGATCATCAAAATTATGCTCTTACAGAAATATATTGAAATAGCTGTGAGGATTGTCACCATCAATGCCAATGCATGTGTTTCACTTTTGTGCTTTGTCAACAAGAATTATACAATCCACAAAATAAACAGTGCATATCATGATTGTAATGTAAGAAGTGAACATAATCTTCACAAAAATATAAAAAATCTCAGTACGGCACATCAAATCAATCATTGGTGATCTCACCAACGTAAAAACACTTTTGGAGAGTTCTTACAATTCTTTATAGGAATAGTCTGACAGTGTGCAATACTTCAGGAATGTATTTTATTGACAGTAAACTTTATATATGAATTAGAGAGTAAGGCCTGTAATTTGCTTGTGTGATTATTATTACTGCAGTTATCTGAGCACTTGAATCACATTTTTCACGTAAATACGATTTAGACTGCAAGCCTTATGACCATTTATAGATAGTTATCACTGTAATTATCTGATGTTCCCTACACACTAGTGATATGCTCACATCAAGGATACATGGAACTCAAACATAAATAAAAGAACACAGACAGCTGGTTATTCCCTCCAGAAATTCTGAATTGACAATGTTATTGGTAATAAATGCTACTATATTAAATTTGTTCACAGTCTGCTTTCATCATATCTGCACTAAGATAGTTGCATCTTAACACATTTCAAATTACCCCTTCTTGGAGCAATTAATTTGTAGTCTGTTCCTGTGACACTTGTACTGGTTTAAGTAGTAATAAGGGGATGCTCATCAGCTCCATGATGCTATTAGCCTTATTTAACAGACCTCTTCCTAAGATTTCCACAGTCTATAAGTTGTCCTACTCCTTTGTCTACATGGTGACTTCAGGCACTACAGGAGATTCAAATTTATAGTCCAAGGTCGTTAACAAGTACGAACAGTTTGGTACTTAACTCATATCGATGGCTGCGTTGTTGTCTTCGTGAAGTCTAGAGGTGATTCCACTGCGATGTTCCCGCAGTTTTCTTTGTGTTTGGATGAGACTAACTGGTTTGTAGGGCGACATGGTATTTTGATTTTTAGAGAGCAAACGTTACATTAGTTTTGCACATCACTATTTAATTCATTTATTCACATTTAACACTTCTACAATAATATGAAATAAGACATTGTTTTACACCACATCTGTATCGCCACCTCCTCCAACCCATGCTCTCGATCCAAAGACCATCAACTGTCTCTTCCCAAGATTCACCTCCTTCCCGCATGACCAAAGATAACTGTCTCTTAGTTCTTAAACTTGCAGTCAAAGGCTATATTTACATAAAACATTACACGTAAAGAAATTACTGACATACATGATTTTACATTCTGTTATACTTATCAACTGTATTTGCATATGATGTGAATGAAAGGTTTAGTAACTGTACACAAAATGTTGCTGTCAAGTGAGCTCTGTCCACTTTTGTATGCTCCTTGTTGAGTAGACACTCCAGGACAAAGAGGATTCATTAATCAGCAGATCTTATGACTTGCGTCTAGGGGACGCCAGGGAATTGGGTCTGCTGATTGGTTGAGGCTCATGACGTCATCAGGGAGACAGAACATGTGTAGCAGTGCCACCTGGTGACAAGAATTATAATGAGCTCTATTGACATTAGCGACGTCGCTCACCTGTTGTTTAAAAATTACATGTAGATTGCCCACAGCTGTCATTTTGGAACGTCAAATAAGTCCAGATTATTCAATGGAGCCTTTTCAACAATATCCGCTCCCTTCCCGCCAACAAGAACCTCTTCCTGCACACCCTTGCCACCCACCGCGTGGATGCCTTCCTCCTCAATGAAACCTTCCTCCAACCCCACCACACCATCCACACTTCGCCCTATCTCCTCTACCGCTCCGATAATCCCCTCCCAATTGCGCGTGGTGGAGTTGCCATTGGTCACCACCGCCAGACCCCCATTCGGCTCCAACCTCTCCTTCCCGACCCTACCGAACACCTGATCCTTAGTCTCTTCTTCCCCGGCCTTACCGTTACCTGCGCCACCATCTATGTCCGCCCCAACGCCCCTATTCCCTTCGACTTCCTCTCCCACATCGACCGTACCTTCTCCTCCTACGTGATCGCCGCCGACCTCAACATCCATAGTCGTTCCGCTGCCCAGTTACAGCGGTGGCATCGATTCCTCTCCTCCCTTCAAGGCGACCTCATCCCCATCCCCCAGCACACCCATCCCGAATCCAACTCCACTCCCGATGTTATCCTTTCCTCCCCCAACCTCCTTGGCCACATAACGGTGGATGTCCTGGAGCCTATTGGTAGTGACCATCTCCCTTTCCTCCTCACCGTTTCAGATGGTCGTCGCCCCCGCCCCGACCCTCGTAATGACCCTCCCCCTAAGTACGTTCATGACTATTCCCGTGCCAACTGGAATGCCTACCGGGATACCCTCTCCACCCAGGTCGATAGCCACCCTTTCACCTACCACCACCCCGACGATGTCACACATGCCGCCTCCATTCTCCAGCAGACCTTGACTGAGGCCATGGAGGCCCACGTCCCTACTGTTGCCATCCACCCTCACCGTCCTACCTTACCCCCACAGGCCATCCTCCTCCTCCGTGAATCCCGCCGTCTCTACCGTGCCTTCCTCCGCACGCATGACCCGGACACACTACAACGCCACTGGCAACTACAGCAACACATACATAATTTGCTCGCGGCTAAGAAACGCCGGGACTGGCGACAGACATGCACCCGTTTAAATGCTACCCTACCTATCAACTCGTCCAAGTTCTGGTCAGCCTTCCGTCGCCTTACCGGAACTAAACCCTCCCCCTACTATCCTCTTCTCCATGATGATCACCCCTTCCCTGACACCCTTAGTAAGGCCAATCACTTTGCCTCCTACCTCTCCGATGTATTTTCCGTCCCCGATGATCCCCAGTTCGATTACTCCCTCTTCTCGGATATCCGTGATCGAACTGACACCTCTGTCCCTCCCCTCGCTCCTGGTTTCCAGTACTTGGACAATATTGCACACACGGAATTCAATGCCCCTATCACTACACAGGATCTCATTGCTACACTCCGCACAAAACGCAACACCGCTCCTGGTCACGATCGTGTCACCTACCGTCACCTTTGTAAAGCTCCTGTCTCTTTCCTCTCCACCCTGGCCAGGCTCTACAATGTAGTCCTGTCCACCGGTTACTACTCCGACCTGTGGAAAACCTCCCGTATCCTCATGTTCCTTAAACCTGGCAAACCGCCGTCCGCCGTCTCCTCCTACCGTCCCATCAGTCTTACCTCGGTCTTCAGCAAGGTCCTGGAATCTATCCTCACCCGCCGCATCCACCAGCATCTCCGCCAGCACCACCTCCTTCCCGTTACCCAGTGTGGCTTTCGGCCATCCTTCTCTTCCGACGACCTTCTACATCACCTCACTCATCTCCTTTCCGACCAGCTTAATTCCCGTCGCTCAGCGATCTTCCTCTCCCTGGACCTCGAACATGCTTATGACCGCGTATGGCATTCCGGTCTCCTCTTTAAGCTCCAAACCTTCGCCCTTCCCATTAACTACGTCCGTCTGATCGGCTCCTTTCTCTCCCGACATCCTTCCTATGCCACCATCCATAACACAGACTCCTACACCTTTTTCGCCTGCGCCAGTGTGCCCCAATGCTCCGTCCTCTCCCCCCTTCTGTACCTTTTGTACATGGCGGACATGCCACCGCCGTCACCCCCCGTCCACCTTTCTCCAATCCCATCTTGACCGGTTCACCGCTTGGTGCAGCCAGTGGTTGCTCAAGGTCAATCCCTCCAAAACCCAGGCGATCATTGTAGGCAAAACCACCCCTTCCTTCCGCCTCCTTGATTTCTATCTCACCATCTATGGCCGTCCTATCGCCCTCACTCCCACCCTTAAGTACCTTGGAGTCACCCTCGACCGTTGCCTCTCCTGGACTCCCCACCTCCGGACAATCCAAGCCAAGGCACGCTCCCGACTCTGTCACCTCAAGCTCCTCTCCGGCCGTATGTGGGGTCTGGATCCCTCCACCATCCTCCACACCTATAAATCCCTCATCCGCCCTATCCTTTGTTATGCCCATCCGGCTTGGATCTCCGCCCCCCCTACCTTTTATAAATCCCTCCAAATCCTTGAATGCCATGCTCTCCGCCTCGCCTATCGCATCCGTCTTCCCTCCCCCACGCGGATCCTGTACGATCTCATCCCCTTCCCCCACCTCCTCCTTTTCCTTGAAAGGATATGGATCCTGTACACCTCCCGTAAACTCGATCCTCCTCACCCTCTCATCTCTCCGATCCTCTCCCACCCCCGCCCGCTGCCGCACCTGTATTCCCACGTCTCACCCGGTCTCCATCTCTCCACCCTCCCTACCCTCTCCCAGGGTGGCTTCCACCAGCTCCCCCTCCCTGATGATGTCCTCCTCCCCTCCATCTACCCCTCCTACCAACTTTGATCCTCCCTCCCTCTTCCTGTATCTGTTCCTTTGGGCACCCTCCATCCCTCCTCCCCTTCTCCCCACTCCTCCCCCGGGCCTCCCCTCCCCTGTCCTTCTACTCCTCCTCCCATCTCCTCAGCCATTGGCATCTATGTTCTCCCCTCTCCACCCTCTCCCCCCGCCCTCACCCTTCTTCCCCTCTTGGCAGGTCCCCGGACTCGCACACGCTACGTGGACTTTCGCGCGCCGGAGATCATCGCCATCAGTGTCTCGTGTGTGTGACGTCGTTTTGTGTTTTTAGTGTCCGCCGTCATGCTTCTACGTTCACTTGTGCCATCGGATTCATCAGTGTTATGTGCACCGTGTCAATCTGTTTTCAGTGTCGTTATCGTCGAGTGTGAACGGCTCCGTGTTTTTTGTGTATCTGTGACCACTATTTTTTGCCCGGCACTCTTTTCATTTTAATTCTCCATTCTTGTACTGTTATTGTCACCACTATGGCTGAAGAGCGGCGTAGCATGCCGCTGCCAGCCTACCTGATTGTTCAGGTGTTAACATAACAATAAAGAAAAAAAAAAACAATGGAGCTTAACATATGGGAATTAAATGTAAAAACGTGATTCGAATGCGAATAATCGATAATGCGGTGACAGACTAACCCAGTTGCAGCTGTGGCAAATGCGGAAAAGCGGACCAAATATATGTAAAAGTTATGTACATATTCCTTGCATTTTCTGCAGTTTATTTATGATATTGTTCATAATATGTTTCAAAATATTCTTTGAATGCTTACTCATTAACTATATTTTCCAATTTTACCTTGTTCTTTTAGGTTTTCTTGCGAGAAGTGCAATAAATATTTACCTTAAAATATAACGCCTACGTAAATATTAGGCAATGCCATATGGCCGTTTGTCACCACAACAATTATCCCGCACTCAATCTTTACGAGTTCCACAACTAGCGAAATTATCACCCTTCAACTAACTTAGGCCTCAGACAACATTATAGAAAAGTCCATGGAATAGATTTCCAGGGTGGTGTCCCAATATTGTGCTCCTGGCCAAGTATGCATTATGCTTCAATTTTGGTCGTTGTTATGTAAACAAGGAACTATATGTCAGTGTTATGCTCGAACTGCGTCTTCCTACACCTTGTCTAATTTTTCAGAATCTGGGTTTTGTTCATATGGCATTGGGATAAACAATGCTGAATGAGGAATTAGATTAATTTTCTTTCTGAGGTTCATGCTTCCATGCATTGCTTAATTATACTAATTAATTTGAAATTGTGTGAAAATATTGTGTTATATTCATATATACTGCCTCATGTGCAACATGTGGTCTGTTCTTGTATTAGAAAATAGCAAATAAATAAACTGATAATTACATAGCCAGTGTGTATATTGTTGTGATCATACAGTCTAATTTCAGGTGCTTCTGTAATTACAGAGACCCAACAGCTAGAAATATGGGCCAGATCCTCATCTGCTTAAAGGTTTTCTTGCATTTACTCACTAAAAAGGTCTCGGAAGCTGCTGATTTTAATTTTTTATGCTTGAGATGATGATCAACACAGCAATTAGCAGTAGTTTGTATAGGCTGTCCCACATAACTGATACCATACTCACAAGGAATATTATAAATCCCTGGTACACTGAACCTGAGAGTATGTTTGTCAGGTCACAAACTTCCTTTAATTTTCCTTGGTGAGAGAAAGAGTCATCTGATTCCTTGCCTGTTTACGCTCTAACTTACGCATTGCACCACAGATTGGAAGCCATGCTGTGTCTTTGTCCTCATGACTTGGCTGATGATTTCTTCAACAGAATTGACCTAATTTCATATACAGAATGTTTGTTTGGAGGGAGGGGGGCATTGTGAAAGAGCAGTGGGAAGATAAGGAGGTATGGTCAAGGGTATAAGTAAAATAAATAGTGACAAAATTGTGGTGGCAGGGGGGTGGTTTTGAGTCGTAATAAATACAAATCCAGAAGAGATTATGTCACAGCATTATGACAAGACTACGAACTACATGTCATAGACACGATCCCAATTTATACAGTAGTGTTCTATCTGAATTAAAAGCAAACTTACTTCCAACTGGGAATTTGCATAGATAGCCAATACATATATTACATGCCTAATATTGCACAGAATTCAAACATTATAAAAAATGCCTTCAGCTGATTCCAAAATCACATAACAGACTAGTATCACAAAGACCATCATACACCTAATGACTACCAATATCAGTCATTATAAGATGATATCCAAATTTATCTATTAGTGTTGACATTGATAGTCATCAAAACATAGAGGGTATTTTCTGGAGTGTAGTTCCAAAATCAAACAAAGATATTCCTCTCTTCTGCTCTTATTGTGTACACCTCCATGCCCCAACCCTCCTTCCACTGACACTTTAATCTGTGTTCTGCTTACATCTTTCCTTGATCATGAATGCTCACTTTACCATGTGCAGTTCACTCCCCCCCCCCCCCCCCCCCCATCCCAATGATCTGTCTCAATGTTGACCCTTTGCCTCAAGTGATGCAAATGTATTACCGACTGCCACTCACCCTATGGTCAGGGCAGACCCACCACATCAAATACAGTAGAAGGTGCCTCAACAGCAGAGCCTATGGTGAAACAAATGATACCTGACCTGTTCCAAGCAATGCACCAGTTTCTCCGCCACCATTACACCTGAATGCAGCAGCCTGAAGACAGCTGACAATAGTTAAAAGCACCTTCAGCCAATCATGAACTGCAGCCAGCTCCTATTGTGTTCAACACACACCCTATCCATCCTACCATTTCTAACTTAAGAATTAAACTATGAAAAGAAACAAAATAAGCTAAGTATGTGTCTTACTACTGTTTGACAGAGGCAGATGGCTTCTTCCCACTCGAATAACATTATATTGAATATATTGTGTGTTCTTATCTAAGTGCTGGAATAATTTAATAACCTGTTTATGTATTTTAAGGAAATTTCACCTTCAACTTATTATGTGTATGCGCAATACCTAATAGACTTACAGTAAGCCTCTATTCCCTATTTTAAGTTTATTAATACCAGAGATTGCTGGTTCTCATTTACATAAGCTGAGATTAATTTGGAAGCCTCTCACCACATCCCCCTTGTCCCTTCCCTTCCCTCTGTCTCTTGCCCATACCACCTGGTTCCAATATGATCTTTGCACTCTCAATTGTGATTATTAGTTTTCCTAAAGGAATAAAAAATCATTCAGCATGATGTACTGTTTTTATGGTTTTTCAGTTGATTTTTGTTTAAATATGACAAATGAACCAGCATTTCTGCAACCAAGTCAATTAGTGGTATGCTATAACAGCTAATTATGTGATGGCAGAATGCTGTGAGTTGAGAGCTCCGAAGTTATGATAGATAACACTTGGCATGATACTCGGAAGTAAAGTTTTTTTTCTCTGGTATGTTAACTTATTTGCCTATGAATCAAAGTATGCTTAATGTGTCATACATATTTTGTGATGTTTCTGGACAGATATTCTGATGATGGGCAATGTCTGAAATGCATTACTAATTAGGCATCAAAAGTGGCCAAAACATATACTGTTGTTTGCTTACCATTTTCTGGCAATTTACCCATAATTATTTAATCCTTGCACACTATTTCCTTTTTCATTTATTTTAAAAATAAAAGTAACTTCCTATACAGATATAATGGTACACTTTACATGGAAATACAATCTTTATTTTTTGTTTCATGGTCCTGCTAGTGTTTCGGCTTGTATTTATTTTTTAATTGAATTATTAGAATTTTTTTCTGTTTTCAGTGTGTTCACTTAAATTATGAATAATTTAAAAGTACATAAAACATTAAACCATATAACCTGCTGAAATACTAAAAAGCACTTCCAGAATTTCTGTAGAATGGGTTAACACCATTATTCTGATCACTTTACAGAAAACTATCGAAACAATCATTTTACCTCTTTCACTTTACAACTTATTACTGTATTTGGTGGGATGAATTTGTATAAGATACATTACTTCTTGAAAAGCTGATGGCAACCAAAACTTTTTTTATTGAAAATGTATGTACAATATTATGCAAGTGTTTATTTAGGCAAATAGTAATATTTAAATAAACTGAAAGTTAGTTGTTTCTGTACACTGCAAGATTTTGAAATACACTTCTGGAAATGGAAAAAAGAACACATTGACACCGGTGTGTCAGACCCACCATACTTGCTCCGGACACTGCGAGAGGGCTGTACAAGCAATGATCACACGCACGGCACAGCGGACACACCAGGAACCGCGGTGTTGGCCGTCGAATGGCGCTAGCTGCGCAGCATTTGTGCACCGCCGCCGTCAGTGTCAGCCAGTTTGCCGTGGCATACGGAGCTCCATCGCAGTCTTTAACACTGGTAGCATGCCGCGACAGCGTGGACGTGAACCGTATGTGCAGTTGACGGACTTTGAGCGAGGGCGTATAGTGGGCATGCGGGAGGCCGGGTGGACGTACCGCCGAATTGCTAAACACATGGGGCGTGAGGTCTCCACAGTACATCGATGTTGTCGCCAGTGGTCGGCGGAAGGTGCACGTGCCCGTCGACCTGGGACCAGACGGCAGCGACGCACGGCTGCACGCCAAGACCATAGGATCCTATGCAGTGCCGTAGGGGACCGCACCGCCACTTCCCAGCAAATTGGGGACACTGTTGCTCCTGGGGTATCGGCGAGGACCATTCGCAACCGTCTCCATGAAGCTGGGCTACGGTCCCGCACACCGTTAGGCCATCTTCCGCTCACGCCCCAACATCGTGCAGCCCACCTCCAGTGGTGTCGCGACAGGCGTGAATGGAGGGACGAATGGAGACGTGTCGTCTTCAGCGATGAGAGTCGCTTCTGCCTTGGTGCCAATGATGGTCGTATGCATGTTTGGCGCCGTGCAGGTGAGCGCCACAATCAGGACTGCATACGACCGAGGCACACAGGGCCAACACCCGGCATCATGGTGTGGGGAGCGATCTCCTACACTGGCCGTACACCACTGGTGATCGTCGAGGGGACACTGAATAGTGCACGGTACATCCAAACCGTCATCGAACCCATCGTTCTACCATTCCTAGACCGGCAAGGGAACTTGCTGTTCCAACAGGACAATGCACGTCCGCATGTATCCCGTGCCACCCAACGTGCTCTAGAAGGTGTAAGTCAACTACCTTGGCCAGCAAGATCTCCGGATCTGTCCCCCATTGAGCATGTTTGGGACTGGAAGAAGCGCCGTCTCACGCGGTCTGCACGTCCAGCACGAACGCTGGTCCAACTGAGGCGCCAGGTGGAAATGGCATGGCAAGCCGTTCCACAGGACTACATCCAGCATCTCTACAATCGTCTCCATGGGAGAATAGCAGCCTGCATTGCTGCGAAAGGTGGATATACACTGTACTAGTGCCGACATTGTGCATGCTCTGTTGCCTGTGTCTATGTGCCTGTGGTTCTGTCAGTGTGATCATGTGATGTATCTGACCCCAGGAATGTGTCAATAAAGTTTCCCCTTCCTGGGACAATGAATTCACGGTGTTCTTATTTCAATTTCCAGGAGTGTATTTTCCAATTAATTCCCAAAATTTAATTCCTTTATGCAATTTTCAAGTGCATCTTTACTTCAATGATACTTACTCTTTACTTTCACTTGCCTCTTTTTTTTTTCGTCACCTCACTTAACTACCTTCATTTCTTTCTTTTACAAATGTCTGCCAAGTCATCTGGCATAGCCTATCTAACCGATAACCAGTGTGATGGGTTAATACGGATGCCAGTGAATTTTGTTTATGTTTAGATTGAATGCTTGTAAAATTGTAGTGCTTTAGGTGTGCATACTTTGCACTCTGAACTGTAAAACCAAGTGGTTGTGTTCAGAGCAGGTAAGTTTGGGGCCAGACTGACCCCACCATACTGCTTGTGGGATTTCTCTAACGAACTGTTTCCTGTTCCTATAGATTGAAACGATGTTATATTCTCGTAAAGAAATGAAAATAAGTGATGAACTCGATGAATGGCTACAGTCTATCCATGACTAAGTACAGCTACACACACTGATTAACCAGAACCTTTTGACCATCTACCTAATAGCCGGTATGTCTATCTTCGGCACGGATAACAGTGACGATGCGTTTTTGCACGGAATCAATGAAGCTTTGATACGTCGCTGGAGGGAGTTGGCACCACATCTGTGCACACAAGTCCCCTAATTCTTGTAAATTTTGGGGAGTGAGCTCTGATGCCACGTTCAAGTTCAATCACATGCCAGTCTGTGTGATGGGCAAAATCAAGTGTGTCTGTACGATGAGCCTGTGTGAACGAGTTCTTAAATGCAAAATTTAGGACTTCTGTCTTCCTTTTGCCCTCTTCTACAGAAAGTAACCAGCTACACTGAGTTGAGCCTTTATCGAGATTATATAGCAGCCATGACAGTAATTCAGAGTTAGGTGAAGAACAAGAAAATGAAAACGAGGTAGAAAATGAAGAGGTATTGGAAGAGGTCATATTTTGATCTAGCACTTACCAGGCATTGGTCCTGCATAGGTCTCCAAAATTCTTGTTCTAATTGCAGCATCTGGTCATTCCATGTAATGGGTAATATTTTTGGAGAAATTCTTAGGGCAATGTATGATTTTTTCTTCTTGTTGTGAATCCATCAGAGGTGGGATATAGGACTGCAGCTGGTTTCAAATTCTTGTGAAAAACCTTGTACCAAGCAGCTGTTTTACTTTTTTATAAATCCTTTACTATATACAACTAGTTTCAGCATCCCATTAATCTTAAGGCTATACATAAACCACCAGATAAATATATCACATAGTTGGTCTGCATTATGGAGGTGCCACCAGGTTTTTTACTAGATTCCACGGACTTCTTCAGACTGATGTGGACACCTCAGTCATAAGACATCTAGTTATATTTCTGCAATTATATGCATGGTATCCATTCTTCCAGAGAGCCGAAAGAACAGTCACCATGCATACAATTGTATCTATACATAGCCTAGCTTGGCACTGGGGAACTTTCTTCAGTTCAGATGCACTCATACACTCAGAACCATTTGCAGGAATATCTCATGGATACGGCGAGTGAGATGGACTGCTGTAGTGAGGGTACTACTGCAGTAGTAGTGACATGTGGAATTTTGGGTCAGATGGGAGACTTGCTGAGGTAATCCACATAGTCGTGATGGGCACTGTGTCTGGGTAGTGAAGTAGTCAGTGCAACTGCCTTGACAGCAGGAGAGACGGGTTCAAATCCTGATCCAGTAAAAATTTTCTTGTGTCACCCTTGATATAGGTCAACACAGCAAGAAATCATTTAATAAAATTATCATAATACTTTTACGTCACAGGCATCCACATGGAACTGAATGAGACATTCACAGAATCTAATAAAAAACTGCTGGGACCTGCACAATGCAGACCAACTATGTAGACATGTTTATCTGGTGGTTTGCATACAGCCTTAAGATGGTTGCCCTTGAGTCACCAAAACTACATGCATGTAATAATGAATTTATCGTAGAAAAACAGCTCTTTGATACAAGGTTTTTCACAAGAGCAAATGAAAAATTTTTGAGAAACCAAACTATTTCTCCAACAGAAAATACCTGATTGGTGATATGTGTCATGCAATTTAAGGCATCTTGAGATTATTATCCGATTCAGCTTTCTTGAAGTAAAAATGTATTTACAATGATGCCTACACAAGTTTATCTTGTTGTCCATCTTTTCTATAACCTTTGCAAGCTTTATAATAAAATTTGTATGAAAAGTTTACTGTACATGTTTACTTATCCTGTAACTAAAGCTAATTGATGCATAACATTGTGCTATTGTGATGGGTTTACTCATATGTTAATTCAACCAATGGGTTTGGTTCTTAAGGTTTCAAAAAAATATAACATTTCCATATATCATGCACATGTCAGAACCATTTCAATGTAAACATTTAAATTATGGTGAGGAGTATGTGATTTTCAATATGCTTGACAAGTTTGATTTTAATTGCTTTAACCAAAGAAATCTATTTTGAACTTCTTGCACTGCCCACTTTTGTATATTATCCCTTAAATGTCACAAAGTTGCCAGCAGCCGTGGCAGATGGCTCTGCTGTGGCTGGTGTTGGCCTCATAGCACTTACCACATTAAGTAATTACCAGACATTAACTGAATTATTGGGCAAAAACATTCCATTAAAGGAAAATTCCTCAGACAGACATTAGAATTTTGGATGCACTTTTTAAACAAGACTTCTAGATGCATATACTTCATGCTCAAGGTCCCGAAAAGCTGTTAACACATCAACTGCAGTATTGTCACTAAAAGCCACACACCTGATGCCATATGCCTGGTCACAAAACATCCATCACCAAGCATGTCATAACCGACATGTTAAATATAGAAAATTAGACCAAGAAAGTCAGCAAAATAGATTCTTGGGAACTGTTTTAATATAAAAATAATAAGTGGAACTGAATAAACAATTTTCATCTTGTCCAAGCAAATTTTGCTTTTTGATTTCATTCAGTTGTCAACTGGAAAACATTCGTACTGTAGGATTCTGGTGAATACTCATACTTTACAAGTGAAAAATAGCAAAACCATTTGAAATGACTATGTACATAGTCCAATTAATGTTACAATTTAGTAGATATTTCAGTTACATTTTGTTAACTATATGCAATAGGATAAATGAGTCAAAAGAAAGACACAAACAGTGACATTTTCTTTATTAAGTACACTCGGATTTCCACATCACCCTGAGGTTTCGAGTATGATGCGTTACTCATTTTTTTACATGGCGAGTTTCCCCAGTAGGCCTACAAATGATGATACCCAAACATGCACACACAACTGTAGGACAGATAAATTTAATTCTTAGAGTATGTGTGATCAAAGCCAACATGTACACTCAACACTTCACTGTCAGGTTGCACCAAAGCACTAGCAACATTTGACTTTTCAGCCAGGGTTGGTTTACCAAAGACACTTTTTGGACTGAAGTTCTGTTTGTTAGATGTTCGTTGAACTGGCATCTTCTAATTGCTGGCACAGTGTTGACCTTCTTTCTTGGTGCAAGAATTAACAAGTGACAGCAATTTCTTCCCACAGCTTCAGATTTTGCTCACTATCTCCTGGTATGTCTAAATTGTTCCTTTTGCTAAGAGAAATCTGTTACACATGAAACTGGATTCAAATCTGGGTTCCATGTGTTGAGCGATACGGGGAAAAAAAAAAAAAAAAAAAAAAAAAAACAGTTTCTTCACAATTTATGGACAGTAAAAATAAGGTTTGTTAATTACCCATTGTGGATTACAATGATTGTGACTTAAATGTCTTCTAAGACTAGGCTGTTAATACAAATAATCCTTTCATGTGAACTGAAAGAAACTTTGCAGTACAACATTGCACCAGACTACTGAATTCACACAGAACGAAATTCTATAGTTTTACCAGAAACGATCCTACTATTGAATAGTAAAAACTTATTATTATGCGGTGTTTCTTACCGTCCATTGACTGGAATACAATCTTTTCATCCGCAGTTCAAACCATGTGCTTTTTCCTCCACATGTGCTCTCAAACTAGCCAATGTATTGAAGGAATAGCTGCAGTCGTCTTGTGGGCACTTAATCTTACCTTCTCTATTTGGCTCTACATCTTGCATTTTCCTGATGTGCAGGTATAAAGATTTTCGAAGCTGAAATGCTTTATCACACACAAAACACGTGTTGGAATCTGCCATTATAAACATAGGCCTAGAACACACAACAGTGAAGTACTATAACGAGTTAGCCACACAATGTATCGACAGACGAATGGCCTCGTTTAAAGAACAGCGCATTTCAGAAAGTAGCAACGATCTGGATTGGCTGCTGTAGGAGACGACATCATGGCACAACGTGGCCAATCAGGAGAGCCAATTCTTTGGCGTCCCCTAGACGCAAGTGATCTTATGCCCCACTGAAGATGATGAATCTCAACTGAACTACTCTGAAATCTAAAAGGGGAACAACATTTGTAGTAACAGTACTGTATGCCAACTACCGTAAGATTTCAAATCAATTTTAATTTGAAGTAGACATAATACACTGTCTATCAGAATAAAGAAGATGGCAGGAATAATCAAGAGAGCATTAAATAGGAATTTTGCATGCTCTTCAAAAGAATGTGATTAAAGCCAGTCAGAAACAAAGATAAGCATTTAATTTTATTTGTGTAACATATATTTCTGTTTCTCTGAGAAAAAATTGCCACATGACCACTTGGATGATTTGTCATCAGTGTACTTGCTGTTTACCGGAAGTCACCTGTTGGGATTTTTTGTGATCTATCAAAGGCTTTTGATTGTGTAACTCACGGAATACTTCTAGATAAGCTCAGGTACTGTGGTATGAATGGTTTAAATCATACCTAACTGGAAGAGTGCAGAAAGTTGAAATAAGCAGTTCACATAATATGCAAAAAACTGGGGTTTCTCAAACTGGGGAACAATCAAGAATGGGGTGCCGCAAGGTTCGGTCTTGGGTCCTCTGCTGTTATTAATATACATTAATGACTTGCCATTCTGTATTCATGAATATGCAAAGCTGGTACTTTTTGCCGATGATACAAGTATAGCTATCACACCCAACAGACAAGAATTAACTGGTGAAATTGTAAACGATGTTTTTCAGAAAATCATTAAGTGGTTCTCTGCAAATGGGCTCTAATTAAACTTTGACAAAACACAGTATATACAGTTCCACACAGTAAATGGAATGACACCATTAATTAATATAGACTTCGGTCAGAAATCGGTAGCTAAGGTAGAATATTCAAAATTTCTAGGTCTATGCATTGATGAGGGGTTGAACTGGAAAAAACATACCGAGGATCTGCTAAAACGTTTGAGTTCAGCTACTTATGCTTACCATGCCTATTTTCATTCTCTGCTTTCATATGGAATCATATTCTGGGGTAACTCATCATTGAGTAAAAGAGTGTTCATTGCACAAAAATGTGTAATCAGAATAATAGCTGGAGCTCATCCAAAATCATCCTGCAGACACTTATTTAAAGAGCTAGAGATCTTCACTGTAGCCTCACAATATATATATATTCACTTATGAAATTTGTTATTAACAATCCGAACGAATTCAAAAGTAATAGCAGTGTGCATGGCTGCAAGACTAGGAGAAAGGATTATCTTCACTACTCAAGGTTAAATCTAACTTTGGCTCAGAAGGGGGTAAATTATGCTGCCACAAAAGTCTTTGGTCACTTACCTAATAGCATCAAAAGTCTGACAGATAGCTATATAGCATTTAAAAGGAAATTAAAATAATTTGTTAATGGCAACTCCTTCTACTCATTAGATGAATATTTGTATATAGTAAGTGGGTAATTTCCCCAACCCCCACAAAAAAATTAAAAATATTAAGTGTCATGTAATATTTTGTGTAATGTAATATCTTGTATAGACACCTTTTATTAACCTGACACATTCCACATAATTACGAAGTGTCGTATTCATGATCTACGGAACAAGTACTAATCTAATTTAATCTTACTAACATGTTATACTTGTAAACCTATGCTTTATGTAAGGGAATGCATCAAAAATTAAAATATGAAAGATATAGGATTAATTGCAGTAAACCAGTCTGCTTTTTTATCAAATTTCTTGTGTCTATTTCTCTTTTCCAACCAGAAAATTATTTCCATATAGGTTTACATTCTTACAATTCTAAGTCTTTATGTCACGCTGTACACAGAAACTGATACATAATACATAGTTGAATACTGTTTTATTTATAACTGTAGGCAGCATATATTGCCTCTTGTCTTTTTTATGACTGTAACCTCTGTGGACAAAGTTGTTTTCATGTTGTTCTGTGAAGACACCTGACTCAGAAGCATGTCATTTGAATGCTGATGATGAATTACAGTTTCGTCAATGGACTTTGACTGACAAGGGGACTATAAGCAGATATATACACATCACGATTGCCACATGATTCTCACACTTACATACCAATACAGTTTACCGCATGAGGTGACGCAGTGGTTAGCACATTGGACTCACATTCAGGAGGATGACAGTTCAAACTCACATCCAGCAGTCCTGAGTTAGGTTTCCCATGATTTCTGTAAATCACTTCAGGCAAATGGCAGGAAAACGTTGAAAGGGCATGGCCGAATTCCTTCCCAGTCCTTCCCTAATGCAGTGGGACCAATGACTTCGCCATTTGGTCCCCTGGCCCAAAATCAACCAACCAAACAACCAACCAGCCACTATAGTTTCTCTGTAATGGTAATGAAAGCTAATAATGAGATTAAATTTATGATGAAATGTATAATTCAGAGTTACAATATTAGAAGTATTAAAGTTTTCATACAGGCAAATTGATCCTGCCTAGGGCTCAGAATGGAATTTTATGTTTTTGTTGTGGTCCTCAGGTATTGGTTTGATGTTTCCATGCATCTCTATCCTGCACAAGCCTCTTCACCTCTGAATAACTACTGTAACCTACATTCATTTGAACATGATTACTGCATGGCCAAGTTAATGAAGTCCATAAAATGATGACATGAGAGAAGGTTTACAAAATTTCACAAATTTTTTTGCAGTGGTAGTGAGTGTTATGAACAATGTACTAAAAATCCTGAGCAGTGGGCTGTGTGTGTGTGTGTGTGTGTGTGTGTGTGTGTGTGTGTGTGTGTGTGTGTGTGAGTGAGTATACAGGTCACTTTTTTAGGTTTTCCTTGGAAATCTCACAAAATGTGACATTTAGTAAAAACGTTTTCCAGTACAAAATTAAACTGCATTAATTTTCCTCCGAGGAAGATCCTATTCATTTTTTCTCTTCACTAAAACCCTATTTGACTCCCTCCTCAACCACTGCTTCCCTTTCATGCCCTCTGGCTGTTATAACTGCCATCTGGTTTTTGTACAAGTTGTATATAACCTTTTTCTCCCTGCATTTTATCCCTGCTACCTTCAGAATTTCAAAGTGTGTGCACCATTCAACATTGTCATAAGTTTTCTCTGAGTCTATGAAAGCTATAAACATAGGTTTAACTTTCTTTAACCTACCTTCCAAGATAAATCGTAAGGTCAGTATTGAGTTGTGTGTTCCAACATTTTGCCAGAACTGAAACTGATCTTCTCCACGGTTGGCTTCTAACAGTTCTCTATTCTTCTGAAAATAGTTCCTGTCAGTATTTTGCAACCATGATTTATTAAACTGGTAGTTGAGTAATATTCACATGTGTGTCAACATCTGCTTTCTTTGAATGTAGAATTACTACATTCTTTATGAAGTTTTAGAGTATTTCCCATGTATAATAAACATATCTTGCGCACCGGGTGGACGAGCTTTGTCATGGCTCAAGGGTATCAACAGTTCTAAGGGAACATCATTGACTTTAGTGCCCTAGTTTTGGCTTAGGTCTTTCAGTGCCCTTTCAAATTCTTCTCACAGTATCTTATCTCCAATTTCCTCTTCATCTGCTTCCCCTTTCCTTTCTACAATACTGCCATCAAATTGATTTCCCTTGTACAGTCCCTTTACATATTCCTCCTGCTTTTCAGCTTTACCTTCTTTCCTTAAGAGTAGTTTTCCATTTGAGCTGTTGATATTCTTACAGCGGCTTCTTTTTTCTCCAAAGGCCTCTTCAGCATATCGGTAAGCAGTATCTATCTTTCCCCTAGTTGTATGTGCATTTATAGACTTACATTTCTCCTTTAGCCATTCCTGCTAGCCACTTTGTACTTTATTTCTGCTAGGCCTTGTATTTTTATCTGTTTGATTCTCAACTGCCTTCACAATTTCATCTTTCTAAGCAACTTTTTCGTCATTTACTGTTTGTCTTCCCTTTGTTTTGGTCAGTTGTTGCCTAATGCATTCTTTGAAACTCTCGACAACATTTGGTTCTTTCAACTTATCAGGTTCATCTCCATTCCTACTTTTTTGCAAATTCTGCAGTTTTAATCTGTAATTCACAACCAATAAATTGTGGTCTGAGTCCACACCTGCTCCTGAAAATGTCCATAATCTCTGTACTACAATTTTGTAATCATTCCGAAACCTTCCAGTGTCTCCATTATTTCCATTTATGCAATCTTCTTTTATGATTCTTAAGATTAGTTTGGATTAGAGATTAGATTAAATTCATTTTTCGTTTCATTAAGACAAAAATGAGATGATTCTCATGTGTGTGGAACATGGCAGAAAGTATAACATAAAAAAAAACAGAACATTTCAGTATTATACTCACTTCCCTGATAACTTGTCAGGAGACTGTCAAAATATGTGAATAATTACAGTAAACTGAAACTGACAATATGTACAGAATTAATACACTGTGCGAATGAAACCTATTTATTCACTTTTAATGAAGCTCTTGTACACAAAAACCAAGTCTTGACTGTCGTGACCAAGATCTGTCAAAACTGAAATCTAACAGACATTTTTACTGAAGCTGGTGTAACACTCTCTGTTAACATATTCATCTGTAGTGTAGAGGGAGACGTCTAGCAAGAAGTCTATCAAACCTTGTTTAAACTGTGCTTTGAGACAAAGTTTAGCAAATTACATTAATGACTACTTCATAAATAGTCCAATCAATCTTAGTAAAAATTGTTCTAGGATTAGTAGAACACCAATCCCAGGAGAACAAAGTGTTAATTCAATATTGCTACCTCCCACGAACATATTGGAAGTTAGTCGAATAATATAAACAATGAATAATAAAATGTCCTCAGGGATTGATGAGGTACCTTGTTCAGTCATGATGAGATGTGCTAGTGTCATATCAGAACCTCTCTCACACATCATAAACATATCATTGTCAGAAGGAGTCTTTCCACAATGATTAAAAATTGCAAAAATACAACCATTGTATAAAAATGGCAATATACATGAAGTGGGAAACTATAGACCAATAGCTTTTCAAACGTAACAGAGACAGTCATGAAAAACAGAATTACAAATTACCTCGAGAAATTCAATCTATTGTCTGTAAACCAACATGGCTTTCACAAAGGAATGAGTATAGAGTCAGCCATCACCCAACTCACTGAAAATATTGTAACCGGGCTAGATAGGAACAACAGTACAATAGGAACAAACTTGCACTTATCAAAGGCATTTGATACTGTCCAACATGACATCCTGCTAGACAAATTAGAATATGTCAGCAAAAAAGTGGAATATGTGGCAAAAAAGTGGTTTCAGTCATATTTCAATAATAGGAAACAGGTAGTAGAAATTGCAACAACAAACAGTAAAAACCAAAGTATTGTTTACAGATCAGATATTCAGGCTGTGCCAATTGGGGTACCACAGGAGAGTGTTTTGGGACCTCTTCTATTTCTTCTTTACATAAATGATATCAAGATTCCAGTAAATGGTACTCACATAACCCTGTTTGCGGATGACATAAACATTGTGGTAACTGACATAAACCGGGTACTGCCAACATTAGCAACCAGAGTTATAGAATATTTGCCAAATTGGTTTGAAATGAACAAATTAACCATAAATATTTCTAAAACTAATTATATCCATTACAGGAAAACAAAGTCACACTCTGATCTGGATCTCAGAATACAAAATAGAGAAATTGTGAGAGTTGCTACCACAAAATCCTTAGGCGTACATATAGATGAAAATTTAGACTGGAAATCCCACATCCTGTATCTCTCTTATAAGTTAAGTTCTGCTTGCTTTGAATTATGTGTTATTAGCTTTATATGTTTAGAGAATGTAGCAGAACTGTTTACTTTGCTTACATACATTCTGTTATTACCTATGGCCTCACCTTCTGGGGTCATAGTAAGAAAAATCCCAAAACCAACTTCACTCTAGAAAAACAAGCTGTTAGAATAATTACCGACAGTTCAAGGCTAACTCCTTCAAAGCAATTATTTCAACAGCTAAATGTTCTACCCCTACTGTGCCTCTATATACAAAAAAGTGTACTTAATGTAAAAAGAAATATTGACAATTTCCAATCCAACTCAGATCAACATACTTACAACACAAGAAAGTGCAATGACTTTCATATTAAAAGAGTTAACAAGGCTTTTGTGCAGAAACAAACAAACATACAAGGAAGTAGATTGTATAACAAACTACCGCTACAGTTAAAAGAAATAAAAAAATTGTCTTCATTTAAAGAAGCAGTATTCAAATTTTTAATGACCAACTGCTATTATAGTGTAAATGAATACCTGGAATAGCTTCATACAAAACAATTAGATCTATGTACTCTGTGCCAATAGCAATTTTTATCTTACTGTTGCTATGATCTAAATAAATAATATTTACAAAAGTGTTAGAATTATCATATGTTATATCTTAATATCAACTGCGTATTCCGTGTAAAAAGTCTTTCTCATACATTAATGTAATTAATCAATTAATCAAAGTTGTACATGCTATTTCAATGTGGTCTGATGTTGTGTAGTCTACTATGCACATTCTTACATTTGTAATTTGTATTGTGTAGAGTATTGTTCATGTACTAATGGTTGCTGGCAATTTATTTAAAACGTGTGTTCCTGAATACTGGACCCCTTTTTGGACCAAAGTAAGTGATTTTAGGTCTCTATGTAGATTGTTCTTGTTCCCAATATTGATACTATGTATTGAGCTATTAGTTGGCAACAGATATCTACTGTTTGCAACAAATTTCATTAAGGAATAAATATTCTGAGAACCAGTGGTTAGAACATCCAGTCCTGTGAACAGGTTTCTACATGATGTTCTTGAATTTTCACTACACATTACAGGGTTTTGCACTTAAAAACTTTTGTTTGATTTGACGAGTTACCCCAGAACACAATCCCATAACATATTATACAGTGAAAGCAAGTGAAATATGGAAGTTTCTTATACTAACATTTCCCACATCAGATGTCATTCACACTGCAAATGCAGACTTGTTTAGGTGATTCAGCAGTTTTGTAGTGTACCCTTCCAAACTGGTTTTTTATCAAGTTGTAATCCCAAAAAATTAACACTGTCAGCCTCTCTGATCTGCATGTCTTCACATGATGTACACATGCTGTAAGGAAGTCTCTTACAGGTTCTGAACTGCGTATAATGTGTCTTCCCAAAGTTTTCTGACAGTGAATTAGCTTTAAACTATTTAATAATTCAGTGAAAATTTGATTGCCAGCCATTTATGCTGTGCACCCGCATTGAAGTCACCTTATGTTGCCTTGTCTATTACTCCTGTCATCCTTCCTCCGTGTAGCATGCATTTGAGTTACCACATTTTCCTGTACTCAGTGTGGATGTATTTGATTTGCTCCATCCTGTCTTCTATTTCAGCTATCACAACTTCTTTCCTAATGTCTGTCTCTTACATTCCCATTAAAATCTCTTGCTCCATTGTTTTGATGTTGAAACAAGTGGTTTGCATAATCTCTTCTCCCACAATTTTTTCTATTGAAACCTGAATTTCTTCTCCATGATAATTTTTCCTCTTGATTAAAGTTCTGTCAACACTTCTCTCCATTGGTGGGGAGGCTTGTGTGCCTCAGCGATACAGATAGCCATACCGTAGGTGCAACCACAATGGAGGGATATCTGTTGAGAAGTCAGACAAACATGTGGTTCCTGAAGAGGGGCAGCAGCCTTTTCAGTAGTTGCAGGGGCAACAGTCTGGATGACTGACTGATCTGGCATTGTAACTGTGGTGTCACCACCAGACACCACACTTGCTTGGTGGTAGCCTTTAAATCGGCCGTGGTCTGCTAGTATACGTCGGACCCGCGTGTCGCCACTATCAGTGATAGCAGACCGAGCGCCACCACACGGCAGGTCTAGAGAGACATCCTGGCACTCGCCCCAGTTGTACAGCCGACGTTAATAGCCATGGTTCACTGACAATTACGCTCTCATTTGCCGAGACGATAGTTAGCGTAGCCTTCAGCTACGTCATTTGCTACGACCTAGCAAGGCGCCATAGCCTTTGATAATTAATATTGTGAAGCATGTACAGTAATGAGAGATGTTCACCAATTATGGATTAAAGTTAAGTATTACATCAACTACGTACTTTATTTGCTACTAAAATTTCCCTTAACTGTTCCAGACCTCACGCCAGTCTGCGTGAGCTTAACGCGTGCCTTTCGGCTACCTTACAGTGGCTTGGCTGTCTGGCCAAGTCACTACAGTAACTCTAACCAAAATGGCCTTGTTGTGCTGGTACTGCGAATGGCTGAAGGCAAGGGGGAAACTGCAACCGTAATTTTTCCCGAGGGCATGCAGCTTTACTGTACGATTAAATGATGATGGCATCCTCTTGGGTAAAATATTCTGGAGGTAAAATAGTCCCTCATTCGGATCTCCGGGCGGGGACTACGCAAGAGGACGTCATTATCAGGAAAAAAAAACTGGCGTTCTACGGATTGGAGTGTGGAATGATAGATCCCTTACTTGGGCAGATGGTTAGAAAATTTAAAAAGGGAAATGGATAGGTTAAAGTTAGTTATAGTGGGAATTAGTGAAGTTCGGTGGCTGGAGGAACAAGACTTTTGGTCAGGTGAATACAGGGTTATAAACACAAAATCAAATAGGGGTAATGCAGGAGTAGGTTTAATAATGAATGAAAAATAGGAGTGCAGGTAAGCTACTACAAACAGCATAGTGAACTCATTATTGTGGCCAAGATAGACACAAAGCCCATGCCTACTACAGTAGTACAAGTTTATATACCAACTAGCTCTGCAGATGATGAAGAAATTGATGAAATTTATGATGAGATAAAAGAAATTACTCAGGTAGTGAAGGGAGATGAAAATTTAATAGTCATGGGTGACTGGAATTCGAGAGTAGGAAAAGGGAGAGAAGGAAATATAGTAGGTGAATATGGATTGGGGCAAAGAAATGAAAGAGGAAGCCACCTGGTAGAGTTTTTCACAGAGCATAACTTAATCATAGCTAACACTTGGTTCAAGAATCATGAAAGAAGGTTGTATACATGGAAGAATCCTGGAGATACCAGACGGTATCAGATAGATTATATAATGGTAGGACAGAGATTTAGGAACCAGGTTTTAAATTGTAAAACATTTCCAGGAGCAGATGTGGACTCTGACCACAATCTATTGGTTATGAACTGTAGATCAAAACTGAAGAAACTGCAAAAAGGTGGGAATTTAAGGAGATGGGACCTGGATAAACTAAAAGAACCAGAGGTTGTAGAGTGTCTCAGAGAGAGCATAAGGAAACAATTGACAGGAATGGGGGAAAGAAGTACAGTAGAATAACAATGGGTAGCTCTGACGGATGAAGTAGTGAAGGCAGCAGAGGATCAAGTAGGTAAAAAGATGAGGGCTAGTAGAAACCCTTGGGTAACAGAAGAAATATTGAATTTAATGGATGAAAGGAGAAAATATAAAAATGCAGTAAATGAAGCAGGCAAAAAGGAATACAAACGTCTCAAAAATGAGATCGACAGGAAGTGCAAAATGGCTAAGCAGGGATTGCTAGAGGACAAATGTAAGGATGTAGAGGCTTATCTCACTACGGGTAAGATAGATCCTGCCTGCAGGAAAATTAAAGAGACCTAAGGTGAAAAGAGAACCTCTTTCATGAGAATCAAGATCTCAGATGGAAATCCAGTTCTAAGAAAAGAAGGGAAAGCAGAAAGGTGGAAGGAGTATATAGAGGGTCTATACAAGGTGATGTACTTGAGGACAATATTACGGAAATGGAAGAGGACGTAGATGGAGATGCAATGGGAGATATGATACTGCGTGAAGAGTTTGACAGAGCACTGAAAGACCTAAGTTGAAACAAGGACCCGGGAGGAGACAACATTCCATTAGAACTACTGATAGCCTTGGGAGAGCCAGCCCTAATAAAACTCTACCATCTGGTGAGCAAGATATATGAGACAGGTGAAATACCCTCATACTTCAAGAAGAATATAATAATTCCAATCCCAAAGAAAGCAGGTGTTGACAGATGTGAAAACTACCGAACTATCGATTTAATAACTCACGGCTGCAAAATACCAAACCAACACTAATTCTTTAAAGATGAATGATAAAACTGGTAAAAGCCGACCTTGGGGGAAAGATCAGTTTGGATTCCGTAGAAATATTGGAACACATGAGGCAATACTGACCTTACGACTTATCTTAGAAGAAAGATTAACGAAAGGCAAACCTACATTTCTAGCATTTGTAGACTTAGAGAAAGCTTTTGGCAATGTTGACTGGAATACTCTCTTTCAAATTCTAAAGGTGGCAGGGGTAAAATACAGGGAGCGAAAGGCTATTTACAATTTGTACAGAAACCAGATGGCAGTTATAAGAGTCGAGGGGCATGAAAGGGAAGCAGTGGTTGGGAAGGGAGTGAGACAGGGTTGTAGCCTGTCCCCGATGTTATTCAATCTGTATATTGAGCAAGCAGTAAAGGAAACAAAAGAAAAATTCGGAGTAGGTATTAAAATTCCTGGAGAAGAAATAAAAACTTTGAGGTTCGCCGATGACATTGTAATTCTATCAGAGTCACCAAAGGACTTGGAAGAGCAGTTGAATGGAATGGACGGTGTCTTGAAAGGAGGATATAAGATGAACATCAACAAAAGCAAAACAAAGATACTGGATTGTAGTCGAATTAAGTCGTGTGATGCTGAGGGAATTAGATTAGGAAATGAGACACTTAAAGTAGTAAAGGAGTTTTGCTATTTGGGGAGCAAAATAACTGATATTGGTCGAAGTAGAGAAGATATAAAATGTAGACTGGCAATTCAAAGGAAAGCATTTCTGAAGAAGAGAAATTTGTTAACATCAAGTATAGATTTAAGTGTCAGGAAGTCATTTCTGAAAGTATTTGTATGGAGTGTAGCCATGTATGGAAGTTAAACATGGAAGATAAATAGTTTGGACAAGAAGAGAATAGAAGCTTTCAAAATGTGGTGCTACAGAAGAATGCTGAAGATTAGATGGGTAGATCACATAACTAACGATGAAGTATTGAATAGAATTGGTGAGAAGAGGAGTTTGTGGCACAACTTGACAAAAAGATGGGACCGGTTAGTAGGACATGTTTTGAGACATCAAGGGATCACAAATTTAGCATTGGAGGGCAATTTGGAGGGTAAAAATCGTAGAGAGAGACCAAGAGACGAAAACACTAAGCAGATTCACAAGGATGTAGGTTGCAGTAAGTACTGGGAGATGAAGAACCTTGCACAAGATATGGTAGCATTGAGAGCTGTATCAAACCAGTCTCAGGACTGAAGACCACAACAACAACAACATGAATTAGAGTGTAAAGCTTGTGATTTGTTTGTGTGATTATTATTACTGCAGTTATCTGTGCACTTGAATCACATTTTTCACGTATCGCCTTAAATATGATTTAGACTGCAAGCCTTATGACCATCTATAGATAGTTATCACTGTAGTTATCTGATGTTCCCTAAACACTAGTAATATGCTCACATCGAGGATACATAGAACTCAAACATAAATAAAAGAACACAGACAGTTGGTTATTCCCTCCAGAAATTCTGAATGGACAATGTTATTGGTAATAAATGCTCCTATATTCAATTTGTCCACAGTCTGCTTTCATCAGATCTGCACTAAGATAGTTTCTTCTTAACACATTTAAAATTCCACCTTCTTGGAGCAATTAATTTGCAGTCTGTTCCTTTGACACTTGTACTGGTTTAAGTAGTAATAAGGGGATCCTCATCAGCTCCAAGATACTACTAGCTTTATCAACTGTATCTGCATATGATGTGAATGAAAGGTTTAGTAACTGTACACAAAATGTTCCTGTCAAGCGAGCTCTGCCCACTTTTGTATGCTCCTTGTTGAGTTCCTATCGCCATTTCTGGTATAATTTTCCATCACTCAGGCCATGTTTCATGGGTTATGAAAAATATTTCAAGAGTCTAACTGATTTTTTTTTTCTGCAATACGCCATTGCATTAAAAAAATACAGGGTGTCTGGTTTAAATATGTACATCTACATCTACATGATTACTCTGCAATTCACATTTAAGTGCTTGGCAGAGGGTTCATCGAACCACAATCATACTATCTCTCTACCATTCCACTCCCGAACAGCGCGCAGGAAAAACGAACATCTAAACCTTTCTATTCGAACTCTGATTTCTCTTATTCTATTTTGATGATCATTCCTACCTATGTAGGTTGGGCTCAACTAAATATTCTCGCATTCGGAAGAGAAAGTTGGTGACTTAAATTTCCTAAATGGATCTCGCCGCGACGAAAAACGTCTTTGCTTTAATGACTTCCATCCCAACTCGCGTATCATATCTGCCACACTCTATCCCCTATTACGTGATAATACAGTATGAGCTGCCCTTTTTTGCACCCTTTCGATGTCCTCCGTCAATCCCACCTGGTAAGGATCCCACACCGCGCAGCAATATTCTAACAGAGGACGAACGAGTGTAGTGTAAGCTGTCTCCTTAGTGGACTTGTTGCATCTTCTAAGTGTCCTGCCAATGAAACGCAACCTTTGGCTCACCTTCCCCACAATATTGGATCAAATGGCTCTGAGCACTATGGGACTCAACTGCTGAGGTCATTAGTCCCCTAGAACTTAGAACTAGGTAAACCTAACTAACCTAAGGACATCACAAACATCCATGCCCGAGGCAGGATTCGAACCTGCGACCGTAGCGGGCTTGCGGTTCCAGACTGCAGCGCCTTTAACCGCACGGCCACTTCGGCCGGCTCCCCACAATATTATCTATGTGGTCTTTCCAACTGAAGTTGTTCGTAATTTTAACACCCAGGTACTTAGTTGAATTGACAGCCTCGAGAATTGTACTTTTTATCGAGCAATCGAATTCCAACGGATTTCTTTTGGAACTCATGTGGATCACCTAACACTTTTCATTATTTAGCATCAACTGCCACCTGCCACACCATACAGCAATCTTTTCTAAATCGCTTTGCAACTCATACTGGTCTTCGGATGACCGTACTAGACGATAAATTACAGCATCATCTGCGAACAACCTAAGAGAACTGCTCAGATTGTCACCCAGGTCATAGTATGACATGTAATAATGTAAGAAGTATGTGAGATATTTATTGACAGTATTTTTCAGTATGCATCCTAATGGAAATATTTTGATTTTTTTTTTTTTTACATAAACACACACACACACACACACACACACACACACACTTACACCAAATACACACCATCATATGCACTGTTAATGGCACAAAAGACATCACTTCTCTCCAAGTGTTTTTCAGCATTCTGGCATAACATTTGTGAAAGCTCCACGAATGTGATGGCACAGATCTGGTAGATTACTGACTGACAACTATTACATCTGAATCATGAGGGTTCTGCTGGAAGGACATACATATTAATTCATCAACAGCTCTTGAAACTGTGTGCTCGGCAGGATTATCCAGTATTGAAAGCAAATCCCCAGTTTCCCAGACTCACTTATCTCACTTCCTGATTGCTACGTCATAAGTGGGAACACTGTCAGTGGGTTGCAGTCCATACTCACACCAAAACTGTCATTGTACCAGTGTAGCAGACTTTAGCTCCATAAGAAAGCACAATGAACATCTACTGCTGTGGAGTCCACATGGCTGAAACTGCCACTAAATATCTCAATTATGTCTGAAGTTATTACATTTTATGCTTAATCTGCACACCCTGTACATATATACTGAAGTGCTGCCTGTGCTGTATTATAGTGAACTTGAGGGTGCTAGGACTTCTGTTTGATGACTGATTGTCTTGACTCTGTCAGAATGCATGTATTGTAAAGTGATGAGAAAACTGAAGCAATGGGTAATAAGGTTTGAAGAGCATATTGTGGTTGTAGGGTATAAGAGGGAGACACTGGTTACTGAAGTGATGAATGATGATTTCAGAGGTACATTTCATCAATAGAGTTCACAAATATTTCAACAATGCCGTCTAATAATCGTTAGTATAGTCCTGGCATGCTATCAACGCCAATTGTTTGTTCCATCCTTATGATGACCTATACATATTTACTGTTATTTCATCCCCTACAGGTTATGGTGGACTATCAGAGGTACAAAGTTGAGGCTGCTTTACAGTGAATTTCTTTAAGAATAAAGCAATTGTGTTGGATATTTTAACCTACATTTCTAGCATTTGTAGACTTAGAGAAAGCTTTTGACAATGTTGATTGGAATACTCTCTTTCAAATTCTGAAGGTGGCAGGGGTAAAATACAGGGAGTGAATGGCTATTTACAATTTGTACAGAAAACAGATGGCAGTTAGTCGAGGGATATGAAAGGGAAGCAGTGGTTGGGAAGGGAGTGAGACAAGGTTGTAGCCTATCCCCGATGTTATTCAATCTGTACATTGAGCAAGCAGTAAAGGAAACAAAAGAAAAGTTCGGAGTAGGTATTAAAATCCATGGAGACGAAATAAAAACTTTGAGGTTCACCGATGACATTGTAATTCTGTCAGAGACAGCAAAGGACTTGGAAGAGCAGTTGAACAGAATGGACAGTGTCTTGAAAGGAGGGTATATGATGAACATCAACAAAAGCAAAACGAGGATAATGGAATGTAGTCAAATTAAGTCGGGTGATGCTGAGGGAATTAGATTAGGAAATTTCACACTTAAAGTAGTAAAGGAATTTTGCTATTAGGGGAGCAAAATAACTGATGATGGTCGAAGTAGAGAGGATATAAAATGTAGACTGGCAATGGCAAGAAAAGCGTTTCTGGAGAAGAAAAATTTGTTAACATTGAGTATAGATTTAAATGTCAGGAAGTCGTTTCTGAAAGTATTTGTATGGAGTGTAGCCATGTATGGAAGTGAAACATGGATGATAAATAGCTTAGACAAGAAGAGAATGCTGAAGATTAGATGGGTGGATGACAAAACTAATGAGGAGGTATTGAATAGAATTGGGGAGAAGAGGAGCTTGTGGCACAACTTGACTAGAAGAAGGGATAGGTTGGTAGGACATGTTCTGAGACATCGAGAGATAACCAATTTAGTATTGGAGGGCAGCGTGGAGGGTAAAAATCGTAGAGGGAGACCAAGAGATGGATACACTAAGCAGATTCAGAAGGATGTAGGTTGCAGTAGGTACTGGGAGATGAAGAAGCTTGCACAGGATAGAGTAGCATGGAGAGCTGCATCAAACCAGTCTCGGGACTGAAGACCACAACAACAACACAATTTTAAATATTAATGATGTGATTGAGTGGATGTTCTATGTAGAGAGAGAAAGGGTTGGTTTGTTTGGAATCTCTCAAGTTGAAGATGATGGTGAGTATTAGGTACATGTGGAGAACCAACTGTATAGAAATGGAAAATTAGAAGTGGACTAGAGTGTTGTTAAAATCTGAAGGATGAAGCCTTCAATAATTGTGAGTTTGTGGTTGGAGATAATTGGGAACAGATTTCAAACCAGGCTGGGGAGGGAGGAGGAGAAAAGAGTTCTGATATGGAGTGGAAAGGAGAATTCTATTAGGTATGGAGAGATGAACAAATGTTAGGGTGGATTTTATGGTTGGATGGGGTGAGTTAGTTTAATTTCCAATTGGAGATGATATACACTGTGTTTCCATAAAAGCATGCAAAAATGCAACAGGACATAAAGAATGCTCCACTGAACAATTTCAGGTAGGGTACTTAGGATCGGAGAAGCCAGCTTAAGGAGATATGGATGTAAACTTGTCTACAGCTTTGTCAGCATTACTTTTTTCCAGCTTATTTACAATTAAAATGCATACAAGTTTACATGTACTGTACTGTTTATTTACATATGTATTCTTTATTTTCTGTGAGGAAACATGGACGACAAGCCTGATTACTAGAAAGTTATGATGCAGATTTTGTTTACTTTACTTGTTCACAAGGTGGTTGTGTTGTACTGTATTTACATTGCCCCATTACAGAAAGTGCTATGGGTCAGTTACCAACCCATTCATTACTCAGAGATATTCAGAGATGTACATTACAATATCATGG
Source organism: Schistocerca nitens (assembly GCF_023898315.1). Classification (NCBI taxonomy): domain Eukaryota; kingdom Metazoa; phylum Arthropoda; class Insecta; order Orthoptera; family Acrididae; genus Schistocerca; species Schistocerca nitens. The sequence goes on along the minus strand of NC_064616.1, from coordinate 614,278,709 downwards.
AGCAAACTGATACAGTTTTGCAGAACTCACTGGCATGCATCTTGTGTATGGGGCAGTACATTGCAATGCTCTCACTTCTGAAAGAAAGAAGAATTTCCTAACAGGCATCAACTGTCATGATGAGTGTTTATTTCTCGCGATCGGTAAATGCAGAAGACTGGTTCATTGGAAAGAAGAAATGAGGGACCGGGAAACATGATAATGAATTGCACACTCAATTTTGAAGAGGGTGTGCTGGAACATGTTTCTGTGGGCCCACTGCAAGTACTCATTGTATTGCATGTGAAATGGGTGCTACACATACTAGCATGTGATGAGTACTCCACGAATAACAATTACAACCATCTCACCCACAACGAGTCCATGTAATACCTGTGACTGATTTTGCACCAAGGGTTGCTCTAACAGTGGATTGATTTGACCAGATTTCCTCCTAAATGTGCTATTTACTGACAAGGCCTAATTTGCTTGTGATAGTTCTTCAAACTGCAGGAACAGCCATTTGTGGGATGAGAAAAACACTCACACTGGAGAACAGTCACAACATCAACTATGTTTTACTGTGAATATCTGGGCAACAGTCTCACTGATCCATATCTTGTACCTGGCCATCTGAATGCCTACCTGTATGTGACGTTCCTGCAAAGGGTCCTATCGCAGTTGTTAGAGAATGCACCGCTGGCTGTTTGTTAGAGGATGTGGATACAACATGATGGTGTGCCGCCTCACTTCATTGTGGATGTCCATAGCCATCTCAATGCTGTATTTCCTGATTACTGGATTGGAACAGGAGGTGCTATCCCATGGCCTGTGTGGTCACCTGACCTGAATCCCCTTGATTATTTCCTATAGGGATATCTAAAGTCACTTGTGTATGAGACCCCAGTGGATACAGAGATGCAATTAGTTTCCAGCATTGGAATCTGGTTCGCCAATGTCATTCTCTCACTGAGGTTGATGGCCATCAGTTTCAGCAACTTTGTAAGAAAGAGTACATATGGTACATTCATTGTGTCAGTGATGGTATTTGCAGTTAATTGTAACTAACGTAAATAAAAAAGTACACAGTAATTTGGTTATATTCCTATTGCCTCCTTCAGCTGGCTTCTCTGACCCCTCGTTCCCTACCTTGAATTGTTCAGTGGAGCGTCCTCTATGTGCTGTTAAATTTTTATACACCCTTACAAAAACACCCTGTAAAGTGTATACAAGCATAATGTTGGGGAGTGAATTATTGTAGATGTAGAGGATTACTAGAATTCGAAGTTAACTTGTTGAAGAATTTGATGAGAGTGCTAGAATTTTGCAGATGTAGCAATCAAAGAAACTTGGCATACATAAGGCTATGGAATATTTTGGATGTGTAAATGTTCTATGTGGAGGAGGATACAGTCTGTCACCCACATAATATATAATCCATTTTATCTGACTTATGCTTGAAGCTGCAAAGTCAGATCTGCTCCCACTCTCATGAATTATCCACTCTACCCACACTCCTGCTGATACAAATAACTCCCTTCACCCTTTCCTATGACACAAGTCATCATCTGCATCATTGATACCATTCTCCAAAATATCTGTCCTTTCCAGTGGATCTGTATACTACATCAACCCACCTGTTGTAACATGCAATAAGCAATTTGGACCATGTATATTCTCAAATTTATGATCTTATCCTTATTTTGATCTTATCTGAAATGAAACTTCATGGCAGATTAAAACTGTGTGCTGGACCGAGACTCGAACTCGAGACCTTTGCCTTACGCGGGCAAGTGCTCTACCAACTGAGCTACCCAAGCACGACTCACGCCCTGTCCTCACAGCTTTACTTCTGCCAGTACCTCGTCTCCTACCTTCCAAACTTTACAGAAGCTCTCCTGTGAAACTTGCAGAACTAGCACTCCTGAAAAAAAGGATATTGCAGAGACATGGCTTAGACACAGCCTGGGGGATGTTCCCAGAATGAGAAACTCTCATTCTAATTCATATGCCATCGTTCTCTATAGTGCAGTGTTTCCCGTGAGTGCTCAGTGTTGCGCGTCCCCTTTTTAAAGTGCTGTGAGCAGAAACCAGACTGTCACCATGTTTTTAAATTGTGCCTGTCTATTTACTACGTGTTTTTAATCAGCGTCACTCACTTCTTTGTTTTTTATGTTTTCTTCACAACTTTTTTGCCATGTACCACTTTATCACCTCTTTTTATTGTTAAGTCTCTTCATTCTGTTTTTTAACTTTATCTGTAGGCTGCAAAGCGGTGTATTACGCTGCTGCCACCCCCCCCCCCCCCCCCCGGTTCTGTTCTGGAGGGGGGAATCGAAATACAATAAAGAAAAAAAATAGAAGTACTGCTCTCCCTCTGTCCTTTTCCTGGGCTCCCTCTCACCCCTCTTCCATCCTGGTGTCCCCCCCCCTCCTTTCTCTTTCCCCTCCACTGCCTTTCCCACTCCTTCTCACGCCTGCCCTGCCCTGTTCACCCTTTTTCTGTGTCCTATCCCTCATCGGCTCTCCTCCCTTTTTCACCCATCTGTCCCCGGGTCCTCTCCCCCCATATGCCTTAATACTCTATAGTGCGCTGTTTTCCATAAGTGTTCGGTGTTTGCTTCGCCTTTCTAAGTGTTGAGAACAGAAACCAGACTATCGCAGTGTTTTTTAATTGTGCCTGCCTATTTACTATGTGTTTTAATCAGCATCACCGACCCGTTTGTTTTTGTATTTTCTTCGCAACTTTTTGGCCATGTTTGCCAGGAAGTTTCATATCAGCGCACATTCCATTGCAGAGTGAAAATTTCATTCTGGAAACATCGCCCACGCTGTGGCAAAGCCACGTGTCTGCAATATCCTTTGTTCCATGAGGGCTAGTTCTACAAGTTTCACAGGAGAGTGTCTGTGAAGTTTGGAAGGTGGGAGACGAGGTACTGGCCGAAGTAAGGCTGTGATGAGGGGGCGTTAGTCGTGCTTGGGTAGCTCAGTTGGTACAGCACTTGCCAGCGAAAGGCAAAGGTCCTGAGTTCGAGTCTCGGTACGCCACACTGTTTTAATCTGCCAGGAAGTTTAATATGTAACTTACTTTTCGACGTACCCTAGTACATGGTTTGCTTGCTCATACAAGAATTTACTCTTTGGGGTACTACCGTACAACGTTCTGACGACACACAGCCTCTAAACTCAGAGATATTCGTATTAGTAGCGTGGTACTGAAAAACAATAGTGATTACAAAAGCAAACATGCCCCACTCCATGACAGAATTCTTACTACACATTATATTAAATACAATTTAGAGTCAACTCGTTCGTTTTTTTCTTATTTTCCGAGAATCTCTTGTGCAGCGAACAGCTGTGCCTGATAGGTAAAGAGCGCAGGGTACTCCTGTTCATAAAAAGGGCGAAACAACATACACACCGTGCTACAAATCAGTATTGCTGATACCCGTCTGTTGCACGGTGTTACAACATATTCAAAAATCAAGCATTATAACGTTCCTGAATTCAACTGAAATCATTGCTGACAAGGGAACCTCCCCATCGCACCCCCCTCAGGTTTAGTTATAAGTTGGCACAGTGGACAGGCCTTGAAAAACTGAACAGAGATCAAACGATAAAACAGGAAGAAACTGTGTGGAACTATGAAAAAAAAATAAGCAAAATATACAAACTGAGTAGTCCACGAGGCAACATTAAGGAAAATCTGAGCTCAGAAGCGCCGTGATATCATGGTTAGTGTGAGTAGCTGCGGAGCGAGAGGTCCGTGGTTCAAGTCTTCCCTCAAGTGAAAAGTTTAGTTTTTTTTTTCAGACAATTATCAAAGTTCAGGTACTCACACATAATCAACTTCACTCTCCAAAATTCCAGGACATGTTCAGATTTGCTTGGAGATATGCAGGATTTGACGGTCTACACACGGAAAAATTTGAAAACGTTAAAAACATATGTTTTGACAGAGCACAGGGAAAACTGTGCGACTGTGAAACTGTTGCATTCATTTGTTGCAGTTTATGTGACAAACTCTTATGTTTTCATCACTTTTTGTGGTAGTGATTAACACATCCACAAGAAAACCTAAATCGGGCAAGGCAGAAGAACATTTTTACCCATTCGCCAAGTGTACAAGTTAGGTGGGTCGACAACATATTCCTGTCATGTGACGCACATGCCGTCACCAATGTCGTATAGAATATATCAGACGTGTTTTCCTGTGGAGGAATCGGTTGACCTATGACCTTGCGATCAAATGTTTTCGGTTCCCATTGGAGAGACACGTACTTTCGTCTACTTATCGCACGGTTTTTGCGGTGCCGTCGCAAAACACAGACACTAAACTTATTACAGTGAACAGAGACGTCAACGAACGAACGGACAGATCATAACTTTGCGAAAATAAAGAAAGTAAACTGTTCACTCGACGAAAGACTTGAATCAAGGACCTCTCGTTCCGCAGCTGCTCACGCTAACAACGGGACCACGGCGCTGCTGAGCTCACATTATCCTTTATGTTGTATATCTTGCGCATGGACTACTCAGTTTGTATATTTTGCTTTTTTTTTTCATAGTTCCACACAACTTCTTCCTGTTTTCTTGACTGATCTGTGTTCAGTTTTTCAAGATCTATCCACTGTGTCAACTTATAACGAAATCTGAAGGGGGTGCGATGGGGGGGGGGGGGTTCCCTTGTGAGAAAGAGGCGTATTGTAGAGTGCACGAAAATTAATAATTTTTGGAGGTGTTAGAAACAACCAATACTTTGAGAATATTGGACATCTCTTAAAAAAGGGATGAAAAATAAATAATTTTTAAAGTCCTTCATTTCTATCAAGTTAACTTATTCAACCACCTTCATAGTGATTTATTTCATTTTTCCCCTTACCTGAGAAAGACAGAGGCAAAATTATGAATACTTCTTCTTCTTATGGCTATAAAATCCTGCATGAGTCTTCATCTCCTTAACAGTTTCCTTCCGTTCTGCACTATCGTTTACTTTCCTTCTGCATCCCCTGATTCCCAGAGCTCTGATGTTTCCTTCCACCTCACACTGTCCAGTTGTCGTTTAAGCGGCCTTTCTTTTAATGTTCTTCCTGTTGGTTTCCATTTACAGTTCCTGCGCCCTCCGCCCTTTGAATGTGCCCCACCCAGACTATTCTTTTACTTTTGATTAGTATTACAATATCATTTCCTTGTATGAGACGATACAACTCATAATTCGTCCTTGTTCTCCAAATATCATCATTATTTCGGATCCCCCCATAAATTTTCTGTAGTGTTCGTCCTTCAAATATTCGAAATCGTTGTTTATCAGTGCTGATTAGCGTCAGTGCTTCACGTCCATATGTAACCACTGGCTTAATCATATGTCATTATTTCAGTGGATGTGGAGTTTACTTTAGCTCTTGGATATTCAAAATTAAAAGCTGCTCGAAATTAAAACCTGTAGCTGACCAGTTACCCAGGTTACAGTTCTATGGATTTTCATATAATTATTTAGCTCCTGTTTTATGGAGTTTCATTTATTTAGTTTTCGATAAGTTGGTTTATAATCTCCTATGCTCTGTAACGTTTTTCAAAGCAACTTCTATCGCATTCTTAAGATAATGAATACTCGAGATTATATATTTCCTCTATGCCAGGTCTTACCACTATTTCATAATGAAGTTGGTGTAGCAGTTATTATTTTCATGCATAGTGCAATGCATTTCGAGAATACATTCCTTTTTTGTGTTCTCATTATAATCAGAAAAAACGGGAAACACGATGTTTCGTAATTCAGAATATGGTGTTTCCTGTTTTCCAACTCTAGCAATGAAATAAAGACAAAAAAATATTTTATTTGCCGGACAACAACTACTCGTTCAAAATTTTCGGTTGTTGTCTACATGATCTTTAGAACAATGTTCCAGCATATTAAATATGACAACGCGTCCACCTCTGTGTTAGGAGGCAACACTGTCACAACACTGATCGCTGCAAAACACAGCCAAAACCGATAACTCTAAAAGTGATCCAGTGATTGTCACCTGGCACATAAAAGAATAAAGAAATTGATTCATTATAAACGCAGCAGCCTCCAAGTCGACAGTGATCTCGTAATTTACAACAGAAATGTCCACTGCATGAAAACACAGTTGGACTAACATGCATGAAGAAAACACATTTAAGAAGTATGTCAACGCCCGCAACACTCGAAAAAAGGAATAAATTCTCGAAATACGTTGTGCTACGAAAGAAATATAAAACGTAGCTGGTTTTATAATCCTGTATTTCAGTCATTGTTAACAGTTTCAACGCTTTCCAATAACTCATTATGAAGTTTGTTATAATTCTGAATACATGTAAAAAATGTATAATCGTCTACGATTTAGTTCATCCATTTGGCGCCGTTGCTTCTTGCAGAAACAGAAAATCGTGGCACACGATCGACGACGATTGATGTGGGGCATATATGGCCCCATATGCCAAGACAACGGCCTCCACACCTATGGCAGGAGCGACATCGATTCACCACTCTGGGTCGGCGGAGGTCTTCTTCAGTACTGGGTGGCTTCATGTTGCCAGTAGGCATAGTGGTAGGGGTGAGGTGCCGGCCACGGATCCGCAGCGTCGCAGCCGGCTGCCGCGCGCGCCGAGCACCGCCGCGGGTATAAGGTTTCTGCTGACGCATCAGCTGCAGCTGCAGCTGCTGCTGCTGATGCTGATGCTGCTGCTGCTGCTGCTGCTGCTGCTGCTGCTTCCACCGCCGCTGCACCAGATACTGGCGGTAGCTCCAGTTTTCCGACAACAGGCAGTTCCTGGGAATGCCTTGCCACACGTGGCCACGCTGGCGCCACTCCTGGGCTGGTGGTATGTACACGGGGAGCAGACGCCCATACCTGCCATGCAGTGCTCCCCTTCCGCGCCACTGTGGTGCTGCTCTCCGTTCAGGCAATATATCTTCATATGCAACGTGCTGCATGGCAGGCCCCCTCACAGCGAACTGAACACCTCGATCTCTTTCACACCTTCCTTTTCGTGTTCTGTGTCTGTTCTGGCGGGAAGCGAAATTCGCTAGTGTGATACGATGGAAAGACATCCTCTTCTCTTCATAAACCTCTCCCCAACGATCCATGAGCACTGTAACAGAATGGACATTCTTTAAGTATAAATGCATTTCAGCTAGTTTTGTGCTTCTACATCACTACTACTATATAAAGAGAAGTCATAGCTTAATGTGTTACCAAAAATCTCCAAGTGTTCATGCCCATTTACTTCAAATTTTCACGATACTCTAATGAACATTCAGAGGACACAGGCTATATATTTTTTTGATATACGAGTATATGGTAAATAAATGTATATACACTACTGACCATTAAAATTGCTACACCAAGAAGAAATGCAGATGATAAACGGGCATTCATTGGACAAATATATTATACTACAACTGACATGTGATTACATTTTCACCCAATTTGGGTGCATAGATCCTGAGTAATCAGTGCCCAGAACAGCCACCTCTGGCCGTAATAACGGCCTTGATACGCCTGGGCATTGAGTCAAACAGAGCTTGGATGGCGTGTACAGGTACAGCTGCCCGTGCAGCTTCAACACGGTACCACAGTTCATCAAGAGTAGTGACGCGTATTGTGACGAGCCAGTTGCTCGTCCATCATTGACCAGACGTTTTCAGTTGGTGAGAGATCTGGGGAATGTGCTGGCCAGGGCAGCAGTCGAACATTTTCTGTATCCAGAAAGGCCCGTACAGGACCTGCAACGTGCGGTCGTGTATTATTCTGCTGAAATGTAGGGTTTCGCAGGGATCGAATGAAGGGTAGAGCCACAGTTCGTAACACATCTGAAATGTAACGTCCACTGTTCAAAATGCCGTCAATGCGAACAAGGGGTGACCGAGACGTGTAACCAATGGCACCCCATACCATCACGCCGGGTGATACGCCAGTATGGCGATAACTAATACATGCTTTCAATGTGCGTTCACCTCGATGTCGCCAAACACGGATGCGACCATCATGATGGTGTATACAGAACCTGGGTTCATCCGAAAAAATGACGTTTTTCCATTCGTGCACCCTGGTTCGTCGTTGAGTACACCATTGCAGGAGCTCCTGTCTGTGATGCAGCGTCAAGGGTAACCGCAGCCATGGTCTCGTAGCTGAAAGTCCATGCTGCTGCAAACGTCGTCGAACTGTTCGTGCAGGTGGTTGTTGTCTTGCCAAAGCCCCCATCTGTTGACTCAGGAATCGAGACGTGGCTGCACGATCCGTTACAGCCATGCGGATAAGATGCCTGTCATCTCGACTGTTAGTGATACGAGGCCGTTGGGACCCAGCACGGCGTTCCGTATTACCCTCCTGAACCCACCGATTCCATATTCTGCTAACAGTCATTGGATCTCGACCAACGCGAGCAGCAATGTCGCGATACGATGAACCGAAATCGCGATAGGCTACAATCCGACGTTTATCAAAGTCGGAAACGTGATGGTACGCATTTCTCCTACTTACACGAGGCATCACAACAACGGTTCCCCAGGCAACGCTGGTCAACTGCTTTTTGTGTAAGAGAAATCGGTTGGAAACTTTCCTAATGTCAGCACGTTGTAGGTGTCGCGACCGGCGCCAACCTTGTGGGAATTCTCTGAAAAGCTAATCATTTGCATATCACAGCATCTTCTTCCTGTCGGCTAAATTTCGGGTCTGTAGCACGTCATCTTCATGGTGTAGCAATTTTAATGGCCAGTAGTGTACTATATGCAGTGTGTCCCAGAAATGTTGCAACAAACTTAGAGGAGTTGTAGAGAGTGTCTTGAGGAACAAATCGAGGATAGGAAACCGTCTCTTGAAACATCATCCAACCACACTACGGAGTATCGAAGTTATAGGTGCTGGTGCCTGCCACTATATCAACCCTTCGGCATCAGACGTGACTCTGTACGCGGACGGACTGTAGGCGGAACGTCTCGCAATGTTCTTTGTTATTCATTGATCGCGACCAGGCGCGGCACGTAATTAAAGGCTCTGAGGCGGAGCCGCTCCAAAATATATGTTAAAGTAAATTTCGCAAAAACGTACTACATAATTTAAATTATCAGGACGAATTTCGCATATTTCCCATTCCATTTAAAATAACGGCTGTCAACGTTTTTGGAACTGCTTGTATCGATAGATGTTTTCCGAATGGTTAGTAGTAGCGTTATGGGGGCGTGGCTTGTACATAGTACTGCTCTTTATGGGCGATCCGAAGGCTCAGAGCTTGCAGCCTAAAGGTGTAATACCAACCACCACACGTTTTTCACGTTCCAGTATCTATGTAATAAAGGAATGTAGAGTGGCAGAAACTTCGCTATCCAATCTCTGTCTCTGCACACCTACCTACTACGCCTCGATGCGTCATTAATCGACGTTTAGTATTATTGTTTTGATAATGTTTTACATAGTTGTTTTGTTTTTGCCATTGGCTATTTTATCCACATTTAGAGTATGTTTGCAAACATCCCGCCAGAGTGCACTACACTACAGTAGCATACCAGTACTGCCATCTAGCGAGAGTTTCATAAGTGATTAGAGGACAAAGCGCGCGAAATTTGTCCCGTTACTTTATTTTCCTTGCTTGCTGATGCTGACTGCTTTTGTTGATACCGTGTGATATTAGTAAGTTTCTATTTCGGAGTGTATTTTGCAAGATTTTAGTGAGTTTTACTTCCTTGTGAATATCTGCGACATACGGCGAGTGTGAAACCAGCGCAATGTGAATTCAGTGTGCAATTTAATAGGTAAAAACTTGGAACACGGCCACAGGATGAAAGTGAAAGAACTTGGTGCACCCAGACCCGATCTAACGATCAATCAAGAACAGAAACAGTGCAAATCTAGGCAAGGATACAAACGCAGTTTTAGTAGAGCAATGTACGATGCAGCTGAGTGGTTGTTTGGTTGTGAAGTGAAAAATGCATTTTTCTGTTTCACCTGTCTTCTTACAAATAGTACTGATAGTGCCTGGACTGAAACTGGTATCACTGACTTAAAGAATTTTCACACAACTGTGAAAAAACATAATTCCAGCGAAGAACATTTAAATGGTTTCATTGAGTTTTCAATGCTAGGGAAAGTGGACATTATGTGCCAATTAGACAGTGCATACCGCAATAATATAAAGATATATAATGAAAATGTATCAAAAAATCGGTATATTCTGGGTAAACTGATAGACTGTATTAAATTTTGCGGCAAATTCGAGCTTGCCTTAAGGGGCCACGACGAAACAGAAGGTTCCAAAAACTCAGGAATTTTTCGAGCATTAGTCAGTCGTATGGCAGAACTGGACTGCGTCTTGAAGCAGCACATTGAGAAATCAGAAAACCGTGTTTTCTTAGGCCTATCGAAGACAATTCAAAATGAACTCCTGGAATCAATTTATGAGGTATGGTTCAAATGGTTCTGAGCACTATGGGACTTAACTTCTAAGGTCATCAGTCCCCTAGAACTTAGAACTACTTAAACCTTACTAACCTAAGGACATCACAAACATCCATGCCCGAGGCAGGATTCGAACCTGCGACCGTAGCGTTCGCGTGGTTCCAGACTGTAGCGCCTAGAACCTCTCGGCCACCCTGGCCGGCTATGAGGTATGCCTCAATCTCATCAGGAGTGAACTGTCGAAGGCAAACTTTCTCGCAATAGAAGTTGATGAAAGTACTGACTGTGCAAATTTGTCACAATTGGTCCTAATAATTCGCTATGAGCTACTGGGACAAATAAATGAAAGATTTACTTCCTTTGTACGCCCAAAAAGTCACAGTGCAGACGATGCAACTGCAGCTGTTCTCTGCGAGCTAGAGAAAATGAGTGTACATGAAACACCTGAAAAACTGATATCTCAGTGTTACGACGGTGCTCCTGTTATGAGTGGCCATAAATGTGGAGTTCAAACAAGAATTAGAGAAATGTACAGGAATGCTCACTTTGGCTCTGAGCACTATGGGACTCAACTGCTGTGGTTATCAGTCCCCTAGAACTTAGAACTACTTAAACCTAACTAACCTAAGGACATCACACAACACCCAGCCATCACGAGGCAGAGAAAATCCCTGACCCCGCCGGGAATCGAACCCGGGAACCCGGGCGTGGGAAGCGAGAACGCTACCGCACGACCACGAGATGCGGGCAATGCTCACTTTATTCACTGTTACACCCATCAGTTAAATTTAATTGTTGAACATTGTGTGACGGGCAGTAAACAAGTGCGGATCTTCTTTAGCAACTTGGAAGGAATTTCCACCTTTTTTTCCCGGTCTTCTAGCCGTACAGCCACTCTTGACGAAGTAGTGAAGAAGCGTATTCCTACCTGTCCTCAGACCATCAGATGGAATTTTAAATCACGGAGCGTAACCACTGTGTACAAATACCAAAAGGAAATTGTTGAGTGCCTAGAAAGAATTATTGATGATGATGCCAGTGATTACAAGACAATAAGCAAGGCCAGAGGACTGAAGGGTTTCCTGGAAGACAAAGATTTCCTCTTCTGGTTAAATTTTTTTAATAGTCATGCCTCATTGTGACATTCTCTTTAATAAACTTCAGCAGAGGAATATTGATGCAGTGAAAACTGTTGAATATGTATCGCACTTTGCAGATTCTGTCCAGCAAATTAGGGCCTCACTTGAAACTGACGATCACTGGGAACAGGTAGAACCAACTGCAAAACGGGGACATTTCACAGAATCATGAATGGTGTGTGCACGAAACGTTTGCGACCTCATCACAACTCAGATCAGAGAACGATTCAGTTTCAATGATCACTTATCGATTGCACAGCTGTTTGATCCATCGTTGTTTGCAAAACATCAAACTATTTTTCCGAAAAAAGAGCTTAAAATAGCCGTTAATTTGTTCAATTTACAGTCTTCAGATCTACGTCATGAACTGAACGTGTTGTACAGCCGAAAAGATTTTATGAAGGCGTCAGGTGCTTTGACCTTGTTGAACTTTCTTTACGATAACAATCTGACTAAAGCTTTTCCTGAAAGTGTAAAACTTCTGCAAATAATAGTAACCTTCCCTATGACGACCGGCGAGGCAGAACGCTGCTTCTCTACGTTAAGGCGAGTGAAAACATTCATGCGCAACACTATGAATGAGGACAGACTTTGTGTGCTTGCAATGTGTTCCATAGAAAAAGAATTATTGAATCGGCCAAATTTCAATGAAATGGTCATAGACCTTTTTGCTGCGCAGAAGAGGAGACGAGCTGACTTCGTCTATGAACAAATGAATTGAGGTAAGCAAAAGTGCATTCATAATTGATAAGAGGTAATTTCTTTATATTAAGTCCTACTTAGCCTATTAAGTGAAGTGATTAAAAAAGGGTAGTGTCATGTTTAGCCAGTCATAAACGTGATGACATTTTCCGAAACGAATCACTTTTGGGGTCTAGTTTAGCAGGGGATACAACCCGTCGGCTTTGACCAATGACGTCAGAATTATCCAGCGAGCATGTATTACAAAGATGAAAGAGCTGAGAAGAATGTTCAGAAACAAAGGAATGCAAGAGAGATAAACCGTACTTCACATATATAAGAGCCAGTAGTATTTTCACGTTAACGATATCGCGTGTTTGTATCTTAGTATTTCTCTGCAAAATACAATGGAAAGAAATGAATGAAATATATTACTAGCAAAGGATACATCACGTTACATGTATGTCCGTTGTATCTCGAAACTCTTTCGAACTGTATTGCTTAAGTGCAGTACGGGATAAAAGTTCAGAGTACGTCGATTTCTTAGTTTCGACTAGCATTGCTGTCCTGTTGTTCGCTTGAACTATGTATCCCCTGCTTCACTAAACCGTAAATGAAACATCGGATACAAATTAAAAGCTCATTCGAAGTGTGTTGCTTAGGTACAGTACGGAATAGGAGTTTGTCGTAAGTCGATTTCTTCCTTTTCACTAGCATTACTGTCCTGTTCTTCACTTGAACGATGTATTCTCCGCTTCAGAAACCGTAAGTGAAACACGGGATACAAATTGTAGATGTGTTGTTTATTTCGTCTCCGCTATTACTAACAGTCTTTTCTTACGTACATATCAGTACTACTGATGACAGAAGGACCTACGTATGTAATATGTGTATACCAGACTTCCGTTGATCTCTATATATGTACACTGGTAACGAAAAGGTGGAAATAGACGTAAGTTACATTTGCAACCTGTACCTCAACTGAACTACACGGAGACAAGAAGACGACACATGTACAATTTGTATCCCGTACTTTACTATGCGGTACAGTTTTCTTGTTGCCTTGGACGCTAATAGTATCCCATTCGTTACTTAAGCTATATAGCTATACGCAACATTTGTATCTTGCTCGCCAATTGACATATATAGTGTCAATGTAAAGGCGAAGTGAAGGACGGGATACAAGTTGTAGTTGTGTCGGGGATTTCGCCTGTAATATAGCAAGCACACATTCGAAAATGTCATACTGATACTAGTGCTGGGAAGCGAAAGAAGATCGACAGCTGAGAAATTTCTATTACGTACTTCACATATTGGTGGAATAAAACAGTGAAATATGTCAAAATAGTGAAATACAGTGAAAGAAGCTAATGGGAAAGTGAACTTATCACACGGAAATATCGAGGAATAACCGAAGCTCGCCTAGACAGACAGTAACGAAAATTACATACCCACAAACAGACAAATCCATTCCTATAAACGAAAATAAGACACTAAAAATTGTTCTACAATAACAAACTAATACTCCAAATTACCTTAATATCATTACGAATAATTATTTTAATGTACGATGATAGCGCTTATCCGGAACAAAGAACTGCTTTATTATCTATGCCTCGAAGTGTGGACATTACTATCTATGACTAATGTATGACGTCATTGGTCAAAGCCGACGGGTTGTATCCCCTGCTTCACTAGACCCGACTTTTGGTACAGGTACAGTATGTTGCGCTACAGTGTCACATTTTGTGTACTTTAGCACAAAAAACCGTACTAAAAATGACGTATTTTGGAGAGATCTTTAGTGCGCTATTTGACATAAATGCATATTTTCATAATACACAATAAATGCGAACTGTTCGCTTCTCAAACATGTGAATTAATATGGCAGTTGCACGGATTGCTCATGCCACCCAATCACAGCACAAGACCTGTGACGTCACCAAAACATCACAGTATCGTCATGCGAACTCGTAAACTTTGAGCTTTGGAGGTAAACCACAATAAACGCCTTAAGTTTAGTACTGAAAACACCAAAAATATTAAGCAGCCGCAAAGTTAACATTCATCGCATTAAAGATCCCTCCGAAACGCGTCTTTTCATATTATTTGCTGCAAAGTATCAGAAAATGTAATGATGACAAATAAAAACACTAACCAAAGATTTTAATTCGAAGTTAGCTTCTAATGATATTTAATACCTGATTACAGAAGATACAGTAAGTACCCCCCTCCCCCTGAATTTTTAGTTGTTTATGTCAGGCTAATCTGTAGCGTAACCAGAGGTCTATGTTGGCTACGATCGATAAATGCCGCAGCCTTCCCCAGTATAGAAACCACGAGCCGCGCCTGATCGCGACTGATTGTCACGTTCGCCACTGGGGAAGACAGAGCTAGCTGAGTCACAGAAAAGCCTTGTCTTTCATGAATGTGACGCTCTGTTGCCTCGGTGGATGGCAGTTTTGGACACGTGTTTTCATCTACAGTTTATTTTTCTCCCGAAACCCTCTAAAATCTCCAATGGTTTTCGGTATACCTGTGTTCGAATCCGTCATCCACCGAGGCAACACAGATCGCATTCATAGGAGACAAGGTCTTTCTGCGCAGCATGGAAGGGTTGACCTAGTGGCAGACACCAGCACCTGTAACTATGTTGCTCTGTAGCGTCGTTGAATGATGTTTCCAGACACCGGTTCCTATCATCAATTTGTTGCTCACTAAACCCTCTACAAACCCATGAAGTTTGTTGCAACATCTCTGGGACACTCTGTGTAAAGGGGAAGAGTTGTTAGCAAAAATCTCGAAAATTTCTTGATCGATGTACTTCAGTTTTTTTCCATGACACTCTAATGTTTGTAAAATCTGCAAAAGTTCTGGACCAATTTACTTCAGATTTTTACGCGATACCCCAACATACATTCAGATGGACATACATTATGTAGACATAAGGGGTAATGTTGCCAGCAAAAATCTCTAAAAGTCCTTAACCAATTTACACCAAAATGTATATGCATAAGCTACACCATTTTAAATATATATGGTGTTAGACGTGTTTGCTTTAAAGTTTTACATGATTCTCCAATAAATATTGAGACATAGCTGTGTACTTTTTAAACATCAGTGTTAGTTTTCTGTAAAAACCAACTGTGAGAAGGAAAATTCTGTGATATGCTGTGCTGTGAAAATGTGCGTTTTGGTTTCTTTCTCGCAGTCAGTTCCAATTACGATAGCGCAGCAATTAAACCTCTAGACAAATTGTTTATCTTATATTTGTATACTGTTTCGGCATATACATAATTTTAAACAATTGTATGGGCAACTATACGCTGTTTTGTTTTCTTCCTCGCAGTCAATTATAATTACAATAGAAAACAGAAAATTTGTACTTATGGGCTATTAGCTAATGATTAGAAAACTACTATGGAATCTGTATCGTCGGAAACTTTGTAATTCTACACGTTCGCAAATTACAACTATGCGAAATACTTTCATTGAAGCTACTATCCTCACAGATTCAGCAGCAGGAGAGGTCTCTCTTATCCTGTACACCAAGAATCCAAACCAATTTACTCATTCGTTTTAAACGATTTCAGTTACCAATCAAGGCTGCGTTCGCAGTAACAATAATCAAGCCTCAAATCCCTCAAGTCCAGAGCAAGGGGGAAAGAGGAGATGCACTGAGAGAAGGGTGGGGGGGGGGGGATGTAGACAGGGGAAGTAGGAATGGACAGAAAGAGGCAGGAGGAGTAGATGGAAAGAAGGGCAGGAGGAGAAGATCAACAGAAACAGAGAAAGTGAGAGAGAAGGAGGTAATGGCCAGAGAAAGAGGTGGGGCAGGAAGAGATGCACAAAGAGATGGTTGAAAAGGGGTTAGGCCATACATCCGGTTCCCATACATATTTAGCAATTGCGATGCACTGGCAGGCTCACTAATCTTACTGTAAGAAGCAGATGTAAATTGTTTTAATATACACTACTGACAGCTAAAACCACAACACAATGACGGTGGTATACAATAAATGCCAAACTGGCAGAAACTGTACTACACGCCTCGATATGTAAATGATTATCATTCCAGAGTCGTCGCACATAGTCAGTGGAAGTCATGCCATCTTCATTCTGTACATAAGGAAAGAATATAGCCTACACTATAGAGCAGGTTTTCCCATTCTTAAATCGCAACTGATTGTTTTTCTTAATGCTTTTATTAACGATTCTGTTGACAGTTGCAGTATTTATACTAGGCTGCTAGTTTCGAACCCCACAGGTTCATTTTCAAAGGTTGATTTTGACTTGGTAAGAGACACTTGTGGATTTTGGCACTCATTCTGCAAACATTTGTAAAGCACTTGTTCCCACTTTGATGTTGGGCACTGTCAGTGCAGCCTCAGTGGGCCAAGATTGAAAATGAACCTCTGAGGTTCTAAACTACTCGCCTAACATAAATACTGGAACTGTTGACAGAATCGTTAATAAAAGCTTCAACAATTTTAATGAAGTTGCTGATTCCCTGCCAACAAAATGCTGAAAAAAGGGTGAAATTGAATATTTTTCGTTTGTGGTCAGATTTAGCAATTGCGATGTACTGGCAGGCTCACTAATCTTACTGTAAGAAGCAGATACAAATAGTTTTAATATACACTACTGGCAGCTAAAACCACAACACAATGACGGTGGTATACAATAAATGCCAAACTGGTAGAAACTGTACTACATCCTTCGATATGCAAATGATTATCATTCCAGATGCCTCGTATAAGAAGGAGAAACTCCTAGCATTATAAGTAGGGATTCGACAGCAACAGGATCGTGGATTATCAACACTGTGTTTTATCATCCTGCAATATTGCTACTCACCTTGGTCAGGATCCATGCGAACATGGAATCAATGTGTTCACGAAGGTCATACTGTACTCTATGAAGAAAATGGCACCCTGTGACAAGCCCGCAAGAGGACAGACATATTGCTCGCTTGGGCGTGAAAGATAGTAGAGCTGTCACGTACTTCGAGTCCGGAAATGGTTCCTTTTCAGTATTCACAAGGTCAGGGCAATGACGACTGGAGCACCACGGACTGTCAGAATATTACCACTGATTCGATTTCTTTTGACACAGTGGCATAGAGAAGGATAAATCAGTGGTACAATGTCGTCTTTTCACGTGAGTCTCAGTTCTATGTACAGCAGTATGACGGATACGCACATGTGTGGAGGTTCTGAGGAGATTTAATGTTGCAAAACTGCATTCGTCATCATTCAAACGCAGCACATGACGTGATGGTATGGTTTGCCATTGTGTACGTAACACAATTACCTTTGGTTTTGCATGGCCGGTAATTTGGGGCATCACGTTTGTGATGTGGTATGAAAAGTGGCTGTGTCCTATCTTTGAGGTCTCCATCACGTTATCTTTGGACAAAGTCACCCACGAAAACATCTGATCATGGGCTGCTGAGAGAGTGGCAAATGTACACTCACCAGACACTAAAATTAATGAACTCTGTCATAGAAATTAACCACCAGTGCATCGCTGCTCACATGCGTTACAGCTACATTTGCTGCCATAAGTAACAGTTCTGCCAACAACATTTATACACACAATAATAATTCGATGCTGAAAGTTGAAAATTTGTGCCATTCCACACTGAAGTTATAAAGGCAATCACACCTACAGATATACTGTACTCATATATATGTGTGGTGTCTGTTCTGTTGGGCCACTCAAGTACGAGATTCGGATTCAAGTCCCAGTCCAGCACAAAATTACAACTTTCATCATCAAAGTATTTTGATACCAGATTGCGACTGGAGTCAGTCTTCCACTCATATTCCAATTTCGTTATTTACTATCCCATTTGGCATTGAAATTTTAATTACCAGCCTATTAGTTTGTGTCTTATTGAATGTTTACATTGTGTCATTAATTTATATATTTTTTTATTTAGCTGTCATCAGTAGAATTTTCAACTCTTCAGACATGGCATTGACCTAATTTTTGGCCAAGCTGAGTTGTGGCACACAAATGTAATAGCAAAGTACAGCTACACTAGGCCTAAAGGTTGGTTTTAACACAGCACTGATTTCTGGGCATTGTTTTATTTGAGGTTATGTACCCTTGCCTTGCTCCAAATTTGCAACTTCCAGCCAATTTCCTCAGCCAGTTTTAAAGAGACTACAGTGTAATGTGATTTAATTTTACCTCATTTCTTACCTTTAGCCCACTTTGGACTCACCATAAAGTGCCTTCATACATGTGAGCTTACGGCTTCAATGACTACTGTAACCCTTCTCTTGAGGTTTTTCCCTGTGGTAGCTGCAGCAGTGAAGTGAAATACAATCCACACAAAGCTCTACATTTGTGAACAATCCCAATCAGAAAAACCTAAGATTAAAACTCAGAAACTCTAATCATGCTACACACAACAATCTCCCTGTAACTAAATACCTTTTCAATAACTCAAAATCATCATGGAACTAAGAAACTTAATGATATGAAACAGATTCCTGGAAG
Organism: Schistocerca nitens; assembly: GCF_023898315.1. NCBI lineage: Eukaryota > Metazoa > Arthropoda > Insecta > Orthoptera > Acrididae > Schistocerca > Schistocerca nitens. The sequence continues at coordinate 614,259,979 of NC_064616.1, read as the reverse complement.
AAAGAGGCAGTGAGCCAAAACACCCAAATGTAACTTATCACAGATGTTCTGTTCTTCAGCCAGAAGAATTAAAAAGCCTGCAAGTGAAGTCAAGTTCTTTATAAATAAAGAAACACAACTTAAAATTTTTAGACAGTGTAATATGTAGATATCAGAAACCTCCTTCTATAGCTTTGATCTTTCTTTGACACTGCATTAACGTTTTCAGAGAGGACCATGTTTGCACCTTTTTTTAGTTCATCAGATCAAGAATGTAATGAAATACCGTTACTTGCATAAATTTATTTTTATTTCTATGAAAAAGTTACGCTACCATTCACATATCATTCATTTTTTCCCTCAATAGTACAAAATCCCGCACATCAGACACACAATTTGTCTACTGTTTAGCAGATTTGAGTTTGATTGCCTGTCTGGCACAAAAGTTTGACTACTAACACATGTCCTACTCTTCAGCAAGAAGAATTTTTAACAAAACACCATGGTATTAAAAAAGTTAATAGTTGCTAGCACTATCCTTCCTGCCTTGTTTTGTGAAGCCTATTATCAGAATGGCAATCATAAACACCTCCCTGCAAATTGGTCACCAAACCAGCTACAAAGACATCACGGTCCTTCCTTGAAACGTGTCAAACCCCAGGACTTCCTGAACCCAGTGACACTTGCAAACACTTGCTACATTTCACATCATCTTAAAACTGCTTTTAATGTTAGCAGCCATCAAGACTCTTATGTTTGACAGGTTAGCCACAAACACATCTTCTGATAATGAACCTTTGTTGATACCTGCCTATTCCCATGAATTTCTGCAGCCAAGAACTGATGCAAATGTCTTGACTTCTTTTATTAAATATCAGGAGACTAGAAGCCATTGTGTGCAATCCTAACCTAGTCTGCTAGACTCATGGGGCACAACTATTTATACTGTACAAGAAGATATATGGCAACTGGGAAACAATGGGAACCACCTGCAAAGGTTTTTTGACATCCTGGTAAAACATAAAGGAACTTTCTGACAAAGGGGGAGAAATTAAGAAATCTGAATGAGCACTCACGCAATTAGATATTATTTCTGATCAAGACAGAGAGAAGAGACAGAACCTGATCAGATATGTGTGCCAGCAAAAACTCAATAGTACAATGGTGAATAAAGTGCTGCACCAGTTGTAATATATAACACCAAGCACACATAACTGGTGAGAGTTACATACAGGTTGTTGGGTGGATCTGAATGATGCAGGGCAGAATGAAGAAGTTGTGATTTTCAGAAGTGTCCACTGTGAAGGGCTTGATGTTATGAACATGTGTGTGATAGTATTATTTAAACCGGTAGTTCAATGAATGGAACACATGCCATGATTTTCTAGATGAAAGAAAATGAAAGCATTGGAAGGAAGGGGAACCATAAAGTGAGAAGGTATGGGAATATTATCTGGGAAATAATTAACAACTGTAAAAATAGATTTTATTGTCTGAAAGTAGTGTATCTGGAGGTGGTCTGGAGGGTAAATAGTTGTCTGGTTAGTGGGATACATGGATGCAGGTACAATCCTTCACCACGAGTATAAATCATGTGGATGTGGTGGGTGTTGCATCTTTCAGCAAATGTGACAGTGATTCCAATGGCCAGGTTTACCATCACATACTATTGGCAGCACTACATGCCATAGATTTACACTGAGAGCAGTGCCCTACGCAAAACACACACAACCCAGTGACTTGGAGTATCACATTGCAGTGAGATACAGCAGTTTTCTGTGTCTCTGCTTTTAACATTCATCACCTAATCACTGGAAGATGTAGGTTGTGCACATAGTTCAGTTTGGTAGAGGTCAGAGGCAAGTATGAGGAGCTAGCAGAACATTTGCATTGGTCAGTGTATGCATTGTATAAGAACATATTTAGAAGTGAACAGAAGGCATAGGAAGGAATATGTGGAAGGAATGTATGAGTGTTTGTATTGTTGATGATCATATTGGATGGTCAACGTAGAAAAATAGGATCCCATGACTACAATAACAATGAGTCACAGCTGGAATCAGCCAAATCATAAACACATATTTATATGCAACAATTTGAGAGGGAAATGAAATGTAGTGAATACGTAAGTTACAGTATGTTATAGATAAATCAGGTAGCAGACTTTGGTTCTTTGGTAGGATACTGGGAAAATGACCTCAGTGTCCTTGTAAAATCTTATAACACACTTAAGCATCGCATGTTAGAATATTACTCAAGTGCGAGGGACACATAACCAAAGAGGACTAACAATAGATGTTTAATGTACACAAAGAAGGACAGCATGAATGGTTATAGGCTCATTTGACTCGTGAGAGAGCATTATTGAAAGGCTGAAAATCATACATTACTAGGCGCATGAAGATAGATGCCAACTGTTCCAGAATACCTTACGTACAATGTTTCAACAAACTTTATTAGGAGAAGAATATAGAGACATAATTTACCCCTTGTGTACAGCTCGTGGACACAGGACAGACACAAGCTTAGACTAATTACACTACACACAGGGGCATTAAAACTATCATTCTTCCCACACTTAATATGCAAACAAAGTGTGAAGAACCCATAATAGGTGGTACAATTGCAAATATCCTCTGCCATATGCTTCACATTGTTAGCAGAGTATATATGCAGAATTAAAAACAACAGGGTAGAAAGTATGCATGAAATGGTTTTATTCTTTTTTTTTCCTTTATTGTATTTCGATTCCCCTCGAAGGAGGCGGGCTGGCAGCAGCTTATTACGCTGCTCTGCAGCCTACAGACTTTTTAAAACGTAAGAAAAAGTTAAGAAACAATAAAAGCAGGCAATAAAACGGGGACTTAAATTGTAAAACGGTGGAAAATTGTGGAAGGTTAAAACATAAAGCAAAGGGTTGGCAAAGTGAATAAAATACACAGGATGCAGACAGGTAACATAGTAGACACACAATTAAAACACATGGCGACAGTCTGGTTTCTGTTCGCAAGAGATATAAAAGCACACCCAGCGACAGTATGATGTCCGAAACACTTCAGAAAAGGCACACAACACTGAACAGTCACTGTAAACACTGCACTAAAATGTCGGAACAAAGAGGACACACCATAGCCTAGGGCAGATGGGGGGTGGCGGGGGGGTGTGGACCTGGACAGATGAGGGGGAAAACAAGGAGGGAAAGAGGAATAAAAAAAATGGGGGGGGGGAACCATAGGAGGGAATGGACTCATAAGGGGTGGAGGGGCAGGGCAGACGCGAGAGGGGATGGGGAAAGGCAGAGGAGTGAAATGCAAAAGGACTCGGGGGAGAGAAGGGGGGCAGAGAGAGGGTAGGTGGGGAAAAAAGAGGATGGAAGGGGGGGAGAGGGAGCCCAAGAAAAGGATGGAAGAAAGGAGGGGGGGTGATGATCAGAGTTGATAGGAGGGATAAATGGAGGGAGAGAGGGCATCATCCAGGAGGGGGAGTTGATGGAAGCCACCTTGGGAAAGGAGATGAAGGGTGTAGAGATGGAGGGTTGGGGGCACACAACAGTGAAGACGTGGCAGGGGGCAGGGATGGGAGAGGAGAGGAGCAACCAGGGCGTGAGGGGGATCAAGGTGGCGGGAGGTGTAGAGTATGCGGATATGTTCGAGGAATAGGAGCAGATGGGGGAAGGAATGAGGTCATAGAGGATCCGCGTGGGGGACGGGAGGCGTATACGGAAGGCAAGGAGCAGTGCATGACGCTCAAGGATCTGGAGGGACTTATAGAATTTGGGGGGGGGGGGCAGATATCCAGGTGGGACTGGCATAACAGAGGATGGGACGGATTAAGGATTTGTAAGTGTGGAGGATGGTAGAGGGGTGCAACCCCCATGTCCGGCCAGAGAGGAGTTTGAGGAGTCAGAGGCAGTTGTGGGCTTTGGATTGGAAGGAGCGGAGATGAGGGATCCATGTGAGGTGACAGTCAATGGTGAGGCCAAGGAAGGTGAGGGAGGGGGTGAGGCGGACAGGACGGACACAGACGGTAAGGGAGAAATCCAGGAGCCGGAAGGAGCGAGTGGTATGACCTACGATGATTGCCTGGGTCTTGGAAGGATTGATTTTCAGGAGCCACTGGTTACACCATGCGGCAAAAAGGTCAAGGTGATTCTGGAGAAGGTGTTGGGACTGTTGGAGGGTAGGAGCGAGGGCGAGGAATGTGGTGTCATCGTCATATTGCAAGAGGTGTACTGGTGGGGGAGGGGGGGGGTTGGGGCATATCTGCCGTGTACAGGAGGTAGAGGAGAGGGGAGAGGACCGAGCCCTGGGGCACACCTGCAGAGGGGTAGAAGGTGTGGGAACTGGCATTATGGATGGTAACATAGGAGGGGCGGCGGGAGAGGAAGGAGGCCATCAGACGGATGTAGTTGACAGGAAGGGCATAGGTTTGGAGTTTAAACAGGAGACCAGGATGCCAGCCACGGTCGTAGGCCTTTTCGAGGGAAATGGGTAAGCCTGATTGTACATGTATATGTTTGCACTATGAAAAGGATGTGTGAATGCTGTACATACTTCTGTGATTTCTGGAGATCAAGGAAAAAACGTGCCAGTTTTGTACTTATTGCAATGATACCATAGGAGATTGGTTACATACAGCAGGTGGTGCTTTATATGGAGGGCTCAGATGGCAATCAGTTTAAGTCATCGTTTTTCTGCAAGTGACTTGTATGTCGTAACAGATTCCTGAGTATTTAATCTTTCAATTGCCGAGACGAGTAAGTCACAATTTGACATTTCTTATGCTAGATGGCAGCACGTTTACTGACCAAGGAGTAAACGAGCTGAAATGTTCCGAAGTCATTTAGTGTAAGTCAGTTTGCAACACCGGTTTGTCTGTCTTAAGCCCGGTCCACACGCAACGATCTATCTGCGCAGACATTGGCACAGATGTCTGTACATGCAAAAGATCGCTGCAAATGTGGTGTGTTCACACGACACAAACCCCAATCTACTACTCGCCCGCCATCTGTCGGTGTACAAAAGAAATGTCAGTGGCAAGCGACTACGCTCCCTGTAAACGTCAAAAACTTAATTCAGTTATTTTGAAATATAGAAATGGAGGAAGTTCTGTTGTGGTCTGTGTTCGCAACTTGTGATGCAAAAAACATTCAGACCAACCGCAGGAAACAGAGAAAGCGGTCAAAATGGTGTAGACAGTGGCTGCTAAAGCGAAAGCAGTTTTCTCACGTACATTTACTGCGAGAGTTGCAGGGCGAACCTGTTTTGTTTTACATTACCTCGTGTTCCATTTCCTGGCACATTGACACACCAGTTTCATCTTCAATTGTATTCCTGCATGGTCTTGGCGTTTTTTGATCACTAAGAAAGCCAAGCAGATCAAAATACCATAACGTTGGCTGGCATACTTGATCTACTCCTACACCAGATCCTCTAGATTTCTGAACTTTGGATAACTCTTTTCGGTAAACAGTTCGCTGACAGACTTAATTTACTTGACTTGCCTTCATGAACTCATCCTTCAGGACACCATAAATAGCTTCACATGTGTTGGGTATTATTTCACTCAACGCTTCTTTCGATATTGCAGTTGAAAATTCCACATCCTTGTAGCTCCCTCCTGTTGCTAGGAATCTTAATGTTACGCCAGCCGTTTATGAGGAGAAATTGCCCTTCTCATACAAGTATTTTTTTCTCATAATATGAGGGTTTACAAGCTTTAAGAGATAATTATAAGTTTCGACATCCATCTGCAAATAATTTCGCCAGTTCGCAACGAATTTTTTTTTTATTTTTATTACCGTTTCTCTGTTTGCCGAGGCGTCAACTGCCCGCAATTTTTCAATTAGAGCATTGTATGCTGCTGTCTTTTTTGTCTCGGTCACTATATTCTTTACTTTTAATCTACCACAAACATGGGTGGTTTCTATATATTTCAATGAATTCACTTACAAACTCTCGAGAACACTGACGATTATCGGCCATTTTAATGCCCTGTGCGCACAAATACAAACACTAGACTGAGCAAACAGCTGTTTCGCGCCAGATTTGCGGCGATCTTCTGTCCACACGCTCCAACTTGTCTGCGCAAATGTGGATTGAACCCACAGATTTGAGAGGTTTCGCTCAAACCTCCAACTCCAACTTCCAGGTTTGCACACACCTCAGGTTGGTGCAAATCTTCTGTCCACACGCAACGATCTGTCTGCGCAGATGTGATGTGCGCAGACATTTGCGCAGACAGATCGTTGCGTGTGGACCGGCCTTTAGCGTACTGTTAGACAAGACATAGTAATCTGCTACTGTTACACAATACGCGATTTTTAGGTCAGGATATCCTCTCCACTGGTTGAAAATACGCCGTTTTCAGACAGCGGTTCTGAGTATGTACCAGACAATGATAATAATTAGTCCGATTCATGTACGTACCGCTACATTCTAACCTCTAAAATTAGTCGTAATTTCATGTGACTACTGAGAGAAGGGTTCTTTCCCAAAACTAGTGTATTGTTTATCTCGTTATTGATTCCAACCGGAATGTTACATTACAAGCATTGCTAAACACGCGTTTTGGAATAATTTTTTTGAATTGTAAACTGTTTAGTGAGTTACACTGAATGACTTCCTAATATTTTATTTATATGTAGATATCAATGAAGAAGATGATCGCCAGTTAGACAACCATGATAAAAGCAATGAAAACGAATGTATGATGATACAGAATGGAAGAGGAAGCAATATTTATGGAAAATTGTCAGTTCTGACAAAAATGTTCTGGGAAAGCTTATGTGAACAGAAGTGGAAAAATATGACTGCAAATTTTTTTAAAAAATGTGAACTGTAAATGTTCACGAAAGTTCTTTGCTTTAGTAAATCCTGAAGAACGGCGATCATTGTTCGAACCCTTTCATAAATTGGGCGATAATGCAAAGCAGAACGTCTGTCTTTGCGGACTGATCCACAACATTAAAGTGAGGCAATGTCGTCCAAGAAACTCATCGTCAGCACCAAAATCGAAAACTATGACATTATTTGAAAACAGTGATGTCAGTTTGTGTGTGTAAAATGTTTTTTATGGACACATTTCAAGTTAGTGATGATCGTCTTTATAAAATACTGGGTAGTACAAAACCATTCGCATGTACTGATGAAAGCGGCCATAGGCTGCTAACAAATAAAATCGATGTGACAAAAGTGAAAGAACACATCGAGTTGTTTCCCTCTTATAAAATTCATTATACCCTATCTGATGCGCAAAATTGGAGATATTTGCAGTCCGATCTGACTATCAGAAAGATGCACAGGATGCTACCAAACTTGCCAAAGAAAAGATGTATTGCCACGTGTTTTCTACTAATTTCAATTTACATTAACCCCGTCCAAAGATACATGTCAGCTATGCGATTTCCGACAGAACATTATTACTTTTGAGAATGATGATGCAAAAAAGGACGAGGCAAAGATTACAAAAGAACTTCATCTTCGGCGAGCACAACAAGCAAGACATTTTTGAATTCAGACATGTTGCTTGCAGGAGAAGATGTTTACGTTTTTACTCATGATCTGGAACGAGCTTTACCTTTCCCAAAACTCCCCACATCTTTTGCCTATTAAAAACTAAATATGTATGTATATAACCTAGGAGTGCACAGTTTTAATGACTTTATAGGTTACACGTACATGTGGAATGAGACATAAGGGTCGCGAGGATCACAGGAAATTGAAGCATGTCTTGTTAAACATATTAAACAACATGCCTCATCTCATCGCCAAATTATCTTGTGTTCCAATTCTTGCATTCCCCTGCAGGTCCGGAGGTAACAATAGGCCCGAGATATTCCTGCCTGTTCTAAGAGGTGACTAAAAGGAGTTCTGCATGTTTTGGCCTTTATGTGATGGTCGCCTGTAGGGTTTGACCTCCATTCCTCAAAATTTTCCTGAAGTGTGAGCCAATTGAGGAAGGGCACCTTACGTGGTGCATCGTGTCCATCGTGCATTGAGATCTTTAGCCCACTTTCTCATCATCGTATTTGAGTCCTGCTCATTCTCCATCTCTTGGGTGATGACACCTTCCTGGATGCGTTTTCCATCATGCACTATGCAGTGCCGCTTTCTGCGTCGACGATGACCATGGAATTCTTTGCACCTGATATCCAGCACAGTAGCCAGTCCATTGTGGTGGGGCCACCATGTTGGTTGTAGCCCCCTGACCACACAGGGGTTGCTCTACTGATGCCTGTGCCGTTAACTACCCACGTATGCCAAGGGGTAGATGCCCATCCACCTGCGGCATTCGGACTCCCGGCAATGACCATCCTGCCAGTTGGCCTTTGCTGTGGCTGGGCGGTGCCTGTGGGGAGGGTCCCTGGTCGGAGTGCGTGGCATCAGGGCAGATGACACGTGATGAAGCGTAGTCTATCATCTCTTGCTGGTGGTGAAACACCAGTAGTCTCTAAGCGTTTACGAGTTCAAGCCAACGCACAGAAGTATGACCCCAAATCGTACCCCTCCCTGGCCACACCATGGGAGTAACATCAGGCTAAGGATGGCAGCGGTTCTTATTCGCCCTGGTACCGATGAAGCCTCAGTTTTTTGTTGAGCATTTAGAGGATAAGTTTGGGGAGGTGGAAGGTTTGTCCAAAATGAGATCTGGGTCAGTCTTGATCAAAACGGCATCCTCTGCCCAGTCATGAACGTTACTCACTTGTGACAAGCTGGGAGATGTTTCTGTAAACATCACACCCGATAAGAGTTTAAATATGCTCCAGGGTATCATATTTCACAGGGACCTTCTTTTTCAGTCTGACAATGGGCTGCACGCCAATTTATAGCGGCGGGGTGTACATTTCGTCCAGCATGTCCACTGGGGACCGAGGAATAATCAGGTTGCCACCGGTACCTTCATCTTGGCCTTTGAGGGTGATACATTGCCCAAGAAGGTCAAGGTGATGGTCTACCGCTGTGATGTGAAGCCCTATATCCCTCCCCCAATGTGGTGCTTTAAACGCTGTAAGTTCGGCCATATGTCTTCTGCTGTACTTCCAGAGTCACATGTCAAGATTGCAGATGGGCATCACATCCCAATACTCCATGTGCTCTGCCTCCCATCTGTGACAACTGCAGAGAGCACCATTCATCTTGCTCGCCAGACTGCAGGATACTCCAGAAAGAAAGGAAAATCATGGAATACAAGACACTAGACTGACTGACCTACACTGAGTCTAAGCGGAAATTTGAACGCCTGCATCCTGTGCATATGACCTCGTCTTACGCCGCCACTACAACAGTTCTGGCACCGTCAGCTCCATCAACCCCAGTCAGCTCTCAGAGCTGGAAGATAACATGTGCCCCCTTGATGAGGGGGGGGGGGCATTTCCCTCCCTGTTGCTCCCGCACCACCTACTTCAAGAGCCACACCCCCCAACCTTCGGGGACATCCGTCCGCACTTCTAAGCTGGAGAAGCGTAAGTCTTCTTCGGCTCCTCTCGCTAGGAATGGGTCCCTTGGGTCACTCCCTTCCCAGGTTTCTGCTAGTGGGAAAGACGACACACGCCAGTAGCTGAAGAGCTCAAAAGGAGCTGGTTGTAGAGCTTCACGCTCATCCTCTGTCCTGAAGACTGAGCCAGTGAAGTCCTCCCAGCAAGAGAAACCCAAGGAGCAGCGGCAGAGAAATCCAAAAAGAAGACCCATAAGACCAAGGGAATTGCGGTGGCACCCACACCACCGCTATCTGCAAGCTCTGTGTCTGAGGATAGGGTGGAGATTCTGGCACCCACTGAGGACCTAGATCACTCCAGATCCTCAGACACAATGGATATAGACTGCTCAGGCAATAAGTCAGTGGCAGAAGCTGACTCTGAGGCGTAAACTGCCTCATTGAATATTCCATGCCTTCCCAGTCTCACGATGACGTAATCCTCCAGTGGAATTGCGGCAGTTTTTTCCACTGCGTGGCTGAAATATAGTACATGTTAAGCTTTACACCTGCTATCTGCATTGCTCTCCAGCAAACCTCGTTCCCGGCAATGCGGACTCCTGCCATCTGTGGCTATGAGGGATATTACAGGGACCATAGCGACTATAATCGAGTGTAAGGTGGAGTTTGCGTTTATGTCCTAAACTCAGTCTGTAGTGATACTGTGCCCCTTCAAACCCCTCTTGAAGCTGTGGCTGTCAGAATAAGGACGATGCACGAAATAACTGTCTACAATGTCTACCTTCATCCAGATGGTGCAGTACCCCTGAATGTATTAGCTGCACTGATTGATCAGATCTCTCTACCTTTCCTACTTTTCGGAGATTTTAACACCCATAACCCCTTGTGAGGTGGCACCATGCTTACTGGCCGAGGCAGAGATGTCGAAACTTTACTGTCGCAATTCGACCTCTGCCTCTTAAATACTGGGGCAACCACAAATTTCATGAGCCCATGGTAGTTACTCAGCCATTGATTCATCAATATGCAGCCCAGGACTTCTCCCATCTATTCACTGGAGAGCACATGATGACCTGTGTGGTAGTGACCACTTCCCCTTCTTCCTGTCACTGCCCTGGCGTCATGCCCACGGACGCGTGCCCACATGGTCTTTAAACAAGGTAGACTGGGAAACTTTCACCTCTGCTGTCACCATTGAATCTGCCCCACATGGTAACATCGATGTGATGATTGAGCAGGTGACTACAACAGTTGTTTCTGCGGCAGAAAACGCGATCCCTTGCTCTTTAGGGTGCCCCTGGTGTAAGGCAGTCCCTTGGTGGTAGCCGAAAGTCGCTGAAGCAATTAAGGAGCGTCGGCGAGCTCTACAGCAGCATAAGCGGCACCCTTCCCTGGAGCACCTCATAGCCTTTCAACGGCTCCGTGCCCACGTTCACCAGCTTATCAAACAACGGAAGCAGGAGTGTTGGGAGAGATATGTCTCGACCATTGGGTGCCATACGTCACCTTCCCAAGTCTGGGCAAAGATTAAACGTGTTTTGGGGTACCAGACCCCAACAGGTGTTCCCGGTGTTACCATAAAGGGCGTGTTATCTACCGACACAAACACGATTGCTGAGCTCTTTGCTGAGCACTTTGCTCAAGCCTCTGCATCGGAGAATTATCCCCCAGCCTTTCGCACTCTCAAACGGCAGCTGGAAGGGAAAAGTCCTCTCATTCACTACATGCCATGGTGAATCCTATAACGCCCCAATTACAGAGTGGGAGCTCCTCAGTGCCCTTGCACATTGCCCAGACACAGCTCCTGGGCCAGATCAGATCCACAGTCAGATGATTAAACATCTCTCATCTGACTACAAGCGACATATCCTTGTCATCTTCAACCGGATCTGGTGCAATGGTATCTTTCCATTGCAGTGGGAGGAGAGCACCATAATTCCGGTGCTCAAACCCAGTAAAAGCCCGCTTGATGTGGATAGCAATCGGCCTTCAGCCTCACCAACGTGTTTGTAAGCTGGTGGAACGTATGGTGTGTCAGCGGTTGGGTTGGATCCTGGAGTCACATGGCCTACTGGTTCTATGTTAGAGTGGCTACTGCCAGGGTCGCTCTACCACTGATAATCTTGTGTCCCTGGAGTCTGCCATCCACACAGCCTTTTCCAGACACCAACACCTGGTTGCCGTCTTTTTTGACTTACATAAAGCATACGACACGACCTGGCGACATCATATCCTTGCCACATTTTATGAGTGGGGTCTCTGGGGCCCGCTCTCAATTTTTATACAAAACTTCATGTTGCTCCGAACTTCCCGTGTCCAAGTTGGTGAGTCCCATAGTTCCACCCATATCGAGGAGAATGGAGTCCTGCAGAGCTCTGTATTGAGTGTCTCTCTATTTCTAGTGACCATTAATGGTCTAGCAGCAGCTGTCAGGCCCTCTGTCTTACCTTCTCTGTATGCAGACGACTTCTGCATTTCGTACTGCTGCTCCAGTACTGGTGTTGCTGAGCGTCGCTTACAGAGAGCCATCCACAAGGCGCAATCATGGACTCTAGCCTATGGCTTCCAGTTTTCTGCCATGAAGACGTGTGTCATGGATTTCTGTCGGCGTCATACTGTTCATACGGAACCAGCACTTTATCTTAATGACGATACACTCACTGTAGTGGAGACATATCGATTCTTAGGTCTGGTTTTCGACACTCATTTGACTTGGCTTCCTCATCTTCGTCAGCCTAAACGGAAGTGTTGGCAGCACCTCAATGCCCTCCGCTGCCTGAGCAACACCAATTGGGGTGCAGATCGCTCCACGCTGCTGCAGCTCTACAGAGCCCTTGTTCAATCCTGCCTTGACTGTGGAAGTGTGATTTATGGTTTGGTGGCAGTTTCAGCATTGCATTTGCTCGACCCATTGCACCATTGCGGAGTTCGACTAGCGACAGGAGCTTTTAGGATGAGTCCAGACGTGCACAAATGCTCGCCAGTTACGTTGCACACATTCATAGCTCTCCTGAACATCCTAATTTTCGTCTTCTTTTCCCAACCAGGGCAGTTCACCTCCCGCATAGGCGGCCCAGGTCAGTGCTAACGACTGGGTTCATGTGCGATTGCTTCTGTCTGAACTGGAGTCCTTCCCTTCACCACCTATCCTCGAGGTCCATTCACGTACACCTCCGTGGTGTAGCTGTAGGCTCAAGCTTCGCCTGGACATTTTGCGTGGCCCTAAGGACTCCGTTAACCCTGCGGCTCTCTGCTGTCACTTCCTCTCGATTCTTGAAGTGTTGTGGGGCTCTGAAGTAGTTTACACTGACGGCTCGATGGCTGATGGTAATGTAGGCTCCGCCTTTGACCACAGAGGACATATTGAACAGCATTCCTTGCCCGATGGCTCCAGTGTATTCACAACAGAGCTGGTGGCCATATCTTGTGCACTTTAGTGTCTCCGTTCATGCCCCGAGGAATCGTTTCTTCTGTGTGCTGACTCCTTGAGCAGCCTACAAGCTATCGACATGTGCTACCCTCGCCATCCTTTAGTGGCGCCCATCCAGGAGTCCATCTATGCTCTGGACTGGTCCTGTCGTTCAGTGGTGTTTTTGTGGACCCCAGGAGACACGTCGGCATCCCAGGCAACGAACTTGCCAACATCCTGGCCAAACAGGCTACACGGAAACCACTTTCTGGAGATGGGAATCTCTGAACCTGACGTGTGTTCTGACTTATGCCACAGGGTCTTTCGGCTTTGGGAGACGGAATGGCATAACAGTATGTACAGCAAACTGGGTGTCATTAAGGAGACTACGAATGTGTGGAAGTCTTCCATGCGGGCCTCTCACAGGGAATCAGTTGTCCTCTGCCGGCTCCACATTGGCCACGCTTGGGTGACCCATGGTTACCTCTTGCACCGTGAAGACCCGCTTCAGTGTCAGTGTGGTGCCCAGTTGACAGTGGCCCATATTCTGGTGCACTGTCCCAATTTGACTGCCCAGTGACGAAATCGTGGGCTACCAGACCCACTGCCGCTTATTTTATCTGACAACGCCTCATTGGCTGATTTAGTTTTAGGTTTTATTCGTGAGGATGGGTTTCATCATTTGATCTAAGTTTTAGCACATGTTCTTTGTACCTCTGTGTCATCCACCTTAGTGGTTTTAGGGTGGAGATTTTCAAGTGTTGTAGAGTGGATGGCTTTTCCTTTTTATTCTCGTGGTCGGCCAGCCACTGTAATCTGCTTTCTTGTTTTATTCTCTGTTGTTTTCTTCCCCTCTTTTGTTCCTTTTAGCATTCGTTCCCTTTCCTTCATTCTTGTGGTTTTTCCTTTGTTTCCGTTTCGTGTTATATGTCTTGTCTGTTTTATTCTCACACTTATGGTATTGTTTTCTTAGGAACAAGGGACTGATGACCTTGTAGTTTGGTCCCTTCTCCCCTCTTTTAAACCAACCAACCAACCAGATTCTTGCACAGGTCAAAACAGGAATATCAGACTAAGCTTATCATTGCAAAAACTTTTGCAAGATCCAAGGATGTCAGCTGATTACCTTTACCACAAATTTATGGTCTCAGGACACAGTTTTGGCATTTTCGAATCCAAAGCAGAAAAGAAAGAATTTATTTTTGGTCCAAGAGGTTGGACTAATTTGGTAACAACTGCCAAACACAGAAATCAATTTCTGGCAACACAGATGAAGCGAGAAGAGTTTCTTTCAACCAAAAATAAGGATGCTTCAATTTCCAATAGGAAAACCAATACTGAATAGAGTAAAGTAAACTGGATCAATATTGTTCAAGATCCCCAGCATGCAGATCTCTGACCTGTTAAAGAGCTGAAAACAACATATGTTGCAACTTTTGCAATATATTCCTCCACATTACCACTCATTTTATAGATGGTTACCTTCAACAAACCAAAGCACACGTGCATCATCCTCAAAAACAAAAAAAATCAAAAATCTTGCAGAATATGGCAGCGATAATGATGAATATATACACTCCTGGAAATTGAAATAAGAACACCGTGAATTCATTGTCCCAGGAAGGGGAAACTTTATTGACACATTCCTGGGGTCAGATACATCACATGATCACACTGACAGAACCACAGGCACATAGACACAGGCAACAGAGCATGCACAATGTCGACACTAGTACAGTGTATATCCACCTCTCGCAGCAATGCAGGCTGCTATTCTCCCATGGAGACGATCGTAGAGATGCTGGATGTAGTCCTGTGGAACGGCTTGCCATGCCATTTCCACCAGGCGCCTCAGTTGGACCAGCGTTCGTGCTGGACGTGCAGACCGCGTGAGACGACGCTTCATCCAGTCCCAAACATGCTCAATGGGGGACAGATCCGGAGATCTTGCTGGCCAGGGTAGTTGACTTACACCTTCTAGAGCACGTTGGGTGGCACGCGATACATGCGGACGTGCATTGTCCTGTTGGAACAGCAAGTTCCCTTGCCAGTCTAGGAATGGTAGAACGATGGGTTCGATGACGGTTTGGATGTACCGTGCACTGTTCAGTGTCCCCTCGACGATCACCAGTGGTGTACGGCCAGTGTAGGAGATCGCTCCCCACACCATGATGCCGGGTGTTGGCCCTGTGTGCCTCGGTCGTATGCAGTCCTGATTGTGGCGCTCACCTGCACGGCGCCAAACACGCATACGACCATCATTGGCACCAAGGCAGAAGCGACTCTCATCACTGAAGACGACACGTCTCCATTCGTCCCTCCATTCACGCCTGTCGCGACACCACTGGAGGCGGGCTGCACGATGTTGGGGCATGAGTGGAAGACGGCCTAACGGTGTGCGGGACCGTAGCCCAGCTTCATGGAGACGGTTGCGAATGGTCCTCGCCGATACCCCAGGAGCAACAGTGTCGCTAATTTGCTGGGAAGTGGCGGTGCGGTCCCCTACGGCACTGCGTAGGATCCTACGGTCTTGGCGTGCATCCGTGCGTCGCTGCGGTCCGGTCCCAGGTCGACGGGCACGTGCACCTTCCGCCGACCACTGGCGACAACATCGATGTACTGTGGAGACCTCACACCCCACGTGTTGAGCAATTTGGCGGTACGTCCACCCGGCCTCCCGCATGCCCACTATACGCCCTCGCTCAAAGTCCGTCAACTGCACATACGGTTCACGTCCACGCTGTCGCGGCATGCTACCAGTGCTAAAGACTGCGATGGAGCTCCGTATGCCACGGCAAACTGGCTGACACTGACGGCGGTGGTGCACAAATGCTGCGCAGCTAGCGCCATTCGACGGCCAACACCGCGGTTCCTGGTGTGTCCGCTGTGCCGTGCGTGTGATCATTGCTTGTACAGCCCTCTCGCAGTGTCCGGAGCAAGTATGGTGGGTCTGACACACCGGTGTCAATGTGTTCTTTTTTCCATTTCCAGGAGTGTAGTTTAAATTCATCAATAAGTGCAGTGGGCAGTGACCATAACTCACAGTTTTTCTGTTAAATTATAGTTATTTTGTACATTATTTAAGTTACATTTTTCTGTATCCTCAAAATAGGTCAGTTGTTGATTTAGGTTTCAATTTAAAAAAGTCTTATTATTGTATGAATCAGCTGTGTTTTTCTGTGTTACATTTTGAAAACACCTAATTATCTTCAGTTGAATTGTGGACTGACTTATACTGATGGGCATCTGAACCCTCCATATAGTAGTTAAGACATAAATTGCCCTGGTCAGTAGGAACAGAGTTATGTGTCTGTGTATTAATGGATTCCTCTAGCACTCTTTGACAAAATACTTTCCAACTTAGCAAAGTAGCACAAACTGTGGATGATTTCTGTATAATATCCACAGTTTCTGCTTTCACTTATAAATTTTTATCAATTATTACACAAGAAAACATAGTTTTTGCCAAAGTCTCCCAACTTTAGTAAAACTCAGATGACAAGTGTGTTTTTTTGTGTAGCAATTGCAATGTTTTTCTGACAACCCACATTCAATTGATAAAAAATAATTTGTGTATTCATTGAGTGAGAGAGAATTCACAAACCATCTTGAACACTGAATTTTTGTTACTGGATTAGTAAGGAAGGTATTGTTAAGTTAGTTGGGCTTAATGAAAAGTAATATTCCAAAGTTTTCTACAACACAATATAAGAATCTGTGCACACACTATTCACTTCCAATGAAAGCTTTCTCTGAGATTCTGTAGTTATACAGCAATGGCTAGTAGTGATACAGCATAAATTGTCAAACTTTTGCTTGACTTTATGTGCTGTCGACACCTATTCAGTTCATCCTGTCTTATGTCGTCCAAGTGATAGAAGGTTGGTGAAACTTGTGGGACAGAAGTGCATGTTCATTCATTATATTTACAAAAGAGGATCAAAGTAAGTATCGTCAGGAATAAAAAGGTGTCGAAGCGAAAGGATGTAAAGTTGTAACTTAGCTTCACTCGAGAAGCTGGCTGTTCATGAGCAGTTCTTCGTGTGGAGTGAATGTGAACATGTGGACTTCGGTACACTTCATGAAAGACATTATGGAAGCATTAGTGCTATGTCTGAAATATTCCTGAGCGGTTTGTTGAGTTCTAATATTCAAGTCTGTTTTGGGTGAGTTGCATCCCTAAACGACCAGGAGTGAAGGATTACATTGGAGCTTCTGATTTTGGTACCTGTGGACTACTGGCAAGCATTGCAGTTAAAGTAAATAAAATCTCAAATATATTCTGGGCAGTTGTTACACATTAGGTCATTGGTATGAGAATTTCAGAGGGATAGTGGTACATTCAGATGGATAATCAATCCCAATTTGATCAAAGATTTCTGTAATTATGCATCCAAGGGAATAAGTGGACACAAGGTTAACTTTAGATGTAGAATCAGTTTTGTATGAGAGTGCTGTGATATGGGAGCTACTTAACCCCAGAGGGCATTAGGAAATTGACAGCCCTGCTAGCGATAAGGAGCAAGTGTTAATGACAGGTACAAAAATACACATGGGGAAGGTTCAGTCTATATGGGTTAGATAATTACAGAAGACAAAATGATTATCGTGGATGTACATATACATTAGCACAGGTGATATTCACTTTTTATTTTCATAATGTTGGTAAAGAGGAGGTCTATAATGCAAGAATTGAGCAAGGGTTTTGGTTGAATAGGGTTATATTTCAAATGTCCCATTACAGCCCCACACTGACCAATGAGAGTGGGTTCTTGGATTGTTTGTACAATTATGCATAAGGGAATAAGCACTGAAGATGTGAAAGGTTGTAGGAAGGTTTAATGGCAAATCTAAAAAAAAAGAAAAATTTAAAACCAAAAACTTCTTAAAAACTAATAAGAACTTCATGAACAGTAATCTCTTTATTCAAAACTAAAATTCTCCGTGAAAACCAAACTGATCAGCAACAACATTATGACCACTGACACACCGTTGGTATAAACCCATACAGGCAATAGCAGCATCACCTGCTGAGGAATGACTGCTAGTCAGACACATGCACAGTGCATGTGTTATCAGTGAGTGTGCTGTCCATATGTAGAATGATCTATCAGAGTTTGACCAAAGGCTGATTTTCATGGCCTGGAGTCTTGGTATGAGCATTTTGGAAACTGCATGTCTTGTTGGGTTTTGAAGGATCATCTTCAAAACATGGCTAAACCAAGCCAAAGCCACATACAGACGTCATGGGGTTGGCGGTAACACCCTATTACAAATGTCTGACATTGTAGGCTCAGCACACAGGCAAAAAAGTTAAGAAAGTGAACTGTGGAGGAACTAACACAAGAGAGCCAAGCGGTCTAAGGCGCTGCAGTCATGGACTGTGCGGCTGGTCACAGCAGAGTTTCACGTCCTCCCTTGGGCATGGGTGTTTGTATTTGTCCTTAGGATAATTTAGGTTAAGTAGTGTGTAAGCTTAGGGAATGATGACCTTAGCAGTTAAGTCCCATAAGATTTCACACACATTACCATTACCAACTAACATGAGACTTTAATGATGGGCAGAGCAAAAGTGTGTCTGAACACACAGTGCACCAAAGACTCCTAACAGTGAGCCTCCATAGCTGATAATCCATGCATGTGCCAATGTTAACACCATGACATCGGCGACTATGGCTGAAATGGGCCTGCAAGCATCGGCACTGCACATTGGCTCAGTGGCAGAGCATTGCATGGTCTGCTGAATCCCAAAACCTCTTCATCATGCCCATGGAAGTGTGTGAATTTGTCTTTTTTCAGAGGAATAGCTTCTTGACACCTGGATGGAGTCAAGCTGGCACATACTCCATTATGTTCTGGGGAACATTGATTTGGGAGAATCCATGTGTTCACTGCAGCTCATGCAAGGCACCATGACAGCCAAGGAGTATCTTACACTGGTTGCAAATAATGCACACCCATTCATGACAATCATGTTTCCTGATTGCAAAGGCATTTCTTGACAAGATAATGTGCCAAAAGGCCAAGTGTGTAATGAAGTGGTTCAGGGAAGACAGTGCCAAGCTCCAGTTGATGTGCTGGCCCCACAACTCACTAGAAACCCAACCGAATACATCTGGGAACTGACTGAACGTGGCGTCAGACCTTATCATACCCCTGCCCTTAATGAATGGGAATTAGGTGACTTGTGTTTGCAGGTGTGGTGCCAAGACCTCATAGCTTCCATGGTATGATGAGTCACCTCTGTTATCCATGCCAGTGGCAGACATACAAGCTATTACATAGCTGGTCAGAGTGTTCTGGCTGATCACTGTTAAATTATGCTAAATACAATGATCTTCCTGTAACTGAGTATCTCTTAGAAAACAAAGAATTTCCTTGAAACTAAGAAACTTCTTGAAATGAAACAGATTCTTTGAACTAGGAGCCACTGAGCCAAAACACACAAATATAACTTATCACAGATAATTTGCTCTTCTGCTATAATAATTTTGAAAATATTGAAAATGGTGTGAAATTATTTATAAATAAGAAGTTTTAAATGTTTTAATGGTTCTGCTTCTACAGCTTAGGTCTTTTTTGACACTGCTCTATAACTGTCAGAAAGTATTTTTTTAGTGATTTCTTTTTAGTACATCAGGCACCAGAATGTAATGAAGTACTTATTACATAAATATAATTTTGTTTCTATTAAAAAGTTATGATACCACACACATTCCATTTATTTATCTCTCAACAGTACAAATTCATGGACTTCTGAGACATAATTTGTTTACTCTTGTCTGCTTTTGTATGGGAGTACCGTGATATGGGAGATATTTTACCCCAGAGGGTGTTAGTCAGTTGACACCCCTGTTAGGGATCAGGTACAGCTATTAATGTTGAGTACAACAACACACGTGGAGAAGGTTCATCCTATATGGGTTAGATAATCACAGGGGATTCATTTAATATTGTCAATGCCCATATATGTTGGCACAGATGATACTTTCTTTGTTTTGAAAATACAGCTAAAGAGAAGATCTTTGATGCAAGAACTGTGCAGATATTTTGCAGAATAGGAATATATTTCAAATGGCCAGTTGCAACCCCACATTCGGCTAAAGGGAGTGAGTTATTGAGTTGTCCGTACCATAATGCATACAAGATAAGCTCAGATGATGTGAAAGGTTGTATGAAGATTTAATTGCAAATTTCAAAAAAATCCTAAAAACCCAAAACTACTAAAAATCTAATAAATACTTCATGAAAATTAATTTCCAGATTCAAAATAAAATTCTCATTGAAAACTAATCTTATCAGACGCAACATTATGACCACTCACATACTGTTGATATAAACCCATCAGGGCAATAGCAGCATCACCAGCTAAGCAATGACTGCTAGACAGACAGAAGTGTGGTGCATGTGGCATCAGTTAGCATGCAGTTAATGTGTAGTGCACAATCCATCAGAGTTTGCCTGAGGGCAGAGTGTGATAGCCCAGAGGCTTGGCACGACCATTTTGGAAACTGCATGACTTGTCAGGTATTCAAGGTGTCCTGTGGTGAGGGTCTTCAACACATGGCATAAAGAAGGTGAAACCATTCCTAGAACTTGTGGGGCTGGGCAAACAGCCCTTATTACAGATATCTGATGTCCTTGGCTGGGCAGACTTGTAAAACAGGACAGGCAGGGAACGATGGCAGAACTAACACCAGGCTTTAATGCAAGGCAAAGTACAAGAGTGTCTGGACACACAGTGCACCGAACATTCCTAACAAAGAGTCCCCACAGCCAGTGACCCATTCAAGTGACAATGTTAACACCACAAAATCAGCAACTATGCTGAAATGGACATGTGACCATCAGAAATGGACTTTGGTGCAGTGGCAGGGAGTTGCATGGTCTGATAAATTCCGATACCTTCTTCATCGTGCTGACAGGAGGGCATGAATCTGGTAGCAGTTCCATTATGCTCTGGGTGATATTCATGTGGGTGACTCCATGGATCCAGTGTAGCTCATGCCAGGCATCATGATGGCCAAGTAGTATCTTACACTGGTTGAAGACTGCATACAGCCACTCATGACAATCATGTTTGCTGATGTCAGCAACATTTATCATGAAGATGATGCACGACATCACAAGGCCAGGATTATGGTGGACTGGTTTAAGGAACACAGTGGCAAATTCCTGTTGATGTGGTGGCCCCCAGCTCACCAGATCTGAACCCAATAGAACACATATAGAATGTGCTTGAATGTCACATCAGAGCTCATCACTCCCTTCCGCATAATTTACAGAAGTTAGGAGACCTATGTTTGTAGATGTGGTACTAACTCCCTCCAGTGACCAACCAAGGCCTCATTGCTTCCATGCCATCACATCACCACTGTTATATGTAGCAATGGCAGACATACCGGCTATTATGTAGATGGTCATAGTGTTCAGGCTTATCAACGTATAATTATGCTATATACAATGATCTTCTGGTAACTGAGTATCTTTTAGAAAACTAAAAATTTCTTTGAAACTAAGAAACTTCTTGAAATGAAAATGATTCTTGGAAGTAAGAGCCACAAAGCCGAAACATCCTAATTTAACTTATCACATATGATCTGCTCTTCAACCAGAAGGATGAACAATAAATTGCAAGTGAAGTCACATTATAATAAAGAAACACAGTTATGAGTTTTTAATGGTGGAATAGTTCTGATTCTACATCTTCGATCTTTATTTGGCACTGCTTTAAAATTTTGAGAAAGTGTTATTTTAGTGCTTTCTTTTTAGTACATTAGAGTCAGAATGTAATGAGGTGCCTGCATAAATTTATTTTTGTTTCTATTAAAACGTTATGCTACTGCACATGGCATTTGTGTCTCTCTCAGTTGCACAAATTCTTGCACATCAGAGAAAACATTTGTCTACTATTTAGCAGATTTGAGTTTGACTGCCTGTCTGGCACACAAATTTAACTAGCCACAGATGTTCTGCTTTTAAGCAAGAAGAATTATTTTAAAAATTCCAAAGTATTAAACAAATAACATTTCTGAGTACACTGCTGCTTGCCTTGTTGGGCATGGTGTATCACTTGTATCAAGAACGGATTAGGAGGGTGCACAGTTGTAAGTTCAAGAGGATATGTGGATGAAGGTACAACAAGACACCACGATCAGAAATTATGTGGAAACGGTGGGTGCTATATCCTCGAGTCATTAGCATGACAGCCATAAAATTGGTCACCAAGCCAGCTGGCTTAGTACTTGCCAAAACCCAGGGCTTTCCGAAACCAACTACACTTGCAAACATTTCCTCCATTGCAAGTGATCTTGAAACTGCATTTAGAATTAGCCGAAATCAAGACTCTTATCTTTCACAAGACAGTCACACTGAGATTTTCCAATAGCAATTCTTTCTTGATACCTGCCTATTCCCAAGAATTTTGGCAGCCAAGGACTTTTGCAAACATCTTAAGCCTTTTTTATGAAACATTAGAAGACTAAATGCCATAGGGTGTAATGAAATCCCAGTATGTTGTAAATGATACTGGACACACACTATTTATACTGTACAAGAAGGTATATAGTAGCTAGAAAACAAAAAGACACTTAAAATGGCTTTTGGACATTGTGGTAAAATATAAAGGAACTTACTGACGAATTGGGAGAAATTGAGGAATCATAATGAGCATCCATGGAATTACATATTATTTTTAACCAAGAGATGGAAAAGAGACTGTACCAGATCTGATACATGCACTGTCAAACAGTGAATACTATGATGGTGAATAAAGTGCTGCATTAGTAGGAGTATAGCACCAAGAATACATAACTGGTGAGAGTTATGGGTGAGTTGTTGGGTGGATATGTATGATGCATGGCAGAATGGAAAGCTTGAGTTTTGGGTGTATCCATTGTGGAGGGCTTGATGCTAAGAAGATGTGAGAGTTAGTACTGTGTGCACATGTGCTCAAACGAATTAGACCTAAGCCATGGTTTTGGAGAGGAAAGGTAAGGAAAGGAATGAAATGGAGGGGAACCATAATGCAAGAAGGAATCTGAATATTGGGTTGGATCTAATTCAGATTGTGGAGGTAGATTTTGTGGTCTGAAGATAGCATATTGGAAGGGGAATTGGAGGTAACATAGTTGTAAGCTTAAGGGAATATATGGATGGAGGTACAACAGTTCACCAAGATTAGAAATTATGTTGCAATGGCGGGTGCTGCAAAATTCAGCAACTGCGACAGTGATTTCAATGGCCAGGTTAACCAGATTACACTATCAGCAGTACTCCATTCCATAGGTTCACACTGAATGAGGTGCCCTATGCAACAGACACACACCCCAGTGACCTGATGTGTCTGTGGCAGTGAGATACAGCAGATTTGTGTCTTTGTACTCTTAACATTCCTCAGTGAATGACTGGGACATGTAGGTTGTGCACATGGGTTCAGTTTGGTAGAGATCAGAGGCAAACTTCAGGAGGAAGTAGAAATTTGTATTGATGAGTGTATGCATTGTTGCAGAAAATATTTAGAAATGAAGAAAAGGCAATGGTGTAGGGCACGCCTGTGGGGAGGAATACATAAGAGTTAAAGCAGATAGAGGATGGACAATGAAGAAGACTAGTTTCCTATGACTACAATAACAATGAGTCACAGCTGGATTTAGCCAACTCATGCATATACGTACATGTAACTAGTTGATAGGGAAATGAAATTGAATGAGTATATAAATTATGTCACAGATAAACCCGGTAGTAGACTTTGATTCAATGGTAGGATACTGGGAAAATGCACTCAGTCTCCATGGAGAATCTTACGAAACACTTATGCCTCTCATGTTAGAATATAACTCAAGTGCATGGGACACATAACTAAAGAGCACTAACAAGTGATGTACAACACACACAAAGAAGGGCAGCATGAATTGTCATAGGTTCATTTGACTCATGGAAGAGCATTACTGAAATGCTTAAAAACATGAAATAGCAGGCACCTGAGGACAGATGCTACCTGCCCCAGGAAACATTACTTACAATGTTTCAATGAATTTTGTTAGCCGAAGAGTCCAGAGATATACTTCAGTCCATTGTGAATAGCTCCTGAAGGGACCACAGAGACAGACTTAGATTAATTACAGTACACAGAACGGCATTTAAGCTGTCATTCTTCCCACACTCAGTATGCAAGAAAATGAAGAATTTTTAAAATGTGGTAAAGTGGTAAATATCCTCTGCTGTATGCTTCATAGTGGTTATCAGAGTATGCATGTAGAATAAGAAATACCTGGGCACAAACGACACAGTGAAATGGGTAAAATTGATTGTATATCTATAGGTCTGGACTACCAAAGGGACGTGGGAATGCTCTAATTGATTCTGTGCTTTCTCAAGATTTAGGAAAAAGCATGCCAGATTTGTGGATATTGCTCTGATACAATAGAAGATTTGTTACATACAGCAGGTGGTGCTTTATATAGTAGTTAAGGAAAAAATTGCACTGGTCTATAAGAGTGGACTTAGGAATGAGAAACTGTGATGGGAGAGCTATTTTACCCCAGAGGGTGTTAGTAAACTGACCCGCAGCTAGGTATAAGGTGCAAGTATGGAGAACGTTAAGTTCATATGGGTTAGGTAATCACAGGGGATTCAGTGATTATTTAGGATGTACATTTATGTTAGCACAGGTGAATCTTATTTTTATTTTGAAAATCTGGTGAAAGAGGAGGTCCATGATGCAATAACTGAGTGGGGGTTTTGGTCGAATAGGGATATATTTCAAATGGTCAGTTGCAGACCCATACTGAGCTAATGAGAGTGGATTTTTGGATTGTTTGTGTAATTATGCATACAAGAAAAAGCACTGGAGATGTGAAAGATTGTAGCAGGATTTAATTGCAAATCTAAAAATAAAAAATAAAGAAGTAAATAATTATCTAAAATCATAAACTTATCACAAACTAAGAAAACTTCATCAAAACTAATCTCCTTTATCAAAACTAAAACCCTCCTTGAAGGCTACACTGATTAGCCACAAAATTATGACCACTGACACACTGTTGATATAAACCCATCCAGGCAACAGCAACACCACCCTCTGAGGAATTACTGCTAGACAGTCACATACTCGGTGCATGTTGTGAGCATGCTGTCCATGAGTGGAATGCAGAAAGAGCTCAATTTATCAGAGTTAAACCAAAGGGTAATTGTGATGGCCTGAAGCCTTGGTATCAGCATTTTGGAAACTGCATGACTTCTTGGGTTTTTGGGGAATGCTGTAGTGGACATTGTCAACACATGGTGAAAACAAGGCAAAACCACATACAGGCCTCGTGGGGTTGGGTGGCCACCCACCATTACAAATGTCTAACATTGTAGGCTTGGTACACTGGTAAAACAGGTAAGGAAGCTAACTGTGGAGGAACTAACAATAGACTTTCATTGTGGGCAGAGTACAAGTCAGTCTGAACACACAGTGCATCAGACGCTCCTGACAATGAGCCTTCACAGCTGATAACCAATGCATATGCCAATGTTAACACAATGACATTGGCAGTTACGACTGATATGGACATTGACACAGTTGCAGACCATTGCATCATTTGATAAATCCCGCTACCTTCTTAATCACGCCAGTGGGAGGACAGGATTCCACTGTCTTCCAGTGGAACAGCTCCTTGGTACCTGTATGTGGGATGGAGACAAGCTGGCTGAGACTCCATTATGCTCTGAGGAACACCATGATGGCCAAGGAGCATCTTGAACTGGTAGCAGACCATGTATACCCTTTCATTAAGGTCATTTTCTGTGACAGCAGTGGCATTCTTCTAGTAGATAATGCACCATGTTACAATCCCAGGTTTGTGATGGAGTGGTGTGTTCCAATTGATGTGCTGAACCCCACCTCACAATATCTGAACCCAATTAAACACATCTGGGATCTAATTGAATGTGGTGTCAGAGCTCATCACCCCATTCCCCATAATTTGCGGGAATTAAGTGACTTGTGTTTGCAGGTGTGAAGACAATTCCCCCCCCCTCCCTCCCTCCAGCACCTTACCAAGGCCTCATTGCTTCCACGCCATAATGCATCAGTGCTTTTTCCATGCCAAAGGTGGACATACCAGCTATTACGGAGGTGGTCATAATGTCATAATTTATCATTGTATAATTGTGCTACATATAACAATCTTCCTGTCACTGAGTATCTTTTGGGGAATTAAAATTTTCTTTGAAACTAAGAAACCTCTTGAAACAAAAAAAGATTCTTGAACTAAGAGTGCCTGAGTGAAAACACCCAAATGTAACTTATCACAGATTTTCTGATCTTCAGACAGAAGAATTAACAAATTCTTGCAAATGGAGTCTAATTATTTATAAATAAAGAAACACAATTTTAAAGTTTTAAATGATGGAATAGTTCGACTGCTACACCTTAGATCTTTATTTGACACTGCTTTTAAATTTTGAGAAAGTATTATATTAAAGATTTCTTTTTAGTACATCAGGGGTAGACTATTTATCCTGTACAAGAATATATACAGCAGCTGGGAAACAATGAAACCACCTACAACGGTTTTTGGACATCCTGGTAAAATCTAAAGGAACTTCCTGACAAAGTGGGAGGAATTAAGAAATCTAAATGAGCATTCATGGAATTAATATTATTTCTGACCAAGACAGGAAGAAGAGAAAGAACCAGATCAGATGTGTGTGCCATCAAACAGCGAATACTATGGTGGTGAATTATGTTCTGCATCAGCTGTAGTATAGCAGCAAGAATATATAACGGGTGAGAACTATGATTGAGTTGTTGGGGGATATGTACGATACAGGGCAGAATGGAAAAGTTGTGTTTTTTGATTGTCTCTGTTGTCAAGGGCTTGATGTTAAGAACATGTGTGATTTAGTATTGTGTGTACCAGTAGATGAATGAATGAAACCTACAGTATGGTTTTGGAGAGGAAAGTTTAGGATAGGAGTGGAAAGAACGAGAACCAATACAAGAAGTGATGAGGATAGTAGCTTGAATCTATTTCAAATTGTGGAAGTAGATTTTGTGGTCTGGAAGTAGTGTATCTGGAGGGGATTAGAGGGAACATAGTTGTAAAGTCAAGGGGATGTATGTATTCAAGTACAATAGTAAACCACAATAAGAAAACATATGGAAATTGTGTGTGCTGTATCCCTCCGTGACTGTGACAGTGGTTCTAATGGTCAGGTTTACCATATTATGCTATTGGCAGCAATCCCTTCCATAGTCTTATAGTGAAAGTGGTGCCCTATGCAACAGACACACACCCCAGTGACAGCCCAGTGAAATGGTTCAAATGGCTCTGAGCACTATGGGACTCAACATCTTAGGTCATAAGTCCCCTAGAACTTAGAACTACTTAAACCTAACTAACCTAAGGACATCACATACAACCATGCCCGAGGCAGGATTCGAACCTGCGACCGTAGCAGCCCCGCGGTTCCGGACTGCAGCGCCAGAACCGCATGGCCACCGCGGCCGGCTGACAGCCCAGTGACACGGAGTATCATGTTGAAGTGAGATACATTCTCCATTGAAGTACTTTGACATATAGCTTGTGCATTTGGGTTCAGTTTGGTTGAGATCAGAGGAAAATTTGAGGAGCAAGTAGAAGATTTTTATTAGTGAGTGTATACATTGTTGAAGAACATATTTGGAAGTGAACAGAAGGCAATGCTTTAGGGTACAACAGTGGGGAGGAATATAATGAAGATATATGATTGACAATTTAGAAAAGTAGTACCTTATGACAACAATAACAATAAGTCACATCTGGAATCAGTCAAATCATACACATATTTATATGTATCAATTTGAGAGGGAAATGAAATGGAGTGAAGCAAGTAGCCGACTTTGGTTCTTTGGTAAGATACTGGGAAAATGACCTCAGTCTCCAAGGAGAATCATATAAAACACTTATGCATCTCATGTTAGAATATTACTCAAGTGCATGGTACACATAAGCAAAGAGCACCAACAAGGGATTTTTCAGCAAATGCAAAGAAGGGTGGCATAAATGGTCGTAGGTTCATTTGACTCATGGGAGAGCATTACAGAAATGCTGAAAGTCATGAATTAGCAGGCACCTGAGGATACATCCCAACTGTCCCAGAACACCTTACTTACAATATTCCAGCAAGGAGAAGAATATAGAGATATACTTTACCCCTTGTGTACAGCTCCTGAAGAGAGCACAGTCACATGATTAGACTAATTACAGTATGCACAGAGGCATTTAAGCTATCATTCTTCCCACACTCAATATACAAGTACACATGAAGAAACCATAATAGGTGGTGCAATTGTAAATATCCTCTGCCATATGCTTCACACTGTTAACAGAGTATGTATTTAGAATTAAAAACAACTTGGTAGAAAGTATGCACTGAAATGGGTAAAACTGATTGTACATGTATAAGTCTGCACTATGAAAAGGACATGGGAATGCTGTACAACTTTCTGTGCTTTCTCAGGGTCAAGGAAGAAACATGCTAGATTTGTAGTTATTGCACTGACACAATAGGAGATTGGTTACATACAACAGGTGATGCTTTATGTAGTAGTTGAGACAGAAATTGCACTGATCAATAGGAACAGAGTTATGTGTCCATGTATTAGTGGCTTCTTCTATCACTCTTGAACAAAATAATTTCACACTTGTCAAAGAAGTACAAACTATGGATGATTTCTGTAGAATATCCACAATTTCTGTTTTCCCTTATTAATTTTCATGAAGTCTTACACAAGGAAACACAGTTTTTTGTGGAGTCTCACAACTTTTGTGAAACTCAGGGAAAATGTGTGTTTCCTTCTGTAGAGATGTTCCTCTGATAACCCACCTTCAAGTAATTTAAAATGATTTATGCATTCAGTGGGTGAGAAGGCATTCATCCCAGAGGGTGTTAGTAAACTGGTATCTTTGATAGGGATCAGCTACAGCTGTTAATGTCAGATACAGCAGTACACATGGAGAAGATTCAGTCTATATGGATTGGGTAAGGGGTAAGAACAGGGGATTAAGCAATTATTTATATATATATATATATATATATATATATATATATATATATATATATATATATATATATATATATTTTGGCACAGTGAGTCAATGAGAGTGGGTTGTTGGGTTGTCTGTACCACAATGCATACAAGAAAAGCTCTGAAGGTGTGAAAGGCTTTAGGAAGATTTAATTGTTAATGGAGGTATGGCCTGGTTATTGAAGGAAGGTATGCACTGATGTGGATTTACTTGCCCACTTAAGTTTTGTGCTGTGGTGAACCAGAGCTGTGAGCCAATTCTGTGGATATTTTTGACAGACTCTGCTATTGACCTCAGGCCCATTGTTTTCCACTGACGTGCAGGCCCTGTCCATCTGCTCTAGCGTCTCAGATGTATATGGATGCCAGGTCCCTTCATGTATGACATTAGGCCAAAGGTGACAGATTTGATCAGTTACGTTTGTGCCATGCCAAAAGTATATCATACAGTGAAACATTGTAGCCATTATTTTATTGTAGTACATTTCTGGATTTTGAAATTCATTAATTTAGATAATACCAAATAGAAAAAAGCGGCAGTCGACAGCTGTTTGATTGCTATGTTGTCACATTTTGTGTCACCCTGTTTTTAGATCTTAATAGCAAGCCAAATTGTAAAGATGTTTCATTAAAGACCACTGAGAATGTTTTATTTCGGTAAAACAAAACATGGTTTGTGCCAAAATATGCATTTCCTTGAAGATGCAAAGTCAGGTTTAAAATGCCTTTAATAATTATGTGGCAATAACTGACAACATTGGCACACAATGAAGAATTTCCTTTCCAAAACTTTATTGAAAATTTTGTATGTTATCTGTTATTACATTTTGGTTCACAGTTGGAATACCATCTATAACTGTTTCAACCACCTCTCTGTATGCACAATGTTCTTGTTCATGTAATGTTCATGAGTCAAATTCCACAAGCAAGGTATTATGTAAGTTTTTTGTTGTGATGATTGGGCCACTCCTTCACTTCGCTTGTAGCAACTAAAACTTGCTATCACATAAAAATCACGGGAAAACCAATGGATTTTCTGAACATGGCTTGTCCCAGAGGCTTCCACGTATGTGCCCAGCTAGGGTGCTGCGATCACCAGTTATGAGAACTGCAGATAATGGCCTGCAGATCATGCCTCCACTGAAGCATAGGCAGGCGCTGCATGTTTTACAAAATCTGTCACATTTATCCATGGTCAATCGCTATAATCCACTCAAATGTGGCCAGTTTTTCTCTCATGGGGTTAACACATACTGATTATTAAGAACCTGTACTGCTTTTGTATAGTAATGGAAGTTCCCACATCCACATGTATTCTTGGAAAGTCATCTTATATTGTGTAGCAGAGGGTATTTCACATC
This sequence comes from Schistocerca nitens, assembly GCF_023898315.1. Taxonomy (NCBI): domain Eukaryota; kingdom Metazoa; phylum Arthropoda; class Insecta; order Orthoptera; family Acrididae; genus Schistocerca; species Schistocerca nitens. Next base: position 614,229,735 of record NC_064616.1, on the reverse strand, counting down.
TCCCTTTCCTGTTCCCTTCATGAATGGTTCCTGTGAAGAACAACTCTCAGTATGTCTCCATATGAACTTCAGTTTATATAACCTTGGTCACATTTCACAAGATCAAGAGAGGGAAGAAGCAGTGGGGTACATGTTTAACAATGTTTTGTGAATATGGAGGGGACTAAAGTAAAATGCTGAGACAGTTAAAAAGGGAATGTACCTGTTTATAAGAAAATGTACCTTAGAAGTTGATTTATAACATAGAGTGAACAGCTAGGTTGATTTAATGTAGCATACAGATTCACTGGATAGGACAAATGTTTTGGAAAATGGTATCCAGTATGTAGATGATGACTTCTGTCACAGGAAAGGGTGAAGTTATTTGTATCAGCGAGAGTGTTGGTAGAATGGATAATACATGACAGTGGGAGCAGATCTTACTTTGCAGCTGCAAGCATGATTAAGATAAAATGGATTATACACTCCTGGAAATGGAAAAAAGAACACATTGACACCGGTGTGCCAGACCCACCATACTTGCTCCGGACACTGCGAGAGGGCTGTACAAGCAATTATCACACGCATGGCACAGCGGACACACCAGGAACCGCGGTGTTGGCCGTCAAATGGCGCTAGCTGCGCAGCATTTGTGCACCGCCGCCATCAGTGTCAGCCAGTTTGCCGTGGCATACGGAGCTCCATCGCAGTCTTTAACACTGGTAGCATGCCGCGACAGCGTGGACGTGAACCGTATGTGCAGTTGACGGACTTTGAGCGAGGGAGTATAGTGGGCATGCGGGAGGCCGGGTGGACGTACCACCGAATTGCTCAACACGTGGGGCGTGAGGTCTCCACAGTACATCGATGTTGTCGCCAGTGGTCGGCGGAAGGTGCACGTGCCCGTCGACCTGGGACCGGACCGCAGCGACGCACGGATGCACGCCAAGACCGTAGGATCCTACGCAGTGCCGTAGGGGACCGCACCGCCACATCCCAGCAAATTAGGGACACTGTTGCTCCTGGGGTATCGGCGAGGACCATTCGCAACCGTCTCCATGAAGCTGGGCTACGGTCCCGCACACCATTAGGCCGTCTTCCGCTCACGCCCCAACATCGTGCAGCCCGCCTCCAGTGGTGTCGCGACAGGCATGAATGGAGGGACGAATGGAGACGTGTCGTCTTCAGCGATGAGAGTCGCTTCTGCCTTGGTGCCAATGATGGTCGTATGCGTGTTTGGCGCCGTGCAGGTGAGCGCCACAATCAGGACTGCATACGACCGAGGCACACAGGGCCAACACCCGGCATCATGGTGTGGGGAGCGATCTCCTACACTGGCCGTACACCACTGGTGATCGTCGAGGGGACACTGAATAGTGCACGGTACATCCAAACCGTCATCGAACCCATCGTTCTACCATTCCTAGACCGGCAAGGGAACTTGCTGTTCCAACAGGACAATGCACGTCCGCATGTATCCCATGCCACCCAACGTGCTCTAGAAGGTGTAAGTCAACTACCCTGGCCAGCAAGATCTCCGGATCTGTCCCCCATTGAGCATGTTTGGGACTGGATGAAGCGTCGTCTCACGCGGTCTGCACGTCCAGCACGAACGCTGGTCCAACTGAGGCACCAGGTGGAAATGGCATGGCAAGCCGTTCCACAGGACTACATCCAGCATCTATACGATCGTCTCCATGGGAGAATAGCAGCCTGCATTGCTGCGAAAGGTGGATATACACTGTACTAGTGCCGACATTGTGCATGCTCTGTTGCCTGTGTCTATGTGCCTGTGGTTCTGTCAGTGTGATCATGTGATGTATCTGACCCCAGGAATGTGTCAATAAAGTTTCCCCTTCCTGGGACAATGAATTCAGGGTGTTCTTATTTCAATTTCCAGGAGTGTATATTATGCGGGTGACACACTGTAGTCTCCTTCACATAGAACATTTATACATCCACAATATTCCATATCCTCATCTATGCCAAGTTTCCTTGATTTCTACATCTGCAAAATTCTAGCACTCTCATCATATTCTTCAATGAGTTAACTTCCAATTCTAGTAATCCTCTACATCTACAACAATACACTCCCCAATATTATGCATATACACACTATACAGGATGTTCCTGTAAGAACATCCAAAAATATAAGAGCACATAGAGGATGTTCCACTGAACAATTTGAGGTAGGGAACTTGGGATTGGAGAAGCCAGCTAAAGGAGATTATAGCACATTACCGCATACTTTTTTATTTCCATTACTTACAGTTAACTGCAAACACCATCACTAACACAATGACATCTTAGAAAATGTATTAATACTGATAGCCATCAACCTCAATGCAAGCATGACATCGGCGAACAAGATTGTGATGCACCCTGATAAATTCAGGGGAATCAGGTCAGGCGACCTCGCAGATCATGGGATAGGACATCCTCTTCCAATCCAGTGTCTGGGCATTACAGCATTGAGATTGTCACGGACATCTACAGTGAGGCGGCAAACTGTCATGTTGTGTCCACATCCTATAAAGAACAGCAAAGGGTGTGTCTCCTACAACTGAAGTAGAAATCTTTGAGTGAACCTCAAGTACAGGTGGCCATTCAGATGACCAGGTACAAGATATGGCTCAACGAGACTGTCACCCAGATTTTCACAGCAAAACATACTTGATGGTGTGGCTCTGCTTCAGCGTGAGGGTTTTCCTCATCCCACAAATGGCTATTCCTGCTATTCAAAAAACCATCACAGTCAAATTAGGCCTTGTCAGTAAATAGCACATTTTGGAGGAAATCTCCTCAATCAATACATTGTTGGAGCAACCACTGACACAGTGTGAGCCTTGGTGCAAAGTGAGCCACAAGGGTTACATGGACTCTTTCTGGATCATGTGGTTGTAATTTTTGTTTGTCGAGTACTCACCACACACTAGTATGTGCAGTGCCCATTTCACATGCAATACAATGAGTACTTGTAGTGGGGTCCACTACAACATATTCCAGCACATCCTCTTCAAAACTGGATGTGTGAGTGGCCCTCATGTTTCCTGGTCCCTCGTTTCTTCTTTCCAATGAACCAGTCTTCTGCATTCACCGATCAAGAGAAATAAACATTCATCATGACAGTTGATGCCTGTTAGGAAATTCTTCCCTGTACAGCCTTACAGAAGTGAGAGCATTGCAATGTACTGACCCATATACAAGATGCATGTCTGTGAGTTCTGTGAAACTGTACCTGTACCATTCCATGGTACTGTAATGTAGATCTCTGAGTAGCACTGAGTAATGATTGGGTTGGTTACTGATTCGTAGCACTTTCTGTCATGGGGCAATGTAAATACAATACAAGGCAGCCACCTTATGAACAAGTAAAGTAAATAAAATCTGCATCATGGCTTCCTAGTAATGCATGTTTCCTTGCAGAAAATAAAGAATACACATGTCAATAAACAGCACAGTATGTGTAAACTTGTATGCATTGTAGTTGTAAATAAACTGGAAAAAAGTCATGCTAGACAAAGCCATAGACGAGTTTACTTCCATATCTCCTTAAGCTGGCTTCTCCGATCCCAGGTACCTTACCTCAAATTTTTCAGTGGAGCATTCTTTATGTCCTGTTACATTTTTGCATGCTCTTATAGAGACACACTGTATATCATCTCCAATTGGAAATTTGAATAACTCACCTCACCTGACCACAAAATCCATCCTAACATTTGTTCATCCCTCGGTACCTAATAGAATTCTCCTCTCCTCTCCATGTCAGAACTATTTTCTCCACCACCTTCCCCAGAAGCTTGGTTTTAAATCTGTTCCCAACTATCTTATCACCATATAGTCCTATGCACAACCTCCACACTTGCTTTCTCCACCAACAAACTCACAGCTACTGAATGCTTTATCCTTCAGATTTTCACAACACTCTATTCTCCTACCAATTTTCCACTGCTATGGTGATAGTTCTCCTCATATACCTAATGCTCACAATCATATTCAACTTGACAGAATCCAAATAAAACCAACCATTTCTCTCTCTTTATATAGAACATTCACTCAATCACATAATTAACATTTAATGTGTCAAACACAACTTTAAAATTTTTGAACAACAATTTTTATTCTATAAAGCAAATCACTGAACAGCAGCCTCAGTTTTGGACCACTGACAGTCCACCCTAACCTATATTGGATGAAATAACAGTAAATAAGTAAAGGTCATCATAAGGGTGGAACGAACAATTGGCATAGATAGCATGCCAAAACCATACTTACGATTATTATACGGCAATGCTGGAATCTTTGTGCCTGCACACTTAATTGTGTGCTCCATTTATGAAATGTACCTCTGAAATCATCATTCATCACTTCCATACTCAATGTCTCCCCCACATATACCCTACAACCAAAAAAATGCCCGTCAAACCCTATTACCCAGTCTTGGAATTTTCTTATCACTTTACACTACATATGTTCTGACAGTGTCAAGACAATCAGTCATCAAACACTCCTAGCAACATGAATTTCGACATAATACCACCCTGGCAGTACTTCAGTATACAGGGTGGTCCATTGATAGTGACCGGGTGAAATATCTCACGAAATAAGCATCAAATGAAAAAACTACAATAAATGAAACTTATCTAGCTTGAAGGAGGAAACCAGATGGCACTATGGTTGGCCCGCTAGATGGTGTTGCCATAGGACAAATGGATATCAACTGTGTTTTTTTTAAATAGGAACCCCCATTTTTTATTACATATTCGTGTAGTACGTAAAGAAATATGAATGTTTTAGTTGGACCACTTTTTTCGCTTTGTGATAGATGGCGCTGTAATAGTCACAAACGTATAAGTACATGGTATCATGTAACATTCCACCAGTGCGGACGGTATTTGCTTTGTGATGCACTACCAATGTTAAAATGGACCGTTTACCAATTGCGGAAAAGGTCGATATCGTGTTGATGTATGGCTATTCTGATCAAAATGCCCAATGGAGGTGTGCTAAGTATGCTGCTCGGTATCCTGGACGACATCATTCAAGTGTCCGGACCATTCGTTGGATAGTTACGTTATTTAAGCAAACAGGAAGTGTTCAGCCACATGTGAAATGTCAACCACAACCTGCAACAACTGATGATGCCCAAATAGGTGTTTTAGCTGCTGTCGCACCTAATCCACACATCAGTAGCAGACAAATTGCACAAAAATCGGAATCTCATCAACATCGATTGCACCCAGACCATATTTCTATGCACCAGGAATTGCATGGCAATGACTTTGAACGTTATGTACAGTTCTGTCACTGGGCACAAGATAAATTATGGGTTGATGACACATTTTTTGCACGCATTCTATTTAGCGACAAAGTGTCATTCACCAACAGCGGTAACGTAAAGTGGCATAATATGCACTATTGGGCATCAGAAAATCCATGATGGCTGCGACAAGTGGAGCATCAGCGACCTTGGTGGGTTAATGTATGGTGCAGCATTATGGGTGGAAGAATAATTGGGCCCCATTTCATCAATGGCAATCTAAATGGTGCAATGTATGCTGATTTCCTACGTAATGTTCTACCAATGTTACTAAAAGATGTTTCACTGCATGACAGAATGGCGATGTACTTCCAACATGATGGATGTCCGGCACATAGCTCGCGTGCGGTTGAAGCGGTATTGAATAGCATACTTCATGACTGGTGGATTGGTCATCAAAGCACCATACCATGGCCCGCATGTTCACCGGATCTGATGTGCCCGAATTTCTTTCTGTGGGGAAAGTTGAAGGATATTTGCTATCATGATCCACTGACAATGCCTGACAACATGCGTCAGCGCATTGTCAATGCATGTGCGAACATTACGGAAGGCGAACTACTCGCTGTTGAGAGGAATGTCATTATAAGTATTGCCAAATGCATTGAGATTGACAGACATCATTTTGAGCATTTATTGCATTAATGTGGTATTTACAGGTAATCACACTTTAACAGCATGCGTTCTCAGAAATGACAATTTCTTAAAGGTACATGTATCACATTGGAACAACCAAAATAAAATGTTCAAACGTAAATACGTTCTGTATTTTAATTTAAAAAACCTACCTGTTACCAAATGTTCATCTAAAATTGTGAGCCGTATGTTTGTGACTATTACAACGCCATCTATCATAAAGCAAAAATAGTGGTCCAACTGAAACATTCATATTTCTTTCTGTACTACACGAATATGTAATAAAAAATAGGGGTTCCTATTTAAAAAAACGAAATTGATATCTGTTTGAACTATGACAGACCATTTAGCGGGCCAACCATAGCGCCATCTGGTTTCCCCCTTCAAGTTAGACAAGTTTCGTTCTTTGTAGTTTTTTCGTTTGACACTTATTTCGTGAGATATTTGGCCCGGTCATGATCAATGGACCACCCTGTATATGTACAGGGTGTCCCAATTAAACATATCATAATATAAAATTTAATTACTTGAGACATAATTGAGATATTTAGTGGCAGTTTTAGCCATGTTGACTCCACAGCAGAAGGTGGTCTGTGTGCTTTCTCATGGAGCTAAAGTCTGCTACACTGGTACAATGCCAGTTTTGTTATGAGTATGGACTGCAACCAACTGACAGTGTTCCCATTTATGATGTAGCAATCAGGAAGTGTGACAAGTGACTTTGAGAAGCTGGGGATTTGCTTTCAATGTTAGACAACCATACTGAGCACAGAGTTCCAGGAGATATTGTTGAGTTAATATATATGTCATTAAAGCAGAGCCCTCATGATTCAAATGTGCCAGATCTGTGCCATCACATTTCTGGAGCTATCACAAATGTTATGCCAGCAATGCTGCAAAACACATGGAGAGAAGTGGTACCCCAGAGATTTCTGTTGTGCCATTAACAGTGCACATAATGAGATGTATTAAATGAGTAAAAAAAAAATTTCAATTACCATACGTGTAGAAACATACTATCAATAAATATCTCACGTACTTCTCACATTATTACATGTTATGCCATTATACGTTTAAACCAGACACCCTGTATTTCTTTTTCATGCAATGGGGAATTATACTAAAATAAAAAGAAACCTCAGTGAGAGCCTTGGAAAGTATTTCATGACCCATGAAACATGGCCCAGGTGATGGAAAAGGATAACAGAAATGGCAATAGAAACATGGATATTAACATTTTTAAAACCTGAAAAATGAAATAAATATCAGAAGAATCTAAAAAATATGACTTTTATGTTGTGGCTTTATGAGAAATGGGATGGATCAAAGAGAGAAAAGGTAGATATGTTCTAATATTTTCTGTACTATCGTGAATCAAGAAGAGAAACATCAATTTGAAGCACAATTTGTGTAAACTGTAATTTGAACACACACAAATAAAAGCTGCTGCAAGCAGAAGATAAAAGTAATATTTGGGAATAAATCCATAATAGCAGTCCATGCTTCAACTGGGGAGACAGGTGAAGGAATAAAAGAAGAATTTTATGATGACCTTGAAAGTGTGTGTATTAAAGTATAAAAATATGAACTTCTGCTACTTTCAGTAAACTGTAATGACTAGAATGAATAACGTAATTTAAAGGAGACTGCAGTATACAAGCAATTAGTAGAAGTACAAGAAAACTTTGTTACCAAAAATGCATGTGTAAGCTGTGGCATTACGTGGTCCAGATTACAACCTTTCAATTTTTCACAATATTGTAAAGATAACTTCCTGTCTGGTATGACAGAAAATTAAAGACTTAAATTTTTCAAAAGTTCCCTTGGAGGAGAAGCTTTATCATGGGAAAATCTTCACCTTAGTCAGCATGAATCATTTCAGGATTTTGAAGAAAGATTCTGGTATAAATTGTGGTCAGAATCAGAACAGGATAGAATCAAGAGGGAATCAAAGGTTTCTGCAGGAACCAATTAAAGAAATTAGTGCACTCAGACAAAGCTTTTGATAAAATGACTCAAACTGGTGCAGTTACAAGAAGTTTGCCTCAGACACTACAATAGGGTCTGGTGGAGGATCTGACAAGTCACTAGGCCAGTTCTTGATATTTGCTGATAAGTTAGACAGGGATATGGAGAGAAGTAGTTGACAGATCTTTAATCAAGAGGATAATTATCATGGGGAAGGAATTCTGATTTCAGTAGATAAAATTGTGGGAGAAATGATTATGGGTACCAAAGGTCTCAGCATCAAAACTATGGAGCAAGTGATTTTAATGGGAATGTAAGAGACCGACATTAAGAAAGAAGTGGTGATAGCAGAAACAGAAGACAGGATGGAGCAAATCAAATACATCCAAACTGAGTACAAGAAAATGTGGTAGCACAAATGCATACTAAGTGGAGGAAGGATGATAGAAATAATAGACAGGACAACTTAAGATGGCCTCAATGAGGGTCCACAGCATAAATGGCTGCTAATCAAATTTTGAGTGAATTAATAAATGGTTTAAGGCTAATTCACTGTCAGCAAACTTTGAAAAGACCACTATATGCAGTTCAGAACCAGTAAGAGATGTGTATAACATATAAAGATATGTAGATCAGGGAGGTTAACAGTGCTAAATTTTTGGGATTACAACTTGATAATAAATTCAGTTGGGAAAGGTATACTACAGAATTGCTGAATCACCTAAACAAGTCTGTATTTGCAATGTGAATGACATCAGCTGTAGGAAATATAAATACAACAATCTTCAATACTTTGCTTACTTTCACTGTATTATGTCATATGGGATCATATTTTGGGTAACTCTTCAAAACTAACAAAAGTTTTTAGAGTGCAGAACCCTGCATTGAGACTCATTTGTGGTGTAAATTCAAGAACATCATGTAGAAACCTCTTCACGGAACTACATATTCTAACCAATGCTTCTCAGAATATTTATTCCTTAATGAAATTTGTTGCAAACAGTAGATATCTGTTTCCAACCAGTAGCTCAATACATAGTTTCAATACTAGGTATAAGAACAATCTACATAGAGACCCAAAATCACTTACCTTGGTCCAAAAAGCAGTTCAATATTCAGGAACATACATTTTAAATAAATTGCCAGTAACCATTAAAAACTTGGTTTCAGATAAGCACAGTTTAAACAGGGTTTGAAAGACTTGTTGCTAGGCATCTCATTCTACTCCATAGATGAATATCTTAACAGGGACTGCTAGACCAACTTAAGTAAAAAAAGTCTGTTAAGATTTCAGTTTTGACAGAACTTGGTCACAACAGTCAAGATGAGGTATTTTGTGTACAAGAGCTTCTTTAAAAATACATAAATATGTTTCATTCTGACAGTGTATTAATTCTGTAAGTACGAGGGCGGTTCAGAAAGTAACCTCCGATTGGTCACAGTGCGGGTTGTGGGGGGAGTAGCGACACCATCTGTGCGTTCACGCACTCAACAGGTCAGTCGGCATCGAGCCGTGGTCGAGTGAACGTCGTACCTGCACTAGTTTAGTTTTTGTGGCAGTTTGAAATGTGTGCTGCAATAGAAAACCCTGCCAAATGTGAAGTGCGTGCTGTCATAAGGTTTTTTACAGCCAAAGGATATTCTGCAGCAGCTATTCATCGTGAGCTTTGTGCCGTGTACGGACCAAGAGTTATGAGTGAAGGAGTTGTCCGTGAATGGGTACGTTTATTTAAAAGTGGAAGAGAAAACGTTCATGATGAAGAGAGGAGTGGTAGACCATCATTGGTGACTGACGAAATCGTTCAGACAGTTGATGCAAAAGTTCGTGAAAATCGACGTTTCTCAATGTCGGAGTTGTCTACTGGTTTTCCACAGATTTCTAAGACTCTCTTGTACGAGATAGTGGCAGCAAGATTGGGTTACCGTAAGTTCTGTGCACGATGGGAGCCCAAAATTCTTACCGACCACCACAAAACTCAAAGAATGGCCTCTGCATTAGACTTTCTGTCACGTTATGAGGACGAAGGAGAACCATTGTTAAACAGAATCGTGACCGGTGACGAAACCTGGATTAAGTACGTGAACCCTGAGACAAAAGAACAATCAAAGATGTGGGCACATTCAAATTCGCCTACCAAACCAAGAAAAGCCTCGCAAGATTTTTCTGCCGGAAAACTGATGGCAACGGTGTTTTGGGATGCCAAAGGGGTGTTGTTGGTTGAATTCATGGAACGTGGTACGACCATTAATCAAGACGTGTACTGTGAAACAATAAAAAAGTTACGACGGGCTATACAGAACAAACGCCGTGGTATGCTGACTTCCAGTATCGTTTTTTTGCACGATAACGCCCGTCCTCACTCTGCTCGCAGAACAACGGCCCTTCTTGAGTCCTTCAAGTGGGACGTTATCAACCATCCACCTTACAGCCCAGACCTGGCGCCAAGTGATTATCACCTCTTCATGCATTTGAAGAAATGGCTCGGGTCACAGCGGTTTGATGACGACAAAGAGCTCAAAGATGCGGTCACAGGCTGGCTCCAGGCACAAGCGGGTGATTTTTATGCAGAAGGAATTTCAAAGCTTGTGAAGAGATACGATAAGTGCCTCAATCGCTATGGAGACTATGTAGAAAAATAGTGCAAAGATGTAGTTGTAAGATGTATATATTAAAATATTTTTATTTAACTTGGTGTATTTTTTTAAATCAACCGGAGGTTACTTTCTGAACGGCCGTCGTACACTGCTGGCCACCGTAAATGCAACACCCTGAAGGAAGCATCCGAATCAAGTGAAATTTACACCATGGGTTTGCAGCGATGAGATATGCAACTGATTAGAATTTCAGCGCAGACGCACATCATGCGCGCCTGTGGCGCCACCTCATAGCGCCATTTAAGGCTTGGCGATTTCGACTAGTGTACGTTCGGCACGTGTGTTTACCTTGTGGTTGTTTCACAAGACGATCAGTTATGCCTCATAGACAACAGCGAACATCTTTTGATCAAGTATCCGAGTTCGACAGAGGAAGGATAGTGGCTTACCGAGATTGTGGATTATCATACAGAGAAATCGCTAGTCGTGTTGGACGAAACCAAACAACTGTAATGCGGATATGTGACCATTGGATACAGGAGGGTACGACGGACCGACGTGGTCGATCGCATTCACCTCAGTGCACCACTGCACGTGCTGATAGGCAAATTGTGGGCATGGCAGTGACGGATCGCTCAGTGACAACCCGAACCATAGCACAGCACATTGCGTCTGTAACGCATCATCCAGTGTCTGCGCGTACCATTCGACGCCGTTTACAGCAGAGTGGTCTGTCCGCAAGATGTCCATTGCTTCATCTACCATTGACGCAGAACCACAGATGTCTCCGTCGCCAATGGTGTGATGACAGACGGATGTGGACGGCAGAATGGAATGACGTTCTCTTTACTGACGAGGCACGCTTCTGTCTGCAGCACCACGATGGTCGGATTCGAGTGTGGAGACACCGTGGAGAGGGGATGCTGGACAGCTGCATTATGCACCGCCACACTGGTCTTGCACCGGGTATTATGGTATGGGGTGGTATTGGATATTACTCTCGCACGCCTCTAGTACGCATTGCCGGTACTTTAAATAGCCGGCACTACATATCCGAGGTGCTGGAGCCAGTTGTCCTTCCTTACCTTCAGGGCTCGGCCACATAAATGCACATGTAACTAGGGGCAGATACTGCCTACCGATATACTGAAGAGGCTTTTGGAGAAAAAAGAAGCAGCTGTAAGAATATTAACAGCTCAGATGGAAAACCACTACTAAAGAAACAATGGAAAGCTGAAAGGCAGGAGGAATATATAAAGTGATTACATAAGGGACATGAATTTGATGGCAATATTATAGAAAGGAAAGAGGAGGTAGATGAAGAGGAAATTGGAGGTAAGTTATTGTGAAAAGAATTTTACAGGGCACTGAAAGACCTAAGCCAAAACTAGGGCCTGGAGTCAGTGATGTTCCCTCAGAACTGTTGATATCCTTGAGAGTGACAGCCATGACAAAACATGTCCACCTGGTGTGCAAGATATGTGTATTATAAAGGGGAAATTCTCTAAGACTTCACAAAGAATGCAGTAATTCTAAATTCAATGAAAGCAGATGTTGACACACATGTGAATATTACCAAACTGCAACATTAATAAATCATGGTTGCAGAATACTGAAAGGAACTATTTTCAAAAGAATACAAAAGTGCTAGAAGCTGACTGTGGAAGAGATCAGTTTTGGTTCTGGGGAAATGTTGGAACATACAAGCCAGTACAGACCCTACAATGTATCTTAGAAGATAGGTTAAAGAAAGACAAACCTATGTTTTTAGCTTTTGTAGACTCAGAGAAAACTTGTGACAATGTTGAATGGAATACACTCTTTGATATTGTAAAGGTAGCAGGAAAGCTTATACACAACTTATACAAAAACCAGATGGCAGTTATATGAGCCAAAGGACATGAAGGGGAAGCGGTGGTTGAGCAGGAAGTCAGAGAGGGTTTAGCAGAGAGAAAAACTGAATAGGATCTTTCTTGTAGGAATGTGAATGCAGTTTAATTTTGTTCCGCAAAACATCTTTACGAAATGTCACCATTTGTCACACACACACACACACACACACACACACACACACACACACACACACAGCCCACAGGTCAGCATTTTTAGTACACTGTTCATAACACTCCCCCCTACCACTGCACAAACATTTGTGACTACACATTCTCTTTTCCCGTGTCATCATTTTGTGGACTTCATTGACTTGGCTGTGCAGTAAGCAAGTTCAAATGAATGTGGGTTATAATGGTTACTCAGAGTCGGCCCTGGTAGCTGAGTGGTCAGCATAACAGACTGTTATGCCAAGGGGCCTGGGTTCGAGTCCTGACTGGGTCGGAGATTTTCTCTGCTCAAGGGCTGGGTGCTATGTTGTCCTAATCATCATCCTCTCATCCTCATCGAGATACAAGTCGCCAATGTGGTGTCAACTCAAAAGACTTATGCCATGTGAATGGTTTACTCGATGGTAGGCCCCAGCCACGCGACATTTCATTTCGCAGTTATTCAGAGATGAAGGAGCTTGTATGGAATAGAGCAGCATGGAAACTGCATCAAACCAATATTCCAACTGAAGACAACAACAAAAACATAGAATTTTATTCTTAGTCCCAGGTAGGATCACTTAGTCTGTATAAAAACTTTAATACTTCTAGTATTGTAACTGTGAATTATATGTTTCATCATAAATTTAATCTCATTATTAACCCTAAATACCATTACAGAGAAACTTTACTGGCTGGTTGGCTCTTGGATTGGAGGATTTTGGAGGAGGGGACCAAACAACGAGGTCATCGGACCAATTGGATTGGATAGGGAATGGCAAGGAAACTGGCCATGCCCTTTCGAAGGAACCATCATGGCATTTGGCTGAAGTGATTTACAGAAATCATAGAAAACCTAAATCAGGATTGTCAGATGTGAATTTGAACTGTTGTCCTCCTGAATGCAAGTTCAATGTGCTTACCACTGCGTCACCTAACTCAGTAAATTGTATTGGCACGTAAGTGTAAGAATCATGTGGCAATCATGATGTGTATATTTCTGCTTATAATGCCCTTGTCAGTCAAAGCCTGTTGATGAAACTTTCATTCATCATAAGCATTCAAATGACATGCTTCTGAGTCTGGTGGCTTCACAGAACAACATGTGAATAACTTTCTCCACAGAGGCTACAGTAGTAACAAAGACATCAGGCAATATATGCTGCCCACAGTTTAAACAGATATCCAACTACATAGTGCCGGTATGCATAAGTTTCTGTGTAATGCATAACATGAAGACTTAGAATTGTATGAGAGTATAAGGCTGAGAATGATATATAGAAATAATTTCCTAGCTAGAGAAGAGAAAAAGACACAAGAAATTTGATTAAAAAGCACACTGGTTTACTAAAATTCATCCTGAATCTTTCATATTTTAATTTTTCAATATATTCTCTTACATAGAGTATGGGTTTCCAAGGATAAAATGTTAGTAAACCGCAAGTCCATTGATGAAAAATCATTCAAATGGCCATGTGGCAATTTTTACTCAGAGAAACAGAAATATATGTTATGCAAATAAAATTAAATGCTTGTCACAGGGTCTTACTGGCTCTAGTCACATTCATCTGAAGAGCAAGCAAAGTTCCTATTTAATGCTTTTCTGATCAGTCTTGCCATCTTCATCATTCTACTATAAATTAAAGTTGATTTGAAATCTTACTGTATTTGGCATACAGTTACTGTGTGACTACAAATGTTGTTCCTCTTTTAAATTTCAAAGTAGTTCACTCGAGATACATCATCTTCAGTGGGACATAAGATCTGCTGATTAATTAATCCTCTTCATCCTGGAATATCTACTCAACAAGGAGCAGACAAAAGTGGGGAGAGCTCTCCTGATAGGAACATTTTGTGTACAGTAAGTAAGCCTTTCATTCACGTCATATTCAAATACAGTTGATAAGGCTAATAGCATCATGGAGCTGATGAGCATCCCCTTACTACCACTTAAACCACTACAATGGTCACAGGAACAGACTGCAAATTAACTGCTCCAAGATGGGGGAATTTGAAATTTGTTAAGAAAAAACTAGCTTAGTTCAGATCTGATGAAAGCAGACTCTGGACAAATTGAATATAGGAGCATTTATTACCAATAACATTGTCCATTCAGAATTTCTGGAAGAAAAAACCAACTGTCTGTGTTACTTTATTTGTTGATTTTCGAGTTCCGTGTATCCTGGATGTGAGTGTATCACTAGTGTGTAGAGCACATCAGATTATTACAGTGATAACCATCCATGAATGGTCATAAGGCTTACAGTCTAAATCATATGTAAGCCAATACATGAAAAGCTTGAGTCATGTGCTCAGATGACTGCGGTAATAATAATCACACAAACAAATTGTAAGCCTTACAGTCTAATTCATATATAAAACTCATTTATTGAAGTATTGCACACTGTCAAAATAGTCTTATAAAGAGTTGTACGAGCATTCCAGAACTTTTTTTTTTTTTTTCTGCACAATTATTGTTGACAGAGCACAAAAGTGAAAGACATGCATTGAAACTAATGGTGACAGTACAGTGCCCGCAGCTGTTTCAATATATTTTTGTATGAGTATCTAGGGTGAACTCTATTCATAATTCTGATGATCTTCTTTCATACTATAAGTATTTTATTTGCTTGGGATTGATTTTTCCAGAATATGATGCCAAATCTAATAAGTGAACGAAAATACCAAAAGTATACAGCTTTTATTGTTTCCATGTCACAAGCAGATGCTATAAAGTGAATGGCAAATGATGTCAAATTCAGTGGTTTATATACCATAAGCTAGGGTTACTTTGCCCCTTTGCAAGTAAGTTTGGCCCACTGGTCAGAAAAAGGTTTAAGTTTTTTCCTGCTAAAACTACAACCATTAGCATGAAGTAAAGAAGCTAGTATGTATTTACAGTGTAAGAAGAACAATCTACAAGGCTGTGAGATTCATGGAGTAATATTGCATTTTCAGCAATGGAGTCATTGTTAATCATAATTATTTTAATAGCTATTAAAATCCAGAAATTTCTGCCTAGAGTGTTCACATAAGTTAAGCTAAAAATTTAGTGAGTGTAATTTTGTATTCTGTCAGTATCAGGTAATAAGGTAAGAAACTACCATTTGTGTGAAATTCAGTTCAGGTAATATATTTTATACTTCTGTAAAATGTTGCACATTTTTGCAAAATATGGGGTTCTTTTAGTTCAGACAAAAGTATTTCCAAAATGAAGACGAAACAGTGCTATAATCTGCTGGTGATTCTGAAAGTTTCTCTGATATGCAAGCTGATGTCTAGCACCACAAAATATTGAAAACCAAAGCAGCAGTTGGGCAATGTGCCATACTTGTATACAACAAAGAAGAAAGACAATGTCCTACACGACCAGAACAAAAAGATAGACTATTTTATCATTCGGAAGATTTACTAAGATTTATCAGTCCAACATTACTAACAAAGTGTGGCTATTTTCAAGTACCTGAACTTATGCAATTTGTGTAACAAGGTTGGTATCCATACTGTAGTGTATCCTTAACATATGATATAGATGAACATAGAATACAGTGAAACACAGGGCATAGTGAAGCAAAACAGTTTTCCTGCAATATATTTGAATTTCGCCAGCGGCACACCTAAAGAGTAAACCTTAAGTGAACTACACACCGTTGATTTAATTTAAAAATGGCTGCCACTGGGACACATTGAAACATGTATCATTGGGGCACAGTGAAATGTTTCAGTCCACCTCAAATGATTCAAAAATACAAACATTATTCTAAAATTTCTAATTTTTAAAATAATTTTAACAAGTTGAAATACATTTATGCCTTTTTATACCTTTGATGCTGAAATGCCTTTTTTTTATTTATTTAGTTGTGGAAGATGGTTCATAATTACAAAAGAACTATAACCATAGGTTCACTTTCTGAAGATTCACTGAAAGAAGCTTTCACATTTGTTCAGAATGAAATTAGAATTTGTGGAGCTGCTGAAATAGAAGATGTGAACACTCAACTCTGTTCTGATATGTATGTAAGTCAAAAAAGCATGCTGATGAACAGAGTGGACTAAAGTTTAGGCCCAATTACGAATTGAGAAAGTGTTTTCTGTGGGGCAGGAGAAGATATTAGGAGATTACTTTTTAGAACATTCAAAATGTTTTATGGTCATTCAACTGAACAATGTAGGAAGGTAGCCTATGAAATGATGGTTGTTAATGAAATTCATCACCCTTCGAATTGTAGTAGGCAGAAGACAGCAATTGTTGAATGGTTTAAAGGATTTTTGGCAAGGAAACCAAAATTAAGTATCCACACACCGTAGGGATACAGTCTGTCTAGTATCACTCCAATTAATGAATCAAATGTTGAGGTATTTTTCAGTAAGCAGCAGTCACTTTAAAAAGATTGCCCTGAATTTGCAAGCGGAGTGCAGATATTTCATTTTAATGAAACTTGCACTAGTATTGTCCATAAACCTCCAAGGGTAATTGCAGAAAAAGGTACGTCTGGAACTCTAGGGCTAACTAACAATTCTGGCTAGATGACAACAAAGCTCTTTGTACAGGTGATGAAGCACTTTGTTAAACAATCTAAAAGTTCAAAAGAAGAACCAACTTTTCTCCTTTGTGATAACAATAGAGGTCATTTATCAAGTGAGGTGTTAGAAATAGTGAAGATGAATGGTGCCATAGTTCTGTTTCCATCACATTACGCCAATAAGTTGCACCCTCTAGATGTTAGCATTTTTAAGCCAGTTAAGGCATTTTATAATGCTACAGTTAACAATTGGCTTATGGAACACCATGGGCTAACCTTCTCCATTATTTGTGAGCATACTCATAAGAAAGCAATGATTCCAACCAACATTATAGTAACATTTCACAGAACAGGAATTGTTCCTTTTGATAAAGGTGTCTTCACAGATGCAGACTTCCTACGTAGTTATGTCACTGACCATCCTTTTGAAGCTTTGGTGGAACAGGAGTCATAGTTCATGGAAAATAACATCTAACAGGAGCCTTAATCTGTGAATGAATTTACCTCATCAAAGGAAAATTCATACACTCCTGGAAATGGAAAAAAGAACACATTGACACCGGTGTGTCAGACCCACCATACTTGCTCCGGACACTGCGAGAGGGCTGTACAAGCAATGATCACACGCACGGCACAGCGGACACACCAGGAACCGCGGTGTTGGCCGTCGAATGGCGCTAGCTGCGCAGCATTTGTGCACCGCCGCCGTCAGTGTCAGCCAGTTTGCCATGGCATACGGAGCTCCATCGCAGTCTTTAACACTGGTAGCATGCTGTGACAGCGTGGACGTGAACCGTATGCGCAGTTGACGGACTTTGAGCGAGGGCGTATAGTGGACATGCGGGAGGCCGGGTGGACGTACCGCCGAATTGCTCAACACGTGGGGCGTGAGGTCTCCACAGTACATCGATGTTGTCGCCAGTGGTCGGCGGAAGGTGCACGTGCCCGTCGACCTGGGACCGGACCGCAGCGACGCACGGATGCACGCCAAGACCGTAGGATCGTACGCAGTGCCGTAGGGGACCGCACCGCCACTTCCCAGCAAATTAGGGACACTGTTGCTCCTGGGGTATCGGCGAGGACCATTCGCAACCGTCTCCATGAAGCTGGGCTACGGTCCCGCACACCGTTAGGCCGTCTTCCGCTCACGCCCCAACATCGTGCAGCCCGCCTCCAGTGGTGTCGCGACAGGCGTGAATGGAGGGACGAATGGAGACGTGTCGTCTTCAGCGATGAGAGTCGCTTCTGCCTTGGTGCCAATGATGGTCGTATGCGTGTTTGGCGCCGTGCAGGTGAGCGCCACAATCAGGACTGCATACGACCGAGGCACACAGGGCCAACACCCGGCATCATGGTGTGGGGAGCGATCTCCTACACTGGCCATACACCACTGGTGATCGTCGAGGGGACACTGAATAGTGCACGGTACATCCAAACCGTCATCGAACCCATCGTTCTACCATTCCTAGACCGGCAAGGGAACTTGCTGTTCCAACAGGACAATGCACGTCCGCATGTATCCCGTGCCACCCAACGTGCTCTAGAAGGTGTAAGTCAACTACCCTGGCCAGCAAGATCTCCGGATCTGTCCCCCATTGAGCATGTTTGGGACTGGATGAAGCGTCGTCTCACGCGGTCTGCACGTCCAGCACGAACGCTGGTCCAACTGAGGCGCCAGGTGGAAATGGCATGGCATGCCGTTCCACAGGACTACATCCAGCATCTCTACGATCGTCTCCATGGGAGAATAGCAGCCTGCATTGCTGCGAAAGGTGGATATACACTGTACTAGTGCCGACATTGTGCATGCTCTGTTGCCTGTTTCTATGTGCCTGTGGTTCTGTCAGTGTGATCATGTGATGTATCTGACCCCAGGAATGTGTCAATAAAGTTTCCCCTTCCTGGGACAATGAATTCACGGTGTTCTTATTTCAATTTCCAGGAGTGTAGGTAATCAAATATTCTTCTGAAAATGTCCATGCTTAGCCCAAAGCTATTAAAAGAAAATATGAGACATAGCCACAGGAAGGGCAAAACTATCATTGCTATCAGCACATCAAGAATTAAAGCATGACAGGGAAATTTAAAACACAAAAACGTAACATTGCAAGTGAAGAGTCACTTTTCACAAAGTGAAAACAGGATGATTCAGAATCTAGCAATGACCATGCTGATGCTATTATTCTAGATGATTTTGACAACATAGAAGAAATGTGAAGAAGAACTAATTTCATCAGTAAAACCAGATGAGTTTGAGGATATGGATACGGATCCAAAAGTAGATGATTATGTTTTGGTAGAATATGAAACCTTCAGCAGCAAGAAGTTTTACATTGGTGTTGTAACAAAAGGAACAGACTCTGAAGAAGACAGTGCAGTAAGCCTTTTTAGAACCAGAGCAAAAAAGGAAAATTCATTCCTAAAACCACCAGTTGAACAAGTAGCATCAGTGTACCATAGTGAAATAAAAATGATTATCCTGAAATCTGTTCAGTGTGAGTAAACAAAAAGACTTGCGGATTCCTTATCATTTGGAATTGACTTTTCTTCTATAAATATGGGAAAATCTCACTGAGTATTTCCTCACAGCTATTAATGTTGTGTTTTCATTTGGTTGTTGTGGACATTTTTATTCTACTGTTTTGAATCATTCAGGTTTTTATATTCAAATTCTAAGTAGCCTGTATCATTTCATGGTTAAGAGTGTAGTCCAATAATTATTGTGTTAATGTGTGTTTGGGTAAAACCGGATAAATGAAACAAGTTAAAATGTTGTATTATTGTACCCCATCAACAGTTTCAGTGCACCCCACGCATGGGCCACAGTGAAACAAGTGTATGGTTGATTTCAAATTATAATTACAGATAGCAGAAAAACTTCTCAGATCTAAAACTTTCTTTCTACAAAGTGCTAAAAAGTAGCCCACCAATTTATCCTATGTATTAGTGTTATTGTAATAAGTAAAAGTGATTTACAACTAAATTTATATTATTTGTTTTGTTCTGTCACATGTTCCCCTAATTCTGGGATTGAAGAATAAAGTAGATGAGCTCCTGGTTTGTTTAGATGACACTGAATCTGATAATGTAATAGATATACTATGCCTGTCTGAGCATCACATTGTGTCTGATATGAAAAAGGTAAATATCAGTGGTTATAAACTAGCTGCACATATGAGTAGAGAAAATAATGTGAGAGGAGGAGTTGCCATATATGTCAAAAGTTATCACTGTGTAGAAAGCTTAGATGCAAAAACGTTTTGTCTAGAGCAACATATAGAAGCATGTGCCTGTCAACTTAAACTGAAGGAGGGCTCTTTTATAATTGTAATAGTATATAGGTCCCATTAAGGAAACTTTCATTTATTCCTGGAAAACTTGGATGCCTTGTTGTGCTATCTGTCAGATAGGGGAAAGCAAATTATTATTTGTTGGGACTTCAATGTTGATTCACTTAAAGAATGTAATAGGAAGAATGACCTGTAAGTCTTGCTCAGTTCTTTCAATTTGACATCTGTCATAAATTTTCCTACTCAGGTAGTAAAGGACAGCAACACATTGATAGATAACACTTTTATAGACCAAGATAGGTTTAAAAACATAAATTCTTGTCCTGTTGAGAATGGCCTTTTTGATCATGATGCTCAGCTAGTTACAGTATATGACATAGCTCCACTCAGTAATTGAAAACTACCCTTCAAAGTTGTGTGTTCAATTAATGACTCAACAATTAGAAATTTCAGAAAAATCTTCAGCAGTTAGACTGGGGTGAGGTGTACAAGGAGCCCAATACTAATTTAAAATATAACTTATTTCATGATACACTTGCAAGAAATTACAATGAAACGAACACCTTTAGCTGCTTACAGGCATTGACATATGTCAACAGGGACAGATTAAAATGTGTGCCCAGACCAGGACTCGAACCCGGGATCTCCTGCTTACATGCCAGACGCTCTATCCATCTGAGCCACCGAGGACACAGAGGATAGAGCGACTGCAGGGATTTATCTCTGGCACACCTCCCGCGAAACCCACATTCTCAACGTATTGTCCTGCACTACATTCGTAGTGCCCCCGCCCATTATACTCATTACTCGCGGCGTGTTGCTGATTCCCGTAAGAGTTCAGGCACTGTTTGTGCATTCACACAGAAGAAGAAGATAGTCAAGTGGCCGGTGAGCCTTAACTATATATATACTAAGATGGTATCTGTTCTTTCGGACATGTCCAAAAGAACAGATAACATCGGTGACCATGCAGCTCGTTAGAATGAAATTACAATGAAATGAACACCTTTAGCTGCTTACAGGCGTTGACATACGTCAATGGGGACAGATGAAAATGTGTGCCCCGACCGGGACTCGAACCTGGGATCTCCTGCTTACATGGCAGATGCTCTATCCATCTGAGCCACCGAGGACACAGAAGATAGCGGTAGCGTGACTGCAGGGATTAATCTCTCGCACGCCTCCCGCGAAACCCACATTCTCAATGTATTGTCCCGCACTACATTCATAGTGCCCCCTCCCATTATACTCATTACTCGCGGCGAGTTGCCGATTCCCGTAAGAGTTCGGGCACTGTTTGTGCATTCGCACAGAAGAAGAAGATGGTCAAGTGGCCGGTGAGCCTTAACTATATATATACTAAGATGGTATCTGTTCTTTCGGGGCCGGCCGGGGTGGCCGAGCAGTTCTGGGCGCTACAGTCTGGAACCGCGCGACCGCTGTCCGAAAGAACAGATACCATCTTAGTATATATATGTAGTGCGGGACAATACGTTGAGAATGTGGGTTTCGCAGGAGGCATGCGAGAGATGAATCCCTGCAGTCGCGCTATCCTCTGTGTCCTCGGTGGCTCAGATGGATAGAGCATCTGCCATGTAACCAGGAAATTCCGGGTTCGAGTCCCGGTCGGGGCACACATTTTCATCTGTCCCCATTGACGTAAGTCAACGCCTGTAAGCAGATAAAGGTGTTCATTTCATTGTAATTTCATTCTAACGAGCTGCATGGTCACCAATGCTACCTGTTCTTTCGGACATGTCCGAAAGAACAGATACCATCTTAGTATATATACACTTGTAAGAGAATTTGAAAACTGTTTCCCCAAGAAAGTAGTTAAATCTAATTATAAGAAACCATGCAAAAAAACCTTGGCTTACTAAAGGATTAAAAATATTTTATAACCACAAAAGGGAACTGTATCTAACAACAAGAAACAGTAATGACCCAGAAACATCCAAGTACTATAAAAACTACTGTGCTACAATAATTTAGGTTATTAAAAAGTTCAGAAGCATGTGTATCATGTCTGAGATTAATACCTCTGATAACAAAATTAAAACAATCTGGAATATTATTACAAGGGAGACAGGGCAACCAAGAGTACAGGATGACGTCATCACCATCAAAGTGAATGGAAACTTGATAAACAACAAGCCGGAAGTCGAAAACATTTTGAATAATCATTTTTTAAATATTGTAGATAAAATAGGATCTAAATGTTCATTAGAAGAAGCAAGGCAGTTAATGGAAAAGGTCTTACCCACACCATTCGATACAACTGAATCTCCACCCACCTCTCCTTCTGACATTAGGGAGATAATAAACTCTCTCAAGAATAAATGCTCACATGGAATTGATGGCATTTCCAGCAGGATAATAAAAGCTTGTTCCCAAGAAATAAGTGGGATTCTTAGCCACATATGTAATAGCTCTCTGAAGCAGGATATTTTGCCGGATAGATTGAAATATGCCATTGTTAAATCACTGCATAAAAAAGGGGATACGTCTGACATCAACAACTACCACCAAATCTCTCTTCTGACTGCCTTATCCAAAATTCTTGAAAAAGTAATGTATTGTAGAGTAGCTTCACACATTTGTAAAAATAAAATTTTAACAAAATGTCAGTTTGGTTTCCAGAAAGGTTTCTCAGCGGAAAATGCTATATATACTTTCACTAATGAAATATTAAATGCTCTGAGTAACCGGAAGTCACCCGTTGGGATTTTTTGTGATCTATCAAAGGCTTTTGATTGTGTACATCATGGAATACTTCCAGATAAGCTCAGGTACTGTGGTATGAATGGGACAGTGCCCAAATGGTTTAAATCATACCTAACTGGAAGAGTGCAGAAAGTTGAAATAAGCAGTTCACATAATATGCAAAAAACTGGTGATTTCTAAAACTGGGAAACAATCAAGAATGGGGAGCCGCACTGTTCGGTCTTGGGTCCTCTGCTGTTGTTAACAGAATATTAATGACTTGCCATCCTATATTCACGAAGATGCAAAGCTGGTACTTTTTGCCAATGATACAAGAATTAACTGGTGAAATTGTAAATGATGTTTTTGAGAAAATCATTAAGTGGTTTTCTGCAAATGGGCTCTCATTAAACTTTTACAAAACACAGTATATACAGTTCCACACAGTAAATGGAATGACAATGTTAATAAATATAGACTTCGATCAGAAATCGGTAGCTAAGGTATTCAAAATTTCTAGGTGTATGCATTGATGAGGGGTTGAACTGGAAAAAACACACTGAGGATCTGCTGAAACGTTTGAGTTCAGCTACTTATGCTATTACGGTCATTGCAAATTTTGGCGATATACATCTCAGTAAATTAGCTTACCACGCCTATTTTCATTCTCTGCTTTCGTATGGCATCATATTCTGGGTAACTCATCATTGAGTAAAAGAGTGTTCACTGCACAAAAGCAAGTAATCAGAATAATTGCTGGAGTTCATCCAAGATCATCCTGCAGACACTTATGTAAAGAGCTAGAGATCTTCACTGTAGCCTCACATTATATATATTCACTTATGAAATTTGTTATTAACAATCCGAACAAATTCAAAAGTAATAGCAGTGTACATGCCTACAACACTAGGAGAAAGGATGATCTTCAGTACTCAAGGTTATATCTAACTTTGGCTCACAAGGGGGTAAATTATGCTGCCTCAAAAGTCTTTGGTCACTCACCTAATAGCATCCAAAGTCTGACAGATAGCCATATAGCGTTTAAAAGGAAATTAAAAGAATTTCTTATTGGCAACTCTTTCTTCTAATTAGATGAATTTTTGGATATAGTAAGTGTGTAATTTCCCCAACCCCCACAAAAAAATTAAAATATTAAGTGTCATGTAATATTTTGCGTAATGTAATATCTTGTATAGACACCTTTTATTAACCTGACACATGTTGTATTCATGATCTATGGAACAAGTACTGATCTAATCTAATCCCTTACCAGACAGTTACCATAATGTAACATGTAACTTGAAAATTAGTGAGTCAAGTGATGAAACACACTATAAACTGGAATGTTTACTGTATCACTTTCTGAATAAAGTTCAGTATTCCCTATGCTCACCTTCAAAATCCAGTGTTTTATTTGTTCCTCATACTCCTGAATGTCTACTGTAGAGATATTCATTGAGTTTACTTAGTCCCAACATCAAATTATCACTTTTTCATTAAGAAATAACTGAGTGGGTCAAAGTAGCCCTGAGTGTGGGAACACTGGCCCATTTTTTTTTATGGTACTGCAGTAACAGATGTGATGTTTCTTGTTTAATAACTTAATTAATGGTAAAAGTGTAAGACAGTACTAGAAAAAATGTATTTGAAATTTTCACTCTGCCACAAAACAGACAGGCAAAAATTGGGCCAATGTAGCTCCAGTTTACAATAGATAGAGGATGCAAAATGACCAGTTTAGGTAGTTATTAATATGTAATACCAGGAATCTGGAAGACTCAATTGTCAATATTTCTTCATTAGGACATTTTATTTCAATATCTTCTTGTTTTTAATGTTCTGTGAGAAACTCAACAAACTGAGTCATGTTAACATCGAGGGGTAGACCATTTGAAGGGAATCATTCTAGAGTTCTTAGAATACAATGGTCACAGTGTTCTCTAAACTGTAGTCAGATGTAGCTAATGGAGATCCTGAAACACGCGTTAGCAGTGATCAACTCAGCTAGGTAACTGTAAAGTGGCACAGCCCATAAGAATTGAATGGACAATATGCTGCACAATACAGGCAAAAAACCAAATGGTGTCAGCTGATACGAAATTAACATTCCAGAACAACTGCAGTATGTGAGCTGCCTGCACCAGAACATCTTAGATGCTCAATGTAGACTACTCCGTCGCCTTCACATGACACGGAAGGGCTGTGCTCATAGAATTCCAGTACCTCATATACCAGTGCCATCACTACTATTTATTTTGAACCATTCAGCTGCAGATTGAAGCTAATGGCTGCAGTGGTCACAGTTATGGCCACTTGTGTCAGTGAAATGTATGGCCTGAACACTGAAAACTATTTCCCGTAGTTCAGTCTACGTATTAGCTTGACGAGTGCAAAAGCCTGGCCTATTTGATCAACAACAAAGCACATCCGCAAAACTTCGTTACTTTTAACCGAGGCAGTGTGTTGCAGATAAACAGCAACCAGACACCTTTCGCAATTTGTCTCTATTAAAGCTGCACTACTTGAAATGGGAGATAACTACAGTATTATCCGGTTTCTCCTGCGTGCATGTTGGGCAAAAGTCGTCACGCCATTTATAAGACATGCCCCAAAATGAAAACGAGGGATGTTACTTTTGCTGAGATCTCGTCTCGTATCCCTTTGCGTCGTTACCGTAGTGATTATTACCATCTAACGTCAACAATATATTTAAGCTGAATGTAGTAATCGTTCCCCTTTGTATTCTTGGCAACGGTAAGATATTGGTGCCTGAGAATTCCACATAGTAATTACACAGATGGAAATTATGGGCGAGTTTGGTGCGATACCTACACAGGCCGAATGGCTTTTATCATAATTTAAGGTTTTCAAAGTTCTGTATCCGTAGTTCAACTAAAGACCGAATGTCCATAGAGAAGTTACCAATGACATAACAGGAGAACGCTAGACAGTATTCGTCCATAAAAAACTGCCAGAAACCTAGTGGTGTGTTTGAGTCTCATCCGTCGTCACTGTAGGCAGTAGCATATTATTAGTAATAACTATTTAGCTCGCAAATGAATGCTCCTCTGTCGCAACTGACGTTACAGCGCTGTTATTTGAATTACGTTCCACATGTTCTACAACGAGCACAGATTTGTGAAGTAGGAAACGCAACTGTATATGCCTATATGCGGTTTCTACTACTTCTGGAATAACACACAATACCACTGAATGGACGTATCGGTAAGTACCATAAGGGCGTTCAGTTTCATCACTCGAAAATAGCTGCATGTTGACATTAATATTAAACAGTTACTGTAAAAATAAAGCAAAAGAAGTAAATTTGAAAATAACAGCATCGTACTTACCCGAATACCTCTTAAAATCTCGATTTGTCCTACTCTCTGCAGCCAGGCATCTATCAGCTATCGAAATGCGCGCTCTTCTCTCCAACTATGCGTGTAACGAAATATTAACATTCAAGTATTAATCTTTGTTGCTCGTCACAGATATGGATCACTGAACCGAAAACGCGTTGCGCTGACTTTTACTTTCTAGACGTTACCACAGACATGCGTAAAATTATGCCACCGATAATTGTTTCACAGCTTCTCGAACAGAAACTGAGCTGTTCAACAGAGGGTTCTTTCGTGGTACAGTACAACGAATTGTCAGGAAAAAGTGCACATCGAAATCGCGGCATCAATACGAACGGTATGCATCGAACGCTCTACTCTCGAGATGTTCGTAAGAGAGGCGACAAAAGACGAATGTAATGATAACAGAAAGTCACTGAAAAGGAGAGGGTAACAGCACTTTTTTCACTCACAGAAATTTATTTAAAAAAATAATATCGCTTACTTTACTCATCAGGTTCATTGTCGTTGAACACAACACCGTGTCTGGTTTAGGTAACATTGCTTTTTCCCCATACCCACGACATACTTTTGACACGTCTTTTAGGAAAATTGGAAAAAAATCTCACAGAAGAGAGATTTACCAGATGCTCGTCAGTTACAAAAATATAAAAACTGAAATATTTACTCTCATGCGACATTCTGATACTCTCATACAACGTTCCGTTGTGAAAGTAGAAAACAATATTCGCATTTCCCGCATCGAGAGTTGACTTTTCGATATACATTGCTTGCAGCGAGGCCGCGACTTCGCTGTGCATCGTTTCTTGGAAATCACCTGTATTAGCGATAGCTGCAACGAATTATTGGCGAAATCGACATTTCGTACATCTGGATGAATAGGGTTATTGCAAAATGTCTATCACTGAGCTACATGCGCTTGCTATTAAAAGAAGACAGAATTTTGAAATGTAAAATCAATACATCGATGCTCCTCGAATGCCGTAAGGTGCGCACCAGAGGAACAATTTATTGACTTAAAGATTAAGATTTCATCAACTCCAATAAGGAATGGAATGTATAGAAAGAAAAGTGGTTACCCTCCCCTCTGTGCAAACAGTTATTTTACTCTCCAGACACTTTCAGGAGCGACTACAGAATATCCATAGATTTTATAAGACAATCGTCTTGAAATAATAGGCGAATTTATTCATACACCTTCAGATTTTTAATACAGTTGTGAAGCTATCCCACGAGTATAACAGACTTGTTACCAATTCCGCAGAATTTTTTAAATATACACGACATCCCCTGAAAGCCCAACCAGATTTGGATCTATCACAATTTAGTAATATTCCATTATTGGCTGAACAAGTGTTCTAAAAGTAACTGTTTTGCAGACAAAGTGCATCTTCTCTGTATCCCATCACTAAACAGTAGCAGCTCTCCCACTTCACCCATGACTGAACATACATCATACATCCCCGCATTGTTCCTCCGATGCGTTCACTAGAGATGACTGCCTCTAGATGTGAGTCATTTAGTGGTCAAATGCTATCAGATTTTTTCACATAGGGTAAGGTAGTCAACACTGCATTACCCCACATTTAGAGCCAGCTGCCCATGGAAGGAAATAAACTGACAACTACACTGCCCTGTCACATTAATGTGACCATCTGTCTACAGCCTGAATAACCACCTTTTGCAGCCCAGTCTGCTGTGAGACATGCAGGAAGAGAGTCGTGACGTTCTGGAAGGTACTTACTGTGATGTGGAGCCATGCCGACTCCCATGTCATGGCCAGCTGTGCTAGATTTCTCTGTGCAAATAACCCAATCGAGATTGAGTCACAGATTCCCAGCTGGGCTTAAATCCAGAGAGTTTGATGGCAGCAGAAGTATGGATAAACTCATTCTGGTGCCCGTCGAACCACGAATGTGCCCTGTAACCTGTGTGACGAGTTGCATTGTCCTGCTGATAGGTGCCATCGTACCGAGGAAGAAAAAACTGTATGTAGGGGTGGACATGGTCCCCAAAGATAGATGTATACTTGTGTTGATCCACTGTGCCTTCCAGAATGACGAGATCATCCAGGTAATGCCACGAAAACATTCCATACACCACAACACTCTCTCTTTGTTTGCTTTCAGACGTTTCATGCCATACACGCCAACGGTCATCTGTGCAATGGAGCATCAAACGTTATTCAACTGAAAAGGTCACATAGCCAATGAACAGCATGAGTACTTGAACCAGGGACCTCATGGCAGGGGCCTATATGCAGCAACATTCGCTGAACGGTTGTTGAGTAGATAGTGTTGGTATCTGCTTGGTTCATCTGGGTGATCAGAGTTTAACTATGGTGGCATGTGAACGGTTTACAAACTTAGCCGTTTCGAAAATGCTTCCACCCTTGGCCTGCAAGTCAATAATCATTCCCTTTTGGACGCAAGATAAAGCGCTTTGTTTCTCCATCACAACGATTTGACTGTCTTCCGCGTTCCACCAGACACACGCTTTGTATGTACAATTTACTGTCAGTGCTACCAGCTTCCATCTATGAGTGGTTATTGCATGACGACGTCGAACGTAGTGGGTCGTCACATTAATGCGACTGGATCGTGTATATTTACCAACAATGCTATCTAGCTCTAAAGTAACGCACTGTACACAACGCATAATAACATAGTAGCGCTTGACTACAATATCAGTGACACATACAAAATCAGAAAAGTCGTATGAATACAAGTGGAAAACAATGGTAAATTGTTTTGGAAGGTGGGAGACGAGGTACTGGCAGAACTAAAGCTGTGAGGAGGGGGCATGAGTCGTGGTTGGGTAACTCAGTGTACTGGCAGAACTAAAGCTGTGAGGAGGGGGCATGAGTCGTGGTTGGGTAACTCAGTTGGTAGAGCACTTGCCCCCCGAAAGGCAAAGGTCCCGAGTTCGAATCTCGGTCCGGCACACAGTTTTAATCTGCCAGCAAGTTTCAATGATAAATATATTGGCCCCTTCATGGAAAAGCCTAGAAGACGTCTGTATCTATCATTCAATGTCAAACGACTGATTCTGCTGATAACTGGCGTCTTGGCCCCATGTAACTTAATTTCATCCATTTTTTCAGATAAAGATGTGTCTTAGATTATTAAAACATCTGTGAAAGCCATTGGTTCTAACTAACGCTGTTCGTATGTAAGTTTCCTTCGCAGGCTGTTGTAAAGCTGGCGATAGATGATTCTTTGTGCTATTATTTACTGCACGTACTGCCGTTATGAGATAAATATTACTGCCTATATACTTTCATTCGCGCTGTAAGTTTTCTTCCCTTTTTCTTTCGGCCAGTGGTATAAGTCTATCACAGCAGCACTCCGTTTGAAATACTGGAGCTATACATTCGTATAAAAATGTTTTGAAATGGGTGGGCAACTGATATATATTTTCTCTGAAAATCACTGTAAAGTGTATGGAAGAGGGTATTAATTATTTTGCTATGCAAAGGAATGCTCTCGTCCCATTCCATTGCGGTCCTTTCACGTTCCGTCGGAGATCATCCATCGTTGCTCCAGCTAGTGCGGAGCACGTTGCATCGAAAAAAGAAATACGAGATATAATCTGTCTGTTGGTTACGGGTTCTTATTGACTATCTGATATTTCGCAATTTACTTTGATGTTCAATGCTGACATCAGTTGAGAGTGCAATTAGGACGAAAACTGAAAGCGCGCTTCAGCTTTGCTTAATCTCTGTTTTCCGTTAATTTTAGCACAACTGCGAACCTTTACTGTCGTTTGAACAGTTGGCGGTGGCAACACTGCACCATACCGACATTCTGAGTCCTACTCATTGGAAATTATGCATGAGTATGCAATATTTCACAATGCCCTTTCCTTTTCTATAATAACTCTTACTTTCATAAAGAAAAATTGCAACGAAACTATCTTGCAATGTACATCAAACGTTCATACAAATAATTTATGAAAATTTAAGTCAATTTTGGTCCTGTCGGGCTTCCACTGAGGTTCCCATCGTTCCTTTGGCAGTGCTGGACGCCATGTATCGATAATTATGTCTTGCTTTCTTTTTAATCAGAATTTTATGAGCCAATGGTAAATTTCCCTATTTTTCACGTTTTCCAGCGATGACACATCTAAATAACTGATTCCTCCGACGACACCGACAAAGTAGCCTGGTATTCATAACCATAATTTGGGAATACAGCGGATTTCAGTGGTTTCTCTGAAATAATTAAGGCAAATGTTGGGATCGTTCCTTTGAAAAGGACGCCGTCGACGTCCGTGACTATCTTCCCCCATCCGCTGGATTTGATAGGAAAACGGGCCTCAAGGAAGCAGCAAATTTACAATCGGATCCTCCACCTACGGCAGAAAAGATGGGATGATGCCCAAACAGTGAGACGTACCTGTGGTTTTCTCCCAAAAATACATTAAAAAGGAACTGGGAATGTGGCACCTAAATCCCACAAGAGGCCTACATCTACATCTACATGACTACTCTGCAATTCACATTTAAGTGCTTGGCAGAGGGTTCATCGAACCACAATCATACTATCTCTCTACCATTCCACTCCCGAACAGCGCGCGGGAAAAACGAACACCTAAACCTTTCTGTTAGAACTCTGATTTCTCTTATTTTATTTTGATGATCATTCCTACCTATGTAGGTTGGGCTCAACAAAATATTTTCGCATTCGGAAGAGAAAGTTGGTGACTTAAATTTCGTAAATGGATCTCGCCGCGACGAAAAACGTCTTTGCTATAATGACTTCCATCCCAACTCGCGTGTCATATCTGCCACACTCTCTCCCCTATTACGTGATAATACAAAACGAGCTGCCCTTTTTTGCACCCTTTCGATGTCCTCCGTCAATCCCACCTTGTAAGGATCCCACACCGCGCAGCAATATTCTAACAGAGGTATTCTAACAGAGGCCTGAGACATTTCTTGACGGGTCGTGGACCTTAGCCCGCATACTGGCATCGAACTGGTCGAAGACAAACCTCCGAGTGTCCCTGTGGCAAAAAATACAGCTCACAACGCACAGCCTGGGGATATCCGCTGTATGCCGATGCTGCTGGTATTGATCAGCAACACTGAATCGACACAGAAGACTCGATGTCGCGCAGATACTGCGTTGCAAGACGGAATGACTGATGCTGGACAATACTGCCGACGCTATTTCAAGAAAGGTTTAGGTAGCGCGATATCTTATCAATCAATTCCAATCTACTGCACTATCAGGTATTGCGACTGGAGATCCAGAAGCAACATAACGAAGACAGCTGATATGAGCAGTTACGGCAGGCGTACAACTAACACCACATGCACGGAGATCGCAACCACCAGAATAGAAACGCAGTCGTTGTCCGTGTCTCGCCACCGAAGGAATTGGTACCGAGCTGAAGCAGGCCGGTGTGTAGCTGCGATCTTCATCGGCAACAGCAATGCTCCCTCAGAACAGGGAAGTCGTCCCCATCAACCAGGGAGCCGACAAACTACGGAAAAGGCAGATGCCACCATAGCACCCTCCACAGCACCCAAGCAACTGGCGGGGTTTGCCAATGGACCGGGAAGCAATGGAGTGCATTGTGGAATGTGACAGACACGATAGCAGCAGTAGACATATATTTGCTGGTAGGTGTAGTTTTTATTTGTAGTAGAAGTAGTTGTGGTAATGGTAAGTAGTATTGTGTACGATGTAATAATGTTGTTGTTGCCCTGTTGCGGTCTTCAGTCCAAATATTTGTCTGATACAGCTCTCCATGCTACTCCATCCTGTGCAAGCCTCTTCATCTCCGAGTAACTACTGCAACCTACATCCTTCTGAATCTGCCTAATGTATTCACTTCTTGGTCTCCCTCTATGATTTTTACCACTACAATTCCCTCCAGTACTAAATTTGTGAGCCGGCCGAAGTGGCCGTGTGGTTAAAGGCGCTGCAGTCTGGAACCGCAAGACCGCTACGGTCGCAGGTTCGAATCCTGCCTCGGGCATGGATGTTTGTGATGTCCTTAGGTTAGTTAGGTTTAACTAGTTCTAAGTTCTAGGGGACTAATTACCTCAGAAGTTGAGTCCCATAGTGCTCAGAGCCATTTGAACCATTTGAACTAAATTTGTGATCCCTTGATGTCTCGGAATGTGTCCTACCAACCGATCCCTTCTTCTAGCCAGGTTGTACCACAAATTCCTTTTTTCCCCTATTCCGTTCAGTACCTCCTCGTTAGTCACGTGATCTACCTATCTAGTCTTCAGCATTCTTCTGCAGCATCTCAATAGTTTCTATTCTCTTCTTGTCTAAATTGTTTATCGTCCATGTTTCACTTCCACAGATGGATACACTCCATACAAATACTTTCAGGAAAGACTTCCTGACACTTAAACCTATACTCGATGTTAGCAAATTTCTCTTCTTCAGAAACGCTTTTCTTACCATTCCCAGTCTACATTTTATAGCCTCCCTAATTCGCCCATCATCGGTCATTTTGTTTCCCAAATAGTAAAACTCATCTACTACTTTAAGTGTCTCATTTCCTAATCTAAATCCCTCAGCATCACCTGATTTAATTCGATTACATTCTATTATCCTGGTTTTCCTTCTGTTGATGTTCATCTTATATCCTCCTTTCAAGACACTGTCCATTCCATTCAACTGTTCCTCCAAGTCCTTTGCTGTCTTTGACACAATATCTATGTCATCAGTGAACCTCAAAGTTTTTATTTCTTCTTCCTGGACTTTAATTCTTACTTCAAATTGTTCTCTTGTTTCCTTTACTGCTTGCTCAATAACATCGGTGGTAGGCTACAACCATGTCTCACTCCCTTCTCAACCACTGCTTCCCTTTCGTGCCCTTTACTCTTATAACTGCCATCTGGTTTCTGTGCAAATTGTAAATAGCCTTTCGCTCCCTGTATTTTACCCCTGTCTCCTTTAGAATTTGAAAGAGAGTATTCCAGTCAATATTGTCAGAAGCTTTCTCTAAGTCTACAAATGCTAAAAACGTAGATTTATCTTTCCTTTCTTCTATGAGAAGTCATAGGGTCAGTATTCCCTCGCATATTCCTACATTTCTCTTGAATCTAAGCTGATCATTCCCGAGGTCGAATTCTACCAGTTTTTTCCATTCTTCTGATTCGTGTTAGTATTTTGCAACCGTGACTTATTATACTGGTAGTTCTGTAATTTTCACGCCTGTCAGCACCTGATTTCTTTGGATTTGGAATTACTATGTTCTTCTTGAATTCTGCTGGTATTTCGCCTGTCCTATGCATCTTGCTCACCAGGTGGAAGAGTTTTGTCAAGGCTGGCTCTCCCAAGGCTACCAGTAGCTCTAACAGAACGGTGTCTATTCCCGGTGCCTTATTTAGACTTAAGTCTTTCAGTGGTTTGACTAATTCGTTATGCAGTATCATATCTCTCTTCTCATCTTCATCTATGTTGTCTTCCACTTCCATAATACTGGTTCAAATGGCTCTGAGCACTATGGGACTTAACTGCTGAGGTCATCAGTCCCCTAGAACTTAGAACTACTTAAACCTAACTAACCTAAGGACATCACACACATCCATGCCCGAGGCAGGATTCGAACCTGCGACCGTAGCGGTCGCGCGGTTCCAGACTGTAGCGCCTAGAACCGCTCGGCCACCTCGGCCGGCTTCCATAATATTGCCCTCAAGTACATCTCCCTTGTATAGACTCTCTATATACCCCTTCCACCATTCTGCATTCCCTTCTTTGCTTAGGACTGGTTTACCACCTGAGCTCTTGATATTCATACAACTGCTTCTCTTTTCCCCAATGGCCTCTTTAATTTCCCTGTAGGCAGTATCTATCGCACCCCTTGTGATATATGCTTCTACATCCTTACAATTGTCCTCTAGCCATTCCTGCTTAGCCATTTTACACTTCCTGTTGATGTCATTTTTAGATGTTTTTATTACCTTCCGCCTGCCTCGTTCATTGAATTTTTATATTTTCTCCTTTCATCGATTAAATTCAATACTTCTTGTGCTACCCAAGGATTTCTACTAGCCCTAGTCTTTTTATCTACTTGTTCCTCTGCTGCCTTCACTATTTCGTCTCTCAAAGCTACCCATTCTTCTTCTACTGTATTCCTTTCCTCTGTTCTTGCCAGTCGTTTCCTAATACTCACTCGGAAACTCTCTACAATCTCTGGTTCTTTCAGTTTATCAAGGTCATACCTCCTTAAATTATCACCTCTTTGCAGTTTCTCCTGTTTTAATCTGCAGCCGACCGATGTGGCCGTGCGGTTCTAGGCGTTTCAGTCTGGAACCGCGTGACCGCTACGGTCGCAGGTTCGACTCCTGCCTCGGGCATGGATGTGTGTGATGTCCTTAGGTTAGTTAGGTTTAATTAGTTCTAAGTTCTAGGTGACTGATGACCTCAGAAGTTAAGTCGCATAGTGCTCAGAGCCATTTAATCTGCAGTTCATAATTGTGGTCAGAGTGCACATCTGCCCCTGGAAATATCTTACAATTTAAAACCTGTTTTCGAAATCTCTTCCTTACCATTATATAACCAACATGAAACCTTCCAGGTCTCTTCCACGTATACAGCCTTCTTTCATGATTCTTAAACCACGTGTTAGCTATGATTAAATTATGTTCTGTGCAAAATTCTGCCAGAGAGCCTCCTCTTTTGTTCCTTTGCCCCAGTTCATATTTACCTACTTCTTTTTCCACACTTCCTTTTCCTACTGTCGAATTCCAGTCCCCATGACTATTTAGATTTCGTCTCCCTTACTATCTGAATAATTTCTTTTATGTCATCAAACATTTCCTCTATCTCCTCCTCATCTGCGAAGCTAGTTGGCATATAAACTTGTACTATTGTGGTGAGTGTGAGTTTCAGCTCTATCTTGCCTACAATAATGCGTTCACTATGCTGTTCATAGTAGTTTAACTGTGTTCCTGTTTTGTTATTCATTATTAAACCTACTTCTGCATCACCCCTAATTGATTTTGTATATACTATATAACCCTGTATTCATCTGAACAAAAATCCTGTTCCTCCTGCTACCGAACTTCACTAATTCCCACTACATCTAGCTTTAACCTACCCATTTCCCTTTTTAAATTTTGTAATCTATCTGCCCGATTAAGGAATCTGACATTCCGCACTCCAATCCACAAGACACCAGTTTTGTTTCTCCTGATAACGACATCCTCCAGAGTATTACCCGCCTGGAGATCCGAATGGGAGAGTATTTTACCTCCGGAGTATTCTACCCAAGAGGATGCCATCATAATTTAACCATACAGTAGAGCTGCATGCTCTCAAGAGAAATTACAGCTGTAGTTTCCCCTTGCTTTCAGCCGTTCGCAGTACCAGCACAGCAAGGTCGTTTTAGTTAATGTTATAAGGCCAGATCAGTCAATCATCCAGACTGTTGCCCCAGAAACTACTGAAAAGGCTGCTGCCCCTCTTCAGGAATCACACGTTTGTCTGGCCTCTCAACAGATACCCCTCCGTTGTGTTTGAACGTACGGTACGACTATCGGTATCACTGAGGCACGCAATCCTCCCCACTAACGGTGGTTTCAGGAGTGTGTAAGTAGATTTAGCAGACTGCTGTAGGTGGTTTTGATCCACAACGACCCAGTTCATTTTCCACAGGACAGTCGCACATGCTGCTTCTTTGAGCTAGTTTCTAGAGCCCATGTTCTTCTGACATGACACCCAGTGGCTTCTTCCTCGTTCCTCTGATGACGAAATCATTATCTGGCAGGTCAGAATGACGACGAGGTGAATTTCGAGGTGGAATGTCGCCAGGAAGTCACCCATCATTGGAAAAAGTGTTTCATATTGAAGGGTCGATATATAGAGAAGGCTAACATGATCATCAAGTTTCACAGTTGCTGCCTAACTTTTTTTGAGCTGATAATTAAACTTGGTGCCTCCCTTCGATAGCGTCTGGCAGATTAACCAACTAGCCCAATTACGTGGATGCCAGCTGTCATAAAAAATTTCACCACATTCGCACAGCTGCAGAAGAGGCTTTACCTTGCATTGTAACTCTAAAAATTGATAGATGCTGCGTGGTAGTTATTACAAAATAGCTGGAGCTATGTTTCACCTGAGCTGGCTACACAGAGGTGCTCCCAGAAATAATCTTTGTAATATACCAGTTTCAGCCACTGGATAATTCATTGTATTCACTGGCATTTGTATCTAGGAATGTCTTGTGTTCCATAAACAAATATGGTAACTGATAAAATATTAAAGTACAGTGCCATATTACAGGGAGTTTATGAAATGGAAAAAATTTGGAAATTAAATTTCATTATTTTAGGTTTATACTGTCCGTTGAAGACACACATACTCCACTTATAAATCGCAATTCTGTCATTCACACAAACTGGTCCATTATTAAAGATATGAATTCAACTGCTCATTTGGGTTAATTGATACAAAGGTCAGTGCACTAAACCAATTTGATCATGGTCACAAACTTTTGTCGTAATTGTTCAAACCATGGTCAACAAACCGATTCGTTACCATTATGTACACTTATGATTCAGAAAACACTACTTTAACTAAATACAGTCTGCGTGGGGTAGCTGCTTGCAGGATCTCCCAAGTTGGGCAGGTCTCCACCGAGGGTCCAAACAAAGTTTGTTTCACAACATCCATTTTGAAATCCTTTCCTTTCTATTTCCTCTCTGTGATTGGGTGACAGCAGGCACAGTCTCTTAATATGGCTGGTGGAAGATTCTTGGTAACCAGGAAAAAACCTTGCCACATCCTTTTCCTCAACGTGAACTCAGTCGAAACAAGGTGATGCTCATTTCTAACAGCCTCTCCTTTCTTATTTCTGACATTTAGCACTTTTTTTTTGTCATCAGTCTACTGACTGGTTTTATGAGGCCCGCCACGAATTCCTTTCCTGTGCTAACCTCTTCATCTCAGAGTAGCACTTGCAACCTACGTCCTCAATTATTTGCTTGACGTATTCCAATCTCTGTCTTCCTCTACAGTTTTTGCCCTCTACAGCTCCCTCTAGTGCCACGGAAGTCATTCCCTCATGTCTTAGCAGATGTCCTATCATCCTGTCCCTTCTCCTTATCAGTG
Organism: Schistocerca nitens; assembly: GCF_023898315.1. Classification (NCBI taxonomy): domain Eukaryota; kingdom Metazoa; phylum Arthropoda; class Insecta; order Orthoptera; family Acrididae; genus Schistocerca; species Schistocerca nitens. The sequence goes on along the minus strand of NC_064616.1, from coordinate 614,192,239 downwards.
TTTTCCACATATTCCTTTCCTCTCCGATTCTGCGTAGAACCTCCTCATTCCTTACCTTATCATTCCACCTAATTTTCAACATTCGTCTATAGCACCACATGTCAAATGCTTCGATTCTCTTCTGTTCCGGTTTTCCCACAGTCCATGTTTCACTACCATGCAACGGTGTACTCCAGACGTACATCCTCAGAAATTTCTTCCTCAAATTAAGGCCGGTATTTGATATTAGTAGACTTCTCTTGGCCAGAAAGGCCTTTTTTGCCATAGCGAGTCTGCTTTTGATGTCCTCCTTGCTCCGTCCGTCATTGGTTATTTTACTGCCTAGGTAACAGAATTCCTTAACTTCATTGACTTCGTGACTATCAATCCTGATGTTAAGTTTCTCGCTGTTCTCATTTCTACTACTTCTCATTACCTTCGTCTTTCTCCGATTTACTCTCAAACCATACTGTGTACTCATTAGACTGTTCATTCCGTTCAGCAGATCATTTAATTATTCTTCACTTTTACTCAGGATAGCAATGTCATCAGCGAATCGTATCATTGATATCCTTTCACCTTGTATTTTAATTCCACTCCTGAACCTTTCTTTTATTTCCATCATTGCTTCCTCGATGTACAGATTGAAGAGTAGGGGCGAAAGGCTACAGCCTTGTCTTACACCCTTCTTAATACGAGCACTTCGTTCTTGATCGTCCACTCTTATTATTCCCTCTTGGTTGTTGTACATATTGTATATGACCCGTCTCTCCCTATAGCTTACCCCTACTTTTTTCAGAATCTCGGACAGCTTGCACCATTTTATATTGTCGAACGCTTTTTCCAGGTCGACAAATCCTATGAAAGTGTCTTGATTTTTCTTTAGCCTTGCTTCCATTACTAGCCGTAACGTCAGAATTGCCTCTCTCGTCCCTTTACTTTTCCTAAAGCCAAACTGATCGCCACCTAGCGCATTCTCAATTTTCTTTTCCATTCTTCTGTATATTATTCTTGTAATCAGCTTCGATGCATGAGCTGTTAAGCTGATTGTGCGATAATTCTCGCACTTGTCAGCTCTTGCCGTCTTCGGAATTGTGTGGATGATGCTTTTCCGAATGTCAGATGGTATGTCGCCAGACTCATATATTCTACACACCAACGTGAATAGTCGTTTTGTGGCCACTTCCCCCAATGATTTTAGAAATTCTGATGGAATGTTATCTATCCCTTCTGCCTTATTTGACCGTAAGTCCTCCAAAGCTCTTTTAAATTCCGATTCTAATACTGGATCCCCTATCTCTTCTAAATCGACTCCTGTTTCTTCTTCTATCACATCAGACAAATCTTCACCCTCATAGAGGCTTTCAATGTATTCTTTCCACCTATCTGCTCTCTCCTCTGCATTTAACAGTGGAATTCCCGTTGCACTCTTGATGTTACCACCGTTGCTTTTAATGTCACCAAAGGTTGTTTTGACTTTCCTGTATGCTGAGTCTGTCCTTCCGACAATTATATCTTTTTCGATGTCTTCACATTTTTCCTGCAGCCATTTCGTCTTAGCTTCCCTACTGTACTGCCTACTGCGCTATTCCTTATTGCTGTATCTATAGCGTTAGAGAAGTTCAAACGTATCTCGTCATTCCTTAGTACTTCCGTATCCCACTTCTTTGCGTATTGATTCTTCCTGACTAATGTCTTGAACTTCAGCCTACTCTTCATCACTACTATATTGCGATCTGAGTCTATATATGCTCCTGGGTACGCCTTACAATCCAGTATCTGATTTCGGAATCTCTGTCTGACCATGATGTAATCTAATTGAAATCTTCCCGTATCTCCCGGCCTTTTCCAAGTATACCTCCTCCTCTTGTGATTCTTGAACAGGGTATTCGCTATTACTAGCTGAAACTTGTTACAGAACTCAATTAGTCTTTCTCCTCTTTCATTCCTTGTCCCAAGCCCATATTCTCTTGTAACCTTTTCTTCTACTCCTTCCCCTACAACTGCATTCCAGTCGCCCATGACTATTAGATTTTCGTCCCCCTTTACATACTGCATTACCCTTTCAATATCCTCATACACTTTCTCTATCTGTTCATCCTCAGCTTGCGACGTCGGCATGTATACCTGAACTATCGTTGTCGGTGTTGGTCTGCTGTCGATTCTGATTAGAACAACCCGGTCACTGAACTGTTCACAGTAACACACCCTCTGCCCTACCTTCCTATTCATAACGAATACCTGTTATACCATTTTCTGCTGCTCTTGATATTACACGATACTCATCTGACCAGAAATCCTTGTCTTCTTTCCACTTCACTTCACTGACCCCTACTATATCTAGATTGAGCCTTTGCATTTCCCTTTTCAGATTTTCTAGTTTCCCTACCACGTTCAAGCTTCTGACATTCCACGCCCCGACTCGTAGAACGTTACCCTTTCGTTGATTATTCAATCTTTTTCTCATGGTAACCTCCCCCTTGGCAGTCCCCTCCCGGAGATCCGAATGGGGGACTATTCCGGAGTCTTTTGCAAATGGAGCAATGGAGAGATCATCATGACACTTCTTCAAATACAGGCCACATGTCCTGTGGATACACGTTACGTGTCTTTAATGCAGTGGTTTACATTGCCTTCTGCATCCTCATGTCGTTGATCATTGCTGAGTCTTCTGCCTATAGGGGCAATTTCCCACCCCTTGGACAAGAGAGTGCCCTGAACCTCTATCCGCTCCTCCGCCCTCTTTGACAAGGCCGTTGGCAGAATGAGGCTGACTTCTTAAGCCGGAAGTCTTCGGCCGCCAATGCTGATTATTTATCAAAATTTAGGCAGTGGCGGGGATCGAACCCGGGACCGAAGACATTTTTGAGTATGAATCAAAGACGCTACCCTATTTTTTTTAATCTCATTTTGTTCGTTATTGTTCGTTTCAATTGTTCGTGGCGGACGTCACCTGACGGCCGTTGAAGTTCGTTATTGACCCATTTACTCAGTTTTTTTATTACAGAGGGCGGCTAACCCTCTGACCGAACACGCTGAGCTACCGAGCCGGCTCCCCTAGACCACCTGTATGTGATTTATTTTTCAGTGCTGAGCATGACCCAGTGATTAGAAGTACACTGTTTCCACATCGCAACTGCCACAAAGTAACATGGGTCTTGACAGATCATGTTATTGTATTTTGTCACCAACGCTTTTTCTGCTTGTTCCTGACTCACTTATGAGAAGAGTCACAGCTGGCAGGAAACCAGGAATCCAGTGGAGAATCCATGAACGTCGGCACCATATGAGACATTGAAATTCAATAAAGAAAAAAAAAAGTGCTGTCAAGCTATCCAGCAGAAGCCTCTGCCTCCTGAAACTCCTATTCAGCTGGACATAGGGATTGCATCCTTCCACCATCTTCCATATCTATAAATCCCTCATACCTCCTGTCCTCTGTTATGCCAGCATTGCTGGATCTCTGCACCCCCCCCCCCCCCGCCCGCTTTTATAAGGCCCTCCAAATCTTCGAATGCCATGCACTCCACCTGGCCTTCAATATATGCCTTCCGTCCTCCATACAGCTCCTGTACGATCTCATCCCCTTCCCCCACCTCCTCCTTTCTCACCAACTTATCTGCATCCTTTACACTGTTTGCAGGCTTGATCCCCCCACCCTCATGTGTCCTCCTTCCTCTCCAATCTCTGCCCGTTGCCGTGCCTCTATCACCGTATCCCTCTTACACTCCACCTCCACACACTCCATTCCCTTCATCAGGGCAATTTACAGTACATCCCCCTCCTGGATGATGAACTTCGCCGTGACGTCTACCTTTCCTGCCAACTGTGGCCTGGACTTGTCCCCTTCCCTCCCGAGGACCCCCTTCCCCTCCCCTCCTTCTCGCAGAACGGTTTCTCCTCCTTATCCCCCCTCATGAGTCTCTGCACTCTCTCCTCTGCTGTTTTCCTCCCTTGTCTTTCCCTCCCTGGCCCCCTCTGGAGCGCCCCCATACCATCTCCCTTTCTCTCTCCCACTCTAGCATCTCTCCTTCCCCCTTTCTTCCATTCTCCCTTGTATCCCTACCCCTGGCAGATCCTCCAAAAAATGGTTCAAATGGTTCTGAGCACTATGGGACTTAACTTCTGAGGTCATCAGTGCCCTAGAACTGAGAACTACTTAAACCTAATTAATCTAAGGACATCACACACATCCATGCCCGAGACAGGATTCGAACCTGCGACCGTAGCGGTCGCGGATCCTCCCAGGTTGTTCTTCGTCATCAGTGTGCTATGTCAGTGTTATGTTCGGTGAGAATCTACAGTGATGTCAAGTGCTGTGGTTTTAACTGTGTGCTTGACTTTATCCTCTGGCTGTACTTCGCCTTGTGTTCTAATCGTTACAGAGTGTGGTTTTTCGTGTAATATTCTTTTTTAGATTTCTATCTCCATTTTTACAGTCATCCCCTTTCCTACGCTCTCTTCTACAATGCTCCACCTTTTTACATCTAGGTTCCGAGATATTTTCTCATTTATGTTGTTTTAAATGTCTCCCTGTTACGTACTTACTGTCTCTCGGCTGAAGGGCTGCGCCTATGCTGCTGCCAGCCAGCCCTAAATGGGGAATTGAAATGCAAAAAGGAAATAAAAGAAGTGCTGTCAAGCAGAGTTTTCGATGGTATCAAAGAGTTCTTACTGAAGTGTACGTCTTCAGTCAGTTATCATGTTTTTGGTGTGCTTCCAAACGATTTCATTGAAGTACGTGATCAACTGTCTTTCTTGTGGATGCATTGGCGGACTTGTGAAGGCGATTGTAGGCTGTTATTGGTTCCCCATTTTATGACGACATGGCTCACACCACAGCCATCATATCGGGCACTACAGTGGGTGACAATGTATCGCAACTACAGCGTGACACCACGAAACAAAGCATGAAGGCTAGATCTATACCAGACACAAAGGCCAAACACTGGGAGGAGAAGTGTGAAGATCACTGATCTCATCGCAAAGAAGCTTTAGAATAGGTACGTCAGAACCAACAACTGCTGCAGGAGGACACAGACGATGATCCTGGGGAATTATCGTTGTTGAACTCCATGGACTCCATGGAGCGACAGCAACACGTTCTTGCAAGAAACGAATACAGATGGTGGCTCTATAGATTGCCAAACCTTTGTTGAAACTTTGGCTAATGAGGGATTTCAGTCTGTTCACCCCAGGAAGACCCTTCACCGCAGTTCAGGTCAGGCACTGAAACGAGCTGTGCAACCAATACTTGTCACTATAAACAAATATGACACCTAAGCCGGAGAGTCGGCGTAGGAGCCTACGACTAGCGACCCGCCACCCTCACCTCCATCTATCCCAAATGCGACGAAGATACTATCTACAGTGATTTACAACTGAGCCAACCATGTTAAGCTGTGCCGCGACCTTAAGGAACAGATTTCTTGTGGTTTAAAAGCTGCGTACATAGGACGTGGTGTAAAATTCTACAATAACACCTTAAGAATTACCAGAAGGTGCTCGACTTTTGCAAGGATCAACCATTACAATTTCACACTTACCAGGATGTCACCAGCAGGGATATGAAGGTGGTGGTGAAATATTTACCACCTTCATCTACTATGATGGAAGTGCACAAAGACCTACAAGAGCAAGGCTTTACCATAAATGATGTACACCAGTTCAAACGTAATAAGCAGGGAAATCACCAGTCAGAGCTAGTGTACACTGTGACACTACCAAAGGGGGATATATCTGATACCATCTATGGAATCCGCTATGTTCTGTTGACGACAGTGCAGGTGAAGGATTACCACTCCCACAAAGAACTGTCCAAGTGTAAACATTGTCAATGTATGACGCACACATCTAATAATTGTCGGCTACCGGCATACTTGTGGGGTCATGCACCCCAGTACTGAATGCACTCTACCTCCAGGGTCAACTCCTAAACGTGCAGGTTGCCAGGCCCCACATGCAGCTTCTTAGAAGGGCTGTAGCGAATTTCAGAAAGTTCTCAAGAGGCTTCGCCCATTAGGCTCACGTCCTGCACAACCACAGAGGGGTTCCCGATAGTGTGAAATTTATAATGGCTGACACGGCTCACCTGGCTGATCAAACAGCCGCCCGTCCGCCACCACAGGACCAGATGTGGACTGCAACCACAATATGAGAGGGATGACTGTTTGCTTAACCACTGCAGGGACTACAGTGTGACAAATACCATTCAAAAATGAGGGCAGTACGAAGTAAGGATGTGGATGCTGCGCTAATGGAGGTGACAACTGTTCTCAAATTTCTTAGCAGCCAGAACATTCAACACAAAGTCATCACCGCTGGGGAAAAGAAGATGGCAGCTAAAGACAAGCTACGTAAGATAGTTGTACAGGTGGAAGCATTGGCTCAGCTTGAGGGCTCAGACTAATGTCATAGCCACACATACAAAGGATCTTTGCATCTGTCTATGGAATACTACTAGAGTTCGCAATTACAAACATAATCTACAATATTTCATTGGCCGACAAAAGATCAATGTAGTCCTCTTGTCAGAGACTCACCTACAGCCAAATGAAACTTTCAAACTTCGAAATATGGTACATTACTGCTCTGACAGACAGGCACACATTGATAGCTCAACAGCTTAACTTTGCCGTACAATAACTCAATGACATCTTGACCTACCCACCCAATGGGATCTGGAGACGACAATGGTTTCAGTCTGGACAGATTTAGGTGAGGTCACTTTCATGACAGCATAACTTCGTCCCGCAGTGTAGCTCATAGCAGTAGCCCATCATATCATAGCACCAAATGGCACGGCGTTTATAGGTGGTGACTGCAACACGAAAGTATTGGGGCATGGGGGACACCATCCCAAAGTACCGTTATCCAAGATGGAGGCGATGACGTCATCCAAGATGGCGGCGATGACATCATCCAAAGTGGCGGCTGTGATGTCATCTAAAATGGCGGCTTTTGGCGGGAAGTTTGAATTTTGGTGGGAAGACAGGTCAATCAGGCTATCTCCAATAACCTAACCCCCCTCCCCCAGAAAAATGGCGGGAAGCTCAAATCCCAACAGGATAATGCATCACACCACAGTTATCTCTACTAATCTAAGAAAATCGTGGGAAGATAGGTCACTTGGGCTACCTCCACTAACTTAAGTCATCCGACCACCACCTCTTCCTGAGAACTGATGCCAAGTTTGAATTTTGGTGGTAAAGAAAGGTCAATTTGCATATCTCTACTAAGCTAAGAAAATGGCGCGAAAGAAAGGACAATTGGGCTACCTCCACTAACTTAAGTCACCCAACCGCCACCTCCTCCTAGGGATTGGTGGGAAAAGGACTCAGCCTGCACTGGGCTGCTGGAGAGAGGAACAATTTATTTAGGGATGGAGTATATTTATCACAGTGATACAGAACACACGCTCTGACATGCCACACAGCATACAGACCTGCAAACTACTCCTAAATAACTCATGTATAACACTCTACACACACGCTTGGTAATTGTAAACTCTCAAAATAACGCATTGCACAGCCTACAGACATGCAAACCACTCGTAAATAATGCAATGCATTTACGTCCAAAGAGACAAACAACTCATAAATTGTCAAAATAATAATCCATCTAAAAGACTCTGCAAACATGCTTGTTAATTGCCAACTGTCAAAATCATGCACCAGTCTTTATCTAAACAATTAGAGACAGCACCACCATCCAGTGTGTTCGGCAGCAGGTCTGCACTCCAACTGACCTAGTACACAGTACCACCACCAGAGGGCGCTGTCATTCATTCCGTGACATAATCCAAGATGGAAGCTATAATGTCAGCTGATGATGCAAGTAACATTATCCAAGATGGCTGCAAACAGTGTGTACACCACAAAGTCTAGACCTAGTACACAGTACCTCCACCAGAGAGCGCTGTCGTCCATTTAGCGGTGTAATCGAAGATGGTAGGGGGAAATGGTGGGAAAAGGACTCTGCCTATGCTGGACATGAGTCTTTATTTTGCAGGCAGCCTCTTCACCATGAGGTCTAGAGTCCAACTGACCTAGTACATAGTACTGCCACCAGAGGGTTCTGTCATCCCTCCTGTGATGTAATCCAAGATGGTGATCTGGAGGGGGAAATGGCGCGAACTGGAATCAGCCTTTGCTGGGCTGCTGGGGAGAGTAAGGAAAGTGTGTACTCTTTTTACTTCGGAACATTTTATTTAGAGATGGGTATATTTATCACACTGACACAAAACACTCGCCCTGATGTTCTTGGGGTCACAATACACAGTCTGCAGACCTGTAAACTACTTCTAAATAACGCTCTCCAAACACGCAAACAACTCCTAATTTACCGAAATAATTTCAGCACAGACATGCAAACTCCTCCTAAATAATACAGTACACCGATGTGCAGACACGAAATCATCTCGTAAACTGTCCAAATAACGCATAGTACAGCCTACAGATCTGCTCGCAAAGTAATGCAATAGACACAAAATCAATGCGCGCAAGCACCCTCTGCCACCACCTGTCCACTAGGCAGCACAAGAGGCTACGGGCAGCCCCAGCACAGTGACACATCCATCAGCTGTCAAACCACACACAGCTGCCCTCAAGCATCAAGTGACGACATCCCTTTCATACTTGATACATGAGAAATTCCTCTCAAAATATGTGTTCACCTAGACACCATTGCTGACGTGACCGGGCGGGAGTGCAGTCGTTCCAGGGGTGCACGCACCGTCACTGCCATGAGCCGACACCAGATGCAGGTGAAAGTTGTTTCTGTTTCCGAGTATAGAGTCAGTGTTACACTGACATCACGGAACTCCAAGGCAAACTCACGCCAATATCATACGCAAGATGCCTCTGGGCAGCATGTGTCTTTACCATTGATGATAGAGTAGCACAGGGTGCATTGTTCGTAGTGCAACATGAGAGACGCATCTAACCGTGCTTAACTGCCCAGAGTGACTGACGCAATGCCACAAAGTGTGTGCGCATAGCTACAAACAATTGCAAGCGCATCTGACAAGGTTCTCAATCTTATACTGATATCACATGACTATGTAAAAATAAGAACCGAGTCGACCTCACGAAAATTGTATAGTGTTCCAGCAGTAGTTAACACTCGCTTTCTTAATGTCTCAGCTTGTATACACAGAAATTCTTGCCCTAACAGAACCTGTTTACGAAAATAGCGCAGAATAACGTCGAATGCAGCCTCCCTCATAGACCTAACGTGGTATCCAGTCCATAATGTGATACCCTTCATGCTTCCAACACTCACAAACGTTCCTTCCGCTATGTAGAGGCTCCTATATCCCAGCACAAAGGATATGAATGAATCGAGCATTATGATTGGCTCTTATCGAATTTACCTGCCGAATTACTGATGCCGCCGGTATCAAAGCACCATCCGCCTTTTTCCTTCTGCAGATGAGACTTTCAGCGGTTATTTTACACAGATCGCCATATTGCACTGGCAATTAAATCTTACAAACTACTATACATTTCGTCAAGTACAGAAAGACTCCTACTCAATTACACTGCTCTCCTGCCAAGGATAGGAGCTTGAATATTAGTGCATGAAACCGATCTCCAACCCAACAATATATCACCACGTACTGTGTCGATGTAGTAAATATACAATTCGTATCCTGCACCAAACAAAGTCATCCCTTTCACATCATTCTTACATATACCATGAAGACAGATAGTACCATATATACTCCTCACAGCACTAGATATTTTCCCACAGCCAATGATCACAAGTCATCCACCCCCAATGTGCGACCAGAGCACCCTCAGCAGACCAAAGTCGCTCTCAGAACTGTTCTACAAATTCGAGCTCGTTTCCCCTGAGGACAAACACGTTACTGTTTCTGGTCCGAACCTGATTCCTTGCTTGCTCGTTTTTCTACACATCACCAGACTGGGGGATTACAAGAACACAAGTATTTTCACACGGTTCGCCATAATATTATACCATTTTTGTGGTACTTCTCGATATCAAACACTAGGCAGCATCCTACCAATCGCTCGCGCAACATAATTCCCAAGATATAGACTGGAAATTATTTCTCTACAAACCTTAAACTTTAGCTAGGAGGGGTGTGCTGCAAACCACTGACTACCTAGAAACTTGTCACGTATGCGAAGACATTTACTCGGCAACTCGAAACAAATAGAGGAAACTGATATTTCCACTCTCGAATACCAATGTCGGATATGTAGTAGATTCCAGATCATCCCTATAATTTGCAAGGTCAACTTAAGTGTTTCTCATGTCTAGAGAACCGGCAAACATATCTTCCACACGCTAGATGCACACACCACAATCGATCTTCTCTCAACTAAATAAAGGCGTGAAATGTGCAGAAGCAGTCAACCAAACAAATTACATGAGAGGGAATAACAATCCAGTGCAAACGTACCTCCATATTCAATCATCTCAAATTTCCACGGAATCGCGAAAACTGTCCAACACCTACTATTCAGTCGTCTAGAGGACAACACGGCTGATTCATCTACATTCCTACACTCCAACAGGCATCTCCAGTCTGACAGATCCTACCGTTAACGGCAAATGTGAATCACCCCCGCACAGGTCACCAGCGCTGCAGGTCGAGCACGCACAGGTAGAATGTTTATCCTCAAAAATCGGTCACATATATATCTTACCCCTGTACTTACAACTAAATGTTACGATCACAGTTGAATGACATTCGACAATGAGCGAAGTATCGGAAATACACTCTGTTGACGGCTGTGGCTCTGGAAATAGAAATACCAGTACTACTCTTATGACTTGGCATATTCTTCCCATGCTATCACAGTACTCCACGTCAAATTCATACCTTCCTCACGACTGGACATAGTCATTTCCTTTGCACAAATACATACTTTATAGGCCTGGTGCTCAACGTGAACCTATCACGCACCCCCTACTACTAAGTATAAGACTTCGTCAATAACTGATCGCTGGCGATACGAAATAATACTGAGAGAAAATCAACCATGGGTGGACATGTCTCATAAGTTTTTCTTGCGAGTGCCAGCACCGTGTCCTAGAAAGAGAGATGTAATAGGCCAGATGTTAAATAAACTCAATCCCAACAACTGCTGTATGTTACTGTCACAAGCGGTCATGGTTCTACAGGTGCACACAAGTATCCATGTTAAAAATTATACTGGCTTTATAAATCGAGGTGTGACATTACCTTTGAATGAGGTGATTTTTCTATCCGGACAAATACCGAGACGGTGATCACTGGAGTGTATACTATTGGACCATCAGTACGCCTACACGTAGCCCACGACGCAACCTCGTGATAAAATGGCTGAATTTTGAAAGTTATTCAGCTAAGGAACGCAGTATGAAACAGGTATTTGCGACACCCTCACACCGCTAGATATTTATCCAGTATGTCTAACGTATTCTGTCTCGATAACATGTCCGAGGTTCTGCTATATATCCACTATAGGCGATGACTGAGAAGGATCACAAACATTAGTAAATCATATGCTTATTGAGGTCGTAAGAAATGTACACTAGCTTTTCAGATCTCTAGTGTTACGCTATCCGCTAGAAATTAGAAATGCTGTCTGCGATTTGGAATCAACTCCTCCCATTCAACCGCATACCTGTGCTGGATCACAGCCACAAGTGAATCATATTTCTGGCTCTCTCATATGTCGCAACAGGTCACCTTCCTCGATCCTGTCTGCTACAGTAAAATTGCAACCTGGTTTTAGTCAGTCCCTAAGCATCTTGCAACTGCTCTCATTTCTACAGCTCTGCGCATGTGATCGTTCCACTTTAAGTCGGAACTGAGCAGAAGTCGGAGAAAACCATATCCGCCACCTTCTGCAACCCGAGAGTTAGTGCAACAGGGGCATGTTTTGACCATTCGGTGGAAATGTGCGCGTTGTGGTGCGTCCCCAAACTACATACAATTACTACAGATCCGCCTCCATTCAAATCTATCATCGTTATTCTCTACCCCAAAACAGAGAAAAATTAAGAACTATAGAAGCTCCACTAACTTATCCGATATAGAACTCACCTATGCACCATTGCTCATGCAATGACACAAAGCTGCGGTGGGACTCCAACGCGGAGATTGGATTTCGCCATGCTCCCCAGAATAGCGCAGCGTACAGCCCTCCAAGCATTCCTAACGGTATACCCCGTCCCTCATCGAATTTACTCCTCAAACTGCTGCTACCTATAGTGGCACTGTGCTATTAAATACACGGACACTGCAGAGGCCGCTTTAAAGTTTGATCACCTATACTCTAGGCGAATGATCGTATCCCACAGACTATACTAAGTCGCAAAGGACTCTCCCTCTGGTCCTGTTTAGTTGTTTGAAACACTGTGCCAGGTTATAAGGTGACATTAAGAAGTTCTGAGCCACGGCCTTTCGCAGGAAACTAGACATTGCACAGTGTAAATCATGTTCTTATGGCGGATACCATAACATGCCGACGGTTCAATCCCGCGTCCGGCCATCCTGATTTAGGTTGATTTCCCTAAATCACTCCAGGCAAATGCCGTGATGGTTCCTCTGAAAGGGCACGGCCGACTTCCTTCCCCATCCTTGCCTAATCCGATGAGACCGATGACCACGCTGTCTGGTCTCCTTCCCCAAACCAACCAACCAACCATAACATGCCACACCGGCTGATTTTAAATAAAAGACAGTTACAACATAAGGAAACCGGAAGCGTCCACTCGCGTTGTGTAGAGTCTCCAAACTACAGCCTGAAGGTGAGTCACGAGCTCTACATTTAGACTCGTCTCTCACACTGACGGAATAGCTGATAACTCTACGTTCCGTTTCGACTGATTCCTCATATTGCAGTCATGTACACGATCACTGTTTCGGTGCTATCCACCCCAGAAGGTATAGCCCAGCGAGGCTCGCATATACTCAAACATACAGAAAACAGAGCAAATGCTCTCTGAATGTGGAGGTGACTGATACAGTCGAGTACAGTGCTATATTACGCCTCTCGATCAGTGCATTTGGGCTAGGTGTTGGCAGCTGTGCTACATTTACAAGCAATTTTAGAACACAGAACGAGAGGTTATGTCATGGTCGCATGGATAGATCTGACATAAAAGCGATAGAATTGCGAAAAATGACGAGGGAATAAGTATAAATTAGCCGAATATATACCGAAATGACGGGAAATTGAGGAAGTACTTGCGTATCTTCTGGTTCGCGCTGAACAATTTGGACGTGGGAACACGTATGCGGCAACAAAAGGAATCCGAGAAAACGTCAACATCGAAATGAAAGGAATCAGGGAGGCAATCAATTTTTTTCCTTTGAGGCAGCATTATACTGTATTTCTATTGAGGTACCAATGACACATGCGAGTTGACTACCGTATTTGATGCTTTTCAGGAAGACCCAGGACCATTCACCTCTAAACTAACTTGCATAACAGAGAGTGGACGGGGTGATCGATTGAGATGGAGCTGTATCGAGGTACGGTTTAGTGGTTGACTGATGCAGTCTAGAGAAGGAGAAGTTGCTGCAGGTCAATTTTTCAACTGTTCTGTCTGGATGCATCAGTCGCGTGATATAGCCTGCGTTCTTGTCGTATACAGCCACGTGTTCTGTATGTGGTTTAAAGCACTGTCCACTTTCGATCGTTAACGGTAAACTTGTCGGTCATCAGACGACTTCCATCTCATGTGTGAAGACGTTTGACACATTCCTCTAAATGATCTTTGACTTATGCGATGTACTCCATCACCCCTGTCGCATCTTGGGTGTAATATCGAGACTTCAGCGTCGTAACTAAGTTAGAAACAGGTGCTTGTGAGGTGCTGCAATCCCCGTGTACGCATCTGCCTGGCAGATGGGCTGTTTACAGAGTTAGTGATGGAATGACTTTTAATTTTCACATGTCGGACGCTGCTGCTGTGCGTTTATCTATTTCCTTGTAGGAGGTATCCCCCGCTAATAACGATCATTTTATATAGACCTGATGCAGGCATTGTATAATTTCTGAGCTGTGATCGGATGTGAGCAGTGGACGCTATACATCTCTGGAAAGTTGTATTGTGCATGTATCACACATAGCCAGTGTTTCAAAGAAGTAGTTTTCTCGTTCTACGGATCGATACCGTAGTTTATCGTAGAGAAACTAGGAAGAAGGATGTATGTCATCCGCTTGAAATATATTTCTTACATTGGAATATTAACAGCGCTACATTCCATACAACTGATAGGTCGGATACCTTCCAGGTACCGATCCTAGACTCTAGTACAATACTTTAGAGTTGATGGCTTGGTTGATTTACATAAAAATGCTTCGAACTCCATCCGGCTGGAGCTCCATCGCGCATAAAAATCATTCGTTTCTTATTCTTCTTAACCGTCTGCTATTACATCACGACGCTTTGAAATCTGTTACTATACATCGATAAGGAGTGCTAAGCTCCTCGACATGGGCGCATCTCGAGAAATCTTGTGCACTTGGATGGGCGAGGACCTGGTAAGCTCCATTCATTCACGAGACATGGAATGTAGCGACCTATTTCTGGTCGGATGCAGATTAAATCGATAGCGGTGCTGCAGGGTGGGGTTGTAAATGACAGTGCGAGAGGGTCATTCACCATCTAATTTTACGCTAAGACAGCGAGAATACTCTGTGACTCTCATCAGCATAAATTATGCACTAAGCTCAGGGTGTTAGAAATATGTAGAGCACTGTCTGATATACTTTGATGATGTTTGTACTCGAGAATTAACATTGAATGGACGTACTGCACAGTCATCTATCTACATTTGCAATGATACTCGTAAAGTGGAGAAAGGGTGCTTTAGCTATGATGCTGAAATTGGGAAACATGATGTCACATCATTGATTGGTGTTGAAATTAGTGTAAAAGTGCTAAAATTGTTCGCACTATCAACCGTGTTGTTTATTATTAGAGCACATCGATGTTGTCTTTTTCCTATGTTTAGAAAGAAATAAAAAGTAGTGGGACAGTGGATCGCTGTTATAATATTGTTATTACCCATCCATATGTTTCGCCCAGCAGCAGCTATTCACTTGTAGATTGGCATAAGCGAACTCTCCTGTGTTTCTGTGATAATTTTGCAGTTCTTTCACTATTTCCTATATAATGCCCTTGACTAGTCTGGATGGAGCAACTCTGCAGTGTTACAGTAATAGTGAAAATATGCTCTTCACATCCAGCAGCTGTTGTCTAAACTGGAACTCAAATTGTTTACTTAAACAGTGTACTGCACTGCACTGAATACAAAATAGTAAAGACTATGTCCATCCTATTTGGCAGCGTAGCTCAGACTGATCCTTTTTCCACCAATTTCCAGATGGAGAAGAGGGAGAGGGAGAGTAAGAGGGGGAGGGAAGTAAGGGAAGTAAGGGAGGGCCAACAAAAGCCTATGGTGACAGTGTTGTGAACTAGGTCAGTTCGTCCCTGAACCTTAATGTGAACACACACAAAATGTTATATTCCCTCCAATAAATTTGAATTCCCCGCATTTTTCCCAGGCCGCCATCTTGCATTACCAGTACGTGATGGGTGGGGAGGGGGAGGGGAAGAGGCTGGGAGTTCCCTCAGGGGGACCCACGTGTCGGCTGGGGATAACCCCAGATGTCATCAGGTGTTGGGGGTGGGGGCATGGGGTACTTAATTGATCAATTAATTACATTGCATAATTAATTTGATATTAATTTTATGGCAAAATTGCACCAGATCCGGCTTTTCCCACTTCTCAGGATTTTCTTTTTTTTTCAGCCCTCATGTTTGTATGCTGAGAGCATGCTTCCTGACTTTTCTAGTAATTCATGTACGTAAAATGATATTCTGGAGCCCTTCTCGACTTTTTGTCTATCGCTCAATGCTGAAAGCTGGCGGTAATTCCACTTTCATAGTAACTGTGTGCCCTTTGTCTTATTACTTATTCTCAGTGAGTTCTCACTTCCATACTTTTTTTCTTGAATAAGTATTTACGCATCCTCGAGTAAAAGGAATACGAATGTGTGTCTTTATTTAATTTTCCACTGATGCAGCCCCATCCTCTTTCCCTTTCTAACTCTGACAATATGTGTTGAAGAGGGTTACGTCCTTTTCCTATCAGTTAAGAGTTATACCGTGATAGTACTGTGGCCTTACATTATACATTTTGCGGGTGGTCCCGCCAGCAGAAATGTCGGTACAGGAGTAACCAAAGAAGTGCAATAAGACATAAGCGTTGGCGTCCTCCTCTGTTCACAGTCACTAAGCATTCAAAAAAAGGTTACCATATTAATATTCCCACTAGAATTTGCGTAAGGCTAGATTTTATTCTCGTAAAGATAAAACATGTGCTGTGTGTGTACATTTAGCGTATCTTAATAGTCGGCATGAGAAGCACAGTGATTTGCCATTATGTCCAGAGTATCATGATATGTGCAATGGCTGCCTCCCCAAATTGTTGACAACACTGGGTGAGCAGGGGATGTACAGGTTGGATTACAGGAAACTGTAGCAGTCTCTTAAGCAGCAAATGTAGTCCATTAGACAGAACCACGCAGTGAAATTCAGTTAGCGCTCCTGGATGAGAAATTGTGTTATCGTCCAAAGTGGGAAATTCCGAAAAAGTTATTTTTAAGTTAATGAACAACACGATTTTTGAGACAGGTGTTGAGATTATTAGGAAATTATGTCGTCCGCTAAATGTTCACAAATTTCTCTTCTTCAGTAACGCTTTCCTTGCCATTGCCAGTCTACATTTTATATCCTCTCTACTTCGACCATCATCAGTTATTTTGCTCCCCAAATAGCAAAACTCCTATACTACTTTAAGTGTCTCATTTCCTAATCTAATTCCCTCAGCATCACCCGATTTAATTCGACTACATTTCATTATCCTCGTTTTGCTTTTGTTGATGTTCATCTTATACCCTCCTTTCAAGACACTGTCCATTCCGTTCAACTGCTCTTTCAAGTCCTTTGCTGTCTGTGACAGAATTACAATGTCATCGGCGAACCTCAAAGTTTTTATTTCTTCTTCATGGATTTTAAAACCTACTCCGAATTTTTCTTTTGATTCCTTTACTGCTTGCTCAATATACAGATTGAATAGCATTGGGGAGAGGCTACAACCCTGTCTCACTCCCTTCCCAACCACTGCTTCCCTTTCATGTCCCTCGACTCTTATAACTGCCATCTGGTTTCTGAACAAATTGTAAATAGCCTTTCGCTCCCTGTATTTTACCCCTGCCACCTTCAGAATGTGAAAGAGAGTATTCCAGTCAACATTGTCAAAAGCTTTCTCAAAGTCTACAAATGCTAGAACCGTAGGTTTGCCTTTCCTTAATCTACACTCCTGGAAATTGAAATAAGAACACCGTGAATTCATTGTCCCAGGAAGGGGAAACTTTATTGACACATTCCTGGGGTCAGATACATCACATGATCACACTGACAGAACCACAGGCACATAGACACAGGCAACAGAGCATGCACAATGTCGGCACTAGTACAGTGTATATCCACCTTTCGCAGCAATGCAGGCTGCTATTCTCCCATGGAGACGATCGTAGAGATGCTGGATGTAGTCCTGTGGAACGGCATGCCATGCCATTTCCACCTGGCGCCTCAGTTGGACCAGCGTTCGTGCTGGACGTGCAGACCGCGTGAGACGACGCTTCATCCAGTCCCAAACATGCTCAATGGGGGACAGATCCGGAGATCTTGCTGGCCAGGGTAGTTGACTTACACCTTATAGAGCACGTTGGGTGGCACGGGATACATGCGGACGTGCATTGTCCTGTTGGAACAGCAAGTTCCCTTGCCGGTCTAGGAATGGTAGAACGATGGGTTCGATGACGGTTTGGATGTACCGTGCACTATTCAGTGTCCCCTCGACGATCACCAGTGGTGTACGGCCAGTGTAGGAGATCGCTCCCCACACCATGATGCCGGGTGTTGGCCCTGTGTGCCTCGGTCGTATGCAGTCCTGATTGTGGCGCTCACCTGCACGGCGCCAAACACGCATACGACCATCATTGGCACCAAGGCAGAAGCGACTCTCATCGCTGAAGACGACACGTCTCCATTCGTCCCTCCATTCACGCCTGTCGCGACACCACTGGAGGCGGGCTGCACGATGCTGGGGCGTGAGCGGAAGACGGCCTAACGGTGTGCGGGACCGTAGCCCAGCTTCATGGAGACGGTTGCGAATGGTCCTCGCCGATACCCCAGGAGCAACAGTGTCCCTAATTTGCTGGGAAGTGGCGGTGCGGTCCCCTACGGCACTGCGTACGATCCTACGGTCTTGGCGTGCATCCGTGCGTCGCTGCGGTCCGGTCCCAGGTCGACGGGCACGTGCACCTTCCGCCGACCACTGGCGACAACATCGATGTACTTGTGGAGACCTCACGCCCCACGTGTTGAGCAATTCGGCGGTACGTCCACCCGGCCTCCCGCATGCCCACTATACGCCCTCGCTCAAAGTCCGTCAACTGCACATACGGTTCACGTCCACGCTGTCGCGGCATGCTACCAGTGTTAAAGACTGCGATGGAGCTCCGTATGCCACGGCAAACTGGCTGACACTGACGGCGGCGGTGCACAAATGTTGCGCAGCTAGCGCCATTCGACGGCCAACACCACGGGTCCTGGTGTGTCCGCTGTGCCGTGCGTGTGATCATTGCTTGTACAGCCCTCTCGCAGTGTCCGGAGCAAGTATGGTGGGTCTGACACACCGGTGTCAATGTGTTCTTTTTTCCATTTCCAGGAGTGTATTTAGTAAGATAAGTCGTAGGGTCAGTATTGCCTCACGTGTTCCAACATTTCTACGGAATCCAAACTTATCTTCCCCGAGGTCGGCTTCTACAAGTTTTTCCATTCGTCTGTAAAGAATTCGTGTTACTATTTTGCTGCCGTGGCTTATTATTTCCCTTCTTAAACCTGACGATTTCTTTATTTTTTATCCTCACAGGAGTGTATTCAAGATATTTTTGCAGATTTGTTGAGTTGTGGGGACAATATCTTGTCATATAATGTTTTGGTAATCATCCATTGCTTGTGATCTTGTTTTGGTTGTTCATGTCTCTTCAACTAGTTGGTCGTGTCTTCAGAAATAAAGATGAATTTTGACACAAACAAAATGCTCTTGCTACGTGTCAAGTCTACATTTCACTTCAAGGAACTTACCATGCAATGTAAGCGTTTAAAATACATCTACATCTACATACATAGTCCGCAATCCACCATACGGTGCGTGGCGGAAGGTACCTCGTACCACAACTAGCATCTTCTCTTCATGTTACACTCTCAAACAGAACGAGGGAAAAAGGACTGCCTATATGCCTGTGTACGAGCCCTAATCTCTCTTATCTTATCTTTGTGGTCTTTCCGCGGAATGTAAGCTGGCGGCAGTAAAATTGTACTGCAGTCAGCCTCAAATGCTGGTTCTCTAAATTTCCTCAGTAGCGATTCACGAAAGAACGCCTACTTTCCTCCAGAGACTCCCACTCGCGTGATGATCAAACCTATCAGTAACAAATCTAGCAGCCCGCCTCTGAATTGCTTCTATGTCCTCCCTCAATCCGACCTGATAGGGATCCCAAACGCTTGAGCAGTACTCAAGAATAGGACGTATTAGTGTTTTATAAGCAGTCTCCTTTACAGATGAACCACATCTTCCCAAAATTCTACCAATGAACCGAAGATGACTATCCGCCTTCTCCACAACTGTCATTACATGCTTGTCCCACTTCACATCGCTCTGCAATGTAACACCCAAATATTTAATGGACGTGACTGTGGCAAGCGCTACACTACTAATGGAGTATTCAAACATTACGGGATTCTTTTTCCTATTCATATGCATTAATTTACATTTATCTATATTTAGAGTTAGCTGCCATTATTTACACCAATCACAAATCCTGTCCAAGTCATCTTGTATCCTCCTACAGTCACTCAAGGACGACACCTTCCCGTACACCACAGCATCATCAGCAAACAGCCGCACATTGCTATCCACCCTGTCCAAAAGATCATTTATGTAGATAGAAAACAACAGCGGACCTACCACACTTCCCTGGGGCACTCCAGATGATACCCTCATCTCCGATGAACACTCACATCGAGGACAATGTACTTGGTTCTATTACTTAAGAAGTCTTCGAGCCACACACATATTTGGGAACCAATCCCATATGCTCGTACCTTAGTTAGCAGTCTGCAGTGGGGCAGCGAGTCAAACGCTTTCCGGAAGTCAAGGGATATGGCATCCGTCTGATACCCTTCATCCATGGTTCGCAAGATATCATGTAAAAAAAGGGTGAGTTGCGTTTCGCAGAAGCGATGCTTTCTAAAGCCGTGCTGATACATGGACAGCAACTTCTCTGTCTCAAGGAAATTCATTATATTCTAACTGAGAATATGTTCGAGAGTCCTGCAACAAACCGATGTTAAGGATATTGGTCTGTAATTTTGAGGATCCGTCCTTCTACCCTTCTTATATACAGGCGTCACCTGCGCTTTTTTCCACTGGCTCGGGACTTTACGTTGGGCAAGAGATTCGCGATAAATGCAAGCTAAGTAAGGAGCCAATGCAGCAGAGTACTCTCTGTAAAACCGAATTGGAACCCCATCAGGACATAAAAAAACAGTGACATCGCTAACAGTCCACCCAAGAGCACTCTGACATCATAGCAATATTATGGGCTTGGATGTGACAATGGGGACATTTCTACCGTACATTGTTAAATTACATTAATACCCCACACTTGTGCCACTACCATTGTGATATGCCGGGGAGGTAGTTACACCTTTATGTAAAACATGTAAAAAATGCTGGATGTCATACCTACCGCCCACCCCAGCACTGCACTCGGCCAAGAGCGCCCTGTCCCTGCACAACTCACAGCACTCCAAGTGTGTAGCCATCACTCCCACCCTGCCTCCACTGCTGCTGCCACTGTACATCCTGCCCAGCTGCTCCGAGAATCGATCCACACGTAAAGATGTAGCCAACAGCCACTGTCTGCGATAGCGTGTTGAGGGTGGAGGAGTGGACTAAGTACTGAATGTTCACTCACATGCACACTAGCACTACCTGACCAGAACAATGAACATTTGGCTGCCCCACGCCAGCAGCTAGAGCGCCCTAAACCATAAGTCTCATATTCTTGAGAGAATGATGTAACAAAATGGCCTCTAATTACAAAAGATATATGAGCAGAGAGCATGTGCGTATTTGCATCCCTTCTACTTTCTTGTAGTGTGCTCAAAAATATTCAAACATCTCTGCTGTGCTGTATACTGTGTTTCCAGCAACTGCCACTACAGTGCGTATGTGTGCCAGTGCTGGTGCAGGCGTTTGCCTTCGCCACACTCCACCAATGCACACACGCTCGACTCTGTCTTGAGTCAGCACTCAGCCTGTGGCTTGCTACTGCAGGGCCGGCCAGAGTCACTGGGCTTAATACACACACACACACACACACACACACACACACACACACACATACATACATGGTATGATTTTTAAAATGTAACTTGTCTAAATGGCTCTGAGCACTATGGGACTCAACATCTTAGGTCATAAGTCCCCTAGAACTTAGAACTACTTAAACCTAACTAACCTAAGGACATCACACACACCCATGCCCGAGGCAGGATTCGAACCTGCGACCGTAGCAGTCCCGCGGTTCCGGACTGCAGCGCCAGAACCGCTAGACCACCGCGGCCGGCTATAACTTGTCTCTTAGTCATTGGGGATAGTTCAAAAAATAAGGCATTATCACTCTGACACATTTTCTCTGTGGCAAGACATGTACAGTAAGCTTTGTTACATTGTCTGTACTATATTTTAAATGAGTACTGCTTATTAGCCAATGTCACTGTGGTAGTGCACTGTATGCAGCCTGGGTCATGTGTCTCGGAGAGGCAAGGTAGTTGGGCATTCCCTTGCTTATTAAACAATCTTTCATTAGTCCTCCAAGAACTCAACAAAGTTATTTTATAGACAAGTGAATTACCTGCGTTTCGTATCATGTCTCCATTAAAGTCTTCTCCCACTTACACTGTAGCTACTGAAATGTAGATTATGCGAATTTTGAACGAACGTTAAAGTGCTCGGGTCAAAGCTAGCAGAAGATATACTGTAGGCCCTGTTTTTATTTTTACTCTCTGTAGTGTCGCGGAATAGTAAAGAGTTGGAAACGTGGAATATTGTAAAAGTTTCGTTGCCTATGCCAAGAGACAGAGGCAGTAGGTTAGCCAAGAGGTAGGAAAAGGATTGCACATATAACGGAATGTGTCGTCACGCAGGGGCAATGGCCTGGTTACACACAACACGTGAAAGAGACATTGTATTCGGCAGGAATAAAGGTGTTATGAATTAATAATGTTTCTTTGGCGTTTCTGACGCGTCCACAGTAATTTCCTAGCATCCTGACAACTGGAGAGGTCACCGCTCGGCCTCCAGTCCACCGTAGGCGACCGGAACCACCGGGGCGCCTACACCTCTGATTTGTGCATCATTTGCAAAAATCTCGTACTCATAGCCTGTCTAATATTTGTTTAGATCTTACAGTTGTAATGAGCTGCTCCAGATTATTTGCCCTGTAATCTTTCACACACTCTCCATTTTCTTTTAAATGAGACTCTAAGGTCTTGTCTTATCTATACTGGATACGTTTCATTGCAGGAATTGAGTTTTTCGTTCTTTCATCATTGACTTCCATCACTGGTGATGTGATACTGAAGACGCTTGCGGAACGCCATATTACTATAGGGGTGAGGACGGCTTCTGGCGTCACTCGATAATTTTAGCAGTGGAATGATGGGCCAGTGGTGTCCAGTGAGAGACTGGTGATTGAGAGAAATATTTTATTAGTGTGATGGCGTACGCCTTCGCCAGCACACCGGTCGCTACTAGGAAACACTGTATAGCAGGCGCTGAACTAAGCGCGCTTGTGACAAAAGAAGACCAAGAAACGCCCCCAGGCGACGCGCCGATAACGCCTCCTGGGCAGCGTGCATATAGACCACCGCCGACGACTCAACTGTCTCAATCTCTCCATCCAGTACCTCAGTACGTCGCATCGGGGCTCTGTTCGTATTGCACCTCAATACGTCGCAGCGTGCTCTAGTCTTCCACAGTGATGGTCGTCGCCTCGCAGCTTAGCTAGCTGTGAGGGAACGTTAGCCATTGTAAATAGTTGTGATACGGATATGGGCAAGATTCAAGAATTAGATGTTAGTTGATTGCTGTTAACCACAGAACTTCATAATGGGCATGATTGAAGTTAAGTACTCAGTTGTTTCCTGTAATAAAGTGTGTTATAACCACGTGTGCATTTTGTGTTGCAGTGAGAGAAAACCAGCCACCCACCTATCATACCACCCTTTCATCATCCAGCCAGGAACCACAAAACATTACAAGAGGACACAGCCGCAACAAATGGCGACGAGTCTGATACACAAGTTTTGTTTGCTTTTCTTGTGTTCCAGGCTGCTGCGCGGGAGCTGTCATTTGTGATTCTATTTGCTCATTTGTTCTTGTTGTTGCATGTATTTCAGGAGGGTAGCTGCAGAACTAATCTATTTCTCTTTTTAGAGGCTTTACACATTCCTTTCCTGTTTGTCTTTTCATATTTTGCTGTAATGTGTTAGCGTTAGAATGGCTACCCCACCACCTCCACCCTCTGCTCCTGCTGCAGAGGTAAATCAGATTTATCAGTTTCAGAACCAG
This sequence comes from Schistocerca nitens, assembly GCF_023898315.1. Classification (NCBI taxonomy): domain Eukaryota; kingdom Metazoa; phylum Arthropoda; class Insecta; order Orthoptera; family Acrididae; genus Schistocerca; species Schistocerca nitens. Next base: position 614,168,517 of record NC_064616.1, on the reverse strand, counting down.
CAAATCGCCACATTGCTGTCTACTGCCGCACAAGCTGTGTCGACTGCCCAACCGACCAACCAACCGATCCAACAAGTGCCACCAAATAACATTCCAGCGTTTCGGCACATCGATGAAAAAGAAGAGAAATGGCTCGAATATCTCACCCAGTTCCAGGCCCACAGTCGAGTCCATCGAATTCAATGCACTGTTAAATCTCATTATTTCTTGTCCGTCGCGGGAACCCCTGTGTTCCGCTTAGTTAAAAAAACTCTTCCCTACGTCGTCTCCCGACGTACTCTCCTATAACTAAGCGCTAGATGCGTTAAGTCAGTATTACGAGCAGCAGATTCAGATGGGGGCCGCCAGATTTCAGTTCTTTCGACTTAAAAAAAAACCGGATCAGACGTACTGTCAGTGCCGGCCGCGGTGGTCTAGCGGTTCTAGGCGCTCAGTCCGGAACTGCGCGACTGCTACGGTCGCAGGTTCGAATCCTGCCTCAGGCATGGATGTGTGTGATGTCCTTAGGTTAGTTAGGTTTAAGTAGTTCTAAGTTCTAGGGGACTGATGACCACAGATGTTAAGTCCCATAGAGCTCAGAGCCATTTTTTTTCGTACTGTCAGTGGTATACCGACTTACAGGGTCTCAACAGGATTTCTAATTCAAGTGCAGTTGTGGCAGCTTTTATAGTGACATGATGATCCGTGATGCGATCACATACAATGTCCCTGATAGCAGAATTAGAGAGTGGATTCTCAAGTACTCAGATCCTTCGATCCATCAAGTATTGAAAATATTATAACAATTCGATTTCGGCGCCACAGTCGCCGATAATTTTGATCAGGTCCCGATTTGTAGCCGGCCGGGGAGGCCGAGCGGTTCTAGGCGCTACAGTCTGGAAACGCGCGACCGCTACGGTCGCAGGTTCGAATCCTGCCTCGGGCATGGATGTGTGTGATGTCCTTAGGTTAGTTAGGTTTAAGTAGTTCTAAGTTCTAGGGGACTGATGACCTCAGAAGTTAAGTCCCATAGTGATCAGAGCCATTTTTGTACCCGATTTGTAGGGTCGAGTTGCCTCTTGCCCGCGATCGCCCGACTCAGCAGCCACAACGAGCGGGCACACAGATGCGCAGACGGACTTGTAAAAAAAAGTAGCATGCCTGTAAATCGAGTGAAGTCTTGTCATCGCTGTTTTGCTCGCCATAAGCGGCAAGATTGTCCTTCGCGCAATGCAACATGTTACTCACGTGGGAAGAAAGGCCATGCCCGGGCAGTTTGCTTGCAATGGCAAAAGAATACCAATTCTGCCCGCTCTCGCAATAACAGGTCTTATGCACGTTCTGTGAATGCAGTGTTTTCAAAACCGACTACAGGTTCTAGTAGTAACTCAAGTAAGGTTGTGCCGTCATCTCGTTCCATTGCAGTGCCACGCCATTCCAACAAACTGTTTGTAACACTACAAATTGCTGGCAGTCGTGACTTTGCTTAATCGTGATACGTACGAACAATTAGGCTTCAGATCTCACACTAGGACAGTGAAATTTACGGTGTTGCAATCAAGAGCCAGTGAAAGTATTTTTGGCTTAGATTCGTTTGACTTGTTTGGCCTTAGCATCCAAGACAATGTACTTCCAGTGACTGCTTTTAATCCAAAACACAGTGTGGCTAGTTTGCTTAAGGAATTTCCTGAACCCTCTTCTGATGGACTTGGAAAAGCTAATAATTTTGTAGCGCACATTACCCTGAGCCACAATGCACAGCCTAAGTTTTTCTGGGATCGGACCATTCCCATTGCTTTACGAGACAAAGTAGCCAGTGAATTAAAAGAATTGAAAGACACCGAGCGAGGTGGCGCAGTGGTTAGACACTGGACTCGCATTCGGGAGGACGACGGTTCAATCCCGCGTCCGGCCATCCAGATTTAGGTTTTCCGTGATTTCCCTAAATCACTCCAGGTAAATGCCGGGATGGTTCCTCTGAAAGGGCACGGCCGACTTCCTTCCCCATCCTTCCCTAATCCGATGAGACCGATGACCACGCTGTCTGGTCTCCTTCCCCAAAACCAACCAACCAACCAATTGAAAGACAATGGCGTGATTACTTAAAAAAATGGCTCTGAGCACTATGGGACTTAACATCTATGGTCATCAGTCCCCTAGAACTTAGAACTACTTAAACCTAACTAACCTAAGGACAGCACACAACACCCAGTCATCACGGGGCAGGGAAAGTCCCTGACCCCGCCGGGAATCGAACCCGGGAACCCGTGCGCGGGAAGCGAGAACGCTACCGCACGACCACGAGCTGCGGACGGCGTGATTACTCCAGTGCAATGTAGTCAGTGGGCAATCCCATTCGTTTTGATGCCCAAGACTTCTGGTCGCATTCGCATTTGTGTTGACTTCAAAACTGCAGTCAGTCCAGACAATAATTTACACTAATTGATTCCGTCGCCCTAAGGAATTTATGGACAGGCTTGGCGCAGACCGTTACTTTTCTGAGACAGACTTACGTTATGCTTATTTGCAAATACCACTAGATGAAGACTCACAAAGTGTTCATTATTTATACACACCTAGGCCTGTTGTATTTGCGTTTGCCCTTCGGCAGTGCCTCCGCACCCACCATTTGTCAACGTTACTTGGAACAGCTGACTGCTCAAAGTGCCGTTCTGTTCGAACTACCTTGACGATATTGTCGTTTCAGGTCGTACGCCAGAGGAAAACATTGGCAATTTACAGGGTGTTTCAAAAATGACCGGTATATTTGAAACGGCAATAAAAACTAAACGAGCAGCGATAGAAATACACCGTTTGTTGCAATATGCTTGGGACAACAGTACATTTTCAGGCGGACAAACTTTCGAAATTACAGTAGTTACAATTTTCAACAACAGATGGCGCTGCAAGTGATGTGAAAGATATAGAAGACAACGCAGTCTGTGGGTGCGCCATTCTGTACGTCGTCTTTCTGCTGTAAGCGTGTGCTGTTCACAACGTGCAAGTGTGCTGTAGACAACATGGTTTATTCCTTAGAACAGAGGATTTTTCTGGTGTTGGAATTCCACCGCCTAGAACACAGTGTTGTTGCAACAAGACGAAGTTTTCAACGGAGGTTTAATGTAACCAAAGGACCGAAAAGCGATACAATAAAGGATCTGTTTGAAAAATTTCAACGGACTGGGAACGTGACGGATGAACGTGCTGGAAAGGTAGGGCGACCGCGTACAGCAACCACAGAGGGCAACGCGCAGCTAGTGCAGCAGGTGATCCAACAGCGGCCTCGGGTTTCCGTTCGACGTGTTGCAGCTGCGGTCCAAATGACGCCAACGTCCACGTATCGTCTCATGCGCCAGAGTTTACACCTCTATCCATACAAAATTCAAACGCGGCAACCCCTCAGCGCCGCTACCATTGCTGCACGAGAGACATTCGCTAACGATATAGTGCACAGGATTGATGACGGCGATATGCATGTGGGCAGCATTTGGTTTACTGACGAAGCTTATTTTTACCTGGACGGCTTCGTCAATAAACAGAACTGGCGCATATGGGGAACCGAAAAGCCCCATGTTGCAGTCCCATCGTCCCTGCATCCTCAAAAAGTACTGGTCTGGCCCGCCATTTCTTCCAAAGGAATCATTGGCCCATTTTTCAGATCCGAAACGATTAGTGCATCACGCTATCTGGACATTCTTCGTGAATTTGTGGCGGTACAAACTGCCTTAGACGACACTGCGAACACCTCGTGGTTTATGCAAGATGGTGCCCGGCCACATCGCACGGCCGACGTCTTTAATTTCCTGAATGAATATTTCGATGATCGTGTGATTGCTTTGGGCTATCCGAAACATACAGGAGGTGGCGTGGATTGGCCTCCCTATTCGCCAGACATGAACCCCTGTGATTCTTTCTGTGGGGACACTTGAAAGACCAGGTGTACCGCCAGAATCCAGAAACAATTGAACAGCTGAAGCAGTACATCTCATCTGCATGTGAAGCCATTCCGCCAGACACGTTGTCAAAGGTTTCGGGTAATTTCATTCAGAGACTACGCCATATTATTGCTACGCATGGTGGATATGTGGAAAATATCGTACTATAGAGTTTCCCAGACCGCAGCGCCATCTGTTGTTGAAAATTGTAACTACTGTAATTTCGAAAGTTTGTCTGCCTGAAAATGTACTGTTGTCCCAAGCATATTGCAACAAACGGTGTATTTCTATCGCTGCTCGTTTAGTTTTTATTGCCGTTTCAAATATACCGGTCATTTTTGAAACACCCTGTACGTACTCTTCTTAGAGTGTTGTAAGATGCAGGACTGAAGTATCCTCTCGAAAAGTGACTTTTCAGACAGAACTACAGTACTTAGGTCATGGGATAAATAGTCAGGGTGTGCAGCCCCTCCAATTTCATTTGCTTTCAATCTGTGAGCTCCCTATTTCTCGCAATTATCTGAACTGCAGTCAGTACTAGGCAAGTTGACATACATTCGTTTCATTCCGAAAGCTTCGCAGATCGCATCTCCATTGCATCGCTTGGGTCGGGAAAATGTGCCTTTCGCGTGGACCAAAGAGTGTCATGACACATTTCAAAAATGCCTTGCTCAGTGACAGATGTTAAGTGCATTCTGATCCTGCCGAACCAGTGATTTTTGCAAGTAGACGCCTCCTCTTACGGAATCGGCGCCGTGCTTTCGCTCAGAATTGGTGCACAAAACAGACTTATTGCTTTTGCCTCAAAGTTGTTAATTCAGACAAATTGCAATTACTCAAAAATTGAAAAAGCTCACGCTATTGTGAATGTGACAAAATTCCACCACTATCTGTTTGGTCGCAAGTTCAGTCTAGTGACATATCATAAGCGTTTGCAGTGCTTGTTTCATCCGTCAAAGCCGGTTGCTACACGTACCGCTCAAAAATTGCAACGTTTGGCTTCGCTTCTATCCCAGTATCAGTACGGCACAGCATGGCAATTCTGACGCCCTTTCTCGCCTTCCGATCGGCCCCAAACTGGTTTTGATTCCTCTGAGGCATCTTGTTGCCAGATCGACGCGCAGGACTCTAAGTTGCTGCAATCTTTTCCATTGAATTACAGAAAAACTGCACAGGCCACGGAAGCGGACCCTTATCTGAAGATTTTGTTGTATTACATTCGCAAGTCTTGGCCTCGCTCATTGAACAGTGTTCAGAACTCAGTAATGCGCCGAGACTTTGCTCGTCGGCATAACGTTTCAGCACAACACGATGTGATCTCAGTACAATCTGACAGCGCACAATCGCGTGTGCTCATTTCCACAGTGTTGCAAAGGAATGTGTTAAAACTGCTTCACCAAGGATATTAGGGAACTGTTCGCACTAGACAGTTAGCGCGCTGGCACTGCACTTGGTAGGGCATGGACGCCCATACTGAACAGATGACGTCACAGGGTCGCGCATGGGCGGAAAACCAATTCGCTCCGCCACAGATATTCTCAGCTTGTCCTAAGCTCAATCCCCATGACAACAAGTCCACACAGACTTTCCAGGATCATTTTCGAACACTCGTTTGCCTTATCGTGGTAGACTCTTTCAGCAAGTCTCCATTTGGGGTGCATATGAACTCTACCACGTCACTTGCACCAGTCAAGTGTTGTCCTCAATTTCTTGCATTGAAGGATTGCTTGAAGTCGTTGTTGCGGACAACAGAGCTCAGTTCGTCACATAACTTTGAATAATTTTGTGAACAAAATGGCATTTGTCATCTAACAAGTGCTCCGTTTCACCCCCATTCCAACGGAGAAGCGGAACGCTTTGTTCGCACCCTCAATCAACAAGTGGTCAGGCTTCGCACTTCACACACACTGGAACAGGCGCTGCAATTTTTTCTCGCCTCCTATCGCTTCCGCCTAAGCGACGGACCATCACCGGTGGCAGTTCTGCATGGCCGCCGCAATCGGACGCTGCTTCACTTGCTCCATCTACCGCAGCATCTGGCGCCGCCGATGGTCTGCAAGTATCGCTGTGCACCACGTGATCTTGTTCTTTACAGGGGTTTTGGCCCTGGGAGGGAGGCGAGATCCAGAAACGCAATTGCACACATATGTATCTAATAGCAGGTCCCGATGGCTCGCAGCGCCGTCGCCAGAATCAAATTCGCATTTGTCGTTTGCCGCGAGATTCTCCTACTTTCCTTCCCCCAGAATCACGGCCTCACGGGACCGCCCAGCTTTCGCAGACGCCTGCTGGTGCCGCCACAGCACCCCACGACGTGCCAATGCAATGTACGTCGCACCCTCGCCTCCGCCGTCGCCGCTCTCCGAACCGATGGACCTGGACCCGCCATCGCCGTCATCTCTCCAGGAAACGTTCTCAGGACTGGACGTTTATCCTGAGTAGTGTTTTCGGGTGGACTTTCCTCTGCTCTCGCAAGCCAGATGGTGAGGTACGGCTGGGTGTACACTGTCTTCCACAGCTACGGCTATATCTATCGTCCAGCTTCCTGTTCCCCCCCCCCCCCCCACCACGTCTCCCACCGTTGTCGTTCGCATCTCCAGTACACGACAATGGTGCGGCGTTTCGGGGTTGGGAAGAATGTGCTGGCGTACACCTTCACCAGCACGCCGGTCGGCACAAGGAAACACTGTATAGCAGGCGCTGAACTAGGTGCGCCTATGACAAGAGAAGACCAAGACGCCCCCAGACGACGAGCCTATAACGCCCCTGGGCAGCGTGCGGTGTACGCCACCGCCGCCGTCGTCTCCGACCGAGCTGTTTCAATCTAGTACCTCAGTACGTCGCATCAGGACTCAGTTCGCATTGCACCTCAATATGTGTCACTGTGCTCTAATCTTCCACAGTCATAGTCGTCGCCTCGCACCTTAGCTACCTGTGAGGGAACGTCAGTCATTGTATATAGTTGTGATCTGGACACGGGTAAGATTCAAGAATTAGATGTTAGTTGATTGCTGTTAACCACAGAACTTCAGAATGGGCATCATTGAAGTTAAGTACTCCGTTGTTTCCTGTAATAAAGTGTATTATAAACCACATGTGCATTTTATGTTGTAGTGAGAGGAAACCGGTCACCCCCCTATCATACCACCCTCTCCTCATCCAACCAAGAACCACGAAACATTACAAGAGGGCACAGCTACAACAATTAGACCTCAATTACACATCTCGCCATTCACAATGCAGGCCGGTAACGCCCCACTCAGGCACAGCAGGCCGCCGATGGTCAGCAGGCAGCTGGCTACTGCTCTGTCAAAGAGATACACACCAGCATCGTGAAGTCAGGCCGAGCAGCAGTCAGCTGTGTGTCAGTAGGCCAAGGTCCTGACGTCAGCAGTGCATGTCTTATTCTTTCTGTAACTGCTTTCTGCTACTGAGTGCCCGCACCCAGGCGTCGTAGGCCCAGCTGCGCCCACTGTGGAGACGAGAGAAGACTGTCCTGTATGGGGCATGACCTGCTAGCCTCCAACAGGTGTCTGGTATGTCATGCATGGACGGCAGTTCGGCGGTACTGTGGTACCAATCCCACAGGGCAAACTTAGCACTGGAGGTGTCTGGCCCAACCTTGTCTTTTACACTTGGCTAGTGCTCGTTTGTTGCACTATTACTCAGCGTCCAGTCATGTTGTCACAACTTGGTTCTTAGTCTGGTGCAGTGACACAGAATGGCATTTTAAACGCTATACATTTACTACATTAAATTTTACGGTTACTTCCCATCTTCCTTAAGCTCTACAAATTCGTTCTCCATCTCTCACTTGGGCGGATCCAGTCCACTGGTAATTGGACTACTGCCAGATTGAGTTTCTGAACTGCTCGTCATCTCTGATAAATAAAAGCTATGCAAAGCATTATCAGTCACTATGGCGCTAGATATACACTCAAGATCACCGTTACCCATTGTCTACTATCCTGATAATGTTGAACATGCTGCATTAGTTGCACAACAATGATCTGGCCCTCCTGTGTAGCTGACTCAGTGAATGCGCTAGACACAGTTCCCATGTATCATTCAAGAAGATAAGGTTTTGCTTAGGCAACGTCTCCAAGGGCTTTTCCAGCCAATGCAGCTATGGTTGTACTATATTTAAAAGAATAACTCCTGTCATTGTAGCTGGTAAATGAAGTGTGAGTCCTGTTACACCAAACATAATTTCGTTAATCAACAAACCACTGCTGCCTCTTAATTCTAAGCGTCATATCTTGCTCCCATGAGCTTCCTTTGTTCATAGTAGCTTGTCACCGCCGTTATATCGCTATAAAGTCAGTATATCTGACGTAGACCCACTCACTGGAAGTACAGCTTTGCTTCCATCACCTATTTTTGCCTTGCCCATGAATAATTATATGGCACATGTGTTTCCTTCTGTCTTCTCGCGAGTAGGATATATGATGATTACCTTGCTTTGACTGTGCTGTAGCTCACCTTCGGTGATTACCGCATGCTGTTCCCCATCTTTTCCTATCTGTATCTGTAGTTTCCCCACTGTTTCCAGCCCTACTGGATAGGTGCGCACTGTGTAACATCTACACAATGTGTGCTTGTACGCCGCTGGTACCTTCACTGACATGTATGACCGTGCACTATCTGTTTATATTTATGCCAGTTGCACCATGGCAACAGAAAGGCAGATTCTAATTGCTAAGCTCTGCCACTAACTGCAGTTCTGGTGCTAATGTTTTCCATACTTTGCTCAGCCACTTCAGATATCGCTCAGGTAACAAAAGTATCTGATTGCCCATGTAGTGCCCGATGAACAGCTTTCTGCACCCTGTTGTGGAGTCGGGGGTCAAACCCGGGACTCCAGATGGCAGAGCTGAAGCCGGGACCTACCGCGCTGTATTTTGTCAGGAGGCCAAGCAAGTTCAAGAGGGTCAAGGGGTAGTGCAGAGAGATACAGCGGTATTCAGTAACATTTGTTTATTCCAATAGATTACAGTACTCAATGGGTGAAGCGTAGTGTCGGTGTGCCGTTTGCGCGCTGTCCCACAAGTCCAGCCAACTCAGCAGACTCCTGGTATGGCAACGCCACTGCAGCCATCATCAAAGCTGCCCTGCTGGAAGTCGGCCACGCTCTCCAGTCCCACCCGCCGATGCGTTGCAACTCGCGTCACGCTGCTGCCCACGATTCCAGAGACTGCTACAGTCCCTGGTCCGTGCCGCCCTCCGTCCTGTTTGGCCTGCTCTGACCGACCATAGAATGGGTGTACTGGTCACTTGTGACCCTCGGGCCACCGCTGCTCCCAGGACACGACCGGAAACGAACCCACGCCCTCCTGGATGCCGTGCCACAAGTTGTCACTATTGGTGCTTGCCAGATGGTAACATCCGCCGCCGTCTCTGGCGCTGCTGTGCCTCCCACAGCGTATGCGTCACTCGGACCCCGGTACACCAGGTGGGAAGCGAACGTGGTCCATAGACTCGAGTGGAACTGAGCCCCTCCTCGACCAGCTGCAGACCGCTGACACTGCCCTCTTCCAGGCAGACTGTGCGATCTCAAAGTTCCAGGCTGCCGTTCTGTCCTGCCCCAGTGTTGTGTCCCTAGAGGCGGAATATACCCCGAACAAGTACATAGAAAATAGAATACAAGTTTATGCAGAATACTTATAACATTACTGCCAGACTGGCCCCTATAATCGAAGACCAGCACAGGTCCATCCCGACACTCGACTGACCTAGCGCACTCCATCACATGCTAAAATTGCGTGTCTATTTGTACTGGCTTTTCCCTCGCTTCTGACGTAGTATCAGAGAGAGACAGAAACTATGGCAGGGATAAATTCCCACACGTCAGCCACTTACGAATCGCCACTCTTGGCTCTGGCCTAGTGCCCCACCTCATACATCTCAATAACTTAAAGCAACACTGCAGTTTCCTGACTTGTTGTTGCTCCACTCAAAACAAATCGTGCGTGCAACACTGCCGTCACAGCTCCGCACCCGCGAGTGCCATGTTTACCATGCCTGGCCTGCTGGCTGTTGACTGTTAGCACACTCTGACAGCGGCCCCAATTTTCATCGCCCAACCGCACCTTCATTGAATATTGATAAAATTTCCCCTTCCCTCGACTAGGACTGACACTAGTGTAGCAACCCCATATACTGGCTCCAAGTGATTTTAGCCGTCTTGTTGGGACTCTTCTCTCATCTAATGCTTTAATTCGTGCTTGAGCTGCCTCCAAAACCTAGTTTAGAGCGTTATCTGATGCTGTGACATAATCCATTACCCCTCTAGTGGGTTCTCAATGCATGTCTACGTTGTTCAGTATGCCACTCTCTCAACTTATAATGTGTGTGGAATGCCACTCAGCAGTCACCGAGTTCCCTCCTGCCATTTGTCTTGTCTTGGTCCCCTGACAGCTCCCTCAGTATTCCATTACTACTTGCTAACTTTTGTAAACTCGAAAATAACTTGTTGGTTGATTCTACTGATATCCCCCCTGAGGTAGACTCTGGCACACACCTGAATAGTCGCCGGCCGGAATGGCCGAGCGGTTCTAGGCGCTACAGTCTGGAACCGCGCGACCGCTACGATCGCAGGTTCGAATCCTGCCTCGAACATGGATGTGTGTGATGTCCTTAGGTTAGTTAGGTTTAAGTAGCTCTAAGTTCTTGGGGACTGATGACCTCAGCAGTTAAGTCCCATAGTGCTCAGAGCCATTTTTGGACCTGAATAGTCGTAATTGTCTGACATGCACAGATGTTGACCTGGTTGGCAACTACAGCTTCATCATAGGTGATGTGGTTTCAGTCACTTGGTACGAGCCTGATACCATGTTAAAACTATTTTGTCGACCTTTTTTGAGTACATGGACTTGACATCACCCACTGGCTCTCCTTGTATTGAAGAAATGTTCCTTTATGCTTTACTGCCTCTTCCTGCATTTCCAGTGCCTTGGTGCTCGCTTGTTGAACATTTTTCCAGACTTCTCTCACAGTTCTGGCGTATTTTCGGGCAGACTTCCCATTCCTGCTCCATTTCTGCCTAATAATATCAAAGGACAATGGCATCTTCTTACCATACACCACCTCTGTGGGTGAAAATCCTGTGCTAGGGTGCATTTTCGAAGTGTATGCACGCACCACAAAAGATAAATATGTGTCCCAATCCATGTGGGGTAGTTAATACAATCATTAAGCATCCTTCTGATCGTCCAATGGACCCACACTGTCCATCCATGTGACTGAGGGGAAGTGGACTAGTTCTTAATTTTGTCACTTTCAACATATGACAGTTCCTTCATCAGCCGTGTCATAAAGTTTGTCCCCTAATCTGTTTTATTACCTCTGGCACCTCAAACTTCAACACCAACACTTGCATGACTGTTAACTGCCCGCTGATACAGCATCAACATCATATCGATATGGTCTATTATAGCCAGCACAAAACGATTCCCTGCTGGAATTCGCTTAAATAGTCCTAACATATCCACTCCAATAAATCGAAACGGTAATGTAACTTACAGCAACCCCTGCAAGAATACTGAACATCACCTTTTCTTCTTCTCCACCATTATTTCTGCGCTACCCTCCAATTTGTTACCTTGCCTCCTCTCTGCTCAGGTAAAATGTGATCATGTATTTCTCTCAGCAACTCTTCCAATAGCTTCACTGGTACGATGACTCACAGTCCTAATCTCGTCTCCTTCATAACAACTCGTCACACATGCTGAAATGCTGCTGCTGCTTACTGCACTGCTTACACTCCCTGTCAGTGCTGTGTGTTGCTTGCTACTCACCCAAGTCTTGACCTAATCCCAGTATAACTGCTACCTTCCTTCTTAGTACGTCTGCTTTTCTGTGTTCGTTCACTGATTGGTAGATTACTTCAAACTTAAGTTCAATGTGTTTTGAAACCCACCTCATCAATCTACTGGATGGGTCCCTCAAACCCAGTAACCACTTCAAAGCAGCATGGTCAGTCACTTCCTTAAACTTCCTCCCATACAGGTAACACTGGTAGTATGTTACTACATACACAAGGTTAAGCATCTCCCTGTCAATTGCACAATAATGACTCCAAGTTCCATTGAGATGTCTTAACACAAAAGCAGTAAGGTGTTCCTCTATGTTGACTTCCTGGTTCAAAATGCACCTGGGAGGACTTTTCAATGCATCACGTGATAATTTAAATTCTTTCTGAAAATCTGGGACTCCACGTCAATACTTGTTTTAACTCATCAAATGCTCTGGCACCCCTCACAGCACACAGATTTGATGTCCTTTTCCAGTAATTGAGTAAACGGTTGTGCTATGAAAATCCTCTCAAGAATTCTCTGTATATTTTGTGAGGCACAGGAAAGACTGTAACTCTATTGTTGTCCCTAATACTGGAAAATCTTTCAGCGCCTGTGTCAACCTTAGATGACTCCTCACACCATCCTTAGTGATTAAACGACTGAAATAATTTACTTCTTCCAATGCAAAATGACACTTCTCAGTACTCAGTGTTAAATGAGCAGCCATAACGTCTTGAACACTTCCCTCAGTCGCTGCCTGTGTTCTTGAATATCCCTTTTTAGAAACGATTATTTCGTCCAAATACACTAAATGTAGCCGGCCGGTGTGGCCGTGCGGTTAAAGGCGCTTCAGTCTGGAACCGCGTGACCGCTACGGTCGCAGGTTCGAATCCTGCCTCGGGCATGGATGTGTGTGATGTCCTTAGGTTAGTTAGGTTTAATTAGTTCTAAGTTCTAGGCGACTGATGACCTCAGAAGTTAAGTCGCATAGTGCTCAGAGCCATTTGAACCATTTGAACACTAAATGTTGACGAGATTTCGGTCCCTTCAACAATCCGACTAACAAATGATGGAATGTCACTTTTGCGTTCTTTATACATAACAGTATTCTTCTGTACTTATAATGGCCAGAAGCTACGAAAAACGCAGTATTTGATCTGCCCTCTAGAGCAACCTCCAACAGATAGTACCTACTCCTTAAGCCCATTGTCTATAAATGCCGACAATGTCAAAGATTATCAGTGGTTTCCGTGATGTTTGGAATGGGGTAAGCTTCTATAATAGTCTTACTGTTCAAATAGCAGTAGTCACAGCAGTATCAATACTTCCTTGAATCGTAGGGCACTTCTTCGGTATAATTAAAATTCCTGCCCCCAGGGGCTATTACTCCCATTATGCCTCTAGCCCACTGCTGATTGATAAACTCTTCTTAAATCGGCTGCAGATGCCTTGGTTTTCTGCACGGTCTGTGGCACAGTGGTGTTTTGTTCCCCATAGGAGTCCTGTATTGTGTGACAGGCATTGCAAACAAGAACAGGTCTTGAAGCTCTAACAGTGCTTCTTCTGTCCGTGCAGCAATCTTCCTGTTCTGGAATTTCTGTCGTTGCCACTAACACTCCATTGAACAACTTGACCTCATCCGCCCATAATTATCCACACTTATGGGTATTACCTTGCCTCTGTCAATTTCCTGTATGCGTCCAAGACCTTGTCTTCGCAAACAAAATGCTGCATCCAATACGTCACGATCCTCCAGTGATTCCACTACACAGAACAAACCAACTGGTAAGTCAGGCTTCACGCTGACCCACAATGACTTTCCGGTGCCACTTGACACCCAGTAATAAGAATTAAGCCTTAGTAACATTGATGGATGTTTAACTGGATTGCTTGTACAACAGACGCTCCCAGCAACTGTTCGACAATGACGACAGCTTCCCCCGCCCGAATGTCTTCTCAGTAAGTTCCACAAGATGTTGTCGAAGGTCAATTATGGCATGATACTTACGCAGAATGTCCAACCCTAGGATCACGCTGCATTCCCCGATTACATGAGACACTACTTCTGCTCACTACCAATCTTGGTTGCCTCCAACCAAAACTTCATCACTACAGACCCATGCAAATTACGACTATAGCGCAGTGGGTCCCAATGCCTCTTACTCACTAAATTCCTCGAGGCCACAGACATATGCGCCCCTGTGTCCAACAAAAACTTGTACTTCTTACCATATGTCATGTCACATTCCGCCTCTGCATTTCCATTTATAGCAGTTGCTTTTACTGGGAAAGGCTTTCGGCGTTTCTAGGGTACTATATTGAGTTTAAATGGTGCTTAAAATATCACCCAGACCACCCCCCACCATTATTCCCACAATACTGCTGCTGGTTCATACCACCCATACTTTTATTCCGAGAAATCCACTGATACTTAATACCAGCCCCATTATTCCATGGTTGGCGGTACTGCCTTCCCACATGTCCCGTACACCCATAATTAAAGCGCCTTATATTTGCTGCAAACACATTTCATCGATCTCTTACCCTTGTCGCAACATTAGTCTCTTCAAAGTCCATTGTTAGTATAATCGCTGCATAGAGTTACCTAGCCGCACTAGTGTACCCCCTCCTAGATATTTTCGGTGCTAAACCCCACATGAAAACTTCGAGTGCACTTAGCTCGGCTCCCTGTAACGAGATCTTGCTTGCCTCATCACTCCACGTCAGTTCATATGTATGAATATTAATTTTTTTAAATCCTGTGCACAAAATCTTCCTTGGTCTCATTAGGCCTCTTAGAAATTACTCCTAAGTGCTCACGGAAAAACCGAGCACTATTCTGCTTCTTACATCTTTGCCCAAATACTTGCCTTAGCTGCTCAAGAGTTTCCGCCTTATCTGGTGCTTCAGTGCATCGTAAAAGTTACCTCACTTCTCATGACAGACGTAATATTGCTGTTAGCAACAGCTGTTTGTCTGAACGATCCCCTATGTCTGTAGATGATAAGAGATCCTATGCAAACTATAACACATCCTCGGATGATCCACCGTAAGAGTGAGAAATAAGGTTTTCAATTGCCAGCTCTACCTCTAGATTCTGACATTTCAACAACTCAACTCCTGACCCTTCTCTCCTAACTTATTATTGACAAATGTATTCTCCGCTCTTAACTGCGCTACCTGGTCAACTAACGATTGCGCACCTTCCTCAACATATACACCTTGTGTCTCTGATGTCTCCATTGCAGCACCTACACTCAATTTTAGGAATTCAACAACAACTCAGCAATAACAAGAACAGAAAATTCCTTACTTAAGAACACTGACACACTTATTTCTTATGTCTAATGATGAGCCACCTGGACACTATGCATTGTTTTCCCATATGGTCAAGATGATGACATGTAAAACAAATAACTGCCACAGATTCGGCCCAGAGTAGAATTCCCAGGTAAATTACACCGTGCACATCACAGGAGCTCTGTCGATTGATCCTTAAAATTACCCTTAAACTGGGAGACATCCATCGGCTCCACTGGCCTCACGAAAGTAACTTTGAAGTTATAATGACCCCTAACTTTCGACCCATGATAGTCAACAAAACACAGACAATGGTCTCACTCACCAGACAACGAAGATACCATAGGCTGTGCTTCAGACGTTGCAATATGAATGTGGGGTGGCTACACTCTCCATTACCCACTGACGGCGCAGTCACCTCTCGTGACACCAGTCTGTAGGAGTGAGGCAGATTTCTAGCGCTACTCCGGTGGGGTTCAGTGACTGACTAATAGTCGAGAGAAATATTTTCTCGTCTGACAATGTGGGGCAGTCATGCACCACTCCAGCGCAGTAGGCTGTGATGACCAGCAGGCAGCTGGCTTCCAGCCCCGTGAAGCATCACAGCCATCAGCGCCCTGTGTTGCTGAGATCAGTCTGTGCAGCGGCCTGTGTTCTGTCAGTGGGCCGAGGCCCTGATGTCAGTGGTGCGAGTCTTCCTCTTGGTGCCACTACGTTCTGCTGTTAAGAGCCCACACCTAAGTGAATCAAGTACAGATCGCTTTCACCACAGAAATGAGGTAAGACTGTCGTGCAGAGGACACAACCTGCTGCCCCTTAGTAGGAGTCGGGCAAAGCAGGCGTGGACAGCAAGTCAGTGGCGCTGTTGCAACAATTTCCACAGGGGAGACTTAGTGCAATAGGGAGCTGACCCTACCCGATTTCGAACTCATGACTGCAGATGGCGGTTCCCAGTTGTCTCATCTTCTAGTGGGGCCCTGATGTCATAGTGGTGGTGCAGGAGTCCGAATGATTCTGCCTCAACACACAGCTATTTATATGGTTCTGGAGCACATTGGTTGCACTGTTACCCAGCTCCCAGTCACATAGCTCATATCATGGCAGTTGCCCTGGTGTGGTGACACCGCCCTGCACGCCCCAGCCATTAACAATGCATGCTGAAGGTTTTCACGTATTACGGTATTCCATCTCGCAATCATTAAGCGTATATTTTGCTATAACCTACATGTCTTCACACTGCGCATACCGGCCAGCAGTAGCTAACACAAGACTTCATGACGACTTTCTTACGAATTCCTACAAGTGTCACTTGAAACTACGGAGCGACACTACATTATATTCTCATTATTTCCGGCAGAATGACTTCTGTTTCTTCGCGTGTTACGACGTTCAGCTCACCAGTAATGTGGAGTCGTTTTGAGAAAACTTTGTCCTTGATATAACTTCACCAAATATTGAGAGTAATTGACGTCGAAAGTGGCTTCTCAGTGTAGTTATTGAATTACGGTCCACATGGGCTGTCGTCCCATCTTACTGAGACTATCAGTAAGCTGTGTTATGAAGAAATTGTTAGTTATTGCCGCAGGCCGCCCGGAATTGACAGTCCGCAGCTCGTGGTCTTACGGTAGCGTCGTCGCTTCCCACGCCCGGGTTCCCGGGTTCGATTCCCGGCGGGGTCAGGGATTTTCTCTGCCTCGTGATGACAGGGTGTTGTTTGCTGTCCTTAGGTTAGTTAGGTTTAAGTAGTTCTAAGTTCTAGGGGACTGATGACCATAGATGTTAAGTCCCATAGTGCTCAGAGCCATTTGAACCGGAATTGACACAAACTAGCTTTCTTTTGTCTTAAGAAAAGTGGCCTACGATTCCAGTGGACCGTCCAATAGCACAACAAACGATAATCTTTGGGCTACTGCAGACTTTTCATGAGTGAGCTGCGGGTTGTTTTCAAGTAACAGCGGAAGTTTTCTTTATTGACAGAGCAGTTCAGATGAAACTTTGCCTCATCAGACATCAGAAGATTTGACAGAAATATATTGTCCTGGTCAATTCTGTCCAGTAATGTTGTGCAGAAATTGCACCTACTCACTTTAGCTGGCGGTCGTAGCTTATAAGGATGAAACTTAAAATCCTGTTTCAAAGTCATCTGCAAATACGGGCGAGAGATTCGTAATGTTCTCTAATGTCGTCGGACATAACGCTGTGGGCATCGTTACAGAGTTGCACGAACTTTTCGGATATTTTACACCGATCGAACTGTCTGTTTCAGGTCCCTTAGTCTTAACATTGATTACAAAATCCGCCCCGTGCCATTGTTTTAACCACCTTGATATTGTCTTTATGCCTGGAATACGGAAATGGTAGTTCCTTCCACGGTACATTCCGTGCTGGACAGCCCCAACGCTCTGCACGTGACAGACCACCTCCACTGCCTCAAAACCACCTGCTCTGGCCGACGTCCCACTGTACTGTTCCCCGTGAGCCACTCTGCATTTCCCAGAGAGAGAAATCGTGTACATCTTCAACAGTATGTTTGCCAGATTTAACATTATCCTTCCATGTCCATCTGCTGCACACTCTCAGTTTTCCTTTTACTTGTGTGCACATTATAGTTATCAACTATATCACGTTTCATTTCATTAAGCTCACGACTCAGTTCCTCTTCACTTGAGTCGACTACTGCTGTGTATTGATTTTTTGCCCATAACAAACAAGTCTCACATCAAGATAGTTGTTTATTTCCTCCACTGCTTTTTTGAAAACACAAGTTTAATATCAGTGCTGACCCTGAGAGAGCCTGTGTCAAGCATTTCCTAATTTTGGTCTCTTGCATAATTCCATGAGTGCTGACTACTTAAGTCGACTTTGCAGGAAGATAATTGATTACCCTTCTATCCCTGCAGATGATACCACACTGATTAAAAAGAAACGTTTATAAGGGGCATATAAAGTTGGAGAAAATGACACAGAATCTCTACGTTCTTTCTATCTAAGTCCGTGAGGTGAAGGGATGAGTTCAAGGAGAGCGTAATTGCACGTCACAAGTAGCAACATAATTTTGTTGAAGTCGAATCTTTCGGTAAATAAAATGTAAATGTCGTGTGACTAGGGCCTCCCGTCGGGTAGACCTTTCGCCGGATGCACGTCTTTCGACTTCAGCGACTTGCATTTGATGGGGATGAAACGATGATGATTAGGACAACACAACACCCGGTCCCTGAGCGGAGAAAATCTCCGACACCGCGGGGAATCGAACCCGGGCCCTTAGGATTAACAGTCTGTAGCGCTGACTACTCAGCTACCAGGGGTGGACAACATGTCGCTGAAGGAAACTATATTTTACAATTTATCCAAAGTAATTGTCTTTACTTTTATGTTACGATTTGCATGGACTTCGAAAGCCTGATTATAGGAATGAAGATCGGGTTTTAACGTCCCATCGCCGGTAGCTCATTAGAGACGGATCACAATCGCAGACGGGGTAAGGAAACCAGCAGTGCTCTTTTCATAGGAAACATCCTGGTATGTTCCTTAAACGATACTGGAATATCACAGACAAACTAATTCTGAATGGCCGGGCGTGTATCTAAACTACCGTCCTCCCGAATGTGAGTCAGTGTCTTACTACTGCGCCACTTCCTTTGGTGTGAAGAATCACGTTATCAGGAACTTAAGCAGAAAAGGTCTTAAAAGATACAGAGAACTGAAACGTGCTTTTGAATTTTATTTTCTTTACAAACACTCTAAGACGAAAACCAAAGCAACACAAAGAAGTTAACCGAATGGGACGAAAATCGATTAATCTGACGTACATGTACAGACAAGACAGACAAATGATTATAATTTCAGAAAAATTCGATAGTTTATTCAAGAGAGTTCCACAAATTGAGCAATCCAATAACGCGTTGGTCTACCTCTGGTCTTTTATGTAGCCAATTATTCCGCTTGGCGTTGATTGGCAGAGTTGTTGGATGTCCTCCTGAGGGTTATCGTACCAAATGCTGTCCAATTGGCGCATTAGATCGTCAAGATCCCGAGCTTTTTGGAGGGTCCTGGCCATAATGCTCCAAAAGTTCTGAGCTGGGGAGAGGACGACCTCGTTGGCCAAGGTAGGGTTTGGCATGCACAAAGACAAGCAGTACAAACTTTCGTTGCTGAAATGTAAGCTCATGATGGCTTGCCATAAAGAGCAACAAAACTGGACGTAGAATATCGTCGACGTGGAGCTGTACTGTAAGGATGCCGCGGATGACTACCAAACGGGTCATGATGTGAAATGAAATGTCAAGTTAGACGGATCACAAGGTGTTATCACCTGGTTGTCGGGCCGTATGGCAGGTGACAGTCACGTCGGTATCCCATTGCAGTCCAGGGCGTCTCCAGACACGTCTACGCTGGTCTTTGGGGAATGGAATCTCATACGGTCCGACATCCAGGAGTGATGGTCTGGCGTGTCATTTCATTTCATTTCACGGAAGGACCACTTTGGTTGTGATCCATGACACCCTCACAGCACAGCGGTACGTCGACAATATTGTACGCACTGTTTCGTTGTCCTTCATGCCAAGCCTCCCTGGGCTTACATTTTTGAAATTCTAAACATTCATTTGTCTGTACGTGTACGTCAAATCTGCCTATTTCTGTCCCATTCGGATAATCCCTTCGTGGTGTGTCGTTCTTTTCTGTCTTAGAGTGTATTTTCTTTTTGGCATTGCTACTTTGTACCCTTGTGCTATGGCCAAAGTAATTTCCTTGGCAGCACGAAACAATCTATTCCACATTTGATGGAAACGATCGAGTGATTACTGCTTGCTTGCAAAACAAACAGTAAGGCGCTGTCTATCGTCTCACAACAGAAGACGTAGCGGGATAACTGCTGTAATGACTTTAGTTTGATAACCAGTTTCAACACCGCATTCGCTCCTTATCTCTCACGGACTCTTCCACTTCTGAACAAGTGTAACATTTCCAATGACGTAAGAATCAGTGAACCCAGAAATTTATCTGTCGCTTTTACTTTTGTTTTCATGTGAAGGCAAGTTAATTCACAGTGAGTTTAAAGAAACTTTTTCTTGTTTGACTTTACCAGGCTTAAAGCGAGACAAACATGATCAGAACGTAATTTTCTCATTCTTGTTTATTTATCACCATGGTGACTGAGCGCAGAACTGGAGTCAGGAAATAGGGTAGACTGTTCCAAGTTTTTGTGTGTAAATACTGACGAAAACTTGAACTATGAGAAAAATATTACTGAAATGCTTATACAAGTAAGTTCAGCAACTTTTGCTCTTCGTATATTTGCTAGTTTTGAAAACAAAAAGGTCAACATCTTAACATATTTTGCATAATTATAGCATTCCGTTCTGAAATAACTCTTTTCTCAGAAATAAATTATTGCTTGCACACAAACGAACATGAGAAAAATATACGATTCTCTTTGAGCCGGCTCTCCAAGAAGTTGGGCATTTTAGTCGGTCCTTCATAGTATGTATGTTTGCTAATGAAATTCGTTATAAATGATTGACCACAATTTGTCAAGAACAGCGATGTCCACATCTGCAACCCTAGAAGAAAAAATTACCTTTATTACTCTACACTCAAGCTGTCAGTGGCTCAGAAAGGAGTTCAATACGCACTCATAATAATCTTTGATAATTTACCCAAGACAATAAAATTCTGACAGGTTGCAATCTAAATTTAAAATCCAGACCCAAATAATTTCTTCAGAACAACTTTCTCTATTCCAGAGGTTAAGTTCGCATTTAAAATTTCAAATAAATCTAGCTAAAATATTAAATGTACGACTAGTTACACGAGTTGTGCGAAGACATATATTACTGTTCTTATTAATTTTAAGTCAGTGTATTATTTAGTAACCCGTAAATGACCTGCATGCAGCCATAATCACAAGAAATCGCGTGTACGTAGGATTTAAACTGATTCGTTCCACATTATTTCCATAAAAAATGTGCAAACGATCCACAGAACAAGTTATTAACTAACTAACTACATAAGTTGTCAGACGTGTTGGGTAAATTACTATTCATTCACAGAGCAAATTTGTAAAAGAGTAAGTAGTGAGCTTCATGCAAATAAAAATTAACGAATTTATACTTACAAGCATAGAGGGGCACTTTCATAAAGATTTATTCTTTGTGTACAATATTCTTTCGTATAGTCGTATTTGTCAACAAGTTACCTGATGACGTCAAAAATAGTGTTACCATTTTCATCCATCTCTCATCACTAGTCACTACACATGCTACAAACACTACACACACCCATCGTTTCGATTGATATCAGGACCCCCACAATGTTCCCACCTTCCTTTCTCAGCTAGAGATTCAGTTCTGGAAGATGAAATACGATTGATAGTATCGTCACAAATTTTGTGCGTAAGACTTTCTAGTGACGTGTTTTATACCATGAAAGTATTTGAGAATACCATAGGTGTAGTTTGTGTTGTGTATTCAGCAACTTGTACTTTGTTTTATTTATTGTATGGTACGTAGTTCTTCAGGTGTATGCATCAGCTTCTTGTTTTTTAATCCGCTGTTTCGAATTTTCTCTATGATCTCCACGAATAACTTGATCTTGATTAATGCTATTCATTACAAAGTCATTTTTTATATTGTCTTATGTTATTTAACGCTGTGCGACGTTATACTAGGTGTTTAACATTAGAAATCTCACCGAGTTGCTTTGAGTGGATTCATGTGATTTTTGTCTCGACTCCACGGGAACCGAATTACATCGTACGTACTAGTGGTATATTCCCATTATGTTTCCAGTATCTGGCCTAATAATGTTGGAGAGCAGTAGAGCTCGTGGAAGCGAATTTTGTGCTTCCCATGATTTGTAGACAGCAATCCACTCAGCCTTTGTCTAGTCGGTTGGCGTTTTTGAAACTTATGGGAAAATGAATTCTTAAGAAGCCTGTATGCTCTAAGCAAACACAGGTTTGTTTCAGAATAAAAAATCGATCATTCAGCAATTTTCGTGGCTTTGTCATTCTACGGGTAAATGGGACATCATGCCACTCAATGTATCCTGGGGGCGTTAATGAGTTGTAGTCAACGTTTGTCTGTATTGTTTGAGCTGTTCTCAGTTAATGATATTTCATTTTATTAAATCACTTTGTCCAAAAGGTACGGCTGAGCTACTGAATATACAGATATTACATGAAACATGTCGGTGTCGGCTGTATCACTTCCTCAGGACAATTATGTTTCTAATGCAACCACAGGTTTTTACCGCGTTTGAAGCTTTACATTCTGTGTGCCTTTTTTCCATTTAATTGTTAAAATATGAAATAGACTACATTTCACGACGTTGTGACACGTGTCGTTGGACGACAGAACTGAAGTGTTCATCGCATGTCCCAGTACAAAACGCATGCACGCCACTACTCTTTACTTCAGCTAGTGGTCGTTGATGCTAGTGTCTCAGCTAACAGTGACTCCAGGTGCGTAGAGTAGCAAGAATAGCTTAAAACAGGTTTTGTTTGCATAGGGCACTACGTTCATGAAAGGAAACATTAACTTTCATGGAACTCAGTTATTTGTTCGTGATTGTATGCAGATGCGTTGCTTCATTTTTACAAATTTAAATATTGTCCGATGCGTTCTCCTTTATTATTTTAGACTGTTCATTTAGCAGTAACGCTGAGTTCTTTTGGGGTTAACAGTTTTACGTGTACGGTTCTGTATGTTCACTGGGCTTGAGAGAAAGCAGACCTCAATAGTCACATTTCTAATATTCCGTTGCGTACCATTCTTGTTGAGATTAATGTAACTTCAAATTCATTTCAGTATGGTGTTTGGGCTAAATAGTGATTACAAACAACGCCCCACGAATGGTAGCTTCCACCTAAAAATGATGTTATTACACAAGGTGAATGAACAGAAACTCAGTAGACCAACGAGCAATAACGTTCTGTTCGATGCTTGTATTTGCATAAACCCATCTACCCTGGGGGTAGGTGGCACAGTCAGTGTAAATTTCCACTCAGATTCTGTTTGTATCTTGGTTATAATTCTGGTTTCGTGCAACATTTAAAAACAACGTTCCTGTACTAAATTCGCAATTATTTCTCGTAGAAGTACACACGCAGTTTACACTACAGGTTCCCATATAAATGAGTTGTCTTCTGTTCCATCGACATCAACGCCATCTAGTAGAAAGTTGGAGGAGGAAAGATAAGTGTTCAACATCCCGCCGAAAAGAGGTCATAGAAGACGGCGTAAAATCTCGGACTGAACGCGAATTAGGATCGAAACTGGTCCCGTTCTTTTCAAATGATTCATTCCGTAAATTTCGGGAAAATGATTTAGGAAACTAAGGAGAACTGAAGTCTGGATGGCCGGACGGGGAACTGAACCCCTTTCTCCCGAAGATGAGTCCAGTATTTCCGAAGATCAGTCCAGTCTTCTACCACAGCGCCACCTATTCGCGGATATTGACAGCTCGTAGGCCTGTCATTCATGTTGGTTTCACATTTAAGGTTTCCTTTGGTAAAGTTCTCAAGATATTTTGATGTCTCGTCTTAAATTACTCACTGCGCATACTATCTTATCAAATGTATTCGGACCCCCGTATTTAATGCGGAATTGATCACTAGATGTCACGAGAGGCGGGCCCGCCAGTATAAAAGGAGGCGGGGAGTATTGTGTGTCAGTAGGCAAGCAGCAGACCTAATGGCAGAATCGGTCGGTCATGGGAGCTTAGTGCCTTCAGATGTGGACTAGTCATTCGATGTCACCTGAACAGAGATTTCAACCCTTCTAGAGCTACCCAAGTCGGCTGTTGGTGATGTGATTGTGAAGTGTAGACACGAAGGAACAACCACAGATAAACCAAGATTAGTCAGATCTCATGTACTGACGGACAGGTACAACAGAACATTGCTAGAGGTGGTTTTAAAAATCCCATGGAATCAGCGAATGTGCTGTCAGCGGTCCAGCTATCACAATGATTGTGTTTAGGGAGATAATGGGGAAAAACGGTCGACCAGCTCCTCTAAGCCACACATTTCTACAGTCATTGGTAAGCGACTCTTGAGTTGGTGTGAAGAGGGACGCCACTGGAACGACTGAAAAAGAGGGATTTGGAATGATAAATTACGCTGTACCACGTAGAATCCGCTGGAACTGTTTGGATTTGGCGAATGCGTGGAGAATGTCGCCTGCCATCACGTGTAGTATCATCAGTAAAGCATGGAGGAGGTGTTGTTGCGGTATGTGGATGTGTTTTGGGCTTAGGGTATGGTACCCTTATTGCACTTAAGAAAATGCTAAATGGGAAAGGATATGAACACATTTTATATCAGTGTATACTCCGTAGTAGTAGAGGAACAGTTCGGAGACGACGGCTGTACCAGCATTACAATGCACCCTGTCATAAAGGAGCGTCTGTGAGGTAATGGTTTGTGGGAAATAACATTCGTGAAATGGACTTGCCTGTCCAGTCACAGTCCCGATCGGGACGCAATGAAACGCCTTTGGGATGAGTTAGAACGTCGACTTCGCCCCAGACCCTAGCGTCCAACATCAGCACCTTCTCTGGCGTCGGCCCTCGAGGAAGAATGGACTGCCATTCCTCCACAGACATTTAGACACTTCACTGAAAGTCTCCCCGGCGGAGTTCAGGCAAGCTGTCATTAGGTGGAGGGAGGACACACACCATCCCCAGCAGAGTCCAAGACGTCATAAAGCGAAGGGTGGAGATACCCAGATTAATGTCCACTAATAGATGTCCGAATCTTTTGATCAGACAGCGTGCATAATAAAGAGTACCGGAGTTGTAGCACTCCCTTCACACGTCAAAGACTAATTTCCACTCCACGATTTCGTCACTCTGAGATCGACAAATTAGTTCTGTCTGTTAGAAAGTTCTGAATCCAATCACGAACATTGTCCAGTATCCCATACGTCTGTATTGTGTTTAGTAACCAACAGTGCGGATCTGTATAGAGTGTCTTCCGAAAGTCTGGGAACCCGGTCTCCACCTACGCGCTGATATTTAATATCTTTTGGATTTTGTGGACGAACAGAGTGAGCTGAGTTTCACAAGATAGCTGTTTACGGTATTCCATGTTGGCTCCTACAGAGGAGATACTCGGTCTCCAAGCTGGTCATTAAATACAAGCACAAAACGAGTTCCATAGTTATGCAACTGACTGTCAGTTACATCGGCTTATAGTTACGTGCATACGTCCCATTTCCTTCCTTGACAGTGGGAATGACTTGTACATTTTTCCGATCTTTTGGAAAGTTTCGTTGCTCCACTGACTAATGATAAACTAAAGTCAGAAAGAGAGCAAAATTTATCTTACTAATCTACACAAAATCTTTGTTATCCTGTCAGGAATCATTGCCTTTCCTTTGTTGAGCGGCTTAAGTTGACTCTTTACTCTGCGACCACCTCAATTAATCTATCATTTCTGCATATTTGATCTTCCACAGTAAAGCAATTTCGGAAATCCAGATTCATTATTTCGGTGTTTTATGACATCCTCCGTTTCAGTGTCAGCGTTACTGAGCAAATGTAGCCCCAACCATGGTCTGTTTATTGTCTTTACGTGGAACCAGAAATTCAAACTTTTCATCATATCGGTTGACAAAATTGTGCTACCGAATTTGATGATTTCTTCTCGCAATGTATTCCTTTCGATCATTTTATCTGTCATCAACTTCTCATTTCGTTTATATCTGTGATGAAGCTCTCTTAGCGTTGGAGCACAACAAAATAACATGTCTTCTGAATCACGACTGATATGTCCTAAACTTCACAACCTTGATCGACAAGTACGTATCTAAAGTATAGTGTACAATACTCTTGAATGTAACTTGTCAATAATTCACCCTTTATTCTTCCAAGGCCTAAGTTTGTTGTTTATTGCTCCATAAGCTGTAATCTGTTGCCTTTCGCATTTGCTAAACGGAAATATTTTCCTATCTCTCTGTTCAGTCATTTAAAAACCTGCAGTCATTAAGGTTATAACAGCCCTATGGACACTGATTCCCTTCTCTTCGTTAACTTAATGGAAAAGTTAGGATACTTTAGCTACCAGAAGATTTAAGACGTAGCCCTCACAAGTCTTTTCTCCAACTGCTCAAACTAGTTTTCAGAAAATATGTTTGGAACTATCTCGCATCAGACTCTGTCCTTGGCACCTGTTTTAGTCATGCGAAACTCCCATACTGTAATTGGTCAATTGAAATCTCCTCCAGTTTTTTTATGTTCTCCATATTTCTGTGAAGAGTCCTACACCTACAGACAAGAAGTATATAAAAACATACTATTACGACGTTTGATCGAACTGTGAAGCCTATTTTCATACAAATCATTTCCCATTCAATCTCTGGAATAGACTCACTACACGTTACCGAGTTCTTCACGGCAAAAAATACACTGTCGCCATTGGTGTTCAGCATATCCTTATGATATACAGGTTGAAGAGCATAGGATGTAATAACTGTTTTATTTTCTGCAATGTTAAAGATATCGAAGCGAGGTTTCCGGCAAATGACAGTACGCAGTGAGGTACGTAATTTTGTTACGTGATTAATAATCGTAACTCTTGTATCAACGAAGATACTGATACAAATTGTGACATTGAAACTTAAGTCCCTATTGATGCTTGCAGAAAAATTTGTTCATTGCCACACGAAAGTAAAACATAAATGAAGAAATCTTTACGGTAAATATCTGCTACTGCTATCGGTTGGTGATAGAATACTCTACTTTAATCATTCTTCAATTTACGCATGTGGCTGTGCTTTATCAATAGTGATTTTAGATTATAGATAAATCACACCATTAAACAATATTACAGTCACAGAATCCGTATTGTCGCACTTCTTGATGATACTCTCATTCCAGATTCAATGAACGTAAATGAATTTCAATTTAGTCGCTGTTAGCGGCAATTTACAGAACATAGTTTACAGAGCTTTTGCAGAACCTACTATAACTACAGAGTTGACAACTTACAACTTTCACAGTTGTTATTTTACAAGGAGTAAAAGCGAATATCTATATCAGAGTTGGTTTAAAAAAAAAATTATTAGAATTCACGTAACACTGACTACAGTAAATGTCTGCTCCTGTCCTATTGTTAGTAAAATGAGGAGAAACAACCGCGAATATACTGCAGAAAATGGCGCAAGGCCTCAAGTTGGCCAGCTTTGGTACGATCAGTGGCGGATTAAAGAAATTTTATGGGGGGGGGGGGAGGGGGAGAGTGGTTGCCTCGAAGAGAAAGAGAACCTGGGGGTGTTCCCCAGAAAACAAGGAAAAAAAGGTGTTTAAAATGTACCATTTCAAGCCTTTTGAGACTTAAAAAACATATCAAATACGCGGGAAAGACGTGCTTTGTTTTGGGGATACAGACGCCTAAAATTTCTTTAAACGTCTGGCTTTCAAAGTCGTTGCATAGGTATTTACATTTACATAATTGTTAACAGGAAAGTGTCAAGTTACATAAGCGTTTTGTTGATACAAGTACTTTATTTTAAAACAATATTAGTAAAGCCGTAAATAAATCCATAGATCTTTTTACATTTTCAATTTTTAAACAGTTTATATTGATACTAGTTCTGAAAAAAAAATGGTATGAGCAATAGTCATTACAAACTTATATAAGAGAGATAAAACAATAATTTTGAATATCACATGATATATTTCTGTGTAGTGAGTGATTTAAATTTTGGTAGAAGTTACGTTAACAATTTTTGTAGTGGCTCTCTATTTGTAAAGTACATATTTGATCCGTTTTATGCATATTATCGTGTGGTTTGTTGTTCTTACAGTTCTTATAAAAGCGCAAAAACTAATATAGTTTCGTAATTATTAATTACTCTATCTTTTCTCATCAGCTGGCTTTACAACATGTAGACCATCTTCTCCTCTTTCCACCCTCTGCAATAAATCTATCTCTGATTTCTTTGTTAATAACAATGTCCATATGTACGTACAACAAAACGAGCCCAGTTAAGCGGTTTTGCCCACAACGATTTCTTAACCAAGTCTTAATAAATTTCAGTATAGAGAAAGATCTTTCGGCTGTTGCAATTGAGACAGGAAGACAAGAAAGGATCAACATTAAAGATGTAATCAAGGGGAAAATGTCTGTAGTACAGAACTGCAAACAGTCAACTGCAGAGCTTGGTAGAAGTGTTTTCTTTGCATCTTCCCTGTTCCATTTTGTCACCCACAACTTGACTTCTGCCCTCAAATTAGAGATACAGTCACTTTAATCCTTTCCAAACAGTTTATAATACTTTCTAGCCACTGTTTCGGTATCACTAATCACTGACTCCATGGACCTAATCGACGAAGAACAGACTTTTGGTAGAAGCGTGTTCAGGTTGAAGAGAATTAGAACATTTTTAGAGAATCTGCTTTCAAGATCGTTGCTAATTGTATCGAGAATGGTGATGAAGACATTAACCCTAAAATAACTTTGTGGACTCGATGGAGCAGCATTAGGTCTGTTAATTTGGGGTGATGTAATTCTGGGTCTTTGGATGGTGCTTCCAACAATATCTGCGATCCTCTTGGCTTCATCATAAAGGACATTGAACTCTGCTACTGCATTATCTCTCTTTGTTTTTAAGTCTGATAAAGTGTCGTTTACGGTATCAGTTGCTTCTGTAACATCAGTAGTTTCTTTTTGGAAAAATCTACCGAGAGGCAATGTTTGACAGAGCACATCAGCAAGGCACACTAGAGTTAAGATAAATTCTCCATTACTGATAGCATATAAAAGTGTCGTAGCTGTTACACTAGAGTTATCACTTGAAAAATGTGGCCATTGTGAAATTTCCTCAAGGCACAACACGATTTTTTCAACAGTTTTAAGAAACGACACTAAAGATAACTGCCTTTCTACCCATCTTGTTTCACACATGGAGACAAGCTGACTGCCTGTATGCTTAAGAGCACAGCATTCTTTTTGGAAAGGCTGTAAAAAATGAAACAACCTCCTTAACGATACCAGTTGAGTTTCTCACTTGTTGCACACCAGAACACTTAGAAATAGATAAAGTCAAAGTATGGTTGAAACATGGGACTCTTTCAGCATTAATACAGTCGTTCTTTATTGTGGCAACTACTCCAACAATCTCGGAACTCATGACAGAGCAGCCATCGGTTGCAATACCAATACATTTACTAAGGTCGAGAATAAGATGTCTCATAGTGTTTATCACAGTTTTACCTACATGTGTTCCAGTCATTCTGGGATCTTTATCCTCTTCATCTGCTCTATCTTTGTTACCTTTATTAGAATCACAGCCATCTTCAAAAGACTCAAGTTGATCATTTTCATCGTCTGATGTTGAAGAGAAATTTTCGTTTTTATTACTTTTGGATCCAGCTTTGAAGTTTTGTTTCCACAGATTTGTCTGTGGCTCCCGTGGATTGACGAAACCTATGAAATCTTCTCTGATCACATCTTTAGAAACATATCTTAAAGAAATTGACATCTGAGTTTTGTGGCTGATGTCAGTTGTCTCATCCAACCCAATACTTTAGAATTTGTTTTCTTCGATTCCATTTACTATCTAAGAAATAATTTCTTCGCCATAGCATTCGATCAACTCATTTTGAACAGTTTTACTTAAAAATGTGCGTCTTTTATTACCAGAGCTATACTGTTCTTCTAATTCAATTTCCCCACATTCTTCGGCGCGAAATTTCATAAACTCTTTAAAGTTGCCTTTATTTGATAGTCCGGGATCGTTATAAAAAAACAGATCCATCATCTGGATGTCCTCTAAAAGGTATGTTCTGCCTTCCAAGAAATATGACGTTTTTCAAAGGAAATGACAACAGTTTTCTGTTTTCTTTCATTCTCTTTAGTCGGTAGGTGTCAACTTCATTTTTCAACCGATTTATTTGGATTTTGGTAAGAAACCAAAAAGTCGTTAGCACGTCCTAAAGCTTGCTGATGATATACTGCTCTACTGTGATTCTCCAGGGCACCATCTTTACCTAATAATTTAGTAAATTTTATCAGAGGTACAGTCACTATTGTGTTTAACTTCATTCCCACATGATACCCACCCTTAAGAGTAGGCGCAAAGAAAGGACACACACTGCAAAATAGACCTTCTTTGGATGGAGACAAAACTCCCCATGCTTTATATTTATCTAAGTGCTCTTTTTCCTGAAACCTTCTTTCAGTCTTTCCACGCTTATTATGAGTAGAATGTGGGTAACTGTATTCAGCAGAAGGTTCCCAGTGGTTTTATAGTATGGTGGCAAGCACACTATCAGATGGTTTAGTCCCAATATGTAGACCCATGTCGTTTTCGTAATGTATCCCTGAAACGGGAGTATTATCTGCAGGTAATGAAGTTGAAGCGCAGCTCATCTGATCACCTGGATCATTCGAAGTGACATTGGCGGTGCTGAGTCTTCAATCTCATTATGCTCATCTGCTGTGGAACCTGAAAAGAATACATTGCACCAAAGTCATAAATGATATGTGTTTAACCCTCCTGCTTCACAAACTTACATGCCATACCACAGTTAGTACGCACAAGCAGCTGTTGACATAAATGAATGCTTGGCTGCTCACTCTACTAATAGACTTTTGACCTAAATGCGCATCAAAGGCTTAATACCATCTACATCTACATCGTACTCTGCGAGTCACCGTGTGGTGTGTGGCATACGTTAAGGTTTCTTTCTATTCCATTCCCGGACGGAAAGAATGACTGTTTAAACCCATCTGTGCGAGCACTTATTCTCTTACTCACCTAATTTCGTCTTCGCGAGATAGATACGTAGGGGGAAGGAGAATCTACATGGCTTCTGCCAAGATTTTCCGTCTGGAATTTTTCAAGATGGTTCTGGCGTTATAAACGTCTTTCTTCGGGTGTTTGCCAATTCTGACTTCTCAACATGTCACTAACGCTCTCTCGCCAGTCAAACAAGCCTGTTACCATTCGTGCTGGTCTTCCTTGTGTTTGCTATATGTCTCCAGTTAGTCCAGCCTGACAGGGGCCCCTCACATTTACTCCATATTACTGGACGAAATGCCTGTGGGTCCGTTCTACTTCGCATTGTGTATATCGGTGTGACTCGTGCCCTTTTCCATTCACTGGGGATAACTCATTGTTCGAGAGACACGCGGTAAATTATGGTCAAGAAAGAAGCTAATTCGGTCGCAAATTCCGTGACAGGAATTCCGTCGGGCCCTGGAGCTTTGGTGTGTTTTAGAGATTTAAGCTGTTTTTCGACATTTTTAAGCCAGATCTTTCTGAGAACCTTAATTCTGTGCTGCGTAATTTTATATAGAACCTAAGGTTCAAGCAGCGTACAGCAAAAGAGTACACTGGCTGACTGGCGTCAAATTTTTGGCCGGCTTGATTGACTATAACCGACATTGCTTCTTCAGTTTGTTACCTAAAGTAGCAAAATAAATGCTAAACCACAGCCAGAGTATTTATCTATTAATTAAAAAGATTCCCATCAGTGGAATAAGTGGTTCCAAATTTGTGATAATTTTTTTAGAGATTGTAATGATGGAATAAAGCTTCGTGTCAGATATCACATCTGATACAGAGCTTCACGCCATAATTTAGTAGATGTGGAAGTCCTCAAAGACCCTTCTGTTTGTGAATTTCTAGTTAGTTGACTGAAATAAGGGTACTTATTTAGAAAATTGCAATGAAGCACATCTAAGCTGTGGTAATAACTGCTGTCTTGTAGCGGAACCATTTGACGGATTCGAAGGTGTATTTACCATTTTAAAAATATATACATGCTGCATATAAAAAAGATACACTTGCGTTTATTTGTATTTGACACTGATATTTCAGGTTCTCCTGCATCAAAGTATCTTACCTGTTAGTAGTCGAACATTTCTTTTTTAGATCACGATGCACAGGAAATGAGCATGTTTTCGAAAAAACTAAATTATCACATTTATGTGATAGATTGTAATTAGGTCTAAAGGTCACACATTGGATGATTTCGCATGGAAGATGAGATTTAAATGTGTCCTGATAGGTAAATTGCCATGATACTGACAAAATGATGAAGCAAGAATCCAGTTCCGTTTCTTTTTAAATTTGCTACCATGAGTTGTTTGTTTTCGTTTGTTAACTGTACAGTTTTATTTTGTAGATTAATCTAACAATCGTAGTGTATCGTATTTATATCTATCAAAATAAAAAATAAATTAATAATAAATAATATAATATTATTTCGATGTACGACACATAGTTCAGGAGACATGACGTCATAAACATTGAGCTGCGTGAAAACGAAACTACAGAGTGAAATTCGTTAGAGACAGAGGTGAACTATGAGCACAAATATGTGTGAAATTTGCTAAATATGTATAATGTATGTGACATGTATGTACTGTACAAGGGCAAAGCCACGGGTGTGTGGATCACTGTCGGTACACATACAACTTACTATCTGAAAAGGAATACTGTGGTAGTGAGAACCAGCAACTTCCTATTGTCGAGAGGTGTTAACGTGGCGAGAGGGGGAGGAGGAAATTGACAGAAAAAGGGAAGAGAAGGAGATGGACAGAGAGAGGGTGGAGGAGGAGATGAACGAAGCGTGGGGAGAGAAGGGGATAAACGGGGAAAGGGTGGAGAAGGAAAGGGACAGATAGATGGTGGATTAGGGAAGGGACAGAGAGATGGTGGAGGCGAAGATGGACAGAGAGAGGATGGAGGAGGAGATGGACAGAGAGATGGCGTGAAGAAAATCGGCGGCGAGAGGGGGGAGGAGAAAATCGACAGAGAGAGGGAGGGAGGAGATGAACCTAGAGGAGGTGAGGAGGAGATGGAGGGGAGATGGATAATGACTTAGAAGCCTGAGGAGGAGATGGACAAAGCGAGAAGGAGCAGATGTCTAGAGGGGGAGCAGGAGATGGGTAGAGAGAGGACGAGGAGTGGACAGAGAGAGGGAGGAGGAGAAGATAGGTTAATACGATATTGGAATAAATACACCCCCGAGCAACGCCGGGTATTAATGAAGGAAGTATGTTTCTTGAAGGCGCCTGCGTTCATTGTAAAAAAAAATTGTGAATAAAGCCATCTAGATCGCTTAATATATTACATCTATCGACATCTACAAAACTACTCTGCAGTTTACACTTAATAGCCTGGCAGAGGGTTAATGGAACCACGTTCACAGTGTTTCTCTACGGTTCCACTCTCGAACAGCCCTCGGGGAAAACGAATACTAAAGTCTTTCCGTGCGAGTTCTGATTTCACTTATTTTATTACGATGATCAATTCCCCCTATGTATGTGGGCATCGAAGAAAGTGTTTTCGCATTCGTAGGAGAAAGATAGTCATAGAAATTTCGTGAAAATATCTCGCTGCGACGAAAAGCGCCTTTGTTTGAATGACTGCCACCTCGACTAGCGTGTTATATCTGTGACACTCTCTCCCTTATTTCGCGATATTGCCTAACGAACTGTCCTTCTTTGGATATTTTCGATGTCCTCCGTCAATCTTATCTAAAAGGATGCCACACCACACAGTAATACTCTAGCAGAGGGCGGACAAGCGTTGTATAATTAGTAGTCTCTTTAGCTGATTTATTGAATCTCTTAAGTGTTCTGCTAATAAAACGCAGTCTTTGGTTATCTACGTGATCGTTCCAATTTAAATTGTTCTTGATTGTTATACCTAGGTATTTAGCTGAATTGACAGCCTTCAGATTTTATGATTTATAGTGTAACTGAAATTTAGCTGATATTTTTTTTGTACTCATTTGGATGACGTAATTCTCTTCATTATTTGGGATCAATTGTCACTTTTCGCACTATGCAGATATCTCGTCTAAATCACTTTTGCAATTGGCTTTGATCCTCTGGTGACTTTACTAGACGGTAAATGACAGAATAATCTGCAAACAATCTAAAAGGGCTGCTCACATTGTCTCCTAAATAGTTTATATATATTTGGAACAGCCGAGAACCTATAACACTTCCTTGGCGAACACCAGATATCACTTCTGTTTTACTCATTGACTCTCTGTCAGTCAGTACAAAGTGTGACCTTTCTGCCAAAAAATCACGAATACAGTCGCATATCTAAGATAATACTCCATAGGTACGCAATCTGATTAGAAGCCGCTTGCGAGGAATTGTGCCAAAAGCTTTCTGGAAATCTAAAAATATGGAATCAATTTGACATCACCGGTCGATAGCATTCATTACTTCATGAGTATAAAGAGCTAGTTGTGTTTCACAAGAACGATACTTTCTGAATCCGTGCTGACTACGTGTAAATAAATCGTTTTCTTCGAGGTACTTCATAATGTTCGAATACAGTATATGTTCCAAAACCCTACTGCAAATCGACGTTAGTGATATGGGCCTGTAATTTAACGGATTACTCCTACTTCCCTTTTTGGGTATTGGTATGACTTGAGCAATTTTCAAGTCTTTAGGTACGGATCTTTCTGTGAGCGAGCAGTTGTATATAATTGCTAAATATGGCGCTCTTGTATCAGCATTCTCTGAGAGGAACCTGACTGGTATACAGTCTGGACCGGAAGCCTTGCTTTTAATAAGTGATTTAAGCTGCTTTGCGACACCGAGGATACCTATTTCCATGTTTCTCATCTTGGCAGTTGTTCTTGATTGGAATTCAGAAATATTTACTTCGTCTTGCTTGATGAAGGAGTTTCGGAAAACCGTGTTTAATAACTCTGTTTTGGTGGCACTGTCATCAGTAACTTCACCGTTGTTATCACGCAGTGAAGGTATTGATTGCGTCTTGCCACTGGTGTGCTTTATGTATGACCAGAATCTCTTTGGGTTTTCTCCTGTCGATAGCACACATTACTTCATGAGCATAAAGGGATAGTTGTGTTCGCCAAGAACGATGTTTAGTCATAACATTGTTTCAGCCAATACCATCATCAGATCAAAACTTAACATGTGAAGCAACTTCCAGTGCCAGAATCAATGAATCCATTGTCTAAGAGGGACATTGATTTACATGTTCTAACTACTGATCTGGTGGTAGTATCCGCAACGGCGTCATAAATATAGAAATATGTTAAGCGGCTTTACTCAAAAGATAATAATAATAAGAATAATAATAAGTAGAAATATGAACTTCAGTGGTTACTAGGGTGCTGGTCACTTATAAAAATAGCAACTAATAAATGAAATAAATGTCATGCGAATTGTTCTTCTGAAGATTTAATAATCATTGTCTTGTATCCGAAAGAAACCTGGCGACGAAGTAAAGTGACACCCTCACATACTAGACTTGCTTACAGCATGGATCTCACTTTAATGAAATTGAGGCTGCAACGGCAGGTGTAACAAGCAAAAACTGAAAAAAAATAATGCGTGGTTCATATGTACTAGTTACTTCTGCAACAGGAATAAGTTCTGTCGGTCCCTCCAGCGCAAGTCGAGGCGTTGCGCCCATATAGCATCCTTCCACGTCCTAACGTTTCCAGGATTCCAAGTAGCTAGCAGCGAAGGAAGACTGGTAGTTTTCCATCAGACTGACACTTCAGTTCAAAAATATAAAAGTTAAAGCAATCATTGAGTCAGCGTGCATTTTTTACGCTCCTGGAGTGACTCAAAAATGTATCAATTGCTTAGAAGTCTTCAACAATTGGGAGATCTTGTGTAATTTATGTTTAGAGATATATAGCGCACAGGCGTAGTGTAAAGTACTGGTAGATGTCTGGGAATCTGGTTGTACTACAGCAACAATGGATGTACTATTTCTTAAAAGTGGAAGTAGGTAAGCGATGGCAAGTAGCATCGCGCTAGCTGTATTAGTGCACGTATGGAAAAGATATTAACGATAATAATAATCTGCGTAAGCATGAATACAGCCTGTGTTTCAAGTATAGATAAACAAGACAATGAAGAAATGAAATATAAAATTTAAACAAATTTTTGATTTGTTAGTGTCATAGGTTCAGAAATAGGTAAATGTACTTTATTTTCTGTACAAGTCTTCAACAGTCGCGTAAGTGACAAGACTAATCTGGTAAATGTATGTCTAGAGTATTTTAGTGATATCAGCTAAAAATCTACTTTTACCCATTAATAGCCCCTCCTGCCGGAGGTTCGAATCCTCCCTCGGACATGGGTATGTGTGTTGTTATTAGCAAAAGTTAGTTTAAGTTACTTTAAGTAGTGTGCAAGTCTAGGGATCAATGACCTAAGCAGTTTGGTCCCTTAGGTATTCACACACATTTGAACATTTACCCATTAATAATGCCTCATTTTCTATACTGATTTGTTATGTTTTATTTCAGAATGCTCCCGCTGAGGAAGTCCGGCCTGAAGCATTAAATGAGGGTCTGATGACTGGAAGAAGTGCTTTAAATAAGTCAGACATTTGATTTCTCAAAGTCAGCTGTTAGTACAATAGACAAAATCGCAGCGCTGCATTCAGCATCGGAGTCACCCACCAATGAACATGTCAGAAATCACTCAACGTCACAACGGCTGATATCGTTAGCCAGGCCCACTGCAAGAAGACAGATTGGTCCACCCTAGTGGCGTGACACAAGCAGGCTGATCCGCAAACGAAAGAAGCTGTGCCCTCATACCCAGAGTGTTTCCAAAAATTTGACCGACAATACTGTCCATTCTTCACTTCAGCGAGTTACTCTTGGTACAAACGAGTCCTCTAATTACGTGTCTGTAAGAGAAAACGGTGCAGCACAAAACAGACACGGTTCTCGCCTCCGTGGAGATAATCTCATAAGCAACACATTACCTCGGTCCGATAGTCCTCGCATGCTATCTCTAACATGCGGCATTAATCAACAGGAAGTGGTACTCAAGGCAGATACGGGAGTGGCAGCTACATTAATCAGCGCAGATACGCACCATAAACATGGCTGACCATCGGTGGCACAAGAAAAACAGCATTCTTTTAGCAAACAAAAACTTCCAAGAAAAGGACTGTTTGTATCCGTAGATACGTAGAATACACTATGTCAAAATATCGAGATTTTAGAAGTGACGACTTGTAGCGACAAACACGACCGGCCTCGACGTTTTCACAATACATGGCTTTAGTACCCAAGGCTCGTAAACCTTCTGTCACTGGATATTCATATAAAACACTGAAAGCATGTGTGCAAGTACAAATTATAAATAACTTTGCGACCTGAAAGCATGCATATCACTACAGGACAGGCACATCAGATAAAATCTGTATGGGTGTAGAAAAGTAAAACATGCTTCCTACTAGTATTTGCAAAGTCACCTTCTAAGCAGACATAGACAATTTAACTTTGCCTGTGATGGTGTACACTGTGGAATGTGGTTTTCAGTTTGGGTAAAACATCTGACATGAGGTTCGAAACAGCTGAATATGGGCAGCTAATAATGTATTAGGAACTGTTGGAAATTGAATTAGTGTGACTGACAATAATTATAGGTTCACAGGCGGCTCCAAAATACGATATAGTAGATACTTCCCCATGATTATGTCAGGGGCGATGCTCTGTCACTGTAAAGAAACTCCTAAAGAATCAGAGACTACCAGGTAATAGGTATAAAACAAGGGATATGGCTATAGACAGGGAGATGCTGAATGAAACGCGTCTGGCTGCCTAAAGGGGAATACGTGATACCTTCAGTGACTACCGACGCAGAATATTGTTGAAAGATCTTTCAGAGAGCCTGAAGAAATTCTGGTTGCACGTAAAGATTGTCACTCACGGAAGACACAGGAATTGAAATTGAGATTAGCAAAGCAAAAGTTGAAACGCTTAATTCCATTTCAAAACACGAGGTGCATTCAAGTTCTAAGGCCTCCGATTTTTTTTTTCTAATTAACTACTCACCCGAAATCGATGAAACTGGCGTTACTTCTCGACGTAATCTTCCAGCAGACGTACACATTTTTCACAACGCTGACGCCATGATTCCATGGCAGCGGCGAAGGCTTCTTTAGGAGTCTGTTTTGACCACTGGAAAATCGCTGAGGCAATAGCAGCACAGCTGGTGAATGTGCGGCCACGGAGAGCGTCTTTCATTGTTGGAAAAAGCCAAAAGTCACTAGGAGCCAGGTCAGGTGAGTAGCCCGCATCTCGTGGTCGTGCGGTAGCGTTCTCGCTTCCCACGCCCGGGTTCCCGGGTTCGATTCCCGGCGGGGTCAGGGATTTTCTCTGCCTCGTGATGGCTGGGTGTTGTGTGCTGTCCTTAGGTTAGTTAGGTTTAAGTAGTTCTAGGGGACTTATGACCACAGCAGTTGAGTCCCATAGTGCTCAGAGCCATTTGAACCATTTTTGAATCAGGTGAGTAGGGAGCATGAGGAATCACTTCAAAGTTGTTATCACGAAGAAACTGTTGCGTAACGTTAGCTCGATGTGCGGGTGCGTTGTCTCGGTGAAACAGCACACGCGCAGCCCTTCCCGGACGGTTTTGATGCACCTCGTATTCCTTTACAAAGGAAAACCAAAATGTATTGCCCCAATTTATCTTGTACCACTGAAAACATGAGTGAAATAGGAAGGAATTTGTTCTTCAAAACATTTTCGTAGGATGCACCTGTTACCGTAGTGCCCTTTGGAACGCAATGGGTAAGGATTACGCCCTCGCTGTCCCAGAACATGGACACCATCATATTTTCAGCACTGGCGGTTACCCGAAATTTTTTTGGTGGCGGTGAACCTGTGTGCTTCCATTGAGCTGACTGGCGCTTTGTTTCTGGATTGAAAAATGGCATCCACGTCTCATCCATTGTCACAACCGACGAAAAGAAAGTCCCATTCATGATGTTGTTGTGTGTCAACATTGCTTGGCAACTTGCCACACGGGCAGCCATGTGGTCGTCCGTCAGCATTCGTGGCACCCACCTGGATGACACTTTTCGCATTTTCAGGTCGTCATGCAGGATTGTGTGCACAGAACCCACGGAAATGCCAACTCTGGAGGCGATCTGTTCAACAGTCATTCGGCGATCCCCCAAAACAATTCTCTCCACTTTCTCGATCATGTCGTCAGACCAGCTTGTGTGAGCCCGAGGTTGTTTCGGTTTGTTGTCACACGATGTTCTGCCTTCATTAAACTGTCACACCCACGAACGCACTTTCGACACATCCATAACTCCATCACCACATGTCTCCTTCAACTGTCGATGAATTTAAATTGATTTCACACCACGCAAATTCAGACAACGAATGATCGCACGCTGTTCAAGTAAGGAAAACGTCGCCATTTTAAGTATTTAAAACAGTTATCATTCTCGCCGCTGGCAGTAAAATTCCATCTGCCATACGGTGCTGCCATCTCTGGGACATACTGATAATGAAGGCGGCCTCATTTTAAAACAATGCGCATGTTTCTATCTCTTTCCAGTCCAGAGAAAAAAAATCGGAGGCCTTAGAACTTGAATGCACCTCGTATTCCTTTACAAAGGAAAACCAAAATGTATTGCCCCAATTTATCTTGTACCACTGAAAACATGAGTGAAATAGATAACTGACATTGTTAAAACTGAGCAGAGCCCCAGGGCCACATGGAATCCCTATTAGATTCTATATTTAGTTTGCAGATGAGTTAGCCCTTCTGTTAATTATAATCTGTCGTAGAACCCTTGAATAAAAAGTCGTGCACAGTAAATGGAAGAAAGCACAGGACACACGGATCTACAAGTAGAGAAGCAGGAGTGATCCACAAAAATACTGTCCAGTATTCTTGATATGCCTTTGTTGCAGAAGTAAGAATATATTCCAAGCTCAAACATAATCAACCACCTCGAACAGGATAACCTCCTATGTGCCAACCAATACGAATTTAGAAAACATCGATCATATGAAACCCAACTCGCAAATTTTCTTACTGACATACTGAGTCATCGATCAAGGCAATCAAAAAGATAGAGTATTTCTCGATTTCTGACAAACACATGACTCAGTACCACACACACACACACACACACACACACACACACTCACTCACTCACACACGCACACACTTTTATTATCAAAAGTGTGATCGTATGGGGTATTAAGTGAAATTTGTGACTGGACTGAGGATACTTTGGTAGAGAAGATGTAGCAAATTATCTGAGATTCAGTCATCATCAGATCTAGAAGCAACTATGTGTGTGCTCCAGGGAAGTGTGTTGGGTCCCTTGCAAAGGTAGTTCTGGCACTCTCTTGATATCACATTTATATCTAAATTAATTAAACTGTGATAGATGATTGATTTATGACCTTCACCTAATGTTCTGCTAAATGGTTTGTGACTCCTTGGGGACACCTATCGCTCTGTTAATTGATTTATGATCCCCTTGGGATAATCAGTCCCTCTGGGGAATCCCCGACCCTCCCCCTCCTCCTCCCATACCCCTCTGCAAAATCCCCAACCCCCCCCCCCCCGCTCCTTTCACCGATACAAGCACGCTATTGATATCAAATTAGTTGAACTAATTAATTGAATCCATAAATTAATTAACCCCTCCCGCTATCGTGTAGTCCACCTACCTCGATAAGATTCTTGCCGGTGTCACTTCATTCAGTGTTAGCAGATACGTTCTAGGCAGTGTAAAACAGCGTTGATGAAACCACTTCCTAACACTTACCACACAGAGGCCGTGCAACTCTAGTTGAAAGACAGTTCCTGAAAGTTCATGATTAAAATAGCGCGCGTTCGGGATATTCAGTCTGCTTGCTGAAAAGCATTTAAAATTAGATTAACTCTGTTTTTTATTTATATTGAAACACATGAAATGGCTATCAAGTCCTTATTTAATATGGTGAAACGGTATCATTGAAAGTTCACTGTCTGTATAACAAGTATTCACTCGAAAAATCAGCCAGAATTTCAGCAAGTCCGATCCGACTAATTTTCTAGTTCTACCAGTCACAGACCCACAACTATTCGCGAGTTAAACATTCAGTCGTTTCAGTGGTCTTCTTGGTAAAAAGTGCTCGCCAAAATATTCCATACACAGCATGAAACACGCCACGCGGAGTTGTTACTACGACCAGAAAGCTCACACACTCATATCTCTTAAACTATTTAACTTAGAAACACTAAACTAGGCCTAAGCACAATGAGAAACTCAGACAGGAGAGTACTGCAAATGTTAGAATAAGGAAAGGTTCTCATAAAAGTATAATTAAAAATAATGTAAGTATATTTCATCAAAATATTGGGAGTTTAAAGAATAAAATAGATGAGCTTCTGGTTTGTTTAGAAGATTTAGAAGCTGAGGATGAAATAGATATACTATGCCTGTCTGAGCATCACATTGTTACTGATATGGAAAAGGTAAATGTAAGTGGATATAAGCTCTCTGCACATGTAATGAGAGAAAATATGGAGAAAGGAGGAGTTGCCATATATATCAAAAGTTATCATTGTGCAAAAAGTATAGAAACAAAAAAGTTTTGTGTAGAGAAACATATAGAAGCATGTGCCTGTGAGCTTAAATTAAAGAAAGGCACATTTATAATTGTAACTGTATATAGGTCCCCATCAGGAAATTTTCATCTATTTCTGAAAAATTTGGACTCCTTGTTGTGCTATCTGTCAGACAGGGGG
The DNA here is from genome assembly GCF_023898315.1 of Schistocerca nitens. NCBI lineage: Eukaryota > Metazoa > Arthropoda > Insecta > Orthoptera > Acrididae > Schistocerca > Schistocerca nitens. Next base: position 614,126,980 of record NC_064616.1, on the reverse strand, counting down.
AAGCATATTATTATTTGTGGGGACTTCAATGTAGATTCTCTGAAAGAGGGTAATAGGAAAAATGACCTTGAAGTATTACTCGGTTCTTTCAATTTGACACCCTTTATTGATTTTCCTACTCGGGTGGTAAAGGATAGCAGCTCACTGATAGATAACTTCTTTATAGACCAAGATAAGTTTAACCAGATAAATGCTCAGCCTGTTGAGAATGGTCTTTCTGATCATGGTGCACAGCTAGTTACAATATATGACATAGCGCCATTCAGCAATACTAAACAGTCCTCCAAAGTAGTACGTTCAGTCAACGATTTAACAATTGCAAATTTCAGGGAAAGCCTACAGCAGTTGGACTGGGATGAGGTGTACCGGGAACCTGATGCCAATTTAAAATATAATTTATTTCATGACATTTTTGTAAATGCATTTGAAAACTGCTTCCCCAAGCAAATAGTTAAATATACTCGTAAGAAACCTTGTAACAAACCATGGCTTACTAAGGGTATAAAAATATCTTGTAACTGGAAAAGGGAAATGTGTATGACAGCAAGAAAGAGTAGTGACCCAGAAACTATCAAACATTATAAAATCTACTGTGTTACATTAAGAAAAGTTATTAAAAAATCCAGGAGTATGTGTATCATGTCTGAAATCAGCAACTCTGATAATAAAATTAAAACAATTTGGAATATTATTAAAAGAGAAACAGGTCAACCAAGAGCAGAGGAAGACAGTATTACCATAAAATTGATTGAAAACTTTACAAACAAAAAGTCAGAAGTTGAAAATATTTTTAATAATCATTTTCTAAATGTTGTGGATATAGTAGGATCCAGGTGTTCATTAGAAGATGCTAGGCTGTTAATGGAAGAGGCCATACCTATGCATTTTGATACAATTGAAATCTCACCCACTTCTCCCTCTGAAATTAGGAAAATAATAAACTTGCTTAAAAGCAAAAACTCACATGGAATTGATGGCATTTGCAGCAAAATACTAAAACCTTGTTCTCAACAGATAAGTAAGATTCTCAGCCACCTGTGTAATAGCTCTCTGGAACAGGGCATTTTCCCTGACAGACTGAAATATGCTATTGTTACACCTTTGCGTAAAAAGGGGGATAGATCTTGCGAGTTGCCGGGGCCAGCAGTGTATTTAACACTAAATTCTAGAATCTACATATGTAAATGATGCTCTAAGCCCCCCCTCCCCCCTATTCTAACTCCGACTTTTGCTGTTGCACAAGGATTAAAAATTATACGCGAACTGACTGTAATCAACCCTGCAAGTGGAGTAGAAAAGAGTTTGGCACCTGCAATAATTTAATTTGATAAATAAGTTAAATAAAGGAAGGGTTCATAAACGTAGTGAGAAATGATGGGTTGCTCTACCGATTAACAGAATGAAAGTTCTGTCCAAAATAACAATATGATTTATTAAGACTAAACACAAAATAATAAACAAAAACACATGAATTCTAATTTATAATACATCAAATTGGCTCAAATTGGATACACATACAAACACTGTAAAGGTGAAGTTGTCCCTAATCTAGATCGTGAGGTTTAAGACGAAGTGGTATGTGGAGCCAATTCCTTGCCACTCAAATCTCAAGAGAGACACACAGCTAACCCAACAGTAATTGCTGCTACTCAAGACAGAACAAAGTTAGAAAAAGACGAACAGGCGCGCTCTGCTGAGCTCTGATTATCACCTAGGAAAATCCCTATCTGCCGGTGCTGCGGACATACATTACCAAACTGTCTTCTTAACTGCCTGAAACACGATCTGGCGTACCGGAGGCGAAGGCTGGTTGCTTCGACGTCCTCGACCGAAAGGGGAGAGCCGACTACTTAGAGCACCCGTACAGGCCGAACACACAACCTTCCCGCCCCCACGACAGTGGCCGTGGTTAAACGTTCCAATCAGCAACTCGAAAACCGGCGGAAATTCCACTCCATTGCCGGAGCACTACCATTCCACCAATGGAGATTCTTGGCGCCAATTTCTGTGCTGATTTTGCTACGTCACGGAGCTATGCCCTGAACAAGCCAATCACAGTTACTATTTTGCAGAAAGCGCGGGAATTTTCCCGCCACAACTGCCTGGGTACACAAGTCATTCCCACGCCTCGCTGGTAGCCCGCCAGAAAGTGTTTTCACTAAGATTCTGCGAACTAACGGAACCTCTAGCGCAGCCGCTACTTCAAACCCCTCCGGGCGTGTCTTTTGACAATGTCGGCGTCTGCAAAGCATTCACTCGACTTCCTCGCACCCGTCGGCTTAACCCTCTCCAGTTCAACAGAGCCCGCCTGTCACCGGACCACCCGGGTGACGAGAGACGCTGCGTGGGAAGTCCGCATGTGGAGGAATAGCAACTTTCCACCGCATGCAATTAGAGAGGAGAATCGTAAGATAGAAATATGAGAGGGGGCTCATGCCACCTCTCAATCTGATGTCAACAATTACCGTCCAATCTCCCTTCTAACAGCTTTACCCAAAATTTTTGAGAAAGTAATGTATTCAAGAGTAGCTTCACATATCTGTAAAAATGAAGTACTAACAAAATGTCAGTTTGGTTTCCAGAAAGGTTTTTCAACAGAAAATGCCATATATGCTTTCACCAATCAAATTTTGAATGATCTGAATAACCGAACACCACCCATTGGGATTCTTTGTGATCTCTCAAAGGCTTTTGATTGTGTAAATCATGAAATTCTGCTAGACAAGCTCAAGTATTGTGGCATGAGTGGGATAGTGCACAAATGGTTTAATTCGTACCTAACTGGAAGAGTCCAGAAAGTTGAAATATGTAGTTCTCATAACATGCAAAGATCAGCGCATTCCTCAAACTGGGGAACTATCAAGAATGGGGTTCCACAAGGGTCAGTCTTGGGTCCTTTGTTGTTCTTAATATACACTCCTGGAAATTGAAATAAGAACACCGTGAATTCATTGTCCCAGGAAGGGGAAACTTTATTGACACATTCCTGGGGTCAGATACATCACATGATCACACTGACAGAACCACAGGCACATAGACACAGGCAACAGAGCATGCACAATGTCGGCACTAGTACAGTGTATATCCACCTTTCGCAGCAATGCAGGCTGCTATTCTCCCATGGAGACGATCGTAGAGATGCTGGATGTAGTCCTGTGGAACGGCTTGCCATGCCATTTCCACCTGGCGCCTCAGTTGGACCAGCGTTCGTGCTGGACGTGCAGACCGCGTGAGACGACGCTTCATCCAGTCCCAAACATGCTCAATGGGGGACATATCCGGAGATCTTGCTGGCCAGGGTAGTTGACTTACACCTTATAGAGCACGTTGGGTGGCACGGGATACATGCGGACGTGCATTGTCCTGTTGGAACAGCAAGTTCCCTTGCCGGTCTAGGAATGGTAGAACGATGGGTTCGATGACGGTTTGGATGTACCGTGCACTATTCAGTGTCCCCTCGACGATCACCAGTGGTGTACGGCCAGTGTAGGAGATCGCTCCCCACACCATGATGCCGGGTGTTGGCCCTGTGTGCCTCGGTCGTATGCAGTCCTGATTGTGGCGCTCACCTACACGGCGCCAAACACGCATACGACCATCATTGGCACCAAGGCAGAAGCGACTCTCATCGCTGAAGACGACACGTCTCCATTCGTCCCTCCATTCACGCCTGTCGCGACACCACTGGAGGCGGGCTGCACGATGTTGGGGCGTGAGCGGAAGACGGCCTAACGGTGTGCGGGACCGTAGCCCAGCTTCATGGAGACGGTTGCGAATGGTCCTCGCCGATACCCCAGGAGCAACAGTGTCCCTAATTTGCTGGGAAGTGGCGGTGCGGTCCCCTACGGCACTGCGTAGGATCCTACGGTCTTGGCGTGCATCCGTGCGTCGCTGCGGTCCGGTCCCAGGTCGACGGGCACGTGCACCTTCCGCCGACCACTGGCGACAACATCGATGTACTGTGGAGACCTCACGCCCCACGTGGTGAGCAATTCGGCGGTACGTCCACCCGGCCTCCCGCATGCCCACTATATGCCCTCGCTCAAAGTCCGTCAACTGCACATACGGTTCACGTCCACGCTGTCGCGGCATGCTACCAGTGTTAAAGACTGCGATGGAGCTCCGTATGCCACGGCAAACTGGCTGACACTGACGGCGGCGGTGCACAAATGCTGCGCAGCTAGCGCCATTCGACGGCCAACACCGCGGTTCCTGGTGTGTCCGCTGTGCCGTGCGTGTGATCATTGCTTGTACAGCCCTCTCGCAGTGTCCGGAGCAAGTATGGTTGGTCTGACACACCGGTGTCAATGTGTTCTTTTTTCCATTTCCAGGAGTGTATATTAATGACTTGCCATTCTATATTCATGAAGAGTCAAAGTTAGTTCTCTCTGCTGATGATACAAGTATAGTAATCACACCTGACAAACAAAAATTAACTGATGAAATTGTCAGTACTGTCTTTCAGAAAATTACTAAGTGGTTCCTTGTAAATGGACTCTTAGTGAATTTTGATAAGACACAGTACATACAGTTCCGTACAGTGAATGGTATGACGCCATTAATAAATATAGACCTTAATCAGAAGCATATAGCTAAGGTAGAATACTCCAAATTTTTAGGTGTGTCCATTGATGAGAGATTAAATTGGAAGAAACACATTGATGATCTGCTGAAACGTTTGAGTTCAGCTACTTACGCAATAAGGGTCATTGCAAATTTTGGTGATAAATGGCTTAGTAAATTAGCTTACTACGCCTATTTTCGCTCATTGCTTTCATATGGCATCATATTTTGGGGTAATTCATCACTGAGGAATAAAGTATTTATTGCACAAAAGCGTGTAATCAGAATAATAGCTGGAGTCCACCCAAGATCATCCTGCAGACATTTATTTAAGGATCTAGGGATATTCACAGTAGCTTCTCAGTATATATACTCTCTTATGAAATTTGTTATTACAACCAAACCCAATTCAAAAGTAATAGTAGTGTGCATAACTACAATACTAGGAGAAAGGATGATCTTCACTATTCAAGATTAAATCTAACTTTGGCACAGAAAGGGGTGAATTATACTGGCACTAAAGTCTTTGGTCACTTACCAAATAGTATCAAAAGTCTAACAGATAACCAACAAGTATTTAAGAAGAAATTGAAAGAATTTCTGAATGACAACTCCTTCTACTCCATAGCGGAATTTTTAGATATAAATTAAGAAAAAAAGACAAAAAAAACAAAAAATACTTAAAAATAAAAAATAAAAAATAAATAAAAAACACAAAAAATTAAAAGTTGTTATATTTGTGGTGTCACTGCCAGACACCACACTTGCTAGGTGGTAGCTTAAATCGGCCGCGGTCCATTAGTACATGTCGGACCCGCGTGTCGCCACTGTGTGATCGCAGACCGAGCGCCACCACACGGCAGGTCTCGAGAGACGTACGAGAACTCGCCCCAGTTGTACGACGACGTTGCTAGCGACTACACGGACGAAGCCTTTGCTCTCATTTGCCGAGAGACAGTTAGAATAGCCTTCAGCTAAGTTAATGGCTACGACTTAGCAAGGCGCCAATTGTCACAGTGCATGTATCTTACGAGTCTCATTTGTATAGTCAAGAGAGATGTACCAAAGGAAGCATTAAAAGTTAAGTATATTCCAAGGCTACGTATTTTCTTTATAGCTGTCATAACTTATCCTGTTCCAGACTTCACGCCAGTCGGCGTGTGTGTACGCGTGCCTTTCGGCTTCCTCCTCAGTGTGGCGTGACTAGCTTGTTACGCCACAACAATATTAACTTACGTATGTTGTTAAATTAACTTAATTATGTCATGTATTGGAAAATTTGACTCGTTCCACATCATTACGAAATATCGTATTCATGGTCCATGGAACTAGTATTAATCTAATCTAATCTAATCTAATCATTACAATGTTCGTAACTCCAGTCGCTTCACTCACGATACTTTCGAACCGAAATTAGCTCCTTATTTCCTCAACTTACAGACTATTTTTAAGGAGCGATCTAACATCGTGTTATCCATAGGCCGGCTAACAAGCGACTCCCTCGAGGTACTCTCCTCTCTGCCCACTTCTCTATTCGTGTGGGAACAGCTTAATTTTGATTTGCTGTTGATCTAAACGACCAATGAGAACGTTCCTTCCTGATGATTCTCACAGCAAATCTTGATTTATCCAATCACTAATTTGATAGTAATTAATGCCAGCAAAACTTCAATTTCTTATATTATCTATTCAAAATAAGCAAAGTGTGAAATATTCTGCAAATTGATAAATAAACTTACTCCGCCTCTAATTTCCATTCTGGCTGCTTTTATACAAAGCATGCTCACACAGACACACATCACCTGAATCGCGGTTGCAACATAACTTTCCCACGGTTCGTTTGTACAAGGTTTTACGAAAAATGAAATATTAAATTGTAAGGTATGACCAACATACACTCTCTCAATCATTCTCATGCTCTCACACAACAAAGTATAATCAAATAATAATTTTGACCCATTTTTGTATTACATAATGCAAATTGACTAAAGTTTTAAAAAGAAAATTCTAATTAATTTATGTTTATGCACTGACAACTTTGTAATGGCTTCAAATGATAATGAAAGTCAATCTGTAGTTGTTCCTAACTTGGTTTTAAAAAAACAAGCGTAGGTTTTAGGACTTTTATTTAATTCTCTTTATCTCCAGAACTATAATAAATAAAAATCTGAAATTTTTACAGCATCATTCCATTAATAACAAAAGGCTATGTATCAAATTTGAACAAAATCGGATAATAACTAAAGTGGGTTATTTAGATTCATAGGGGTTATGAATCTTCGTATCGACTGAATGTTACACTATGCAGTTCTCACTGCAGACAGCGTGCTGTGAGCAGAGCGAAAAAAATCATAGCTATCCTGCAGCCACCGTACTAGACGGCTGCGTGTCTTACTGCTACGAATGTTATCTCGTAATAACTTGCTGCCTTACATACCCCCTACGAACCTAAAATTACTTTTAAGTGCGTTTAAGGTTCATATAAAGGCAATGTTATTTCTGAATTCTTTAACTGAACCGACAAATTTAACTATGGAAATTTTAATGAAAATTGTTGCTACTTCCAATTTTTTCAAATGAACGAAATATCAAAAATACATTACAGCTTTTACGATGTTGCATCAGAGTTCAAAGGCTTGCACTTGATAGCGAATAATAAAAATGATTTACATTAGCAAATCCCCCCTGCGGGTTCGGGGGTAAGAATAGGCCCGCGGTATTCCTGCCTGTCGTAAGAGGCGACTAAAAGGAGTCTCAAGCGTTTCGGCCTTCTGTGATGGTCCCCTGTTGGGTTTGACCACCATCTTTCCAAATTCTTCCGCAGAGCGAGCCAATTGGGGAAGGGCGCCTTACATGGTGCATTTTGTCCATCGTGCATTAAGACCTCTAGCCAGATTTCTCGTCGTCGCATTTCCGTCCCACTCGTTCTCCATCTCTTGGGCGAGGATGTGTTCCTGGGTTCAATTTTCACTATGGACTGTGTAGTGTTGAGCTTTGCGGAGACGACGACCGTGGACTACATGTCACCTAACATCCAGCACGGTAGCCAGTCCGTTGTGGTGGGGCCGCCATGTACCCTGTTGGTTGTAGCCCCCTGACAACACAGGGATCGCTCTACTGATTCCTGCGCCGTTAACTCCCCATGTATGCCAAGGAGTAGATGCCTATCCTCCTGGGGTATCGGGACTCCCAGCAATGGCCATCCTGCCAGGTGGCCCTTGCTGAGGCTGGGTGGCGCCCATGGGGAGGGCCCTTGGTCGGACTAGGTGGCATCAGGGCGGATGACCCGCAATGAAGCGTGGTACATCATCTCTCGCTGGCGGCCAGCCGCCAGCAGTCTCTAAGTGTTCTCGGGCTCAATTTAATGCTCAGAAGTACGATCCGAAAACGTTCCCCTATCTGGCCACACTGTGGGAGGAGCGTAAGTCCCAGAATGGCAGTGACAGTTATTCGGCCCAGTTCCTAGTATGTACAGGATCTGATGGGGAGTCTTTTCTCTCCACAAAGCCTCAGTTCTTCGTAGAGCATTTAGAGGACAAGTTTGGGGAGGTGGAGGGCTTGTCCAAAATGCGCTCTGGGTCAGTCCTGATACAAACGGCATCCTCTGCCCAGTCACGCAGGTTACCTGCTTGTGACAAGTTGGGGGATATTAACGTTACCATCACGCCAAAGAAGAGTTTAAATATGATTCAGGGTATTATTTTCCATAGGGACCTTCTTCTGCAGTCTGATGACGAGCTGCGCGCCAACTTAGAGCGTAGAGGTGTTCATTTCGTCCGGCGGGTTCATCGGGGTCCAACAGACAATCAAGTTGCTACTGGTGCCTTCATCTTGGCCTTCGAGGGTGATACATTACTGGAGAAGGTCAAGGTGATGGTCTACTGTTGTGACGTCAAGCCCTATATCCCTCCCCCGATGCGGTGCTTTAAGTGCTGGAAGTTCGGCCATATGTCTTCCCGCTGTACTTCCAGCCTCACATGTCGAGATTGCGGACGCCCATCTCATCCCAATACTCCATGTGCCCCACCTCCCATCTGTGTTAACTGTGGAGAGCCTCACACACCTTGCTCGCCAGACTGCAGAATCTTCCAGAAAGAACGCAAAATCATGGAATATAAGACCCTGGACCGACTGACCTATACTGAGGCCAAAAGGAAATACGACCGATTACATCCTGTGAGACTGACATCTTCCTACGCCGCTGCTACAACACCTGTGCTAGCCCCATCAGTTTCGCGAATTCCGGCTGGATCGACGAGTAGTACAACTCCTCCTGCCCCCTTGCCAGTGGGGGGCTCTACCCACCGGGTTGCTCCTGCGCCACCTACCCCAGGAGCACCACCATACCACCCATCACTTCTAAGCCGGAGAAGTGTCCTACTTCTTCGGCTTCTCACGCTCGCAAGGGGTCCCTTGGGTCCCTCCCTTCCCAGGTTTCCACCAGCGGGCAGGCTGACGACCGACAGTGGCGTAAGTGCCCACAATCAGCTGGTCGTAGGGCATCGCGATCCTCCTCCGTCCCGGAGACTGAATCGGTGAAGCCCTCCCAGCCAGTGAAACACAAGGAGCAGCGTGAGAAATCTAAGAAGAAGAGCTCTAAGCCCAAGGAACTCGCGGTGGCACCCACCCCACCGCAACCCTCCCGCTCTGCGTCTGAGGACGAGGTGGAGATTCTGGCGTCCGCTGAGGACCTCGATGTCGCCGGTCCCTCAGACACCATGGATAGCACTAGCACAGGTGCTCAATCGGAGGCAGCAGGTGACCCAGCGGCGTAATCTGCCTTCCCAGTCCCGTCACGCCTTTCTCAGACATGGACAATACCATCCTCCAGTGGAACTGCAGCGGTTTCTTCCACCATCTAGCTGAGCTCCGACAACTTATCATTCTTCACCCTTTCTTCTGCATTGCTCTTCAGGAAACTTGGTTTCCAGCAATGCGAACCCCCGCCCTCCGTGGCTATCGGGGTTATTATAAGAACCAGGCAGCCTATGAAAGGGTGTCTGGTGGCGTCTGCATCTATGTCCTTAACTCTCTTCACAGCGAGTCTGTCCCTCTACAGACAGCTTTAGAGGCTGTCGCTGTTCGGGTGTGGACGCCACAGGCTGTTACCATCTGCAGTCTTTACCTTCCACCGGATGGTGATGCCACACAGCATGTCATGGCTGCGCTGATAGCCCAATTGCCACCACCTTTCTTGTTACTGGGCGACTTCAATGCCCATAACCCTCTGTGGGGTGGGTCAGTGGCAACAGGTCGAGGCGCCACCGTAGAGCATTTATTGGCTCAACTCGATCTTTCGATTTTAAATGATGGTGCCGTCACACACTTCAGTGTGGCGCATGGCATGTGCTCCGCCATTGACCTTTCGATCTGCAGTCTCTTACTGTCTGTCCAATGGAGTGTGCATGACGACCAGTGTGGTAGTGACCACGTTCCGATCTTTCTGTCACTGCCACGGCGTCACTCTTCTGGGCGCCCCAGCAGATGGGCTATGAATAAGGCTGACTGGGACTTGTTCTCCTCCATTGCCGCTATTGAGCCTCTCTCTAATGACGACATCGATGCGATGGTTCAGTCAGTCACCACCAGCATCGTTACTGCCGAAGAATCGGCCATTCCCCGTTCTTCTGGGTCCCCTCGGCGGAGGACTCTGCCTTGGTGGTCGCCTGAGATCGCTGAAGCGATTAAAAATCGCCGGCGGGCGCTCCAGCGTCACAAGCGACATCCGTCCATAGAACACCTCATCGCCTTCAAACGGCTGCGTGCGCGGGCCCGCCGCCTTATCCGCCAACGCAAGCAGGAGTGCTGGAAGCGGTATGTGTCCACCATTGGCCTCCATGTCTCTCCATCGCAGGTCTGGGCCAAGATTCGACGCCTCTATGGCTATCGACCCCCTGTCAGCGTCCCAGCGCCCTCACTGAATGGAGCAGTTTGTACTGACTCCGACTTCATTGCAAACAGCTTGGCAGAGCATTTTGCTCTGAATTCTGCTTCTGCGAATTACCCCCTGGCCTTCCGCTCCATTAAAGAGCGGATGAAACGTCGGAGCCTTTTGTTTCGCACCCACCATCCAGAATCGTACAATGTTCCATTCAGTGAGTGGGAATTTCGCAGTGCCCTAGCCGCTTGCCCTGATACCGCTCCTGGGCCAGATGGCATCCACTGTCAGATGCTGAAACGCCTTTCAGTGGACTGCCAGCGGCGGCTCCTTGACCTTTACAACCGTCTCTGGGTAGAGGGTGAGTTTCCGTCGCAATGGCGGGAAAGTATTGTTCTCCCCATTCTGAAACCTGGCAAGAACCCTTTGGAGGTGGACATCTACCGTCCCATTAGCCTCACCAACGTTCTTTGCAAGTTGCTTGAATGGATGGTGAGCCGGCGCTTGAATTGGGTACTGGAGTCTCGGGGCCTTCTGGCTCCGTCTCAGGGTGGGTTCCGTAAAGGCCTCTCCGCTGCTGAAAATCTGGTGAGGCTAGAGTCGGCCATCCGTACTGTCTTTGCCCGCCGTCAGCACCTGGTCGCTGTCTTCTTTGACATGCGGAAGGCGTACGATACGACATGGCATCATCACATCCTTTCTACGCTTCATGGATGGGGTCTTCGGGGCCCCCTGCCGATCTTTATCCAAAATTTTCTGGCGTATCGTACCTTCCGCGTGCAAGTCGCGGCCTCCCATAATTCCTACCAAGTCCAGGAAAACGGGGTACCACAGGGATCTGTCCTCAATGTCTGCCTGTTTTTAGTTGCAATAAATGGGCTCGCTGCAGCGGTGGGAAATTCTGTCTCCGCTTCCCTGTATGCTGACGACTCCTGCCTTTACTATAGCTCTATTGGCATTGCAGCTGCTGAACGTCAGCTACAGGGCACTATCCGTAAGGCACAGTCTTGGGCTGTAGCTCATGGGTTCCAGTTTTCGGCAGCCAAGACCTGCGTTATGCATTTCTGCCGGCGACGCACTGTTCACCCGGAGCCGCGGCTTTATCTTGACGGCGAACTTCTTGCTGTGGTAGAGTCCCATAGGTTTTTGGGTGTGGTTTTTGATGCCTGGTTGACTTGGCTACCTCATATTCGGCAGCTTAAAAAGAAGTGTTGGCGGCATCTTAATGCTCTGCGATGCTTGAGCCACACCAGCTGGGGCGCCGACCGATCTACCCTGTTACGGCTCTACCAGGCGTTAATCCAGTCCCGATAACACTAGCTTTAATCATCGCTGTGGATAAAATATTTCTTTCATTATATTATGCTCGCTTTGGGTAGCGTCTTTTTTTACATACTTTAGCAAGAAAACACTACCTCTCTGTAGCCGCACTGGTGTAGGACATTTTTCTTTCTCACACTTATACTTCGGTTGCTTCAAAGGCACTTCACTGTGATACATCGTCCAGTGATCTGTCCTAGACCTGGTTTCTTATAGTCTCGTATCAGGTTTTTCAAACTTTCGTACCTGCAAAATACAGTATGTCTAAGCCGCCATTCTCAATTTCTGCACCCTAACTTTACACATATACACGTATCATAATTTGATTTTTTTTTCAAATCTGAAGGGGAAACTTGCATAATTTTAGTGTACTCAAAATTTACTGTTTATTTTCACGAAACGCTTTTCAAAGAAAACTCAATATTCATTGAAATTCAACGTCTTTTATCAAATAGTCTTATACAGCACTAATTATTTTCAGTAAATATGAATTAACGCTTATTCAAAAATAACAACAGTACCCAAATTGGCGCAATTACTTTACTCTTTTTCAAAGGATCATTATCTGCATTTTATAGTGGTATAATTCCTAAGCAAGTTCCTGCTGAAAGCAGTACTTATTACGATGTAAGTAAACCAAAAAGAACTTTTTTTTTCAAAAATTTACAAACATTTTCTGTAACTATTCTTTTCAGAAGAAATATTTACCTTACAGTTACTATTAAATATCTCATGACTTTACATAAAACAAGCTATTATACACAGAGGATGCAAAATTACTGGAAATGTTGAAAATATTTTCGCCAACGTATGTGGCTCTCAAACATCAGATACATAATCTATTTGCGCCGGCCGCGGTGGTCTCGCGGTTCTAGGCGCGCAGTCCGGAACCGTGCGACTGCTACGGTCGCAGGTTCGAATCCTGCCTCGGGCATGGATGTGTGTGATGTCCTTAGGTTAGTTAGGTTTAAGTAGTTCTAAGTTCTAGGGGACTTATGACCACAGCAGTTGAGTCCCATAGTGCTCAGAGCCATTTGAACCATACATAATCTATTTACTTACTTCCACTAGGCACTTTCCTTATGCCTCTTACCACAAACATCTTCCAACATCATTTCTACATGTTCTGAAAATGGCTTTGAAATCACATATTAAAGAGTCCCATTACATTATTTTTTCAGTATACCTTTTTACATCACTTTCACTCCACATTCATTCGTGTTAGTCTTAAGTATTCATTTACAGCTAAAACTATCTTTCTTTTACCCTCTTATTTTATGACGGCATTTACTCTCTATGTACATTTCATATACATTATTTACTACGATAGGGAAGAAGGAAGGAAAATAGTAAAAAAGTTCCGAATGATGAAGAGTTTGGCTGACAATACGAAACGAAAAGGAAATTATATTGCCAACAACTCGGGATGCCTGGTATTCGTCATACACCTGACAACGCTATGAATGCGCGTCCCCTGAGGCCTGTTAACTACTACTGTCCCCATCATCCTTCTGTATGTACTTCTTCAATTCAATGATATTTCGCAATCCCAGCAGTTTGTGCGACTTGACATATTCTAAAAAAAATGGCTCTGAGCACCATGGGACTCAACTGCTGTGGTCATAAGTCCCCTAGAACTTAGAACTACCTAAACCTAACTAACCTAAGGACAGCACACAACACCCAGCCATCACGAGGCAGAGAACCCTGACCCCGCCGGGAATCGAACCCGGGAACCCGAGCGTGGGAAGCGAGAACGCTACCGCACGACCACGAGATGCGGGCGACATATTCTAATTTATATGCATTGGCATGAGGCTTGACCACAATTCTAAAGGGTCCCACATCCTCATCTGTAATTTTTTTGGTTTCTGCAGTAAGCGTTTTAGGTTTTTCCTTGGTTTTCACCAGCACTAAATTGCCTATTTGAAAACTTGTAGGACACACTCTCGCATCGTGTCTTCTTTTTCTTTCCAGAGCCTTTTTTCTAATATTTGCCCGTGATATACTCTTTTACAGTTAGATAACATTTGTAATCTCGAACTAGTCCTGGATGGTCAGAAATCTCTTCCTGATGCCTGCTCAAAATTTGTTTTAGCTCATCCTTTTGTGTTTCTGTCAAATCCGATAATCCCTGTAGTTTTTCGTTAATTCTTATTCGTATGTTTTCTACCTCATAAAGATCTACTTCCTTCCTTTCACCATACTCATTATACACCACAATATCCTCTTTCTTTCTGCAGTAACGTATTGGCATGTCACTTTGCTCGTCGGGTTCATATTGCCTTTTACCAATAAAATGAATAGCTACTGTTCATCCCTGCACCACAACGACCGCATCATTACGTCCAAAATCCACTTTTCCTTTGTACTTTTGTAAGAAATATGCTCCCACCAGCATTTCCAAGCTTAAGCCATTTATTAACAGAAAATTATGGTCCAACTGTACATCACCGAGCCTGACAGGTATTATAACTTCATGTTTAACTACCTTCTTACTTTTCCCCGTGGCTACAATATTATTTATGCCATCCACTAGCATTATAACCACATCCTTACTAGCAGGGAGAGCATTCAGCAAAACCCTGTGACACTTGACATAAATCGGAACCACTATCAAGTAAACAAGGAACCTTCTCATTAAAAACAGTAACTATTATAGGCTGTCCTGCAGTTTTCTCTCCGACTTCAGAATCAGGTTCGTCTAACAAATCTTGCACTACATCACGCTATTGAATCCTACACCTTCTGTGGAAATTACGCACATATTCACGGAATCTTCTTCCTCTTTAACTGTGGCAGCTTTAATTAGTCTGTCCAATACTAACAAATCAAAACACTTCTCCAACCACTCTCCTTCTTTAATAATAATATCGGACTCTGCAACCCTTCCTATCGTGTTGTCAGAATTATCAAAATAACCCCCTGCTTCATCCACTTCTGTTCCTTCTTCGTCACTATCAGACACTACTCCTTCTAATCTACGTAAAACTTCCTCTGCCCTTCTATATTCTTCCTCAGGTACCTCTAATACCGTTTCCCTTATTATAGTGCTAATTCCACACTTCACTGCAACCTCCTCATCTGGACAACAGTGCTCACTCAGACTAACATCCTGTCCTGAATCGTCATTTACTAATAGCTGTTCCTCATTAACGTGGTTCCTGCAATTACTTTTATGACCTTTTCTTTCGCAAAAATCTACTACACTTCCCTGAAAAACACATATTTTAACTGTGTCCCTCTCCTCTGCAACATCTGTTTCTACTATGCCAACCCCAAGATGTTTAGCTGGTGGCTGCCTTACAAAAGGTTTTGCTAACGGATTTAACCTATGCTGCCGCAGCCTGCAAAGGCTAGCACCATTACAGACTGCCATTAGTTTTGTCCCTCTCCTACGCAATCATTTTCATTGACATTTCTTTCGGTTGGCTGACTACGCCACCCCGCCCAGTCAGCGGACTGCTGCTGTCTATATTCAACGTTCCGTTCTGTCATTATGTCTCCTTCCAACAGGAGCTCCTCGCCCTCGGCACCTGCCTCTGTAATTACTGGATCTTTGCACTCCTATTCCATTTACAAATGCCTCGGTCCTGTTTTCCTTTTGCTTAACGGGAGGCCTATAATCCCTCCTAGCATTCTCCTCCTCCTTTAGGAATTTTTCTACCTTCTCAAGATAATGAATAAATTTATCAATGTCATCCCTAGGTGCCGAGATTATTTTATTACGCCAGTACAAAGGCAACTTACTCCCTTCCTCCATAATGATCTGTTCCGTCTCCACTTTAGAGTTCAAATATGACAAAGTTGTGACCCATTTTTGGACAGACCTCTTAATAGTATCTTTCTTCAGATTGTATTTTTCACCTGACTTGAATTTGCTAAAGAATTCCATCTGCTTTCCTTGGTCCCATTATCCATCAAAAAAAGCCTGTTTGAAATCCTCTATCTTGTCTTATTTATCTACTGCCCAGTTTCCCCACACTCTAGCTTCACCCATCAAATTTGACGCTATGAAGCCAATTTTTTGCTTATCATTCCATGATTTGGGCAAAACGTCCTCAAAATCGCCCCAGAATTCTTTACGATGTACATTTTTACTTGGATCAAATCGAAAAAACTGTCGCTGTGCCACATATGCAATTTCTGAGGATTCTACAACACCATTAGATATTACGTAGCCACTACTGTTAGTAACACTTTGTTCTACTCTTTTTAGTCTACCATCATGTTTACGCTGTTGTTCACCTACAACTGTACTAAACTGAGTTACGTTAATTGTTTTTGAATACATTGAGGGAGACAACAGTGATCAATGTGTCACAAATATTTACTATCAAAAACAGTCTTGATCACACTTTATTTATTACGGTGACCAGTTTCGACAACTACTGTGGTCATCTTCAGACCAATGAGTAAGAACCTCCTTCTGCTGGAGAATCACTATTCTCCAGCAGGAGGAGGTTCTTACTCGTTGGTATGAAGATGTTCAGCCGCCTTCTCCACCGGTTGTTCTAACCGCTAAATCTCCACTTCACTATTGCTGTCCTTTCTGAATCATCTTTCCCTTGACCACACGGTTGGCTGGTTCAAATGGTTCAAATGGCTCTGAGCACTACGCGACTTAACTTCTGAGGTCATCAGTCGCCTAGAACTTAGAACTAATTAAACCTAACTAACCTAAGGACATCACACACATCCATGCCCGAGGCAGGATTCGAACATGCGACCGTAGCGGTCGCTCGGCTCCAGACTGTAGCACCTAGAACCGCACAGCCACTCCGGCCGGCTGACCACACGGTTTCACTGTCTTTCTATTAAAGTTTATTTATGCGCGTGTGGGTCCTTCTTTTACCGGGTTAACAACACAGCTGCTTTTAAACTGCGCACTCACTTGAACTTCATGTTTCCTGGACGCTAAATGCACCAATTGAGGTGGGGCGACGATGTCCCATCACTTTGTGGTAGCAGATACGTGCTAGGCAGTGTAAAGCAGCGTTGATGAAACCACTACCTAATACCTACCACACAGAGGCCATGTAACTCTAGTTGAAAGTAAGTTCCTCAAATTTCGTGATTAAAAATCGTACGTTCTGGATATTCAGTCTACTTCCTGAAAAGCGTTTAAAATTAGATTAACTCTGTTTTTTATTTATATTCAAACACATGAAATGGCTATCAAGCCCTTATTTAATATGGAGAAACGATATCATTGAAAGTTCACTGTCTGTATAGCAAATATTCACTCGAGAAAGCAGCCAGAATTTTAGGAAGTCTGACCCGGCTAATTTCACGTTCTACCAGTCACAGACCCACAACTATTCGGGAGTTAAACATTCAGTCGTTTCAGTGGTCTTCTTCTTAAGAAGACAAACACACACACCCATGCCCGAGGGAGAACTCGAACCTCCACCAGGACCAGCCACACAGTCCATGACTGCAGCACCTTATACCACTCGGCTAATCACGCGTGGCCCTGTCTCCTTCAACCTGATTAAAAAAATAATGTGCATCAATATATTATTATTGACCTTATTTGAATTTTGTATCAAGAGATCCTTTCTCTCCAGCACAGAGTGAGTCTTTTTCCGCCAATTTCCAGATGAGAAGGGGAGGGGACGTGAAGGTGGGGAGCGGAGGGCTGGGGGTTTCCCAGAGGAGGATGGATTTATTAATTTATCGATTTAATTAATTAGTCAATTAGTCTGATATTAAAAGCGTGCTTCTATCGTTTAGGGGAAGGAGGAGGGGATGGGGATTTACCAGAGGGGTGTGGAGGAAGAGTGGGAGTGGTAGGGGTGGGGTTTTCTCATAAGGATGGTTTATCCACAGACGAGTGTAAATCAATTAACAGGACAACACATAGCCCCAGGGAGTCGTAAACCACTTACGAGAACAATAGGTTACGGTTATAATTGAATCAGTTGCCAACATTTATTTAATTTTGATATCAAAAGTGTGCCAGAACTCCCTTTGCCCTACTACTACTGCTCATGTTTTATAATAATGACCTTGCGGACAATATTAATAGTAATCTGTAACTTATCCATAACGAAGTACTGTCTGAAAGAAGCTGCACAGATTCTCTGCCACATCTTGAAAGGACTTCAAAGTTGTGCAAGGATTGACAACTTGCTTTAAGTGTTCAGAAATGTAAAACTGTGCACTTCACAAAAAGGAAAAACGTAGTATCCTATGACTATAATATCAGTGAGTCACTGCTGGAATCAGTCAGCTCATATGAACACTTTGTAGGAGCTCAGTCTTGGGTAAAGCAGGTAGCAGACTTCCGTTTATTGGTTCAAAAATGGCTCTGAGCACTATGGGACTTAACAGCTATGGTCATCAGTCCCCTAGAACTTAGAACTACTTAAACCTAACTAACCTAAGGACAGCACACAACACCCAGCCATCACGAGGCAGAGAAAATCCCTGACCCCGCCGGGAATCGAACCCGGGAACCCGGGCGTGGGAAGTGAGAACGCTACCTCACGACCACGAGATGCGGGCAACAGTTTATTGGTACACTACTAGATAAATGCAATCATTATATAAAGGAGATTGCTTACAAACAACTCGTACGACCTATTCTAGAATATTGGTCAAATGTGTGGGACCCATACCAAATAGGTCTAACAGGAGTTGCTGAATGTATGCAGACTAGCGCAATGCTATTAATCACAGGTTTTGATACGACACGCACGAGAGTACTGCAGCGGTGTTGAAAGAACTAACTGGCGGGCTCCTAAAGACAAACGTTAGCTATCCTGAGAAAACTTACAAGGTTTGAAGAGCCGGCTTTAAGTGGTGACTTTAGGAATATACAGCAAGCCCCTTCATATAACTCCCACATGACTCGTGACGACAAGATTAGATTAACTACACCACCCAAAGAGGCACTGAATCTGCCGTTCTTTCCGTGCCCCGTACTTTAATGGGGCAGGAAAAGCTATAACAACTGGTACAAATGGACGTACCTTTTGCCATGAACTTCAGAGTTGTTTAGAGAGTATGACTGTAGATACACATGCTAACTCTTCTGATGGAATCTTGTATACGTCCATTCGAAACTCAAGTGATTTGGAAGCCTTTCAATATGTTGTAAATCATTGAGGTGGAAGGCCTTCTGGATGGAATAATGTATGATTTATATTAGTCTTACTATTTCCTGCTGCCACTTGCTGTCTATGGTATAACTTTTAAGCAGCAGTCGATGTCGGAAGTATGCGCATATGATAAATTCCCAGCTGCAAATACATAAAGCAGCAACCCAATCTCCCTTTCCCCAAAAAACAATGCTGGGATTTTGGATAAAATGGGGTATTTACCTTAGCATGCTAGATAGGAGATATCTGTCTGTCTGGGTGAGTTTCGATGCCTTAAGAATGGTGTGATGTCATAACGTGAAAGAGACTGGACAGAAATATTTAGGTGGGTCCTGGCATTTCTGAATGAGAGTGGTGTATGTGGCGCACACGTGTAAGAGGTCATACATGCGAATGCAATAGATACGCAAAAGACTATGATCTAACTCTCGATTAATTTGTAAACTGAATTTGAATGTATTATTTAAATTGTTGTAGAGGAATGCTTCTTAGATATGAAGTCAGGTACATAGCGAAACTTCTGAATATATTTTTTTCCACTTGAAAAATATGCAGGTGTAATATTCAGTGAACATTTGACTACATCAAGCTGTTTCGGACGTGTATTAAGTCGTGCGACACTGCTTGACGACCACTTCTTCCAAGTGGTAAGGGAAACTTCATGAAAAGACGCACGGAGTAGTAATGGGACCCTTCCTTTCACCATTGGCAGCGCACATCTTCATGGAAACTTTTGCGAAATCAGCGTTTCATTACGCACCTTTACAACAGAAACGTTGACTTCCCTATATTGGTAATACTTTCGTTGTCTGGCCGCATGGAGAAACAGAAGTCAGCAGATTCCACTAGTATCATAATGCTCAAAACAGAAGTATGCATTTTACGGCGGCAGTATAAAAGAACGACTCGCTGCTTTCTGTGGACTTGGAAGTGTACATGTGCTGCATAGTGTACAGTACCAACAGATATTTGCACGCTGTGTCTCATCACTACACGCAGCAAAAGAATTCGCTATTGCATTCGTTGACGTAAAGAACTCGTCGAATCCGCGATGCAGACAATGTAAAGTTGGATTTGCTGAAGCTGTGAACCACCTTCATGTATAATCATAACAGCTAGTAGATCACTAAGAAAACCATGCCTGCCAAGGATAGGAGCGAAGAAAAAATTGGCTCTGAGCACTATGGGACTCAACTGCTGAGGTCATAAGTCCCCTAGAACTTAGAACTACTTAAACCTAACTAACCTAAGGACAACACACACATCCATGCCCGAGGCAGGATTCGAACCTGCGACCGTAGCGGTCGCGCGGTTCCAGACTGTAGCGCCAGAACCGCTCGGCCACCAGCGGCCGGCTAGGAGCGAAGGAAGCGAGGAAGTAAAACAACCATATAAGCTGGTAGCCGCCATCGCATGGTGAATCTACACCGAGTAGGCATTAAGCCTATCTATCGTAGAAGTAACAAATTAGAGAACTGCTGGGACGAACCAAAGACGCCGCAGCTACACGCTCGGAGATACACTGACAGAAAAAAAGGCGCGGCAAAGGAAGGAATTGTGTGTTGGTAAACGTGTTTCTATAACTGAAATATGATATCTCTTTAGATTTCGCGCCAGTCACGTAAGACTGAAGAAGCTAGTAGCGCCAGGCGCCGTTATCAACAACACACTGTGTTTGAACGAGGTCGTGTAATAGGACTACGAGAAACTGGATGTTTCTTCGGCAATATGGAGAAAGACTTGGCAGGAATGTAGCTACTGCACGTGAATGCTGGCAGTGGTGGTCACAAGAATGTACGGTCGCAAGAAGACCGTTCTCCGGACGGCCACGTGGCACTACCGGGAAGGAAGACCGTTATGTTCGGCGTATGGCTCTGGAACATTGTACTGCATCTGCAGCAGCAATTTGAGCAGCAGTTGGCATCGCAGTGACACAACGAACTGTTACAAATCGGTTACTTCAAGGACAGCTCGCAGCCAGCCAGACGCCCTGTCGCGTGCATTCCGCTGACATCAAACCACCGCCATTTGCGACCTCAGTGGTGTCAAGCTCATTCAAGGGCGGAGTGGAGGTCTGTTGCGTTTTCTGATGAAAGTCGGTTCTGTCTTGGAGCCAGTGATGGCAGTATGTTGGTTAGGAGGAGCCCAGTTGAGCACCTGCAACCAGCCCGTTTGCATACTAGACACACTGGACGTACACCTAGAGTTATGGGCTGGGATGCCATTTTGTATGACAGCAGGACCACTCTCGCGGTTATCCCACGCACCCTGACTGCAAATTTGTAAGTCCATTTGGCGAATAGACCTTTGTGCTGTCATTCATGAACAGCATTCCAGGAGATGTTTTCCAACACGATAACGCTCGCCGACATACCGCTGTTGTAGCCCAACATGCTTTACAGAGGGTCGACATCCTGTCTTGGCCTGCTCTATCACTAAATCTGTCCCCAATTGAGCACATATGGGACATCATCGGGTGACAGCTCCAGCGTCAGCCAAAAGCAGCGTTAAGCGTCCATGTATTGACCGACGGTGTGCAATATGCATGGAACTTCATCTCACAAAATGACATCCGGCACCCGTACAATACAATGCACGCACATTTGCATGCCTGCATCTAACATTCTGATGGTTACACGGGTTATTAATGTACAAGCATTTTACATTTGCAGTAGCTTATCTCGAGCTTATATTAACCTGTGATCTTGCAGTGTTAATCACTTAATTATGTTAGCTAGACAGATGTATTCCTCAAATTTCATTGCTGTACATTAATTATTTTTTATGTTGGCTGCCAATATGTCGACAGACTAGTCTCGCGAAGTTGTCTTATCACAAGCGGCTGCGAACCCTTCCTCTGAAGGGAAAATAGAAAACAGAACAACAACGAACACAGCGGCAGCAATATCAGGTCACTCCTGATTCGCCAGTGTCGGCCATTAAAATAAACATAAAGTTGATATCTTCTGGATGGCCACCAGAGTGTCGACAAATTCAAAGAAAGAAATCTCCACGAGGTCGTTAGGTTAAAACAGTACTACATTTAATCTACTGGCCAGTTTCGAGTTTTAGCTCGTTTTTTTCAACTGAAGAAATGGAAGGTTCCGTGGACTTTCAAGGTAAATACCCAATGCTGTAGAAGATTGTGATTAAGAACAAAATAATCGAATACGTGACACTTTTTAAACATCTGAGCTGTGAAGCGAGCTACCGGTTAGTTACAATTAAGGTTCAGCTACTCAGTGTTGGCTGTAATTATCTTATTGGAGCGAATCTTGGTAGATATGCTAATACGTTACTGCCTAATCAATTTATACCGAAAAAAATTAGATCCAATTTTGACCACCAGGTGCAAATCTAGCGCTGTACAGCATCTCGTCGACGTCTCTGGTGCTCATACTGAACAAATTGCGTAAACGGTGGTTAATAATAAAATCAACATTATGCCTTTCTCATTAGTTGTACCTGTTCTGACCACATCCCGTTCCTAATCCATTACATATGGAAACACTTATATGCGCCTTTCTTGCATTCACAGCCCCGGATTTGCACCTGGTGTCCAAACTAGCCTCTAATTTTTCTCCAGAGTAAATCGGTTTCACATTAACGCATTGGAATATCTACAAAGTTTCGCTTCCATACGATTAACTACAGGGCATACGGGACCTCTGTAATTACACTTTAATTATAGCCATTCGTTTTTTATGATATCGACAAAGAATCAACTGCGTAGTGTCATATAATTTCATCAGAGACCATAGATTATCGAAACAGCCGATCGTAACACCCAGCAACAAAATCTTTGACTCTAACCTAAACTTTATCAAGAGAATTCCAATTTTTCCTTATACATAATACATAACAACAACACAAAATTGCTGAGTGCTTGCTGATTATATAGATACCATACAATCCTTCTGAAGCTGATTTTAGCATTCCTGTAATAAATTAGTATTTCGGATGTTGAAACTTATTCAATTCATCAAAAATGGTTCAAATGGCTCTGAGGACTATGGGACTTAACTTCTAAAGGTCATCAGTCCCCTAGAACTTAGAACTACTTAAGCCTAATTAACCTAAGGACATCACACACATCCATGCCTGAGGCAGGATTCGAACCTGTGACCGTAGCGGTCGCGTAGTTCCAGACTGTAGCGCCTAGAACCGCTCGGCCACACGAGCCGGCTTCAATTCATCACCTCATATTTTTCTAGCATGTATTGAGGATCTATAACAACCAAAGGTCATAATGATGTCAGGAATTACATAGAGCGATAATGTTCGAGAAACATGTCAGAAACAAAAATATTATTGTTATTGTGCTGCCAAGGTGGTTTCCCGAGAGCTGTTTTCATTTCCCGCTCGCCTCGGCTGTTTACTTCCTTGATGTCAGGAAGTCACGAACCCGGAAGCCAGTAGCCGTCGTATCTGTTGAAATTAAAACACATCCTCAGAAATCACAATTGTTTCTCGGATTTTCTCCTGTAAACGCTACATTCATTGACTAGCAGACGTATTTTGTAATAGTGTGTATGCTGGGCACAGTTTTCCTTATGAACAACTTATGGTAAGAATTCACAAATCACACGCGCTATAATTACGGAGCAAGCTCAACAAAAAGACAATCTTCCGACGATCACAGTGGACCTACAATATAACGTAATGAACCAGGAAGGAGTGAAATCGTCAAATAATGTCACTACGCTAATAAATACAGACACTAGACAATATCTAGAAACGGTGGATCGGGCTCAGGTTAATGGACATAGACTTAAAAGTGTAGCTCAGTAAACTAAAGGACGAAATGATCACATACGTCGCCCTCCTATTAATAACAAGAATAAAACATGAAAAGGGACACCTACCCCGTCCCCGCACTCCAACCGAGACAGGGACAGATTAATAATGAATGCAAATAATCGGACCATAGACATTAAAGAATTATATGAACTACTAAACCAAGTCTCCAGAAAAGATTGGAACATCTGGATCCACACAGCTTGTGCATCTGCCTCGTACGAGCTAAGACGAACTGAATTGGCGCCCTGACTCTCATCTCCCAAATACTACATTCCAACGCACTTCCCACAATGACTTCAAAAGTCTGCAGCTTACTGGAGTGAGAATTTCCTTTGTAATAGCTGAACTCGGAGACACGGTAGAAGAAATGGGAGCCTAAATGTTCTATACGCATGAGTTATACTTGAAAAATGGCAACCTCGCGCAATCCCCTCATAGATTTCAGTTCGCAAATGTGAAAGAGATAATTATTGCACATATTAATATAGGCATAAAGAAAAACAAAATCTCTGAAATGTGAAGCGAACATTCGGCATCTACTGCATTTCGATACGAAAACGGCGAATGGATCTTCACAAGCATATTGGCCTACGCAGAATACTCTGCCACATAGAGTCATATATTTAAAAATTCAGGAAACCGGAAAACTTCGGTCACGCAATGTTTTGTTAATAACAGCGAACATAAATTTGAAAAGTGGAGTATGGTTTAGCAGACGATAGGGGCAGAAGGTTTTAGACGTAATTCAAGAATTTCACCTGCTACTGGCGTATCATCCGGAACAATCTGAGACACACCACAAGCACCGATGCGGCTACTAATATAGACATCACACTAACAAATAGAAAAGCTGTAAATAAAATTTCCTAGTGGACAATCCACTCTAGACTGACCAGAAATGATCCAATATAATTACATTCACAATTAATGACAGAAATAATACCGGTCAGAACATAATTACCACCGAAACTTTTAACTTTAACCAACTACGGGAAATAGTATCGGGAGATGGCCACGAAACCCCCATTCGTGTAACTGAGGGACGATATTGTGTCTCCATGTAGTGTTTCACGCCTTTTAAATTTCGGAAAAAATTGATATTAAATGCTGGTTTTGTAGGAATGTCTCCCGTATAGCCGCCTCCAGTAGGGTGAAGTTATCAAGAGTGGAACGATATCTTCAGAACCCAGGAGATTTCTAGATTCCAGAGTCCAAAAGAGGTGGGTATCGATCATCCGCTCTAACATCTTTTCCTACACAGCTGGGAAGAGCGACACTACGATAGGTGCTAGGGTTGTGTGGTTCTTCTCTCGTTTAAGAAGGGGTAAATTTATTGACTCGCTCCAGAGGTCATGATATTCCTCATCACTCCATATTTATTAAAACAGGCACGTGGGATTGCTTTAGATTCATGGTTAAAGTGCCGTACAATGCCACAATGTATAAAGTCTGGCCCGGGGGCCGTCTCGCGGGCTGCTGTTAATGCTGTGTCAAAATCCCACATGGGGAAGGGGAGTTCATAGGCCTCTTCATTGCTGGAGTCTAAATGAAGTCATCTTCTCTCCCGAGCCCGCCAGGTTGGCCATGCGGTCTAACGCACGGTTTTCCGGGCGGGAAGGAGCGCCTGGTCCCTGGCACGAATCAGCCCGGCGGATTTGTGTCGAGGTCCGGTGAACCGGCCAGTCTGTGGATGGTTTTTAGGCGGTTTTCCATCTGCCTCGGCGAATGCAGGCTGGTTCCCCTTATTCCGCCCAAGTTACACTATGTCGGCGATTGCCGCGCAAACAAATTCTCCACGTCTACATCTACATTTACATTCATACTCCGCAAGCCACCCAACGGTGTGTGGCGGAGGGCACTTTACGTGCCACTGTCATTACCTCCCTTTCCTGTTCCAGTCGCGTATGGTTCGCGGGAAGAACGACTGTCTGAAAGCCTCCGTGCGCGCTCTAATCTCTCTAATTTTACATTCGTGATCTCCTCGAGAGGTATAAGTAGGGGGAAGCAATATACTCGATACCTCATCCAGAAACGCATCCTCTCGAAACCTGGCGAGCAAGCTACACCGCGATGCAGAGCGCCTCTCTTGCAGAGTCTGCCACTTGAGTTTATTAAACATCTCCGTAACGCTATCACGGTTACCAAATAACCCTGTGACGAAACGCGCCGCTCTTCTTTGGATCTTCTCTATCTCCTCCGTCAACCCGATCTGGTACGGATCCCACACTGATGAGCAATACTCAAGTATAGGTCGAACGAGTGTTTTGTAAGCCGCCACCTTTGTTGCTGGACTACATTTTCTAAGCACTCTCCCAATGAATCTCAACCTGGTACCCGCCTTACCAACAATTAATTTTATATGATCATTCCACTTCAAATCGTTCCGCACGCATACTCCCAGATATTTTACAGAAGTAACTGCTACCAGTGTTTGTTCCGCTATCATATAATCATACAAGAAAGGATCCTTCTTTCTATGTATTCGCAATACATTACATTTGTCTATGTTAAGGGACAGTTGCCACTCCCTGCACCAAGTGCCTATCCGCTGCTATCCGTATGACAGCAGAAAAATAAATAATTACAAAATGTACGCGTACACCACCATTACTCTACCATGCAAACATAGGATTACATTCGTCTGGTGTGAGACGTTCCCCAGGGGGGGGGGGGGGGGGGTCCACCGGGGACCGAATCGCACAGTAACCCTGGGTTCGTTGTGGGGCGGCTGTAGTCGTCGTGGGGTTGTGGACCACTGCGGCTGCGGCGGGGGCGGAGCCTCTCCATTGTTTCTAGGTCCCCGGTTAACATACAATACAATGCAATACATCTTCTCTCCCGAACTTCGCATTAGGCCTGGAAACTTGGATCGTAGATCATGGATAATGTTACGTCGTACAAGTACCGCACCATGGTCTGTGCGATCTCCACAGGCATGACTTTCTGGGTTCGATTGTCCTGATTGTGAACTAATGGAGAGGATATCCTGTTCCCAGATATGTTCTTTACTGATTCCATACTGCAGCGGGGAAAGATGACCGCTTCATATTTCACATACTCTTTGGATTTTCTGCCAGGTGTCGAGACAAAGTTTCGTTATGGAAACTATTATAAGCATCTCGCATTGAAGTCCGCGCTAAATTTCGAGCTTCTGTAAGAGATCGCCAGTCTTGGGGATTTTGCGTCTGTTTAAATTTTGCATGTTTGCTTCGTTGCTTCTGCAACAGTGTTCTGACCCGTTTTGTGTACGAAGGAGGATCAGCTCCGTCGTTCGTTAATTTATTTTGTATAAATCTCTCAGTTGGTAAGTGAGAAAGCGGAACATACTCTGTTGACACACTTCAACTTATAGGAACACTACGTGAATATACAGGGTGATTATTATTGAAGTAAAAGTTTCAAAACGCTGTAGAAATAACACCACTGGTCAAACGCAAAGTCAAATTGCAACGGAATATTATCAGAAAAGGGGGAAAACGTATGACAGCAGAAAAATAAATAATTACAAAATGTAGCAATAGATGGCGCTCTAAGCATCATAATTTAAGAGTGGTCGACTACAAATGACAAATGAATCATATAACAATGCCTAAGGTGTACGTTTGCCGTTAAACAAACTGTACTACTCAGTGTGCATGGGTGTACACGTGTGATACCGTTAGTTATGTAAGCCCATCCACCACGGCAAGGCCATCGCATCGGATGGGGAAAATCGGTTTTTAATTGTCCTGAGCACGAAAAACCTCATAAAAAACATCAATCACTTCGGTTTTTAATCGTCCTGAGGCCAAAAGCCGCATAAAAAGCATCAACCACATCACTTTTTAATTTTTCTAAGGCCAAAAACCACATAAAAAGTATCAATCAAAATCAATTGGGATTATTAATTTTCGTGTGACTGGCGCAAAACATGTTCAGTATGCTGTCCACCATTTTCTGCAACAAGTTGAAATCGAGAAACAGCATGTTCCACAACTGATCGAAGTGTTCCTAGGGTCATGTTCAGAATGTGTTGCGCAATGCGTGCCTTCAATGCAGCCTAGTTTGCAGTCGGAACAATGAACACAACATCTTTCAGATAGCCTCACAGCCGGAAGTCACACGGATTGACATCAGGTGATTGGGACGGCCAGGCCATAGGGAAATGGCGGCTGATAATTATAGCATTTCCGAAATGGCGCTTCAGCAGCTGCTTAATCAGGTGTGCTACGTGCGAAGGTGCGCTATCTTGCATACAAATGATCCCATCCACACATCCACGCTGTTAGAGAGCTGGAATGACGTGGTTGCGCAAAAAACACTCACAGCGCTTACCAGTGACGGTACAGGTAACAGGTTCAAATGGCTCTAAGCACTATGGGACTTAACATCTGAGGTCATCAGTCCCCTAGACTTAGAACTACTTAAACCTAACTAACCTAAGAACATCACACACATCCATGCCCGATGCAGGATTCGAACCTGCGACCGTAGCAGCCGCGTGGTTCCGGACTGAAGCGCCTAGAACCGCTAGGTCACCACGGCCGGCACAGGTAACAGGACCGGAAGCACCTATCTCTTCGAAAAAAATATGGCCCTATGATAAATAATACCGTAAACTCGCACCACACAGTGACCTTTTCAGGATGAAGTGGTACTGGTAGATTTGCGTGCGCATTTTCCGTTGCCCATATTCCACAGTTGTGTGTATTGACATATCCTGTCACATGGAAGTGGGCTTTGCCTTTCCACAAAATCTTCCATGGCCAGTCATTGTCCACATCCATGCGAGCAAGAAATTCTGAAGCAAAGGTCTCTCTTGCTGACAGGTGAACAGGAAGCAACTCGTTCCCATGGGTAATTTTGAATGAATAGCAAAGAAGCATGTTTCGTAGGATTTTACGTACCGCGCTCACAGATATGTCCAATGTTCGGGCAATTTTCCGTGCACTACACGTCTGCACACCACCACTCGTCTCTTCCTGCATTGTTGTGGCCACTGCTTCCACTGACTTCGAATCAATTCGTTTAATCTCTCTACCAGGTTGCACACCAAAAAACCCGTCTTTTCGAATTCCGAACCATTTTCTCCAGACACACGGCAGTCATCGGACCAACGCCTTTTTTCAAACCCTCCAGTGTCGGGAACTTTTGCAGAGCGACGTGTGCACAGTCATCATTCTTGTAATACAGCTTTACAAGCAGAGCGTGATCCTGCATTGAGACAGTCATGGCGATATACCAAATTCAATGAGCCGCGCGCATGACACGTGTTTTCATTTACATATTCTGATATATGCAGCACCATCTATTTATCAAATATCACACTATATTTTTTCTTCTGCCATACATTTGCCCCCTTCTCCGATAATATTCCGTTGCAATTTGATGTCATTCTGACCAGTGGTGTTATTTCTACAGCGTTTTGAAAGTTTAAATATAATCACCCTGACATCAACAGAATATCATACATATTGATATAGATGATTCTGGTATTGCCGGCCGAGGTGGCCGTGCGGTTCCAGGCGCTACAGTCTGGAACCGCGTGACCGCTACGTTCGCAGGTTCGAATCCTGCCTCGGGCATGGATGTGTGTGATGTCCTTAGGTTAGTTAGGTTAAGTAGTTCTAAGTTCTAGGGGACTGATGACCTTAGAAGTTAAGTCCCATAGTGCTCAGAGCCATTTGAACCATTTTGATTCTGGTATTACAAACTTCATATTCCGTTTGAAAACTGTGTTTATTATCAGGTAATGGCAGAGCTTTTACAGTGGAAGATTACAAGTTTGATAAGATGTGCCACACATGATAAATGGAACACATATGGACGAAGTAGCGCAGGTATAGTTACATGTCGCGCTTTTGTGTAAAAGAACCTTGGTGTAAAGACAGCTGACAGTCTAATCCTAGCCAGGAATGCAGACAATCGATGGTATGTGGTGGACTTTTAACTGGGACCAAATAAAGAAAGTCAGCAGAAGAAGAATGCTGCTCAAGTGTTATTATATTAAGTGAAATTGAGAAGTAAACTGTTCAGTCTTAATATTTCTAAAGCTTATATTCAGAAGTAATGCCTATGGAATGTATTCTTATGTTTCACACTACGCTAAGGCGAAGCTTTGTCACTGAAGGCTGAGTCACACGCTGGTGGACTATGGCTCCAGGAGGTTTCATTGCTATATGCTCACTCGCCAGGTGCAGATTCCTTGAGACGAATACAAAGGCAAACATGTACAATATAAACTGATTTTTGAGGAAGCTAGGCTCACCGAAAGGTGGTGACTTGAAACGTGTTGTTCAGTGATAAATTGAAATTGTTTGCCGTGATGAAAAAAATTACAAAGAAGCAAACATTTAAAGACACATTAACACACAACATGTCCCGACAATTTGTAGACCACTCCATGTATTTAGAGTGATTTGCACTCTGAAACGGCTTATAACTTTGTAATCCTGGACCCCAAGTAAGTTTACATGAATTATTATGTAGCATCTCGAAAAATATTAAATAAAAAAATGTCGTGTTCGAAGTAAACGCTAACCCGTCATCGTTACTGATGAAATCGCGCTTTCTACATGGAAAATAAATATGTGGTTGCTGGGGAGTTAGGCAATCCACATTGCTGTTGTGTGCAACTGTGTCCGCGATAATGTCGCTGACGTAAGTTGGTAAAATTGAGGTTGAGACGTAGTCTGGTACACGCATAGACTACAGAT
Organism: Schistocerca nitens; assembly: GCF_023898315.1. Lineage (NCBI taxonomy): Eukaryota > Metazoa > Arthropoda > Insecta > Orthoptera > Acrididae > Schistocerca > Schistocerca nitens. The sequence continues at coordinate 614,096,618 of NC_064616.1, read as the reverse complement.
AACATGTATTGTGTATGACGTCAGTAACAAACATCTAAGTGACGTTACTCGGGCTAGGAAGCCGAGTCTCTGTCATTAATCAGCTATAGTGCACGATAAATGACAATTTTGTTACAATTTTGCATTTTGCTAGAAGCACATTAGTTAAACTTATGAAAATCTTCGTTGTGAAGGTGAACTACTTCCACGAGTTAAAAGTTAGATGAAAAACTCGACGAAACACTAAAATTTTAAGATGACAGATATCTAACTCACTACAGGGGTTTTCTATAATCAACGTTTTGTAACATATTATATCCGTTATTTTGGTGTCTGTACTGGATTAAGCAAAAGCCATCAAATATACACCCTTTTTTTTGGGGGGGGGACATACTGTTGAGGAATCGGCAGAAAGCTAATGCTGCCTGCCAGACTGATATTTTGTCTTCTACTCCTGTGGAAGCCGTGAATAAAGGCATTAAAGAACTGTAATTCTGCCTTATGTAAAAAGAACTGTCAATATTTTTCAAGTCTAATAACGATAACCATTGCGTTAATACCAGGAATTTCGGAGAAATCGTGTTTACAGTACTACTACATGACATGTAATAGCAATACAAGTCATTTTATTGTTAAAACCAAAGCTTGATTTCAGATATAAAGTTACACTTCTCATACCACGTAATTATAGAGATTCTGATTGCTACAACGAGTTCAGCTTGCTTCTCCGAGTCATGTGATTTTCATTTTGGTTTCAAACTCAACACGGAAGAGATAGGGTGTATGCGGTCAGTGTTATCTGTGGTCTATGGTTCAACAGATCCGTTTAACTGTCAAATAAATCAGAGTTTCGTGCTAGTATCTCCTTCCGGTTATATGTAGCACTAACGTAGGAGACAACGAGTTAACTGGTGGACGGCCAAAGGAAAAGTCGGGTCAGTGGATATAGCTAACTGGTGACTAAATCGGAGTTTCCCACTGGTGTGCTGCGCCCGACTATCAGCAGTGCTCATCTGAAGCCGTGCGGAGTGGTCACGCGGTTTGAGGCGCCATGTCACGCACTGAGCGGCCCCTTGCGCCGGAGGTTCGAGTTCTCCCTCGGGCATGGCTGTGTGTGTTGTTCATAGCGTAGGTTAGTTTAAGTAGTGTGTAAGTCTAGGGACCAATGACCTCAGCGGTTTGATCCCTTAGGAATTCACACACATTTGAACTCATCTGAAGAGAGACCAGAGAGAGACATGGACGCTGTGAGTTAGATTATACGTAGTTTAGGTTTCATACAGAGAAGGAGGTACATAGAAGTTTATAGAGATTAGAGAAATTTTCTTGCAGAGGACCTTTGCATGAGAAAACTGTTACTTTCACAATCAGAAAATAAGTCAAACTGTAAATCGTAGCCGGCCGAAGTGGCCGTGCGGTTAAAGGCGCTGCAGTCTGGAACCGCAAGACCGCTACGGTCGCAGGTTCGAATCCTGCCTCGGGCATGGATGTTTGTGATGTCCTTAGGTTAGTTAGGTTTCACTAGTTCTAAGTTCTAGGGGACTAATGATCTCAGCAGTTGAGTCCCATAGTGCTCAGAGCCATTTGAACCATTTTTTTTTTTTGTAAATCGTATGTAAGTTCCTTTAAAGAGTGGAGGACCGAAAACAAACTATATGTAACAAGTATGTTTGTCTGGGTGTATCTATGTACATTTCTTGGCAATTGTTAAGGCACAACTGTCTCTTGATAAGGAATTACTGCCAACTGCTACGGAACAACCGACCAATGACTATAAAAGGAAATGTAGAGGGCGGGACGTGTTAACTGCAGCGAAGCCTGTGCTCGAACGCTCCGTATAACCGAGCGAGGTGGCCCAATGGTTAGCACACTCGACTCGCATTCGGGAGGATGACGGTTCAAACCCGCGTTCGGCCATCGTGATTTAGGGTTTCCGTGATTTCCCGAAATCGCTTCAGGGAAATGCCGGGATGGTTCCTTCGAAAGGGCACGGCCAATTTCCTTCCCTGTCCTTCCGCAATACGAGCTTGTGCTCCGTCTCTAATGAACTCGTTGTCGACGGGACGTTTAACACTAATCTCCTCCTCCTCCTCCTCCTCCCGCTCCGTAGGTAATCGAAAGCTCATACCGAATGTTGTTGTGGAACCGATTAGGAGACATTTCGTGTGGTATGGCAACATGCCTGCATGGCATTATTGGAGTGTTTACGATCGTGGACGAACAGTTGGACAGCACTATGCGACTTAACTGCTGAGGTCATCAGTCGCCTAGAATTTAGAACTAATTAAACCTAACTAACCTAAGGACATCACACACATCCATGCCCGAGGCAGGATTCGAACCTGCGACCGCGGCGGTCGCTCGGCTCCAGACTGTAGCGCCTAGAACCGCATTTCCACTCCGGCCGGCAATGGGCATGTCCAAAAGTAAAATCTCGTTACTAAAAATGACCACAGGAGATGGAAATACTAAAGTGTGCCGGTGGGCCTAGAAGGACCACCACACCGCTAAAGTATCGATACGTAGCCTTACTGAAGAAACAGACCATCTGACACGTAGGCCGATCGCGGTATGTTTTGCAATCGCTATTGGTGCACGTATGTCTGCCAGAATCATTTCGCGGCGATTAAATTAGGTTGGTCTGCATGCTCGAAAGCTTGCCGAACACGTCCCACATCAACCACGCCATCGCTGAGAAAGTGTTCGATGGTGCAGGGAGCATGTTGGTAGGGATCAGCGACACTGGTCCAGAGTGATGTTCTCCGACGAATCCCGCTTCACTGTGGCAAGCAATTCTGACCATCAGATAGTGTGCAGAGAGAGAGAAGCACACGTTACACACCACAGAATGTTCATAAACCGCATTGGTATGGCCAAGTACAGGCGTCATGCACAATGGCCGAACACCGCTGCGTATCTTTGCGGGAGGTACCGTTACAGCAAAGCGGTATTTCAAGAAGATTATTGTGGATCAGGTCCTTCTGTTTAGGGTTGCGATAGGCCCCGCTTTCGTATATGGACGACAACGCCCGACCACACAAGACCGCTGAAGTGTCAGGCACACTAGAAAGTGAAGATATTGAACGATTGGAATGGCCTGCGTACTCTCCGGATCTAAACCCTACAGAGCATGTCTGTAATGCTCTTGGCAGACGTGTTTCTCAACGAACACCCCCTCCCGGAAACCGTACAAGAACTGAAGACCTTCTTGAGAGAGGAGTGGGACAGTAATCCCCTAAGAACTCCTCAACAGTTTGGAAGCCAGCATGGTGGTGGAAAATGTGCACCAGAAACCGAGGAGGGCATATTTCTTACTGAGAGTTAAGTATACCATTCTACCTCTATGATGTATATACTGTGTTTCATGTCAGCCATCATTGTCTGTGGTCTCATCCAACAGTGTGTAACTCACAAGAAGTGTATATAGAAGGTGAATCGGAACTCCACCAGCAAACTTTCACTTGTTCAGCGATACCGTCTGAGTGCTTTGGTATCAGGGATCCGTGATCTCCAGTGGCTTGTTTCAGAGTAATATTGCAATTATGATTTATCCTGTTTGTTACCGCAACCGCCCTTGTTTCTGTGAAAATACCTTCACAACAGTGACAAAACTTATAAAAATGTAATCATCATAACATGAAAGGACCCGTTTTCTCGTAGCCACCTACATACAAATGCCAAAGTACTGTGATGTGGTTGCCGATGCTGCGAGAAGAGATCAACCTAGCAACATTGTTCCACTCTTCCTTTACATTCACTGCATATCGGTCAACTCTTCATCAGTAAACCTATCCATATCGCTGTCTATCGCTGTTTATGTACAACTAATGCGACTGTAAAAGGAAAACCTGACATACAACCGAACAGTACTGAATGAAGCCTTGAGAGCGAAGAATAGCATCGTGAGTCAGTGGAAAAAGTTTGTTTCCAAACAAGTCTCACAAAACGCATACTGTCGACATTTTCACTGTCGTGCACTGTCCTCAGTGCAATACAGATACAAACGTAATGGGGCAAGAACGAAGCGAAATGTATTAACTCTGTAACGAACAACTGGAGACCTAACATTATGCCATTTGGTTAAGAGTATTGGTCTAGTAACCGGAATCAGATCGGGAGACGCAGGTCGACCAGCCGAGGGCGTCGACGGTGAGTCACCAAAACTCACAGAACGGCAGCTATGGATGACAACGAGGACAACAACCACGGACGGATGCGATAGTAGACAAGTCCGTAAGTAAACCAGATCGAGGGTTGAAACGTAGAAAGGTTCAAGAACCAACAATGATGCATACCGTATACCACACAAGAGCGCAGTCGGAATACGACAGACTCGAAGTCTTTTTTTTTCTTTATTGTTATTTTTAAACTTGTTTACAGGCAGGCCAGCAGCAGCATACTACGCCGCTCTTTGGCCTCAGAGAAACACAAAAGAGACAGATGAAGACAATGTGAGATAAAAATATAGTGGACATATAAACGGAGACAAACACTTTTTAAAATACATGGAGCCGTTCACGGGCGTATAGTCCAAGATAAAATTTGTTCAGACACTTGGACACATACATAGACGAAAATTCTCACACGTGAACGTAGGTGCACAAAACGAATAACACTGAACCACTTAAGCACAAAACGACGGCACACACAGAAACATGAGGCGTTGATCTCCGGCGCGCGAAAGTTCACTAACCGTGTACGAGTCCGGGGACCTGCCAAGAGAGGAGGACGGGGGTGGGAGAGGGAGAGGGGAGAGCAGATGCCATGGGCAGGGGAGATAGGGGGAAGGGAGAAATGGGGAGGGGAAGCCCGGGGGAAGAGGGGTGGAGGAAGGGGACGGGGGAAAAGGACAGAGAAGGGAGGGAGGGTGCCGAAAGGAAAGGACACAGGAAAGGGGGGGGAGGATCAAAGTTGTTAGGAGGGGTAGATGGAGGAGAGGAGGACATCATCAGGGAGGGGGAGCTGGTGGAAGCCAACTTGGGAGAGGGTAAGGAGGGTGGAGAGATGGAGACCGGGTGGGATGTGGGAATACAGGCGCAACAGCGGGCGGGGGTGGGAGAGGTTGGGCGAGACAAGCGGGTGAGGAGGATCGAGTTTGCGGGAGGTGTACAGGATGTGTATCCTTTCAAGGAAAAGGAGGAGTTGGGGGAACGGAATGAGATCGTACAGGATCCGCATGGGGGAGGGGAGACGGATGTGATAGGCAAGGCAGAGAGCATGGCGTTCAACGATTTGAAGGGATTTATAAAAGGTATGGGGGGGGCAGAGATCCAGGCCGGATGGGCGTAACAAAGGATAGGGCGGATGAGGGATTTATAGGTGTGGAGGATGGTGGAGAGGCCAGACCCCACGTACGGCCGGAAAGGAGCTTGAGGAGACGGAGTCAGGAGCGTGCCTTGGCTTGGATTGTCCGGAGATGGGGGGTCAAGGAGAGGCGACGGTCGAGGGTGACGCCAAGGTACTTGAGGGTGGGGGTGAGGGCGATAGGACGGCCATAGATGGTGATGTAGAAATCAAGGAGGCGGAAGGAAGGGGTGGTTTTGCATACAATGATCGCCTGGGTTTTGGAGGGATTGACCTTGAGCAACCACTGGTTGCACCAAGCGGTGAACCGGTCAAGATGAGATTGGAAAAGGTGTTGGGAGCGCTGCAGGGTGGGGGCAAGGGCAAGGAAGGCGGTGTCATCGGCAAACTGGAGAAGGTGGACGGGGGGTGACGGCGGCGGCATGTCCGCTGTATACAAAAAGTACAGAAGGGGGGAGAGGACGGAGCCTTGGGGCACACTGGTGGAGGGAAAAAAGGTGTACGAATCCATGTTATTGATGGTGGCGTAGGAAGGACGATGGGAGAGAAAGGAGCCGATCAGACGGACGTAGTTAATGGGAAGGGCGAAGGTTTGGAGCTTGAAGAGGAGACCGGAATGCCATACGTGGTCATAAGCTCGTTCGAGGTCCAGGGAGAGGAAGATTGCGGAGCTACGGGAATTAAGCTGGTCGGAAAGGAGATGAGTGAGGTGAAGGAGAAAGTCGTCGGAAGAGAAGGGCGGCCGAAAGCCACACTGGGTAACGGGAAGGAGGCAGTGCTGGCGGAGATGCTGGTGGATGCAGCTGGTGAGGATAGATTCCAGGACCTTGCTGAAGACCAAGGTAAGGCTGATGGGACGGTAGGAGGAGCTGGCGGACGGCGGTTTGCCAGGTTTAAGGAACATCAGGATACGGGAGGTTTTCCACAGGTCGGGGTAGTAACCGGTGGACAGGACTACATTGTAGAGCCTGGCCAGGGTGGAGAGGAGAGAGACAGGAGCTTCACGAAGATGACGGTAGGCGACACGATCGTGACCAGGAGCGGTGTTGCGTTTTGTGCGGAGTGTAGCAATGAGATCCTGTGTAGTGATAGGGGCATTGAGTTCCATGTGTGCAATGTTGTCCAAGTACTGGAAACCAGGTGTGAGGGGAGGGACAGAGGTGTCAGTTCGATCGCGGACATCCAGGAAGAGGGAGTAATCGAACTGGGGATCATCGGGGATGGAAAATACATCGGAGGGGTTGGAGGCAAAGTGGTTGGCCTTAGTAAGGGTGTCAGGGAAGGGGTGATCATAATGGAGAAGAGGATAGTCGGGGGAGGGTTTAGTTCTGGTAAGGCGACGGAAGGCTGACGAGAACTTGGACGAGTTGATAGGTAGGGTAGCATTTAAACGGGTGCAGGTCTGTCGCCAGTCCCGGCGTTTCTTAGCCGCGAGCAAATTACAAATGTGTCGCTGGAGTTGCCAGTGGCGTTGTAGTGTGTCCAGGTCACGCGTGCAGAGGAAGGCATGGTAGAGACGGCGGGATTCACAGAGGAGGAGGACGGCCTGTGGGGCTAAGGGAGGACGGTGGGGGCAGATGGTGACAGTAGGGACGTGGGCTTCCACGGCCTCAGACAAGGTCTGCTGGAGAAAGGAGGCGGCATGGGCTACATCGTCAGGGTGGTGGTAGGGGAAGGGGTGGCTATCGACCTGGGTGGAGAGGGTATCCCAGTAGGCATTCCAGTTGGCACAGGAATAGTCATGGACGTACTTAGGGGGAGGGTCATTACAAGGGTCGGTGCAGGGGCGACGACTGTCTGAAACGGTGAGGAGGACAGGGAGATGGTCGCTACCAATAGGCTCCAGGACATCCACCGTTATGCAGCCAAGGAGGTTGGGGGAGGAAAGGATAACATCAGGAATGGAGTTGGATTCGGGACGGGTGTGCTGGGGTCTGGGGATGAGGTCGCCTTGAAGGGAGGAGAGGAACCGATGCCACCGCCGTAACTGGGCGGCGGAACAACTATGGATGTTGAGGTCGGCGGCGATCACGTAGGAGGAGAAGGTATGGTCAATGTGGGAGAGGAAGTCGAAGGGAATAGGGGCGTTAGTGCAGACATAGATAGTGGCGCAGGTAACAGTAAGGCCGGGGAAGAAGAGACTAAGTATCAGGTGTTCGGTGGGGTCGGGAAGGAGACGTTGGAGCCAAATGGAGATCTGGCAGTGGTGACCAATGGCAACTCCGCCACGCGCAATCGGGAGGGGATTATCGGAGCGGTGGAGGAGGTAGGGCGAAGTGTGGACGGTGTGGTGGGGTTGGAGGAAGGTTTCATTGAGGAGGAAGGCATCCACGAGGTGAAATGGGCCTGGTTGTTGGAGTAGGTGGCGTACATTTTTTGTTGGAAAACGGAATGGGCGGCGAGGGATATATGTTTATATGTTGTAGGATGTGGGGGCGCTGTAAAGGATGAACATTCTGAAGGACGATGGTGAGGAATCTGATGATGTCCTCAGCGGTAGGGGGTGGGTGAAGGGAATTGCCAGGAGGGGTGGGGGCGTCCAGAGGGCGGACAGCAACGGTGAGTTCAGGAGTCATAGGAGGGGATCGGGCCTTATGTTTCTGGGAGTAAGTAGGATGAGGGAGGTTAGAGGTATTACAGGAGGGGGGGACTGGAGATTAGGGCACTGCCGTAGAAAGTGGGCTTGCCTACAGTGCAGGCAGGTGGGGGCCTTGCGGCACTCAGATGTCGGGTGTGCAGTATATCGCAAGCACCTTTGGCAGCGGAGGGATTAAGGAGGGGAACAGCAAGGGTCAACTTGGTAGCGTTGGTGAAAGAGAAGGGCACCCTCCTTCAGGAGACCATCGATGGAGGGGGCGTGTTCGGAAAAGACCTGGATAAGGCGGGTGGGGCCGGCTGAGTTATGGATGCGGCGAATCGCATGCACCTCCAGATGGGGATGCGCCTTGAGCTCCGCCAACACCTCCTCCTCTGTGATCGCCAGACTAAGCCGAGTGATCACTGCGGTGAGGGTCGGCGGGCGACGCGGGGGTTGGGGTTGGTGGGAGGTAGGTGGGGAAGGAGCAGTGGTGAGGGAGGCATTAGGGCCAAAGCGGGTGACAGGGATATGGGACAGGAGATCTGTGTGGAGGGTAGGGCTGGGGGAGGAGATGAGCACCGAATCACAGTGAGGAGTGAGGAGGGAGATGGGGGCACCAGGAAAATTCCGGCAAAGGAAGAGGGTGAGGTTCCAGGCCTCAAGAAGGGAGGTATCAGGACAGGAGAGGAGGTAGCGGTAGGAGGAGGGGGCGGAGGAGGAGGAGGAGGGGCAGGGACAGGTGGGGAGACATCCATGGCATCATGGGCTGGTGAAGGGGGACGAGGCGGAGCCTTTTTGGGAGTAGAGGAGGCAGGGGTGCCACTGGGGCGCTTGACGGCGGTGGAGGAGGTGTGGGGGATGGGAGCAACTGGAATGTGGCGGGGAGTGGCAGGTCCCGGTGCTGGAGTCGGCGCCGGAGACGGTGAGGGCGATGGCGAAGGCGACGGTGAAGACGATGATGATGAAGGCGAAGGGGAGAGTTGAGCGTGGGCCGTAGCCCGCTGGGCGACCACCCTAGCGGGGGCCGCGGAAACGGAAGAGCAGAGGGAGGGAGTGGAGGGAAGGGATCAGAGGAGGCGCGGGAGGGAGGAGCCAGGGATGGGGCGACAAATAGTGAGGGAGATGGGTGAGTGAGGAGTGGGGGGATGGACTGAGGGTGGAGTGATGCGGCACACCACATGATAGTGGTGGCGGTGGCGGAGGGGGATGTGTGTATGATGGCAGTGGTGGTGGCAGTAGTGGTGGTGGTGGGGGTCGACATTACGAGAAGGGGAAAACCACAGGACAGGACAAAGAAGCAAACGAGGGACGGACAAGGCGACGAGAAACACAGAGTAGAAGGGACGGAGAAACTATGAAGGAGACTGAGGCCAAAGCCCCACTCTGCTGCTGGTGGCGGGGGAGGCGACCTGGCTGGCCGGCCGGTGGGGCGCTATTGCTGCTGCTGCTGCTGGACGCTGCTGGCTGCTGGCTGCTGGACGCTACTGGCTGATGGATGCTGCTGGCTGCTGGACGCTGGTTGGGACCGCTGCTGGACGCTGGCTGCTGGCAGGAACCGCTGCTGGCTGCTGGCTGGGACCGCTGCTGGACGCTGGCTGCTGGCAGGAACCGCTGCTGGCTGCTGGCTGGGACCGCTGCAGGGTGGCTGGCACCTACAATATACCTAACACTTCGATTAGAACCGAAAGGCCAATCGAAGGGCGGTATCCTTCCGGATTACCGCCGGAGATGGACCTGACGGAGTCCCTGTGCTTCTGGTTTTATAGGCCCCTGTGAGTGCCGATAGGCTGGTGCAGCAGGCGTGGCCTGCACTCAGCGCTGTGTCGGGGACAGCAGTGCTCGCAGATTATAGAAGCGCTGTGAAGTGGCTCTCGTCTATGTCCATGCCTTCTGACGGTCTATCCAAATTGTCAGACTGGGACACCAGATGCCTCCTCTCCGAAATGGGTGCATAGGGCCTGAAGCACCCTGGCTGATGCTTTGGGAGGTGAACAGGTGGTGTCCTGTCAGTGGAAGTCACCAGCCAGGAGAAGGAACATGGGATGTCTGGCACTGCACTGGGGAACTGCAATGTGGTGGATGACCACGGAGCAGAAGGATGCACTGGTGATGTTTCGACATCCGTACCTGGGCCGACAGGAGCTGCCAACAGTGTCCTGGAGCACAAATAGTACTCATGAGTAGCAGGGATTTGTGAGGTGGGATGCCAATGCAGAGTGATCCTCTGCCCGTGAGTGGTCACCACTGTAGCTAGCATCCATGAGGGTTTTACCCCATAGGAACATGCCGAAACAGCTGAAGCAGGAAGGTATCCTCCAGTGTGTCGGGTCTAAGGATCCTGGGGTTGGAGTGTCAGGAGCTGGAGGAGAGCACGTGGCTGTCGAACATGAAGGAGCTCTGCTGGGCTATGGTCATGGACAGGGGTGGACCTGTAGGTGCTCAGGAACATCGTGAGAACTGCTGTCGAGGTAGCTGCACCAATGGCCTTCAATATTTGTTGCTTACATGTGTGCACCATCTGCTCTGCTTCGCCATTGGAGTAGAGGTGAAATGGAGAGCTACACAGTTCTTTGATGCCATTAGTGGTGTGGAACTGTTCGAGAGCCATAGGAGTGAATTGGGGCCCACTGTCAGTGACCATGGTGCAGGGAAACCCTTCAATGGCGAGAATGTGCAGAAAGGCTTTGAGTGTGACTGCAGTGGTGGTGGACGCCATGCTGGTCACGTAGAGGTAGTGTGAATAAGCATCCATGTCAATAAGCCACATCGAGCCGCAGAAGGGACCAGTAAAATCAGGATGTATGTGATCCCAAGGGTAATGGGGAGTAGGCCGGGGACGAAAGATTGGGGTGGAGCAACCTGATGTTGAGCACAAATGGAACAGCGGCGCACCATAGCCTCCACATCTGTGTTCAGTTATGACCAGAAGAGATATCGGCTGGCAAGGACTCTCAACCGTGCCCGCGATGAAGGATTTCCAAGACATGAGTGCATAAGGCGGTCGGGATGACAACACAGTGGGTACTGTCTCCACATCCAGCAGGAGCACATTGGAGCCGACTGACAAATGAGAAGAGGGTGCTCGGGAGCAGCGTCTTGGAAAAATAAGTTGGCCACCCGTGGAGGACGTAGTGTGCGACATGCTGCAAGATAGGGTTGTGGCGCGCGTCTGCCGCCACGTGAATAGCAGTAATGGGAAATCCATACAAGGTGTGTTGCCGTTCCATATCGATGTGAAAACAGGAGAGCTCCATTTGGGTGTGGTTCTAATGGCAAACGGAAGAGGGAATCTGGATTTGTGTGTTGTGCAGTAGGCTTGCACCGGATGGTGTAGTTGTAGGAGCCTCTGGGCCATCTGCTTGGGAAGGGAGAGCGCGGCCCAAAGAGTGCTACGAGTGGTTTACGGTCTGTAACGAGTTAAACCGGGACCCAAAGAGGTGCACATGAAATTTCTTCACAGCAAAGGTGATCGCCAACGTCTCTTTCTCGATCTGGGAGTAATTGCGTTGGGCAGGCGTCAGTGTTTTGGAAAGATAGGCCATGTGTTGCTCCATACCATCGTCATTACAGTATGCCAGCACTGCACCAATGCCTTAGGGAGAAGCGTCCGCAGCCAAAACAAGGGGGGTGTGACAAGGGAAAGGAGGTAAGGCGGGGGGCAGAATGTAAAATGCACTTCAACTGTGTGAAGGCCTGCTGACAGGCCGCTGACTACTGAAACGGAACGCTTTCCTTCCGCAACTGGTTGAGAGGATACATAAAAGCCTGCAACTCCTGGAGGTTTTGGGGATACAGGAGAGAGTCAATAGCAGAAGCATTACTGTCAGTGGGCTGAATCACGTCTTTGGTAAGCAAGTGGCCCAGGTAGTACTCTTGTTCCTGAAAAAACTGGAATTTCTGCAAATGGCAGTTGAGCCCTGCACCACGCAACGTAGTAAAAAGGATACGAAAGTTGCGCTAGTGGTCTTGGCGCGTAGCACCCGTAACAATTAAATAATCCAGGTAATTGGTACAAGCTGCAATGGACATGGTTAACTGTTCCAGGTATCTCTGCAAGATCACTGGAGCAGAAGAGATTCGAAAAGGCATACGCTTGTATTAGTATAAGCCAAAAGCCATATTGATGACAACAATGTGTTGCGATTCCTCATCGAGTGCAATCTGTAAGTAAACATCAGGAAGATCTACACTCCTGGAAATTGAAATAAGAACACCGTGAATTCATTGTCCCAGGAAGGGGAAACTTTATTGACACATTCCTGGGGTCAGATACATCACATGATCACACTGACAGAACCACAGGCACATAGACACAGGCAACAGAGCATGCACAATGTCGGCACTAGTACAGTGTATATCCACCTTTCGCAGCAATGCAGGCTGCTATTCTCCCATGGAGACGATCGTAGAGATGCTGGATGTAGTCCTGTGGAACGGCTTGCCATGCCATTTCCACCTGGCGCCTCAGTTGGACCAGCGTTCGTGCCGGACGTGCAGACCGCGTGAGACGACGCTTCATCCAGTCCCAAACATGCTCAATGGGGGACAGATCCGGAGATCTTGCTGGCCAGAGTAGTTGACTTACACCTTCTACAGCACGTTGGGTGGCACGGGATACATGCGGACGTGCATTGTCCTGTTGGAACAGCAAGTCCCCTTGCCGGTCTAGGAATGGTAGAACGATGGGTTCGATGACGGTTTGGATGTACCGTGCACTATTCAGTGTCCCCTCGACGATCACCAGTGGTGTACGGCCAGTGTAGGAGATCGCTCCCCACATTATGATGCCGGGTGTTGGCCCTGTGTGCCTCGGTCGTATGCAGTCCTGATTGTGGCGCTCACCTGCACGGCGCCAAACACGCATACGACCATCATTGGCACCAAGGCAGAAGCGACTCTCATCGCTGAAGACGACACGTCTCCATTCGTCCCTCCATTCACGCCTGTCGCGACACCACTGGAGGCGGGCTGCACGATGTTGGGGCGTGAGCGGAAGACGGCCTAACGGTGTGCGGGACCGTAGCCCAGCTTCATGGAGACGGTTGCGAATGGTCCTCGCCGATACCCCAGGAGCAACAGTGTCCCTAATTTGCTGGGAAGTGGCGGTGCGGTCCCCTACGGCACTGCGTAGGATCCTACGGTCTTGGCGTGCATCCGTGCGTCGCTGCGGTCCGGTCCCAGGTCGACGGGCACGTGCACCTTCCGCCGACCACTGGCGACAACATCGATGTACTGTGGAGACCTCACGCCCCACGTGTTGAGCAATTCGGCGGTACGTCCACCCGGCCTCCCGCATGCCCACTATACGCCCTCGCTCAAAGTCCGTCAACTGCACATACGGTTCACGTCCACGCTGTCGCGGCATGCTACCAGTGTTAAAGACTGCGATGGAGCTCCGTATGCCACGGCAAACTGGCTGACACTGACGGCGGCGGTGCAGCACAAATGCTGCGCAGCTAGCGCCATTCGACGGCCAACACCGCGGTTCCTGGTGTGTCCGCTGTGCCGTGCGTGTGATCATTGCTTGTACAGCCCTCTCGCAGTGTCCGGAGCAAGTATGGTGGGTCTGACACACCGGTGTCAATGTGTTCTTTTTTCCATTTCCAGGAGTGTATTTTAGAAAAACATTCACCTCCAACAAGCTTTGAGAGGAGCTCCTCTTGAAGTAGTATGGAGTAGGTTTCCACCAGAGCTTGGGCATTGATCGTCAACTTAAAATCTCCATAAAGCGGGAGGGAATCATTTGACTTCTGGACTACGAGCAGAGATGTGGCCCAAGCACTAATTTTGACCGGTTATGTGACCCCAGCGTCTTGAAGGGATCGAGTTCGAGCTTAACGGCCGTCCATGAGGAGACTGGAAGAAAACATGTACGACAGAACCTGGGTACAGCGTCTACACGGAAAGAAATATGTGCCTCAAAATCAGTGGCGCACCCCAAACCAGGCTCAAACAGAGACGCAAAAGAGGCACAAAGGGCACCAAGTTCCTCCGTGACGGAGAACCCAAACAACGAGAAAGCATCCAGGCAGAAAACGTTGCCAGCAGAATGACTGGTGACAAAATGTAGCGTTAGCGGCCGTGTAACTACATTGTATGTGGCTGTAGTGGTGAACTGACTTTTGCCGCGCGGGATTAGCCGAGTGGTCTAAGGCGCTGCAGTCGTGGACTGTGCGGCTGGTCCCGGTGGAGGTTCGAATCCTCCCTCGGGCATGGGTGTGTGTGTTTGTCCTTAGGATAATTTAGGATAAGTAGTGTGTAAGCTTAGGGACTGATGACCTTAGCAGTTAAGTCCCATAAGATTTCACACACATTTGAACATTTTTTTAACTGACTTTTGAGGGAAATAGAGCTGTCACCATATGCAACCAACTTGCGAGAAGGCAAGGCAAACGCTGGGTACCCCAGATGAGCGTATGTCGAGGGGTTGATCAGGGGAACTGTTGCCCCCGTATCGACTTGAAAACGAACGTCCTGACGAGCAATCGTGAGATCAATAAACAACTCGGGGATGCAAGGATTGTCCTGAGGAACGATGACCTGAAGCCCATGTACTGTCCAACGACGCAAGTCAGGAATACGGTTAGACTGACCTGCCGGCCGACGGCAGACAGTTCGGAGATGTCCATCCTCACCACAAAGGGTGCAGTGCGCCCCCCAGTCTGCGCATTGGTGCCTCACAATATAGTCAGGACAAGAAGGCGCTGGTTGCGCCAATGTGGTTGGATTAGCAGCTCAGACTTCACTGACACGTCCGAAAGGAACGAATCACGACGCCATCTTCGGGAAAAAGGCTGGTGAGTATTCCGACTCGCGACAGTGATTGAACCGCAGCAATCTGGGGACGGTCCGTAAGACATTTATTTGCTGCCTGCGCAATCTCGAAAGAGTGCGCGATTTTCTATGTCGTCCAAGGAAGGACTGCAGTGCGAACTTCTGGATCGGGAGCCAATTGGACCACTACATCACGGATCAGGGAATCGACATATGAAGCGTTGCAAGACGGGCTGGCACAGGCAAAATCGAAACGACGCCTCAGAACTTGTAAACCCGTCACCCACAATCGATAAGACTGGGCCGCTTGCTTGTGGTACTGGAACTCGCGGCCCGATGCGACCACGTGGAATCATTGTGAATAACAGGTCGACAGCAACGAACAGATTTCCTCGAAAGTGAGTGTAACCGTGTTTGAGAGTGGAGCCAACTTCCTAAGTAAGAAAAATGTTTCCGGGAAAGCCCAAGAAAGGAAGAGCGACCGTTGGAGAGCGTCAACCGAAACCCGAAAAGCGGTAAAGCGCTGCTTCAGCCGCTGCAAATACGTGTCCCAATCCTCCTTCGTGTCTTTAAATGGCGTAAATACGGGTGGTCGGCATTCTGTCTGGAAGGTGACCACAGTCGGGACAGGTTGTGAACCTTGTACCTGCAATCTATCTGACGGCAGATGAATTTCCTTACGAAAATGGTCCGCTTGCTGCTGGAACTGCTGATGGAACTGCCGTTGCAATTGCTGCTGCAGGAGCGTTGCTGTTGCTGTTCCACATGCAATACAAGTTTCATGTCCATAATACACCGTTTACCTCTTCGCCATTTCTATTAACCGGAATCAGATCGGGAGCCGCAGACCGAGCGGCCGAGGGTGGCGACGGTCAGTCGCCCAAACCTACAGAAAGACAGCTATGGGCAACAACGAGGATAACAACAACTACGAGCTGATAAGGCAGACGAGATGACAATAACAACAACCACGAATGGATACAACAATAGACAAGTCCGTAGAGTAAACCAGATTGAGGTCCGAGACGTAGCGAGATTCAAAAACCAACAACGATGCGTACATTACTCGTAGAACACAAGAGTGCAGTCGGAACACGACTGTCCCCATAATGTGTACCCACAATGTGCTTGAAGAGCCAGCGTTCTTGAAATGCTCTATCATAAGAAGTGATCGTTACTTGTCCGGATTGGCGTTTATGCTGTATTTGCTTAGGGTAGTTTGTCCCCTTGGTGGAAGATTGTGGTGGTGATGGTGCGATGGGTGTGTATATTTATGAGTTACTTGTGGTTAGCACCAGAATTGGCGGTGGATGGTGGTGATTGGTGCTCTGTGGTCAGAGGTGACGTCCCTTCCCAGAGAGTTAATGAGATGATATAGAGATACATTGGATGTCTCGAATAAGTTGGATGATTTTTGCTGAATGAGGTAATAAAAAGATGGTTGCCCTAACATAGCTCTGATTTCCTCATTACTGGTGAGCCTTGGAGTATCTACGATGATTCGAAAAGTTTTGTTTTGGATTATCTAGAGGTGATCGAGCTTTGTGTCTTCTGCCATTCTCCACACTTCTGAACCGTAGAGGATGGCAGGCAGGATCATCGTCTTCCATATTCTGAGTTTGGCAGGTACTGTTAGGCCCCTACCTTTTAGAAGCTGGTATAGCTGATAGAGACGGGCAGAGCCCTTGTTTCTGGCTTGCTTGATATGGTGTTTGAATGTTAGGTTCTTGTCTAGTTTTAGTCCCAGGTATGTCACGACTTCCATCCAGGGTAGTTCCTGGTCGTTGTAAGTGATGTTAATTATGTGGCGTCTGATTTTATGACGGAACAAAATTTTTTTGGCACTTGTCAGCACTGATTTTTATTTTCCATAGGTTGCACCACTTGGTTACTTTACCCAAGTGGCGCTGTAGTGTAAATAATTTATGTTTCTGCCACTGCTGTATCGTCTGCGTACAAGGCTATATTGCCGCCCGGCTCTTTCAGCAGATCATTGGTGTACAGAAGGTATAGGAGAGGGCCAAGCACAGATGCCTCTGGGGCACCTGCCTCTATTGGTTTTAAACCGCTGTTTGCATTTTCTGCTGAGGAGTAAAATTTCCTGTCTGTTAGGAATGAATTGATAATTTTGAGCAGGTGGAGTGGGTAGTTCATGTTTGAGAGTTTGTGTAGCAGGCCGCCATGCCAATCCCAGTCGAACGCCTTTTCTATGTCCAAAAAAATAGCTGCGGAGCTGTTACTCTGGCTCTTCTCCATACAGATGTGCCCCACCAGACGAATGGCTTGCTGTGTGGTGCTATGCCCAGAACGAAATCCGAATTTCTCGGGGATAAGGACGTTGTTTGCGGATAGGAATTGCAGTAGGGACTTTTGTATGATGGTTTCTAGTAATATGGACAGGTGGCTGAGCAAGGAAACGGGCCAGTAGTTTTGAGGGAATAGTTAATCTTTGTTGGGTTTGGGGATTGAAATTACTTTTGCAAGCTTCCAGACTGAAGGGAAGTATTGTGCAGTGAGGCAGTTGTCTAGGATGGCTGTGAGGTAGGAGATTGCTGCTTGGGTGAGAGGTCTTAAGGAAGGGTGGTTTCATGGTGTCAGGACCAGGGGCTTTTGCATTGCCGATTCGCCTGATGATAGCAGCAACTACACGCCCTCTGGTTAGCTCGAAGTTGGTGTCGGATCTGGCGCCGACTCTGCAATGGAGGTGGCGTTAAACTCGGTGATCCAGGGCTTCTGCTTCGTCCTCGTCCTCTTCGATGACATTTTCCCGGAACTGGAGCTCGAGCGTGTTTGATGTGGCAGCTGCTCTGTCTGCTGCAGTGTAGACTACTCCGTTCTGCCCACGTAGAGGTCTGGTAGCTTTGTGGGGTTTCCGCCTGGCTTCTATGATCCCCAAAACTTTTCGGGATTTCGGATCCCTTGCGCTGCCGGCCTTATGGGGCGCCCGTGAGTGCCGGTAGGCTGGCGCGGCAGGCGTGGCCCGCGCACACCGCTGTGGCGGCGACAGCTTTTTTTTTTTTTTTCAAAAGGATGGGGCCCCTCCACGCCCACACCAACGTGGTGACCAAACCAAAAGTTCTACTGTCACCTCCGTATAACATGTTAGTTTTGAATCAGGAGTCACAGGATGCGGGCTGTGATGTTATCCATGCGTCTGGGTAAGATTACTCGTTAACATGGTCCATCAGGAGATAGAAAGTGGACGAAAGCGATCGAAGGGTAGCGGTTGTAAGGGCAGAGGAAAAAAAGTGCCAAGGCAAGCGCCAAGGGAAAAAAGCTCTGCGACAGTAGGACGGGTGGTAAGGGCAGTAGCGGCTTGCTATCTGCAACAGTGCACGCAAGGTGTGGTTATGTTAGTGCGAGGTATCGTGCATCGTTACCTTTGTCGTTTCTGGAGCTCGTTGCGAGGCTTGCTGCAGTTGCTGCGTCCCTGCAACAGTTCAAGGTCGTTGTACATTAATGGGCGATTGGTCATAGATCGGCTCACAGTGTAGGGGGTGTGTGTGGTTGGTTTGCGTGCTGTGTACAGTACGGTTTCCCTGCGGTTGCCTGTTTTTCGGCTGGTCGAACATCTCGGGTTACCAGTAGTAGCTGTGTTGCAGGGGCTCGCCAGTACTGTCGTGTTAGCGTGCTATGGACCATAGATGTTTAGTTCCTAGCCAGTAGTGTCTTTGGTCTGTTATGCTTCCATCTATGGTTGTGGTCGTAGTTACCCAGAGAAAGGATAAACGGGTTGCGCGAGTGTCTCGTGTTATTGTACAGTTGTGTAGAGAGTTTTTGGAATACCTGCAAGATAGAATCTAGCCGGTATTCCCGGTGAAAGTCCGCAATGCGTGTGTAGCGAGGAGCGTTGCTTATGATTTTGAGTACTTTGTTCTGTATGAGCTGCAGACGGCGCAGGCGAGTTGGCGCAGCGTATCCCCAGACAGGGGCTGCTACGTCATCAGGGGTCGAATAAGTGTCATGTATATGGACCTAGACACCCTCCTATTCAGTGTGCTACGCCTGTTAAGCATAGGGTAGAGTTGTTTGAGCCTCGTGTTTGCTTTGTTGGTCACGTGTTGAATGTGGTCCCCCGAGAGTAGTTTCCTGTCCAGCCAGACATCGAGGTATTTGACCTTCTCCCGGAAACGTATTGGGCGTGTGTGTAGTGTTATTGGGTTGCAGTGCTGATGTTTGCGAAGTTGCTTCGGTCTTCAGAACGGCCTCGCACTTGTCGACGTTTACTCTAACACGCCATTTCACCAGCCAAGGCTCCGCCGTTCTGAGTGCAGTCTGTAGTCGTGAATTAATGTTAGACGGCTTCCAATCTTGCGCAAGGATGGCGGTGTCATCCGCGTAGATTGCCACCGTCGTGTTGCGTGTAGCTGGGAGGTCGTTAATGTAGAGGTTAAACAGTAAGGGCCCTAGGATGCTTCCTTGGGGTACTCCTGCCTGGAACCATGCCGTGTCGATTGTTTGCCCTGCACGTCGGTGTTGAAACTCCTGTGCGTGAGATATGAGTGTATGAGACGTACGAGCCCGTCGGGGAACCCTGCGTCGCTAAGTCTGCGTATTAGGCTGTTGTGCCATAGACGATCGAAAGCCTTTTCGATGTCCAGGAACACCACCCCAGTCGCTTTGTTTGTGTTGTATCCGTGTGTTATGTATTCAACGACGCGGAGGAGTTGTTGTGTTGTTGAGTGGTGATTCCTGAAACCGAATTGCTCCGGTCTCAGGGTGTCGTTTGTGATACAGTGCCTGGTGAGTCGTTTTAATATTACCTTCTCAACGATCTTGCTGAGCGCGCTCAGCAGACTGATGGGTCGGTAATTTTGTGGGAGGGAGTGGTCTTTCCCCGGCTTCCTGAACATCAGGACCTTGGCCGTGTTCCAAAAGGCAGGGCAGTGTTGGTGGTTGAGTATGGCATTCGTGATGTGTGTTAGGTAGTCTACAGCTTTGTCCGTGAACTCCTGGAGGACACGGTTTTGAATGTCATCGTGACCAGGGGCCTTCCTAGCGGTGGTATGCATGATGGCCCATTTGACTTCAGCTGTACTAGCTTGTCGGATGATGTTGCGCACTGGTTGGGCCAAGATGCGTGTGACCTCCTGGTCCGCAGCAAGTGTGAACGCTGGGTCTGAGGGATCCAGGTTCGGTGTGAATGACGCTGCGAGTGTGAGGGCCATCAGTTCCGCTCTTTCTTCAGCAGAATATGGTGGTCCGTCGGGCCCTTGTAACGTGGGGGTGTACAGTTTCTCCCTGGTGAAGTGTCGGGCCAGCTGCCACACGCCAGGTCGCGTGGAGTCCAGCCCTTCGAGTTTCTGGTCCCACTGTTGTGTCTTAAATGTTTGTATTTTTTCCCGGATTATACCCTGGAGCCTGTTCATGTGCTGTTTGAAGTGCTGGCGCCTGGTTCGCTGCCAATGTATCCTGAGGCGGTTCCTCATTGAGATTAGGCCCAGGATCTCCTGTGGCAGGGCAGCACTGTGCTGTTGTGGTGTGCGGATTGGTATGGTGTCGGCTATTGCGTCTTGGACGGCGCTGGTGAGGGTTTCAACTGCCTCATCAATTTGGGCTGTCTCGTTAATCGCGTGGGTGGGTGGGATGCGACTGTCAAGCGTTTCCTTGAACTGGGTCCAATTCGCGCGCCTGTAGTCTAACATCCTGCGTTGTTCCATGTGCTGCAGTGTTTCTTCAATGTACAGTATAACGGGTTAGTGATTTGAGGGCAGATCGTTTTCAACGGCAACGCTGAGTGTCGTTGTTATGCCCTTGATGACGGTCATGACTAACAAGTCTGGCCTGTATCCCCTCCGGTAGGGAATGTGCGTCGGTTCGGTCGGCGCTAGTGTGATGTAGTTTCGTCCTAGTGCGTGTTCGTATAGTTTCTTGCCGTTGGAGTTTCGTATTCGTGAGTTCCAGTCCGGGTGTTTTGCGTTAAGATCTCCAGCGGCGATTACGCGCGGTGATATGTTGAGTATTGTGCTGATGTCGCGTGTTTTGATGTTTTTAGGGCTGTTGTATACTGACACCAGTGTAGTGTAGGCTCCGTTGAACATGACCCTGACGGCGGTGCCTCTAGTTTTTCAAGTTCAGGGAGCACTATGTTTGTGTGTTCTATGTCTTTGTGTATGATGATGGCTGTTCCGCCATGACCGGAGCCGTCCGATCGGTCGGTACGATAGACGCAGTAGCCGGTGAAGTTTAGTTGGTTGCGTGGTTTGAGCTTAGTTTCGCTCAGTAGTGCGATAAGGATACCGTTACGCTCCATGAGCGCGGCAAATTCCGCCCTTTTGTTGTTGATCCCGTCTGCATTCCAGAACAGGACCTGTGTCAGTGTCTGGTTGTTTGCGATGGGGGCCGGGTGTGGCGTGTTATCCATGTATGGGTGTAAACAGTGTGATGAGCGCTGTGTGTATGGCGGCCCAGTACTGCTCAGGATGAGCAATCATGAGACGTGTGACGAGTGTGGTGACGGCCGCCGCGAACTTGTTAAAGATCTGAGCGGTCGTGTGATGGGGGAATATTGCTGCCAATAAACCCTCAAGTGTTGTGTAGGTGTTGTGTGTGTCGGCCTGTGGCTCGGTTGTAGTGTTGGCGGCCGCTGGTGCGGGTGTTGGCGTTATGTGTGGGCTGGCGCTTGTGTTGTTGTTTTGTGGAGCATTTTGCGGTGCCTGTGTTTCAGTTGTGGTGAGGGGTGGAGTAGTGTGTGTGCTGGTATCACTGGCTTGCTGACTGTGTGTCTGTGTGTCAGTGTTTTGTAGTTGTTGGGTACTTTGTTGTGGAGCACGTGTGTTCCCCACTCCTGTTACCTCGTGGTCGCCTACGCCTTCTCTGTGATTTTGGTTCTGGGAGTCCTTGTGTAGGTGTGTCTTCCTGTGTGTCGTGTGTGGGTTCGCAGGGAGTGGCTTCAGGGGGTGGGGTTGTGTTGTTTTTGGGGTCTGGTGTTGGTACCGGTGTGGTTGTAGTGTTGCATGTTGGCTGAGACGGTTGTGTTGTCGCAGCGGTTCTGTTAGGTGCGTGTGTTGGGCGCAGAGGTTCCGCGGCCTGCTCCGCTCCTCCTGGGCGTGTAGCCATGGCGAACGATACTCCGTTCCTAACAGAGTTTGGTGCGGGCCTTAGACGTGTTATGGCGATGGGTGGCTTCGACTGTTGATTTTTGCGCCTCTGCGCCTCTTTGTACACGTCGCAGCCCCTGTAGTTGGCCGCATGGTCTTGGCCACAGTTGGCGCAACGGCGTATGTTTTCGTGGATTAGTGTGCAGGCGTTGGATGCGTGTTTGCCAGCGCATCCGCGGCAACGGGGTGCCAGGCCACAGCGAAGGGCCGAATGACCGAACCCCTGGCAGTTGTTACATTGTTGGCGGACTTGTGGTGGTTCGTATATCTCTACCCTTACGTCCATCCGCAGAAGGCTCTTTATCGGCAGAAGGCCACGGGAGGCGGCCGTGTCGGCCATCTCGACCAGGTAGTGTGGTAGACGATGGTGGGAGCGGAAGCCCGTCATCCTGGAAGCACTTCTACATTCGAATCCTAGGAAGTTGAGCGCCGCTTGTACTGTAGTGTTTGGGGTCCACTCCCTTTACCACGTACTGCTGTGTTCGTTCTTCAGCAGTCCCGTAAGTATAATGTTCGATCCCCTTTTCTTCGAAGAAGATAGGGAGATCTTTATATTCGTTGTTAGTTGACACGTACAGTGAGGCCCTATCCCCAGAGTACTTCGTGTGTAGCGTGCAAGGTGTGTGCCTTTCCGCGAATGTTGTGTTGAGGACACTAAGTTCCCCGTAGCTTTGTATTACGACTGGGGGAAAACCAGTCTTCTGTTGTGCGGGCGTAGCTGCGGTTGGTGTTTCTGTGGTGTTGCTGACCGCAGGTCTGGTCGTGTTTGTTGTTGTGGTAATGTTCCTAACCGGAAGTGTGGGTTTCGGTGTAGGCAGTAGCGCCTTTCGGCTACCTAGCGAGTGTGGTTGCTCGCTTGTTTGCGTGCTGTTTCTCGGTTTGCGTCGTGGGCCCTCCACCTGCCAGGCCCCAGTGTAGTGGTGTTCTGTGTCCGCATCTGCAGCCACTGGTTCCGGCGTTGGAGTCAGCTGCCGCAGTGGGACGGTAGTGCATGAGTCACCAGTTGCAGGTGAATGTAGCGTGATGTGGAGGGTACTTGTCCACGTGGGGGAATCACTTGGGCCGCAGAGGTCGGTTATTAATCGACGCTGGTTCAGCAGTTCCTGCGCTTGCGCAGCGATCTGCCGATCCTTGTCGGCCAACACCTCCTGAACGGCGGCAAGCGGGACGCTGACTTCGACGGGAACAGCCGACTCACGCGTCTCTTTCTCTGCAGCCTTGCTGCGGGTTAGGACGGGGGAAACACCGGCGGAATCTGCCATCTTGGTGCTGTCAGGAGCTTTATTAGGTGTGGGTGGGCACGACAATTTTGCTTTTTCTGAAAAGAAAGAGCTATCAAATAGGTCCTACTGAAGAGGGGGAATGCCCTACGGCCTAGCGTGCGCCGATGGTGCAGTGGCGCGGCACCTAAAGGAGGTGCGGAGGAAGAGAAGTGGCCGACAGTACGCGGGGTGGTCCGACGTGAACGGGCCCCTGGCACTGGTCAACCCTAACACAGAACGAGATAGCCTCGCTAAGGGAGTTTGTAACCGAAGTTACGGGTTGCTGCGAGCCAGTGACTCTTGTGACAATTAGCTTCTCCGCGAGCTACGCGGCTTTTCGACGAAAGGGAGCAAAGCTCAACCTTCTGCCGATCCACCGAGCGCTACTGGCGCCTCGAAAGGGAACTCTCTGTAGAGCAGAGCGGTCAGCAAGGCCTAAACCCCAATAGCTACCGCTGCACCGGCCATCACTGGCTGAGAGCTCCTTCCGCTGCGACGGCAGGAGCGCGTCTGGGCGGCGACAGCAGTGCTCGCAGGCTATATGGACGCCGACCAGCGGCTCTAGTCTACGTCTATGCCTTCTGATGGGCTGTCCAAATTTTCGGACCGGGACACTTTTGCAGTCTGTACCGTCGCTAGAGAGATTCCTCCTCTGTTTCTGCTCCGCTTATATATTTTCCTCACCGCTTCGCGTACCCAAATTGCGACCAGCCTGCTTTTAATCTCGCGGTAGGTAGTGGTCATAATGTTTTGTCTCATCAGGAAGGATATCGAAATTAATGGCCCATGGTTGGGGAATGTGGTAAATTCATGGTGCAGCAGCGGCATATTTCGCTGCCGATATAAGAAGACATCTGACGAGCCAATATCGTCCTAGGTGGACAGGTCTGTACCTTGCACTATAAGGTCACCTGACGTCAGTCCTCTGGAGTTTTCTTTCTGGAGTCGTGTCAGCAGTCCCATTGATACACTTGAAGGAATGTAGCAGAGAATTACATAGTCTTGTCAAGATTTACGAGATGATTCGGAGGTGTCTGGACGAACTCGTGATTCACTGCAGTATTGCATCCAAATGCGAGGACGACATGCTGAAGTCGTACTGTATTTCTTGTTAAAAAAGTTCTTGGGTGAAACTTGAGCGGTACTATATGTGGACTTTCTCGAAAAGTTTACATTTCAAACACATTTTTACTGACTAGCGCAATATTTTATACAGAAGTTATCGGCGGCCCGCAACCACACCATTCCCTATTATCTCTCAGACATCTCATTTGCGGGCTCTTTTTTTACTGGCACTGTTTTTCCTCTACTATTGTATACTGTTATATTTCACTCGTTTGCGTTTTCTCTATTAACTGTGACATACACAGTCCCGTCACATTTACGTGACCTCCTGTAAAAAGACTGAATAACCACCTTTTGCAGCGGGGACCGAAGCGAGACGTGCAAGAAGAGAGCCAACGAGTAGATTTGTTTTTGGAGAGGGTCCACCTTGAGCAAATCAGAATTTTTTATTTTTCTTTTTATTCCCCAGACGTGTTTCGCTGAAGTTTCACCATTATCAGTGGGTTTTTTATTGTCTTGTGGTTACCAAATACTGGGGATTTCCTGGATTTTATGTAATTTAATGCGTAATTTAATGCATTTGTTTTGTTTTACAGTTTCCATTTTTTCTGCTTTCCCCTTTATCTTCTCTGTGAAGGTCTGCACTAGGCGAGCAATTTGTAAGCAAACACCGAAAGAAGCGCTTCAACCTCAAGATGATTAGAGTCACTGAGTGTCTGGAAGTTACCGACAGGGATGCTGAGCCATGCCGACTCTAGTGCCGTGGCCAGCTGCGCTAGGTTTCTCGACTGAGGCCGGCCGCTGTGGCCGAGCGGTTCTAGACGCTTCAGTCCGGAACCGCACTGCCGCTATGGTCGCAGGTTCGAATCCTGCCTCGGGCATGGATGTGTGTGATGTCCTTAGGTTAGTTAGTTTTAAGTAGTTCTAAGTCTAGGGGACTGATGTCCCCAGATGTTAAGTCCCATAGTGCTTAGAGCCATCTCAACCATCTCTGTTGAGGATCCGTGGCGTGTAAGCTCGATAGATTTAGTTTAAGCCATGGCCATGGGAGTACGATAAACTCATCCTGGCGCTCTTCGAACAACACTTGTGTTCACTGCGAGCTGTGTGACACGTTTCATTATCCTGCAGGCGGATGTCATCATGCCGAGGAAAAAACAAAACTTGGCTCCAGGATAGAGGCATACAAATGGTGAACCATTGTACCCTCCAGAATGACGAGATCACCCAAGAAAAGCCACGAAAATATTCCCCAGATCTCAAATATCCCTACTCCGGCCTGGTGCCTTCCGACGATTGTTGCAGAGCCGTACACGCTAAAAGCCATCTGTCCAGTGGAGCATAGAACGTGATTCACCTGAAAGGGCCACCTTTCGCCACTCAGTGGACGTCCAGTTCCGGTATTGGCATGTAAATTCCAGCTTTCATCGCCGATTAACAGCAGTCAGCATGTTTTCTTGATCCATGCACCTTTTGCGGTGGCCCATACGCAGCAACGTTCGCTGAACAGTCGTTGAGGACACTCATTATAGTCCTTAGTACATCTGGGCTTTCAGTTGCTCAACTATAGCACGTCTATTCGCCCGCACACATCTCTTGAGCCGTCGTTCACCCCTATCATCTATGGCCTGTGGTGCGCCACAACTGCCTCGGTATCGGTTTTGGCTCTGAGCACTATGGGACTCAACATCTTAGGTCATAAGTCCCCTAGAACTTAGAACTACTTAAACCTAACTAACCTAAGGACATCACACACACCCATGCCCGAGGCAGGATTCGAACCTGCGGCCGTAGCAGTCCCGCGGTTCCGGACTGCAGCGCCAGAACCGCTAGACCACCGCGGCCGGCGTATCGGTTTTGGATAGCTCCTATTTGCCATGCATTGCATACTTTAATCATGGCGGCAAGTGAACAGTTTACAAACGTACCCGTTTCGGAAATGCTTTCACCCATGCACCGAAAGCCAATGATCATTCCTTTTTGGACGTCAGATAAATCGCTCTGTTTCCGCATTACAACAATGACTGCACTGGTTCCCGCGTGGCCCTCGACACGCTTCATATACCCTCCATTGCAAGTGCTGCCACCTGCTGTCTGTGACGGGTTATTGCATGTTAACGTTGAACACAGGGAGTGGTCACATTAATGTGACTGTACCATGCATATACAAGCTCAACAGATAAAATATTAGTCGTCCACTTAAAAGAATACATTGGTCACATTGTAGCGCTGTCGATGGTGCAGAACTAGTGTCAGGCTGTCGTGTAACCCTCCACTGCCGATATAAATCAATGGAGTGATATGAATGTTTGAGTGGATCGTATGGAATCAGAGCAGTAAGCTGGAACAGATACAATTAGGAGACGTGGCAGAATCGCAAAAAAAAAAAAAGCCATTATATTTGTATGTGACCACGATGACACAATGAATAAGGTTACCCGATACGAGGTGCTATCCAAAATTTTCGGGACTGGTGCTGCCATCTGTTAAAAACCTTACCTTTGGACTGATGGTCACCATCACCCTCGAAGTTGTTCCCATCTGCACATACACACTAGTCGCAGCGCTTCTGCAACTGGTCAAACGTTTTCTGGAAGTCCTGTTCTTTGAGGGTGTTTACCACCGCCAGCGATGCTTCTTAAATCCTCCGTAGAGTGAAGAGCCGACTGCCTTTCAACTTGAGTTTCAGTTTTGGCAATAGCGATAAGTCGCAAGGTGCCAAATCTGGCGAGTACGGTGGGTGGGGTACAACCGCCATGTTGTTTTTTGTCAAAAAGGTTCTGGTGAGCAAGGACGTGTGACAGGGCGCATTGTCGTTATGCAACAGCCAGTTCCCTTGACGCCAAAGTTCGGGCCGTCGTCGCCGCACGTTTTCACGGAGCCGTCGAAAACGTCGCAGTAGTACGTGGAATTCACTGTTTGGTTGGGTGGGGCGAATTCCTTGTGCACAATTCCCTTGGTATCAAAGAAAATGATGATCATGCTCTTCACTTTGCTTTTCACCGGTCTCGCTTTTATGGGTCTTGGAGAGCCCGAGCCCTTCCACTGGGACGATTGTACAGCTCATGCTCCGTCCCCCAAACTCTTGTTGAATCATTGCAAGGGTCTCCGTAGCACTTTTCCCGAGATTCGCACAGAATTTGATACACACACGCTGTTCTGTTCGCAGATCCATCGTAAAATCGGCACACACGAAACACAGAGTATGACGGAAATCACTGTGGACACGCAACACGTCCTCCGCGCTGAATGCCACTCCGCACACTGACTCATCACATATGCAGCTCTTGCCATTCAGCGGTGCAAAGATCTACTACTCATACTTTCCAGATGGCAGCACCAGTCCCGAAAGTTTTGGATTCCACCTCGTAAGTTGATGTATCAACGGTAACTGTCCAGCGAGTCTACATGAATGGGTTATCACTCACTGTCATATAATGTGGAGTAAGAGCAGTGGTCGTAAAAATATCCTAACCGATAGGGAGAGAAGATGAGTGTCAGACCTTGTTAATGGCGATCGGTTTCAAACCGGGAAGGAAATGTTGCTGACAGTGAATTCAGGTCCATCTCAACGTTGCTAAGATAACTGTATGCAACAGACCGGAGTCAAGTACCTTGCAAAAGGCCTTTTCTCACAGTGACACATAAAGCCGCACGTTCTCAGTGGATCAAAAATTTTTATCTCTGTGCTGCAGTTGATTAAATTTATTTCATTACTTATATATCTCTATAATTATCACTTATATCGTGATTTTCTCCATGAGAGAGAGTTTAATCAAATTATGGTGTTATTAAATTAACAATGTTACACTGAAGAACAGCATTTTGAAGTAGCTGAAGTGGAATAGCTCCAACATAGGAGTAACACTTGAGTGTCTTCATATTCCTGCCATTTGGTTTTTCCATTAACAATGTCCCAACATTTTAACTTGAGATAAGTGAACTATTTCCGCAATATCCTAACGCTCAACAGCCCACTTAACTGCACGTCTTCCATCGTAAGAACAAGATAGAAACCGGTTCGTAGCTGTGTGGAGGCGTGTAGAGTGATCCAACGAGTCGTGATTTTGGCTCCTTGCAAATGGTGCAAGTTGTCGATGGTAATGAACGCCTTAGGAGGCATTTCACCTGCGGTGTGTCGACATTGTAGTTGAGGCCGGATATGGGTCTGTTATGCTGTAGGGGTGTTTTTCGTACCATCACATGGCCCACTAATTCAAGTTATTGTGAACATGAACCAAGATGTATATTTTAACGTTGCCAGAGACCACATGCTGCAATTTCTTCTCCTTCTTCGTGATGAATATACTGTGAATGATAACAACCATGTTCGGGGGACAGTGCATATACTTTCCTGACCTGAGGAAAACTCAGCCACCATATCGCATCCCGACTGGCCCATAGAATCACGCCATCCCAGCACAGAAAATATCGAGAACTTTGTGTAACAGCGGTTAAACTTAGCGATCAACATCACTGAATTTTGCTAGCGCTACGTAAACTAATTATCAATGTATGACTGCAACTGCATATGGCATACATAAGCAAATTTTTTGAGTCTCCTCCTCGCCGAATTGAGGCCAATGGCAAGGCTAGAGGATATGATACACGGTATTAGCCTGGTGTGTCCTGGCGATGACGAACTTTTTGTCTTGTGTACTTATATAAATATACTGGGTGTAATGAGTAGAAGTACAGATTGTTTTCGTGACTGAGGACAGTGTATGGTACAACATTACATCAACATTTACTTCATTTGCAGACTCATAATTATAGCTTTTAGTACTAGTAAGTTTTTAGTTGTGATTGTACCTCCAAGTACATGTGGCAAGAGCAAGTCATTATTGCTTATTTTCCCCTCCGCAGTAGGTCAGGTTTTCAAGCTTGGACACATGGACGCAACGCAGCTAGCCTATACTGATAGGGATAGTTCTCATTGTAGTGCAGTTACGACCCAGCACAAAACATTATGTCGTAAAATTTGTGACATATTTGTGGGAAGACTTGTACACAGATTGTGTACATATTAAGGTACCAACGATCACAATATCTGCACTTATACCCTTGACACCCTGTGTAACGATGAGTCAAAATACACTCCTGGAAATGGAAAAAAGAACACATTGACACCGGTGTGTCAGACCCACCATACTTGCTCCGGACACTGCGAGAGGGTTGTACAAGCAATGATCACACGCACGGCACAGCGGACACACCAGGAACCGCGGTGTTGGCCGTCGAATGGCGCTAGCTGCGCAGCATTTGTGCACCGCCGCCGTCAGTGTCAGCCAGTTTGCCGTGGCATACGGAGCTCCATCGCAGTCTTTAACACTGGTAGCATGCCGCGACAGCGTGGACGTGAACCGTATGTGCAGTTGACGGACTTTGAGCGAGGGCGTATAGTGGGCATGCGGGAGGCCGGGTGGACGTACCGCCGAATTGCTCAACACGTGGGGCGTGAGGTCTCCACAGTACATCGATGTTGTCGCCAGTGGTCGGCGGAAGGTGCACGTGCCCGTCGACCTGGGACCGGACCGCAGCGACGCACGGATGCACGCCAAGACCGTAGGATCCTACGCAGTGCCGTAGGGGACCGCACCGCCACTTCCCAGCAAATTAGGGACACTGTTGCTCCTGGGGTATCGGCGAGGACCATTCGCAACCGTCTCCATGAAGCTGGGCTACGGTCCCGCACACCGTTAGGCCGTCTTCCGCTCACGCCCCAACATCGTGCAGCCCGCCTCCAGTGGTGTCGCGACAGGCGTGAATGGAGGGACGAATGGAGACGTGTCGTCTTCAGCGATGAGAGTCGCTTCTGCCTTGGTGCCAATGATGGTCGTATGCGTGTTTGGCGCCGTGCAGGTGAGCGCCACAATCAGGACTGCATACGACCGAGGCACACAGGGCCAACACCCGGCATCATGGTGTGGGGAGCGATCTCCTACACTGGCCGTACACCACTGGTGATCGTCGAGGGGACACTGAATAGTGCACGGTACATCCAAACCGTCATCGAACCCATCGTTCTACCATTCCTAGACCGGCAAGGGAACTTGCTGTTCCAACAGGACAATGCACGTCCGCATGTATCCCGTGCCACCCAACGTGCTCTAGAAGGTGTAAGTCAACTACCCTGGCCAGCAAGATCTCCGGATCTGTCCCCCATTGAGCATGTTTGGGACTGGATGAAGCGTCGTCTCACGCGGTCTGCACGTCCAGCACGAACGCTGGTCCAACTGAGGCGCCAAGTGGAAATGGCATGGCAAGCCGTTCCACAGGACTACATCCAGCATCTCTACGATCGTCTCCATGGGAGAATAGCAGCCTGCATTGCTGCGAAAGGTGGATATACACTGTACTAGTGCCGACATTGTGCATGCTCTGTTGCCTGTGTCTATGTGCCTGTGGTTCTGTCAGTGTGATCATGTGATGTATCTGACCCCAGGAATGTGTCAATAAAGTTTCCCCTTCCTGGGACAATGAATTCACGGTGTTCTTATTTCAATTTCCAGGAGTGTATTATGACCACCAACTTTAGCGTGACCGAATGGTGCCTGGTGATGTTGGCACGTGACGCGGTAAGGGGCCGACGGGAATGCGAAATCATTCTGTTGTCTGCAAATGAGGAAATCGACGGACATAAAAGACTCTGATAAGGACAGATTGTTGTAGCATTGCGTCTGAGAACGAGCACCTTGGAAACGGCGAAGCTGGTCAGCTATTAGCCCGCTACTGTCATGAGCACTTTGTTATGGAAAGTGGTTGAAGGACAGTACAGCGCTGCTGCAGGCACAAGTGTTGCGGAGTACACCGTTCAGCGCACATTGTTGGACAGGATCTCTCTAGCAGTTGATCCATACGTGTTCTCTTACTGACCCACCCCCCTCGCAAACTACGGCAGCAGTGGGCACGGAATTTTCAAAATTGGACTTTGGACCAATAGAAAAGTTTCACCTTACCGGATGACTCACATTTCCTTACACATCAGGTCGATCGTCATGCATTGTGACCGAGATTCGACCACATGTAGAAAACGACTCGAAAGAAACCTGATGAGGCTGGACCAACTCGTCTGGAGCCGTCAACAGTGGATCGCCGAGTGTGAACAGAAAAAACAACAACAAGAAAACAGACAAGTGGAGTCGGCACCACGGATGAACAACGACCAGTGATTAATCCAACAGAGAGAGAGAGAGAGAGAGAGAGAGAGAGAGAGGAAGTGAATACATCACAAAGTCCTGTGCGCAGCAGAGCTTACAGGGCAGGCGCAGGCTCGAATTGGCCGGCGATTTGGCGTGTGGCGCCACAGCAAGGCGGTGCTAGCACTCGAGGTTATAACATGTCCACCTACCGGCCGAGATGCAGTTCCATGCTCTCCGTCGGGCGAGCCGTGATACGAGATCTGGATGTGCTGTCAACCAGGCGAAGAGCTGCTCGAAACATGCATTGCTTCAAGGATAAAGGCCGGTAGGAGCAGTTTTATGCCAGAAGAGACATATGCCTGGACTTCCGTGGCTCCTACGATAGCCTGGCGCGGTGGCCGAGCCGTTCTAGGCCCTTCAGTCTGGAACCGCGCGACTGCTACGGTCGCAGGTTCGAATCCTGCCTCGGGCATGGATGTGTGTGATGTCCTTAGGTTAGTTAGGTTTAAGTAGTTCTAAGTTCTAGGGGACTGATGACCTCAGATGTTAAGTCCCATAGTGCACAGAGCCAATTGAACCACTTGCTCCTACGATAGTAATCGAAGACACCATGACAGCTGTGGGATACGTGAACATTATTGTGGTTTGTGAGCCTTTTTTGCGTACCAACTGCATTCCTTCATGCTTGATGTTTTCCTCGAAGGCGATGGCACTTTCCGGAAGGAAAACTGCCAGTGTCACAACGCCAGAATCGTATCATATTTCTTTGAGGTGCATGATAATGAACTCAAGTTGACTTCTTGGATACTAAATTTACTTGGACTGAACGCAATGAGTACCATCTGGGACGCTATCAGGCGCAAGCTCCATATCCATCAGCTACCGACCTGTATTTTTATGGAATTGTATGGCGCATGCACAAGCATACCTCACAAGGGAATCTCCCCATCGCACGCCCCTCAGATTTAGTGGTAAGACGGTCTGAGGCGTAGCTCCGTACACCGATCCTGCCTTGGAGGCGGTTAAGTGGGAGATGTGTCTCAGAGCTGGACAGTGACAGATGGTGACGCGAAACTGGACGCGCACGTAGTTTATGTGTCAGCCGATAGAGGACAATATTAGATAGGGGGACTGTGATTTTAGTTTCGATTGTGCCCACTAGAGTGCACTAAAGTAATAGAATGTTTTTCATAAACTGTTCTAGTATTTTCATACAGTGTTATTATGTCTTTTTGTGTATGTAAAATGTTATAAATGTGTTTTAGCAGTATGAAGGATGCGTGAGTGTGGTTTAAGGTTAATATGAAGATAATTGTTTAACGAGTTATGTAGTAGGATTTAGTGTGGGAACATTTCGAAGAAGTATGGATATGGACAAATAGGATTTTTGTAGAATAGATTTGTAAAGTAAGTTTATGGTAAAGGGAAAGTTAATTCAGGTATAAATAACAATAGTAAATAACTTTACGCATAAACAAAACTTCAGCATATTAGATAATTACGTCGGTAAAATGTGCAGTCGTTAGGTTTACTATTTTGCCATTGGTTATTGATGAAAAGCGCGGATTGACGCGGGAGAGTGTTGTTTTGCTATTGGCTGTTGAGTAAACCAATATTCTTCGCGCGCCTTTCTCTGCTGATAGAGAAGACTTAGAGTATTCTAGAGAAGAGTGGGAGCCTAGCCATGAAACAGTTCGGACGTGTGTAATAGTAGTTCCGATGGAAACGATAAGTTGCCCGATCTATCAGTGTTTCATACATCAAAAGTGTGGTAAAGTGAAGGCATAATTATTCCGATGGGCGTGTAGAAATTTCGGAATTTTTAAATGAATTTTGTGACGAGAAAATACATATATTCCGCGTGGCGTATTGAGCAGGTCGGTGGCTAAAAACTGTGACTGCATTAGGTACCGAAGGCTTAATATTTGGCGAGCATTCTCAATCAAAAACAAAAAAATGGTTCAAATGGCTCTGAGCACTATGGGACTCAACTGCTGTGGTGTGGTCATAAGTCCCCTAGAACTTAGAACTACTTAAACCTAACTAACCTAAGGACAGCACACAACACCCAGCCATCACGAGGCAGAGAAAATCCCTGACCCCGCCGGGAATCGAACCCGGGAACCCGGGCGTGGGAAGCGAGAACGCTACCGCACGACCACGAGATGCGGGCCAATCAAAAACAATCAGTATTTTTGTAGCTATTCCGTTTTCGGGAAATGCAACACCATAAACTTACTAATATGTGTGAAAGGGATTGTGAGTGACTATGTTAATACTAGCACGGGCTTGGCAGTGATACTTTTTCACCTACGTTTCAGAATATATTAATTGAGGACAAAATTTTGAATCTTTCATTTCGTGTGAAAACCTTCTCCCGAAACGTAGATTAGTGACTTTAATTGCAGCCTGGTTCACATCGAAGTACAATAGGTTTCGCTCGGCTTCCCTACTGATGATATGCTGAGACAATGTTCACAGGTAGGTGCAGGTTCGTCATAAAGGGACGGAAAGAACCGCGCCGTCGCAGGTCCAGTGGATAGACAAAAACTGAACACAGATCAAGCATGAAAATAGAAAGAAGGTGTACTGAACTGTGAAAAAAAGCAAAATAGGAACAGTGAACGGTCTAAACCTACAGGTGCAATATTGGGGTAATATAGTTGTGGTGTCGTGTTTAAGTAGTCCGGCTTTCGCAGCCGTGCATTGTGGACGTGCTGTTGTTTCCGCCTGCGGAGCGCACCCACTCGCTGTTGTTTACATTTCAGCGGCCGTCACTTGCGTGTCGCTTACGTGTAGCAGAACCATGGCCAACCGTTTTAGAAGATCAACACTACGATTCAGCTACTGCAACGACTACACACGATCAAAGGCCTTGGAAGTGGAACGCTTCCTACGCGACGTTGCTAAGATCCCAGCTTCCGACATCTTGGGCATCCATTTGTCCATATTAAGCAGGTCGGTGTTCGTCAAAGCCGCCAATGACGCGGTGTGCGGAAGAATACTTCGTGACACTAAACATGGACTACGCTTTTGCCACGCCGACGGAAATGTTGGTGCGGTTACCGTCGACCAAGCAGGCGTGGGAATGCGCACCATACGAGTTTTCGAACGCACGTTCGAGCTCCCGGCGGAAGACGTTATCGCGGCTTTCCGCTCCTATGGCACTATTTTTGGCCACACTGCCGAACGCTGGGCGCAGTTCCACACGTAACCCGTTCTTAACGGTGTACGACAGATCACCATCGACCTTCATCGCCACGTGCCTTACCTTAGGGTGCCTTGCGGTCGTCATACACGACTGCCAACACAAGACCTGTTCAGGGTGCGGCAAGGAAAGCCACCTTAGGTCTGAGTGTCTTCAGCGACGAATCATCCAATTGCCAGCAGCTACCGTGGCGTCTCCGACTCCAACAACGGTTTTACCGATCACCTACACATCGGCGCTCTCTTCTCCTCCCACCTGCCACCGCCCGTCGGACCATGTATCGGTGATCCTTCCTACTGCTACGGATACTGCCGGGGTAGACGCGTCGCGCTCACAACCTAACGCTACTCCGGCGCCTCTACCAACAGCGACGACTTCCGATCCCCACCCGGCCGATGATCTGGACGCTCCTTCACTTATCGTTCTCACGACGGCCTTCCTCCCAGAGCGTCGCGACTGCGTGCCGTCTTCCGACACAGAGCGACGAACACGCAAACAACGTTCACCTGAAAGTCGCAAGAGGAGGCGCCATACATTCTCGGAACGAGACGGATCACCTCCCCCGAGGGTCCAGAGGCCGTCCGACCCGATTAGGCCTCGGAGAACCTGCACGACGACACGAATGACGACAACAGGACGCCGGCTGTGGCTGTGCCGGTGCCTACTCTGCAGGCTTGCCCAGGTGCACGTGAGCCAATAGACTCCACCGTTGCGACTACCGCCGAGACGTCCTCCGCTCCTACGAACGAAGTGGAACGTAAAAACATCACAACGATAAAAACATCACAACGACAGTGCCTTCAATGGCGTGCAGTAACGAAGTCGATGAAGGCTCGGACCAAACGCTGGGGACAGAGTTACCCCAGACAGAAGCC
This sequence comes from Schistocerca nitens, assembly GCF_023898315.1. NCBI lineage: Eukaryota > Metazoa > Arthropoda > Insecta > Orthoptera > Acrididae > Schistocerca > Schistocerca nitens. The sequence goes on along the minus strand of NC_064616.1, from coordinate 614,061,331 downwards.
TAGTTACGCCGCCGATAACGCCGTCTGGTGATGTACGGCATGACTCGCCGTTGCCTCGTCCCTCTTCACCCTACGCTGATGGAGTTCCCTCCACGGCGGGGTACGACTCCAAACCTACCGAGTAGCGACGATCAACACTAACACCATTAGCTCCCCCGTGAAACTGATGCGAGAGATGATATGGACATCGGACGTCGACATCGCGCTACTACAGGAAGTACACTTGGCACACTTCCAGACGACGCGGGATACAACGCTTATCCTTCTCCTGGTGACCACCTGGGACGAGGCGTAGCCACCTACGCCCGAGAAGGGATTCCACTGGCTGATGTCACATACCTTCTATCCGCCAGAGGTATGGCCGTCACCGTCATGGGGACGCGTAATGTCAACATTTACGCTCCGTCAGGCTCCATCCGCAGACGCGACAGGGCACACTTCTATTCAGAAGAAATCACCCCTTTGTTTCTTGGACGCTGTGACCATTACTTGCTTGGGGGTGATTTTAAGTGTGTCCTGTACCCTAAGGATCAAATGCCCCACTACAACACCTGTCAAGAACTGCGTCTTGTCATCCGTGATCTGTTGCTCCACGACCCTTGGGAAGTTCGCACGGCGACGCGCCTGGACACACTTACCAGACGAGTCACTCCGCGAGCCGCCTTGATAGGATTTACGTCTCTCGGGAACTCACACCTGCAGTCCAAGGTGCAGAACTTTGGCCCCTGGCCTTTTCGGACCACTATGCCTACATCTACAACATTCTCCTCCCCTAGCAGGTGGTCTGGCGCAGTCGTGCACCGTGGAAGCGAAACACCTCCCATCTTCATGATCCCGAATGTCTTAAGCGTGTTACCGAGACATGGGACACCTGTGAACGTCGCTTACCTAAGTACTGCACGACCCTGACTTGGTGGCTGGCATGTGCCAAACTAGCCATTCGACGTACCTTCGTTCAGTATGGCAAGGAAGTAGCTGCATGGCGCCGGCACACTACTGACTGTTTCTACGCCGTTCTCCGCGACCTGGACGCCCAGCCGCCCACCCCCCACACCCAGAGGGAACGCATCAGGATTAAGACAGAAATTGTAACGTTGACACGCAGTAGACTGCAGGGGGCGATGCTGCGGACCTGACGTCAAGATTCAGCGGAACAAGAACATCCTACCATGCATCATATCACCTCCGATAGGAAACACCGACGACAACGACTCATCACCGAGGTCTACACCTGTCGGGCCCAGCAAGTCACCTGCCAAATAGTCAGTACCTTTGAAGACCAGTATTGCACAATGTACCAGGAGGACACTACCAACAACCACGCTCAGGCGTCTGTGTTACCACACATAACTCGCACCCTAGTCAGCGACGAAGCGGACGACCTGATGGAACAAGTTATGCGTGACGAAGTCCACGCTGCAATCAACAAAGGTGCTCTGAATAAGTCACCTGGTGTCGACGGATTGCCGATAGAATTTTATAGCGCTTTCCTCGCACTAATGGCGTCACAGTGGACAACAATGTTTCATGAAGTGATGACCGTGGGGAACGCCGTACCGCCGACGTTTGTCACGGGAATCATTATACCCATCCACAAACTGACACCGGGAGTGACGACAGCACATTACCGTCCCCTGACTCTGCTTAACGCAGACGATAAAATTTTTACGCGACTCCTGGCGACGCGATGCCGCAAGATCCTGCCTAGTATTCTATCCCCGGAACAGACAACTCCGGGTGGCTCAGTTAATATACAAACGGCCACAGGAGAATGTAGTGATTTAATTGCAGTGGCAGCGGCGTGCAGACTCCGCGCCGCGGTGGTTGCCATTGATTTTGACAGCGCATTCGACAAGGTGCGGCATCGTTTTCTGTTCTCAGTGATGAGCCAAATGAGTTTTCCACCAGTCTTTATCGATGTCATCCGGCACTTGTACGGCACCGCCGAGTCACGGACTCAGGTCAATAGCCGTGTGGCGGGATCAGTGACGATTTGACGTTCCGTAAGGCAAGGTTGCCAACTTTCTACCTTACTCTATGCTATAAACCTGGAGCCACTTATCGGGGGTCTGACGAGCCATCTTTCTGGTCTCACTTTGCGACAGCACGGTTTTCGGTGTCGTGCGTATGCGGACGACCTCCTCCTCTTGGTCTGCTCACGGTATAAAACATAAACGGTGCTTGATTTGATATCAACGTACGGAACTGCAGTGGGCAGTAACATGAATGTGGCTAAATCCACGGCGATGTCTAGTGGACGCGGCCTCTAACACGACAACTTCACACCTCTCCCGTGTTTACAGAAACTACGATACCTTGGTATCAGTTTCACCTCCACCGTGCGCCGCTCCACTACCATCAATTTTCGGCGTGCACTCCAAATTATCCGCACGGCGGTGCGACAAAATCTCCTCCGCCGACTCGATTCTTTACAACGTGTCCAATACCTCAATAAACATGTGGCGTCCAAAATGGTCCACATCGCGCAGGTACTCCCGCTGCCGTCAGTTATTGAACGCAGCCTCCAGGCTGCTTTCGGATACTTTCTTACGGCTGGTACGCTCTTTAAGGTCCGCTACGACACGCTCACCCTTCCCCCGCAAGCGGGAGGCCTCGGCCTTGTCAATGTGCGACTCCCAGCGGCGTCCTTGTACATGTCCACCATGCACAAGCAGTGGCACGGGGGCACCTCCCTTACGAGCAGCTTGCTGGAAATTCTTATGCTCGCGACCATAACGCCACCAGTACCAGTTGGACACATCATGCACCATCTGACGCACATTTCTGATTTCACCATCGACTTCAGTTATGCTCACACACAGTTACCGAACACGCGTTCTCCTCGACCTAAAGATTTTTACGCCCCACTGATTCGTTACAGATCCAGCAATAACATCGAACTCAGACATCCATCGCCGGCCGGGGTGGCCGAGCGGTTCTAGGCGCTACTGTTTGGAACTGCGCGACCGCTACGGTCGCAGGTTCGAATCCTGCCAGCCGGCCGGAGTGGCCGTGCGGTTCTAGGCGCTACAGTCTGGAACCGAGCGACCGCTACGGTCGCAGGTTCAAATCCTGCCTCGGGCATGGATGTGTGTGATGTCCTTAGGTTAGTTAGGTTTAATTAGTTCTAAGTTCTCGGCGACTGATGACCTCAGAAGTTAAATCGCATAGTGCTCAGAGCCATTTGAACCATTTTGAATCCTGCCTCGGGCATGGATGTGTGTGATGTCCTTAGGTTAGTTAGGTTTAAGTAGTTCTAAGTTCTAGGGGACAGATGACCTCAGAAGTTAAGTCCCATAGTGCTCAGTGCCATTTGAACCATCAGACATCCATCCAAGCGGTGGCCCACGGTTTAGCGTCATATCCACCAGCCTTTCCTTCCTTCTAACGTCCGGGCAACATGGTTCCACGTCGCAAGTGGAAAATTCGCTACAAATCAACGTCTTCACGCCATCGGACTAACGGACTTTTTTTTCACTAGCTGCTTATATTTTATGACCCACCGTCAAATTTCTTATGGTGGGTTGTATGTTGCCACTTAGGCGCTGTGACTGGGTCCGGGGTCCGGTGTGACTGGAAGTAACACCACCCCGGCTCCCGTCCCCACTCACACCGTTGCTCGTGTCCCGCCACGTGGAGGCGGGCTCTATTTGTTTACATCCATTTGATATCTTTTTTTGTGCAGCATTAGAAAAACTTATAACTAATACAAAATCAAGTGAGATATTAATAAACAAAACGAAATTAAATATTTAGAAAGAAGGAAGGAAGAGAATTGAATAGAGAAGAGATAGGTATAATATTGCCCGCCACCTGGTTGTGGGCGGCGGCCCGGGTCTTGGAATGACCCTCAAGACGCTGGCCGTCGCTCACCATGCCTTTAACATCTTCAATCCTAAAAACTAACTTAACTAGAAGAGATTATGGTACGTTAAAGCTAGAAACTAAGACTAAGACCTCCATGTCCAGCCTGCTAAACTACTTACGATATACAATAGAGAGGTAACTGATTTTGTGCTTGGCTCAAAGTAATAAGGTAATGACGCTAACGGTTTGTGTTGAGCCTACAAGGCTCCTAGTAGAGTACATCAGGTGCAAGCACCTCCCGGCCCGCCGACAACACGACGTGAACGGTGGTTTTCCCCGATCTACCATAGGTATCCGTCAGGTTGAGCTCAAAAGAGAGGAACCACAATTAAGATCCTTCCATCCAGGCCGTGCGCCGCCTCTTACCAGGGGGCGTAGGTCCCTTGAAGAGGTGCCTAACTTTAAGCTTCAGATCAGAAGTTATTAGTGTAGTGGAGGTTGAGGTATAGGCTGTGTAGGTTGGTTGTACAAACAATTCACGCTGAGCCAATGAGTCTTACAGTGATACGTGGTGTGGCAGTTAGCACCTTCCGGCCCTGCCAGCAACACAGCCTGAACGGTGGTTTTCCCCCATCTACCATAGGTATCCGTCGGGTTGGGCCCAAAAGAGAGGGACCACAATTAAGATCCTTCCATCCAGACTGTGCGCTGCCTCTTAACGGAAGGCGTAGGTCCCTTGAAGAGGTACCTAGCTTTAAGCTCTTATTAGACATGGAGGTGATGTTAACTATTTACATATAAGGTGCAATCTGTTTTTAGGATTGTGTGTGACTTGTGCACCTCTTTTCGGTTGTTCCAGACTGTTCTTTGAAGTTGACTTGGTTGACACTATGGATCATCCGCAATGGACGCTTCAATATCTGTGTTGGTGCCCTGGTCTGTATCTGTTTCTTCTTTATCACTCGTGGTGCTAATCATATCTGTGTCCCCCTGGGCATCGTGATGTCTGTTTGGACCGACTTGCCTTCGGTAGGGTCTGTTGCGCAAGTATTCTATTTGTTGGATCTTCGAGATTTCGTCAGTTAGTTTGTTGAGTTCAGTCCACCTTTCCGGGTCGCGTATTATGGCATGTAGTTCGTTCTGTGTGTTCAGGCGATTTACGTGTACTGTGTGTCTTGTGTTCGTGCGTTGTCCGCAGAATAAGACAGTATGTTCAGGGGAACCTTCTTCCCCGCATGTGCATCTATTAGTCTGCTGCAGACTCACGCGGTACAGGTGCGTGGGATAAGGGCCATATTCTTTGATGAAATGTACCATACCGCGGCTCGGATCGATATGTTTTAGTTTTAGTCTTTCCCGGATGTCAGGGAAGAAGTTGTATACACGGCGGCCCTTATCGCTGTTGGCCCACTCGCTCTGCCAGGTATCCACTCGCCATGCTCTGAGTTGGCGTGTTGTCTCTATCGGTACAGCAGTGATCTGCTGAACCTGGTCTATTCTCCCCATCCTAAGCCAGTACATTGCTGCGCGGTACGTGATGGTGATATCTATGGGGAAGATTCCCATGACGACACATAGTGCGTCATTTGATGTTGTGTTGAATGCCCCTGTTGGTCGAAGTAGAACACTTCTTTGGCCTCGACGTACAATGGTTCTGTTGGTTGAGAGATTTAATCTGTGGGCCCACGTACTGGTAGCAAAGCATAGTACTGAGTCGAAGAGAGCGCAATGGTATGTTCGTGTGACTGACAGGGGTAGTCTGAATTATTCCGAATTTAGCCTAGCCACTTTGAGTAGTACCTTTTCTGCTTTGTGTGTGCATATTCGCATGTGTTCGTGGAAGTTCAATCGTTCATCAATGTATACTCCTAGATAGCGTGTGACTGCTAGTCTTTTTATGTTTGTGTCCCCGATTTTGACTATTGGGTTCCTGCGCAGGATACCCTTTAGCAATGTATAAGTTGCTTTGTTTCCTGCTATCTTTAATTTATTATCTGTGCACCATTGGGTTATTGTCCGAAGTGTTCCATTGGCTCTTTCTTCTAGCTGGGCACGGTTGTTTGCTGAAACTACGACGAGTAGATCATCAGCATAAGCGACAACTCCATCTGTCAAGATGTGCTCCTCTAGTAACTGTAGGAGCGGTTCTATAACTATGTCCCAGAAGATGGGGCCGCAGATCGACCCTTGTGGACAGCCTTTTGTAATTCGTTTAATCACTTTCTGGTTGTCCATTTGCCAAACGATCGTTCTGTCTCTGCAATAGTCCATGAAACTATTATACAGAGACTCCGGTACCTGCAGGTGTCTGAGCCTCTTGAACAAGGCCGGCCACCAGAGGTTGTCGAAGGCACCTGAGATGTCTATCATAATTGCAAGTGTGTGTTTGGAGGGTGTGTCTTGTATTATTTGGAGTGCTCTGTTAATTGCGTCGTCTATAGATTTCCCTTCCCTGAAGCCGTATTGGTGTGGTGTCAGTCCCCGTAGTGTTCGGTGTGCTTGTAGCCTTTTGCAGAGTAGTTTTTCTTGTACTTTGCCGAGTGTATTGATAAGGCAAATTGGTCTGTATGACTTGGGGTCTGATGGGTCCTTGTCTGTAGCCTTTTTGATGATAACCGCCTTCGAGGTCTTCCACACTGCAGCCACACGGCCCAGCCTTAACGCATCGTTTAACAACGTTGTGAGAAACGGGGTGATCTGCGGTGCAATTTGTTTCAGTACCTCAGAGTGGATACCATCCGGTCCAGGTGCCTTTTTGTTTTTGAGTTCTGAAATCGCTGTCGCCACTTCTTCCTGCACAAATGGACAGGTAACGGTTGGTGTGGTGTATACTGTGTCTACTTCGCGTCTCAGTGCTGCGTGTTGTGGTGTGTCTGTGTCTGCGATGTCGTCAGGCAGGAGTTTGCTCAGCAGGAACTCCGCTGTGCGTCTCCAGTCCTTAGTCATCTCACCATCCACCTGTCGCAGCGTTCCCAGAACCAGTGGGCTCTTAATTTTCTCTGTCACGATTTTGTATGGTTTCTACCAAATGTTTAGTTGTGTTTGTGCTGCTACATGGCTATTCCAGTGGTCTTTCCTGGTCTTATTCAGCTCAAGTTTATATTTGTCCTTGGACTCTCCGCTTTGTTCCATTTGCCACCTCATAGATGACGATGTCCACCAACTGACTTGTGCTGCCACCAGTGATGTCTGGAAACTTCCCCGACAGTTCGTTGCCTGTTACCTCCGCGTTCCGCGGATTCGATTGACCCATAGACTTTTATCCATCCTGAGGATACTTATTTCACCGCACCAAAAATCATGTGATTGTATGGGTCAAGGGGTGGACGATCACATACCTGTATAATGATGGCGACCAATCACGCCTTGACTTCTCGCAGTACTTACAATCCGCCCACAGTGAAGTCGAGCACCGACCGCGCTACCGCACCTTCTTCACCAATTACCTACTACACGCGATCTTTACGACACCCACGCTCAGCTGGATGGTGCCACACGCCGACAACACTTCCCCCCCCCCTCCCCCCCGCCCTGCTGACATCTGAGACTCTCCGCGCTACTGTCTATATCGTAACAAACAGTGGAGTAGGCGCATGGACACGCGCCTCCTTTCTTTTATGCACTATACCAGAACACGCTGGTTATTCCCACAACTCTACTGTCTATTGCTTCAGACCTCTTAGCTTACATCAGTATTATTGTATTTTTTTCAGCCACCTATTTAATAAAAACTTTCCTCCCTTTGTTCGAGTGTAATGTCTCGTGTTATTTCCGCTGGAAGGATGGCATTTCTGTTGTATTTAAGCTTGTACCAATAACGATATTTTGTTTATTTACCCTGTTTCCGGTAAAAAGAAAAAAGCTACTTGAGGGAGTGATTCAAGCATGGGAGGGGGGCGAGGCCTCGGGTTTCGCCCCTGTCCGCCTTGTCTCCACCTGCTCACTGGCCACTCTACTCTTTTAAATAAATAAATAAAAATGGTGGTAACGACGTTGGACTGCAAAACGGACGAACCGTGTTCAAAACTCCCTCACACCCTTTTTTTTTACATTATAAACTGTCCGTCCGATCATTGAAATGTTATTTCTCTTTCTGTAGTCTTGGCAATTATCATGCAATACATTGGTTGTAGAATATGAGTCATGCGGTAAGAATACATTACTGTCGCAAGTTGTAACACCAATATCGATTGTATGTAGTTTATGCTGTGTAATTCTATGTATGTGACTATGAAGTGCTTGTTCTTTACTGATGAAGTTCATTGAGTTGTGACAGGAAAGTTGATATGTGTAATATATGTAACATAAAAACTTAAAAGATGTTCAAAAATAACGAAATTTTGTAAATCATGCCTGTTTATAAAAGAGAATTTGTAATTTGAAGACTGGTTCATACTTAGGGAAATTGTATTATGTAACTTAAAAGACATAGGGAACCCTCTCCGCTACGGAAGTGGTGTAGCGCGCGGGAAAAAGGTGGAACTGGCGAACAATCTGGGAGGCAAGAGAGAGAGAGCACAGCACGGAGTCAGTGGCCAGCCTTTGTACAGGCAACACTGGGGGTGCCAAGTGAGGCATTCAGAAACCGATTTCTGATGGAATGGCCTCGGATGTGGTTTCGGCTGCAAAATGGTGCTCTCGCATTTTGGAATGGCTCTAAAAATGATTACTATGTCGCCAAGAAGATTTGAATAGAGCATTAAACCGCCAGAGGTGAGACCAGATAGCCACCACGTACTTGCCACCACTATTGTGCCACTGCTCCACCAACTTCGAAAATCAGATATATATACCAGTATGAACCAGTATGCTTGTGTGTGAGTGTTTTTCAATAATAATTTCAATGATAAAAATTCGTTTTTGAACTTTGAAACTGTCCTGTTCAGGAAACCAAGCTGGGTCATATCCTAAACGTGCTAAAGACCGAGTATCCCGTTTATGAAGAACCAATAACTTGTTTCTATTTGAATATGCCTAAGTTTCAGTGTTTAAGCATGTAAATGTTGCTAGTTAGATTACTTATTTCACAGGTAAAGAGAGAAGCTCATAATTTGGAACTTATAGCGAAACTTTATTTTGCTTTGAATAGTTTCTACTTTTATTGTGTCAGAGATTTAGTGCTGAAGGGCATAAATGTTGTTAATTAAAATCACTTGCTTCACAAGTAATGAAACAGGCACACAATTTTGAACCTACTTGAAACTTAACTTTAACTTATTTCTGAAGTTAATTAAGAACATTGTTAGTGTTAATTGCTATAAAGCATTGAAAGATAGGTAATCTCAAGTGGGGTTGGAAATCAGTATTAGTGTGATGCAGATTGTTTATGAAATGTGTGCATAGTTTGCTTATGAATGAAGTGATTGTTTATGGGCCCCCACTTTAATCTTTTCTGGTATGAGAAAGTTAATATAAATAGCAGTTTTGCTAATGAAATATGAACCATTTCCACAATAGAGTGAATATAAAAAGTGAATGTACAGTGTCATTTAATTGCATTTGTGATGTTTGGGTGTTAGTTAAATCAGGACTCTGTTCATGCTCAAATTTGGTCTTGTGATGCCTTTGATAACATTTGGTACTGAATCGGTTAATGGTTGAGATGATAATTATTATTAATATATGTATAGGGCCATTTGCCTTTCTGCGAATGCCAATTAGGCGAATGATAACTGCTGCTATCTACTGTTCAGTTCGTCTGGTAGTGTGAGTGTTCATTGCACTATACAAAGAAAGAAGTAACGAAAGTTTCCTTTCGTAAAATTGTAGTTAAATTCTTTGAACTTAATATTCTAAATTATTATGCCTAATTAGGCTGGCGACCGTATATTCGTTCTTTTACGTGAATTTAATTAGTTTCTTAACTTCCAAAAATAAAGTCTTTCTGTTTTTCTACTAATTGCAATTTGTACGAAATCATAGTTCGATACCCTCTGTCCACTAGGTCAACATGGTCAAACTATGCAAAATTCCTCCCAGGGGGTAACGCTAGTTGCAATGAAGTGTTATACTTAAGGTTATAAACGACATGCATTTGCGTTATAGAGTACGCGTAATGAATAGTGAGAGCAGACGAGATACAACATAGACGTATCACAGAAATGGAAACAATAAAGAGATGGGTGTGAATTACGTTACAATAAAGGAATTCAAAGAGTCAAAACTTCCAAAACGAAATGCAACTTCAAAAACGTTAAAAAAAATATGTTTTGACAGAACACAGATAAACGATGTGATTGTGAAACTGTTGTGTTCACTAGTTACAGCTTATGTGACAAACTATTATGTTTTCATCATTTCCTTGGGAGTGATCACATTCACATTCATACTAACACCTAAATCGGGCAGGGAGGCGTATCTCACTCGCTTACCAGGCATACAAATTAGGTGCGTCGGTAAGAGATTCCTATCATATGACACACGTACTGTCACTAATCCATGTATGACACAACAGACGTGCTTTCCGGCGGAGGATTCGGTTGACTTGTCACCTTGTAGAACGTTCGCGGTTCCCATTCGAAAGCCACTTGCTTTCGGCTGCTAATAGAGTAATTGCGCAGAATCAGCTGTCATTATATGTCCCTTCCTTATATCTCGGTGTTGCAAACGGACGTTACACCACGACCACGATACAGACACGAATTTGAATACAGCGAAAAGCGAAAAAAAAGAAAAGAAATTAGGACGAGGGAGGTTTGAACACGGCTCGCCCGCGGGGTGGACCAACACCGAATCCACTTTACAACGCCGTGGTTTTTAGCGCTGCTGTATATTGCACTTCTTGTCCTTGGATCTTTCACTGTTTCTATTTTGATTCTTATTTCATAGTTCAGGACACCTTCCTCCTGTTTTCATCCTTGATCTGTGTTGAGTTTTGAGTTTCCCTTGTCAGTAGCCTACCAATGACTAGTAAGGAACATGTTACTCAGAATCGCTACTGAATGCTGCCTTCCAGATGTGAACCAACACGTCATTAAGCTAATGGACATAATGTTTTGGCTGTCTCGAAGGAAATTACAGAAAAAATGTATCTAAAATTATGGTTTCCTTATGTTCTTTGGGGGCTGAATACATACTCCAAGGAATTTTATGTTTCTCTCAGCATTAATATGCTTTGCCGAGATAGGAAATATTTAATTAATTGCACTCTGGATTTCTGGAGATTTAAGTAAAACTGCTGTGAACTTAGTCTCTCGTACACAGCGATATGCACCATATGGCCCTACCTTCCTGGCACTCCAGCCGTGACGGCACACTGAGTTCCATCTATTGTCGCCTTGATGACGATTTCTGCTTCCGCTAGAAGACTGAAAGCGCAAGATTCTTCAGTCGCTAGTGATATGGGGGGGGGGGGGGGGGAGAGGTGCTGATATCCGGAAACTATTTTCCTCTTCACGAATGCAGGATTATCCCGCCAGTCGCGAGATGAACAGCGACGCGCGGCCACTCTCAACCAGTTCACGCCAGTTCACATCGAGTTCACTTCTGGTTCATAGCAGTTCACATTGCGGTTCGTGGACGGTGCACTTCCAGTTCACATCAGACACCGTTCACGCCAAGTTCAGGTCCGAGTGCCTACTGTTCTACAGTTCCAGTCTTCATCAGCCGACGGTATTTTCATTCGCCACCGTAATAACAAGCCGCTACATGCGAGATTTCGTCGGACTGTTCAACAACAACTGTCTAGTGAAGTTACTACAGACAGAATAGACTAATGCCAATGCAGCAGTCATGTTAAACGTTTTTAGATTGGATAGTTATCTTCAATGTGTTTGGCTAGTCAGCGTGTTGGACACTGAATACGAAGCCACGCATCTGTCAACACTCAAAGATGAATACCATTTACTTACAAAAACTTAATAAAAATTTATTATTTGATTCATTTTGTGTTGCCCATCTAAAGAGTGTTTTAGAGCCCTGTATTTACATAAAGTGGCGAAGCGCGCACTGCAACTAGATATCTGCAGCTGGAAGTTCGCTCCCTGCTACCTGTTTTGTTGGGCAACATAAGGTTGTGATCAACACAACAGAACTTTGATTCCAAAGTTCATGTGAATACGCATGTTAAGAGATATCAAGAACCTAGTTTAATTTATGCTGCTCCAAAAATACTGAATTTGTCGAATTTTTATTGATTTGTAAATGCTTTTAGGTGTGCAATAATTTTTACTAGGGAAAAATTGACAGAGATTGTTCTAACTTCAAGAGAATGTCACCAAATGTATAAAGAGCAGTGGGAGTCATCGAGGATTGTCTGCAACCAAAACACTGTTTCATATCATTCGAAAAAAGGAGTTAGTCCGCAGCTCGTGGTCGTGCGGTAGCGTTCTCGCTTCCCGCGCCCGGGTTCCCGGGTTCGATTCCCGGCGGGGTCAGGGATTTTCTCTGCCTCGTGATGAGTTGGTGTTGTGTGATGTCGTTAGGTTAGTTAGGTTTAAGTAGTTCTAAGTTCTAGGGGACTGATGACCATAGCTGTTAAGTCCCATAGTGCTCAGAGCCAGAGCCAAAAAAGGAGTTAAACATCAACGCCTCATGGTTAATAAGATTACCAAATACGCTGGTCGCTATTTCATGAGCCGACTGTAATTATTGTTAATGTGCAAATACTCTGCCGGGAAAAAATGTGCACACCCCTTTAGAAATTTTCTATTCACTGAAGATTTACTGTTGCAACGGTGCGCATAGAGTACATGAAATGTTTATATTTACAATTCAATAACGCAAGCGGTTCTTAAGTACCAGCTATCGACCCATGTTGAAACATCCATATTACAACGTGGGATAACTACCATGGGTGGCAAAGCGGGCGCTGACTTTACCGTCCAGTCGATAGTACAGATGGCAAATACTGTCCTGGGAAATGTTATGCCACGCCTTCTCGACCTGTTCACGTTGTTATGTAAGAGTTGTCGGTTGATGAGTCGCAAGAGTCACTTCTCTCCCAATCGTATCCCACACATGCTGGTTTACAGACAAGTCTAGAGATCGTGCTGGCCAGGGAAGTTGCTGCACGTGTCGCAGAGCAAATCAAGTTTCACAGTGTGTAGTCGAGCATTGTCCTGTTGGAACTACACATCACCTTCCTGTTGCAAGAACGGCAAAAGAATGGGTCTAACAACATTCTGCACGTACCGAGTGCTGGTTAGCATCCCCTTCAGAAACACCAAAGGTGAACGAGAATTGTAGCTTATTGCACGCCAGACCATAGGGCTTCGAGTGGGGCCGGTGTGTCTTGGACGAATGCATTCTTGGAGACAGCACTCACCAGGTCTACGTCGTACGCGCAAACGACCATTGCTTGCGTGCAGCCAGAAACTGCTTTCATTGCGGAAGACCACGGTGTGCCATTCGGGCTTCCAAATGATCTTCTGACAACACCAGTCGAGCAGCGCACATCTATGCTGTGGTGTGAGTGGAAGACGGGCTAGAGGTGTGTGAGCCCTTAAACCCACTGCTAATAATCGGTTTGTAACAGTTCGTGTTGACACATAACTCTACAGTGTACCACTGCTGCCCTAACAATACGACTATTCTGTCAGGCGTCAGAGGTACGTGGACGTCCAGAACCTCGTCTACGGGTGTGAGAATGTTCACGTGTCCACTGATAATACGAGCATCACTGCACAACTAACGCAGCGCATCCAACTTGTTTGGCAATTCTCCGAAAGGACCATCCAGCCACTCGGAGGCCACAATCTCACCCCTTTAAAGTCGCTCAGTTGGCTTTAGCCGCTCGAGTGCGTCTCCATAGCATGACTGCCGACTCGTGGAGATAACATCTTGGACCTACTGATAACAAACAGACCCGAACTTTTCGACTCTGTATGTGCAGAACAGGGAATCAGTGATCATAAGGCCGTTGCAGCATCCCTGAATATGGAAGTCAATAGGAATATAAAAAAAGGGAGGAAGGTTTATCCGTTTAGCAAGAGTAATAGAAGGCAGATTTCAGACTACCTAACAGATCAAAACGAAAATTTCTGTTCCGACACTGACAATGTTGAGTGTTTATGGAAAAAGTTCAAGGCAATCGTAAAATGCGTTTTAGACACGTACGTGCCGAGTAAAACTGTGAGGGCCGGCCGCGGTGGTCTCGCGGTTAAGGCGCTCAGTCCGGAACCGCGCGGCTGCTACGGTCGCAGGTTCGAATCCTGCCTCGGGCATGGATGTGTGTGATGTCCTTAGGTTGGTTAGGTTTAAGTAGTTCTACGTTCTAGGGGACTGATGACCACAGATGTTACGTCCCATAGTGCTCAGAGCCATTTGAACCATAAAACTGTGAGGGACGGGAAAAACCCACCGTGGTACAACAACAAAGTTAGGAAACTACTGCGAAAGCAAAGAGAGCTTCACTCCAAGTTTAAACGCAGCCAAAACCTCTCACACAAACAGAAGCTAAACGATGCCAAAGTTAGCGTAAGGAGGGCTATGCGTGAAGCGTTCAGTGAATTCGAAAGTAAAATTCTATGTACCGACTTGACAGAAAATCCTAGAAAGTTCTGGTCTTACGTTAAATCAGTAAGTGGCTCGAAACAGCATATCCAGACACTCCGGGATGATGATGGCATTGAAACAGAGGATGACACGCGTAAAGCTGAAATGTTAAACACCTTTTTCCAAAGCTGTTTCACAGAGGAAGACCGCACTGCAGTTCCTTCTCTAAATCCTCGCACAAACGAAAAAATAGCTGACATCGAAATAAGTGTCCAAGGAATAGAGAAGCAACTGGAATCACTCCACAGAGGAAAGTCCACTGGACCTGACGGGATACCAATTCGATTCTACACAGAGTACGCGAAAGAACTTGCCCCCCTTCTAACAGCCGTGTACCGCAAGTCTCTAGAGGAACGGAGGGTTCCAAATGATTGGAAAAGAGCACAGGTAGTCCCAGTCTTCAAGAAGGGTCGTCGAGCAGATGCGCAAAACTATAGACCTATATCTCTGACGTCGATCTGTTGTAGAATTTTAGAACATGTTTTTTGCTCGAGTATCATGTCGTTTTTGGAAACCCAGAATCTACTATGTAGGAATCAGCATGGATTCCGGAAACAGCGATCGTGTGAGACCCAACTCGCTTTATTTGTTCATGAGACCCAGAAAATATTAGATACAGGCTCCCAGGTAGATGCTATTTTCCTTGACTTCCGGAAGGCGTTCGATACAGTTCCGCACTGTCGCCTGATAAACAAAGTAAGAGCCTACGGAATATCAGACCAGCTGTGTGGCTGGATTGAAGAGTTTTTATCAAACAGAACACAGCATGTTGTTATCAATGGAGAGACGTCTACAGACGTTAAAGTAACCTCTGGCGTGTCACAGGGGAGTGTTATGGGACCATTGCTTTTCACAATATATATAAATGACCTAGTAGATAGTGTCGGAAGTTCCATGCGGCTTTTCGCGGATGATGCTGTAGTATACAAAGAAGTTTCAGCATTAGAAAATTGTAGCGAAATGCAGGAAGATCTGCAGCGGATAGGCACTTGGTGCAGGGAGTGGCAACTGTCCCTTAACATAGACAAATGTAATGTATTGCGAATACATAGAAAGAAGGATCCTTTCTTGTATGATTATATGATAGCGGAACAAACACTGGTAGCAGTTACTTCTGTAAAATATCTGGGAGTATGCGTGCGCAACGATTTGAAGTGGAATGATCATATAAAATTAATTGTTGGTAAGGAGGGTACCAGGTTGAGATTCATTGGGAGAGTGCTTAGAAAATGTAGTCCATCAACAAAGGAGGTGGTTTACAAAACACTCGTTCGACCTATACTTGAGTATTGCTCATGAGTGTGGGATCCGTACCAGATCGGGTTGACGGAGGAGATAGAGAAGATCCAAAGAAGAGCGGCGCGTTTCGTCACAGGGTTATTTTGTAACCGTGATAGCGTTACGGCGATGTTTAATAAACTCAAGTGGCAGACTCTGCAAGAGAGGCGCTCTGCATCGCGGTGGAGCTTGCTCGCCAGGTTTCGAGAGGGTGCGTTTCTGGATGAGGTATCGAATATATTGCTTCCCCCTACTTATACCTCCCGAGGAGACCACGAATGTAAAATTAGAGAGATTAGAGCTCGCACGGAGGCTTTCAGACGGTCGTTCTTCCCGCGAACCATACGCGACTGGAACAGGAAAGGAAGGTAATGACAGTGGCACGTAAAGTGCCCTCCGCCACACACCGTTGGGTGGCTTGCGGAGTATAAATGTAGATGTGTAGATGTAGATTGCCTGTTTTCTTCACACGTTTGCACCATACTGATCCTTCTGGCTGCGTGCATTCCGTATTAAAGGGTACATACATATGGAGTACTGGTACTTACGCCACTATGTTATCCGTTGACGGATGACGCTGAAACCATTAACCGTACGTCTACTATCCCCCCAGATGGCATACGCTGTCATTCCATCAAAATCAACGTCTTCTTTCCAGGCATACTTCTTTCCAGAATTGTAGTTTATCAACGTCCTAAGCGTCTCTAACTGTGCCTATAACAAGAGAGGTGTGTTACCCTTGATAAACGTTGGAGTGGAGCAAGCAGCGCTACGCTAAGACCACGGAGACTTATTGTTTGGAAGTCACTCGCTCCCTGTTTACGGAACACGACTGAACTGGCGCCAAACTAAGCCTGCGGCAAACCTAAGCCTGCGGCAAACCTAAGCCTAGGGCAAACCGCACGGTGACCAGTGCTAGTTGAGATTTTACATAAGGTAAGTATCCCATTCTACTCGTTCCTGGTATCGATTCAAGTGACTGCGAGGCTATCTATCTAATCTATATCTACATCTACACTACATCTACATACATACTCCAAAAGCCACCATACGGTGCTTGGCGGAGGGTACCCTCTGCCACTACCAGCCATTTCCTTTCCTATCCTACTGGCAGCTGTCTATATGCCTCCGTATCAGCCCTAATTTCTCGCGTTTTATCTTCGTAGTCCTTATGCAAAATTTGTATCGACGGTAGTAGAATCGTTCTGCAGTCAGCCTCAAATCCTAGCACTATAAACTTTCTCAACAGTGTTCCACGAAAAGAAAGTCATCTTTCCTGCAGGGATTCCTATTTGTGTTCCCGAAGCATCTCCGTAATACTTGCATGTTGTTCGAACCTGCAAGTAACAAATCTCTGAATCTGTTCGCTGGCTTCCTTTAATCCGACCTGATACGCATCCCAAACACTAGAGTAGTACTCAAGAATAGATCGCACTAATGTTCTATGTGCTGTCTCCTTTACAGATGAACCCCACTTTCCAAAAATTCTCATAATAAACAGGAGTCGACCACTCGCCTTCCCTACCACAATCCTCACCTGCTCGTTTCATTTCATATCGTTTTGCAACGTTACGCAAAAAATATTTAAACGACGTGATCGTGTCAAGCAGTACACTACTAATGCTATATTCGAACATTACAGGACTGTTTTTCTTGCTCATCTGCATTAATTTCCATTTTTCTACATTTAGAGCTACGTGTATTCATCACATCAACTAGAAATTTTGCCTAATTCATCTTGTATCTTCCTACAGTCACTCAACGACGACACCTTCCCGTACAACACTGCATCATCAACAACCAACCGCAGATTGCTGCCCACCTTGTCCGCCATATCATTTTTGTATGCAGAAAATAATAGCGGTCGTATCACACTTCCCTGGAGTGTCTAATCTGTCTTTCAGATATACTTTCCATGACTCGCTAAATATCTCAGAGCTTTCTGTTTTGGGTTTCAGCCAGCACTTGGTTCCAAGAATAACTGACTGCGAGAACTTTCCTGAACGACAGTAAATTCGGAAACTTTGTTACGAGTACTTCGACAATTTACTATTAAATTTTGACAGTCTAGGTATCTTTACTCTGAACGCGGTCTGATTTCACTATCTGCTTATCGGCGAGTGTTCCTCAGAGTACCTCAGACTACCTCCTAGCCTTAAAAAAAAGCTGTATGCACTCCACAAACATTCTGTAACCCTAGTAACTGGTTTCTTTGTGTAGTACACCACTGACCTATCAAGACGAATCCTACAATTCCACACCCGACAACGCAGGCTCCTCAATCTGCAGCAAGACCATCACAGTGTCGACAAAGCCTTTGGTTGAGGCCCTATAATCGGCTCCAAACCAAAGAGCTACGGGAACAATGCTACAAACAGCTCTTCTAGCATCCCAAGCGCGAGGGCAGCAGCCTTGACCACTTCCGCCAGCCGCCTGTATGAACTAAGGATGGCCTCAGAGCCCATGATACGGGCGTAGTTGGTGCCGACGTAAGCTACAACTGGCAGATGACTGCACCGTGCTCGCCCAATAGCTGCAGGCAAGGCCTCCCCATATCTCGCACAGGCCCCCTCCCCCAACACCTCCGGCAGACATGCTGAGTGCTCGGACCCTACTGAAGTAATGACCACCTGTTCACACACAGGGCGAATATACAAGGCCAGACAGCCAGTCTCCACATTGGTCCTCTGCCACGAGGGACACGCACGCCGTAACACCCGCGCCACTCACCATGCTGTGAGAGCGGATCCACCACGTCGGGTTCACTAGGAGGTGCCTGGACAGCAGAGCCTGTGGGCAGAACAAGCAACTAGCGACACCTGAGTGTCCCATGCGATGCGCCAGAGAAGCCTGACTGGCTGGCTTACAAGGCTGAAACCAACGGTCGCTTGTCTTCAAAACAACCAAATAAGCAGCTACTGCGCTACAGACTGTGTGAGTTTACACTTACAGTTACAATACGCGATATTATTACTGTAGTGGTAGTTAACACAGATGCACGCCGAAAGATGCACTAGCGCATTATAGTCACAAATAAAGGCAACACATGCAGTTACAGTTCCCACGGCTATAGGTTGGACAATTTGAACTGGCAGAATGAAATTTTCACTCTGCAACGTAGTGTGTGCTGATATGAAACCTCCAGGCCGATTAAAACTGTGTGCCAGACCGAACTCGAACTCGGGACCTTTGCTTTTACGTTGGCAAGTGCCCTACCAACGGAGCTACGCAAGCACGACTGACGACACGTCTTCACAGCTTTAGTTCCGCCAGTACCTCGTCTTCTACCTTCCAAACCTCACAGAAGCTCTCCTGCGACTTGCAGAACTAGCTTTCCTGGAGGAAAGAATATTGCGGAGACATGGCTTAGCCACAGCCTGGGTAATATTTCCAGAATGAAATTTTCGCTCTGCAGCGGAGTGTGTGCTGATATTAAACTTCCTGGCAGATTAAAACTGTGTGCCGGAGTGAGACTCGAACTCGGGACCTTTACCTTTCGAAGGCAAGTGCTCTTCGCAGGAGAGCTTCTGTGAGGTTTGGAAAGTAGGAGACGAGGTGCTGACGGACGTAATGCTGTGAGGAGGGGTTGTGAGTCGTGCTTGGGTACCTCAGTTGATAGAGCACTTGCCCGCGAAAGGTCCCGAGTTCGAGTCTCGGTCCGGAACACAGTTTTAATCTGTCAGGACGTTTCAATTTGTACTGGCAGTTTGGCCATCCAGATCACCCATAGACCCAACTGACGCTTGCGTGTGGGCATATTTGAAGGTGTAGGTATATTGAAATGAAGTTGATTATTTAAATGTTGGTCACTAAAATAGTAATACCAAGAAGAATAGCAGCTAAAGAAATTTTACTTGTAAGAAGAATAAATGATTGAGTTAGTTGGAGATTTCATGGTATACATGGTGCTACATTTAACACACAGAGGTGCCACCTCTGGCAACAACAATCCTTCTAGCCAAATTGGGCATCGATCCAAACTAATCCTGGATGACTGATATGAGTAAGTGATCCTGTACTGCTTCAGTTCCATGCCATAGTTCATCAATCGTCGTGGCTGGCAGGTGGTGGCGTCCCAGTCTCTCGGCAACCTATAACCACGTGTCTTGATTGGTACACAGATCTGGAGAAAGTGCTGACCATGACAGTAGTCAGATGCTCCCTATATCTGGCTAGGTCCAGACAGCACATGCAATAAGCAGTCATTCGTTATCTTGTTGAAAGATAATGGCATGGAGACAGCAAAGATAGGGAACAATCAACGGCCTTAACATGTCGAAAAAAATGGTTCAAATGGCTCTGAGCACTATAGGACTTAACTGCTGTGGTCATCAGTCCCCTAGAACTTTGAAATCTTTTGTCACGGTCAAAACCTGTAATCCACCGGTTACTGTGCAAATTGGCCCCCTTATCTAAGCCTTCAGAGCTCACTTTTTCAAATATTCATTCGTTGCTGACTAAATATTACCAGCCGCATACCCATGTCATTTTCTCGCGGGTAGCATTTACCATTGCAAGAAACAGCCAGACCAGACTCATAGATAATCGACCGCAGTTTTGCAAGGCTTAGGGCGAAAATTTCATTTTGTTAGCCATAAAAATAAGGAGTCATCTGCAAAAAAAAAAAAAAAAAATGATCAGGGCATGATCATCCGGGGTACTCCAGACAGGTATTTGCAGCACGAGGCACTTAAACTCGAAGAGCCGTCATTAGACAAAGTTTTGGACTTAGCACAAAGCTTCGAAGTGACCCGAGCAGCAGGCAAGAAACTGGAGTTGTGGATCGACATAGCAGACGTTAATGTAAACACATCCGAGCAAGCAGCCTAAGGCCACAATAATGGCGATTTGGACGTAGTAACTGTACAGTCGGGACGCCGTACAAATTAACGAACAACGTCCTCCATTCTACTCGAGGTCTTGGATACTGAAACGATTGCCGTCATGTCCGGATTGTTTTAAAAGTCATCAACGTGAAGACTGTCCTGACAGATGGGCCTATTGCCAAAACTGTTCTGCCAACGGCAATTTAGCTTCTGTATGTCGTAAGTCCAATCAGGCAAGACAGCCTCCTTCCAACAGATGGAGGATAATCTGGTAGCCACTATAGACCATCAGGAGACCTCCAATTAGCTTTTCGTAGAAGTGCAGATAGCAGGGAAACCAATTCTATTGCAAGTAGACACAGGCGCAGCCGTGAGCATTCTGAATTACGGTACCTATTTGAAACTTGGAGCTCCTCCCTTGCAAGAAACAAAGATACATCTAACGGTGTATAATAAACATACTATCCCAGTACGTGGTCAAATCGAACTGCCAACGACATATCGTACAAGTCACCCCCGCATTACCTTCTTAGTCCATAACAGTGATTACGTTGAGAACTTGTTTGTACTTGACTATTTTCAGAAATTTTGATTTTCAAATGACGATTCTGTGAATTTGGTATCCGAATATGTTCCCTGCTTGGACCTAGAGACACTTTTCCCAGATTATGAGGACCTGTTCACCGCCGAACTCACCACCGCGAAATATTTTCAGGCGCACATCGCACTGAAACGTAATGCACGTCCTCGGTACTTCCGAGCCCACGCCGTTCCGTTAGCTCTCAGAGACGAAGTAAAGGAAGAATTGGATCGCCTAACCGCCATTGTAGTTCTAGAGCCTATTCATTCTAGTCAATGGGTCATCCCATTAGTGGTAATGCGGAAGCCATTGGGGAATATCCGCCTGTGCGGTGATTTTAAAGCAACTGTCAACCCTCAATCAGAGATTGAGACATATCATATTCCAAAGCCGGAAGCATTACTATCAAAATTAAAAGGCAGAAACTTCTTGTCTAAAGCAGACCTAGCGGATGCATACTTTCAGCTTCCCCTTGATGCAGAATCGCAAGAGTTTCTTGCTATTAACACGCCACACGGGTTTTAGCGTTTGAAACATCTAGTGTTTGGTATAGGAAGTGCCCTCTCCATTTTTCAACGATTTTTGGAACAAATGGTACTCAAACTGGATGGATGAATTAACTATTTAAATGACATCATTGTAATAGGGAGAACCACGAAGGAACACCTTCGCAGTCTGAAATCTTTATTCAGCGTCTTAAGGGCTGCTGACCTAAAATGCAGAAGCGAAAAATGTTTTTTCTAGCCTGAAATTGAGTACCTCGGCCACATCATTTCCAGCTCGAGCATTCGTCCTCTGGACAAATATGTCGAAGCCATACTCAAATTTCACAAACGAACAGTGCTTAAGCAATTTCATTTCTTTCTGGAGAAGATATCGTATTACCGAAAGTTCTTATCCGCAGCAGCAACAGAAGCCGCCCTCTTGTCCCAGTTATGCAAAAAAAGGGTGCCTTTCCAGTGGACACCAGCTTGAGAGCGCGCCTTCCACAGTCTGAAATCCGAGTTGCTGATCGCCCCGTGCCTCGCAGATAGTTATTACAGCGGAC
This sequence comes from Schistocerca nitens, assembly GCF_023898315.1. Taxonomy (NCBI): domain Eukaryota; kingdom Metazoa; phylum Arthropoda; class Insecta; order Orthoptera; family Acrididae; genus Schistocerca; species Schistocerca nitens. The sequence goes on along the minus strand of NC_064616.1, from coordinate 614,039,298 downwards.
GCATCTAATGCAGGCGTCGGAGCGGTCCTGGCACACAGGAGGCGGATGGCTCTGTGACCTATGCATCGGAAACATTGACTGACACCCAACGCAGGTACTTCCATATAGAAAAAGAAGCACTGGTCATCATCTTCGCAATAAAGAAATTCCACGTTTTTGTTTATAGCACAAAGTTTCACATCGCCACATACCACAAACCGCTGATCTCCTTATTCAATCCAGCAGCGAAGATTCCAGACAGGACTGCCGGCCGAAGTGGCCGTGCGGCTCTAGGCGCTGCAGTCTGGAACCGCGAGACCGCTACGGTCGCAGGTTCTAATCCTGCCTCGGGCATGGATGTGTGTGATGTCCTTAGGTTAGTTAGGTTTAACTAGTTCTAAGTTCTAGGGGACTAATGGCCTCAGCAGTTGAGTCCCATAGTGCTCAGAGCCATTTGAACCACTTTGAACCAGACAGGACTGCTCACCGCTTCCAGCGCTGGGCTTTATTTTTGGCGCGCTACCAGTATGAGATTCTCTTCCGCAACTCAGGTGAAGAAATATCTCCAAGATCACTCCATGATACATCATTAACATTTTTTTGAGCAGTTATAGGTCAACACCCATTGGAGACAAAAGTCATGCGGAACTTCTTCATGGACGGCAGCCCCGGACCCTCTTAAACCTGCTCATGCCGACACCACGGCCAGCACCACCACTGCCTGCTTCTAAGTTCCGTCCTTGGATCTTGGTGTAGGTGAAAGGATTTGGTCGATAACCAGTCTCGATTTCGGGATCAATCGTCCAGCACCAGAGCCGAAAGGTCATCGAGTTGCAGCTTTCGAACTGGAGGTTCTGCAGCATGCCGATCAACTTCGTCCCCGACTAGTTTCTCAAGTTTTTTCCGCCCTCCTCTCCGCCATTACCAGTCACCTCTCAGCCAGAGTAACACCAGACTTAGACATGCCTTTTTCCCACCGCCAGCTGACCAACACCACACCCCCACAAGAGTGACTTACCCCAGACGTCGCCCAGCTTCAGACTACTTCCCAGACTACGAGATGTAGCCCGGTCACCAACCACGAGTTATTCAGGATGAAGATGAAGACATGCCCGCTGGCTCATCCTGCTCCACCGACTCCGCTGCCGAGGTCCACACCATACATCCTTCGCCTCCGGCCGGGGCGTTTTCGTCCGTATGCTCCTGTGCCCCGAGTCACCAACGCCGCAGAGGACTCGGAGAAGGACCCCATGGATGTGGCATTCATTCGCGGCAGATGCTTCCCCGTTTCCCCAAGTGGGAAGTGGTGTGATATCCACCACTATTAAATCTCCGCACCGAGCAGCGGAGCGCTCCATTCCGCGCGGCCGAGAAATACATCGTCGACCGCACTACTCCGTGAGCGTCCCGACGCTAATATCGCAGGCCGCTTCCAGCGATTGCCCTCCCATAACACTCAGCTACTGGCCGCCCACGATATACAGCGACTTCAGTTGCAAGCTCCATTAATTACGGAACCTTATTTGACGCCGCTCCTGACGTTTACAAGCCAGTTCCCAGCGTGCTATGTTTCTTCTCCACAACTCGGAAGTGCGACGCTGCGGTGGACCTGCTGTTCAGTGTTGATTTGGCTGCGCTCTGGACTTTGAATCCGGATGTTATACTGGAACTTGGACTTCAACGCTCACTAGGCTTAGTATGTCAACGTACTTGTGATTTCACTTGCACTTCCTGGACATTGGTATAATCACCATCAATTTAGTATAATTTTCCATAAAGTGGACATCTACAACTTGGCCCTTGGTAACAGAATTACTTGTATCAGTGTTGTGTCAGTAAACAGTAGAACGCTGGTTTATTTATTGTGTTGTTACTAGCTACAACATATGTTACTGGTAGCATGGGATTGTCAGGGCCAGAAGGTAATGTCATAGAATACCTAAGACTAGCACTTAAAAATAACTTCGGTTATATGAATATGGGACTTGCATCACCAAAAGAAATAATATCAGTAACAAATGCTTTAAAATCGAAGTATTCTAGTATTTATGATGAAATATTAACAAAGTTAGTTACAAGTGTTCTTGTGAGTTTAGTAAAATCTTAAGTTATTTGCGCAACCTGCCTTTTATCACTGGAATATTTTCGACACCAGTGAACTATGCCATCATTCATCGATAGATTGTGAAGCAATTATGTGTGGTGACGTATAAGGGTCTATCTACAGGCCACTGTTATTTCTTGTCTACATTAATGAACGCTCATCAATTACATTGCAAGAAGCAGAGTTTGTTTCTTTAGCAGATGATAAACTTTGAAACTTTGAAAAGAATAACTAGATGCTATTCAGAACATGTGAGAAGTTTCCACCAAGCGTATCCATAAAGTATGACGAAGCGCAGATAGAATAGTTTGACGTGGTTAAATCCCTGGTATTACAATTTGATAATAAATTGAAGTGGGAAGAGCATAGCACGAACCAATCCTTATCTATAATACGAATGTTATCAGACATAGTTGGCATAAAAATAACGAAAACTGGCATACTTACTTTCATTCAATACAAAAACGACACACCACCAAGGAATTAGAGAGATTCGAGGAGGAGGAGATTAGTGTTTAACGTCCCGTCGACAACGAGGTCATTACAGACGGAGCACAAGCTCGGGTGAGGGAAGGATGGGGAATGAAATCGGCCTTGCCCTTTCAAAGGAACCATCCCGGCATTTGCCTGAAGCGATTTAGGGAAATCACGGAAAACCTAAATCAGGATGGCCGGAGACGGGATTGAACCGTCGTCCTCCCGAATGCGAGTCCAGTGTGCTAACCACTGCGCCACCTCCCTCGGTGAGAGATTCGAGCGCGCACGTAGGCTTTCCGGCAGTCGTTCTTCCCGCGAACCTTACGCGACTGGAACCGGAAAGGAAGGTAATGACAGTCGCACGTAAAGTGCCCTCCGCCACACACCGTTGGGTGGCTTGCGGAGTATAAATGTAGATGTAGATGTAGAATTACCATAATGGGAAGGAAATGGGTAGCTTTGATACATATATACAGACAAACAAATGGTGACAATTTCAGAGAAATTCGATGATTCATTCAAAAGAAAGAGCTTCACAAATTGAGAAGTCAGTAACGCTTTGGTCCACCTCTGGCCCTTGTGCGAGCAGTTATTCGGCTTGGCATTGATTGATAGAGTTGTTGGATGTCCTCCTGAGGGATATCGTGCCAAATGCTGTCCAATTGGCGCGTTGGATCATCAAACTCAGAAGCTGGTTGGAGGGCCCTGCCCATAATGTTCCAAACGATCTAAATAAGGGAGATATCCGGAAAATTTTCTGGCCAAGGTAGGCTTTAACAACCACAAAGGCAAGCAGTAGAGATACTCGCCGTGTGCGGGAGGGAATTCTCTAACTGAAATATACGTCCAGGGTGGCTTGCCATGAAGGGCAACAAAACGTGGCACAGATTATCGTCGACATAACCAAAGGGGTCCTGCTACGAAATGAAATGGCACCCCAAACAGTAACTCCTGGTTGTTGGGCGTATGGCAGACGACACTGAGGTTGGTATCTGACCACTGTCTGGAGCGTCTCCAGACATGTCTTCGGCCAGATATCTCATTGACTGGAGTAGTGTAGTCTTCAGTAATGAGACCTGTTTCAAACTGAGCACCGATGACCAGCAGAGACGTGTCTGGAGACGCCCCAGACAGCAGTGGCATACCTGTCCTACTGTCGCCAACCATTCAGCCCGACAACCAGGAGTGATGCTCTGGGGTGCCATTTCATTTCAGAGTAGGATCCCTTTGGTTGTCAGCTGTGCCACCATGACAGCACAACGGTACGTCGACGATATTCTGCACCCGTTTTGCTGCCTCCGTGGTAAGCCATCCTGGACTTACATTACAGCAAGATAATGCCCGCCCCCATACAGCGACAGTTTCTAATGCTTGTCTTTGTACTCGCCAAACCCTACTTTGACCAGCAAGGTCGCCAGATCCCTCCAAAATTGAGAACGTTTGAAACATTGTTGGCAGGGTCCTCTAACTATCTCGGGATTTTGATTATCTAAGGCCCAGCCGGAAAGAATTTGGCACGTTATCCCTCGGGAGCACATTCAACAACGCTACAATCAATGCCAAGCCGAATTCCCGTTTGCATAAGGGCCAGAGGTGGACCAAAGCGTTATTTACTTGCTCAGTATGTGAAGCTCCTTCTCTTGAATAAATCAACGAATTTTTATGAAATTGTGATCATTTGTTTGTCTGTATATGTACATCACATCTACCGATTTACGTTCCAGTTGGATAATGCCTTCGCTGTGCATCGACTGTTTCTCTTTCCTCTTCTTCTTCTTCTTCCTTTTCCTTATTGCCAGTAACCATAAAAGATTCGTTACATATAAAATTCAGTTTAACTAGAATCTAAAATACTTACGTGGGGCCAACTCCTTCAACTCCCCTGATGAATTTCTAAACAGAACCAACTGATGTAACGTATGTGTGTATAATTACTATTATTATTATTATTATTATTATTATTATTATTATTGAAGTACTTTTTATTAACATCATATATTGTAAAATAGATCTATGTGACATATTCCACATCCACGAGGATCTATTCATTATCGATCAGTGGAAAAAAGAGTTTATCTAACCTGTGATTTGATATGAAGAACGACACTTCACTAAGTCCAGAATGTATTAGGGGCATTACTCAATTTTTTCTGTGAATATAACTAGTAACGAACAGAAGTGCTCCAAAAAGTGTAAACTACAGTACGTTTTTCGTACACAGGCTGCACGTTGTTATAATTCTTCCGAATAACGTACTATAATTTAGCTCAAAATTGTCAATAAATTGTAGCAATAATCCAATATTATAATTAACGTTTTATACAGATAACTTGATCCAGCTAATTAATATTTGAAGAAAAGCATATTTATAACCATCAGGTATATGCATTCAGCTTATTCTTTACTGGTTTTGATTTTTATAACCATCATCACTGGAAGGCTGAACCACAAAAATTGAAAACCACGGACAAAAAGGACGAAAAATCTTCGAATTATACTTATGTACTTCGAAATCATACTCAAAATTTACAAAGCAGTACATCAAGTGGACCAAAATTGCATACTACTCATAAATGACTTGGCAGCATACCAATCATAACTATGTTCCACAGTGCTATGTGAAATACACATAATTTGGCTAATGTCATAAATCACACAAGTATGTTATAGTCCAATGAATAATAGGATGCATAAGGACTGCTGACGGTTAAAAAGTAAATGACTCAAAGACACACATAATCTAAGATCATCAAAGAATATAATATGAATGACTAAAATACCTGAAAACCTATAGCCCATCCGCCAGAGCAGCTGAGGAAGGGATCAAACACAAGCTGAAGCGGCTGCATGCAGACACTGACTCGCCGGACTGGCTTCTCTGAGACTCCAACTCAAACTAAAAGTTATTCCACTCCGAAAAATTTGGTGCTACAAAAATCAGATGAGTGTTAGATAAGAGAATAACAATGGTTACCATTTGCTACACCGTACAGAGGAAGGAGAGCACCAGTATCTTGAGAATCTGACTACGTAAATTCAAAGATTTTCTGGGAGGACTTTTTGCTGTTCGAATAATTGTAGCGATGGTTCTTCATTCTATTTTAATACCTTACAATTGTTGCTATATATATATATATATATATATATATATATATATATATATATATATATATATATATATATATATATATATACTGGCTGCAGTGCCTGGAGCTGGCCGGGATGTTTACTATCTAACACAAAAAATGACTGATCCTGTGTCGTGTTGATACTCATAGCGAATGCAGATCGCATAGGAAACTGCAAGTGCTTGAAATCTAAGCGCTTATCCGAATTACTGGATGTCAACGGATCGCGACGAACGAATACGACTTCACCTGTGGCATTCATAAAAATCAGGTTCTCGACTTCCGGTTATGACTTTTGCAAATATACACCAATTTTAGTCCAAAAGTTTAGTAATAACAATTACATCAAAGATTATGCATTAATTCCTTTTTAAACTACCAATTAAATTAATATATCTGTAACGGATAACGAACTTTTCGAGATGTATGGTAACAATGTATCTTCTATGTCTGCCCAAACGTTCATTACGGGATCGTGTAAAAATCTGAAGTAAATCGGCCAAGAACTTTTAGAGATTTTTGGTAACAACCTTTCCCTTAATAAACTACTGGCCATTAAAACTGCTGCACCACGAAGATGACGTGCTACAGACGCGAAATTTAACCGACAGGAAGAAGATGCTGTGATATGCAAATGATTAGCTTTTCAGAGCATTCACACAAAGTTGGTGCCGGTGGCGACACCTACAACGTGCTGACATGAGGAAAGTTTCCAACCGATTTCTCATACACAAACAGCAGTTGACCGGCGTTGCCTGGTGGAACGTTGTTGTGATGCCTTGTGTAAGGAGGAGAAATGGTTACCATTTGCTACACCGTACAGAGGAAGGAGACCACCAGTATCTTGAGAATCTGACTACGTAAATTCAAAGATTTTCTGGGAGGACTTTTTGCTGTTCGAATAATTTCGACGTTGATAAAGGTCGGATTGTAGCCTATCGCGATTGCCGTTTATCGTATCGCGACATTACTGCTCGCGTTGGTCGAGATCCAATGACTGTTAGCAGAATATGGAATCAGTGGGTTCAGGAGGGTAATACGGAACGCCGTGCTGGATCCCAACGGCCTCGTATCACTAGCAGTCGAGATGACAGGCATCTTATCCGCATGGCTGTAACCGATCGTGCAGCCACGTCTCGATCCCTGAGTCAACAGATGGGGACGTTTGCAAGACAAGAACCATCTGCACGAACAGTTCGACGACGTTTGCAGCAGCATGGACTATCAGCTCGGAGACCATGGTTGCGGTTACACTTGACGCTGCATCACAGAGAGGAGCGCTTGCGACGGTGTACTCAACGACGAACCTGGGTGCACGAATGGCAAAACGTCATGTTTTCGGATGAATCCAGGTTCTGTTTGCAGCATCATGATGGTCGCATCCGTGTTTGGCGACATCGCGGTGAACGCACATTGGAAGCGTGTATTCGTCATCGCCATACTGGCGTATCACCTGGCATGATGGTATGGGGTGCCATTGGTTACACGTCTCGGTCACCTCTTGTGCCCATTGACGGCGCTTTGAATAGTGGACGTTACATTTCAGATGTGTTACTACCCGTGACTTTACTCTTCATTCTATCCCTGTGAAACCCTACATTTCAGCAGGATAATGCACGACCGCATGTTGCAGACCCTGTACGGGCCTTTCTGGATACAGAAAATGTTCGACTGCTGCCCTGGCCAGCACATTCTCCAGATCTCTCACCAATTGAAAACGTCTGGTCAATGGTGGCCGAGCAACTGGCTCGTCACAATACGCCAGTCACTACTCTTGATGAACTATGGTATCGTGTTGAAGCTGCATGGGCAGCTGTACCTGTACACGCCATCCAATCTCTGTGTGACTCAATACCCAGGCGTATCATGACCGTTATTACGCCCAGAGGTGGTTGTTCTGGGTACTGATTTCTCAGGATCTATGCACCCAAATTGCGTGAAAATATAATCACATGTCACTTCTAGTATAATATATTTGTCCAATGAATACCCGTTTATCATCTCCATTTCTTCTTGGTGTAGCAATTTTAATGACCAGTAGTATATATATATATTATTGTTGGCGAATTTTCCCTAAAAGGAAATCGTTAAGCTTATGACTTTGAAGGCTTGTTCTTCTTGTCCTTCCAGTACTCCTTCATTCTCTTGGAGAGGGCCTCTTTTCTCTCCTCAGACCATTCTTGTTTGGTCCGCTGTTTTAGCGCTTCTGACTTTACTTCCCAATTGTCTATGTGTTTTCGGAAGGTGCTTCTGTCTGTGGTGTTTGTGGTGCCAATTGCTTGTAGGTCTTTTCGGACTCCTTCCATCCAGGGTGTCGAGACTTTAAGTTCTTGATGTGTTCTCGAATTTTCTTGTTGCGTCTTGTTTCAGGGAGTCTATCTAAATGTCCGTAGAATTTAAGGCGCCTTTTTCTCATATCGTTCTCGATGTTCGAATATGCTTCTACTGTTGAGTTCTTCTGTAGTCTGTAGCCATCTGGTGTGGGTCTTCCTCCTAAAATTTTCCTCATGATTTTGCGTTCTTCTTTTTTGGTTTCTTCAATTTTGATTTTCCTGTTGAGTGCTAGTGTTTCGCTGGCATACAGTACGGCGGGTTTGATCACTGTGTTATAGTGTCTGATCTTGGTGTTTCTGGAAATGCATTGTTTGTTGTAGGCGTTTCGTACCAAGCCTAGTGATTTCCGTGTCTTCTGTTGTCTGTCTTCGTAAGCCAGTTTCTCTGTTCCGGTCGGTTCGATGATTTCGCCTAGGTATCTGAAGTGTGTGACCCCTTTAATTTTGCCGTACTTGGTTGTGATGTCGTCGCCTTCTCTTGTTAGGACTTGCGTTTTTTCAAAAGAGATTTGTAGGCCGACTTTCTCGGCGCATTCTTTCAGGATTTCGATCTGTGTTTTTGCTGATGTTGGGTCATAGGTCAGTATCGCTAGGTCGTCTGCGAATGCTAGGTAAGGGATTTCCAGTCTTTTCCTTCCTAATGTGACTGGTCTCCAGGTGTTTTGTCTCCTGACTTCTGCTTCCCATTCGCTCATTACTTTGTCCAGGACGATGTTGAACAATAGCGGGGATAGTCCATCTCCTTGTCTTAGGCCAGTGTGGATTTCAAAGGGGTCCGAGATTTCGCCCATGAATTTGACTTTGGATTTTGTATTGGTTAGTGTCTGTTCGATTAGTCTTCGGGTCTTTTGGTCTAGGCCTTTTTCTCTGAGGATTTGGATGAGGGACTTTCTGTCGATCGAGTCGTAAGCCTTTTTGAAGTCGACGAAAGTGCAGATGATTTTTTTGGGGCTTGTCATGTGGGATTTTATGATTGATTTCAGGTTGTAGATTTGTTCGGGGCAGGCTCTGTTGGGTCTGAAACCCGCTTGGTATTCCGAGAGGGCGGGTTCCAGTTGTCCTTGCGTTCTGGTGAGAAGGCAGGTTGATAGAATTTTGTAGATGACCGGTAGCAGGGAAATTCCTCTATAATTGTTTGTGTCTGTCCTGTCACCTTTCTTGTGTAGCGGGTGAATGAGTGCGGTCTTCCAGTCGTCAGGTATGATTTCGGTTGTCCAGGTGTTCTGTATGATTTGTGTGATTTCGTTTAGCGAGTTTGGTCCTAGGTTCTTCAGCAGTTCTTCCGTTATTCCGTCTTCACCGGCTGCCTTGTTGTTTTTCAGTTTCTTTATGCAGTGGAGGATTTCTTCTTTTGTTGGTGATGGTGAGTCTTCCGGTGCGTTGGCCGGTTCTCGGGGTTCGAAGGTTGAGTTAGGTTCCGGGCAATTTAGTAATTTTGAAAAGTACTTCGCGAGCTCTTCACAGTTTTCTTTGTTGGTAAGTGCCAGTTTTCCGTCTTCTTTTCTGAAGCAGAGGTTCTGTGGTGAGTATCCTTTGACTTGGTTGGCGAACGTCCTGTAGAAATCCCGTGTGTTGAAATTTCTGAAGTCTTCTTCGATGGAGTTTAGCTGATCGTTTATGTATTTGCGTTTCTCTTGTCTTATTGTTTTCGATGTTTGTCTTCGAATTTCATAGAAGTTGTTCTGTGTTTCTTGTGTTTTGTTGCTGTTGTAGTTTGTGAAAGCTGTTCTTCGATTTTGTAGGGCGATTTCGCAGGTAGTGTTCCACCAAGGGTGCCTGGGTTTTCTAGTCAGCGGGATCAGTTCTTTGGCTGTGTTCACAATTTTTTGTTTAAAGCTGGTCCAATCTTTCGCCTCTTGTTTTTCCCAGTGTTCTGTGATGTTCGATTCTCTGATCTTTCTTGTATCAAATTTCGGTGAGGTCAATTTATATATATATATATATATATATATATATATATATATATATATATATATATATATATATATATATATATATGCTTCGAGTCGGATTGCGAAATATTATGTAAACTGATCTTCCTCTTGTTTTGAAGGTAGAAATGACTAAAATTTTATCAAGATCGGAATAAAACTGTAGATTTGCATGAATTTCGAACAAACAAACGGACACTCAGGTATCCCTCCTAGAAGTCGTCAGGCCCATTTCGGCTTGTGTTTCGCTAGATATTAGCAGTTTCGTTTTTGCAGTGTGTAACTCGCGTCACTTTAAAGAAATACAGGCAACAAGTCTTTCATGCGACGCTAGTGTCAATTTGTTTCCCATTACGAACAAAATAATTTTTATAGTGGAATTTTAGATGCCCAATCGACAGAACGGTCCAGCATTAGTTTAGTGCTATATTCGTTTTGGTCAACGACCTTGCCGCAGTGGTAACACCGGTTCACGTGAGATCACCGAAGTTAAGCGCTGTCGGGCTGGGCTAGCACTTCGATGGGTGATCATCCGGTCTGTCGAGCGCTGTTGGCAAACAGGGTGCACTCAGCCCTTGTGAGGCAAACTGAGGAGCTACTTGACTGAGAAGTAGCGGCTCTGGTCTCGGAAACACATCCGGCCAGGAGAGCGGTGTGCTGGCCACATGCCCCTCCATATCCGCATCCAGTGACGCCTGTGGGCTGAGGATGACACGGCGGCCGATCGGTACTTTTGGGCTTTCATGACCTGTGCGGAAGGAGATTTTATATTTGTTTTATCGGTATGTGTTAACAGGGACAGAAAATACGAAGAATAACCAATACTCCAACACTGCCCTGGTTCACACTGACTATTACCCCCATGCAGTAGTACTACCCAGTCACCGCACGAGTACTGTTTATTCTTCGTGTTTAAATGTCGCTATTAATAAATATTCATAAAACGAATATCGCATTAGACTAACGTGAGACCTTTCTCTCGAATGGACACGTAAAATTCCGTTTTAAAAACATTTTTGTTTGCAATGAGAAACAAACCGAAGCTTATCCTCAACAATCGGTGCCGCAGGAAACACGTGGTTAGCAGTATTTGTTTGGGCTGGCTCCAGCTACGCATTGCAGAAGCAAAATTGCAGATATCTGCCGAAACGCCAGGGAAGATATGCCCGGTGACGCTTCGGAGGGACACCCTGTATGTACATACAGGGTGATTGAGCTCCCCCTACAGATGACGTCCTATGCAAGCTGCAATTCTAAACCCATCCTTCAGAAGTCACGCCCATTTCGGCTTGCTAAGTGCGAACTGTTAGTCCTAGAGAGAAAAAAAACTGGGCCTTTTTGTAGCAAAATTAATGTAGTTAAATTTTGTACTGGGATACGTTTTCATTAGGGGTTATAATTTTAAAGTTATTCAAGGAAATCTTACAAAATTGACTTTCCACTCCCATAATCAGCCACTATTAGTCAGGATTTCTAGTATGTAGTTCACTGCACTCACTCCTTCCACCGTACAAAAATTTGCGTCTACACAACTCACTTCCCACAATCGGCCTTCTTTGGTCTTCATTTACTGGCCTTAACGCCAAGGACTTAGTCAAGCACTTACAAATTGTAATAGCAACGTCCGCGCAAATTTTACAGTTACGTCGTTATATTCGTTATGCCTTCTTGCTTCGAAACTACTGTGCTTGTAAGGGCGAAGTTTGGATCGAATTGTCAACGCAACTAGTTTTAGCGTTACGTTTACAAAAGTTGTTTCTTTTTCTCCATTTACCTAGATATACCGCAAGCCACAGTACGGTGCATGGTGGAGGGTACCCTATACCACTACTTGTCGTTTCCTTTACTGTTCCACCAGCAAATAGAGCGAGCGAATGCCCTCGTTACCCACATGAGCACGTTTAAATTAATAATGTTAACGAAATAGCTGACTACACTGGTGTCATAATAGCACAGTCAACAGAGGCTAAAAAAGGTCTAATATGAGTAAAACGCCTTTGTATTAGGTGATTACATCACTGTTTGGCGCCAGGTGTGTATCAAAGGGGAGGGCGGGAGGTCATTTGGGGTTGACATCCCCCTCCTCCTCACTTTACTAAAGGCGTTTATATTTTTACGTTTACCGATTTCCAATTTGTTTAAATGATTTTCAGAAAATAAAGTAGCACGAAAGCAGTCAAAAATGGCAGGGAATTCTAGCAAATTACAAACTGCCTGACTAGTTACAGACAGTATTCCGGCCATGGACAGTTTTCCCGTTCACAGGCTGACTGTACATGCTGTCAGCAACAAACGCGACAGGATTCGTGAGTTCACAGGCAGAACCGGCAAATCACAGGAAGTTGAGCGAGCGAGGCGTGAAGGAAAAGACCTTCCACCAAGGGAAAAATAACAGAAACACTGCCTTTCCTGACTGCAGGCGGAAACGACTGAAAGAAACAGCTTTCCTCTCCTTTACATGCTCGCACAGTCACAGTCTGGAGATTTGTGTTCGCAGTCGTAGTGATAAATGAAATACTGGTAATGGTGCATCCACACTTCGATTTAATATCCTGTAAGTTGTTATTCTTGTAAGTTATACTACAGTAATTTACTAAGCGTTACTCTGAACAAATTATTAAATTATATTAAAATATTGTATGTATCTTATAGTTATTGTTATTAAATCGTAGGCAACTGTGATGTTAAATGTCGGAGTACTAGCATGTTATATTAGGCTCAGAGACAGGGACGGTGATGGTGGAAATGGAGAGGGGATGGGCGTGACAATCGCAGAACCCAACTCTGGATGCGTGCCTGACTGCCATATTTTCTTCATAGTTAATAACTCAGTCACTTTAATTACTGAAATACCACTGGAACCCAGGTGAATGTTTACAGTTTTTTGTAATATGTTCTAGTTACTAACGTCAGTAGGCAATTTTTTCCCTGTTTGGTTTTTAAGTTAACGGGACTTCATTTCTTCCACGGAGTGGATAGTGATTTCCCAGCGTTGAGGTCAGAATCATCGGACTCAGTGCTCTAGATAAGCTGGAGAAATGACATGAATATCCCAGGTTCTCGACTGCAACGGTTCTGCCTTATACACCGCAGTTGACGCGATCGCATCGCTCAACAAAAATGAGAGTGCAGAGGGTTTGTAGCCGAGAGAAAAGCTTTTTTTTCGGTGGCGTTCAGCACAGGGACATAACAGGGAATCAGGTGCGCAAGCTATTTACGTAGAATACGCGCTTCTGTCGTCACTAACATTCAGGTTTGATCGCGAAGACGTTACCTTATTGGATATGGCACAATACCGAAACCAAAATTAAATGCGATTGCCCAGTTGTTGTCGTGATCATAGTCAGAAGTTAGTTTTCTGAAATTTCGTCGCTTGGTAAAGACAGAAAATTCACAGGGGGAGATCCTAGCTCTAACATTCACTGTTCAACAGGATCGCGACATAAACTAGACCTAGCGGTAGCGTTACATTTGTCGGTAAGTCGATTACCAAATGCGAAGTAGAGAACGAAAGTAACAACTGCAGGTAACGTGAACCCAAATTGTTATCGATGAACGAATGCAGAATCGTCTCACAACGCAACATCAATCACACAGAGTTCCACGCCAAAGTCTAGATCCTAATAGCGATCTAACTTGTATTCGATAACCATCATATGCCGTTTCAGTAACGACGTGTCAACTGTTGATTCACCCGAGGGGCTGGGTATTTATTTCTTGTACCGGCCAACTAACATCACCCTGTGACGTGTTTGCCACGACCTCTGCAATAGCAGCCTTCAAAAAGAGAACGTTCTCCCACCCAAAATAATGTCCCTGGCTCTCTCGAAGTCTATATCAATACCTCTGGCATGTCGGCGTATTAGAATATGTTTCAGTTGTTTATTAGTTCTTTTAATTTTGTTTTTATCTTCTGAAAGCAAAAGTTTCGAAACAAATAGCCGGTGGATTATATGTGATAGTTCCTCTCACAGGTTGTTGTTGTTCTGGTCTTCAGTCCTGAGACTGGTTTGATGCAGCTCTCCATGCTACTCTATCCTGTGCAAGCTTCTTCATCTCCCAGTACCTACTGCAGCCTACATCCTTCTGAATCTGCTTAGTGTATTCATCTCTTGCTCTCCCTCTACGTTTTTTACCTTCCACGCTGCCCTCCAATACTAAATTGGTGATCCCTTGATGTCTCAGAACATGTCCTACCAACCGATCCTCCCTTCTAGTCAAGTTGTGCCACAAGCTCCTCTTCTCCCAAATTCTATTCAATACCTCCTCATTAGTTATGTGATCTACCTATCTAATCTTCAGCATTCTTCTGTAGCACCACATTTCGAAAGCTTCTATTCTCTTCTTGTCTAAATTATTTATCGTAATTCCATCAGCATCACCCGACTTAATTCGACTACATTCCATTATCCTCGTTTTGCTTTTGTTGATGTTCATCTTATACCCTCCTTTCAAGACACTGTCCATTCCGTTCAACTGCTCTTCCAAGTCCTTTGCTGTCTCTGACAGAATTACAATGTCATCGGCGAACCTCAAAGTTTTTATTTCTTCTCCATGGATTTTAATACCTACTCCGAACTTTTCTTTTGATTCCTTTATTGCTTGCTCAATATACAGATTGAATAACATCAGGGATAGGCTACAACCCTGTCTCACTCCCTTCCCAACCACTGCTTCCCTTTCATACCCCTCGACTCTTATAACTGCCATCTGCTTTCTGTACAAATTGTAAATAGCCTCTCGCTCTCTGTATTTTACCCCTGCCCCTTTCAGAATTTGAAAGAGAGTATTCCAATCAACATTGTCAAAAGCTTTCTCTAAGTCTACAAATGCTAGAAATGTAGGTTTGCCTTTCCTTAATCTTTCTTCTAAGATAAGTCGTAGGGTCAGTATTGCCTCACGTGTTCCAACATTTCTACGGAATCCAAACTGATCTTCCCCGAGGTCGGCTTCTATCAGTTTTTCCATTCGTCTGCACAGAATTCGCGTTAGTATTTTACAGCTGTGACTTATTAAACTGATAGTTCGGTAATTTTCACATCTGTCAACACCTGCTTTCTTTGGGATTGGGATTATTATATTCTTCTTGAAGTCTGAGGGTATTTCGCCTGTCTCATACATCTTGCTCACCAGATGGTAGAGTTTTGTCAGGACTGGCTCTCCCAAGGCTGTTAGTAGTTCTAATGGAATGTTGTCTACTCCGGGGGCTTTGTTTCGACTCAGGTCTTCCAGTGCTCTGTCAAACTCTTCACGCAATATCATATCTCTCTCACAGGTATATTCTTCGTAATAGTCATTGTTTTTGTGTGTAGTGTAATATGTTCAGCTTCTGTACTGAATGTAATTCTAGAGGCGTCATCTTTGCAGCGTCAGCATAGCACAGATGAGTGGAAGAATTTTCCGCATATGCACAGCAGTTCTCATGCCAGTAAATGGATTTAGCTTACAGGCAAGTTCTGTGATAACATCGCTGCTTCTGTAATAGTCGGGGAATAACCGAACTCTGTTGCTGCGCTGTGATGCACTGGAAACCCACTAAAACTACGCTAGTGTGCAAAACTTAGGCCGAAAGTAACTTTCACATGATGTATCGCTGCAATTAACATAGCTCGATAAAGCTTGCACTACACATAGAAAGAAGTGCTATAGTATAGTACAGAAGGTAACTGAAAGAAATACGCAATGAGACGAACACAAATGACACTTTTATTTATAGACAGTAACGACACTAATGTCTCAGAGATTTATGATGGTCCCCTGGACATTACAAAGGGCGTGACATGGTACGTAACAGGGTGCGTAATCACCACGGACGGCAGTTCATGCTCTGAAATGTGCTCCCATGCTGGCCACAAGGTTGTTAGTAAGGAGTTGTCGTCATAGAGTGTACCATTCCCCTACCAGTGCGACTGACGCCTATTGGATGACTGTTGGTGCATGCGGACTTGCGACAATACGTCTCTCCAACGTATTCCATGTTGCTCGAAGGGATTTAAGTTTGGATAAAAGGCAGGCCAGCGCATTCGCCGAATATCTCGCGGTGTTCGAAGCGGTCGCACTTTGTCATCCACAGAAATGAAGTCAGGAACGAATGCATTCCTAAATACGTACACAAGGACTAGGAGTTCAGTCCCACAACTAAATTCGACCAGTGAGTGTACCCTGTTCAAAAATTTGAAGGTCAACATGTCCATGGAACATAACGTCAGTAATAGCTCAGTGAGGAGCTGGCAAATTAGAAACAGTTTTGCACAAGGTCAAGTTCGGAGTCAAGTTCTAGGCCAAGGTCAATGTCAAGGTCACCTGGAAGCGCTGGCACAATTTAGGTTAACGTCACTCCTTCCCCCACCCCAACCCCAGTGGAGAGATAGCACAGTTTAGGTACAGATCACTTAAAATAGTGGCCAAGATGATGGGCTAACAAATCACTAAAAATGGTGGCCAAGATGGCGGACTGTGACGTCTTTTTTCAAAAATGACAAATCCAAGTTGATGACAGAAAAAAAATATTGGCAGAACAATGACGTCATACGGCAGACAGATGATGGCGCGACGATCTCTACTTACCCACCACCATTTGTGTTCTGTTTACTATAGTGGAAACTCCAGACAAAGGTCCAGACAGATTAATAAGAAAAAAAACTGAGTTGAGGCATTATCCTACAGGTTCTTATCTAGTTACTGTTGCTAATAATTATAGTTTATCCAGTTGACCTAACTAATTAGTCTGACCCCATGTTTAACAATTATATCGCAAAATTATGCTATGGGTGTGTATGGATAAATAGTTGGCCTGCCAGATACCACAATTATGCTGTTTCTGGTAAAAATCCGGCTACCTACATACGATATGTGATCCCACATAACTTATCACACTATGTACATACCACTGTAACATTAAAAACCCGCACATATATGCATCCTGACATCGACCTACAAAGCATATCATGTTACACTCTTGTCACTGAACAATCACACCATTGCTAAAACGAATAAAATAATTAAAAATACCGAATTTATATACTACCAGACGTAGCGTAATCGATTTCGACATCAAATATCTATGTTATAGTGATGTTCGCACAGTTACTACGTTAGTTTTCCAATAGAATTGAATTATATTTGCAATGTTCTCAGAGCTAACGTTTGCTTTCTGTGCGTAAGTGCTCTTATTCCTCAACCAGTGTTCCCTACATTTTCATGCAGGTCAGCGTGCGTATATCGACCACAAATGAAATATCACTGTTAGCTCCTAACACATTTTTTATCCAGTCACTCCGTACCGTCAGGAGTAGTAGGAAAGAGTGACAAGGAAAGGTAGTGAATACATGTTTTATTACAAACAAACAAAAAACGAGGGGGGACAACATCCATAAGCTCAGCCACCACACTGCACACTGCATAAGACGTGCCAGGACACATGGGCATTCGGCAGTCTGTGGCACATGAGTAGTAGTTGCGGTCCGTCTGCAGAGCGGCATCGAGCAAGGCAGCGCAGTGGGGTGGGCTCCATGCGTGTGTTTCCCTGTCACCCAATATCAGAGAGTGAGTGCTCTGTTCCTCAATCTTCTCTACCACAGCTCTCAGCCGCCACATGTGCTCTGTGCCCACAGCAGTCACCATGCAAAAAATCAGCGAACCTACTGCTTTCGCTTGCTGCCCTTCCCTAACGCGATAATAGAGGGTGGCGCTGAATGCTATTCACAGAAGACTTGCTGTACATCTCGTGAGCCCACTCTTACAGATGCCCTCCCAAACACTCAGATCCAGATGGTTCCCATTTAAAACAGCATGTTCTGTAGCGAGCAAGGGTGTTGGGTACTACTTGTAGAGAGCCTTATCACCACGTGCAACTCGCCAGCACAGCTGAACTGTGTCCAGTTGCTTCATACACATCTGTGATGGAAGGCCACTGCAGGTTCAGCGAGCACCAAGCACATTGCAGAAATATATGACTTTATAACTTAGTTCAAAAATGGTTCAAATGGCTCAGAGCACTATGGGACTTAAAATCTGTGGTCATCAGTCCCCTAGAATTTAGAACCTACTTAAACCTAACTAACCTAAGGACAGCACACACACCCATGCCCGAGGCAGGATTCGAACCTGCGACCGTAGCGGTCACGCGGTTCCAGACTGAAGCGCCTAGAACCGCACGGCCACACCGGCCGGCTATAGCTTAGTTACTGAATCGTATATACTGTCAGACTCTGCATAATCGATTTAGACATCAAATAATTAAAACTAGTGGCAAACACTTCCCTTATGTTCTGGTGTGTTGAGCTATAGGTAACAGCTTCTCTATTCCCACAGAAGACTTTTATGTGGTGTTGACAATACGAAAGGCGGGGGGGGGGGGGGGGGGGGGGGCGTGCACTAGAGGATTGTTTTACAACAGCTAGTGCAAAAATTTCCATGAAGATAAATTCGCCAAACATATGTGAGCTGTTGTGAGGTTGCAGGAAGCTGATAGTTTGTTCATGACATACTTCTTGCATACACTCAAGAGCGTGAGTCACTTTGTAAGTTGCAGTCAACATTTCTGAGTGAAGTATCCAGTACGTATAATACTCTCACCCATGTGGTAGTGATGTTCCCATAGATGCTGTGTTAGTTTTCCAACAGTTTTGGATTATACTTGCTACGTCCTCAGAGCTAATTATGCTTTCTGTGTGTAGATGGTTTTATTCCTCAGTTAGTATTATCTACAAATTCATGCATGTCAACGTGTGTGTATGAACACAGAGGTAACGAAAGTAGTGGGATGGCGATATGCACATACAGATGGCAGTAGTCTCGCGCACATTGGCGGAGCTGTCATTTGTCGTGAGGTGATTCGTACGAAAAGGTTTCCTGCGTGATTATGACTCCACGACAGGATTTAACAGACTTTGAACGCAAAATGGTAGTTGGAGCTAGACCCATCGGACATTCCGTTCTGGAAAACGTTAAGGACTTCAGAATCCGAAATCCACAGTGTCCATTAGGACAATGGGGCGAAATTTGGCGTTAATGGGCTATGACAGCAGACGATCGGCGCAAGTGCCTTTGCTAACAGTATGACATTGCCTGCAGCGCCTTTCCTGGGCTCGTTGCCATATCGATTGCACCCTAGACGATTGGAATACCGTTGCCTGGTCAGATTCGTTCCGATTTCTTTTGTTGAGAACTGATGGTAGGTTCGATGAACCCTCTGCCAGGCACTTAAATGTGATTTGCAGAGTATCCATGTAGATATAGATGAGTGTGGCGCAGACCCCATGAAGCTATGGACCCAAGTCGTCAACAAGGCGCTGTAGAAGCTGATGGTGGCTCCATACTGGTGTTGGCTCTGCTTACATGGAATGGACTGGGTCCTCTGGTCCAATTGTACTGATCATGGACTGAAAATGGTTATATTTGGACTACTTGTAGACCATTTGTAGCCATTCATGGAAGGACAATGCGCTGTGTCACTGGTCCACAACTATTTGCGTTAGGTTTGAAGAACATTCTGGAAAATTTGAGCGAATGAGTTGACCACCCAGATCGCCCGACATGGATCCCATGGAACGTTTATGACACACAATCGAGAGGTCAGTTCTTGGACAAAATCCTGCGCCAGCAACATTTTCGCAATTATGGACGGCTATAGAGGCAGCATGGCTCAATGTTTCTGCAGGGGCGCCCAACCACTTGTTGAATCCATGCCACAGCGAGCTGTTGCCCTATGCCGGACAAAAGGACGTCTGACATGATATTAGGAGGTATCCCATGACCATTGTCACCTCAATGTGTAATATCTATACGTGACACACTTCAGGAAAGTTCTAGAATAGGACCTTGGGTGTGTAACGTTTATAATGGTGCTATGCTTACACATCATTTAAGCACATAAGGTATATAGTAACACATATAGTGTCAGACAACTGATTAACTTAATGATATTGGATGCGTTTTAAGAGTTGCGTTTCGTATAAACGCATCAGCTCCTGCCGTCGCTGTGTTGTCGCGAAATAATGGTGAGAGTGTCATAGATATAATGCTTCACTTGTGATGACAATCTCTCTCTTCACGTAGACATGTATATCAGCACTGGTCGTTTAGCAGAGAAAAATGCAATCTCCGGGACTCCAACACATGGAGAAAACTGGAAGATCTCACCATTTTGAATCAAATGAATAATGTTATAGGATCGTTACTGATTGCAATAGATTGGAAGCTTCCACTGCTTTGCAACATCACCACCCAAAAGATAAGTGTAGATTATCGTAATCAGGAGACCTTTTGGGATTCTTTTGGCAGGGAAGCGAATAAGAAACAAATATCCTGGTACCAAAAAAAAACTTCATTAATTTCTGCAGATACGCTCACACACAGAAAACAACTCTTCCTTTAAGTTTGCTGCACTTATTCGTCATACTCTTTGAGGGCAGCGCTTCAAGGTATGGGGTCTTTACCAAGCAGGAAAGACGGAGGACATCGCAAAACAATTCAAAGAAGGCCGCTTATTTTGTATTATCGCGAAATGGTGGAGAGATTGTGATAGATATGCACGACTTGGCGGACGTCAATCTTCTCCTTATCGTTAAATGTAATGACATAAGCTTGTCAAGTAGTATTTCCTGAATTGTTATTGAAGTGATCTTTATACACATGCGGCTGATACTATACCCCTAATCCATCAGTCTAATTTGTGCTCCCATCTCTTCCTCACATTGCTTCCTGCTTTCCCTCTATAATTCTTTGTTTCAGACAATTCCTAGCAGCTATT
Source organism: Schistocerca nitens (assembly GCF_023898315.1). Classification (NCBI taxonomy): domain Eukaryota; kingdom Metazoa; phylum Arthropoda; class Insecta; order Orthoptera; family Acrididae; genus Schistocerca; species Schistocerca nitens. The sequence goes on along the minus strand of NC_064616.1, from coordinate 614,018,593 downwards.
GGCAGTTACAAATGTTGGCATGCAAGCCGGCCGGTGTGGCCGTGCGGTTCTGGGCGCTTCAGTATGGAACCGCGTGACCGCTCCGGTCGCAGGTTCGAATCCTGGCTCGGGCATGGATGTGTGTGATGTCCTTAGGTTAGTTAGGTTTAAGTAGTTCTAAGTCTAGGAGACTGATGACCACAGATGCTAAGTCCCATAGTGCTCAGAGCCATTTGAACCATTGGCATGCATTTTAACATTACATCATAATTAAGAAAATTATCCAGCCCAGATACCCCTGTCAAATAGTTACGCTTGATTCTCTGCACCAGCATTCCAATTACAGCGGACTTCTGTGTTGTGTGTGTATGTGTGTGTGTGTGTGTGTGTGTGTGTGTGTGTGTGTCTGTGTGTGTGTGTGTGGTTATCAATAGAAATTAGTCAAAACATTATAACTAACAGCTTAATAGCGTGCTGATCTATCTTCTGCATTCAATACAGAATCGATTCTGTGTGTTATGTATTGGGCAAGCCCTTGACAGGTTTTTAGAAGTACGATTAACCAGATTCACGACACATCCCTGTTGTTCGGCAATTGCGATTTTCCATCATTCCGAAAGAACGCGTGATAACCGAATGAGTTGCAGAAAGCGCTTTAGTGAAATACGTTTATTGGGGAGCGACACAAATTGCAGAATAGGAGGAAATATGTAGTTTCAGTTCTGACATGGGACAGAAACACCCACGAAATCGAAATTACACCATGCTCTTATACTCGGCGCAGAAAATGCGTTGGTCGCGTGGAGGTGGAATTGATGGTAACAGCCACACATACTCCGCAAATTATGTACACCCCAGTCACCAACAGATGTGTAGGGAACTCCTCGAGTTACTTGCAGCATTCAGCTATAATTTTAAGAACAAATTACAGAGTTTATGTTTGATAAATTTTGGCTCACAAATGTTTGCATACGAAATTTAGCTAAGTACTCTGCTGACCGTTAAAAATGCAACAACAAGAACAGTGACAATTGCACTCATGTAGTAACGTAGTTAGAACGCTTTTTTTTTTTTTTTTTTTTTTTTTTTTTTTTTTTTTTTTTTTTTTGAGGGTAAGTTGATGTGTTAGATGTCCTGTATAATTTACGTTGCGTTAGAGATCCTGTACTGAAGTCATCAAAAATATTTTATAATTATAAATACACTCAAAGGATGTGGCTCTTTTTTTTTAAGTGAGACGCCACGCATCATAGAGTACTATTGTTGAGACATTTAGTCCTGAGCTATACAATTCGGCCAACTCTTAATACGGTAGCTATGATTACATTGTCATCTTAACAATTCCTTCGAAAAAAAAACTTGCCAACATTAAAGGACCATGATTTCAAAAACGTAGATTTATCAGACGAAAGTGTACACAATACCACAATTTGTCGATGTCAACAGCGTTCCAGTCGGTTAAAAGAAACCTCATTTTATTCCTCACAGAGCACTACTATTAAGACACTTTGACCTGTGCTGTAAAATTCCGTTAAGAAGAGTTAACAAGTGTTAAACGATGTGAGAATGACACGCTTTTCGGAATCCAATTAATGCATATCACAAAGAGTCAACATGTAAACTCCGCTACCCTAATAACGACTCAAGATGTGCCTCAAATAATTCTCGCGTTACGTTTTTCCACTGATGACTTATGTGATAAGCTGTCAGAATGCTACCATGGACATCATAAACTCGATGTCCTATTTGAGTGATTCTGGAACGATACTGTGCTGTGAAAATTGTATCGGGTACAATGTACCTTTAGATGCTATGAGCCCCCATGCTCACTGCCAGGGTATCACTGTTTCATATCACGGAGAACCCAGCAGAGGAACAGCCAGAGTAAGAGTGTCACATAGGTTGAAGGAGAAAAACGTTCGCTGCTTTATTCTAGGAACCATCTTAGGTTCATTTCTTTAACTCTTGGGAAACAATGATAGCGAACTGAAGTCGTCTTATAAAGATGTGTTCTTTGCTCCAAAAGCAGCTCATTTTTATGGAAATGAGATCAAGGAAAAACTATGGAAAAGTGAAAGGACGCGGATGTAAATATATCGTGGTGTGCTGAAACAGAACAAGAAATTCGGTACTATTATGCTAATGACGATAAATCGGTAGTTATGGAAGGTTTCGTAAAAATACCCCAAAGTGATCATCTGGAGCGACCTAAAGGTGATATGACTACATAAAAAAAAATGCCATGTTAATATTGCTCGCCAGTCTCAGGTCGCTGTAATGAAAGAGGTAGATATGATCCAACGCAAAGCGGCATGTGAGCAATCGTTTAGTCCACATGACACGCTGAACAAACTACAGTGGTATAGGAATGACGAGTTACATCACTTGTGTCCTTATCTCTAAAGAGTCCTAAGTGATGGCGATTCCATACAATTCAATACTATAGAAGAGGACTGACAGGAGTATTGAATGCAAGGTCTGTTTAGTAGATTTGCCCCGCATTTTAAGTTTTCTCCCAATAAAACGACACTTTTGACTTACCTTTCCATGTGAGATTTAAGACCATGTTCCGGGCAACATATCTCGCGAAATTAGCTCGGTGAGAAAAATCTGTGAAGTTAAAGCCAATATGGGGGTTTTCCTGCCATTAAAATAAGGTTTCACCAACAAAGTACTTAGATGTCGTTCTCTGTTGGAGGCTATTGCTTCCTAATTGGCAGCCCGCATCTCGTGGTCGTGCGGTAGCGTTCTCGCTTCCCACGCCCGGGTTCCCGGGTTCGATTCCCGGCGGGGTCAGGGATTTTCTCTGCCTCGTGATGGCTGGGTGTTGTGTGCTGTCCTTAGGTTAGTTAGGTTTAAGTAGTTCTAAGTTCTAGGGGACTTATGACCACAGCAGTTGAGTCCCATAGTGCTCAGAGCCATTTGAACCATTTGAACCTAATTGGCAGTACATCTAACCACATTTTTTTTTACCAGTTGTTTAAATAGCAGCTGACATAGCTCTTACTGCCAACTTGTATACGTACTACATACAGCGACAATTGCTAAGATTTACTTTTTTTATTATTATTATTATTATTATTATTATTATTATTATTATTTTTTAGTGCTTGTTGGGTCTCGGTCGGTGGCAGCTGGCTATGGGACAGGCTATTGCTTCCTAATTGGCAGTACATCTAACCACATTTTTTTTACCAGTTGTTTAAATAGCAGCTGACATAGCTCTTACTGCCAACTTGTATACGTACTACATACAGCGACAATTGCTAAGATTTACTTTTTTTTTATTATTTTTATTTTTTTTTTTATTTTTTTTTTTATTTTTATTTTTTTTTTTTTTTTTTGAAGTGCTTGTTGGGTCTCGGTCGGTGGCAGCTGGCTATGGGACGCGCGAAGGGGCATTGCTGGGTGCTGTGTAGTGACAGTTGCGGTCGGGCGATGGATTCCGACAGGTGAGCCTCCTGAGCAGGACTCCATGGCAGCGTTTTAGAAGCCTGGTATTTGGTGGCAAGCACCTCTAATGGTTTAAATAAATAAATCCAGTCATACTTCCGCGTAATTGAGGTAAATGAGGTTGACAACGTACTATCATCCTCAAAAGTATCCGAACGACCTGAATTGCTCTCCGCCTCGTTCACATGCAGCCCACATAATGTAAATGTCTTGCGGGTTCTCTAAGCTCTTCTCGGCACAACCGCTTGACTATGCAATACGGTTACCACAGCTGACCACTAGAGAACACTGCTCTGTATGGCAGTAGCTCCAGATGTAAACAAATACCACGATACTACAAATATCAGGAAGCACCTCATTAGAGATGAGACAATCCTTGAGGCTTGTAAACTCAAATTTATTACAATAAGCGACATTTCTGAAAGTTGCCACTTTCATTAGTATCTGAGACAACTAATGTCTATAACTCCATATATCACTCTATAATCCTTTTCCTCTTTTTTTGCGAATAGGAGCTTTGTCAAAGATATGTGAACTCTCACAGTTCCATGATAATTTGAAGCATTCTTGCTGTCTCAAAGGTTCTCAAACTATCTATTAACTGTCATTTACAAAAACTGGTTAATGAACTAACAAGTTAGAAAAATACGATTAACAGCGTCAAAGGAAATCTCACCACCAACAACATACTTTTAGGTAGTTGTGTATATGTTTGAACTCAGTATCTATAGACAGTTCAAACTAAGCAAATCTTTCGTGCCTGACCGAGAGTAGAACACAAGATTGATCTTCATTGCTCACTGGGCATACAGAGACGTGACATACGTAAATTTTAAGTAGCAGCAGTTAGTAATTCTGAACATAAAATTACATGAAAATCTCTGTACTGGACTGGGACTCCTAACCAGTAATTATTGTGCCTGTTAACCAACCACGAAAGTCCGCAGCTCGTGGTCGTGCGGTAGCGTTCTCGCTTCCCACGCCCGGGTTCCCGGGTTCGATTCCCGGCGGGGTCAGGGATCTTCTCTGCCTCGTGATGACTGGGTGTTGTGTGCTGTCCTTAGGTTAGTTAGGTTTAAGTAGTTCTAAGTTCTAGGGGACTGATGACCATAGATGTTAAGTCCCATAGTGCTCTGAGCCATTTGAACCATTTTTGAACCAACCACGAAAGATGTTAAATATGGTTTCATTCACAAGTAACATACTTGAAATGACATGACAATGTTTTGTGCTGGACGGGGATTCGAACCCAGCATCTAATGGGACTGTTAGCTAACCGCAATCAAATGTTAGATATCGAATTGTTTCAGCAGTAGCGAGATGTTTGAACCTGAAATGACGACATGAATGAATATTTTTTTCTTCCTGCGAAAAGTCACATTACATATAGATTTATTTCACCACTAGTGAGATGTGCGCATGTTTGACTTGGAAATAACGTGGCTAAGATTTCAGTGATGACTGGAAATCGAACCCCGCGTATACATTACTTCACACGAAGATACGTTAACTATCGAGTTCTTTTTCAGCAGCTGCTAGGAGTGGCATGTATGAACTTGAAATGAGGTGAGAAAAGTTCTGTGTCTGTCTGGAAGTCGAAACCGTCCCACATCGCTATTGTTCATATATTCGACTAGCAGTTAGGCATGCTTATGCTAGAACTGTAAAGCCAAGACGCCGTATGTTTAAGTTTCTTCTATGACAGAACTACAGCCATTGGGCTTCCTGAATGTGCCGAATAATTTATCTTAAAAAGATCCTACATGAAGCGAGAAAACTATTTTCTGACGTGATTTCTTCGATAGCACTCGTCCTAAAAAGGCACAAATATTCCAGTTTCCTCCGTTAATGTCACATCTCTATGAAATCCAAAGGGAACAAAATGTCACAAACGTTCAAATTTCTTCCATTTAACGCTCCGTCGTCTACGTCATAAACAACGGTACTCATAACTTCCAATATGCAATGTGCAAAATGTCAACGCAAGAACGATACTAGAAACTGAAATAAAGATGACGATTCATAAATACACATATAGCAAGCTGCGTACCAACGCGCCAAACAAAATTGTCATGAACTCGTGCACCAACCTACTTTTTCGGGATACATTTTTCCCCCAATTGTGGACTACGTACTTAGTATTCCTCAAGTTGTATGCAGCGTTGTTGTTACTGCATGGTGTACATTCAGTTTATCGGAGATGTTTCACACTGAAAACCAAACTGCAACATTAAATAATCTTATGCTTGCCAATATGATTGCAGGAACGTCCACTGTAGATCATAGGCTCAAGGCGTAGTACATCACGATCACCTGGGCTGACCCCGGTTAGAGTCAGATGACCACAGGCTGGAGGAGTATAAATGATCTGATCAGGACGGGCAGCCACGGGATCTTCCTCGGAAACGTTTTTCCAAGGTTTTGCTATTACTGGCGGGTTAGAAAATGAAGTAAATCATCTCTGAGCTTCCATCAGATTTATGTTATTATCAGACAGATGATTGGTGATTTTAATAAATTTCAAAAAAAGCGGGTTCAATAACACATCTTTTAGTTTCTACTTCGCGACGTTTACCAGTAACAGATAGTGCCCAGGTCAGCTCAAATGGAAGGCAACAATTTCAGCGAAAACTTCCGCATCCTACAGTGTCAGCTGTTTGCATCCGATCACACGAGGAAATGAATGTATTGAACAGACTGTTTTTCACTCCAACGGAGGCTGAATTCTCATCCAGTGTGTTGCACCAGACTTACGACAAAGTCATTGCAAACAAACACACATGTGAAGTTTGGTGGTCTGGTGGACTGCTGATAGGTTTATATATTACTCGCGCAAACCAAGTTGACACTCGGGGCGCTGGCTGATGGGAGCGACTGTAAATGGGAAATGCCTTTACAGTCGCTCCCATCAACCACCGCGCCGATTGTCAACTTTGTTTGCGCGTATCATTCTTAGGATCTAGGTTCGATTTCCAGTTAAGGCGACGGTTTTTAACTCGCAGAAACAGATCCTATTCACCTCTGGTAACGTCAAGCGAACAATGTAAGATTGCACCGCGGTTCCAAACTCACATCAAACGTGATGCCCTCGCCACCGATTAGAAGATATATTGGTCCACGGCAGAGGCAGCAGGGTCAATATGTAGAAACTCTGTTAACAGTAACCCTTCTCACATTTGTAACTTCATTTTAGTTAACTAACGACACGTACTACATCTTTTATGTGAGCTTGAGATGCTGAGTACATTGCTTCTGGATTTGGATTCGAACTCGGATTTTCCCCCTCTGCAGGACTTGATCCTTTTCTGACGATAAATTTCCATCAATTCTTTGTCTCCTGAAGATTTCAAACTCCACAATATCCCCAGTCTGTGCTCAAATTCTTGTCGAGCACAACAGTTTCTACATCTACATCTACATTTATACTCCGAAAGCCACCCAACGGTGTGTGGCGGAGGGCACTTTACGTGCCACTGTCATTACCTCCCTTTTCTGTTCCAGTTGCGTATGGTTCGCGGGAAGAACGACTGTCTGAAAGCCTCCGTGCGCGCTCGAATCTCTCTAATTTTACATTCGTGATCTCCTCGGGAGGTATAAGTAGGGGGAAGCAATATATTCGATACCTAATCCAGAAACGTACCCTCTCGAAACCTGGGGATCAAGCTACACCGCGATGCAGAGCGCCTCTCTTGCAGTCTGCCACTTGAGTTTGCTAAACATCTCCGTAACGCTATCACGGTTACCAAATAACCCTGTGACGAAACGCGCCGCTCTTCTTTGGATCTTCTCTATCTCCTCCGTCAACCCGATCTGGTACGGATCCCACACTCATGAGCAATACTCAAGTATAGGTCGAACGAGTGTTTTGTAAGCCACCTCCTTTGTTGATGGACTACATTTTCTAAGCACTCTCCCAATGAATCTCAACCTGGTACTCGCCTTACCAACAATTAATTTTATATGATCATTCCACTTCAAATCGTTCCGCACGCATACTCCCAGATATTTTACAGAAGTAACTGCTACCAGTGTTTGTTCCGCTATCATATAATCATACAATAAAGGATCCTTCTTTCTATGTATTCGCAATACATTACATTTGTCTATGTTAAGGGACAGTTGCCTCTCCCTGCACCAAGTGCCTATCCGCTGCAGATCTTCCTGCATTCCGCTACAATTTTCTAATGCTGCAACTTCTCTGTATACTACAGCATCATCCGCGAAAAGCCGCATGGAACTTCCGACACTATCTACTAGGTCATTTATATATATTGTGAAAAGCAATGGTCCCATAACACTCCCCTGTGGCACGCCAGAGGTTACTTTGACGTCTGTAGACGTCTCTCCATTGATAACAACATGCTGTGTTCTGTTTGCTAAAAACTCTTCAATCCAGCCACACAGCTGGTCTGATATTCCGTAGGCTCTTACTTTGTTTATCAGGCGACAGTGCGGAACTGTATCGAACGCCTTCCGGAAGTCAAGGAAAATAGCATCTACCTGGGAGCCTGTATCTAATATTTTCTGGGTCTCATGAACAAATAAAGCGAGTTGGGTCTCACACGATCGCTGTTTCCGGAATCCATGCTGATTCCTACAGAGTAGATTCTGGGTTTCCAAAAACGACATGATATTCGAGCAAAAAACATGTTCCAAAATTCTACAACAGATCGACGTCAGAGATATAGGTCTATAGTTTTGCGCATCTGCTCGACGACCCTTCTTGAAGACTGGGACTACCTGTGCTCTCTTCCAATCATTTGGAACCTTCCGTTCCTCTAGAGACTTGCGGTACACGGCTGTTAGAATGGGGGCAAATTCTTTCGGGTACTCTGTGTAGAATCGAATTGGTATCCCGTCAGGTCCAGTGGACTTTCCTCTGTTGAGTGATTCCAGTTGCTTTTCTATTCCTTGGACACTTATTTCGAAGTATTTCCAAGATGTACTTTCAAGCTCTAACATCAGCACACCTAACTGCTGATGGAAAATAATTTTGATTTTTATAGTCTTTTCATTCGAGTCTTCGTGAGGCACTGAAGCTTTGCTTAGTCTGAATTGCCTATAGATAATGGGTTTGAATCCATATCCAGAACAATACTGTTGGTCACGTTTTTTAAAGTTCTTGCAACTGCACAACTAGCTGCTCATGATTTTTAATGTCACTTTGTGTTAGACAACAAGGATGACAGGTGGTTTTAGAATTTCACATAGATCCACGTGCTATCACGAATACAGTGAAATTACTAGTGATATAGTTTTGATGGTGAGATTTCCATAGAGCACTTCATGTTGTTAATTGCAGTTTTCTCACTGGTTAATTCATTAACCAGTTTATGCAAATGACAGTTAACAGATAGGTGGAGAACCTTTTAGAAAGCAATATTGCTTTGAATTATCATCGAACTTTGAGAGTTCAGATATTCTTGAAAACTGCTTTTGGGGAAGGATAGTGGAATGGTTATGTGGTTGAGTTATGGGCATTGGATGTCTCAAATACTGATTAAATGTTAGCCTTTAGGAATGTCAGTTATTGTAATAAATTTGAGATTACAAGCGTTAAAGACTGTACAATCTCTAATAAGATGTTTCTTGATATTTGTTTGCATCTGTAGTTACTCTCATACAGAGCAGTGTTCTCTAGTGGTCAATTGTGGTAACCATTTTGCATAGTCAAACGGCTGTACCAAAACCAAACTAAAGAACCTGCAAGACAGTTACGTTATGTGGGCTGCATGCACAGGGCACACCCTGAGGCTGAGGACTGCACTAGAGAGGGTTGGGAATGGAGACCTCACGCTCTGGTGGTCTAACTTGATCTCAGGTGCCACACACACACACACACACACACACACACACACACACACACACGAAGCCCACCCTGCTCTGTTGACTCGCTCGGTGCTGCTCGCTGCTCTGCAAATAGCCTGCTATGGCTGCTCTCGGCTCACAAATCTCCAAATGCTCACAAGTCCTGGCATGTGTTCTACTGCTTGTTTTCAATTAAAAAACATCCTTCCTTTGACTACCTTCCTTTGTCACTCCTTCCTACAACTCCTAGTGGTGCAAAGTGACTGAATAAAAATATGTGGTAGGGACTAACAGTGATCCCTCACTTGTGATGTGTAGTTTACTTGTTTGATTGCTCAGTGGCAACATTGTTCCTTAATGCGATACTGGTATGTAAATAGTGTGATATGTTACGTGTGTCAAATGGTTCAAATGGCTCTGAGCACTATGGGACTTAACTTCTAAGGTCATCAGTCCCCTAGAACTTAGAACTACTTAAACCTAACTAACCTAAGGACATCACACACATCCATTGCCGAGGCAGGATTCGAACCTGCGACTGTAGCAGTCGCGCGGTTCCAGACTGTAGCGCCTAGAACCACTCGGCCACCCCGGCCGGCTATGTATGTCACAAGTCTTTTGTAGGTAGTTGGCTTTCATACCAGAAACAGCCTAAATGTGGTAATTGGTAGATTAACTACTGAGGTATACACATACATAGCATAATTTTGTGGAAACTGTTAAACATGTGGTCACTATAATTAGTCTGGTAGGTCAGTTGTGCTCATCCATAATTATCAGCGACAACAATTGGATAATAACCAGTAGAATAATACATCAGATAATTTTTTCTTATTATTCTGTCTAGACCGTTCACTATAGTGAACCGAACACCAATGATAACGGATAAGTAGAGACTGCAGCACCACCATCCATTTGCTATGTGATATCAGAGTCATCCCATTTTTCTGCAGCTAATTTTCTGCCACTATCTTTTGTTTGCATCTTTGATAATAACATCACAGTTACCATCTTGGCCGCCATTTTGGTGACGCTATAGTCCACCACCTTGGACTCCATCTTTACTGACCTTGGCCTAACTTGTGCCACCTCTCCCATGTAGAGGAGGGGTGATCGTCACTTTCACCTTGACCTTATGCAAAATTGTGTGCAAAACAGTGCCATCTTTGTCATCGCCCCATTACTTCTGCCTCCCGACATTGTAACACCAGGACCTCAAAACAACCATGTTCGGCAATTTTCCTGAGTGTACTACACGTTCCTACCGCTTGCTACAAGGGTATGGTTCAAATGGCTCTGAGCACTATGGGACTCAACTGCTGAGGTCATTAGTCCCCTAGAACTTAGAACTAGTTAAACCCAACTAACCTAAGGACATCACACACATCCATGCCCGAGGCAGGATTCGAACCTGCGACCGTAGCGGTCTCGCGGTTCCAGACTGCAGCGCCAGAACCGCGCGGCCACTTCGGCCGGCTGCTACAAGGGTATGTCCAGAACCAACACCCAGACTGAATCTGCCCTCATCTAAGAAGGTACCCGACCCCACTCCTTTGTTGGCAGCTCCTATGCTCTTGACACCATCGCAAACGATACCAGCGGTGTGTGCGTGCGTGTGTGTGTGTGTGTGTGTGTGTGTGTGTGTGTGTGTGTGTGTGTGTGTCAAAGAAACACAACGTACCAGTCATCAGGCAATCAGGCAAAGAGACCACCCTTATGCAGTCACCATTCACTGTGGACTGTGACATTGTATGCCTTGCAGTCCTCTTAGATGCTGTTACAATTGCATATCTTGTTGGACACGCGCCCTTCTTTCCAGTTGTGAAATGTAGCGATTATCTGCTACCGTAGATGACGACCTCCTCTTCTTCAGGCAGTAGTGCCTATAGTTCAGAAAGCTCCCCATGCAATATTTATTACAACAGTCTCAGTTGCAAATAGTCACACTTAGTAACTATTTTCGCTCGCTTAATGATAACCTTCAAGTCTAAAAATAAAATAAAATGAAACATTAATAAGTAACAACATCTGTAGATACCACACACTGAAATTATCTAACTTTAAAAATTTCTAAAATTTATCTGAATAAACAGATCTTTAGCTTACGGCAAATAATGGAGAAGTGTTGTGAGTGGAACAGGGAATTGTATTTATGCTTTATAGATCTAGAAAAGGCATATGATCGGGTTCCTAGGAGGAAGTTATTGTCTGTTCTACGAGATTATGGAATAGGAGGCAAACTTTTGCACGCAATTAAAGGTCTTTACATGGATTGTCAGGCAGCAGTTAGAGTTGACGGTAAATTGAGTTCATGGTTCAGAGTAGTTTCAGGGGTAAGACAAGGCTGCAACCTGTCTCCACTGTTGTTCATATTATTTATGGATCATATGTTGAAAACAATAGACTGGCTGGGTGAGATTAAGATATGTGAACACAAAATAAGCAGTCTTGCATATTCGGATGACTTAGTTGTGATGGCAGATTCGATTGAAAGTTTGCAAAGTAATATGTCAGAGCTAGATCAGAAATGTAAGGACTATGGTATGAAGATTAGCATCTCCAAAACGAAAGTAATGTCAGTGGGAAAGAAATATAAACGGATTGAGTGCCAAATAGGAGGAACAAAGTTAGAACAGGTGGACGGTTTCAAGTACTTAGGATGCTTATTCTCACAGGATGGCAACATAGTGAAAGAACTGGAAGCGAGGTGTAGCAAAGCTAATGCAGTGAGCGCTCAGCTACGATCTACCCTCTTCTGCAAGAAGGAAGTCAGTACCAAGACTAAGTTATCTGTGCACCGTTCAATCTTTCGACCAACTTTGTTGTATGGGAGCGAAAGCTGGGTGGATTCAGGTTACCTTATCAACAAGGTTGAGGTTACGGATATGAAAGTAGCTAGGATGATTGCAGGTACTAGTAGATGGGAACAATGGCAGGAGAGTGTCCACAATGAGGAAATCAAAGAAAAACTGGGAATGAACTCTATAGATGTAGCAGTCAGGGCGAACAGGCTTAGATGGTGGGGTCATGTTACACGCATGGGAGAAGCAAGGTTACCCAAGAGACTCATGGGTTCAGTAGTAGAGGGCAGGAGGAGTCGGGGCAGACCAAGGAGAAGGTACCTGGATTCGGTTAAGAATGATTTTGAAGTAATAGGTTTAACATCAGAAGAGGCACCAATGTCAGCACTGAATAGGGGATCGTGGAGGAATTTTATAAGGGGGCTATGCTCCAGACTGAACGCTGAAAGGCATAATCAGTCTTAAATGATGATGATGATGATGATGATGATCTGAATAAACAGATAGTATAAATTAACAATATTTAAAATTTAAGATTCTTAAATTTGTATCTAAAAGCTCGTGATTAATAGGATATGATACGAACAGTCGTGGGAACATGGTGAGTGTTGGATATCTCCAAGGTAAGATCTTGGTCCAATATATTCCATCATCTTTCGGCCATGTATCATAAACAGCAAATTGACATCTCAGTTGCTAGACTGAAGAAAACTCAAGATAGTTACAGGTACATGGGAGTAAAACTATTTAACATGTTGCCAATAGAGGCACAAAATGTGTCACTGAATGAGTTTAAAAGTGTCACAAAGAAATGGCTTAGAGAAAAAGCTTTTTATACAATAGAAGTACCTCTCTTCAGCTTTCCTACAGCTTACATCTGCTTGTCCATAGACTAAAACCTTGGTTGGTTGCTTGATTTGAGGGTGGGACTAAACAGCGAGGTCACTGGTCCCATCGGATCAGGGAAGGAAGTCAGCCATGCCCTTTCAAAGGAACCGTCCCAGAATTTGCCTGAAGCAATTTAGGGAAATCACAAAAAACCTAAATCAGAATAGCTGGATGTGGGTTTGAACCGTCGTCCTCCCAAATGCGATTCCAGTGTACTAACCACTGCGCCACTCGGTACAAAAACTATGTCTGCTACTCTGTAACAGGATACATCATCATATCAACAGGGCTGACTGACTGTACACTTCAGTTTATACTCGCAGACTGCACTATTGAACACCTTTATGTCAAGGCTAACCACTTCAGTATACACATCATGCCATATGTGGTGAATTAGTGGAGTTTTCTGTAAACACTTCAAGTGATGTTTATCTACTTTTTCCGCCGAGTTTGACTACCCTACATTGCAATTGTACCCTACACACATAATAAACTGGCTGATAAAAAAAGGGAAGCACCCAGAAGAGATGGTGCGTAGAACACTCAACCGTGTGCGTTAGTGTTGTTCGTGTTCAGTGTTATTACCTGGCCTGGTAGGGTATACAAGAGGTCTGGACAGCGTCAGATGTTGAGTGATCATCATGAAGGACACGGAGATGCTGAGTACTCATTTCAGGCATCGTTATCAACACCTCACAGAGTTAAAAAGGCGCCTCTTTGGGGGTCACCATTTAGGCAGCTCATTTGAATGTGAAACTGACCTGATGATGGACTGCATGGAAACATGAGGGCAACCATATTCGTCGTCAAGGTTCCAGTCGACCACGTCTGAATACCACAAGGCAGGATCCCATACTGTAGCCTCTTCACACCAGCGCCTGCCATATGAGAACAAGTAATCGACTCCCTGGGTCGTTCTGTGTCATCCAGCACCAGTGGTCGGAGACTACCAGCAACAAGACTAGGGAATTACCGTAGCATGTTTAGGCTGCCATTAACACCACAACGCAAACACATTACGCGTTCAGAGTGAATCTGTGCCTCGGAAGTATGGACTGCTGATGAATGGCTTTGCACTGTGTTCAGCGATGAATCGCGGTTCTGCAGTACTCCAGATGACCGTCTTTGGTCAGCATGGCAGCATAGTCGCAACAACCTGGGCAACAGGTGGGCCCGTCCACATGATGCCAAGGTTGTTCGAATACGATGCAGAAGTGTCACTGGGAAGACCTTACACATAACCCATTCACTCTCGATCTCTCTCGTACGTTTTCCGCGTTTTGCAGCACTGAAGAAAGACGTTTGTGGCCCTTGATTTGTTTTCAACAAAGAGGTGCGTGCCTGTGTATAATCTTGGTTCTCTAGAGAACCGAAAATATTTTTCCATGAAGGCACTGACCATCTCGTCTAACAGTGTGATAATAGTATTACCAATTAAAGCGATTACTTTTGAAAAATAAACAATTTACTTACTTTTTCTCATCTTCATCATTTTCATTTGGTTGCCCGTTATACTATAACCTAACTGTAAGAAGCTTCTCGGCAAGGTAGCTCAAGGAAATAACTAGATCTACACAATCTGATTAAAGTAGATAGGTACTGACTGCTTTAGTTATGGGACAACACTGTATTTAATGCGTCTAAAATGCCAGTCAGTAAATAGAATTGAACGTCAATTACACATAACATTTCAGCGATCGTTAATTCTAAGTGCCAAGTCTACTATCATAGTTGTAGATGCAGTAAACACAAGGGTCATGTGTTGGCTTAGGTCAGCAGTAACTTGTCATATAACTTCTTTCGATTCTGCAACTCCATCAATCGCCTCACCAAGAGACGTCTTAAAGAGCACATACACGGTGGTGACAAACGTCATGGGATATCACCTAATATCGTGTCGGACCTTCTCTTTCCCAGCGTAGTGCATCAACTAGATGTGGCGTGGACGCAAGTTTTTGGAAGTTCCCTGCAGAAATATTGAGTTATGCTGCCTCTCTAGCTGTCCATAGTTGCGAAAGTATTGTCAGTGCAGAATTTTGTCAACGAACAAACATTTCGATTATGTCCCACAAGTGTTCGATGGGATTCAGGTTGGGCAATCTGGGTGGTCAAATCATTCGCTCGAATTGTTCAAAATGTTCTTCAATCCAATCACGAACAACTGTGTTTCGCTGACATGGTGCATTGTTATCCATAAAAATTCCATCCATGAGTGGCTACAAATGGTCTCCAAGTAGCCGAACAGAACCATTTCCAGTCAATGATTGGTTCAGTTGGACCAGAGGACAGTGCATTCCACGTAAACACAGGCCACACCAGTATGGACTCACCATCTGTTTGCACACTGCCTTGTTGAGAAATTGGGTCCATTGCTTCGTGGGGTATGCATCACACCCGAACACTACCACCAGTTCTTACCAACTCAAACCCAAACTCATATGAGCAGTCCATCGTTTCCCAGTCATCTAGGGCCCAACCAATATGGTCACGAGCCCAGGAGAGGAGCTGCAGGCGACATCATGCCATTAGCAAAGACACTCATATGGGTCGTCTGCTACCATAGCCCATTATCGGCAAATTTCGTCTCGCTGTCCTAATGGATACGACCGTCGTGCGCCCACGTTGATTTTTGCGGCTATTTCACGCAGTGTTGCCTGTATATTAGCACTGACAACTGCATGCAAACGCTACTGCTCTTGGTCGTTAAGTGAAGGCCGTCAGCTGTAATGGAACAAAGGGGTCTGAGGACAAATAATTGATTCAAAATGGTGACTGGGTCTTCCCCATCACCCAATAATGTCACAACCCCCTCCAACTCCCTCAGAATGGTGGTGTTTCTATTGTGGGAAGTAGGTCGTTAGAGCTACCTCCACTAACCTAACTCCGCCACCCCTCCACCACTCCTATGATGTCACTCAACATCTTCCGCACTATCCCTCGCTAGAGGCTCAGTCTGTGCTGAGCTGCAAGAGAGAAAGGACGTAAGGTATTTATGTATTCATTTTGGTGGGAAATGTGTTCTTGGTGATGTTAAATTGCTGGTAGATTGGCCTCCACACTCCACCTCGGCCCCCCCACCCCTCTTTCCGCCTTCCCCCTAGAAACCGAAGCACCGCCCTACTTTCTGTATATGCCTTGCTCTGCCAATGTCTTACTCTTGCTAGTCTGTAAATACCCTTTTTTTATTTTATTATCCATCTTTAGGCATTAAAAATGCAATTGATGCCGTCATTTGTGTACATATACAGTTTACATAACTAACAGAAATGGTGTAATATATTGTAGATCATTATTGTCTAATAAGATACAGAAATTTGTCCTTGATGCTGCACAAGGTATTTGCATTATATTTACACGTATAAGTTTAATCTAAGTGAAACTATATTAGTACCAGTACTTAAGATCATCTTTAGTGCACATTATAAACTCTTCTATTGTATAAAAAGCTTTTTCTCTAAGCCATTTCTTTGTGACACTTTTAAACTCATTCAGTGACACATTTTGTGCCTCTATTGGCAACATGTTAAATAGTTTTACTCCCATGTACCTGTAACTATCTTGAGTTTTCTTCAGTCTAGCAACTGAGATGTCAATTTGCTGTTTTATACGTGTGTCATGGTGATGGATAGATTGTCGTAGTTTGTGACTGTGTTGGTTTTCTTTTGTATGTATCAGACAACTTAGTATAAGGAGGGCTGCAACCGTTAGTATTTTTAGATTTTTGAAATATGGTCTACAAGACTCGTTATTTCTGACTCCATGGATGCATCTGACTGCCTTCTTTTGCCAAATGAAAACTTGTTTTGCTCCGGGTGAGTTTCCCCACAACTAAGTTATGCCCCCTACCCTCCGCCACAATGGAAGTCTTGTGACTCTCTGACATTATGGAAGTTCCTGTGAATGGAGCATCCTTATTGGTTGTTACTGAATTTACCTGCCAAAATGCTGCTGATTGTGTAGGAGCACTTTCTACCACTTTCTATAGATGGATAAATTACGAGAATTTTAGGGGAAAAAACTATTTTGTACAGATCGAAAGAAAACATATAGCAGTGATATTGCACTGACAGTTATACCCTGCAAAAGTGGTCTACAGATTATGAAATATGGGAACTATCGCCAAAGACACTTATTCAATTACACTGCTCTGCTACTGACGAGGAAAGCTTGAAGTTTTCGGCCTGAAACCGATCTCCAACCCGACTATAACAGCACAAACTATTGTATCACCATACCACATCGCTGTAGTAAACACAGTTCGTATCCTGCACCATACAAAATCATCTCTTCTGCATCCTGAATTTAGCTATTACCACCAGACACTCACACATATACTGTGAAGACACACAGATCCCAAAAACAGAAATCTATGCGCCATATATGGTCGCAACGCTAGACATCTCCCGTGAGGCCTGATGCATGATGTACATGCCGCAGACAATGATCACTCTCCAAACTGGTGTACAAAGGCAAGGCTGGTTCTTCCGGCCTGAAGGTGTCCACTAACAGTATTGTTTCTGGCCGGGTCTTCTGAGAAATGCTTTGTCAATCGCGAATTAATTTGCAGAACTGATACCAGCTGCAATATCCGATTTTACACGCCAAAACGACAATATTTGTGTCACATTTATGCTGAAGTCATCGAGTAGCATATGAAAAATTCCAGAATTTCATGCATTTTCACAAGGCTTGCCGGAATATCATACCATTTACGAGATTGTTCTCAGGGGAATAATCGTCTAGCGCAAACACTCGCCATATTGAATCAATATCCACATAAAAATCGGAGAATACTCGCTTCACAATTGATCGTCAAGGCTGCCCAATACATACTGAGCATTAGTTCTCTATTCAGTATTCACCCACACAGAGGGCGACACAGTCTGGTCCACTGCAACCTTGTACCCCATCTGACCAGTTCAGGAGGCTCAGTGGCAGCTCGCGCCTTAAGCCGGAAATGTCCATTCATTCCAGCCACCAGATACCTCTGCCCTCTCCCTGTACCCAGACGCCAAGCGGAGTCGTCCTAGAGAATCAATGTAATTACAGTAAAATATTACCATCGCAGCGCCAACCTGGTGACATTCGACAATACCTCCTCATGACGACTGTGGCTCTGGAAATGTTAATTTTCCACGTAAATATACATCCTCCTTATGACTGGACATAGTTTTCCAAATAAAATCTTTCATACCCCTGTGTCTGGACATGTGTTAAAAAAGCAATTTTCCATGTCAAAATAGTATAATGTATACGTCCCTCATGGACAGACATATCTGTTAACTTCCAACCCACACCATTTTCTTTGTAAGTGTCGCAACTCTGACCACGGTAACTTTGCCTTCCTACGCATACACATTTCAGACAAGCAAAAAAAAAATAAATAAATAAAATAAAAAATATATATATATATATATATATATATATATATATATATATATATATATAGTCCCAAAAAATTGTGTTATAACCACACACACACTGGCTATGTCTCGATTTTCCTCGGTTCTAGGAGATTTTCCTCAGTTCTAGGAAATTATTTGATATTTAGGTCTTCCAGCCAATCAGATACTAGAACAGACTGCAGCTATTTTCAGTCAGCACTTCTGGAAGGTGCATCCTGTCAAGACTCTCTCAAACAAGAATTGTAAAGCACAGGCGTCCAGCACTGTGTGACATTCTACAATGTTCCCGTGGACTAAAGGGTTGGGAAGACATCACCGATATATGCTGATGTACTGTAATAAACATCACAGTCGATAGTGTGACAAACAACATGTGAGGATCTGCTTTGGGGAGGCGATGAGAGGACGTTCTGTGTGTCGATTATATTACAGCCGTATTGCCTGCCCCGTCTGTACACTATAGCAGATCCAGTTGAACCTTGCTTGGTATATTGCGCATGTGTTTACGAAATGAATGTATCATTCATTATGGTCGGATATATTCGTCAATGCGTTGAAATCGCAGTTCCCCATGTCAAATATAGTCTCCCCTTATGACTAGACATAACGTAATTTTTTGTAGGGGTAGTAGTACAGTCACTTTCAACACATTTATGGCGATACGTTGGAACACTATCAGCAGTAACTCTATGTTCCAACTGTGTAATATTTCCGGCAACTTGCGTGGTTATTATTTATAGGCGTATGGCGTCCGCAAAAGTATGGTATGTCTATACTCACACCAGTTGGATGTTATTTCGCATGGCCTACCATGGCTTCCCAGCAGCAAAACCCTCCCGTGACATCGTCGTTATAACATATTTCTTGAGGAAAAAAGGGCGTAATTACAGTTAAAAAGCCCTCGAGTCTTTTATTTACGTTCTTTTTTATTTACGTTCTTGCGCGATAATCGGCGTATGCTGGAGCATGAAGAACAGATACCCCCAACCAAGTCACAGACCCCTGCCAATTCTCTCGAAATCCCATCACGTTGCGACAACAATGTTCCATTAGTTAGCCCTCTACCCATCACTAGCTATGTACTTTTTTTTTTACGATTGGTACTGCTTCTACCGATTTGGAGTCAGTGACGTAACATAACACTAGCAGGGCTCTTCGGCTATTTTAGATTCAATAGTTACATTTATCTACATTCAGCTCCAATACTATGCAAATCGCTATAGATTACTAGTGTCGCAGCCCTGCAATAGACGGGAGTCTACATCTAAACAGTATTATCGATTTCTTCGTTTCTTTCCAGTCGCATACTTAATGAAAGAGTAAAAATGAATATCTGTACGCCTCGGTGTATACCCTAATCTCCTCTGCGATTGCTACCCTAGAAACAGGTTTTTAAATGACCAATGAAACCTTATTGCTGCACCTTTAGTATACGAGGACTGTACAAAGGAAATCTGATATGTCTGCAATTCATCGTTACCGAATGACTGGCTATAACTAAATCACTATATGTGTCCTAATCTCCTTTATCGTATGTCAATGATCCCTACGCTAGAAATACGGCAGTGTAATGGTGTCAAGTCTCCCTTGACAGCACAATGTTTCGAGAGAAATAGATCACCTTTTTTTTTTTCAAATGGAGCATATCTTCGCAATACGAATCTAACAGTATCACAGAGTTTCCAGCACATTATCCATTGAATTAGTTACATTGGCGCAACAACTTCACACCTCCACGCATAAATCGGAGCTACAGCAAGAATAGGGGGAGGCTCAAGATTCAGTGACAGCACTGCTCATGTTTCACACCCATGCGCTCTTCGATAGTGAATCGACCACTATACTGTATTCCGTCTAAAGCAGATCGTATCCACATGGGTCGTACGGATATGTATGATGGTAATTTTTTATTTACAAGCAAACCCATACTTACACACTTATCCAACTATCGTCAATCGAGAGCCAATTAACAAAAAAGTACAAACCCGGCCAAATCAATGTCAATGTTGTCTCCGGCAACAGCTATCATCTTACTACCTCTTACACTTCGATCCGAATTGTAGCGCCGCAGTCTCTAAGTTGGTTCAAATGGCTCTGAGCACTATGGGACTCAACCTCTGAGGTCATTAGTCCCCTAGAACTTAGAACTAGTTAAACCTAACTAACCTAAGGACATCACAAACATCCATGCCCGAGGCAGGATTCGAACCTGCGACCGTAGCGGTCTTGCGGTTCCAGACTGCAGCGCCTTTAACCGCACGGCCACTTCGGCCGGCAGTCTCTAAGTGAGATACCGGCGGGACTTCCTGTCACTCGCCTCCACAGTCACTTCTTAGCGGATGGAACACATCCCCCTTAAAAATCCATGCATATGAATTTGAACCTGACATATTCTTCTGCTTTAGCTCACCGACTTGTCGGTTGTTAGTGCTTGGGCTGCTATCCTTAAGATTCCAGCAACTGAATCCGAACCTGACTTATGCATTCTACTTCAGCTTGCGCCAGGTCCTTACTGCTAGGCATTTTACGGTAATCAAAGGTTCCGATGACAGTGTACGGGATTCATAGTCCTATTACTGTGAAATACACTCCTGGAAATTGAAATAAGAACACCGTGAATTCATTGTCCCAGGAAGGGGAAACTTTATTGCCACATTCCTGGGGTCAGATACATCACATGATCACACTGACAGAACCACAGGCACATAGACACAGGCAACAGAGCATGCACAATGTCGGCACTAGTACAGTGTATATCCACCTTTCGCAGCAATGCAGGCTGCTATTCTCCCATGGAGACGATCGTAGAGATGCTGGATGTAGTCCTGTGGAACGGCTTGCCATGCCATTTCCACCTGGCGCCTCAGTTGGACCAGCGTTCGTGCTGGACGTGCAGACCGCGTGAGACGACGCTTCATCCAGTCCCAAACATGCTCAATGGGGGACAGATCCGGAGATCTTGCTGGCCAGGGTAGTTGACTTACACCTTCTAGAGCACGTTGGGTGGCACGGGATACATGCGGACGTGCATTGTCCTGTTGGAACAGCAAGTTCCCTTGCCGGTCTAGGAATGGTAGAACGATGGGTTCGATGACGGTTTGGATGTACCGTGCACTATTCAGTGTCCCCTCGACGATCACCAGTGGTGTACGGCCAGTGTAGGAGATCGCTCCCCACACCATGATGCCGGGTGTTGGCCCTGTGTGCCTCGGTCGTATGCAGTCCTGATTGTGGCGCTCACCTGCACGGCGCCAAACACGCATACGACCATCATTGGCACCAAGGCAGAAGCGACTCTCATCGCTGAAGACGACACGTCTCCATTCGTCCCTCCATTCACGCCTGTCGCGACACCACTGGAGGCGGGCTGCACGATGTTGGGGCGTGAGCGGAAGACGGCCTAACGGTGTGCGGGACCGACCGTAGCCCAGCTTCATGGAGACGGTTGCGAATGGTCCTCGCCGATACCCCAGGAGCAACAGTGTCCCTAATTTGCTGGGAAGTGGCGGTGCGGTCCCCTACGGCACTGCGTAGGATCCTACGGTCTTGGCGTGCATCCGTGCGTCGCTGCGGTCCGGTCCCAGGTCGACGGGCACGTGCACCTTCCGCCGACCACTGGCGACAACATCGATGTACAGTGGAGACCTCACGCCCCACGTGTTGAGCAATTCGGCGGTACGTCCACCCGGCCTCCCGCATGCCCACTATACGCCCTCGCTCAAAGTCCGTCAACTGCACATACGGTTCACGTCCACGCTGTCGCGGCATGCTACCAGTGTTAAAGACTGCGATGGAGCTCCGTATGCCACGGCAAACTGGCTGACACTGACGGCGGCGGTGCACAAATGCTGCGCAGCTAGCGCCATTCGACGGCCAACACCGCGGGTCCTGGTGTGTCCGCTGTGCCGTGCGTGTGATCATTGCTTGTACAGCCCTCTCGCAGTGTCCGGAGCAAGTATGGTGGGTCTGACACACCGGTGTCAATGTGTTCTTTTTTCCATTTCCAGGAGTGTAGATTTAGTTACGTTCAGGTCAAACAACCAACTACACCACATGTCTTCCCACATACCTGCAGACCTCTCCGTCATCTACGAACATCCCACATCTGAAACAAATACACTTCAAGCGGCTGTACAGTGCATGGTGGAGGGTATATCAAACAAGTATTATCGGTTACGCTTCTATCCCAGTCTTACACGCTTATCGAGTAAAAAATTGCGTATATACTTCCTCACGTACCATAATTCCCCTGTGTTTCCGGGAGAAATGCGTCATCATTCCCAGAGTTTCTTTTCGTCACATATTCGAATGGAGTACGCCAACCTATATGATCCTTGCAGCATACATATGATGCTTTTGCTTCACAGATCAGTCACGTAACACGAACAGATGCGGGCTCACAGGTTTGGTAGAGAGCGACTATACAGTGTCGATCTGTCGTTTCGATGTTACTGTTCTCCAGTGAGTGTCATTTAACCACAAAAGCGTCTATGCCATTTAATATCAGGAAAATAGCTGACAATAACCTCAAAGTTATAATGGAAACTGAGGATGTACAATGAGGTACGAAGGTAGGACTCGTTCAAATAGAGTGGGGGAAAATGTGCAGCAAACTGACGTATATATCGAGGAGCAATTGACGGATAAGTACGACACATTCTGTCTTGGCATTCCCGTCTTCGACAGCAACAGTGTTAGAGCAGCAATTAATCACTGTGCTTGGTGTTGCTACGTTAAAATTAACAGCTCGAGAGTCATCACAGGACGAATTTCTACAGCAACAAAGTCTCGTGGACACACATGGTCTGCAGGAAGTAGTATGCGCGACAATGGAGCGAGAGTAGATCTGTGGTATTGTTTTGCTTAAGACAGTGGGAGCATTGAGGTGGAGCTGTGCTGTTCGTTATTTCGATCATCAATAAATTTAGGATCAACGAAACTTCGTTGCAAGATGGTATGCCTGCTCCAACAGTTGTTGCATGCAATAAATGTGGAATTCAAAGCATACAAAAAAGTTATTAGCGAAATACTGTCGGATAATTTCCAAACGTCTGTCAGTGCTGTTTAAGTACAGTGATGCTATGCATGGTACTCCCTCCAATCATTAACAAATATTCCATTAAAACTAGAGTGTTCCATGCCATACACCTGCACATAGAGTCCATCCTGATTTCGAAATGTAATCTACTTACGGTGAAAATACAGTCCGTCCAGCGAAGCAATCTAATCAGGTGTCTGTAATATAGTTACCAAACATCTGCCACGGCTATTTAAGCAAAGTGCTGCTGTATGTGGTACTCTCTCCCGTCGTTAACAAATGTGCCATAAAAACTGCAGTGGTTCAAATGGCTCTGAGCACTATGGGACTTAACATCTGAGGTCATCAGTCCCCTAGAACGTAGAACTACTTAAACCTAACTAACCTAAGGACATCACACACATCCATGACCGAGGCAGGATTCGAACCTGCGACCGTTGCGGTCGCGCGGTTCCAGACTGCAGCGCCTAGAACCGCTCGGCCACTCTGGCCGGCAAAACTGCAGTCTTCCATGCTATATACGTATATACGAACTAAATTTCCTTAGAAAGAAAAAAAATACCCAGTAACACAGAAATGAAATACCTTCATACTATATTTAGTTTAGTTATTGCTTTAAGGGCTTACCAGAAATATTACAGTGGTCTTTTTTTCATAGGTTTAGATGTATCTTATCTATTTCCAGAGGGGGTGCGTGCTTCACGAGTGCTCCTGCAACTGACAGTAAGAAGATAAGCACACCGGGCAGAAAATCTGGCACCCAGCAGACATAACGTTCATATCAGTTAGCACCACCTCAGCATTGACAACAGACTCAGTTAGGCTAAGATGAGAGTCGACGAGTTTCTTTTGACATGCCATATCTAGATGAAGCCGCTCGCTGATGATCAAATCCACAGCATACTCATGGTGAAAATGTAGAAGAAAGAACAACACTCGTTCGCTGAAAGTGTTGAAATAAACACCCTTGTTTATCTTCACGACAACTAGAAAGAGTACAAAAAACACACCCAAAACATCAGAGAATCACCTCCGGTCTTAACTAAACTCTTCACGCGCTGCAGGTTAAACGCCTCAATGTGCATTCGATGCAGTCGACGTCTTGCATTATATGGAAAGAGGCAAAATCGCGTCTCTTCGGATCACATTACACAGATCCAGTTAGCTACTGTCCGGTTTCTGTATTGTCTGGGCAAATGAAGACGTGAAGGCTTATGGTTCTTTGTGAGAAATGGCCATTTGCTAGGTACGAGACTCTAAAGGTCCAGTGTACGTAGTTCTCTTGGCAATGTTCGCTCGGGAACAGGATGAGATGGAGCTGCAACCGCTGACAGCAGTAATTCCTGCTGGGTTTGAAACAGTCTGTCACTGACAAGGCGTGCACTCATCTCCAGTCTCCATCAAGTAGGATCTTCTTACGACCGCTGTTCTTGCGCCAGATTATATGACTGCCTGTAGAACACCAGTCCTTAGAGACATGCTGGACAGTCCGTGTTCATACTCCAGTAAATCGGGTAGCTTCATTCACGGTGTAGTCATGGGCACGTAGAAACACGATAGCCCCTTTCTGCCATTCTGTTACGTCACCACGTTAACCCATTTTACTGCGCTGATTCCATACAACCGACTAAGACACGCCACTCCACTGTTATAACTTCCGTCAGTGGTTCACGGTCACATGACAACCTAGAGCCAGTTCCACACCATCTACAGCGCTCCAAAGTAACCAGTGTGCGCTTTTAGGGGATGACTAACATTCCATCCCTTGAACTTAGTTTTATAAGATGCCGTACATCAGATCTGTAGAGGGCTCCGGCGCGCAGGATTAGCCGAGTGGTCTAGGGTGCTGCAGTCATGGACTGTGCGGCTGGTCCTGGCGGAGGGTCGAGTCCTCCCTTGGGCATGAGTGTGTGTGTATGTTTGTCCTTAGGATAATTTAGGTTAAGTAGCGTGTAAGCTTAGGGACTGATGACCTTAGCAGTTAAGTCCCATAAGATTTCACACACATTTGAACATTTTGAGGGCTCCGGCAAACCAGGGTGAGGCCCTCTGATTCCGAATTCGCCTCTGAGTCTAGTGCGCGGTGTCAACAGGCAAAAGTGACCACTATGTTTCATTTAGGGGTGTGTTGTGTACATAGTTCCGCGAAGTCAGCACGTACACAACTTTCCCACTAGAGCGCGCCCCGCTAAGCACAACAGCGCAGGCGCAGCGCTCGTCCTTCTCCGCACTACGAGATGGCGCTGCCTTAGAGACGGACCAAATTCTGCTTCCACCGATCTGCGTATTAATATGTAACGCAGCCAATGAGATTGCTGCTAATGTAGAACCTTTTCTCCTCACGGATCACACTCGCGCAGTGATACCTGAACGCGCGAGGTATTATAACGAGTGTACAAACCTCCGATAAGTCAGTCTGCATTTGTCTGCATTAGTCTGCGTTTGTCTGCATTTATCTGCATCTGTCTGTACCAGTCTACATTAGTCTGTACCAGTCTATAGTCAAGTTTCAGTCTGCACCTAACAAGATTACCATATTCCTGAACATAGCCGTGAAGATAAATGTATAGACACTTTTGTCAAGTATCAGAGATATGTGAGAATACGATTAACGTACCAAGACCAAAGGAACTTCAGATTGTCAATTGTAAACAGCATCCAGAATCAAGTTACGTAATGTCATTGCTTTTTATTATTTTAATAAATGTGTGTGAAAATTATTCAAGTTCTGTTTAAAGTTGGTCACCGTCAATCTGCTACTCTAAGCGTGCAATTGGCATTTCTATCGTCTGACCTAACGGCAGAAGATAAACACGCCACGATAAGACCACGAGACATATTGCTGACACTCGCCTACTTCGTTAGAGCGACAAGTCAAATAATCTGATGGTGTGTGTACCGAAGGTCTTACAGTACGCACACCACAGGGAGCTTTCAAATATTTCTTTCCCCTTTTCTCTACCACTGTCGGTACAACGCTCCCGGTCTCACATTCTATATGTATTTCGTTTACTACACTGCGCAAAAAAATTAAACGATAACGTTTCGAAACCCCGTAATTGTTTCGCACTGCAACGCGTAAGTTATAATTTTCTTTAAAAGTTGACTGTGTCTACAGCCTTCCTCTGTAATGGTGCAAAACGGCGGCACCCGGCGGCTTCACCATCGGACTCGGCGACGCTTCAAACAGCGAAGTAGCGACTTCTCAGAAGTTCGTGTGAGCAAGAAGGCGGGTTATAGATGTTACATTGGCGTAAAATTTCACCACGACTCTGCCCAACGTGACCGTGGACGTGTCACTCGCTGGGAAGGTCGTGATGCCACCTCTTACCAACATTTCACCCCTTTCTTTCTCACCTCTGCGATGGAGACCGGAACAACGACACTCTGCCTTGAAATCACGCGGTTTTCGTATGGGTGGCCGAGGAAAACATTTCGAACGCATCGCTGCTCGGAATGGAAACGAGAAAAGGTCCCTTAGGTGGCATAAAAAGCGTCAATGAAATGAACCCTTCCTTGGTGCATTGATTCGAACACACTTGGCGGTCAGAAACGACAGTCTGCAGGGCAGTGAGCAACAGGACGACCTTCTTGACAAATTTGGCTACTGCTGCAACTCCTGGGCGTTTCAACCCTACTCTAAGGACATCGTGGGGCTTCAACCCAACTGCACGTGATCTTACCCATTTGGAGTGTAGGGTGACAGCAATTTTTGCTCTCCCATCTGGGTCGAATCATTAGGGACCGTTCAAAAACATTCGACGAAATCTGAACGTGATTCGAAGCCATAAAGCATTTTTATGCTTTTTCTTCCCACCCTCCTGTGGCGTGATCATGGGAGGGTTCGACATTGACATATGCAAGAACAAAATGACAATGTCCCTCTAAGACCACCCAGTTCGGCAACATCTTCGGTGCCACCCACGCACCTTTATTGAGCACGTTAAAAATGTGCCTGTCAGAAACTTTGATACCAATTCAGCAGCGAGGCTGCTCTGGCGCCTGAGGGATAGGCAGCCCGTTCGACACCTTCTAACAACCCTACAACAACAAAGGTCAAAATTTAATAATGATTGTGGTGTTGCTCACGCTGCTAAATACCGCATTTTCGGGCAACAACAAAGTTATTATGTGGCAGGTGTCATTAGAGCACAGTTAATAAAGTCATCTCATGTAATAATGAATAAACTAGGCACTC
The DNA here is from genome assembly GCF_023898315.1 of Schistocerca nitens. NCBI lineage: Eukaryota > Metazoa > Arthropoda > Insecta > Orthoptera > Acrididae > Schistocerca > Schistocerca nitens. The sequence goes on along the minus strand of NC_064616.1, from coordinate 613,991,023 downwards.
ATCTTTTCGTGTTTCCCACGCTGGTCTCGTTGTAAAATCATAGCTCAATCGTCGAAAATCTAGGTGTTGATGATTCCAAGCTCGGATGCGAAGAGGCCTAGGTTTTATTCTGCTATATTCAAAAGTTTATTAGATGCGCTTCACAAACCATTCTTGAAGATTAAACCTTTCAAAGTTAGCAGACATGTAAAAAAATAATCAGCACTCCGAATTTGAGTTACACTTTCTTTTTATTGCAATATCACGTAACACGCAATACATCACTTCACAATACAAAACATACTTGAAAACATCTTCCTCACTGTTAAAGTTCACATTTTATAAGCTGACTGCAATACGCGTCTTTCCAACATGACGTCCAAGACTTGACTTTCTCAAGGTCCGACTCTCTAACAAAACTAACTAATAATCGCTTACGCGCCCAAAAATCAGAGTTACAAGTATGTCAAAGATCATAGTGACAAAAGAAAGAATACACATAAGAATAATATCATTGCAATATAAACATATCGATGTATCAAAGTACCTCTACATTAATGAAATCAAATCTGAATGTTGTCTCAAAAATATGTCAACTACTTTACAGAAACACAGTAGAATATTGCTGGTATCGAGACGTTCAGGTGAGCTGCCGTAATGGTTTTTTAAACGATCTCTAGTGGTTCGACCCTATATGGCACTGCTGTCATGCTGCGCTCCAAACGGGTGCGATCACGTTTAGTGGGATTGCAGCCCTGCAGTTTCCAAGAAAATTTTGGAAATTTTAGGTAATTTCCTACAGGACCCAAGGGCTGAGGTCATCGGTCCCTAGGCTTACACACTACGTAACCTGACTTAAACGATTTTACACTAAGAAGGGCAACACAGACCCATGCCCGAGGGAGGACTCGAACCTCCGACGGGGGGAGCCGCGCGAACCGTGGAAAGCGGCCCGAGACCGCGCGGCTACCCTGCGCGGCAGTTTCCAAGAGTAGGGTGAAATGCCAAGGGGGTGTCAGCAGTGGCTAAATTTGTCAAGAACGTCGTCCTGCTACTCATCTCACGGCGAATCTGTGATATCAGGTGTTCCCCAGGGAAGCGTCCTGGGACCTCTGCTGTTCCTGATCTATATAAATGACCTGGGTGACAATCTGAGCAGTTCTCTTAGGTTGTTCGCAGATGATTCTGTAATTTACCGTCTAGTAAGGTCATCCGAAGACCAGTATCAGTTGCAAAGCGATTTATAAGAGATTGCTGTATGGTGTGGCAGGTGGCAGCTGACGCTAAATAACGAAAAGTGCGAGGTGATCCACATGAGTTCCAAAAGAAATCCGTTGGAATTCGATTACTCGATAAATAGTACAATTCTCAAGGCTGTCAATCAACTAAGTACCTGGGTGTTAAAATTACGAACAACTTCAGTTGGAAAGACCACATATACAGTATTGTGGGGAAGGCGAGCCAAAGGTTGCGTTTCATTGGCAGGACACTTAGAAGATGCAACAAGTCCACTAAAGAGACAGCTTACACTACACTCGTTCGTCCTCTGTTAGAATATTGCTGCGCGGTGTGGGATCCTTACCAGGTGGGATTGACGGAGGACATCGAAAGGGTGCAAAAAAGGGCAGCTCGTTTTGTATTATCACGTAATAGGGGAGAGAGTGTGGCAGATATGATACACGAGTTGGGATAGAAGTCATTAAAGCAGAGACGTTTTTCGTCGCGGCGAGATCTATTTACGAAATTTCAGTCACCAACTTTCTCTTCCGAATGCGAAAATATTTTGTTGAACCCAACCTACATAGGTAGGAATGATTATCAAAATAAAATAAGAGAAATCGGAGCTCGAACAGAAAGGTTTAGGTGTTCCTTTTTCCCACGCGCTGTTCGGGAGTGGAATGGTAGAGAGATAGTATGATTGTGGTTCGATGAACCCTCCGCCAAGCACTTAAATGTGAATTGCAGAGTAGTCATGTAGATGTAGATGTAGATGAACTAGCGTTTTCGATCGAGAAATGTGTGGGAATCAAAGCGCCAAGGGAACGGGTGGTTTCACTGACGCCTTTTATGCTACCCCGAGAGGCCTTTTCATTTCCACTCTGAGCGACGATCCATCTGAAATGAAATTCCCGCGGTCATCCATAAGAAAACCGCGTGATTTAAACGCTTGGTGTCGCGGTTCTGACCTCGATCGCAGAGGCGTCAAAAAAGGGGTGAAATGTGGGTAGGGGGCGACACGTACATGGCGGCGTTGAACAGAATTGTGGCGAAATTGAATACCGGTATGACCTCATTAACCCAATTTCCAGCTAAAACGAACTTCTGAGTTGTGGTCTTTTTTTCGCATATGTCGATACCTCGCTGTTTGAAGGGTAGTCCTCTCAAAACTTGTATATTCTGTATAAATTGGCATGCAAAACAAGGATGGAAGTAACTTTCGCATGATGTGTCACTGCCAAGTAACGTAGATCCATGAGACGTGGAAAATACATTGAAAGAACTGCCACAGTATAGTACAGAAGGTAATGAAAGAAATATGCAATGAGACAAGCAGAAATGGAACTTTTATTGAAATGCAAAAATTACACGGAATCCAACCAGATTCAGATGATCCCCTAGACAATTAAAAAGGCGGGATAACGTTCATAACAGGGCGTATGACCACCACAGACGCCACTACATGATCTGAAACATGCTCCCGTATTGACCACAAGGTTAGTAAACATTCCATTTCTCTACCAACACAGTTGACCATTGGTGGATAGTCGTTGGTACATGTGGACGTGCCTCAGTACTTCACTTACTCGATGGGATTTAAATAGGGGGAAAGAGCAGGCCAATCCTCTAGCAGAATATCCTCTCGTTCCAAGAGCTGATCCACGTGCGCTGTTCGATTTGGTCGCGACTATCATGCACAAAAATGAAATCACAGCCGAATGTATCCCTAAGAAGCCACACACGGGGAGGGCGTACAGTGTCACAATAGCGTTGACCGGTGAGTGTACTTTGTTCAAAGATACGCAGATCAGTACGCACATGCAACATTATTGCTTACCACCTGGACCACCAAACCGACCATTTTCGACAATGCTGGATGTACCCTCATACGGTGAAAGACGGGAAGAAGTAATGCGCCCTAGAAATTGTCGAACGCGATCATTTTGGTGGTCCAGGTGTTATGGTGTGGAATCCATAGTGTTGCATGAACGTACTGACATCCACATCATTGAACACGGTACTCTCACCGGTCAACGTTATTGTGACAATACACACGTTCCCCATGAGCGTCTTCTCAGTGGTGCATTCGGCCTTAACTTAATTTTTATGCATGTCAATGCGCGCATCGAACAGTACAGGTGGAGGAACTCTTCGAATAAGAGAATATATCAGAGACGCAATAATCTCAGACTGTTCGGCATTCCAGAGAGCAGCAGAGAGAACACAGATGAACTAGTGATAAACCTTGTCCAAGAAAAGCTAGGCGTGCAGGTGTCTCTGAGTGACATTGACAGAAGTCATAGTGGGTCGTAGGTCGCCAGGTTCTACAAAACCAAGACCTACAATAGTGAAATTTGTGTCCTATAGGAAAAGATCTGAAATCTTCAGAGCAAAGAAGAATCTCGCGAGGTCGGGTCTGACAGTACGCGAGGATCTGACCTCTGAAAGGCTAAACATTTTGAAGAGCGCGATTTTGAAATTTGGGCTACAGAACGTATGGACAAATGACGGTAGGATAATGGTTAAGACTGAAAACAGAAAGAGAACAATTTGCAGTGTTAATGAACTCGAAAGCCTGTGCTTTAGAAGCTAAATCATGTCTAATCTTGCTGCCACTAACCTGTATGTTTATATTGTTTACACTGTCAACCATAACTTTAATGTATTATCAAATTTTTCGTTTCTCCACATAACTATTTCTTATCTCTAATTGTTTTCTCATGTAATTTTGTTATTATTTGTATTATCAACTTTTCGTTTCTCCACATAACTATTTTCATCTCTAATTGTTTTTCTCATGTAATTTTGTTAATTATTACATAAGGTAGTCTCACTTCCATCTTTAATTAGCAACCCACCATCATACTTTAGTTGTTATCCTCATAGGTGCAATTAATATCACACTCTACCGTTACGTGCAGATTACTCCCGTTGTGTTTAGCGAAATTCCTTCCCCTGCCAGCCCACGGCTACTTCCAGATCCGTTGCAGACCTCGCTGACCTTGGCCGCAGATCCCGTTGCCTCCCCGGCGACCCACCCCCTCCCCCTCACGGCCGCTTTCACTGCACAGAACTGGGAGGACACTCCCTCACCCCCCCCCCCCTCCTTCACACGCCTTGCGCATTCCTCATGCCAGACCCTCTTGTCACTGCTAACCACGACCCGCAAACATCTGTCGGCAGCCTCCTCGGGCAATCAACACCCGAACGCACCAAGCTGCATATTGCACATGCAAATTTCCAATCTCTGCCAACTCACTTCGACGAGTTCAAATATATATTTCAAACTACTGATATACACGTAATACTTTTGCCAGAGACTTGGCTCAAACCAAGTATTCCTACGACTCCCGTAAACCTAGATGGCTATATCTGTCTCAGGCACGACACATGCAAGAGACGAGGGGGCGGAGTAGGGGCGTACATACGCTCTGATTTGTCACCTACTGTACTACATACATCCGACAACAATGTAGATAAACAGGAGGAATATATGTTCATAGAGATCAAATCCCTTAACAGAAAGTGCTTAATATGTGTCCTTTACAAACCTCCTAAAGTAGGTGCGTTCGCCTGCTTCGAAACTGCCTTCTCTAGTCTCGAATCGTCATATGAACATGTACTTATAGCAGGTGACACTAACATTAATTTTATGCGCAATAGTCCTTCCACTGGGAAATTTAAGAGGATGCTTTCTTCTTCAAATATGACGTTACTTCAGCTGGCACCTACTCATCACACGACTACCAGTCACACTTTCATAGATATATTCGCAACGAAATCTCCAAACAGAATAATCCGCACCTCTCAAATATCTGCGCCTGGCATGTCTGCCCATGACATCACTTTTATGACGTATTCACTAGAATGTCCTAGAAAGAAACAAAAACTGTCTACATACCGAGACTTCAAATTTGCCTGAACTCGAAACTGAGGCACAAGATATAGTTTGGGGGATGACCTCTACTCCCCTCATGGACATAAACGACAAACACCAGGATTTCACTAACAAAATTACTAAACTATATGACAAATATGCTCCAATAAAGACCAGAAAAGTAAAAAGGAAACCTGCACCTTGGCTGACTGATGAACTAAAACAGCTCATGAATCTCAGAGACGCTGTACATCGAGCACACAAGATACACCCTACACCTGAAAATCATACTGTATACAAGCAGAAACGAAACATAGTCAGTCAAGCTGTCAGAAACGCTAAGCTCAGGCATGCCCGTACATTAGCTGACAATAGATGTAGACTAGTTATCCTGTGGAAAAATCTCCGTAGTCTCGGTTTAGCCAAAATAAAAGTTGCAGAAAATCCCATGGTCCCAGCTGAAGAACTAAACCGATTCTTCACATTACCTACAACCACAACTGAACCTCAAAAAAAAAAAAAAAAAAAAAAACAGAGAATCATTGATTACTTCATGGGGATGAACGACTGTAGCAAAGAAAAATTCTATCTACAGTACGTCACTTGCAATACTGTAAAGAAAGCCATAATGCGGATTGGATCAGCATCTACTGGACATGATGGCATAACTATCCAGATGGTAAAACTTATTATTGATCAACTACTGCCCTCCATAACAGACATTTTCAATGATTCATTAATCACAAGTGTTTTCCCTGAGGCCTGGAAACTGGGACATATTAAGCCACTTCCTAAAAAGGACATCGCCACAGCACCCTCTGACTACCGCCCCATCTGCCTTCTTCCTGCACTATCAAAGGCCTTAGAATATATAGTCCATGACCAGCTCACCAACTACCTAACCACTAACAACTTACTAGACGAATACCAATCAGGTTTCCGTAAAAATCGAAGCACAACATCCGCACTGATAAAGGTGACAGATAACCTGAAACTTGCCATGAACAGACAAGAAGCGACTATCATTTGCTTCTTAGATTTCAGCAAAGCATTTGATACTGTCGATTTCGACATCTTACTAGCCAAACTTAGCGGTCTAAATTTCTCACCAAGTGCAGTGCAATGGTTTCGCTCATACATGATGTCTCGTCAGCAACGCGTCCTGTCCGGGAATATTAAATCATAATGGCGGCAGGTAGTGTCAGGCGTTCCCCAAGGCTCAGTATTAGGTCCTGTACTCTTCTCTCTGTATGCAAATATCATATGTATGCTGATGACCTTCAGTTGTATCTAAGTGTGTCTAAGTGTGAAACCAAGCAATCTTAAGAAAGCTATTGAAAATTTCAATACTGACCTCAATGCACTATCAAAATGGACACAGGCCATAGGACTAAAACTAAACCCATCTAAAACCCAAGCGGTACTTGTTGGTCACTCTAAGCTCATTAGCCCAAAACATCGGGAATCCGTACCATCTCTTATCCTAAATGGAACAAATATTAACTTCTCTCCCTCAGCAAAGAGTTTGGGAGTAATAATAGATGAAAATCTAAATTGGACAGAACACGTAACTGCAGTGTGCAAAAAAGGATCAGCATCCCTTCATGTTCTACAAAAATATAAAAAACTCTTCCCTTTCGATCTGAAAAAGAAATTAGTACAAACGCTTATACTCCCAATCATTGACTACAGCGATATTATCCTACAAGGCCTCTCTCAGGAAAATTCACGACGTCTGGAACTGGTCATGAATGCCTGCATCCGATATATATGTGACGTTCGACTTTTTTACCACATTTCACCAGCATATGCAAAATTGTCCTGGCTGCTTGCAGACAAACGCAGAGAATTCCATACACTCTGTCTCCTCTACTGCCTTATAAATGTACACTGTCCCTCATATCTTTCCTCGTCCTTAACGGTTATGTCGGAACAACATGACAGAAACACACGTTCCCATCATAATAAAATCCTCTCTGTTCCACTGCATCGCTCAGTCACTTTCTCCAAGTCCTTTACAGTAGCGGGAACCCGACTCTGGAATAACCTCCTTCGCTATGTTAGAGAACTTAAAAAAATGTCTGGCTTCAAAAAACAGTTAATGACGTATCTACTTAAGCAACAGTAATGCCTTCCTCTGTACATGAATGCACCTCATTACTCCCCTCTTTCCCCCTCCTTAAATCTCCCTTTACCAAAACTCGGTATACTAGTAAACAGCTACTTTACACACCGAGATATTAATGTACATCTGCACAAATCTTCATTACTATTGCCAATTTTTTTTCATATTTATCATTATTATTTGATTTTTTTACTGTTATTATTATTCCTTTAATCATAATTTGTATGTATAGCACCTGTTGTAAAAATACTGCCAGCATTTACTTTATTAGGTCTTAGTCATTACTCTTTATTCATATTGTCACTAGAGTAATTTAATTTTCTTATTTAAACTATTGTCATGATGTAACTCTGATGTGTGAAATGCTGCATGTGTGGAACACTGGTCCGATGTAAGAGAGGGCCTGATGGCCCTAATCTGATCAGGTTAAATAAATAAATAAATATTCGTCGAATGGACCGACCGGCCCGTTCCCTCGACTTCAGTGCCATCCTGCATCTATAGAATGCGCTGGGGAGACATACGAGGGGCGCTTGAAAAGTCCGTGCAAAGTTCGAGAGATGGCACCACCGGCGCGTATCGCGCGGTCATGTTTAGTTAGTAGCATCTTTGGAAAGAACGCACACCAAGTTTCAGCCATGTTGGTCTATTTCTTTGTGTTTGGCATTCGCGTGAATCACGGAAGTCGAGTGATTGTCAAAAAATGGACGAAAAAGAATTTCGTGTCGTGATTAAACATTACTTCATGAAAGGCAAAACGCCTCAGGAATGTAAAGAGAAGCTTGATAAACATTACAGTGACTCTGCACCTTCGATTAGAACAGTTTATAAGTGGTTTAAAATCCATGATATGGTGATGGATGACAGAAGAGTTAAGGTGTGTGAGATTGCTAGTGCTGTGGGCATCTCGAATGAACGGGTACATAATATTTGGACATGAGAAATCTATCCGCAAGATGGGTTCCGCGATTGCTCACACTTGACCAAAAACGGAATCGTGTGAAGTGTTGCAAGGATGGAAGAATCTGTAGGACTTCAAGCGTCATTTCGTCACTGTGGATGAAACATGGATACATTACTATACTCCTGAGTCCAAACAACAATCTGAACAATGGGTTACTAAGGGATAATCTGCACCAAAAAAGGCGAAGACCATTTCTTCGGCCGGAAAGGTTATGGCGACTGTCTTTTGAGATTCGCAAGGGATAATTCTCATCGTCTATCCGGAAAAGGGAAAAACTATTACAGGTGCATATTATTCATCGATATTGGACCGTTTGAAAACCGAACTGCAAGAAAAACGCAAGCAATTGGACCGCAAAAAAGTCCTTTTCCATCACGACAATGCACCAGCACACACCTCAGCAGTTGTGGTCGCAAAATTATTGGAAATAGGGTTCCAACTCGTTTCACATCCTCCCTATTCTTTAGACTTGGCTCTCTTGGACTACTGTTTGTTCCCCAATTTCGAGAAATGGCTGGTGGGACAAAGATTTTATTCAAACGAGGAGGTGATTGCAGCAACTAATAGCTATTTTGCAGACTTGGACAATTCCTATTATTCGGAAGGGATCAACAAATTAGAACAGCGTTGGATGAAGTGTATAAATCTAAAAGGAGACTATGTTGAAAAATAAAAAAGGTTTACCTCAAACACGTCAGTAGTTCTTATTTTTGCGCGGACTTTTCAAACGCCCCTCGTATTGCAGCACGTCCATTTGCACCAACGACTGCCCAGCAGTTTTCAACCGCGCTGGTGGAAGAATGGAACCCGTTACCGCATGAATTCCTTACTAACCTTGTGGCTAGCAGGCGACCACATTGAAGAGCATGCATTGCCGTCCAGAGTGATCGTATACCTTATTATGAACATTATTCGCCTTTTGTAATGTCCTGGGGATCATCACGAATCGCGTTAACGCCAGCGTAGTTATTGCATTTAAATAAATGTGCCATACACCAACGTAAAGAGTGTTGTGATACCACTAACAGCCAACATGGCGAACCATGAAATTCGACCAATATGCCTTCCAGTTATATTCTGCCGCAGAATCCATGGGAAGTTACGAGGGTGAGTCAAATGAAAACTTTAAATATTTTTTTAAATATTATTTATTGTGCAGAAGTGGTACAAAGCTGTATCACTTTTCAACATAATCTCCCCCACGCTCAGTGCAAGTCCTCCAGCGCTTACAAAGTGCATAAATTCCTTTAGGAAAAAATTCTTTTGGTAGTCCGCGCAACCACTCATGCACCGCATGGCGTACCTCTTCATCAGAACAGAACTTCTTTCCTCCCATTGCGTCTTTGAGTGGTCCAAACATATGGAAATCACTTGAGGCAAGGTCTGGTGAGAATGTTGGATGAGGAAGACACTCCAAATGCAGGTCTGTGATTGTTGCAACTGTTGTCCAGGCCATGTTGCAAAAGGACACCTGCTGACAGCAATCCACATCGCTTAGATTTGATTGCAGGCTGCAGATGATTTTTAGGAGATCTGTGTATGATGCACTGGTGAGAGTGGTCCCTCTAGGCATGTAATGCTCCAAAATGACACCTCTTCCGCCCAAAAGAGAGTCAGCATAACCTTCCTTGCTGATGGTTCTGTTCGAAACTTCTTTGGTTTTGGTGATGAGGAAAGACGCCATTCCTTGCACGCTCTCTTCGCTTCCGGTTGGTGGAAGTGAACACAGGTTTCGTCCCCAGTAACGATTCTTGCAAGGAAGCCATCACCTTCTCGTTCAAAGCGCCGAAGAAGTTCTTCACAAGCATCAACACGTCGTTCTCTCATTTCAGGAGTCAGCTGCAGTGGCACCCATCTTGCAGACATTTTGTAAAACTGGAGCACATCATGCACAGTGTGGTGTGCTGACCCATGACTTATCTGTAAACATGCTGCAATATTATTCAGTGTCATTCGGCGGTTTTCCTTCACTATGGCTTCAACTGCTGCAATGTTTTGTGGAGTCACAACTCGTTGTGCCTGACCTGGACGAGGAGCACTTTCCACTGAAGTCACACATTTGCGAACTTCCTACTCCTTTCGTAGACTTGCTGCTGTGACAAACATGCATCACCGTACTGAACCTTCATTCGTCGATGAATTTCAATAGAAACTTCCTGGCAGATTAAAACTGTGTGCCCGACCGAGACTCGAACTCGGGACCTTCGCCTTTCGCGGGCAAGTGCTCTACCAACTGAGCTACCGAAGCACGACTCACGGCCGGTACTCACAGCTTTACTTCTGCCAGTATCTCGCCTCCTACCTTCCAAACTTTACAGAAGCTCTCCTGCGAACCTTGTAGAACTAGCACTCCTGAAAGAAAGGATATTGCTAGTTCTGCAAGGTTCTGCAGGGTTCGCAGGAGAGCTTCTGTAAAGTTTGGAAGGTAGGAGGCGAGATACTGGCAGAAGTAAAGCTGTGAGTAGCGGGCGTGAGTCGTGCTTCGGTAGCTCAGTTGGCAGCCTGCCTTCGGCAGTGACACAGTGCGGACCGTGTTGCCAGCCGGCCGCGCTGTGGTGCGCGCGCCTGTTTGTTTACGCCGGAGCAGCTTCGCGTGTGCGGTGTTGTGAGTCTAGAACGAGATGGCACACTCGTACAGAAAAACGACTTTGAAGTTCAGTTTTGCGAACGACTATACACGACCAAAGGCACACGAGATTGAACGTTTCTTCAGAGAAGAGGTAAAAATCGATCCACAGGAAATCGTGGGAATCAATTTATCGCTCGTTTCAAGCGTCGTCTATGTCAAGCTTGTTGACGAGGCTGCTTGCGACAGACTTCTACAACGATCACCGAACGGGTACCGTTTCTGTCATGCCGACGGGAATGTTGGTGCGGTTACAGTCGATCACGCGGGAATGGGGATCCGCACTATACGAGTCTTCGAACTTCCGTTTGAGGTCCCGTCTGAACTTGTTACCGACGCCTTTCGACCGTACGGTACAGTTCTATCCCATGTGGCCGAAAAATGGACGAGTTTTACCACGTATCCCGTTTTAAATGGGGTGAGACAAATACGGATAGAACTGCGAAAGCACGTCCCCTCTTATTTGTACATAGGAGGTTGTCGAGCGCTTATAATCTATGATGGGCAACCTCGCACTTGCTCGGGGTGCGGGAAAGAAGGTCACGTCCGCTCGGAATGCCTCCAGCGACGTTTAGTGCAAACTCCACGGGATGACGTTCAGGCGCCACAACAGACGACTGTCTTACCGTTGACCTTTGTGGAAGCCCTGAGAGGCGACGTGAGGGAGATTTCCGATGGGCACCAGCAGCTGCCCCCTATAGAGAACATGGACACCAACGGACTGGAACTCCGACCATCGGTTCCACCACAACAGACACAGGACACCACACAAGAGATGCAGCTGACGGCCGCTCCAGGCTCATCCGTGGTGGCTGCCAGTGCTTCCACAGAGAGCGTGATAGGCCAGGCCCAAGACGGAGGATACGCAAACCAGACAGCCGATGCAGCAGCAAGGCAACGGAAACAGCGTTCGCCGAAGAGAAGAAAGAAGCGTCGACTGACTTCTGCTGACGATAGCCATAGTCCCGAGGGGACAGTGGACGACAACGACAGTATCGACCTGAGACCAGTGGATTCAACAGATACCGAGATGACGATGCAGGAACTACACAGCGATGATAACTTGAACTCTCCTTCTGGTGACCGGAAGACGGAAGTGGAGATGACAACTGTCCAAAATCAGAGCGATGACAACGTTACCTCCCATCCTTCGACCTGTTCCGGAAATATGCTGGGGGACTGGGCGCAAGAAATGGACCAACAGGAACAGGATGAAAATACGAACGCGACGATTGAGGATAGTCCTGGCCAAAGGCCGGGAGGAGTCGGGAAATGTTGACCAACTTAGTGTGTTGAGGAGCGCCGGGGGTGCAGATGGCCGCTTAATGACACCGTCCTACAACTGATGAACAAAAGCCAGGCGTACCGCATTGCCACGATAAACATTAATGGCATACGGACACCGCTTAAAATTCAAATGCTGAAAGATATGTTACGCGCTGCGGACGTGGACATTGTACTCCTACAAGAAGTGCGTTTCACATCACCGCCAGAGTTCTACGGTTACGAGGCACATTATTCAGTGCACGATGAAAGTGGATGCGGTGTGGCGATTCTCACCAGGGAAGGAATAGGAGTGGAGGACGTCAGGTCTCTCCCTTCGGCACGCGGCATAGCGATCACTGTCGACGGCGTTCGTTTCATCGATTTATACGCACCATCTGGCTCCACAAAACGAAGAGAAAGGGCGACTTTTTACACCGAAGAGATAGCACCGTTGTTCGCTGGACGCTTTGATAACTATATAGTGGGCGGCGACTTTAATTGTGTCGTCGACAAAAAGGACCAAGTACCTCATTATGTGCCATGCATGGAACTGCGTGCGTTGATTACCGAAATGGCGCTTCTGGATACCTGGGAACTGCAGCATGGTGACAGACCGGGTTATACGTTTGTCACGGGACACTCGGCGAGTAGACTTGATAGGGTGTATGTGACCCGAGCACTACGGACGGCGATACTGGATGCCGAAATCTGGCCAGCGGCTTTTACGGATCACATGGCGTACGTTTGTACGATTTCACTAACGCGTCAGAAGATATGGCGGAGTAAAGGTCACTGGAAAATGAATTGTGCACTTCTACGTGACACTGAATGTCACCGGTCGATAGAGGCGGCCTGGGAGACCTGCGTTCCCCGACAACGAGCCTACACCTCGGTTCTCCAGTGGTGGATTAAATGCGCAAAACCAACGTTACGGAGAACGTTGATACGATACGGGCAGGACAAATCGCAGTGGAACCGCACGACGGCTGATTTTTATTTTACAGCCCTGAGGGAGCTGATGACCCAACAACCATCGCCGGAAAGGCACACGGCCATGCGCAGGATAAAAGCCAAGTTATTACAGCTGACGAGACTAAGAATGGAAGGTATAATGGTCCGGGCGAGATTGGCGGACACAGTTGATGCCGAAACCCCCTCCATGCACCACGTGGTCCGTGAACGCCAACGACGACGCAGGACATTGATCAGGGAACTAATCTCTGAAACTGGCCAGCAAGTTGTGCACCAGCGTGATATTGCGCATGTGTTTACCGACTATTTCCGCCAGCTATATGGACCTGTACATGTGAACCACGAGACACTACATGATATCATCTCGGAAATGCCAGATAGAGGACCACCACTGGATGCAGAGACTTTCATCACAGCGATAACAGAGGACGAGCTGACAGACGCAATTGCCAGGGGGGCATCGAACAAGTCCCCAGGACAGGACGGTTTCCCAATTGAATTTTACCGCGCCTTTGCATACCTCATGGGACGGGCCTGGATTCAGATGTACAACGAACTCCTGTTACCGCAGACTGAGATACCTGTCGAATTCACGGAGGGTATCATCATCCCAATACCCAAACCACGCGGTGGCAGAAATCCAGGAGATTATAGACCACTCACTCTCTTGAACTGCGACTATAAGATTTTCGCGCGCATCCTTGGGGCTCGCCTGCGGTCTACACTTTCTGATAGACTCCTCAGAGATCAAACTTGCCTCGGCGGCAAGAGTAACGTACATACGGCGCTCGGTGACTACCGAGATATCATCGCATTAGCAGCGGCATGCCGAGTGCGTGGGGCACTCGTCACTATTGACTTCGATCATGCGTTCGACAGAGTGGATCATACCTTTTTGCATGAGGTGATGGGCAGATTGGGAATCCAGCAGGCCTTCATCCTAGTGATCATGCGACTGTTACACGGCGTACGATCAAAGGTCTCGGTGAATGGGCGTGGCACTGACTACATTGTTATTTCAAGGTCAGTTCGTCAAGGTTGCCCCCTTTCGATATTTTTGTATGCAATGGCATTGGAACCCTGTCTCTATGGTCTCCGAAGACGGTTGGAGGGAGTGCCGTTGCCACAACTGACCTTTCATTGCTGCGCTTATGCTGACGATGTGATGCTGGTGGCACGGACAGGCGAAGAAGTACGTACGGCGTTGGCATGGATACAGCGATATGGGATGGCGGCAGGAAGCGTGCTTAATCTACAAAAATCACGCTGCATGAACGTCGGTCGAGGATTACAACCGGGGGAGGAAGGCCCGCTCATCTTAGTTCCGACCATCAAATGCCTAGGTATTACGTTCCACACGGATGTGCAGCGGACAGCAGCGGATAACTACCGACGCATATTGAAGCTGATGCGGACAATGGTGCTGTTACAGAAATTAAGAGCGTTGGATATGATTCAGAGGGTGACCTATGTTAACGTATACCTAGCACCGAGACTCACTCACGTAGCGCATGTCCTGCCTTTAACGCGCACAATGGCATCACGGATACAAGCCACTTTCGGAACCTACGTGAGTGTGGGACACCTGTTTAAGATCCGATACACAACGCTTACGCTACCACCTGGAGAGGGTGGCCTTGGTCTAGTGAACATGTATGAAAAGGCACGGGCGTTATTCGTAAGTACGATTTTCCGACAGTGGCGCGGTCAATTTCGCAATATCTCGGGTGCGTTGGCCGATGTACTAGCGCCCACTTCAATGCTGCCCCCAGTCAATGTGGGCCATATTTCACCGAAGCTGCCACATTTCAAGTTTTTTTTTTTTTTTTGGAGCTTAGCTATGTCAGAGATTCCTTCCCAACAACACGACTACCGACGACGCGAGACGTATACCAACTCTTACTGCGCCGGTGCCCCAGGAATACCCTGGAAAAGAAGTACCCAGACAAGAACTGGCGACAGATATGGCGCGTTATACGGAACGTTTACCTCCCAACGTCGGTACGCTCAACATGGTATGTGGTGATAAATAGGAAGTACGCAACGAATCAACGGCGGAACGCGATTCATTTGGCAGACACTCCACTATGTTTAGGCTGCGCAACAGTGGACACTGATGAACATCGTTTAGTATGTAGTGGGACGGCTCCAGTGTGGCACTTGGCACAACAGATATTGGCGTTCCTGTTACGCTCCGCCCCTCACACAATTTCATCAGACACACTTTTTTTCCCCCAAGAATCTTATTTCCCGGTCCAAAAAACCAATGCGGTGACATGGGTGCGGGGAATGGTGGTGGGCTACGTATATAACGAATCGGAAAAGGACAAAATTGATTTTTGGCATTTTCTCCTGGATGGACACACGAAGCTGCAACAGCATACGAAATACAGGCAAGACTTCGCTAATTACTTGCGACTTACATTTACCGACCCGCCGGCCAGATGGGGTGTGACGGGTGAGAGATGAGATAGACGAAGAAGCCGAGATAGACATCGATCACACTTACGGACCCTTAGTTAACTTCGAGAAGACGACCCAGTCTTACATCAACGTCTGGAGAACGAGTCGATAGATGGCTCTCTTGCTTTATCGAACGTCGGGTCGTGAGCAGATGTCGCCCCCGCCACGAATTTCATTTCATTGCTACAGGAGCATGTTTCTTTTGTATTTGTACTATCCGCAATGTCTTCATGTCTTTCATTTGGACATTTTCAGTTTTATTCATTTCGTTGATTAATTAATTTTCTCATTAGCCACTATTTGTCAACATAGGGACTTTGTAGACACTATTTATGCGATAGTACCACAAAATGTATGTCAGCAAAGGTGGTAAGCCTGACATTCGATTTAACAAAAAAAAAAAAAAAAAAAAAAGCCATAGAAAGAAAAAAAAAGTTGGTAGAGCACTATAAAAAAAATTAAAAAAAAGATGGTAGAGCACTTGCCCGCGAAAAAAAAAAAAAAAGTTGGTAGAGCACTTGCCCACGAAAGGCAAGGGTCCCGAATTCGAGTCTCGGTCGGGCACACAGTTTTAATCTGCCAGGAAGTTTCATATCAGCGCACACTCCGCTGCAGAGTGAAAATCTCATTCTGGAATTTCAATAGGTTTCACACCTTCACTACGCAAAAACCGAATAACAGAACGCTGTTCTTCCCTGGTGCATGTCGCAAGTATGGAGGCCATCTTTATACCGATACTGCGACGGTATGTGTGCATCTGCACTATGCTGCCACCTACAGGCCATTCTGCACGCTGTTTGCAGCACGCTTACCAACTTACAGAATAACAGCGCGAAATTTCGATTTGTTATTACAAATCTAAGGTTTTCATTTGACTTACCCTCGTATTACTTACACAAATTTTTCTGTAAGAATATTCTGCCATTCTGGTCTTTGAACAGCTGCGGGAGGATACGAATGCCGTACCTGCCACAAGAATTTCTCTTTTCAGGAACTTAAAACGTTACTATACGTTCACAATCACTGTAAGCCGTAACCCCGAGGTTATGAGCGGTATCTATCACTAACACTGAAAAACGAGGCAGAACAAGAGCGTGCACAGTTTTAGCTAGCTACTTAGCCTTTTGCGGGGCAACGTCGATGCTAAGCGATCGTTCCAACGCTCTTTCACTAGTCTCGCAAGTAGTCTACTTGGTTTGCTTGGAAAGGAGAGTCATTTACGCAACTAGCCTTTCTTACTCCACATGCAGGGTGGTCAGAAACAATCTGAAAAGGTTGTAAGATTGTTGCAGGGTAGGTTATGCTAAAAAAATAATTGTTAAGAACAAAATTCCATACGTTGTGCCATTTCCGAGTTAATTAGCACTGAAGTTAGCCAATCAGGCTGTTGCGCGCGCAAATTCAAGCGGCCAGCCAGTCGTAGTGTCGCCAAATGTGTTCTTAGTTTGGTTCCCTGAAACCGAACATGAGGACGATACAAACCTTGCACATGGAACGGTAATAAGGATCGAACCCGAGCCAAAGGCTGAGCAGTCTCGTACGCTATCATCTACGCTATGAGAACAATTGACAGTAATTATATCTGAGTAGAAGCTTGAGTTTGTACACGCAGCGGCCTGATGGCTAACTTCAATGCTAACTAACTCGGGAACGGCGCAACGTATGGACTTCTTCATTAACAATTATTCCTCAGCCTAACCTACCTTGTAACACCCTTACAAGCTTTTCAGGCTCTTTCTGACCACTCTGTACATAAAAATAGGAAGAGAATATGGCAGGCAAGAATCATAAGCAAGTTGCTTAACAACTGAAGAAAAAAAGAAGAGAGACGGTCGAATAGAACTCGCGCTCTGTGGGTTCTGTACAAACTTTATTACGTATATACTCAAATGACAAAAGTCATGGAATACATCCTAATATCGTGTCGGGCCTCTTTTGCCCAGTGTCATGCAGCAATTTGACGTGGCATAGACTCAGCAAGTCGTTGTAAATCGCCTGCATAAATAATGAGCCATGCTACTTCCATAGCCGTCCATAATTGTGAAAGTATTGCCGGTTCAGGATTTTGTGCACGAACTGACCTCTCGACTATGTCCCATAACTGTTCGATGGGATTCATGTCGAACGATCTGGGTATCTAAATCGTTCACTCGAACTGCCCAGAATGTTCTTCAAACCAATCGCAAACAACTGTGGCGCAGTGACATGACGCCCTGTCGTCCATAAAAATTCCATATATGAATGGCTGCAAATGGTCTCCAAGTAGCATAATCATTTCCAGTCAATGATTGGTTCAATTAGACCAGAGGTTACAGTCCATTGCCATGTAAACATAGTATGAATCCACCATCAGCTTGAATATACCTTCTTGACAGCCTGGGTCCATAACTTCGTGGGGTCTGCGCCACACTCGAACCCTACCATCAGCTTCTCCCAGCTGAAAACGGGACTCAACTGACCAGGTCACGGTTTCCCAGTCGTCTAGGGTCCAACCGATATGGTCCCTGAGCCCAGGAGAGGCGCTGCAGACGATGTCTTGCTGTTAGCAAAAGCAATGGCGCCTGTCGTCTGCTGCCATAGCCCATTGTCGCCAAATTTCGCAGCGCTCTCGTAACGGATACGTTCGTCGTACATCCCACATTGATTTCTGCCGCTATTTCATGCATTGTTGCTTGTCTTTTAGCGCTGAGAACTCTACGCAAACGCCACTTCTCTCGGTCGTCAAGTTAAGGCTGTCGGCCACTACATTGTATGTGGTGAGAGGTAATGTCTGAAAACTGGTGTTCTCGACACACTCTTGACACCGTAGATCGCGGGATATCGGATTCCTTAACGATTCCCGAAATCGAATGTCCCATGCGTCTAGCGCTAACTACCATTCCTCGTTCAAAGTTTATTAAATGACGTCGTGTGGCCATACTGACGTGGGAAACCTTTTCACATGAATCCCTTGAGCAAATATGACAGCTCCGCCAATGCACTGCCCGTTTATACCTTGTGTACACGATACTGCCGCCATCTGCAGGTTTTGATGAGTCAGTCTGCGTGTATCAAAACATGTGACATAACTGGCCATGTCTTTTGATTGCATTGTTTTAGAAGCTCAAATTTTTTATACTGTCAATTGACCGTAAACCTTAGTAGTTGACATGAATTTCAACTTGATACTTTCATCGGTTTCTGAGAAAAAGGTGTGTTAACGGACGGACAGATAGACAATAAAGTGATCCTATAACGGTTTTCTTTTTAATGATTGAGGTACCGAACTTTAAAAAAATGTGGGTTTCGCGGGAGGCGTGCCAGAGATAAATCCCTGCAGTCGCGCTTTCCTCTGTGTCCTCGGTGGCTCAGATGTATAGAGCGTCTGCCATGTAAGCAGGAGATCCCGGGTTCAAGTCCCGGTCGGGGCACACATTTTCATCTGTCCCCGTTGATGTATGTCAACGCCTGTAAGCAGCTAAAGGTGTTTATTTCATTGTAGTTTCCTTAAAAAAATGACAAAGTGGTCATTATATAAGTTGCAGGTTAAAGCAATGGTGTATGAAACTAGCAGCACATATATTCCAGCCCTCTGAGCATCTCGTTCATTAGCAGAACAGACCAACTAAGCATTCTCAGGATGCTGCAATAGGACGCGATTGACCAGTAATCCACTGAAGGTTGTAATAACATTTATTGTATGAAAGCTCAAACCTCTTACTGTAATACTATGGTACATTGAACAAGGAACATAAATTCAAATAACGCAACACCGATGTAAATAAATCATTCCATTAACACTCGCAAAGGGCAAAAAATACGTTTGAATGTAGAAGGGAAGGATGAGACACGATAGCGAGTTGCGACTCTGAATTACGCGTCACTGACTGTAGAAATGACGCCTTACCAGTATCGTACTACTTGGGTAGTGGAGCATACGAAACAGAAGGTGATGTACACACAACAGCTACGCTGATCCAACATAGCCGGAGATAGCACAGCGATGAATGTGAATTTGTAACTACTGAAAACTTCTGTGGCATTTTAAACAGTGGCAGAAATAATATGAAACCAGTCACTCATCTTATAGCGCAGCGAAACTCACCTACGACCACGTGGCTCAGTGCACAATGAAGATGGCATAGAACTATTAAATCGGCAGTTTATAGGAAAATAATAAGCAAAAACACCTCTGTAGTGCCTGAAGGAAAATAAATTCTTGTTAAAATATTTTGATAACTCCTTGAGATATATGGAGGAGACATACTAACCCCTCCCGGATCCTGTGTGGAGCGAGTGCCCATGCGTCCGCTCCCGCATACTCCCAACAAAAACAGGTGTTTCCCTTCACAGGTTGCGGGTTCCTCCTTCCCTAGTCGGTTCTCGCCCACAGAGTTTCAACCTTAACGTTTATTGCCAGCTTCCGCTCAGGACTAACCTCCTTGGCTGACGGATGCTTCGCAAACATCTCTACGCAAAGACTTGTGCGTGCTAAACACAGAGCGAAAGATACACTTACACAGTTCTTATGAAAATGTTGGCAGGATTACTGTACGTAGCTAAGAGAGGATTTCGAGTGCTTGCCAGGTTAGTAAGGGAAGAAGAATGGGGAAACACGACTTCAGGGCTACAAAACATTGCTTATCTCTTCCATTAGGTAAGTCTCGTTCGTCTTTAACGTGTGTGTGAGCTTAATGTGTGTCGAGTTATGAAACCTGTCGTCACACTAGCGGCCGACACATTTCAGTGTGTTCGCATTTAAACTCGTATTAGTGTTCACATATTAACCCTTTCAAGACCAAAGTAGAATTTCATTCCGTAACATTGTATGAAATAATTGTGAGCACACCAAGGTTTGCAATTGTCCCTTATTGTTTATAGTTTTCTCATCATTTTCTGTGGCCTGTAGATCTCCCACTCGGTGCTGGCTGGAATGAATTTAGGGAACCATTTTATGAGTAAAGAGATTGATATCTGACAACTTTGTTGCCGCTGTGACATTCTTGAATTAATACTTCACGGAGATCATACCGCGGCAGATTTGTATGCAATCGCAAGCTTTCAACGACTTCCTCTATCTTGGTCATCAGGAGTTAATTGTACTTTATTTATTTGGGCGAACTGTGTGATGGAGACGCCAAGAAGTTTCGGAATTTCCATGTGCTGAAGGAGGCTATATCGAAGTTAATATGGAAGTCCACTGGAAGTGATGTTTATTTCGCTAATTGGTGGATTACGAAGCTCACTTCTCAGTTGTCTTTCAGTATCAAGCGCCCGTTTCCGCGCACCACTAAGGGTACAGTCGCTGCCCTGGATAAAGTCGTCGTTGCTAAACTATCTTCCTCAACTTTAATTAAATCAAAGATAGAAATCTCAGTTATTATTATTATTATTATTATTAAAATGAGGGCAGATATTATTATGCCTCGTGGCTGACGAAGTATCACGCTCTGAACAATGCGTTCACAGTTGCGCAGCAAATCAGCGGTAACCGTACGCACATAGAGCGCTTTACTGCAACCACTCACTTGCCCATTCTGACTTCCACACAACGTAGCATCACACTGCACAGATCAGGATCTCAATTACTTCATTGAAGACAGAATCACAGTAGGGAGATGCATAGGATAGTATTACCGTTTCAACAAATATAATTATAGATTTGTTCATTAGTGTCTGTTCGGCAACAAGAGACTTATCGAAATCACGATATTTAATTTGACATCGGTGTGCAGTGTTTTGAAACCGTTCTTATTGAGTGACCAATGAAAGAAATTTTATAAATTCCTGGAACGCTGAGACCAAAGCTGACTTTTACTGTGCGCAGAATCTCTTTAACTTTCTAGGGTGGCCGGAAAATGGCCTCAATATCCTGTCTACCCAGGACTCTACTTGTTTTATTTGTTGTAGCTCTGAAAAACGGAAGGAATGTTAAAGGCTGATCATCTGCTGATGACTCTCTCTGTGATTTGTTAAATGAAGAGAGTAAGCAGTAATATCGTGTTAATTTGCCTTTTTGTAATGAGAACATACGATATCCGAATGTGATAATTTTACTTTCTTGTGTTGGCTTGTATGCATCGCCCACTTGTGCACTTTACTGGAAGTATGCCTTCCTGTCGCTTGTCGCAGCACACCGTCAGAAACTAACTTCTGGTTTGCAATTTTTGAGAAAGAATTTAATTTCCCTTCTTTTTATCTTTCATCCATCTGAAAGCTGCGTCACAAGAGTAAGTCGGAAATACACTTGATCACAATGACCTTCATTGTAACAGTTCCACGTCGTGGAATCCATTCGACTGCGACATAATAGCCTGGAACATTGTGTAAACTATGACAAGCCCGGTCGTGATAGTTTACATTTAACATTTAGTTCAGAAAAGTGGCGTATTCTATATATTGAGAGGTGATAGTAAGGGATGAAAGAAGAAATAAAGTCAAGTGAACATGGACTCTAAAATACGTACCTTAAGAGCTCGTCTTTGCTGCTGTGAAACATATCTCTTCTAGTGTAATCTCTTTGATATTATGAACTACCTGGAGAATGCAACAAACGTATGAGAACACATTTCTCCGTCATTTTCCATGGACACAGCACATAGTAAACATCTGTTAGTGGTTTTACTGTAAACAGTATTCACACTTCTGGATATGTGCAGCGCATACATTAGTTCTAACGGAACTGGTTTATGTTTTAGTAAATTTGTGAAATGCTTTCATATTATAGTTCTATCTTTGCATGTGCCAGCATAACGAAAGCCTATTATTCCACATGGAAATGGCAGACATGATCTTGGCGACTGCTCACAAGTGCAGGTCGTATATACACTGCCGGAAAAAAATGCAACGCCCTCAAGGACTGTGTTCAGTGGCACCAGGGTATAATATGTGATTACTAAGGGGTTGTAGCGTTAGTGATCCATTTACCACGGAAATCGGCGATCAGGTGGGCCTCAGGAAGCCTATCTGTACACGCTTTGCGTTGACTCTGGAGGCAGTAACTTTGTTGAGTTTAGAGGTGAACGGTGTTTGCAACATTCATTCTATGGCACAGTCATGACCCACTGACGAGTGCGTGCTCCTGATGAACAGCTTCAGTCATTTGAACAAGGTCACATTGTGGGCCAGCAGGAAGACGAATGAACATATCGACGGATTGCTACACAAGTTGAGCTTGTATGTATCGGTGATGTATCACTGCTTTCAGCAGTGATCTGTGGAACATTCGCACACCTGTAGACCAGGTTCTTGACATCCGCGTAGTGCAGACGCACGTCAAGATCGACGCATTGTGCGAGCAGCTGTGGTTGACCAAACATCATCCAAGTTCTAAATCTTGGCACATGTAGGGCATTGGGAGCCATCTGTTTGCAGCAGGATTGAGGTCACGCGTGCCTCTGGCCAGGCTACCACTGACGCCACGACACTGCCAAACATGGCTACTCAGGTGTCGTGAGAGAGTTGGCTGGGGAGTGGTGAGTTTCTGTCAGTATGCGAGGGGCGGACGTACATGTGTATGGCGTAGACCTAGTGAGCTGCCTGTTGCAGAGTTCATTCGTCCACTAAACGCACGTCCCATCCCACACTTTATGGTGTGGTGTGGCCATCAGTTACAACTCGCCGTCACATATGGCATTTCTGCTGGATAAAGTAACTAGTAACGTAGGCAAGGGCTGTTATCCCCGTGTGACTGCCATTTCTTCGACAGAAAGTTGATATGCTTTTTCAACAAGACAGTGCACATTCACATACGACCGCTGCTACACAAAATGCTCTTCGAGGTGTACAACAACTGTCCTGGCTGCCAACATCTCTAGATCTCTCGCCAATCGAACACTTATGCGATATGATGAAGTGGGGACTTACTGGTTTTCCAGAGCCTACAAGAACCATTGCCGAATCGCACTAAAAGGCGCAAGATGTTTGGGACACTCTATCGCAGGATGCCATTCGGTACCTTTATGATCGCTCGCATGCGAGAATATACGCCTGCGTCGGCGCCAGAGGCGGTACACTGTGTTGGGAAGCGAATGTCTGGACACCGCTTAATGTGATACGTGTCTTCCATTTGGTCTGAATATACTCCTACAGTGATGAATCGCCTGTCACCTGACTTGTCAAAAACATTTTCCTATAGGGTACTGCATTTTTCCCGCAGCGTAATAGGAGGCAGATCACGTTAGAAGTGCTGCTGTTTTACAGTAATAGAATAATGTGTTCTCATTTGTTTACTGTATTGTGTAGGTCGTTCTTAAAACTGAAGAGCCTTCAGTAGAAGAGATACGTTTCTCAGTAGCGAAGATAAACAAGTGTCCATAGCTCTTAAGTTATCCATTATAGAGGCCATATTTACTGGGAAGTTTTGCTTCTTTTGGTCCACACTGCCAAATGGAATATTGTTTTTAGCACCCTGCGTATGGAGATGTTCGTGGAAAATGAAATAAAGAATAAGATGAGCAATTACGGTTAAAAGTTTCCTCAGGAACTGCGCTGGCGTGCCGACAATACACGCTGGATCGTATAGTGTAAGGACACCTTAGGCGTACAGAATAGCGCGAGTCTGGTGTTGATCGACGCATGTACCGGGTGATCAAAAAGTCAGTATAAATTTGAAAACTGAATGAATCACGGAATAATGTAGATAGAGAGGTGCAAATTGACACACATGCTTGAAATGACATGGGGTTTTATTGCAACCAAAAAAATACAAAAGTTCAAAAAATGTCCGACAGTTGGCGCTTCATCTGATCAGAATAGCAATAATTAGCATAACAAAGTAAGACAAAGCAAAGATGACGTTCTTTACAGGAAATGCTCAATATGTCCACCATCATTCCTCAACAATACCTGTAGTCGAGGAATAATGTGGTGAACAGCACTGTAAAGCACGTCCGGAGTTATGGTGAGGCATTGGCGTCGGATGTTGTCTTTCAGCATCCCTAGAGATGTCGGTCGATCACGATACACTTGCGACTTCAGGTAACCCCAAAGCCAATAATCCCACGGACTGAGGTCTGGGGACCTGGGAGGCCAAGCATGACGAAAGTGGCGGCTGAGCACACGATCATCACCAAACGACGCGCGCAAGAGATCTTTCACGCGTCTAGAAATATGGGGTGGAGCGCCTGGTTCTAATAAAACTCCATGTCATTCCAAGCATGTGTGTCAATTTTTACCTCTCTATCTACATTATTCCGTGGTTTATTAAGTTTTCAAAATTATACTGACTTTTTGATCACCCGGTACATTCTGAACAGACGTCACTGGGATTTTATACCATTTCTTGCGAATAGGCTTTCAGGTACTTGAGAAATGCTATGAGACAGTACCTTCGAATAAATGTAAAAACCCTAGTGGCCCTCGAACGCAAACGTGTGCTCCAGAAAGATAGCTCGTTCTGACGTACGCTGATCTTTTCGCAAGCCATTTCGTAAATTAATGTACTGCTAATGGATGCAAAAGCGTAGGAAGGTCAGTGGCCAGCGGGTTTATCGCAGAGCGCGGAGCGTGGTGGCGGGGGAGCGGCGCGGTTTCGCCAGCGGCGGCTAGCGGCCGGGCGACACACAGCATGGAGCGCGTAGCGAGGCAACACCAGCAGCAGCAGCAGCAGCAGCAGCACGTGGTGGCGCACTGGCGCAAGGCGCCGCAGCCGCTGCCCGCCGCCGGCACGCTCGAAGAGCTGGCGCAGCAGCTGCACGCCGCCTTCCAGCACGACTCCGTCAACGTGGAGCACGTACAGGCCCTCATGGAGGCCTACCGCAGCGACCCCGCGCACTGGAAGAAGTTCGCCAAGTTCGACCGCTACAGGTGCGTACGACGCTTTCTCCGCTTCACACTGTCCTACTATAGCGGGAACGCTGCGAGCTTTCTGGTTGCGCTGTGCTCTCAAGTGTCGAATTGTAGTTTAGACGGTCGACCCATTTCTTGGCCGGCCAGGGTGGCCGAGCGGTTCTAGGCGCTACAGTCTGGAACCGCACGACCGCTACGGTCGCAGGTTCGAATCCTGCCTCGGGCGTGGATGTGTGTGATGTCCTTAGGTTAGTTAGGTTTAAGTAGTTCTAAGTTCTAGGGGACTGATGACCTTAGAAGTTATTAAGTCCCATAGTGCTCAGAGCCATTTTGACCCCATTTCTTGATGACAATACGTTGGGGGGGGGGGGGAGGGGGGGGGGCACAACATTTCTTGAGGGCAGGCGCCCCTACCGGCCGTACGGATAGCATAAGTTTACCAGTTCTTGATTTGTCCGCGGCAGTTACCGATTATAGGAAACCTCTGTCACTATTTCTTTTTTAAAGGCTACAGCTTTTGGAAGGTTAATCCTCCGTCTTCAGACCTCTGTTAAATACAACCGTTTTATTCAAACAAATGTTTCAGTGTTGTGTTGTTACGTCTAGTTTTAATTATTTTCAGGGAGTTGAGCGCAACTGCACGGGCGTTTGTTGACGACCCCGACTACAGGGGAGAGTAGCCACTATATAAACACGAATCTTTGTACGCAGACATACTGCTGATCTAAATTCCCTTTCGTTCCGTTCAAGAACTCACGAAAAGACAAATGTTTCGTATTCCACGTATAATGCTGAAGACCTACAAAAAACTTGTTGTAGGTAGTAGAGAAGAGTACGGAGATGCATTGACGTCACGTAGTAGAACTAGAAGGCTTTTAGCATTTTGCGGTTGAAACGCTTATAGTCTGTGAGAGACGTAATTTTCTTTCAGTGCGAGTGTGTAACATAAATGTTCAATAATCACGTATATGGAACAACAGGAATGATGTTCTGCGTTATGTAAAAATTTACTCTTAAAATTCAAGGTGAATACGTTTCAAGGCGAGTCAAGAAATAAGTACGGACTTCATAAAGTAAGTTACACTTGTCGCCCCACACTAAAACCATTGCGCAACTAGAGAGGTGCATTGTCAGAAAGTACGTGTTCCAAGTATCCTACAGAGAGAGTTCTGCTGCTGTGCAGAAAACTGGTGCATCACAGGGTGCAGTGAAATGGCACGGAAACTGGGAACGTATTCCAAAGTTGAAGTACGTGTAACAGTACGATTTTTGTGGGAAAGAACGTCTAAATTGTACACAGATTCACCGTGAAATTCTCATCGTATACAATGTCTCATCCAGCCGTAATGAAATGGTGCCAACAACTTGACCAACGCCACACTGACGTGGATAATGCTAACCGTGAAGAAGACCATCGACGTCGACCACTGACGACAATGTCCCGGCAGTGTTTTCCACAAGCTGAAAGAACATTCGGCAGGAAAGTGATTACTCAGTGATTAGGACGTTCGCACAGCGATTCTTCAATGGCTCCGTAACAGGGAGTGGGTTTCTGTCGTCGAGAAATGGAACGATTCGTAGAACGTTCCAACCGTTGTTTACAGACCGGGACCGATGACCTCAGCAGTTTGGTCCCTTAGAAATTCACACACATTTGAACAGATCACTTGTAAGAGCCTCGTTCGACTAATTGTTGCTGATTGCTTGCCTGTCTAGGAACCTTACCAAATGAGATTAACGGAAGAGACAGATAAAACTGAAAGAAGAGTCGCACTTGGTTTGTTTATTTAGTGTAAGAGTTTCACGGAAATGCTCAACAAACTGCTGTGCGAGGTGTTACAAGAAAGACGTTGTACATCACGGAGAGCCTTGTTAACAAAATAGCGAGAGCAAAAAGTATGGAGAAACATACTTTTATCTTTGTTCCCACGAAGTCTTCGTACCATAAGCGAATAGAATATGGAGGGAGGAAATTTTGCTAGCGCACTGTATACCCTCCGCTACATATCATATAGTGGCTTGCGGAGTACGGATGCAGATGTAGATTTGTTCCTGTACATGGCTACATGCTGGTCATTTAAAGATTTCTAAATAGCACAATGGTATAAATTTAATGAAATTAATGGTTCAAATGGTTCTGAGCACTATGGGACTTAACATCTGAGGTCATCAGTCCCCTAGAACTTAGAACTACTTAAACCTAACTAACCTAAGGACATCACACACATCCATGCCCGAGGCAGGATTCGAACCTGCGACCGTAGCGGTCGCGCGGTTCCAGACTGAAGCACCTAGAACCGATCGGCCACTGCGGCCGGCTGCTTCATCCACTTATATTAGAATCTGCTCTGAGACTACTATGTATAAATAAGCAGAATTTGCAATTACCTTCCGCAAGAACCTTACAGCACTTCAGGTGAGGTGACGTAAATGCAGCACTTCGGGACACTCGGCTGCAGAGACGGCGTCATGGGAAGTTATTTCTTCCACCACATCAAGTTCACAGTTTCTTCAAGTTATTAGGCAGCGTAGGTCACATATAACAGACGCATTGAATATACTGTTTCAGGTAGATCAGACTAAACAGTGTACAAATATCACATTGTACAATTCACGACAGGAGAAAAAGCATGCTCTGCTGAACTCCTCTGAGAACACAGGTTTTCGTTTTATCCAGTACACAAGTGATGAGAAAGAGGCTCACAACCAAAACAACAACAATCATTCAAGTCATGATATTGGTGCAAAATGTTGTTTTGTAACAGCGTAAATATTATGAAACAGTGACACTGTCACAAGACCTGAAGTGTGATAGGCAATATCTTCTCTTCTAACAATGGCTCCCTATTAAGAACGACGTACTGAGTTCTGTTTGCTAACAATTCTTCAGTCCAATACCTATAACAGTTCGGAAATTCCGTTAGCGTATATTTTGCTTGTTTGGCGACGATGCGGTCATGTATCGACTCATTTCTGGAAGTTGACAAACACGATATCAACTCGAACTCCACTATTTGCTACCGTCTGCATCTCATTAACGAGCAGAACAAGGTGGATTCCAAAGAGATGGGTGCTTGCGGAAACCACAATGATTCCTACATAGGAGTTGTTGGGTCCCCAGGAAAGGCATCATAAGCGAGCACAATATACGTCCCATTACACTGGAAGAAATCCACATAAGTAAGATAGGTCTGTATTTCTGTACATCAAACTTCTTACTCTTCTTGCATTGACCTACACATTTACCGCGCATGTGGCTAGCTAAGTTGTTCGAGGGACCTAACTTAAAGTGATGCTGGAAGAGAGGCAAGTTCCTCAGTATAAGCAGTATAGAATCTAACGGGCACCGCACTAGACCTCCTCTCTAGGGAGCGATTTGTCCAGTTTTTCAATTTCACAGTCACTTATTCCTGTATACAATGCGAACCAGAACTCCAATCTTTCAGGGATGGTAGTGTGAACCAAAACAAGGAAAAAACCTAGTAAACATGGCTCTAAAATGCATACCTTAAGAGCCAAGAGCACCTGTTCGTCTTTGCTACTGTCAGACACATCTCTTCTACTGAAAGACCTTAGCTTTCCATATTTTCAGGGGTACGAATAAAAAGTCTCCAGTCTCTAAAGTTATTCACTTTAGAGCCATGAGCACTTTCTCGTCTTAGTTATTGTGAAACATATCTCTTCTGCTGAGTACATGCTCATAGTTCTTAAGACATACATTTTAGATCCAGTGCTTACTGGACATTTTTTCTTGTTTTAGTCCATACTACCTTATCCCAAAACGTAGAAAGCAAGGGCCTGCAGTAGAAGAGATGTATTTCACAGTACCTAAGATGAACAGGAGTTCATAGCTCTTAACGTATGCAATTTAGAGTTCATGTTTATAGAATTTTTTTCTTGTTTTTGTCCACAGTACTACCTCTGAAAGTTTGTCGGTGGAGTTCTGCTTCACGCTGTATGTCACTTCCTCGTCTGTGCTATAGTCGAACTTAGGATATGCGTCACCAATCTGTCTACATCATTTCCAAAAAAATCGTGCAAATGATCTATGTAACATGAAATATTAAAACGAAGAACAACAATGCCGAACGTGATGGCAGATTTTGCGAAATAATAGAGTCCGAAACATGCAGAAATGAATGACACTTAAGTCCTGTCAGAATGATTGTCCCCGTGAATTACGAGATTCCGATATCGCTCCTGTCCCATCCCCTCATTTTGTCACACAGTCTTGTCACCGACGTAGTAAAGGCTACCGTTTTTCATTGCCCCCAGGGCTGAACGAGTGACAAATACTTAACATTCCTTTCCTGTCAGACTGCCTGTTCGGCAAAGAAAAGATTTGCACCATAGACTTGCCAAATAAAATGCTTTTCCTCGTGACAATTGCTGCTGACATAGAAAATTGTAAGTGGTGGATCTGGGCAGCTTTTTCCCCCTACAGCATCTTTTCTCACTCTGTTTGAGAGAAAAGTCCGCAAAGAAAATCCTGTGCAGTCCAATATAAAATTTGTTACGATATTGTGCGTTTGTTACTTGTGGGTCTTCAGCCAATATCAATGTTATGAGAGATAACGTTCCACAACTGGCTGATTTTATGTCCTTTTATTTGTTGTTACTGACAGTTTCGGCCGTTAAACCATTATCAAACGCCTCACATACATACCACAAACAAATTTTGCTTTTTAAAAATCTAAAAATTTTGCAAAAAGAGCATTTTTTGTTGCGTACAGTATGTTGCTGCATCCCATACTACTTTATACTAACTCGGTAATTTTCTAAAAATTATATTTTTCAAGCTGTCGTTGCCACCTCTTGGTGTGTTGCACGCTGGCACTCGCTTCCGATCAGCGGTGGACGGCCGCGGGCGAGCTTGACTCCAGTCTGCCACCTGCCACGGAGGCTGAATATTTTGACAGTGCTAGCCACTAGTGCCTGTCAAACGCCACGAAAAGAGCTTACAGTCCGTCAGCCGACGATGCTAAGACGTACATCGACATGCAACGTCTATTTTTCTAAACTTTGTGAAACTTTTTCTTTCGTTTTATGGCATGTTGACACGGCTGACAATAGCTTAAGGAACGAAACAATCACTTAAAACGAAAAAAGGATATTAAAATTGTGCTAGCTGTCGAACAACGTTATCTTTCAGATGTATAATGCTTCAGCAGTCGCATCTTACATCTATCACAGAGCCCTATTTTCAGGCATATATTGCGGTATGTGTACTTATGCACTGATTAAGATGGTTCTCATCCTTAGCAGTCACCAGTGATTATTGTGCAACTAATGTATACATTTCTGTCATTGGTAATGGTTGATATCTTCAAACTAACTACCGTAAACATACAAAGAACCATAGATAACTTCGTTATGTAATATATACTAAGATGGTATCTGTCCTTTCGGACATGTCCTAAAGAACAGATACCATCTTAGTATATATATAGTTAAGGCTCACCGGCCACTTGACCATCTTCTTCTTCTGTGCGAATTCACAAGCAGTGCCCGAACTCTTACGGGAATCGGCAACGCGCCGCGAGTAATGAATATAATGGGCGGGGGCACTACGAATGTAGTGCGGGACAATACGTTGAGAATGTGGGTTTCGCGGGAGGCGTGCCAGAGATAAATCCCCTGCAGTCGCGCTATCCTCTGTGTCCTCGGTGGCTCAGATGGATAGATCGTCTGCCATGTAAGCAGGAGCTCCCGGCTTCGAGTCCCAGTCGGGGCACACATTTTCATCTGTCCTCGTTGACGTATGTCAACGCCTGTAAGCAGCTAAGGGTGTTCATTTGATTGTAGTTGGTTATGTAGTGCCTATGTGTGTGAAATTTGGTGAAAAGGCTATAAATGTTACCCGAATTCCGCCATATGCGAGATACCACCATTTCCTTTTATTTTATCTACGAGGGTCAGTCAAAAAGTAATGCCTCCTATTTTTTTTTCTACGTTTAATTGTCAGGAAATTTAAATGCAATTACATAGGTTGAAAACCACAACATTGAGGATCATTTTGTCATTTTTCAATGTAATCTCCGCCCATCTCTACAGTTTTGGTCCATCTTTGAACAAGGGCATGTATCCCAGCACGGTAAAAATCACAGCTCTGCTTCCTAAGCCATTGACGCACGGATGTTTTGACGGCCTCCTCATCTTCAAAATGAATCCCACGATGAGCTTCTTTTAGTGGCCCGAACAGATGGAAGTCTGATGGTGCCAGGTCAGGGCTGTATGGGGGATGAGGCAAAACTTCCCATCCAATTTTGACAATCTCGTCAGAGGTGTGACGACTGGTGTGTGGTCTTGCATTGTCATGCAAAAGAAGAACATCTGCCATTGATTTTGTTGGGCGAACTCGCTGAAGACGTGCTTTAAGTTTTTTGAGGGTTGTGACGTATTGAACAGAATTTATTGTGCATCCCTGCTCCACAAAATCAACCAGAATCACACCCTCTGTATCCCAGAAAACTGTTGCCATAACTTTCCCTGCCGATCGCACAGTTTTGAATTTTTTCTTCCTCGGCGAGCTTGTGTGACGCCACTCCATTGACTGCCTCTTTGATTCGGGTTCAAAAAAATGCACCCATGTTTCGTCCCCGGTCACAATTTTTTTCAGAAACTCATCTCCCTCCAAACGGAAGCGCTGCAAGTGTTGGGAGGCTATTGTTTTCCTTGCCTCTTTATTCTGATCGGTTAACATTCTTGGAACCCACCGTGCACAAACTTTTGAGTACCCCAATTGTTTAATAATCGTGATCACACTGCCTTTACTAAGAGAAATAATGCGACACACTTCATCTGCAGTCACCCGACGGTCACCACGAATGATGTCATCAACTTGCTGAATGTTGTGTGGAGTCACTGCACTCACCGGCCTGCCGCTCCGCTTTTTGTCAGTCAACGGTGTTTGCCCTTCAGCTTCCTTACAACGACGAACCCATCGTCTAACAGTGCTGACATCCACTGTCACAACACCATACACCTTCTTCAGTCTTTCATGAATGCGTATGGGCGTTTCACCTTCTGCATTCAAGAATTCAATCACACAACGCTGTCTCAAACGAACATCGATGTCGGCCATCTTACAAACTTCTGCTGTGCTGCCACCTGTTGACACAGAAAGTTACTACTGCAGTGGATTGCAGAAGAAGGTTTGAGGAATGGCGCCAAATTCAAATTTTTCACTTAACTTAATTTCTTTAAGTAGAAAAAAAATGGGAGGCATTACTTTTTGACCGACCCTCGTACATATGATTCAGCTCTTCCTCTGTTAGCTTTAGTGGATAACTGTTTATTAAATACAAAATCGTAAAAACATAGACAATAGGTTAGAAACGTATAGTTTCTAACGTGTTGCTTAAAAAACATGTTCTCAAAATGAAAACGGTGTTTCTAATTCCACTGTAATTTAACTGTGTCATTGGCGTCTTGAAAACACCTTGCGTTCTTAGCGCCAGTTTTATAATGTTTAAAAATCTACGAACTGAAAATTATTTTTAACAATTGTCATGGGAATTATCTTAGTGCACTATTTTCACTAAATGAAATTCTATCCAAAAGCATCTGGTACAATAATCATGGATTTTTTTCCTTGGGAAATGGCAACCAAAATAAGAACTACTGTGTCCAGAAGCCTAATTGAAGAAAATATCTTGAAGATACCGCACTCATCATGCACAAAATTTCTGCTCAGAATTGCCAACTTCGGTGTAATCGCTGAGAAAAATTATTAACAAATCATTGCAACTTTAGTACATGGGTTATTGTAAATCGAGACGAAAAGTGAATATCAGTCTCTTAGCATTAAATATCTGACAGTTCTCACTGTAAGAAAGAAAAAAAGCTATGAAGCGGAGTGTAGCGCTTTCTCGAGCTTTAGTGAGAATAATGTTCCAGGCCGGCTTTGTTTTGTTCCGCAGCCGGTGATAACCTTCAACCTCTAGCCCTTTTGCTGGACCCAGATCAGTGCACAGCTTGAGGCATTAAAAGATCACTAGATGTGGAAACGGTCATGTCCTACAAATTACCGCAACATGTTAAGACAGCAGTATTCACACTGAGATAGCTGTAACTTAACTAAATTGATATGGATTATAGAGAAAAGGTATAGGACAGTTCGTCACTCATAAAGAAAATATCACAATTACACTGGATGCAAAATCATTTCAGCATTAGGATCATTTCTGAATTTAATACAGAAAAAGTATGAAGTAATTTAGAAGTTTGATGGAACCTTTTATAGACAGCACTCAAATAATTAGTTAAATTTAAATCACTTGCCTATTATCTTCTGAATTTAAAATCTCTCTCTCTCTCTCTCTCTCTCTCTCTCTCTCTCTCTCTCTCTCTCTCAAAAACAGATATTTAAGCAACAAATGTTTTTTGGTACTACAATTGTTTCGTGTTGCGCGATAAATACGTCTCTGAATCGTAGTATTTTGCATGATAATTAAAAACAACTCACTGCAAAGACTTTTCGTAAGAAAACTGTATGACGGATATTATGAAGACTGGATAATATTTATTGCTGACACCGTTTACGAAAATTTCCGGAATAATAGTGTAATCACCGACGACGGTCACATAAATGTACTTTTCTTATCATGGCTAAAATTATCAGGGAATTCTCCTTTTATAAATGCCTTTCATACAAAAAATAGTTGAGAACAGAATAGCAACACTTTTATTGTTATAAGACTGCCAGCTATAAAATATCAGCATGTCTTAAATTCGTAGTGTCAAGCAATTAATTTCTTTCAGACAACAAATATGCAGATAAAGTCGTATTCGTATTAATTGAGACTATGAACACAAAGGAGAAAATTTTCTAGGTTAGGACACACTCCCACCCTCCTCTCCCTTCTACAAATTTCTGTAAACTTCTGTTCCTTACGAAGAAACAATTTCAATCCATTTTGCTGATGAGGAAACATAAAAGAGAAACTTATACCTGTAATTTAAAAAAGTTTTTAAATGATTTTCTGCAAATTAAATCTCCTTTAGTTTAATTTTGCTATATCCATTAGCTTATCTTCAATGAAAACTGTAGTCAGTTAGGAGAATTTTATTGCACATTTCACTTCACAATGATCCATGGAATACCTGTTTGCAGAAACTAGCGCTTTACACAAGAAATCTTTTTCTCAAGAAGATAAGTGATACTGAAGCAGTTAAACGTTAATTGTTAACAAGAATTTCCTTGTATATTTGTTTTTCCTGAACGTTTGTCATAAACTCGCGATACCACTTTGTAAGAATAGTAGCGTGCACAATCCAGTTCTAGCGGAATATCTCGCTATTATAGTGATATTAGTCGTAACTGTACATATCTGTATTTGAATGAGAGAAACATAACATGGATTTCAATCTTTTTAGTTGTTCAGGTACATGCGCGGTAAAACACATTCTTGAAGAACGTCGTAATATGGTATGTCACATTTTTACTTGTTTATGTTTAATACACAGCGTGCCGTAGCCGGAAATACCAGTATTCTTCAAACTGACAGAAATGGAAAGTAGATAAAGTTTACGTAGATATAAACTTCATTTCAAACAGTTTATAGATAAATGCTCGTAAATGTTTACTGTTAATACAAAGTGATTCTATTTTTATTTAGTTGTGTTAGAATACATTTTTCGGTTAAACATTACAATTATTTATTGATTAACAAATTTACAAATACTTATTGGCTTGCAAATTGACAGAAGTTCGTAATACTTTATAAGCAGTTCACAATACATTTCCCGCAGTTCAGAACAAATCTAGAAACTACAAAATAAGTTTTAAGAAACAGATTACGATAAATTTTAATATTTCAACCACCTACTTCAACGAAAGAAGAGCATGCTGTGCTACTGGTGTTGGAGAATCTCTACGTGCGTTACTGAGTGTAGCACGCTACATGCTGCGTATACTCCTTCATTCTCTCTTCATTCAGTTCCTTGCACACAAATGGAACAATATTTGATCAGAACATTTTCGTGCCCAGGTAATGGGGGAAAGTAATGTAGACTGGGTGGGTGGGTGGGGGGGGGGGGAGAAATAATCATACTAGAAGCACATTGTATTTCATGCAGTTTACAGTACATCATATACAATTTTTTAGAAAATAAAATAAACTTGATCCTCTAAAATAACGTGACACATTACCTATCTACACAAAGGGTGTATTACTTCAGAAACCATTTGAGATAGAGCATCTGTCTATATGAACGCTTTTGCGTCATACGATAATTTTTCTCATTTCGAAAAATACTGACCTGCCCTCTTCGGGCAACCCGTATATCTCTCTGGAAATTCGTATGCGACTGACGACTTGCGTTGTTGTAGAGAGGGAACAGTCAAGAAGAACAATCTGCATGTAAGCATATTTTCATTTTCTGTCAGAGACTAATTCAGTGCCTAGGTTGTCAAAGGGACTAATTAGGTAATTTACTGTTTTTTACGCAAAAGACAATTTTCTGCAGAATGTAATACTAAATTTACTACATTTCTCATTGCTGCATTTTATTTGTATCACCATTGTTCTCAAACTGAAATGGATTACTGAGAGAAAATTTCATGAGAGAATAATTTACCTTGAGGTTGATGTTGGAACTTCTTGCTGCTTAAAAGTTCCTGCCATAGGTTTCCTTTTGCCAGTGAACAGTACGTGAATAGTAGGTGAAGAGAAAGCTCGAGTCATTGTGTCATAGGAAATAAGTAAATGAAAATAATTACAGCACTTTAATATACTGAGTTTTTTGAGCCCAATGTTGTATATTGTGTGTTTAGCTAAAGTAGCGGAACGAACATTTTTAGCCCGTCCATAACATTATTTTCAACGTTCATCTCGTCAACACATACTTCTAGAAAGTAATGCTAAGTAATAGATATACTGGGTGTTTCAGAAGTGATGGTCAGTATTTAGGTATATGACAGGAATGATCATTCGAAACAAAAAAGTCAAGTAAACATGGGCTGTAAAATGTATAACTTAAGAGCTATGAGCAATTCTTGATCTTCGATACTGTGAAACAAATCTTTTTTTACTGCAAGCTCTTTGCTTTCCATATTTTGGGAAGTGGTAGTACGGACCAAAATAAGAAAAAATGTCCAGTAAACATGTGCTCTAAAATGCATGCCTTAAAAGTTATTAGCACTTGTTCATTAGAAGAATTGTGTTTCAAAGTAGAGAAGATGGACAAGTGCTCATAACTCATAAGGTATGCCTTTTAGAGCACATGTTTAATGGACATTTTGTTCTTGTTTTGGTCCATACTATCACTTCCCAAAATATGAAAAGCAAAGAGCTTGCAGTAGAAGAGATTTGTTGCACAGTATCGAAGATCAAGAATTGCTCATAGCTCTTAAGGTATGCATTTTACAGCCCGTGTTTACTTGACTTTTATGTTTCGAATGATCATTCCTGTCATATGCCTGAAAACTGACCATCACTTCTGAAACACCCCTTTACATCTTTCGATGCCTTTATTGTTACAGGACAAACCTGGATGCTCGGTGTAGTTGCAGAGTTTAAAACTAGCTCCTTTGTTCAAAAACGAGTTAAATATTTTGGCAAATATTTCATTTGTGCTTTTGCCTGACTCACTCACATTTTGCAAAACGAGTAGATGACCCATGATCAAAAACTGTATGGCTTCTCCTCACTGAATTAGTATAACTTCGATCGTGCTCGGTCCTAAGTAACAAGTAGTCCATTCAATTACCCCAAATAGGAAAACTACCTGTTGGTGTGTGATGACTTCACTGGGCACGAAAAGCTCTGTAGGTATGAACTTGAATTTCACGAGCACGGATAGTGTAACATATAGGTCGCTCTATTTGTTCATAACTGATCACTGAAGAGTCTTGCTTCAAAATGAGTCACGATGGCCAGCGAAGACGCTTCTGGAGACGCCACGGACGGCGGTGGGATACCAAGCTGACTGTCTCCCGCCATACGGCCCGTCATGCAGGAGTGCTGAATTGGGATGCCATTTCATTTCATAACAGAACCGCTTTGATTGTCAACCACGGAACTCTTGCTGCACAGCGCTACGTCGACAATATTCTGTACTCC
The DNA here is from genome assembly GCF_023898315.1 of Schistocerca nitens. Taxonomy (NCBI): domain Eukaryota; kingdom Metazoa; phylum Arthropoda; class Insecta; order Orthoptera; family Acrididae; genus Schistocerca; species Schistocerca nitens. The sequence continues at coordinate 613,953,700 of NC_064616.1, read as the reverse complement.
ATTGTGTTTCCCTTCAGGGTAAGCCATCCTGGGTATACATTTCAGCAATATAATGCCCGCCCGCACGCAGCGACAGTTTTACTGCTTGTCTTCATGCTTGTCAGATCCTCTCTCGGCCAGCAAGGTTGCCGGATCTCTTCCCAGTTGGGAACGTTTGGAGTATTTTGTGCAGGACCCTCTAACCAAGTCGGGATTTTAACGATATAAAGCGTCAGTTGGACAGAATCTTGCACGATATCCTTCAGGAGGGCACCCAAAAACTCTATCAATCAATGACAAGCCGAATAACTGCTTCCATAAGGTCCAGAGGTGTACCAATGTGTAACTGAATTGCTCAATTAGTGAAGCTTTTCCTCTTGAACAAATAATCCAGTTTTTCTGAAACTGTAATCATTTGTTTGTCTGTACATGTACATCAGTTCTACCGATTTCCGTCCCTTTCGTACAATTCCTTCGTGGTTTTTCTCTCTTCTCTTTATCTGAGACGATAGATATAAACAACAAGGGAGCTGACACTTGTGGTTTCCTGATGCAGTTTGCAGATGATGCAACTGTATACAGGTATGTGACGCGGTTGGGAAATCGTTAGTAGCCGCATGAGAACCGGCAGTTAACGCTTGGTGAAAATGCTAACAACTGACCATCAATACAAGTAATGTGCATAATTAGACGTAAAAAACCGTCATCTATTGCCTACAAGATCGGGGATCTATCATGGAATCGATTCACCAATATAGAATACCTAGGAGTATTTATACAGAGAGATTTAAGATGTAAGACTACACGAAACTACCTTCGGAGTAAGTACATTCGTTTTTGTGACTTACTGAGAGTATTAAGTGAAAACGTAATCCACTCAAGAAGAACTCAGCTTACGAAACCCTTGATCAATCATGTTTTGCATATTGTTCGTCTATCAATGACCCGTACCAAGTTGGGTTAACAGGAGAGACAAAGAAGTTTCTGGAACGAGATGTGCAATTTGTGGTGTCACCGCCAGACACCACACTTGCTAGGTGGTAGCCTTTAAATCGGCCGCGGTCCGGTAGTATACGTCGGATCCGCGTGTCGCCACTATCAGTGATTGCAGACCGAGCGCCGCCACACGGCAGGTCTAGAGAGACTTCCTAGCACTCGCCCAGTTGTACAATCGACTTTGCTAGCGATGGTTCACTGACAAAATACGCTCTCATTTGCCGAGACGATAGTTAGCATAGCCTTCAGCTACGTCATTTGCTACGACCTAGCAAGGCTTGGTTCAAATGGCTCTGAGCACTATGGGACTCAAATGCTGTGGTCATTAGTCCCCTAGAACTTAGAACTACTTAAACCTAACTAACCTAAGGACATCACACACATCCATGCTCGAGGCAGGATTCGAACCTGCGACCGTAGCAGTCGCACGGTTCCGGACTGCGCGCCTAGAACCGCGACACCATCGCGGCCGGCCCTAGCAAGGCGCCATGTTCAGTTACTATTGATATTGTAAATAATGTACAGACAAGAGCTACGTTCAACATTAAAGGATTAAAGTTAAGTATTCCACCAGTTACCTCCTTTTTTCTGAAGTCTAAATTCCTTGTCCTGTTCCAAATCTCACGCCAGCCTGCGTGAGCTTAAACGCGTGCCTTTCGGCTTCCTCTAAAATTCGTGGGTTGGCTCTCCTGCCCATCCACAACACAATTCGTAGCACGTTTCTTAGGGATTCAGTTGTACGTTCTACATCTACACGTATACTCCGAAATCCACCTTAAGGTGTGTGGCCCATGGTAGTATCTGCCCCGGGCTTCAATTTCAGACGGCACCAAATTCGTATTCCTGAAGAAAAAAAACTGGTTTCACAAAGCGCCTGGCATCTAGCGCACGTTGGTCTATCGTTTGAAACTCATCCCAGTTGGTTTTTGAACATTTTTTAACACATTCTAAGTTGATTTCTTAACGAATCATAAGTTGATTTTTGAATGCGTGCATAGTGTACGTGACGTCTCTGCCATGGGAGTCCCTGTGTCATCTAGAAATAAAAAAAACAACTTTCCCGCAGACAAAAGAGGACAGGGCTATACGAGCTGAGCCAAATAAACCCAAACGGATGAATGTCAATCGCTGTTTCTTTTTGTGGTTGACTAGGGGTGCGAATAATGAGCGTTGTTATAATTATAAGCAAAATCCATAGATTCACACTACCAGGGTGGAAATAAACGACTAACGGGAACAACAGGTAAGAAATCTTGCATATTATCTTCTCGATGTATCTAAGAAAATGAAATGTTCACAGAAATTTTTTGCCACGTCGCTACAATACCAGTTGTACTCTCCCCGGTTAGCAGCCGCTTAAATTCTATTCTCGGAATAGCGCGGAAAACGCGTTGTGCGAAGACGTAATAACACCTAGCCGGAGAATAAACGCGGGGTAACTGAACCTGTGATTCTGGCCGTTCGTGAAGTTAAACCGGAGGGTAAGTTTTGACAGAGGCTGGTATAGTTACAGAATTAGTGATGACAAGATTATTTGCTAGAACGAGGAAGAAAAAGAAACGGGGACGTCACAGAAATTATATGGAACAATATGACAATTCAAAATTTATATAAATACTTCGTACTACTACTTTTCGATCTTATGGTTGAGAAACTGAAGCGTATGTGAAACTATTTCCTAACATAAAACTTTCTACTTGTAGTAGGCCTAATAGGAATTTGATATTGGTACTTTGTGGATTATGTTCTGACGTGTTATTTATGTAAATGAAGTACATAAAAATGACGATTTGTGCCAAAACAGTCTCCCTTATTTGGTGTGCTTTACAACTGCTGCACTATTAGAAAGACCTATTTCGTTTTATCTAGCAGACAGTGACAAAATAGCCTTAATCAAATCGAGAATCCACATCAGGCTTGGGTACTATTCGTATTAACCGCTTTTTCAGTATTAGACAACGAAATTTGATTTTTCGTGTACGAAAATGTTTGACACACTTTGACGAGAAAATATATTCTTTCGCAGAAAGAAAAGTTCGCAGTGTAAAGCTGTAGCAAGATTATAGAGAAAAAAATACTGGGACCTATCGATTGAAAAAAAAAATCATCTGAGGTCATCAGTCCCCTAGAACTTAGAACTACTTAAACCTAACTAACCTAAGGACATCACACACATCCATGCTCGAGGCAGGATTTTAACCTGCGACCGTAGCAGTCGCGCGGTTCCGGACTGAAGCGCCTAGAACCGCTCGTCAACCGCGGCCGGCCTATGGATTGAAGAAATGTGTACTGTCTTGTTTGTTTCTTGCCTTCACTGGTTTTATGTTTCCTATATTTAATTTTATATAACACAAAAGAGAAAATTATTAGCTAGTAAGCAATGAAGAGTGCAAGTTTTCTAAAGAGTTCTTATTCTTCCGGTCACAAATAATTCCACCCAGCATTAACTGTGAATTTTTTTTAAGGGGAGCAGAATGTCAAACCGGCCGACTGGGAGCAGGAGAGACACCTCAGGACACTTTATTTTCCACTGTCCTGAATATAAGCTTGATGGCTTTCACTACAAAGTATACACGTTTGAATTCCACAGAGCGAAATAGAACGACATGCGATAGAAGAATGCCGTGTGAAGAAGCGTGGCACTACACTTTGGCGCACTTAAGACCAAATAACAAGTCTTACATTTCCTGTTTTATATAGCAAACTCTTCAGAAAGATGTGCGCTACAAAGTGAACATATTTTTTAAAAAATCATTTTTTAAATTTCTGACGTCCTATCTCAAACGCTGTAGGGGGGGGGGGGGGGGGGGCGCCACTATCAAGTATTTTTCCCCGATTAGGAAATATCGTAGACTCGGGGCTGATCTGCAAGCAGTTCCTTAAGCCAGTCTCAAATGTGGTCCGATACTCGGTAAACGTGCGGTTTTCTTTCATTAAACGACAGAGTGGAACTGTATGAAATGCCTTCCCGGCATCAAGGAACACATCGTCTATCTGAGCGCCGATGTCGACGGCGATATGAATATCATGGATGAACGGAGCGAGCTGAATTTCTCAACGTCTCTGTTTACGGAATCCATGCTGATTTTTATAGACAATATTTTCGTTCCGCAAAAATGTTGTAATACGAGAGTATAAAACCAGTTCCATAATTCTACAATAGATTGCCGCCAGCGATATAAACCTATAATTATGTGCATTTGTCTTACGACCCTTCTTGGCAACGGAAATGAACTCAGCTTTTTTCCAGTCGCTAGGTACCGTTCGTTGAGCCTGCGACCAACGATAAATTGTTGCAACAAGAGGAGCAAATTATTTCGCATAATCTCTGTAGAACGTTACAAGTATCTCATCCGGTTTTTATACCTTACCGCCATTAAGCGATTAGAATTGATTTTCAATTCCGCGATCACTTACGTCAGTTTCAAAGAAAGAATCGAATTACGATCTTTCGTTATAAAACAGTTTCGGAAGACCGAATTTGGTATTTCGGATTTCTTCGTGTCATCTTTCGTTCCGAACGATTGGATATATAATTTCGATCCGTTTACTGGCTTTACATAAGGCTAAATCTTCTTATGCTCTTTCGTCAGCCTTACTCTCTAAATTCCGAGGGCCCCTGTTCGAGTACGAGATTTAAAAACATAACATACTGTTTACTCCAACATAAATTTCGTGTAATGACTAAGACATCAAAATTAGAGTAACTTGTACGAGTAGAGAAAGGTACCATCCATCTTCCTTCCTGTATATCATCCGCGAATCGAAAACCTTACTTTTTCCTGGGAGTATTGGTGCAAATGAAGATTTAACCGGAATTACTAAAGCAGTGCAGCGGGATAGCACTCAACCCCAAATGGCCCAATTCGAATTGCAGTGGTGGCGTAAGTTCTCATCACAAATCGGAGAGAGTCCTTGGCTTAAAGATCCTATTCTCCTGACGAAATCCCAAAGTTCTCCGCAATTCATCATAGAGTTACATCTTTGACTTCCGATTTGTATGTCATATTGGGACGTTAATCTAGGCGTCTCTACCTGTGAGATCAGAGGTGTAGGCTAGGCGTCAGCACGGATCTCCAAAAGCAACGCGTTTTCATTTCTAGAACTACCGATAATATCAGAAACTTTAGACCACATAAATATTAATCATACTCAACCTCATGATAAAGATGCGCCTGTGACACACTGCACTGGCGCATGAAGAGGTCACCCGCTCACTTATTCACCACGAACACCAACGAAAAGGACTCACAAAGCTTGGATTATAAATAATGTCTAAGCATGTGATAAAATTATTCTTAAAGGCAAATTAATATAGTTTCTTTCTGTCAGCTCCAGTTCTGTCTAAATGTATGTATGTACGTACGTACGTGCGTGCGCGCGCGCTCATGTGTGTGTGTGTGTGTGTGTGTGTGTGTGGTGTAGAGTCATGTGTGTGTGGTGTGTGTGTGTGTGTGTGTGTGTGTGTGTGTGTGAATGTGTGTGTGTGTGAATGTGTGTGGTGTAGAGTAAATCAGTCGTACAGAGGATATATATTAATTTCTAGATAGCCTCCGTACGACTGATTTACTCCACATCATTGAGATATAATGTTTTTATGTGATTACTGGAAAGTGTATCAAATTTCTCTTTATGCTAACTGCTGACCATATTTTCTTAATGAAGGAAATAAATTCCATATACGAGTTCGCTATAAAGTTTGTAGTCTTTACTCCAGTTTACTGCTAGGTCGCACGATTTACTTGTAGGTTAAACTTGCTTTACATAAGAAAATTGTCATAGCTCCCTCACTTTATTTTCTTGAGGAATAAAGTATCCTGGTCAGAATCCCTCAATACGTCGCTAAAGTAAACGTCAGTAATCTGAAAGCCAAGCATTTGGTGTAGCTGTGTGTATTTGTTTAATTTTTAAAATTGTCTCTCACGTAATATTTTCTGAAGCAAGGTACAGAGAAACTGAAGTCTTAGTTAATAATAAGGTAAGCTCCGTCCACAGGCCGTGGCGGGCCCATCGGCACCGACCGTCGGCCGTGCCATCCTCCGCCAATGGCGACATTGGATGCTGTGTGGAGAAGCGTGGGGGTCAGCATGTTTCCAGTTTTCGTGACCTGGAGTAGCTGCTACTCGGTCGAATAGCTCCTCAATTGGCATCACGAGGCTGTTCCAGTCCTCCCACCAAAGAAAAATCTCTAACGGTGCTGGGAGTCGAACCCCGGTCCTCCGCATGGTACTCAGCCGCGCTGACCACTCAGCTTCGGAAACGGACTTAGTTAATAAACTCGCTTGAAATTCATTAATGCTTTACATTATCTGACAATACTCAATTACGTTTAAAAAACAGTTTTTCAGTAGTAACTGTTATTATTTCCTTGTTATGAATTATTCTACCAAAAATTGTTTTCCTTTAGGTGCAATATAATCGGATTGTAGGACTTAAACCACTGGAAATATCTCAAATGTAACTTGAGAAGGAACAGCAATATCGAATGGTAACACAGAGTAGCTAATACTTTCCTTCATTGACTAACTCAACCAAAGATAAATGTTCTTGAAGAACAATAGAATATGCGGATAAGGTTGTCTTTTTGTAAGTGTAGGTGTCATGCTGGAAAAGGGAACATTAAAGCAAACAATAAGCAATTTTTCTGCTCTCCAGGGCTATAATAACAATTTATGTTACTACTCCTAAAATATGTCAAGTTTTTCAGTAAACTGAATTAGATGCGGGCCGTGAAAGCCTACATTGTACGATTACATCAAGTTCATTCGGTATTCCTCCTGTGAATCATGAGATTTTCCTAATTAAAAAGAACACTGTTCTGGATCGCCTTGCACTCCACCCTGAGATTTCATTCCAGCTTCTGAAGGAAGGTTACACATCTCTCGACTTTCCTTTTCCCCTAGTCTAGACCTATGGGTGGTCTTAAATATGATTCCCTCAGTAGCCGATATTGCCTTGTGGAACTTAATCGTTAGTGTCTTCCTGTAACACATACCGAGGTTCCCATATGTTATCGAAATTATGGTAACTGGGATGAACACAACCGCATCAGAGAGATGGCTTATCGTTTGCTCTTGTCCTCTTTCTATTTTCCATTCGGGGCTACAGGTATATCGTGGCAAATATTTTGCTCCTAACAGCTTGTTGCGGATTCCCGGTGAGGAGCGAGAGACAGGTCGTCTGCGAAGCATCCAGTTCCCCAGTATGGCTTCGTTCCGCTACTTCTACACTCCGTATCGGCGTCTGTTGCTCGTCCCCTGTTTTCTCTTTTTCCTGCGAGAGTGAAGGTAAAGCTAGAGACCATTTCCTCACAGCTAACAGCATCTTCTGAACGTGAACATGTAGCTTTTCTTTACTACATCCTTCTAATACCGTCTCACTATCAACTTTCAAATGATGTATTTTTCACTTTTATCACATTAACTGACTAGCTTTTTGTCCTCTGCTTATGGATTTGTCCAAAAACTTTCTATCAAGGGGCAAAATGTCAGGGAAAAAGCATAGAAAAACGACGGTAGTTGCTATTATTATTTTTGTATCCTGGACATCAGATTATAATATTATATGATTAACAGGATCTGTGTCCTAGCAAGGAACACTTATATCTTTGTGTTTACCCTAAGATGTTTCACAAAAGTTGTGGGATCCGCTGTGAACGTTCCTTTCACTTGCAACACAAAACACAATTTAGAAAAAAGTGTGTAACCAAAAACTATGGCTCATACATCAAAATGTTCCTAAAATATCTGTTAATACAGGTAACGTGGGCTTACAACTTTTATAGTTTCAGCTACATTATTTCGAAAACTGACTTTTTTTTCAAGTTTTCCCCTTGTGTTCACATACCAGTCCCCTTAAATTACTTGGATGTCTAACTATATCTTACCTTTAGACTAAATTTCAATTTTTGGTGAGTAGATACTAATTTCGGCCATAGATGTGTAGATAATATAGCATTCCACCTGAAACACAGGTACGCTCCGATAATATTTCCAATGGAAAATTATTCCTTAGTTCTGAAATTGGAAGAACATACATTAGGGAAAGGAACGTTATCTTATGCTTAAGTTAATAATGTGAGAGAGAGGTCCATGTGCCCCCATGTGTTTCCCATGATCAATGTAATTCGAAGTGTTGCTGAAGACGAGTCTTATGCGTATATAGAAAGTGTTCCGCCTAACAGTTGTCAGGCGCATTTTCTCTCGTGTTTTGGCAAATATTTTAATCTTATTTTTGCAAAGTTTAGCCTGGGTCCGCCCAAATAACTACTGTGCATCACATTTTCCGTTAGAAACAAAATTATTTTTAAAGCGGAATTTTACTTGCCATTCGATAGGGCGGTCCCAATTTAGTGTAGTGTGATATTCGTTTTATTGATATGTATTAACAGGGATAGTAAATCATGAAAAATAACCAGTACTCCAACAGTGGCTGAGCAGCGCTGCTGCACACAGGAGCAGACAGCGCGGGTCAGGACGATACTTGAGATGGGCAAGTCCTTCGTGTTTTATGTCCCTGTTAATACATATAGATTCGGAGTATGTGTGTGAATCTCGAGCCAAATGAGTATCATAAAATGTACTTTAGTATGCAACGCTTGCTGGGACATTACAGAAATACGGCTCTAACTGGCATTACGGCAGAAGCATCAGTGCGTAGGTATCTTCAGCTTTACAGTGACCGTAAACACTTTGTCTTGAAATGGACAACGGAACCCAACACAAGACGCAATTGATAAAAGTGATAACCACAGGAAAGTGCAGTAATACTCCTCTGAAGAAAAATACTTATCAACGTCGCTCTATGTTTCTGCAGCGCAGATTTTCATCTTACACCGAATTAGTAGTCATATGAAGTGATCCCCGAAAACACTCCACACTTCTGTTTTGATTTTTAGTAAAGACCTTTTTTTATAAGTTCAAATCAATATACACTAAAGTGCAAACTGTATTTTGTTTAGTTTATCCATAATTATATGAATATTAATGATGAAGACAAGAAATCGAATAATGGCTGAGCAAACTATGTCACTCACAAGAACACATACAAACCCATTGACATACAGTAGATAGGTGTAACACTTCATAAGTTGTTGAAAGAACCAAGCAGCGCAGTGGTTTAGGCACTGGACTTCTTTATTTATTTATTCTTAAGACTTACAGCCTATTTTCTGGATAGTTAAAAAAGGCCATACACCCCCTGTGTGTAATCGCTGTTGCTACTTGCTACATACGAGTTCTCCAGAAAACCTAGTACTACAAAGGAAAAGAAGCAGAATAAAAAACAAAAAAGTAAATAATTTCTGCCACTAAAAAACTGCTGTTGACACCTTATCCGACTGCTAATACTATAGTTTGTACTACTGCTACTATGATTAGCATTGTTAAAATTCTCTCATTTGTTCATTCATTAAGATCAACTGCTCTAGAATTTCGGAGTAGCAGGGTTCAACTCCCCAATGCGAATATTAAGTGCACTCTGACTTCAGTACAGTTTCAGTGCAGAAATGCCATCATTGTAAGTGTTGGAAAACGATTTTTCTGCTTGATGATGCATGGCTGCAATAGCCTAAGAATTATCGTACACACCTCAGTGTGTTGAAAGTTTACATGTTTTGTAACTAGTTTATTATTACCTTTTAAATGAAAAGATGATTAAGATTTTTTGACGTATTCCACCTCCACGGGGATCTTTATACTTCGGATTTGTGGAAGATACATTAGTATATCTGTTTTTCCTCGTAAATATTTATTGTGTATTCTTGTTTTCTGACATGTTCTACATCCTAGAGGATCTCCTCACTATGGATCTGATGGAACGAAAATTACATCTAATCTAAATCCAATACTCGTTCAGTCATCCAGGATTCCGTTTCCGCCCGCATCTCGTGGTCGTGCGGTAGCGTTCTCGCTTCCCACGCCCGGGTTCCCGGGTTCGATTCCCGGCGGGGTCAGGGATTTTCTCTGCCTCGTGATGGCTGGGTGTTGTGTGCTGTCCTTAGGTTAGTTAGGTTTAAGTAGTTCTAAGTTCTAGGGGACTTATGACCACAGCAGTTGAGTCCCATAGTGCTCAGAGCCATTTGAACCATTCCGTTTCCTTTGTTTCCCAAAATCACTTGCTTTGAAGAGGACATAACTGAATATCTGCCCATTCGAGTTCGTGTTTCTTCTCTAGTGACCTCGGCGTCGACGTGACGTTTAAGCCTACTCTAATTTCCATAGTCCTTTCGTTTTCAAAAGGAGCAAATCTCAAGCATCTTGATACAGCTCTCCTGAAATTTCATTCGAATATTTCAAGCGAATGACCAGTTTCTTGAGAAAGACCGTGACCAACTTACTTCCCCATATTTTGCGAACTCATTTAGTTCTGCGTGTCTAATGACTTTAATATAAAATGATAATTAAATGGACACCCTAGCTGCAAACAGGCGTTGATGTACTTCATTGGGGCCATGTTGAAAATGTGTGCCCCGACCGGGACTCGAACCCGGGCTTACATGGCAGACGCTCTATCCATCTGAGCCACCGGGACTTGGTAGATTAATCTACCACGAGTAATGAGTATGATGGGCAAACATCTATTAGGCGCACTACGAATGTAGTGGTGTGGACATGTTGGGAATGTGGATCTCACGGGGAGCGAGCAAGGGATAAGTCCCTAAAGACGCACTATCCTCTGTGCCCGCGGTGGCTCAAATGGATAGAGCGTCTGCCATGTAAGCAGGAGATCCCGGGTTCGAGTCCCGGTCGGGGCACATATTTTCAACATGGCCCCAATGAAGTACATCAACGCCTGTTTGCTGCTAGGGTGTCCATTTAATTATCATTTCATTTCTAGCAAAGCTGCATGGTCATCCACGGTAACTGTTCTTTCGGGAACAGATACTGCCGTCATATATAGACTTTAATATAGCTGTGGCATTAAACGCCGATATGCTGGTCTCCATTTTCTTCCTCATAACGTATGACGCGCCACCTGTTCTTCTCTCTGTAGTATAATCCCCCTGAAGCACAAAAGTTCTTCACTTAAATGTGGTCTCGTTGAACGCTTCGAATTGCAGGTGCACACGCTGCGCGAGAGTTACCGTTCTGCTAGACGGTATGACACACACCGGTTTTCCTCCACTAGTTTCCGTAATAGAGCAACATTCTATTCAGTGGAAGAAGAAGATGGAGGTCGACATGTGCGGGTAATGTTCTCGAAAGAAATTATCCTTGTAAAACTATTTGAACCGCTTGGAAATAGCAGAGAGTCGTGAACGATCTTTCCCAAGGTTTGAGACATTTCATTGAGTCCCCGTCGGCGACCGAAAATAATTGTCTCAGAAGTGCGCGATACTTTTCTTTCGTCCAGTACAACACTTGTAAAACTGGTAGGAGACTCTAGAGCTCTTGGCTACATCGCATGTAATTACGTGTATAAACTCGCACTGAAGTATGTAGTGACCTGTACCGCACAGTTTGTTATATGTTCCTTGCACGCTTTTTGTTTTGTGTGTTCCGTGGCATGGTCGTAGATTGAAGGTTGATCTTCTTTTTGTTGAAATGGACCTGATAGTTACTTGAGACGGTATAGAGTGCAAGGTGGCCATGGTGGGCTAATGGGTGGCGGCACGCTAGCTCAGTGCGTTCGGTCAGGGGCAGGTCACCATCGGCAATAAGAAACTGAGTGAAATTTTCATCGTCGTTACTTGAGAAATTTCATGCGACATCCGCCCAGAATTGTAGACGAAGAAACACATAGAAAGAAAGAAAGAAGGAAAAAAAGGGTAGAGTGCTAAACTTGGGACCTGGAAGTCACGGGTTCGATCCCGGCTAGGGGCGGGGATTTTTCCTGCCCCAGATCCACTCAGCCTGCTCTCAAGTAAGTACTTGGATTTTTCTACAGGGGTAAAAGGCAGCTGGGGTCATGGGCCGGCCACCCTCTCACTTCTAGCGCCGCGGTTAAGAAAAGCCATACGCCGCATACAGCCATGCTAATAGAGCGGTCGCGGGCTTGCGACACCCACTTTAGCTTTAGCTAGAGCACAAGCGGAACATGCACCACAACAAGTGTGCAAAATTGTGTCTACCCACAATCACGCTAGTGGTTGTGTCAGTCATTTTCATGTCTTTCACGCAGCCGAAAGATCTGAATTATAGACGTAATTGCCTGAGCTGATTCTACCAGTTTAACAACCTATAAACGGAAATATACGACACCATCTTTTATTTTCCCCCGCATACCGTCAAGTAAACTAATAAACTACACGCACTTTGCATTAATTGTGAGAATTAAAATTTAATCAAGTATTTACTCCGCTATTAGTGACGTTCAAATTTTCAGACAGAAAACCTCAACTGAACGTCGTGCTTTAATTGCTTCCTAGAACCTGCCTCTTTTAAGAACACATGTTTTAATGTCTTCATCTGTACTGTGAGAATCACTGTAAAGCACATGCCAGAAGGCACACTTTATTGTCCCATATTTTCTTCCAGTTCCCTCCGTATATGTGCGAACTGTTATTTGCCTAATTTTAACTGCGGGATATCTACGAGATGAAAACGTAGCGAGCTGGAGAATATTTGAAATTTATGTTCTCAACGGAACATCTTAAGTCTTCTAAGAGGTCTCGGAAATGTGCGATGCCTCCCTCCGCATGTGGGCCTATTCAAGTTTTTCATCTTATCTCTTACACGTACCAATGAACAAGCCTGTATCCATTCGTAGCGTCCTTCTTTGCATACGCTCGATGCCACCTGTTAGACTGACCTTTGGGCCGTGCGAGGATTCTATTTGAAATGTCTTTTCTCGCCAAAGTGCAGTTCCCTGTATCCTACCAATGAATAGTAGCCTGCCATGTGCTTTACCTACAATTGAAACTATAAATTTATTCCATTTAATACTGCTACACACGTTACTCACGAATATTTGTCCACTGTTGATAAAAAAATCGGATAATTATTAGCGGATATTAATATGTGATTTATCCATCCTTCGTATTTATGACAGCTTGAACTTTGCTGGGAATACTTTCAATCAAGTGTCTAAATGTCTGTGGAGGAATGGAAGAGACCCGAAACCAGAGGAGGTACTTATGGTGGACGCTTGGATCCGGAGCGAAATCGACGTTTTGACTCATCCGAAAGGTATTCCATTGGGTTCAGGTCACGGCTCTTAGCAGGCCAGTCCATTTCAGGAATGTTATTCTCCACAAACAGTTGCCTCACAGATGCTGCTTTATGACAAGGCGTTTCAATATGCATGTACGAACAGTCATAGTTTGCGAATTGTTCCTCTGCGGTACGCCGTACACAATGCTATAGAATATGTTCATATCCTTATATTTAGAATTTTCTTAAACGCAATAAGGAGGCCACACCCCAAAATACCGCCATACCATAACACCACCTCCTCCGACTTGGTTATTGACACTACGCATAATGACGAGTAACGTTCTCCAGCTTTGGCCAAATCCTAACCGACAGGGTACAGAGTGATCATCACTTCAAATCACCCACTTTCCACTGGCGTCGGTCTTTATGCCATATCACGCGTCGCTTAGCATTTCCTACAGAAATATGTGGATTATGAGGAGCTGATCGACCACTGTAATCCATTCTTTTTAAGTCCCTACACACGGTGCACATTGTGCTACCTGGACTACTGGTGGCGCTTTGGACCTCACGAGAGATTCCTACCGCTAATTTCATACTATTTTTTGAAAACCGCCCTCCGCAATGATCGACGCTTCCTGTCCGTACATAATCTCTGCCTAGACTTAGTTTAGCTGTGGTTGTTCCTTTCCACTTCACGAACACTCGACTCGGGTTTTAATGTCCCTGATGATTTGCTACTCACAAGGGAACCTCCCCATCGCACCCCCCTCAGATTTAGTTATAAGTTGGCACATTGGATAGGCCTTGAAAAACTGAACACAGATCAATCTAGTAAACAGGAAGAAGTTGTGTGGAACTATGAAAAAACTAAGCAAAATATACAAACTGAGTAGTCCATGTGCAAGATTAGCAACATCTACGAGAGTCCGCGTTCAGGAGCGCCATGGTCCCGTGGTTAGCGTGAGCAACTGCGGAACGAGAGGTACTTGTTTCAAATCTTCCCTAGAGTGAAAAGTTTACTTTCTTTATTTTTGCAAAGTTATGATCTGTCCGTTCGTTCATTGACGTCTCTGTTCAGTGTAATAAGTTTAGTGTCTGTGTTTTGCGACCGCACCGCAAAACCGTGCGATTAGTAGCCGAAAGGACGTGCCTGTCCAATGGAAACCGAAAACATTTGATTGCAAGGCCATAGGTCAACCGATTCCTCCACAGGAAAACACGTCTGATATATTCTATACGACACTGGTGACGGCATGTGCGTCACATGACAGGAATATGTTGTCGACCCACCTAACTTGTACACTTGATGAATGGCTAAAAAGATTCTTCTACCTTGCCCAATTTAGGTTTTCTTGTGGATGTGATAATCACTCCCAAAAAAGTGTGAAAACATAAGAGTTTGTCACATAAACTGCAACAAATGAATACAACAGTTTCACAGTCGCACAGTTTTGTCTGTGCTCTGTCAAAACATATGTTTTCAACGTTTTCAAATTTTTCCGCGTGTAGACCGTCAAATCCTGCATATGTCCAAGCAAATCTGAACATGTCCTGGAATTTTGGAGAGCGAAGTTGATTACATGTGAGTGCCTGAACTTTGATAATTGTCTGAAAATAAAAAATTAAAATTTTCTCCCGAGGGAATACTTGAACCAAGGACCTATCGTTTTACAACTGCACACGCTAACCACGGAACCACGGCGCTCGTAGGTTTACAACCACCAGGATGTTGCCTATCTTACACATGGACTACTCAGTTTGTATATTTTGCTTATTTTTTCATAGTTCCACACAACTTCTTCCTGTTTTCTCGATTGATCTGTGTTCAGTTTTTCAAGGCCTATCCACTGTACCAACTTATAACTAATTCTGAGGGGGGTGCGATGAGGAGGTTCCCTTGTCAGCTGACATCCAGTGTTCAGCCCACGTTCGAAGTTACTGGGCTCTTCTGTCGCCCCGCTTGCTGGTATTGCTTCTCTACTGACAATGTAATACTCCCCGCCTTCATCTATACTAGTGGGTCTCCCTCTCGTGACAACTAGTGGGCAATTCCGCATTATATATTGGTGTCTGGATAATTTTGATCAAGTCGTGCTTAACTATCTTCGGAGGTGACTCATTAATCCAGTGGTCAAAGGATACCGTTTTTTATGTTTCGCGGCGCGCTCAACTTAGCATTTCTGTACATTAACAGACAGTTGCCAGTATTTGCACTAAGATCATATTTCATCGAGATCTAAATGGATATTGCTACAGCCGGCCGGAGTGGCCGAGCGGTTCTAGACGCTACAGTCTGGACCCGCGCGACCGCTACGGTCGCAGGTTCGAATCCTGCCTCGGGCATGGTTGTCTGTGATGTCCTTAGGTTAGTTAGGTTTCAGTAGTTCTAAGTTCTAGGGGACTGATGACGTCAGCAGTTAGTCCCATAGTGCTCAGAGCCATTTGAACCATTTGATATTGCTACAAATTTCGTCTCACAGAATTTCTTCGTAGACAACTGTATCAGATACGAAAAGTTTGATATTGCATCTAATACCATCCACTAAGTCATTGATGTACAACATACCAACATACATAACAAAGGTGCTGTTATACTTCCCTGAGGCGTACCAGATATTACTGAATTGTCTGCAAATGACTATCCATCAGTGTAGTGTGTCGCAAGCTTAGTTAGGTATCCTATAGGAACGTTCTTTATTTTTAGAAAGTGTCTATATGATAACGAATCCAAAGATTTTCGATAGTCTTGAAAGGCCAAACCAACCTGAGTCGCTCTATCCACAGCAGTGAGTATTATAACGAGTGAAGTGTGCGTTTTGTGTTTCCGGACCCTATGCCAATTTCCGTGGAGGTCAATTTGTTCCAGGTAGGTCATAATGTTTGAAATGAGAATAATTTTTAGATATGCGACCAATAAATGTAATTGATATAAGACGGTGGTTCTGCGGGTCATTTCTGTTCTCCCTTTCCTAGATGGGTGTGACCTGTGCTCTTTTCCAATCACGAAGAACGTTTCTGGAAACTCAAAGATAATATCACAGTAAAATGACAAACACTAACCTTGGAGTTTATAACAATCAAATTGATTTTATCTGCAAATGGGGAGCAGTTATCTTATGAGCACTTACGAACGTAAATATTCCATCCAAGTCAGGAAAACTGTTTTTATCTAGAGATGAAGCGAATTCATTGCAAATACTTATCGGCAATAAAAATGACCACTTCTGTCAAGTGTCTCCCATTCCTAAAGTCTTCAGATATGCGTCACTTCATATCATAATTACCTGAATCTCAACATGTTGACTCACGTAACTCTATCATTATATTACACAACGTATTTTGCGCCCTTGTACCAAACTGCGATAAAATCAGAACATATATGCTTGATCTAAATTTCGATAAAACTCTATATAGAAATAAAAGTTATTCTAACGAATTCTCTTGTTTTTCACTTATCCAGTAACGGCTTTAGATATTCTCAGCAAACAAGGATGCTCGCTGTTATTTGAAGCCGCAAACAGCCTACTAAGACTTACCTCTTGAATGGACGATGGTGGAGTTGGACTATTAGCTCATCCCCCAAAACGCAAACAGCTTACTAAACCAATAACCATGCCACTCCTCTGTCACATAAGGGAGATAGCTCACACAAGAAAGGAAACAGTCTTTTACAAATGTGGTTTGTCTCAGAGCACTTCTGTTTCGCAAAGAAACAGACTGTTGGGTGAAACAATTTAAACTGCTCGTGGTCTCGCCAGAAAAATATGCCTTTTAAGGCACATAATAGTCATGAAATCAGTATTTTACTTAACTTTAAGAGAAAGTGGAAAGGAAAAAGAAATAATGAGTATATTATGGAAGACAGATGGGTCTGGCTGATCTCTGGACTAAAACTAAATGAGTGAGCCACTTTTCAGCATGTAAAAAAGACAGTGCGACTCCAGATGAAGAACAAAATTTTGAAAATGTGCCAGAATGCCATTAAGTTTACGGTTGACAATTCTGTCAAAATATGAGATTTACTCTATTAAATGTGGGGTAAAAAAAAAGAAAAACAGTTTAGCTCCTCTTCCAGGGAACCATTCCCGCGTATACCTTACGTAATTTAAGAAAATCTCGAAAAACTTAAACGTGAATGGCTGGAAGTGGATTTGAACCGCCAATCTCTCGAAAGCGAGGCTTAGGGTGACCAACTTTTCTAAACGAAAAGAAGGGAGATTATTATATCCTTGACAAAAAATAAAGGCGATTAATAGCACGGCAAAATTTCGCCAAAAATCAAAGCAGTATTTGTAAAAGTAGACTATTTATTTACACATCACAATTACTTATACATATTTTGCAACAGATTTTGCCTCAGTCAGTAGTTTTACATCATTTTTTAGCAAATTCAAAGAATTCACTACACGAATAAGGAAAATTCATGGCAACTTGTAGTTCAGATTTGATTTAGTTTGTGCTACTTCTGTTCCTTACATCAGTCCACTTATTATTCATAAGGGAAAGTACTCTCTTAGTGTGAGCATTACTGCCTGGTATACTCATAACAAAACAAACCAGCTTACCCAAGTTTTCAAAATTAACATTATTTGATTTCAAAGTTATAAAAACCTGTATCCATTTCTGGCTAACATTACCATCTAAAGAGACAGCACATTTAATTGCATCGTTAGAACTACAAAACTATTCATATAATTCATCTTCATTAATACAATCCAGCTTAAGATATTCTACAACTTCATGCATGTCGTTGAACGTCAATTCCCTTTTTAGACATTGTGGGATTAAACTCTTTGAACTACACTCCTGGAAATGGAAAAAAGAACACACTGACACCGGTGTGTCAGGCCCACCATACTTGCTCCGGACACTGCGAGAGGGCTGTACAAGCAATGATCACACGCACGGCACAGCGGACACACCAGGAACCGCGGTGTTGGCCGTCGAATGGCGCTAGCTGCGCAGCATTTGTGCACCGCCGCCGTCAGTGTCAGCCAGTTTGCCGTGGCATACGGAGCTCCATCGCAGTCTTTAACACTGGTAGCATGCCGCGACAGCGTGGACGTGAACCGTGTGTGCAGTTGACGGACTTTGAGCGAGGGCGTATAGTGGGCATGCGGGAGGCCGGGTGGACGTACCGCCGAATTGCTCAACACGTGGGGCGTGAGGTCTCCACAGTACATCGATGTTGTCGCCAGTGGTCGGCGGAAGGTGCACGTGCCCGTCGACCTGGGACCGGACCGCAGCGACGCACGGATGCACGCCAAGACCGTAGGATCCTACGCAGTGCCGTAGGGGACCGCACCGTCACTTCCCAGCAAATTAGGGACACTGTTGCTCCTGGGGTATCGGCGAGGACCATTCGCAACCGTCTCCATGAAGCTGGGCTACGGTCCCGCACACCGTTAGGCCGTCTTCCGCTCACGCCCCAACATCGTGCAGCCCGCCTCCAGTGGTGTCGCGACAGGCGTGAATGGAGGGACGAATGGAGACGTGTCGTTTTCAGCGATGAGAGTCGCTTCTGCCTTGGTGCCAATGATGGTCGTATGCGTGTTTGGCGCCGTGCAGGTGAGCGCCACAATCAGGACTGCATACGACCGAGGCACACAGGGCCAATACCCGGCATCATGGTGTGGGGAGCGATCTCCTACACTGGCCGTACACCACTGGTGATCGTCGAGGGGACACTGAATAGTGCACGGTACATCCAAACCGTCATCGAACCCATCGTTCTACCATTCCTAGACCGGCAAGGGAACTTGCTGTTCCAACAGGACAATGCACGCCCGCATGTATCCCGTGCCACCCAACGTGCTCTAGAAGGTGTAAGTCAACTACCCTGGCCAGCAAGATCTCCGGATCTGTCCCCCATTGAGCATGTTTGGGACTGCATGAAGCGTCGTCTCACGCGGTCTGCACGTCCAGCACGAACGCTGGTCCAACTCAGGCGCCAGGTGGAAATGGCATGGCAAGCCGTTCCACAGGACTACATCCAGCATCTCTACGATCGTCTCCATGGGAGAATAGCAGCCTGCATTGCTGCGAAAGGTGGATATACACTGTACTAGTGCCGACATTGTGCATGCTCTGTTGCCTGTGTCTATGTGCCTGTGGTTCTGTCAGTGTGATCATGTGATGTATCTGACCCCAGGAATGTGTCAATAAAGTTTCCCCTTCCTGGGACAATGAATTCACGGTGTTCTTATTTCAATTTCCAGGAGTGTATTATCAAATTTACTGCCTAAGTAAGAATATAAACAACCATAGAATTCAATGAAGTTGTTCTCACTACTAGATTTGAAATTTAAATCAAGAACAGAGGCTAATAATTTATATGAGTACCACTACTTTCTCTGTCTAATTTTACTTATTAGTAAGTTTACAGCTTCATGAGATTCCATAATACTAAGGTCAGAATTCTCCAAATACTTTGCTTTTTGAATGAAAACATTTCCAATATTCACAAAAAACTAATATAAGCTTGAACAATTGTTTCTACTTCTGTATTTTCATTGCAAAAATACTTTTTCAGAACTTTAGGACAGTCTGATTCATCTATGCTTTTAAAATAGCTTTTCATAGGCTCCCAATTTTTTAAAAGCCTTTCTACAGCAGGAGTGAGAGATACCCATCTAGTATTCACATGTCGCAAAATTTCAGCCCATTCCACATCAACAAATTCAAAAAATGATTTTAGCGTTTCCCTTCGTTTGGCAGAACAGGAAAAGTGACTATATATTTTTGATACCCACACTTCAATATCTACATATTGTAAACAGTTGCAAGCACGTTTCATTGCATTATGAAGTACATGGTAAACAACTCGCTTTAAGGATTTTTTCATTTTCGTTAGTTAATAGTTTCATGACTGAATTATGCTTGCCATAATTTATATTGGCACCATCAGCACAGTATGACGATATATTACTGATATTCAAATTATTTGATTTCAGTGAGTTTTTTTAAAACCTATGGACATCAATTGCACTTTCATCTGCCTGTTCTACGAAATCCAGCAATTTGTTTTGAATTCCGCTAAAGGGGTCAAAATATCGTATGACAATTGGAAACATTTTCCTGTTTAGGTGATTGCTAAAGATAATAACATGAAACACTTCTTGGGGTCATTTAAAACTTCCAGAAAATCGTTCACACTTCTTGGGGCCAATACTATCATTATCGTCATTTCAGCTTTAGTTCGCCCGCAAGATCTTTTCTTTGACACATTAGATTTACTGAACACGTTTTTCGAAAGTTTGATTGCACAGTCCAAGCTCCTATAGCTTAGATTGTGCTGCACTGTGTGGTAGACTAATGAAAGTTCACCAGCAATGGTTTTCATATCTTCGTTTGTTAAGCCTTTGCTCAGGTGAGGAGAGATGAAAAAAGTAGTTATTTTTGATGATGTAGTAACATCATTTGCCTTGCGTTTGTGACTTACAAGCAAATACAAGATGTTAACTCAGAAAATTGCGGATTACTAATTACTACGCACTGAACAGTAAGATATTATATATACGATTTTATACAAGACATATATTAATAATTTATTACCGTACCTGAAGTATTCATGTGCTGTAAACAATCGTTCTTGCCGCCATGCGCGATGCTAAACTCCGGTTTGCAAATTGAGCAGTTTGCTTTATAAGCATTTGACCATGCTGGTCCAATCTGGGAATATAAATCTTCCCATTTCGTGAGATATGTACACATACACTTTTCTTTTTTTTTGTGGCGTTTTAGCTTCGTCTTCGCTGCCCATCATAAAATTTCGAACAAGTTAACGACGATTCACAGTAAGCACTGGCACAGAAACGAAGTCACATCTAACCTCCAAGCGTCGGTCGATCATTCCAAAGATATTCGATAGACATAATGTCGACATCTAATGTCGAAGGTCGATATAAAATAAGTTTTCTCTGCTGTCTAGGAATGAATCCTGACAGTGCGTGCAAAATTTAAATGATTGAAAAATGTTTTTATACACCGGTACGTGATAAGAAAATTACAGTTAAAAACGAGAGATAAACGGCCACTGAGCCTGAAAATACGGGAGCCGGGAGATTATGAAAAAATGTCTCTAAATACGGGAGATCCCGGGAAATACGGGAGAGTTGGTCACCCTAGCGAGACCTATGTCTTACCACTGTCCCTCCTCGTTGGTGCGGCTTGGCGGCGGTAGTTCTGGGGGTGATGGGAATGGGGGGGGGGGGGGGATGTGGAGGGAGGTCATACGCCATCTGCCTGAACATAACGTCCGAGAGGCTGCTAATTATTGCAGAACTATTCTGTCAATTGCCTCTCAAAGATATGACAGAAAAACCAGCTATAAATTAGAATAAAGTATTTCTTAAAAACGCAGTGCTTCGCGATAAGTCCCATTTCAGAGCAATGTTTTTGACCCTGAGCATCAATCGACGTAGTGATAACACTCAAGTTATTCAAGATAAGGTGTAACCGGGTGGTAACAACAATCTACAGTGGCGAACTGGCATTTCCGTGCTGCATATTACAAGGAGGAAATTCCTTAACTGATTAATTTTTCCGTTGACAATAATAGGAGATGGGGTAGCAGGTTACGTTTTTGGGAATTTACATCTGCAGTCATTCAGTTGTAGGGATACCCTGTCTAGTACGACACCCCAAAAGAGTCAGATTTTCATATAATCGTATAACCAAAGAACAGAGACACTTAATGTAATCAATATGTTACACTCCGTTAAGCGAATAAGTTGTTACCCAATTACTGTTGAACTTCGAAAACTAATTTCTTTGTGTTCGAGATGATGGAGAATGGAAATTAGACAGTATTATTCGTTAGATACGGAAGTACTTTTGAGTTATTTTATTTGTGATGTAACTCCTTTCAATTACTAATCATAAATTTTTGTTGAGCGTTGGATAAGGCTCTTTGTGTGAGTGAGGACGCCAGAAGCGTTAAGTATACCTCTGCTGAGAATAAATTGGCTGGTACGACCACCAAGCTAATGGAAACCTAACAGATGTGTAGGGTTTCCTCAGAATTCGCATGTAAAAGAGGTACAGTTTTTGGTAGCAATGTCCATTTCAGGTGTCAACTGAAAATAGTTGAGGTGTTACAATTTGCACGATTGCTCATCTGTCACTGTCGCTTCACATTGCTTGCATTTCTATCTTTCGATTGTTTCAACGTCAATAACGCCTATCTAAATATCACAACAAATTAGTTTCATAACCTTTTTTTAACAGATGGTTTGTTACCTTGTGAAACTTGATGACGATAAAAATGCAAAATTATGTTTGCTTGAAAACATGTAAATTTATAATGCACATTGTGTTTGAATTATATTGGTCTTTCCCAAATATTATTCTAGTTGTATGGTTCTTCCTCTTCAGCGACGTCCCCAGAAACAATGTACTAACAGACTCCTTGATTCACGCTTTTAAATAGATTCTACTGCGATGCTTCCAAGGCTAAATGAAGAGCAATTTCTTTTTTGACACCAAACGATTTAGCGCAGTGGTTAGCACACTGTACTCGCATTCGGGAGGACGATGGTTCAAACCCGCGTCCGGCCATCCTGAAGTTTTCCGAGATTTCGCTAAATCGCTTGATACAAATGCTGGGATGGTTCCTTTGAAAGGGCGAGGCCGATTTCATTCTCCATTCTTCCGTAATCCGAGCTTGTGCTCCGACTCTAATGATCGCGTTGCCGACGGGACTTTAA
Organism: Schistocerca nitens; assembly: GCF_023898315.1. Lineage (NCBI taxonomy): Eukaryota > Metazoa > Arthropoda > Insecta > Orthoptera > Acrididae > Schistocerca > Schistocerca nitens. Next base: position 613,930,920 of record NC_064616.1, on the reverse strand, counting down.
ACACTAATCTCATTCTCCCCCTTCTTTCTTCGAGTGTCACTTCTTAACGCACCTGATGAGCAGGTTAGGTATACTACCACATCTTGTTGATTCTGCCCGCTGGTAATAACTCGAATTTCTCCACAAATCGACTGGGTTTTCGATTCTGAATGATCCATTACTCTGGTAAGAACTGAAAATACTGTAATTAAAGAGTAGAAAGTAGAGTACTAATCAGTCTCTGAACAGGCATAGCCCCACTAAAAGTGAAATGCTCTTGCGTTTCTATAACCCAGACAGATACATCGCATAAATTGCAGTTCGAGTCATGGTGGAACGTGGCACATTATACGTATACAGTAGCGTTAGAAAGCAGAAAATTGAAGGATCGAGCGCCTGTTATACTCAAAATCTTTGGCCAGTCAAGCACCAACCCACATAAATAAGTTGTTTTGGTCTGATACATATAGTTGCTTGAAGGTCCGCCCACGGTAGCTGAGTGATCAGAGCGACAGAAAGTCAATTCAAAGGGCCCGGGTTCGATTCCCGGCTGGGTGAGAGATTTTCTCCGCTCACGGAGTGGGTGTTGTGTTGTCCTAATCATCATCATTTCATCCCCATCGACGCGCAAGTCTCCAAAGTGGCGTCCAATCGAAAGACTTGCACCCCACGAACGGTCTACCCGACGGGAGACCCTAGTAACACGTATTATTTTAGTTGCTTGAAGGATGGAAATATGTATCCATTAGTGTATGATTCGAAAGAAACAAGCAATATGGAGTCTCTTGTATGTGCTCTTATTTCCGTGGGATTATTTCTACAACGCTTTGTACAAAATTATCGGAGCTGTAGCAATAGTTAAGACCCCCGACTTGTATTTGCGAAGAGCATGTTTCAAATTTCAGTTCTATAACCTGATTTATATTTTCCGTAGTTTCCCTCAATCGTTTCAGACAATGGTGTTTCGGTTCATTTGAAAAAAGAAGCCAATTTGTCTGATTACTTATTCTGTTCCCGAACATTAAGTTGTCTCTCTGATTTCAATAATCAGATTTGCAGAAGGTGAGTTAGCCGAATGTTAGGATGAGTGTAGCTTTTCGAGGCAGCATTTATGATGAATCAAATCAAATAGCAGCGTTGTGCTTGGGCAGAACTTTGGGGGTATTTCTCGATTATATTCACGAAGTGCCGCGTTCAGGTTGACCGACATTTCCTAAGAATGTTTCACTATTAAGAATAATGGTACTGATATGTCTGAAGCACTGGTACTCTGCTTTTGAACTCGTAACATATGGGCAAATGATTACACAGGAAAATGATGAAGCTAGTGACACAGCAACAAAGTATTCTGCATGATTATAGACAGACCACTCACATTAATGCGACCACCGCCTATATTCGACATCTACTTTCAATAAGCATTTACAGACGACACGTGGCAGCACTACCAGTCGAGGGTATACAGGGTGTTACAAAAAGGTACGGCAAAACTTTCAGGAAACATTCCTCACACACAAATAAAGAAAAGATGTTATGTGGACATGTGTCCGGAAACGCTTAATTTCCACGTTAGAGCTCATTTTAGTTTCCTCAGTATGTACTGTACTTCCTCGATTCACCGCCAGTTGGCCCAATTGAAGGAAGGTAATGTTGACTTCGGTGCTTGTGTTGACATGCGGCTCATTGCTCTACAGTACTAGCATCAAGCACATCAGTACGTAGCATCATCACGAACGTGGTTTTGCAGTCAGTGCAATGTTTACAAATTTGAGTTTGGCGAATACCTGGAAAACGTCGTCTGACATCGTGCGTAGTGACAACGGTGAACTACCCCGGAGGTGGTGTTATGGTATGGGGTGTTAGTCGTGGTTAGGGTGTGATACTCTTAAGAATCCGGTAAATACGGAAGGAAATTAACACATTTTATAGCATTTTGTACGGCGAACCGTGGGGGAATAGTTCGGAGACGAAGATTGTTTGTATCAGCATGACAGTGCAACCTTTCATTAATCAGCATCTGTGAGGCAATGGTTTTTGGACAATAACATTCCTGAAATGGACTGACCTACCCATAATCCCGATCTTAATCCAGTGGAACATCTTTGGAGTGAGTGAGACGCCGAATTCCCTCCAGATCCCAGCGTCCAACACCAGTACCCTCTCTGGTTTCGACTCTTGAGGAAGAATGGTCTGACATTCCCTACAGACGTTCAGACACCTCATTTTAAATATCCCCTGCAGAGTCCAAGTCGTCATAAAGACGAAGACGAAGGGTGGACAAACCCCATTTAATGTTCACTAATAGGTGTCCGAATACTTCTGATCGGATAGTGTATACGGATTGTGCGAAACGCTTAGGGCTAAACTTAGACATATGTCAGAGGACCCTAAACTGAATATCTGCAGATAAGAAACCAATGGTTCAATATGAATAATTCAAACGGTAGCAGTTATTACACACGTGTTTGTAAATTGCTTATACCCCACAAACTTCGTCTGAGCAGCTGCCAGACGGCTACTTTCAAGCGTCAGGAAGTAGGCGTAACTGCACATCCGCAGCTACGATGACGTATGGGGCCCGTGTTCGGTTTTTGTTTTGTTCAGACGCTTCTCGTCGCATTTCTGTTTGGACCTTCGTGCGTACTGGAGCATCACGCGATCATGTGCAGCACTGTGGAATGTTGTTCTGACACGACATACGCAGTTATTGTGCTCAGGGCATTTGTTTTAGCATATTATACCACGATCAGGAGTCCAAAATTTTGAAGCATTTGTTGGAATAACATTCATTTCAAAACTAGACTATACAGCTCAAAGTACGTAATACACTGAGGTGACAAAAGTTATGGGAGAGCAATATGCACAAATACAGATGAGGCTAGTATCGCGTACACAAGATATAAAACGGCAGTGAATTGGTAGAGCTGTCATTAGTATGCTAGCGATTCATGTGAAACGGTCTCCGGCGTCATTATCGCCGCACGACATGAATTAAAAGACTGAATGCGGAATGGTAGTTGGAGCTAGACACATGGGACAGTCCATTTCTGATATCGTTAGATAATTCAATATTGCGAGATCCACAGTGTCAATCAAGAGTGTGCCGAGCATGTCAAATTTCAGGCATTATCTATCACCATGGACGACGCAGTGGCTGAATGACTTCACTTATCGACCGAGAGCAGCGGCGTTTACATAGAGTTGTCAGAGCTAATGGAGAAGCAGCACTGCGTGAAACAACCGCAGAAGTCGATATGGGACATAAGACGAACGTAACCGTTATGAGAGTGCGGCGAAATGTGGCGTTAAAGAGCTATGTCAACAGACGACCGGCGCGAATGCCTCTGCTAACATCATGACATCGTCTGCAGCGCCACTCCTCGGCTCATGACAATATTGGTTCGACCCTAAAGGACTGGAAAACCGTGACCTGGTCAGATGAGTCCCGATTTCAGCTGGTAAGAGCTGATGGTAGGGTTCGATTGTGGATCAGACCCCACGAAACCACGGACCCACGTTGTCAACAATGTACATTGGCATGTTGATACAATGGGCATGCTAATGGTTGCTACATAGTGGTGTAGGCTGTGTTTACGTGGAATGCACTGGGTTCTTTGGTCCAAATGGACCGATAATCCACTGGAAATGGTTATTCATGGATTTCACGTTCCCAAATGGAATTTTTATAGATGACAATTAGCAATGCCACTGGGCCACAGTTGTTCGCGATTCCTTTGAAGAACATTCTGAACAGTTCGTTCAAATGATTTGGCCACCCAGGTCGCCCGACGTAAATCCCATCGAACATTTATGGGACATAATCGAGATGTCAGTTCGTGCACAGAATCCTGCGCCGGCAACAGTTTCGCATTTATGTACGGGTATACAGGCAGCATGGCTCAGTATTTCTGCAGGGAATGCCAACGACTTGAGGCAGCATGGCTCAGTATTTCTGTAGGGGAATGCAACGACTTGTTGAGTACATATGAAGTCAAGTTGCTGCACTCTCCCGAGCCAAAGAAGGTTCGACATGATATTAGAAGGTATCCCATGACGTTTGTCTCTACGGTGTATTTTGTTATGTATTGACTTTAACATAGATTTTTTAGTGGAACTCTGCAATACTGTTAAGATGTAACATTTCCTATCACATTTACATCGACACAGCACTCCCCAAAGCTAGAAAGAAGAATACAAATTCCTTGCAAAACTAAAAAACAATTCCTTGTATACACTAGAACTAAGGAGAATAAGTTATTTTATGACTTCCTGCATTTGAAACTGTATAAAATAAGATTATCTGTGAAGCCAAAAATCTGTACAACTGACAGTTTATATTCTACTTTAGGAATTAATATAAAGCCATGTGGGAAGTTACAGTGATAAAACGCGGTATGTTGCCAGTCTATAATTTACCGAGAATAACGTTGTGTAAGTTTAAAAAGTAGACAACACGAAGTCAGAAATAACGTGAGTCCTAGAGGAGGTACCAGACAGATGTTGAAAATGTCTTGTGATCGAAATACATTGTGTTTTGCGGAAGGTATGAGAGGAACCATTTACTCTGCTAAACCACGATAGAAACAATAATTCGGTTTAAAGTAAGCAATTGTATGTCCAGATTCACACTGATGTACGTACTTGGTGTTAAGCTTTTCAGCTTTATTTTCGGGTTGCCAGTTTCCTTGGAGTAGGGTTACTGTAACTTTCATGTTTGGCTCTCCATTATGGCGTAATATGTGATCTGTTAACGCCATAGGTGCGATAAAATGAAAATGTGCACTTGAAATTAAGTGAACAGTTAAAACTAGACAACAGTGTGGAATGAAACACTTTGTTTCAAATAAGTTGTCTGCCTCTGTGGCGAAGAACAGTTTATTTTAACTGATTAATAAAAACCAAATTTCTTCAGCAAATTGACAAAAATAGACTCGGTGTTCTCTAAGACGATTAATTCTTTGTCTGCTAATAACGTGGAAATAAAATAAGATCAGAAAACTTAAAGTAATAAGATATTATTTTAGACTTCTGCGATTATGTGAATGAATTTTAATTCACTTAATAGTTCACCACTCAGAGAAATACCTTTCGCTTTCATTTGACGTGAGACCTGCACACGAAGAGACAACTCAGACAGCTCTACACTTGCGCTAATCTGGCAGCTTGGGAGTGCTGGAAAAAGTTTTACGGCTGCAGCCTGGCTGTTTGCTACTCCAGCCACACACCAGGCAGCCAGAAGCGCGAGAAGGCGCTGTTCAAACGCGACTTCAGCTTTGTGCATGCGCGTGAGCTCGCTGCCGACTGCTCAAACGAACCAATAATAAACATTTGCCTGTCGCGTAGACGCTTGAGTCACTACTTCCAAAAACGATACGCAGTCATATGTCATGGTTCCAGGGTAGAGTTCACTAGTGGTTACGATCATGACCAAATGTCGAATAGGCGCGGCTGATCCCGTCGGAGGTTCGAGTCCTCCCTCGGGCGTGGGTGTGTGTGTTTGTCCTTAAGATAATATAGGTTAAGTAGTGTGTAAGCTTAGGGACAGATGACCTTAGCAGTTAATTCCCATAAGATTTCACACACATTTGAACATTTTTTGTCCAATAGGTAATATTTCTCTTAAACGAGTTTGGAGACACATTTAACGTTTGATGTAGCAAAATGCATTGCCCGGAAAGTCAAACTGATAATATGGAATAGTTTCACAACAGGCGTCATCTTAACTGGAAGAAATTGGTTATCGTGGATAAAAACACACAAGATACTGGGACGTTCCAGACGCTGATAGCTGGCTAGATTCTGGTGAATGCTATTGTCGCACTGAAGAATTTGAGACTGTGTTGCATCGTGAGCGAGAAGATTTATTGTTAAGCAACCGCCACCTTTCTCATGAAACGCAGACATTGAAGAATATAGTGAGGAGAACACTAGTGGAACTGTAATTACATTCGTATCGTAAACAGCATCTGTAAACAGACTGACAGAGAAAAAACATGTATCCGGCCGGAGTGGCCGTGCGGTTCTAGGGGCTACAGTCTGGAACCGAGCGACCGCTTCGGTCGCAGGTTCGAATCCTGCCTCGGGCATGGATGTGTGTGATGTCCTTAGGTTAGTTAGGTTTAATTAGTTCTAAGTTCTAGGCGACTGATGACCTCAGAAGTTAAGGCGCATAGTATTCAGAGCCATTTGAACCAAAAAACGTGTAGCACCCAGAAGGGGAGGAGGAAACGCAACGAAACTTCACGGGTTGAGAGACCTCTTCCCAGCTTGCCGCCATACTCAGCGTCGAGGTTGTGCAGACCCACGATCCATCGCTGACCACAATGGGGTGCCATTTATCAGATGCTTCCCGGTCGCACCACCACTGTAAACACCGCCGTTTCTATTGCGGTGTTAAAGGCAACCTATCCATTCGACGGTAATTCCTTAGCCAGGTTGCTGCTAGTCTCCATCGATTGGTGCTGCATGATTCAGAACGTCGAAGGAAATGTATTCAGCGTTTCCGTACGGCAAGCGCAGATATGAAACGGTTACGATGTGCTTGGTGGAAAGTATGTCGATCACGACCGAAACCTTGACGACGATTATGCCTGCTCCTGCAATCCAACATTGCGCCATTGCCACATGTGAATGCCTCAAAAATCTGGGTAAGTACGATTCCACCAGCTAGCCAGATGGAGACCCACACTGGGCCCATTTAAAACTCCGTCAGGTTCAAATGGCTCTGAGCACTATGCGACTTAACTTCTGTGGTCATCAGTCGCCTAGAACTTAGAACTACTTAAACCTAACTAACCTAAGGACATCACACACATCCATGCTCGAGGCAGGATTCGAACCTGCGACCGTAGCGGTCGCTCGGTTCCAGACTGTAGCGCCTAGAAACGCACGGCCACTCCGGCCGGCTCTCCGTCAGGTGCCGATAACAGCGTCTAAGATTAGTATGTGGCATCTTCCTGTCCTTCACAGTGATCGCTCAAAATTTGATACTGTTCACTTCCCTTATATACATACTAGGCCTGGCCACGACACTAAACGAGAACAAAACTGATGCCCTCTGGTGGCCATTCCACCTTCCACAGAAAATTGCAATTGTGATCATTTACACATCCGCCGATGATGTGTACGTTTACAAAGTCACATTGACATTCGACCATGTCTTCTTGGTGCTTCACTTTTTTTGACATGCAGTGTAATTCTGAACCTACTCTTCAATTTTGCGACTGGATTATACTGTTGTACTTGCATTGAGGATGACGGTCGTCACTTTAAATCACGATCACAGCCTTGAGGATAGTTTTTAGTTTAAGTCTTTCACTTTGGAACGGAATGTGCTCTGCTTTTAATATTCCTGGCAAATTAAAATATATGCAGCTTCAACTAGGAATCTTGATTTTCACATACTCTGGTCTTAGGTAGAAACAATCTCCCAGTCTGTGGTTAAGGCACTTCTCCGTAATAAACTTTATTTCAGTAATGCTAGTCCAACAAGGTATGCAGGACAGCTTCTGTGATGTGGGAGAGATCCTGACACAAGTGAAGATGAGGGCCGGCCGTGAATCTTGCCTAGATGGTTCAGTCAATGAGAGCGTTGCCTGTGGAGGGCACAAAGTTTTAATCTGCCAGAAGGTTTCAAAATATCACAGGCCCCGTTGCAGGGTGGAAGATTCATTCTGTAAAAATCCATTTATGGTTGTTCTTGGCACATCCCAATGCTGACTCTCACGATGATACTCGTAATGGTTTGCTGACTTCAGTAAGCGGCTATGTTCATTGAAGATACATACAATTCAATACAAGGAACTGAGGACCCTTAATCATGTACTTATTTGAGAATTTAGATCTAATAATTAGTTGAGTGGAGCTGAATTACAATATGATTATGTGTGTAAATGTTATCTGGAACTGAGCTACTTACAATAAGTGAAAAACGTGTCAGTTATTGATGACAGATGTGTGGGTAACTGTCAACCAAAGGCCTAAAACATTCAGTGGTAATGAAACACCGAAGGTCAGACAGGCCGCGGCTGTGCGAAAATATTAACAATCATATTGTGTAAGAACGGCACCCCATAGCCAGAGGAAAAGGACCTACATACAATTCACTGGCGAAAGTGTCAACTAGTACTCTAAGTTAGAGGCAGAGTCAGGCGCTGTGATCAGTAAGAATTTTGAAGATGGTTACGAAGAACTCGTCTCTTTATCAGGACTAGCGCGATGCAAATAAACGATACTTACAAACCTTGTCACAATCAGCTGATTTCCGACTGCGAGAAACAATAGCTTCACGTGGCTTGTAGGACAAAGTACTCATTATACACTGAAGAGCCGAAGAAACTGGTACACCTGCCTAATATCGTGTAGGTCTCCCGCGAGCACACAAAAGTGACGCAACACGACGTAGCATGGACTCGACTAATGTATGAAGTAGTGCTGGAGGTAAATGACACCATGAACCCTGCAGAGCTGTCCTTAAATCCGTAAGAGTACGAGGCGGTGGAAATCTCTTCTGAACAGCACGTTGCAACGCATCCCAGATATGCTCAATAATGTTCCTGCCTGGGAAGTTGGTGGGCAACAGAAGTGTTGAAACTCAGAAGAGTGTTCCTGGAGCAACTTTGTAGCAATTCTGGACGTGTGGGGTGTCGCATTGTCCTGCTGGAATTTCCCAAGTCCGTCGGAATGCACAAAGGACATGAATGGATGCAGGTTATCAAAGAGGATGCTTACGTACGTGTCACTTTTCAAAGTCGTATCTGGACGTACCAGGGGCCCCATATCACTCCAACTGCACACGCCCCACGCCATTACAGAGCTTTCACCAGCTTGATCAGTCTCCTGCTGACATGCAGGGCCCATGGATTCATGAGGTTGTCTCCATACCCGTACACGTCCATCCGCTAGATACAATTTGAAACGAAACTCGTCCGACCAGGCAACATGTTTCCAGTCATCAACAGTCCTGAAACGAGACTCGTCCGACCAGGCAACATGTTTCCAGTCATCAACACTCCAATGTCGGTGTTGACGGGCCCATTTGAGGCCTAAAGCTTTGTGTCGTGCAGTCATCAAGAGTACACGAGTCGGCCTTCGGCTCCAAATTGCCATATCGATAATGTTCCGTTGAATGGTTCGCACGCTGACACTTGTTGATGGCCCAGCACTGAAATCTGCAACAATTTGCGGAAGGGTTGCACTTCTGTCACGCTGGACCATTCTCTTCAGTCGTCGTTGGTCCCGTTCTCGCAGGATCTTTTTCCAGCTGCAGCGATGTTAGCGATTTGATGTTTTACCAGATTCCTGATATTCACGGTACACTCGTGAAATGGTCGTACGGGAAAATCAACACTTCATCGCTACATTATAGATGCTGTGCCCATCGCTCGTGCGCCAACTATAACACCACGTTCAAACTCACTTAAATCTTGATAACCTGCGATTTTAGCAGCAATAACCGATTTAACAACTGCGCCAGACACTTGTTATCTTACATAGGCGTTGCCGACAGCAGCACCATATTCTGCCTGTTTACGTACTCTGTATTTGGATACGCATGGCTATACCAGTTTCAGTGCAGGTTGGACAAAACGAGACTTACTTTTTGGATTCAGTGCAAACGGCAAATACTTATACGTCAGTATCGTTTCATATTCGCAACGTAAACAACGGATACAGAATTTTCCTAGCCCACGTAAAATACTGTGTGAAGTGAAACCAGTTTCAGTTCAAAAGAGGGGAGTTCTAATTTAGCAGTACATGTCTCTCTGTTGAGATTAGAAGACCTTAATAACATTGTTTCGTGAAGTTTTCAGTCACCACGTTATCACAAGACCAGGATTTAACGTGCCACATAGAAAAGATGGCCGGCCGGAGTGGCCGAGCGGTTATAGGCACTACAGTGTGGAACCGTGAGACCGCTACGGTCGCAGGTTCGAATCCTGCCTCGGGCATGGATGTGTGTGATGTCCTTAGGTTAGTTAGGTTTAAGTAGTTCTAAGTTCTAGGGGACTGATGACCTCAGAAGTTAAGTCCCATAGTGCTCAGATCCATTTAGAAAAGATGAACTGCATCATTTGCTTCCCCGCGTCAGGAGCGAGGTCATGACTCTTGTTTAATTTCATAATTTATCAGTCTTATGAAATATCTTTGTGGTTGCAGTGGTGGGAGTAGTACTGCTGACATACAGCCAACTATTCTTGGCAAAGTTCTGCATGTGCCCAACGAGCAACACATTGAGCACATACGGCTTGTGACCCACCGCTACCACTCAACTCGCTGGAATATCAATCATAAAGCTCTCTTAATCGAAGTGTAACCCTTCTTCTTCCATAAAATTTCAGGCGTGCAGACGCATAAATTCAGCTTCTTCGTCTAATATTTCGGCTGAATACCGTCCAGCCGTCTTCAGAGTGAGCCGAGGTGACTGACGCTCCAGCACTTGCTCCGTCCTTTTAAACCCAAGGACCGAACCACTGCGCATACTGAATTTATGCAGCTGCACGCCCGAAATTTTATGGAACGGTATTTGCGCCATGAATACATAAAGATGCATATAATCCTTCTTATTTGTAAGAACCAGTTTAAGGAATAGTGAGTAGGATTAAGAAGGCTACTCACAGAAAAATAAATGTATTTTGTCCAATATAAGGAACTCATAATTTGTACAGAATAAGCGCTAGCCGAAAAAGGCATCCAAACGACTGGTATTGTTCAAATGGCTCTAAGCACTATGGGACTTAACATCTGAGGTCATCAGTCCCTTACACTTAGAACTACGTAAACCTAACAATCCTAAGGACATCACACACATCCATGCCCGAGGCAGGATTCGAACCTACGACCGTAGCAACCGCGTGGTTCCGGACTGAAGAACCCAGAACCGCTCGGCCATAACGGCCGGCCGACTGGTATTAATAAGTAAAAATTTAAAAGGTAAGCGTAAGCGTCAGACTGCAAAAGTGTGGGACTCAGTTCTCAATCGATCCTAGAACTGTTTGCGCCATTCACCGCATCTTTGACATCTGAAAATGATGTGTTAAAATCAAAAATGTCAAGTTAAAGATTGGTTAGTGCTCTACCTAAAACTCTAATCCTCTCATAAATGGCTCGATAAGTCAGCTGAAAGGCCAGAAGAAGGCAGGGACATACTACCTCCAACAGAACCACCCCTACTACTTCTCTGAAGTGTTCTAACTTCGGGTTGACGATACCTTTATCTCACTGTGCTCGTAACACTAGATTACTTTTTCAGTTTGTCATATACAGCTGTTACGGGTTGAGAGTTTCATGTTCAGTATGTGCTTCCTACAACTTCCGTAGCATAACGTACTGAATAATTCACTTAAGGACCTTAGTTAGTGCCCAGTACATATAGGATGTCCCAGGAGGAATAGTCAGTATTCAAGGATATGACAGGAACGATCATTTGAACCAAAACGAATCTAGTAAACATGAGCTCCAAAATGCAGCTGTTAGAGCTACGAGTATTTGTTCTGTGAAACAAATCTCTTATACCTCAGGCTCTTTCTTTTCAATATTTTGAGAGGTGATAGCATGTGCAAAAACAAAAAAAAAAAGTCCAGCGAATATGGAGTCTAAAGTGCATATCTTAAGACCTATAAGCACTTGTTCAGTGGCGATGATGAAAAAGTGCTCATAGCTCTTAAGGTATGCACTTTAGACACCATGTATGCTAGACATTTTTCACTTGTTTTCGTCCATTCGACGACATCTCAATATATGGAAAGCAATGAGCTTGCAGTAGAAGAGATTAGCTTCGCAGTATCGAAGATGAAGCAATGCTCATAGCTCTTAGATAAGCATTTTAGAGAGGATGTTTATTAGATTTTTTTTTATTTCTAATGGTCCTGTTATATCCGTGGATATTGTCCATTCTTACTGGGACACACTCGATACAGTATTTCTACCTTGTGGTTCTTTTTTTCGTTTTCCACTACCGTAATTCCTTCAAATTAACAAATATCGCTGGTGTTTTAATTTGCAGTTCAGGCAATTTTATTATCAGATGTTCATTTCTGTGCAAGCCGATGCTAGTCTGCGGAGTTTCACATTGACTGATCGAATAACCAATAATGAGTTACTGAATCTAATAGGAGAGAAAAGAATGTTATGGCACAACTTAATTGAAGGTAGAGATAATTTGATGGGACACATACTGAGGCATCAAAGAATAGTAAGTTTGGTGATGAAGGGAAGTCTGAAGGGCAAACACCTAGGTTTCAATACAGAAGTAGGCTGCAGTAGCTGCGCAGATATTAAAAGACTTGCAGAAGATAGACTAGCATGGATAGCTGTGTCAAACTAGTCTTGAGACGTGACTACAACAGCAACATTCCGCAGTTACGTACAGGCTACCGTTATCTACTCAGTGCTGTCAGGTTAGTGTCTACTATACACGCTGTTCAGCCTACTACAGGGCAGCCACCTGGGCGAGGGACGGCAACGTAATGACAGGAGATTCCACCCATCGTAACTGCCTGTTGACTGTGCTTAGGAACTAGCGAGAACCAGTCGTAACGCAGAATTCAAGCAAACTATGTTATTCCTGCGTGATGAAACTTCTTGTGTGACACCAAGTGGATGAATCGCAACTTGTCTTAGACATTGCGGCTATGTTTACCAGTTTCAGAGGTATCCCTTCGGTCCACTATTACCAATTCTCCCGTTATGTATTGGTGACGAATTATTCTGACAGCAAGTAAACAAGACGCGTACCGCTAAAAAGCGTTACAATTTCGTGGAAAAGAGAGAAGATAATTCGTCCAACAGTTCATCAGAAACTTAATTTTATCTACAACTTACCGCTGACGTGTCGATCATGTTCACAACAGTTAGAAATCTTAGGTAAAATACAATTGCAATATGTCATGAATTTCCCACTGCTTCAAAGTTGATTCCACATTTGAAGGGAAGCATGTGTACTGTGATGTGTTTCTGATAGCCATTAGTGCATTCTTAATACCCCTTCAGTATAGCAGAAAAGAAGACAAAGCCGCCTTCAGCCCTCAGGTTGGTTTGAATACCGCGTGCTACTATCGGACATGATGTCCCTTACCTTCCTCCGACCTTTGTACTGACTTAACCAGACAGCTGCCGAGAGATTGTAAGGTGTCAGGCAAATCCAACACCTTGCATGAAAACCCTGACATGATAGCAAATCCGGCAGTATGTCACATAGCTCCGAATAAATCCTGACATTAAATTAACCAAAGTAATACGATCAACGAGTGAGCAAATGGAATACCACAGACTAACACAAGAAGACCTAAATGCATGTCATACCTTCCCACCGTGAAACAGACGCAGTTCCGAGGGGAGAAACGAGAACAGAAGCCGAGAGCAGAGTCGTGTAAGCTAGAAGGCCAAACGATAAAGGACACCCACATCGCCGGCCAACCCCCAAGAGCAGCCCCCAGCCCATGTTAAAAGATAGAGCCCTCCAGAAGAACAGTATAGATCTTACGATAACACTAAAAGAGCCACACCAGCTGCAAGTTTTAGGGTGAGACTATATGCGTCTCTGTTACGTTGCAAACATTAAAAACATTGCCCCACTACAAAAGTATAACGTTTCTCATCGGACAGACAGAATTTTTGTAGGCGGAACTTAAGGTTAACATTGAGACCTTGATTGGTTAGTTGAAAACACAGCCAGATACCTTTTTCTTAAACCTACTTCAGTAAATTGTAGTAAAGAGAGGTTAGAGAGAGTTGCTTCCGAGACGGCGAGGTGTGTGGAGCTGCTTCGCCCGCCGCACCCTGACACTGACTAACCACCGACAAGGTAATGAAGGCACGCGATGCTTCACTCAGAACTGCAGAAGTCTCATCTGTTACATCCCCTTTTTGCGTAATACTAGTGTCGATCGTCAATTAAATCTCATGGTATTCACATTTGCTAATTGAAGTTAAAATCTGAAACGCGATGATTTTTCTGTTATATAATTATTGAGAAGCCACGTCAGCCACTGTAATTTGCGACAAGTTAAATAGGTAATTAAAGATAATTGAGGGTCACTGTAGAGCATTTTTGATAGTTTTCTCTTTTATGAAACTTAACTTAAAACTAGATTATAGATGTGATAAGGCATAGGTCACCCTTCGATCCATTATAGAACATGGAAACCAATTCAGGGAATATTCGTTCACATATTTGTTGAACGTAGTTGGTTTTTATCATCCTGTATTAAAATATTTCCTTTTATCAATAGTACAATTTATAAACAATGTTTTGTGAGTAGAATAAAAATTCCAATGGTAAACTTAACTGCTTTTTCGACGTTATTTTACCAGCTAACTAAAAATAGGAAAGCCTTGAACCCCTTCCACTAAATTTAGTTAGTATTAAGATTCTTTTACAGGGAGTGCACTGGAGCTGCCGCTGAAATCATTAAGTATTTGATTATATCATCGCTAGTCTCACTAAACTCTTCTGAACTCTACATGTCATGTGTGGTCTGGCGTCTCCTTACCAGCAACAGGTCCCAGGTTCAAACTAGTCAATTCCCTAAAAAAACACGCTCAGAGCGTCGTTGCGCGAAAGTGGTAGGGAGACACGACTTAGAACAAACAGACACCACGCAGAATGTTAGAAGACCTACAGTTTAACGTGGACTCGCAATCACGGTCCAACTTGGCATTTTCCTCGAAAAAAATTTATTACAGAAAAAGAGAAATAAGTGACAAGTGCCACAACGAACCCTGAGATCAACTTACGATTTAACCACAAATCCTTGGATTTATGTTGTTCTGACACTTAACCAAGTAGTCGCCAACTGTGATATGCTAAATATTGTCTACATAGTATATGGACTGCCAATATATCCATGATATGAAATATTGCAGTAAAATATTTGCATTAGTTAGTTATGTGTTTCGCTGATCATATTCACGATAGACATTAGCATGTACCATGTGTCATTTAAACAACAGTCATATATACACACATCAAAAAAAGTTTTGCATCACCCCTGTTCCCAGACCTCCTGAAGATAGACGTTGATTCTGGATATTGTATCACAGACACAGTCCCTTTAACTGTTCAGGGATGTCACTAAACCCACCGAAAGATGTACACAACCATGCATGAGCAGCGCCTATTAGACGGAGGGGGTCCGACAGCCGATCAGTTCCATTCATTCCACCAGGAAGGAGGTACACGGTTGATATTTCCCGTAGTTCAACCATGCCTAGACGGTCAATACCGCGGTTCGATCGCGTCCGCATTGTTACGTTGTGCTAGGAAGGGCTCTCAACAAGGAAAGTGTCCAGGCGTCTCGGAGAGAACCAAATCGATGTTGGTCGGACATGGAGGAGATACAGAGAGACAGGAACTGTCGATGACATGCCTCACTCAGGCCGCCCAAGTGCTACTACTGCAGTGGATGACCGCTACCTACGGATTATAGCTCGGACGAACCCTGACAGCAACGCCACCACACGTTGTAAAATGCTTTCCGTGCAGCCACAGGACGTCGTGTTACGACTCAAACTGTGCGCAGTACGCTGCATGATGCGCAACTTCACTCTCGACGTTCATGGCGAGGTCCATCTTTGCAACCACGACACCATGCAACGTGGTACAGATGGGCCCAAGAAATTCACAGTGCCGTAGACACTGGCGAGCAGATTGATGCCTTATTCCTGGACTTCAGGAAGGCATTTGATACGGTTCCGCACTTACGTTTAGTGAAAAAAATACGAGCTTACGGAATATCGGACCAGGTTTGTGATTGGATTCAGGATTTCCTAGAAGAAAGAACACAACATGTCATTCTTAACGGTTCAAAATCTGCAGATGTAGAGGTAATTTCGGAAGTACCGCAAGGAAGCGTGATAGGACCTTTATTGTTTACAATATACATAAATGACTTAGTTGACAACATCGGTAGCTCCGTGAGGCTATCTGCAGATGACACGGTTGTCTACAAGAAAGTAGCAACATCAGAAGACTCGTACGTACTCCAGGAAGACCTGCAGAGGATTAATGAATGGTGCGACAGCTGGCAGCTTTCCCTAAACGTAGATAAATGTAATATAATGCGCATACATAGGGGCAGAAATCCATTCCAGTACGATTATGCCATAGGTGGTAAATCATTGGAAGCGGTAACGACCGTAAAATACTTAGGAGTTACTATCCGGAGCGATCTGAAGTGGAATGATCACATAAAACAAATAGTGGGAAAAGCAGGCGCCAGGTTGAGATTCATAGGAAGAATTCTAAGAAAATGTGACTCATCGACGAAAGAAGTAGCTTACAAAATGCTTGTTCGTCCGATTCTTGAGTATTGCTCATCAGTATGGGACCCTTACCAGGTTGGATTAATAGAAGAGATAGACATGATCCAGCGAAAAGCAGCGCGATTCGTCATGGGGACATTTAGTCAGCGCGAGAGCGTTACGGAGATGCTGAACAAGCTCCAGTGGCGGACACTTCAAGAAAGGCGTTACGCAATACGGAGAGGTTTATTATCGAAATTACGAGAGAGAACATTCCGGGAAGAGATGGGCAACATATTAATACCGCCCACATATATCTCGCGTAATGATCACAACGAAAAGATCCGAGAAATTAGAGCAAATACGGAGACTTACAAGCAGTCGTTCTTCCCACGCACAATTCGTGAATGGAACAGGGAAGGGGGGATCAGATAGTGGTACAATAAGTACCCTCCGCCACACACCGTAAGGTGGCTCGCGGAGTATAGATGTAGATGTAGATGTAGATGACGAATGGACCGCTCAGAATTGGCATCACGTTCTCTTCACCAATGAGAGTCGCATATGCCTCCAACCAGACAATCGTCGGAGACGTGTTTGGAGGCAACCCGGTCAGACTGAAAGCCTCAGACACTGTCCAGCGAGTGCAGCAAGGTGGAGCTTCTCTGCTGTTTTGGGGTCGCATTATGTGGGGCCGACGCACAACGCTAGTGATCATGGAAGGCGCCGTAACGGCTGTACGATACGTGAATACCATCCTCCGACCGATAGTGCAACCATATCTGCAGCATATTGATGAGGCATTCGTCTTCATGGACGACAATGAGCGCCGCCATCGTACACATCTTGTGAACTTCCTTCAGGATTAACGACATCGCTCGACTAGAGTTGCCAGCATCTTCTTCAGACATGAACCCTATCGAACATGCCTGGAATAGATTGAAAAGGGCTGTTTATGAACAACGTCACCCGCCAACCACTCTAAGGGGTCTACGCCGAATCGCCGTTGAGGAGTGGGACCATCTGCACCAACAGTGCCTTGATGAACTTGTGGATAGTATGCCACGACGACTACAAGCTTGCATCAATGCAAGAGGACGTGCTACTGGGTATTAGAGGTATCGGTGTGTGCAGCAATCTGGACCACCACCTCTGAAGGTCTCGCTATATGGTGGTACAGCAAGCAATGTGTGGTTTTCATGAGCAATAAAAAGGGCGGAAATGACGTTTAAGTTGATCTCTATTCTAATTTTCTGTACGCGTTCCGGAACTCCCGGAACCGAGGTGATGCAAAACTTTTTTTGAAGTGTGTAGTTGTTACAGATATATCTATATTATTTTATTTTTGTCGTTTACAGGTATGGAACTGACTACATACTTCTGTTTAACAATCTCCACACCTATACCCTGCACGTTACTGTAAGTACATGGCAGAGGGCCCATCTATTCAGTACTCTATGGTATAGGAGTTATCAAGAACATCAATTTCTCCATCAAATCTGGTCAAATCGTCAAACAGTTTTATATTTCTCTGTACGGTCAGTCCTTTGTGGGCCAAAGTTCGGTGCATTATGAGACAGTTCAAATGATTCTCCCTTGTACTATTGCATTTGTAAATATCAGTCTCAGACTGGAGTAAATAGATAAAAACATATTTCATATCATTAATGAACGAATATACTGTGAGACTACAGATAATAATTTCAACTCCTTGAATATGTGCCTACTTGATGTACATGATAGTTAAGTTACGAATTTATAGGGCCCCAAAATTGGCAACTATTCTCATGCAGAAGTAGAGGAAGTTAAATTCTTTAGCAAGCCGACGAAATGATAATTACAATTAACGGTTTCATCACTACTTGCGCCACAAACATAGAATTTTCTTCCTAATTTGCTACCTATTTTTGCTGCATATTTATGGTAGTACAAACCTACATGAGATGCCGTATTTCAATATTTAACAATATTTTAACAATTGTCACTGAAGACAGTATATTATTTTCTGCGTTGACACTTCTTTACTCAGCTTAACAGAAATTCTTATAACATTTGCAGAAAGCACTGCTAATTCTACTTTTTAATTAAATAAATTGGTTGGTATTTCTCATAGAGCACGTTTATAAAACAAAGACGATTCTGTCAGTACCCTTTTTTTCTATTTTACTTTGCCTTTAAGGAAGTTAGTCATGAAAGATGTACTAAACAACGTAAACGAAATGGGGAAAGTGAACAGAAAAATTCAAGTGAAATTCAGAATTATTAGTGAATAAGAGACGTGTTGAAAAGTCACAGGGCCTGAGAGATTTCACTTGGCTCACTTTTGACGAGCAATTAATCATCAAAGCGAGAATATTAACTGATGATTCACGGTAATATGCGTTTATTCTGGTGATAAGTGAATTTGTGAAAGAGATTACGAAACATATGGAATATAATTTTCCTTGGCCTTCGAGAAGAAGTGATTACAGTGGTTTTAAAGTTTATTCGATACTTGCATTGCAAGATAACATAGCGGTAGGTCGCATTATATATATATATATATATATATATATATATATGATCACTGCACAGAGAGATAGTAACAGGAATATGAATGTAAATATAATGGAGAACGATAACTAAACAGCTGATCAGTATATATATATATATATATATATATATATATATATATATATATATATATATATATACTCCTGGAAATGGAAAAAAGAACACATTGACACCGGTGTGTCAGACCCACCATACTTGCTCCGGACACTGCGAGAGGGCTGTACAAGCAATGATCACACGCACGGCACAGCGGACACACCAGGAACCGCGGTGCTGGCCGACGAATGGCGCTAGCTGCGCAGCATTTGTGCACCGCCGCCGTCAGTGTCAGCCAGTTTGCCGTGGCATACGGAGCTCCATCGCAGTCTTTAACACTGGTAGCATGCCGCGACAGCGTGGACGTGAACCGTATGTGCAGTTGACGGACTTTGAGCGAGGGCGTATAGTGGGCATGCGGGAGGCCGGGTGGACGTACCGCCGAATTGCTCAACACGTGGGGCGTGAGGTCTCCACAGTACATCGATGTTGTCGCCAGTGGTCGGCGGAAGGTGCACGTGCCCGTCGACCTGGGACCGGACCGCAGCGACGCACGGATGCTCGCCAAGACCGTAGGATCCTACGCAGTGCCGTAGGGGACCGCACCGTCACTTCCCAGCAAATTAGGGACACTGTTGCTCCTGGGGTATCGGCGAGGACCATTCGCAACCGTCTCCATGAAGCTGGGCTACGGTCCCGCACACCGTTAGGCCGTCTTCCGCTCACGCCCCAACATCGTGCAGCCCGCCTCCAGTGGTGTCGCGACAGGCGTGAATGGAGGGACGAATGGAGACGTGTCGTCTTCAGCGATGAGAGTCGCTTCTGCCTTGGTGCCAATGATGGTCGTATGCGTGTTTGGCGCCGTGCAGGTGAGCGCCACAATCAGGACTGCATACGACCGAGGCACACAGGGCCAATACCCGGCATCATGGTGTGGGGAGCGATCTCCTACACTGGCCGTACACCACTGGTGATCGTCGAGGGGACACTGAATAGTGCACGGTACATCCAAACCGTCATCGAACCCATCGTTCTACCATTCCTAGACCGGCAAGGGAACTTGCTGTTCCAACAGGACAATGCACGCCCGCATGTATCCCGTGCCACCCAACGTGCTCTAGAAGGTGTAAGTCAACTACCCTGGCCAGCAAGATCTCCGGATCTGTCCCCCATTGAGCATGTTTGGGACTGCATGAAGCGTCGTCTCACGCGGTCTGCACGTCCAGCACGAACGCTGGTCCAACTCAGGCGCCAGGTGGAAATGGCATGGCAAGCCGTTCCACAGGACTACATCCAGCATCTCTACGATCGTCTCCATGGGAGAATAGCAGCCTGCATTGCTGCGAAAGGTGGATATACACTGTACTAGTGCCGACATTGTGCATGCTCTGTTGCCTGTGTCTATGTGCCTGTGGTTCTGTCAGTGTGATCATGTGATGTATCTGACCCCAGGAATGTGTCAATAAAGTTTCCCCTTCCTGGGACAATGAATTCACGGTGTTCTTATTTCAATTTCCAGGAGTGTATATATATATATATATATATATATATATATATATATATATATATATATATATATATACTGATCAGCTGTTTAGCTATCGTTCTCCATTATATTTACATTCATATTCCTGTTACTATCTCTCTGTGCAGTGAGCAAAAATTATGTTCTTTTTACGTTCACAAACTTTCACGAACCAGTAGTAGAGGTTATACTTACTCATGGACTAACACTGAAAATTGAAACTGAATTTTTCTTTCTAGTTTCCAGAATTTGACGTAAGAACATATTACATTAAAACTGGGGACTAATTTGTAATAATCGTACCAAAACTATTTAGATCCAATTTTTGCTTCTAATGTTTTTTCGTCGGTTAGACAGTCTGTGCCGTTGAGCTTCAAATTAAATCCACACAACAATGTTATTCAGGTTTTTCTTCGAGGCATCGAGAGAAATTTGTAAAAGCACAAGTTCCACTGTACTACTTCTAGAGACCGTATCTAATACAGTTACCTTTATCTTCTGTTTGAACATCGCAGATGATTCTGCTTTCATATTTATGCTCAACAGATCCTTTTCTATAATCATTCCTGTTCCTCGAAAATTACAATCAACTTTCATCATGCTTATTCAAAACTGTCTTAACGAGAGTCTTTTCTCGAAGTAAACGAAAAATTGATTAAAATACGCTCCTGCAGTAATAGCAGATCCTACATACAGCCGCTTATCTGTCACGGAGTTGCACGATGCGTGAACGGAATTTTCCGTTAGAAACGTCCTTACTTCTTGTCTAACACTCGAAGAACCGTGTTCTTTAACTCGTAACATCAGGGATTGTACTTTGGTGGGAAGGCTACCGTGGCGTTGGACGTCAATAAATATGCATAACATTGACAACCCTGATAATCACGTTTGATTGAATTACGGCATTATACACGAAGTGTAGTGTAAAGAGGAAAATATTACCTTTATTGGGCGTTACTACCAAATTCTTAGAATCTTCATTAGCTTATTTATACCAGAAATTAACAGTAAATTCGTTGGGGAACATATTGATGTCAGAGTACAAGAAAATTTGTTGTAATTTAAATTCCTGGAATATGAATTGACTACAAGCTAAAGTAATATGTCTTCGCATACGTAAAAAGAACAGATAAAACTGTAGACGTGTTGTCACCGTCACAAAAAAGGAATAGAAAAACTGGATATAAAAATGCACGTAGTGCAGTCTGTTTATATCTACATTCATATGCTTATTTAGACATATGCGCCATCGCTTAGCAAACTGATAGTCCAACCTATAGCTAGCGAGCTTTGTCATTCTTCTCGCGCGATGCTGAGCAGAGCGTGTAAAGAAAGGAATTGATGACATAGGACTGTGATGAGAAGTTATTCGAGTCAACAGACCATTAGGGACTCAGGCTTTCACTGCGGTGTTTGAGTGCCGTTGCAACGACACCGTTTTGTTCCTACGGCAGCGTGTATCTTCTCAGACGTCCTCTCTACCTCGGGGAATTACGGAGTTCCAAAACGTGCATGTCTTGTGTCTCCCGTGCTGAATGGGTATGGTTGTGGATTCCCTTTTCCTGTTTCACACATTCATAAAACTGCTAGAAACTTGGAAGCTCGAGTGTTTTTACAGCAAGGTCTAAGTCTTGCTGCGAATCACTGTGAAGTGTGTGGCAGAGTATACTTTTTATTGTACTGTATCACAAAGTTTCTTCCATTTCCATTCACGGATGAAGTGTAGGAGGGATGATTGTTAATATCTATCTTCTGTGCCTGATTTTGTCTGCACTGTCTTTTCGTGACAGTAGTGCTGAAGAACGCTTGTAGTTCCTGCCCCGAAAAACTTGAAGTCATCTAAGCAGGTTCTTCGACAGTCTGCCAGCAAAGATTTTTCAACATTTCTGTTACGCAGTCTAGGGATTCAAATAAGCCTGTGAACATTTTCACCATCGATTTTTGTATACGCTCGAGGTCCACTGTTAATCGGCCTGATAAGGGCCCCACATCCACTAATCAGCCAGAACATTATGACCATATCTAATAGCCGGTATGCCCACATTTGGCACGGATAACAGCGAAGACGCGTAGTGGCATGGAAGCAAAGACACCTTGGTAGGTCGCTGGAAGGAGCTGACAGCACATCTGCATGCACAAGTCATCTAACTCCTGAAAATTCCGTGGGATGAGCTCTGAAACGATTTCAGTCACGTCCCAGATGTGTTCGATTGGGTTCAGATGCAGCGAGTTGGGAAGCCAACACGTCGACTGAAACTCGCCACTGTGTTCCTCGAACACTCCATCACACTCCCGGCTTTGCAACATTGCGCTTTATCTTATTGAAAAATGCCACTGTCGTCGGGAAACATGATCGTCATGAAGAGTTGTACGTGGTCTGCAACCACTGTACGATACTCCTTGCCTGTCATGGTGCCTTGCACAAGCTGCAATGGACCCATGGATACCCACGTGAATTTTCCCCAGAGCATAATGGAGTCGCCTCCAGCTTGTCTCCGTACCGTAATACAGGTGTCAAGGAGCTGTTTCCATTGAAGTCGACAGATTCGCGCCCTTCCCTCGGCATGATGAAGAATGTATAGGGATTCATCAGATCATGCAGCGCTCTGCCACTGCGCCAAAGCCCAGTGCCGATGGTCACGTGCCCATTTCAGTCGTAGTTGCCGATGTCGTCATGTTAACATTGGCACATCCATGAGTCGTCGGCTGCGGAAGTCGATCGTTAGAAGTGTTCGGTGCGCTGTGTGTTCAGACATACAGGGCTATTACAAATGATTGAAGCGATTTCATAAATTCGCTGTAGCTCCATTCATTGACATATGGTCACGACACACTACAGATACGTAGAAAAACTCTTAAAGTTTTGTTCAGCTGAAGCCGCACTTCAGGTTTCTGCCTCCAGAGCGCTCGAGAGCGCAGTGAGACAAAATGGCGACAGGAGCCGAGAAAGCGTATGTCGTGCTTGAAATGCACTCACATCAGTCAGTCATAACAGTGCAACGACACTTCAGGACGAAGTTCAACAAAGATCCACTAACTGCTAACTCCATTAGGCGATGGTATGCGCAGTTTAAAGCTTCTGGATGCCTCTGTAAGGGGAAATCAACGGGTCGGCCTGCAGTGAGCGAAGAAACGGTTGAACGCGTGCGGGCAAGTTTCACGCGTAGCCCGCGGAAGTCGACGAATAAAGCAAGCAGGGAGCTAAACGTACCACAGCCGACGGTTTGGAAAATCTTCCGGAAAGGCTAAAGCAGAAGCCTTACCGTTTACAATTGCTACAAGCCCTGACACCCGATGACAAAGTCAAACGCTTTGAATTTTCGGTGCGGTTGCAACAGCTCATGGAAGAGGATGCGTTCAGTGCGAAACTTGTTTTCAGTGATGAAGCAACATTTTTTCTTAATGGTGAAGTGAACAGACACAATCTGTTCGGTAGACGAATCTGGGCGGTAGAGAATCCTCACGCATTCGTGCAGCAAATTCGCAATTCACCAAAAGTTAATGTGTTTTGTGCAATCTCACGGTTTAAAGTTTACGGCCCCTTTTTCTTCTGCGAAAAAAACGTTACAGGACACGTGTATCTGGACATGCTGGAAAATTGGCTCCTGCCACAACTGGAGACCGACAGCGCCGACTTCATCTTTCAACAGGATGGTGCTCCACCGCACTTCCATCATGATGTTCGGCATTTCTGAAACAGGAGATTGGAAAACCGATGGATCGGTCGTGGTGGAGATCATGATCAGCAATTCATGTCATGGCCTCCACGCTCTCCCGACATAACCCCATGCGATTTCTTTCTGTGGGGTTATATGAAAGATTCAGTGTTTAAACCTCCTCTACCAAGAAACGTGCCAGAACTGCGAGCTCGCATCAACGATGCTTTCGAACTCATTGATGCTGACATGCTGCGCCGAGTGTGGGAGGAACTTGATTATCGGCTTGATGTCTGCCGAATCACTAAAGGGGCACACATCGAACATTTGTGAATGCCTAAAAAAACTTTTTGAGTTTTTGTATGTGTATGCAAAGCATTGTGAAAATATCTCAAATAATAAAGTTATTGTAGAGCTGTGAAATCGCTTCAGTCATTTGTAATAACCCTGTACTTGTACTCTGCCCAGCATTAGAGACTGATGTTCGTTCCGCCACAGTCCTGTTTTACAAGTCTCCTCAGCCTACGACGTCCGACATCTGTAATAAGGGGTGGCCGCCCAACATTATGACGTCTGGATGTGACGTGTTGTGTTGAACAAACTCACTACAGCACTCCTCGAACACCTGACAAGTCGTGGTGCTTCCGAAATGCTCGTACAGAGCCTCCGGGTCATCGCAATCTGCACTCGGTCAAACCCAAATTGATCCCCATTCTACACACAGCACACTCACTGATGATCCTACATGCCCTGTCCGTGTGTCTGACTAGCAGTCGTTCCTCGCCAGGTGACACTGCTATCGCCTGGACGAGTTTACGTCGATAGTAGGTAGGTGGTCATAATGTTCTGACTGATCAGTGTACTGCAGCACTATTTCCTAACCTAACCTAACCTAACCTAAGTTTGAGTACTATTAGTGTTTTTTGTTCAGTCGAATTGCTGTTTTCCAGTATCCTACCAACGGATCAGAAATTTATATTTACATTGATGTCACCTGAAAGAAGTGTGGTAGTTGAAGGTTACTGGGTGATATATCTGGCGTCTCTCTGTGATCGTATGGTATGTGTTGCAAGTTTTTGAGACAAATGACAGCTAGAGCTTATTCATATACTACGACTGTAGTTGAAAAACACTGAGAAACTGAGGAGGTCTACTGTTACAACAGTGTGGTGCCAGATTCAAATCGCGAAGAGACTGTCCGTGCTTTCTGCACATTGCTCCTTGCACACATTTGGATACTTTAAGTCAACATTCTCTCTGAGAGAAGTTGGTGCTCGCCTTTAATTATCTGGCAGTTGACTATACATTAGAAGATAAGTGAAAAAGAGCAACATATGTCTGATGATACACGGCCTACTGATTTAAATGCCATTTCCTTAAGTAACAGTACAGCACCGATTACAGAATTTAATTTTTTAAGAGAGCAGCAACAGCCTAGTCTAATGTCCAGATAGGTCACCAATAGAAAACGCAAGATTATTTATAACTGGATATTTTATACTAGAATGGAATTCTTAATCAACACACTACTACTCTTATTATTGAGTAAAAAGGGAAGCAGACAACGAAAACTTCGAGTCGCCATAGATTTCTTCCGTTTTTTGTACATTACAACCGGCATCATCATCACCATCATCAACATCATTACTGTTATCATCACCGAGTGAGGTGGAACAGTGGAATGACTTCGGACTCGCACCGGGAAGGGTGGTGCTTCATGTTCCTATCGAACCATCCAGATTACGTTTTCCATGGCATATGTCGGAATGGTTCCTTTAAAATCAGCATGCCCGATTTCCCTTCTCATACTTGCCCAACTCGAGTTTGTACCCAGTCATTGTCTTCAACTGCCCGAAATATATAAACTGATCCACTGGCTCCATGGATTCAATGTATACTGTTTTCTTTCCAGTTCGTGGGTTACACATTCTTATATGCTTATTGTAATTAATTTTCAAGCCTTCTCTGTTACGTTCTTATGTTTGTTGTGTAAGTTTATCAGCCCTACACGTTTTTTACCTATTAATATGAAACGAATTATCTTTCTGTTTATTTGTTTATTATCTTCTCTCTATTTATAAACTCTTGTTGTACGTATTAATCCGTGCCATTATATTGTTATTACTTCCTCCTTTATTTTATTG
Source organism: Schistocerca nitens (assembly GCF_023898315.1). Classification (NCBI taxonomy): domain Eukaryota; kingdom Metazoa; phylum Arthropoda; class Insecta; order Orthoptera; family Acrididae; genus Schistocerca; species Schistocerca nitens. The sequence goes on along the minus strand of NC_064616.1, from coordinate 613,904,785 downwards.
ACTTTTCTCTGTAATTGTTTTTGCATTCAATTAATCTGTGTGTATAATATTAATGAATCTACCATATTTGCAATAATTTCGTGTCCTGGACACGGAAAGCAAATAAATGAATCAGTGCAGATTTTCTAAAGCTATTTCTAGCAGATTTAGTATGATTATGTGTAGACTTTAATGTTCAATATGAAGTTTTAGAGCCAAAAGGTGTATGCAGCATATCATGTCATGGTCCAAAGACCAAACTCCAAAACTCGTCTTCTGCCTTCTGCCTCGTACTTTATTTCACGGATCGCATTATTCTCTTGAGATCTCGAAGCAATATTTCATTAGTCTGCCTGGCTTTCCTCCTATACTTTTCACTCAGAGATGTTTGTAAGGTTCGGGTCGTGTGTCTCGTTTTTTTTCTTCATTTCATTAAGAGGTTGTCTTATTTCAACTACTTGCTTAACATCTCCTTCATTGGAAGCCTTTTATGCCCAGGTCGTTTTGGTTACTTTCCTCCATATCCGCATTCTTGTTGCTCCCAGATGGTCTTTGTCTTTCTCTTCCATTTTTCTGCTTTCACTTCCGGCGCACGAGTACGGCTCTGTCTTATCTTGATTTTCACGTGGTCGCTGCCTAAGAATCTTCTTTTTTTCTGGAAGCTGTGCTTACCAAGACCTAGTCTTAGCTAATACCTGAATTGTATCTGTTATCTTCAGAAACTATGCTTCCCAAGCTGTTTCACTTCATCTATTTTTCACTTACCTAGTTTTATATTTGCGGTAGGTGCTTTCTTTGCATTTCTGTTTAACTTATATGATTTGAAAGAAGCTGCTGTTACTTCCAGGCTTCTGTTTAGGTGCTCATTCGTGTCCGATGAACCTTTTGCAGCGGACGGGCTGTACGTTTGTCCTAACTACCTTTGTTTTCTGTTCCAGGTGTCCACAATAATCATATTAATTATGATGAAAGGGAACAGTCATGTCTAACACCTCGTCTGATTTTTGAAGCTCTTTTAAACACATTTATGGTTATTTGTGTGGCCTGAAGCTGATGAAATTTTCAAATGAGCCTTATATTCTTGTTGTTAATCCCTGTCCTCGTTATCAACTGAAACAGCAGTTTCAATTTATCACGTCAAAAGTTTTAACAAACGTAGGAAAGTGACCCTTGACTACTTCTCTATGTATTGCCTTCTTCACAGAACAATTTTCAAGTCTCTAATTCTTTTCTACTCGTATTATTCGTCTTCTCGAACTAAAACCAAACTGACTTTAATTTTTATTCTGCTCTCTATTATGTTTACCAATATTTTCATCTTGTGGAATAGAAGGTAAATGAGTCATTAACAACTACATTCTGTAACATTTCTTAGTTTTGGTGCAGTAATTATTCTACTTTTTATAAAATTTTCAGAAATTTCCCCTTTGTCAGAACATTCGTTGATATTCAGAACATGAAGCATCACAAAATGCTATTTAAAAGGGGACATCTTTAAATATACTGGAAGAGATTGGACAACTATTATAAAACGTATATTACTCAAAAGAAAAGATTAAGGCTGAAGACAGAAGACGTGAAGATATATAAATAATATGACATTTATATAAGTTCGCCTTCGCCTAAGATGTATTTCGGGCCAATTTAGAAACGGTGATACTTTTCGTAGCATCTTAAATTGACAATTGCTAGGCGCTAAGTGGAGGTTAGCAGTTCTGGCTCCTACCTTTTTATTGCAATAGTAAATTCTTAGCGATGCACCCTGGAAGCGGTGCGATATGTATGAAGTACGGACCGACCTGCGTCGTTAGCGGAGATATGAGATCTGTGCCCGCTAACTGCTGTCCCGTTATGAGGTCGCCGCATTCTGCTCCAGGGATTGTAGGCCAGCACGGCGTCGCTTGAAACTACTTTATGCATTCTGGATAAATTAACGAATAACGTATTAACACAATAGTCGAGCGTACAATGAAAAAGATGTGGTCCAGTCCGAAACTGACCGCTAAGAGCTTGTTATATAATTAAAATTACTTGCTCTCTTTCATGCTTAATAGTCACGTCGCATGTAAAAGTTCGATAATTGGCCGGCTCCTGCGGACTAGACTGTATTTGTGTCACAACCTAAATTTACGTTGTTTTTCACTTATGTTTCGACTGCAGAAAGATATTCTGATATTTAACTCATAATTTCTGATTTTTTTAAATTCTAGACACACTAAAAACATACTAGTGTGGGATATCTGTATCTATGTCTAATATACATGCGCATGCTCAGTTTTGTGTGCCCATCAAATAACACTAACATTTATAGGAAGACAGGAGGACATATAGTTCATTGTTACATAATTGACTCTGTAATGGACTGATTCGTTTTACTTGATCCTTATCATCTTAAATTTGGTACTTTGCGTAGGTCGTATTCCATTGTTTTGATAACATCACATATTCGAATGACTGGTCTAGAGTAGACTACGCTGAGCCACATGCTGTCTCACTTCAGGAAATCTAATGCAAGTAAAATTCTATATTTTAATTAAAAATAAATTAAAGTACTCTCATTATGTCATTAATTTCCTCATGTATATACATTACAGGAAGATTTTAATGCCAGAAACAATCATTACGCACAAAATGAATGTCAAATGCCACATGGCATTAAGAAAAATTACTTTTCCCCTAAAATACAAAATTGTACAAGTAATTTACTGAAACATGTTTTGGCATTCATTTTGTGCGTAATGATTGTTTCTGGCATTAAAATCTTCCTGTAATGTATATACATGAGGAATATTGCCTTATTATTTCAGCACTAGGTCCAGCGAACATTTATATACAAAAAGGGCATTTCGAGACCACTTTTAAAACTGTCTTGAATTAATGTACGTTTGTATCTTGAACTAAAAATAATGTAAATCACAATTACGTTTGAGTCATAACTGATGACTGATCACGTAGACAGCGCTATCTTTAAATAGAGTTGATTCAGTCAGGTGTCGCAGTTACTGCTCAGCTCTCGTCAGAACTAGATGTGCGTCTGCTGCTTCTTGCTATTTTCAGGTTGTTAACATGTTAGCCACATTGATTTGTGATATGAGGATGATTTTGGTTTGTTAAAAAATAAAACTGTATGAATCTGACAGTGTTTCCGTATATTAGTGACATTCAATCATCGAGTAATTTTACAAACAGTGAATTCGAGGACATTTAATTCTGGTATACGTTATCGAGGAAATGATAAGTATTTTCCTTAATGTGCTGATAAACTTTTCTTCACTTGTCGCGTTTGCCAAATATACGAGGGCTATTTGGAAAGTAAGGAACGATATGTCGCGAAATGGAAACCACAGTGAAAATCAAAACTGTTTTATTTACAATAGTTAGCTACAGCTTCCAGGTACGTATCTCCATAGTCGCCGATCCGATTTAAACGTTTGTCGTACCGTTGTACCAACTGTCCAATACCCTCGTTACAGAAGGCAGCCGCCAGCGCTTTCCGCCAATTCTCTACTCTGGCCTACAGCTCGTTGTCTGTGCCAAAATGTTGTTTCCATAGCTAACAGTATATGTGAGCAGAGATGAAACTCAGAGGGAGACAATTACGGGCTGTATTGTGGGTAATCAAATATTTCCAATTGAAAACGATGCAGGAGCATCTTCATTACCCCTGCAGAATGCGGCTGAGAATTGTCTTGAAGAAGAAAACGCACGACAGTTACGGAATGTTGATGCATAGCTTCAGGCGAAATTTCTCACCAGGCCCTCGAACTTGGCGGGAGATATTATTGTTCTAGGTATCTTTATGTGCTTCCTGTGCCTTCAGAACTAAAAAGAACGACGTAACGCGATCGACGGTCATACTAGAGACACTGCCCAACACACCTGTGCAAAACTTCATCGGATTTTCACTGTGATTTCCATTTCTCGACCGATCGTTCCTTACTTTCCGACTAACCCTCGTATTTGCACACAAAAACCTGTCGTTAATAATCAAAAACCTAGGAAGGTACAATTTGTACTCATGTAAGGTACAAAAATTGAGCAATGAGGTTAATGGACAGTGGACGCTACATGTGCAGTGTGCGACAAGTTGATAATTTGGGTTGGACAGAAGACTTACTTGGATAGCCGAAGCAGTTAAGGCGACCGCTCGCGTAAAGCGGGACATCCGGATTTGAGTTCCAGTTCGGCACAAATTTCAGCTTGTAAGCCATTGGATTTATTTCAATGCCCGAAAGCGGCTTTGGTCTGAGTTTGGATTATGAAAAAAGTTAAATTATACTATAATAGAAGCAAAATCGTCCTAGTAAACGAGCCGATGCGTCGTTACGAGCCGCTCCGATTTCAAGAGGAAGGGCCGGCCGGAGTGGCCGAGCGGTTCTAGGCGCTACAGTCTGGAACCGCGCGACCGCTACGGTCGCAGGTTCGAATCCTGCCTCGGGCATGGATGTGTGTGATGTCCTTAGGTTAGTTAGGTTTAAGTAGTTCTAAGCTCTAGGGGACTAATGACCTCAGCAGTTGAGTCCCATAGTGCTAAGAGCCATTTGAACCATCTTTTTTTTTCAAGAGGAAGCATTGCACTTGTTAGTAAAAATGTATATGTAATGGAAAATTTTGATTAAATCCTCATATAACTGGACTCAAATTTCACCCGTGGCATACCTTAACGAGCAATAAATTGCTACTTGAGCACGTTACATGTTACAGTTTATCTGTGCACTCGAACCAGTTAAAGGAGGTATTTCAGGTACCGTCCTCACATGTGGCTTAAAACCAATTTTTTTTAAATAAAAAAAATTCTTTATTGATAACCATTATAATTATACAAGTTGACCCACTTCCTTAAGCTCATTAGTGGGTCCTAGCAGTTATACATTTATGTTGAATTGTGCAGCTAGCTTTTAGTTTAATAGTGAGCTACAGTTACACTAACAACAATGGTCATTTAATATCTATATCTACTACTTATATCTAATTCCTATAACTAATTGAATTTATGTATTTTCTGCAGCGTCACATGTGTGCCAGTAAGAATATAAACCTACTTAATTATGCCTTGTTCTTCGAGCTAACCCCGAAGAACATGCCCCTGGCACTGGGCAGGCCTCGACGTTATAAATCGCTGCAGTACCTAGTCTAATTTCCTATAACTAAGTCCTACAAACTAACTTATCCTACGTCATATTCGGTGTGTCATAATTGGTGGTTGGTCCCTACTCCCCCTAGTCCTGTACATGGCGGATTCCAACTCGGGTGAAATCGGCCAGTCCACGCACAGGCGGTATGGGACCAGGGCTCTTGGTCACAATCGGTAATAATTATTATCCTTGTTCTTACTGTATCTCTCTTAAATATTCAGTTAAAACTTTTCGAGATACCTCGTTTGCCAAGGTGTTTAGAGTCTGAAAGGTTTCCTCACGTCTAAGCAGTTGATACGTGTCATGGTTAGGAAGTCTGTCTCGTAGTATGTTTGCAACATCATTGAAGAGAGGGCATTCGTAAACAACATGTTCGGGTGTACCCTCCGGATCGCCACAGTCGCACGCTGGTGTTGCCCTTTTCCCAAATCGACGTAAGTATGTCGGGTAGGGTCCATGGCCAGTGAGAAAGTGAATCAGACCTCGTGTAGGCTCGAAGTACTTCATACCCAGGCGTTCCCTCACATCAGGTAGAAACTGGAAGGTTCGTCGTCCAGCCTCTTCTGCAGCCCAGGTCTCCTGCCAGAGTTCCTCCCCTCTTTTCCTTATTTCTCTTTTGTCCCCCAGTCTGATACCCATAATATCTACAATCTTTTCGTACTTATCCCTTTTGGCCCAGTACCAGGCCGCCTGTTCCCTTATCTTGATGTCCAGAGGGCAGAGCCCCATTATGACTAATAGGGCCCCCCCTGGAGATGTTCTGTAAGCACCCACAGCTCTTAGTAGCATGCTTCTCTGGACCCTTCTCACTGCCATGGCGGGCACTACCCTCGTGAGCCTGTGCGCCCAGACTCCCGAGCCGTAACCCACGACTGAAGTTAGGATGCTGTTGTGATATAGTCTGATTAAGTGTGGAGGAAGATGGAATCTTTTATGACCTATTGAGATGAGATTGTTTAGTATTTGAAGGGCTCTCTGGGTGACGGTATCAATGTGCTTGCCGAAACTCCACCTCTCATCAATGATGACTCCCAGGTAGCGTGTCTCGCGTTGTCTAAGAACTGGTGAACCGTCTATTCTGACAGTCGGATTTCTAATGAAATGTCCTTTTAGCAGGAGGTAAGTAGATTTGCTGGGCGATATCGTCATTTTAGTCGCGTGGCACCACTGTTGGAGTTTGTCTAGTGCTGTCGCTATCTTTGGTTCAATGTCTTCGCGGCTGCGGCCGCCAACCAGCAGGAGGAGGTCATCCGCGTAAGCTATCACCTCTAGCACCTCTTCACTCTGTTGTAGGCTATCTAACAAAGGCTCCATGTGGATGTCCCAGAGGAGGGGTCCTAAGACGGAGCCTTGGGGACATCCTTTAGTGATTGTCTTGCCAACTCTTTCGCTAGAGGATGATAGCCAAACCTCCCGATCCTCACAATAGCTCCTCAGGCAACCATATAGCGGCCCTGGACACTCTTTCTCCCGCAGGCAGGAGAAGAGCGAAGGCCACCACAGGTTGTCGAAGGCGCCACTGATGTCAACCATGATGCCAACCACGTATTTGTGCGGGGTCGAGCCGCAGACCTCGGCCGCCAGGGCGATTGCATCAGATGCCGACCGCCCCGGCCTGAACCCGAACTGCCTGTCACTCATCCCGCACAACACTCGGTGTGCTGTCAGTCTGTCAGCCAGCAATTTTTCCAATATTTTGCCAAATATATCCAGTAGGCAAATCGGCCTGTAGGATTTCGCTTCTGCGGGATCCTTATCTGGTCCTTTCTTTATGATGACTACATGTGCCATTTTCCATATCTTAGGGAACTTACGCTGTCTGAGGCATTCGTTGTACAGATGTGTTAGTGGTGCAGTCAGCTGGGGCGCCAGAAACTGCACCACCTCCGCCACAATGCCGTCTGGCCCAGGTGCTTTTCCTCTTTGCAGAGATCTTATGTGAGTTGCTACCTCCTCTTCTGAGAAGGGGTAGACAGCCGTCTCATTGGTGTATATTTCCCGGTCTTGATCTCTGAGTTGCTGCTGCATCTCTGTTTCCCCATCCGCATTGTCGTCAGGCAGCAGGGAGTGGAGGAGGACCCCCGCAGTCTCCTGCCAGGACTCCGTCATCCCATCCCCGTACCTGACTGTAGATAATTCCAGAGGAGAGCGGATTTTTTCTCTCACTAGCTTATATGGGAGCCCCCATGGGTCCATGACTAGCTGGTTGAGCACGAAGTTTTCCCAGCTTCTCATTCTGACTTCCCGCAGTTCCTTTTGGAATTTTCGCTTTTCCTCCCTATACAGCAGCTGCCACCTTTGTCGTTCCTGCCAGACGACACTGTGCTGATAGTACCTCCTCAGCCTTCTGACAGACTGACGCAGTTCGCTTAGTTCGGCAGACCATGGTGACGGGGAGGCCGCCATGGCCCTCCTCCTAGTAGGTACGGCTGCCCTCACCGTTCTTGTCACTGCGTTCACCAGTTCCTCTGCCCTCTGATTCACGTCCATGTCTAAGTGCATGTCGTCTTCCGGTAATGGAGGAATGTCACACTCCCTCGCTAGGCGTTCCCAATCGGTTCTTTTATAATTTAGTTGTATTTCCCACCCCGTGGCCCAGTGGCTCTCTCTTTCTCCTATGGTGAAAGTTATCAGATTGTGGTCGCTTGTGGTGGCATTCTCTGTGACTCTCCAATTTTGAAGGTTATTGGCTGTATTCGGAGTTACCAGGGTGATGTCAATGTTTGTGCCCTGTCCTCCACCTGCAGCGTAGGTGGGAGGATTGCCGGGTCTGTTAGCCACCACAAGTTATGATGCCATAATAAATTCTTCAACCTTTTCACCATTAGCATCTCTTGTGCCACTGTACCACAGGGGGGATTTTGCATTAATGTCGGCAGTTATTATGACTTTTCTTCCCCGCAACGCCGTGGTAACTCTCGCTAGGTGGTCTATGTGAAGTTCTATATTGTCCCCATACTGAAAGTACATATTAATGAGAGTTATAATTCCCGTAGGGGATTGAAGCTCCACGACGTTGCAGTGGCTAGTTGTGAACTGCGAGAGTGTGGTGACTCTCAAGAGTTTGTTGGTGATTATGATTGCCGCTTTCGGGTCATCCCCTCTACTGACTATTTGCCAGCTTGCAGCAGCAAAAGCTATTTTCCCAGCCAGGGAGTATGTCTCCTGTAGACAGAGTACATCAAGTCTCCTCTCCTCCACCTCCCTTCGGAGCTCTTGCATTACAAGTCTGCTGTTGTGTGTGTTAAGCTGTCCTATAGTAATTTTGGTCATTATGGGTAGTATGTATGTATTCGGTCATGTGGCCAGGTCTTACTCCAGTCAAATGCAATTCGTCCATGTGCCACTACTGACTGTTGATAGATGTCGTCAAGATCGAATTTCTCTCCTCGTCTTTCGAATGCTTTCTTAAGCAGGTCTCGCAAGGCTCCAAAGTCGGTGGGAAGATTCACTGATTTTAGCTGGATTCTGTCAACAGCCTCCATAACCGGAAAGGTTATTTTTCTGCCGTCTTCATGTCCTACGCGGACCACATGTCGTAAGGCAGTGGTCAGGGTAGCCGGCTGCTCCAATGTGGATAGCTAGCTGCAAGGTGTACTCCAAGTTGGGGTACACCCTAACCGGATCGACCGGTGGTAGTCTAACTACTGGTGTGCACTGAGTGGTGGGGCTCATACTAGAGCTCGTCACCACATTTTCCTGTATTGGTTGGTTATTTGTGTTACTGTCCTTGTGAGTTGCTGGAGCCGCAGGATGCCCTTGCCGCTGTTGGTGTGGTTTCGGCTTTGTTTCCCGGCTTCCAGAGGAGAGAGTTTCGGCCATGGGGAGATTTGTTTGTATTCCTATATCCATTGTTGGAAATTCGGTTTGTGTAGCCATGTCCTTTGTTTCAGTTTTGATGACTCCTGTAAGCGACCTCAAAAAGTCCTTGAATCTATTTGCCCGCATGGCATCCCTCCTCCTTTTGCTCGGGGACTTTCGCTTTGGCATCCTGTTCGGTATGCTGGGCTCAGCCATAATCAGTCCTGGAGATCAGTCTTTGCTCCAGCATTCTGTATGTGGGGCAGTTTCTACCGGTGGTTCCACAAGACTTTTTTCCTCTATTCCTACATGGTATGCAAACTGCCGCCGCCTTGCAGTCTTTGCGGCTATGACCTTTCTCCCCGCACTTGGTGCACAGCCTTAGGACGTGATCCAGGTCACCACAGTTGTGGCAACGAGGTACCACGACATAGTCTCTTGTATTGATGGCATGGAAACCAACATACAATCTGCCCATTGCTGTTACATTTTTCCACATCGGCGCCGATACTTCGGCGACGTGATGAACAACATCACGACCCCGCGGACCAGTCTTAAATTTTAACTTAAAGTTGTTCTTGAATTCATCTTCTTTCATTTTATCAAAGTTCTGTAACCTAATTGTTTCTGCTAATTCTTCATTCGTCATAATTGCAGGTACGTCATATAATATGACGAGAGGGTTTCTTTTTTTTTTTGGTGGTTCACATTTGACCACCGAGTTCAATTTCTGGTTGTTCAAAAGCTTTTCTTTATCTTCTTCCGAGGCAACTTCAACGATCACGGAGTTTCTGCTTGGTTTTACCTTTTTAATTTTGATCTTATCTTTAACGGGGTCGATAGTTTTTGTAAAAAGTTCCTGTATTTTCTTGACACTTGTGTCTTGCCCAGGTAGTGTCCTGAGGAAGACGGCTGTGTCTGTCCTTTTTGTGACCTTGTCAATGGTGTCTCTAGTCGTACTCTGTGGGCGCTTGGTGGGCGCTTGCGCAGCCACAGCTGCCCACGTCTTTGCAGGTTGCCTCCTTAATCTGTCATTTTCTTTCTCAAGTTCTTCTACTCTTCCTTCAAGTTTGGCGTGGGCAATAGCCCATGCAGCCAGCTCATTTTTTATGATGGCAAGTCCTGCTTGGCTGATTTTACCATTCTTTATTTGTTGCTCCATGAGCAACGAGATTCTTGAGTACCTCTCCATGACTGTCTCATTCTCTGCCTGTCCCTGCTCGTCCTGTGGAGAGGGATCAGGCGCAGCGGAAGTCCTTTGAGGCGCACACGAATCACTCGTTTCATTTGTCGCCATGATTTACGAGTGATCAAAAAAAGGGGTGGGAGCCCGTCTCTTGCCCCGGGCCGGCTCCTCTGGCATGGGGGGGGGGGGGGGGGGGGACTTCTGCAGCTCGCCCACCGACCTTGCCCCTAGGTCAAGGGCACTCCAGAGCTGCCGGGTTCAGCGCGCCGTCACCAGCGCACTGGTCCCCATCGATGGCCCCGTCGTCGACGATTTCACACGACGCTCCTCGGCAACTGCACCCCGCACTCCGGAGAGGCGGATGCACCCCTCGCCCTTCGCCGCCTACTTGCCCGAGCTTCCACCAGAAGGCCGAGGACCCACTCCTACTCAGGTGGCGGGCCGGTCCCCCAGACGTTCGGCGGTCTGGACCCATCTAACCTGGCCCAGGCGATGTCACCACCTCCTGGGTTTGGCAGAACACGCCCCGGTTACCCAGGGGCGCGGCGAAGCACCCTTGCCGATTCGCGCCGTGATCCCACGCCGACAAACGAAGTCGCCGGCATGCAGAGCACCTGCTGGTCTGTGCCCTGCGAACAGAAAGGGACTGGTGTTCGGTCCCTCGACACAGCTCCCCCTGTGCCACGCACCCTTCGCTTTCGCATCGGGTTGGGTCGCAGCTCTCCCTTTTGTCGCAAGGCAGAATGCCAAGCTTAACATCTGGCACCACGGGAAGGCGGAAAGAGCCACTTGGGAAGGAGAGGCTATGAGAGACGCATCACTTCCCCTGTGAGGACTGCCGCGGCACACCCGACTGGAAAGCGATACGCCCCAGTGCGAGCTTCCGCGCCTTACGGCGCGCCGGCAACGGGCGGGCCCGCGCCGAAACGCGCCGTCAAGCGACTGACCCCACGCCAGACTTAAAACCAAATTACTGAACTCGTCTCTACAGCAAGTTACGAATGCCTTCAAACACCCCCAGATCATCTCTTAAATGTTGACAAAGTTCTATAATTCGCTGCTCCCGTTCGTCAGCCTTATCAACGGATGTGCTGTGCACTTCACTTCTGAGATGACCTCAGGCTGAAAAATCCGGAAGACTGTGGTCACCTGGTCTTGGAGGGCGAATTAGAGATCTTGCTCAACTTAACATCTTGGAGCACATTGTCCCGTTAGATGTCATTTTACATCAGCAGCAAAATGCACCGGTGCCCATCGCACATCTGCCACATTCCCCAAACATGGCCATGGGTGAATTTCTAGCCCTGTTGGATGGGGATTTAATCCAAAAGTTTATATTGCAAATACAATTGTACTAACAAGGACAATATATCATCCTGAAGTAAGTGGCTACACGTAACCACATACTCGCATCCATCTCGAAAACGGCTAATATGATTATCCATCTTTACTAGAACGTTTTTTCCTTCTATTATCATATACTTTCAACCGTGTCAGTTTTCGCTGCTAGTTACCGATAGCCGTGACATGTTTCCAGAATGGATTTTCACTCTGCACTGGAGTGTGCACTGATATTAAAATTCCTGACATATAAAAATGTGTAGCAGACCGGGTTTCGAAACCGAACCTTTACCTCTCGCAGGCGAGTGCTCTGCGACCACGACTACCGTCCCCTCTTCACAGTTTCACTTCCGTCACACAGCCGGTACCTCATCTACGTTCCTAGCTTGACAGAAGTTCTCCCACGATACTTGCAGGACTAGCACTGCTAGAAGAAAGGATACTGTGGGTACTTGTCTTAGCCACAGCCTAAGAATTGTTTCCCGAATGTATTTTCATTCTGTAGCGTAATGTGCGTTGATAGAAAACTTCCTAGCAGATTAAAGCTGTGAAGACAAGTCGTGTGTCGTGCTCAGGTAGCTCAGTTGGTAGAGTATTTACCCTCTTGGTAGAGTACTTGCCCGCAAAATTCAAAGGTCCCGGGTTCGAGACCCGATCAGGCATACTGTTTCAGTTTACCACGAAACAATTGCGCAGTCTATGCCTAAGTCATGTCTCCACGGTATCCTTTCTTACACGAGTACTAGTCCCGCAAATTTCTAGATCTGTGAAGTTTGGAAGGTAGGAGACGAGGACTGCCAGAAGTAAATCTGTGAAGACGGATCCTGAATCGTGCTCGAGTAGGACAGCTGATAAATAATAGCAATAATAATAAAAATAATGATAATAAAATGTTGGCAGGGTACTTCCCGGCGACGGGCACAGGTTCCGGTTTCGAGTCTCGCTCCGACACACCATTTTAATCTGCCAGAAGGTTTCAAACGCCACATGTAGTTGTACGATAGTCTTCTCTGTGACTGAGGTCTGAGAATGGCGAACACCACTTCCATACAGCTGCTTACAATGCCTGCGCTGGAATACATTTTCATCTCCTCAGTTTACTTAGTACAGCGATCAGAGATATACGTGTAGATTGTGGGCTAACGCCGTGAATTAAATAGCAAAATACTTCGTATCCTCCCCCTCCCCCCGTCCCCCTCCCTCCCGCTCAAAGGTCGCTGCAAACTGCAATACCTACTCTGGTGACTGGCAAAGGGCTGAAATTAGATTCGTTTTTGCAGTTGCTGTCTGTGATTAGAGTAGCGGCCAAGCGCTTGTTTACTCAGGATCCACAGCCATATGCTTATAAATGTTGACAGCCGTTTAAATTGTGTCAAGGTCCTCGCGTCGTTCAGAGGTCAAACTCGGATGTCAGTATTCGACACAGTATACTTCATGTCGCGTTTAGACTGCATCGTCATGATGCAGAGGCAGACTCTGATTGTGTCAGGAACAAATCAATGGTGCTATTTTAAAGCATTTCGTTGGGCACGATTGATTACGTTTCGTAGGTGAAGCCGTTGTGGAACGTTTAGATTCAGTTAATATAATTTGTCTCTCAGTCTTTAAACTTTTTCATGCATTTACAGTGTGCTGTCAGTGTAATTTTGCAAGGGAAATGGAATTTTACAAGCTGAATTAATGAAGACCGGTAGGCTGAAGACTCACACTTTAGAGCGTGGACATTGATTGAACCGTATCAGCAACAATTTTAGTTGTTCGTGTTGTATCATACGAATTTTCATAGTATTTTTGTTCCGAAATGATATTAGGTACTGTACTATTTAGGACTGAATAACCAACTTCTAAGGTCATAATTTTTGGCCTATTATCTTTCAGAAAATAATTAGATTAGGCCTACTTGCAAACAGGAAGTTACAATTTTTCAGCTGTAATTAGTAAATCCCTAGTCCCTACATTAGCTGTTAGTCACTATAGCGCAATTTATTTGTCTTTTTTATTGTTATATCATTACCACGTGATATACTTACTATTGTTGAGTGGAACATACCCAAGCGCAACAGAGGCTTGGTCACACATGGAGGATTTCCGCGACGTGCCGGCAGATGGTAGACTGTTTTGCAGTTCTGCTTTCGTTGACTGTTGCTACCGCCTCCGTCCTGTGTGAATTCCCTACAGGCTTTGGGAAATACTCAGGATCTGGTCGGTTCAGACCCAGCCTTGAGAATTACCTGTGCGTGCTTGGCAGCAATATGCAAGGCACAAGGACGTTCATATTAGCTACCGCATTGTCGATTTCCCGAGTGACAAGCCTATGCGTCAACCCAAATTCCCTCTTCTCTTTTTCTTCGATTTCAGCCTTTCAGAGCCAACATACAATGTAGTACTGTACATTATACACGCGCTGGACGAAAGCAATGCCTAACCAACTTTATAAACACTTTCTTCGCGAGAATAATAATGGTGTTCACACATTTATCTCCTGCAAGCGAGTAGTTCTCGGACCGTCTGCACATTCTACTTACTGAAAATGTTCAATGATGAGCGGCACATATAGAAGGTCAGAAGTACTTTGTGTCTAACAGATTAAGCATGTGAAACAAACTGCCTCACCTGTCATAAAGATACAAGGTGAGCCAGAACTCTATCGAGAAACTTTCAGAGGAGTATTTTGGTACAAGGAACCCACGGCTCGTTACAGAATTACTGCATTTCGTTTGGTTTCTTGTCCCAGTTAGTTTTGTATGTTTATTGCACTGAAAATAATTCACAACAGTGCAAATATTGACGTCATGCACCGTGTGTCTCGTTTCCATTCGCTAACGCTACATGTTGTTGACAAAAGTAGTACCCATTTTACTCTTCATCTTCAGGCTTGCATTCAGTACTGCTCGGTTCTGTCTTGGCTTTGTTTTTCCGGCAGTGTCAGTTGTACGTTAACAACGATACAGGGCTGTAAGGTATGTCTGCTGATGAGGAGTTGGCCGATATGCATCTCGTGCCTGGCTTCAATGAATACGATGGAAGAGCGGCACAACGACGCTATGCTGAGCTATTCCCGCAGTCACGGCAGCCACATCACAGCACTTTTGCATCGGAGGGTTGTTGGATTACCCTGTGTTGTGCGGTGTCCGTTTTGCTTTTTGCATATTGCAGGCTTCTTCCTTGTTGTGAAGGTATTTTCACTGGAAGAATGGTGACTGCGGTAACAAACCGAATAAATCATAATTACATTTACTCTGCAACGAGCTGCCGGAGATCGTCGATCTCTCATGCAGAAATCCTCAGAAGGTATACCTCAACAACCTCTGAAAGTTTGTCGGTGGAGTTCTCGTTCACCCTGTATGTGGAAGGAGTAATGTAATACCAGTGAAATAAACGAAACGAGGCGATAATTATTTTTTTTTACTCTAAGTAGTTTTTTCTCTGCGCTGAGGCTACGCGACAAGTTAAAACCGTTTACGACACCTGTTTCGAAAGCAAATCACTGCCTTTTGCGGGCATATGCATCCCCAAACCGATTGCACGGCCCTTTGATATTCGAGCGAGATTTAAAAAACGTTTCCATTGTTGTTCCATTATGTCGTCATGGTAATACGATAGTGCCACAATCTTACTTTAATTTCATTTGTTCGCATGTGGTCACCGCCTTGTCAAAGTTACGATTACTTCAGGCCTTCTGAAATTTCTCTTTTCATCATCACCATCATCATCATTTAATTTTCCTATCGGCGCGTTTGCTATTAGAACATCACGTCACAAGGGAGACTAATCGGTTTAAGTTTCCTTAAAACTGTACCTAACAATGTCAATGACGATGCACATCGAACTTTGTTTAGCATATTTAAAAAAATACCAACACAATTCTCTTTATTGTCACAATGTTATAAAAGATATTTAAAGTGCAATACTGTTACGAATACAGAGGATTGAGAGTATGTAGTGATAGAGCCATGTAATTCAGCTCCACTCACCTAAATCATGGCAGTCTTAACAAATGGCCGCATTTTGGTTAACCTATACGCTTGCTAAGTAAGTTGGGAACTTTCAGTACAATTTTTAAGAACTGTCTTTGAAACAGACAGTATGTGCAATCAGTGTGCAAAGCGCAATCCGTTATTTCAATGAGAAACACTGCGATAAGCAATTTTGAGAAGTAATGAAAATCATCAATGAAACCACGCCCTCGTAATAACGAGTACTGATGTGACTCTTGAAAATTTTAGTGATATGCTTCCTAAACTAATTCCAGAAGTGAAACAGCAACAACACAATAACAACGCCGATGCAGCACTGGTAAAACCACACAGGAATATCACATTAACACGTTTACGCCGGCGCTGCGAATTGTATTTGTCGCTTTAGGGCCGTGAAGTCGAGCGTGACCCACCGATGGTACACGCTGGCCGTTGGGAACATCTAGCGCTGTGATAGTCAACCTGGTCCCTACCGCCCAGTTGTCTTGCGAACCAGCTTTCATGGTGGGCGGTAGGTGATAAACGGTAGGAGATCTAAAGACATTTTCATTAGGTTTTCCTTCATCTGGCGGCACTGCTTTTCATATTCAAACGCCCTAGGATACTATTTTAATATATTCAACTTATATTTTTAAAACAACGATAGATCACATAAAATAATTTTACACCAAATTAATCACAAATTATGTAATATATCGTTTGTTCAGAAAGCTCTCTCGTTGAGGGGTCACACAAAACTGTGTTCAGAGCTGTTCCTTGCGCCTGGCTGATAGGTAATACATCACACTTAATTGTACTGCTAGTAGCATTATTGATAAAATCGAGCGTGACCCACCGGTGGTACACGCTGGCCGTTGGGAACATCTAGCGCTGTGATAGTCAATCTGGTCCCTACCGCCCAGTTGTCTTGCGAACCAGCTTTCATGGTGGGCGGTAGGTGATAAACGGTAGGAGATCTAAAGGCATTTTCATTAGGTTTTCATAAAATTGGTGGATGGCTGGATGAAGCCGGACGGTGTGGCCGAGCGGTTCTAGGCGCTTCAGTCTGGAACCGATCGACCGCTACGGTCGCAGGTTCGAATCCTGCCTCGAGCATGGATGGGTGTGATGTCCTTAGGTTAGTTAGGTTTAAGTAGTTCTAAGTTCTAGGGGACTGATGATCTCAGATGTTAAGTCCCATAGTGCTCAGAGCTATTTGAACCATTTGATGGCTGGATGAAAAACTCTTACCACAAATAGTCGAGGCTGATACAAATTGCCAAGCAGAAGTGTTAGAAATTATGAAGAAGAAAGTAAACATAAATTCGATAGTAGAGAGTATGAAAAACTATGGCAAAATAAAAAAATGCCTGTCTTATATCGATATATGTGGAAATTTATATTCAGTTTTTTGATATATTTACTGCCTCATATCCTGTGAAACCAGGGTTTAGTTCTGTTCATCGTACTGTGACGAAAGGATGAAATCGCCTGAATATTTCCGAAATATGAGTCCTACGTTTGTTCCTTACAAAAACTAAGCCAAATATCCAATATTTAGTTTCGCATCATCACCCTCAGGGACCTCATTAATAGTTTGCTTACCGAAATGTAATTTCATCAGACTTCACGCTTCTAAGTAGGCAAAGTATAAATAAAAATATACGTTTAACTAACGTAAATTGTTGTATAAAGATTTATTCTGCCAATCTTACCTACAGTTCGACACAAAGTATGTGGCAAGCAATTATCATCATCGTCACTATCATGCTTACTTCCCTACGTTATAAATCACCGTGAAGTCGGTGATCGGTTAGAAAATTTTACTATTTACATCTACAGCTACATAGATACTCCACAAGCCACCGTAAAGCGTGTGGCGGAGGGTAAGCTGTACCACTGTTGGTCATTTCCTTTCCTGTTCCACTTCAATCAGAACGAGGGAAAAACGACTATTTATATGCCCCCATATGAGCCTTAATTTCTCGTATCTTATCTTCGTGGTCCTTTTGCGAAATGTATGTTGGCGGCAGTAGTATCACTCGGCAGTCAGCTTCAAATGCCGGTTCTCTAAAATTTCTCAATAGTGTTCCTCGGAAATAACTTTGCCATTTCTCCACAGATCCCATTTGAGTTCTTCAAGGATCTCCGTAACACTTACGTGTTGTTCGAACCTACCAGTAACAAATTTAGTAGCCCGCTACTGAACTGTTTCAATATCTTCCTTTAATCCGATCTGGTACTTATCCCAAGCACATAAGAAGTATTCAAGAATAGGTCGCACCAGCATCCTATATGCGGTCTCCTTTACAGATGAAACAGACTTTCCTATAATTCTCGCAATAAACCGAAGCCGACCATTCGCCTTCTCTACAACAGTCTTCACATGCTCGTTCCAGTTCATATCGCTTTGCAACGTCACGTCCAGCTATTTAAACGACGTGACTGTGTCAAATAGGACACTGCTAATGCTGTATCCGAACATTACGGGTTTTTTTTTTCCTATTCATCCGCATTAACTTACATTTTTTCACATTTAGAGCTAGCTGCCATTCATCTCCCCAACTATACATTTTTTCTAAGTCATCTTGTATTCTCCTACAGTCACTCAATTTGGACACCATACCGTGCACCACAGTATCTTCATCAAACATCCGCAGACTACTGCCCACCTCGTCCGCCAAATCATTTATGTATACGGAGAACAACAGCGGTCCCATCACACTTCCCTGGGGCACTCCTGACGATACCGTCCGCAGCTCGTGGTCTCGCGGTCGCGTTCTCGCTTCCCGACCACAGGGTCACGTGTTCGATTCCCGGCAGGGTCAGGGATTTTCACTTGCCTCGAGATGACTGGGTGTTTGTGTTGTCCTCATCATTTCATCACCATTCATGCGAGTGGCGAGATTGGACTGAGCAACGGTTGGGAACCTGTACGGGCGCTGATAACCGCGCAGTTGAGCGCCCCACCAACCAAACATCATCATCATCATTCTGACGATACCCTTGTCTCTGACAAACACTCGCCGTCGAGGACAACATACTACGTCCTATTACTTAAGAAGAAGGCACCGTATCAAGTGCTTTTCGGTAAACTAGGAATATCGAACCTGCCTGTTGCTCTTCATCCATAGTTCGCAGCATATCATGTGAGAAAAGGACAAGCTGAGTTTCGAACGAACGATGCTTTCTAAAACCATATTGATTCGTGGACATAAGCTTTTCGGTCTCAAGAAAATTTGTTACATTCGATCTGAGAAAATGTTCAAGGATTCGGCAGCAAACCGAAGTTAGGGATATTGGTCTGCAATTTTGCGGGTCCATTCTTTTACCCTTCTTATGTACAGGAGCCACCGACGCTTTTTTCCAATCGCTTGGGACTTTGCGTTGTGCGAGAGATTCGCGATAAATGCAAGCTAGGTAAGAGGCCAGTCCCGAAGAGTACCCGTTGCAAAACGGAATTGGAACCCCACCCGACCTGGTGATTTATTTTCTTTCAAATTTTTCGGTTGTTTCTCTACGCCAGGGACGTTTATTATTACGTTGCCCATACGGAAAAATGTTCGATAGTGAAATATGTGTGAATTCCTAAGGGACCAAATTGCAGAGGTCATCGGTCCCTAGACTTAACACACCACGTAAACAAACTTAAACTAACTTATGCTATGAGCAACACCCACACCCATGTCCGAGAGAGGACCGAACCTCTGGCGGGAGGGGCCGCGCAATCCATGACATGGCGCTCAAACCGCGCGGCTATTCCGCGCGGCTGTCCGATAGTCAAATGACATTACGTTTGTACGATTCTCCTACGTGAACTATTAATAAAGGTACAAAAGTGGATGGTCAGTATAAAAAAGTTAACTACCCCTCATCTAGTGTGAGCCACGCTGTCCGATGGGAAGATGTAGCTTTGAATCACCAATAGCAAATACCGGAAAGAACGTGTAAACCCAAGTCGCAAACATATATAATGAAAAATCGTTATAGAATCAACAACTAATAACTTCATAAAATTACAGTGATTGTCTAGGTTCTGCTATAAATAGGAATTCTTCTTTTGGTTCTAAAGTACTGAAGTAGCAAAAGGGTAGTTTAAACGAGGTATGTAATTTTTCGCGCATACTAAACAAAAAATTACTTTAGAACTCTTGACAGTCATTTCAAGTCTATTCCTTTGCTAATTTTGTCAATATTGTGTCACTAAGGTTCAAATTTTAGACTACGGATAAGTAAATCCGCCTAACGCTATATGAAAATGGTTAGTCTCAGTTTACACACATATTTGAAATAATACTTATTAGATACTCATTCATGTGGCACAAATACTGAATCATGCATTTACAGAACTAAAGGGCACTCTGACTGAAGACAGTGAGATAATACGCTGAGTTGTATATCGTCTTTAACATAGTCTACGTAGGCTTCTTACGTTTGTGGTTCACAGACTGCATCTTTTGGCACCGTATGTCAGCATTTCGTTCCAATGCAACTTCTTACAACGTGATGTGAAGCCCATTGTCTTCCCCTTATGCTATTGAGACAATAATATCGTCCATTCGAGGCTTTTGCATCCTTCTACTTGCACCTAGATAGCCTCTCGCTGATGGCGTGTTAACAGTTAGATGGCTGGAATCCGACTGCGTTTGCTCTGGCCTGGCCCGCATTTACACTTTGCCTTCCACCTTTCTCTTTGGCGACCTTGCGCCTCCATACTACAGACGCCATTTTGAAGGCTACGTATAGCACCGCCACATGAAACTATGTGGGCTGAAAAGGGAATATACTACGACGTCCCACAACAAACTACGCATTTTTTAAATTTAAATTGGATTCATACAACACTGACAGTGTTATTTTGCTTCTTAGCCATTTATGTGCAGCCTTCTTACACACATCATGATCGGATGTAGGGCCGACACAACTAATACGATATTTACAGTTGCCGGTAGAGAAACTACACCCAGAATCACTTAGGTGGGACGCTCATGATGTTGGGTGTCACCCTTGTGCAGGAGTCATGGTAAGCGTCTTTGTATCATTGTAATTGTAGCATATATACCATAGCAGTGAGTACGCTCCATGACTGTGGATGACTGGCAATTATGTCTTTTCTCTCGGAGGTGATGGTCCCACAGCATGTGGCCTGGTACTTCGAACAACGTCTACTGTTAATCAGTATGATCTCACATCTTACTGTAGTAGCTACACACGCTGAGCACCAAATTATGTAGTGGCCCTGGTGTCGTATCAGTGGTTTGATTGCTGACCCTTGTGGTAACAGTAGTTGTCGCCTGGTGACAGTGTTCAACATTTGCATGCGACTTCACGTCGCCAAACCTGACTACATCGACAGGTCATAACCCAAGTCTCGTTTGTCCGCAGGAGCCAGAGAGGAAAGCTAGATTCGTGTGCCTTGCAATGAAGAAACTAGAGAGCAAATCCACTGGTGGCTGGACACCAGCTCGTCGCAAAGCATGCACCGTTTATGGTGATAAAGGCACAGAAGTTGTTCTTGCAGAATCTTGAACACACCTTGGTGGCTCGCATGATTATCATATGCACTTCTACACCTGCTACCTAATGGGCCATCAGCCTTCAATGGCTTATGTGCTCGATTTAAATTGTGCTGTCAGTAGTAGAGTACTTGAGCTCCAACCCCTATTTCGATATCAAATTAGTATGCAAATTAACTGAATTGGTCAATTAATGACCCCCACAAACACCACACCTACTCCCACCCACCTCCACCCCAGATGATGTCATGTGTTTTCTTCAGTGGGCACGTGGGTCCCCACCCCATCAGCTCCCTACCCATTTCCGTTGACGTTAAATACAATTGTTACAGTGAATTGTTTTCACATTCAGAACGGTGGACACTTTTGGGGGTGGTGTGGGCATGGTCTGGTGTGTGTGAGGTCGCCGATGCAGGGGGAGGACTGTGGGACAGAGCGGTGCCGCTCCTTTTAGACGAACAAACAACATGGACTTCGGGTGGCTCTCATGTATTTCTTATTGTTTAGTTGGCTTGTCATCCTTCTGGGTTAGTGAAGGGCCACCTCAAGGAGGGCTGGGTGCCACTCAACCTCTGGCAGATGGGCGGTAGGCTGCAGAAAAATAGCGCGGCTCGCAGTAGCAGTTGACCGTTTGAATACGCCTGTGTCCCCACCGTAGGTGGAAGGAGGGAGAAAGGCGGAAGGGGGAGGGATGAGGGGAGGCAGGAGTACCTATAATTTTGCTCGTTTCCGGCCGTACATCGGGGAGAACGCACGTTCAACAGCCAACCATCTGCAATCTTTTGAGATGACGATTTTCCCCAGTACATGTGTTGACTTATGACCTGTTGATTATGAGAGCTGGTTTTCTTCAATACAATTTGGATATGTAATTAGAACAGTGAGGTGTTTTCGATCCATTGTAGTTGCATGTATTGGCTTTGATTACCTGGGCTGCAGGATGATTGTTGAGCAAACATCTGTAGCAAACGCTGACATCAAACTGCGATAGATACAGTCGTCAGCTGTATCCTTACATACTTATTAAACTCCTCACTGTCCAACACCAGCATCTTATCAGTTGAACATATTTCCTACCTTTTTTCCCGCCAGTTTGTGGATGAAGGGTAGATTTTGAGCATGTCTGCCACTGGTTTTGAGTGGTATTGTGAAATTTTTTCCCAGTAGGATAACACCAGTTGTATGACATCGTCAATTTTGAGCTGTATTGTGATTTTAGACACTCCTTGTGTAGCTCTATGCATATAATTGTGTAATTAGGACCGATCTTTATGATTAATTACACAATTAGAACCGATCTTTACCTCAGTTTCCCAACCAAAATAAATAAAGTACACTAATTAACCTTCCTCTCCTGCAACTGGACAGTTTCCACAGGTTTGGGGTGCACTTGGTCTATCCATCTATCCATCCAGAGGGACCAGAGTTTGAGTCTCAGATAGGGCATCTGCCATTTTTAATTTCCCGCCAATCCCCATGTGGGGGATGGGATGGGATGTCAGCACAGCTTGGGACAAAGAAATTCCAACCAAAATTCGAAGTTCCGACCGATAGGGTAGGTCGGGGGGGGGGGGGGGGGGCAAGAGGATGGGGTCGGGATCCATATGCCAGCTGAAACACATGATGATGTCATCTGGAGATGGGGGCGGGTGGGCTGTGGGTGGAGTGTTTGTGGGGGTGATTCATTGATCAATTTAATTAATTTTCATATCAAGTTGATATCAAAATTGAGGATGGAGCCCAACTATCCTACTACTGACAGCACAATTAAAATCGAGCACATAAGCCAATGAAGGCTGATGGCCCATTAGGTAGCAGGTGTAGAAGTGCAAATAATATTCATGCAAGCCACCAAGATGTGTTGACGATTCTGCAAGAATAACAACTATGCCTTTATCACCGCAAACGGTGCATGATTTGCGACGAGTTTGTCTCCAGCCATGAGTCGATTTTGCTCTCTAGTTTCTACACTGCATGGCACACGAATCTACCTTTCCTCTCTGCCTTCTGTGGACAAACGAGACTTGGGTTATGACCTGTCGATGGAGTCAAGTTTGGTGACGTTGGACGTTGGCACAGCCGTGGGACAAAGAAATGCCCGCCAAAGTTCGAAATTCCCGCCAAAATTCGAAATTCACGCCTAAATTCGAAATTCTCGCCAATAGTGTAGGTATGGGGGAGGGTGGCAGGACCCATGCGTCAACTGAGGACACATGACGTCATCCGGTCGTGGTGGTGGCTGGGGAATGTGTGGAGGGGTGATTAATTGATCATTTTAAATTAATTTGCATGTCAGTTTGATATCCATTTGATATCAAAATTGGGATCAGAGCCCCTTTACTGTACGACTGCTGTCTCGCGATGACATCTCTTCACAGGTACGAACATACGATTATCTGAATGATGTCTCTTTCGAATTGTCTGTTCACAGAGACATTGTGCTATTTTTGCCTTATTTCCAGTGGCATTAGATACAGGAACATATCTCCCATTTCGTCGTAAGAGAACTTCTCCATCCAGCAAGCTAACAATGTAATACCGATCGGTCCCATCCGCTATCGGAGCTCACGCACAGATGCGGATGATATGATTTCCTCACACATTACAGCTCATGTTTTTTATTACAGCAGAATCTCACAATTTTCACAGGTTTTAGGTGTTGGTTAACTCTTAGAACGGCAGTCTTTTTTACTGTACTTCGTGAAAATAAGACTGTTATTTATGATGAGGGAACTGTATGAGTGAATTAACTCCATGTTATGGTTATCTGGCTTTTTGAGTTGGGGGAGGGGACCAAACAGCAAGTTCATTCGTCCCATCGGATTAGGGAAGGATGGGGAAGGAAGCCAGCCGTGCTTTTTCAGAGCATCCCAGCATTTGCCTGAAGCGATTTAGGGAAATCGCGGAAAACCTCAATCAGGATGGCCGGACACGCGTTTGAACCGTCGTCATCCCGAATGCAAGTCCAGTGTGCTAACCACTGCGCTACCTCGCTCGCTCCAAATTATGAATTTTTTAATCTGCAGATTCGCAAATACGAGATGATATGTATGCGTTATCAGCATGAAAGTTAGGAACAGAGGGTCGGATACAATGGAGATCGTTTCGAAAGTGTTATAATTGTATAACTTTTTTTTACATATTTTATGTATACTTGATCTCGTGGAGATATGAAGTAATACAATTTTCTCGGACTTATAGAAATTTATCAGATGCTTAAATTTCCACCCACTTTTTGTAGAGTTCCCCTCGGCCATTGCTGAGTGGTAACTGACCGCCTTATAGCCGATTTTTTTTCTTTGTAATGTAGTCTGGCAGCTAGCACGTTCCCGTCCTACAGCCATTTATTAAAGCTACTGCGTACATAGACATACATTTATAAGAATAAAAAATAATGCTTTTAGCTTTGATAATATGTATATGATCTTGAACCTTACTAGATGATAGGAATGATATCGCGGACTGGTAGAGGAGGGTAATTGGAATCATCCTGGGAATTAATGTGTGGAGAAGTAAGGAAGGCAGACAGCGGTGATATAGGCGTGGCAACGGGCCAGGGATCTCAACGATGAGTGATACAGCACTGTGTTGCGATCCAAATTTCCGGGAGGTATAGAACTGGTGGGTGTTCGAAGAGATGTGGGAGCTTAATAAGCTGGTACAGGATATGGGTGGGGAAAGGTAAGTGAATACGGAAAGCAAGGAATTTAGACGGCTCGTAGTAGGAATAGACTGTTATGGGTCTGGTGATGGATAGGTAGCCGTATCGCCGAGGGCCTCGTCCTTGCCGCGCAAGATACTTTAGAAGCATCAGCTTCATAATCATCATCACTATTTGTATCTTCTATAGATTAGACAGCAGATGCAATCTCGATCGGCCGATTTTTCAGTTCCATTGTCTTTTGTCCTCGTTATTCTTCAGAGCAGCAATCTACAGTTGAGGAAAGGAACACCATGAATCAACGAATAAGAAATAACACCACGAAATATACGAGGAATATTTTTTCAAACTCTAGTCAGTTGCGAAATTAAAACGACAGTGAAAATCCAATGAAGCTTTGCACAGATGTGTTTCGCAGTGTCTCTAGTACGCCCCTAGCCGCGCGGTCTACGGGCGCCTTGTCACGGTCCGCGAGGCTCCCCCCGTCGGAGGTTCGAGTCCTCCCTCGGGCGTCGGTGTGTGTGTTGTCCTTAGCGTAAGTTAGTTTAAGTTAGATTAAGTAGTGTGTAAGCTTAGGGACTGATGACCTGAGCACCTTTGTCCCATAAGATCTACAAATTTCCAAATGCTAGTACGCCCGTCGATCGCGTCGCATCACATTTCTCAGTTCTGAGCTCGCGGTTAACACTTAAAGATGCCTAGAGCAATAGAACCTTTCGCCAAATGCTGTTATACGATTACTTCATGCCGGAGGATTCCGCCTGATTTCATGCATAACGTATATCGTTGCAACAAAGGCTCTCCTGCAGCGTTTTCGATGGGAAGTGTGTGATCACCCACCATACAACCCGGAATTGGCTCCCCCTTGTTTCCATCTCTTCGAACATAAACAGCTGGCTACGAGGACACCATTTTGGCACAGACAACGAGCAGCAGACCAGGAAATTAGCGGGAAGTACAGGAGGGTGTCTTCTATCTCAATGATATTGGAAAGATGGTATCATGTCTTAGTCGAAGCGACGACTATGTAAAGCAGTAGCTAGTAGATGTAACTAAATGTTGCACATGAAACATTTTTGATTTTCGCTATGGTTTCCGTTTCGAGACCGACCGGAGCTTAAAAAATATTAGACCTCATAGTACTAACTTCAAACAAAATATGATCGATGGTTTCATGTTATAAAAAAGTTTAGGCAAAGCTTTCTACGTGCATGGTGGTAGAAAGCAGAAAAACATAATAACTTAAATAACTTGAATACGAACACTGAACAGTACCGACGAATGCATAATAACTGTCACATCCCTTAGCGATACTTCATACTTCTCAGAAGCACTACATAAAGAGAAAACCCAGTGTAATGGACTACGGTTATATATGGATCGAAAATAGCAATGTAAACAGTTAAATTGTGGGATAAAATAGTGGTCATCAAGATATTCCGCCACAGTGCTTGCAGAGAAAATGATGAACAGATGATTTGGTTTTCACGCCATCATGCTTAAAATAGTTAAAGCCAACATTGATATCACACATGCAGTGTACAGACCGGGATTAGAACCCGGATTCCTACTCCCATGGGCAATGTGTTACAGCGGGAGCCCTTCCAACTGGAGGCTTTGAATTCGTCACCAAAGGTGACAGGTACATTTTTAACGAGCTCAACAAAGGCAGGAATGTGGCACCGATGGTGTTGACGAACTGAAGAGGGGGGGGGGGGTCTTAGAGATACACTTTTTCATTTCATTCACGCATGTGTCAACGTCGCACTCCTCCGTAATCACGGCACAGAAAGGCGTGAACCGGGAGGACTGAAAAAACATAAGCGCCCTTTGCTCTTCCGGGTCGCATTCAGATTTCGGCTAACGGCTTCTAACGAACCAGATTGGTTCCACCCTGTACACCAGACCAAAAACTATGCTCGCACTGCGCTACAGAGGGATGCGATCACGTTCAGGAGTGTTGCTGGTCCACGAAGTTCTTAGAGAAGTGTTGAATCGTCCGGGGGGCGTTTTTAAGAATGTCGTCCTGTTGCTCATCACACTCCCAAATCTCGTTTTCGACCTCGAAACGTGTGGGAATCAATGCCGCAAGGAAATGTATGGTTTCATTGACACCCTTTATGCCATTCCATAAGGCCTTCTCGTGTAGATTCTGAGCAGCGGTATGTCTGAAATGTTTTTCTCTGCCATCAAGAAGAAAACCGCATGATTTCAGCGTTGTCCATCGCAGAGGCGTCAAAATAACGGGTGAATGTGGGTAAGACCGGGTGTGACGACTTTGCCATTGTGTGGCACGTCCAGAGTGGCGTTGGTCTGAATTGCAGCGACATTTGATGCCAATGTGACATTATTAACACACATTACACCTCACATGAACTTCTGAGCTCTTGTCTTTTTTCGCACGTGTCGGCACCTTGCTGTCTGAAGCGTCTCTGACTCCGCGGATGATGTCCCAGAGGGCAACGCTTTTGTAGCATGACAGAGAAAGATTGTAGACACCTTTGAGGCTAATTTCAAACCTGTGCGTTGTGATGGGAGATAATTATGGCGTTTCGAAAAAGTGATCCTTTAATTTTGTTGCGCAGTCTGCGAGCGTACGTAATGTCGGACTAACCGTGTAATTGGATTGAAGAGTTTTTAGCAAACAGAACAAAGCATGTCATTCTCAGCGGAGAAAAATCTTCAGACGCAAAAGAAATTCGGGTGGACGTATCCTAACAGACTCTTATAGGTCCATCACTTTTCACAATATGTAAAACTAACCTAGTGGATAACGTCAGAAGTTCCAAGAGGCCTTTCGTGGCTGATGCTGTTGTATACAGGGAAGTCGCATCGCTAGAAAATTGTTGCAAAATGCAGGAACACCTGCTGAGGATCGACTCTTCGTGCTAGAGTGGCAATTGACCCTCAACAGCCGGCCGAAGTGACCGAGCGGTTCTAGGCGCTTCAGTCTGGAACCGCACGGCCGCTACGGTCGCAGGTTCGAATCCTGCCTCGGAAATGGATGTGTGTGATGTCCTTAGGTTAGTTTGGTTTAAGTAGTTCTAAGTTCTAGGGGACTGAGGACCTCAGATGTTAAGTCCCATACTGCTCAGAGCCATTTGAACCATTTGACCCTCAACATAAACAAATGTAACATGTTACGCCTAAACAGGCAGAACGATCCATTACTGTATCATTACACGACTACAGAACAATCACTGGAAACGGTTACATTCATAAATATGTAAGATTATGTGTACGGAGCAATTTGAAGAGGAATGACAATAAAATAATTATCGCAGGTAAGTCAGAAGCCGGACTGAGATTCATTGGGAGAATTTTCTGGAAAAGTAGTCCCGTCATAACGGGGGTAGCTTACAAAACCATCGTCCGATCGGAACTCGAATATCGTTCGTCAGAGTGGTATCCGTACAAGACAGGACTGATAAGAACAGTAGAGAAAATCCAAAGAAGGGCAGTGCGTTTCGTTACAGGTTTATTTTGTAAGCGCGAAACCGTCACGGAAATCCTCGGTCAACTTCAGTGGCAGACACTGCAAGACAGGCGTTCTGCATCACGGTGTACTTTCCTGTTAAACTTCCGAAAGCGTACGTTCCTACAAGAATCAAGGAATATATTCGTTCCTTCTACGTACATCTCGCGAAAAGATCATGAAAAGGGGAAAGGGGGAGGTAACAGTGGTACACAAAGTACCCTCCACCACACACCCTAAGGTTTCTTCCGGATTATAGATGTAGGGGTTGATTTCTGTGGCGAATAATCGTGATGAAGCGATCCAGTGGCAAATCGTGCAGCTCTTCTTAGAATCTTTTCTACCTTTGTCCTTAATCCGACGTGGTAAGGGTCCCAGATCGTCGAATAATACTTACGAAATAGTCGAACGAGGGTTTTGAGAACTACTTTTTTCATGTTTCAACAACAGTTCTTTCTCCAATAAATCTGAGCATCGACGTCTACATATAATTATGTAACCGCTCCACCTCAAATCATCCTGGACAGTTACGCCTATATATTTGACGATAGTACTGATTCCAATGCCTGATCATCGATCACGTAATGAAACGATATCAGGTCTTTCAATCTGTCAACGCATATTAAACTACATTTATCTATGCTGAAGGTCAACTAGCAATCTTTGCACCAAGTGTTCAGCAGCTGCAAATCTCTTTGCATTTGGTAACAATATCGTAAGAATGTCACCTCCCTAGACGCTGCTGTGTCGTCCGGGAACAGCTTCAGAGAACTACGGTCTTTGTCTGCGAACATGAACGGTAGCGGTTCTATTATCTTATCTTGACACTGGACGTCACTTTCGGATATCTCTCCAGCAAGAACGACAAACTAGCATCTATTTGCAATAAAATCCTCAGTCTTATGGTATATCTGTTGAAATAGTCCATATGTACTCAGTTTGATTGTTTCGAAGGCTTTCTGGTGAACATGAAACAAGAAGTACTTATCCTATCGCAA
Organism: Schistocerca nitens; assembly: GCF_023898315.1. Lineage (NCBI taxonomy): Eukaryota > Metazoa > Arthropoda > Insecta > Orthoptera > Acrididae > Schistocerca > Schistocerca nitens. The sequence goes on along the minus strand of NC_064616.1, from coordinate 613,875,737 downwards.
TATGTCAAAGTTGCTGAAAGCACTGGATAAAACTACACATTCTATTCGGGCAATGGTCTAATGTCTCTCACAACAGCTACTCGTTCATTTCCGCCCACTGTTCTGTTGGTTTTTTTTTTTTTTTTTTTTTTTTTTTTTAAAGTCGCGCAAATATTGCCGCACGAAGTGCTTCGTTAGCTGGGTGGCGGCGTACGGGTCGCTCCCCACCTTCTGCAGTTATTTAACACTTGTGATTTCTAGGAGTTAATTGTCTATGGTATAATCGCCTTCCTCTATATCTACGTACATTCTATGTACGTTCTAGGTATCTACAGATAGAGGGACTCCCTATTGAGGCGGAGTGGCGGAGCGGTCCTAGGCGCTTCAGTCTGGAACCGCGCGACCGCTACGGTCGCAGGTTCAAATCCTGCCTCGGGCGTGGATGTGTGTGATGTCGTTAGGTTAGTTAGGTTTAAGTAGTTCTAAGTTCTAGGGGGACTGATGACCTCAGCTGTTAAGTCCCATAGTGCTCAGAGCCATTTGAACCTATTGAGGCAATAAGTTTAGCTCCATGTGTACTTTTGTACGTATGTCAACAAACGTGCTTTCAGTGTGAAGTAGAGATCAGAAAAGGAGCGACTAAAGGGTGCATACTTCGCAAATCAAGGCGCCGCTGTCGTATCAACGCTAACGGGCTGCCTTCGTTCCCACTGCAGTTCCGCGAATATGACGAGTCTGACAAGGAAAACTCCCAAGCGCACCTCCCCCCTCAGGTTTAGTGCTAAAATGGCCCAGTGGCTAGCCCGTCAAAAACTGAACACAGGTGAAACATCAAAGCAAGAAGGTGTACTGAACTGTGAAAAAAGAACCAAAATAGGAACAGTGAACGGTCCAAACTCAAGATGTGCAACAGCGAGCGAACTGCAAGAACGACGGCGTCGTGGTTGTGTGGTCACGGTGTTGGACCGCAAATTGGAAGATCCGCATTCAGATTTCGAGCATGCTTTTTTTTACAAATTTATGAATTATCCGTTCGGTCATTGACGTGTCTATTGTCCTTCTGTACTCTTGGTAATTGTCATACTATACAATGGTTATAGAATATGAGTCATGTGGTAAGAATATATTACCGTCGCAAGTAAATGCAATGAATAGTGACAACTGGCGAGATGCCGCATACATCTCTAACAGAAATAAAAACAACAAATAAACGGGTGTGAACTATGTTACAACAAAGGAATTCAAGAGTCAGAACCTCCAAAACTGAACGAAAGGGTCATAACATGTGGTACTTATGTAGAACAGATAGGAGGTACGTGCGTCTGGAGGTCCCTTCGTTAGACGTCGCTGTTGGAGACGGATGTTACACCACGATGCAGACACAGATTTAAACACAGCAAACAGACACTCAATCACCGGACAGCTCACGTTTTAGTGAAAAAAAATATATGGGGCACAAGGGATATTTGAACGTGAATCTCCCCCTTCCCAGCCCAACACCGTGCCGACATAACCACAACGCCATGCTATACATATTTGCTAGATTTGCACATCTTGAGTTTGGACCGTTCACTGTTTCTATTTTGCTTCTTTTTTCACAGTTAGGTACACCTTCTTCTTGTTTTCGTGCTTGATCTACACTACTGGCCATTAAAATTGCTACACCACGAAGATGATGTGCTACAACGCGAAATTTAACCCGACAGGAAGAAGATGCTGTGATATGCAAATGATTAGCTTTTCAGAGCATTCACACAAGGTTGGCGCCGGTGGCGAAACGTTGTTGTGATGCCTCGTGTAAGGAGGAGAAATGCGTACCATCACGTTTCCGACTTTGATAAAGGTCGGATTGTAGCCTATCGCGATTGCGATTTATCGTATCGCGACATTGCTGCTCGCGTTGGTCGAGATCCAATGACTGTTCGCAGATATGGAATCGGTGGGTTCAGGAGGGTAATACGGAACGCCGTGCTGGATCTCAACGGCCTCGTATCACTAGCAGTCGAGATGACAGGCATCTTATCCGCATGGCTGTAACGGATCGTGTAGCCATGTCTCGATCCCTGAGTCAACAGATGGGGACGTTTGCAAGACAACAACCATCTGCATGAACAGTTCGACGACGTTTGCAGCAGCATGGACTATCAGCTCGTAGACCATGGCTGCGGTTACCCTTGATGCTACATCACAGACAGGAGCACCTGCGATGGTGTACTCAACGACGAACCTGGGTGCGCGAATGGCAAAACGTCATTTTTATCGGATGAACCCTGGTTCTGTTTACAGCAACATGATTGTTGCATCCGTGTTTGGCCACATCGCGGTGAACGCACATTGGAAGCGTGTATTCGTCATCGCCATACTGGCGTATCACCTGGCGTGATGGTATGGGGTGCCATTGGTTACACGTCTCGGTCACCTCTTGTTCGCATTGACGGCACTTTGAACAGTGGATGTTACATTTCAGATGTGTTACGACCCGTGGCTCTACCCTTCATTCGATCCCTGCGAAACCCTACATTTCAGCAGGATAATGCACGACCGCATGTTGCAGGTCCTGTACGGGCCTTTCTGGATACAGAAAATGTTCGACTGCTGCCCTGGACAGCACATTCTCCAGATCTCTCACAAATTGAAAACGTCTGGTCAATGGTGGCCGAGCAACTGGCTCGTCACAATACGCCAGTCACTACTCTTGATGAACTGTGGTATCGTGTTGAAGCTGCATGGGCAGCTGTACCTGTACACGCCATCCAAGCTCTGTTTGCCCAGGCGTATCAAGGCCGTTATTACGGCCAGAGGTGGTTGTTCTGGATACTGATTTCTCAGAGTCTAAGCACCCAAATTGCGGGAAAATGTAATCACATGTAAGTTCTAGTATAATATATTTGTCCAATGAATACCCGTTTATCATCTGCATTTCTTCTTGGTGTAGCAGTTTTTATGACCAGTAGTGTATGTTCAGTTTTTGACGAGCTATCCACTGGCACTGCTAAATCTCAGAATGTGAGGGGGGGGGGGGGGCGGGAGGGGGTGCGATGAGGAGTATCTCTTGTGAGAACTATGACGCTGCGGTCACTTCATACTCATCGACTCGTTCTCTCGAGTGTAAGGATGTTGCAGTTAACCACTAACCACACCCTTGCAATGTCCTGAATTCGTTGCAAGTGTCAGTCGTGGTCAAAATAGTGTTCTATGTAGTTGCGCGTGCGTTATGTCGGAGATAAAGGAATTCGAACGTGGGCAAACTATTGGTGGTCGTATGGTGGGTGCTTCCGTGAGCAACGTACCAGAAGTGTTTGATGTTTCAAGAGACACCATATCCAAGTTTTGTCCCGCTTACAGGGAGAGCGGAAAAACATCATCCGCTAAGTCGCAACGCGAACGAAAGTGTGTGTTAAAGGGGATTGTGACCAAAAATAAGACGTCGACAAATGTCAAAGTCACTGCAGAGCTGAATGTCGTACTCGCGAACCCTGTCAGCACCAAAACGACACGAAGAGAGCTCCAAAAGCAGGGATTTGCCGGGCGAACTGGAATTCCAAAACCATTCGTTAGTGCTGCAGATTTCCGTAACAGGAGAACATGATGTCGAAGACATAAAACCGAGGCTATGGAGCAATGGAAGAAAGTCATTTGATAGTATGAGTCCTGTTTCACACAGTTTCCATTTTCTGATCGAATTTACGTCCCAAGAAGTGAAATATGGGGCTGGTTTGGTGATGATTTGGGCAGCCATATCGTGGTACTCCATGGGCTCCATGGTTATTCTGCAAGGTCGCATTACTGCCAAGACTTACGTGACCATTTTGGCTGATCAGGGATCAGGTCCGTCCCATGATAAAATGTTTGTTACCCATGATGATGCGATGTTCCAAGACAACAAGGCCCCTTTTCACAAAGCTCGCATCGTCCGGGACGGGTTTTATGAGCACGAGAATGAACTGTCGCATCTTCCCTGGCCACCGTGGTCACCAGATCTCAGTATTGTTTAGCCTTTGTGGTCTACTTTGGACAGAAGGGTGCGTGATCGCTGTCCATCTCCATCATCGTTACGTGCACTTGCACTGTTTTTCAGGGAGAATGGCATAAAATTGCCTTGATCGCCACACAGGACTCATATTTATCAACTCCGAAACTACTCGAAGCTGTTTTGAGTGCCAATGGTTTTCCTACAGTGTATTTGGCAGGTAATATGTTGTGTGTTTCACATTTTCATATTTTTATCCACTCCCTCTAACTGTGAACTGAGGTCAGGTGACAATGTTCCTTTCTCTGTTCACCATAATACAATCACATATAAGTAAGTCACCAAAATTGGCCAGAAATCTTCGAAAAACGAGGTAGCTTCTGCGATTTGATAGTTGGCATCGCTGGCACCAATTACGCATCCAGTCATAACCTTCAGCTCGACCAGTTCCCTACAGTGTGGCCAGTGCAGCTCTGCATTTAGATAAATGTGGGCGGCATTAAAAATGTTCAAGAACGCACCATCTCCAGATAACCTCTCCGCCTTTCAAACAACCAAGGTTAAACTCGATAAACTATGTAAAAATGCAATCGGAAGTCATGCTTTGAATTCAGTAACCTTGCAAATGACGCCATCAAATATATAACATCTGTAAAGAACACAAGCAGCTAGAATAAGTCGCATCCTGTAGCTGGCATGCAGCTTAATAGTGCCCTGGCCACAATATCAAGAGCACTTCTGTGCTGCCACTTCAGATTAGTGGGAGATTATCTGCATCAGTTGCCTTTTCGGCGACGTTATTCCCCGAATTGAGATATTCGCGGTTCATAAATGACACGCTGGCATTTGAAAAGTCAAGTGCCTGCACGACCTCGGAGATGAAGTGTCCCAAGCGTCACACACCCATTATCTGGCCGCGATTAAATACGTTGGTATTGGGCGTCCCGCCTATTCTGCACGCACTCCACTGCACATGGTGACAGAAGGCCTCTCTCCAACATACCAGTCAGCTCTTACTCATCTGCTAATGTATACCGTCTATCATTCATCGACTAAATAACGGTCACACGTCGGCAAGTGCAACGTATTCTCAACGGAACTGGCTATTTGTTAGTACCAACACAGATAGTAACGTCCCGATATCGCTAATATGACTAGTTATCGATATCGGAAAATCGATACCTTTTATTATTAATATTATTGTTATTAGCAATATCGAGACGTCACAAACAGTGACGTTTCGAAATCGCTAAAACATAAGTATCGATACTTCCGATATCGATCGGAAGTGTACGATAATGTCACAGTATTCTAAAACCGACCGAGGATGCGCAGTGGTAAGACACTGATCCCATATTGAGAAGGATAGTTACTCAAACCCTCTCACGGCTATTCAGATTAAGGTTTTCCGTGATCTTAGATCGCTTAAGGCAAATGACGAGATTTTTCCTGAAAACGTCACGGCCGATTTTCCATCCTATGTTTCCACAATCCTCGCTTGTGCTGCGTCTTTTATCATTTCGTCGTCGATCGGACATTCAACCGTAATCCTGCTACTTCCTTCCGTCCTTCACAGTATTCATATTTATCAATTATATACAACCTTTCGCTCATAGAAAGATCTGTACCTAAAGACTGGGAAATTGCTCAAGTCACAATACCCAAAAAGGGAAATAGGAGTAATCCACTGAATTACAGGCTCATATCGCTAACGTCGATTTGCAGTAGGGTTTTGGAACATATACTGTGTTCGAACATTATGAATTACTTCGAAGTAAACGTTTTATTGACACGCAGTCAGCACGGAATCAGAAAATATCGTTCTTGTGAAACACGTCTAGCTCCTTTTACTCATGAAGTATGAGTGCTATCGACAGGAGATGTAAAATTGATTCCATATTTTTAGATTTCCAGAAGGCTTTCGACACCGTTCCTCATAAGCGTCTTCTAACCAAACTATGGAATATCGCCTCAGTTGTGGGACTGGATTCGTGATTTCCAGTCAGAAAGGTTCGAAGTAATAGACGGAAAGTCATCGAGTAAAACAGAAGTAATATCCGCGTTCCCCAAGGAAGTGTTACAGGCTCTCTATTGTTCCTATCTACACTCCTGGAAATTGAAATAAGAACACCGTGAATTCATTGTCCCAGGAAGGGGAAACTTTATTGACACATTCCTGGGATCAGATACATCACATGATCACACTGACAGAACCACAGGCACATAGACACAGGCAACAGAGCATGCACAATGTCGGCACTAGTACAGTGTATATCCACCTTTCGCAGCAATGCAGGCTGCTATTCTCCCATGGAGACGATCGTAGAGATGCTGGATGTAGTCCTGTGGAACGGCTTGCCATGCCATTTCCACCTGGCGCCTCAGTTGGACCAGCGTTCGTGCTGGACGTGCAGACCGCGTGAGACGACGCTTCATCCAGTCCCAAACATGCTCAATGGGGGACAGATCCGGAGATCTTGCTGGCCAGGGTAGTTGACTTACACCTTCTAGAGCACGTTGGGTGGCACGGGATACATGCGGACGTGCATTGTCCTGTTGGAACAGCAAGTTCCCTTGCCGGTCTAGGAATGGTAGAACGATGGGTTCGATGACGGTTTGGATGTACCGTGCACCATTCAGTGTCCCCTCGACGATCACCAGTGGTGTACGGCCAGTGTAGGAGATCGCTCCCCACACCATGATGCCGGGTGTTGGCCCTGTGTGCCTCGGTCGTATGCAGTCCTGATTGTGGCGCTCACCTGCACGGCGCCAAACACGCATACGACCATCATTGGCACCAATGCAGAAGCGACTCTCATCGCTGAAGACGACACGTCTCCATTCGTCCCTCCATTCACGCCTGTCGCGACACCACTGGAGGCGGGCTGCACTATGTTGGGGCGTGAGCGGAAGACGGCCTAACGGTGTGCGGGACCGTAGCCCAGCTTCCTGGAGACGGTTGCGAATGGTCCTCGCCGATACCCCAGGAGCAACAGTGTCCCTAATTTGCTGGGAAGTGGCGGTGCGGTCCCCTACGGCACTGCGTAGGATCCTACGGTCTTGGCGTGCATCCGTGCGTCGCTGCGGTCCGGTCCCAGGTCGACGGGCACGTGCACCTTCCGCCGACCACTGGCGACAACATCGATGTACTGTGGAGACCTCACGCCCCACGTGTTGAGCAATTCGGCGGTACGTCCACCCGGCCTCCCGCATGCCCACTATACGCCCTCGCTCAAAGTCCGTCAACTGCACATACGGTTCACGTCCACGCTGTCGCGGCATGCTACCAGTGTTAAAGACTGCGATGGAGCTCCGTATGCCACGGCAAACTGGCTGACACTGACGGCGGCGGTGCACAAATGCTGCGCAGCTAGCGCCATTCGACGGCCAACACCGCGGTTCCTGGTGTGTCCGCTGTGCCGTGCGTGTGATCATTGCTTGTACAGCCCTCTCGCAGTGTCCGGAGCAAGTATGGTGGGTCTGACACACCGGTGTCAATGTGTTCTTTTTTCCATTTCCAGGAGTGTATATTAACGACCTAGGAGATAATCTGAGTAGCCCTCTTAGATTGTTTGCGTATGATGCTGTCATTTACCGTCTTGTAAAGTCATCAGATGACCAAAAGAATTGCAAAATGATTTAGATATCTGTATGGTGCGAAAAGTGGCAATTGACCCTGAATAAAGAGAAGTGTGAAGTTATTCACATGAGTACTAAATGATGTTGTTGTTGTTGTGGTCTTCAGTCCTGAGACTGGTTTGATGCAGCTCTCCATGCTACTCTATCCTGTGCAAGCTTCTTCATCTCCCAGTACCTACTGCAACCTACATCCTTCTGAATCTGCTTAGTGTATTGATCTCTTGGTCTCCCTCTACGATTTTTACCCTCCACGCTGCCCTCCAATGCTAAATTTGTGATCCCTTGATGCCTCAAAACATGTCCTACCAACCGATCCCTTCTTCTAGTCAAGCTAATGATATCCACTGCATTTCGATTACGCGTTAAGTCACGCAGATGTGAAGGCTGTAAATTCAATTAAATACTTAGGGATTACAATTACAAATAACCTAAATTGGAACAATCACATAGATAATGTTGTGGGTAGAGCAAACCAAAGACTGCGATTCACTGGCAGAACACTCAGAAGGTGCAACAGGTCTGCTAAAGAGACTGCTTACACCACGCTCGTGCACCCTATTCTGGAGAATTGTTGTGCGGTGTGGGATCCGCATCAGGTGGGACTGACGGATGACATCGAAACAGTTCAAAGAACGGCAGCTCGTTTTGTATTATCACGAACTAGGGGAGATAGTGCCACAAACATTATACGTGAATTGGAGTGGCAATCATTAAAACAAAGGGGATTTTCGTTGCGACGGGATCTTCTCATGAAATTTAAATCGCCAGTTTATTCCTCGGATTGCGGAAACATTCTGTTGGCAACCGCCTACATATGGAGGAATGATCGTCACGATAAAATAAGAGATCAGGGCTCTCACAGAAAAATTTAAGTGCTCGTTTTTCCTGCGCGGCGTTCGAGAGTGGAACGATAGAGAGACAGCTTGAAGGTGGTTCATTGAACACTCTGCCAGGCACTTTATTGTGAATAGCAGAGTAATCACGTAGATGTAGATCAGCATCGGAAGTGTGAAATGTTTCTGGGGAAAATAATAACCTGTCATTATTGTAATAAGGATTAAGACTATAGAGAATATCTACGTAGTATACGAGAAACACAAGTCCAGTAGTAATAACTACATACTACAATGCAGTCTGTGATGAATGTATCAAATTTCAGCAAATGATAACAGTAATTTTAAGTATTTACACAACCTGACCGAAAAGTGAATCACTCAGAAACGGAGGAGATGACGAAATGAAACTTCGCGGGTTGAGAGGGTATGTGACGTTGTCAGTGTTTAAAAAATAAAGTCAAATTTATAAAGAACTTCGCAGTACGAGGACACTTATCAGCATGGAGTTGCACTTCCTCTGGCCTGCATGTATGCATTGTTTCGGTTGTAAAGCTGTTGCATCCTGACCTTGAGGCAACCAGGCCCACAACTATCGTGCCTCGTCCTCGATAATCTGAACACTGGCTGTGGGACGGAGTTGACATCTGAGCAGGTTCCACACATGTTCTGTCGGAGACAGATCTGTGAATCTTGCTGGCCATGAGACTATCTCAACATCACGCAGGCAGTTCATAGAGACTTGAGCTATGTGCTGATGACCATTGCCATATTGAAAAATACACCACAGTATTGTCACATGAGAGGTAAGACATAAGGGCGCAAGATACCCGTGACATAACGTTGTCCTAAAGCAGATGTTTGTGTTGTTGCGAAACGGCAGTCTACGCATGAGACGGTAATTCTCTAGTCCGGCTACTGCTAGTCTCCGTCCAATGGTGCGGGATGACATGCATTGTTTCAGGGAATCCATTACTTGCTCTGGGATGGCAGGCGTAGATGTGAAGAGGTACGATGTGCTTGGTGCACAATACGGCGATCCTCCCATGTTGTGGTCAAACATGGCCGTCCGGAATTTTGACGACAAACATACGTGCCAGAAGTGGTAAAGGCCAGTCTTACTAGCGAGATGAAAGCAGAACTCACCATTTGCAGCACGGTCGACGGGACCGATTGCGGATCTCTGGTACAGAGCCGAGTGGAGTATCTGAATCAGAGGTTCAGACGGTTCTGCGACCGTGAAGACTGCAGATTCCTCGACTTGAGTTGTAGGGTGGTTGGGTTTCGGGTTCCACTAAATAGATCAGGAGTCCACTACACGCAGGAGCCGGCTACATGGGTGGCAGGGGCTGTGTGGCGTGGACTGGACATTTTTTTTAGGAGGGTCTCGGGGAAACACGAAAGGAGCTTCAGTCTCAAATGGAGCAAGTCGATCACAGGAAGAACACAGATCTAGGAACCATCGGTATAACAGTTGTAAGTCGTCGTAGCTGTATTGGCAAAGTACCAGAGGTCCAAGCGCTCTAATCGTTATAGGCACTGAAAGCTGGCTAAAGCTGGAGATAAGTTCAGCCGAAATTTTTGCGAAAGACCTAACAGTGTTCAGAAGGGATAAGCTAAACACAGTTGACAGTGGCGTGTTTTTTGCTGTTAAAAATGTTTATCTTGTAGGAAAATTGAAGTAGATAGTTCCTGTGAGTTAGTATAGGTAGAGGTCATTCTTGGCAACCGGAATAAAATAACAACTGGATCCTTTTACCGACCTCCAAACTCAGATGATACAATTGCTCAACGGGTCAAAGAAAACTTGTGTCTGATTTCAAACACGTACCCGACTCATACTATTATAGTTGGTGGTGACTTGAGTTTACCCACGATGTGGTGGCGAAAATACATGTTTAAATCTGGAGGTAAGCATGAAATATCGTTCGAAATTATGCTAAATACATTCTCTGAAAATTATTTCAAGCAGTTAGTTCATGAACCCACTCGAATAGTAAATGGCTGTGAAAACACACTTGACCCCTTAGCAACAAACAATCCTGAGCTAATAGCGTGCATCAAAACGAATAGTGAACAAAGGGCTGTCGTAGCGAGACTGAATATTGTAACTCCCAAATCCTCAAACAATAAACGACAAACATACCTATTCAAAAAAGCAGATAAAAATTCACTTCGCGCCTTCCTGAGAGACAATCTCCATTCCTTCCAAATTAACAATATAAGTGTAGACCAGATGTGGCCTTAATTCAAAGAAATAGTATCGACGACAGTTGAGAGATTTATACCAAATAAATTAGCAGACGACGGAGTTGATCCCACTTGGTACTCAGAGGCGTCAGAACACAGTTGCACAAACAACGAAAAAAGCATGCCAATTCAAACGAAAGCAAAATCTCTAAGATCGCCGACCTTTTACAGAAGCTTGAAATTTAGCGCGCACTTCAATGTCAGATGCTTATAATAGTTGCTACAACGAAACTTTGTCTAGAAGCCGCGCGGTGTGGCCGCGCGGTTAGAGGCGCCATGCACGAATTGTGCGGCCCCTCCCACCGGAGGTTCGAGTCTTCCCTCGGGCATGGGTGTGTGTGTTGTCCTTAGCCCAAGTTAGTTTAAGTAGTGTGTAAGTCTAGGGACCGATGACCTCAGCACTCTTAGGAATTCACACACATACACACACTTTGTCTCGAAACCTGGCAGAAAATCCAAAGAGATTCTGGTCGTATGTAAAGTATGCAAGCAGCAACACTCAATCAATGCCTTCTCTGCCCGATAGCAATGGAAATACTATCGATGGCAGTGCTGCCAGAGCGGAGTTACTAAACACAGTCTTATGAAATTCCTTCACCAAAGACGAAGTAAATATCCCAGAAATAGAATCAAGAACAGCTCCCAACATGACTAACGTAGAAGCAGATATCCTCGGAGTATTGAAGCAACTTCAATCAATAAAAGCAAGTCTTCCGGTCAAGACTGTATACCAATTAGGTTCCTTTCAGAATATGCTGATGCAGTAGCTCCATACTTGGCAATCATATACAACCGCTCGCTGGAAGAAAAATGCGTACCCGGAGACTGGACGCAGTAGGAGTAATCCATTAAATTACAAGCCCATATCATTAACGTCGATATTCAGCAGGATTTAAGAACGTATATTGTGTTCGGACATTATGAATTACCGCGAACAGAACGGTCTATTGGCACACACTCAACACGGATTTAGAAAGCATCGTTCTTGTAAAACACAACAAGATCTTTACTCACCGAAGTGTTGAGAGCTACTTACAAGGGATTTCAAACTGACTCCGTATTTCTACATTTCCAGAAGGTTTATGATACTATACCCCACAAGCGGCTTGTAATCAGATTGCGTGCCAATGGAATATCTTCTCAGTTATGCGAACAGATTCGTGGTTTCCTGTCTGTCACAGTTCGTTATAATTGACGGGAAGTCATTGAGTAAAACAGAATTGATTTCCGCTGTACCCCGAGGTAGTGTTAGAGGCCCTTTGCTGTTCCTTATCTATATAGACGATTTAGGAGACAGCAGCCGTCTTAGGTTGTCTGCAGATGATGCTGTCGTTTATTGTCTAGTAAAGTGATGAGAAGATCAAAACAAATTGCAAAACGATTTATAAAAGATATCTGTATGGTGCGAAAATAGGCAGTTGGCCCTAAATAATGAAACGTGTAAGGTCTTCCACATGAGTGCTACAAGAAATCCTTTAAACTACGGTTACACGATAAATCGGTCAAGTCTAAAGGCCGTGGATTCAACTAAATACCTAGGAATTATAATTACGAACAAATTAAATTGGAGAGAACACATAGAAAATATTGTGGGGAAGGCTAGCCACAGACTATGTTCTGTTGGCAGAAAACTTAGACGATGCAACGAATCTACTAAAGAGACTGCCTACACTACGCTTGTCCGTCCTATTTTGGAGTACTGCTGCGCGTTGGATTTACGGAATACGTCGAGAAAGCTCAAAGAAGAGCAGCACGTTTTGTATTATCGAGAAATAGGGGAAAGAGTGTCACTGACATGATATAGGATTTGGGGTGGCTGTCATTAAAACAAAGGCATTTTTCGTTGCGGCGGAATCTTCTCACGAAATTTCAATCACTAACTTTCTCCACCGAATGCAAAAATATTTTGTTCACGCCGACCTAGGTAGGAAGAAACGATCGTCATAATAAAATAAGGGTAATCAGACCTCGCACGGAAAGATATAGGTGTACGTTTTTCCACGCGCTCTTCGAGATTGGGATAATAGAGAATTATTGTGTGGTTTGATGAACATCTGCCAGGCACTTAAGTGTAATTTGCGAAGTATCATGTAGATGCAGATTACTTTCCCATGTAGTCAAACATCGCGTCATCGTTACATCTGAATGCTCCAGAAATCTGGCTACTGTACCATTCGACCCGCGGCATCTCCGTACTTCCACAGTGATCGCTCGACATCTGACTCTGTTCAACCTCCTTGTACAGACTGAATCACCTAAAACTTGCACCGCAGATATTGCGAAAATGGAAAGTGCTATGATGTGCGGTTTTCGCAGAATGGATTGGCAGTCAGGGGCTCGTATTGTTAGCTAATCAACAGACGTAATAATACTTAGAAAGTGTATGTTTTGTGCAAAGATACGCTTTTTGAAATGAAATAATGCCTATTGACATTAACACACTAAAAGTAGAGTAAATTAGAATGTCAGTGGTGCTTGTTGCACGATTTTAGTGCTAGAGGTTTGCGAGATATCGTGTTTTGAAAAGTTCCCACATTTGCAATACCTGTGGTAGGATACACGAAGTACAACACAAGTGCATATACTAGTTATGTGGATTCTGACCAGTAAAGAGACAATTGACCATCACAGGTTGTGTTCAAAATGACCACCGACAGCGGCAGTACAAGCTTCCAGTCTGGGATTGAACGACTGCTGCACAAGTACTAGCTTTTCAGCGCAGAGGTCCGTGCAGGTTGCAGTAATACATCGGGTGTAGTTCGTATGTCCTTGTATACAGCGTCTTTCAGCTTTCCCCACAGAAAAATTCTATAGGCGTCAAATCTAGGGAAAGGTCAGGCAAGGTACAGGTCCTCTGCGTCCAATCCAAAGATTTGGAAACAATTCGTGAAGACATGCTGTCGTACTTCGTGCACTATGGGCTGGACAGCCATCATGTTGATACCGGAGGTTCCTCCTAGTCTGCATAGGAACATCTTCTAACATCCGTAGAAGATGGTCTGTTAGGAGGATACGATACCTACGCATGTAAAGTGTTCTGTCCAGGACATATGGGCCAATAGATGACGGCTCAGTATCCCATACTACATGTATATACTCCATGGACGCTGACGTTCCTCTTGGCGAAGCATGTTTCATGTTTCAGCGGTTTGCGTGGTCATGATTGCTAAATGTGGCTTCGTCACTAAACATTATACATGGTACTTCTGGAGTATCCTGCCTAATGCCGATGCACAGTAGATAATACGATTCTCATAATCGTTTCCATGCAGCTCTTGATGGAGACAGATGTGATAGGCATGAAACCTATGTAGATGGAGAATGTGTAGGACACTTGCCTGACTCGTGCTACTTCGTCGTGCGATTGTGCAGGAGCTAAAGTGCGGATCAACTGCAACAGCAGTGAGAACATTGATTTCTCCCTCTTCTGTCGTCACTTGTTTCCTTCTGTCACGTTGTCTAGGTGTTACGCTACCACTTTCACGTAGCTGGTTGAAGAGGTTGAAAAATAATTGCCTAGGTGGTTGACATCTATTGGAATATCTTGCCGGATATACCGTACAAGAACGAACTGCATTCTTCATACACTCTCGATACATCATGAGCTTGTCGGCTTTATCCGCATTGGTAAATCCCATCGTCCACTCACGACCCCCTGCTTGGACTTTTACACTGTAAGTAGGCTGTTTAGGTTTTTATGTTGGTAACGCCACGTTGCGCTCTGTATGAAAATCACTGACTGTGCTGTGTGCAGTCTGTGGCTGATTCGCATTGTTGGAATATTCGCTATTATAGTGTTGGGCAGTTGGATGTGAACAGCGCGTAGCGTTGCGCAGTTGGAGGTGAACCGCCAGCAGTGGTGGACGTGGGGAGAGAGAGGTGCCAGTTTTGAGCGGACTATGTGGAAGTGTGTCCTTCAGAAAAAGGAAATTTGTTTAATTGGATGTCACAAAATTATATATATATATATATATATATATATATATATATATATATATATAATGACTTTTGAGCGCTATTAAGGTAAATACATTGTTTGTTCTCTATCAAAATCTTTCAGTTGCTAACTATGCCTATCAGTAGTTAGTGCCTTCAATAGTTAGAATCTTTTATTTAGCTGACAGTATTGGCGCTCGCTGTATTGTAGTAGTTCGAGTAACGAAGATTTTTGTGAGGTAAGTGATTCATGAAAGGTATAGGTTATTGTTAGTCAGGGCCATTCTTTTGTAGGGATTATTGAAAGTCAGATTGCTTTGCGCTAAAAAAATATTGTGTGTCAGTTTACTGATGATCAGAACAAGTAAAGAGAGAACTGTCTCAATTCATTCAGTTTTACTCAGCTGTCTTTGTATCAAATAACGTAGAAGTTTACTAGCACAGTCATTCATAATTTTTCTAAGGGGACGTTTCAACACACTAACTGACTACAAGTCGCAGTGCACTCAAGGAACACACGAGCACACTGTAAGCAAACATAAGAACATCGTACCTAGCAACTACGCAGGTTGAATGGCCCTATTAAGTGTTGACGTGGAAATTTTCCAAAATACTGTATATCGTAAACGACTCGCATTAGAATCCTACAACAAACGTCACAGACTTTCTAATTTACTCCCTGTAGTTTATTAATATCAACAGGCGTTATTCCATTGTAAAAAATGGTATGTTTGCATAAAACATACACTTTCTAAGTATTACAATCTGTTGATTGGCTAACAGTACGAGCTCCTGACTACCAACACGATCTGTGGAAACCACAGCTCAGTAGCAGTTTCCATTTCCGTAATATTTGCGGTGCAAGTTTTAGGTGATTTACCCTGGTAAGACACTAAACATGAACACTAATGCACTCTGTTAGCCGCTCTACTTGTCACAGAGTAATGTAACTCTAATCATTTACGCACCCGCTGACATGCGGCTATATCTTCTAGGTGCTACACTTTTTTGTGAGGAAGTATATCTACTACCCTGGGCCGGCCAGTGTGGCCGAGCGGTTCTAGGCGCTTCAGTCTGGAACTGCGCGACCGCTACGGTCGCAGGTTCGAATCCTGCCTTGGGCATGGATGTGTGTGATGTCCTTAGGTTAGTTAGGTTTAAGTAGTTCTAAGTTCTAAGGGACTGATGACCTCAGATGTTAAGTCCCATAGTGCTCAGAGCCATCTACTACCATGGAAAAGTAGTTCGAGTACTCAAATCTATGTGAACTTCATGCAGTTCAGGATAAAAGCAAAATTTGTAGGCTACTTATGACAAACAGAATGGATAAAGTTGATACGACTTTTCTCTAAGAAAATCGGTTTGCTTGTAACGAGCGTCATGTGTCATTTATTTACGTAGAGGCTCATATTTTTGTTTATGTTTGCAATATTTGTCCTTTTCTGCTTATGTTATTATTTGATTTTATACTCATTTTGATTCATGGAAACTCATCATAATTTCCATTTTTCATGTTGTATTCGAAGTAAGTGCTTAAGCTTTTTTTTAAAAAAAAAAGGCTTAAAATACATAAAAAAGCAGCCTATTCCTCTCGATACTTTTGTCCCAATATTATCGAGGTATTGATGTCATATTAGGTGTTGATTTCGACATGAAACATTGTATCTAATCTGGTATTGGAGCATTCCTAATTATGGAACACAAGGATCCTTCTATGCGTATACAAGTGAGATATCAGTAACGATATTAATCGTACAATTAGAAAGTACTTGATTCACAAGAGCACGTGGGTTCATTAGAGGATATGCAGTTTCAAACCTTTCTCTTATAAAACAATATATGGTGCTTTGCTAGTGCAAAGATTCTGATCAAAACTACGAATGGTTCAAATGGCTCTGAGCGCTATGGGACTTAACATCGGAGGTCATCAGTCCCCTAGAACTTAGAACTACTTAAACCTAACTAACCTAAGGACATCACACACATCCATGCCCGAGGCAGGATTCGAACCTGTGATCGTAGCAGTCGCGCGGTTTCGCCTAGAACCGCTCGGCCACCCCGGCCGGCCAAAACTACGATCTGCTATGCGCAAACTGGTGCAATTTCTCTTTATTCGTTCATTATGTACAATGATAAATGAGACAAGTAGCCAGAACAAATGGACAACAAGAAAATATAATTTGGTCTTTCCAGACGTTGTCAAATTAATAAATTGTAACTAAATTTTATGATACAACATTCTACTCATTTAGTAGTCTCCTAGAACTCACAACTTCCATACCTATACTACCCCTTACATTGCCATCTTTGTGTAATGGTGTGTAGAATACTACACTTTTAATTTCTCGCATTAATTCCATGAGTGCTGGTTCATCCATTTCAAACTGACAAATTGCTGGAGAAAAAGTTGTATGCTTTGTCCGTTTTGCAGATGATACAAGTATAGCAACAAGAAGGGAGCTAAGAAATATCTAGAAACATCAACAGATCTCTGTTGGTCCCTCATGGACGGGGGATATCCCCTGGTTAAGTAATTGTCAACGTCAATTAAATTCTCCAACAGCCATGTATATTTTCAAGGCTACCAGTTTCAGCATTTCACTAGTGAAATTTCACTAGTGAAATGCTGAAACTGGTAGACTTCACAATGAAATAAAATAACATATTAAGTGAATACGACCAAGACTGAATACAAGCAGTTCAGTATCTCTCATAGCACTCTAAAAGCTACGAGAAAAAGTTTCTCAAACAATAAAATACAAGTAGCAGACAGTGTTAATTTTTTGGGACTGCTGACAGGTCACAACATTAATTGGGAAACCCATTGCCTAGAACTAATGTAGCGCCTTATTCAACTGTGAGATATATTTCATAAATAATGCGCAAGCTGGTATCATTGTGGATTGTTTGATGCAACAACAATGAAAATTACGTCAGATGTAGTTGGGAGCTTGAGGTAAGTGGTTGTTTTTTCGCTGTGTACTCTAACATAAAACTGGCGATAGGTAGAAATGGACCCTGCAGGGGTCTCAGGTACTGTTACGGTACTGCTGAAGACCAGAGGTCGTACATAAAGATCGAATCTTTACTCGGAAAAAAACCGACAGAAACCCACAGTGCGTTAAGTGAAGTTTGTGATGCATTTACAGTGGACCGTAGTACAGTTTCACGTTGGGTTAATCGTTATCGTAGTGGTCGTACGAGCATAGACAATCATCCAAGACCTGAAAGGCCAAAAACGTCAACAAATGAACAAAGTGTGAAACAAGTGGCAGATGTTCTTGAAGAAGATGGCAGTGCGACTTGTGAGGAACTCTTTGAAGACATGGTATTTCCCTCAACATCTGTATTCCGTTTAACTGCTATAGAGAAGCAGAAACGACTGGACACTGCAACCTTGCTCAAAGAACGATTCGTTCATAAAGGTCAAGGATTCTTGTGTCGAATTGTCGCTATTGATGAAACGTGTATTAGAGACTTTGAACTGGAGTTAAAAGACACTGTCGAGTGCATTGAAAGCTTCAAATCAAATTCCCCACGTCCAAAATATGACGGAGACAATCTCATGTGGAACAAGTGTCACAGCAGTGTCTTATTGTAACTTCACGCAAGACCCCCCCCCCCCCCCCCCCCGCAGAAAAATGCAAAAAAACCGACCTCATTTGCTCGAGGCTGGGCCACTCATTCTCCACGACAATGCTCGCCCGCATATCGGCAACGTTGTAGCCTGAATACGGATGCGTGAATACGGATGGGAGTGTTGCCACATCCTCCCTATGGCGCGTACTTGAGTCTACCAGACTTAGACTTCTCAAAGTTGAAAAAAACGCAAGCGTGAACGTCGTTATCTTTCTCTGGAAGAGCTTTCCACCACCGCTGTTACCCGAGCCATTCGACATACGAACAGAAGTGGTGTCCTGATTGGAATAACAAAGCTTCCAAAACATCGGAATTCCGTCAGAGAGAAGCCAGGAGACTATACTGAAAAGAGATAGTGACAAAAATAAACGTGTAAGAAAAATAATTAATGTGCATTATTCATGAAATTCCCTCGTACATTTGCAGCACGCGTGTTTAATGCAAGAGGTGCTTTAAAAATGAAGAAACGAGTTTACGCTGCATATTTACTTTTACTAATCGACTAATTTTTGAGGGAAACACAGCTGTCAGTATTTTCAGAATACTGAAGTGCATTATATGAATCATATTTGATCGAAAAACTTTGACAACTGCTTCACTACAGCTAAATTTACGCTCAGTAACGTTCTTTGTTATTACCAATATTTCTCTTCTTTCGGAAATAGTGGAATACATGAATATAACACAAAGACCAAAAACAAACACTTCCAAGTTTCCAAGGAGTCAGCATTAGTTCAGAAAGAACTCAGATACTTGAGTCCACATGTATTCAACAACCTGCCAGGGCACATTAAATGCCGTGTAAATAATGTGGTGGAGTCTAAGTGTGAAGTAATGAACTTTCTGTTGAGTAAATCTTTCTCCTCAATTGAAGAACATTTTCACATGAACTATTAAATTTAATTTTTTTAAATGAACATAAACAGTCTCGACCGCAAGAAACCTTTATTTTTATGGTTGCTGGTTTCAGTTAGTTTATGACCATCTTCAGGCCACATACCATGATAGTAGGCAGTGGCAGTGAACGGAGCAGGCGTTACGAACTCCACGAAAGTCAACTGAGTGATTGACGTTCGTGGAATTCGTAACGCCTGCTCCATTCACTACTACCACCTATTGTCATGGCATGAGGTCTGAAGATGGTCAGAAACTGACCGAAACCGGTAACCACAAAAATAAATGTTTCTTGCAGTCGAGACTGTTTATGTTCATTTTAAAATACTAAGAAAAACAGCTGCTCTTCACGAGAAATGCTCTCAAAAATATTAAATTTAATGTTTTAGGTTATTTTATAGTTAGTACTATCACTTTAATACATTCCAGAGACCACTATCCATGCAATCCATGGAATATCACTAATGCAATGTGATAAAGACAACACTCCTGATCGCATGACTAGTATGACTGGAGTGCCAGACAGTGCAGAACACATATTTTTCCTATTCTTCGTATTTGTATGACATCCAGCTACCCGACAATTTAGCCAACTACAAAGTTATAAAACATGTTCATAAACGCCACATAATTACTCAGTTCTTGTGTTGAGAATGTTCATAATCGGCAATCCTATGACACTCATAAGTTTCATAGGTTCATTATCAGAAATAAGCAACCAATAGAGAGTATTGATTAATATCGTGAATACAAACAATCATTTAATGAGTAGATGACTGCATATGGTTTATTTTTGTGGCACCTTATGATCGAAATTCATCTGTCTTGGAGTAAACCAAATAAATCGAGGATGCTGTTGTTTGGTGTCCATCCTATCTCAGACTTTACATACGAGTGGATGTTTGTTCAAAATATTTTGTGACATGTACATAGATTTCTGACTGTCATGCAAGGTTCATGAATTTTAAATTTGGCGATTGCATTATTGATTTTGACCATCTGACAGTCGTAACAGGAGCAGCCTAGCATTGGTGATGTAGAGCTGCCAATTATAAAAGTTGATCTTCACAATACGGAGAGGTTAAAACTTAGCTTATGTGGAGCTCAACACCCATTTCCGTTTCGTTTTCTTATTTCTTGTGTTATATGACATCGAGCAATTTCTAACTATGAATACCATGTTCTTTTAAGAATGAACAATGGAATATTTGCAAAGTGAAAGAGCAATAGAATTGCACGAGTTGAGTCAATACTGCTGTGTTGCTATTATGACGCTAATGGAAAGAGTTCCATTCATTTACCTTAAAGGCATCATGTTTGACACTACATTAAGAGGACATTGTATATCCTATGCCACCAATCTTAAATTATCGAATTTTGTGACCCATTTTCTTGGATACTTTTTAAGACACCAACTTACAGTTTTCCATAATTATTGAATGCACCTTTCTAGATACACTGAACTAGAATTATTACTAAAATTGTATTGTGGGGCATGTTATATTTTTTTTTCTCAAACACTCAACTTTTTGACAGTATTTTGTAAATGAATGAACATAAAAACGAAACAACTCAGGATATTTTAATTATTCTACTTCCATATGTGTTGAATCTCACACTTGCCACGCTGTGAAAATTTCATGTCTCTACCATCAGAACTTTTTTAGAAAATGGGCCATTTATTGCAAAAAATGTAGTTCAGAGATATTGAGGTGTAAAACTTTTTTATTACAAATTCTTATACAGACTTACATTTCTGCGTCTTTTATGCACTAGAATTGACCTGGCCCATAGTCTGTGTCTTCTTCAGTGTCACAACAGCCCAGTGCTTGCCTTCTCTTTTTCTTTCTTGCTTCTTTTGTCATCTGCTGAGCAGCTAACTCCGCTTCACGTACATGAAGCTCATCCTGTTCCCGCAGTCCTTCAGCTATGTTCTGTCTAAATCTTACCCCTAACTTCTCCAGAACTTAAGCCTTTCATAGGTCCCACCATTAAAAGTTATTACAGCCTCAGACACTGCTAACTTTAGAGTCATAAGGCCAACAAATATATTTTTAGGCACACGGCACCACACAACATTACTGAGGGACTCATTCACATTCTGGGTCTTGCTATGTAAGCACTTCTTTAGTAGCTCAGGATTTGCCAAATCTCTGTAGATAGGCTTGTTTGTCTCCATTATTGCCAGAAGAAGAGAATGTTTATGTATAAATTCATGCAGGGTGCCTGAAAATTCAGCTTGCCTATATTTACACCAAGTGTTAGCTTTTCATCGGTTGATATTCAATGAAAGAAAGTGCTCCACACAGCTCTTTTCATCTTCTCTAAATTGCCAGAGTTATCTCTAATGGCCTTCCATAATATTCCTGTAATTCATCAATTACTTTGTCCATTAGTCTTCCAGCACATTTTATTGTCCTGCCATCAGAGATTCTTGTGTTACCCAGCTCGGTTTTTAGGTTACGCAGACATGTTCCCATCCTTTTCTTGACATGTCCTACACACTCAAGTTTTTGCATAGGAACATCACATGGCGTACTGTTTTGTACTGTAATGAAAGCCTTGCTGTCTTCATCACCAAAGTAATTCACATATCTGACACATCTCTCCTTATGCGAACACTGGAAAATGTTAATTGCTCCTTTCACTTCCATTCCTCCACTTGTGCCAAAATAATTTTTATACACTGCTGCTTATGAAGTAATCTGTTCTTCTGGTTCGCTGTACAACCTTGGCAGTAATTACTGAGAACTTCAAAATCCAGAACTTTTCCGGTGTCAACTGCAGATGTAAAACCATTTTTAGAACTAAACCCACACTTCTGCCAGGATCCATCCACAGCAATGCTGATGTCTATGTCACCCTCATTTTGTTCAACAGCTTCTGATGTAGCAGCAACCATTGAATCTTCAGCCACAGCATTTACAGAGTCCCCAATTTCTGTTACATACTTCATATCCATAGAAGGTGGTTTTGGCAAATTCAACACAGTGCAGAGAACATTAGCAGCCCTTGCACCTTTACCAATGCATGTAAGGCCATAGAACAGTCTCACATTAGTTTAATACAATTCATTAACTGAACGCTTTCATGAAGTATGAAATGCCTTTTTGTTGTAACATTTCTGACATTTAATAATTAATTTATACACACCTATTCTAGCTCCAATATCCTCATAAAGTTTAACTTCACCACCACAAAGACAGCAAGACACAGTTTCAGAAAGAACTTGTGCAAGGATTTGCAGATCAATAATGACGTTGTCCTCAATATCATTACATTTACCACTGTCACCTGTTTCTAAAGTTACTTTCCTTTTCGATGCACTAGGGGACGTGGTCACTTCAAAAACATTATCATGGTTTCCTTCACCGCTAACACACGTGTTTTCAAGTACTTCAGAAGAAAATGTAGGTCTCACATATCTGTTAACCGCAAATTTGCGATTCTTGAAGTTACTTTTACGCTTAGTCACTTTATTTACGCATAAAAAGCAAAAGAACTTAGCTTACTACAAAAATAGCCGATAATCACACTACTTAGTATCAGAAACAAAGGACTGATTTGTTTATTCATAATGTCAACTTCTGAGACGTAGCAGTAAGCACAAAACAAAGCAATTCACAGCCTTCTAGACTGTGTAGGTCCCAATATAAGACTGCTCAACTGTTGCAGTATATGTGTAGCCGCGAAATTTGACAGTCACACGTCAACATTCAAAATATTATTTGAATGTCTCACAATTGTCTGATTTTAATGTATTATATACCAAAACTTTTAGGAGCGTGCAACGTACATTATGGAGTAGAAAACAGAAAATGTTAAATTTCAACGAATTTTATGTACAATGTGCCTTTAACAGACGTTAGTATAGCTTAATGGTGACGAATATTTTTGTTAGTATGACGCCGTCTTCAGTCACAGAACTTTATTTTTCCGTTTTAGTCAAACGCGCTTCGGAGCTGCAACTCCGTTTTTAAGTGCTACATTGACGTTTTCTGCATGTTACATCTGCTTCACCTTAACATCTTCATGTGTAACCGCAATGTTCACCAACTTTCGCTGAAGTGAAAAAATGTCACATCTGCAGTGCAAGTGAGTATTATGGGTTGCATCCTGTCGGTAGATGGCACTTACGTGTTTTCCTCTACACTTGAAAGCAAGTTACAATTAGTGTAGGACATATAAAGCAAAAACAAATAAACACTCCAATTAAGATGCACTTATAACGCGCCAGCGGTGTCGCAGTACTCAGTTACCCGTTGTCTGCATGTGGCAGCATAGATGGTATCTCTTAGAAAGAATATTATGAACCAGAATTTTAATACACGCACTTCATTATTGAGAAAACATACGCGATTTTCATAAAATAAAAAAGAAATAACTTTCGCGCGTGAAGCACCTAGAACCGTAAACAAGTAAAAGATCAAGTCACCAGATCAAAGCAACATGAGACGTGACTAGTAAAAGCACAAGAATGACGCAGAACTATAGACCTATATCACTGACGTTAATTTGTCGTACAATTAGGAACATAGATTGGCCGCCCTATCATCACTGTTCTGGAGACTGAACAACCCCTTTGTAGTAATCAAACATGGTTTCCATAATATCAATTATCTGAAACCTATATTTTTATGTTCGTTCGTGAGATCCAGAACCTTTCGCAAATAAGTGAATGTGGAATAACCGAATAGATAAGCGAATGGCTTGAATGCTTGCTTGCGAGCAAAACTAAATATGTCGTTCTTAATGGAGAGGCATCTCCAAAAGCGGAAGTAGCGTCTAGCCACACCTCAAGATAGTGTCATACGGGAGCCACTGTTATCAATACATTCAGGGCAGTGAAGGTTGTAGGACTGTTGCGGGGTAGGTTGTGCTAAGAAATAATAGTATAGAATACGAAAAGAATAAATCTTTTGCAGTTGCAAAACAGGTGAGGCTAGAGGGAAAACATGGGAATGCGCGAATTCCAGAAATATTTAATGAATGATTAGCACAGGGACTGAACAGAGTTTCTGAACTTACTTCTAGAATTTTTCATTATTTTCCTCCATGTACATCTGACGTTGATGCGACATTGTCATAACCTTTAGTCGTGAACAACGCAATACCCAGCCCATCACTATCCAGCTGCTGTCGAATACATCCTGTGCACTCTTTCCTGACAGCAACAAAAAATCTAAGAACGATTCTGGAACTTCCATAATGCGTCTTCTTTACGGGCGTATCGAATTATTTGACTCAGTGAGTCAGTTCTACTTCCGTCGGGAGCGCTGTCAAAAATTATTCTATTACGTTTAGCATTTTTATATCTGCAATAATTTTTTCATTGGCTTGTTTTCACAATGAGTGTGAAGAGTAAGGTTTTGCTGCGCTAAAAATAGTGTAATATCTAAAAGGCGGTGTAAAATGTTTCTCCATTTCTTGGTTTCATCATTAACAATCCTCTGATTATCTTAGTCAATTGTTTTATTTAGTTCCAAGTCCATGCAGAACGTTTTTCATGTTTGTAACTTCGATAGTTGTTCAGGCGATGATTTATGCTTTGATATCTTTGGATTCAATTATTCAATTTCACTGACAGAAGCAAGAAATAAATCTCTCTCTCTCTCTTTTTTTCGCCCTAAGAGGCCATATCGGCAGCAAAAACTGTACAATGTCTTTTTTGATGGTACACCAATTTCCTTAATTATTGAGTCTCGTTCAAATGTGACAAAACCAGGACAAAGTTAAGCAACGATGTGTTCCCTTTGTGTTTTCACCTAGTGTTCCTGTAGATTCAGAAGCTCCTTCTGTGTTTTGGTACAATTCACCGCCCATCACAATTCAGATATACCCTGGAACAGATACTGCCCATTGAGCAATACCATTGGATGAATGGGAGTCGAAGTTAGATGTATCAGAAATATGTTCATTCTCAGTAATTCTCTCATCATTACTATTTTTATCATCTTTTCTTTCAGTGTCATTTACGTCATAATCCTCACGAAAATCACGTATAGTATCTCTGTCTGGGTTTCAACATCAGTAATTATCTGTATGCCGGAGACTGATTCAACCATTTGATTACTCTTTCCTTCGCCATCTTTATTTTTTCCATAATTGGAAAGGTATTTGGATAAAGATCCAGCGAGTGATTTAGCCTCTTCCCTCTTTGTTTTTCTCAGCTTTCTTTTCTGAGAGACAAAATGGCTCTGAGCACTATGGGACTTAACTTCTAAGGTCATCAGTCCCCTAGAACTTAGAACTACATAAACCTAACCTAACCTAAGGACATCACACACATCCATGCCCGAGGCAGGATTCGAACCTGCGACCGTAGCGGTCACGCGGTTCCAGACTGTAGCGCCTAGAACCGCTCGGCCACCACGGCCGGCTTTCTGAGAGAGAACTGGATGAATTATTTTCACTAAAAAAAAAAGTTAGCGAGAGTATTCCGATGACAGATCATGGATTTCATGTCCATCAACAGTAATTTTTTCTATCCGTGAAGCCTGAAGGCTTGTAATAGGGATTAGGTACGTACTATTATGACCATAAATGCATGGTCATTTCCAAATAACTTCGCATATAACGTTTATATTGCAGTCGAAAATAAGGATATTTTTCTCGTTGGATAAAGAGATTATTTTGATTTCGCCATTGACTAATTCATTATTTGTTTATTAAACATCGTGTTTCTACAATTTGTAACGCATTTTGATATTATAAAAAAGTGTTATGTGCTGAAAAATAGTGTAAAGAAAAAATCTAATGCTTGCAAAGGGTTACAGAACTTTAAGTGTCCATGCGTTTCTGATCCCGATTTTGTGAACTAGAAATTTAGAGATAATAATAACCTAATTGGAAATGTAGATTCTTACTTTTTGGGCTCTTCTCAGATACACGATATTACTGTTTAAACTCACATTACTGTTTAAACTCACATCAACACGTCACAAAGTATTTGTAATCGAGCTTTATGAAGAATGAAATGAGATGTAGTTATCACGAAACTCAATGTATTGTAGAGCTCATGTACAATAAGAATGTTTGGATTTTCCTCGTTGTGACGGGTATTCCCCGAGAGTTTCGGTTGGAAGTTTAAGGGAAGTCTCGCAGCAGCTGCTATCGCCATTTGGTTTCCTAGCAAGTTAGAAGTTGAAAGTTAATTTTACGACATAAGGTTCAAATTGACTGCCCTCGTTACTATTCTTTAATAAGTATGTTGTTCTTCTTACGACAGAAATCATAACATTAATTTCTCTATTGTTGGAGTCTCTTAAGTTTCGCGTCGAAGTCTCCACACAGTAAGCGGGTGCATGCCCTTAAGGCGCTGACTGTAACCAGATAAAAGTTTATGCGATATTGGGTGTGTTCATCAGGGGAAAAAAACCGTTGTAAAAGGTTTTTTTAACTGTTAATTCTTGCTTATAAGGTCTAGATGACTTTAGTGTTGATCTTTATTTCTACAGTTGGTAAAAACCACTGCTTAGATCTAGATGACTCTATTCTAGTTCATTTAGGTGGCTTCTCATAGTCATAAAGTAATATGTATAACAATTATATGTAACGTCTGAGGAAGTAACTTTTATAATGTAATACTTAAGATGAATAATTAATGAATCATTGGTAAGCTCTTCACTGCATTTATGCGAGTATTTTTCAAACTGTAGTTATAGCACACCCGTGTAGATGACATAGGTATCACAAGACGTTTCATGTAGAATAACTGCGTCTAGCTTACAACTACTGTTTTAAGTTTCATGCAGCGTTTTTTAGGTAGGTGCCTATGTTTATATGTTGCGTACATGTGGGACCTCACACTCCAAATTGCTTCTTATTTATTCAACATATTTAGACCTTTTTGGAACGTGATTAAAAATGGTCTTGTCAGGACAAGAATCCAAAATCGAGATTTGTAGGCCTCCAGGTCCACGAGCTCGGAGCGTGCCACTTCCTCCCGTTATTCCGACACTGAAATACAGTAGACCGAAATAGGCAGAAGGTCCCAGTACCGATTGACAGTGCGATCGACAATCAATGTCTGGAATCAGTCATAACTTGCAAGTTCCTGTGCGGAGTACTGCAATGATCACGAAAATTTCACTGGGGGTAGCCAGATGCTAGACGCATAATTATTTAAAGAAGCCTAAGGATCTGTAATTTAATCATAAATGAGGACGCTTACAGACCTTTTTACGACGATTTCTTGAATGTTGTTGTCATTATATCTTCTATCTTCTACATATATTATAAATTAAGGTCCCCTGTTGCTTTTTTCTGCATGTATGGTGTGTCAAATCTCGCAAACTACTATAAGGATTTTGATAATTTAAGTATCCCGCCGCGTCTGTATGTGAAGGCTGATGTTAGGTGCTACTGTAGGAATTTGGATACGGTTCTCACTGACAGATTGATTCACGAGGGAGGTTTGTGTATATCATTACAAAATATTCCTCACAAATTTCCAAGGGGCACGTCCAAAATAGGCCAAGAAACATATTACTTGGTAAAGAAATATCTCGCGTAATGATCACGATGGTAAAATTAGAGAATCTGGAACTTTTACAGAGGGGCATGGGGCAGTCTTTCATCCCTCGTGCTATCCGCGATTACTGGGGGAGTACCCCATATATCCTCTGTTGAACAACGTACGGTGGCAAGCGGAGTAAAGATGTAAATGCAGATAATGTAAAACAGAAATAGTCGCACAATCATTTGCAGACTTAATGATTATCTTCTTACAACGCAAAATAACAATGAAAAATGTGTTACCTAAAACTTAAGCATTCTTAAGTTGCTTCATACATAGATGACAAGCGGTCTCCTTAATATTTGTAAGTTAATGGAACGTAGAACTGTTCTGTAAAGAAGAACGCACATTTTTGACACTTCTCACTGTGTGTTACGGCTTTCCCGATTTCTGACGATTGCTTTTGCTGTTTAGATAATGTTATCACGAAATGTCAGAAACACTTTCCGGGCTGATTATATTTTGGCAACCTTGTAGCTGTATTAGCAACACCTGCGCAGGCTAATTTACCTGGATGCTGAAAAGACAGCTTAGTGTTTTGTTATCTCATTGGGTGTTTGCTGCGTAGGAACGCATATAGCGAAGAGCAGGAACAACTGCAGAGAATCGACGGTTAGTGCAGGATCTACTGTGGATAAATTGCTGGAAACGGCAACCACTGTAAAATAGCTATGCTCGTCCGTCTGGAGCGACCTAAAGTGAAACTACCACGTAAAATTAGTTGCAGGAAGAGTATGTGCCAGCCTGAGATTCAATGGAAAATATCCAAGTAAATGGAATACACCTACAAAATAAATTTTGAAAAAAGATCGGTCAAATGTTTGAGAAATTACGTACTTTTGATTAACGATATAAATCATGTACAGCAGCTAGAGTGAAATTCCACCAGACATGTAACCTCTTGCACTCTTCAAAACTCTATGATTCTATGTTAAACATTGAACTTTAAATTCTTAATTGGCACCTCATATGCATTACATGATTTCGATCTGTGTTTTATTTCTTACTTTTAGACATATCACAGAACATTTGACCGTTATTTTTCAACTTTGTTTCTTATTTTCAAGTTTGTTAAGAAAGTATGAAATGTAGGCTATTTAAATATCGATCGCTATTATATTATTTATTACGAGAAACAAGGGAAGTTTCAATTTAAGCTGTGATTTCATATTTTTGGACATTTCATTAACATAGCGAGCAGGATGATGGAATGTATTCGAATTAAATTAGGTAATGCTGAGGGAAT
This sequence comes from Schistocerca nitens, assembly GCF_023898315.1. NCBI lineage: Eukaryota > Metazoa > Arthropoda > Insecta > Orthoptera > Acrididae > Schistocerca > Schistocerca nitens. Next base: position 613,846,833 of record NC_064616.1, on the reverse strand, counting down.
TAGTGTAGGGAACGAGACACTAAAAGTAATACATGAGTTTTGCCATTTGGGCGGCAAAATAACTGACGATGGTTGAAGTTGAGAGGATATAAAATGTAGACTGACAATGGCAAGAAAACGGTTCCAAAGAAGATAAATTTGTTAACATCGAACATAGTTTTAAATGTCAGGAAGTCTTTTTAGCCGGCCGCGGTGGCCGAGCGGTTCTAGGTGCTTTAGTCCGGAACCGCGCGACTGCTACGGTCGCAGGTTCGAATCCTGCCTCGGGCATGGATGTGTGTGATGTCCTAAGGTTAGTTAGGTTTAAGTAGTTCTAAGTTCTAGGGGACTGATGACCTCCGATGTTAAGTCCCATAGTGCTCAAAGCCATTTGAACCATTTGAAGTCTTTTCTGAAAGTATTTATATGGAAGTGAAACATGGACGATAAACTGTTTAGACAAGAAGAGAACAGAGACTTCTGAAATGTGGTGCTACGGAAGAATGATAAAGGATAGTTGGGTAGGTCACGTAACTAACGAGGAGGTACTGAATAAATTTGGGGGGAACAGCTGTTTGTGGCACAACCTGCCTAGAGGAAGGGATCCATTGATAGGATAAATTCTGAGACATCAAGGGATCACCAGTTTAGTACTGGAGGGTAGTGTGTGGGATTAAATCTTAGAGGGAGAAGAAGGTATAAATACAGATTCAGAAGGATGTAGGTCAATAGTTATTCGGAGATGAAGAGGCTTGCACAGAATAGAGTAGCATGGAGGCTGCATCAAACCAGTCTTCAGAGTGGAGACCACAACAAAACAACAGCTAATAGCAGCTGTTCTTGATATATTTCAGTTTCCTTCAAGTCAAGAAATTAAGCTTTTCTGAATCACCCTAAGTACTTTCAAGCAGTTAAATTATGGTTTGCAAGATTAGATGTAATGGTGATCAGTTTGATAACCCATTTTTCCTTTTCCCACACTTCGTTTGGCTGTGAAAATACGGACGAAAATGCATTGTGTAATTTATAAGTTTTGTTTTCACATCGCTCAAACATTTGAGCAATAAGTGTCTTATAAAGTACTTGCACGATCTTTTTTTTTTTTTTTTTTTTTTTTTTTGTATACTGTTTGTCAGTTTGTGATCCTGCGAAGGGATAGAGAAGGAAATCTGTACTGCCCTTGCTAAGGAGCCATGGCAACATTGTACTATGGGTTCTCCATTATTATGGTACTATGGTTTCCTCCGCACGAATCCAAAAATAGCCTTTAATACGAGTATATTTAAATACTAAATTATATGTTCGACGGACTATCCAGTGGCATGCTTGGCTACATCGACATCAACATGATTACCCTGCAATTCACAATTAAGTCCCTGGAAGAAGGTTCATCGAACCAACTTCAAGCTATCTCTCTATCGTTCCACTCTTGTACAGCACGCGGGAAAAAGGAGCACTTAAATCTTTCTATGCGAGCTCTGATTTCCATTATTTTATAATGAGGATCATTTCTCCCTACGTAGTAGGGCGCCCACAAAATATTTTCGCAATCCGATGAGGAAATGGTGACTGAAATTTCACTATAAAATCCTGCCGCAACGAAAAACGTCTTTGTTTCTATGATTGCCACCACAACTCATGTATCATATCCTTGGCACTCTGTCATATGTTTCGCGATAATATAAAACGAGCTGCCCTTCTTTGAACTTTTTCGGTGTCCTCCGACAGTCCCATCTGGTGTGGATGCCACACCGCACAGAGGGCGGACAAGCGTGGTGTAAGCGGTCTCCTTAGTGGACCTGTTGCACTTTCTATGTGTTCTGCCAATAAATAGCAGTCTTTGGTGTGCTTTACACTCAACATTATCTATGTGATCGTTCCGATTTAAGTTATTCGAAATTGTAATCCTTAAGTATGTGGCTGAATTTACAACCTTTGGATTTTTGTTATTTAGCCGTAACCGAAATTTAGCGGATTTCTTTTAGTACTCATATGAATGCATTCACACTCTTCATTATTTAGAGTTAGTTGACACGTTTCACACCATACAGTTACCTAGTAAAAATCATTTACAAGTTGTTTCCGATCATCTGATGACGAAGACGTTGAAACTTCTGGAAATATAAAAACATGGAATCCATTTGACAGACTAAGGATTTAGTTGTGTTTCATAAGAACGATAGTTTCTTAATCCGTGCTGACTATTTGTCAATAAATCTTTTTCTTCGAGGTAATTCATAATGTTCGAACATAGTATATGTTACAAAATCCTACTGCAAATCAACGTTAGTGATATGGGTCTGTAATTCAGCGAATTACTCCTACTTCCTTTCTTGGGTATTGGTTTGACTGGTGCAGCTTCCCAGTCTTTGGGTACTGATCTTTCGTAGAGTGAGCGGTTGTATGTGATTGCTAAGTATGGAGCTATTGTATCAGCACATTCTGAGAGAAACCTGACTGGTATACAATCTCGACTGCAGACCTTGGCTTTATTAAGTGACCTAAGATGCTTTGCTATAACGAGAATATCCACTTCTAAGTTAGTCATGTTGACAGTTGTTCTATATTCGATTTCTGGAATATTTATTTAGACTTCATTGCTGAAGGAGTTTCGGAGAACTGTATTTAGTAACTCTGCTGTAGCGGCACTGTCATCAATGACATCACCATTGTTATTGCGCATAAGGTACTGATTGCGTCTTGCCGCTGGTTTACTTTGCAAATGGTCAGAATATCTTTGGGTTTCCTGCTAGATTTCGAGACAGAGCTTCGTTACGGAAACTGTTAAAAGCATCTCACATTGAAGTTCGCGCTAAATCTGGGCTTTTGTAAAACTTCACCAATCTTGGGGATTTTGCGTTCCTTTAAATTTGGCATGCTTTTTTCGTAGCTTCTGCAACGATGTTCTGACCCATTTTGTGTACCATACGGAATCAGTACCATGTCATATTAATTTATGTGGCATATGTCTCTCAATTGCCGTCGATACTATTTCTCTGAATTCAAACCACAGCTGGTCTTCATTTACACAGAATGACGTCAAACGAAGTTTTTTTTTTTTTTTTTTTTTTACAGATGTACTTTGCGTTTATTTTTGGTGGATTTGGATGTTACGGTATTAAGTCTAGCTACAAATGCCTTGTGATCATTAATGCCTGTATGTTTCGTGATGCTCCCAATTTGCTCAAGATTACGTATTGCTAAGAGGTCATGAATGTTTTCGCAACCATTTACACTTCTAGTAGGCTCCTGAACTAAGTTTTCGTTTAAACGTGTATTTTTGTTAGCATATCGAGGGTAGATTCGAGTCACCGTCACCTATAATTGTATGAGTAGGGTACCTATTTGAAACAAGACTCAAGTTTTCTTTGAACTGCTCAGCAACTGTATGGTCTGAGTCAAGGGGTAGGTAAAACTAATTAATTATCAATTTTTTCCTGCTGTCAAGTATAACCTCTATCCGTTCTAAAACACAGGAACTATCTACTTCAATTTCACAACAAGGTAAATTACTTCTGACAGCAATAAACACTCCACCGCCAACTGTACGTAATTCATCATTTCTCTATACGGTGAGGTCCCTTGAAAAAATTTCAGCTAAACTTATTTCCGACTTTAGCTAGCTTTCCATACCTATAACGATTTGAGCTTCAGTTCTTTCCATTAGCGCTGGAGCTCTGGTCCTTTCCTAACACAGCTACGACAATTTACAACTACAATAATGATTATTGCTAGGTCTACCTTCCTGTGTTTGCCCTGCACCCTTTTAGACTGACGCCCTTTCTGTAGTTTCCCGAAACACTATAACCTAAAAAACCAGCCAGTCTCCTCCACACAGCCCCTGCTACCCGTATAGCCGCTTCCTGTGTGTAGTATCTCACTGTCTCGGTCTGCCAGATTGTATTTCATCTCAGTGACTAAAATTTTAACTGCGAGGAGTGAAAATGACTGAAATGATACTGAATAACCGCCTAGGACTCGACGAACCAGCCGACGGTCTGAGAAAGGCAACAGCAAGGCACACCTGTTAAGGCGTTGCGAAGAAAATGGCTCAAATGGCTCTGAGTACTATGGGACTTAACATCTGAGGTCATCAGTCCCCTAGACTTAGAACTACTTAAACCTAACTAACCTAAGGACATCACACACATCCACGCCCGAGGCAAGATTCGAACCTGCGACCGTAGCAGCAGCGCGTTCCGGACGGAAGCGCCTAGAACCGCTCGGCCACGTTGCGAAGAATACTAAGTGTGAGTTCCTGAAGCACAGTTACTCCAGTCTGATACTTGAAAGTAACTATTCAACGTAACACATGACATGAGAAAATGAAGAAAATTATTTCGGATAATTTTAAACACAACTGGATCGATATCTTTTGATCCATGTCGGCTTAAGGAACCTCTGTGTTTATTTCAAGTTAGCTTATATGAAATCATAGCGAGCTACACAGAATGGCATCGGTGGATTCTTGATATTTACGTGCCTCACTTATCGCACTTTACCAACAACGTCTCGTCGACGACGAGGTCATTTGAGGAAGATTACAAGCTCAATTAGGACACTGACAAGGAAATATATCGGTCGCGTCCTTTTCAGTGGAACCATCACGGCAATCACCTTCACTGATTTAGAGAAACCATAAACCATGATAAACCTAATTGCCGGTTGCCAGACAGGGATTCGAACCACGCTCCTCTTGAATGCGAGTCCATTGCCTTAAGCTCCATGCCACATCTCTCACTAGAATTCCTGCTAACAAAAAGGCGTTCACTCCACCAGCTTGACATAGCAAAGACGGATTACATGCGCAAAAGTATCACCAGATTCAAGGAAACGCGCAAAAACGCTGCACTCAAAACAGTGTTATCGCAAAAGTAAACTGCATCACTAAACCCACAAAGAAGCGTAAGAGGAACAGCGGGGTTCAAATTCTCATCCAGCCCTCTGGATTCAGCTTTCCCGTGGAATAAACTGAAATAAATTCAGTTTAGTAACTGAGGTGTCTATCCGTCCTAACGGACTTTACTAGCTGTAGCAAGTATCTATTCTTTTAAACGGCTTATGACGTCAAGAAGTAAATACTTACGGATAAATAAATGAAAAGAGTATTACGTTGCATAATATTAGCCGTATTCCATGGATCAAGTGGAGAGGGTTTTCTGAGTAGTGTAAAGAAGGCAAAGGTTTACATTTTATTTAAGTGCAATTGAAAATGTTACTTAACACTATGAAATATTAATGTATCCCAGTGATATTATTAAATTTCATAGTAACCCATTCTCCTCTATGCTATGCTAGAATATTTATTAAAATACAGCGAGGTCTTTCTCCACGGAAAAGAGAGAGAGGAAAATGACAGAACTGTCCTTTTTCTTCTTTCACTGCATACCGCTGATTTATTTTGTGGATTGGTTTTCCTGATCGATTACTATCACTATAATGGTGCTGAAGACGCAAATGAAAATTCATATGATATCACTGTACAAGAAGTTATGAAACTCATAAACGTTCGGAATGTCGTAGTACACAGGTTATGGAGTAACTCACTCTCTCCGTCCGAACAGGCCGTACCGACCAGTCGGTGTGTCATCCTCAGCAAGCCACCAGCCTGACAATACACGTCGAAACTAAGTTAGTATTTCGACGTGTATTGTCAGGCTGTTGGGCTTTCGGTATTTTCCTATTATTCTTCAATCTGCGCGAATTTTATAAAGATGACTACTTCATGCGCCATACAGGATCATCCTTTTATAAGCTAGTCTACGGAACAGCTGACCATTTCTGGAACCTTTTCATATACTGTTCTCACAATAATTCCTGCAGTATTGTTGTAAATATTGAGCATTCGAAGCAACATTTACTAACGCAACTGGACATTTTCCTGCGAGATTACGGTCTACAACCTGGGTTGCTCAAGGTGATGTTTTTAAACTACGTACTGTTATTGTCTCGGTATTTGAGAATACATGTTATTGCATGACTACAGCTTATGATGCTTTAGAATGCACATTCACGGAATTTACAAGTTTTGGACGATCTGAAGATGGTTGCGGATAGCAACCGCAACTAGTTATCGTACTTTAATTGTGACAGGAAAATTACTGTCTAGGCATTAAAAGTTTTTTTACCGTAAGAAATTTTTATTTCATAAACCACATAAACACAATTTTAGGCTTCACTGCTTTGAAGAAGTATCTTGTTAACGAATGAAGTTACCTGACAACACACTGAAGAACCAAAGAAACAGGTACACCTGGCTAATATCGTGTAGGGCCTCTACGAGCACGCAAAAGTGCCGCATCACGACGTGGCATGGACTCGATTAATGTCTGAAGTAGTGCTGGAGGTAATTGACACCATGAATCCTGCAGGGCTGTCCATAAATCCGTAAGAATACGAGGGGCTGGAGATTTCTTCTGAACAGCACGTTGCAAGGCATCCATATATGCTCAATAATGTTCATATCTGGGGAGTTTAGTGGCCAGCGGAAGTGTTTAAACTCAGACGAGTGCTCCTGGAGTCGCTCTGTAGCAATTCTGGACGTGTGGGGTGTCGCATTGACCTGCTGGAATTGCCCAAGTCCGTTGGAATGCACGGACATGAATGGATGCAGGTTATCAGACTGGATTCTTAGGTACGCGTCACCTGTTAAGAGTCGTATCTAGACGTGTCAGGGGCCACACATCACTCCAGCTGCACACGCCCCACACCATCAGAGAGCCTGCACAAGCTTGAACAGTCTCCTGCTGACATGCAGGGTACATGAATTCATGAGGTTGTCTCCATACTCGTACATGTCCATCCGCTCGATACAATTTGAAACGAGATATGTCCGACCAGGCAACATGTTTCCAGTCATCAACAGTCCAATCTCGGTGCTGACGGGCCCAGGCGAGGCGTAAAGCTTTGTGTCGTGCAGTCATCAAGGGTACACGAGTGGGCCTTCGGCTCCGAAAGCCCATATCGATGATGTTTCGTTGAATGGTTCGTACGCTGACACTTTTTGATGGCCCAGTATTGAAAACTACAGCAATTTGCGGAATGGTTGCATTTCTGTCACGTTGAACGATTCTCTCCAGACGTCGGTGGACCAGTTCTTGCAGGATCTTTTTCCGGCCGCAGCGATGTCGGAGATTTGATGTTTTACCGGGTTCCTGACATTCACGGCACACTTGTGAAATGGTCGTACGGGAAAATCCCCACTTCATCGCTACCTCGAAGATGCTGTGTCCCATGGCTCGTGCGCCGACTATACCGCCACGTTCAAACTCACTTAAATCTTGATAACTTGCCGTTGTAGCAGCAGTAACGGATCCAACAACTGCGCCAGACACTTGTCTTATATAGGCGTTGCCGACCGCACCGCCGTATTCTGCCTATTTACATGTCTCTGCAGTTGAATGAGCGTGCCTATACGAGTTTCTTTGGCGCTTCAGTGTAGTTTCCCGAGCTTCAAGAGGTCAGAAGCCGAGTCCAGCGCCTGAAAGTGAAATATTAGGATTTTTGGCTTGGATGAGGTGAGGTATGGAAGAAGTTGGCTTTTCCGGAATAGAACTCACTTGAAACTGCCAAATCTCCCGTATCGGTTCCTTTAAAACTCTTTGCTATTTGCTAACTGAACTGCCACACATTTAATCAAATACCATTGCGGATATGACTTGAAGAACGCGGTCTTTGACAGCTGTACGCTGACTTAATTCATAATCAGATGATCGCTGAAAAATGCAACCGAATAAACCCAGAGATTACGATTGTAAGAGGACTCACACCACAGTATTAGCCTACAACCTGCGTGCGGCCCTGACGGTGCGCGACGAATTTTTCACTGCCTCACAGCGTCAGTTAAAATTTTTCACAAGGCAGAGAAGCAGCATGTAGTGACATAACTGCGTGATATCTGTCCTGAGAGAGGCAAAATACTTGATGTGTTCTTTGCAGTTCGAGGAGAAACCATCATGTTCTATGTAAATGAATGCAGAGGCACTGTCATCACTGAGTAATGTCATGTGGGTAAAAGATGCAGTATTTCTCGCTGACGCAACCGTGAGCTTTAGTACTTTACTTATGTAATTAAAAGCAAAGATTTTCTGATGATTATCATGTGCAATTAGAGTGGCATATTCATAAACTCTGTGTACTTGAAAACAATGTAGTCATCTTTAGTTACGTGCACGTTATTAAGCCATTTTATGTTGCGACTGATTCATTACACTATATTGCTTTGGAAGCTAGTTAGTGTTAGTTACATTAATTAGTTATAAACAATGTACAATGTGAGTCAGCAAATTCGGTGACTGCTCTCAGACAATAAAGGAAACAAAGAGTTACAAACAAAATATCTTTATTGGCATTCGAAAACAATCATCATTAGTGTCACTCTTTGACGTTGCCAGTGGGGAGAGACACGCGATCTGTTGGTCTAAAAATTCTACGTTAAGATTACAAATTTTCTTTACTGATTATCGGCTTCGGGTCATTACCGAGCCCTCTTCAGAAATGTTGTTCACTGAGTGACACTCATTACACATTGTCGTATATTTTTTAAAGCTATGTCGCGCTACATAAATAAAATCCTAAAGTGAAAACCTTAGTTTGTTATGTAAATCGACAACGTTAATCACATTTGATTAGTGTTATGCCATCTTCTTAGCCGTATCCGACATACAACCGTTTAAAAATCACAGGCGTCAGTCGCATGTCCTCCTTCACTAGCACTCACACGTGGATACAACTAAAGCTACATTACGCTACGTGGTGTTGCCTTTATTGACCATTCTCAGTGAACGTGTGGTGTAGTATTGTTGATGACCAACTCATCGGTCCAGTTGTTTTAGGTAGCCGTCTTAATGGAGTACGGTATCTTGATTTCCTTCAAAATGTGTTACCAGAATACTTGGAAGATATACCTCGGCAACAAGAAACGGTATTTACTTTCAGCATGATGGAGCTCCTGCACATTCGGCACGGCCAGTGACACAGTACCTCACTGAAACGTATCGTGGACGTTGGATTGGTTGCCATGGAGTCGTTTCTTGGCCGCCGAGGTCACCCGATCGTACTCCATTAGATTACTGTTTGTGAGGTTGGCTTAAGAGCGAAGTCTGCAAGCGCAGAGTGGACACAAAGGAGTAAGTTCTCCCTCGTATTTCACATGCGTGTGCTCTAGTGTAGGACCGTACAAATTAGCTCAGATGAGCAACACGGCAGCTATCCACAACAGCTGCAAAATGCATTGCATTTGGAGGTGGAATTTTTGAACATCTTTTGTGAGGAAATTTACGCAGTTAAATAAAACACTAGATCACAATGTTTCATTTACTATCACCGGCATTTGTCCTGTTCCCCAATGTTTTCAGTAGTTTCATGTGAAACTTTTAACGATAGGAGGTATATTCATATGACTTTTTGTTCAGAAACACTATCACCCCTCAAAGCATGTACCTGTCCTCCTGACTTACCCTGTAAAACTGCCATGCGTAATGAAGAGAAGTAGTCTGAGAACCGATCCCTGTGGAGGGCCATATTTTTAGCGGAAAATGTGAAGGTCCACTTCTATTAGTAGTATGGTCTGTCTGTAGAGCGAGTAGCACTTGTTGCTGGGAAGTGGCCTTTACTTCATGAACGCTGCAGCTGCCATATAGGATGAGTAAGATTCTATTTCCTCTCGAAGAGCACGGCGTTCTTTGATTTACATGGATACCGTTCGTGTGCGTTTCTTGTGTTAGTTATGTTAGTTACTAATTTCTGTATTCCGAAGGCTGTAACACATTCAGTAGAAAATAAACACTCCCTGGGCGTGTCAGCTCAGTGCTTCACTGCTGACTTACAAGGTGCGCGACAGAAGGGTCTGTATAGCATTGTGAAACAGCCTGTAGTTGCTGCTTGTGAAGTAGTGGGTAGATTGTGAGGACTCGGCCGCTCACTCTTCAGATTCCAGACAGACCATACTTATTTTATGCTATATTTCCATACAATCCTAGTACGCTGTCCGGTCATTTTAATGTGACCACTGGTTAAAGTCTGAATAACCACCTTTTGCACTGCTGACCGCTGCAAGACGTTCAGGAACAGAGTCGATGAGGTTGTGGAAGGTACCGATGGAGATGTGGAGCCATGCTGACTCCAGTTCTGTGGCCTGCTGCGCTAGATTTCCCGGTTGAGGATACATGGCGCTTACAGCCCGATCGAGGTGGTCCCACAGATTCTCGATTAGGTTTAAATCCGGGTAGTTTGGTAGACAGAGGAGTATACGAGTAAGCTCATCCTGGTGTTCCTCAAACCACGCATGTACGCTACGAATAGTGTGACACGTTGCATTATCCTGATGGTAAGTGCCATCGTGCCGAGGAAAAACAAACTGCAATTTTTTTTTACTATCTTTCTCCTTTTTTGATAAGTTGTAATACTTTCTTATTACTTTAATAAAAGTGTGTTCTATAATAGTCGATATTATGTCAATGTAGAAGCTCTCTTTCTGAGGAATGAGTTTGGTCGATTGACTTGATCTACAAGACAGGTTGCACTACTCCCAGGAAGATATTTTGCATTTTCTTGTTTTAAATTTTGTCTGTTACATGTTGTAAGGCTTCTGCTGCTGAATAGGAACGGTGATCAAGTAGGAATGATATGATTTTACTGAACAGTGAGAATGATGAAACAATTTTTACCTTGTAACCATCGTAATTTTTTCCGCACTATTTGTAATGGAACTTTTATAAGCCAGTGTTCTTATTGACTGGATATATTACTCTCCTTTTTGCCATATAACATGTCCCTGGATATTCCAGTTTTTATTTATGTGTACTACAGACAGAACAACATGAGTAGCATGTTGATAATGGAGGAAGTGTGCGTTTTAATAGAGCTAAAGTAGGAATTTTACGCCCGTCCATTTCGTAAACAGTGTGATTTGCGAGCCAGATACAACCGAGAACTGCCGCTGGAGTGAGCTGCGCTCGCGTATATCACTTTAAGGCATTTACACTGTATGCACATCTCGCGTCGTTTCTAAGTGTTCACCAGCACGTCGAATTCTGCACACTCAACGTTGACGTTCGACAGCACTGTCCGTGTGCCGACGGCTTTAGATCCGCTTAGCGATTTTACCTAGCACCAGAATTTTCTTGGGTACTGGGCAGGATCTTCTGGTAACGTATGATGGGTGGTAATTGTGGTATTCTTTGCGAATTGATCTTTTTACAGCCGCGCCAGTTTCTACTAAGTTTTACCTGTCGACATTTGCGCGCTCTCCTTTGAGCGGAAAGTGCAACAGCCTTTGCTTTCTAAGCACTTTCGGAATTTTGTTTATAAATCATGGTTGGTTTTTACCGTCCTTAATCCACTTACTGGGCACACACTTCTTCAGAGCATGATTTACAATAAGTTTAAACTTTGCCCGTAGTTCCTCTACATCCATCATACTGGAACTAAATAATGTTAATTCATTGTCTAAGTTGGATGATAAAAACTGCTTATCTGCCTTCTCTAGCGGAAATACTCTCCAAGCCTTCTGGACTGATTTATTAGGTGTAGCAACCATAGTCGCTATGATGACATGGTCACTAACCTCTCTGTTACGAAGATGTGCCTGGATACTTTTCATCGTATACTGTGTACCCCTTCCATTTTCAAATTTATCAGGCCAGTAGTAACTAGCACATGTAAAATTTATACATATGTAGATTTCCAATAACGAGATTAGGCACCAAATTATGAATTTAAGTAAGCGTATTCATAATGTTAACAGTATATTGAAAGCATGGGAGATTTTCAAGGCCACAAATTCAATGAGTCTCGAAAAGATTTCGGTGCGAAATAATATAAAGGAAGTCTTACTGTTATAACCGAGTACATTCCTTACTACAGATATTATTGTTTATGGATACCAATAGGCTTCAAGCAACAGTATTCAACCAAACCATCTACTTTGACCCTAAGAAATCGGGTCTAAAATGAAGTGAAAAAATGAAAATAAATGTGTAAGTCCTTACACCTGACAAATGCAGTAGCTGCAGTTGATCTGCTGTTCTCCTAAGGCAGCATGAATGCTGTGGTAGAGTTCAGTCAAATGACTGAATAGAATCACATATGAAAAATCATACTTAAGCAATGAAATAAAGGTCATGAAAGAAAATAAGATTTACATTTAACCTTCACAACAGTGTCTGTTAACTCACAGTGATCCAGACAATATCAGTTGATTTCCTGAAGGAAGATAACTAAGAATATGGCAGCGTCTGAAGAAGAGTGTGCATATTTCGTCAAAAAACAGTATTTGTACACTTGTAGATACAACAGAATAAAAAAGGTATTCAAAATTTTCCTGAAATTAAGTTTCTTTAAAGTCATACTCAAGAAAACCTTTAATGGAGCTCTCATATAGTATTTCTAAATTAATCACGTTGAAAGGAATCATTTTGAGCAAAACAAATTCTGAAATAGTGTAATATATTGTTTATGTACCTATGCTTATGTACAGCACCACATCTACAAGAAATGCTAATGCTAACTGGAATATGACGGCTTTCAGAAACCAAAAAAACAAAAAAAAGAAACAATAGTAATACTGTGTGTTACTTATCAGTATAAAATCTGTTTCTGACCTAGCTAGTCTAAAAAGTATCAGTGGCATGCTAATTTCCGCAAAACTGTTTCTACACACTCTTGAGCAGATAGATGTAATCTCCAACATCTTAAATATCATAGAATATTTATATTGACAAATAAACAAGAGAACAAATAATTTTTTTACAGGTACACAAGGAACTTAGTGGATGAAGGAAATGGTAAATTTAACTTGATGATCCTATGTTGGAGTGAAGGACATGGCTCAGCCATTCATGATCATGCAGATGCACATTGTTTCATGAAAGTGTTACAAGGTACCCTCAGTGAAGTAAGATTTGCATGGCCTGAAAAAAACATTGAAGAAGGTGATGAAATAATGGATGAAGATGGGGGACTGAAAGAGCTTTCAAGAACTGAGCTTGGTCTGAATGAAGTATGCTATATTAATGGTAAGTTGTAAATAGCAACTAATTTACCTGTATGAACATATATTTCATTCCGTGCATCACAGAACACAGTTGTGTTTGTGATCCATACAGCATGTAACCATTCCATAAGGGTGAAACTACAGACACGATGCATACAAAGTCTTTGTTTTATTTGCTAAGAAGAAGAATAGTAAGTGTAAGGGCATACATTTCACAGTCAAGTGTTAAATCTGAAACCTGTTACCTGAATATTCTAACACTTATCTTTTAAAAATATATTAGAAATTGAATATATTTAAATCTGACAGTGCATCACAAATATTTACTTGTTGTCTACTTTATACGTAGATATCCTTCTGATAAGAATACATCAATCAAAACTAAATTTACTACAGTATGTTGAAATCTCTGTCTAGTTTAACAGCTTAGTGATATAACATAATTTTTGTGTCAATAATGAACAGTGCCATATAGTAGAATCAAATTTCTCAGCATGCAGAGCCATAGTTCACTCATATTTTTAATTAAAGCTCCTGTGAATGAAACTATGTCTACTCTCTGTAAAAGCTGCAGTGTAAGCATAGTTTTTTTCTGTTAATTTGTTATTTATACTGAGTCCATATATAGATCCAACATTATCCATATATGAAACCTTAAACATTGCCAAAATTTGTAGCTGTCATTGAGTTTTCTTAATAACACTAGTTGGATTGCCAAAGTGATATTGTTTAACAACATTGTGTGCTAATCTCAAAGGTTCAAATTTTGAAGTTCTTATTGCACCCAATAAAGAAATATTTTAGGTGTTAGTAATGTCCAAGTTTCTTATTTGATTATATAATCCACAGAACAGACTAACAGTTTTGTATAAGGAAGAAGGAGTGCTTTGGGAAGGGTAAGGCAAACATAAGACAACAAGTGGACCTACGAGAACTGGAAATGGGGAATAGAAATTGACAAAGGTATAGAGTGAAAAAAATGCAGACAGTGTACACACCTACAAGAGACAAGTGTATTAAAAAACAGGAATGTGGAAAATAACCGGAGGAAATCAGAAAGAGAGCTGTCAAGAAAATAGGAATAGAGGAAGTAGAAAAGTTTGATGTACTATTTCTCACTAGAATTTTATCTCGGAGCTCTTTGACTCTGAACATTTATGCTTATCAGCTACTCTACGGCAGCCGTACTGAAAACAAGACTGAGTCATAATTGCAGAAAGTTACTTGGTCTAACCAACAGACATAACATTGAAATGTAAAAGAGTTCCTGTTAACATTTAGCTTCCTTGGTTTAAATATTACCCTTACTGTGATCTATGATTTTGTCATGGTTTCAACATACTCCTTCAAGTGAGTAGATTTATGATATACAGGATGCTGCAGAAGAGTGTTGAAAAGCTAGTTAGTTCAGAGTAATTGGCGGTGGGGGTAGGGATATAGATGACTGAAGTGATGTAAGGGCTCTGTTAACAAAAGGTCAATGTACCTATAGGTGACAGATGGTTATTTTTAGCAAGATACTGACACAGATATTCCTTACAATGACTTTTTTCCAAGATAGAGTATATTTTATGTAGATTGTTTCCTTGCCTTTGTTGAACGCAGTTTCTGTTTAGCCCATCTACCACCTTTCCTCTGTGTGTGTACTGCATATCTTTACTGCATCATTGAATTTACAGTTAGTCATGTGACTGTATAAGTACTGGCAACTATGGGAGTATCAAAGTAAGATAACTGTTTCACTGTACAAGTAGTAGCTAAAAATAATAATATGCAGTGAGCAGATGTCGTATATATTTACATCTTCTGGGATGATATTTCACCTACTGCAGCTTTCTGAATGGTCAACAATCAGACCATGACGTTTTTTCCTAGATTAGATTAGATTAGTTTTTAGTTCCATAGATCTGTTCTGAGGAGATCCTTGTGGATGTGGGACATGTCAAATTATTATTTTTTAAAGCTGAAATAACAATACTAATAGTATGAATGTATACAATACATCATTTGTTTCTATTAAAAAATTCGTCAATGGAGTAGAAGGAGTTGGCCACTAGTAAGTCTCTCAGGCTCCTTTTAAACTGATCTTTATTTGTAACAAAATTTTTTATGTTTGCTGGCAAATTATTGAAGATGAGTGTTCCTGAGTAGTGGACCCCTTTTTGAACTAAAGTAAGTGCTTTTAAGTCCTTGTGCAGATCATATTTGTTCCTGGTATTGTATGTATGAACTGAGCTGTTTGTTGGAAAAAGAGATATGTTATTTAGGACAAATTTCATTAAGGAGTAAATATACTGAGAGGCAGTAGTTAGTATACCCAGTTCTTTGAAGAGGTTTCTACAGGACGTCCACGAGTTTACTCCACAAATAATACGTATTACACGCTTTTGGACTCTGAAAACTTTTGTTTGACTTGAAGAGTTACCCCAAAATATTATACCCTATGACATTATGGAATGAAAGTAGGCAAAGTATGCAAGGTTTTTCATTTTTATATCGCCTATGTCTGCTAACACTCGAATTGCAAATACAGATTTGTTAAGACGTTTCTGCAGTTCTGTGGTGTGCTCCTCCCAACTGAATTTATTATCAAGTTGTAATCCCAGGAATTTAAGACTGTCAACCTCTTCTATCTGCTCTTCTTCATACTTTATGCATATGCTGGGTGGAAACCTCTTACAGGTTCTGAATTGCATATAGTGAGTCTTTTCGAAGTTTAATGTCAGTGAGTTGGCTTTAAACCATTTATTAATATCCATGAAAACATCATTAGCAGATCTTTCTAGAACTACACTCGACATACAATTTATTGCAATACTTGTGTCATCTGCAAACAAAACGAACTCTGCTTCTGGCAGTGTAACTGATGAGAGATCATTACTGTACACAAGAAAAAGCAATGGCCCTAAGATGGATCCTTGTGGGACACCACATGTAATTTCTTCCCATTCTGATGATGACTGATGACTTAATTCACTAGTCCCTTGCACTGACACCCTCTGTTTCCTGTTAGCAAGGTATGACTTGAACCATTTTGCAGCACTGCCCGTGACACCATAGAATTCTAATTTATTTAAAAGGATGTTGTGGTTCACACAATCGAATGCCTTTGACAAATCACAGAAAATACCTGCCACTTGTAACTTGTTATTTAATGAATTAAGTACATTTTCACTGTAGGTGTAAATAGCCTTCTCGATATCAGAACCCTTCAGAAATCCAAACTGTGTTCTTGATAACATGTTATTTGTGGTCAGATGGTTGAGCAGCTGCCTGTACATTACTTTTTCTAAAATTTTTGAGAATGCTGGTAAAAGTGAAATCGGTCTGTAGTTTGATGGTATCTCTTTATCCCCTTTCTTGAATAGAGGCTTAACATCTGCATATTTTAGCCAATCAGGAAATGTCCCAGTTATAATTGACTGGTTACACAAGTAACTCAGAATTGTACTAAACTCACAAGAACATGCCTTAATTAACTTTGCTGATATTTCATCATAGCCACTAAAATGCTTTCTTTTTAAAGATTGGAAGTTATTTCTTTTGGTGAAGTGGGTGACATATTCATGTACCTGAAGCTATTTGTAAAGGCTAGTTTCAGATATTCAAGGGCATTATTTACTGATCCTGACAATCCCAATCTATCAGTAATGGATATAAAGTACTTTTTAAATAGATTTGCCACACTATGTCCAACGGTTACTTATGTGTCATCTACCCTTAGTGATATTTGCTCCTGTTCCTTTCTGGTTCTACCAGTCTCCTCTTTCACTATATCCCATATTGTTTTTATTTTGTTCCCTGACATTGCTATCTTCTTCTCGTAGTGCATTTGTTTAGATGTCTGAATTACTTTTTTTAATATTTTACAGTATTCCTTGTATTTAGCTAAATCATCAGCATTGGAGCTATTCTTGGTCGACAGATACATTTTCCTTTTTGTCTTACAGGAAATCTTTATTCCTTTTGTAATTTATGGTTTTATTATAGTCTTCTGTTTAATTTGAGCAACTTTTAGAGGAAAGCAGTTTTCAAACATGGTACTGACATTGTTCATGAATGTGTTACATTTTTCATTCATGTCATGAGCACTATAAACATCTTTCCAGACCATATCTTTGAGCAGTTTTCTAAAACACTCAATTTTTGCTTGATTGACTACTCTCCTGTACTCAGATTTAGCAGTCTTGATAATCTGCTTAGAATTTACATCTAAAACAAGGAGCTGCATGTCATGATCTGATAATCCATTTATAACAGGTTTTATGATATGATTTTGTTCCTTTGATTTGTCTATAAAAATAGCTGTCCTTGAGGATTTGGTGATCCTAGTTGGAAAGTTTACAGTGTGAGTTAGATTGAAAGACAACATTACTAACTGCAGTAAATGTTTACTGGAAGATTGTATTAGAAAATCTGTATTAAAGTCACCAGCAATCAAAATTTCTTTGTTTCTTCCTGTTAAATAACCCAAACGAGCTTCTAGATTATCTAAGAATAGATTATAATTTCCTGCAGGTGCTCGGTAAATAGTTACTATTATATAGGATCTGTTATGGAACTCTACTTATGTTGCACATGCTTCTAGATGCTCCTCTAAACAGAATTTATTAATGTCAATGTTCTTGAATTTATGACAGTTTTTAATAAATGTGGCAACTCCTCCTCCATCCCTATCTACTCTGCAGAAGTAGGAAGCTAGCTTAAATCTTGAAATGTCTAAAATATCTATACCAGTGGTCACTTGATGTTCAGAGAGGCAGATTATGTCAATTTGGTTAGATGAATTCATTTCATCGATACAAATGAGTAGTTCATCAACTTGATTTCTGAGTCCTGGAATGTTCTGGTGTAATAAAGATAACTGATACTGCATACTAATGGGATTATAAATGCTTTGGTGGAGATGAACTGGCAGTTTCTGATTACTTTCTGTTAAACGTTGTTTAAATGGAGGCTGTATGCTAAAATCTGACTCCTGTTCATCCGTTTTCTCAAACTGAGTATGTCTGCCAATCTCTCTTAAAACTCGTTTTCTTTCCCCCTTTCCCTGTCCAAAAAGGCATCCCTCTGACACCTGTGACCATGGGTATTTTACCACTTGTGACAGTCTCCCCCTTTAAGTTTTCTGCAATCAACTTTCAATATATGGTACAGAAAGGGTACGTTTCCAAGTTCATGTTAAATCTTAATAAGAAGCTCAGGATAATGCCCAGGGACAGCACAGTTATGCATCTAGTAGACAATGGCTTCTGTGATGCATACATCCCCACTTTACCTACAATGGTGCAGCATCTTCACAATGGAGGCAGTGCTGCTCAACTTGATGTTGTTTGGCAAAGATTTACCACAGATCATGAGGTGCTTTTATTAACAGTCTTTACTAATGGAAACATATTTACATGGGTTGGAATGAACAACATGTGGTGATCATTGATAGTCACAGAACAACACTTGTGGCACGGGTCAATTAGTGTGTATGATCAAAGCTTTTGTCTTTTAACATCTAGATATCAATATACAATTACTTGCATTTCCTGGGAAATACATTTCATTGACCACACAGGATTCAGTGAGCTTCCAAAATTATGGAACCCCTCAACATTCATCCAGACATATTAAGAAACATATCAATTATACTGTATTTACATTGACAGGAACTAATATTATGCAGCACAACCCTAGAGGCTGATAATTATTTTTAAATAATAATTCCTACTTTCAATGTAAAGAGACATTCTGAATACCAAAACACTTGAGCACTAATTGGTTCCGTTGCAGAGCACTAAAATATTTATTCCAATAAACTTTCGTGTAGATACATCTAGTACCAAAACTTCATGTTTCTATTTACATGTCATTTTACCACTTCTTGTTAATTCAGTTACTACTGAAATAATGACAAGCTGCTATAATAGGTAATAGGAGTATATGGTTTGTGAGACATAATTTACTTTCTCAAGCATAGTTTACACAATAAGTTTTAAGTCATTTGTAATATTCCAGATTCACTGGGTCTTCATCGAGTTGAAAATCCAAGCCACACAGAACCAGCTGTTAGTCTTCACCTCTATTGTCCTCCATTTGACACATGTTCTGTATTTAATCAGAGAACTGGAAAAAGGACACAATGTAAAGTTACATTCTGGTCAAAATATGGAAACAAAACTAGCAAGGTAAGAACTTTTATAGTACTGTAAACAACAAACTCTCAAATATTGAAGAGGAGCTAGTTATAATTAATCAGTTAAACTATTATTTATAAAGAATTAAACTGCCTTATATTTCGAAAAATAAACTCTAAGAGTAAGAAACTCATATACATTGTTGTTTCATTTAGAACTTGTATGTTATAATCAATATTTAAATGTACATTTTTAAGTAACACACACACACACACACACAAAATAGAGAAAAATAGTGCAAGTTAATGGCATATCGACATTCCACTTAGAAATTTCCAAAATTTGTGTGAAAACCATTAAGAGAAACACAGTTCTCAGTAGCTGCCCTGTCAGAAAAATGATCAATCTTCAGAATATGCATCTACTGGCTGGTTTTCTAAAACCTTGTAGGTATAATTCCAGAAGCATGGAAATAAATCAGTTCTATCAGTAAATATAATCATACAGCTCTACTCTATACTTAAAAAAAATAAGACTGGTGAGTGATTTCTCAGTTATGGAACTAAAGTTATCTTATTTTTTCACTGTATTTGCTTGCAGGTCATACCACATACAAAGCAAATATTTCACTGCCATTTCAAAAGAGTTTGTTGCATTCTGTTTGGTTTCCTGATGTTTCTACATAATTTAATTATCATCATCATCATCGTAGTCATTTGAAGCATTATGTCTTTGTTGTTTTATCTGCTATGGTACCCATTGCTTCCTCAGTCTTCCTGGCCTACTTCTACCAAATGTATTAAAACTACTTATCTGGATAGGTAATGTCTCTCCAATTATTATTTTGAAAAATCTTCTTCCAGTAGTACTTTATTGAGGATATTAAATGTATTCAGTTATTTCCTAAATTCCATATCTCAATAACTCATGTTTTGTACATCCCTGTACTTGTCTTAGAAATCTTATCTCTGTTGCTTGTGTGGACCTTCTTGGCATTTATTTATAACCCACAATTCATGTATCTAAACAAGCCTAGGAACAGCCATTATCATATAAAATTTCAGTCTTATGTATTTACTTGTTTTATTATTTAGAAAGCTCTTCCTTATTCTACATATATTCCCAAAATTTGCTAATATCTTCTCTATGTCTTTTTCACACTAATATGTGACACTGCACCCAAGCCGGCCGGAGTGGCCAAGCGGCTCTAGGCGCTACAGTCTGGAACCGCGCGACCGCTACGGTCGTAGGTTCGAATCCTGCCTCAGGCATGGATGTGTGTGATGTCCTTAGGTTAGTTAGGTTTAGGTAGTTCTAAGTTCTAGGGGACTGATGATCTCAGAAGTTAAGTCCCATAGTGCTCAGAGCCATTTTTTGAACTGCACGCAAAGTAGCTAAAATATTTGATCTGTCTGTTTATTCTACTGTTAACCAAAACTTTTTTCCTACAGAGTGTTTTCTTTTAAAAGCCATTGACTTTGTCTTATTTTCTGAAACATTCATATTGTACTCTACACAAGTCTTATATAATAAATGTATTCTCCTTAGCAGGTCATTTTCATTTTCCATCAGCAGCATGACGTTGCCTGCATATGAAAATCAATTCATGTGGAAAGTTTTGTTAATCTCTATTTCCCTGTTAAAGATCTCTTTCCATTTCCAGATTGTGTTATATAAATAAATGTTAAAAAGTGTGGGTGAAATGCTGCATCCTTGTCGAATTCCTTTTTTTTTTATAGACTGTGTTAAAGCAGTAGTTATATCTAAAATTACAGATTTACTTATACAGATTCTCTAAAACATTTATTACATGTTGTGGATATCCTCTTTTCCATTTACTAACTTAACATAAGAAACTGTCATAATTATGGACAATAAACATTACCAAATTAGGAACATATTTTTGCAGTTTGCATCAATTTTTCGATTGTGAAGCACAAATTATCTTAAGCCTTCAGTGTAGTTCTGCAGTCAATATCACATGCAAAGTAAATAGTCACCTGTCACTTCAAAGGTGTCTGTTGCTTTTCATTTGTACTTCTCATGTCATTTACAAAGTATAAAATAAGAAACTAACAATAATAAATTGAAAAAATACTTTTAATTTTTATTTTTGTTTTTCAGGATGAACAAGGACATTTCATAGAAGACAACTGAAAATGTTATACTTTATGTGCAAGAAACGTTATTTTGGATGGACATTCAGTTACTATTTTGTGTATGAATCAAAATCAAAACTCAGAATTTCAGGTGTGATATTGTGTGTAGAAAGTATACCAAACTGTAAATTCCAGAATTATTGCTGAATTTCACATTCAAACATGGAAGTCTCCTTACTTAAGCTATACACTGCACAAATGTAAATGTATATGTATATACATACTATGTCAATAAATTAAACTTATATCTTTCAGTTCTTTAGTTATTCTTTGATGAATGTTCAAAGACATTAAACACTAATACCTGGTAATACAAACCTGAAGTATTATATGCTTGCTGCTTGCACAGTTACAATTGCATATAATTTATAATATACTAAGTAAGTCCTTGATACAGTTCTGTGTGATTATTGACTGTGTTGACTGAACAGCTCCACCATCACTGTGTTGCTTCATGTAAACAGTTATTTACTATGTAAGTGAATAGTCATTATTGTTATAATGTCATAAACTAATAAATACATTAAAATACTTTGTATTAGAGTAGGTTCGACTGTTCATTGGATGTATGACATAGAAAATACCCTGTGTAATTATACTTAGGTTTACCACATACAGAACACTATATGGAAATAGTTCACTTCACAAGAGGAGTGACATTAGGAGTCTACACTTTGTGATACTGGTATCAAGTTTTCTTCTCCCTGGCTCTAGCATTATGAAGCCACTCAACATACTCATCACCCTTACTGCAAATGTAAACATCAAGTTTTCTTTTTCGACACATTTGATCATTCACTTCCTCACATGTAAAAAAAAATGTGAACGTAAGAAGCAAACTAACAAAAACAAAATTATCAAGTAGGACTGGAATGATGAAAATGACAGTACTGATGTTCAGTCTAATAGGATTGCATTTTGGAATCCAGGAAACAAAAACCATCATGCGAACATGAGCAAGTGTGGAACTGCGACACACTCATCCTCTCTCTAACCAATGTATCAAAAACGTGACTTTTCCACAGCCTAAATTTTATTTTAACGGTAATGTATTATTTTTTATATGTAGCACACACCTGACAATGAGAGCACTCCCCTCATAAGGTGTAATTTTTTATTGATCTTGATACATAATATTCACATATGTAAAAGCTATATAAGTAATAAATAAGCATTTAAATGTACTTTTATTTGTATACCAGTTTGACAAAAATTTGCATTTTCGTCAAAGATTATGTGATATCCAGTACATAGAAGAAGACTATTGCCTAGAAAACATTTCAAGTCTGTCATAGAAAGAGTGATGTGCCGCAGAACACTAGGTACATTGTGTTCTCAGTTACTACTACCAGTGAACAAGAAATTAATTTTCATGAGATTGTGATCTTCATGTAAAGACAATCTCAGTAATATATTAGACAAAAAAATGTGTGAAATCTTATGGGACTTAACTGCTAAGGTCATCAGTTCCTAAGCTGACACATTACGTAACCTAAATTATCCTAAGGACAAACACACACACACACCCATGCCCGAGGGAGCACTCGAACCTCTGCCGGGACCAGCTGCACAGTCCATGATTACAGCGCCTGAGACCACTCGGATAATCCCGCGCGGCTATATTAGACAAGTAAAACTTGCATTTACTGTTAATAGCATGAAGATCTGCTCCTACAGAACTGAATAAACTATTCTAAAATAAAAGCACTTTACCTAATATCTGTCGCTCCATATATACACTATGGATGGCGAGCACCAGACTAGTATAAATTACTCTTGTAGTAACTCTTACTTCTTTAGTCTGGACTACTTTAGTAAATTAATTCTGTAGTATTATACACTTTTAGTAACTGCTGGGGAGCTCAATTTCTATTTACTTCTTTTTGTTAAATATGTAAGCCATTTCTGCACACTGCTGGCACATGCATATTCATTGTCAGAAGACATTATTGCATCATGTTTTGTGTGATTTATGTTCATTGCTATAATTGTAGAAGGTAAAAAGCATTATTAAATTGGAAAATCTAAATGCTATTGTACTAATTAATGATAGATCTGTGTATTATGAAAAAGAAACGTGCTATTAATGACTGAATCTATTGTTAACCCCACCATCTACAGCTACAAAGGCCCATGTCCGCCTCTGAAGCACAGCGGTAGCGTTACTGCCTACCACGCAACGGGGACCAGGTTCGATTCCTGGCAGGGGACTGGGTGTCGTGTGCCCTTCATCATCATTTCCATCATCATTGACACGCAAGTCGCCGAAGTGGCGTCAACTAAGAAGACTTGCAATACAGTGGCCAATAAATGCCATACGATCATTTCATTACCAACGTCCATTGTTGGTTGGCGACACGTATTAGTTTAAGCGCAGTTTGAGATACAAGCTAGCAGCAACATGTAGGTCGCCAAGAAGCGTTGAAAACACATACCAGAAAATTAAAAAGAGCGGTTTTGCTGAAAGAATGAAAAGTACATAATTACTTTTGAATCTAAAACGCATGATGTCAATATGCTAAAAGGGAAAAAGGATGACTGGGAAAAAATACACGTTGAATACAACGCAAAATCTCTTACACAAAGATAACAAGAGCAGCTTAAAGTAATTTGGAAGGACATGAAAGCGAAAGTAAAGAAAGTGAAAGCTAAATGTAATCGAGAACAATTTCAAACTACGGTGGAGTAGGTGAGACGAAGCTCGACGATATAAGCCAAATGGTTGTTGATATGATCCCACAAGTTTTCAGGGGATAGCTGGATTTATCGACAATGACACGTCTGAAGATAATGTGATACTTTCAAGCAACTTCGGTGATGATAACTGCTCTGAAGGTGGCAATGAAACTGCTGAAGGTGGAACTTTATCCCATAGTCATAAACCTCGGCCAGCATTCTCTGGTAACAGCTTGTCAGAAGATGTGCCCAGCAAAAGAGGGAGAGAGCATCCAGTTGTAATGAAGAACCGAGGGTTGTTGAAAAAAGCAGACGAGCTTCATTCCTTAAAAATGCGTTTAATATGAGAGAAATACAATGCAAAAATGTTATTAATAGAAAGACAAAGAGAAACAATGGAATAAGCGCATAACCTTAAAATGGAAATTATGAATAAGTGCAGGAACATAATGGAGCAAACTTCAGGTTCCAGTTCTTCAGCCAATGTGATCAATAAATTGGGGTTTTTGTGAAGGAATAAGAAATATTCATACGTATCAAACATCTTTTATTTCCTTGGTATTTTGTTCAAGTGATTAATATGTTCGTGTATGGCATAATATTTGTGTTTATCATTTCAGCATCGGTACTAATTTTTGTCAATACCTGATTCTAATATTTATCTGAATTTGCAGTGTTATAAAAGAAGTCTTTCTTTTAGAAATAATCAAAATATTGTGTGACTTTGTATACTCAATTAAGAAATAAAATGAGAATGTTCATCCCCAAGCAAAAAGAAAAGGAAGGAAGGAAGGAAGAAAGAAAAAAGGGCATAACTATAAAATTACACATAAATAAAATAAGTCACATTTCACTGCAGTAGTGACAAACTGGTGTCTTACTTACTCATTTAAGAAGGAAAAGTCTTTACACTAACTTCTAATTCTACTAGCAAACTAGGTACAATTTTAATTCAAGTAATTAAGCACAATAGACTTTCTTACATCTTGATATGCTTCTGGCTGAAATGCATATTGTTCAGTGTCATTCATCTCCACAGCAACAGTGTGAAAAACATCTCTAACTTCTATTCCAAAGTTGTGTAGAACTGCAGCAGTCACAATAACATTCCCACGCTTGTTTCGTTTAAATCGCATTGCTTTAGTGAGAATTTGGAAACGTTTCTTCCAAACACCGAACGCCCACTCTATTACACTTCTGTTAGCGATATGGGCTCCATTGTTGCGCCGTTCGGCTCTGGTGTGGGCTCGGAACACAGGCATCATAAGATGTTTGGAGAGAGCATATCCACTGTCACTAACAAGTAACCCAATATACTGTCCATTTTCAAATTCTGCAGCAACTCTACTACTGTGCAAAATGCGTGCATCATGCGTGAAACCCAGCCAACGGCTTACCACGTTCAAAATCTTAATATTGGCATCACAGATGATTTTTGTATTGGTATAAAACAAATTCTTGCGATTTCTGTATAGTTCTGCTTGTGCTCCAGAAGGCCAAAATATAGGTATTACTCGCTCAAACAAAGTTGACACTTGGCACAGTGGCTGATGGGAGCGACAGTAAAGGCATATATGTACACAATCTATGGCCCCTATGACATTTGGAAATCCACCAGTTCGACAGAATTTCCGTTTTGTTCTTTGATATATTTTCTTGGCTCTGTGGCATGGACAAATACAGTGGCTTTAAGGCAGTTAAACTGTTTATCACACTGTTAAAAGCTCTTCCAGCAGTAGTACAATGGACATTAATGAGATCCTCTGCTACAGTTTGTTAGGTACCTGTGTGAAAGATTCGCAGTCCACAAATAAGTTGCAGCCTAAGAGACAAAGCACGGTTCTTGTCAGAATTATGCTGCAGTAACAACTCCAGCATACCAAACAGCAGCTCAAAAGATTTCTTACGAAGCCCAAACCGCTCTTTGAAATCACTGTCGCTATACGTCACAAATGCGTCTCTTCTCTTCATTAGAGCCGTCATTCTAGGGATGTTCACTTCTTCCTCCATCTCCATATATTATTCTTAGCCCAGGTAATCCATGGAATTTGACACTTAAAAACAGAACTCAAAGATCGCACCTTACTGTCTTACTTTACTTGTACTACTGCCTAGGAGAAAATTTTGGCCTTATTTCCTCTGTAAGTTACTAACGTAGTAGTGTACTCTTCAATGGTGCTCTCCATCAGTAATGGAGTAAATAAATTTACTTCAGAAATAAATGAAACATTTACTCCTGGAGTAATTTACACCATTAGTTCAGTACTATCGACTGGAAATCGTCGATTTCCTTCTCTCTTAGTAACGTACTACTTTAGTTTCACTTACTCCCGGTTGGTGCTCGCCATGAGATTCATACAGAATTCAAAATGGATCACAGGACTTTGATTAGATGGTTACTTAGTAGAAGTAGCCAAACTAGTTTCTGTTACCTACTCATAAATTGCTGTAAGGTGCTAACATATCAAGAAGAAGGGGTTTATTTTATTTACTAGTGGTAACTCATAAGAAAAAAATTGGTGACAATTAGAGTGCACATTTGCATAACAGAACATTTAGATTAGATGAGATCAAATATGCTTCTGTTCCATATGTACATAATGCGATAATCCTCGATGGCTGTGAAAAATTTTATAACTAGAATGCATCATACATATTTGCGTTAAAAAGGGATATATTACTGTAATTGCGGCTACAATCTCAGCAAGGCTTGGGACCCGGCATTGAATGTAATTAAGAAGACTCTCAGCAAGAAGTACGAACTGGCGACCAGGGCGGACGTAGCAAGCACATCAACGCTACGACAGATTCCGACGCCCACGTCTTCGCGACCGCCGGCGCGCGGGCGCGGCTGGCGAAGAAAGCGGCCCGCGGGGGGAGGGGATTTAAATCGGCCTCCCGCCCTCAGGAGCTCAGTTCGTTAGCGCACCTGACGATGGCGACATGTCTGATCGCCGAAATATTGTGACCATTGGACACTATGAACCGCCAGTATACCCGTGGACTGTTCGAAAGATTATATTATTGTTTGTACCACAGCTACCAAGTTAAATGTCCCTCGTGGATTTGAATCTCTCATCTCAGAAGAATTGACAAACTTTCACAAAATGTGTAACTGTACAATATACTGATGCCCATATAACTGTTCTTGGACTATTGTAGTAACACATCATTAAACAGGAAATCAGTTAACAACACTGATTTACAATAGAATGCTCGCACCACTCTGCCGAGATGGCGCCAGGTGGAAGTTGCGAGTTTAGTAGGTCACCAAATAATATTACTAAATAAGAAAAGTGTCTGAAATGCAAAAGGTTATGATTATACAGTGAAACTGAGTGTATTTCGAGTAATATAATAACAAAATAGACACAAATAACAGTCGGAAAAACAAATAAAAGAATTCTCATGTGAAGTCACTACGTCATCTCATGACTGTCTGTGAAAAGCACAGATATCTGCTGCTGCGAAAAACGCGTGACGAAAGATATCATGTGCGTAAAATGCAACATAATATACCGTTAAAGCTATGTTAATGACAACGCCAAGTTGAAGATGTGGTTGTGCAGTAAGTGGCGGAATAAAAAATCTGCCAGGAAGTTTCACATCAGCGCACACTCTACTGCAGAGTGAAAATTTCATTCTGGAAACATCCCCCAGGCTGTGGCTAAGTGATGTCTCCCCTATATCCTTTCTTCCGGGAATTCTGTAAGGATGGCTCGTGAGTCGTGCTTGGGTAGCTCAGTCGATAGAGCACTTCCCCACAAAAGGCAAAGGTCCACACACAGCTTTAAACTGCCCGGAAGTTTCTAAAAGCGTTCGTTCATCGCAGCATAAGTGCAGTTTACTGAAGAAATCGCACAAGAAAGCAGAACAAGTGGGTCTCGCTCCTTCGTCTGTGTTTTTTAACCGTCCACCCCAAGATCTAGGTGGCGAAAAATCTGTCAGTACAGACAAAACAGTACGTAGCAAGACGACCAGTAAAGCTGTAAACTGAAATGTTCAAACGTCAAAATAAGGAAAAAAACTTCTAATTTGTGCTGTTAGCCACGGAAAAAGACACACACTTCACGAAAATACGAACTCAGGTCAAACCTGATGCTATATTTAGTTCTGTTGTAGAAAACTTAACCATAGAAACAAACAAATTGAACAATGAGGACTGTATTTTGACCATAGGAGGCGCCAATGGCATATGCAATAACTGAAGCAAATCAGCATTGTAAATTTACGGAAGTTATTGCCACTATTGCACCACTCCAATGTTGTCAAAACTAACGTACTAGTATGGTACGACCTCCGAGAGTGGTCTTGTGTTAATAGGGAAATAGCGGCTCACAATTCAGTGTTACAGAAAATATGTAAAAACTTTTGATATGTACACGTAGTAGATGGTGGCAACCTGGACCAAGATGAACACACACACAGCATGGACTTCACAAGGATATGTAAAAACTTTTGATATGTACACGTAGTAGATGGTGGCAACCTGGACCAAGATGAACAC
This sequence comes from Schistocerca nitens, assembly GCF_023898315.1. Lineage (NCBI taxonomy): Eukaryota > Metazoa > Arthropoda > Insecta > Orthoptera > Acrididae > Schistocerca > Schistocerca nitens. Next base: position 613,818,393 of record NC_064616.1, on the reverse strand, counting down.
ACACACAGCACGGACTTCACAAGGACATGAAAGGAAAATTAAGGTTAGTGAACTAAATCTCAGTCCCCTGTTCAGAAATAAGAAGGAACCAATCGCCCTACGTTGTCACTTTGAAGCTTCTTAGAGAAACGTAACATTACAGCAGTGCCTCATCCACAATAATTACAATAAATGATAAGGTGACATATGCAAATATGTATTCCTCCATGTTAAAAGACAATAGTGCAGACCAACTATAACTGACAGGTAGAGTAAGTTATCTTGATAATTCTGAAGTAGACTTGTTAACAACAGCTTGCCATGAGAAAAGCCCAATGTTTCTTCATGTAAATGTGCAGTCCTTAAAAAGCACAGTTCTGGAATTCCAATACCGGCTGAAAAAGTTTAGCTGTAGTACAGTTACAGTAAATGAACACTCATTATCATGAAGTGAATTAGAGCTAGGTGTAGCAAATGGCTATGAATTAGTTAGAGGTTACTGCACAACAAATATGAAACATGGTGGTGTGTCTCTTTATATCAATGAAACATTAAAACTAAATTATGAAATTACAGATGTAAGTGTACTTTGTATACAATCTAACTTCAAAGTTGTTGCAGTACTGTTACCAAGACTGGAAATTATAGCAGTGTCTTCATATCATCCTCCCAATTCTAATGAAGATTTGCTTATAGAAAGTCTACAGAAACTTATAGTCTTGCTTTTCAAGGATAAAAACTACAGATTTTTAACATTTGGTGACATTAATATAGACATTAGATTTATAGGTAGCATTGTAAGCAATTTACTCAATTTATGAAGATCACTAAATCTTAACTGTATAAACGACAAGCCCACCAGACTTTGTGCATGTTTGCATAACATTATCTGTAATTTTCACATGAACAGATGTCAGTTTAATACAATCAGATTAGGTATTTCTGACCATGATGGTCTATGGCTTAGAATTCTCCTGGATTAAACAGATACTTGTCAGGAATGAATAATCGGACCCATAAATTAACAGAAGCTAAACAAAATAAAATCTATGTTAACATTAACTGACTGGAATGAACTACTTAGATATGATATGAATATTACTGAGTTAACCAAAAGGTTTTTAGAAGTGGTAAATGAAATATTAAAAGATATATGCTCTAGATATTATAAGAAACATTACAAGCATAACCTCCATTATAAACAAAGGACTTTAAAACATTGGTACACACCACAGCCAAGTAACTCAGAAACTTGACGCTCCTGTATTATGACAGGTCAGAACACAGTAAAGTAGGTAGGGATAAAAACAAGATCATAAAAGAGCACTACGAATCTGTAATCAAGGCATCAAAATGCAAGGCCAATAACGAATACATTCTTAACTCTTTAAATACAAATACAGCAGCATAGGAAGTTATCAACTGAAATAAATTGTCAAAAGAAAGATTGCTATATTCCAGTTTCTCCTGGTACACTAAATAAATACATTGCCAATTTTATATCAGAAACCAAAGTCAAAGAGGATGAAAACTAGACAGAAGCAATACTGCCACCATTATCCAATAAAGCATCTTAATGTTCTGAATGGAGTCATGTAACCTGCCAACATGTCAGCGAAGCAATAGCTGAACTCAATAATTCCTGAACAGAAGATCGCTATAGCTTTTCTAATTTTCGTATTCAACAAATAAGAAAATAAATAATAACCCCATTAACAAAAATAATAAACAAAATATTGACAGAAGGGGTGTACCCATAATGCCTAACAATATCCTTAATTAAGCTCGTCCATAAGAAAGGTATAACAACGTCACCTGACAATTACAAAGACATTTCACTAGTCCCATTTTTCTCTAAAATAACAGAGCACTGTATACACTACCAGATGAATAAACATTTTGAATGTAATAACCTAATCTGTCCTGCACAGTGGCTTCAGCTCTACCCTCTCCACCATTTAAAAAGCAGTTGACAGGATCATAACAAAAGTATGTGACTGCTTTGAGAATAAGTCAGTAAGTTGTTCAACGCTACTGTATTTAAGGAAAGCCTTTGGTACAATGTCCCACAGTATCCTAATAAGAAAACTACAGTACTCTTCCTACTGCAGTCATACCTACACAATAGAAAACAGTTACTGTGTTGTGAGTATCCAAAAATCAGATCCTTCATCTGTTAAAAAAGGATTGCCTTCCATTTGCCTTGTGACACTGTACTATGTGCAGACACCACCACATTAACTGTTCAGAAACCAACAGGAATTATATATAACTGAATCTGTAGTAGCAATAGATAGATGTACATTCTGGTTTGAGGCTAATACATTATACATAAATAGTAACAAAACAGAAAACATTGTATTTCATCTGAATGCCCTCAGTAATGAAAATAAATTCCTCGGATTCCATATCGATCGAAGTCTAAGCTGGGATATACATATGGATAAGTTATCCTCCAGACTCACTGGTGTGATTTATCTGCCGTACAAGCTGAGAGGCTAGGTAAGTAAAACTCTGCTGCTGTATGCATACTTTTCAGTTTCCATCTGGCATATGGAATTTTGCTATAGAGAAATTCACCTGGGTCTAAGACTGTATTTAAATGGCAAAAAAAGGCCATCAGATGCATTGCAACTCACACCATGGGAATCTTGTAGACACCTACTTCAAGGAAATGAATATTATATCTGTATCTAGTTTACATATTTATAGTTGCTTAGTATACACCAACGAAAACACGAATAGTTTTAACCATAAGATGTCAATATATTGTCATAACACCAGACATAGACACGAAATTGACAAGCCACATGTTAGACCAGCAAAGGTCCACAACAACTATTAATATCTTGGTCTCACAAATTTCAACAAACTACCTAAAATGCCCACCCAGTGCCCTTGAATATATGTAAAAGCGTAATCACAAAGTGAGTAAAAAGCAAAGCCTTCTGTAAAGTGAAGGAATTTGAAGAAAATACGATAGATGACGCAGAGTTTTGAGATAGTAGTACACAAAATTACAGACTGTAATATTTTATGAAACTACCAATGCACTACTGTGCCATAGTGTAAGGCAATACAACGATAAAGTTCGTGATTATTACAATTATTTACATATTACAGAGGTACAAAGATATTAACGTGATACGTCGATTCATTGTGGCATACTGTATTAGGTTTGCAAAAAGTGATCAGTTTGTATAGCTATGTACTTTCCTAAAGTAGTTACTCATATAAAAAGCTCCTTGTAACATAATTAGGCAAGGATCAATGTAAAATCACTGTAAAGTTGTAACTATAACTGTATATCAATTTTATATGACGATACCGATTGCATGTTTGCATGTTCAAAAATGAATAAATATTCTACTCTGTTCTATTATGTTTTATTCTAAGATGTGTAGAAGTCAGTTTTTATGCAACACTTTAACTGGTATTATTAATAAATGTGCATGTCTTGGGAGTCTGGTGGCCAGCGGAAATGTTTAAACTCAGAAGAGTGTTGCTGGAGCCACTCTGTAGCAGTTCTGGACGTGTGAGGCGTCGCATTGTACTGCTAGAATTTCCTAAATCCGGCGGAATGCACAATGCATGCAGGTGATCAGACAGGATGCTTACGTACCTGTCATCTGTCAGAGTCGTATCGAGAAGTGTCAGGGGCCACACATCACTCCAACTGCACACGCTCCACACCATTACAGGGTCTCCGCCAGTTAGAACAGTCCCCTGCTGACATGCAGGGTCCGTGTATTCATGAGGTTGTCTCCATACCTGTACATGTCCATCTGCTCGATACAATTTGAAACGAGACTCATACAACCAGGCAACATGTATCCAGTCATCAACAGTCCAATGTCGGTGTTGACGGGCCCAGGCGGGGCACAAGGCTTTGTGTCGTGCAGTCATCAAAAGTACACGAGAGGGGCTTGGGGTCTGAAAGCTCATATCGATGATGTTTCGTTGAATGGTTTGCATGCTGACCCTTGTTTACGGCCCAACATTGAAATCTGCAGCAATTTGCCGAATGGTTGCACTTCTGTCATGTTGAACGATTCTCTTCAGTCGTCGTTGGTCCCATTCTGACAGGATCATTTTCCAGCCGCAGAGATGTCGGAGATTTGATGTTTTACCGGATTCCTTATATTCACGGTACACTCGTGAAATGGTCTCACATGAAAGTCCCCACTTCATGCATCGGAGATGCTCTGTCCCATCACTCATGCGCTGACTATAACACCACGTTCAAACTCACTTAAATCTTGTAGCAAACTACCCATTGTAGCAGCAGTAACCGATCTGACAACTGCGCCAGACACTTGTTGTCATGTATAGGTATTGCCAACCACACCGCCGTCTTCTGCCTGTTTTCATATCTCTTTATTTGAATATGCATGCCTATACCAGTTTATTTATGAGTATAATTTGTATTATAGACTTTTGGCTTGGCAAACTTTACCTTGGTTTAGTGAATTACCTCAAGATACCCTACAGCATGGAGAAATTAAAGTTGATATGTATTCTAGCTTTTTTATTTTCATATTACCTATGTCTCACAGCAACTGTGTTACTAATAAAGATTTGTTAGCCACTTCAACAGTTCTGTGATTTGCTCTGTATGGTAATGTGACTGATGAAAGGTTATTAATATACACAAGAAAAAGCAGGGACACTAAGATTGAACCTTGTGGGACACCACATGTAGTTACCTCCCTGTTGGATGACGACTGATAGCATAGAGACTCGTTCCTGTTGACATCCTGTGTTTCTTGTCAGAGAGATACTATTCGAACAATTCGTTTTTCGACATTATATTCCAGTTTACTTAAAAACACATTATGATTTACACAATAAAATAAATTTGACACATTACAGAATATACTGATAGTCTGTAATTTGTTATGTAACAAATAAAGTACATTCTCACCATGTGGGTAAATACCATTCTCAATACTGGAACCCTTCCGAAACCTAAGCTATGCCTCTGACAACATATCTTTTTTTAGTCAGGTAGTTAACATGTTCATTGCCACGAGGCTGCTAGCGGACACAGCAGAGGTTCACACCTGACGCCGCTGTGCCCACCTGTAGCCACATGCTCCACTCAGCTCAGTCCTGTATATCTCTCGATGGTGTGAAAAGTCACCAGAAACGAATTTCAAAATGTTGAATAAGAAATTGTACCCGATTTTCTGTGCATGTTCCTTTATATGTATTCCCATGGGTGAACTGTCCGAAGAAATGAGCCCAACCACTTTACACACTGGTAGTTCTGTCACTCTTTTACACACGTACTTGATTTACACTGTTCGTGTCTGTCATTTACGAGATTTTTCATCACCACTTTGCTTACAAATTTCAGGTGCCGGCGCTGGCACTTAGCTAATCACTTGTTGTAACATTCATTTCTTACGTATGCTGTACATTCATGGTTTTTTAGCAATAAAAACAAAATATATATACTAGGATACACAAAATATATATTAACTTACATACTGCACACAAAAATTACTGCATCGTCCTTTACATCAAATACATGATTATTACATTACATTTCATATACGTCCATAGTTCAGTTCTTTATGATTGGTTTGTAGCATCATTGTTCCTGCATACAAATAACATTTTCAGTAGCACGGTGACAACAAAATTACATTTCACAAGTCTTTTCTATGGTTCTACTGTTACATTTTTCCTGAAAATAAAAAAAATTCACAAGGATGTCGTATGTTTTGCTGTGTCGATCCAGGCTATAGGGTTAGCAAGGGTACCTGGGGTAGTAAGTGCGAAATTTTTCCTTATAGTTGCTTATACTCTCCACTGCCTCCCTCCATTATACCAGGAACTATTTGACAACGTTCTAGTATATCTCCCTTCTGGCTTTTATGGTTGTCTCATCATGGGCAACATAAACATTTAACAAATAAAATTCACAGAGTTAATACTTAGTCCAACTTAACACTTACATATACATAAACACAGGTGCTGTTCAATGAACATAGGTGTCGTTTTTATTTCGTAATGTGGGACGTAAATCATGAGCTGTAGTCATAAGACTTTATTTAGTGGGTCAGGAAATCGTGCCTCTACATCTCTTTGCACCATGGTGAGTGTCCATTTGAAGGTAGATTTTGCTTTCCACTCAAATTGTCCTTTTGCATCACACCGTGAGTGAACAATGCATCAGTTAACAAGTAACCACACACGCAACAATTAGTCTGGCAGCATATTACACACCGTTTGGAGTCCAGTAGCCATGCTCCCACCGCCGGGTAGTCATGCAGCTCGTGCCGGTCAATGCATGTGTATGAAGTATTTTTGTGCAGCATTCGCAGTTGCGAAACTACTGCACCTGCTTCAACTCGTCGTCCACCTTGGTTGTGAGAAAGGACCACAGAGCACCTCCCACGTTAACTGCAAGAAGGTAAGAACTGCACTTTATTGTTTAGCTTGCCAACAGCTCGTTGTCCTAGTGCACAAACACCCGTACCATACTGGCTTCACCAGGTCTCAATTATTTCGAAGTAGAAGGCTCATGCTATAAAACTTATTCTCGCTTGCCTCTATGTGTATAACTCATATGCCACTGAATAACTCACTGTCACTGAATAACTCACTGTCACTGGATAACTATACACCGTTCCATTCATTTTTACTGTTCAAAAAATTGTAGCTCACAAGACCACTTGCTAGGTTTTTGTAGTTTGTGGCCACATTCGTTATTTGTTCCTGTATTCTCTTTCAAAACATTATCGGTGTCCATATTGCACAAAATATTTCATTAGACAAGTTGGTAGGTGAATGTGTTCTCTGAAAATACGTGCCTCTAGTACTACAGTTGGCGATCGCGATGATATCTTACATCACACAGGGTATAAGAGAACAGGTTTTTGAGAACAACAGCACTTCTCTAACTTAGGATCGTGCTGCAAATGCACATATACGTCAAAACAACTACGAGCTGCGACAATAAAGTAATGAGACTTATGTGAAAAGAAAGTTGCTTACCGTTTTAGTCAAGTTTAGTGTTGTCTCCTTCAAAGTAGTTCCCTTCTGATTGCACACACTTTTTCCAGCGCTTCTGCCATTGATGGTAACATTTCTAGAACTAATCTTCTGTAAAATCCTCCAAGACCCTCATCACAGCTTTTTGGACATCTTGTGTTGTTTGAAAATGGTGTCCCTTGACCACCGTTTTGACTCTTGGAAATAGAAAAAGGTCGGTTCGGTTCGGTTCGGTTCGGTTGTTTGGGGAAGGAGACCAGACAGCGAGGTCATCGGTCTCATCGGATTAGGGAAGGATGGGGGCGGAAGTTGGCCGTGCCCTTTCAACGGAACCATCCCGGCATTTGCCTGAGCGATTTAGGGAAATCACAGAAAACCTAAATCAGGATGGCCGGACGGGGGTTGAACCGTCATCCTCCCGAATGCGAGTCCAGTGTCTAACCACTGCGCCACCTCGCTCAGTAGAAAAAGGTCGCACGGCGATATCTGGTGAATAAGGTCACTGTCGTTGTACTGAAATTTGTTTTGAAGTTAAAAATTGCTGTACTGACAGAGCAGTATGGGATGGCGCATAATCGTAATGCAGAATCCAATTATCAGTAATGTTGGCACAGACACCAAGAACTCTTTTACAAAGTGTTTCTAATATTTCTTAGTAGTAATATTGGTTAACTGTTTATCCAGGAGGCACCCACTCTTTATGAACAATTCCCTTTGAATCAAAGAAGCACACAAGCATGCATTTCACTTTTTCTTCAACATTCGTTCTGCCTTCACTAAACATTTTATACCAACGAAAAACTTGAGCTCTTGACATAACCTCCTCTCTAAAAGTGTTGTGAAGCTTGCTGTAAGTTGTTGTCACGTTTTCACCCAATTTAACGCGAAAAGAATTGGCATACCATTGCGCAATATTATGCGGTTCCATTTCCATGATGAGCGACACAAACACATGTTAACTTATAATGGTACAACTCACGACTGAGCAGTTGCATCAATGTGCCACTTGGACTAGAAGCAGCTTATAGACCAAGGTCAAAGATATTGTGCCTACACAAGCCTGCAGGGTTGCCACATCCTGCAAAGAAAATCAGTCTCATTATTATCGCACCTCGTATACTAAAATGAATGCACCTAAAGTGCTTATAGAAATTGTCTCCAAATGAGGCAAAATCTGTGCATTAACTACCCACAAGTTACAGTGTGGGGGGGATTTAAACTTAACATCACCCAACATTGTAACAAAGCATGGTACACACATCAGAAACAAGTAGAATGAACAAAAACACACAAATAGACAAAACACTATACTTAAATTCACACACTCATAGAAAATTAAAGTGCTAGGTAGTACGAACAGACTGGTAATGAAGTTCGGCTGCTGTATGCTATACTGCTTCCTAAGTCTGTGTCAGTATTTGTACACGTTTTCATGTTTGTATGTTCATCATTGTATCACTGGTATGTACACAATTTTTTTTCCGAACATGACCTTAGTCACTCCTTATTTTACTTCTTCCACCAAATACCTTCAGCTCAGATTGGATACAATATTATAACCATAAGAGAAAATCGGTGTATGTATTCCCCTAAAGTCAACATAGATTCTAAGTACTTTCATGCCGAAGCAATGACAAATTATTAAAAATCTCTGGTGTCACTGAGCATCAAGTAGTGTACTTCTCAGTGATCTTGGTAATATTTAATAACGTTGATCGTAGTCACATTAGGGTAACTTAGTTGCTTCTTATCGGTTGAAGTCTCGTGGCATCACGATGAACGCCAGCTATAAAGAATTATGTCTGTTTCGGCATTACCTAATTTCTTAGCCAGTCAGTTTCCTGTAACTTACCTTATACATATTTCTTTTTCCTTTTTATAAGTTTGCCTCAGATAACTTTTACAAATCGTACCTCATCAGTGTATTTGCACTCTAATGTGTATATAAAGTTGAAAAATTATTTGTATTTCAGTAAGATCACACTAGTTTTTATTCATAGGTTGTATCTTTAGATGCACTTTACTGAGATTAGGTTGTCGTGCATATGATATATAGCACGTTAAACTTTCATTGGCAGCCAGAAATCATTCCATCATTGCAGCATACAAAAAAAATTAATACCGATTTGCTCGATGTATTCACAGATAATGCCTAGTGGTGTGGATACACCAGAAAAAGAAAAAATACTCTCTCTGCAACATGACATGTACTTGCGTGACCGTATACTTAAGCAGTACCTGAGGGAGTCCTATATTTTCTGTACATTGCCCTGTACCATACAATCTTGATGCACAAGTGGCATAAAAAAACTTACAGCTACTTTGTTCCGAGGTCTGTGTTAATTGTTCGCTTCAGAATCCTTTGTACATAAACTTAAAACTAAAATACCACTGTGATCATAAACTACTCAGTCAAACCTTCCAAGTACACCCTGTGCTAACATTGCTAGTCATCAATTTATGTGTACATCCTAGCTTGCTTGTGTATTGTGTCCACAGCCACTGACAAATGTAACCAAAGGTAGTGAAGAGCTCTGAGTCACGTAGCTGCATAAAATATACTTACTTTACCCTAATCGTATTCCTTCTTTTTACCATAGGTTACTTATTTCACTCGTGTGCGTAGATAGATGTGAAGTGTGATACTTACACATGGCGGAAGTTCCTCAAGTCTCTGTGTGCATAGAGTCCTTTAATTTTACCAGTGTGAGGATGGCAAGCAAATAACATCTGTCATGCGGAATGTACAATAATGTACAGACCAGTATACCTTATTTGCCACTTAGCGTTTTTCTTGGCTAATAGAGAAGATTTCACATGAGTCTTAAGTAATACTTTTTCTGTAACCACAAATCTAGTAACACCATGTAGCTGTCAAAGTGTTTCTTACGGTGTTGAGCTTGTTCTGTAATAGACCTGTCTTATCTGTTCATTTAAATCTACAGGTTGTCTTGGAAGAGATGAGAGGCTTCGTCTTGATACCATAGCAAATTACTACCATGGTAGCATGAATCGCCCCCACGACTATCCATGGTCAGCATTGGTGAGCATGATGAGGCCATGTTTAGTTTGATGCCCCATGATTACTGTTTGTAAGTGTTTCGTTTGTCACTCTGTTGCGCATTCTGATCACGATTCTGCCGTGAGTTTATAGGCGTAATGTTACTTTGCGCTTGGGACTGATAGGTTGATTGCTAGTCGGGTACCGCCACTGCACATTTCGTTGATCAGCTGTGAAGTTGTTGCTAAATTGTGGCTGAAACTTACTGCAAGCGTTACCCCACTGATTCCTGTTATAGCTTCTATTCCAATTTCATTTCTGGTTACCGGAATAGCCAGAGTAGTTTCTGTCACTATTCCTTCTTCTCCTTTTATACTCTGGGTTAAAATTTTGGTTATAGTTATTACTAAACTTGCCTCCCGAACTCGGGCCTGGCATATGCGCTGTTGCGGTGGGATCAACAAAAGCCGGTCGTGACTCAGCTGTGCACGCTACATTGTTGACGCTGTACTGCGGCTGGCGCTGCGGAGGGTGGTTTCCACCACTGCTACAGAAATCATTTTTGTTGGTGTGGTTCTCTATTGCATCTTCATTAATTAAGTCAATAGAGTCCAAGACAGACATAAAATACTCCAAATTGCCTTCTGGTACTTGGACTAGCTTTTCCCAAATATTAAGCGGTAGTTCAGCTTTCAGAATGCGTAGGACGTCGGTGTGTATTACTGGCTCGTCCCAGAACCTCGTCTTATTTAAATATTTCTCAAAATACTTTCGCAATGAATCAAATTTTGGATTATATTGTTCATGGTTGAATAGGGCTTTTCTTAATCTCTCTTGAACGCCATGTGATCTGTACTTTGAAAGAAACGCGTTTTCAAACTGTTCTGATGTCAGACAAGTTTCTGACCTTTCCATCGCAAATAACGCTCCATCGCCTTGGATGTAACCCGTTACATATTGCACCTTTCGCTGTTCCGACCGTGTTTTAGGCAATACATTTTTGAATGACTTTATAAAAATTACCGGATGCACAGACTTCTTTTCAGGGATAAAACCTTTGAATCTGCCGGTGTTTTATAAGACTCTCTTCTAATAAAACTGATGACAAAGTGGGTTCGCCGGCCGAAGTGGCCGTGCGGTTAAAGGCGCTGCAGTCTGGAACCGCAAGACCGCTACGGTCGCAGGTTCGAATCCTGCCTCGGGCATGGATATTTGTGACTGTCCTTAGGTTAGTTAGGTTTAACTAGTTCTAAGTTCTAGGGGACTAATGACCTCAGCAGTTGAGTCCCATAGTGCTCAGAGCCATTTGAACCATTTGAACAAAGTGGGTTCAGCTATCTGCTGTTTCTCTCTTTCATCACGGTGTCGTTGGTTACTGTACGTCTCATAATTTGGTGAACATACATCTACATTCGGTGTAGGATGGCCACTAACTGCACGATCGCTCTTACCTGTGGGTATGTTGTCAAGTTCTTCTTCTGCGTCTTGATGTAGTTCTTTCAATGTACTAAGTTTCCTGTTAAGTTGCTCGACTATTTGATTCTGCAAGCCTGGTAAGTCCTGTGTCAAAGTTTTCTGTATCTGGCCTATGTTATTTTGCAGTTTAACTACAGATGTGTTTTGTGTAGTGTATACTTGTTCCATTGTGTTACTTATTGCTTTTTGTAACTCCCGTTTCTAGAGTATGGTTTATGTGTGTGTCTTTTTCTTCTAGAGAGTCCTCCAACTGCTGTTTTGGCTATTTTGTCATGTCCTCAACTTGATTTACAGTTTCCTGCATTTTTGTATTGAGCTCGGTTTGCTCTACACTCATGGCACTAAAATTTTCAGTTAACTTACGTATCTGATCTGGCACATCCTTAAATGTGGTTTTCAAATTATCAGTATCCTGCGTCATGAAATTTAAATCTTCACGTATCACGTCTATTACCTGATCCGCTACCTCTCTTTTTAGTTGTGCCAGTTGTGATGTCAGGTTATTGTGCAAATCAGTAAGGTTCTTTACATCACTGTCTAGCTTGTTCATTTGAGTGGTTACACTCCCTATCTGTGTTTTCATTGTCTACCTGTGTAGTGACATTGCTTATGTGCGCTGTGACATTTCCTGTCTGTGTATTCATTTGGGCTGTTACATTCGCTATCTGTGTTGTGACATTGTCTACCTGTGTAGTGACATTGCTTATCTGAGTTGTTACATTCCCTATCTGTGTTGTGACATTGTCTACCTGTGTAGTGACATTGCTTATCTGTGCTGTGACATTTCCTGTCTGTGTATTAATTTGGGCTGTTACATTCCCTATCTGTGTTGTGACATTGTCTACCTGTTTACAGTGACATTGCTTATCTGTGCTGTGACATTTCCCGTCTGTGTATTCACTTGGGCTGTTACATTCCATATCTGTGTTCTGACATTGTCTACCTGTGTAGTGACATTGCTTATCTGTGCTGTGACATTCCCTATCTGTGTTGTGACATTGTCTACCTGTGTAGTGACATTGCTTATCTGTGCTGTGACATTTCCTGTCTGTGTATTAATTTGGGCTGTTACATTCCCTATCTGTGTTGTGACATTGTCTACCTGTTTACAGTGACATTGCTTATCTGTGCTGTGACATTTCCCGTCTGTGTATTCATTTGGGCTGTTACATTCCATATCTGTGTTCTGACATTGTCTACCTGTGTAGTGACATTGCTTATCTGTGCTGTGACATTTCCTGTCTGTGTATTAATTTGGGCTGTTACATTCCCTATCTGTGTTGTGACATTGTCTACCTGTGTAGTTACATTGCTTATCTGAGTTGTTACATTCCCTATCTGTGTTGTGACATTGTCTACCTGTGTAGTGACATTGCTTATCTGTGCTGTGACATTTCCTGTCTGTGTATTAATTTGGGCTGTTACATTCCCTATCTGTGTTGTGACATTGTCTACCTGTTTACAGTGACATTGCTTATCTGTGCTGTGACATTTCCCGTCTGTGTATTCATTTGGGCTGTTACATTCCATATCTGTGTTGTGACATTGTCTACCTGTGTAGTGACGTTGCTTACCTGTGCTGTGGCATTTCCTGTCTGTGTATTCATTTGGGCTTTTACATTTCCTATCTGTGTTGCGACATTGTCTACCTGTGCAGTGAGAGTGGTTATCTGTGCTGTGACATTTCCTGTCTGTGTATTCATTTGGGATGTTACATTCCCTGTCTCTGTTGTGGCATTGTCTACCTGTGTAATGACATTGCTTATCTGTGCTGTGACATTGCGTGTCTGTGTATTCATTTGGGCTGTTACATTCCCTATCTGTGTTGGGACATTTTCTATCTGTGTATATCATTTGAGCTCTTACACTCCCTATGTGTGTATTAATTTGGGCTGTTATCTGAGTTGCCAGCCGAAGTGGCCGTGCGGTTCTAGGCGCTGCAGTCTAGAACCGCGAGATCGCTACGGTCGCAGGTTCGAATCCTGCCTCGGGCATGGATGTGTGTGATGTCATTAGGTTAGTTAGGTTTAACTATTTCTAAGTTCTAGGGGACTAATGACCTCAGAAGTTGAGCCCCATAGTGCTCAGAGCCATTTCACCAATTTTTTTGTTATCTGAGTTACAAATTGTGACATCAAATCTGACTGCATTATTCTAAACATCTGCATAATGTCTGGCTCTGCTGGACCTCGTGCATTTGCGGAATCTGTAACAGTTTCCAGAGTTGACATATTATCGTCTGTCGCTTGCGACTGAGTACCCCTAGTCGCTCCGACTGCGTTACCAGTATCTGCAATGTTTTCTGCTTCTGTGTTAGGCAAAGGTTGAGCAACTGATTCCTCATCGGATGAATTATCCATAGTTTTGGTTTGTGATCTTAATTTAACCATAGCTGTATATATCCGCAAATCACCGTGCAGCCGAACTTCATTACTATTCCGGCTCGTACTACACGTAAACAAATCACAGATACCGTCGCGCTCGTTCGTGAAATTCAATGCAGTAAAATATGTCTGTGGTGATGGGTTTGGGTTGTTTGGGGGAAGAGACCTAACTACGAGGTCATCGGTCTCATCGAATTAGGGAAGCACAGCGAAGGAAGTCGACAGTGCCCTTCCAAAGGAACCATCCCGGCATTTGCCTGGAGTGATTTAGGGAAATAATAGAAAGCCTAAACCAAGATGGTCTGACCCGGGATTGAACCGTCATCCTCCCAAATTCGAGTCCAGTGTGGTATGTGGTATGAATGAGACAGCACTCAATTGTTTTAAATCATACCTAACTGGAAGAGCGCAGAAAGTTGAAATAAGCAGTTCACGTAATATGCAAAAAACTGGTGATTTCTCAAACTGGGGAGCAATCAAGAATGGGGTGCCGCAACGTTTGGTCTTAAGTCCTCTGCTGTTCTTAATATGTATTAATGACTTGCCATTCTATTTTCACGAAGATGCGAAGCTGGTACTTTTTGCCGATGGCTATCACACCCAACAGACAAGAATTAACTGGTGACATTGTAAACGATGTTTTTCAGAAAATCATTAAGTGGTTCTCTGCAAATGGGCTCACATTAAACTTTGACTAAACACAGTACATACAGTTCCACACAGTAAATGGAATGACACCATTAATAAATATAGACTTGGAACAGAAATCGGTAGCTAAGGTAGAATATACAAAATTTCTAGGTGTATGCATTGATGAGGGGTTGAACTGGAAAAAACTCACAGAGGATCTGCTGAAACGCGTGAGTTCAGCTACTTATGCTATTAGGGTCATCACAAATTTTGGCGACATACATCTGAGTAAATTACTTACCACGCCTATTTTCATTCTCTGCTTTCGTATGGAATCATATGCTGGGGCTACTCATCATTGAATAAAAGAGTGTTCATTGCACAAAATCGTGTAATCGGAATAATTGCTGGAGCTCATCCAAGATCATCCTGCAGACACTTATTTAAAGAGCTAGAGATTTTCACTATAGCCTCACAATTTATATATTCACTTATGAGATTTGTTATTAACAATCCGAACGAATTCAAAAGTAATAGCAGTGTACATGGCTATAACACTAGGAGAAAGGATGATCTTCACTACTCCAAGCTAAATCTAACTTTGGCTCAGAAGAGGGTAAATTATGCTGCCACAAAAGTCTTTGGTCACTTACCTAATAGCATCAAAAGTCTGACAGATAGCCATATAGCATTTAAAAGGAAATTAAACGAATTTCTTAATGGTAACTCCTTCTACTCATTAGATGAATTTTTGGATATAGTAAGTGGTTAATTTCCCCAACCCCCACAAAAAAATTAAATATTAAGTGTCATGTAATATTTTGTGTAATGTAATATCTTGTATGGACTCCTTTTATTAACCTGACACGTTCCACGCCATTACGAAGTGTCGTATTCATGATCCATGGAACAAGTACTGATCTAATCTAATCTAATCTCTAACCACTGCGCCACCTCGCTCAGTGTCTGTGGTGCAACACAAGGCACAGTCAATGAAAATGATCCGCCATCTTGTGATACATTCACGTATAATATATTTACAAGAATCTACAGAACTGAAAAAGAAATTTTGAAAACAATGCGTGCTACGCAGTGGGTGTCTCAAAAATGTAGTTCTGTCCCACATTTACGATCAACCAAAATCGTAGTAGTGCTGTTGCTCATATCTTAGGTATTTTCATTTGCCAATCGGTTTTCTTGGTATTAGGTTTAACGTTTAACGTTCCAAAACTTTCTTCTTTTCTAAATTTTTAGGATAAATATTTGTGAATTACATGGACTTATTTCGGTAATCATTTTCTTATCTGGTTGGCGTAACATGTAACAGGAACAATTGGTTATAGTCACAATAATGGATGGAAAAAATTGCTTAAATATTTTAACTTAAAATATATACGATTTTTTTCTGAAACAAAGGTCATGGTACTCGGTCGCCATTGTAAGGGTCCTTTATGAATTGTTAGAAACTTAGTCAGTCGCTGTCGTAATTTTGACATGAGAGTTCGTAGGAGTGTCGCGTAATAAATATCTCGCGTGACGTGCCGTTGCGACAGGGCCAAAGGTCAATTGTGGAAACTAAGCCATGAATATCATAAGTAACGTTATTAAAGAACACACTCGACTGGCTACACTAAATAAGAGGGCACGTACATTCGCGAATGAGTAGTTTAAAATAAGATTTAATACTGTAAAAGTTACGTCGGTAAACACTCAGTTGTATGCGAACGTACGATCGGATAGAGGCACGTACGTACGAAGTCTATCACTCCCCGTGCCCCGAGTAAAAATAATTGTGATTAAAATGGATTTATTCGTCTAAGAAAGAAAATAATCGGACTTCGTAATAAAATGGAAAGAAAGATTGCAGGTTCTGAATTTCACGGCAAACATGACCTAAATATTGAAATTGCCACGTAATAAAATGGAAATAAAGATTGCTGGTTCTGAATTTCACGGCAAACATGACCTAAATATTGAAATTGCCACGAAGGGAAAGAGATGAACACATTCACGTACCTCTGTCGTTGAGTAGCGCAGTCGTGAAGATCGTCGCCTCCATCTAAATTCTCCATACGAAATGAAAATAATAATAATCTTCCAGAGTTACAGGAGCTGGGTACATGGTATCGTAAATAAGAAAGTCGCTTTCGTTTCGGCAGTTACCTTCATTATCTAGCACAATTTCACTAGCAATCATACAGCACGTCTTATCACTAGGTCATGAGAACAACGAAAGGTAACGATTACTAAAACTAATAAACGAAGAGCGTAAATCTTCTTTTGTCCGTCAGTGTTAAATACTTTTCAAAGTAATCTTTGGTATGAGAATCGAATAATTATCTATACATTTATGATTTAAAAAAATTATTAAGTTCCTTTATATGTATTAGCTCGAATTTCTCGAATTTCCTCATCATGGTCATTTTGCGAGATGTATGTGTGGAGGAATCAATACGTTGTGCAACTCTTCCTGGGAAGGACTCTCTCGAAATTTCAATAGTAAACCCCTCCATGAGGTACAACGCCTCTCTTGCAGCATCTGCCACTGGCATTTGTAGAACATCTCTACACTGCTCTCGCGCTGACTAAACGATCCTGTGACGAAATGCACAAATATTCGTTGGATCTTCTCTATCTCTCCTCTCAGTCCTACCTGGTAAGGTCCCAGATTGATGAACAATACTCAAGAATCGGTCGAACAAGCACCATGCAAGCCACTTCTTTCGTGGATGAGTTACATTTCGTTAAGATTCTTGCTATGAATATCACTCTGGTGAGCTTTTCCTACTACTGTATTTGGTTTATATGCTCATTTCACATAAGGTTGCTCTGGATAGTTACTCCTAAATATATTACAGCAGATACTGGTTTTAGCAATTTGTCATCAATAGCTTACTTGTACAGTAGCGGATTACTTTTTCTATGTATGTGCATTGTATTATTAGATTTATTTAGGTTCAAGGTCAACTGCCAGAGCCTACACCAGGGCTGAACAACTGGCCGGATTTGAGCGCGAGTACTCGCGTCTGCTCAGGCACGAGCTCGCGAGCAGGTGCAAGGTCGCGGAGTAGGGAGGGAGGGGAGGAAGGGGAAATGCGCGCACACGTTTGAATAGGGCCGCAGCGTGCCTATTGAATTCGCGCCGACTTTGTAACGTTTAAAGTACTACGATCAGCTCGAACAGTCACTTCGCTGGTTAAGAATCATGTCAAGTCGTCGTTGTATAACCCCAACCATGCTTTCGCAGTTCAACCCCCATTGGGAGGAATTGTATCTGTTTACAGAAGAAGATGGTGTTGCAAAATGTTTAGTATGTCACAAAACGCTGAATTCTTTTAGGAAATTTAATTTGCAGCGACATTATATGTCATTCCACGCGAAAGACTACGGAAGTGGAAAATGTCATGGACCAGATCGTGCACAGGAAGTTATTAAACCTAAAAGGAAGCTATCCGAAGAAAATCTGGACAACGAAGAAAAATCAACTGAGGCAGCTCTCAGAGTGAGTTACAAAATTGCTTTGCTTTTAGCAAAATCCCTGAGCCCCTTCACTGATGGCAATTTAATAAAAGAATGTTTGGTAGTTGCCGCAGAACATTTGTGTCCATCTCAAGTTGAACAGTTTCGGATTGTGCCATTATCTAACATGACCATTATGCGTCGCATACAGGACATAGCAGACGACGTCCACCGCCAGCTTGCAAATATCCGTAAAGATTTTTTGGCGTATTCTCTAGCTCTGGACGAAAGTGTTGATATCGCTGGAACAGCGCAGCTTGCCATATTTATTAGCGGTGTTAATAGAGATCTTCAGGTGAGGGAGAAGCTCCTCGATGTAGTAGCCATGAAGAACACTACAACCGGAGGTGATATTTTAAGTAGTGTTGAAGAAAGTGTTGAAAATATAGGATTGTCGTGGAATTTTTTAGTTTCAGTGTCTACAGATGGTAGAGGCATACACTAAGCTAATAAAATTATGTGGCACGTGTACATTCTCCTTTATTTGTTTCATTTGTCGCAGTAATAATTCGTGAGTGATATCCCTGCAGGTGGCTGCGGATTTACATCGACTGGCTGCAGCTGTTGTGTGCCTCACGTGACTCTCCCCACTCTCCGCTCTGGTCCGGTAGTGGGGGTAGCGTGCTCGCGCTGCTCCGTGCTCGCGCCTTGCTGCTCACAGCTTGCTCCGCGAGCACGTATGTTGTGAAGCCCTGGCCTACACTATTCATCATTCCTCTATAGTCCATTCTGTAAATCGATACTGTCTTCTGGCATTGCTACTTCCTTATAGACAACCGCATCATCTGCAAACAATGTTAAGGGGGGGAGGACTTCAACCGGGCCAACTTGGAGCAGGAGAGGCACCACAGGACATTTTAATTGCAACTGTCTATACTTTTACAAATAAATTCATACAACTTCGTCAGCATGACCAGGAAGGATTCGGGATTAACACTCTTAGCTGTGGAAGTTCAAAAACATAACAAAATATTTTTTTTTACATGTGAATTTTCATAATTTTTTCACTTACTATTAGCTGCATTTGTTGATGTAGGTACACTTTGCTTCATAAGTAAGAGAGATTCTTCGATGAATTTTGCACAGCATGCAAACCATATTTACAGTTGTACGAAACTGTAGAATTTATTTAATTTATGAAAAAATAAATGAGCTGTTGCATTTTAAACTTCATGTTTAGAAAAAACTCAAATTTTATAGATAATTATCTCAATTTTTACCACAGTTTTTAATTGATTTGGAAAATTCTAGAGTTTCATACACCTGTAAGTATGGTTTGTATGTTGTGCAAAATTCATCAAAGTATCTCTCTAACTTATGAACAAAAGTGTATCTATAGTAACAAATGCAGCCAATAGTAAGTGAAAAAATGATGAAACTTCACATGCAAGAAAAGGTATTTTGTTATGTTTTTGAACTTCCACTGCTATGAGTGTGAATCCTAAATCCTTTCCGGTGACCCGAACAAAGTTTATGAATTTATTTGTAAAAGTATAGACAGTGGAAATTAAAATGTCCTGTTGTGCCTCACCTGCTCCAAGTTGGCCCGTTTGACGTCCTACCTTCTTAAAGAGCATCCGACGCTTTCTACTCCATCGTTAATATACATTGTAAACAGTAACGGTCCTATCACACTTCCTTGGGGTACTCCAGAAATTACATTTACATCTGTCGATTTAGTACCGTTAAGAGTGACGTGTTGAGTTCTATTTGCAAGGAAGTCTTGAATATAGTCGTAAATCTGGTCCGATATTCGGAAAGCTCGTATTTTTTTCACTTAACTGCATTGTGGTACGTTGTCAAATGTATTCCCGAAATTAAGAAACGGGGAATCAGTCTGAATTCGTTACCTATAGCTACACTCGTAGTGTCGTGGTGGGACGGCCGCGTTGCCTATCAGTAAGTAGTAAGGGCGGCACATGGTGCATGGCCCGCTGTCGGCCAGTTGGCCATGACGGCTGCACCCAGCAATGCCGATGCCAGGAGCTCGCTCTGTACTGTGTCCGAGTAAGATGCTGCTCATTAGGGGCGCCAGTTGTGTGGGAGACTGCTGGAATACTTGCTGGGGATGACAGCCTCCAGTGATGGATCTCACCCATGTGAGTGATCGCATATGGCACCAACGTGCCCATACCACCACAGAAGGGTGAGTGGCTATACTGGCTATACACCCCAGTGGGCATAATTCCTAGAATCCATTTCACGGTACCAACTGACTAGTTCGCATACTCTACTACCTCAGTCGTCAATTTCTGTAACTCCCACTTATTTTTCAGCATCTCATGCTTCAAACTTTCCGATTGCGTGATATGCCAGTGCACTACTGCCTTGTTCCCTTTTGCCATTTCGATCACTCTTTCTATGGTATCGTTTAGTTGCTTGATGTTGCTGTCATCTGCAGTTCTGCACATCCTTCCCCCAACAGCTAGTCAACACCTCTTGTGTCACTGTAAGGTGTGTGCACCACGTCCATTGCTTGCTGCATTTGTCCTTGTAAAGGTTCGTAGGACTTGTGCAATTTGCCATACTCCTGTCATACTTCTCTGAATATTTCTTTCCTTTCTGCTTTGCATTTCAATCCTGAAAATACAGTACATCATCCAATCTCCTTACCTAGTTTCTGATCTTCCATGCATTAAAAACTAGTCACAGGATAAACTGCTGACTGGTGAGAACCACATCCTCTTGCTTGATAAAAAGCACTCCACTTTCCAGTCACTGATCTCGCAGTGCTCCACTCCACCCTCCATGAAGAGATGAAGATTACCTCAACTCTTATGCACAGCAACATCGAGACAGAGAGCCACAATTACTCTCCCCCATCCCACATTTGGAAAAGTCTGCAGTAATCCAACATACTTCTTACACATATATTGACCATAAACACTAGACATCAAATTACAATAAGTGCAACACACAAAAACTTATTCCATACATCCTTTTCCATAACACCAAGATGCTTCCCAAGAATCACATCCTCAACACCTTAACGCTACTTAACTTCATAATCAGACTATATCATCACACAAAATATTACGCCTTATTTCCTCGACGTTTGTTATTATAGTAATTTCCACAAGGGTCATGTAACTCCCTCATGTCCACCCTTTCTCTCACTTACTTTCTCCTTGTTCTTCGCTGTGGATGTTAATAGTAATGGCGATGACTCTGGGGCGCCTTAAAATGGTTGTAGTTGTCATATATGACAAACAATCCTGTTGGAAGAACATCTGCAGCTCAGCATTATAGCAGAGGTTGAAAATACCGCTTCAGTTGTAAATTTCTTTATTGTCACACGACTAGTTTCGGACTGTTATAAGCCCATCTTCAGGTATCGTAGCTGTGCTGTGGCCCCCGAGCGCCCTGTGTGCCAGGCATGGTGTGCTGCCTATGAGCGCAGAACAGATTCGGCGTGGTGTGCTGCCTATGAGTGCAGAACAGACTCCCTGTTCTGCGCTCATAGGCAGCACACCACGCCTGGTACACACGACGCCCGGGAGCCACAGCACAGCTACGATACCTGAAGATGGGCTTATAACAGTCCGAAACCAGTCGTGTGAAAATAAATAAATTTACAACTGAAGCGGTATTTTCAACTTCTGTGTCTTATATTAATTATTGTTGTTCTAGCTGTCCACTGAAGTTCGAGGCTGACTGGTGACATTGTCTCTATCGTTTGGTATAGTTACTGGTACCTTGTCACAAACTTTTTTGTTTTACCCTTTGAGGTGTAAAGACTTCATAACTTTATTCACTGCCCTACCCTGCAGTAATTTCTGATTTCCCTTTGCGTTTCCCCACTACATCTTTTTAGTCTTGTGTTTTGGCATTTGCTCTCTGCACATACCCCCAGACCTCTCTTAGAGTCTTGACAAAATTGTAAACCAGATCTCCATCCTTACCGATTGTTAGTCTGATCATATCAAATGGTGATGTTGTCTTCCTCCCATACTCCACCTCAAAAGGGGGTAGCCCAGTACTAGTGTTAACATGATGATGTTCAGATGTGTGTGAAATCTTATGGGACTTACTGCTAAGGTCATCAGTCCCTAAGCTTACACACTACTTAACCTAAATTATCCTAAGGACATACACACACACCCATGCCCGAGGGAGGACTCGAACCTCCGCCCGGACCAGCCGTGCAGTCCATGACTGCAGTGCCTTAGACTGCACGGCTAATCCCGCGCGGCAGTGTTAACATGTAAGCTGGTGATTCACATCCTGTTGGAATTTGATGTTGCATCATGGGCATCACTGGCAACGGATCTTGGGGACTAAGCAAACCCTCGAATTCCAATAACAGCTTCTCCATCTCTACCTTTTCTAATTCTTCCACATCCTCTACCTTCTTACATAATGCAGTTTTAGTGGCGAACTGCATCTGACCATAGTTCAAATTTGACATGTCCCAATTATTCTCCTCTGGGGTGTCTAAATTGGCAACTAACAGTCTCTTTATCTCAAATTCATTTCATCAGCACCAAAATTATCTAATTTCACAGGTGCCACTTTCCAGCCATCTCTCTCTTGTACACATGCAAAGTTTTTTCTCACAAAACGACTTGATGTGTCCAGTATATCGTTCTCCGCTAGTGGCTCTGTTTCACACAACATATCAACAGGCAACTGAGGTTCTACACTCACCCAGAGCAACATTATGGTGCTCTGTGTCACAGTATCATGCGAATGAAGCCTTAGTGTTTTTGTACACAGTTTAATTGATTTATCCTCTAAGTTAGATGAGCTTTGCGACAGTACTTTACTAGTGACAGCTTCCGCTAGCTGGAATGCCATCCCTCCAAGTTCCACCATACACTGCTGATTGCCAGTTTTAGCACTACATTCTAACAGAATGTCTAACCCCAGGATCATACAGTAACATTCACCTACATGAGGCACAATTTCCACACATTGTTGAAACTGAACTGCCCCAATCTTAAAATTTAATACCACTGACCCTAATGACTTCAAGTCATTGTCCCTCACCACACACAACCAATAATATGGTGGGTTCGATTGCTACTGATCTATGAGGTCCCGATGTGCCAATGGCACACGTGCCCCTGTGTCTAACAAAATCTTATGTTTCCTGCCTCTCCTAATTACCACTATACCACATTCCACTTCTATGTGTGCAACTGCCGCATTAAAATTTAATGAGAACGCCTCTCGGCGGACTTGGTGTTTCCTCTTTCGTTTAACACCTTCCCAATTCCCCCTTGTCTAGCCTTACCATTGCTTCAACAATCCTGTTTTTGGTATCCAGCCAAAATCATTTCTAGCTCACTGTAGCTACCTACAGTGGCTCTGGACATGCCCCAGTCATCCACTTCCATAACATTTCAGATTAGTGGAAAACATCCCTTGTTTATCAAGCACTCCTCATGCTGTATCGCTTTTTCAAACTCTGTAGCCAATCTGACATCAGTGTACAAGTCTTACAGGGCACTTGTCCAAACTCTTCTAGACATATTGGGTGACACACCCCTCAGGAAGGCGAGTAGTGCCCTATGTTCGGCTTCTTGTAGTATAATCTTATTCTCCCCCAGCTCATATATTTGTGCATCAATCTTTCAAATCCTACCTGTGAAACATTCTACTGTTTCACTACGCATCTTCGTCACACTTCTTCATTTCTCGTTCTATTTCGCTTTTTATACTGCTGTAGGAAGCCTTCCTTCGACTCATTAAATGAGTGTTCATTCATCAGCTCCTCCATGCACTGAACAAACGTTTCCACCTCCACAACAAACTGTAATTTCGTTACCTTCAATAACTGATCATCTAGCCAAACTCCAATCTTTGCCAGTGATATGAGGTCATCCAAAAAAAGACATTACATCCTCCGCTGATTTACTAGAAACCGGAAATAATTAAGTTAGTAGCGGCTAGATCTATTTGAGGAGCAGGATATTCAGATAATGCTAACTCCTTATCTTGAGTCACAGTCTGCCAGAGTAACTCCATCTTATCTGCTCTCAACTGTGCTATGCCGTTGTGGCCTGGACTCTGTCATTGTGGAATTGTGGAACCTCTGTCCTTAATACACAAGGAAGTGTAACAGTATCAGTCAGTACTAGTCCACATATTCGCAATTACTAGACAACTTACACCCTATGCTTCATTATGACCCATCTTGACTCCATGCATTGATTAGCCATATGGCCATACTGGTGACAAGTAAAAAACGCTACTGCCACTGATTCAGCACACAATGCAGCGTGTCTAGGTAGATTGCATTGGGGATACCTTATGGATTGAAAATATTGCTCTCAGGTATTATCTATAAATGCCACATGTTAGCCAGTTCTAAGGGCTTTACTAACATGAACTTCAAATTCAGGTGAATCTCCCACCTTGACCCCATCTCCTCTGCACACGAAAGTAGAACCAAACAGGTGTTTTACTCACCCTACTGTATGATGACACAGCGAGCTGCAACTGTGATGCACGCTGCGTTAAGGTCCCTCTGACATCAACTGAAGTGGACCCCTGGAGAAGTGCCACTTCAGCATATGGTTCGGTAGCGGTGGTAGGTCGTGGCGAGGGTGCAAGCCAGTGCCAGCTCAGACAAACATCACCGAAAATCTTCTTTTTTATTAAATTTTATGCAACTATACTCACAGCATCTTGAGCACAGCACATGTTGCATGGCCGCTTAGGCCATGACGTCTGAACCCAGCAATGCTGATGCCGAGAGCTCACTTAACAGGACATCCTAGTCAGATGCTGCACAGATGCTCACGAGAAGTGCCAGCAGTGTGAATGACTGCAAGAATACTTTCTGGGGATGACAGCCACCGTTGATGGAGCTCACTCCTGCAAGCGATCGTGCATGGTACAGCAGGGTGAGTGCCTTTACCATCACGGTCTCCAGGCAGGAGAGTGGCTGCTGTTGGAGTGAGCCTGGAGGTGACCCACCAGTGAAGAGGTAGCAAATTTAAGAAGAAGGACTTGGTGCTAGACGATGGTGTGGCGGTGGAGGCCCAAAGTCACAGTGATTGTTTACTATCGCATAGCACTCTGGCACTTGGTGTAGCTCTCTAGCCATAGTAGGCACCGCTGGACAGCTGATACCTCTGCTAAAATTTAGTTATTTACATAGATTATGAGCTCACTTGTTGTGCCGATGTCCTGCTTACAGTCACATTCAGAACGACAAAGCTGTGACCTGGTGATGTAAAAGTGCGTGGCCCATCCTGCGAGAGTACTATGTTGGCAGGGTTGTCGTGTTTGGCCTGGCCAGCCTTGCAGTGTATAAACAGCCCTGTTACTGCAAGTAGCGTGCACCTTAGTGCCTGCCAGCTGCTTATGGCTCCTTCAACTGCTGTGGCTGAGTTGATAGTGTCTGCAGAAACGCCCAAAAAATAGTGGAGGCGCTAAAATCTTTGTGGGGATAGTCCCCACAGATCAGGTATCAAACTATTAAAATTTCATTCCGTTCAGAACTGATTTCTATTGGAAGAATCAGTATGAGATGTAGCCTCAATGGGCACGAATACACTGTTGAATTTATTGTGGAATGGGAGCAAATAGCCTCCCGATATCATGATGAGGAATTTTCTATTTTATCTTAAATACACGCTGAGTCAGTTCATGAAGACTGCTGGCTGAAGGCTGGTAATATGCTCTATGGGCAATAAATCAAGGGACTGGGCAGGCAATGTGGGGATCTGCACATTCCTCAAAGCAGTTTTGGTGTGAACTGCAGTGTGATTTCTTGATTTATCCCCCTTGTATATGTCATTTGATGCCCAGGTCAAGAAGGTTATGACACCAGGGTCTAGCATCCTTGCCATGTACTGGCGAGCATACAGCCTTCCTCCAATAATTATCAAATTACCTTTTGTCATTTCGAAAAGTTCCCCACATCATGATACAAGGAGTTGGAAGAATATGCATCTAAAGAATTTTACCAGGTCGTCTCGATCCGACCATCACAAACAGAAGTGAGACTCATTCCTGAACACCACAGAATGTCACTCAGTGCCCCATTTGACCTTGGCTCTACACTACACCATTCACTTTTGCCTGTGGCATGGTGCCAGCGGTAAAAGATGCATGGCAACTCGAGATCTCGACTCAACTTCCTGTAACATGATCCCCACAGGTCATGGCGACACTCTACCTGTCCCCGAATTTCAGCTGTTGCTATCTGTCTGTCAGAGCCAGTGGAACTATATACTAGAAACTTAGTGTTAACATAAAGTGAAGGTATTACTAAAAAGACAGAGTGAATTTTAGCTGTAATTGTAGTTTGAACTTCACATTACAAATAACGATGAATTTAAATACTGAGGGAGAATCAAAAAGATTTGAAATATTAAGTTGGTGCACATGTTCATAGCGTTTTCTCCGTGAGTGTAGTAAAGACAGCTGATACATATAATAGAGAATTTAGCCACCAATAATATATTCTGCTTCACTATTTACAACAGTCTGCCAAAGCTGAGTAATTTTTCGACTCCGCGACTGTAGAAATCATGTAGTTTTGAATCGAAAAACTCTTCGAGCCCTGTTCGGAGCGCATTTTCATCCGGAAAGTAAGTTCCTTGAAGCTTGTTCGATAGAGAGCGGAAAAGATGAAGAACTGAGGGCCAAGATTAGGTGAATGAGGTGGATGCGGAATTACTTCCCATCTCAACTCCTGTATGGTGTTTTTTGTCAGTCTAGCAGAATGCAGGTGGGTGTTACCGTGGAGTAACATCACTTCACACAGTCTTCCTCATCCTTGTTCTTGGATTCCGTCTAAAGATGTCTCAGTTGTTGACAATAAATGTCAGCAGTGATGGCTACACCTCTGTAAAGCAGTTTAAAGTACACCAGACTGCCGCTCTTCTACCACACGCGTAACATTATCTTTTGTGGATGTGTGCAGGTCTTTCCTCAGCGAGTTGCTGCTTTGTTTGGGCTCAACCAAAGACAAAACGTTTCGTCACCAGTAATGATACAGTACAGGGATGGCCGGTATTGTTCATGAGCCAGCTGATGATGAGCAAGCAGAGATGCACATATGGGCACCTGTTGATCTTTGTGATTTTGGCTTAGAGCATGTGTTACCCATACACCCAATTTTTGAACATTCACCACTGCATGCAAATGTCACACAATGGTGGAAAGATTACAGTTCATCATCTTCCTGAACGTGGTGAGTCATTAATATCAAAACAATCCTCCTTGAATAGAGGAAACCGTTTTCTTGTCATGCTCTGCCCAGCGACATTATCCCCACACACGCTGCAAATGTTTCTGGCTTCCTCTGCTGCTGTAACCTCTCTTCTGAACTCCGACAGAAGAAAACTGCACTGTAGTTCCTTCTCAAGATTGTCACACAGATGACAAAATGGTAGATATCGAAATAGATGACAGAGGGTTAGAAAAACAATTAAAATCGCTCAAAAGAGGAAAGGCCGCTGGACCTGATGGGATACCAGTTCGATTTTACACAGAGAACGCGAAGCAACTTGCCCCCTTCTTGCAGCGGTGTACCGTAGGTCTCTAGAAGAGGGTAGCGTTCAAAAAGATTGGAAAAGGGCACAGGTCATCCCCGTTTTCAAGAAGGGACGTCGAACAGATGTTGCAGAACTATAGACCTATATCTCTAACGTCGATCAGTTGTAGAATTTTGGAACACGTATTATGTTCGAATTTAATGACTTTTCTGGAGACTAGAAATCTACTCTGTAGGAATCAGCATGGGTTTCGAAAAAGACGATCGTGTGAAACCGAGCTCGCGCTATTCGTCCACGAGAGTCAGAGGGCCATAGACACTGGTTCCCAGGTAGATGCCGTGTTTCTTGACTTCTGCAAGGAGTGTGATACAGTTCCCCACAGTCGTTTAATGAACAAAGTAAGAGCATATGGACCATCAGACCAATTGTGTGGTGTCACCGCTAGACACCACACTTGCAAGGTGGTAACTTAAATCGGCCGCGGTCCTGTAGTACATGTCGGACCCGCGTGTCGCCACTGTGTAATCGCAATCCTAGCGCCACCACATGGCAGGTCACAAGACACGGACATGACCTCGCCCCAGTTGTACGGACGACATAGCTTGCGACCAGACCTACCAAGTCTTCCTCTCAATTGCCGAGAGACTGATAGAATAGCCTTCAGCTTATTCCATAGCTACTACCTAGCAAGGCGCCATTTGTATCAGTGCTTATAGCTTACTACTATTCAAGAGATGTATTCCAACAAGAGAATAAAGTTAAGTATATTATTCCAGCTACGTACTTTTCTTCTTATTCATTAATAAGTCTCATGTTCCAGTACTTCACGCCCGTCTGCGTTAGTTTAGCGTGCACTTTCAGCCACTTCGATCTACAAGGTGTTGGCCCCGCTGCCGACACATCACATGGCGACGAGAGAAAGTGTTTTTTCTGCTTTGGACTGATTTGTTCTTTTTCCCTTTTTGTGCTCTGATTTGCTTGTGTCATGGCTTCGCCACAATCTCCAGATGTACTGTCCGAATTTTTTCGCTTGCAGAATCAGCAGACGCAGGCGTTATTGGAAGCCCTTGGACAGCTCGTCCAGGGTCAACGTGCGCTGCAAACCGATGCGGCAGCCGCCGCTTCTTCGCTACCGCAGCCACACAACGCTGTCGCACCGCCATTTAGGCCCTTTGAGGCCACGTGCGAAACCTGGACTGAGTGGGCCAGCCAGTTCCAGTTTCACCTAGCAGCATACAGAATTCAAGGTAAAGAGCGGCAGCCGTTTTTGCTTTCTTGTGTCGGTGTGTCTACCTACCGTGTGATAGTGAAATTGTTTCCCCGACGCGACGTAGCAACTCTGTCCTACGAAGAAATTTTGTCTGCTTTAGATGCCTATTTCAAAGAAACAGTCAATGTAGTTGCAAAACGGTATACGTTCTTTCGTACAAAACGTACGGCCGGTCAGACTAATAGGGAGTGGGTTGCAACTTTGCAAGGACTTACTAGGGAGTGCGCCTTTGAATGTGAATGTGGCCTCCCATATTCAGATACTATGGTGCGTGATGCAATAGCACAGAACGTTTCTGATGTTCGCATACGGGAACAGATTTTGAAACTCGTAAATCCCTCCCTTCAACAAGTGATAGACATATTGGATAGGCAAGACACACTTGACTTTGCTCAGGACTCATTTGAAACTTCGCCAGCAGTGTGTCACATTAATCGGCCCGCCGGGCCCGCTGCACGGGACGCTAAGCGGCCCTCGCGCCCGTCGCAGCCACGCTCGCAAACACGTGCGCCGCGTAAGCAAGCAACTGCAGTGAAATCATGCCCGCGGTGTGCAACTAGACATTCGCGTGAAAATTGCCCGTCACGCCAAGCTATTTGCTTTTACTGTCAAAAGAAGGGACATGTTCAAAGTGTTTGCCGGAAAAAGCTTAGATCAGACAATCGCAATAATTCCAGGCCTTTTGCTTCGCGCCGGAATCGAACCCAGGACAATCAGGCTCGTGGACCTTCGCCCATGGACATTAATGTAGTTCATTCCCACCCGTCCAGTGACACTTTAGCTAACAGTGACTGTGTTCGTCCCACCCAAAGTGTGTGTCGACGTCGCAGGAAATCCCGTAAAGTCGCAAGTGCTTCTGTACCTGTATCAGTTCAAATTGCACGTGACAGTCGCTCTTGTCGTCAGCAGGACAATAAACTTTTTGTGGACTTAGACTTTGAAGGCAAAGTGATCCCATTCCAGCTCGATACCGGAGCTGCTGTTTCATTGCTCAATCACGACACGTACAAACAACTGGGCAAACCGCCATTGCGTGCCGCCAATGTTAAGTTACATAGTTACTCAGGACAGCATATACCTGTGTTAGGACAGTGCAGCCTTCTTGCCACATACAAGGGACAAACAAAACTTGTATCATTTTACGTTCTTCGTTCTTCTAGTGCAGTGAACTTGTTTGGTTTAGATTTGTTTCAATTGTTTAATTTGTCTATAGTAAATCAGGTCCTATCAGTGAATCAGACTGTGCCTTCCGCCAGTGTTTCTAGTCTTTGTGAAGAATTTGCAGACATTTTTGCACCGGGCCTTGGTTGCGCTAAGAACTATGAAGCACATTTGGAATTGCAAGACAACGCGCAACCGAAATTTTTCAGAGCGCGCAATGTTCCCCACGCATTGCGTGATGAGGTCGCAAGAACATTAGCCGATTTAGAATCTCAAGGTGTAATTGAACGTGTGCAGGCTTCTCTCTGGGCCTCACCCTTAGTCATTTTGCCAAAACCTTCCGGAAAACTGAGACTTTGTGTGGACTTCAAGGCAACTGTGAATCCACAACTTGTGACTGCTACTTTTCCTTTGCCCCGCCCGGAAGATCTTTTTGACAAACTGTGCCCGGGAAAATATTTTTCAAAATTGGACCTAGCAGATGCGTACTTGCAGATACCTGTGGACGAAGACTCCCAGCGCGTCTTGGTGGTAAACACGCATCTTGGCTTGTATCGCTTCAAAAGACTGCCATTCGGGTGTGCATCCGCCCCTGCTTTGTTTCAGCAATATTTACAAACTATTTGTGCGTCGGTCCCTACTGCTGCGAACTATCTGGACGATATTGTGATCTCCGGACAGACAGACGCCGAACATTTGCAAAATCTCCGAACATTATTTCAGGTATTGCGTCAGAATGGTCTTCGCTTGAGAAAGGACAAATGTGTGTTCTTTGCTCGGGACTTACCCTACCTGGGGCATGTCATAAATGCCCAAGGTATACATCCGAGTCCAGAGCACCTCCGTGCCATACAGGACTTACCTGCTCCGCAGAATTTGAAACAGCTACAGAGTGTGTTGGGTAAAATAAATTATTATCATAAATTTTTGCGCAATGCTTCTTCCATTTCAGCTCCGCTTCATCGCTTACGCCGTAAAGGTGTTCCGTTCGTCTGGACGACGGAATGCGAACGCGCCTTTCGCCAGTTGAAATCGGCGTTACTTTCAAATACTTGCCTTACGCCATTCGATCCCCGAAAACCCCTTTTGTTGATGGTAGATGCATCGGATTTCGGGATCGGTGCTGTGCTTGCGCACAAAGATGGCTCGCATGATCGCCCTATTGCCTTTGCGTCCAAATTGCTCTCATCTGCGCAAAGAAATTATTCACAGATAGAGAAAGAAGCTTTAGCTCTCGTTTTTGGTGTTACCAAGTTCCATGACTTCTTGTATGGTCGTCACTTTACCATCATCACAGACCACAAACCGTTGACATCGCTTTTTCATCCGCACAAGCCTGTACCTCCACGTACAGCGCAGAAATTCATTCGCTGGTCACTTTTTCTCTCGCAGTACCGCTACGATATTTTGTATCGGTCCACTGCTAAGCACGGAAACGCTGATGCGTTGTCCCGTTTGCCTGTTGCTGAGGATAAAGCATTCGATTCTTCCGAACTTGCTTGCATGTTCATTGATTCAGAAACCGATGACGTGGTCGCATCGTTTCCGATTGATTTTCGTCGTGTAGCTACAGCCACCGCTGCTGACCCTGTCCTTGCTACTGTTTTGCGTTTTGTTGCTACGCAATGGCCCTTGTCAAAGTCACGGATCGAAGACCATTTGGTTCGCCGTTTTTTTGCTCACAAGGAGAGACTTTTTGTACGACGTGGTGTTTTGTTGTTGCGTTCTGATAATGATCAATCCCGAGTCGTGGTCCCACGTTCGTTGCAGTCCTCTGTCTTAAAGCTTCTTCACCAAGGACATTGGGGTATAGTGCGTACGAAACAACTTGCTCGTCAGCACTGTACTTGGTTCGGAATCGATGCTGCGATTACGAATATGTGCTCCTCTTGCGTGGCGTGTGCCGAACACCAATCCGCACCGCCGCGTAAATTCTTTGCATGGCCGAACGCCACTTCCCCTTGGCAACGCTTGCACATCGATTTTGCTGGTCCATTCTGGAATGCTCGATGGTTGGTTGTGGTCGATGCTTTCAGTAATTTTCCTTTTGTTGTCCGGATGTCTTCCACGACGTCTTCTGCCACAATCCAAGCCTTGTCTGCTATCTTTTGCATTGAAGGTCTTCCGCAGACTATTGTTTCCGACAATGGCCCACAATTCATGTCCGCAGACTTTCAGTCATTCTGCAAGGCCAATGGTATTCAACATCTGACATCCGCGCCGTTTTCGCCTCAGTCCAACGGTGCCGCGGAACGATTGGTCCGGACTTTCAAGTCACAGATGTTGAAATTGAAAGAATCGCA
The DNA here is from genome assembly GCF_023898315.1 of Schistocerca nitens. NCBI lineage: Eukaryota > Metazoa > Arthropoda > Insecta > Orthoptera > Acrididae > Schistocerca > Schistocerca nitens. The sequence goes on along the minus strand of NC_064616.1, from coordinate 613,786,213 downwards.
TTCTCGGGAGGACGCTTTGTTACTCTTTTTGTCATCGTATCGCTCTCAGCCCCGCGATGGTCGCTCGCCGGCTGAATTGCTCCATGGTCGATCTCATCGCACCCTGATGTCTTTGCTGCATCCGCCACATCAGGTTCCTGTGCGGCGGCAGACTCCTGTTTTTGCTCCTGGCGACGTTGTCTATTATCGCAACTACCGCGGTTCACAGCGTTGGCTCGCAGGGCGCATTCTTCGCTGCCTCGGCCGCGCGATGTATTTGGTTTTGGGGGCCTCTGGTGAGGTGCGTCGGCATCTCAATCAGCTGCGCCTCTGTCGTCGCCTGGGTTCTGCCGCTCCCCGTCTGCTTTCAGCGACGGAGCCGTCAGGTCAGCGCCCTGGGGACCCATCTACTGGCTCGCCTCATCCCCAGGTGTTACCGACGCTGCCTTCCATTTTGCCCCATGGCGTCGCGCCGCCGCCGCCGCAGCAGCCGCCGCAGCTGCCGCCGGCGCCGCCCGCAGTGGACGCTTCGCTGCAGCCGCCACGCGCCTCCCTGGGTCGCGCGCCGCCGCTCGCTTCCCGTGACCAGCTGTCCTCCGCCATGGACCTCTTGCCCGCTCCGGACCAGATGTCGTCTTCGCCCGTCGGCTTCCCCGACGCAATGGAGGTCGACTCTTCGGCCCCTCGTGTATCATTACGTGCGCCTACACCTCATGTTGACGTGCACCCTGGACTAGGTTTGCAGGCGTTTCCTAGCTCCCCTCGGACCGAATGGCCGGGTGCGGGTGGCACGGCCTCGCCTGTTGTTAGGCTCCCCACCTCATCGCATACGTCAACATGGGGTCCTCCCCACGGCGGGCGGAAGCCTTATCTCACGACCGTTCGCCGATTTGCGGGGGAGGAATGTGGTGTCACCGCTAGACACCACACTTGCAAGGTGGTAACTTAAATCGGCCGCGGTCCTGTAGTACATGTCGGACCCGCGTGTCGCCACTGTGTAATCGCAATCCTAGCGCCACCACATGGCAGGTCACAAGACACGGACATGACCTCGCCCCAGTTGTACGGACGACATAGCTTGCGACCAGACCTACCAAGTCTTCCTCTCAATTGCCGAGAGACTGATAGAATAGCCTTCAGCTTATTCCATAGCTACTACCTAGCAAGGCGCCATTTGTATCAGTGCTTATAGCTTACTACTATTCAAGAGATGTATTCCAACAAGAGAATAAAGTTAAGTATATTATTCCAGCTACGTACTTTTCTTCTTATTCATTAATAAGTCTCATGTTCCAGTACTTCACGCCCGTCTGCGTTAGTTTAGCGTGCACTTTCAGCCACTTCGATCTACAAGGTGTTGGCCCCGCTGCCGACACATCATTGTATGATTGGATTGAAGAGTTCCTAGATAACAGAACGCGCAGCATGTCATTCTCAATGGAGAGAAGCCTTCCGAAGTAAGAGTGATTTCAGATGTGCCGCAGGGAAGTGTCGTAGGACCGTTGCTATTCACAATATATATAAATGACCTTGTGGATAACATCGGAAGTTCACTGAGGCTTTTTGCGGATGATGCTGTGGTATATTGAGAGGTTGTAACAATGGAAAATTGTACTGAAATGCAGGAGGATCTGCAACTAATAGACGCATGGTGCAGGGAATGCCAATTGAATCTCAATGTAGACAAGTGTAATGTGCTGTGAATACATAGAAAGAAAGATCTTTTATCATTTAGCTACAATATAGCAGGTCAGCAACTGGGAGCAGTTAATTCCAGTGATTTAAAATGGAATGACCATATAAAATTAATCGTCGGTAAAGCAGATGCCAGACTGAGATTCATTGGAAGAATCCTAAGGAAATGCAATCCGTAAACAAAGGAAGTAGGTTACAGTACCGTACACTTGTTTGCCCACTGCTTGAATACTGGTCACCGGTGTTGGATCCGTGCCGGCCGCTGGTGGCCGAGCGGTTCTGGCGCTACAGTCTGGAACCGCGCGACCGCTATGGTCGCAGGTTCGAATCCTGCCTCGGGCATGGATGTGTGTGTTGTCCTTAGGTTAGTTAGGTTTAAGTAGTTCTAAGTTCTAGGGGACTTATGACCTCAGCAGTTGAGTCCCATAGTGCTCAGAGCCATTTTTTTGTTGGATCCGTACCAGATAGTGTTGATAGAAGAGGTAGAGAAGATCCAATGGAGAGCAGCGCGCTTCGTTACAGGATCATTTAGTAATCGCAAAAGGGTTACAGATATGATGCATAAACTCCAGTGGAAGACTCTGCAAGAGAGACGCTCAGTAGCTCGGTATGGGCTTTTGTTGAAGTTTTGAGAGCATACCTTCACCGACGAGTCAAGCAGTATATTGCTCCCTCCTACGTATATCTCGCGGAGAGACCATGAGGATAAAATCAGAGAGATTAGAGCCCACACAGAGGCATACCTACAATCTTTCTTTCCACAAACAGTACGAGACTGGAATAGAAGTGAGAACCGATAGAGGTACTCAAGGTACCCTCCACCACACACTGTCAGGTGGCTTGAGGAGTATGGATGTATATGTAGATGTACATGTAGACATGTCAGAAATGTTCCGATTTATCCACCTGGCACTCTATTTTATAGCGTCCACAGCTCTAAATGAGAAAATGACAATATGGAAAGTTAGATAGCAACAGTGAACTACAAATAAAACATACCAATCGATAAATAAAACCATAGCAACCGGAATACCAACATGCAAAACGAAAACGCTACCAACCTAGCACTGGAATTTTGACAGGATTAAGGTCCGTCCACACGCAACGATCTGTCTGTGCAAATGTCTGCGCACATCACATCTGCGCAGACAGATCGTTGCGTGTGGACAGAAGATTTGCACCAACCTGAGGTGTGTGCAAACCTGGAAGTTGGAGTTGGAGGTTTGAGCGAAACCTCTCAAATCTGTGGGTTCAAACCACATCTGCGCAGACAATTTGGAGCGTGTGGACAGGAGATCGCCGCAAATCTGGCGTGAAACAGCTGTTTGCCCAGTCTAGTGTTTGTATTTGTGTGCACAGGGCATTAAAATGGCTGATACTCTTTAGTGTTCTCGAGAGTTTGTAAGTGAATTCATTGAAATATATAGAAACCACCCATATTTGTGGAAGGTTAAAAGTAAAGAATATAGTGACCGAGACAAAAAGACAGCAGCATACAACGTTCTAATTGAAAATTTGCGGGCAGTTGACGCCTCGGCAAACAGAGAAACAGTAATATATATTTTTAAAAAATTCGTTGCGAACTGTTTACCGAAAAGAGTTATCCAAAGTTCAGAAATCTAGAAGATCTGTTGTAGGAGTAGATCAATTATACCAGCCAACGTTATGGTATTTTGATCTGCTTGGCCAGCCGTCCGTGAGGAGAAAGTGTCCTTCTCATATAAGTATTTTTTCTCATAATATGAGGGGTTACAAGCTTTAAGAGATAATTATAAGTTCGACATCCATCCGCAAATAATTTCGCCAGTCGTTAGGTTCGCCCAGCAACTCTCGCAGTAAATTTACGTGAGAAAACTGCTTTCGGTTTAGCAACCACTGTCTACACCATTTTGACCGCTTTCTCTGTTTCCTGCGGTTGGTCTGAATGTTTTTTCCAACACAAGTTGCAAACACAGACCACAACAGAACTTTTCCCATTTCTATATTTCAAAATAACTGAATTAAATTTTTGAATTTACGGGGAGCGTAGTCGCTTGCCACTGATATTTCTTTTCTACACCGACAGATAGCGGGCGAGTAGTAGATTTGGGTTTGTGTCGTGTGAACACACCACATTTGCAGCGATCTTTTGCATGTACAGACATCTGCGCCGATGTCTGCGCAGACAGATCGTTGCGTGTGGACCGGGCTTTACATTTTAAGATTCGAACTTTCTGGAATGTGATAGTTCTGAATAGGAATAACTTTTGACTAGAAAATATATATGTTCTAGAGAAAGATAGGAATGACCGATTTGAAAACAAGGAAGGTCAAACCTAAAATAAACCATTATTATCAGTATGTGATCTGAGGCCAGCGTATATGCTGTTTGAAGGGTTCTTGGCTGTCCAGCCGGATACGACCGTCGAATGCCCCGATATTTCCGCGAATAACCGTTCCCCCATCATCAGGTGGTGCTGATGATGGCAGCCGTCAAACAACAATTAATGTCAGGATCAAAATCTGAAGTACTGGTGGTTTACAGGACCCTAAATTGTGAATACGTTTTTAAATAAATTGTTTCCTCAAAAACTAATTATACTATTATCATTAGTAGTCTAAAACTGTAGCGTGAATAACGAAGTTTAGTGAAATACAGCTTATGAAAGAATCTGGAGATTTCATACATTCGGGATACATGTTACTGGATAGAATAGAAAACATAAAAAATAATTATTTAAGGAATAGAATTACAGCAAGTCGAGCAACTGCACCTCGCAGCATTTCATAGTGTAGCCGCCCCAACTTCTCTTGCTACACTGCTGTCCTGCATTTGTCCTGAATCCATGTCGGCATCCTCATTCTGCAGCTCTATAGTCAATTGTCTGTGTAATCTATCAGTGTGTGATGCCCCGACGATCCTCTTCTCCCGATTCTTGTTGGGAAGTGACATCAAAATAACGTTTCTTCTACAAAACTCGATTTGAGCGCAAAACTCGATAGCAGTTGACAAATGAAGAGCTTTGGAGGTGTGTTAATGGCATTTCAAGGCATTGGTGCATTGATGATTTACCACAGATACATCACTCTTGGTCGATTAGTCATAATTAAATGTCACTTAATGACGTATCAGTGGTATAAGCCTTTAGGACATGGTAAGATGAAAGAAACTGTCAGACTTTTCTTTTTATTTTTCATAGTGGGAGCACAGCAATGAATTTATTTATAGAAGGTGGCATTTTACACCTTTGCTGTAATAGTTGAGTGTCTGGGAACCCCACCAAATCAAGTTAATGGAAGACATTGAAACAATTTAGAGGTGTGCTGCTAGACTTGTAACTGGTTTGTTCAATTAGCACATGAGTATTACACAGAAATGCTCCAAGATTTCAAATGGGAGTTCCTGGAGGGAATAAGTAGTTCTTTTTGGGTGACGATAGTGAGGAAATTTAGGGAACCACAATCAGCGATAGATTGCAGAACAATTCTACTGCCACAAACACACATCTCGTGTAAGGATAGCAAAGGCAAGATAAGAGAAAGTAGGGCTCGTATCCAAGCATACAGACAGTCGTCTCTCACTAGCTCCATTTGTGAGTGGATTAGGAAAGGAGAAGACTAACACTAGTACACAATTCCACTCCACCATACACCATATGGTGACTTGCGGAGGATATATGTAAATGCAGATGTCTATGACTAATTAAATGTCATAACTTCTTGTTCATGTACACTGTTTAAAATTTTCTACAAGTATCTATAATTTATGACAAATGCCATACATAAAGCTTTTCTTTCAGCTATAAGTTATATAAATAATTTCTATCATGTTTTTGTTCATTAAAATATACATCTAGTTTCACTGTATTTCACTTGTATCAAAACAATATTCACTGTATATGTCATGTTTACTGCATAAACAGATTTATTTACTATTAAATCTAAAGGTGTAACATGAATATAATCATTACTATTAAAAACAGTCTTGTTAAATAAATCGTGATCGAGACTGTTTTTAATAGTAATTATTTATAAGACATTGATCACTGCTGTGCCCATAATGTATTCAAAAGTAATGAATATAATCTTCAAACTGTTCATAGTCATGAAATGATCATAAGCCTTTAAATAACTGTTCAATGGATCTAAATTCAATGATCATTAAATAAAAATTTTATTTTACCTCCTTCTGTATAAATATTTGGCAATGTTATGTGATCAAACAGCAATATGTCATTATACTTGGGATTAATTTGGAATACAAGAATTATGAAATATAACTCATCATATTTTTTAGATATTTTATAATTTGTGACACTTAATTTGAAATGCGTCTTCATAAATACATATGGAGTATCCATTGTAACATATGGAAATTTTAGAATTTCTTACGCTTAAATTCAATTAGTTGTTGTTCAGTTAGTTGATGTTTGAACCCAGCACTCCAGATAGCCGAGCTGAAGCTGGGGCCCACCGCGCTGCTTCTCGTCAGGAGGCCGAGCAAGTTCAATAGCGTCAAGGGGCAGTGCAGAGTGATAAAGTGGTATTCAGTAGCATTGCTTTATTCACATAATTTACGGTACTACGATGGGTGCAGCGAAGTGTTGGCATGCCACCCACAGAGTTGTCCCACGAGTACAGCCGGCTCAGTAACTCCTGGTATGCCGACGCCGCTGCTGCCATCAACAAGGCCACTCAGCTGGAAGCCGGCCGCACTCTCCCTAGTCGCCGCCCGCCGAGGCGTCCCGTCTTGTGTTGCGTAGCTACCCGCGATTCCTGAGACTGTTACAGTCCCTGATCCCCGCCACCCTCCACCCCGTTTGGCCTGCTCTGTCTGACCATGGGACGAAGGTGGTTGTACTGGTCACCCATAGGCCTCAGTCACTGCTGCTCCCAGAATAGGATCGGACTCGAACCTGCGTCCTCCTGGATGCGGTACCACAACTTGCTGCTAGTGGTGCTTGCCAGTTGGCAACACCCGCCGTTGTCTCCAGCGCTGCTGCAGTGCTGCCACGCCTCCCGCAGTGTATGCCTCGCCCGGACCCCGGTACACCAGGTGGGAAGCGAACATGGCCCATCCTGGACCCGCTGCAAACCACTGCCACTGCCCTCCTTCAGGCAGACCATGCAATCTCCAAGTACCCAGCTGCCATTCCGTCCCACCCTGGTGTTGTGTCCCTGGAGGCGGAATACAGCTCGAACAAGTACATAGAAATAAAGAACAGGTTACACAGAATATTTGCAACATTGCTGCCAGACTGCCCCCTATAAGTGTAGACCAGCAGAGGTCTGACCCGACTCTCAACTGACCTGGCACCCCTCAAGCTAAAAGTGCCTGACTATTTATACTGATTTTCCCCTCGCTTCTGACGTAGTGTCAAAAAGAGACAGAAACTATGGCAAGGGTAAATTCCCACATGTCAGCCACTTACACATCGCCACTCTCGACTCTGGCTTACTGCCTCGCCTCATACATCGCAATAACTTAAAGCAACGCTGCGGTTCCCTGCCTCACTGCTGGTTCATTCCAAACAAATCGTATGTGCAACACGCCGCTACAGCTCTGCGCCATGTTTACTCTGCCTGCCCTACTGGCTGCCGACTATTACCACACACTGCCAGTGGCTCCAGACTTCATTGCTCAACTGCACCTTTACTGAATTTTTAACAAAATTCCCCTTTCCTACGACTGAGACTAATACTAACACAGTATAGTTTTGGTTCATAAGCAGGATCACATTTAAGAATGGGAACAAAAAAATTTCAAATTTGTCACAATTATTTCCCTTACTTTTTGTGGTATGACTCATGCTAGGCATAAACTTACGCAGTGTGCTAATGCTGTTTTCAACCATAAGAAGAATGTTACAATATCACGTTGCCTCTTTGTTTCATCTGAATATTTAATAATCTGCTACAATGTGAATAGACACAGAACTTCATTAGTCTTTTATATAGTTATACATCATAACTTTCCTCACCTATATTATCTTGAGAAGAAGCCATTAACGAATTTAATATACTGATAAAATACCAGTATCTTTGTGTGATATCATTCCTTTCTGAATTATTACAATGCCTCACATTTGGGGCAACTCCAAGCTTAATGAAGCATCAGCTTTGTATTAGCTTTAGCTTAATATGCAGACAAACTAGTTCGATACTCACAGTCAGTGTTAACAATTATCTACTATCAACAATAATTAATTTCTGACAGTTTATTTACAATACAGTAGTTGCATTCAGTCTTGAAAAGACTAGAAAATAAATACATTTGAATTCAACACGACTACTAGACTAGCATTATCTGTCATATACTGGTTACTAATTCACAAGGAATATAAATAAATTTAGTATACAATGCTTCATAAATAGACGCTGTCCAAATTCGACATTATTTAAAGACAAATATTAATTTTCATTACTCTGCGAACATTATCATTATTTTTAGAAATATTAGAAGTTTTGTAATACTCAATGAATAGAGTTAGTTTCATTTTACTATTAGTAAAACTGATGATGGTCACTGTCAAACAAAGATTAGATTTTAGGAAATTACAGTAGAAACTTTGCAAAGTAATACTAAATTCTATAACATCGATGGCAATTATAGCTTCATATTTGAATGATGATACTGAGATAAAATACACAGACATATCAAAGAACAGCAAGTACCAAATTTTTAAAATATGTAATGAAATTTAAAATATATTTCATAATAAAATGGCTGTTTTTGTGATCAAGATATGGTTTTATTTATGTATGTAAAGATGATTTGTTGTTGCTATATCACGATTTTATATTACAAACTCAAAATACTTTTTCAGAATGTTTTATTATGAGATGGCAAAAACAACATAAAGGACATAATTTAAATTTCCTGATTTTTGTGAACAATGTGATGTAAAATTTATTCCTATCTATTATTCATTTGTTAATGGAGATATAAATATTGAAATACTTGTAGATATTGGAGGTAAATGTTAGAATGAATTTGTTAGTTTCTTAACACTAGACATGACCTAAAGCCTAATTTAGTTATAAAACAAAATAAGATCAAATATTTGATATTAATCAAAAGGTAAATATTAACATTATTCATTAATATTTGACAATATAATTTACCTAGTGTTATTTAGCAATTTTAAAAATTAACCATAATCATTAATTTTGGTTAAAATAATAAGCCATGAATCATAAAAACATTCATATATTGATCATTCAACATAAGTATTAACTATAAAGTTACTTATATTAAATATTTATGTATGAAAACCTCAAATGGCTCTGAGTACTATGGGACACAACTTCTGGGGTCATTAGTCCCCTAGAACTTAGAACTACTTAAACATAACTAACCTAAGGACATCACATACATCCATGCCCGAGGCAGGATTCGAACCTGTGACCGTAGCGGTCTCGTGGCTCCAAACTGCAGCACCTATAACTGCACAGCCACTTCAGCCAGCTTGAAAACCTCAGTTTTACAATCTGTCTACTGTCTTTTATGGCGTTTTACTATGAAAATGAACATTTCAAAGTTACAGATTCATCATATGGCCTCAAAATTTATCTAAAGACCTTTACAGCAGTGTCAGGGCACCAGAATGCATATCTGCTGTTTTGTTTGACTTCAATTATTGCACTTTATCAGTTAGCCAAGCATACCTAATATAAATATTCTTAAATATTACCTCAAAAAAAAAAGACCAATATAAAAACGATGTTTCCAAAACAAAACTAAATCTTGAAAGAAAAAGATGTAAACTGAATAAACCAAAATTTAAAATTGAAGATTAACCAGATATTCACACAACTGAATGGTCAAATGGACAAATTGTAGGAATAAGTGCATATGCAGTAAATGCTTTTGGTGGAAAGAGCAACATTAGAAAAACTCATTTGGTTCCAACTATCATATCAAAACTAAGACTTGTCTTTCGAATTCATTCAATATAATCATATAATTAAGTGGAAAAAATTTGTTCTGTGCAGATACCGATGATTCATCATTATCTATTGGTACACTAAGTAGCCAAAAATTATCAGAAGTAATGGAAAAATGTAAACAAATTTCTTTCATATGAGATTAAATTAATAAGATGAATAACAAGTAATGAAAAGCTACATGAAGTTTGAGTATCATAACATGTCTGACATTTTACAGGAAATTCAATATTAATTAAATGTCCAGTGAACAGAGGCAGTCAATATCACTGATTCCAAGTCTATACCACTTCTAGTGATTGAAGCTACAAATGAAAGTAATGTTTGAGTAACAGTGATTTTGAATTAGAAACCTTGTTCACATTGAATCATAAATAATCCTAGAAGAAATAATAATTAATTGGATGTTGGCGACATTATCAGCAGCAGCCATAGGTAGAAGTAATGTGATGCAGTTTGGATTGAGCTGCCATAGCAGAATGGAAGTAGGCAGATAGCCTCTAACTACGTCTTGCAAGTAAAGTAGTTGATTTAAAATTTTGAAATTATATTTAAATCTGTTTGTTTATTCTAAAATAAAATGTAACAGCGATTATGTTGAACTTAATGGCAAACTGTATGTGTCTGGAAAAGGGTTAATGTAACTCTAAATTAAAAATACAGTATCATATACAGGTAGTGAGGAATTAATTTATAAGGAAATATCACTATGAAAAAATGTAATTTATAAATACAAGAAGTAAAACATCAGTGAAGCTGAATAATATGACATAAGTATTTAAAATGTTTAACATTTTAACGATGATCGTAAAAGGGGAATCCCTAGTTAAAAATATACTGAAATACCTAATGGATATATTTGCAACAATGACAGCATTTAATCAATGGAATGAGATATACTCCTGGAAAAGGAATGGCAGGCTATAATGGTAATTATCTAAAAAAATATATATAAAAAAACAGGAATAACCTAGACTTTGGAAAATAAATATATGGAATTCTAAATGTGTACAGTACTTGACAAGGTATTTAAACAGTTTCCCAAATACTTTTTGTGAATCTTACAAAATTGGACAAATTATTCAATAGTGAAAAAGAACTATTCAGGCATTTGCTTGGAGCAATTTGAAGAAGTCACAGATGATCTAAATCTGGATGGTCAGACATGGGTTTGAACCATCATCCTCCCAAATGCGAGTCCAGAGTGCTGACCACTGTGCCACCTTACTCAGTAACATAGCATTGGGGCGGCAAGCTGAATGAAGATATGAACTTGACTAGTTTTTCATCATCTCATTGTGATGGGTAAAGGTTAAATAAAAGTTGATCATTGAGCAACATTTAGCATTTAAAAATGTCATATCAGATTGCAAATTAAATGAAAGTATGTGCAATAATGTCTGAAACATTTAGAAGATGTAATATTTATAATCATAAGAATGATGGTCCAGTTGTAAGCTGTTCCATTGGATATAGGAGTGTGTCACATGACCAAGATTTTAAACAGGTTGGCAGAGAGATTTTCATGGTCTTTTGATATATGTGTCTTCGTTGGTAATGTTGTTTGGTATGGTCTGCATGGTCAGTGAGCTGCATGGTCTTAAGTATTGCTTGGAACTTATAATTATTTCAATATGCACATATTTGGGACTTAGGAACATTTTAGTGTTTACCAATTTGGGACTAGTACAGTTATCAGCAACTGAATTTTTGCCAAAGTGAAAAAGTAAAGTCGTACGGCATGAATGGCTGAGACCCTAAAGGACACATTGAGGCACCTAATTAGAAAGTTTTTCCTATACTCTGCATCTGCACGCACCTTTCCTTCATAAAGTATGAGAGCTATGTGTGTGAGCATAACTGATAAGTGTAGATGACTGTAATGGTGTAGTGTAGTGTCATGTTCATGTTGGAGATGATGAGAGAAGGGAAAGGGTGAAACCCACTGCTGGCACATAACCTACTCCTCTTGAAGAGCACCAAGGGGCCCACCGAGCTTAACGTCCCCGTCTGGCAGATGGATCACCATCAACAGTCTCTTAATGAGATACTGGAGAGAGGTCTGGGATTTAATCCAGAGGGTTTGTGTGAAGATTGGTGATCAGGGACTTCACACCACGTAAATCCAAAAGGAAAAAGTGTCAACAACACATGTCATATCTGTTCCCCACCTTGGTAAAGTGTATTATGGAAATTGCATTGCTACTGCTAGGCTTAAAGCAACAGTAAGTGACGGAAATGCTCTCGCACAAATGAGCTATATGCGAATCTATTGTGGTTGGGTAGCAACAAATTGACAACTGGACATTAATTTCCTATCATTTAGTGTCACCGAGCCCCCAGTAGTGTTGTTATAGGGCACAATAAGAGTCAGGCAAGATAATACTTCTTGCTACATAGACCACACAAAATGAATGTAAGGCGAACATCAGACAAATTCTAGCTCATACAGAGATTCAGTGACAGTTGTTCTTATGCATTAGTTACTAGTGGAACAGGAAAGAGTGTAAATCATAGCAGTACAAGAAGTACCCTCTGTCACAGACCCAGAGTCCCCACGTATAATTACATTTATGCAAGATACTTCAATACAGTTTCAAGTCAACATGGGCGCTTACCTGTATCGATCAACTTGGAAAAATATCACCTATTTGGGGTTCTGCTTCTGGGTTTCTTATCATAAGTAGGATACGCCCCCATTCCTTAACCTTTTTCCTCTGGGGCAACTCCAAGTACATTTAAGACTTTTACATTGCTCCAACATGTGATTTTTTCCCGAGATGCAAAAAAAGCAAACACATAATGTACATACAATGTATTTCTTTTACTATCAACTGACTATGTGAAACAAATTTTACAAACTTTTGTTCCGTAAGAGTCTTGAATAGGAACATACAAAGATAAACATAATACATGCAATAATTTTTTGATATTCTAGATATTTTATTTGTGGGAGTTTAGAAGACATTAAAAATCTCACGACACACCTGACATGTATTCGCAACACAATAATGTGTTGCAACAAGGCGGCTGAGAAATGCTAGGATTAGCAAATTGAGCCATTCCACTGTGCAGCATACTCACTACCTAAATATCAAGTTGTAATTTCGCACAAGTGTTCGATATATCTTCAGTTAACAAAGATGATGTGAGATTTTATTCCTACTCATGCTTTTACAGAGTATGATTTCAAAATACGACCTGCGACCACGTACTGCCAAACACGGTTGTTTTTCTGGCCTCCCTCTATCATCCTAAACTAGGACCTGTCAATAAATTTCCAGTGAACATCACAGTGAAGTAGATGGTAGTACAGAAATATTATGGCACTCATCCAATCACATTGTATTAAATGATTCTTTTAAAGTTTTCTAGTCAAGATGAAGTCACAGGGTGTACTTGGGCCAATTATGTCTGCTTTACAGACGCCTATAGAAGCCAAATATACACTGGTCAGGCGAGTTGGGGGGCCAGCACATCAACTGGAATTCGATACTTACAAAGATCCAAGTACCGACTTTAAATGATGATTCTAGGAATATACTACAACCCCCTACTTATCACTCATATGGATATTGTGAGGACAAGATTAGATTAATTATGGCATGCCCAGAGGCATTTAAATAATAATTCTTCTTGGACTCATTATATGAATGGAACAGGAAGAAACCCTAATCCCTAATAACTGGTACAATGGGATGTACCCTCTGTCACACACTTTGCAGTGGTTTGCAGAGTATAGATGTAGACGTAAAACAAATTAAATATAATGGCAAGAAGTAGACATGACTTGTTTGCGGATGTTCACGTTGAAACTGATGTCAGTGACCATGATGCATTTGTAGCAACAATGATTACCAAAGTACAAAGAGTAACTAAAACAAGTACTATGGTCTATATGTCCAGTAAACTAGGTAACAGAACAGTAATGTCTTATCTCAAAGAGGATCTTGAAACATTTAACTGTTACCAGAAGCATATAGAAAAACTGTTGCTCAAGTTTAGAAGCGTAAGTGGCATACACTGGATAGATATGTATCTAGTAACACGGTTGACATTGGGAGGGATTCTCCATAGCAGGCAGTCTCTGTAAAGAGATAAAAATTACTGCACAATAGGTACAAAACAAAGCATGGGGATACAGCAGAGAGATGCTAAAGAAAACACTTTTGACTGCCAAAACATCAGTTCATTAAACTGTCAATGACTACCCACAGCAGAATCTTATCGGAGGACCTTTCACAAAACCCAAAGAAATTCTGGTCATATGAAATGGACATCAGTGGCACCGAAGTTAGTGCGCAAACTTTCATGGATGACACATGAACTGAAATTGATGGCACCAAAGCAAAAGCTGAAATGCTGTAGCCCATTTTCACACATTCCTTTATATAGGAAACTCCATAAATACTGCCCCAGTTTAATTCTCACAATACTACAAAGGTGAGAGCTACAGATATTACTTTCAGTGGCACTGGGAAACAGCTGAAATCACTAAAACTGAACAAATCTCAAGGGTCTAATAGAATCCCTTTCAGATTCTACACCGAATTTCCCTCTGATAGGCTCTTTTTTTAACCACAGTATAACATTAGATGCCTTGACCAAGTAACTGGAAGCAAGCAAAGCATGGATCGCATCCATCTACATAAAGGATAGCACTAGTGATCCACAAAACTATTCCAATCTCTTTGACATCTACCTGCTGACCATCTCAGAATATATTTTGTGCTCAAACTTAATGAAATATCAGGAGCAGAATGACCTGTCAACCAGCATGGAAACTCAAAACATCGGTCAACCAAAAGCGAACACTCCTTTTCTCACATGATGTCCTGAAAGTCACAGACCAAGACAGTCAGGTAGATGCAACATTTCTTGACTTCAGAAAATCATTTGACTTAGAAGCAAACCAACACATATTAATGACAGTATGATCATCTGGGATATCAAATGCAATTTATAACTGGATTAAGCATTTCATGGTAGGGAGTACATACATGGGCATCCACAGATATTTTTCCAAGAGGGGGCAAGATTCAAAACTTGCTAGTTTAGAAATAACTGAGTTGGTGATTTAGAAAATGTGCTGTACCCCAGAACTAAATTTTACAGGAAATACATGAAATGTATTCTATTTCAAGAGATTGTCAATTACCTGCTTAGTATCTTTAGGGTCGATTTTTTGGTACCTAAAGATAGAAATTTTTCAATAGTATATGCAAAGTACATTTTTTATGTTATTAATGTGAATATGGATCACACATTTTTGATGCAGTGATCTGAAATTGTACCCTCGGATGATTAAATCAAGGGTATCCGATGAGTTACGAAGTACAGCTACAACCTATTCAAAAATGTAGTTTACTCACACTCCCATGACGTTAGGTTGAAGCTGAAAATTAAAAATTTTGAAAGGATGACAGAAAATCTTGCAGAATATCAACAAAAATGCCACATTAAAACCCATTGAAGTGAAGAAACATGGAATGGAAATGGAAATGAAGTTGCAAGCTTCTTGATAGAGCATATGGGAACGATGCGGGAGACCTGCACCACTATACTAGGCAAGGTCCTAATGGAGGTGGTTTGCCGTTGCCTTCCTCCAACCGCAATGGGGATGAATTGTGATGATGAAGACGACACTACAACACCCAGTCATCTTGGGGCAGGTGAAAATCCCTGACCCTGCTGGGAATCAAAGCCAGGACCCCATGCTCGGGAAGCAAGAACACTACCGCAAGTGGTGGACAAACATGAAATAAACTTTTAAAACAGTTTATTCTATTTTTATGTCATCTGTAACTATTTGTTTGCTTCTAGAATTTCTTATTTGTTCATGGCAATGAATTTATTGCACTACTTTCATGATTTCTGTTTTTCAGCACTGACTGGCATTATTGAAGTTGAACAAAACATGTTTTGAAAGGTACTGTTATTTGGGTTGGTTAGGTAAAATGTAGCCCACAGCCAATATACGACTAGATGAATGTGAGAAACTTCTCAAAACTGGAATTTATAGTTTTGTGACTGTTTGTACTGCTGTGTCACACCAATAGACTTTGAAAAGTTCCCAACACTGGAGATCACATTTCTCTCCTTCATGAAATTTCATACCTTTTTCCTCCCTTCTAGTGCAGAAAATAGTAATTTCTTTTTTGACCAATGTGTTTAGGATTAACACATTGACTGCTGTGTGGTTGCCGGCAGCCACAACAGAACTGCATGCCTGACACTGTGGACACTGGTGGCCACAGCAGAGGCCCATGCCTAACACTGTGGGCCTGGCCTTGCTTGGCAGTGAGAGATCCATCACTGAGCATTTGACAGTCAACGTGTTACTATCCCCTGTTTGTTCTGTTTAGAATCGGACCCACACACTTGAGAGATATCGCAAAATAGACCGAATGTGTGTTTTGTGAGCAATTTGCTTTATAGACTCAGTGACTAGATTTTCCAAGAATTCTATCAATGAACCAAAGTCAACCACCTGTTTTACCTATAACTGAGCGTATGTGATCATTTTATTTTAAATCACTACAAACTATTACACCCAGGTATTTTTGTGAGTTGATTGATTCCAAATGTCTCATTGATATTGTAGCCATAGGATACTGTGTTTCTGAATTTTTTAAAGTGCACTATCTTACATCTCTGAATATTTAAAACATGTTTAAATCACATTGAAATCATATTAAAATTTTACTGAATCTTTATGAGGTTTTTTTTCAGATAGTACTTAACTTTAGATAAATAAATCATCTTAAAAACATCTGAGGTTGCTACTAATACTCTCTGCCATGTCACTGATACAGAACACAAACAGCAAGTGGCCAAAATGCTCCTTCCCGGATGCATCTGAAGCTATTTCTAAATCTGTTGACAACTTTCCATCCGAGATAACACACTAAATACTAATAGGTGTCCACCCCTCCTGGAATCTGGACAGTGACTTTTTATTCATTACAGAATTCTCTAGAATTTCTAGCAGTCATTGTACGTGACTGCAGATTTAATACTGCCAACCACGACAACAAATACTGCAGCTTTAGCAATCACTGTATTATTGGGTTTTCGTATTTGTCACTCTGTTCATGGGAAATTATGCATATTTGTTGTTGCAGTTTGGCCTAACATAGTCCTATGGATTCCATTGCTGATTCCCAACAAATAAACGTGCAGCAGTATATGTGCCACTCGTCCATCCACATTCCTCAGGATGCACAACAGAATCGCAACAGTAGTTTACCATTTGTATGTGAAGAATGAAAACGAATGATAGCTTGCAGATTCAGCACTCAGTTTCACACAACAGAACTACTGTAGAACACTTAAAAAAAAAACAGCCATGCTAGAATGTAGGGATGTACATCTATATTTAACTACGTTCAAGCTTAACTGTATTAGGCTTACTTGTTCAGCCAGCCATAGGTCTGTCTCCCCACTATGTTACAGCACAGATTTTTCCAATGGCATCAAAAACAAACATGGTCCTCCAAGTACTGTTAATTGCATCAGCCATTTTCTGAACTTCCTTTTCATAACAGCAATGGCAACCATCATTTGTACCAACTTAACTGACTTACCTTCCATCAAGGCTGCTTCATCCACACATTGCAATGAGGATAAATAAAAAATACTCTATCACAGGGAGGAGATGAGTGTTTAAAGCACTGTTGAGTCAAGGTCATTAGAGACAGAGCACAAGTTCAGATTAGAGAAGGAAATCAGTCATGCCCTTTCGAAGGAGCCATACTGGCATTTGCCTCAAATGATTTACGCAAATCATGAAAACCTAAATCTGGACAACAGGACGCAGGTCCGAATCATCATCCTCCCACCCTATCAGAACATTTTAGTAAATTACAATGCTCTTCCACCATGATTAGATCTTCCAGATGTGTGAACATTCTTCTCAGCTTATCACAGTTATCTGACACCTGCTAGTAATTCATTAAAATGAGGTTGTACACAGTTGGCTACCTCTAGTATTGGAAAAACTACTATCCTCAACTTCAGCTGAGCCAGTATTGCAAGTCTCAAGGTAATGAGCAAATAGTAATTTCTTAAAGTAAGGTTAGTTTCATGTCAAATCTTCTGCATATCTCTGCAGGATCTCGTTCAGTTACTAGGCTTCTTTATGGATGATAGAAGGAACCTGCAGGTTGTCGCAACATTTGCTGTACCCAATTTATTAAACTCAATGTTCCTTCCACACAGATTACATCGGAAAAGGAAAGTGTTCATATTGTTTCACCCCGAAAAGCCCATTATATATCTTATCATCACAGTGACAGTGACTCAGATTAATATTCTGGTTGACAATAGTGGAGATGATACTGAATATATGATGAACAGCTTTTCCAAGGAGCTGTTTACTAGTTATTCTACAATATGATGTGGAATCAGAAAATGTATCTATTGTACCTTCATACAATGACTAAACATTACTAACTGTCAACAGTGCATGCCAGACTTGTGGCAGAAACAGTACATGAAGTAACAGTAGTAAAGTCACAACATGGCGTTGAGTCCGCTGATGTTCCGTTCAATTGTGACAATTATATCTTCACACAACAGTATTTTACAAAGTTTCTTGATAACGTCATGGATGCAATAGTGAAAATAATGAGACACTCTTTCATGTGATGCATTCTCTACAGTGATGTTCATTGTCACAATATGATGTAAATATTGGTTGCTAAATGCTGGGTTAACATTTTCATCCGTGCAATAACCCCCTCCAGTTTGAGAGGGTTATTTCTTGTAATATTGCTTGTTTCTTCAATCTATGTTTGTTGATCATTTATGAACATTTTCTGCTGTTTGGTTTGTCTGAGTTCCTTAATATCTATAACCAGTTTAGTCTATTTCTCTCAACAGCATTTAGGAGGTAGAGCATTCTTTTCCCAGCTTTTTTAAGGCATTCTGTCTGGTTTCACACATTGTATTTTACTGGCTGATTTGATTTCAGACAGTTTTTCTTTTGACAATAGGGCTACCCAAAGCATGCATATATTGCACTTACTTCCTTTCCTGTATCAGATTCTCACAGTTGGAATGTTTGGAAACCACCCGGTAGTCTTTTAATGGAACTGCTCGGAAACCAACATACTCTTGATGCACAGTAGATACTTCCTTATGCAAAGGCTGATCACTTATCTCACAGTGCACAGTTTCTTTGTTGCACAGCGCCATCCTGTACGTGTTATCTTTGCACTTACTCTCTTCTTTGCTAAGTTTTTATGTTAAATTCTGTTCAAATAATACATACATGAGCTCGGTCTATGTTAAAGTGGATGACTGTCTTATGGAGGCTCATATTTAAGGATTGCCATTATTTAAATGGTTCTGGATCATTAAGGAACAGTTTGCTGTTCTGATGCTTTAAAACCCCACCTGGCAAGATTATAATGATAAAAGGTATAGTATTTTACAAAAACTTCGCTGTTAGGGATCCATCACAGTGACTATGTCCATTCAGGGGTCATCTCGGAATACCATAGGATTTATCATCATAACACAATGAACATAAGTAGCTCAGAACTATACATATATACAGAACATGTAAGTATACTTTTATGACAACAGGGCAGGTAGTCAGCCGTTGCTTTGATGAAGGAACCATAACGGCATTTGTCTCAAAAGATTTCGGAAAACCTAAATCAGGATGGCAGGACAGAACAAATGTCAAACTCCCAAATTATGAGGTCAGTGTCTTCACAACAGCACCACCTCATTCGGTGGTTGTAACTATGCCAAACCAGAGAGATCTAAGTCCAGCACTGGAAAAGCTGGAGATAAAGCACGTTGTTGCAATCTGTAGGCGAAGTGCTCTCTTCCACTCAAGCTGTCCTCTTTGGTCTGTGCTCATCATCTAGTGACAAATAATTTGCACAAAAGATTAGGGTTTAATGTACTGAAGATCGTTAGAGATGGGGCACAAGCTCATACCACACAAAGATGTGATAGGAAATTAACTGTGTCCTTCTCAAAGGACCAATTCTGAGATCGATGTTAAACAATTTAAAGAAGTGAGAGAGAATCTAAATCCAAATGATTGACAAAATATTTGAACTTTGGTCCTCCTGAATACAATTTCAGTGTCATACCACTGGCCCACATCACTTAGTAAAAAGGCTCGCACTATATGTTCTAAGTCCAGTATTAGAGTTCACTCACTGCAATTTTCTTTGTAGCACTTCATCTGGATGCCAAAAGTATTTGCCCACTGGAAGTACAATTATGTACACAAGTAGCACTACAAGAATACAATGAAAATATGGAAGGTAGGATAAGACATAAACAAATTGAATTAAATTGTTTGGTACCACACATTAGTCAATCAAATTAGTATTAAGAAAACTGAAAATCATGGAGGCTGATGTAGCATGAATAGGGATGAATAAATAAGAAATTCTGTAATTTCCTATGTTGTACCTCTAGATCTACAACAGACAAAGGAACTCACGTCTCTCTTCATACCCTCCATACATTTCCCCATGCTGAATAATACCCAAATGATTTAAAATGTCAAATGCATGTGATTGACAGTTCCTAATGCGCATTACGTGCAACTGTTTCAGCGTCATGAACAGCCCCATCTTAATGCGGCTGTTAGGTGCATTAACATGGGGCTGGAGAGTGCACTGATGGCAGAGGGCATGGGTCACATTTCAGTGGTGCCAGTTGGGTCTATCAGTACATCGAGTTTCACTAGGCATGACTTGTACCTCAATAGATGTCACAAGGGGAGGCTGGCAAAGCTTATTCGTGACAGTGTAATGGGTGGTGGTGGTGGGGTCACTCATGGAAAAATTCCTGTAGTAGTTGGTGTTAGATTAGGTTAGGTTAGGTTAGTGTTTAACGTCCCATCGACAACGAGGTCATTAGAGACGGAGCGCAAGCTCGGGGTTAGGGAAGGATTGGGAAGGAAATCGGCCGTGCCCTTTCAAAGGAACCATCCCGGCATTTGCCTGAAACGATTTAGGGAAATCACAGAAAACCTAAATCAGGATGGCTGGAGACGGGATTGAACCGTCGTCCTCCCGAATGCGAGTCCAGTCTGCTACCACTGCACCACCTCGCTCGGTGTGTTGGTGTTAGAGCTGCACCTTTTTTTGGACTGAAGTCTGCTCATAGGTATACCTGCTTAAAGGAAGTCCCTCTAACCGGGGTGCACCTTCAGATGATGTCATGTTTCCAAGTAGAGAACGAATTAGCATATTTCATCAAAATATAAGAGGTATTTGAGATAAAGTTAGTGAACTGCTTATAGATGTTGACTCTGAAATTACTGGTATGTCGGAGCACCACTTAAATAATTTGACAATTCAGAGGCTTCCTTTACCAGGATACAGATTAGCTGGCTGTTTGTTCTAGGAGTTCCTTGCAGGGTGGGGGAGTGGCTATGTACATAAAAAACAGTATTCCATTTGAGTCCACTGCACTGCACTGAACAGATATTTGAAGGTTGTGCAGGGTCAGTTGAATTTAGTGAAACAAAACATCTAATTGTTGTTGTTTATAGGTCCCCTAACTCTGATTTCAGAGCATTTCTGTTCAAGCTAGAGAGGGTTCTTTAATCACTTTGCAGGAAGTACCAGAAATTAGTTTATTTGCGTAGTGTTCTAGTAATCGCGAAAAGTTCATTTGTTTACTTACTGCTGCTGCTTAGGCCTAGTTTTTCGAGTGTGCATATTTAGCGTTATACCACAATGGTAAGTGCATTTGCCGTAGTTTAACTGATTAAATACGTTCATTGGGGTGTTTTTCAAGCTCACCATTAAAGGTTTTTCTTTTATTTGCGTCTTGTTCCAGTAATTGCAAATAGTTCATTTTGTTTATATTTCACGGCTTTGCCTTACTTTCCAAGTGTGCATACTTTGCGTTATACCGCAATCTTAAGTGCGTTTGATATAGACTAACTAATTAAATACGTTCATTAGTGTACTCTTCAAGCTTGCCATTGAAGGTTTTTCTTTTGTTTGTGTATTCTTCCAGTAACTGCAAAAAGTTCATTCTGGTTACATTCGGCTGTTTAGGCCTAATTTTTGATCGTGCATATTTAGTGTTATACCACAAATTGAAATGCATTTGGTAATAGTTGACTTACATATTAGTTTCCAAAACATATTTAGTGTCCTTTTGCATCTGTATTTAATATATTATTGTTATCACTTAGTAAATTTCTTAAATAATTTCCAAACCACCATGGATACTAAGTGTGTAAGCTGCAGTAGGAAAGTTAGTTCAGAGGTTTTGTGCAGCTGTTGTGACAGGTGGTTTCATTGGGGAAATTGTAGCGGCATGGGAATTGGGGAAGCAAACCAGGCTCTTCCATTCTTTTGCAGGGTTTGCTCAGGAGATAGGATTATAGCTGAACAGGAGGAGAAAATTAGAGCCCTTCAGTCTGATTTGGACAGAGTGAGGGAGGAACTGAAGAGGTTATGGGGGAAGGAGGGTAAACAGCGGTGGGAAGTGGTAGCTGGAAACAGGGGCCACAGAAAGAGGACAGTGTCTGACAGTTTCCCAATTGGCACAACCAATAGATTTGCCTTGCTACCACAGTTAAGTAAGAAAGAGGCTCCAGTAGAAGTAGATGTAGTTAAGATGCAACAGAATCTCGCTAGGAAACCAACTGTTTTAAAAAAAAAAGTAGAAAGTAAGAGGAAAGTTCTGTTGCTAGGTAGCAGCTATGGAAGAGGTGTGTGCCAGATTTTACAGGAAAAATTAGGTGACAGGTACCAGGTCACAAACTTTTTCAAGCCAAGTGCATGTCTTAGCCAGGTGGTAAAGGATATAGTTTCCTTGTGCAAGGGTTTCTCAAAGCAGGATCATGCGATGATAGTGAGTGGAGTGGGAAACAGTATTGATAGGGATCAGGGCTACAGTATTGAGTGTGACCTGGTGAAAATAGCCTCTGCAACGACCCATACCAATGTTGGGCTGGTGCCTGTTTTCGTGCGGCATGATCAATCCCAGTTGAACTGCTTTGTCAGGAGGGTAAATACGGAGTTGGATCAGTTGAGCAGGGCAGCCACTCTGTCAGACATTGGACTGGTTCCTGTCGAGGCTATTGATAGGGGGGATTTCACAAGGCATGGCCTACACCTCAATAGGAAAGGGAAGGGTAAACTGGCGGGATTGTTAGTGAAATCCATAAGGGGGGACACTAGTACTCATGGGGACCAAGCAGCAATCGGTATTGTAATTGTCAACTGTCGAAGCTGCGTTGGTAAAGTACCGGAACTTCAAGCGCTGATAGAAAGCACCGAAGCTGAAATCGTTATAGGTACAGAAAGCTGGCTGAAGCCAGAGATAAATTCTGCCGAAATTTTTACAAAGGCACAGACGGTGTTTAGAAAGGATAGATTGCATGCAACCGGTGGTGGGGTGTTCGTCGCTGTTAGCAGTAGTTTATCCTGTAGTGAAGTAGAAGTGGATAGTTCCTGTGAATTATTATGGGTGGAGGTTACACTCAACAACCGAGCTAGGTTCATAATTGGCTCCTTTTACCGACCTCCCGACTCAGCAGCATTAGTGGCAGAACAACTGAGAGAAAATTTGGAATACATTTCACATAAATTTTCTCAGCATGTTATAGTCTTAGGTGGAGATTTCAATTTACCAGATATAGACTGGGACACTCAGATGTTTAGGACAGGTGGTAGGGACAGAGCATCGAGTGACATTATACTGAGTGCACTATCCGAAAATTACCTCGAGCAATTAAACAGAGAACTGACTCGTGGAGATAACATCTTGGACCTACTGATAACAAACAGACCCGAACTTTTCGACTCTGTATGTGCAGAACAGGGAATCAGTGATCATAAGCCCGTTTCAGCATCCCTGAATATGGAAGTTAACAGGAATACAAAAAAAGGGAGGAAGGTTTATCTGTTTAGCAAGAGTAATAGAAGGCAGATTTCAGACTACCTAACAGATCAAAACGAAAATTTCTGTTCCGACACTGACAATGTTGAGTGTTTATGGAAAAAGTTCAAGGCAATCGTAAAATGCGTTTTAGACAGGTACGTGCCGAGTAAAACTGTGAGGGACGGGAAAAACCCACCGTGGTACAACAACAAAGTTAGGAAACTACTGCGAAAGCAAAGAGAGCTTCACTCCAAGTTTAAACGCAGCCAACACCTCTCAGACAAACAGAAGCTAAACGATGTCGAAGTTAGCGTAAGGAGGGCTATGCGTGAAGCGTTCAGTGAATTCGAAAGTAAAATTCTATGTACCGACTTGACAGAAAATCCTAGGAAGTTCTGGTCTTACGTTAAATCAGTAAGTGGCTCGAAACAGCATATCCAGACACTCCGGGATGATGATGGCATTGAAACAGAGGATGACACGCGTAAAGCTGAAATACTAAACACCTTTTTCCAAAGCTGTTTCACAGAGGAAGACCGCACTGCAGTTCCTTCTCTAAATCCTCGCACAAACGAAAAAATGGCTGACATTGAAATAAGTGTCCAAGGAATAGAAAAGCAACTGGAATCACTCAACAGAGGAAAGTCCACTGGACCAGACGGGATACCAATTCGACTCTACACAGAGTACGCGAAAGAACTTGCCCCCCTTCTAACAGCCGTGTACCGCAAGTCTCTAGAGGAACAGAGGGTTCCAAATGATTGGAAAAGAGCACAGGTAGTCCCAGTCTTCAAGAAGGGTCGTCGAGCAGATGCGCAAAACTATAGACCTATATCTCTGACGTCGATCTGTTGTAGAATTTTAGAACAAGTTTTTTGCTCGAGTATCATGTCGTTTTTGGAAACCCAGAATCTACTCTGTAGGAATCAACATGGATTCCGTAAACAGCGATCGTGTGAGACCCAACTTGCTTTATTTGTTCACGAAACCCAGAAAATATTAGATACCGGCTCCCAGGTAGATGATATTTTTCTTGACTTCCGGAAGGCGTTCGATACAGTTCCGCACTGTCGCCTGATAAACAAAGTAAGAGCCTAAGGAATATCAGACCAGCTGTGTGGCTGGATTGAAGAGTTTTTAGCAAACAGAACACAGCATGTTGTTATCAATGGAGAGACGTCTACAGACATTAAAGTAACCTCTGGCGTGCCACAGGGGAGTGTTATGGGACCATTGCTTTTCACAATATATATAAATGACCTAGTAGATAGTGTTGGAAGTTCCATGTGGCTTTTCGCGGATGATGCTGTAGTATACAGAGAAGTTGCAGCGTTAGAAAATTGTAGCGAACTGCAGGAAGATCTGCAGCGGATAGGCACTTGGTGCACGGAGTGGCAACTGTCCCTTAACATAGACAAATGTAATGTGTTGCGAATACATAGAAAAAAGGATCCTTTATTGTATGATTATATGATAGCAGAACAAACACTGGTAGCAGTTACTTCTGTAAAATATCTGGGAGTATGCGTGCAGAACGATTTGAAGTGGAATGATCACATAAAATTAATTGTTGGTAAGGCGGGTACCAGGTTGAGGTTCATTGGGAGAGTGCTTAGAAAATGTAGTCCATCAACAAAGGAGGTGGCTTACAAAACACTCGTTCGACCTATACTTGAGTATTGCTCATCAGTGTGGGATCCGTACCAGATCGGGTTGACGGAGGAGATAGAGAAGATCCAAAAAAGAGCGGCGTGTTTCGTCACAGGGTTATTTGGTAACCGTGATAGCGTTACGGAGATGTTTAATACACTCAAGTGGCAGAATCTGCAAGAGAGGCGCTCTGCATCGCGGTGTAGCTTGCTCGCCAGGTTTCGAGAGGGTGCGTTTCTGGATGAGGTATCGAATATATTGCTTCCCCCTACTTATACCTCCCGAGGAGATCACGAATGTAAAATTAGAGAGATTAGAGCACGCACGGAGGCTCTCAGACAGTCGTTCTTCCCGCGAACCATACGCGACTGGAACAGGAAAGGGAGGTAATGACAGTGGCACGTAAAGTGCCCTCCGCCTCACACCGTTGGGTGGCTTGCGGAGTATAAATGTAGATGTAGATGTATCTCTTTTTTAGACTAATATCAGTGTCCAATGAGAAGTTCAGGCACGCAGGTGCTAAAGAGGTCCAAAACTCACAAGATTCTCACAGCAAGAAAGTAAATAATAATGTTGCCATATTTAACTAAAATATTGGTGGATCAAAGAAAAAAAAGTGGATTCTCACAAAAGTACATTAAAAAATACTGTTACCATTTTTCACCAAAATATTCTGGGATTGAAGAATACAGTAGATGAGCTCCTGGTTTGTTTAGATGACATTGAATCTGATAATGTAATAGATATACTATGCCTGTCTGAGCATCACATTGCGTCTGATATGAAAAAGGTAAATATCAGTGGTTATGAACTAGGTGCACATATGAGCAGAGAGAATAAGGTGAGAGGAGGAGTTGCCATATACGTCAAAAGTTATCACTGTGTAGAAAGCTTAGATACAAAAAAGTTTTGTCTAGAGAAACATATAGAATCATGTGCCTGTCAACTTAAACTGAAGGAGGGCTCTTTTATAATTGTAACAGTATATAGACCCTTTCAGGAAACTTTCATTTATTCCTGGAAAACTTGGATGCCTTGGTGTGCTATCTGTCAGATAGGGGAAAGCATATTATTATTTGTGGGGACTTCAATGTTGATTCACTGAAAGAGTGTAATAGGAAGAATGACCTGGAAGTCTTGCTTGGTTCTTTCAATTTGACATCTGTCATTAATTTTCCTACTCGTGTAGTAAAGGACAGCAGCACATTGATAGATAACACTTTTATAGACCAAGATGAGTTTAAAAAAATAAATTCTTGCCCTGTTGAGAATGGCCTTTCTGATCATGGTGCTCAGCTAATTACAGTATATGACATAGCTCCATTCAGTAATTCTAAACTACCCTCCAAAGTTGGGCATTCAATTAATGACTCAACAATTAGAAATTTCAGAGAAAATCTTCAGCAGTTAGACTGGGATGAGGTGCACAAGGAACCCAATGCTAATTTGAAATATAACTTATTTCATGATACACTTGTAAGAGAATTTGAAAACTGTTTTCCCAAGAAAGTAGTTAAATCTAATTATAAGAAACCCTGGAGAAAATCTTGGCTTACTAAAGAAATAAAAATATCTTGTAACCACAAAAGGGAACTGTATCTAACAACAAGAGAGCAATGACCCAGAAACAGCCGAATATTATAAAAACTACTGTGCTACATTAAGAAAGGTTATTAAAAAGTCCAGAAGCATGTGCATCAAGTCTGAGATTAATACCTCTGACAACAAAATCAAAACAATTTGGAATATTATTACAAGGGAGACAGGGCAACCAAGAGTACAGGATGACGGCATTGCCATCAAAGTGAATGGAAACTTGACAAACAACAAGCCGGAAGTCGAAAACATTTTGAATAATCATTTTTTAAATGTTGCAGAGAAAAGAGGATCTAAATGTTCATTAGAAACAGCTAAGGCAGTTAATGGAAGAGGCCTTACCCACACCATCTGATACAATTGAAATTCCACCCACCTCTCCTTCTGAAATTAGGAAGATAATAAACTCTCTCAAGAATAAAAGTTCACATGGAATTAATGGCATTTCCAGTAGGATAATAAAAGCTTGTTCCCAAGAGATAAGTGGGATTCTTAGCCACATACGTAATAGCTCTCTGAAGGAGGGTATTTTCCCAGATAGACTGAAGTATGCCATTGTTAAACCACTGCATAAAAAAGGGGATACATCTGATGTCAACAACTACCGCAAATCTCTCTTCTGACTGCCTTATCCAACATTCTTGAAAAAGTAATGTATTGTAGAGTAGCTTCACACCTTTGTAAAAATACAGTTTTAACAAAATGTCAGTTTGGTTTCCAGAAAGGTTTTTCAATGGAAAATGCTATACATACTTTCACTAATGAAATATTAAATGCTCTGAGTAACCAGAAGTCACCCGTTGGGATTTTTTGTGAGCTCTCAAAGGCTTTTGATTGTGTAAATCATGGAATACTTCTAGATAAGCCCAAGTACTGTGGTATGACTGGGACAGCACTCAAATGGTTTAAATCATACCTAACTAGAAGAGTGCAGAAAGTTGAAATAAGCAGTTCACATAATATGCAAAAAAACTGGTGATTTCTCAAACTGGGGAACAATCAAGAATGGGGTGCCAGAAGATTCGGTCTTGGGTCCTCTACTGTTCTTAATATATATTAATGATTTGCCAAATTGAAATAATAACACCGTGAATTCATTGTCCCAGGAAGGGGAAACTTTATTGACACATTCCTGGGGTCAGATACATCACATGATCACACTGACAGAACCACAGGCACATAGACACAGGCAACAGAGCATGCACAATGTCGGCACTAGTACAGTGTATATCCACCTTTCGCAGCAATGCAGGCTGCTATTCTCCCATGGAGACGATCGTAGAGATGCTGGATGTAGTCCTGTGGAACGGCTTGCCATGCCATTTCCACCTGGCGCCTCAGTTGGACCAGCGTTCGTGCTGGACGTGCAGACCGCGTGAGACGACGCTTCATCCAGTCCCAAACATGCTCAATGGGGGACAGATCCGGAGATCTTGCTGGCCAGGGTAGTTGACTTACACCTTCTAGAGCACGTTGGGTGGCACGGGATACATGCGGACGTGCATTGTCCTGTTGGAACAGCAAGTTCCCTTGCCGGTCTAGGAATGGTAGAACGATGGGTTCGATGACGGTTTGGATGTACCGTGCACTATTCAGTGTCCCCTCGACGATCACCAGTGGTGTACGGCCAGTGTAGGAGATCGCTCCCCACACCATGATGCCGGGTGTTGGCCCTGTGTGCCTCGGTCGTATGCAGTCCTGATTGTGGCGCTCACCTGCACGGAGCCAAACACGCATACGACCATCATTGGCACCAAGGCAGAAGCGACTCTCATCGCTGAAGACGACACGTCTCCATTCGTCCCTCCATTCACGCCTGTCGCGATACCACTGGAGGCGGGCTGCACGATGTTGGGGCGTGAGCGGAAGACGGCCTAACGGTGTGCGGGACCGTAGCCCAGCTTCATGGAGACGGTTGCGAATGGTCCTCGCCGATACCCCAGGAGCAACAGTGTCCCTAATTTGCTGGGAAGTGGCGGTGCGGTCCCCTACGGCACTGCGTAGGATCCTACGGTCTTGGTGTGCATCCGTGCGTCGCTGCGGTCCGGTCCCAGGTCGACGGGCACGTGCACCTTCCGCCGACCACTGGCGACAACATCGATGTACTGTGGAGACCTCACGCCCCACGTGTTGAGCAATTCGGCGGTACGTCCACCCGGCCTCCCGCATGCCCACTATACGCCCTCGCTCAAAGTCCGTCAACTGCACATACGGTTCACGTCCACGCTGTCGCGGCATGCTACCAGTGTTAAAGACTGCGATGGAGCTCCGTATGCCACGGCAAACTGGCTGACACTGACGGCGGCGGTGCACAAATGCTGCGCAGCTAGCGCCATTCGACGGCCAACACCGCGGTTCCTGGTGTGTCCGCTGTGCCGTGCGTGTGATCATTGCTTGTACAGCCCTCTCGCAGTGTCCGGAGCAAGTATGGTGGGTCTGACACACCGGTGTCAATGTGTTCTTTTTTCCATTTCCAGGAGTGTATATTCACGAAGATGCGAAGCTGGTACTTTTTGCCGATGATACACCCAACAGACAAGAATTAACTGGAGAAATTGTGAATGATGTTTTTCAGAAAATCATTAAGTGGTTCTCTGCAAATGGGCTCTCATTAAACTTTGACAAAACACAGTACATACAGTTCCACACAGTAAATGGAATGACACCATTAATAAATATAGACTTCGATCAGAAATCGGTACCTAAGGTAAAATATTCAAAATTTCTGGGTGTATGCATTGATGTGGGGTTGAAATGGAAAAAAACATGCTGAAGATCTGCTGAAACGTTTGAGTTCAGCTACTTATGCTATTAGGGTCATTGCAAATTTTGGCAATATACATCTCAGTAAATTAGCTTACCAAGCCTATTTTCATTCTCTGCTTTCATATGGCATCATATTCTGGGGTAAATCATCATTGAGTAAAAGTGTGTTCATTGCACAAAAGCGTGTAATCAGAATACTAGCTGGAGCTCATCCAAGATCATCCTGCAGACACTTATTTAAAGAGTTAGAGACGTTCACTGTAGCCTTACAATATATGTTCACTTATGAAATTTGTTATTAACAATCCGAACCAATTCAAAAGTAATAGCAGTGTACATGGCTACAACACTAGGAGAAAGGATGATCTTCACTACTCCAGGTTAAATCTAACTTTGACTCAGAAGGGGGTAAATTATGCTGCCACAAAAGTCTTTGGTCACTTACCTAATAGCCATATAGCATTTAAAAGGAAATTAAAAATAATTTCTTAATGGCAACTCCTTTGACTCATCAGATGAAGTTTTGGATATAATAAGTGGGTAATTTCCCCAATCCCCACTAATATACATATATATCCCCCTAAGGTAAGTCTTTCCGCTCCCGGGATTGTAATGACTCCTTACCCTCTCCCTTAAAACCCACATCCTTTCGTCTTTCCCTCTCCTTCCCTCTTTTCCGATGAAGCAACCGTTGGTTGCGAAAGCTTGAATTTTGTGTGTATGTTTGTGGTTGTTTGTGTGTCTATCGACATGTCAGCGATTTCGTTTAGTCATCTTTGTTTTTAGATATATTTTACCCCCGTAGAATGTAATATTTTGTGTAATGTAATATCTTGTATAGACACCTTTTATTAACTTGACACTTTCCACGTCATTACGAAGTGTTGTACTCATGATCTATGGAACAAATACTAATCTAATCTGATCTAATCTAAGTTATATTTGGTGACTTCAATATAAATTTTGAATATGATGGTGTAAGAAAAAGGATGTTGGTAGATCTCCTAAATTCATATGATCTGATGCAGACTGTGTGGCTATGTACTAGGGTCCAGGGGAACAGTAGCACAGCAATAGACAATATTTTAATTCATTCTTCCTAGATGGACATTCTGTTAGTAAAAGGGTGAATGGCCTTTCAGACCATGATGCCCAAATTTTAACACTAAAAGGCTTTTGTACTCAAGCAAACGTCACATATAATTATAAACTATGTAGGAAAGTTAATCCAACAGCTATAGAGAGTTTTTTAAACCTTGTCAAGGAACAAGAGTGGCACCATGTTTATAGTGCCGATAACATAGATGATAAATACACATTTCTCATACTCTTTAAGAGTTGTACTCCATTAGAACGTCCTAAATGGGGTACTAGGGGTAATAGGCAATCCAGGTGGCTGACTAGCGGGATAAGAATATCACGTAGAACAAAGCAGGAATTATACCAGTGTTAGAAAAAATGGTTCAAATGGCTATGAGCACTATGGGACTTAACTTCTGAGGTCATCAGTCCCCTAAAACTTAGAACTACTTAAACCTAACTAACCTAAGGACATCACACACATCCATGCCCGAGGCAGGATTCGAACCTGCGACCGTAGCGGTCACGCGGTTCCAGACTGTAGCGCCTAGAACTGCTCGGCCACCCCGGCCGGCAAAGTGTTAGAAGTAGTCACAATCAAGCTACAATAGCCCATTACAAACAGTATTGAAGGCACTTAAAAATGTTATTAGGAAGGCAAAGAGTATGTGGTATGCAAATAGTATAGCTAATTCACAGGATAAAATTAAAACCATATGGTCAGTTGGGAAGGAAGTGTCTGGTCAGCAGCACAAGGTCGACAATATAAAGTCTGTTCGTAGTAAAAATATTTCTGTTACTGATAAATCAGATATATGTATAGTATTTAAAAAACATTTTCTGAGCGTTGCTGATGAATTAAATAAAAATTTGGTTTCTACAGGGAATCATATAACTTTCTTGGCAAACACATTTCCGAGATTGATGTCTGAAATACTCCACTGTCAAATGTTTTTTACTCCAGTCTTTGACCACAATATCAATCCTTTTGACGATGATGGGTTTCCGTCAGTAATGACCATCCTCAGATCTAAAATATAAAAATATATACACCTAGTGAGCAGTGTGTCTTTCAACACAATACAGCATTATGTATCACAATATACTATCATACAACCGGAAAATGTACAGATAAAATACAGTAAATGTACCTTTGCTACACCATGTCCTAAAGTGATAAGACCGTAATGGTGTCGTCAAATGATATAAATATACTCAGCACAACATCATTACATAGATCTAAAATAGGTGTACAATAGGCCACATCGCCCACGCAGTCATTTTTGCAAATGGTTACTGAAGTACAGTAGCTACCAGAAATATGTTTGCCTACATCCTACCTACATGTCGCTACTGTGGGCTTGGATGTAGTCATCATTTACGTAAGAAACGTAATCAGATAAAAACACATTAGGTAAAATACATGTAGCAGACTTTTAAATATTGATAACTATTATTGAAACCAATTGTGATACAGTAAAATACGAATACAGCTACCCATATAAAATTATTAAAAGGAAATATATAAAGATAATAGGACTGACACTTTTATGGTGAATTTAGTCAAAAATTGCTATATGTAATACATTGCCTGTAACAACCTATAAATTACTTATGAAAGATAAAATGTCTATATGACAGCTGAAGAAAAGACAGATCAATGATCAGCGCACTGTGTTGGGTCGGTCGCCAGGACGTTATGTAGGCGCGCACCGATTGGGAGAACTTAATCACTTGAGGGCTTTACATACATCGTGATATGTCTCCCACAGAAAACGTTTAAACAACATATTAACAGTCAATAAATAAAATTATCTAGTCTGGCCATACAATCCATGAATAGGTAGGACATAATCAGTTGCAGGATTAGAGCGACGAATGTATGGAAGTAAGGCAAATGCCTACTGTTCTCAACATAAATCATATAGCAACGCTAGGTACAAATACGCGAGGCATTATTTGATTATTGTAGTAAGTTATCAAACAAAGCAACACAGGCATTGGGCACAAAATCGCTTTGTCCATTGAGTACCATAGTGGGCTCATGCTTTTTGGCCTTGTAAATCTCCAACTCCTCCAATAAGACAAGAGCGTGACCTTTCTCTGCCCTGTGTAGAATACACATACAACTCTCAATACTGCCTACAGTGAGTCCAGTTTCTGCCAAATGCATTCCAAATGCAGTTTTGTTATGTGCCTGCAGCAAATGCTGCCTGAATTTTATTTTAAAAGGACAGCCAGTTTGACAGATATAAAATTGGTCACAACCTCACAAGCGTTCTTGTAAACCCCAGAACTGTCAAATTTATCAGAATCATTACTCAGACTATGTTTTACACGGAGTTTCAGAGTGTTGTTATTTTTATATTTTAGATCTGAGGGTGGTCAATACTGACTGAAACCGGTCATTGTCATAAGAACTGCTATTGTGATCAAAGACTTGGGTAAAAAACATTTGACAGTATTAGATCACTGTTCATATACGCGAATATGTCACAGCTGGTGATACTCCTTGGTGATACCGACAACGGGGAGATTGAGTCAATAATTAAATCACTGAAAACTAACGACTCTCATGGATATGATGGAGTGCCTAGCAGAATATTAAAGTACTTTGCTGCAGATGTTATCCCTGTATTTAGCCATATATGTAATTTTTCCTTTAGGAACGGTCAGTTTCTTGAACGATTACAGTACTCAGTAATAAAGCCCCTTTATGAAAGGGAGAAAGGGATAATGTAGATAATTTTAGACCTATTTCTAAGCCATCAATATTTCCTGGAGTTATTGAAAAGGCTGTGTATGTCAGGA
The DNA here is from genome assembly GCF_023898315.1 of Schistocerca nitens. Lineage (NCBI taxonomy): Eukaryota > Metazoa > Arthropoda > Insecta > Orthoptera > Acrididae > Schistocerca > Schistocerca nitens. Next base: position 613,752,829 of record NC_064616.1, on the reverse strand, counting down.
TAATTGAACATTTTATATCCCACGATTTGCTATCATATATGCAGTTCAGCTTTAGAAGTCACTTAACAACTGAAAATGCTATATTCTCTTTTCGGTCAAGGGGGGGGTGCCCCAGCAATCAGTGTTGGGGCCACTCCTGTTCCTTATTCCTATAAATGCTATGCCCTCTAGCATTACGGGTAACTTTAAATATTTCTGTTTGCTGATGACACTAGCTTGGTAGTAAAGGATGTTTTGAGCAACATTGGCTCAGTTTCAAATAGTGCAGTTCATGACATAAATTCATGGCTTGTAGAAAATAAACTAATGCTAATGATGAATTCTTCTCAGGTTATCAGCCGAGTGGTGGCGTCGTCTTGACGCAACGTTTCAATGAGTTTCGTACCAATCATCTTCTGGCGAAGTCAGAAGATGATGAGTACAAAACTCATTGAAATCTTGCGACAATAAGACACCAACACTCGGCTGATAACCCGAGAAGAATTCATCAGTGGAATACCCCGAATAGACTGCAATCGCATATAACAAATGCTAAATCACAGTTTCCAACACACAATTCGACAAAACCTGACACTTTAATTTCACAGAATGGGCATATGATTAGTGGAACTGGACAGTTCAAATTTCCAGGTGTTCAGAGAGATAGTGAACTGTCGTGGAAAGCCCACGCTCAGTGTCTTGTTCAAAGACTTAATGCTGCCATTTTCATTATTCAAATGGTATCTGAAGTGAGTGATCGTTCGACACAAAAATTAAGTCTACTTTGCTTATTTTTATTCGCTTATGTCATAAGGTATTACATTTTGGGGTAACTATTCCCATTCTAAAAGTATATTTTTGGCTCAGAAACGGGTGGTTATATATTCCTTAAGCAGCTTTCAATGAGTTAATACTTGGCAGAAATCTAACCTGCATTTGTATCGGACTTCCTTAACTCTTGTGCAGAAAGGTGTGCAGAATACTGCTGCATCCATTTTCAATAAGCTACCACTCGAATTCAAAAATCTTAGTAGCACTTTCAAATAAAAACTGAGCAGTTTCCTCATGAGTCACTCCTTCTGTCGAGGAGTTCCTTGAAAAATTAAGCTGATTCTTATTGTGTTGTTATTGCGTTTACTTAAACTTATGGACTGACTTTTTTCGGGTACTTAAACATTTAATTTTTATCTGTTGTTACTTTTAGGTTGTAAGTTCCTGTACTCACATGTTCCATGATCTTGGAGATTTGATCCCCAATTTGGTCCTATGGAACTTGAGGTGTAAATAAAATAAAATTCAAATATTTTTGCACTATTCTCCTATGAGATAATGAACCAGTTAGAAAATTTGTGGTGTAGATGTAGTCTTAAAATTAGTTAAAGAAGCTATATCAGAATTCTCTGCCCCCCCCCCCCCACTCTCTCTCTCTCTCTCTCTCTCTCTCTCACACACACACACACACACACACACACACACACACACACACACACACACACACGGGCACAGGTACACGCGCACAGAGAGAGAGAGAGAGAGAGAGAGAGAGAGATTCTGAATAAGCTTGTATTGCAGTTTTATTTTCATTAACCCTATAATGTTGGGTAAAAACTAGTTTCAAAAACGGTTGGGCTGCATCTGTAGGACCCAATAAATAACACACTTATAACAAACAAGTGACAAAAAGTATATTTACATCAAATGACGAATTTTTATTTTGTTCAGGTAGAACTAAATGCTATCGTGACATTATTTCAACTTTCTGAATTATACAATAATTGGAGAAAAAAAAAAAGGTTTCTTTGTAGAAGTGAATGTAATTAAACTGGAAATACAAGTAAATTTGATTGAAAGACGTATATAAATGAGAGTAAGTTGTAGGAAACAAAAATGTTGAATTTACATTATATAAATAGGAATTGTGAATATAATGTATAGTTTATTAGATATCATCCTCTAAAATCATCATTTTTCAAAACAGTCACCGCAAACATTTCAGCATGTGCCAAGCATAACCACATTTTGCAAACTTGACAAAAGTATTTAGTTTTGCTGTCCCTGCATTTGTAGCATCTTCCCCTTTTCCCTGGTTGTGGGTCTTTCCTCTTGGGTGCAGGAGAGGTTAGAGGCAAGCCTACGGATTTCTCACCCATGATTTGGCCTGGTTGCACGCATTGTCAAATATGGTGATGTGAGGGACTTTCCTAGTGTTCTGAGGTATTCTCTTTTAACTGAAACACTTTTGTTTGCTTTGAATACAATGAGAGAGAGGCCATCATCTTGTCCCTCTAGTAACAGTATATTCACCACACACAGCATCAATGACATCCATGCTGCCCCCCCCCCCCCTCCACACACACACACACTTTTTTCGTAGTAGTATATAATAACACTTGGTTCTCTCTTTTTGCAGCTGTCACTGTCAACTTCATCATCATGATGCACTGACAAAATAAGCAGTACTGATTTGTGTCGTTTTGTCAAATATGTCGTCTTCTTGAAATCCAAACATACTTGAGTAGCCTTTTTAGATTTTTTGGGTGAAAACTCAATTGGAATTTCAGGCTTATTTTTTTAACTTACCAATAGTAATGTTCTTTTCTTGTACTACTTTTTTGATGAATGGATAAGAAGTAAACCAATTGTCTATTGTCAGACTTCTCCCAAACCCTTCTACTGGGTCTACAAGATGCAAATCACCATAATATGCCTTATTACTGACTTTGTATGGTCCTTGTGGTTGTGCAACTGCATAGACTTGCAAATGTTTCAAACAGTACGTTTTAGAACAAGACAGGATGAAAACCTTGATCCCATACTTGGCAGGTTTATTTGGTATATACATCCTGAACCTGCACCTGCCTCTGTAGGGAACAAGCATTTCGTCCAAAGTAAAGTTTTTTGAGGGAGCAAAATATGCATTGTAGTTGGATCTTATTGCAGCAGGATTATCTAGTGCTTTTCTTTCTTTCTTTGTATGAATGTTGTCAAACCTGATGCAATGAGTCAAAAATGTAAACCATTTCACCGATATACAAAGTCGAGGTGTTTCTATTCTGATCCCATATGTATTCCAAAAGTCTTCAAATTCATTTACCACCATGCAATGTCCCATTAAGTAAAGTAGGCCAAAATATGCCTTCAGTTCATCAAAACTTGTAGGCCTAGCTATACTTGGGTCACTTATATATTTGTTTCAAACTGAATCAAAATAGATATTGGTTGATTCAAGAAGTAAATGAATCAATGGACTGCTAAAAAATAACTGCCATGATTCAAACGGTGAATTTACATCAGTCGCAGCTTGAATACTTCCAGACAAATGCATGGTTACTATGTTGTGCCATGCTATTTGAATGCTTTGTGGGAAACAACTTTTCGTCCATTTAGTTGCTCTACTCCTTCCTTCATAAAAGCGCTTAGGCTGAGTACCTGAGTCAGTTACAGAAGTTGTACTTGAATCAATAACAGTAGGTGCATCAGTGCTGACAGAAGGCTCAACATCATTTTTTTTTTCACTATTACTATCATGATTACTGTTTATTTTGAAGTCTGTGTCCACGTCAGAATCATCTACTTCACTCTCATCATCATAAAGAATTCTGTAAATTTCACCGTATGAAAGACTTTCTCTTGCCATTTTATATTGCAGACTACTGACAGTAAGAATTCGGTAGTAAGACATCACAATTGGTTTACAAAGTAACTCAATGATAGGCCTACACGAAAATAAAAATGAGATCGCACTGCCAGAAATTAGTTATGTAAAAGCTCAGGCTGGGTCTGACAGACCCATGTGCTTTTTGGAAGACTGCCAAACGATGATTAAACAAAGCAAAGCCTCATTCACAACACGAATGATTTCCCTCGGATGTTTCAGGAAGCTAGCAGAGCACTCAAGTCAAATCACCAACTATAAAAATACAGATTCAGTGAAACAAAAACCAGTGGGTCTCACAGATCCTGCCGGCTGTCGCAGGGTTAAAATAGTCTTCTGACATCATTTAATAATGATAAATGTGTAATTCATTCACATCAGGTAAACTTTAACTGTAATGGTAGGTTATATATTTCAATATTCCTTATGTCACATGCTGTCTGAGAAGTGCCACACGAGTCATCAACATTAGCAACTGCTGAGTTTTTGGATCCTTCTGCACAATGCGGCTCCAAAAGTACACAGCTTTGGATAGGATACAGATGAATAAAAATTGTACTATTTCCCATATGTTCTTTACCACTCCATTCATTTACACAAAAATCCGTAGCCATTTAAATCGATGGGGACTGTGCCATATTCTCAGTGGAAAACAGACTAGACACACATGCAACAATAAATAAGTTTCTGCTTGTCAAAGCGAAACCAGTAGTGGGCACCTTATAACATTGATGCTTGCTGCAGTGAGCAGGGAAGACCTGGGCAGTTGCTGTTTCAAGGGCAAACACTTGTGCACAAAATGTTTCACGATAAACGGCCAGCCAACAACTCAAAAGTGGAAATATTTTTGGACTCTCCTGTCAGGTAGTGAAATGAATTGTGTTTGTGCTTCTATTAGACACATACTTTAGGGATAGTGACAAAATATTGTATAAACACACATTAGGTCTGGCCTCCTTGACTGATGGACCTTGTGTTTATACTGCAACCCACTTAACACTAAACCACAAGCACATTCTGAAAAGGAAAGCTTGAGAGGGAGAGAAAACTTCCTCTACAAAACTGTCACGCTAGCTTTCACTGGTTTCTGGTCACAGAACTGTGAGAGATGTCAAGTTTCTGTCAAGTTCAGACATCAGCTTGGACTGCACAGACTACCCAGTGGCCACATATTTTTGCCAAAGCCTACAGTTTCAGTTTTTTCCTTTTTAGTAACTATACGTGGAATACACATGATCCATAATATTTTCACTACAACAGTTATTTTTTAGTACCACATGGTAGCCAACACAAGAGATTACAGTAAGTAAAGAGTTATCCAACAGAAATGCAGCCCCTCGGAGATATAACAACAAATAACAATTTAAACAGTGTCTGAAACAAAAGGGACATGGAAACAAATATAAATTATTAGCCTGTAGGAAATTACTGGTAGAACAGTACTTGATACACTCAAGACAATTACAACACAAGAGGCTGATTCCAGACATTGCAATGTACTTCATCCATCTCAATCATACTGCACATGTCAGAATGTAATGGAACAAACATATTTATCAGGTCTGTATGTAAGTAATATGCATCAGCACTTGTATTCTGACTGTTCGTAACAGTCCCAATTGAACTATCACTGCTCATGAGAATTATATTTCTCACACAATATGACACATGACCCAAGATCTCAGATCCAGTGAACCTCTGGGTCAAGTTCAAGAAATGTATATCAATATATTTACAAGTTCACTGCTGTGTACTATTTCTTTATTGCAAAAGAAATTTCACAACTTTTTACTCCAACAAAGTATAAAAATCCCTTTTAATGAATTGCAAAAAGAGTTACAATATCATATATGAAACATTTATAACATTGAATTGTGTATACACGCACACGCGCACACACACACACACACACACACACACACACACACACACACACAAAATTGTTGTTCATACAGCTGAAGTTTGGACAAATTAGAATAAAAATAGTTATGGAATTTTACAGGAACTGGAAATTTTAACAGTTTTGTACTAAAAATTACAATCCATACTGGTTAGTCACTTTCTCCATGTATATACAAGTTTGAAAACTAACTTTTGCTGTAAAAAAAGAGAACAAAACAATAGTAACAGTCATTTTGGACAAAGACTTTCCATGGCACTTTGTACAAATACATGTCATTTGAAACAAAACAGCATGTGAAGTTCGCAGGTAAAAACTTTTTGATAGTGCTCAGAAACAGAAATAAGGGGCCATTATTGATAACTTCATTACTTTTTTTGTCTTTTCACACATATTATATAAAAATAGCTGGTAACAAAATGTTTCGCACTATTTCTTCTAGTCAAAACTTGAGATCCTTTATCGCTTGAGGCAAATCTGGTAACTTAATGTCTTTGATTTGCTGTGGAATGTTCATGTTCTTCACAGCAGAAACTGCTCGTGCTGGTGCAGCAGCCAACCCAGCCTGCACATTGTGAGAAACTGTTTTAGTGACAAATAGCAATACAACATAAATTCAACCACCACAAAATTCTCTCTCTCTCTCTCTCTCTCTCTCTCTCTCTCTCTCTCTCACACACACACACACACACACACACACACACACACACACTCTTCCTTTACACCTTATACTCCTTAAGAATAACATGCAATTCTGATTCACATCTGAATATATCTCTCAATGCATGTTGAAAACACATTATTGAATGAAACTACTTATTCACAAAATGTCAATCACAACATTTCTGAATGTAAGACATATGCATGAGGAAAGACCACACTGTAGTACTGTCATCTACTGTATTATTTGGCTGTCTTACCATCTATTGTTAAGTGTCACTGAACTGGAAACATACAATATCAAACAATGTTCTGTTGTTCAAAAAGTCTTACACAAGATGTTATTGCTGATAATACATTGCTGATAATGACTGTAAATCTGCATCAATACTCTGCAAGCCACCTGGCACTATGTGGTGGAGGGTGTTTCTGGTAGCATTAACCAATCCCCCTTTCTGTGTTCCACTCATGAATGGTTCACGGGAAGAACTATTAACAGCATGCCCCTGTATGAGCTGCAATTTCTCGAATTTTTTCATCATGGTCATTTCGTAAAATGTATGTGGGAACAAATAATACGTTGTACTGCTCTTCTCGAAATGCCCTATTGAAATTTCAATAGCAAATCTCTCTGTGATGCACAACATGTCACTGTACTGCTGCACATAATTTCTATTCACTGTACTTAAGCCTAAAACATTCCCTTTAGCTGAAATGTAGATGAAGGCGGACACATTAAGAAGAAGAGAAAACGAGAGAAGTGTTGAAAGACTACAAAATGAGGATTTCAAAAATGCACGATCAACAGGAATCTAACTGGGAATATTTTATATCGAAGGAGACTATTTTCCAGGTAACCAAGAGAACTAAAATTTCAATTTTTAACTATTTCATGAACTTAGTTGGAGCACTTACTGAAGCAGCTATCAAACTAAAAGTTACAAAGATATTTCAATATCCAACAATGAAACTGTATAACTGTGGTTAACTATTACAGACATTTTGTACCACAGAATCATTTACGTTGTCTACACTGTGAACAGACCTATTATTTCCCTAATGAAAGGAGGGATATTTATTCCCATAGCCAGCAACTTCCACAAAAAATGAAAGAAAGAAAACTTTTATTTTATTTATCTCAGCATCTGTGGGACCACATAAGCCAAAGGTACATGGTCATGGAACAAGTCACAACATAATTCACATAACACTGACATGAATTTGAAAGTTTAATTGACAATAGTGATACAAACAAACAACGTATTACAGCTAATGCCTTTAAATTAGAGCAAGGAAATACTTTGCACAACAAAAGGATGTTCCTCAAGGAAGACTTTCAAATTATATTTGAATATATGGTGCTTATCTTTCAAATTTTTCATTCCTGCAGAAAGTCTGTTGGAAACAGAGCCTGTAGCATAGTGTAACTTTCCTCCAAAGTGGTTAAGGAGGTGTTCTTCAAGAGCATATTGGATTTCTGTTGTACGTTAACCAAATGACCACCACAGTTCCTTTTGAATGTATTTATATTAATAATTACAAATCCCATAATAATAAAAGAACTAGAATTTTGAGGCATTATAGCAATGATGAATGTGGTTTTCAGTATCTGAGAACAGACACTCTGATCACCCTCTTGTGGCTACAAATATTCTTTGTGGCAGCACACAGTTCTTCCAAAATATGATATCATGGGAGACAATACTGGAAGAAGTCACATAAAGAAGGTAACATTTTCGAGTGCCAATGGTAATTATTCTAATAGTGGTGACAGAAGCTTCAGCATTAGCAACAGATTCTGAATGTAATATATCCAAGAAAACTTTACACCCTCTGTAGTCCAGAGACTTTAAAATTTTTAACTTAACTAATTATTTTATTATTCTGTGGAATAAGCACTTTACATTTACAAGTGTTCCTCAGCAGAAACTATATGAGCTATGTTTTATTAAAGTCAAGTGACAATTAGTTTTCAGTACTCCACAAGTTTATTATGTTCCCTACCCGAATTTGCTGATCATTCTGTGCCTTTCACAATTACATCTTGTGAAGCACAAAACAGACTTTGTGATGTTTAGTGGTGGGTTATGTATATTAACAAAAGCATTGGGCCATGACAAGAAGACTATGGTGTCTCCAATTTACACTCCCCCTTAGATTCAAATCTGCTCATTTTGATTAAGTTATAGAAAGACTCTTTGCTTCCTATTTGTTAAATATAAAACTAACCATGAGGGGATTTCAAAAAGCAAGTTACGCATTATAATGGCAGACCAATTAACATTTATTGAATGTTGTACTACACCTAAATGTGACACAGATATACGACACTAGTTTTCAAGTCACCAAAACAACAGCCAGGAAGTTGTACCAATTGTTCAGTTCCTCAATCACAGAAATCTGCTACTTGCAACCAGGGCCTTTAGAGGACCACTGCATGTACATCCTCATCACTGGGAAATATGCAATTGCAGCGTATCAGTTATTCAATCATATGGACATCATCTGTGGCTGATGTCGATGGTTTTCCTTCCTGATTGGCATCACCCACATCTATGTGGCCTTGGTCAAAATTTGGGCACCATTTCACTACGGCTGAATGTGACACTACATTTTACCCATATACTGCCAGAACTTTATAGTGAATCTGTGTTCAATTTACATGTTTTGAATTGTATTTACCATGTACTTCAACTTATGGAGTACTTTTCCAGATGCCGCACCATTTTACTTCTATATTGTGATGCACTGTTAAGCATGTTGCAGGAGAAATGTGTCTGCAGGAATCCCAGAACGTGCACTCTCTTCTGATAATATGTTCCTCTTGTTGCACAATTCTCTTAGCATAGGATGACATGTGTAATTTATTTTTTTAAGTCCCCTTGTATTTGCTCCTACAATGATTCACATAACCAAATACTTTTGTTAAATTAAGATATTCATACTCAGAAAATTACAATAAAATATATGGCAGTGGGCACTTTTTATTGTACAGTATCTTTTTGTTTCTTCCTGTTCAATTCAGGAATGGAGTGAGGGAAATATGATTGTGCATCTCTATGCAAGCTGTTACCTGATATTTTTTTCAGGATCTCTGAGCGGTTATTCACATGGGGCTGGTACATATTCCAACTTCACCCTAAAAGACACTTCTTTTTATTTTCTAAGCAGGTTTTCACATGATTTCCTGTCTTTTTTGGGTGGCTGCCATTTAAGATTTTCAATATTTCTGTTACACCCTCTTGCCCATCAAACTAGCCTGTGATAATTAGCACCACCTTTCTTCACACATGTTCAATATCTTCTGTTGGTCCAACATGATATGAATCCCACATACATGAGCAGCATTGTAATATCATATTCATATGAGTTTATATGCAATTTCTTTTGCAGAAGAGCTTCATGAATTTAAGCAACTCATCTGCTTTACCTACAACTGAGCAGACCTGATAAAGTATTAGGATATAACTTACGCATGAAAGCAATAGTTTATATCAATGACATCCTCAATAACAAATGATAACTTTCAAAGCCAAAATCTAAATCATTAAATAAATTGACTGAAGAACCCTCTTCACTTTGTTTTAGACTTTAAATGTGATACTCTTGTTTCAAGTAGAGGTGGGGGAAAATCCAGTCACATCAGAAGAAGAGTTTAGTGAACCTCCTTTTAACATCAATGTACCAGACAGAACACTGGCATTCAAGATAAGTGTTAGAAGGCTATATCATTTTACATGTTTTAGTCAAATTGGGAAATTTGTAGGGAAACAATTAAGGTACTCCTCTTATAACAGAGAAATGCGTACTTTATAGAAATTTGATGTCCTGAATGGGCTTGCAAGGGATTATAATTACAGTTAACCTTATGACCACTTTCACTAAAAGGGTCATGGGATCTGCCTAGTAGCTTGTCTGGGTAACCTGAGTAACAAGATACTTCCTGTTTTGGCAAATTCTATTGTACTATCACTATGATGGACAAGTGTGCCACATACAATAATAGCATCTGTTTCAAACACAAAAAACAATACATTACTACAAATAAGTTAGCAAAAACAACAAGAATGGAAGGAATGAGGGTACTAATAGTCTGAAGAAAACTCAAGTAATTAAAATAGCGAACTGGAAATTTATTAAGTTTTCATTGAGATGCCTGACTTTTCTACAATAATTAAAATCTACCTTTTTTAAAGTAAATATCATAGGTTCACACACACAAAGTGGATCAATATTCTGGAAAAAAAATATTGGTGTACACTACTTTGTAGGAATGTGCGACAGTCTACAGCAGGTCTTTCAACTCAATAAAATTATTTCAATATGGTCGAGCACATCACAAATACTGCTAATATTCCCTCACACGAATATGAAGATATTGAAATGATATTATGTAGAGAAGCAACAAAATCAGTCATTCCATTCGTATGTTTGTAAAAAAATGTGCTGAAGTACCATGCATATGGGAAGTTCTGAAGAAACCTGACAGTATTTGTTTGTTAATACAAAGTATGACTTTATTGGGTGACAAATTTGTAAAACTTTACACTTGTGAAAGGAAGTACCCAGAAATTCAAGAAATAAATGACAAAACTTTAGAAGCAAGTGTAATATTGAAGCAATAGCATTCCACTGAGTGTAACCTAAATGCTGAAGAAACATAAGGAAAGCACTGTTAAGTGGCTACTCAAAAAAAGGTTTCCAAGAATATAAAGAGAGATGTTTCTCATTCTTAACAGAGTTAAAATGGCCTGCTAAAGTGCTTGAGTTTTCACACAACCATTTCACAGGTTCACAAATACAGTACACACTTCTAGTGAAGAAAGCAAAATGAAACATTTATGTACACAATGAAATAAATGAAAGAAGATAAACAGAAAGGAGCAATGAAGAGACTATCAAATTTTACTGACTGTAGGTAATCCATACAGTTTACTCTCAAAGGAATGTTATTACTTCATTTTGATGATAAGTCTCAATTAAAAATTACTATTGAAAGATTTTCTGCCTACACCTCATTTACAGAAACTCTGAAATGTAGTGGCTGAAACATATTTTGGAGCTTAGACCATTCACTCATACTGGCTTCATGATTCACTTCAGCAACATGAACTGGGAGTATATAAACAAGGAAACCACTCACGGAGGCAAGGTATTTTACAAACTTGGAAAGCATAATTTATACTGAATTGTGTGTGAAATAGCACATGGGAAACAGAAAATGCTTCAGATAAAAAGATAGTCCTTAGGAATCCAAATTTACAAGATAGCTGTGTGTGTGTGTGTGTGTGTGTGTGTGTGTGTGTGTGTGTGTTGTGTGTTGTGTGTTGTGTGTGTGTGTGTGTGTGTGTGTGTGTGTGTGTGTGTGCCAAAAATGATTACTGCCATTTCTCTGTTTTTCTGAATGGTAACCTTTAACTGTGAGTCACGTGAAGAATAGAAGCATCAAACTTTGCATGAATAACATCCAGAAGCACAGTTGTGTTGCTGTACAGAAAAAGTTACAAAAATGACAAGGACACAATGTCAGTGTAAGTGATAAATTGCTCACTACTAAGCTCCTCAAGGTGTAAAAACAAAGCCAACAGCTGCTATTTCATCACTATGGTGCACTGCAGATGGCCTGAATTAAAGTATATGTGCTCGGCATAATTTGTTCAAGGCAAATGCTAGATTAACAGCGAGAGTAATACATAGTTCCAAAACATCCTACTTGACAATTTTAAGAAAATAGTCTCACCTGCCACTATCTCAAACTAGGCAATTCTCTACAGCATCCAAACATGTCAATGTTGTTTTGTTATATAGCCACCTGGGATAGGCCATATTACCTCATTAATAGTGGAGTATGAATCAGTAAATTACTATGAACGAGCGTATAAAATGGTTCGTTGCTTTCTCGTCATTCCATTTCCATTCTTTTAAGGATGGGAAACAATGTCTGGATCTAGAGAGACACAAGGGACAAATCAGTAGAGCCACATTATGAGCTACACCTTCTGAGGCCTGCTTGACCATGTAACTAATTTCAATGAACTATTATGTTGACAGAAGTGATCATAAGCGTTGAAAGACTTTCATATGTTTGAAGACAGAATCTACAATAGCCTCATTGAACTAACTACATCAATTGGGATAATTTAAGGGCGCTGTTTATCCATAACTGGGATAATCAATATTAAATTTACAGTTTTCCGAAAGACACAAAAGCCTCGAATTTCAAGACATTGTCATCTCATTTAGCAATGAAAACAACCACTACAGATTTTTTGTACATTTTATTTTATTTTTATTCTGATTATGCTAGTAATTTACACGTGACTGAATTTGTACTATAAACCAGACTCTGCACCAGAGATCCCGCAATGAAATTACAGATTTCAAAATATGTGTCATTAAAGCATTTGTAATGACTTTTTAAGCTTCTAATACCACAATAAACTTTTGAAAGAATACTTCATATAGTAGGATTTTTCAGGGTTCTGCTAAATAGTGCACCTACCTACAATAAATATAAAATTACATTACTTATTAAGAAGAACATGGTTTTCATATAAAATCTCACTAGGGGAAGTTGAAAGATAAATCAATAAACAGCAGTAGATAAAATCATTGTGAATAACACAAAATTTAGAACGTGATTTCTAATTGATAAAAACTTGTATCAAAGTTGTCAATGCGTGTAAAGCCTTCTGAAACAAGATGGCCATCCTTAACTGGACAAATATCTGCCCTGTGCTTTCTAATCAAAGGAATCCTCATAACTTAGCTTTTTTTTCACAGCTAACTTTTCTACCTGCATTAATATCTCACATATCCTTCCCACTACTGATGAGAAAACATACAAAGCTTGAAATTCAGAATAATATGCTTTATGTTAGTGTCAGATGATCCATCAAAATCAATGCTCCTATATTGTTTTCAAACTTTGCACTATGCATGACATCAAAGACTATTCACTTAAACTACATTTACATATGTACTTACTAGAATCAATATCTACGGAATTTAAAAACTAAATACATTTTAGTCTTAGTCTCCAGCTCTGTGTTTGATCACTATCCTCCTGAACTTACATTTTTAATACTTAGGTAACATGTGTGTACTTACACAATTCAGGCAATTCACTCTAAATGGTTCATGAAAGCCAAGAAACGTATTTTAAACATATTAACATATAGGGAATAAGTGATTTCTGACACTGGTCATCTCCAGTGTGAACTAATGCATTTGTGACTCATGCTCAAGGAAAACAGTTATATCAAGAATTATATTGTTGAGGCTTTCAGATGCAATAAATGACGGTCACATCATGGTTCAGGGGAAGAGATAAAGCCACTAGCATTTCCTCTATATTATCGTGCACCACCTAACAAAATACGACAACCACACCAGAAGTATGTCTTAAGTCTGATGTTCCCAACAATTTTGAAGATTCAGGAAATGTTACATTCAGTTAATAACAACATAGGTATTACAGTGCCATCTGTGTACTGTACTACTTGTGCATGTGGCAGTATCTATGAGGGACAAACAATTAACGGTGTGAATACATTCACCTACAAAACAAAGGGATCTAGGCAAATCACTGACGTTGAAACATTACCTAAAAAAAATAGGCAGAAACTATAATTCAGAAAAATGAGAAGCTTGTCCCATGCAACAATGTCTTGGGGTTCAGTTATAAATAACAGCTGAAATTCAATTACAGTGCAACAATTTAGATAAACAGTATTTACTAGTAAGGCATGGACCAGCTCGGAACACCAGGAACAAAACAACTATGATCGAGCGTTATAGGGTGAGGGTAATAATTTCAGAGATGGTGCCACATCCTCTCACATTGTCACCTCACATTGTCACAGTGAGTCAGATTTACAGTGCACTATTTGATGCTGCTCCTCCTCTTGTGTATATAATTTTGTCCCACCTCTGGAATGTTATGGACTATTTCACAGACCATTTACAGAGGATAATATGCTAACCCCAACAGTTAGTAATTTACATTCTGCAGAGGGGTGTGACAACTATTGAAATCTCAAGAATTTTATTCAAATGGATGTGGGTTGCAATCCAAGAGGATTTCACAACACACACTGGGAACAGAATGCTTAAGGTTCAGCTCCCTTCTTATTTGTTCCTACAATTTTAATACTGCTGGTATTATTTTTTAGTATACCATTATTTCAACTATAAATTTATACTTAGTTTCAAGTATTGGTATGCAAACATTGCTGTAGGGCTGCTACGAAATACAGCAGTTAAGATGCTGGACTCGTACACAATAAGCAGCACTGAAATTCCTGTTTTACAATACTTATTTAGATTATCCACAGTTTCTCTAACTCACTGCTGGGGATTGGTGGGATACTTCTTCCATACAGACAAACAGATTACTTACCTCAGCCTTCTACAATGGAGCAAGTATTCTACTTATTATGATCTAACTGTCAAGCATATTTAACTTCAGCCTTTATTAACACAATGCAGACACCTGTATCTGTATTTTGATAAAATTTGCCACTTATCCTTGCTGAGGTATCTTTCATTAAGACTACTTCATTTCTTGCTTTCATTCTTACAACCACTTCTTATTCTTGATACAATTAGGCAATAATGTGTGTATAATTAGATATCATTTTGAAAATTATACATTTAATCAGTGATTGCATTTTTTTATCGAGTGTATAGTGGATCGCCCTAATTGACAAATTGGGTATTTTTGCCCACATTTTAATTTATAGTTGAGAGGTTCACTATCTAAGAACAGTTTACTACAAGACAAGTGTAAAAGAGTAACAGAAAAACAATCGGGCATTGAATTTCCTCAAAAAAAAAAAAAAAAAAAAGTGATATACAAAGCTATACATACAGGATCCTTATCATTCTGAGCTCAAACTAAGAAACTGGACAAGTGCAAGTAGGACTGGCATTTTGAAGGTTCCGTACAGACTTGATTATGTATAATAATAATAATTATTATTATTATTACTGTTGTTGTTGTTTAAAGTGGCTCAACGGCCTGGTGCAAGTCTTCCTATTGTACATCACCTTAGTAACTTACATGTCCCTAACCTATCGCAGTTATCCAACTGGGGAATGGGGGCCTCCAGTTTCACATGGAATCTGAACAACAAGTTGTTTCTGGCGACTCCTCACTTCATTGGGAAGAGAAGGCTAAGTTAAAACAACTATTGAAAAATCCATGGTACAGCAAAGATTCAATCATGCAACCTCTCAGTTTGCTGGAATGTGCTTTACCGCCACCCCCTTCCTTTTTTTTATGGTCTTTTCTCTTTGGTGAGATCAGCTCTGAGCAGACATCACATGATGTCTCTCAAAGTGTACTGAAGAAAACATAACTCAGCTTTTACAGTTCTGCACCTCAGTTGGTAAAAACAGAACCGCTATATGATCACTCTGTTGTCTAGCTGTCTGTCTGTCAAGACCCCTTTTTCTCAGGACAGGTAGAGGTATCAACAAGCTGACTTTCGGGTCAGAGACTAAGGTCTATGGTTCCTAAATTGTTTACACCACCAAGGAACCTTACAACTTCATATTTGACATAAATCTGAACTTGGTAAATCTACTCATTCCTGACAAAAAGTTATTCTTAACAGTCAGATGTACAGACAATGAGGTGATCCAACAAGGCTTCCATTTTTACAGACTGATGTACAGAACCCTAAGAAAGGATCCTAACATCTAAACTGTTGCTAAACCTGTGATACACGCCTTTTCAAGTATGAAAAAAGTATCACGAGTAACTACTAACATAACTAAAATTGAAGCAGAAATTTAAAATACTGAGGGAAAGTTCTTTCATTGTTAGAAAATCAACTGCAAATGTACATATCAAAAAGGTTTTTATTACTTATATTGTATTCTTAAAATTGCTTATCCTTATATCTGAAATCTATCAACAGATTGTTCCGATAATTTTACTGATTCAAGAAGACTTCTAAGCAGTTAAGCTTTGTATCTACACAATAGAATTTTATTCACAAAGGCGACATCAGAAATTAGATTTTACCTTTTCACCTTGGGGGGGGGGGGGGGGGGGGCAGGGGGGCGTATGCTAACAATTGCTTTAGACAGTAAGCATTAAAAACTGACTGATTTGACAAATTACTGCAGGGAAGATGAAAGACACAGAATTAATAAAAATGTAACCTATTGAAGAAAAAAAGCATGAGAAGGTTATATACACTATGTGATCAAAAGTATCTGGACACCTGGCTGAAAATGACTTAAAAGTTCATGGCACCCGCCATCGGTAATGCTGGAATTCAATATGGTGTTGGCCCACCCTTAGTCTTGATGATAGCTTTCACTCTCACAGGCATACATTCAATCAGGTGCTGGAAGGTTTCTTGGGGAATGGCAGCCCGTCTTCACGGGGTGCTGCACTGAGGAGAGGTATGAAGTCGGTGATCCAAAACATCCCTAAGGTGTTCTATAGGATTCAGGTCAGGTCTCTGTCCAGACCAAACCATTACAGGGATGTTAGTGTTGTGTAACCACTCGGTCACAGGCTGCGCATTATGAACAGCTGCTCAATCGTGTTGAAAGATGCAGCTGCCATCCCCGAATTGCTCTTCAACAGTGGGAAGCAAGAAGGTGCTTAAAACATCAATGTAGGCCTGTGCTGTGATAGTGCTATGCAAAACAAAATGGGGTGCAAGCCCCCTCCATGAAAAACACAACCGCAGGGCATTCGCCATACCCACACCATGCCATCGGATCGCCACACTGTGTACCGTGATTTGTCACTCCACACAATGTTTTTCCACTGTTCAGTCGTCCAATGTTTATGCTCCTTACACCAAGCAAGGCGTCGTTTGGCATTTACTGGAATGATGTGTGTCTTATGAGCAGCAGCTTGACCATGAAATCCAAGTTTTCTTACCTCCCACCTAACTGTCATATTACCTGTAGTGGATCCTGATGCAGTTTGGAATTCCTGTGTGATGGTCTGGATCGATGTCTGCCTATTACACATTACAACCCTCTTCAACTGTCGGCGGTCTCTGTCAGTCAACGGATGATGTTGGCCTGTGCACTTTTGTGCTGTACATGTACCTTCAAGTTTCCACTTCACTGTCACATTGGTGGACCTGGGAATGTTTAGGAGTGTGGAAATCTTGCGTACAGACGTATGAGACAAGTGACACCCAATCACCTGACCACATTCGAAGTCCGTGAGTTCTGCAGAGTGCCCCATTCTGCTCTCTCACACCGACTAATGACTATTGAGGTTGCTGACATGGAGTAGCTGGCAGTAGGTGGCAGTACTATTCACCTAATATAAGAAACTTATGTTTTTGGGGGTGTCCAGGTACTTTTGATCACATAGTGTATAGCAACAAGAAACTGAGTGCCAGATCAGGACTTGAGACCAGACACCTGGCTAAAAATTGTGGACTGTCATATAATCAACATAGCATACACTGAAAAACTGAAGATGAGAATTCAATGCACCCAAATTTCCAGAAGTGCTAATTCCACAAAACTTCTACAAAATATAAAGTGAATTGGGGGGGGGGGGGGTGCCATCAATTACCCCAATACACTATGTGACTACCACAGCACAATATGCAAACACCAATCCTGATATCACACTTACACTGGTGGTGACACTGACTTATCTCATGCCATTCAGTTATCGAAATCTGTCAGATAACACTTTATAGCCGGTCTCCGTAGGACTGATCCTGTACATAACAATATTGCACAACAAAGAATCACTTCTAACTTGATGGTTGCCTAGATTCATGGCCTAAAGACACAGGAGCTGACTTTTCTAAGTGAGTTCAGGGTCCCCTAACAGTAATTACACACAGATACATTCCAACACTAACTGATGTTGAAATCTCTCAGCTGGCTTGAAATTGGCACTGATTTTTCTGTGGTTGCCCATGAATATAGTACTCCACTTCATATATTGGTAACATTACTGCACTAAACTACACTACATAATTATTCACATTGTGCAACACTATTTGAAGAAAGACAACATTACCCACATTATCATTTGTCAGAGTGTATGTAATCAAATCCCAACTGGAGAATGATAAAGGAAGTCTGCTGTAGACTTTCATAAAAGGCATTTAGTAAATAGGAATACTTTTGTTGGTACTACATTACTTTTTGTGTATTAGTTACACTCATTGAATAAACTTAATACCTCTCAAATCAGACTGCTTTACTAGGACACAACAGAATTCTGCAAATCTTATGAAATCCCAAAAATGAAACCATACTGTAGTAATATGCACATTTATCACAATAAACCAACAGTGACAGACAGAAGACATATTTTTCATTGTGACCTTATGTCCTAATGTATTGTTTTGCTACGAAAAGCAGTACAGATTATACAGAATTTGTGGCTCTGTTATTATGCAAAATGCTTTGTTTCCCCCCTGTAGTTTCAACAGGGTTTTTGCCATCTGAGTGTTTTTATTTCTGAAACTAGGGCACATATCTTTCCATATTTCCTCTGCTTTTAGAATTAAAAACCCATCGCTCAAGAAGTTGGTAAAAGTTGTGAAGTGTTCTACATTAAGTTGTTTTCTGCAGAAACTGGAGAAAATAAGGTGAAGAGCGAAATGTGTGGAATGACAATATATATCACTTCAACATTTTGTTTTGCTCTTGCTGTGCAGCTGTGAAATTATAACTGTCAATGCAAGGACACACACATACATACGTATTATGTATCAGGTGTGATTAACATAGTATGAAAATGTTTCTCAGATACCTTCATAATTAATTAATGTTTTATTTAGTTCATATTGCACACCAACTTTGTCCAAAACAGTTGGATAAATTATCATAACATCTTGGTGCCCTAGCAGGACTGGTATTTTATACCCAACAAAACTGTGTGTTTACAATGAACAGTACCCTGAGGGAGAACTTTCTAATACGATTAATTGCAGCGAATACATTTTAGTGTATGCCTGGTTTACTTCCTATTTGAAAAATGAACTGCAGAAAAGTTGTTCAAACTATTCACGGGAGATACTATCTTCTTCTGTATGAGGAGAAATAACATTTCATGCTACATATGATTCAATCACTGGTCATTGTTGTTCTTGGTCTATGTTAATGATCTACCAGTTTATTTTATTAGGAGGCAAAATTGGTCTTTTTCAGACAATACAGTTATTACTGTAAAGTCAAGTCAAGTAAAGTAAAGTCAAAACAAGTCAAGTCAAGTAGTATTGTGACAGGAAATAGTAATAATGTTTATGTGAAACTTATTCACCAATTCAGTACAAATGGACTTTCTTAAATTTTGAAAAATCACAGCTTGCCCAATTTTGAATTGTCAAAAACACAGCCTACTTCCAATTAATTGACAGTATCAAAAAAAATAATGAACACTGCAGAAAGTTCTAAGTTTTTGGGTGTGCATACAGACAAAAAATAAATTGGAAAAACCATACACAAGCTAAAAAAATTAGGTCCAGATACATTTTCACTAACAACAACTGTCAACATAAGGAACATTGAAATCACTAAGCTAACATGCTTTGGATATTTTCATTCACTCATGTCATTTGGGATAACATTTTGGGTAACTCATTTATGATCTATGGGATATGTATAACTCAAACCAGCCCAACAACCAACCAGTAATTTTGACAATTCACACACTGCTATTAATGATGAGAATGATGTAAGGTACATGACAGGAGGCCAGTTTCTTAGACAAAACACCACAGCCAATAAAGAAACGGTACCCACTCAGCAATTTTTGAAGAAAATACCTGCTTTATTGTCAAAGCTTTTTTTAGTAAAGCAACAGCATCAGTGATGCCTTCGAACGTAAATGCTAGTTAATTTTTAACAAAGGTGAATGGTGAAATCTGTCTAAGGCTTAGCTAATGAATTATCCTTTCATTACACTGAAATTATGTACTGAAACCACAGAAAATAGAAAGTTTTGAATCTGATTCTTCTGAATTATGGATCTTGTGTTTTAACACTGCATTTATTTTATCAGTTTACAAACACGCCTCTGAAAAAAGGTAACTTTATGAAAGTGTTACATGTGGTTAACTAACACTGACACAATTGCATTCACACTGGGGACACAAAAACTTGCAGCACACTTATTCTTACATGTAATGACATAACATTACTCTCAAATCACACATAGCAAATCCAGACAATACAAGGTGACTGTTTTTTACGTTTAAAATATTATAACATTCAATGAGTTAAATCTTTGAGGTCAGCCTGTTATTCCACATCAATATCACTACAAAATATAGGTATTACCTCTTGACACAGTTTTCCATATGGCATAAAATAAGTTAAAACACCATTTCATCTCATACATTAAGCAGAGAGCACTGAACAGATCACAACAATCAGAGTAGTTGGCTGGAGTTTTTGAAAGTACTGACTCTTCCTCTGAAGCACTGCGAACAGAACACAGAGTTATGTGTGCTAACACAGCCACAAAACGGCTCATCAGAACAAATATTGAGAGTGGGGATCGTGTGTGATTAAGGATCTATGCGCCATTTGGGTGAAATTTATTGGGTACCTGCAGGTCCAGGATGAAAGTTGGGTGCCAGAGGGGAAACAAGTTAACCACAGGAGAAATTAAGAACCTAATTAAGGGAGAAACAAATATCTGTGAGCATGGCCGTTACCTGGAGAATATGTCGGGGATTTGAGATTGTGATCAAGAATAATACGAAATGGGAAAGAATGATTTATCCTACACATATTTTGCATACTGGATTTTCCATGAATGCAATACTAATTGTTATGTACACTTCAACTGTTAGTTTTCTGACCAGGATTCTGTATTCTGGTTCAAAGTTCTAAATTGTGCTCCTATGAAACATAAAGCAAGAAATGGAGACTACTTTTAAAGCAAGATAAAATTAAACACATCATAGTTAACAATTCCTCTAATTTATTACCTGATGATCTACATGCAATGATTCAACAGCCCTCTTAGCTGCACTATAATCAGCAGAGTCCACTGTAAATAGGCCTCTTATTATCAATTTGGTGTGATCCTGTTGATATTAAACCAGCAGCAGAAGATAAACAGTTGCAATTTAATACAAATGACTGCAGCATTCGTGTTACATATACTGTGTTAAATTTAGCTTGCGTAACCACATATAAAGTGTAGAAGTTTAGAAATACTTAATTATTAACACAGTTTAACAGTAGTTAACACAATTTATTGCAGCTGATTCTCTTAGTGCATAACTTGACTCATTTCACATTCCTGAAAGACCATTAATGAATGAGAGAGAATATGCTCAATAATTGTGTGACAGAAAGAGGTGAATGACATAATAGCAGGTATGTGGGTCATATATGGCAGCTTTGTTGTTTTTGTTGTTGTTGTTGTTGTTGTGTATGATATATTTGTCTTCCAGTCAGGGGGACCAGTTCTCTGTTCAAGGGATCTGCAGTAAATTACGGTCAAAAGTGGAGGTAATTCACTTGACTATTCTGTATAGATCCTGACAGGAATTTTAATGGTCTCACTGAATTGTTGCAATTTCAGCTACTTTCCAATGGTACTAATATTATTTACAATGTCACTCATCTCTGTAACCATCAAACTTTAAGAGCACCCAGGCAAATGAGTATAAAATAAGTGCATGTAGAGGATCAATGTACATCAGTTCTGTTTCACAAGATGAAGTAGCTAAAGCAATAAAAGGACTAAAAAATTCTAAATCGGCAGGTATTGATGGTATACCTGCAACAATGTTAAAGAAGAGCGCATCAAACCTAATTGAAGTACTCACACACTTATGTGACTGCTCACTTCAGGCAGGCACTTTCCCCGATGTGTTGAAAACATCAAAAGTTATTCCTGTATATAAAAAAGGGGATAAAGACAATGTAAATAACTACAGACCCATCACAATTTCCTCCTGCATCCCTAAAGTACTGGAAAAAGTTATGTATGAGAAACTTGCGAAATTTATAAATAAAAACAGCATCCTATGTAATGAACAACATGGATCCAGAAACAAGAGGTCAACGACAACTGCTGTCTATGAGTGCATCAATTCCATCCTAAACCTGATGGACAAAAAACAGGAAACAATAGGAGTCTTTATTGACTTGTTAAAAGCTTTTGACATGGTGGACCATAAAATTCTGCTATCAAAGCTAGAAAGATATGGTATTCGAGGTCTGTCCAACAAGTGGATCATTCCTTCCTGACTAATCGTATGCAGGCAGTGTGTATCAAGCACACAAATATTGAACTAAAAAACTGTATCTAATCACTTATCTGACTATAAATAAATTAAATGTGGTGTACCCCAAGGATCAGTATTGGGACCCCTTCTGTTTCTTCTGTACATAAATGATCTAAGTTTAAATCTTGATGCACACAAAACAATCATATTTGCAGATGACACCACGATTCTACTAAAAGGAGATGACAATGAACAGTTACAGCAGACAGTAAATACAGTCACGAAACAACTTAGCAGCTGGGCACAGAGTAATCAGCTTGTAATAAACAGTAAGAAAACCATTGCTCCAAAATTCCACAATGTTCCTAACAAGGACATGTTTATCCCATCAGTCTCTATCAATGACGAACCAGTTGGTAACAATACTGAAACCAAATTTTTAGGACTTTGGCTGCAGAGTAACATCAGATGGAATAAGCATATTGAATATCTCAATGCAGAACTGAGCAAAACATGTTACCTTCTTTGTTCATTAAAATAATGCTGTAGTGAGAAAACAGTATTGAATGCATATCATGTGTCCTTTCATTCTCGTCTTAGATATGGGGTCACCTTCTGGGTAAGCTCTAAAACAGCTAATAGCACTTTTAAACTACAAAAAAGGGCCATTAGAATCTTCTTTGGGTGCAAGCCTAGAGACTCTTGTAAACCCCTGTTTAAGAAATCTGGTATTCCTCCATTACCATGTGTATACTTTATGGAAACCCTTTTGTTCTTTAAATTAAATGTAATAGGCAAGGACTGGAGACTGCAAAAAAACTGTGATATACATGAGCACTTTACCAGACAAAACAGAAACTTACATATGACTCAAATCAGCACTGCACTGTGCCAAAAAGGTACTTTTCACATGGGAGTTAAGCTTTATAACAAACTTCCTGAAAACATAAAAGCTATCACTGAGGTCAATACATTTGGAAAATCTCTTAAGTCATATTTACAGCATCACTGCTTTTACTCCATTGAACAATATTTAAATTTATGAAATTTGTTATATAAATACTTATGTGTAAAGTGTATTATTGTAACCTTAAATATGTATGTCTTGTAATGACTTTCAGGCTGTATATTTATAACTTGACTGTCCAATGTCTTATGCATAAGCTGCTATGTAGACAACAGGACCAATAAAAAATACAATACAATACAATACAACCATACAGCAACTGAGTGGTGGCAAAATTGCTCAATTTTTCGCTGTGAATAAATATCATAAGACAGAATCGAGAATTTCAGCTTACAGTCTATCATCATGTATTTTGGTTTTTTCTTGAAAATAAGTCATGTAAGTCTGCTAACTTTACCAAACCATCAAAAATTTTTAGAATTTCAGGAGACGTCCTAAAACAATGTATCACTAAGGTGACTATTTAAAGGCTTTATTCACTGTCTTTCCAGTAGGCAAGTGTGTTCCATATAATGCCGATCTGTGGATTTATGCTATGCTTTGTACAGCTGACAACATAAATAATGGATTGGGCCAAAATATGAGCTTCTCACAAAGTTACAGAGAAGTCAATCACATAAAAGCATGTGTGATGATGTAAGTATATAACATGACTTCATAGCATCAGGAGAAACACTACAAAAACAAACAAGGAAACCCCCCACAGACTAATTCCTAGTGTTCCAGACCTGGGAAAAAAATTACTGTGGCAAGATGCGGTCAAACAAATGAATAACTATGGTAAGAAATGCCTTACTATTAGCAAAACCTGTGTAATGTGTAAACAGCTTAGTGAATCTGTTGAAATGGTGGAACACATCTACGATGGCAGTTCAATAAGTAATGCAACACATTTTTTTCTGAAACAGGGGTTGTTTTATTCAGCATTGAAATACACCAGGTTATTCCCCAATCTTTTAGCTACACAACACTATTTTTCAATGTAATCTCCATTCAATGCTACGGCCTTATGCCACCTTGAAATGAGGGCCTGTATGCCTGCACGGTACCATTCCACTGGTCGATGTCGGAGCCAACGTCGTACTGCATCAATAACTACTTCATCATGCGCGTAGTGCCTCCCACGGATTGCGTCCTTCATTGGGCCAAACATATGGAAATCCGACGGTGCGAGATCGGGGCTGTAGGGTGCATGAGGAAGAACAGTCCACTGAAGTTTTGTGAGCTCCTCTCGGGTGCGAAGACTTGTGTGAGGTCTTGCGTTGTCATGAAGAAGGAGAAGTTCGTTCAGATTTTTGTGCCTACGAACACGCTGAAGTCGTTTCTTCAATTTCTGAAGAGTAGCACAATACACTTCAGAGTTGATCGTTTGACCATGGGGAAGGACATCGAACAGAATAACCCCTTCAGCGTCCCAGAAGACTGTAACCATGACTTTACCGGCTGAGGGTATGGCTTTAAACTTTTTCTTGGTAGGGGAGTGGGTGTGGCGCCACTCCATTGATTGCCATTTTGTTTCAGGTTTGAAGTGATGAACCCATGTTTCATCGCCTGTAACAATCTTTGACAAGAAATTGTCACCCTCAGCCACATGACGAGCAAGCAATTCCTCACAGATGGTTCTCCTTTGCTCTTTATGGTGTTCGGTTAGACAACGAGGGACCCAGCGGGAACAAACCTTTGAATATCCCAACTGGTGAACAATTGTGACAGCACTACCAACAGAGATGTCAAGTTGAGCACTGAGTTGTTTGATGGTGATCCGTCGATCATCTCGAACGAGTGTGTTCGCACACTCCGCCATTGCAGGAGTCACAGCTGTGCACGGCCGACCCGCACGCGGGAGATCAGTCAGTCTTGCTTGACCTTGCGGCGATGATGACACACGCTTTGCCCAACGACTCACCGTGCTTTTGTCCACTGCCAGATCACCGTAGACATTCTGCAAGCGCCTATGAATATCTGAGATGCCCTGGGTTTCCGCCAAAAGAAACTCGATCACTGCCCATTGTTTGCAACGCACATCCGTTACAGACGCCATTTTAACAGCTCCGTACAGAGCTGCCACCTGTCGGAAGTCAATGAAACTATACGAGACGAAGCAGGAATGTTTGAAAATATTCCACAAGAAATTTCCGGTTTTTTCAACCAAAATTGGCCGAGAAAAAAAATGTGTTGCATTACTTATTGAACTGCCCTCGTATGTGTTATCACATGCAGTTCAATCCCCTCAATGGTTTTCTTAATATGTTGTATCTGCACAGAATTAAAGTGAAGAGACTGAAGTGAAGTGATTAAATTTCCTATCAAAAATTTATAGGTCTTGAGGAGGACAGATCATGTGGTTTCTTTATCAGTTAAAATACTGTGCTAAGGCGTTCAACTTAAATAACAATCTGCATTCAGAGAGGAAAGGAGTCTATGAGGTGGGTAATAAATGTTCACATTTTCCCACCTACTCCTAGGACTGGGTGGCATTCTAAATCTTCTCTTAGGCTCTAGGCATGGAGTCAGGTCGGGTTTCTTCCATCGTAAGATTTATAAGGTTTGGTGCAAAAAGAAGCCTGTTGAGAACAATAACCTAATTCTGTTCTGTGTACAATTGATGCTAGCATATACAATGGAGAATAATTGTGATGGGAACACATTACTGCCTCAGACTAAGTTACTGCAATAATGTGATATGATTTTATGCTGCATCAAGATGATCATCTATCCTCTGAAGTATTACACGTGGAAAGAGATAGAGCCAAACACTGCCACCATACACAAAGCCACTGTGAGATAATTTCAGGATATATCTAGTACTGGAGTCCATACACTGTTATTAAACCATGGTTTGTTGAAAAAAATACTGACTCATTAGAAAACAGAATGTTTCAAGTGTTTAAATTGACACAGTCCTCTGCAAACATTATGTGCTAAGAATTTGTGCTTATCACAGAGCCTCTCCTTGATGGGCACACGTTTGCTTTGTGGCCCACCCTTGGGAAGCTGCTACTGAGTCATATACATTGACCTGGGAAATGCAGTCATTTGTTTTGACTCTAGTGCATTTTAAAATGGATTTTGCATCATCATCATCATCATCATCATCATCATCATCATCATCATCATCTACAGGTCTCATATTAGGTTGCCATTAGTTTTGTCATACATGTCATCAGAAGTATGCCACCCTCTACCTCCTTTTGATTAACAATCAATTCACCATCATGTCTACAGTGGCGAATTAACAGCACAGTACAAAAAGCATTTCAGGTAGTACAGTGGAGAGTATGACAGACACCCAGTGGTAGCCAGAAGAGTGTCTTGTAGAAATGAAAGGGGAAAGGGGGGGGGGGGGGGGATCAATTAAATCTGGAGTTCCAAAGACTGTTTCAACAATTTCAACATTTTTATGGAGTCCATCGGTGAACAGTTTCCTTATTACTTACTTTACAGCGCATCTTTCAATAATGACTGTGTATTCTACTGGCAAGGAAAGTTCTTGTTAGTGAAGGCTCACAACACTGAA
Organism: Schistocerca nitens; assembly: GCF_023898315.1. NCBI lineage: Eukaryota > Metazoa > Arthropoda > Insecta > Orthoptera > Acrididae > Schistocerca > Schistocerca nitens. Next base: position 613,725,952 of record NC_064616.1, on the reverse strand, counting down.
ACAGTCATTTTGAGTTATATTTCCACTTCACAGTTTCCCTACAGACACCTGAAGACTGGCATGTTACATTTAACATTTGTAAGTGCACTATGTGATACCCTCTCACCATGATTCCACCAACCATTTTTGTACTGTTATATTTAACCATTTTGCTGCATGCAATGTTTCTTTAAAGGATATTGTTTGTATATGGAATGAGTCTCTACAAGCTACAATTTTTCTGTTTAACACATGTTTTTCTCAAACTTTATTGACTATTGGCTTGAAACTGAGCCATAGTTCCCCTATTAATTCCTTCAATTAAAACATTCTAATTCCTAACTTCCAGGAGCATCAGAATCCTTCGCTCACAGAGGCTTTAAAGTTATTTCTTTCTGACGTACCATCGAAGACGTAGAAATTGTGTTTTTATCAAACTGCAGCATTCTGTTTGCACTGTGGCTTAGCGTAGTCAACAGTTCAAATATTTGGATTATTTAGAGCTGTGTTCTACCTATGAAGAGACCAATCTATAATTTTAAAGTGTATTTGCATGTATTCTCTTTAAATTTAGAAAACATCACTTGGATCAAAATACAGTGCCAAGGCATTATCTTTATTTCTTACTGCTGTATTACAATTTTTTGGTCAAATGTTTTAGCAGAATGAAAACAAGACTCCCTAGAAATTACACAACGCATTTTTGTCAGAATTTTCATAGCAAAACAGAGCAGGAAATGGACAAAAAGGATAACAAATTGACAAGCTTGAGGTCTAATTTTGCAAAGAAAGATTTAATCGCTTCAAAGTAAAGAGAATAACTAAGAAAACCTTAATTCATGATCTGAGGGAAAATTTACACATTTCATGAAGTCACTCTGTTAGTTATGTAAATGAAGTGTCAAAACATTCATCTTTTCAAGGCCTAACCATTTTGTGCATAAATGTTATACTGGAGTAGAAATTGTGGATTTTTTTTCAAATTGAAAAAGTAATATAATTACCAACTTAAAAGATAAATTGAGTCACCTTTGCTTTATCTTGATCTATACATTCTTAATAACAACAGAACACCAATCGATATCTCTATATATTATACTTCATGTGTTCTGGAAAAAGACAAGTCCAATGTTTTGTGAAATGATTTGTCTAAAAGTAATAAATAAAATAAATTTAGAGAAACATTTGATGCATCCCATCTGTTGAACACAATTCTGAGTGTCATTCAAAGGAATGTGAAATATTTCCTTAATGTAATTTATTTCGTAGTTTTAGACAAATTATTTCACAGAGCATTTGACATTTCTCAAAAATTTTGACATATCATCATTTTGCCAGTCTCCATATTTGGAGAAGCCTATGAGTATACCAAGAAAACTCACTCACTGTAGCTCTTCTAGGTTATAATCGCCTCACCACCACCACCACACAGCCTTTTCATTCCAGTTTTTAAAAATGTACAGCACTTTTGTTCATTTAATCAGAAAACAGTTAGGGCATTTATTTCCAAGTTATTTTTTATGCATTATCAACCAGAAGTGATGCCTGCTATCTGATATACGATCCTATAGAGAAATGTTTTAGGTTTTTGCTTATTTCACTCTCCATCTCACACTAACACACTGCTTTGAATAGCATTATGTACTATTATAACTAATTTAAAATTAAGAAATAACTGCAGCTTCTGTGGATGTGCAAATCTGGGAACAAAAGTACACTACAGTCTACAATGAAATAAATCAAATAATTGTAGATGTGTACGGCTAAACAAAATGAGCAAAAATTTTAACATAAAATTATGTATGAAGCCAATAAAAATTTATTTTATGACTACTAAACATCAGTATTAAAATCTAGTATGATATTTCAAAATTTCATTGGTGATTGTCTTTTTCCATTCCATTCTTTTCCCCATGACCAGGGATCATGGATAACTTTACTAATTAATCACTAAATTATCGTGTTTCCTCCAATCTTAATTCTATTTTGACAGATGAAGAGACCTCTGGCATTTAGTCCATTTTATGACTGGTTTTCCTGCAACTATCTAGCTGTTCATTTATTTTGGAGGTCCACTTCTTCACCCATGTTCATGCAAATATAGCCAAAACTGACTTATGTAACATTTGAGCTAGTAATAATTTCTATTATGCCATATATTAAAAGATTATCATTTAACAAATAATTAGTGGTGGCAACAACATTTCTCTAGTACGATTTCTTCAAATAAAAAAATTAAGCCTGAATTAAAATGATGGTACAATTTTAAGGTCAGAGGTTGAAGTGTGGTAAAATTTTATATCCTGTGAGAATTTTTTCGGATTCTTCTCTTAACAGTGTGTTATTATTATTATTATTATTATTAAGCATCTAGCTTTTTCCTGCAATTTCATCTGCTTTGGATGACAAAAATCCATGAATTTTGAAGAATCCTAAAGCTTATTATCAATGAGAAAAACGGATATAAAAAACTGAAGGTGAAGCTGTCCAAAGGCCACGACCATAAAGAATTCATGTGTTTGTGAGCACATATAAAGATATGTAAAGTATAAAATAACAACAGACGTAGATAAGGAAAAAGCCTCGTGTTGTATTTAACGAAATTACAAGAACAGAAGAATCTGTGCTTATAAACACACCAATTCTTTACTGCTGTGCCCTTTGAACAGCATCAGCTTCAGTTTTTATATCCGTTTTTCTCACCGATAATAAGCTTCAGGATTTTTCGAACTTCATGATGGTTCACGATTCAAGTGGATGAAGTCACAGGCGGGGCATTATTATTACTCAACAAACTTGTCAACGATAATAGTTTCACCATTTAATGAATGAAGTTAAACAAACGAAGACATTAACACAAAATCTCAACAATTATATCACTTATATTGATAAGACATGATGAAAAAAACCTCCGAAGAGACTTACAAAACTAATTTTTAAAGCCAGCTCGACGAACTTATCATCGACAACAGTAGTGTCAACTTGACAAACTTATCGATAATAATAGTACACCAATTCAAGAATGCCTATAGATAATGGAATTAAACTGTTAACATTATTATTATGATAAGATGTTCAAAAATATTACTTTTTGCAGAGTCTATCATTTCTATCCTGGTTTATTCAGTTTAGTTTTATAGAACTTCTGCTGTCCCAATTTCTTTCTTCCAATATAATCAAATGATCCTTACACAAAACTAAGTTGATCAATATTTAAAAAGCTAATTTTACTCATTTTCATGGACAACTCACGGTTGACCAATAATCTGATTGTGGTACAACTGTTTTCACCAAAAAGCAATTAAAGGTTCCTAAGACAGTTTCCCTGCACCCCCTATGGATTCCTATTTCCCCATACTGACCCAATTAGGCTAAAGTAAACACACTATACGTATACATAACGGGTATCAAGGTAAAACACATACCAGATTTTAAGTTAGACCTCCAACAATACAACTGTAATAAATGCATACAATTTCGAGTGGTAGTTTTTGCATGATGCACATACAAACATATGGACAGACGGATGGACGGACAGACAGACAGACAGACAGACAGACGGACGGATAGACAGACAAAAATTTTAAAAATAATTGTTTTGGTTTCTATTACTGTTATGAGGACCCCTCATATTAATTTTTCTTACATATTTCCTATGTACAGACATCTGGCAGATACAATTTTATTATATTTATAGATGATATTGATTCATTATGGAGATTCAATGTTTGCTGGATAAGAATACAGTTTCAGACGTCAGTATTTATAAAACGTTATTAGTACTTCTGTTTGCATTTCAAATGTGTTTATAAGCAATTGTGTCACCCATGAAAGTGTTGTTCTTTCCCATTCCAAAATTATATTTCAAAAATGATTTCAAAGCCCAGATCACACATAGTATAGTAAGTATAGTTTAAGACCTTTTTTTTATTTTTCTCAATTTTGATCAGGAAATACAATGTTTTTCAGACACTAATTCTGAATGTCCAATGACTCTGAGATTACAGGTCATCTACAACCAGAACAATTTGCTGCCACCAATTTTACAAACAGTTTACCCTAACTTTTATTTCATATTTGCAACAAAAATTTGGAATCATAGCAGAAAGTGAAACATCTCAGACTCAGGTTCTTCAATTGTTGTTTTGAGTGAAAGATGACCATCATACAGAAAACCCAAGGACATTAACACACAAATATTCAAGTTTCAGACATTACATAAACACATTTTCAGGTGGTAATGTTACACACATGAATTCAACACAATGACATAAATATCTTTTTTTAAATTTTTAACGAATACATACCATTGCAAACAGGCAATCACAGATGGCAGTACATAAAATTCTAATGAGAGCCCCTTGAGAACATTTCATTAATAACAAAGAGGGGGGAGGGGGGGGGGGTATACAGCTCTCAATGAAATGAGACTTAAGACCAGTCTCACAGTTCAAACACTCTTTTGGAATGTAAAAACACTGAAATAATTCGAAGATTTTTCTCCACAAAACCTCCAAGTATGTGATGAAAAAGCACAAAAGTTTCATGTCATCATAAAATAATGTGGAAAACAACCAATGGCAAAAATAAAAGTTTACATTTTGTAACACCACAGCCTTTTACAAACCACGTACATAAGGAAGTAACCATCAGCTGCCTCTCACAACAGCTACCAATGATCTTTTGTCTGAGCTGTCTCTTACCTTACATAGATTCAAATTTTAATTACAAACACAAAATGGAAGTTTTGGCAAATTTAAAAAAAAAGCAAGAAATTAAATTTGCAAGCAATATGCTGTAATACAAAAAAAAGGGGGGGGGGGGGGGGGGAGAAGGAAGACAGTCCCAACCGAGTACGTTTAAACTATTATACATCTCAATGAAATGTGAGTCATAGAAAATATTGTTTAGCCTTATGCCATAATGTGTCCAATTTCTACATTTTTTTTTTTTTGATAAAATGTCACATATTTAAATGAAGTGGCTCACACACACAATTGGGTTCAAACATGTCTGAGATATACAAAAGGTACTAATGATTATGTTTTGAAAACCTGATCTGATTTTCACTGTTGTTTAACTACCTCATTACAGCCTCCAAAGGAAGAACTATTAACAAGTTATTGTTTATCCACATGTTTGATGGTTCAAGGAGTACTTTCTAACCAGGACACATCAATCTAATTGATCAATTATGAAAATAATACAAAATCTAATTTTTAAACAGCCCCCACCCCCCTCGAATGGCAGTAATGAAGACAATTACTACACCATCTCACTTACTAAAAACTATGACGAAAATTATGACCAAAGTTATCTTATTTATTGTTCTTGTACTAGTGTCTAACAAAACACCGAAAACGGTAATGAAATGCGACAAATAATCAACATGATTAAAATGGGGAGGGGAGGGGGCAGGGAAGGTAGAGGGGCATGTGGGCAGCCGGCGCAATGTAACAACTTGTATGTGTGAGGTGTGTATGTATGTATGTATGTATGTATGTATGTATGTATCTCTAGGTAATTAAAGATTTTGTCCAAAACTTGCAAAGTTTTCACTTTTTTTTTGTGATTGTATATGACAACACTTCTACATCCAGTGAGTGGTCTCCTTTACATTCACTAAAAAGTAGGTCACTAACAATAAATCCTGGGTTCTGTGACAAATATATAATCTGACAGACAGTGTAGACAGTAACTGAAGTAAAGCAGCATTACACTACAAGAACAGAATAACTTTCACTTATGCAAATTACCAATGTCTGCTTTCCTTAAAATATACAGGCCACATTCAACAAAACCAACAATATTTCAGAGCAGCTCATCCATGTGTGATTAGTTCCTGGTCATGTGGAAAATTTTCTCTTTATTACAAACAGTACAAATACAGGATTGGGATACCCAGCAATTATAACATACACTTGAAATATTTACCTCATTTCGCATGCAGTCCTAATTTCATAAACTTCACATGACTTATCTGCCCTGTATTTTCTAAGAAAGTAAAATTACATTGATTACTGTTTTCAGTCAATGCATCAAGTAAAAATGAATACCCACCTCCTGTTTTTCTAGTTTGTTCTGCTCCTCAATCCTCGTTAAAATTTCAGTCATATTGGTCTCTAATACCATGCCGCCCATAACAAGTTCATTCAATATGTAATGAACCTAGATAAAAAAGAAGGCAATTTCAGAATTACATGGAGGTCTATTTCAAAACCACAACAAAGAATTAACATAAACTGTACTTACCTTATCAACATGAAAAATAAGATCAAGTTCACAAACATTTTCAAAACACTTATCCAGTGTTTCCACAAAGACTTGGATCAGATCTAAAATCCCAAGCTCTGACTCAGATGAATCTACACAAAATACAAAATACAACGTCGCATAATGTCGGTATATCAGCTTATAATCTGAGCCACCTATAAGACTGAAACAGAAAAAAGGATGCTTCAGAAATATCATGCAATATTACTACATAAATTAATAGTTGTAGTCAAATTGCTGTGTAACAAATTAAAAATTTAATAAGAGGAAGAATTGTAGCAGCGCACAGTGTTTAAAGTTTCTAACATGTCAATAAATAAGATGATTTACAACTTGATTACACTAAACATTTTAGCAATTGTTAATTCCATGTGTTGCAGAGAAGACAGTGCTGTCTGCTAATTATCACTGGCAGTGATCAGAAAGCTATCAATACTTCAATGTATTTAAGATTTCCATCAATTTGATTAATCCCATCTGCCAACTCACTGATTGGTCTTAGAGTACATGTACATTAGTAATTAGTTTGGTCATAAGAACTGCCAAATTAGAAATAATTCAAAATGTTTTCTCACCTTTTCATTCACTTGAATGACCCAGAAGGGGTGGAGGGAACAAAATGAAATTTCGTAGCTTGAGAGAGTATGTGATGTTATTTCAGTAATTACAAAATTGAGTCACATTTACAAAGAATTTGGCAACATGAGCCCACTTATCAATATAGCATTGCACCCTCTCTGTCCTCGATGAACACCTTGTTTCATTTGGCAACGGTGTCAAAGTGGCTGTATTCTTTTCCAGAGGCAAGTTGGCCCACAACTGTTGTAATCAGTTCTTATTATCTCAGATACTGGCAATGGGATAGAGTTGATGTCAGAACTTGTCCCACACAGGTTGGATATAGATCTGGGGAGCTTGCTGGCCTCAGGAGTAGCTCAATACCACACAAACAGTTCATAGACACAGTGTCATGTGTGGACAAGCTTTATCCTGTTGAAAAATGGCACCATGGTCCTGTCACCTGAGAGATAACTCATGAGGATGCAGGACATTCGTGACTTATTGCTGTGTTGTAAGAGTTCCCTCTATCATTACCAGCTATGACCTGAGGCACTTCACCCTATGGCACCACGAGTAACACCACTCTACCTCTCCTATACAACGTAATTATCGGACCTCTACCCATGTCCCCGAAATCTTGCTCACAATGGTCATCCTGGTTAATGCAGAACCGTGATTCCTCACTGAACATAATGTGACACCATTCATCAGCAGTCCATGTTTTCCAGTCAGAGAACCACTCCAAACACAGCCGTTTGTGTTGTAGTGTTAACAACAGCCTAAGCATAGCATAGTAATACCCTAGTCTGGCTCCTACTAGTTTTGGACCAATGGTGGAAATGACACAGAATATTGCACAGATTCCATTACGGGTTCTCAGATGGCATGAGCAGATGTGAAGGAGTTTCAGTGTGATTTGTGCACAATATAGTGCTCCTCCCTAAACACTTTGTCTAAATTTCAAACAAAAAAAAACAACACAATGAAGATACCAAGATTTGTCTAGATGAGTTCATAGTAGAATACTCAAAACACACACAATTCCTTGGAATAAGAACCGATGAAAATGTAAATTGGGATAATCACACAGAACACCTAAATGGGAAACTCAGTTCAAGCCTATATGTACTGCACAGACTCGGCTACCTAAAAGACACAAATATTATGAAAATGATATACTTGCTAAGCACTAATCCACCTGATGCTATGTTAGGGCACAATTTTGTGGGGAGACACCTCCAAACAGTATTCACTTAAAAAAAAAAAAAAAAAAAAAAAAAAAAAAAAAAAAAAAAAAAAAAGAGAGAGAGAGAGAGAGAGAGAGAGAGAGAGAGAGAGAAAAGAAAAGAAAAAAAAGAGCAATAAGAATGATAATCATGTAGGCCAGCATTTAAGGCTCTTAAAATACTAACAGTACCCAGCATATGTCTATACCAACTCTTATGCTGGCCAAAATTCAAATAGGCTCCTGATACTCAAGATAACAAGACACAATACAACCATAACACAAAAAGTGGAACATCTTCCACGAGCCCATGAAATAAAGATCAAAGGCATCACATGCAGGACCACATGTCCTAGAAAAACTTTCTTCAAACTTGAGAGAGGTAAACAAATATATTCAAAAAAGTTCTCAAAGTTTTGGTAGAAAATTATTACTGCGAGGTGTGATCAAAAAGTTTATGTTCGAAGGCCGTACAGTCCAGAATCGATATGTCAATTGGGCAAAATCATTGTGAGCATTGAAGCAGTCACCCTAACAACACACCAGGTTAAAAATACCCATCTGGTAAAACACTGTATCTTGCTGTGTGAAGAAGGCTGTAACTGCATGCTGCACATACCCATATAACAGGAATCGTTGACCCTTCAAGGTCTTTTATAAGGGACTGAAGGCACAACAGTCACCATGGGGAGAGATCAGAACTATAGAGTGGGTGCCTGAGTGTCTCCCACTACATTTGGCATAGCTTCTGCATTATGACATTTGCAATATGGGGATGTGCATTGTTATGAAGCAGCAGCAGCAGCAGTCCTTGGTTCACCATCCGCAATGGCTGTTTTTGACAGACATCTTGCCCGAATAACGTTGCCATAGTTCACATTTCTGCATTTACCACATACATGTTGGAAAGACACCTCCATGTCAGTGCTTATACGCCTGCAACGAAGTTGTGCTACATTGCATGTATGTATGTGGTTATGTTTTCATTAAGAAAGTGTATCACTTTTGTAAACCAGTTGATGTCGCATAATTATGTGGAATGACTCATGAACATTAATATACCTCATTTTCAAATTTTACTGACACTTACTCAAAAATATTATTTATCTACGCAGTCACTTTGCACGAAATAGAATACAAGAGAAACAGATTTTATTGGCAGTCCACCTTCCCGTTTTTATGTTCTCAGATGTCAAATACTTGCCTAATTCTAATAATACTCATTCAAAATAAGAATTACACCTCACTTAAGTTTTCTATAGTCTGATTACAGTTTAGTTAGTTCCTCTTTGGCACTGTGGACTGAGAATTTCAATATGTACCAAAAACTAAACACCTGTACCTGCAAATACAATAATAATAATAATAATAATAATAATAATGTAACTATTTTTTATGTGAAAATTGAAGCTTAATGACGACCTCTCATATGTGGGAGTAAGAAACATGTTGCCTAACTCTTCTTCGAACATTCGCTGAACAATAATGGCCCGATATCACACCCTGAAGTTATTTTTTTATCTGACAATTCACCCCATTAAGAAACACATCCTGGTTTCTATTTGCTAGGAAGTTAGAATCCAATCTCAAAGCTAGTCTGATATTCTGTAAGCTCTTATTTTCTTCACTAAGCGACAGTATGGACCTCTCCAAGGTACACCATGTCGTAGAAGCACTGTCTGTGTTGGTGGAGAGGCTTGTGTATCCCGAGGACACTGAGGGCTACACCAGCAATAGCACAGCTACTGGCAGGGTCTCCCATGCCAGATGGGCCTCAGTGGATGAACCAGACAAAGAGTGCCCCACAATGCATTGCCTCTCCCATATCCAATCCCATAGTCTTTCCCCAATTCCCCAGATACCCACACCAAGGTGTGATGCATTTCAACCATTTAAGTCACCAGACCCAGAGAGAATTTTTCCAGCTCTGCTGCAACAAGCTGGAGAGAGTTTAATTAGGCTCCTGTGCACGCTGATTAGGGTTACCCTAGTGGCAAGAATTATTCCTAGTTCTAGTAGGACAATGAGGGTTGTTTTCATTCCAGACTGATCAGTCTGTCCTCCTTCCTTTTAAAGATATGAGAAAAACACGTCAATATGCATATTCAGAAAAGGAGATTAACTGAGGTTTCTCTACATGTCAACTAACATGCATATCAACCAAGCAAATCATTTGAAACAGCATTCCACCAACTTACTGGGAAAGTGGAAAAAGCACTACAATTTAAAGAAAGTGCTCTCTGCATCTTCCAGGGTATCCAATTGGCATTTAGCAATGTGATCTTCGAATCCATGATTAGAAATGCAGAAGAACATGGTACTGAGACCTTCATCTGTATGTGGATTAAGACCACATTCAGCAGAAGACAGGTACAAGCAACCATGATGAATAAACAATGATGACCAGAGGGTGTCTGCAAGGAGGGGTTTTGTCCCTACTGCTTCGGAACCTGGTGGTAAATGAACTTATTGAAGAGCTAAATATTGGAGGCTACTTTTGCCAAGGATACACAAATGACTTGGTCATAGTAATACTTGACAAATTTGCTAATACTCTTAGAACAATGGCACAATGTGCACCGAACTCTACTGCAAAACTGGTGCAGGAACTAACATCTAAGGGTCAGTCTCACAAAAACTATTACAATGCCATTCTCAAGGAAGCATATTCAGTACAGTTACTGGAATCTTAAGCTTCTTGATGAAACTCTACCTGTAGTGAGGGTAGTGAAGAACCTAGGGATAACCCTGGATGCAAAACTATCATGGACCTGTCACATAAGGAATATATGTTCCAAGATGAAAGGTACTCTTATGAGCACTATAATAGCCTGTGGAAAAAAGTGATGTCTAAATCCCAGAAGTATGTACTGGATCTACAACACTGAAATAAGATATATGATAATTCATGGTCTGACAGCATGGTGGAACAAAGTAGGACAGAAGATGGCTGCTAAGGATCTTGGCAAGGTGTAGAGACTGCCCTGATTAGCCCTGACAGACAGAATTAGCAGCACACCCACTGCTGGGATGGGGACCATGCTGGACATGCTCCCATTACACTTTTGAGTTATAATGAAGGCAGCGGCAGGCGCATACAGACTAAAAACTGGGAACAATGGTGTGATAAATACAGGAACAGTTGAGAAAATGCCATCTGATCATCCAGTAACTTCCAGCAGTTTCAATAAATCTTTCAGCGTAACAATCTGAAGTAGGGAGCAGTGGAAGAATGAATCATGACACGGTGCAGGAGAAATAGTCTGGGTTACAGATGGGTCGAAAATACATGAACGTGCTGGGGTTGGGATTTATGGTGTACAACCTAGACCAAAGAGAGCAGTCTTGCTACGGAAGATGGCCACAGTATTCCAGGTCAAAATATCCACCATCAAGCTGTGTGCAGAGGAGAATTTGCGTAGGTGCTACAAAGAGCGTAGCATCTACATTCCTACAATCAAACAGCTCTGAAATCTCTATTAGCCTCCGCAATGAAATCAATGAGCATTGCAAAATGCCACAAAGCCTTTGTGAGACTAGGGGACAACAACAGGGTAAACCTGCTGTGGGTCCCTGATCACTAAGGAAGCAGTGGCAATGAGCAAGTTGATACGCCGGCTAGGACAGGTGTGATCATTCCATTTATTGGACTGGAACCTGTCCTAACCATCACTAAGGATACTGGACTATGACCCAAAAACAAAAACATGACAAGCTAACGATTCCAAAGCCATGTTTTCAGAGAAGTTCTGTAACCCTGTGCTCAAACAGGAGACAGACTAAACGTATGGTAGGACTGATGACAGGCCCTGGGAACTTCAAGGAACACCTACGCACAGAGGGTGTAAATAAAGAAGCCCCTAAGTGTAGGCTGTGTGGTGAGGGTGATAAACTGCACCACACCTAATCTTCCAGTACAAAGTGTTGAAGATCAATGGACAGAAAATGTTTGGCTTATCAAGTCCTGAAGAGAGAGTGTCAAAGAACCAGGATGTGAAACTGAACAATAAACCTTGTTTGATACACCTGGTGCAATTGTCTACTACCCTGTGGAACTTCACAGTATCTCTCTTTGCAGAATCCTTAGTGATTTGTACAGAGGAGATTTTCATTTTCCAAAAAGGTCATAATAAGCAAGCCTGCAATGTGTTCCATAATTCCATAACACAATGACATCAGCAACATGTGTCTACAACTATGAAAATGAGATTGACAATACTTCTTTGCAATAGGAATTACTTGCACCTTTTTCCATTTTCTTGGAACACTTGTTGCTTCAGTGACCTACAATGAACTGCTGCTAGAAAGACAGCACGTTATTTCCTATATTCTGCTTATAATCATACAAACATCCTTCCAGATCCTATTGCCTTTCTTCTGTTGTGTAGTTTTAAGTACTTCTCTATTCCGTAAACAGTCATCTCAATATCGGTCACTTTCATGTTCATGCAATCACTAAGTAGAGGACCTGAATGATGATCTTCATGTGTTTTGGGGGATCAAACTAACTATCTCAACAATGTCTGACATCTTCCATTTCCAAGCCAGTAAGATCAATGAGTGACTGATGTGATGATTTTCATTGATTAATGAACTCTATGTATGACGTGGAAGAGGTCTGTAGACACTGGAAGGTTTCAGACAGATTATATAATAGTGAGACAGAGATTTAGGAACCAGGTTTTAAATCTTAAGACATTTCCAGAGGCAGATATGGCCTCTGACCACAATCTATTGGTTATGAACTGTAGATTAAAACTGAAGAAACTGCAAAACGAGTGGGAATTTAAGAAGATGGGACCTGAATAAACTGAAAGAACAAGAGGTTGTAGAGTGTCACAGAGAGAGCATTAGGGAATGACTGACAAGAATGGGGCAAAGAAATACAGTAGAAGAAGAATGGGTAGCTTTGAGAGATGAAATAGTGAAGGCAGCAGAGGATCAAGCAGGTAAAAAGACGAGGGCTGGTAGAAATCCTAGGGTAACAGAAGAAATATTGAATTTAATTGATGAAAGGAGAAAATATAAAAATGCAGTAAATGAAGCAGGCAAAAAGGAATACGAATGTCTCAAAAATTAGATCAACAGAAAGTGCAAAATGGCTAAGCAGGCATGGCTAGAGGACAAATGTAAGGATGTAGAGGCTTATCTCACTAGGGGTAAGATAGATACTGCCTGCAGGAAAATTAAAGAGACCTTTGGAGAAAAGAGAACCACTTGTATGAATATCAAGAGCTCAGATGGAAACCCAGTTCTAACAAGGGAACCTCCCCATCGCACCCCCCTCAGATTTAGTTATAAGTTGGCACAGGGATAGGCCATGAAAAACTGAACACAGATCAATCGAGAAAACAGGAAAAAGTTGTATGGAACCATGAAAAAAATAAGCAAAATATACAAACTGAGTAGTCCGTGTGCAAGATATGTCACATTAAGGTACCTGTTCACTGACGAGCACCGTGGTCCCGTGGTTACCGTGAGCAGCTACGGAACGGAAGGTCCCTGGTTCAACCCTCCCTCGAGTGAAAAGTTTAAATTTTTTATTTTCAGACAATTATCAAAGTTTATGCACTCAGACATGATCAAATTTGCTCTCCAAAATTCCAGGACATGTTCAGATTTGCTTGGACACATGCAGGATTTGACGGTCTACACACGGAAAAACTTGAAAACGTTAAAAACGTTTGTTTTGACAGAGCACAGGGAAAACTGTGCGACTGTGAAACTGTTGCAGTCATTTGTTGCCGTTTATGCGACAAACTCAATGTTTTCATCACTTTTTTGGGAGTGATTATCACATCCACAAGAACACCTAAATCGGGCAAGGTAGAAGAATCCTTTTACCCATTCGCCAAGTGTGCAAGTTAGGTGGGTCGACAACATATTCCTGTAATGTGACGCACATGCCGTCAACAGTGTCGTATAGAATATTTCAGACGTGTTTTCCTGTGGAGGAATCGGTTGACGTATGAATTTGCGATCAAATGTTTTCGGTTCCTATTGGAGAGGCACGTCCTTTCGTCTACTAATCGCACGGTTTTGTGGTGCGGTCGCAAAACACAGACACTAAACTTATTACAGTGAACAGAGACGTCAATGAATGAACGGTCAGATCGTAACTTTGTGAAAATAAAGTAAGTAAAATTTTTGCTCGAGGGAGGACTCGAACCAAGGACCTCTCGTTTCGCAGTTGCTCACTCTAACCACGGGACCACGGCGCTCTTCGTGTTACATAGTCCTCGATGTTGGATATGTTACACTTGGACTACTCAGTTTGTATATTTTGTTTATTTTTTCATAATTCCACACAACTTCTTCCTGTTTTCTCGATTGATTTGTGTTCAGTTTTTCAAGGCCTATCCACTGTGTCAATTTATAACTAAATCTGAGAGGGGTGCGATGGGGAGGTTCCCTTGTAAACAAAGAAGGTAAAGCAGAAAGGTGGAAGTAGTATATAGAGGGTCTATACAAGGGTGATGTACTTGAGGACAATATTATGGAAATGGAAGAGGACATAGATGAAGATGAAATGGGAGGTATGATACTGTGTGAAGAGTTTGAAAGCACTGAAAGAGCTAAGTTGAAACAAGACCCCAGGAGTAGACAACATTCCATTAAAACTACTGATAGCCTTGGGAGAGCCAGCCCTGATAAAACTACCATCTGGTGAGCAAGATGTATGAGACAGGCGAAATACCCTCAGACTTCATGAAGAATATAATAATTCCAATCCCAAAGGAAGCAGGTGTTGACAGATGTAAAAACTACTGAACTATCAGTTTAATAAGTCACGGCTGCAAAATACCAACATGAATTCTTTACAGATGGATAAAAAAACTGGTAGAAGCCGACCTTAGGAAAGATCAGTTTGGATTCTGTAGAAATGATGGAACACGTGAAGCAATGCTGAGCCTGCGACTTATCTTAGATTAAGGAAAGGCAAACCTACGTTTCTAGCATTTGTAGACTTAGAGAAAGCTTTTAACAATGTTGACTGGAATACTCTCTTTCAAATTCTGCAGGTGGCAGGAGTAAAATACAAGGAGTGAAAGGCTATTTACAATTTGTACAGAAGCCAGATGGCAGTTATAAGAGTCGAGGGGCATGAAGAAACAAAAGAAAAATTTGAAGTAGGAATTAAAATCCATGGCAAAGAAATAAAAACTTTGAGGTTTGCTGATGACATTATAATTCTGTCAAAGACAGCAAAGGACTTGGAAGAGCAGTTGAACGGAATGGACAGTGTCTTCAAAGGAGGGTATAAGATGAACATCAACAAAAGTAAAACAAGGATAATGGAATGTAGTCGAATTAAATCAGGTGATGCTGAGGGAATTAAATTAGGAAATGGGACACTTAAAGTAGTAAAGGAGTTTTGCTATTTGGGGAGCAAAATAGCTGATGATGGTCGAAGTAGAGAGGATATAAAATGTAGACTGGAAATGGCAAGGAAAGCGTTCCTAAAGAAGAGAAATTTGTTAACATCGAGTGTAGATTTAAGTGTCAGGAAGTCGTTTCTGAAAGTATTTGTATGGAGTGTAGCCATGTATGGAAGTGAAACATGGACGATAAATAGTTTGGACAAGAAGAGAATAGAAGCTTTCGAAATGTGGTGCTACAGAAGAATGCTGAAGATTAGATGGGTAGATCACATAACTAATGAGGAGGTATTGAATAGAATAGGGGAGAAGAGGAGTTTGTGGCACAACTTGACAAGAAGAAGGGACCGGTTGGTAGGACATGTTCAGAGGCCTCAAGGGATCACAAATTTAGCATTGGAGGGCAGGGTGGGGGGTAAAAATCATAGAGGGAGACCAATAGATGAATACACTAAGCAGATTCAGAAGGATGTAGGTCGCAGTAGGTACTGGGAGATGATGAAGCTTGCACAGGATAGAGCAGCATGGAGAGCTGCATCAAACCAGTCTCTGGACCAAAGACCACAACAACAACAACAACAACATGTATGACAAAATCATTCTTGGGTTGTTTACAACTGCTGTTAACAAAAGTTTATTTTTGAAATCACTAAACGCTTCATATGTTCATTTCGACTTATCTGAGCTTTTGTTTGTTGATGAATGTTTGACTTCACTTAAATATGTGATAAAGTTCCCCCTTCTTCTGTAGCAACTTTCTAATACAGCTAATGGACAACAGTGACTCTCTTCCAACCCTCACAATCTTTACCAGTATATAGATTTCTAAAGCATATTGTACAAAATTTTTGAAAAACCTATCCAGCGATGAATGGTGTTGACTCTTCAAACAACCTGAAATCAACTTCCTGCCACACTTACTAAGCAATAATTTTTCGTATCACTCTTAGTATTCCTTTCAATACTTGTAGTCACTGGTGTGATTATTGATTATAATCACCAATTCCCTTCTCTGCATTAACTGATTTTAAAATTTTTGAACTGTTACTAGGATATCATATGATGCTCTAATGAGTCAGCTCCCTAACTACTTGAAGTATCTCTCAGAAAAGATGTTCACGAAATCTTTCGCACATCACTGTTCCTCGCACCTTTTTTAATCGTGCGACTTTCTCTCTCTCTCTCTCTCTCTCTCTCTCTCTCTCTCTCTCTCTCTCTGATAAGTCAATATCTTGCCTTATTACAACAGCATGAGTAGGTAATTCACAAGTGTTATTCTTTTAAGTTTTATGTGAAGTGTTCTTCCACTACAACTCATGAAGCAGACAGTCTAAAAAACAACGTCAGATTATCAAGCTTGACTCACCACTGATGCTTACCGTAACCCAGAATCTCTCTTATTTGGAATGTCACTAGATATTATAGGGTTCTTTATAGCAATAAATATGGCACCACCATTTGTCACTAGCATACCCTTGTGATAAATATTCTGATCTAGACTTTATATTTCCCTGCTATTCACTTCTGGTTGAAGTCAGCTTTCTCTTCCTGCCTTTAAGTAGTTGCCTTTAATAAACGAGACTAGTTTGGAACATTACCATGTAGCTATAGTAAGTTTCACCATCTGAAGTACTGAAAATTGCAAGAACACTTCCACTAATTTGTCATCAATCTGGAGTAATGAGACAAAATTTTTTAATGCTGGCCTCAACGAGTGGATATGATTGGATGTGAATGTATTCATATAACCACACCCCTTGACGGGCATACCACATGTACACCCGCCACGTAATCCATACTGATTCAGAGCTTAGTGGGGGCTGTGTGTGTGTGAGTGGAGCAGTGCAAAGGGGACGATGGTACTCACAGCAGAGCAGCGGGTGTTTGTTGTGGAAAGTTATGTGGTCATTTGTTTGCTGAGAAGTTTAATGGTGTCAAACTGCCAGCAAAGAGTGCTACACAATATTTAGTCTGAAAATGGCATCAGGCAGGATCTGTTTTGAACAAGTCAAAAAAACATTCGAAAATGTGCCCACACACCAGAAAATGTGGCTGCAGTTCACCACAAAATGTGTCAGAGTCCTACAAAATCAACCTGATGCCTGTCGCAAGAGACCGGAATATCACATCGATCATGCAGATGAATACTTCAGGTGGACCTGCACGTGCACTCTATGATGTGTCTGTTGTTCAATTAAAACGAGCAGATGCTCCTCAGCACTTCCAGTTTTTTGAGTGGATGTTCACTGAGATAACAATGAATGGCTTGGACATAGATCTGTTCTTTGTGTCTGATGAAGCCTGGTTTCACCTGAGTGATTATGTCAAATCACTGAATCACAGTTTCTGGGCAGCAGAGAATCCGCGTAACTTCCACGAAACACCATTGCATGATCAGAAGTTTGGAGTTTGGTGTGCAGCATAGGCACACTGCATTATTGGTAACACCTTCTTGCATCAGACACTGACTTTGGTGCATTACATTGCCAACATTTTGAAACCACTGGTAGCTGAACCTTGGAGGACATTTACACAGCCTTCACGTCTAATAGGTTTGTTAGCAGATGTCAGTCTGGTCGCAGTCCTAGCAGGACAGCCAGGTCACTTGATCTATCAGTGTGCAATTACTTTGTGTGGGAAGCCTTCAAGTCTAAGGTGAATTGCAACAACAGTCACACTCTTCAAGAACTGCAGCAGAACATTTCGGATGAGACTGCAGCAATTCCAGCTTCGATCTGCCTTGAGCAACTTGCTGACAAGGGCCCAAAAGTGCAAAGTGATGAATGTTGTCACTTTCAACATCTACTATGGTCAGGATAGTACTGTATTTCCTTTCCTCTGCTGTGTTTCTTTGTAACCTTGAACTCTTGTCCGGGCCACTTTTATTTGCCCACCCTGTACATGTAACATCATCAGTTGCAACTCTCATGTCGTCATCCTTTATGGAAGGAATATTCATCAATCTTTACTACTACACCATGAAGCACTGATGTTTTAAAAACTCCCATTGAAGACATAGTGAAATGATACAATACGTTTCTGTAACATGGTTTCACATTTAAATGAAACCATTCAACAAGTGGAAATTTATCACTGACGAGACATTTCTATCCAATGATGCTGAAAAAAATAGGTATGCTACACACAACATATGTAAAACAACTTACAGCTGTTGTAATAAACTGCTGTCATTTCACTGTCCTCGGCACTGAATCTGATCATACCTTCCACTTCCCTAAGGTTTATGTATCTATACTCTTTACTGATGCAATTCAAATAGATCACTTACATAATAGAACATTAGGTAAGGAAATTGCCAAGGTCTTTGTAAAATTACCCTGGCTCCCAGATGTAATCTGAGCAAAAATTACAGAAAACTTGCCATTATCATGTAGCACAAGCTAAAATTATTCACATGTCATCTCACCACATACTGACGTTTTCCTGATACACTATATCTTCATAAATCAGACAGATCTGCTGTCATTCACACAGTTATTAGTGAGGCCAACGAAGACTTGTCACTGTGGGATTGAACATATCTAGTCTTTCCAATTTAGTTACAGTAGAATCTCAAAACACATGTAACAATGCTTGTTGTACTTCAACAGCAGACTGCTGATCAACAAATTTCACCAAGATATTAACCAGACCTGAGTAAACTTCAACAAACAAAGACCACTGACTGTAAACATTTATCTGAAGGGCAGACAGACTAAAAATTTGCTATAAGCAGTGTTACATTATCAGTGTTGTGCCCCCAACTAGAACAATTAAAAGGAACCAAAAATTATTGTAATATGTTTACTACATGTGATTAGAAGTCTTTCATTGATGTCTCATTAGGGGACAGAATTGTTAGAGAGCACTTCCTAATGGGATATCAGACACTGAGAAACTGGTCTTGATGTTGTGTGGTATTAAGACAGATCTAAGGAGTATGCATATATGCAGAAAATTTATAATCAGTAACTCACTTGAAGTACAAATATTTATTCAACTTTTGCTGAACAACAGGTGATAAGAGAAGCATGATGCACAAGGATTGAGCAACATATACAATGTATTGAAATAAAGTTATTACATCTTACAAAATCTGTTTTCTAATCAGGTACAAGAAACATGATCCCATTACTGACAGTGAACTAATGTGGATAGCATAAGGCATCAAAATCCCACATCTCACATACAATAAAGTATGATTCTGCTAAGGCATAAGGCATACAGCACAATCAAAAGCTATCTTCAGTACCCCAACACAGCAAATGATATTGCTTTACTGTAGGCAACTGCTAAGTATTTGAAGAATATAGATTTCTATACAACTGAATAATATAGCAAATCATGCTCAGAGAAAAGAAGAAAGAAGCAAGTCTTGGTTCACAGCTAATAAGTTGGCATGTAATTACACACACACACACACACACACACACACACACACACACACACACACACACACACACTTACTTTTACTTTTACTTTTAGAATAATAATTCTATTTGAAATTTTTAGACCAATTAGTGAAGAAGAAGGCAACTTAGACTGAAGTTGGATGGGAATCTCTCATGGAAGGCATATATTCACCATTTCTTGCAGATGCTTAATTATTACAACATTGTTCACAATAACACCCAAGATACTATTCAACTTTGCCTACTTTCAATCCTTGATGTTGATAGGAAATAATACTGGGTACACTGAGTTTGGGCACAAATTTAGGGCAAATTATCACGTCCACAGCACCCCGCAAGCAGATCAGGGATAGAGCTGACAGACACTAATTCCCAGTTAGGAAGTAGGCCTCTCGAACTCATAGTCCAGGTGCTTTAAATAACAAACTGGTATATTGTTAACTAGGAAACTCAGTGGAACTCTGACAAATAAATGAGACCAAACCAGATATGTAGGATAAGAAACTAGCACGTAATTCTAGGAGGCACTAATACACTCCACTGTTGTGTAAACCAGCATCTAGCCTTTGCAAAGAAATGCAACAAGAAATTAAGACCCATTCCTTAGGCAGAGTAATGCAGGAACAGCATCTGAGATAATCAATCATTGTACCTCCAACAGCACTGACTGCAGACTTATATGGGCTCATGCTGTGACACCCACACACCACCACGCAAGCTTCTCTGTTATCAGCAACATAGCCACACTACCCTGACACACACACACACACACACACACACACACACACACACACACACACCAATTTCTTAGCATCCTGATTGGCAATGTGTTACATATCTACATTGAAGTGCCAAAGAAAATGGTATATGCATGCGTATTCACGTACATAGATATGTAAACAGGCAGAACATGGTGCTGCAGTCGGCAACGCCTATATAAGACAAGTGTCTGGCGTTGTTGTTAGATAGGTTACTGCTGCTACAATGGCAGGTTATCAAGATTTAAGTCAGTTTGAAAGTGGTGTTATAGTCGGCACACGAGCTATGGGACACAGCATCTTTGAGGCAGTGATGATGTGGGGATTTTCCCATATGAACATTTCACGAGTGTACCATAAATATCAGGAATCTGATAAAACATCGAATCTCTGACATTGCTGTAACTGGAAAAATATCCTGCAAGAACAGGATATTTTTCTTGTGATTTTATTTTATTTCGTTGCAACCAGTTTCAATGTTTCACTGTGTTTATCTTCAGGGTGTTGTTGATGCGGTACAGGTTAATATGATCCCTATATATATCACATTAGTCACCAGCATTACTGGATACGCACATAATGTGTCAGCACTCCAACTACTAACACCCGACTGGCAGTTGGCAGTTGATGGTTGGAGTGCTGACACATTATGTGCGTATCCAGTAATGCTGGTGACTAATGTGATATATATAGGGATCATATCAACCCGTACTGCATCAACAACAGCCTGAATGCATTGAAGTGTTGAAACTGGTTACAACGAAGTAAAATAAAATCATAAGGACGGCTGTAGGTGTTTTATTTTGTCACAATAGCAAACAATATGTTGCCTGCATTGTCACTAGCCCTGCTGGGTACTAACAAGGGAAGCTCCCCATCGCACCCCCCTCACATTTAGTTATAAGTTGGCACAGTGGATAGGCCTTGAAAAACTGAACACAGATCAATCGAGAAAACAGGAAGAAGTTGTGTGGAACTATCAAAAAAAATAAGCAAAATATACAAACTGAGTAGTCCATGGGCAAGATAGGCAACATCAAGGACAATGTGAGCTCAGGAGCGCCGTGGTCCCGTGGTTAGCGTGAGCAGCTGCGGAACGAGAGGTCCTTGGTCCAAGTCTTCCCTCGAGTGAAAAGTTTACTTTCTTTATTTTCGCGAAGTTATGATCTGTCCGTTCGTTTATTGACGTCTCTGTTCACTGTAATAAGTTTAGTGCCTGTGTTTTGCGACCGCACCGCAAAACCGTGCGATTAATAGATGAAAGGACGTGCCTCTCCCATGGGAACCGAAAACATTTGATCGCAAGGTCATAGGTCAACCAATTCCTCCACAGGGAAACACGTCTGATATATTCTATACGACACTGGTGACGGCATGTGCGTCACATGATAGGAATATGTTGTCGACCCACCTAACTTGTACACTTGGCGAATGGGTAAAAAGACTCTTCTAGGTCTTCTTGTGGATGTGATAATCACTCCCAAAAAAGTGATGAGAACATAAGAGTTTGTCACATAAACTGCAACAAATGAATGCAACAGTTTCACAGTCGCACAGTTTTCCCTGTGCTCTGTCAAAACATATGTTTTTAACGTTTTCAAATTTTTCCGTGTGTAGACCGTCAAATCCTGCATATGTCCAAGCAAATCTGAAAATGTCCTGGAATTTTGGAGAGTGAAGTTGATTATGTGTGAGTGCCTGAACTTTGATAATTGTCTGAAAATAAAACTTTTCACTTGAGGGAAGACTTGAACCAAGGACCTCTTGTTCCGCAGCTGCTCACACTAACCACGGGACCACAGTGCCCCTGAGCTCATATTGTCCTTGCATGGACTACTCAATTTGTATGTTTTGCTTATTTTTTTCATAGTTCCACACAACTTATTCCTGTTTTCTCGATTGATCTGTGTTCAGTTTTTCAAGGCCTATCCACTGTGTCAACTTATAACTAAATCTGAGGAGGGTGTGATGGGGAGGTTCCCCTGTAAGAGCCCACATGGAATGGAGAATGGCACTCCTGAACCCATTTTTGTGTAATTATTTACAACATGCTCCATTACAGTATTTGTAATACTAAATGTACGTACTGTGTGTGTGTGTGTGTGTGTGTGTGTGTGTGTGTGTGTGTGTGTGTCAACTTTGTGTTTGATGATGACAGGGGGGGGGAGAGGGGGGGGGGGGAGAGAGAGAGAGAGAGAGAGAGAGAGAGAGAGAGAGAGAGAGAGAGAGAGAGAGAGAGAGAGAGAGAGAGAGAGAGACCCACTGCCTACTCCTTGTGAATAGCACCAAGGGGGCTGCCAAGCTTAACCCTAGCATTACCAACGTATTTTTTGTTACATGTAATACCAACGGGGGGGCCTCAAAGGCCCATAAAGAATACCACAATTTATTTTATCATAAATCAAGTTTATTTACTTCTGATACCTCTAATAACAATTCAAAATGCTTAGACATTGTTTTTGTATACTGGATAATAAAAGATGTTATTATAATAGGAATAAAATGAACAAATCACGAGATTCAGTTTATATATTTTTTGGAATAATGTTTCAAAATAGTGTTTTCTTATAAAAACGACTTTTTTAATTCGATACACTACATGAAGCAAACAAAATTTACTGTCTCATTCTGCAACACATTTTTCACACAACACTGTCTTCCTGCAGTGTTTCCCACAGACGTGTTTGTGGCACTGAGAGCAGGTAACAGTTGACTTTCCCAGCTTGTTGTACTTGATCTTTTTAGATGCAGCTTCTTGGCAGCATAGGTGTCACCGTCCACGTGTTCCTGGTTCTGCTGTTGAGGATGATGGTTCTACAGAGCAGCTGAGCTTCCGTTGTGTGATGCTTTCCATTGCCATTATTACTGGCTTCTGAAGTCCATACAAATTTTGTGCCCGTTCATCTACTTGAGATCTTATTAGTTCGAGACCTAAGTTAGTGATAAAAACTCTTCTGCGGTTTAGCAAATTCTTTTTCCAATTCGGAAAGTTGAGAAGGAAGAGTGAATATGCATTTATTGCTGCTATGTCAATGAGTGTGTAGAAGAGGGACAAAGGCCATCTTCTTGTTCCTCTCTTTGTGCTGTAGTGTCTTGCCATCTGGTCTATGGTGTCCACGCCTCCCTTTGTAGAATTATAAAAAAGATTTATGTTAGTCTTTTTTGAGTCTTCATTCAACACCCCTTCTGAGTGATAAGTTGAAAGCATCAACAGCAGTCGTTTTGGCTTCTCGCGGACTAGCGTTGATGCAAGAGTAACTGGTGGCCTCTGTGTCTGAGGGTCAGTATAAGCAAAGATGGAAGAGTGTAAACTGCGGCCAGTTGTAGTCTTCAGCTCTTCAGGTATGTGTCGTCTGTTAGACTGTAGGGTGCCAACAAGTGTGAGTTGAAAATCATTCCACAGAGTCTCAGCAAGCTCCACTGAAGTATAGTACCGATCTGTGGTAACATTACGGCCTGATTTTTCAATAGGTTTTATTAGTCTCTTTACAATTTCCATCGGTCCATTTGAATGCTGTGTATTTCCTGACTTGCCTGTATAGATGTCCATGCTGATCACATATCTAGTCTCAGAATCAGACAGCATTCGAATTAGAATGCCGTATTTTCCAGGTTTTTCTTTTAGAAACACCTTGAATGGACAGCAACCACGGAACAAAGACAACATCTCACCCACTGTTGTATGTAGACCAGGAATGAAATACAATGGAAGTGAAGAATTGAAGCTTTCAAAAATTTCCCTCATTGGAGCAAACTTGTCAGTCTGGCGACGAATTTCTCTTGTGTTCTTATCATTAAACCTCCATATTTTAGTCAATTCGAAAAATCGGGTCCGACTCATTGATCCATAGTACACTTGTCGGCCCTGAAGCAAAGACCATAAATCTTGGACAGGT
Source organism: Schistocerca nitens (assembly GCF_023898315.1). NCBI lineage: Eukaryota > Metazoa > Arthropoda > Insecta > Orthoptera > Acrididae > Schistocerca > Schistocerca nitens. The sequence continues at coordinate 613,701,469 of NC_064616.1, read as the reverse complement.
ATCTTATTGTCATGATTTGAACCCATGATTAGCAAGAGTCCTATATAACAAAATAACTCATCTTCATCTGTGTGCTGAATACCTAGTCAAGAAGCCTCTTCATTTGAGTGTAGTTTTATTAGATTCATAATTTGAGGTGTAAAAAAGAGCTCTATAGCCTCTTTCGGAGACGCAATTCTTCCTTGTTGTCCTAGCCCCATTCTTTCTCGCACTATTTTTTGTACAGAACACCGATATTGTCGAGATGGCTTCGTAATATACTCTCGTCCACTTTTTGCAATGAATTTATCACATTCCGTATCATTATCATCTGGTGGATTGGCTTCAACCTCATCTTCATTCTCAGACGATGAATCAGTTCTGATTTCTTCCACATCATCATCCACTTCACTTTCCTCTAAATCTGATTCGTTCAAAACTTCTTCTAGCACTCTTTCAATGGAACTATCACGTAAACGATGTCTACTCATGTTGCTGGTTCAACAGCAGCAGAAACACTGAAAATAACAATGGTCCGCTTCATAACAATATGTCTGAAGGCAACAATGCCAAAATTCGTTTCATGGTAAGAATTTGAAACGAGAGACTCAACCTCGTAAATCTTTCCTTGCTATTACCAACGGGTGGGCTTCTAAGGCCCACAGAGAATTAAATCAAGTAAATGAATTTTAATTACATTTTTATTCCAAAATTCTGTAATGACTCAATAGTACATTCAATAATGAACAATTACCTTTGCTTTCAAGTTCATATATCAAAGGGTGTGGATACAACATAGAAAAACTGAGTCAGTGGGCCTACGAGGCCCCCCCGTTGGTAATGCTAGGGTTAAAGTTCCCATCCGACATACGGATCACCATCAAGTGTCCATGCCCTCACTTCATGAGACACTGTGGTGAGGTTTGGTATTTAAATCAGGACATTGGTGCAAAGTCCGGTGATTAGAAACCTTACACCACCACCTCCCCTCCCTTGCTGACCAATTACTGGCACTGAAAATTTTTTTCCACCACCAGGATTCGAACCGGCTTATTCCAGGCTCCTGCACCCATTGTTTCCATATCTGCATGACACTCATGGGATCCCAACCAATGTGAGCAGCAGAATCAAGGAATGATAAACCAGAGTTTTGAGAGGCCAGGATCCTACTGCTGTCAAATTCTGACATATACTGGTAGACATTTCCTGCTTCTCACACAAGGCCTAACATAATCTCCTCACAAACAAACAACATTCAAATGTGACTTCTGAATTAGAAACCCACTGAGTAATCTTTGCTTATATCCACAACATACTCCTAGCTATTCTGAGCAGTTACGCTGAAATGATTATCACTTGCATATCTGATCATGCTATTTAGCATGTTTCATACTAATTTGACATTTATTGCATGCCGCCTTCTCTGTGTTATTTTAATTGCCAGCAGTGTATTTTATTGTACTAAAATTGCTTTCAAACTCACTAATTTCTTTACACCCAGAAATGTGGCAAATACAGTGGATGTAATAAAAATTTGTTCTTCAAATCTTAGTAGGAAATTGCTGGAATACCTATGCCGAGAGATGTATCTTTCTGAAGAAACAGTGTTTTTCCCCCTTTCACAACTTGGCCCACCTCTCACATATTTTTTCAATGATCCTTTCTCTCATATTTTTTCATTCAGTTGTTGCAGAAGACTCTGTGGGTATTCCACAGTAACTGTTGCACCCTTCTCTCTGCCAATCTCTTTTGCATTTCAGAAAACACTAGCCATTTTTTTGACACACGAAATCATCTTCCTAGTTTTTGGCACAGGGTAGCTGACTGCCATCATTTATTTTACAGCTGGTCTCTTTCTAATGTGATGTGGAAGATCGATGTCTCATTAACAGCAAATAAATCAGTGCAAAAATTCAGTTTCACACCCTGTACAACAGTCCAAACATTTACAAGAGATGTGATTTCGCATTTTCTTTTTGCCAGAACTCAACAAATGTGACACTTATAATGCACAAAGCTTTAAGAACTGAATGCTGTTGTTGACATTATGCATTCTTAAATACACGTTGTAGCATTTTCTTTCAACAGATTCTAATTCTCTGCAGGAATGCTTCATACCTCCATATTCACATTATAGGAACATCATCAACTGGAAATAATACAACACTAGAATATACTGTCCACATATGAGGACTTCATGTCTGCACGATTAATTCATGGTGATTCTAACTCACTATAAGGAATCATGAAGTATGAGAGACTGTTAATGTAAAAAGGATAAAAGTGTCTTTTATTTAATTGATCCAGCCATTACGATTTGGAATTTTCCCCCCTGATAATTTTATGTAAATGCCATGCTAGTTCCCACCAGTAACACAGCCACAACTTCTTTTCTTTTTTCCATTATTAAGGCAAAATTACACAAATTCTTAAGTTACACAATTGTGATTGTAGTAGTTATTTCACTGTTGCCATTGTCATTTCTTTGCATATATCTCATGGCGTGTTTTCTCATGGTACAGAGATCTCTCTGAACAAAAAAATTAACCATAATCTTACTGGAATTTCTCTCAGTTGTCAAGAACAGGCATTTAAGCCTGTCACTTAAAAGAAAGAGAGAATATCTGTCCTTAATTGCAAGAGATGACAAAAGATACAGCATTTAAAAAAAGTAAAAACCAATAACAAGCTCCCGTGGTTCACTATGAAAGCTGTGCACTTTGCAATAAAAATTACCACAATGGTATTATGAAGGAAGTATGTAAGTGATTTAGTTAGTCTGTTTATAATTTAATACAGAGGATACTATGCACTAAGCCCTATCCCAGTCAAACAAGGATGGGGTAGGAATTTTCTGTATTCTGTTAAAAAATCACTCGCAATTATTTGGGAAAACCACAGAAAATATGAACTGGTCATTGATGGGAACAACCAACTCAGTCAGTTGCAATTTTACATATTCATTGAATTATTCATTCATTGTTTTGAGCAAAACCAGTCTATGGGAACAATTGAATGAAAATAATTGATACCATCCATTGCAGTTTTGCACACTGATTCAATAGCTCAGTCTTTATTAACATGTGACTTGATTAACTTGCTTCAGATGCAGTTAACACATAACTAATCTAGCTGATGTATCATTGGGATACAAGTTCGAGTGAGAAAGTTCCCTTAAGGGCACATGAAGAAGAAAGTAACACTGCCAAATTTTAGTGACAGTTTACATTTCATTTTACTGAAAATGATCTCCATAAATTAAAAATCATTTTAAGATAGCCCTTAAACACTCATTCCCTCACTCATTAGTTTGGGAGGCAAATATTTTTTACAGAAAATTATGTCACTGACTATGTAAGTACAAATTACACACAAGCATACAAACGTGTTTACATTTCACGGCCTGTGAAAAGTGGCTGGTATAGTAATTCACAGGTATGAAGAAGTAAACTTGCACATATTGGTATTTTTTCACAGTTCATTCGGTCTCTAACAAACACTGTTTATATTAAACAGTCCACAACAAAACTGGTACCCCTCAGGAATCCGAAGGGCAACAATTCGACTCACCTGACCCCAGGTGCATTCAATTCTGAGTGGAAAATTGATTGTTTTGGTGTCATTCATTGCCCTCTATTATCGCTTGTTGTCACTGTTATTGTCGTTCGGATATTTGCTTTTTATTTTGTGCCAATAACTAGCTTTTAGTTCACTTTTTTGTCCACATTTCTGAATAGTGTGTTTGTTTACAGTGAGCTTTCTGTCTTGATAAAACTGTCAAAATACTCAGTACTGTGGGAACAGGAGAAACCATATGTCGGGATAAAAAGTGATGTTTGAAATAAATTCAATTTGATATACAGTATCTTAAAGGATGATTCATATTCTGAAACTACATTACTTAATGAAATTTTAAGAAAATTAATGACAGATAACAAACATTTTTTGAGAAAAAATACTTGCGACAAGTGACAGTATGTGCTTCAATATCAAGTGATTAAGTCACCAACAATTTTTAAAAAATTGTATCCTATATGCTTTAAAAGAAAGACAGAGCAACAACAAATTTAAACTTAAAAAGTAGCTGTTCATTTACTTAAACATCGATGTATGATGTAGTGCCAGTTAGTAAAGTTATATAACCAGCCGAAAATTGATATTTAATATTAGAACTACAAAAAATTTGTATCTAAATACATAAACACACACATTTTGAAAATACTTGACTTTTAGAAATGCACTTTTATTTGCATTTTCTTGAAATGACATATGTTATTTGTCTCTAAAAAAGTTGGCAACCCTGGTTATAGTTCATATATAGTTGAAAAGGCTGAACTAGTACGTAAATGAAACATCTCAAAACTGGAGACTGAGTGAAAACATACACATAACTGATCTAACTGTCAGAGACTAGTGTCAGACAGTTGTTTAAAAACCCAACTGAAACAGAAAAAACATTTTGACTGGTACATTGGTTGTTAAAACCTGCTGACTGTTCCATCAGTAAAACTAATACTGGCAAGATGCGAGATTTAAATCTAACTTCTCATGACGGGATCTCTCTAGTTTCACTGTAGCAACGTACCAAAACATGTCAATCATTCTGGCGGTGGTGGCGGTGGTTAGTGTTTAACGTCCCGTCGACAACGAGGTCATTAGAGACGGAGCGCAAGCTCGGGTTAGGGAAGGATTGGGAAGGAAATCGGCCGTGCCCTTTCAAAGGAACCATCCCGGCATTTGCCTGAAACGATTTAGGGAAATCACGGAAAACCTAAATCAGGATGGCCGGAGACGGGATTGAACCGTCGTCCTCCCGAATGCGAGTCCAGTGTGCTAACCACTGCGCCACCTCGCTCGGTCAATCATTCTGTCATGTGACAATGTATTGTCAGTTCTTACACACCCACCAACAGGAGATGTAAAAACTGAGCAACAGAAAGCTTCATCTTTCCACAATTCAAGCAACAACATTGTATGGTTGGCAACTTTTCCACTGATGAGTTGGAAAGTACATTATGTATCACAAATTAAATTGGACATTTACATTCATGTCAGTTTTAAAGCTCTGTTAAATTTTCATTGAGTGCTTAATTCAAAATAGTGATATGAATTTTTTTAAGAGATTGCAAGGATGGCTGCATATTAGTAGGGGCTCCGACAGTCCTCACAGTGGCACACTACTGCATACAATCTTCACACTGCCACTACAGTTTCTGACCTGAGGGGTGGAGACGCTAAATCCTGTATGGACACTAAGCCACAAGTTGGAACAAGTATAGAGAGGCACCTAAGTGTAGGTGTCAAAGCTTTACACAATTTCTTTTATATCTTAAAAAAGGTGGCAACAGCCAAAAGCACAGATTACAGATAAAACCTATGAATAAATTCTTTGAAACATGAAAAATTTCATAGCAACAAACAGTTTGTTATATACACTCATGCTCATAAATTAAGGATAATGCTGATACATGGTGAAACAACGCTCTGGTGGGCAGTTTGTGGGTTTAAATCACCTCAGGGTATGACCATGCAGTGCATTTGATCTGCAATCATCGCACGGTGGCGCTGACAGCAGTCCACATACGAAGAGGTGTGGTGGTGCATGTCAGAGTACGGTGCAGTGAGTAAGTGTGCAGACGTTTTCAGACAGGCTAATGGTGATTGTGTGTTGAAAATGGCTCAAAGAACGCATATTGATGATGTTATGAGGGGTAGAATACTAGAGCGACTGGAGGCTGGTCAAACACAGCAGGTCGTAGCACGGGCCCTCCGTGTGCCACAAAGTGTGATCTCAAGATTACGGCATCAATTCCAACAGACAGGAAACGGGTCCAGGCGCTACAGTACGGGGCGTCCAAAGTGTACAACACCACAAGAAGACCGATTTCTCACCATCAGTGCCCGCAGACGGCCACAGAGTACTGCAGGTAGCCTTGCTCGGGACCTTACCGCAGCCACTGGAACAGTTGTCTCCAAACACACAGTCTACAGATGACTGAACGGACATGGTTGATTCGCCCAGAGCCCTACAAGGTGCGTTCCACTGACCCGTGGTCACAGGAGAGCCCATAAAGCCACAGTACATGGTCATTGGAACAGTGGTGCCAGGTTATGCTCACGGACGAGTCCAGGTATAGTCTGAACAGTGATTCTCACCGGGCTCTCATTTCGCGTGAAACAGGAACCAGATATCAACCCCTTAATGTCCTTGAAAGGGACCTGTATGGAGGTTGTGGTTTGATGGTGTGGGGTGGGATTATGATTGGTGCATGTACACCCCTGCATGTCTTTGACAGAGGAACTGTAACAGGTCAGGTGTATCAGGACGTCATTTTGCACCAGTACGTCCACCTTTTCAGGGGTGAAATGGGTCCCACCTTCCTCCTGATGGATGATAACGTACGGCCCCACAGAGCTGCCATGATGGAGGAGTACCTTGAAATAGAAGCTATCAGGCTAATGGAGTGGCCTGCCTGTTCAGACCTAAACCCCATCGAGCATGTCTGGGATGCTCTCGGTCGACGTATCGCTGCACATCTTCAAACCCCTATGACACTTCAGGAACTCCGACAGGCACTGGTGCAAGAATGGGAGGCTACACCCCAGCAGCTGCCCGACCACCTGATCCAGAGTACGCCACCTGTTGTGCGGCCTGTGTACGTGCACATGGTGGTCACATCCCATAATGATGTTGGGGTACATGCACAGGAAACAGTGGCGTTTTGTAGCACATGTGCTTCGGGATGGTTTTCTCAACTTATCACCAATACCGTGGACTTATAGATCTGTGTTGTGTGTGTTCCCTATGTGTCTATGCTATTAGCGCCAGTTTTGTGTAGTGTCACATTGTGTGGCACCACATTCTGCAATTATCCTTAATTTATGAGCATGAGTGTAAATTACTGAACTATTGATGTGCAAGAACAGCCTAGTTCTACTGAACATAGATGATATTCTCTCACTGATTTTCTACATGCCCAATCTAGTCAATTGGCACAATCGTACTGTGTAGCCCACACCTCTGCGTCAGAATGTAAGAAGAAAAAAATGTAGCAAAGTCAGAGTTATAGTGATTTAATTGGATTACCAGTGCTGCTTTGTGAATGCATGTTGTCTACAAACAGCATATTTTGTGAGTGATAGACCGAGAATCATCAGGTCAAATTAACGAAGAAAACGGCAACCAGTTGATTTAATGAATTAACCTTCATTATCCAAATCCACAAAATAGACAACACTAACAAGTACCAATTCTACAACTATTCTCTGCACAGTAAAGTAGTGATAAAATCTGCCTTGGGAGTCACCATTATTACTTTAGCACCTATTCATCATTTGCATATAGGGCTTATGCTTGGGTATTATTTGCCATTATATGAAAGTACAATGTATAAATAGGCAGAAGTTATTTTCTAATGAGGTTTTAAAAGCAAATTGCAAAACCTGAACAGTAGTGTTCATAATTGGATTTAAACGAATGAAAAATCAGTTTCAGTCATCACCAAGTTGGTTTTAGATGGTTTATTTCCAAATGAGGTCAGAAAGCTTCTACGTAAAGGTTTTGTGACTATGAAGATGTTTTCTTTTTTTCTTTTCTTTTTTTCATGCAAGAAATATTCTTCAGCTTGTTATTTGCAATTTTCTTCCACATTCAACCTCCAACAGGTAGTAGCAATGCCAGAATGGAGAAGATTCTCCCTATAAATAAGGACAATAGTCAAAAACTAAAGTGACAGACAAACACTGTGTGTCACTCCAGAGATATAACTGCCATATCATCGACCATAAAAAAAACAGACATTGGTTTCCACTGCACTGCTTTCCTCCACTACAAAAGAGTCCTGGAACTGTAAATTCTGCTACCAAGTCCAACAAATTTTCCCGATTTCTTTCCTTTTTTTGTAAATTGCTTACACTATAGCAGAAAAAGCATATTACAATTTCTCAAAAAAATACAATTCATTTGTATTTCTGAAGGATACAGTCCTGTGTACAGTGGAGAATACCTGAATACCTGATGTACTTGTATCTGTATTCAGTATAAGCCATTAATGGATGGTACGAAAACATAATAATTTAGGAAATGCTCTCCCTAACTCTACTGTCATGATCTTTACAAAAGTTGCCTGTGAGAGGTGTTGTTTATGTTATCTTCACAATACTACACTGATGATGATGGCTGGTTGATTGATTTGGGGGAAGGAACCAAACACCGAGGTCATCAGTCCCATGAGATTTGGGGAGTATGGGGAAGGAAGTTGGCCGTGCTCTTTCACAGAAACCATTCCAGCATTTTCTGCAAGTGATTTAAGGAAACCACGGGAAACCTACATCAAGTTGGTCAGACGTGGGTATGAACTGTCAACCTCCCAAACGCGAGTCCAGTGTGCTAACCACTGCGCCATCTTGCTCGGTACTATGCTAATGAGCCCAAAAATTTTGACCATATGCTTTATAGTTCGTTTGTCCATCTTTGGAACAAAATAATTTTCACAATACTACACTGATGAGCTAAAACATTATGACCACCTGCTTAATAGCTAGTTTGTCCATCTTTGGAACAAAATACATCACCGATTCTGCACATCAGGGATCCGAAAGTTTGTTGGTAGGTTTGTGGAGGTATGTGGCATTAAATGTCTACACACAGATCATGTAATTCGCGTAAATAAAGGGCCACTGAACTGCGTATGCGATGACAGTCCTCGGTTGTGCCCCATATGGGTTCCAGAGAATTTACATCAAGTGAATTTGGTTGCTAAGACATCAATGAGCATTCACTATAACGCTCCTCAAACCACTGTAGCACGGTTCTGGCTCAGAGACATGGACAATTTTACTGCCACTGTCATAAAGGGAGACACCAAGCATGATGAGATGCAGGTGGTTCACTGATGTAAGTGTGTCTTAGATTACTACCACAGGTCCCACCTAAGCACAGGAGAATGTCTCCCATAGCATAAAATTGTTCCCACCAGTCTGTGTCCATGACACACTTCACGTTTCTATCCACTGTTCAGCTCAATTATGGCATTTGTGGAGATGACCATCAACCTAGTGTAGCAAAAATGTGATTCCCCAAAAAGCCGGCAGGTTTCCATTGATCAACGGCTGAATCCCAATGGTCCTGTGCCCACTGCAACAGTAACTGACGATGTCGTTGGGTCAACGTGAACATATGGGGGTGGTCAGCTGCAAAGCTCCACATTCAACACTGCATGATGAACGGTGTGCTCTGAAACACTTGTTCATTCACCAGCACTGCACTCTTTCGACAAAATAAGACAAATCACTATCCATCCTAGTTTACAGAGCAGATAAGCTTCCAAACTGCACATTCTGTGTAGGGTCATGGACGTCCAACCATTTAGCACCTTGTGGTAGATTCACTGCCTTTCTACCTCTTTTCAGAGATGCTCATGACAGTAGCACATGAACATTCGACCAGCTTTCGTTGTTTTTGAGATACTGATTCACAGGCTCTGCGTAACAATAACCTGTCCTTTGTGAAAGTCACTGATCTCAATGGATTTCCTATTTGCAACACATATCTTCACTAGGGTGATCCACCATCTGTTATTGTGTCACATGCATGCAACACCACGAGGTAGCACCCAACATTGTGGTGCACAGTGGTCATAATGCTTTGGCTTATGAGTGATACTTGCTTCAGTGATCTTTGATCAACTGCTCCAAAACGAGGCAAAAATTCAGACGTGCATTAAATATGCAAGCTTCTAAGAATCAAGAATAGCTTCAGGTTCAGTGACCTTGTGACACCCATGTTAATAATTGTTTTACATTTCTGCAAATATTTACACCCAAGTCTTACATATTTAAATCTGCATGAAAGACAACACAAGATAGTGTTTTTTATACAAAGCTGTTAGTTACAACTCAAATTGCAACTAAAAATATGAACACTACAATGAGAAATATTAAAAGTTCCTAACACACCACCAGTAAACCAACCGTCACCTTCCTTTCGCAAACTGTCACCTTTCCACACAATGGACTAGAATACCTCTAACACATCGCAAACTGATCTGTTTATTAAAACATAATACTAATCAGATGCTTTGATGAAAATATACAATACTAATCAGATGCTTTGATGAAAATATACATAACTATACATAACTACACAGCCTCTCTCTCTCTCTCTCTCTCTCTCTCTAGTGTAGGCAATAGTTTGAGATCCTCTGATGAACATTCACCAGTCAATACACAGAGCATAATCAGATCTTGTAAAAGGAAACAAACTTTGAATCTGCACATTTTAACAGTGCAGTGCCAAAGCCTTCACAATAAAGCCCTGAATTTAATAACCTCCATGGAAACTGTGGTGCTTAAATCGTATTCGGAAATGAGAGATGAATGAAACCCAAAATAGAAAGCTCATGAGCAATAAAAAAAGAGTGGAAATGTTGTTTATGTTGATCTCTATTCCAATTTTCTGTACAGGCTCCAGAACTCTCAGAACCGAGGTGATGCAAAACTTTTTTTTTGATGTGGGTATTTGGGAGGAAGCTATATGTCGTCTGACTCTCCTGGAATGTACTCTCTGGGAATTTCAATAGTAAACCTCTCCACGATGCACAACACTTCTCTCATGGCATCTGTCATTGGATTTTGTTGAGCATCTCTGTAACACTCTCATGCTGAATAAGTGAGCCCGTGATGAAACTTGCCACTGTTTACTGGTCTTTTCTATCTCTTCTATTAATTCTACATGGTACGAGTCCCTGACTGAAGAGCAACACTCAAGAATCAGACAAACATGTTTTGTAAGTCACTTCTTTCATGGATGCTATTTCATTAAGATTCTTCCTATGGATCTTGTAAGACCTAATTTTGACCTATTTTGTATCTCTATCAATATTTCTTTGTCAACTGTCGTATTGCTTATGTATAATTTTGTATCTGTTATGGAAATTCTTCCACTATGTGTATATGTTTCAGTTATGTGAAACTTTTGAATGATGTTGTTTAAATTATGCTTGTGGATTTAAATAACTAATGAAATGATTGTTATATAATGTACTATAAATGACTTGGTCCATAATTAGGGAATGTAAGGTCAAATGTAAAATATGTGGGGAAGCTGCACAGTTATGAAAGAAGCCTGACAGAGTGGAAAAGGTGTCGCTGGCGCACAAGTAGCTTCCTCGTCCTATGTGACAGGTAAGGAGCCTGGGCTGAGCAGAGCTGTGGTTAACACCTTGCTAGCAGTAGCGGATCATTGTGGCTCATATTCCTGGAATTTTGATGCCAGAAGATCTAAGGACAGTATTTATGGGCATTGGATGCTGCATTTGGTGATACCATTATCATGGCATGGTTTCTGGCCCTATTAAAGTATAATTCCGACACCAAGAAGACATGTAACAGGCCAACAGTATTGCTATGATTGTATCGCCGCCAGGTTAATAGCCAATGCAAATTGCACCACCAGTGGCAAAAGCATTCCCCTAAATTGTGGACCACGTATTTGTGAAATTTGGTTGATTTTAATAATAATTGTGGTGTTGCTAAAAACTCTATCTTACACCTGTGACTATCGCAAATCACAAACCAGGACAGGAATCCTATCCTAGTGAATTTAATTCAGAGTGCCCTAATTTATTATGAGAAAGTGGTTAAACTTTAATATATTGTTGTGTTATTTGCACAGCCAGTTATAATTTTGAGTAGGCCAAAAGACTGTTTATGAAAGCACATTTGTTATTTGAAGAGTTATAGTTTGTTGTGCTTTACTGAACTAGTAATTAATGATAAGAATACTTACCATTTGTCATACATACTGGTGTAGTTTTGTTAATGAGCATGGTTCTTCAAACCACGAAAGTTCAAGGGTGCTTATGTGTTAGGCTAGTTAGTTAATGAAGCAATGCAAAGGCTCCTTCATAGCCAGTGCAGTTAGATTTTCATTCTGTTTAGTTGCTTCAATGCGAGTTTAAGAAATAACAATTTACTGTTTTTTTCTATTCTAATGCAAGTTGGTTAATACACAGGCATAGATACCCCTGTACTAAGCAAAGAAGTAACGGAGTACAATCATTAACATCATTTCATGCTTTTTCCTGTACAGTATTGCCACTAGTTTCATGTGTGTTGGTAATTGGCTTTGTAAACTGTTGCACCTAGTTCATTTAAGGTACGTATTGTTGAGAGGCATGTTGATGTTTACTATCCCATTGGTCATCTGTTTATCTGACTTACTAGTCAGTAGCACATTTATCTGCAAAGTTAGGTTATTGTGAACAGATATAAGGAAAGCATCTAATGGTTGCTTTTGTGCTGGGCGAATGTCTGTTCCTGACCCACCGTTTACTATTGTTTATACTCTGCTGGAGTGTTTCGGAAACAATTCTCAGTTTGATTGTTCTGTTTCCATTAGGTTATTTCACGGTCAACTATTCAAAAATTCCTCGCAGAGGTATAACGTTAGCATCGATTTCTATTTAAGGTGGTCAGTGGTAGTGTTAGAATCTCAGTCTGACATCTGCTTTCCCTACTATTTGTTTTATGTGGTCATTCCACCTAATGTCATTCTGGATTGTTGCTCCTAGGTATTTTACAGTAGATACTGTTTCCAGAAACGTGTCATGAATAGTGTAGTTGTACAATTAGTTACATTTATTTAGTTTAGGATCAACAGTGTGTCCCTGCATTCATCATTCCTGTGCAGGCCCTCCTATATATCGCTAATGTCTTCTGGTGCTGCTACCTTCTTACAGACAATTGCATCATCTGGGAACAGCCCTTCAGAGCTACCGACATTTTCTACTACATCATTTGCATATACTGTAAACAGTGATTGTCTTATCATACATCCCTGAGATTTTCCTGAAATTACCTTTATGTCTTTTGAGTTTTTCTCGCCTTTAGATCTTTTGAGTTTGTTCTGTTAACAGCAAAGTCTCAAATCTGGTTCTATACTCAACAAGATTTTGTGTTCGCCCCCCCCCCCCCCCCCTCCAGTAAATGGCAGTGCAGTACCGCATCAAATGCCTTCCAGAAGTTGAGGATCATGGCATCAACCTGAATGCCGAAGTCTACTGTGTTGTGAATCTGATGGAGGAACAGTGAGATCAAAGTTTAGCGATATCTCCATTCGCAGAATCCAAGTTGATTTTTATGGGGAAGCCTTTCATTCTTCTCCAAAATCGTCATAAAACATGAGCATAAGACATGTTCCATCATTCTACAACAGACAGACGACAGTAACATAGGCCTATAATTATATGCACCTGTCGCATGACCCTTCTTGAAAATAGGAATGACCTGTACTTTTTTCCAGTCACTGGGTAGCCTTCGTTGTTCCAATGAACTGAATACTGCCAGAAGAGGAGCAAGTTCTTTCACATAATCTGTCTAGAATTTTACAGATATATCATCTGGTCCAGATGCCTTTCCCCTGTTAGGCGACTGAATCCCTGTCTCTGGTGCCAGTTTTGACCACATGGCTCTCCCATTGTATACCTGACAAGCTGAAATCTCCCACTATTACAAGGTCATGATCAGGACACTTATTCACAAAACTTCACAAGTTCTCTCTGAAGCACTCTACCACTAAAGTTCTTGACACATGCTGTCTACAAAAGCATCGAATTATTTTTGACCCATCTCTGATACATAACTTCATGCAAATTAATTTACATTTGGGACCCTTGATAACCTCATTAGATATTATTGATTTTTTACTGCAATAAAGACATCCCCACTAAAGCTAATGAATCAATCAAGACTGCTAGTAGAGATTTTATGCTAAAAAAAGCATATAAACAGTTGTTATCAACCCACTTAGATAATGAATATGCATAATTTAGTTCCAATATGATGGACATAGAGGACTTAATGGCAAAATTTTAACGGTTTATAAACAGCATTCTGGAGAATTACGTGCTGAATAAGTGGATTAAGGACAGAAAAGACCCACTATGTAAGAATAACAAAATTCATAAAATGCTGAGGACACACAGATTGTTGCATTTTCAGTTCAAAAAAGAATGTGGAACTATAGACTGGCAAAAATTAATAGAAATTCATGCATCTATAAACAGATTGATGGGCAAAGCATACAACTTCCACTGTTATTCCTTACCAAAAGACCTTGCCGAGAACCTGAGAAAATTCTGGTACTACATAAAATCACTCAACGGATTGAAGGCTTCTATTCACTCACTCATCATCCAGTCTGGTGTGGCTTTAGAAGACAGAAAAAGGAGAGCTGTAGTTTTAAAAAAAAATGGCTCTGAGCACTATGGGACTTAACATCTACGGTCATCAGTCCCCTAGAACTTAGAACTACTTAAACCTAAGGACATCACACAACACCCAGCCATCACGAGGCAGAGAAAATCCCTGACCCCGCCGGGAATCGAATCCGGGAACCCGGGCGTGGGAAGTGAGAACGCTACCGCACGACCACGGGATGCGGGCTGGAGTTTTAAATTTCACGTTTAAAAACTCATTCATGCAAGAAGATCGTACAGACATTCCACTGATCTACCACTGCACGGACTACTGTGACGAGGACATCCCTGAAGTTGAGAAGAAATTGGAAGAGTTGAACACAATTATGTCACCAGTTCTGGATGGAACCCCAATTCAGTTTTACAGATAGTACATTCAGCACTGGTCCATTATTTAGCTTGCATTTATTGCAAATATCTTGCCCAGTGCAAAGCCCAAACTGACTGGAAAAAAGTGCAAGTGACTCCTATACATAAGAATGATAAAAGAATGGACCCACAAAATTACAGGCCAACGGCCTTAACATCAACCTGCTGCACAATTCTTGAGTGTGCCGTAAGTTTGTATACAATAAGTTTCCATATTGACAGATTTTTGGAAAGCGTTTGACATGGTGCACCACTGCACACTGTTAATGAAGGTATGAGCATACAGAACAGTTCCCAGATATGCAAGTGGCTCAAAGACTTCTCAAGTAATAGAACACAGTCTGTTGTCCTGCACAGCAAGTGTTATTCAGAGAGAAGGGTATCATCTGGAGTGCCCCAGGCAAGTGTGGACCTACCGACCTACCGACCTACCTACCTACCGACCTACCTACCTACCTACCTACCTACCTACCTACCGACCTACCTACCTACCGACCTACCTACCTACCTACCTACCTACCTACCTACCCCTCTCTCTCTCTCTCTCTCTCTCTCTCTCTCTCTCACTCTCTCACACACACACACACACACACACACACACACACACACACACACACACACACACAAATGATCTGATTGGATAGGGTCAGCAGAAAGCTGTGGCTGTTTGCTCATGATGCTGTAGTGTAAGGGCAAGAAGTGTCATTGTTTAGTGACAGTAGTTACAGGATGATTTGGGAAATTTTTATTTAGTGTGATGAATGCCAGCTTGCTTTAAATGGAGAAAAATGTAAGTTAATGAAGATGAGTAGGAAAAATAATTCTGAAATGATTGATAACCATATCTGTGCTGAAATGCTTGACATAGTCACATCGATTACATATCTATGTGTAACACTGCAAAGTGATGGAACAAGCACATAAGGTCAACAGTAGGTACGGCGAATGGTCAACTTTAGTTTATTGGGAGAATTCTAGGAAACTGTAGCTCATCTGTAAAGGAGATCACATAAATAACACTAGTGTGACCTCTTGGGTTAAAGGACACTGACAATTCAGACACATGCTTCTAGATTTGTTACTGGTAGGTTCAATCAACAAGTGTGTATTAACAGAGCTGTTTCATGAAATCAAACGGGAATACCTGGAGGGAAGACATTATTTTTGGAAAACAATACTGAGAATATTTAGAGAACTTGCATTTGCTGCTGACTGCAGTAGATTCTACTGCTGACAACACACATTTAGTGGCGACAAGATAATAGAAATTAGGGACTGTACTGTAGCATATAGACAGCAATTTTTCCCTGGCTCCATTTGAAAGTGGAACAGGAAAGGGAATGACTAATAGTGGTACAAGGTACCTTCTGGAATGCACTGTATGGTGGCTTGCACAGGAGGTATGTATAAATATACAAAATATAAACAATTAGGACCAATATCATGCACAGTTAAACACTTCATTCTGAATATTGTATAACATACCTTCCACCTTCCAAAAAGTTGCAAACATTATCGTCTCTTTTAGAAACCAACTGGAAGGTCTCCTTTATAATTTGTTGCTGCATGTCCTCTGTCTGTAAAAAATAATCTAAAATGAGAGACTATACTTAGTTTTTGCAGAATTATGAATAACAGAAGACCAACAATCATATGCTTAATGCACACAAAAAAGCAACAGAGGGCACATGATCACTACCTTGCAAACAAACAAAAATCTACATTTTGTCAATGAACCACAGCTGGAATTGATAAATTCACACAAATATCTGAATAGAACAGTTTGTTGGGGTATGAAATGGAATTATTACACAGGCCCAATTATAGATAAAGCAGGTGACTTCGGTCCATAGGGAAATGTAATCAGTCTACGAAGGAGCTTATGAAACATTTTTGTGACCCAACCTAGAATATTGGTCCAGTGTAACTAACAAGAGACACTGAAGGTGTTCGAAGAAGGGCACAGCACAAATGGTCACACATCTGTTTGA
Source organism: Schistocerca nitens (assembly GCF_023898315.1). Lineage (NCBI taxonomy): Eukaryota > Metazoa > Arthropoda > Insecta > Orthoptera > Acrididae > Schistocerca > Schistocerca nitens. The sequence continues at coordinate 613,684,872 of NC_064616.1, read as the reverse complement.
CCCATGGGAGAGCCTCATGGACATCCCAAAGAACTGAACTGACAAAACTGATAAACAGAAAGTACCCCCTGAAAGCCTACATAGGAATTTTCAAGAACCAATGTTAAGTGATTAATCTGGGAACACACTAAAATCTCTTATTTATCATTTCCATAGGGATAACAAAGACCAAATTTGACTACCTGCACTGTGTATAGAGGCATTTAAGCAATCATTCTTCCTGCATGCCATATGTGACTGGAACGGGAAAAGGCCATAATAACTGGTACAATGGGAAGCACCCTCTGTCATGCACTTCATAGGACTTCGGATGTTTTTATATGCTTTCCCTAGTGCTTTCTGTAACTACTCCCTCCACCTGGAAACCTGTAACATTAGATTCACAGGACAAGAACCACTTTTCCATTGTTCAGCAGCAAAGGTTTTGTGCGACTTATGCCACTGATGACTCTCCTATGCGTTCATGTACATGTGCATAATCCACTTTATAGTATATGGTGGAGGGTACTTTTGGCACTACTATCCTTTACACCTTTCTCCAATCCACTTACTTATGAGCTGTAATTTCTCTGATTTTCCCACAAGGTCATTTCCCAAGACATATGTGGAACAAAATAAGAAGTGGCCTTATCCTTCTTGGAACATACACTTTTGAAATATCAACAGTAAGCACTCTGTGATGCATATCTCTCTTGCAGCACCTGCCACTGTAGTTTGTTGAACATCTCTAACACTAACTAAATGATCCCATGATGAAACGTACCACTCTTCATTGGATATTCCTTACATCTTCTTTTAATTCAACTCAGTAAGTGATGATGAGCACTAGCCAGAAACTGGTGACTGAATTACACTTCCTTAAAATTCTCTTAATGAATCTCAATCTGGTATCTGCTTTTCCTACTATTTGTTTTATGTTGTTATTCCACTTTAGGTCATTCCAAACAGTTATTCTTACGTATTTTATAGTAGTTACTGTTTGCAATGCTGTATCACCAATCGTGAAATCATACAACAGTGCATCTCTTCTTCTATTTATGCAAAACACACGAGATTGATTTACATTCACAGTCAACTGCCAGTCCCTGCACCAACTATTGATCTACAGCAGGTATTTCTGCATTTTGCTTAAGTCTTCTAGCATTTTAAAACATTCCTACAGACAACAGCATCTTCCATAAATAGCTTCACACAACCTCCGACATCATCTACTATATCGTGAATATTAATTGTAAACAGCAATTGTCCTACACCACACCTCTGAGGTACTTGCAAAATTACCTTTCATCAGTTGATTTTGTTCTGTTAAGAATGACACGTAGGGTTCCAACTGAAAGTCAGTCCTGAATCCACGGTATTGTCTATGGTGCTCGCGATCTCATGGACAAACAAAGTGAGCAGAGAGTCACTAGATCTGTGTTTGTGGAACTCTGTTAATTTTTACAGACGTGATTTTCACTCTCCAGAAACATCATATTGCATTATGTGCAACAATCTAATACCATTCTTTAAAATGGTAACAACCTGTGATTTTTCCAAACATTTGGTATGCTTTATTGCTCTGGTGACCTACAATAAACTAATGCTAGATGGGTAGCATGCTCTTTCGCGTGTTCTGTGTAGAACTTAACAGGTATCTCATCCAGTCCACTGTTGAGCAATTTTAGTTAGTTTCTATGCTGTGTTCTCTCATCTCAATATCTGCCATTATTAGGCTTACCACATTTTTTACTAGACATGACCCTTTTCAGAAATGGTGTTTGTGTCTAGCAATGTGGTATTTAAATGTAATCTCTTCAACAGCGAACTCCAGTTCACTATTATTCCCATCTCTGGCTTTAAAAAATTTCGTGTTTGTTGAGGCAGTAGCATTAATAGCACCCATATGTTTAGCTGTTTTCACGTGGTCTTCAGTATCACTCTCTCCCCTATGTGCAACAGAAATTTCTCCAGAACACAGTGTGCAATAAACACTGCTACCATTGTCATTACACAATTTCAAAAGTTTGAATTGCTGTTGCAAGTTAACATTAAACACACTTTCTTTTGCTCACTGCTAAATGATGAGACAAAAGAGAATTCAGAGAAAATGTGTAAATGAGTTACTACACATGTGAAAAAGACAAACATGTTGCCCCTGTTGTGTTGCCAAATGAGTACAAAGTTGTGGCAGAACCGTTATCCAAGCCTCCTTATCAATGTCAATGCTTGCTCTACAGCTAGCTGACAACAGAACCACATCTACTCGTCATTACCAATTTTGTCCAGATGTAAGGTATAAGCAGAGCCTGCCCAGAAATGAAAGTAATGGAAGCAGGAGCTCCAGTTGGCCAAGCACTACAAAAAGCATTTTTTTGTGGAGGGCTGGGTAGGGTATAAGCCATTTATGTTACTGTAGTTTCCAAGAAGCAGTTGGTTCACTGGAAAGAGTACAGAATGGTAATCTGAGGTTCACAGGGTCAAGTACTTCCAACAAAACACATTTATTTTTTTAATTTCAATTTTTTCATTGCTTACACTACAAAAAAATTAAATAATGCTCAATATATTGTATTCATTAATAATTTTATAAAGGGCAAGAAAACAAAACGCAAAGTAAAATTTGAGCTTGCATATACATTTCCGGGAAGAGACTGCAGGCATACCAAAGAACTTTGTGTATAAAATTAGATATCTTTATTATTTTACATGTGACCATTTACACTTGGTATGGTCATATTTATCAAACAGGAGGATCAGTAATTTTCTCAGTGTCTGTGCCGGAAATCTATTGTTCGCATGTAGCTGCCAAGTATTGCTCAAATGTGAAAATTAAACTAATTGAACATGAAGTCCTGTGTGGTTTAATTACAATCTCTTCTTGGAAATTTATTTTCAAAGTTCACGTGGACAAATCAAGTGCAATCCTTTCTTGCAAATTTATTTGCAATCTTAAATTTTGTTTTGTCTTAGATTTTCAGCCTTTTACAAAATATTAATACCGTATTTACTCGAATCTAAGCCGCACGTTTTTTCCGGTTTTTGTAATCCAAAAAACCTCTTGCGTCTTACAATCGAGTGCAAAGTAAGCGGACGTTTTGAAAAATGTTGGAAGTTGCTGCCACAACTAACTTCTGCCGTCTAAAATATGTAGCGCTACACAGGCATGCTTTGCAGGCATACAGATAAATACTGGCGCCAAAACCTCTGCGCCAGTAAAAAAATTTAAAAAACAAGTGGAAGACGAGCTTTTTTCTCTGCCCCGAGTTTCGACCACTGCATTTTCATACATTGTCCAACAAAGTAAATACAAATTCCGTATTGTTCATCTTCGAATGTAGCAGCATGTCAATGTACTACGAAAATCCGACGGCGACTGGCAAGACTGTTTGGGATGTTTGTCAATATGGCCAACTCTACGTTCTGAATTTTTTCCTCCCTGTGAGAAGAGATGGTTGCTAATAGGAACTTTTATGAATTGTGAATCACATGCAGTATTCTCTTCACCATAAGAATAATACGAATATAAACATTTTGCCATGCATTCTTTCATGTTTGCTGCTATCTCATTTAAATCCTGTCTGCCTAATAAACTACGAAACAAACTAGTGTGAGACAACAGCAAACGCGGAAGAATACATATATCATGTCATGTTTATATTCGTATTATTCTTATGCCTAATAGTGATACAGTCAGAAATGAATGACTAGATTTTTAAATCTAAGATGACTAATTTCTTTGCAGAATGTAATGTACAGAAGAGGCGTCAGCAAAGATTTTGAAACGGAGAAAAATTTTAGCTAAACTCTCGTTCAGAACATCTTCTATCATACGCAGTCTATTATTTGGTTCTTGTTGATCATTATCAAAAAAGCAGCAGTGTAAGTAACAACAAATAGCAGTCTATTGTTTCGCTAATGAGACAATTCCTCTCTTTTTTTTTTTATTGTAAGCGGCGGTAGGGCACACAAAAGCAAGCCATGTCGCGAGTGGCGACAGGTCGTAAACACACATCATCAGAATGCGACAATGCATGACACAGTACAGTAATGCATTTTCAGCTAGAGTGACGTAAACACCCATAAGAAAGAGAACGGCACTTATCAGATCAAAGAAAAATAAGCAATAGATTCAAACCAGACGAAGCTCGTGAAAAAGGAAGGGTACCCGTATAAATACGGACGGAGCGCCTGACGCATAGCAATGGCTGCCTGGTAAACTTAACTGCGGCTTACGACTCGAACCAAACTACTGTAGCTGTATCTTCATTCATTCGACCTAAATTGTGTCTCGTATTACAATGAAGCACCTTTGTTTCGATCTGGAGGAGCGGCCTAAAACTTTTCTCTTCCCTTGAATTTCGAGTCTCAAATTTCAGGTGCGGTTTAGATTCGGGAATTTTTTTTTCCCCCCCCTTGATTTCGAGTCGCATTTTTCAGGTGCGGCTTAGATTCGAGTAAATACGGTAAATTCAATATATTGAGTATTATTTAGGTCTATTAGTGTGAGTAATGTCTAAAGTGACAGTAAAAAATAAATTATTTCTGTTTAAGGGCTTGACCACACAACCCTTGGAGCACCATTCTGTGCTCTTTCCACTGCACCAACTATTGCCTGGAAACAAGGGTAACATAATGGCTCATGCCCCCACACCAAAAATGCCTACCCCCCCCCCCTCCCCCAAAACACTTGCCTACCTGGAGCTCCCAATTCTGTACTTTCATTTCTGGCCAAGCCCTGCATCTAACACAAATTTAGAAAAGGTCCATGATGGCAAGTAGGTGATGGCCCCTTCTGAGTTCTCCTGACTGATCCATTCTGCTATTACTACTTCTGTACTGACAACACGATATTCCCCACCTCCTTTTATACTGGCAGGTCCACCTGTCATGACATTTAGTGGTCAGTTCCACTTTCTGTAGGAGTGTAAATAGCAGTAAACGACAGTCCAGTAGAAAGACTGCTTTCCACAAATAATAAATTGGCAGTACGAGTAATTCACAGATTATATTCCAGCATACAGCAAACAAAATTACAACCGTAATATCAACACTAACAGAAAAAATTGTAACACCAAAAAATAATCAATGTAGAGCTTCTGTCTAGAGTTTTGTCTAGGTAACACATTTAAATGATTAAGATTGCAAGATCACATGTTAATGTAAGCACGTGATAAGTCATTGTGAATGTGAAATGTCGGTACAACATTAATAACAAGTTTGACCACCAAAATGTTGAATGCAAGCATGTATACAGGCGTGAGTGTATTGTTTCGTACAGGTGCCGGATGTCAGTTTGTGGGAGAGAGTTCCATGCCTGTTGCACTTGGTCAGTCACTACAGGAATAGTAAAAAGCTGTTTTTATGTGACAATGGAGGTGTCATCTGATGATATCCCATATGTGCTCGACTACAGACAGATCAGGTGACTGAGCAGACCAAGGCAATTTGTCGACACTGTAAAGCATGTTGGGTTACAACATGCTGTATTTGGTCAAGTGTTACCCCGTTGGAAAAAAACTCCCTGGAATGCTGTTCATTGCTGCTGCATCACAACAGATCGACTCACCAGATTTACACAAAAATTTGGAGTCACGGTGCATGGGATAACAACAACAGTGCTCCTTCTGTCATACAAAATCGCACCACAGACCTAACCCCAGGTGTAGCACAGAGACAGGTTGGTTGCACACCCTCAACTGGCCTCTGCCTAACCAAATCCCTGGCACTGAGGCAGAGCCAGCTTTCATCAGAAAAGCCAATAGACCTCCAACCTGTGGTCCAATGAGCTCTTGTTTAACACCACTGAAGTCACAAGTGACAGTGGTTTGGGGTTAACGGAATGGACGCCACAGGGTGTCTGTCTCAGAGCTGTCCTTGAAGTAACTGATTTGAAACAGTTTGTTGTGTCACTGTGCTGTCAACTGCTGCTAAAATTGCTACTGCAGATGCACTATGATGAACCAGAGCCATGCGCCAAAGACAATGTTCTTCCCCCTTTGTAGAACTATATGGCCATCGAGAGCCTAGTCTTCTTGTGACAGCACATTCTTGTGACCACCGCTGCCAGTAATCCTGTACAGTGGCTGCATTCCTGCAAAGTCTTATCGCAGTAACACTGAAGGAATGTCAAGTTTCTCGTAACCCTATAACAAGGCCTCACTGAAACTCAATGAGGTGCTGATGCTGGTGTCTTTTACCTTAAAGGTATTTTTGACTGATCAACTCACCACGTCCAATACCAAAGGTAACAAACGATCACGACCGTTACAGCATTTATTTAAAGCAAACCTGAACTGCATCCTCATAGTGGCACTATTAACACAACTCGTAAGTGACAGGTGGTAAATGTGAATAGACATCACCTTTCAGATGTAGAAACACACTTACCAACTTCCATTTATGTTGCACACTCCTTCTTGGTGCTGCAATTTTTTTTTTTTTTCTGTCAGTGTATCTGGTTGCAGCAACAAGGCAGGATGAAGAGGGTTGCACAGGACAGAAAAAACAGAGTGTTGCATCAAATCAGTTTTCAGACTAAGTGCCAGAACAATGATAGCAATTTATGAGGACATTATTGTGTAAGTATTATATCTTAATTAGCAGAAAAATGGAAAAATGCTACTTTTGTCTGCGAGCTGTTATGGGCAACAGACAATTTCCAATACTTTCTGTATAAACTGCCCCTATGCTCCAAGCCAAACAGGTGAATGCAACACTACTGAGTTCCCAGAAGCTTCTGCAAGAGTGTAATACTTGCTCAAGGTGGTAAATGTGCATGTCTGCACAGATTTAAATGACTTTCAAAAGAGGGAAGGCAGCTTCCCCTTGATCATGAAATGATCAATTTATCTGGAATCGGATTGCACCTAAAAGACTTACCGTGTAGTTACCAGTCCTACACTAATATGTGTTGCACTGTTCTCCATAGCCACTTGGATGGATTGGACTGGTGGGATGAAATGCAGTCCAACTAGCAGGAGGGAGACATCTCTTATTTGCAAAGAGGACGGAGTACACGAGATGACCAGGAAATCATCGAATGGCCATTGCAGAAGGAACCAATAGTTGGCTCCATTGTATTTGTAAAGGGGGAATCGCCACTTCTGCAAGGAGACTGTCAACAGGACTAGAGCGAAAGGCACTGACAGCCAGACACACCCCATAGTCATGAACAGGGTCAAGTAGTTCAGAGTGGAAGCAGCTGTTTAGCCACAAACCTGACAACTACGAGGGCCGTTCAGAAAGTAACCTCCGGTTGATTTAAAAAAATACACCAAGTTACATAAAAATATTTTAATATATACATCTTACAACTACATCTTTGCACTATTTTTCTACATAGTCTCCATAGCGATTGAGGCACTTATCATATCTCTTCACAAGCTTTGAAATTCCTTCTGCATAAAAATCACCCGCTTGTGCCTGGAGCCAGCCTGTGACCGCATCTTTGAGCTCTTCGTCGTCATCAAACCGCTGTGACCCGAGCCATTTCTTCAAATGCATGAAGAGGTGATAATCACTTGGCGCCAGGTCTGGGCTGTAAGGTGGATGGTTGATAACGTCCCACTTGAAGGACTCAAGAAGGGCCGTTGTTCTGCAAGCAGAGTGAGGACGGGCGTTATCGTGCAAAAAAACGATACCGGAAGTCAGCATACCACGGCGTTTGTTCTGTATAGCCCGTCGTAACTTTTTTATTGTTTCACAGTACATGTCTTGATTAATGGTCGTACCACGTTCCATGAATTCAACCAACAACACCCCTTTGGCATCCCAAAACACCGTTGCCATCAGTTTTCTGGCAGAAAAATCTTGCGAGGCTTTTCTTGGTTTGGTAGGCGAATTTGAATGTTCTTTTGTCTCAGGGTTCACGTACTTAATCCAGGTTTCGTCACCGGTCACGATTCTGTTTAACAATGGTTCTCCTTCGTCCTCATAACGTGACAGACAGTCCAATGCAGAGGCCATTCTTTGAGTTTTGTGGTGGTCGGTAAGAATTTTGGGCACCCATCGTGCACAGAACTTACGGTAACCCAATCTTGCTGTCACTATCTCGTACAAGAGAGTCTTAGAAATCTGTGGAAAACCAGTAGACAACTCCGACATTGAGAAACGTCGATTTTCACGAACTTTTGCATCAACTGTCTGAACGAGTTCGTCAGTCACCAATGATGGTCTACCACTCCTCTCTTCATCATGAACGTTTTCTCGTCCACTTTTAAATAAACGTACCCATTCACGGACAACTCCTTCACTCATAACTCTTGGTCCGTACACGGCACAAAGCTCACGATGAATAGCTGCTGCAGAATATCCTTTGGCTGTAAAAAACCTTATGACAGCACGCACTTCACATTTGGCGGGGTTTTCTATTGCAGCACACATTTCAAACTGCCACAAAAACTAAACTAGCGCAGGTACAACGTTCACTCGACCACGGCTTGATGCCGACTGACCTGTTGAGTGCGTGAACGCACAGATGGCGTCGCTACTCCCCCCACAACCCGCACTGTGACCAATCGGAGGTTACTTTCTGAACCGCCCTCGTATGATCTAGGCTGGACAAAACCAGAGCACAGTAAAGATGGAGAAGAGTAGCATGATGTGCATCCCAAGACGTTTGGGCCAGGAGGTGGAGAGCATTAAGCTTCCACATGGAGGTAGTCTTCAGGTGGCGAATGTGGGGCAGCCATGTCAGCTTGTTATCAAAAGTAAGTACCAAGAAACAGGACTGGCGCTGGTTGCCTAAATAAAGTTCTGGATTGGGGTGTATGTGGGTCAACAGCAAAAACGCATGACCCACATTTTGGAGGGAGAAAACTGGAAGCCATGGGAGAGGGCCCATGCAGACACCTGTCAGATGGCGCCTTAGAGCTGGCATTCAGCAGATGCTACCAAGTGGGAGCTGCACCAGATGCAAAAATCATAGACATACAATGCCGGGGTAACCAGGGGTCCAACAGAGGTTACAAGCGCACTGATGGATATGAGGAAGAGTGTGACACTTAATACAGAACCCTGTGGGATACGTTCTCCTGGATCCGAGGGGGTGCCGAGTGAAGTACCAACTCGAACCTGAAAGAGCCAGTGAGATAAAAACTCTTGAGTAAAAATCAAAAGGGGGCCACGAAAGCCCCTGTCATGGAGAGTAAGTAAAATAATACGGCACCAAGCCATGTCGTTTGCCTTCTGTAGGTCAAAGAAGACCACAACAAGGTGCCAGCGGTTAGTAAAAGCCTGTCGGATTGCTGCTTCCAATCTGAGTAAATGGTCAGTTGTAGATCATCCTCCCTGGAAGCCATACAGATATGTATGCACCCAACATAATCAGAAGCTAACCATCCTCTCGAGCAGTTTACAAAGTACGTTGGTTAGGCTAATCAAGCGGTAGCTGCAAGAGACGGTGGGTTCTTCCCCGGTTTAAGGACGGGAATAACTACGCTGTCTTGCCATTGTGAGGGGAAGGCACCTATGAGCCAAATGCGGTTGAAGACTCTCAGTAGATGTTGCCCCTGGGTAATGTCCAAGTGTTGATCATCTGGTTGTGGATGGAATCTGGTCCATGTCATGTGAAGAGGTAAGAGCCTGCAAGAATTCCCATCCAGTGAAGGGTGCGTTATTGAGTCCAGCTTGGTGGGGGTTGAAACAGAAGGGGGTTCTTCAACTCAGTGTTTCTGCCGGAGAAAGGTAGCAGGATAGTAACAGGACTCTGATGCCATCTCAAAGTGTGTTGCAAGGTGCTCTGCAAGGACAGATGAATTAGTACATACCTATAGGATAACACCCTGGACAGCTGATAGTCACCGGCAGCCCATTGGGCTACAGAGCTTAGACCAAACCTGTGATGAAAGGGCATACTTCCCCAGGGAGGAAACATAGCACTCCTAGTACTCCTTTTTATCCTGTTTAATAAGGCAGCGAGCCTTAGCACGGAGACACTTAAAAACGGTAAGGCTGGTCTGTGAAGGGTGTCGTTTAAATCACTGCCATGCCCGTACGTGGTCTTGGATACCGACGGTGACATCCTTTGTTCATCACAGTATGGTCGATGATGAGGGGGACCTGTGGATAGTGCCAGCAGCATGAAGAACAGTGGCACAGACATCTTGCTCGACCACATCAATGCAACGTGAGAGATAGGTGTCGAAGTGCACAGCATGCACAGCAGACACATATAAAGGCCAATTGGTTCTGTGGAATGTCCAACATTGGGGCCTTTCTGTCTAGTGGTGGCAGGGGAATGATGGAATCACTGGAAAACAGCCACTTTCACAAAGATCATCATGTTGGGAAACCACAAGAACAGGGGAGATCATGAGATCAACAGCAGAAAAGATGCCAAGAGCACCACTAGGTGGGTAAAGGAACCATCACTGAGGAGATACAAATAAAAGTATGTAATAAGTTGGCCAACGAAAAGACCACAACCTGTTGAAGTGGCACTGTCCCACAGAGGGTGAGATGTGCACTGACCTCCCTGAGGAGGAGATACGGGGCAGAAGCTGCTGTATTAAGATAAGCAGATTAACATAAGGATGTGGCCTACCTGGAGGTAGGTTCAAATGGTTCAAATGTCTCTGAGCACTATGCGACTTAACTTCTGAGGTCATCAGTCGCCTAGAACTTAGAACTAATTAAACCTAACTAAGGAGGTAGGTAGACAGTGCAAATATGATTGCTGAAGTTATTCGCACTCATACTGCTATGGCTTCCAGGTTGGTATGAAGGGGGATTCAGTCACTAATGACATCAGTGAAAACCAAAGTGCAGACCCCTCCAGACTCTTTTCTGGGGCCGGCATGGTTTCAACAGAATGTCCGATAACCACGAAACGTTGGGAAGTGGTCATCATGGAAGTGCATTTCTTGAAGAGCAAGACAAAAAGCAGAATAAGACGAAATAAGTTGCTATATTTCTCGTATGTGATGGTAACATCTGTTGCAAGACCAATGGATTAGCATGTGCTGAAAATCCAGATTGCACATCAAGAAGCTGACGGGAGGTCACGTCAGTGGTCGTCACTGATGAGGATCGGGTTACATCCATAAGTAAGATCTCAGACTCAGGTTGCTAAGGGGGAGTTGGCACCCCCGGGGGCAACCGGGTGGGGGGGGCTTGTCCTGGGACTTATGTTTCTCCTCCTCCTCTTTCGGAGATTGAGTAGGGCAGGGTATGGAGGGAGAGCAGGCTCCTGCAAGATCCGTAACTGAAAGATGGCAGACAACCTTGGGATGCACAGATGATGCATCCCATGGCCAAGTTGTGGTAGCACGCCTCTGGCTGAGACACACAGGGGGATGGTTCACACAGATGATGTGTCCCATGGCCAAGTTGTGGTAGCAGGCCTCTGGCTGAGTCATGCAGGGGGCGGTTCCTTAGAGGGGAAGCAGGCTCACCACCAGCAGGCACCAAAGAAGGGGGCACTTCTTTGGCTGGGAAGGGGGAGCAGCAACCAGAGGGGAGGGCATGGGAACTGTAGGGGAGGGGGAGAGACAAGGGGAACAGGGCTGGGGTAAGGAAGAAGTAGGAAGTGGAAAGGCTATAACAGAGGCAAAAATAGAAGAAATTGACACTGCATGGAGTCAGTCATATTTCTGGTGAGCCTCAGCATAATACAGACGATCCAGGGACTTAAACTCTTGTATTTCTTTTCTTTCTTTTAAACTGGGCAATGGCAAGCATGGCAAGTGGTGGTCCTGACAACTTACGCACACAGGTGGCAGAACACAAGGTCTTCCCTCAGAGAGTGAGTGGCCACAGCCACCACACAGAGGGTCCGCCATACAGTGGTAAGATGTATGCCTAAACACAAGCACCGAAAGCACCTCATGGTGGTGGGACATACAGCTTCACATCACATCAAGAACACATGACCTCTGGTAGGGAATCCCCTCGAAAGCCAGATAAAGGTGTCGGTATCAGTGAGGTTGTCTTTATGATCCTTCTGCACACGTTGAACAAAATGAACGCCACATTGCTTCAGATTAGCCTCATCACTTTGCAGGATGAGGTCCCTATGAAAAATCACTCCCTGGACCATATTCAGAGACTGGTGAGGGGCAATTAATAAACACTGGGACGTTGCCATGGTAATCACAAGCACAAAGAGCTGCAGATTAAATGGCAGAACTTTTGATCAACAGGGAGCCTGACTGCATGTTACTGAGAGACTCCACTTTGCCAAACTTGTCCTTGATAATCTCCACAAAAAACAACTTTGTGACTATGAATGTGTCCCTGCCCATCCTACTACAGACCAGGTAGTGGGAAAAGTGCTTCATCACAAGATGGCGAGCCTGGCCCTCCTCCCAGGGTGTAGCCAGGGCAGGGAAGGCTGTAGGGTCACATGAAGCAGCATTCAATGATCCACTACCACTTGAAGAGAGAGCCATTTGAGAACAGCCAGATTTTTGCAGCTTAATATGCTTCATGTGCCAAGCATCCATCCTGATACAACCCATTCCAATCAAGAGGCTCTCCCCATGAGCGCCGCCCAGCCACAGCAAGGGCTGTCTGGCATGGCGGCAATTGCTGGGAGTTAGCATACAAGGCGAAGTAACAGCTTAGGTATCAGGAGTGTGATGCCTGTGTTGTCAGGGGCATCAGTCATGTGGGTACATAGCAGACCCACAACACGGACTGGCTACATGTGCCTGTGACCTAGCAGAGCGGAGGGGGGAGGAGGCTACGGGGGTTGGGTATGGAAGAGGGAGGGGGCAGGAATCCACACCATAGACGCTAAGAAGTGAGTACTTCCCCAAATGGTCACACTCAAATCAAGTGAATGTCAAAACCCAAGAGGGCACCAAAAATGCCAAACGGAATGAGAGGGGGGGGGGGCAGTGGGGAAGGGGGGGCAGTGGGGAAGGGGGGCAGTGGGGAAGGAGCCAGGCTGGGGAGGGAGGACGACGGTGAAGGAAATGCAGTCCAGGAAAGAAGAATGGGCTGCAACAGCTCAGGGCACCGTATGTGTCACTCACAAAATAGCCCCATGAGCCCCCTAGCGGGGAAAGGACTTGGGGGGGGGGGAGGGGCGGGGGGATAGATTCCCTACGAGAATCATAAAGGGAAAACAGCCACAGGGTCATGGTCCCCTTTACAGCCAGCAGTTTGTTCGGAGAAACCAGAGCACACCAATCAGTTTTCAAAGCCTCCAACTATCGGCATAGAGTCAATCAATGGTCCAGTTCTGGTACGCCCACTTACAAAGTTTGCATCATGGTAGCCAACACAGACAATCAGACGATAGTCATCATGTACAGTCCCTAGGATCCCAACAGGCCCTAGCGTCCAGAAAAAGACAACCAACCATCCAGCTTGATTGAGGTCAGCCAGCAGATCCTGGATAATCACTATCAATAGATGTTGAGGGTAGCACTAGTTGATAGCCTGAAGACTACTTAGCGAGTCACTGCCGATTAATAATGTCTCGTGGTTGCAATAATGAATGAGACTAAGGTCTCAAGCAATGGCCACCAATTGTCAGTGAATATACTGCATTCAGTCATCAGGGAACATAGTTCACTGCACCCTGTATATCTGTATGCAAAACTGGTTTGTCTGTCAATCATAAAACCATCAGTTCACCATTTCCGAACTCGGATATGCATCAACAGTGATGGCCAGGAACAAGTCATGGAAAACCATGGAAGTTAACAGTGTCTTTCAGTCCGAATGATAGATCAAGACAGAACTGAGACATGCTGGCGGGGGGGAGGGGGGGGGCACAATGGGGGAAGTTGGAATTCAGAGCAGAGAAGCTGTACATGAACTGTAATCACAACTCCAGTCCTGGATCATTGTTGCTGGAGGTTGATCTACCTACCAGGAAAAAGGACATGTTAGTTTGAACGCTCTAGGGAGCAGTGAATGTATTGCATAATAGAGTAGCAGTTGTTGCCACCCGATTTCTAGTGGACAGACACCAGCCTCCGCTAGTAGTCTGTTCACAGGACTGGTTGAAGGGTGACAGTGTTCGTCCAAGCCTCACCCCTCAGTAGTGTGTTTACATTTTGCGCTGTGCAGTTGCAGCTGTAGCAGTTATAAAGCTAAGTACTGAAAAAGTTATTTGTGCTCTGTTACACAGTTATTAAATTTAATAGTTTTCAGAGGTGTTTCGTGCTGCTTGTGGCAAAATAATGATTTAATAAACTTTTGGAAATGTTCGCTCACTGTGTTTTTAAGAGTTTTCTGTGCATTGAAATTGTTTATAAAATTCGTGCTTTAGTTTTCAGCTGACGTTTCTTATTGTTTCTAGTGAAATATTTCACTAAAATTTTCATTCGGTGTTTTAACTTTGTTGAGTGTTCCAGTGACCGCTTGAATTTTTGGTTTTAGTTAATTTTGTTTAAGTTTTGTTGGTACTGGTATTAGCTGTGGTGCAGTAGTGTTAATAGAAGTAGTTTCTTTCTTAGTAGACAAAAAATTTCGAGACAGCTATTGTTAGTTCTATAAATAGTTCTACTGGTGTAACTGAACTTAGGTAACCTACACATATAGTTTTTCTCAGTGACTGTGTAATTTTACCATTAGTGGGAAGTGTGGGCTCTGTCATAGGTTTGTGAGTAGTGGGTTACAGTGTGGGATTTGTTCAAAGTATTTTTATTGGGGGGAATGCAGTGGGGAAGCCAGGCATTCTAGCAAGTTTCTCTCCTGGGAATGCAGAATCTGTAGTAGAAATAAGTTGATAGAAGAGCAGGAGTATAAGATCTGTGCCTTTCAGGTGCAGTTACAACACACAAAGGAGGAACTAGATAGGTTGAGGAGGGTGAAGGGTGGTGAGGAATGGGAACTGGCAGTTGGCAAGAAGGCCACTACGAGGAGAAGGTATTCTGACAGTTATACTTTGTGTATATGCAACAGATTTGACCAACTGTCAGAGTTGAGTGGAGAAGAGCGTCTTGTACCTGTAGATGTAGGGAACATGTAGCAGTCCTCAGTAGTTAGGAGGCCTAGGTCAGTTGCAAAGACTAAAAGAAAGAAGAAGGTTCTCCTGCTAGGTAGTTCGCATGATAGGGGTGTGAGCCAGCAGTTGCAGGAAGTGTTGGGGAGTGAGTAACGGGTCACCAGCATTGTGAAGCCTATTGCACAGTTGGCTCAGGTGACTGACAGCTTAGGGGAGTTATGTAGGAACTTTACGGAGAAGGATCAGGTAGTGATAGTGGGTGGAGCAGGGAACAGTTTTGATGGGGACAGGGAATATGATGTAGGTGGTGATCTGGTAATGATCGCTACTCAAACTGGCGGCACTAATGTGCATTTCATGCAACTGTTTCAGCATCATGATCAGCTCATCTTAATGCAGCTGTTAGGCACGTTAACATGGGGCTGGGGAGGGCACTAATGGCAGAGGGCATGGGTCACATTTCAGTGGTGCCAGTTGGGTCAATCAGTAGATCGGGTTTCACTACACATGGCCTGCACCTCAATAGGTATGAGAAGGGGAGGCTGGCAAAGCTTATAGGTGACAGTGTAGTGGATGGTTGTGCGATCACTCACAGAAAAAAATCCTGTAGTAGTTGGTGTTGGAGATGCACCTTTTTTAGACTGAAGACTGCTCATAGGTATACCTGCTTAAAGGAAGTCCCTCTAAGGGCTCACCTACAGGTGATGTTATGCTTCCAAGTAGAGAACGAATTAGCGTATTTCATCAAAATATAAGAGGTATTGGAGACAAAGGTAGTGAACTGCCTATAGATGTTGACTCTGAAATTATTGGTATGTCGGGGCACAACTTAAATAATTTGACAATGCAGAGGCTTCCTTTACCAGGACGCAGATTAGCTGGCTGTTTTCCTAGGAGTTCCTTGCAGGGTGGGGGAGTGGCTATGTACATAAAAAACAGTATTCCATTTGAGTCCATAGATGTATCACGGCACTGCACTGAACAGATATCTGAATGTTGTGCAGGGGCAGTTGAATTTAGTGAAACTAAACTTCTCAGTATTGTTGTTGTTTATAGGTCCCCTAACTCTGACTTCAGAGCATTTCTGCTCAAGCTATAGAGGGTTCTTTAATCACATTGCAGGAAGTACCAGAAATTAGTTATATGTGGTGACTTCAATATAAATTTTGTATATGTTGGTGTAAGAAAAAGGATGTTGGTAGATCTCCTAAATTCATATGATCTGATGCAGACTGTGTTTTTTTCCAACTAGGGTGCAGGAGAACAGTAGCACAGCCACAGACAATATTTTTATTCATTCTTCGTTAGTAGATGGGCATTCTGTCAGTAAAAGGGTGAATGGCCTTTCACAGACCATGATGTACAAATTTTAACACTAAAAGGCCTTTGTACTCAAACAAATGTCACACATAATTACAAACTATGTAGGAAAGTTAATCCAACAGCCACAGAGAATTTTTTTAAACCTTGTCAAGGAACATGAGTGGCAGGACCTTTATAGTGCCGATAACATAAATGATAAATATAATGCTTTCCTTAACACATTTCTCATACTCTCTGAGAGCTGCATTCCATTAGAACATTATACATGGGGTACTAGGAGTAATAGGCAACCCAGGTGGCTGCCTAGTGGGATAAGAATATAACGTAGAACAAAGCAGGAATTATACCAAAGTGTTAGAAGTAGTCACAATCAAGCTGCAGTAGCCCATTACAAACAGTATTGAAGGTGCTTAAAAATGTTATTAGGAAGGCAAAGAGTATGTGGTATGAAAATAGAATAGCTACCTAATTCACAGGGTAAAATTAAAACCATGTGGTCAGTTGGGAAGGAAGTGTGTGGTCAGCACCACAAGGTTGACGATACAAAGTCAGTTCATAGTAAAGATATTTCTGATACTGATAAATCAGATATATGTATAGCTAAGCCATGTCTCCGCTATATCCTTTCTTTCAGGAGTGCTAGTTCTGCAAGGTTCGCAGGAGAGCTTCTGTAAAGTTTGGAAGGTAGGAGACGAGATACTGGCAGAAGTAAAGCTGTGAGTACCGGGCGTGAGTCGTGCTTCGGTGGCTCAGATGGTAGAGCACTTGCCCGTGAAAGGCAAAGGTCCCGAGTTCGAGTCTCGGTCGGGCACACAGTTTTAATCTGCCAGGAAGTTTCAGATATATGTATAGTATTTAAAAAACATTTTCTGAGCATTGCTGGTGAATTAAATAAAAATTTAGTTTCTACAGGGAATCATATAACTTTCTTGGCAAATGCCTTTCCGAGACTGATGTCTGAAATACTCCTCTGTGATACCAACAAGGGGGAGATTCAGTCAATAACTAAATCACTGAAAACTAAGGACTCTCATGGATATGATGGAGTGCCTAGCAGAATATTAAAGTACTTTGCTGCACATGTTAGCCCTGTATTTAGTCATACTTGTAGTTTTTCCTTTAGGAATGGTCAGTTCCCCGAACGATTAAAGTACTCAGTAGTAAAGCCCCTTTACAAAAAGGGAGAAAGTGATAATTTAGACCTATTTCTATGCCATCAATGTTTGCTAAAGTTGTTGAAAAGGCTGTGTATGTAAGGATAATTGATCATTTTGTATCACACGATCTACTATCATATGTACAGTTCGGCTTTAGAAGTCATTTAACAACTGAAAATGCTATATTCTCTTTTCTCTGTGAGGTACTGGATGGGTTAAACTAAAGGTTTCGAATGCTAGGCATATTTTTTGATTTAACTACAGCATTTGAGTGTATTGATCACAAAATATTGCTCCAGAAGCTGGCCATTGTGGAATACAACTGGTTCACCTCTTACTTTAGCAACAGAGAGCAAAAGGTCATTATTTACAATGTTGAGAATGACTGATATGGTGTCTGAGTGAGATACAGTCAAGTGGGAAGTGCCTCAGGGATCAGTGTTGTGGCCACCACAGTTCCTCATTTATATAAATGATATGCCCTCTAGTATTATGGGTAACTCTAAAATATTTCTGTTTGCTGGTGACACTAGCTTGGTAGTAAGGATGTTGTGTGCAACATTGACTCGGTCTCAAATAGCATAGTTCATGACATAAGTTCATGGCTTGTAGAAAATAAACTAATGCTAAATCACAGTAAGACTCAGTTTTTACAGTTTCCAACATACAATTCAACAAAACGTGACTTTTAATTTCACAGAATGGTCATATGATTAGTGTAACTGCAGTTCAAATTTCTAGGTGTTCAGAAAGATAGTAAACTGTCGTGGAAAGCCCATGTTCAGGATCTTGTTCAAAGACTTAATGCTGCCATTTTTACTATTCGAATGGTATCTGAAGTGAGTGATTGTTCGACATGAAAATTAGTCTAGTTTGCTCGTTTTCATTCGCTTATGTGGTATGGTATTATATTTTAGGGTAACTCTTCCCATTCTAAAAGGATATTTTGGCTCAGAAACGGGCAGTTCGGGCAATAAGTGGTGTAAGTTCATAAACCTCTTGTTGAACCCTGTTCATGAGTCTGCCTATTAACCTACATTTTTATTGGGCATCCTTAACTCTTGTGCAGAAAGGTGTACAGTATACTGGTGCATCCATTTTCAATAAGCTACCGCTCGAATTCAAAAATCTTAGCAGTAATCCATGCCCTTTCAAATCAAAACTGAAGAGTTTCCTCATGGGTCACTCCTATTCTGTCGAGGAGTTCCTTGAAAAATTAAGCTGATTTTTGTTGTATTGTTGATTGCATTTACTTAAACTTATGGATTGACTTTTTTCGGGTTCATAAACATTTAATTTTGATCTGTTATTACTATTATCTTTTAATTTCATGTACTGACACATTCCATGACCTTGGAGATTTGCTCCTCAATTTGGTCCTACGGAACTTGACATGTAAATAAAAGTAAATAAAAATTTTAAAAAATAGGAAGTTCCACACAAAAATCGGGAGTGTGCCCCTGGAGACCCCACTCATGTAGGGTAACAATGATCTGATGACACTTGTGGTGACATAAGACTTTTGCAAGTCAAGGAACGCAGTGATACAGTGTTGATGCCAGGCAAAAGCTGACCAGACAGCTGACTCCAGGCAGACCAAATTATCAGTAGTAGAGTGACTTTGGTAAAAACTGCCTGGAATGGAGTGAAAGAGCCCTGAAACTCAAGGTACCAAGCCGCCAGCTCGTCAATTGTTCGAGCAATTTTCAGGTAACAACAGTGAAACTAATTGGGTAATAGCTGTCCATCTCAAGGGAGTGTTTAACCAATTTCAGTACCAGGACCATCGCACTTTGTCACCACTGAGATGGGAACTCGCCCTTGGTCCAGATACAGTTGAAAATGGAAAGGACATGAAACTGGAAGTCCACCAATAGGTGTGTTAGCTGTGGATGCGGTTTGACCTTGGAGCCATGTCAGGGCCAACAGTCAGGGCACTGAGGAATTCCCACTCACTGGATGGAGCATTATACGTGTAGTGCAAGCTGAGTGATTTTTCTCCACCCACTGTTTGAGGACATGGAACACAGGCTGATAATTCTCACATGCAGAGCCTCGAGCAGAATGCTGAGCAACATGTACAGCAAAAGCATCTGGATGTGTACAGACAACACTAGTCAGGGATACAACAGGTACATTTGTCAGATAATGGTGTCCATAGTGGCATTAAACCTTTGCCCAAACCTACAAAGAATGGGTACACAATCCAATGGTAGTATCACACTGTTCTCGGCAGTTTTGTTTCTGTCATTTCATTATATGACAGACCTGGGCACAGAGCCATTTAAAGGCAATCAGATGCTCATTGAAGGTTGTCATTTATGACATTGGAGAGCCCATTTGTGATCTCTAACGTTCACTGCGATTTCTGTAGTCCACCAAGATACTGTCTTCTGGCAGGAGGATCTCAATGAATAGGGGACCGCTAAGTCTGCTGTCAATAGAATGGCTGTGGTTGAGCTCTGGACAGCCGCACAATACTTCCACGTGGCATGGTACTAAGGGCGATGGCAGAGGCAAAGGCATCACCGTCAGCTTTGTGTGTGTGTGTGTGTGTGTGTGTGTGTGTGTGTGTGTGTCGCTAAACAGCAAAGTTATCAGTGCCCTTACACTCATTAAAACAAGCGAATGTGGATAAAATCTAAAATTGTTGCAGCCTCCTGCACTCACTTCCACCTCACTCGAATTGATCACAAACTCTCTACCTCACATGCACTAAAACAACAGAGAAAGAGTAAAAGTAGCTATACATGAGATTAAAACACAAGTAAAACGACAAAGAAGCTAAAAGAAAGGCACAGGGAAATGTCACTGGCTGACTACTTACAAAAAACATGGGTGAGTAAGTCGCCCTGTTAGCACATTAAAACCATATCCCTAAAACCTTGGGAAAAATGTTGCGAAATTTACAAAACATTAAAACTCAAACCACATTCATTTGAATGTTACTTAAAATAGATGGCAGATCTGTCAGCAACTCCGTCCCACTGGTCGAAAAATAAAACACAGCCCAATAAAATATGGCACACAGTGATCTATATGCCACAAGCACCACACATTGGAGGGTCCTCTAGCCAGAGCAAGAAGCCACCCATCATAGGGACGTGGCCAACGTGAAGTCACGAAAGGAGGACCTCATGTCATCGACATGGCTGGAAGGAGGTATGCCACAGGGACATTGTGGGCTTTACTACACTGAGTGTATTGTACGTCACTTCCAACCACTCATCCTCTCACCAAAGCAAGACATCGAGACTATAGCATGCAGGGGATGGCACACTGAACTGAGGATCACCACATGCCTCCTTGGTTGTCAGATCTGCCCTTTCATTCCCTGCAATAACCATGTGCCCTGGTACCCAGCAGAAAAGACACCTCCTTCCCCAATCATCATAGTTCTAGGACAGCATCATGGATACTCTGAACTATTTTATGTGCTGCGTAAAAATGTTGTAGAGAGTAAAAGACACTCAGAGAATCAGAACAGACAAGAAATTTAGCACTAGAAGAACGTCTCATATGCTACAGTGCCTGAAAGATCACATATAACTCTGTGTCAAAGACAGTCAAGTCTTGAGGCAGTCAGACCTTGAGAACACGATCCACGAAAACAAAGCAACCAAAGGATTCCCATCTGTAAAGACAGCAACACAGTTGTCGTGCTCATATGAAATGTCAGAAAATATCTTACTAAAAACAGAAGCAGAAGTGAAATCTCTCCTGTACTGCACTAAATCCAAAACCACCCTGGGTCTCTGCAGTAACCACGATGGTAGGCAGTTAAAACCCTGGGTTTGTGACTGTATGTGCTCCACACCAAGCGACTTAGCACACACTGCATGCAGATCGCAAAAGGCAGTGTTGTTTGTGGATGTGGAGAAAGGGTATTCCAGGCATGAATGAGCATCAGTATGGTATGCTGATGAATTCAGAGCTGCGAGGAACTTACATGCCTGACGCGCCATGAGGAGCTGATGCCAGATGGTGAGTGATGGTTCCTTAGCCTCAGCACAGATACTGGCTATGGGGCCGGTCCTGGAAGTGCCTGCAGCTAGCCTAATCCCCTCATGGTGGATAGCATCAACAATCTTTAGGTAAGATGGCCTCACTAACCTGTATACTATGCAGTGATTGTCTAGCCATGAATGCAAAAATGCCCTATCAAACTGGATCAGACATGTCCTGTCTGCTCCCAAAGACAAGTAGCTAAGGCACTCCATGATAACCCGTGCCTTCAGGGTTCTGGCTTTCAAGTCTCTCAGGTGTGGTAAGCATGACTGTTTGAAGTAAAAAAATAAGGCCCAGAAACCTCACAGAGTTTTTAAAATGTAGAATGGTGTCCCTCATATGCAAGATTGGTCAATTAAAAATACAATGAGAACAATTAAAATGAACACACACAAATTTCTCTGCAAAAATCTCAAAACCCATCTTTGCAGACCACTCCTGCAACCAATGCACTGTAAGTTGCAACTTATGGGTCACCATTGCAATACTGGAGGAGGTACATAAAACAACAATATTGTCCACAAATAAGGAGCACTGTACAGGACTCCTTACTGTTGACATGATACTGTTTATGGCTATGGCAAAGAGAGTAACATTTAAAACACTGCCCTGATGGACACAATTCTACTGCTCAAAACAATCTGACAGTGTGTCATCAACTCAGGTCTTAAAAAAACCATTGAGATGGGAAAGATTCTATGAAGAAAGTGTGCTGGCTACAAAAGCTCCACTGATGGAGTTGCGCAAGAATACTGTCTCTCCAAGTAGTATTACATGCCTTACCGGTATCAAAGAATATTCCAATACAGTTATATTTATGTAGGAAAGACTGCTGAATAGCACCTCTAGCAGGGACACATTGTCGACAGTGGACCAAAATCTCCAGAATCCACATTGAGGGCAGCTAAGGAGTTGCCTGGTCTGTAACAATCAGAGCAGATGATGGTTAACCATGTGCTCCATCGTCTTCCCCACACAGCTCATTAAGGCGATACTCCGGTAAATACTGCCTCTCTCCACAAGTTGGGGAAGTACCCTGTCCATCACATCAAATTAAAACATTAGAGGAGGATTTCCTTTGACACTGCTGGTAAATGTCAAAGCATGCAGTACAGGATTTGGTCGTGACTAAGTGCAGTGTCCTGAGCCTCAGACAGGGCCGATTCCAAGTCCCACATGGAGAAAGGGGAGTTGTAGCACTCAGAACTGTTGGATCTGAAGTCCAACTGGCATCTCGCTACAGTCGTATGGTAGTGGCAAAATACTGAATCCTGGCTGGAATTGGCAGTAGCTTTTGCAAAATGCTCTGCCAGCGTCTGAGCGTTGTCTTTGGGTGTTGTTTGGACACACCCCTGTTTCAGCACTGCAACTATTGGTAAATGGCTGTGTTTACAGGAAATCCTCTTTATGGCTTCCCATACTCTCATAGAACAAATGGAACAGTTGATAGAGTCCAGAAACACTTACCATAACCTTTTCTTGCCCTCCTTAGTTATGCATCGAGCCTTGCCTTTCGCAACTCTAAACTCTATGAGGTGGCCTGCTGTTAGGCAGCATTTAAATCATCAAAGAGCCACATGGCTGTCCTGGATTGCTGAACAGCACTCATCTGTCCACAGAGGTACAGGTCGCCTCCAAAGATGACTTGAGGGCTTTGGGGTGGATAAGTCAGCGGCATGATGGATCACTTGTATGTTGTACTCACCCATTCCTGGACGCTGTCGCGGTGTTCAAACACAGTCAGCTGGTTGAACAGTGTAAGTTAGCCTTGCTGACCATTAGATTTTGTGGCTTCTCTTCAAGGAATATTACATCCCGTACGTGAATGCACAACGGGAAGTGGCCAGAAGAATGAATGTCATCAATGACCTCTCATTGAACAGAGTCTGCGAGGGCTGGAGAGCAGAAAGAGAGGTCGATGGCTGAGGATGACCCAGTAACAGTACATAAATGAGTGTGATTACCTGTGTTGTTGATACACAGCTCGTGAGATGTGATGAGGCTCTCCAAACCCCGACCCCGAGGGCAAGTAAAGGTTGAGGACCACAAGAGGTCTCCCAGTACGAAAAATAGTTGCGGGAGTTTTCCCACAAGATCCATAAGAGCCTCAGAGTCTATTGCATCTCGAGGAGGTAGATACAGCGAGTAAACAGTGATCCTCTGACATGCAAGAATTTCGACAGCAATTGCTTGCAGGTCAATAAGCAGGGGGAGAGC
The DNA here is from genome assembly GCF_023898315.1 of Schistocerca nitens. NCBI lineage: Eukaryota > Metazoa > Arthropoda > Insecta > Orthoptera > Acrididae > Schistocerca > Schistocerca nitens. The sequence continues at coordinate 613,661,283 of NC_064616.1, read as the reverse complement.
AGAGGAGTGATGTGTCTTACTGACAAACACAGCAAACCCTCCCTTGGCTCTGTCCCCAGAAAGGTCATCCTTTTGGTGGAGGGTCTAGCCTGTAGCACAGGGCATCAGCGGCTTCAAAATATGTTTCTTGCAAACATAGCAACAGGGTGCATTCCTGTGCAAGCAGTTTTAGTCTCTCCTTCCCCCCTCCACTGTAATATGGTAGCTGTCTATCATGGGGGTTGCATTTCACCCAATCTTCCCACTGGGAAGGGCAGCCCGTAATGAGTGGGGCTAAGTCTTGGGGCGAGATAATTGCCCCTGTCTCTTAGCTCTAACAAAGAGTCCAGAGAGATACCATATAGGATGACGTTGACATTGTCGGACTGTTTACTTTCAGACACCATCAGTCCTGGATACTGGCCTTTGACTTTTTGTCATGGGTAGGCTTCAGAGGCACAAATGCAGCAGTGATAATGACAGTGCTGGACGGTGGACAAGACTGAATCTTTAAAGGAGCGGGGAGGTACAGAACATTAGTGACCACAGACTTGTCTAATGTTTGGGAGGAACTGTAGGCTGTGAAGTAACTGCAGCAGCACACGTGCACTGACAAATGCAGGTACTAGTGCTAACACTAGCAACCTCCTTTTGTGTAGCAGTATCGGTTTTCTGTACAGGTTGTTAGACAACTGAAACAATGGAGGTAGCAAATGTTTGGGGCTGCATGGTATTTTAAATCTTTTTGACCTCACCACAGGGGATCCGTCTTGTGGTGTTGATCTCCTGTATCTTCTGTTCTTCATGGAAGACATGGCAGTACCTACTCAGACAGTGTGAGCCCCAGAGCAATATACAGTGCCCTGAAGAAAAGTCAGCGTGCCAATGTCATGGGTGCGGACAAATGCTGTCCCCACATACGGAGCAGTTTATAATGTATTCAAGTCTGCCCCCTCCCCTTAGGGAAGAGGCCTGACAGTCCACAAAATTTCAACACTCTTTAAACACTGGAATCAGTATTGGTGAGGATGGTGGACAAATCTCCATCGAGACTGAGCACTACCCTAATATTAGTATATTTGACACACGTTGCCGAAATATGCTGAATTGAAAGTGGCACACTACAAACTTCACAGAGTGGTGGATGTTCCCACCAGAGGAGTAAGCCATGTGTTAAAAGGCTATGTCTGGTGCGCAGCCTGGTAAGCTGAACCTCCTTCCAACAGTGAAGCTGACATGAAGTCCACCGTGCCTGTGTGGCCGACTTGAGTGACCGCAGCTCATTTCCTGCCATCTGCAACCATTCAATCTCCCACTGATGCATGATGCATCTGTCAGAAAATGAGATTACGACATGCAATGGGAGGGACATATAGACAGCACCATCCCGACATGCATCCTTGATGGCTTTGTTGGCCATATTGCTTCCCTGTATTCCGATGTGGCCAGGTACCCAGCAAAAGATCACCTCCTTGCCATGGTGTTGGAGCACTGTAAGCAGTCATGGATGAGCTGAATCAGCTAGAGTACTGGATACATTTGGTGAAGTGCTTGTAGTGCACTAAGCGAGTTGTACGGTGATGTCTGTGAATCCTCTCCAGTGTCATCAGAATGCCATATAATTCCACATAATAATTTGTAAATTGTTCTGGAAGATGCAATTTAAAAATTCTATCAGGGAAAACAGCAGAACAGCCAAGTACATTCTCTTGCTGGGATCCATCTGTATAAACAACAATAAAACTATGGTATGTACTTAAAATGGATGAAAACACAGTTGTAGAAACATAATCTGGAGTACATGCTTTCTTATACTGTGTCAAGCTTAAAATCATTTTGGGTCTCAGAAGATGCCAAGGCAGCAATGCATTCAATCCCTGGCTGTGTATTTGGAGGTCTGATATATCCAGATCCTTCAGACAGTCTGTAGCACGTATCCCAAATGGCTTGGTCACATGGAGCAGTCGTCAAAAAGGTGCACTAAACGCTAATGACTGAGGAGGCGCTGAGATTTTCAGCTCCTGTTGCGCCAAAAGCATACATCGCCAAATCCAGAGTGGTGGTTCACCAGCCTCTCCACGCACTCAAAACTGGGCTGGTCCAAAAGGCTCCAGTTGAAATCCAAATGTCCTCAGGGTGGACAGTATCTAACATCTCAAGGTAGGAAGGATGGGCTGCTCCATAGACCATGCTGGCATAATCTAAGATTAAACAAATGCCCTATAAAACTGCACAAGGTGGCACCTGTCAGTTCCTCATATTTTTCTGCTAAGGCATTTCAAAATATTCAATGACTGGAAGCCCTCTGTTCGTAGGTCTTTCAGGTGTGGGAGCCAAGTTAATTTCAAGTCAAATAATAAACCCAAAAGTGCACAGTTTCTTGAAAACGTTAAAATATTGTCGCCCATTGTGAGCACTAGTTGGTTAAAACTTCGACAAGCACAGTTAAAATTGACACATTTAGTCTGCTTGGGTAAGAACCAAAAACCAGTTGTCATGGTCCAGGTTTCCATCCTCCTAATGGTCAGCTGTAGCTGCCTCATTGTTGTCACAAGATCAGAGGAAGAGTAGAAAAGTGTGAAGTCATCTACAAACAAAAAGCATTTGACATGAGTCCTGACTGCAGAGGAAACGCCACTGATAGTGATGGAAAACAATGTGACACTGCCTTGGGGGATCCCGTCCTCTTCAACACAGCAGTCAGACAAGGCATTGCCAACATGATACCGAAAACACTAGTCCTTGAGAAAGGATTGGATAATAAGTGACAGGTGTCCACGTATTACCCATCCATGAAGTTGGTGAGGGATGATGTACTGCCAAGTAGTGTCATATGCTTTTTCAAGGTAAAAAAAAAAAAAAACACAAACCAAATGGTTCCAGCATAATGACGACTCCTGTATCGCCGTCTCCAGTAGAATTAAGTTGTCCAAGGTGGAATGGTAATGCCTGAAACCGAACTGGGAGTGGCTCAGCTCAGGATTCAAGCAGCCAGTTGATCACGAGTTCAAGAGTCTTACCCATACAACTGGTAAGGGGTACACTCCGGTAACTGTTAGTGGCACTACGGTCCTTACCTGGTTTCCAGAATGGAATTAATATTGCCGCCTTCCAAGTCTAGGGGTACTGTCCATCAAACCAAATCTGACTGAAACAAGAGAGGAGCTGTTCTTTCGCTTCTGGGCACAGATGATGAAGCATGGCATAATGGATCTCACCAGATCCTGGAGCAGTGTCTCTGGCTTCAGACAAAGCTGATTCCTGTTCCCACATGGAGAATGGATGGTGGCTGACTTCCTCATTATGCAAGAAGAAATTGAGCTTCATCTCTGCAGTCCTAAGGAACACCTGAAAAGCAGGAGCTTGTCTGGATGATGCAGTAACAGTAAGGAAGTGTTCAGCTAAAACCTGACCCACGGCTTCTGGCATATCCATCAAGACCCCATTACTTAAAAAGGCCAAGAGGGGATTTGTACCAACCTTGTCTGAAATCTGTCTTATTGATTCCCAAACTTGCGCAATGGAAGTGGACCTATTAATGGATGTCATGTATTCCCTCCAGGAAGACCACCTCGCATGTCCTCTCGCAAATCTAAAGGCATGAAGGTTTTTTGTAGTTGGACAGTGTCTGAAGTTCCGCAGAGCTGTTCGTCTGGCCTCAATTGCCAATCAACAGTCATCATTCCACCAAGGTACAGGCCGCCATATGAGGCGGTTACTAGATCGGTGGATGGACTCTGTGGCAGCCCACTGGATCTCACAAGTGATATGGGCCACTGTCCTGTGCACAATGCTTTTGTTCAAATATAGCCTGTTGGGGCATGGGAGTGCCAGGAAGAGCTCTGCCAGTGTGCCTGCATCCAGAGCATCATTAGGCAGAATGTACAAAGAACACACTGTGATGGTAAAAGGTGCAAGAAATTTCACAGCAATTGCTTTCATGGCTGTGTTAAGAGAGACAGGAGAGGAATGGCATCTGTCATCAGTGAAAACAGCCACTCTACCTTTAGCCTTGTCTCCAGTAGTGTCATCCTTCCTGTATGTGTTTCTCGTAAGCAGATGCAGAACGGTTTCTCCTGGACCAGGAGCTGTAATTCTTCCAAATGTGAGCAATATCAATTTAAATTCCACTGCAATACAGAATCCCCTGTCGAAGCCATTGTTTAGCGATGATTGTTCTTTTCTTTCTCCGTTGGAGGTGGTGATTTACTGGGGAGGTCAGGGGGAACATTGGCCAGTTCCCAGCTCTCTGGTTCCTCTGATTGGAAGTCCATACAACCAAAGCATAGTCCCCGTCAGACAGGGAGAGAGCTTGCCGATCTGAAGGTTTAACAACCACTTTTTTGGACTTGGAGCTACTTTTCAAAAGATGTTTTTCTTTACTGATGGGAGGAGGTGGATGCCTGGGTTGCGGGGATGGCTTCGTTGCCTTCTGATAGTGGGTAGTGGTATGTAGATTAGATGGTAAGCCCATTGCCAATGGCTTGCAAACAACTTCAGTTTCAAATGGAGCGTTTCATCCACAGGTACACCGGCAAGTGCATGTGCTCGTACTTGAATCTGTGGTCTGAGTTTGTGTGGGGCATTGCACTTGGTAATTGACATCTTAAGGGCTGATGCAAATGAAGTAGCAAAAACTGGAGGCTGCATAGCTTTGAAAGCTAGTTTCACCATAGGGTATGAGTCTCTTGATTTTCAACTCCTGAATTTTCCTTTCCTCGTCAATCTCACACGTTCTGCAAGGTGTGAGCAAAAATCTTAAGTACTAACATCAACATCTTGTGTAATGAACTGCTTTTAGCTGGAGAAAGCAAGCCAAATGGTATGTATGTTTCATTAAAACCATTAACGTTATTTTATTTAAATAAAGCGAAACACATTTGGTGATAAGAATATGCATTTTGTTGGAGTCGCAAGACAGATTTAAAATACCTCCGCTGCTTTCAGAAATAACCTCAGAAAAAGTAGGCCCCCTGAAACAAATACACTCCTGGAAATTGAAATAAGAACACCGTGAATTCATTGTCCCAGGAAAGGGAAACTTTATTGACACATTCCTGGGGTCAGATACATCACATGATCACACTGACAGAACCACAGGCACATAGACACAGGCAACAGAGCATGCACAATGTCGGCACTAGTACAGTGTATGTCCACCTTTCGCAGCAATGCAGGCTGCTATTCTCCCATGGAGACGATCGTAGAGATGCTGGATGTAGTCCTGTGGAACGGCTTGCCATGCCATTTCCACCTGGCGCCTCAGTTGGACCAGCGTTCGTGCTGGACGTGCAGACCGCGTGAGACGACGCTTCATCCAGTCCCAAACATGCTCAATGGGGGACAGATCCGGAGATCTTGCTGGCCAGGGTAGTTGACTTACACCTTCTAGAGCACGTTGGGTGGCACGGGATACATGCGGACGTGCATTGTCCTGTTGGAACAGCAAGTTCCCTTGCCGGTCTAGGAATGGTAGAACGATGGGTTCAATGACGGTTTGGATGTACCGTGCACTATTCAGTGTCCCCTCGACGATCACCAGTGGTGTACGGCCAGTGCAGGAGATCGCTCCCCACACCCACCATGATGCCGGGTGTTGGCCCTGTGTGCCTCGGTCGTATGCAGTCCTGATTGTGGCGCTCACCTGCACGGCGCCAAACACGCATACGACCATCATTGGCACCAAGGCAGAAGCGACTCTCATCGCTGAAGACGACACGTCTCCATTCGTCCCTCCATTCACGCCTGTCGCGACACCACTGGAGGCGGGCTGCACGATGTTGGGGCGTGAGCGGAAGACGGCCTAACGGTGTGCGGGACCGTAGCCCAGCTTCATGGAGACGGTTGCGAATGGTCCTCGCCGATACCCCAGGAGCAACAGTGTCCCTAATTTGCTGGGAAGTGGCGGTGCGGTCCCCTACGGCACTGCGTAGGATCCTACGGTCTTGGCGTGCATCCGTGCGTCGCTGCGGTCCGGTCCCAGGTCGACGGGCACGTGCACCTTCCGCCGACCACTGGCGACAACATCGATGTACTGTGGAGACCTCACGCCCCACGTGTTGAGCAATTCGGTGGTACGTCCACCCGGCCTCCCGCATGCCCACTATTCGCCCTCGCTCAAAGTCCGTCAACTGCACATACGGTTCACGTCCACGCTGTCGCGGCATGCTACCAGTGTTAAAGACCGCGATGGAGCTCCGTATGCCACGGCAAATTGGCTGACACTGACGGCGGCGGTGCACAAATGCTGCGCAGCTAGCGCCATTCGACGGCCAACACCGCGGTTCCTGGTGTGTCCGCTGTGCCGTGCGTGTGATCATTGCTTGTACAGCCCTCTCGCAGTGTTCGGAGCAAGTATGGTGGGTCTGACACACCGGTGTCAATGTGTTCTTTTTTCCATTTCCAGGAGTGTATATAGGTGGGGAAGAGTTGTGTAAAGCAACACTATAGGTGACCGCGAATAAAAAGTTGGTTCTACTATGTTCGTTATTGTCGGTTATTACTCACTGTGTTATGTCTATTATTCTACAGGTATTGTGTGATTTTTCTTTCAAGAAATATCTGAGTGCATAGTGCACAAACTTCCAGCAGCTGCCACAATTTTCTTCTTCTTATCGTCCATACTTTCTAATATATAAACTACTTTCGAAGTGCTAAAATGCACAAAAATAAATACAATGTCTATAAAATGCCACACCATACAATGTACTTGTGGTGAGACAGTCGCAATTCCTGAAATCCATCACCTGTGGCCTCTGGCCTGCTGAGGAGCACCACAGTCCTGGGTTCATGGATAAACCATGAAAATCCGCCGCATTATGCCACACACAGACAAAACCAGCCTGCTGGCAGATCGGTGAGACTAGATCCAACAAGCAAGACCAGCACGTTAGTGGGAAACTATGGGCTTCAGATTGGCAGGCCCGATCCGTTAGAGATACCCACAGAAATGGAATGCAGTTTTGCCCATCGTGGGAGTCCACTCATGTGGCCAACTATTCACGTGACACAGACACCATGTTGATGTGAGACTGTGGTGATCAACTACACAACAGATAACTTGCGCAAACACTCTGAGAATCAATACTAATGAAGATATGTAGCAGCTCACCGTAAATATGATTGCTGGGCCACAGACAGGCGCATAGAAAAGACAATCACACTCTCACAACCAAAGTTTTGGCCACAGCCTTTGTCACAAAACGAGAGCGCACACACATTCACACAAAATTCAGACACAACTCATGCACACATGACCATTCTCTCCGGCTGCTGCATCAACAAACTCTGAAAATCACATCCATGCAAACCACTCCTCATGCTGCCCTTCCTCTCATCGGCAGCTGCTAGGGTAGCAGTAAGTAGTGGTGGCAGCACTGACTGCAAGCTGAGGCGAGGGGTGGGAAGGGGGGAAGCTGTAAGAATGAGAGAGTCGGGAAGCGGCGCATGTACCCAGCTGCGCCCAACCAGCCACAAAGCACAACATGTCAGCAAACTAACAATTTCAGGCTACTGAGACAAAAACGAGATTTTTCCTTTTTTCTTTCAAATTTCCCTGATATTTCCATGGAATGTTTGAAATTCCCTGATTTCCAGAAGTTGTGGCAACCCTGGAACCTTAAGACAGTTATAGCCTGCAAGGATATGTTTAGGTAATTCCAGAGTACTAAACGTTAAAGTAAATGTTGCCGATTTTTCCAATTTGCCATTGACTTTCCTCATACAGTTCTCCACTTCCACGATGCCCATATTTTTCCATTCTTCACGTAACACCATGAGGTTCTCCTCCATTATATCGGAACAAGTAACCACATCCTTACTAAAGTTAAGGGTGTTACACAATTCAGCCTCGAATGGATAGTCACCTAAGGCCTTACATCACAGAAGCTTAGATATTTTGGCTGAATTAGTAGTTTAAACTACAAGTGTTCCATAACGAAGTCGTTTGACACTTTTTAGTGACCCAGTAATGCCTTCCAATGCCTTGTGAATATAGAATGGGGAGACCTTCTCAAAGGTTCCCCCCATTTCCTCGAGTACAATGAAAGTGTTATGGCACACTAATGTCCTGTTAGTATGATTCTGAGACTTCTTTTTGGGAAGACTGACCAACTGAGCACTCGATGAGTGGATATAGGCACTACCTGACAGTATACTGTCAGTAGTAATAGTTTGATAAGACAATTCCATAGGGATCCCACAAGACAGTAGGGAAACAAGCATCAACCCAGAAAGAGCCCTTGCATGCCTGAGCAAGCCTTATACAACGGGGGGCGGAAGGTGCCCCAGAAGTTGCCCGCTAGAGACTGTTTAACCTCAACAGCCATTCACTTCATCAGCACGTAGCACACCTTGAGGCTGAGGGCTTTCTTATACAGTTGTGTACCTTCCTCACAGTGCAGGCGGTGAAGCCACGACCCCCGTTCTCCAAAACATACAACATTCTACCGCTGCGCTGCACGGTGGTCGCGGATGCATGCCAAGAGCTTACAGTGACAGAGGGGTGGTGGCATTTACCAGTCCCCAGCTCACGAACCCCGGGATCGCCATGCCCGTACTCAGCAAACGAATGCTGATCCCGAGGGATTCACACACTTTGGAGGAAAGGAACACCCAAACCCTTCATGGGCACCCTTACCACATTTGCCACAAGTGGCTCCTCACTTATTTCCAAGAGTGTTTTTCACAAAGCACTGGCACATTGGGTTGGGGACATAGGGCGCAAGGTTAAGTGAAGAGCACCCAGCTTATTATGTTCTGGGAGTGTTGTGCTATCAAAAGTGAGATTGTACAAGTCGGATTTAATCAGATCATCTTCCACCCTTTTCATAATATTCTGCACATCCACAATGCCTTCTTGGGCCCATTCAACTTTCAGGTCGTTTTTGGGGATGTTCACCAGGTCCCTGCATGTCACAACACGTTTACTGCAGTCTAACATGGTGTGGAGCTCAGACTCCATGGCATATTCCCCAAGGGGGAATCTTGTTGGCAACATTATGTTTCCACCAACAGTATCCCATTTTGTAAATACATAACAGATTTTGAAGTACCTGCAGTCCCCTCTAAAACCTTTCTGAATGTAAAAAGTGATACTTTTTCAAAATTTCTCTCTTTCCTTTTAACCAATAAAAACACACACTGACCAGCAGCAAGCATTCTGTTACTAAAGGCACTAGAAGTCTTAAATATCCCTGAGTCTACAGGACTGTCTACACGAGTCCTCTTATTTGATTTGGTGTTGGTACCTATCCATCTCGTATCACGAGCAGCTAAGGAAATAAAACTCCACCTACACAGAGCTCCGAGTGGCTAGGTAAGCCTTACACAACTGAGGTGTGGCAGGTTCCCCAGAAGTTGCCCACTAACAACTGTTCCACCTCAATAGCCATTCATCTCATCAGTGCACTGAGGGCTTTTCTTTACTGTCCTCATGATCCAGGCAGTCAAACCAAGATACCCGTACCCTGTGACACACTGTTACACTGCCATGCCATATAGTGGTCACTCGAAAAGCGATGTGTCTCCACCACAGCAAGAAGTTTGCCGGCAAGATAAAGCTGCGGCTCAGGGTGAACTGTTCGTTCCCGGCAGAAATGCATAACCCATGTCTTGGCAGCCAAAAACTGGAAGCCATGCGCGACAGCCCAAGACTGCGCCTTACGGATAGCGCCCTGCAGCTGACGTTCAGCAACTGCAATGCCAATAGAGCTATAGTAGAGGCAGAAGTCATCAGCATACAAGGACGCTGAGACATGACGTTCCCACCGTCGCAGCGAGCCCGTTAATTGCAGTTAAAAACAGGCAGACACTTAAAACAGATCCCTGTGGCACCCCATTCTCCTGAACTCGGGAGGAACTATGGGAGGCCGCGACTTGCACGCGGAAGGTTCGATACGACAGAAAATTGCAGAGGAAAATCGGCAGTGGACCCCGAAGACCCCAACCAACCATGAAGCGTAGAGAGGATGTGATGGCACCATGTCGTATCATACGCCTTCCGCATGTCGAAAAAGACAGCAACGAGGTGCTGACGGCGAGCAAAGGTCGTACGGATGGCTGACTACAGGCTCACCAGATTGTCAGCGGCAAAGTGGCCTTTACGGAACCCACCCTGAGACTGAGCTAGAAGGCCCCGAGACACAAGTACACAACTCAACCGCCGGCTCACCATGCGTTCGAGCAACTTGCAAAGAACGTTGGTGAGGCTAATGGGGCAGTTGCTGTCCACCTCCAATAGGTTCTTGCCAGGTTTCAAAACAGGGATAACAATACTTTCCCGCCATTGCGACGGAAACTCCCCCTTGACCCAAATACGGTTGTAAAGATCGAGGAGATGTCGCTGGAAGTCCACTGAGAGGTGTTTCAGCATCTGACAGTGGATGCGATCTGGCCCGGGAGCTGTATCAGGGCAAGCGGCTAGGGCAATGTGGAATTCCCACTCAGTGAATGGGACATTGTATGATTCAGGATGGTGCGTGTGAAATGAAAGGCTCCGATGTTCCACCTAGGTGACCCACAAGGTGAATGATGCTGAGGAGGGGTCAGGATGACTGGAAAATGATTACTTTTGCACAATTCATCATGGACTCTCCAATGGATGGAGGGAGCAGGGTGCCAAATGGAAACATCAACTCTGTGAGTGAAGTTTGGATAGCTTTACTGAGCTGAGGCCAGTAGTTTTATTTCAACCCTACAAATAGTCGTGGGCACTGAAGTAACACAAAATGAGGAAAGGGGAGGGGGGGGGGGGGGGGGAGAGCGAGCTAAGAAATCAGTACAGACAACACATTCTGAGGCAATTCACTATCGAGAAGGAGACACATGTTAAAGATTTTAAAATACAGAGACATCCTCACACAAACAGCCACAGCCTCCAAAGTCATACTGAGTAGCACATTTGCTGTAGAGTCCAGAATAACTCCACCCAATGCTCTGTCATAATCAGCTAGATTATTAAAATAGCCCTAATAACAATGGAGGGTAGGGGTTTGAAATGCTGGGAAGCAACTTCATGGAGGGCAATGCAGAAAGCAGGGGAAATGCATAAGCAACCTTGTATCTCAGCCAGGTGGTTGAAAAAAACTGCATAAGTTCCACTGGAGGATCACATTATCAGTATCCTGTGGGGGCAAGAAGAGACCAATGGGCGGGTCATGCTCCAAGGTCACCTGCTGCCACCAGTTGCTGGGATATGGCATTAATACACATCAGTTCATGCTCTCTGGGGGATCTGGTGCCACAGGGATCACCATGGATTCTGCCTCAGGTACAAAGTTGGAACGCATGGAGTCTGGTGGCATGGAGACCACCTGAACCTCCATCTTCTGTGTCTTCTTCTTGTCCCTCTTCTGCTTAGATGATTTCAATGTTTCTGAGGGCTTGTCTACCCTACTTTCAGGAACAGAGGAGGAATGTGAAGCCCTATGACCAGCTACTTGTGGCTCCTTCAACCACAGGCTGATATCCAGTTGAAGATTAGTAGAATCCTGGGAGGGGAGCATCCTGAGGGACCTCTTTCTGGTAAGGTTGTCGCTTCTTCGGCTGGGGTTGGGGATTGATGTTCCTGGTGGTTGGAGTTTCAATGCTCTCGGCGTGGGTGCAGGGCAACAATAGGAGGGGGTCGGGGGTGGTCCCCAACCACCAGTGGAGCAGGTGTAATCAAATGGCCCGAATAGCTAACATAGAAGGCACAACAACTGAGGGTATTGTGACAGGAGAGGACGATGTCACTATAGCCATAGCAAATGTCATCATCATGCATACAGGGTGCAAACAAACATATTCCTTCTTGGCCTTCTGATATGAGAGTCAGTCAATAGTCCTCTTTTAGCAGATTTTCTTTTCTCTTGGAAGACTGTGCAGTCTAGTGAACAGGGGGAATGGTGCTCCCCACACTTTACACAGATGGGAGGAGGCACCCAAGGAGCATTTGCGTGTAACTGATATCCCCAATTCCTACAGACAGGGCTGGCATTACAAATTGAACACATACCCGAATATCATGAACATCAAGCACTTCATGAGAGGGGTAACAAATAACACAGGGCTGGTTAGCTGATTGGTTGGAGGGGAGGTAAGGGACCAAAGAACAAGGTCATCAGTCCCGTAATCTAAGAGTGGTGCATCCAGAAGTAGACATCCATTGAGAATGTGTTCTGACCTAGACAGTATATTCAGAAAAGTAAAAGCAAGAAGGCTAAAAATGTAATGGATATCTTTTGTATCGCAATAATAAAAGCAAGATGAAGGAGATACAGAAGTCAGCAGGTGGCCATCCCCAGGAAGACAGCAAACGGCCCACCTACTTCTGTCCAACCCGATTCAGTACAGTCAAAAGCACCCACTATTCAACAGCATGCAATACCTAGAATAAAAATTGGGTACAGAAGAAAGAAGGCAAACTGAATCCAAAAGCGTATAAACAGAATAAGAGAGGAATGAAAGAATAGCCTGGTCAAGGTGGTAGGGTCCTGCTCCGGAAGTAGATTAAAACCACATAATTGAGAATAAAAACCTCTTTCATGGCTAACTACAAAAATGAAAACTACAGCTTAACATGGTATGTGGAAGTAAGAGCACTATGCTTGACCGCACGGAGTTTGTTAGATGGGGTAGTAGCCAAACAAGTGTCTCCCCATTTCTGAGTGAGCAGAGATCTCGCATGCACCTGCAAATCTGCATCTGGGACCGGCTAAATGAACAGGAAGTGAGTAAGTGCTTCTCTAGCCATTTGGTTGGCGAGTTCATTTCTCGGGACACCCACATGACTTGGGACTCAGAGAAAGACAACTGAGCACTATGCACTATAAATGTCAGTGAGAAGGTCATAATAAGTGGTGGAGACCAAAGGGTGGCAAGAATAGCATTAGTCAATAGTCTGGAGATTGCTCATTGAGTCAGCACATATTAAAACATGGTCAAGGGAGGCCTGTTTAAGAAAATGGAAGGCTCTGCTAAAGGCTGTCAGCTCCACTGTAAACACACTACATGTTCTCAGCAGCGAATGGTGTTCCATAGTGGCAGGAGGTGTAAATGCATATCCCATCTGATCCACAGTTTTAGAGCCATTAGTGTGAAAGATGGTAACACCCTGGAGCTCTTTAAGAACTGGATGTACGAGATGCCGAACTGTCATGTGGGCAACCTAGAATTTAGGACCTTGGAAGAGATTGGTCCTAATCCATGATGGTCTAGGCACCATCCATGAGGGAGTGTGTGAGAGAGAACACAGTCAAGGGAGAGGATATAGGTGCATTCCCGCTGGTAATCCCACCAGTGGGTGGAAATCGGGTCAATGACATCCCTGGTGTGTAAAGAGAATGGGATATGTGGGATGATTAGGAAACTGTTAAATGGCGATTGCATAGGAGAACAAGAGATAATACCATCATATCTGAAGGTATAGATCACCACTTCCTCTAGGAAACTGTCCACAAGGCTAGTCTGAAAGGCACCATTCCAGAGACACACGCCATGATGGTGCACTGGATCTAACACTTTTAAAGCTGAAGGAGCCACCAAGCCATAAACCAGGCAACCATAGTCCAGTTGGGATGAAACCAGGGCCCAGTCAATATGGATAAGAGTGACACGATCCACAGCCGAAGAAGTGTGGGCAAGGATGCAGACTGTTAATGCTACCACATGAAAATAGTCTTGAGGTGATGAATATGGGGAGCCAGGTCAGCTTTATATCAAAAAGGAGGCCCAAAAAATGAGACTGTGCTACAATGTCCAGGTGCTGGGAATCTAAGTAGAGTTCCAGGACAGGATAGTTCATGGTACAATGGCAGAAACACATTACTCATATTTTTGTGGGACAGAAGTGGAAACCATGGGAAAGAGCCCATGCAGAGTCCGCCAGATAGCACCTTGGAGCTTGCGTTCAGCAGAGGTTACTGAGTGGGAGCTGTACCTAATCCAAAAATCGTCGACATGCAATGCAGGAGTGACCAGCAGCCCAACAGATGTAACTAGCTTCTCTGTGGGAAGCTGTTCTCTTGGCCCATGGGAAGCTGGCTGATATGTCAAATCTATCCTGGAACAACTGGTGGGACAAAAACTGACAAAAATCAGCAGTGGGCCTCAAAAGTCCCAGTAAAGGAGGATGGGTAAAATGTTATGATGCCAAGCACTGTCATATGTTTTATGCAGGTCACAAAAGACTGCAACAAGGTGCTGGCAGTTAGAAAAAGCCTGTCAGACTGCTGTTTCCAGCCTAAGCAGATGTTCGATTGTGGATCATCCCTCCCTCAGACCACACTGATAGGGGATAAAAGGCTCTCAAGTTTTGAGAACCCAGCATAAACTGTTGGGACCTTCCTTTTAAGCAGCTTACATTCTTTGCCTGGCTTAAGAACTGGGACCACTATGCATTCTCACCTTTGCAAGGGGAGGGCACATAGGAACCAAAGATGGTTGAAGACCCTGTGGAGATGTTGCCTCTGACGAATCTTCAGGTGTTGGATCATCTGACTGTGAATTGAATGAATAAGGGCCTGGGCTGAGTCGTCGTATGAGTTAAGAACCTCAAGTAGTTCCCAGTCAGGGAAGGGTTCATTGTACAGTTCAGATTGGTGGGAAGTGAAAGACAACGGGAGATTTTCAACTTCTTGTTTCTGCAGTAAAAAGGTAAACGGATAGGAAGAGAACTCCAATGTTGTCACAAAGTGTTCTGCAAGAACCAATAAATCGGTGCAAAGATCATCCTGTAGGACAAGACCTGGAACAGAAGTTGAACTTTGGCAGCTGATAAGAGCACAGAGCTTGGCCTTCACCTGAGACGAAGAGGCATAAATCCCCATGGAGGAGACACAGGGCTCCCAGCATTCCTTCTTACTGCATTTGATTAAATAGCAAGCCTTAGCATGAACTCACTCAGAAGCGATAAGGTTGGTCTGTGAACGTCATCGTTTGAATCATTGCAGGGCTTGTCAGTGATCCCGAATAGCTACTGCAATGTCTTTTTGTCCACCATGGCATCGACTGAGTGTGGGGGAGGGGGGGGGGTGAGAGCCTGTAGAAAAGGGGAATAGCAGTTCCAACAGCATGGATGATTGCGTCTAAGACGCACTGCACAAGCTCATCAACATAATTCGACTGAGAGGCAGCGAATGGTCAAGTGCCCAACAGGATATTTGACCTGTCTGATGGTAACAAGGTAATGACAGGATCACTGTAAACTGGTCACTGTCTCATAGGTCTTACTGTAGTGACCAGTGTAGCAAAGCCACAAGATTAGGGAGGAGAGATCTTTAGATTGAAGCTGAAAAGCTGTCATAAGCAGCACTGAAGTGGGTAGGTGAACCATCATTGAAGAGGCACAGATCATGGTCTGCGAGAAGCTGGTCAATTAGAAGTCCTCTACCAGACAAAGACAATGAGGTAGGAAGGGGTATCAATTCGCCAATGAAATCTGTACAAACCAAAATACAGATCTCTCTAGATGCTCTCATGGAGCCAGCACGCTTCCAATAGAACACACAATAAACGCAGAAAGCATTTCTTGGAGAGCAATGAAAACTGCAGAAAAAGAGAAAATAAGATGTACATTTACTCCTAGAGCGATAACCCGCAAGCTACGGCACAGCATGTGGTGGAGGGTACCCTGTATCACAACTAGTCATTTCCTCTCCAGTACCACTCACAAATAAAGCGAGGGAAAAGTGACTGTCTATACGCCTCTGTAGGAGCCCTATTTCTTGTATTTTATCTATGTGCAATGTATGTTGGCGACAGCAGAATCATTCAACAGTCAGTGTCAAATGACAGTTCTCTACATTTTCTCAATAGTGTTTCTCAAAATATTGTCCCCTTCCCTCCAGGGATTCCAATTTGAGTTCCTGAAGCATCTCCATAACACTTACACACTGTTCGAACCTACCAGTAACAAATCTAGCAGCTGGGCTCTGAATTGCTTCAGTGTCTTCCTTCAATACAACCTGGTACAGATCCCAAACACACAAGCAGTGCTCAAGAATAGGTTGCAACAGCCTCATACATGCCATCTTCTTTGCACAAGAACTAAATTTTCCTAAAATTCTCGCAATAAACCAAAGTCAACCATTTGCTTTCCTTATCACAGTCCTCACACGCTCATTCCACTTCATATCACTTTGCAATTTACGGCCAGATATTTAAACACTGTGACTAACTCAGGCAGGACTCTGTGATGCTATATCCAAACATTACAGGTTTGTTTTCCCTGCTGATCCATATTAACTTACAGTTTTCGACATTTAGAGCTAGCTGCTATTCATCCCAGGAACTAGAAACTTCGTCTAAGTTGTCTCGTATATTCCTACAGTCACTCAACTTCGACACCTTACCGTACACCACAGCATCATCAGAATGTTGTCCACCCTGTCCGCCAAATCGTTTATGGTCCTATCACACTTCCCTTGGGCTCTCCTGACGACACCGTTGTCTCTGATGAACACTCACCATGGAGGACAATATATTGGGTTCTCCTACTCAAGAAGTCTTCAAGCCACTCACCTATATGTGAACTTATTGCATATGCTCGTAACTTCATTAACAGTCTGGAATGGAGCACCGTGTCCAATGCTTTCTGGAAGTCTTGAAATATGGAATCTGCCTGTTGCAATTCATGTATAGTTAGCAGTTTATCATGTCACTTTTACTTTCGATAACACCCTGCAGTGGGGTACCATGTCAAATGCTTTCTGGAAATCTAGAAATATGGAATCTGCCTGTTACCCTTCATCCATAGTTCACAGTTTATCATGTGAGAAAAGGGCAAGCTGAGTTTTGCACAAGTGATTCTTTCTAAAACCATGCTGATCTGTGGACACAAGCGCATCAGTCTCAAGAAAGTTTATCATATTCGAACTGAGCATATGTTCGAGGATTCTGCAATGAACTGAAGTTAGGGATATTGGTCTGTAATTTTGCGAGTCCATTATTTTACCATTCTTATACACTGGAGTCTTCTGTGCTTCTTTCCAATAACTTGGGACTTTGTGCTGTGCGAGATGTTCACAATAAATGTGCCATAAAGTACTCTTTGTAAAACCAGATTGGGATTTCATGTGGAACTGGTGATTTATTTGCTTTCAAATCTTTTAGTTGTTTCTCTACACCAGGGATGCTTATTACTATGTCATATATAGGGGAGTCAGTCTGATGGTCAAATGACGGTATGTGGGCAGAATTCTCCTGTGTCAATGATTTATTGAATGTGAGATTTAAAACTTCAGCTTTTGTTTTGCTATCTTCACCTGCTAACTGCCACACCAGATTCATCAAGGGACAGAGTGGAAGCCTTAGAGCTGCTTAGCGATTTTACATGGGACCAGGTACTTAATTTCTCTTTTATTTTTGTATTTGTATCTGTATTACACTAATCGTTATTTTTATTCAGTTAATAGATTTAAATGTAATTTTTTATTTCTATTCCTTTGTCACTTTTTAATCATATCATGTGATCTTCATTTGCTATTTTTTCTTTCTTCCACTGTTTTTCCTCTTTAAATCTTTGTTTGAGTGTTCAATTAATTTTATGTATTATTTTGATTTAATTTCATTTGTTTTATAAACCTGTTTATTCATCCATATTACTATATTCATTATTTGTGTTCCTCATTTTGCTTGACTTTCATTTGACTTATAATCCTTTCTGTAATATAAATCATAAACGGAATTATTTTGTCCATAGTGCAATACAAATTTAGGCTGTTTTAAATGTCAGTTTCACAATTACCATTAAAAAAGTGCACCTTGTAATGAAAAACACATTTTTGACACCATTACAGAGTCAATATAAATATATTATTTCATCTTTTGTTTTTAACAAATAACTTAGCATTTTGAAATATTTAAATATGATAACAGATAACTGTACTTAAATTCACAGTCACAAAAATTCGAAGTAGAAAAAGAGTGATATAAAGGGGAAAAAAGAGAACAAATGAAAAATTCATACAATGATTAAAATGATGTGACAGAGCAACAGAAGCAAAAAATTACATTTAAATCAATTAACTGAATAAAACTAATTATCAAAGTCATTTCAATAAGGATTTAAAAATAAAAAATAAATTTTAAGCACCTGACGAGATTTGAACCCACTGCCTTCAGCAGAAAGCCTTACCCTATCCAGTACACCATACAATCAGTCTACAAAATTCTTCTCTTTTAGTGCTACTGTAAAATTCCCATTTTTTTCATCAAATACTTGCAAATGAGGGACTACTAGGGTGAATGGCTGCAAGGTGTGTGATACCTGGGATCTTAACCTCCATCACCACATAGATGGTTTCAAAAAGCCAATCACACTGCTGGAGACCTCTCCTTGGAAGTCTTGCAAAGAGCTGGTACATATTGAGACAGTAAGAGAACGGGAGAGGGAAAATTAAAAGTCCCTACATCTCGTCATAGCTCACACACGCGGAAGTATCAACACAATGGTGGAATATTATGTCTGGGGCCTTTCTTTGATTGCTTGAATGGTCTCCATCATCTTGATTTTGTGTGTTTTAAATGCATTGACAGTTTTGTGATGCCTTGTTAGGCAACATTAAACGTATTTTATCCATAATGAATGCAGTTGAACTCTGTGAATGTTCCTTTATTGGGTGTAGAATAATAACCACTACCACTCACAATAGAAGGTGATTTTATGTAACACAGGACTGGTTTTGGGCTTGTGTCCATCTTCAGGTTGTTTACATTCACAGCTGCATATACAGTGTTGAACATCACCATTTAAATCAAATTTAACAAAAACTGCCTTTTGTGTAAAGTAATCCTAATTAGATATACTTAACAAGTAAATGGTCAAACTGCAATAGGTACTAAGCAAATCATTGACTCCTAGGCAATTCATGAACATTTGAGATAAAATCAGAGACCAAGTCAACAAAGAACAATTACTTGTGTCAACTAGACATAATCAGAAATTAATTGCTCTCAATTCTAACAAAATACAACAACTAGATTCTCCTCCCACAAGAGAACAAATGTTTATGACAGGGTGATAAAATCCACCACTACCATATTTGACAAAGATGAAAGTGAGTTAGGCTACTTGAAAAAGGCTTCGAACATAATATTCCACCTTTGCTCAATAACAACAATATCAAGGATTTAATGCTTTGCTCTAAAATTGCATGTGACTCAAATAAAATGAACAGTATCGGACAGATATTAGTATTGAGCTTATCATTACCTGCCAGAAGATTGCTCTGCCAGCAAAATGCCCTTCCCTCCATGCTGACATCAATAGTTAGATTTCTTGAGTCAAAGGCAATCTCCTTTCCTGTGACACACTGTTAATCTGGTATGGTTGCACATGTCTCTCATAACAAGGATGCAGATCTAGAAGGTGTGATGTGGGGACTTCAATGGGGCTAGAAGAACTGTGATTGGGAACATCCAGTACCCAGTTGCAAACGTGCTCTACAGAACGACTAAAGGGCCTGAATGCTTCCACCATAACATGGGTTGTTTGGTTTCTCCCACCCAATACTAGTTTCCGGGAAAACCAGTTGGGAATTTGCCCTTCAACATGTTCTTGCAACCCAACACCTTTGGAACTTAATTTGCGTTCTCTTTTCATTTTAGTTTTTATATAAATGATGATGACTTTTTCATCCTAATTCTTAACTGCACTAGTCCCTCATTCTTCCCCTTAATCTAGCATATCTTTTCACTCTGCCTTTATCTCTGGACTGGAGCGGCGCAGTGCTTACCGAATTACCATTTCTGACAAACTCTCGCATTCATGTGTGTATCAGCAGCCTTACACATTTTGACACCTGACTGAACAGCAATTCTATTTCATAATTTACTAGTTCTCTCAATTTCATAAAATTAGCACAATGCCTGTGTGTTGCTCCTTTTCTTTATGAGTGAAACAAAATGAGTGGTGTCCTTGACCAGCAAGTCTATGAGATCCACCAGAAGATGCAGTTTTCATGAGAAGATGAATCACTGACTGTGAGGTGATCAACTTCTTTGTGTACCTTTGGTACACCATATACAAGGTCTGTCTAAAAAGTATCCGACCTTTGATTTTCCTGCGCAAAATAGAAATGATAGCACGGGGCCAATGTACACAGTATAGGAAGAGACCTTTATGCACATGGGTGAATTTTGTCCCCATCTTCCAGCGCGTCAGTGGCTGCCTATCGGTCATCGAGTGACGTGTTACACAATGTGTTCGTCGGATTACCAATTCTCTCAAGATGACTGAACGTGTTGAGCAAAGATACTGCATCAAATTTTGTCAAAAGTTTGGTGAGTCTCAAAGCAAAACAATTCGTAAGAGTCAGCATGTGTTTGGAGAAGATGCAACGAGTATAACACAAATTAAGGAGTGGTTCAACCGATTCAAAAATGGCTGCACATCAGCGGAGAGTGACCAGCGTTCTGGCAGATCCCAAACTACTCAGAGTGGAGCTGTTGTTGAGAGGGTGCAAAATTTGGTGACAACAGATCATCGTTTGACCGTGTGGGAGATTACCCAAGAAGTTGGAGTGAGTAAAGATTCTTCACATGCAATTTTGCGTGATGATTTGAACATGCACCGAGGGACTGGGAAATTCATGCCCAAGTTGTTGTCGCCGGAACAAAAAGACCTCTGTTTTGACGTTGCACAGTACCTTCCAGACACTACCAACACTGATCCTTTCTGAACACCATAATGACTGGAGATGAGTCACGGGTGTGTGAGTACTACCCAGAAACAAAAAGACAGTCGCCGCAGTGGAAGCATCCTGAGTCTCCCAGACCGAAGAAAGTGTAGCAGGTGCGAAGCAAAATCAAGGTGATGCTAACTGTCTTCTTTGATTACCATGGAATTGTGCGTCACAAATACGCACCAGAAGGACAAACAGTGACAAAGGAGTACTCTCAAGATGATCTCCGGCAACTCCGTGACACAGTTCAGTCCAAAAGACCAGACATGTGGACAGCGAAAAACTGGCAACTGCATCACCACAATGCCCTCAGACATTCATCCCACTTGATCCAAAATTTCTTGGCCAAACATGGAAATACAGCCGTTTTCCAACCTTCCTACTCTCCAGACATAGCTCCTTGCGATTTCTGGTTGTTTTCAAAATTGAAGAGACCACTGAAAGGATCCGTTTTGAGAGTAGAGAAGACAGAATGCAGAACACTACGACGGAACTGAACACCATTCCAATAGAAGACTTCCAGAGGTGTTTCCGGCAGTGGAAGAGTTAGTGGGCTAAGTGTGTGCAAGCACAAGGGGCCTACTTTGAAGGGGATTAGGGTCCCAACCCTGTCAGACAATACTGTAAACAAGCCACATTATCCCACTCACAGGCACACAGTGCACCCTGTTGAACTGCAATGAGAATGCTGCTTTAGTTTTACCTACATACATACATAGCAGAGCACAGCAATTTCGACAGTTCTCTGAAGCACGTTGACAGACAATACTGTAAACAAGCCACATTATCCCACTCACAGGCACACAGTGCACTCTGTTGAACTGCAATGAGAATGCTGCTTTAGTTTTACCTACATACATACATAGCAGAGCACAGCAATTTCTGATGGTTAAGAGTACTGAGAAAGACATTCGCAATCAAAACAACAAAATTTACAAAAGCATGATGGTTGAAAAATTTTTCTGCTACAGTTTATATGCCTGCAAACCGGTTTAATATAACTACAGTGGAACTGCAACTTTACTGAGTTTCACTTGTTCTTCCCTTTATGAAACTACTATAGTGTTACATAATTCCCTGACAACTTACCCGTAGGTGGCCCATCAGAGCCTTGCTACTAGCCACCATTTTTTTCCTCATAGGCTACCCTCTCCATGGAAAGCTGACATAACAGTAAAATCTTATCCTTTAAAATAAATCTGCATGACATACATAAATTACATCAAATTAATAATACAAGTACGGTATTTATTTTGCCAAAATGTGAAATCTCATAATGTTCATTTCAACACTAACATTTTTGTACAGTTTCTACATTTTCAGGACATTAATGTGAGCCAACCTCTACAAGAAGCCTTGCTAAACTGTTTGTTGACAATTTCCATCCTTTACAAACCAAAAAGTTTTCTACATAAAGCCTCGCCATCCAAGTATGCTGTACCTGCACTGAAAAGCAGTTCCATTTCCAACACACAAAATCTTGCCAATATATCCTTTATTTTAGCAACTGTCAACCTCTGATAGTCCCAACCTACCACCTATCTCTAATGCACTAACATTCCCACCCAATTCTTCCACACTCCTTCCCCCTCACCAGTCTCACACAAATCATAGTACCTGTCTACCTTACTCTAACTGTACTGTATCTTCATTTCCTAATCTCCTTCCCTCAATACAGAACCCTTACCTTGCATTGTGCTATTATTTTAGCATTCCTCTGTGGTGCCTCATTCTGCCCACTGTCAAGGTATCAACAACTTTGCTAACCACTGCTGCCGAAACTTGTCACATCTAGAAATCTTCAAATCCATCCAACGTTCTTTCTCTGTATGTTATTCATGTCTGTTACATGTACTCAACAAGCACCACTTTACCTAAACAGGACTACAGTGACAGGACAGTGAATGTCAATACACAAGGCAAGATGAAATGTCACACCCAAAGGTCTTTACAGATGAAGCATTAAATCATGAACAAGAAAAGACAGGAATTAACCCATGACATTGTTTAAGGGATCATCCCAATATTAAGATGAAGTGATGTCAATTTGGAAGTCGATTCATCAAACTGCTTACACAATGCACTGGTTTGTTTAGTAGGTGATTACACTAACTGAGCATGATCTCAGATTCATAAGACTGAGGAATCTAATCAGGCAAAGCTATGTTGGGATTAATCAGCTCAATTTGGTGAAACTGCAGAAAACCCAAACCAATAAAGCCAGGACAAAATTTTACTCATCCTTCTCCTCACGTTCAGAGTGCACCATCTCATTCAGTAAAATTCCCAAGAGGGCTACCTGAAGTTCTCTCTTTAGGCTTATTTTACACGACGAACAACCAAGATGAGATAGACTAGGTGCACCACAAATGTTACTACACTTCTGCTTGCCTGCTGGTCAATTTATATGTCAGAAACAACTCCCTTTCAGTCAAGACGTTTGCTCATTTGTCTCTTCAGAGTTTAATACATGTTTAATCACTATTTGCAGAGTTTTTCTCAGTAACTAGTAAAAATACTTGACAAAAGCAATATAAATTTTGGTGGGATCAAAATACATTCTAATCAATATTGAAACCTTAGGTTTTGGAACACAGATTAGTTTGAGTATCGAAAGAAAGACAATACTCGTAAAAATAGACATGACAAGCACATATAACACTGAATGAAGGTATGTTACAAGGAGGAAAAGCAGCAGGAGTACGAAAAGTAAACACACTAAACGCAAAATATTTCTGCATCTAATACCCCAGGAGACTCATTTTCACTAAATTTTCCAACTGTTTTTAAATCATAAGACAACAGCATTGCCACTGAGGCAAATAACGTTCTCTTTACTCAGGGGCTATAGTCATAACTGTCATTAGTAATGCTATTAATACATAATCTGAAATTTGCTATCTACATATTTGAAATTCCCCATTTATATACAGGTTACTGTTTTACTTATTTCCTGTAGGTAACACACAATAATTTACAAACATCTACATAAACAACAAGCTGTCATACACAGCTAGACTGTAAATAACACAGACATCCGTTAAACACAGCAGTGTGCTAAATCCTGCATCCAATACTAAAACTTTAGAACTGGTAGATATACAAATACTACATCCTGCGTTACTTCATCGGAATCGACAAGAAATAATAAACCACCTTACCTACCACGTCCTACACCGCGATATTTAGAAAAAAAATACTGTAAATTTACAAATATACATGTATACCAATACAAGCGTAATGCATGGCAGTGCATTTAACACAAAATGAGTGACGTTTCACAGAAGGCAACAATGCTGAAATTACAGATCTATGAATAATACACGATACTTACAAAATGCTGATAAAATTTAGACATACGTGGTTTCCCATGATTATTAAACACTAATATTGCTTTAATCATCTCTTATGCAAACGATTTTAAACGCAGATTTAACAAACAAAAATGAGCAGCGTTTATTTCGCTGCTACACCAAATCAAAAATTTATTTACACACTACACTCCTCACGTCAATCGCACACTACATCTCTACTGCACTAAGCTGCATGGAACCAAAGATGATGTAGCAAGGTGCCCAAAGAAATTTAGAGACACGCCACTAGGTTTTCAGTAAACGAGACTGGCGCCCCAGAAGTGTTTCCACGTAATGGGTCACTGTTCTGCCTGTAAATTTTCTCTTGTATCAAATTAAAATTATCTGGTGAACTAGGAGTCACTATGCAGTAGACTTTGGACGAATATGAAATAGCATTTGTGATAACAAAGTTTTTATAGTTGATTTCACAAACGCTGAGGGGTGGTTAGAGATGGGGACGTTTAGTTGGTTGTTTATTCAGAGACGAATTGTTTTTACAATGATATTAGACATATTAGCTGAACACTAGTAATAAATGCTTCAAGGTCCTCCTAAACTGTACTTTTTTGGATAACCTTTCAATGATTGTTGGCAAATTACTGAAAATGTGTGTTACCGAAAAATAAATACCTTTCTTGTTAAACTTAATGATTTTAAGTCTGATGTAGCTTTCACTAGAAATAAGAATAAGCTACATAAACACTTAGAATCACTGACTTCAGTCAAGAATGTTGCCCATTTTTAAGATATCATGAGTCTTGATGGGGTGTTGTCTACATTGGAAGCGCCAATAAATTCATATACATTAGACACACGCATATATATATATATATATATATATATATATATATATATATATATATATATATATATATATATATATATATTGTTCTGGTATGAGAAGAATTTATAATTTTGTGCGATGATCTTTTGTAAATACATGCTTTTAAACAATGTTAAACGATGTAATTGATACTGCTGGAAGTACTGTTACATTATTCATTTATATATATATATATATATATATATATATATATATATATATATATATATATATATATACCAAAAGTAACTGAATACATGGGGTGTAAATCAAAGACAATTATCAAACCCTGTTGGTCAATGTTGAGTCCAAGGAGACACCATCACATTGCTACTGTATCCTTCATGCCTTTCCAAATGTCTGCCATTTAATGTAGCATATCCTACCTAGTGAATGAAATACAGAAATCATTAAAATCGTGTTTTTTATTAACATATCAAATATTTATTGCTGAAGTATGCTATCTGAACATTAAACTCATACTCGTTCTGCTTCTGATCTATAATGCCCATGACCGACTTACAGTGTTGATTGTTTCTTTCCGCTGCATAACAGCTGTGTCATCACCTCTGTCTTTTGTCACCTGGGCTGTGCTAGCGTGAACTTATGAAAAATTTAAATTTCTTCCCTTTTTCTCCTCTGTGGCGTAACATTATCAATTGGGCACAGTTCTTAGGGCATAACATGTTGTTGATATTCTGTTTGCTAGTATATTTCTGTATGCATTGCAGTTTTATTGGTTATCAACATCGATCCAAAAAACCTCCTTATTTTACTATATGTAGAACTGTCATCCAACATTGAATAGTAAACCATAATTTTCTTTCTCTAATAAAATCACAGACTGTTTCATTTGCTTTCTCTTTGAACAGTTCTGGGTTTTATCTATGTAGATAATGTTGTTGCTGTTAAGGAAGATAATTCAAAATATAATTCCCTAAGGCTCTGCTGTATATCGTTTATACTTGATAAATGCTTAGCTCAAAAATTTCACTTTATTTCACACCTTGGTATCTTAAAGTGTATCCTTCCCCAAGATATGATTGGAATTATTCATTTTTACTCTTAGTAGCCCTAATGCTTCCCACTGCTTTAGTAGAATTTTATAGTCTAGGCCATCAAACCCTTTAGAGCGATCTAAAATAGCTTGTGTGACACTCAACACTGTCTGTTTCAACATGTACCACTGAAGTAAATAGTACTATGGCGAATTCTGTGTATCTACCATTACAGAGACTGACCTGAGTTTCATTCAGGGCATTACATTTATTCAGGCAAAATTAAGTACCTCATTTGTCATAACAGTCTATTTCTAAGAAGATGAAAGCAAAGGTACAGGTTTTCAATTTTCTGTAAGTTCTCTATTAACTTTCTCCAATTAAGGTATAATAGTTGACTATTTCAGAGCCTCTAGAATGTTGTTATCTGATCTGCAAAAACTTATTTACTGTGTTATGGAAGAAAGCTCTACACACTCTCGCAGTACACAGACTGGCACTGCATTATGCTACCAACTAACTGTTCTTAAAATTAGTACTGATTTCCCAGTTTCATATACTGTAGTCGGTAAGAACATAACTGACCTTTCGGCATAATTTTTAGAATAAATTACACCTCTTTCAAAAATATTTGTTCCAATGTCTTTGAAATACTTGAAGAGTTCTCATTAAAAATGTTTACAGTACCTGTGAATGATTCATTGACTTATCCCTTTCTTTACCAATTAATTCTTATATTTCTACACGTTTTCATCCGTTCCTCGTCACATGATCTTTCCGAACAATCGGCTTTTACTCTCATATTAGTGTGGTATTTGATGCCTTTTTGCCGTGAGCAGCACTTTGCTGTAAATGTTTTTGTGACTATAATGTATATTTAGAAACTTTAGGTGACTACTGCTCTTTTTTATGTAACTAATATGTTCTGGAGTACATTTTAATACTTAGTGTTACAAGCCTCTGTGAGGCACTTAAATGTGATTTGCAGAGTATCCATGTAGATGTAGATCTATTAGTTTTTACTGGACAGCCCTACTGAGGTCTGTAGTTTTGAAAACGTTGGTTTAAAATGCAGTTTAAAAAATGCAAGAAGGGCAGCTCGTTTTTTACTATCGCAAAGTATGAGAGAGAATGTAATGGACATGATATATGAGTTGAGGTGACAGTTATTAAAACAAAGGTGTACTTCTTTGTTGTGAAATATTTTCACGAAATTTCAGTCATCAACTTTCTCCTCTGAATACAAAAATATTTAGTTGACACCAACCTAAATAGGGAGAAATGATCATCATCATAAAATAAGAGAAATCAGAGCTCACACATAAGAATATATATGTTCAGTTTTCCTGCACATTGTTCAAGAGTGGAACGGTAGAGATACAGTTGGAAGGTGATTTAATGAGCCCTCTATCAGACACTTAAGTGTGAACTGCAGAGTAGTCGTACAAATATATGTACCTAGAGAATTTTACACTACATTATGTTCATTACATACTTCCCCTGAACTTGAATAAGTCCTGTATTTTGGGCTTTCAAAAGAGAGTTTTGTCAGTTTGTAGTATGGTGTGCTTTCAACTTTTCATAATGTACAAATACTTTCAGATTCCCAATAGATTTAAAGATTCATAACAGTGTTCTCTGCCATAATTTCTGAACACTTGGTTGATCACTGTTGGTGAATATTTAGTTTGCCCTGGAGCAGTTTGTGATAACTCTGACATAATGTAAGTGCAGTGCATGTTTATGAGTGTGTTACTGTTTCATCTATGATATTTGTGTTTGTATTTAAGTCTCCACATAACATTTCATATCAGCGCACACTCCGCTGCAGAGTGAAAATTTCATTCTGGAAACATTCCCCAGGCTGTGGCAAGACCAAGTCTCCGCAATATCCTTTCTTCCAGGAGCGCTAGTTCCGCAAGGTTCGCAGGAGAGCTTCTGTGAAGTTTGGAAGGTAGGAGACGAGGTACTGGCGGAATTAAAGCTGTGGGGACAGGTCGTGTGTCGTGCTTGAGTAGCTTAGTTGGTAGAGCACTTGCCCGTGAAAGGCAAAAGTCCTCAGTCCGTGTTTTGGTCTGGCACACAGTTTTAATCTGGCAGGAAGTTTCATATCAGCACACACTCCGCTGCAGAGTGATAATTTCATTCTTGACAGAGACCTTTAAGCAGTGATGCCTGTTGTTAACTTAAGTGATACTGACAATTACATAATTTTATTTCCCATGTAATTCTGTTCATTGACTGGTGCCAGCATAACATACCCCAAGTCAGCCATCAACAGTGCCATCCCCAGCGTTCCATCAATTTACTCCACCACACCATTAAAGTGAGTCCAGACATGACTCCATAACAGCTCAGCAAAATGTATATATGTGTAACAACTCAGTGAGTCGCATTTATTTCAAAAAGAAAGATCAAAGTTCATAATCTCATCAACTAAGTGACCATTACAGTCGCAGTACAAAGACGAGTGATAGCCTTAGATGCTTTTTTCTCGATATGCCCTATCAGAAAGAGATTGCTCAGCTGTGCACCACACAAAGGAAGCAGCTACATGCGTAGCAGAGAGCACACATGTGCATTTAGTGTCATTTAGGCTAGAGGAACTCTTCCTTAGAGTTAGTACTTAATTACCTGCTGACTTTGAAGATGGATCAAGCACATTAATCTCAGAGAACTTTCATCCTTGCAGACTGGAAAGAGAAAACGTTAATGTTGATATTCTCAATTCAGACTGCAATATATAGATTGATTCAAAAGTAAGTGTACATACTTCATGGGTAAAATATGCAATAAGAGTAAAATGTTAAATAAAGTTTTGCCTGTAATTGCTATATTTCTGGGTTTTGACACATAATGTCACTTCTGGTAGGCATAACATTATGGGCCGGTTCAGGCTTTTGTTGTGTCGTGTTAGCCTAATATTGTTTTGTTCACCCCTCTACACTGCTTGGTTAATTCTGGCACGAAATGCTTTTATTTACTTGATTTCATGGGCTCCATTGTACTCTATGACACTGCTGTAGAGTAGCAGCATCAGATGCACTATGTACACTCCTTGATGGTGTAGCAGCAGGCAATGCACAATCAGCAGGATGATGGTATATGGAAATACTTCCAAGCAGAAGAGTACTAAACCATTAGACTTTCTCAGCTGTGGACGTGTGGTTAAGTGAATATGGCATTATTGGTGCACCATGGTTAGGTTGCTCTAAATTGGATGCAGTGGGATGGAAATGGTAGGTGAAAATCCAACCATAAGTACTCATCACATAAGTGCCAGTGTAGGGGTTCCTCAATCAACTGTATGGCACATGCTTCAGAGACAGGAATTCAGCCATTTCACCAGCAGAAGGTGAAGAACTTGATGTCCACAGACTACCCTAGACATCAGAATTCCTGTCAGTGGTTATTCAAGCGCCATGTTGCTGATCAGTGGTTCAGTTGCCTTGAACACTCATAACATGCATGTGTGGGCATATACGAATCCTCGCATAACAGCAGTATGAGGATATTGACATCGTTTTGCAGTGAACATTTCGTACAGTATAGCTACTTCGATGGCATCTAACTCCACAGTGCCTGACTGGAAGATTGTATCAACAATTTTTCGAACATGAATTGGGTGGTCTGCTTCATGATATCCCACTCATTACACATACCAAGTTTTGATTTCTGCAATACAGTGGCCTTGCACATTTCAGTCGGTAGGCAAGAGAGTATCTCAATGTTGCTTATCCCCTGGACAACTTGTACAGGACCAGTTGTTTGGTTTGCCAGATCTCCGAAAATTAACCTACTGGACTTTTATCTTTGGGCCTGTTTCAAGGAGCTTGTGTATGGTGTTGCAACTGAGAATGTAGCACTACTACTGGAAAAGGCTGTGCAACTGTGCAGAATGAGGTGAATGGAGTCTGCAACATTCTGAGAGTGCTAAGACATCGAGCACATCATTGTCTTCATCTACATGGACATCATTCTGACCATGTTCTGGGGTAAATGTAAAGTATGTAGTTGCACTGAATTTCGGATCCTTTGTGTCGTTGCTTTCTCACAAAAATTAATTTTATGTTGTTTGTGTTGCATTTGTGATCTCTTTTCTACTGCATAGCGGTGAAATGTCAATTGCAATCGAAAAGTTATTTAATATTTTACATGTATTTTGATGCAAACATTACACCAATGAAGTGTGTACAGTTACTTTTGAATCGCCAAGAATTAATTTTGCGTTGAATGTGGTGCATTTGTGGTCTATTCTATGGCATATCTCGGAAAAAAGCAATTTCGGACAAAACATTTTACTGTTAGTCAGATGCATACATTACGCACACAAAGAGTTTACAGTTACTTTTGAACCAGCCTGTGTATCAGAAGGACAGATTGAAATGCCAGTGGTGTAGGTGTATTTATTATCATAAAGAACTCTATAATCTCTACTGCAGTTGTTAGAGACTATATGTGTGGTATATTTTGGGTGAAGTTAAGCATCAAAGAAGGGTCCAACATGGCCATCAGATGTTTTTTATAGATCTCTTGCATCATGGGCAATAGTAGCTGAGCACTTCAGACAGATGATTTTGTAAGTAAGTTTCCTAATCATATTATTGCATTCTGGCAACTGTAAAGTAGCAGAGTTCTACAATTAAAAACAGTTCCAGAGAAAAGGTTTCATATGAGTTTGTTCTGAACATGTTGGCTGTAAATTACTATCAGCAGATAGTCAGGGAACCGAAATAGGGGAACAACAACCTAGACTACATAGCAAGCAACATACCAGAACTCTGAATCAGTTACGTAGAGGAGCGCACCGGGCTGTGACAATGAATGTTGAGAATGTAGAAAAATATTTTTGCTTAGCAAGAGTGACAGAATACAAATTGCAGAGCATATGAGTAGTGCATATCAAGTATTCAGCCTTGAAGATGAAGAAGTGGAGCACTAATGGATAAAACTCAAAAGCACTGTACAATATCCCTAAGACAGTATGTGGCAAGTAGGATTGTGAAAAACAGAAAAGACCCCCTGTGGCTCAACAGGCATTTTAAATACACTATTGGAAAACACTAGCATCAAAAAATATATAATGTGGAGCAATGAAATTTTGGGAATACATTTGTCTAGATAACATATTAAATGATTAACATTGCAAGACCACGGTATAATATAAGCATGGGATAAGACATGGCAAGTGTGAAATGCTGGTACATTACTAACAGGTGTATTTACTGAGTATCAGA
Source organism: Schistocerca nitens (assembly GCF_023898315.1). Classification (NCBI taxonomy): domain Eukaryota; kingdom Metazoa; phylum Arthropoda; class Insecta; order Orthoptera; family Acrididae; genus Schistocerca; species Schistocerca nitens. The sequence continues at coordinate 613,630,227 of NC_064616.1, read as the reverse complement.
CAGGATTTGTGACCGGACTTAGGACTTTCTTGCAGCTAGGGCTCAATATGTTGTTCTTAAAGGAACAGAACGATAGATGTGAGCCTAATTTCAGCATAGGGCTATTACTGTTTAATATACACACATCAAAAAGTTTTGCATCACCTCGGTTCCGAGAGTTCCGGGACCTGTACAGAAAATTGGAATAGAGATCAACATATGCACAAATTCCACCCGTTTTATTGCTCATCAGAACCACACACTGCATGTTGTATCACCATACAGTGAGAGTTTCAGAGGTGGTGGTCCAGATTACTGTACACACTGGTACCTCTAATATCCAGTAGCACGTTCTCTTGCATTGATGCATGCCTGTATTCGTCGTGGCATACTATCCACAAGTTCATCAAGGCATTGTTGATCCAGATTGTACCACTCATCAATGGTGATTCAGCGTAGATCCCTCGGAGTGGTTGGTGGGTCACGTCGTCCATAAACAGCCCTTTTCAATCTAAGCCAGGCATGTTCGATAGGGTTCATATCTGGAGAACATGCTGGCCACTCGAGTCGAGCGATGTCGTTATCCTGAAGGAAGTCATTCACGAGATGTGCACGATGGAGGCGTGAATTGTCGTCCATGAAGACGAATGCCTCGCCAGTATGCTGTTGATATGGTTGCACTATCTGTTGGAAGATGGCATTTACGTATCGTACAACCATTACGGCTCCTTCCATGACCACCAGCGGCGTATGTCGACCCCACATAATGCCACCCCAAAACATCAGGGAAACCATCTTGCTGCACTTACTGGGCAGTGTGTCTAAGGTGTTCAGCCTGACTGGGTTGCCTCCAAACACGTCCCCGACGACTGTATGATTGAAGGCATGTGCGACACTCATTGGTGAAGAGAATGTGATGCCAATCCTGAGCGATCCATTCGGCACGTTGTTGGCCCCATCTGTACACGCTGCATTGCGTCGTGGTTGCAAAGATGGACCTCGCCATGGGCGTTGGGAGTGAAGTTCCGCATCATACAGCCGACTGTGCGCAGTTTGAGTTGTAACACTATGTTCTGTGGCTGCACGAAAAGCATTATTCAACATAGTGGCGTTGCTGTTAGGTTTCCTCCGAGCCATAATCTGTAGGTACAGTTCATCCACTGCAGTAGTAGCCCTTGGACAGTCTGAGTGAGGCGTGTCATAGACAGTTCTCTGTACCTCCTACTTGTCTGAACAACATCACTTTGGCTCAGTCTGAGATGCCTGCACACTTCCCTTGTTGAGAGTCCTTCCTGGCACAAAGTGACAATGCGGACGTGATCGAACCGTGGTATTGACCATCTAGGCATGGTTGAACTACGGACAACACGAGCCATGTACCTCCTTCCTGGTGGAATGACTGAAACTGATCGGCTGTTGGGACCCCCTCAGTCTAGTAGGTGCTGCTCATGAATGGTTATTTACACCTGTGGACGGGTTTAGTGACATCTGTGAACAGTCTCTAGTTCAATATCCATAGTCAACGTCTATATTCAACAGTTCTGGGAACCAGGCTGATGCAAAACTTTTTTTGATGTATGTATATGATCTTGTTCACTGTAGCAAAATGCCAGAAGCCCTCCTAGAAGCAAACAGATGTGAACGTATGGAACCAATTAACATAGAGGAAGATATCAGTGATTGTCAGGCTGTTATACACTCCTGGAAATGGAAAAAAGAACACATTGACACCGGTGTGTCAGACCCACCATACTTGCTCCGGACACTGCGAGAGGGCTGTACAAGTAATGATCACACGCACGGCACAGCGGACACACCAGCAACCGCGGTGTTGGCCGTCGAATGGCGCTAGCTGCGCAGCATTTGTGCACCGCCGCCGTCAGTGTCAGCCAGTTTGCCGTGGCATACGGAGCTCCATCGCAGTCTTTAACACTGGTAGCATGCCGCGACAGCGTGGACGTGAACCGTATGTGCAGTTGACGGACTTTGAGCGAGGGCGTATAGTGGGCATGCGGGAGGCCGGGTGGACGTACCGCCGAATTGCTCAACACGTGGGGCGTGAGGTCTCCACAGTACATCGATGTTGTCGCCAGTGGTCGGCGGAAGGTGCACGTGCCCGTCGACCTGGGACCGGACCGCAGCGACGCACGGATGCACGCCAAGACCGTAGGATCCTACGCAGTGCCGTAGGGGACCGCACCGCCACTTCCCAGCAAATTAGGGACACTGTTGCTCCTGGGGTATCGGCGAGGACCATTCGCAACCGTCTCCATGAAGCTGGGCTACGGTCCCGCACACCGTTAGGCCGTCTTCCGCTCACGCCCCAACATCGTGCAGCCCGCCTCCAGTGGTGTCGCGACAGGCGTGAATGGAGGGACGAATGGAGACGTGTCGTCTTCAGCGATGAGAGTCGCTTCTGCCTTGGTGCCAATGATGGTCGTATGCGTGTTTGGCGCCGTGCAGGTGAGCGCCACAATCAGGACTGCATACGACCGAGGCACACAGGGCCAACACCCGGCATCATGGTGTGGGGAGCGATCTCCTACACTGGCCGTACACCACTGGTGATCGTCGAGGGGACACTGAATAGTGCACGGTACATCCAAACCGTCATCGAACCCATCGTTCTACCATTCCTAGACCGGCAAGGGAACTTGCTGTTCCAACAGGACAATGCACGTCCGCATGTATCCCGTGCCACCCAACGTGCTCTAGAAGGTGTAAGTCAACTACCCTGGCCAGCAAGATCTCCGGATCTGTCCCCCATTGAGCATGTTTGGGACTGGATGAAGCGTCGTCTCACGCGGTCTGCACGTCCAGCACGAACGCTGGTCCAACTGAGGCGCCAGGTGGAAATGGCATGGCAAGCCGTTCCACAGGACTACATCCAGCATCTCTACGATCGTCTCCATGGGAGAATAGCAGCCTGCATTGCTGCGAAAGGTGGACATACACTGTACTAGTGCCGACATTGTGCATGCTCTGTTGCCTGTGTCTATGTGCCTGTGGTTCTGTCAGTGTGATCATGTGATGTATCTGACCCCAGGAATGTGTCAATAAAGTTTCCCCTTCCTGGGACAATGAATTCACGGTGTTCTTATTTCAATTTCCAGGAGTGTAGTTACTATGACCATGGGTTTTACAAGGAATGGTAAGAAAGTAGGAAGATATTTTTGTTAGTGAGGATGACAGGATACAAATTGCAGAGTATCTGAGTAGTCAGTGTCAAATAAACAGTGATAAGGACGAAAATGTGGAGCACAAATGAAAAAAAATCAATACATCATTCAATATGAATCAGGTAAGTATGTTCCAAGCATAGTTTTATGGGATAGGAAAGACCCACCGTGGTTTAACAGCAATGTTAGAAAACTGTTCCGTAAAGAAAGAGAGCTACATCACAGATTCAAGAGAAGTCACAACGAAGCTTATAAACAAAAGCCGATTGAAGCGAAACCGAGTGTAAGGAGAGTTATGAGAGGACCGTTCAATGACTTTGAAAGTAGAATTTTGTCAACCGATCTGAGTAAAAACCCTAAGAGATTTTGGTGTACATGTACATGTACATCTTATGTAAAATCAGTAAGTGGTTCAAAAGCATCTATTCATTCACACAGAGACCATACTGGCACCGAAACGGAAGATATCAGAGAGAAAGCCAAGATACTGAACTCGGTCTTACGAAACTGTTTCACCAAGGAAGATCATAACACAGTCCCTCCTATCAATCATCCTACAAACGTCGAAATGGCAGATATTGAGATACCCGGTAACTGAGAAGAAAGGCAACTACAATCGCTTAGTAGTGGAAAGGCATCAGAACCAGATGAGATACCTGTAAGATTCTACAAAGATCACGTGAAAGAACTTGCTCATCTTCTAGCAGCAGTTTATCGTAGATCGCATAGAAACGAAGGGTACATGGCGACTGAAAGAAAGTGCAAGTCATTCCATTTCTAAGTCAGGCTCTAGGACAGATGCGCACCATTATAGACCTATTTGATGACGTCCATATGTTGTAGAATTATGGAACATTTTTTTATATTCAAGAATGATGATGTTTTTGAAGAACAAAAATCTTCTTTATAAAAATCATCATTCCTTCTGCAAACAGAGGCCTTGGAAAGCTCTGCTTGCTATATTCCTTCACTGTGAACAAAGCCGCTCAGGTTGATGCCGTGTTCCTTGACTTAGCTGGCCACACACGAGCGGGTTTCTGTGAAGGACAATGGATGTTTCAGGCGGATTCTTGAATATCTGCAGAACACGCCTGTGCGTTAGTGGAGACACGATCTCCTTCAGACCGTCCCCACAGTTCTCGAAATCGGCGATCCGGCCTCTTCAACAGGTACACAGATGGGCACATTTATGGGATGGGGCCAGTTCAACCAAGTGCGTGAGTTTACAGCGAACCGGTGGCTGACTCGCTACCCCTGCAGAATGGCATTCTCACGTTGCTGCCCCCCCCCCCCTCGCAATCTTTCTCAAAGGATTTTAAAGCAATTACTCGATTAGCTATAGGTTTATATGTCAGTTTCATGATGAAGTGTCTACCATTTCGCTAGTGGTCATAGTTATTATGATATTTCACATATACTAGGAGGAGGGCTCCATCACCGATCTCGAGCAAACTGGCGTTATGTATATCACTCATATGCGATCACGTGCACCAGCAATAAAGCTAGAATGAAATACTCATAAAACCCCTCATTTCACAGAAATGGTATGTGATATCGAAACTCGATTTTGGGAAATGACATCCACAAAGAGAAGAGTACTTTACTATATGGTAAACAAGTGAAACTTTCTTATCTATAGCAAAATACAAGTCTCTGCAGAGTTTTGCAATGGAATGATATAATCATTTAAGATAAATCAGTAGCTTTTGAAATGATAATTAGGGTGACTTTGCAACAAGACAAATCAAGAAATTACACGTTTACATTTATTGCGAGAGTGTGCTTTTTCGTAAGTTTTTGACCTGATTTGTCCTCAGTTCCTCGTTTAATAAACCACTGTTTCAGGACTTTGTCACATTTACAGCTTCATTAGGATGTTAGCGAGGTAGCAGTGAGTAGACCCCATTTTGTTCTGACAAAAGAAGCAAATTTTAATGTGGCAACAAGAGAAATGTAGGCGATACTCGAAATTCGCCGCTGATGAATGAGTGATTTTCAGTTTTCAACAAGTTTTAATTGCAACAGATATAATAAAGACTGTGGACCGCTGACCACATCGAAACACTTGCATAATTGTACGGTGAAATACCTTCTTTGTGAAAATTGACACATGAACATTACACAAACAAGAATGTAAAAAGTATAGGTTACAAAGACATAGTCAAAACTTTTTTAGACCGTATTCCAACCGTGTAACAATGTGTTATAAAATTTAATGACATTACCAAATGTGAGAATATCTCAAAAACATGCAAGTAGACAGTATTTCCTGATGTGGGCGAAAATCGGACATAATTTATGCTAAGTAACATCAAGAACATTTGTAACAAACTGTTTTTAGAAGCAAAACGCGAGCCAGATTGTAAATATGTTTCATTACAGACCATTGATGATGCTTTATTTCAATAAAACTAAAAACATTTGGTGATAAAAATACGCATTTTCTTGTAGTTGCAACAACGGATTTAAAATACCTTCAATAATTTGTCAAATAATCTCAGAAAAGCGTAGGTCTCTTGACAGAGGCGTGAAAGGGTGCGGGGGATGTGGTGCATAAACCAACACTATATTGAGTGCCAATAAAATGTTGTTTTTACTATGTTTATTATTGTAGGCTATTACCCATAACTATGTTATTTCCGTTATTTAACGGGTCTTACGAATTGCTGCACTTTTCAAAGGCTCAAACAGCCAGCTACTACCACAATTTACTTCCTAGCATTGTCCATACTTTCTCCCGAATATATGGGGTGTTCAAGAAGTCTCTCTACAGTGCTGTATGATTGTTAGCCGCGGATGTCGTATGACTGTTCGTCTGCCTGGGTTTTTCAACAAAACAATAAACACACAATGGTACTACAGTGATATTATGTACCCATTCATAGGAGAACTTGTGTTAAGTGAAATACTGAAAGGTTATTTTCAACAAGATGGCGCAACCGCGCATACAGCTCGCGTTTCAATGTCACTGCTTGCTGATGTTTTTGGTTCAAATGGTTCAAATGGCTCTGAGCACTATGGGACTTAACATCTATGGTCATCAGTCCCCTAGAACCTAGAACTACTGAAACCTAAGTAACCTAAGGACATCACACACATCCATGCCCGAGGCAGGATTCCAACCTGCGACCGTAGCAGTCGCACGGCTCCGGAGTGAGCGCCTAGAACAGCTAGACCACCGCGGCCGGCGATGTTTTTGGTGATTGCATATTTTCACAGGGGCTTTGGCCTTCCCGTACGCCTGACCTACCACCACCTGACTTTTTCTTCTGGGGTGCAGTGACAGCAACTGTCTGTAAAAACCGTCCAAAATCCATCGATGAATTGAAAACTGTAATATCCACTTTCACTGCTTCTGTTACAGAAGAAATGTTACAGCTTGTGTTTGGAAACATGATCAGCCAAAATGAATAGTGTATTCAACAACAGGGGTACACTTCCAACATTTAATGCGAAAATTTGTAAGTAAAAATGAATATTCAATAAATTAATAACTTGTATTTCACTGAGTTTCATTTCGGTTTATTCACTGCGGCATATGGCACGCGCGGCTAACAAACATACGGCACTGCGGAGAGACTTTTGAACACCCCGTATAAACAACTTTCAGAGTGCAAAAACGTACTACAATAAATAAAATGCCTATAAAATGTAGCACTGTGCAAGGTACTTTTAGTGAGATACACCTGCAACTCGTGAAAACTGTCGCCCATTGCCACTTGTCTGTTGTGCATGTTCGGAAGTCCTAGGTCCACTGATAAATCACGAAGACCAGCCGATTTGCCTACATACACGAACGGACCAGGCCTATGGGCAAATCGGACAGTTAGATCCGATGAGCAGGGACTGTATGATAGTGGGAAACGACAGACCTGAGATCGGTGGGCCAGGTTCGTCAGAGATATCTGCGGAACTGACCTGCAGTTCTGGCCTGTTGCAGAAAACCTGCACGTATCTGGCCAGCTAAAAATACGAGCTTATAGAGAGTCGAAGCAGATCTGTGATTGGATTCAAGACTGTCTTGCAGATAGAACTCAACACATTGCTTCTAATAGAACAAAATCGACAGATTCAAAGATGATTTCTGGATTACCCCTAGCAAGTGTGACAGGACCATTACTGTTCATAGTGTATACAAACGATCTAGTAGAATGTGTTGGATGCCCTTTGAGACTGTTCGAATATGATACTGTTGTTTGTAACAAAGTAGCAACGACAGAAGACACTTTCGATTTGTAGAATGACCTGCTCATGAGCGGTGAATGGTGCAGTCTCTGGCAGGTGACCCTGAACGTAAAGAAATGTAACATACTTGGGCGTAAACTGAAAAAGAAAGCCATTACTGTACAACCACACTACTGATGAGAAACTGCTGGAAACAGTATCTACTGTAAAATACCTAGGAGCAACTATCCACAACGACTTTAAGGGGAATGACCACATAACACAAACAGTAAGAAAATCAAATGCCAGACTGAGATCCACATGAAGAATTTTAAGGAAATATAACTCATCCATGAAGGAAGTGGCGTATAAGACTTTTGTTCGGCCGATTCTTCAGTACTGTAAGTCAATATGGGTCCTTAGCAGATAGGACTGATAGAAGAGATAGAGAAGATCCAATGAAGAGCTGTGCATTACGTCATGGGATCGTTTAGTCGGCGCGAGAGCGTTACAGAGATGCTCAACAGACTCCAGTGGCACACTTTGTAAGAGAGGTGTTGTACATCATGGAGAGGTTTGCTGCTGAAATTTCAATAGAGCACTATCCAGGAAGAGGTGGACAACATATTACTTCCTTCCATATATATCTTGCAAATTAACCATTATGATAAAATTCGAGAAGTTAGAGTCAATTCAGAAGCTTACTGACATTCTTCCCATGCTCCGTTCACAAGTGGAACAATGAAGGGGGAATCAGTGGTACTAGAAGAACCCTCTGCCACACAGCATTAGGTGGCGTTCAGAGCAAGATGCAGATGTAGATGAAGACTTGCAGTGGGTCGACGGTTGGTGCAGGGACTGGCAGTTGAATCTGAATGTAAATAAATATGAAGTACTGTGTATAAATGGGTGAAGACATCCACTACTGTCTGATTATAAAATTGACGAGAAATTGGTAGTAGATGTAGTTTGCATTTTCTAGCCCAACTTACACGGTACTGAAAATATAATGAAATTTCAAATAAATATCACGAAAATTCATTGATATTATTACAAAAATCATGAAAAACACTTTTTTCTCTAAGTATCAGAAAATCACAACAAAAAAATGGTCAGAGGACTTTGTTCACTTTTCTGACATTTTTATTATTTTTCGAGAATTATCATCATTTTTCCGAATATTTTCACCATGCTTCAAGCTTTTTTACCACTTTTTTCCGAAACTATTTTTGTTCACCAATCATTTCTCCATTATTTCCTCAAGATTTCAACCAATTTCCATGATAGTTACTTGAAATTTCACAATATTTTCATTATCTATGAAACTGAGGTAGAAAATGCAAATTACATCTACTGGCGATAAATAATTTAGAAGAAGGCTTCGAAACTATTACAGCAAAATAATTTTCTAATTACAAATTCAGTATTATGAAATTCACTATAATCATCTTGTTCCTTCCTTCCTTTGTATCTCATTTTAATATTTCAATGTTTAAAAAATTGAAAATCAAATCCACTAATTATTTTGAATTTTAAATTCATTATTGACTTCCACATGAATTTTTTCTCCATATTTTGTATTTAGGTAATCACATCCAGTAATGTTGTACCTGTATAAAACCTCTACTTCTAGCTCATTAATCTTCTTAAGCAAGTTTGCATTGTTTACACAGTTGAGCTTTTTGAGTACAGGCTCTATTACACAGAAGAAAACTGAATAAGACAAAAAATAATGTGAAATATTCGTTTAAAATAAATATAATTTTTTTCAATAGTGCGGAATCTTCAGCTCCATTTGAAGGAAATCACAGAGATAATTTCATATTCTCTCTTCTTCTTCTCATTTTTATCCCTCTTGCATTTGATTTTGCTCCATTTCGAAGTCCACGTCCATTACCACGATGACTTGATGATATACTGACCTGATGTTAGCTGTCATCTAGCATCTGTCATTTGTCTTCTTTAATTTGAAGGAGTAGAGCTGCAACAGCTGTGACATAATGATTAATCAGCTCCACTGCTTTGGGTGGCTTGCCCTTCTCTGGGCACTGGGCCACCACCACCAGCAGAAATAATTGTTTGGATTCTGCTTATATGTCATTATATAGTATAAAACTTCAAGTATAAAACTTCATTAATATCGATATACACTCCTGGAAATTGAAATAAGAACACCGTGAATTCATTGTCCCAGGAAGGGGAAACTTTATTGACACATTCCTGGGGTCAGATACATCACATGATCACACTGACAGAACCACAGGCACATAGACACAGGCAACAGAGCATGCACAATGTCGGCACTAGTACAGAGTATATCCACCTTTCGCAGCAATGCAGGCTGCTATTCTCCCATGGAGACGATCGTAGAGATGCTGGATGTAGTCCTGTGGAACGGCTTGCCATGCCATTTCCACCTGGCGCCTCAGTTGGACCAGCGTTCGTGCTGGACATGCAGACCGCGTGAGACGATGCTTCATCCAGTCCCAAACATGCTCAATGGGGGACAGATCCGGAGATCTTGCTGGCCAGGGTAGTTGACTTACACCTTCTAGAGCACGTTGGGTGGCACGGGATACATGCGGACGTGCATTGTCCTGTTGGAACAGCAAGTTCCCTTGCCGGTCTAGGAATGGTAGAACGATGGGTTCGATGACGGTTTGGATGTACCATGCACTATTGTGTCCCCTCGACGATCACCAGTGGTGTACGGCCAGTGTAGGAGATCGCTCCCCACACCATGATGCCGGGTGTTGGCCCTGTGTGCCTCGGTCGTATGCAGTCCTGATTGTGGCGCTCACCTGCACGGCGCCAAACACGCATACGACCATCATTGGCACCAAGGCAGAAGCGACTCTCATCGCTGAAGACGACACGTCTCCATTCGTCCCTCCACTCACGCCTGTCGCGACACCACTGGAGGCGGGCTGCACGATGTTGGGGCGTGAGCGGAAGACGGCCTAACGGTGTGCGGGACCGTAGCCCAGCTTCATGGAGACGCTTGCGAATGGTCCTCGCCAATACCCCAGGAGCAACAGTGTCCCTAATTTGCTGGGAAGTGGCGGTGCGGTCCCCTACGGCACTGCGTAGGATCCTACGGTCTTGGCGTGCATCCATGCGTCGCTGCGGTCCGGTCCCAGGTCGACGGGCACGTGCACCTTCCGCCGACCACTGGCGGCAACATCAATGTACTGTGGAGACCTCACGCCCCACGTGTTGAGCAATTCGGCAGTACGTCCACCCGGCCTCCCGCATGCCCACTATACGCCCTCGCTCAAAGTCCGTCAACTGCACATACGGTTCACGTCCACGCTGTCGCGGCATGCTACCAGTGTTAAAGACTGCGATGGAGCTCCGTATGCCACGGCAAACTAGCTGACACTGACGGCGGCGGTGCACAAATGCTGCGCAGCTAGCGCCATTCGACGGCGAACACCGCGGTTCCTGGTGTGTCCGCTGTGCCGTGCGTGTGATCATTGCTTCTACAGCCCTCTCGCAGTGTCCGGAGCAAGTATGGTGGGTCTGACACACCGGTGTCAATGTGTTCTTTTTTCCATTTCCAGGAGTGTATATACCCCAATGATCATGGCAAATGATAATAAATAGTTTAACTAATTTAAGGTGAAGTTTAATTCATTACAACCTGTTAACAGATTAGTATAAAATGTTTAAATATGTCTTATCAATTGTGAAGATTCTCGAAGTATGCAGAATCTTTATTTAATCGTTAAAATTCATTTCGACCGTTAAGAAACGATATGAATCCCCTTAAATGACGTTAGTTTAAAATTTTAAGCATGAAAATCGGTCAACAAACAACTAAGAAACGTTAAAATCATCGAAATAAGTTTTCCTCTGTCAGTGCCATCTGTGGACGTGTTTATCAACTGCCTCATAATGAGCTAAAGCGCGTGACTGACACAGAGATAGCTGCTGAGCTATACAGAAATAAGGCGAAGCCTCAGTGAAGCAAAAGAACCTAAAAACACAGGTAAGGTGAAGCCTCACATACCTAAAAGGAAACACAGGTAACATTGGTAGCAGGTCTAATATTTGCTTGCATCTCCTGCTTTCGTCAGTGGAGCTATTTCTCTCAGAGTACCGAGACTTGTACTAATTTCGGCTGCTACAACCAAAATCCACCGATAAATCAAGCATAAATGATTTAAAAATTCTCAGATAATATTCTATGTCATATATTATATGTCTAATTTTTTTTCACATATAATCCTGTAGGCAAATGTATCAGCTGGTGTGTTAGCATTAATACTGGCTCATAATTTCGTTGGCATTTTTTGTGTCACCACAAAATTTTTTGTGTCATGTTTATGACATGGATAAGATAATTTGTTATGAAATTATATAGATTTATTTCAGTATCTCATTTTAGTTGTGTATTTCATTTAACAACATGAAATGAACCACAAGCCTTGAAATAATTATTTGGTGGCTCTAAATTTCACATTTCCTGAGGAAATAATGCGTTTCTTCCGTTTTTCATATATAATGTATGTAGTTTAACATGATCATATAATGATGAGTCAGTCAACTGATTATTTTTATGATTAGTTTGAAAGACAACAAATATAAAAGAAGGCTTATCAAACAGCATTGAGTTATAGTAATTTGTTATATCTATCTCAGAATTTTCCTAATCATTTAATCCTGCTACCTCTGTAATCTGTATTGCATAAAAAGAAGTAGATATCTTAGGATTTGTCAATATAGATTCTCTCTGTTTAAGCTCATAATTAGATTCATATTTGACAATTAGTACTCGAATTCCCATATTCTTTACTAAAATTTTGTTTTGGTAATGAATCTTTTATTTTGTCTCCAGCTTCATTACAGTTAGACCTTCTAAAAATAATAATTTGCAATGGAGCTCCAAGTAAAGCAAACAGTAACATCACCTTCCCATATTACTTCTTTATAACCTTTAAAAAATCCTCCACAAATTTCCAGTACAGATAGTACTTCATTTTTCTGCTCATTATTTTACCATTATTTAGCATGTATCCTCCCACACACACTATATCAGGAAGAAATGAAGTTGAACGTAATAAAACTGATGAAATAAAAGGATTTTCTGTTGTAGATTAGGTATTATCTCCTTTCTTTATGGTTACAGAACCAAATAATTTTGGTTCATGTTTATCAATTAATTTTGAATGAGATTTTCCATCATATGTTGGAGCATTTGTTCCATCAGCTGTAATAGTTTTAAAGCTCTAGTACAACTGAGCACAATTTGGATGTATATAGTTGTCAGCAATATGAATGGTAATTTCTACATCGTTATTAGGAATATTCAGACTATTTTTACTTTTTTTGCTCACAGGAAGAGAATAAAACTGATAGCTCTCAAACTTGTTCATGTATAAAAAAGAAAATTTATTAAATTGTTACTAAAATAACTGTTGCAGTAGCACCATTGCAATCAATTATATTATCATTACCATCAGTAATAATTATTTTAAATTCTGAAATCGAATAAATAAAGTATAATAAAGTTCATAAATTAGAGGTGCACCAAAATCGTCATTAGGTTTAAATGAAGTGATAATAGGTTCATGACGAAAATAATCATTATGTTTTACAACCATTCCATCAAATAACTGAGAATTAACATTAATTAATTAAAATGGTACAATTTTTAAAAATTGTCAGCAATAGTCAGTTTCATTGGCTGCAATAATTTGTTTATTAAATCCTAACCCACTTCCAATACTCTCTCTTATGTCGATATACAATTTAAAATTATCCTCAATAATAACTTTTATCTGCTTTAATGTATATATTAGGTTTTTTGTATGAAAAAGTTTTGAACTATATTGACAAAAGGAATTTTTGTTGTTTCTCCATCACAATACAGTTGTTTTCTTTTATGATGTGACATTTGGAGTAAAAATTATGTGTAAAGATCAACTACTGAAAAATGTTTGTGACTATCTCTTGTAGGTAAAGGTCACCTTTTCTTGAGATCTGTTGAATTACCACAAACTAGGAATCACCTTTTCATTTATTGCTAATGAATTATTAATAGTTAAATGAAAAAATTTTGGGCTCCAAAACTATGAATTCCAGAGAATAAATAAAACATTAAACATGGTAAACTTTACCTGATTCAGTCCTTTGCACAATAATGATCTATAATTATATTTTAGCTTCAGGACAGTTAAACATGCATCAAATCAATCCTTTATACGTTTATTCTAAAAATTTTGATCTTCCAAAATATCAAGAGTTAATGAAATTATATAAGAAGACTGAAGAGAATATTGTTATTTCTATTAAAAATAGTAATGAAATCATCCCATCAGATGCGTGTGAAGATAATTCAGTTATATTGTTTGGTTATTTCAGTCTTAAAAATCTGTATGTTGTTAGACAATATTTTACTAGATGCAGACATAAAAGAATACATCGTTTCTACCTGCCTCAGAGATATTCCAAAATACCTTAACAATTACTGAGAAATAATTAATTTTTAAAAATATCTTTAGGCAAAGCGACACAAAAATATTTCATATTTAACATGAGTTTTTTGGTGAAGATGTAAACTGTAATGTTTTTAAATAAGAAAATAGTATTTGTTGGAATTAGGATCAGTTCAGATTCTTTTGCAATAGACTTGATAAGACAAACTAATGATTTACAATACCAAAATGCCCTTAAAAATTTTCTAACAAAATGAACAAGTAATGTTTTTATCTTAATTAAATGGACAGTAATACATTTTTATTAAAGGATATATTAAAAATCTATTCATAATCCACATTGAAGACATTTCAAATGAACATAAAGAAAAATTTAAAGATGCTCTTGATTACCTAGAACAACATGAAACATTGTGAATAATGATCAACATCATATAATTTGTCCAAGGTCTAATAATGAAGCTAAATGTGGGATAGATACATGTGGTTGTTATTATTTTGCACAGTTGTAAAGGAACTTAATAATTTTTTCTCATTGATAAATAGATAGATAGTTATTTGACTCTCATACAAAAGATTAATGTGAAAAGTATTTAACACTGATGGACAAAAGAAGCTTTACGCTCTTCATTTATTAGTTTTGGTATTAGTTACCTTTCGTTGTTCTCCTGTCCTGTTGATAAGATGTGTTGTGTAATTTTAAAGTGAATTCGTATTTGGAACCACTCACTCAGGAATGTATTGCGCTCTTATTTTCTGTATTCAGTCTGCAGTATTCTTTAATAACATTACTTTTAATATTTAGTGGCTTAGTTTCTACAATTGACCTTTGCCTGTGTCGCAATGGCGCTTCAAGTGAAATACTTATTACGCGACCACCATAACAACTTTCGTTTCAAACTTACGATACTGGCTGACTAAGCTTCCAACAATTTAACAGGGTGGTTACAATGGTGACTTAGTGCCATGACTTTCGTTTCAGAAAAAATTAGTACACACTTTAAAGTTGAAATAGTTAAGTAATTTTTCCATCCATTACTGCGACTACAACCAATTGTTTCTGTTACATGTTACAACAACTGCGTACCAGATAAAAAAATTATTACCAAAATCAGTCCATAAAATTCACATATATTTATTCAAAAAAATTGGAAAAGTAGGGACTTCTGGAACGTTAAACTTTAAACCGACTACCAAGAAAACCGACCGGTAAAATAAAATACGTAAGGTAAGAACAACAGCACTACTACACTTTTGGTTGATCGTAAATGTGGGACTGAATACCATTTTTCCGACACCCACTGCGTAGCATGCATTTTTTTCAAAATTTCTTTTTTCAATAGTTTTTTAGATTGTGTAAATATATTATACGTGAATAGATCACAAGATGGCGGATCATTTCCATTGACTGAGCATGTTGAAGTCACTTATCAATCCACAGTTTCACCACAGACATATTTTACTACACTGAATTTCACGAACGAGCGCGACGTCATCTGTGATTTGTTTATGTGTAGTACGAGCCGCAATAGTAGTGAAGATCGGCTGCACGCTGGTTTAGCGTTATATACAGCTATGGTGAAATTAAGATCACAAACCAGGATAATTCATCCAATAAGGAATCAGTTGCTCAACCTATACGTAACATAGAGGTAGGAAACATTGCAGATACTGATAACGCAGTTGCAGTGACTAGTGGTACTCAGTCGCAAGCGACAGACGATAATATGTCAACTTTGGAAACTATTCGGATTCCACCAATGTACAAGGTCCAGTAGAGTCAGACATTACGCAGATGTTTAGAGTAATGCAGACAGATTTGATGTCACAATTTGTAACTCAGATAACAATCCAAATTAATGCACAGAAAGAAAATGTCACAACACAGATAGGGAATGTAGCAACTGAAATGAACACACAGATAGAAAATGTCACAGCACAAATAAGCAATGTCACTCTGCAGGCAGAAAATGTCACAGCACAGACAGGGAATGTAACAGCCCAAATGAACACACACATAGAAAATGTCACAGCACAAATAAGCAAGGTCACTACGCAGGTAGACGATGTCACAACACAGATAGGGAATGTAACAGCCCAACTGAACAAGCTAGACAGTGATGTAAAAAACCTTACTGATATGCACAATAACCTGACGACACAACTAAAAAGAGAGCTAGCGAATCAGATAATAGAAGTGGTGCATGAAGGTTTAAATTCCATGAATCAGGATATTAAAAATTTGAAAATCACAGTTAAGGATGTGCCAGATCAGATACGTAAGTTAACTGAGAAATTCAATGCAATGAGTGTACAGCAAACTGAGCTCAATACAAAACTGCAGGAAACTGTAAATCAAGTTGAGGAAATGACAAAACAGCAAAAAAAATTTGAGGACTTTTTAGAAGAAAAATACACACACATAAATCGTACTCTAAAAACAGAGCTACAAAAAGCTATAAGTAACACAACACACTACACAAACACATCTGTAGTTAAACTGCAAACTGACATAGGCCAGATACAGAAAACTTTGCCACAGGACTTACCAGGCTGGCAGAATCAAATAGTAGAGCAACTAAACAGGAAAATTAGTACAATGAAAGAACGAGACTAACACGCAGGAGAAGAACTTGACAACATACCCACAGGTAAGAGCGATCGTGCAGTTAGTGACCATCCTACCCTGAATGTACATGTGTATTCACCAAATTATGAGATGTACAGTAACCAACGACACCGCGACGAAAAAAAGAAACAGCAGATAGCTGAACCCACTTTGTCATCAGTTTTGTTAGAAGAGAGACTTGTTAGAAGAGAGTCATTCAAAAATGTATTGCCAAAAACATGGTTGGAACAGCAAAAGATACAATA
This sequence comes from Schistocerca nitens, assembly GCF_023898315.1. Classification (NCBI taxonomy): domain Eukaryota; kingdom Metazoa; phylum Arthropoda; class Insecta; order Orthoptera; family Acrididae; genus Schistocerca; species Schistocerca nitens. The sequence continues at coordinate 613,613,591 of NC_064616.1, read as the reverse complement.
TGTTACAGGTTACATCCAAGGCGATGGAGTGTTATGGGCGATGGAAATGTCATAAACTTGTCAGACAATAGAACAGTTTGAAAGCGCGTTTCTTTCAAAGTACTGGACACATGGCGTTCAAGAGAGATTAAGAAAAGTCCTATTCAAAGCTGAACAATATAATCCAAAATTTGGATCATTGTGAAAGTATTTTGAGAAATATTTAAATAAGACAATGTTCTGGGATGAGCCAGCGACACACACTACCATCCTACGCATTCTGAATGCTAACCTACCGCTAAATATTCGCGAAAAGCTAGTACAAGTACCCGAAAGCAATTTGGAGTATTTTCTATCTGTCTTGGACTCTACTGATTTAATTAATGTAGATGCAAGACAGAGCCACACCAACCAACATAATTTCCGTAGCAGTGGTGACAACCAGCTTGCACAGTGCCAGCCGCAGTACAGTGTCAACAACGTAGTGTGCGCGGCTGAGTCACGACCAGCTTTTGTCGATTCAGCCACAGCAGCGCATATGCCAGGCCCGATTTTGGGAGGCAATTTTAGTAATAACTATAATCAAAATTTTAACCAAGGGTATAAAAGGACAAGAAAAAATTGTGCTAGAATCTACTCTAGCTACTCAGGTAACAGGAAGCGAAATTGGAATAGGAACCATAGCGGGAATCAGTGGGGTAACATTTACAGTAATTTTCAGCCTCAATTTAGCAACAACAACACGGATGACCCACGAAATGGGTAGTGGCAGTACCTGTTTAGTAATCAACCCTATCAGATCCAAACTCAAAATAACATTACGCCTATAAACTCAGGGCAGAATCATGATCGGAATGCACAACAGAGGAACACATCGGGGGTCAATATTATAGAACTGACAAACGAAACACCTACAAACGGTAATAATGGGGTGTTAAACTAAACGTGGCCTCATTATGCTCCCCAATGTTGACGAGAGATAGTCGTGGGGGCGATGGAGGGTAAGACAGGTATTGATCTCTATTACGGAACAAGCTGAATGCCGTAAGAAACATTTTGACAAACAGCTTCATGGTGTTACCAGATTTGTGGCTGGAGAAAAAGTATTACTTAAGACATGCGAAATCTTCTCTGTTACCCAAGAAAAACGCTAAGTGGAAAATAGGGTATACTGGTCCATACATTATTGTACATATTCCGCATGACAGATGTTATTTACTTGTGTATCCTCACAATGGTAAAATCAAAGGTCTCTATGCACACAGAGATTTGAGGAAATTCTCAAATGTTTAAATATCATACTTTACATCTATCTATGCACACGAGCTAAATAAGTAACCTATGGTACAAAAAATAGGAATACGATTAGGGTAATGTAAATATATCTTATGCAGCTACGTGAATCAGAGCATTTCACTACTTCTGTTTACATTTGTCAATGACTGTGGGGACAATACACAAGCAAACTCGAACATACACATCAATTGATTACCAGCAGTGTTAGTACAGGGTGTACTTGCAAGGTTCGACTGAATTTTTAGTTTTAAGTTTATGTGCGAAGGATTCTGGAACAAACACTTAGCACAGACCTCGGAACAAAGTAGCTGTAAGTTTTTTTTATACCACTTTAGCATAAAGATTGTAAGGTACAGGTTAAGTTACAGAAAATATTGGACTCCCTAAGGTACAGTCATGCAAGTACATGCCATGTTGCAGAGAGAATTATTTTCTTTTTGCCATATCCACACCACAAGGCTTTATCTATGAATACATCGAGCAAAACGGTATTAATATTTTTGTATGCTGCTATGATTATAAGATTTCTGGCTCATAATGAAAGTTTAGCGTGCTATATACCATATGACGACAAACTAATCTAAGTAAAGTGCATCTAAAGATATAACTTTTGCATACAAACCAGTGTGATCTTAGTGAAATATAAATAATTTTTCAACTTTATACACACATTTGAGTGCTAGTACACTGCTGAGGTACGATTTGTAAACGTTATCTGAGGCAAACTTAATACCGTTTCTTATAAAATAAAATAAAAAAAAAGAACCATGAACGAGGTTAGTTACAGGAAACTGACCGGCAGAGAAATTAGGTAACGCCGAAAAAAACATAATTCCTTACAGGCAGTGTTCATCGAGATGCTACAACACTTCAATCGGCGAAGAGAAGCAACTAAGTTACTCTTATGTCAGTATGATTTACGATCTACATTATAAAATATTACCAAGATCACTGAGAAGTACAATGCTTGACACTCAATAACACCAGAGAATTTTAATAATTTGACTTTTCTTTGGCATGAAAGTAACAAGGATCTATGCTGACTTTAGAGGAATGGATACACTGATTTTCTCTTATGTTTACAATATTTTATCCAATCTGAGTAGAAGATATTTTGTGAAAGAAGTAGAGTAAGGAATGTCTAAGGTCACATTCGATTAAAGAAAAAAATTGTGCACATAGCATTGATACAATGATGCACACAAGAAAACATGAACAAACACAGACACAGACTTAGAAAACAGTATAGCATACAGCAGCCAAGCTTCATTATCAATATGTTGTTCGTACTACCTAACATTTTAATTTTCTATTTATGTGCGAATTTTAGTATAGTGATTTACTTTTTTACGTATTTTTATTCCTTTCTACTTGTTTTTGATGCGTGTACTATGTGTTGTTACAATCTTGGGTGAGATAAAGATGAAATTCCACACCCCCTCCCCCACCCCCTCCCCACAGTAACTCACGGGTGGTTAATGACCAGGTTTTGCCTTATTTGGAGACAATTTCCATAAGCACTTTTTATGCATTCATTTTTTTGTATTGTCTTTTCAATGTATAAGTGCATCTGTAGCACAATCCTAAGTTAGGGAAGTGCTGTTGTTCTCAAAAACGTGTTCTCTTATGCCCTGTGAGATGAAAGATAGTATCTAGATCGTGAACTGTAGTACTAGAGGCACGTATTTTCTGTGAACACATTCACCTACCAACTTGCGTAATGAACTATTTTCAGCAATATGTACCCTGATAACGTTTTGAAAGAGAATACAGGAGCAAATAACGAACGTGGGCATAAACTACTAAAAACGAGCCAGTGGTCTCACAGCTACAGTTTTTTTGAATGGAAAGAAAATGAACGGGACAGTGTATAGTTACCCAACGACAGTGAGTTGTTCAGTGTCAGTGACATGTGAGTTATACGCATAGAAAAAAGTGAGAATACGTTTTATACCGCAAGCCTTCTACTTCTAAATAAAGGAGACTTGGTGAATCGAGGAAGCCTGCTACGGTGTGGCTTTTTGTGCAAATAATAGGACAGTGTGCCATTGGCAAGCTAAATAATAAAGTGCAGTACTTACCATCGTGCAGTGAACATAGGAGGTGCATTGTAGTCCCTTCTCACAGCCAAGGTGTACAACGAGCTGAAGCAGGTGCAGTAGCTTCGCAAACGCTGAGAACGCTGCACAAAACACTTCATAGAGATATATTGACTGGTATGCGCGGCAAGGCTATCTGGCAGTGTATGCACGGCTACTGGACCCCAAATGGTGCATAGTGTGCTACTGGACTAATTGTTACTTGTGCACTTACCTGTAACTGACACATTATTGACTGACGGCGTGATGCATGAGGTCAATTTGAATGGGAAGCAAAATCTACATCCAAATGGACACTCACAATAGTGCAAAGAGATGTAGAGACACGATTTCGTGACTCACTAAATAAAATCTTACCACTACAGCTCATGATTTACGTCCAACGTTACAAAATAAAAACGACACCAATTTTCATTGAATAGCACCTATGTTTATGTATATGTTACTGTTAAGTTAGACTAAGTACTAATCTCGGTGAATTTCATTTGTTACATATGTATCTTGCCCATGATGAGACAACTATAAAACCCAGAAAGGACGTTATCAAACAGATCCTGGTATAAAAGAGGGAGGCAGTAGAGAGCATAAGCAACTATAAGTAAGAATTTATCCCACTTACTACTCCAGATACCCTTGTTAACCCTACACCCTGGATCGATACAGCAAAATATATTACGTTCTTGTGAAACTCTTATTTTCAGCAAAAATGAAATTGTAGAATCATAGAAAAGACTTGTGAAACATAATTTTATTTTCAATGTGCAATTGCAAATGTTATTTGTACATAGAAAAAATGACACTGCAAACCATCATAAAGAACTGAATTATGGACTTGCATCAAATGTAATGTCGTATCCATGTATCTGATGTAAACGACGATGTAGTCATTTTTGTGTGCAGTATGTAAGTAAATGTATCTCTTGTGTGCCCTTGTGTATACGTTTTGTTTTCACTGCTAAGTGCCAGGGCCCGCACCAGAACTATATAAGGAAAATGGTGAAGAGAAATCCCAGAAAGAGATGAACAGTGCAATCCAAGTACATGTGTAAAGGAGCCAAGGACGACCAGTGTGTAAAGTGGTTGGGCTCATTGCCAGAAATTTGACATTTCTTCAGACAATTCGCCCAATGTAGCGATGTAAAGGAACATTTTTTCTTATTGATAAATAGAAAGTTAGTTATTTGACTCTCATACGAAAGATTAATGTGAAAAGTATTTAACACTGCTGGACAAAAGAAGGTTAACACTCTTCGTTTATTAGTTTTAGTATTAGTTACCTTTCATTGTTCTCCTGTCCCAGTGATAAGACATGTTGTGTAATTTTAAAGTGAATTGGTGATATACAAAGAAAGCAATTCGTGTTCAATATGATTTTCTGATTTATGATACCACGGATCCCAGCTCCTGTAACTCTGGGAGATTATTATTAATTTTATATTGGGAATGTAGATGGAGGTGACGATATTCACGACGGCGCTGTTCAACAATAGTGGTACATGAATGTGTTCATTTCTTTCCCTTCGTGGCCGCCAATGTCAATTTCAATGTATTTTGCACGACATTCAGAACATGCAGTCTTTCTTTTCATTTAATTTGGAAGTGTGGTAATTTTCCTTCTTAGATGACTAAATGCAATTTAATCACAATTCTTTTTATCCAGGCCACAGGGAATGATAGTACTTAGAACATACGTGCCTCTGTCCCGATCGTATGTTCATATACAACTGAGTGTGTGCCAACAGATCTATATTTATGACCCATTTGCTCACTCGCAAATATACGTGCCATCTTATTTTGTGTAGTCAGTCAAGTCTATTCCTTAATAACATTACTTTTAATATACAGTGGCTTAGTATCCACAATTGACCTTTGCCTGTGTCGCAATGGCGCTTCAAGTGAAATACTTATTACGCGACCACCATAACAACTTTCGTTTCAAACTTACGATACTGGCTGACTAAGCTTCCAACAATTTAACAGGGTGGTTACAATGGTGACTTAGTGCCATGACTTTCGTTTCAGAAAAAATTAGTACACACTTTAAAGTTGAAATAGTTAAGTAATTTTTCCATCCATTACTGCGACTACAACCAATTGTTTCTGTTACATGTTACAACAACTGCGTACCAGATAAAAGAATTATTACCAAAATCAGTCCATAAAATTCACATATATTTATTCAAAAAAAATTGGAAAAGAAGGGACTTTTGGAACGTTAAACTTTAAACCGACTACCAAGAAAACCGACCGGTAAAATAAAATACGTAAGGTAAGACTTTTGGAACGTTAAACTTTAAACCGACTACCAAGAAAACCGACCGGTAAAATAAAATACGTAAGGTAAGAGCAACAGCACTACTACACTTTTGGTTGATCGTAAATGTGGGACTGAATACCATTTTTCCGACGCCCACTGCGTAGCATGCATTTTTTTCAAAATTTCTTTTTTCAGTAGTTTTTTAGATTGTGTAAATATATTATACGTGAATAGATCACAAGATGGCGGATCATTTCCATTGACTGAGCATGTTGAAGTCACTTATCAATCCACAGTTTCACCACAGACATATTTTACTACACTGAATTTCACGAACGAGCGCGACGTCATCTGTGATTTGTTTATGTGTAGTACGAACCGCAATAGTAGTGAAGATCGGCTGCACGCTGGTTTAGCGTTATATACAGCTATGGTGAAATTAAGATCACAAACCAGGATAATTCATCCAATAAGGAATCAGTTGCTCAACCTATACGTAACATAGAGGTAGGAAACATTGCAGATACTGATAACGCAGTTGCAGTGACTAGTGGTACTCAGTCGCAAGCGACAGACGATAATATGTCAACTTTGGAAACTATTCGGATTCCACCAATGTACAAGGTCCAGTAGAGCCAGACATTACGCAGATGTTTAGAGTAATGCAGACAGATTTGATGTCACAATTTGTAACTCAGATAACAATCCAAATTAATGCACAGAAAGAAAATGTCACAACACAGATAGGGAATGTAACAACTGAAATGAACACACAGATAGAAAATGTCACAGCACAAATAAGAAATGTCACTCTGCAGGCAGAAAATGTCACAGCACAGACAGGGAATGTAACAGCCCAAATGAACACACACATAGAAAATGTCACAGCACAAATAAACAAGGTCACTACGCAGGTAGACGATGTCACAACACAGATAGGGAATGTAACAGCCCAACTGAACAAGCTAGACAGTGATGTAAAAAACCTTACTGATATGCACAATAACCTGACGACACAACTAAAAAGAGAGCTAGCGAATCAGATAATAGAAGTGGTGCATGAAGGTTTAAATTCCATGAATCAGGATATTAAAAATTTGAAAATCACAGTTAAGGATGTGCCAGATCAGATACGTAAGTTAACTGAGAAATTCAATGCAATGAATGTACAGCAAACTGAGCTCAATACAAAACTGCAGGAAACTGTAAATCAAGTTGAGGAAATGACAAAACAGCAAAAAAAATTTGAGGACTTTTTAGAAGAAAAATACACACACATAAACCGTACTCTAAAAACAGAGCTACAAAAAGCTATAAGTAACACAACACACTACACAAACACATCTGTAGTTAAACTGCAAACTGACATAGGCCAGATACAGAAAACTTTGCCACAGGACTTACCAGGCTGGCAGAATCAAATAGTAGAGCAACTAAACAGGAAAATTAGTACAATGAAAGAACGAGACTAACACGCAGGAGAAGAACTTGACAACATACCCACAGGTAAGAGCGATCGTGCAGTTAGTGACCATCCTACCCTGAATGTACATGTGTATTCACCAAATTATGAGATGTACAGTAACCAACGACACCGCGACGAAAAAAAGAAACAGCAGATAGCTGAACCCACTTTGTCATCAGTTTTGTTAGAAGAGAGACTTGTTAGAAGAGAGTCATTCAAAAATGTATTGCCAAAAACATGGTTGGAACAGCAAAAGATACAATATGTTACAGGTTACATCCAAGGCGATGGAGTGTTATGGGCGATGGAAATGTCATAAACTTGTCAGACAATAGAACAGTTTGAAAGCGCGTTTCTTTCAAAGTACTGGACACATGGCGTTCAAGAGAGATTAAGAAAAGTCCTATTCAAAGCTGAACAATATAATCCAAAATTTGGATCATTGTGAAAGTATTTTGAGAAATATTTAAATAAGACAATGTTCTGGGATGAGCCAGCGACACACACTACCATCCTACGCATTCTGAATGCTAACCTACCGCTAAATATTCGCGAAAAGCTAGTACAAGTACCCGAAAGCAATTTGGAGTATTTTCTATCTGTCTTGGACTCTACTGATTTAATTAATGTAGATGCAAGACAGAGCCACACCAACCAACATAATTTCCGTAGCAGTGGTGACAACCAGCTTGCACAGTGCCAGCCGCAGTACAGCGTCAACAACGTAGTGTGCGCGGCTGAGTCACGACCAGCTTTTGTCGATTCAGCCACAGCAGCGCATATGCCAGGCCCGATTTTGAGAGGCAATTTTAGTAATAACTATAATCAAAATTTTAACCAAGGGTATAAAAGGACAAGAAAAAAATTGTGATAGAATCTACTCTAGCTACTCAGGTAACAGGAAGCGAAATTGGAATAGGAACCATAGCGGGAATCAGTGGGGTAACATTTACAGTAATTTTCAGCCTCAATTTAGCAACAACAACACGGATGACCCACGAAATGGGTAGTGGCAGTACCTGTTTAGTAATCAACCCTATCAGATCCAAACTCAAAATAACATTACGCCTATAAACTCAGGGCAGAATCATGATCGGAATGCACAACAGAGGAACACATCGGGGGTCAATATTATAGAACTGACAAACGAAACACCTACAAACGGTAATAATGGGGTGTTAAACTAAACGTGGCCTCATTATGCTCCCCAATGTTGACGAGAGATAGTCGTGGGGGCGATGGAGGGTAAGACAGGTATTGATCTCTATTACAGAACAAGCTGAATGCCGTAAGAAACATTTTGACAAACAGCTTCATGGTGTTACCAGATTTGTGGCTGGAGAAAAAGTATTACTTAAGACATGCGAAATCTTCTCTGTTACCCAAGAAAAACGCTAAGTGGAAAATAGGGTATACTGGTCCATACAGTATTGTACATATTCCGCATGACAGATGTTATTTACTTGTGTATCCTCACAATGGTAAAATCAAAGGTCTCTATGCACACAGAGATTTGAGGAAATTCTCAAATGTTTAAATATCATACTTTACATCTATCTATGCACACGAGCTAAATAAGTAACCTATGGTACAAAAAATAGGAATACGATTAGGGTAATGTAAATATATCTTATGCAGCTACGTGAATCAGAGCATTTCACTACTTCTGTTTACATTTGTCAATGACTGTGGAGACAATACACAAGCAAACTCGAACATACACATCAATTGATGACTAGCAGTGTTAGTACAGGGTGTACTTGCAAGGTTTGACTGAATTTTTAGTTTTAAGTTTATGTGCGAAGGATTCTGGAACAAACACTTAGCACAGACCTCGGAACAAAGTAGCTGTAAGTTTTTTTTATACCACTTTAGCATAAAGATTGTAAGGTACAGGTTAAGTTACAGAAAATATTGGACTCCCTAAGGTACAGTCATGCAAGTACATGCCATGTTGCAGAGAGAATTATTTTCTTTTTGCCATATCCACACCACAAGGCTTTATCTATGAATACATCGAGCAAAACGGTATTAATATTTTTGTATGCTGCTATGATTATATGATTTCTGGCTCGTAATGAAAGTTTAGCGTGCTATATACCATATGACGACAAACTAATCTAAGTAAAGTGCATCTAAAGATATAACTTTTGCATACAAACCAGTGTGATCTTAGTGAAATATAAATAATTTTTCAACTTTATACACACATTTGAGTGCTAGTACACTGCTGAGGTACGATTTGTAAACGTTATCTGAGGCAAACTTAATACCGTTTCTTATAAAATAAAATAAAAAAAAAGAACCATGAACGAGGTTAGTTACAGGAAACTGACCGGCAGAGAAACTAGGTAACGCCGAAAAAAACATAATTCCTTACAGGCGGTATTCATCGAGATGCTACAACACTTCAATCGGCGAAGAGAAGCAACTAAGTTACTCTTATGTCAGTATGATTTACGATCTACATTATAAAATATTACCAAGATCACTGAGAAGTACAATGCTTGACACTCAATAACACCAGAGAATTTTAATAATTTGACTTTTCTTTGGCATGAAAGTAACAAGGATCTATGCTGACTTTAGAGGAATGGATACACTGATTTTCTCTTATGTTTACAATATTTTATCCAATCTGAGTAGAAGATATTTTGTGAAAGAAGTAGAGTAAGGAATGTCTAAGGTCACATTCGATTAAAGAAAAAAATTGTGCACATAGCATTGATACAATGATGCACACAAGAAAACATGAACAAACACAGACACAGACTTAGAAAACAGTATAGCATACAGCAGCCAAGCTTCATTATCAATATGTTGTTCGTACTACCTAACATTTTAATTTTCTATTTATGTGCGAATTTTAGTATAGTGATTTACTTTTTTACGTATTTTTATTCCTTTCTACTTGTTTTTGATGCGTGTACTATGTGTTGTTACAATCTTGGGTGAGATAAAGATGAAATTCCACACCCCCTCCCCCACCCCCTCCCCACAGTAACTCACGGGTGGTTAATGACCAGGTTTTGCCTTATTTGGAGACAATTTCCATAAGCACTTTTTATGCATTCATTTTTTTGTATTGTCTTTTCAATGTATAAGTGCATCTGTAGCACAATCCTAAGTTAGGGAAGTGCTGTTGTTCTCAAAAACGTGTTCTCTTATGCCCTGTGAGATGAAAGATAGTATCTAGATCGTGAACTGCAGTACTAGAGGCATGTATTTTCTGTGAACACATTCACCTACCAACTTGTGTAATGAACTATTTTCAGCAATATGTACCCTGATAACGTTTTGAAAGAGAATACAGGAGCAAATAACGAACGTGGGCATAAACTACTAAAAACGAGCCAGTGGTCTCACAGCTACAGTTTTTTTGAATGGAAAGAAAATGAACGGGACAGTGTATAGTTACCCAACGACAGTGAGTTGTTCAGTGTCAGTGACATGTGAGTTATACGCATAGAAAAAAGTGAGAATACGTTTTATACCGCAAGCCTTCTACTTCTAAATAAAGGAGACTTGGTGAATCGAGGAAGCCTGCTACGGTGTGGCTTTTTGTGCAAATAATAGGACAGTGTGCCATTGGCAAGCTAAATAATAAAGTGCAGTACTTACCATCGTGCAGTGAACATAGGAGGTGCATTGTAGTCCCTTCTCACAGCCAAGGTGTACAACGAGCTGAAGCAGGTGCAGTAGCTTCGCAAACGCTGAGAACGCTGCACAAAACACTTCATAGAGATATATTGACTGGTATGCGCGGCAAGGCTATCTGGCAGTGTATGCACGGCTACTGGACCCCAAATGGTGCATAGTGTGCTACTGGACTAATTGTTACTTGTGCACTTACCTGTAACTGACACATTATTGACTGACGGCGTGATGCATGAGGTCAATTTGAATGGGAAGCAAAATCTACATCCAAATGGACACTCACAATAGTGCAAAGAGATGTAGAGACACGATTTCGTGACTCACTAAATAAAATCTTACCACTACAGCTCATGATTTACGTCCAACGTTACAAAATAAAAACGACACCAATTTTCATTGAATAGCACCTATGTTTATGTATATGTTACTGTTAAGTTAGACTAAGTACTAATCTCGGTGGATTTCATTTGTTACATGTGTATCTTGCCCATGATGAGACAACTATAAAACCCAGAAAGGACGTTATCCAACAGATCCTGGTATAAAAGAGGGAGGCAGTAGAGAGCATAAGCAACTATAAGTAAGAATTTATCCCACTTACTACTCCAGATACCCTTGTTAACCCTACACCCTGGATCGATACAGCAAAATATATTACGTTCTTGTGAAACTCTTATTTTCAGCAAAAATGAAATTGTAGAATCATAGAAAAGACTTGTGAAACATAATTTTATTTTCAATGTGCAATTGCAAATGTTATTTGTACATAGAAAAAATGACACTGCAAACCATCATAAAGAACTGAATTATGGACTTGCATCAAATGTAATGTCGTATCCATGTATCTGATGTAAACGACGATGTAGTCATTTTTGTGTGCAGTATGTAAGTAAATGTATCTCTTGTGTGCCCTTGTGTATACGTTTTGTTTTCACTGCTAAGTGCCAGGGCCCGCACCAGAACTATATAAGGAAAATGGTGAAGAGAAATCCCAGAAAGAGATGAACAGTGCAATCCAAGTACATGTGTAAAGGAGCCAAGGACGACCAGTGTGTAAAGTGGTTGGGCTCATTGCCAGAAATTTGACATTTCTTCAGACAATTCGCCCAATGTAGCGATGTAAAGGAACATTTTTTCTTATTGATAAATAGAAAGTTAGTTATTTGACTCTCATACGAAAGATTAATGTGAAAAGTATTTAACACTGCTGGACAAAAGAAGGTTAACACTCTTCGTTTATTAGTTTTAGTATTAGTTACCTTTCATTGTTCTCCTGTCCCAGTGATAAGACATGTTGTGTAATTTTAAAGTGAATTGGTGATATACAAAGAAAGCAATTCGTGTTCAATATGATTTTCTGATTTATGATACCACAGATCCCAGCTCCTGTAACTCTGGGAGATTATTATTAATTTTATATTGGGAATGTAGATGGAGGTGACGATATTCACGACGGCGCTGTTCAACAATAGTGGTACATGAATGTGTTCATTTCTTTCCCTTCGTGGCCGCCAATGTCAATTTCAATGTATTTTGCACGACATTCAGAACATGCAGTCTTTCTTTTCATTTAATTTGGAAGTGTGGTAATTTTCCTTCTTAGATGACTAAATGCAATTTAATCACAATTCTTTTTATCCAGGCCACAGGGGATGATAGTACTTAGAACATATGTGCCTCTATCCCGATCGTATGTTCATATACAATTGAGTGTGTGCCAACAGATCTACACTCCTGGGAATTGAAATAAGAACACCGTGAATTCATTGTCCCAGGAAGGGGAAACTTTATTGACACATTCCTGGGGTCAGATACATCACATGATCACACTGACAGAACCACAGGCACATAGACACAGGCAACAGAGCATGCACAATGTCGGCACTAGTACAGTGTATATCCACCTTTCGCTGCAATGCAGGCTGCTATTCTCCCATGGAGACGATCGTAGAGATGCTGGATGTAGTCCTGTGGAACGGCTTGCCATGCCATTTCCACCTGGCGCCTCAGTTGGACCAGCGTTCGTGCTGGACGTGCAGACCGCGTGAGACGACGCTTCATCCAGTCCCAAACATGCTCAATGGGGGACAGATCCGGAGATCTTGCTGGCCAGGGTAGTTGACTTACACCTTCTAGAGCACGTTGGGTGGCACGGGATACATGCGGACGTGCATTGTCCTGTTGGAACAGCAAGTTCCCTTGCTGGTCTAGGAATGGTAGAACGATGGGTTCGATGACGGTTTGGATGTACCGTGCACTATTCAGTGTCCCCTCGACGATCACCAGTGGTGTACGGCCAGTGTAGGAGATCGCTCCCCACACCATGATGCCGGGTGTTGGCCCTGTGTGCCTCGGTCGTATGCAGTCCTGATTGTGGCGCTCACCTGCACGGCGCAAAACACGCATACGACCATCATTGGCACCAAGGCAGAAGCGACTCTCATCGCTGAAGACGACACGTCTCCATTCGTCCCTCCATTCACGCCTGTCGCGACACCACTGGAGGTGGGCTGCACGATGTTGGGGCGTGAGCGGAAGACGGCCTAACGGTGTGCGGGACCGTAGCCCAGCTTCATGGAGACGGTTGCGAATGGTCCTCGCCGATACCCCAGGAGCAACAGTGTCCCTAATTTGCTGGGAAGTGGCGGTGCGGTCCCCTACGGCACTGCGTAGGATCCTACGGTCTTGGCGTGCATCCGTGCGTCGCTGCGGTCCGGTCCCAGGTCGACGGGCACGTGCACCTTCCGCCGACCACTGGCGACAACATCGATGTACTGTGGAGACCTCACGCCCCACGTGTTGAGCAATTCGGCGGTACGTCCACCCGGCCTCCCGCATGCCCACTATACGCCCTCGCTCAAAGTCCGTCAACTACACATACGGTTCACATCCACGCTGTCGCGGCATGCTACCAGTGTTAAAGACTGCGATGGAGCTCCGTATGCCACGGCAAACTGGCTGACACTGACGGCGGCGGTGCACAAATGCTGCGCAGCTAGCGCCATTCGACGGCCAACACCGCGGTTCCTGGTGTGTCCGCTGTGCCGTGCGTGTGATCATTGCTTGTACAGCCCTCTCGCAGTGTCCGGAGCAAGTATGGTGGATCTGACACACCGGTGTCAATGTGTTCTTTTTTCCATTTCCAGGAGTGTATATTTATGACCCATTCGCTCACTCGCAAATGTACGTGCCATCTTATTTTGTGTAGTCAGTCATGTGTATTCTTTAATAACATTACTTTTAATATACAGTGGCTTAGTATCCACAATTGACCTTTGCCTGTGTTGCAATGGCGCTTCACGCGAAATACTTATAACACGACCACCATAAAACTCTCATTTCAAAATTACAACCTCAGCTGACTAAGCTTCCAACAATTTACTAAGGCAGTTACAAAGTGTATAGGGAAACACAATTTTTTAAATCTAAAAATGTAATTTAAACAAATAATTGTTTTAAATTGTCAAAACGTTACATATAAACATAAAGTAAATATAAATAATATAAAAATTAAATATTAAATATAAATTTAATCGTAACCAATGTTTTTTATCTTAATTAAGTAGTATGACAATATGATCCAGAAGTTGTTAAGAGACTAAACGAAACAGAACAAAGTTTAAGAGTTAAAAGAAACTCTTCGAACATGGAAAGATCAATTGATAAGAGAATATGAGAAATAGAAAAGCTGTTATCGATGCAGTGAAACAAGTTAAACCAAGGAATTGAAGGTTTAGATGATAACGTTGTGAAAAATATTGAATAAAATAGAGAAGTTGAAAAAATTATTCCTTGTCATAACCACCAATCAGAGAAAATGGATGATATACCATGAATTAAACAATTTGATTACACATTAAGTGAATCAGAATTGCAAGATATCTGAAATAAATATGAAGAAGATAATAAAAAAGAGTTAAAATCAAATATAGGGTGATTTTTTCCACTGTGTACAGACCTTAGGGATTTATCGATTAGAGGATATGGAACACAAAATGTCTGATGAACCTATGACCAGAAACGCATGGTTTCCTTGTTAGAGTCCAGTTATTCAATTGTACTTTCTACAGAGATTGCAGGGTAATATGCGCTATACTACACAGCCACAGATATAGTATGCATGGTTTCCTCCTAGTGGGTGGTAACGTTCCTCATTCATCATGCCCTACCGCACTCTTCTGCCATAGTAATTGGTAATGTCAAGTCCGATTCACTTCTCTTGCTGACTCACCTTGTAGTGAATGTGATGCAGAGTACACAATGGCTCCACATTCGAATTGAGAGCTTGCCAACATGGTATTTACTTATGGAAAGACAAATGGCAATAGGCAGCGGGTAGGTTGTATCAGGAGACCTATCCCCACCATAACATTCAATGTTTGCAACAGTGTTTCACTATTTATCTGAGACAGGGTTGTTTCAGGAAGTAGGAAATCATGAAGGATATATCCAAAATGTTCGGCCACCAGACTTGGAGGAAAAGTGATTAACACTGTGGAACCTAACCATCGTGTTCATACCAAGCAGCTGGCCTGCCAGTACAGGGTGAGCCAGACAATCGTGTGGAACATCCTCCATGACAATTGTTACTACCCTTATCACTTACAGCGTGGGCAGGGCCTATTAGCGATAGACTTTCGATATCCGGAGTAGTTTTGTCATTGGTTTCTTCACAAGGCAACCACGTTTCTGAGATTAGTGTCATCCATCTCCTTGACAGATGGGATATTATGCCCTCCATGGTATGGTAACAGCAAATCATCAGCATCGGTGCAGCTGGAATGTGTGCACCAGGATAATTGGCGACCGTATTTTGGAACCAGTCTAACCTCGATGTCACCTAACAGACTGGAACTATTGGTGTTTCTTGTGGGTGACTTTGCTGCTGGAAGAAGTGTGACTGATGATTTGAAGGGTTATGTGGTTGCTACATGTTGGTGCTCCAGCCCACTTTGCAGTTAATGTCTGGATGCATCTCAATTGTGTCTTCCCTGGTAGATGGATTGGACAAGGGGGTCCAGTTGCATGACCTGTTCATTCAACAGATCTCAACCCGTGCGATTTCTGTTATGGAGCCATCTCAGAAGTATCATGTATACTGAGCCCATTGAGCATGTGGAGACAAAGGAGCAGTGTATTCATGCCGCCTTTGACACTGTTCAGATACAGCCTAGCTGATGTGAACATGTGAGACAAAACATGCTACAGCACGTACACGCATGCATTGAGGCACATGGAAACCATTTTCAACACATACTGTTACTGTGGCTGCATGGTATGGCACACATTAGACTGCAGTCTTTGTAACAATGTATGAGTGAATAAATGGTCTTTAGCGCAGAAACCATGCATTTTCAGTCATAAGTTCACTAGACCTTTTTTGTTCCATACCCCCCCCCTCATCAATCACTCCCTAGAATTTGCACACAGTGGAAAAAATCACCTTGTATAAGTGAAAGAGTGTTGAAGTATACTAACAATAATAAAGATAAAGTTTTTGTATAAAAAAACCTGTTGCTATGTTTAAATATGATGATAATTTGCCAGTAGGATTCAGTGGAGATAATTTAAAGATTGGTAAAGTAACATATGAAGGTACAGATGAATTGATGAATCTTTTAACTAAAAAAATATTACTGTACAAGATATAAATACAGAATTTGTTTCTACTTGTTTCTCAAACTATGCAAATACATTATTTGATTCACAACTGCTATATTCTGATAAAAATTCAATTAAAGTCTCAATTACAATAATTTTGCAAAGAAAACTGTTGATGTTTATTTGCCAAAATTAACAGCAGGAATGCCATAATGAGGGTCAGGTTATTCAGAAAGTGAGAAAAGAGGTCAAGGATTAATAAAAAGTATTGATAAATTTGGGTCAATGATGTTAGGGATGTAATCACCAGGTTAATGATAATTCATGGAGAAGAATCAGGTGGAAATAAAAAATATCATAAAATGATAACTAGTAAGTTCAATGATTTTATTATCAAAACTACTGAAGGCATACCTTGTTTACTTAGATTTTTGAATAATGTACCACAAACATTTTGGAAATCTGAAAAATATGGTAAACATTTAATAAATGCATAAATTAAAAACCTACCATCTGAAATGCATCTACCAGGCTATAATTTTTGTGGCCTGGGAACCAAATTAGAAGATATCAAGGTATAAATTTGTTAGATGAAACTTGTAAAAAATACATGATATTGCCTATAGAGATCAAAAAGATATTGAATCTAGACATAAAACAGATTAACAACTTCAAGAAATAGGAAAAGAATGAATGTATGCTGAAGATGCCTCATTTAGAGGAAAATTAGCTTCAACAGCAGTTAGAGGAATAATGTTTGGATAAAGAGAATTAGGAATGGGGTAGACATTGATGAAAATGGGTAGGGTTTATGAATTTTTTTAATTGTTTAATTCTTATAAATAAATAACTACAGCACTGATTATACTACACCACCAAGTAGCAAGAGTAGAGCTGAAGCATTTAAAATTAAACTCAATAATGAAAATTACACAGCACTGATGATTATTTAATTTATTCTTAAAAAAGAGTGATAAGAAAAATGGTGAAATTTTAGTTATAACATTAGGTACAGCTGTTCTGAAAAAAATTATTGAATAATTAACGAAAAAAGGAGGAATAAGTTTAACAAAATATGAGGATATTGTTTACCTATTTTATTAACAATATTAGGAACCATTGGTTATTTGCTGGCTGAGCAACAGCTATAATAAAATCAGAGTTCATGATAAACAAAAAAGATGTAGAATTAGAAGAACAAACAAGAAATAATTTATTAATAGAGAAGAAAGGGAAAGGAAAAAGAAATAATTAAAAATATGATGGACTACTCTCAAATTTCGACTTAAGAAATCTAGTGATATAATTGAAAATGCAACACTTTCGTTGCATTTTGATGATTGACGACTTTGTGAACCAAATAATTTTGAATGTGGAATAGTAAATTTAGATATTTATGATAATGTTAGCACACACTGGATATGTCATTATAAAGACAAAAATATAAAATTTCTCTTTGATTCTTTTTATGGCAACATACCAAAGGAATTAATTAGCTCTCTGGGAAATTGTAAGGTACATTATTATGTTGTGGAGAATACAGCATTATGAGGAATTAATGTGTGGTGATATGTGAATATTTGTGTTAAAGCTGTTGTCAGATGGTCATAAATTCTATGTTATTTTAAAATTAATAAATGAACTTTATTGGAAATAAGATAAAAGACACTGGAAAAATATAATTTAGAAATTACAAAAAACAAGAAATAAGAAAAACGGATTTGATCCGAAAATTTAAAAAAATTGTTAAACAGTTTGTTAGTGAAGTGAATAGCAGTTTTCAAGAAACTTAAAGTTATATTGATTTTAATGAGGGAAGATTAGTAGCTACATGACTCACCTGATTAAAAAAGACATAGTTGACAAAAGATTTTACAAAATTAAATAAATAATCTTGTTACAATGCTGAATTTGTATATATTCTAACACAGCTCAATAATGATGTCACTAATACACGTCTTAATGAAGATATTAAAGAACTTGAAAGCAATTCTTATGTCACTGTAACACACTTTAGTGTTGCATATATTCTAACACAGCTCAATAATGATGTCACTAATACACGTCTTAATGAAAATATTAAAGAAGTTGAAAGCAATTCTTATGTCACTGTAACACACTTTAGCGAAGATATTATACACCTTCATCATGAAGTTAAAAAAGTGTATATGATAAATAATTGAATTTGTCATTTATGGCTGGAAATGAATAACTAATGTATAAATCTGAATATGATATTACAATGAAAAGATAAAGTCATTAGTGAAATATTAACAAAAATTAAACATTTAATGATTTTGATATGACACTAAGTATACATGATAATTACGTGAAACAATTAATAATAATAAAAAAATTAATAACAGAGTGTAATCCTAATTTTCTAACTATGAGATTAAAAGTTACGAAGAAATGTACCAGCTTAGTTAAATAAAATTTTATTTGGTGAAAATAATTAAATCTATATAAATGAATGATCACATATGGTGTTTGATGTGCAGTAAATTTATTGAAACTTGTCACCCTCAAAGAACAATAACTAAAATCGGACAACAGAGGACAGAACACATTTGAGCAACATGTAAAAAACGTAGATTCGTTATAAATATCTTATAAATATTTTCGAACACACTACTAATGATTACATAACTCAATGAGAAATTTTTTTAACTAAGAAATGTCCTTTCACTTGGCCCAGATGATTCATGACAAGTAGATTTAGTACGAATGGATTCTAGGAACTTTAATTGAATTTGAAAAATAAATAAAGTATATAAACTAACCCAAAACATGTTTTTCTAAAAAAATTTTGGGCTGTTCTAGTTTAAGAGAAAAAGGTGAAAATATTTGAGAAGGTTTTGAAAAAATTTTGATGCTGAGAACTCTGAGAAATCTACAAACAGATAATAGAAATTATTTTGCAACAAAGGTTTTCAAAAACGTATGAATAAATATACCAGTAACATTTACTCACCTTTTATGGAATTAACAGCATTACTTGTTGAAAGATTTAACAAATTATTGAATGCAGAAATGTGGAAGGAATTTGCTCTTCAAGATAGGTACAAGTGGTGGGTTGATTTAATTATAAAACTGGTTAATGAATAAAGTAATACAAAACATAGAACTATAAAAAATGACAATCTTCAGCAAACTGTTTATGTGACAAATGTTGTAGCTACCGAAGCTAAATATAAAGTTGGTGAAAAAGTTAGAATCAGTAAACTGAAGGGAATTGTTAGAAAAAGGTTATCCTGAAACTGCTCAACAGAAATTTTTGAAACTGAAGATGCTTTTTTTCTAATAAAATTACATAAGTATTAAGAACTTTAAATTTTGAAGACGTGAAAGAAAATTTTTATGAACAATAATTACAAAAACTAATTATCCAGATATATATATATATATATATATATATATATATATATATATATATATATATATATATATATATATATATATATATATTGTTGAGAAAGATTTGAGAAAAAAGGAGATAAAGTTCATTTTAAAGGGTTAGGAACCGATAATTCATATAATAGGAGGGTAAACAAGGATAATTTTTTATACTATAAAAAACAGTCTTGATCACAATTTATTTATTACAGTGACTGGTTTCGACCACTACTGTGGTCATCTTCAGACCAATGAGTAAGAACCTCCTTCTGGTGGTAAACTGCTGGCCCTAGCACTATGTAAGATTTCAATAAATAAAACTGCAAGAGTTTTTGCCACCTTGGTTAGCCTCACTCAGCTTCATATTACATTAGTATTCTAGAATTCAGACTAAAGTGCCTGGCAGATGGTTCATCGAACCACCTCCAAACTATTTCTCTGTTGTTCCACTCTCTGACAGCACATGAGAAAAATTAACACTTAAGTCTTTCCATAGAAGCTCTGGTTTCTGTTATTCTGTTACAATGACAATTTCTCCCTATGATGATTGGCATCAACAAAATATTTTCATATTCAGAGGAGAGATCTGGTGATTGAAATTTCGAGAAAATATTTCACCACAATGAAAAACGTCTTTGTTTTAATGGTACTATTCCAACTTGCTGATCATATATGTACAATTTCTCTCCTATTTCACAATAATATAAAATGAATTGAAAAATGGTTCAAATGGCTCTGAGCACTATGGGACTTAACATCTGAGGTCATCAGTCCCCTAGAACTCAGAACTACTTAACCTAACTAACCTAAGGACATCACACACATCCATGCCCGAGGCAGGATTCGAACCTGCAACCGTTGCAGTCGCGCGGTCCAAACTGAAGCGCCTAGAACCGCTTGGCTACCGTGGCCGGCTGAGTGTAAGAACTGATGAAGATGAAATATCTGACACTCTACAATAGTTGATGAAGAAAACAATTCAGAGTGATGGAACAATGTGTGAGAATTGATCGCCTGCACAGCAGTAACTATTCTGCACAGTCTATCTAAGTTCATTCACCAATACAGCACAGTGAGGCATGGGATGTTATAGAATCCAGCTTTGGAATCAATGTTATGATCAGCTGTATATGGAGAAAAAGAAGAAAAATGAAAGGGTCTTGTCAATCACTCTAATGCTTATCAAAGACCGCTACCTAGAGGCATTGGTACTCTTAAACTATCAAAGGAGGCATGGGAGAAACTTACTGGAAGAATGGCGTACTTAAAACTACAGGAACCGCAAGACCGCTACGGTCGCAGGTTCGAATCCTGCCTCGGGCATGGCTGTTTGTGATGTCCTTAGGTTAGTTAGGTTTAACTAGTTCTAAGTTCTAGGGGACTAATGACCTCGGCAGTTGAGTCCCATAGTGCTCAGAGCCATTTGAACCATTAAAAATACATATAAGATGAGAGACTTTGTAAATATCAAGAAAGAAAACGTTATGACTATGGACGACTATATAATGAAGACACTGGGTGTCAATAGATCAGTGTAGTAAGAGGGGTTTCACATTTGATGACATAACAGTCGCTGGCTTCCTGCCTCTCTTGCTGACTCTGGAGAAGTATGAAGGCCTTATTAGAAGTTTCGAAATAGACAAAGACAGACTGACCACAAAGATTGTGACCTGCAGATTAGAATTAGAAGAGAGGTGTGTGAAACCAGATTCCAAATCCACCAAGAGCCAAAAAGAAGCCAAAGTATGTGAAGCACAAGGCGCAGGTAAGAAATGAAACATGTGTGTCTAAAGCCACTACAAATATTAAAACAAAATTAAGAAGGTGTAAAGAACACATCCAGCAGAAACAGACTGTTTCTCCTGCAGTGAAGCAGACCACATCATCAGGGAGAGTCCACATGTCCATGAAAAACAAGCAGGTGGTGAGTGAAGCAAACAGAATGTTCCCAAGAAATCAGCATACAGGGCAAGTGGGCGCAAGTTCAACAGTGCGAAAAATGATAAAAAGAGAAAAGACGCATCAAGTGCAGTTGCAAAGGAAGATTATGAAATAATGTCTATGACAGCGACCAAAGGTGGTGGAGGTGCTGATGGAAGATAGACACAAGACTTAGATACAGATAACTTTAAAGAATGGAAATCGACTGATGGGAAAGTTACTAATGTGACTGGTGAGTGAAGTATTATCAAGAAAGCAGTAAAATCATGTAGTTGTAAGTCAGTCCAGTTAACAGAAATGATTCTGGTGAAAAAACTGGATGGGGGCTTGTTGTCTGTTAAGCAAATGGACAAGAAAGGAATGTGCATTAGATTCAAAAACAGTGTTACTAGTGTGTTTACTGGAGAGAAGGAAGTGCTGAGTGCAGTGATGTCTATTTAGTGCACTGTGAATATTACAAAGTACGTGACACTACAATGCTGCCCCACAGTGACAAAATACATCAACAAGTGGAAAATGAGGCACTGGTAGCCAGGCAAAAATTTTGTAGCACCAAAGACTTGGACATTGAGAAGCTTTATCTAAAGTATGTGGAACTACTAAGTACAAAGAAGAGTATGAAGAGGGGTGGGAGAAGCAGATGGAGAGGGACGGAGGGGGGGGGGGAGAGAGAGAGAGAGAGAGAGAATATGTGTGTGTGTGTGTGTGTGTGTGCGTGCGTGCGTACCTGCGTGTGTGCGTGCAACAAAAAATTAAAAGACAGCTTTTCAAACCAAGCCAAACTACTGCTGAAAATGTTCTAGAACTGGTACACAATGATGTGAGCCATATTAGACAGACCACCTTGGGTGAAGCACATTACTACACCGCTTACCTGAATGATCAGTCAAGATATCCAGTAGCAAAAGTGCTAAAGCAGAAGAGTGACATGTTCGAGTCTTTTGCAAGGATGTTTGTCCAACAACTTTTGGGGGGAAGCTCTGATGTTGGCCTGCTACATCCGAATTAGATGCCCAACAAGATGCCTTTGTGGGAAAATCCCATACGAAGACTGGAAGCAGAAGGAAGTTGTAAAGAACATTCGAAAATGCTCAAAGTATTTGACTGCAAATCTTGGACAAGTACATTGACCTCTGACAAACTCGGGAATGAGCAGAAGAATGTATTTATCTGGTAGTGGCAGCAGGATCAAAAGGGTATTGTCTCTGGAGCCACACAAAAATCCTTTTGAGAAGAGATGTCATCTTTGACCACACAGTATTCCCTCTGAAGGTTATAGTAAACAAGAAACTGTGACTTACAGGGGAAGTAAACATGAAGCAGACGACAACAGCTGATCAGCACAGCCATGAGGTGACAGCAGACGATACCAATACAGTACAGTTGAGATCCCCAGATCCATCAACAGATGGGGACAGCACACCACCGATCAACGCTGAACCAGCTGCAGATGATGCAGTTGAGACAACAACTGTTTGAGGAGAGGGGAGCCGATCCAAAGTCAGAGAAGAAGATAGCAACTATACAGAAGACTGTGTAATTACCAGCAGTGATGATAGTGATGTGTCTGAGAAGTGTGATACACTGTTGGAAAGTGGAATTTCCAGTGCAAATAGCGAATTGGTGTGGTGATGGAAATTATGTCTAGTGAAAACGAAAAAGTGTACTCTGTATCTCTTTGCATCACTTCTAGCTCCCATGTGTCAAGCGAATGTTTCCGATCCAACATCAGTAGAAGAGGCTTTAGCCTCAGGACACAGGTATGAATGGTGTAGGGCTATGGAGTCAGAAACGAGTACTTGCTGACAGGTCAAAAGCTGATCATGTTATAAGAAGTAGGTGGGTGTTTACAATGCAGCAAAAGAAAGGTGATATCACTAAATTTAAGTCAAGGTTAATAGGTTTAGGTTATAGCCAGATATTTGTTCAAAGAAGGTAGCTGTAGTCCTAGTGAGGCTTCCATCAATCTAGCTTTGCTCTCAGCCCAGTTTTTCTCATCAAGGCATCAGCACCGTTTTGTCCATGTACACGCCATGCAATGGACAAGGCATATGGTGACATTCTTGAAATCAAGCAGTTCACCATTGAGTTTAAGATTCACCCATGCTGTGCTGTCTCTACACCTGCAATGGAGCTGGTGAGTAATTGAAAGTTCACGCTGCAAACATTCCAACCAGAGTGCATTTCATGCCCATATGGGCACTGCCTGTGTCTGCCAGTCACAGGTGTGTTATCCTTGTTACCTTCACTCCTGATCTTGTCCATCAATAATTCCTGAGAGATGGTTAACCCGGCACCTCACATCAGTAGAAATTCAGTATTGCACTGGTGGATACCATAGAATGATGAAGCGGCTTTGTGCAATGACTCCTACTCTTACTGTGCACTCCTTTATTTAACACTGTAAAAACCTGCAAGTGACTTTTTCCGTAGACCATTAATTTTTTTAGGCTAAGCCAGGTTCCTTTTGTCTAGCAATTCAGTGTTTCAATAAAATTGTTGTTCTGTATAATCATGTAGACACTCTTCCTTATTTTGCTACCTTGTATTCGTTTTAGTAAATTAGGTAGAGGAAAATAACCACACTGGTGACCCAACAAATAGTGACTCAGTTTCCAAATCTGGCATGTCATTGGCAACCTCATCCTGTTGGGCAAACTTTCCCACTCGCACCCACCGCACCAGCAGCTTGCATTATTGTGCCATGTACATTACTGTGCTTTGTACCACTTTCCCCTCATGTATGTCCCATGTGCTCACCCCCTGTGCAACATAGCAACCATGGCTTCTGCCACTGGTCCAACCAATGCCTCGTCACATGTGAGCACCATTCCATCACCTCACAACATCATTGCTGACCTGACCGTGTGCCTCGCGGAACTGGAACATTGCAACACCAAACTGTGTGAGCAATTGCGGCAATGTGGCTGCCAGAAAACTGCAGGGATCCCTGCTCCTGACACCCAAATACAAGCAGCTGCTGGTACTAGATATGACCGGCTGCTTCTCAGTCTGTCCGTGTCTGTTTGTACATGATACTCGCTCCACCACACCTTTCCTAAACAAATCCAGCTCCAAGCTGTCTATCTTTCTGTAGCATCTTACATGGGAACCTGGTGCCACTACAGCCATCCTCCTGATGGTAGCTAATAACTCTACCCTCGCCACCTATGGCATACGTAATAGCATCCTTGACCTCAGCGTGTACCAGGACCTCCCCTGGACCTTCATTGTCTCTGATATCACTGACCTGATTATTGGAGAGGACTTCATCGGGTACCACAACCACCACCATCACCACTTACTAAAGAGAAGGCCGCAGTGTGCTCTTGTGACTTCACTTAGAGTGGGCCAGAATTTCCACTGGCACGGAAGGAACTGAAGTGCATGGCCTACAATCTTTGTCAAATGATTTTACAAAATCTATTTTGTACAAAAATTTAATTTCAACGTGGTTTTTAGCTTTGTATGTCAGCCACATGGTGAAATGCCCATCATTTAGTTAATGGTCATGGCTATTTTGATACCTGACGTATAAGTGTAGGGACACAGGCTCTATGGATCTCAGTCCCCAAGAATATCGCTGCAAAAACAGTATCTCTGGACCTTAGGCAGTATGTTCTGAGATTCCACGTATTTAAGCTGTAACTGTCTGTATGATGCGTATTAATAAATATTGTGTATGTGAATCGGTAACATTAACAGCCATTAAACATCATGAACATTGTGTTTGTTACCCAAATCCTACAGTGGTGACCTAGAGTTATTTGACAACTGCTTCACGACATTTTTGTGTGACACGTTGCTCCATCTCCACCCAACATGAGAATCCAACACCTTGCTGGCGTGCATCCTACACACACCGACTGTCAGACAGCTACAGTCAACGATAGCAAGTGTTGCAAGTGTTTGTCTAACGACTTTTCACCACTACACGACGGAAATTGCAATACTTCGATGTTTAATACCTGCTCAACAATTCAACCATTATCACATCAGTGCACACATAAGGACTACGATATTGAACTCCCATTGACCACAGCACCTTTAACGAACACTGAAGATAGTGCTACGAGTGCTTATCTGGACACTAACCTCGTCGGACTACATAACAAAGGGACAACGACGATCGGTGGTAATGAACAATGGCGCTACACTGCCGCCCCCAGCATTCTCGAGTGCAATATTCCAATTGATATACATTCAGCTAGTACTAATGCTACTCACAAGTTTCCCTATCAGCCGAGTAACTCTACTATTATTGAGATGTCAGGTATTGACAGGCAAATTATTGACGCCAACCACAGTGATGTAACAAAAGCCGACCAATCAGTGACAACATACAAACATGTAGGTCACTGTATTTGCTGGTCTCAGGGACAGATAGTGCCAGTTAACAGTGATTTTGAACAGAATAGAATATTTCCGCAAACGGCTTTCACTCTCACATGTCACGAGGGCGACTTCACAGCAGCTGCACTGTATTTGCTGGTCTCAGGGACAGATAGTGCCAGTTAACAGTGATTTTGAACAGAATAGAATATTTCCGCAAACGGCTTTCACTCTCACATGTCACGAGGGCGACTTCACAGCAGCTGCACTGTGTACCACGGTACACCTCTGGCGTGACGTCACGGTTACAGCGGCTGCACGACTCCCCCCCCCACACCCCAGCTTGCACCAAGATACGCGGATGCCCGCCATGTGCTGGTATGGACGCACGACAAGACCACCCATCAACAGCTACCAGGATGCCACAATAGATGCATCAACAGCACTACAACCACAAGATGGATATTAGAATTACAACCTGATTGCTACACCACCTGCACTGACAATAAAGGGCATCAAGTTCGAGCCACACATCACCACCACGCCGACAGTGAACACCATACCACGTGGGCCGACGATCTACCACGAATTTATCCAGCTGACGATGATTACATGACACACTGCTGACCATATGGGCACACCACACGAACCTCTCATGCTGCGATGGCCTCCGGCCGACCATGACTTCACCCCACCTACTGCGACGCGCGTTACGACTGAGGGGTGTTACGTCATTAATACGGACTTACTTGCTACACCACCCGTGCCGCGCACTATGTTTCATTACACCAACGCCACCATAGCAACCAGCCACGCTGCACGCCGGACCACAGATCCCAGTGGAATATCACACCACACCATGCCGACAGTGGCCATACCTTATCAGGCCACCACAGTCAGTCCAAGTAACGCCATGCAACTATTGCACAGCGGCAACTCAGTGGGTCCAGCACAAAACGATCACTACAGGAATCATCCGCCTTCTACCAAACTCCAACTGCCACTGCTAAATACTTTGATTGCGCACAAGTATGACATGGTGAAGTCACTAATATTGCAACGATTATCACACATGCTAGAGCAACAACTGCACCTCGCCATAAATGAGACCATGCTGGGCGACGACACACCACTGGCGTTATGGCGCAAAATGCGCCTGAAAATTGATAAAAATCTACTATCAGTCTGGGCCTATGGTCATTATGGTTACTCAAGATCCCTGAGTAAATACAGACAGCACTCCTAGTATATGCAGCACACCATTGGAAACAAGCCTATAACTGGTCTATAGGATGCTGGCGCTCGCATGCACCATACACTCATCAGTGCCAGGACACCTGTCTAAGACTGCCATGCCAGCGACGGATATGGTGCACAACAGCGGCAGACAAAGCGCAAAACACTGTGTGCAGACCGTGGGCAACCTTCTCCTCCTCCTGCAACTGGACCCCAGCTGTCTTGCAGGCCGCGACCACTGCAGTACCTCAACAAGCACAGCATATGGACCCAGCTCATACAGGAAATAAACCAACAAAGGGGATGACCGACACCTAGGCCGCCACAACAGAGTCCAGCCCAAACAAAATGTCAAGCAGCTACTACTGGTTTCACGCACGATTCGGCGTCAACACATGTCACTGCCAACAGCCGTGTGGCTAACCAAACTACACCAGCAGACTGGCCTAGGTGAACCAGTCTACCTCCCTACAACAAGCCACCTTTCTACTGGAGCTACCAAAGCACATAGCATGCCACACGCACGGGCAGATGGCATACAACTGTTTGTTTGCGACTGCCGGTCAATATGGGTGCGGATATCAGCATGCTACCCCCACATCTCACCACAGGACATTACTAGCCCTCAACCATACAACTCCAATTCGGTAATACTGGTAATGGGGACAACCTCCGTGATGCTCTGGTTAGACGACCACACACCACGTCCATGGACTTCCTTTGTAGACGAAACGGTGGAACAAGTGCTGGGAGTGGACTTCCTCCATTATTACCACCTCATCCCGAATCTCAGCAGGGCTCTGTTATTACAGTGGAGGCGTCTGCAGTGACAGTCTGCCGTCCGCCACAGACCCTCCCCTTCCACCGTTAGACATGGAGACCACACAAATCTTGCATTACTATGTACAACACTGTGTGACGAACTCCACGAAACGATCATGGCCTATGAGAACATCTGCAAAGAGAACAACAAAACATGTACAGAGAATGAGCAGCTACCCAGCCACCATCTCGTACTGAACATCCATCTGCAACGAATTCGGCAGCAACTACAGACAGCCCGGCGTACCCAAGAGGCACAGGATACTGTACAACCACTAGCATGGGTACACAGGTTAGTACAGTGCCTATTATATACGGTGACATTGCTCTTGTGAATGGGTTGAGGCGGCCGGAGTGGCCGTGCCGTTCTAGGAGCTACAGTCTGGAGCCGCAAGACCCCTACGGTCGCAGGTAGGAATCCTGCCTCGGGCATGGATGTGTGTGATGTCCTTGGGTTAGTTAGGTTTAAGTAGTTCTAAGTTCTAGGGTACTGATGACCTCAGCAGTTGAGTCCCATAGTGCTCAGAGCCATTTGAACCATTTTGAATGGGTTGAACAGTGACAGTGTTTACACTCTCGAATAGCGACAGTGTTTCTGCTCTCAAGAGTGGGTTTCCCACAGACAAGGCTACCACCCCTGCAGACAGATCAGACAACAGGATTTCGTCCCATGGACCACCCCTACCAAACAAAACAGTTAGCATACTTCTGGACGAGACTGTCCACAGAATTAATACAGCTCTGGGACTGCCTGTATGCAGCCGCCCCCACTGCCTAGCCTCCCACAAACTCAAGGTGGCCAAGGCAGCCATTGAAGAATTTCTCCAGCATGGTATAATCAGATCTTCGGACAGTGCATGGGCATTACCTGTCTGTCACTATGTAGCCAAAGAAAGACGGTACATGGCGCCTCTGTGGGACTACCAGTAGCTCAGTGCCAGAACGATTATAGATACCTACCCAGTCCTGAATATCCAAGACTTCGCTTATCGGTTGGCAGGGGCAACAATCTTTAGCGTAGTGGAATGTAAAAGAGTTTACTCTCAAATACCCATGGCCCAGGAGCACGTTCACAAAACGGCCATTGTCACTGCATTCGGCTTATACGAATTCTTATTCATGCTGTTTGGGTTGGCCACACAGATGTGGCAAAGATTCATTGATGGTTTGTTTTTCAGTGTGCCACGAAGTTACTGCTATTTAGTCGATTTAATTATATTCTCAAAATCAACAGAGGAACACAAACGACACCTGCGTGGAGTATACGACTAGCTATCACAACACAGGGTAGAAATTAATACTGAAAAATGCCAATTGCGACAGCCTTGCATCATGTTCGTCGGCCACCTAGTCAACACAGCAGGCATACGGCCCACACAGGACAAAATTGAACAGATTAATAATTGGCCTCCTGCCACAAATTGCCAAGAACTACATATTTATAAATTATAGAGCGCAGCAATCAGTCATCCTTTTTTTTTTTTTTTTTTTGCAGGTTTTATTTGGCAAGTCCAGATTTCGGCTAGTGCCTAGCCATTATCAGTGCACTATTTTTTAGTCTCAATGTACGTCATTTCCCTGTTGTTTGGGCTTCAGTAGGAGTGACGCCTGAACAACAGGGAACTGACAGGACTGATGGCCGAACATGACATGCATTGAGACTAGAAAATAGTGCATTGATAATGGCTTCGCACTAGCCTAAATCTGGATTTGCCAAATAAGACTTGCAAAAAAAGGACGACTGACTGCTGCGCTCTAAAATTTATAAATCATATCACAGTCGCTGATTGCACCCACGTTCCTAATGGAAGGTAATCTGACTACGTAAATTTCTCAGTGTTGTCAGTTTCTACCAATGACAACCACCCCATGCAGCTGAAACTCTACTTCCCATCACAGAAGGTCTATTGGGGAAAAATACATCAAGAAAGAGAAAGCTAACATGGATAGACAAGATGCAAAATGCTTTCGGAAAGATTAAAGATCAATTAGCCCACACCGTCACATTCGCATTACCTTCACCAGATGCTTATCTTATCATTATATCAGATGCGAACGACCGAGCGATAGGCGCTGTATTGCAGCAGGAATTGCCAGGGATGACACAACCTCTTCATTTTTTTCTCAAGGAAACTGACAAACTTCCAAAGGAAGTGATCGATCTTTGGCTGCGAACTACTGGCCATGTACCAAGCAGTGCGCTACTACCGTGATAAAATTGAAGGGAACCACTTACTATCTATACAGACCATTTACCATTAGCTGATGCAGTAAGGAATCTGTCTGCCAACGCCACACCATACAGTTTTAGGCACTTGGACCACATCTCACATTCACCATGTGCGCGGAGCGGAAAATATAGTTGACAACTACCTGTCCCGCCTAGCAGCAGTGACCACGCAACTAGATTTCGATAACCTCGTAGACGCACAGGCAGCAGATACGAATCTACAATGATTCATGTCAGGCAGCGACATGGGATTACAACTATGACAATGCCCTGTGCCTGGAACCAGAAAGCTAGTTTGGTGCGACTTGTCAATGTGGAGGCAATGACCTTTCGTCCCTGCCAATTATCGCCAAACAATATTCGACTTGCTCCATAACTTAGCTCACCACAGAGCGCTCACCACGACGAAACTAGTTACAGAGCGTTGTGTGTGACTGAATATGAAGAGAGCTTGTGCCACTTGGAAACGAGCATTCATTCCTTGCCAGAGGGACAGGAAGACACAACCAGCCGCCGTTAGGGAGCTCCCCTGTCCAAAAATGCCGTTTTTGCCATGCACATATGTTTATTGGGACCACTACTTGAATCTAATGGATTTCGTTATATCCTATCGGTCATCGACCAAACGACTCAGTGGGTGGAGGATGCTCCGCTCAGGAACATATCAGCAGAGATAGTGGCGAGATCGTTCATTGACCTGTGAATAGTGAGATTTGGCTGCCCTGAGTCTCTAACAACAGATCAGACAATTCGAATCGACAGTGTTTATGGAACTGTGCCGCCTTTGCGGCTGCCACCGATTCCATACCACAGCCTACCATCCACAGTCAAACGGCCTGGTGGAATGGTAGCACTACATGCTGAAAACAGCACTGGTGTGCCACGATAACTAATGTTCAGAGGCCCTACCCTGGGTGCTGCTGGTTATCAGAGCAGCCCACAAAGAGGACATGGACGCCTCACTAGTGGAGATCCTCTACGGTGAAGCGATTAGCCTCCCAGGGAATTTATCATACAAGCAACAGATGAAGGCGATTAGCACCTCCCAGACCTCGTACAACAGGTCGGAGAATGGATACACAGCATCAGAGTCCCACCTCCGTTGCAGAACACAACACCCAATGTGCTTGTGCACAAAAACCTACAGACGTGGACTCATGTAATGCTATGCAGAGATGCCATCCAGCCAGCGCTACCCCCAGCGTACAGTGGACTGTATAAAGTATTTAGATGGGGACCCAACACATTGGAAATCATGCTAGCTGGCAAACCCACCACTGTATCCTTCAATAGGCTGAAGCCAGCATGGGCTTTGGCGGAGACGCTGGGGAAAAATAACACCCCTTTGACTTCACGCCATGACACAACCCCCATTTCCGTCACAGTTGATGTCAGGCAGTACCGTCCAGAAGATATCACAGTGTGTCTGCATGACACGATGATTGTAATATCTGCCACGAACGAAAACCTATAGGTCAACAACAGAATGGTATCACGATCACTGTACCACTCCACACCGATACCACAGTCGGTCGAGACAGCTATACTGTTATCTATACTATCCAGGGACGGCATCCTACATGCGTCAGCCCCAGACCACAACACAGAAAATTGGACACAGGATCAACCTACAACCCCACAACAAGATCACATACAATCACTGGTGGACGACCTAACGATGACACCTCCAGTACCACCTACTAAGCAAGCACTGACGGGCATACCGCTGCGCTGACCAAGACATCTATACGAGTACGAGCTAGATAACATCTACAGAGACGACCTGCACCACACCGCAACACAACTACAGCACTCCAAGCCTTTGGGGGGGTGGGGGGGAGGGGGGAGCTGGAAGGGGGGGGGGACACAAGCTCTATGGACAACCGTCCCCAAGAATATCGCTGCAGAAACAGTATCTCTGGACCTTAGGCAGTGTGTTCTGAGACGCCAAGTGTTTAAGTTGTATCTGTCAGTATAATGTTTATAAATAAATATTGTGTATGTTTAAGTTGTATCTGTCAGTATAATGTTTATAAATAAATATTGTGTACGTGAATCGGTAACGTTGACAGTTATTACACATCATGGACATTGTGTTCGTTACCCAAATCCTACATAAGTAACTCACTACTGCACGGAATTCGAAAACATTGCAATGAAAAATAGGGCTCGCTATGAATTTACATTTGGTGCATACTAGAATAAATGTAGCTAATATCTTGATTTTTTTCTTTAAACTTGAGAGGGGACCAATATCTGCCTCTAGTCTGAAGGAGATGGATATGTTGTGGAATAATAAAAACATCCCACATATCTCTTATACTATGAAATACCGAACCGAGATTTTGGTAAATGATAGCACGCAAAGAGTATTTTGGCATGTGTTCAACATACGTAACTTTCTTATCAATGGTGATATAGCAGAAACTATAGTTCATTTTAAAAAAAAGAAACACTACTGTAATTTCTTAAGCCATCGACACCTAGTGAAAAGAAGGGATACACACGCACGCGCACAGACACACACGCCACGTGGGACACACACACACACACACACACACACACACACACTAACGCCCTGTTATTTGCACTCGCTTGAAAAACTCTGCACTAATAGGATGTTTTATATCAAATTGCTCTACTGGAGCAAACGACTATTATTTGCACTCACTTGGAAAACTCTGCACTAATACGATGTATAATATCAAATTGCTTTTTCGTCAGTATACACTGATGAGTCACGACATTATGAGTACTCACTTAAAAGCAAGTTCGTCCACTTCTGGGACGCAATTCAGCAGTGATTCTGCATGCCATGGATTCGACAAGTACTTGATAGGTTTCTCAAGGTTTGTGGCATCAGATGCCTATGCACAGGTCATGCTCCTCCTGTAATTTACAGCCGTCTGGTTTGTGGACACAGAGCTGGAGCCCAGTAGTGTCTCATTTGAGTTCCATCGGATTCGAATAAGCCATATTTAATGGCCAAGACATCACCATGAGTTCACTATTCTTGCTCCTCAAACCACAGCAGCATGATCCTGGCCTCCTGGAAGATGCCATCACTGTTGAGAAAGACATCAAGCATAAGCGTTTACACGTGGTCCCTAGTAATGTTCACGCCGTCCACAGATGTCATGTCCCCTTCAATTACTGCCACAGGTCCCAGGGAAGCCAAGGTGAATGTCCCCTATAAGATAATACTGCTCCCACCAGCCTGCATTCATGGTGCACTGCATGTTTCAAGCAACCATTTGTCTGGATGACGATGTATCTGGACACAACAGTCAACCTGGTTTATCAATGAAAGGGATGAATCCCACCAGGCGACATGATTCCATTGATCTGCGCCCTATCTTGATTATCCCATGCCCACTGTAATCATAATTGATGATGTCACTGGGACAACACAGGAAGACATAGGGCCCTCTGCTGCAGAACACCATGTTCAACACTGTGTGTTGAACGAGTGCTAAAAGCCCCTGGGGCCTGTGCCAGCACTGTAGTTTGTCGTCCGATCGCCACCTATCCTGCTTTATAGAGTGGGCAAGCCTCCGATCTGTATGTTCTGTGATGAGGTATGGACGTCCTACTTCTTGTCGCCTACTGATGATTTCAGCATTCTTCAATCACTTCCTATAGCTACTCATGACATTAGTACGTAAACAGCAAGCCACCTTCATCGTTCCCGAGATGCTCCCTCCCAGACACTAGAACACAACACACTGGCTTTTGTCAAAGTCTCTTAAGTAGGCTGATTTCCGCATTTGAAACTCTTATCGTCACTAGAATGATCCCCCATTCTTCTGTGCTCTGCTCATACACTTCTCTGACCACATAACATGCCCTCAACGCTATCAGACAGCATACAACCTCACAGTGGGCAGTGGTCCTAATGTTTTGGCTCATCGGCATAAGGTAAGTATTTGTTTCACTCTGCACGTTTCCATTTGTAAGTTTAGTATTAGTTACAAGTCTATAGACTGAAATATTATACTGATCAACAGTTTGAGGATTGTTTCATTTAATTCCTTGTTCACATGCTATCTATTTATGTGCTAACTGTCTAGTGAACTCCCTCAGGAAAGCTGAGTATATGCCTCAAGCATAGAGAATCACTTTTAACTCACCTGTTCCCTGAAACAAAGGAAATAATCATGCTTTGTTGTTGTGATGTATATTTTCTTACCTGTAATAATATGGTAGATTCTGAGAATGTAATGAGTTGAGTGCAGCTGTTGACTTTCTCAAAGAATGACAAAGAACTTCTCAAGTCTGACTGAGACTACTTTGTAGATAATAAAAGAATTGGCAATATGTGCGTAACAGAAATTTTAAATAGGCTTTCTGATGGGCAGCTGTTGAAAATGCATGCTATAAGTCCTGCTAAAAACAGTAGTTTTATCAATAGATCCTTTAGAATAATCAAAAGTGAAAATATACAAACCTTCAGCAGACATTTGCAGCAGTAGGGATGGGATAGTGTATCAAGCTAAAAATATCAATCACAAATTTACCTTATTCCTGGATGAATTTGTTACCTTGTTTGAAGCTGTATATCCTAAGATAATTGTATGAAGTATCAACCTACGTGATTGCAGCAGACACTGGCTCACTAAGGGAATCAAGATATCCTATCAAACAAAGTGAATGCTTTATACTATACTCAGAATTCTAATAAACTTCAGGGCAAGGAATGCTACAAATTATACTGTTGCATAATAAAGAACTGGTTAAAAATTAATTCTGAAATTCGTGGTTCACATAATAAAAACAATTTGGAAGGTGGTAAAAAGGGAAAAAAGAAAACGTTCAGAGGACACAGACAGTATCAAAGTGTGCCACAATGGCAGTATGGTAGATGAAGGTCACATAGTTGCCAATATCTTCAACAACCATTTTTTTTAAAAAACTGATTAAGGGTGTATGGCTGAAGCCATGAACCTTCTACACAAATCAGCGCCAAACAAAATTAGCTTTATGAATGGACCTTATTTCAATACAGATGCGATTGAGAAGGTGATCAAAAGAAAAAGAAAAATGCCACTGGTATGGACAATATATCGTTCAAAGTACTGAAGTACTTTTGTAAATTTATTCTTAAAATTCTATCACGTATTGAATGAGTCTCTAAATCAAGATACTGACCCTAATATACTCAAATATGCAGTTGCAAATTAGGTAATAAACGTTAGATTTCCAACTACTGGCCAGATTTATTACTAACAAGTATTTCTAAATCCTTGTAGAGCTTATGTACAAGAAGATTATGGAACATTTTAATAAACACATTATCCTCAGTAAAAGTCAGTTTGAATTCCAAAACAGAATATCAATTTAACAGGCCATTTTCTCATTTTATAATCAGCTCCTCAAATCCATAAGCAATAAAACCACACCAGTTGGAATCTTTTGTGATCTGTCTACAGCATTCGACTGTTTAGATCACAAAATACTACTTAGGAATGCTGAGCATGACGTCTTAAACAGTAAAGCAGGGATGTGGCTGCATTCATACCTAGATGACAGAAAACATATAGTTGTGTTGAATAATGCTGCAGTGGTGCCTACCTATTCTGACTGGAGCACAGTAAACTCTGGAGTACTGAAGGGTTCAGTGTTTGTTCCCCTAGTTTTCTCAATCTTCATCAATGACCTTCCACGATGTGTGAGTCAAAAGACGCACTTCATCCTGTTTGCAGATAACAAAACCACTATACTCAAAGCAGCTCTAGACTGGTTCACTCCATTTGGTATGTCACTCATTGTCAGAAAGATTCATTTCATTCTGTTTCACTAGCACATGAACAGTCTGATGAAATACAATGCAGTGAGAAAGAAATATTGAGAGCTGAGTTTTCTAAATACCTGGGATTACACATTAGTATCAACCTAACAGGTTACTTCATCTTTGGTTTGTTTGTGACTTCAGAACGATCACAGCTGCATACCTTGGATGTTTCTCTTCACGTATGGCACCATTTATCTGAACACTCAGATCTCACTTTTCAAGAATCCATTTATATTTGATTTAAACTGTAAGCTTTATGAGACTTTACATATGATTTTTACTGTTACATACATTCTCAGAAAATTTTATATCATACACTCATTTCAAGAATCAATGGACCTCAAAAGTAAACACACAATAAAAATAAATAACCAATTAGCAGTTTGGTAATTCCAGGGATAGTTCAGAAATCACTACAGCTGACTACAGTAAGTTTAATTTTTTGTAATATGAAGATAAAGTACAGTAATATGAGTTATTTTTCGTTCTCAGCATACTTAAAACAAGATAATTATTAACAGTTTATATTAATGTGGGATGGATAAAATGCTAAATGCAAGGAACAATAATTTATTTAAGACACACATGTACATATAATTCCTGCAAAAGTTGTTACATAATCCTGAACAGAACTTTGTACATTTATGAAATTACAACTGTCATGATTTCCTTGTCACAATTTCCAGCTTAAAAATGCAGCAAGCCTCTTCTATATTCAGTGGAATTACACAAAATGATTTATTTATAGTGCACATGACAACTGACAACAGTTGAAAAACATGTCAGAAGTATATAACAAGTTACATGACCTGTCTTATTGCCTACAAAATTTAATAACTCTGACTAAAGATATTTTATGTTGCTGACAAAGATGATACTTAAGGCAAAGGAATAAAGCAACAAACATCTATTGGAGCGCATGTACTATGATGTAAAGGGGTCACTGGGATGACGCACTACTCAAGAACATCCAGCAAAGTGAAAACGTAGATAGTAACGGGGAACTCATAAGTACTGGTAGCACTGAATGTGATGGCACATTGGAACAACCTTACATCACACCTGAACCAAAACTGAAACACCTCTTTCGTATTATTACTGCACAGCCACGCAACATATCATGAAAAACCAACGATGAGTCTAGTTTCCCTGTAATGAACTTCTGTATAAACAGAATAAATCAGAGGAACAAATTCTAGGATTAATTAAGGATTTAGTACATAAATCATGCTGATTCCAAATTAAACTGAATGGTGTACTTTTATAATATCCAAGAGCATCGAAATAAAATGCAGAAACATGATACTGAAACTTTGTGACAATACTATGCATGTAAATAGCTGGGATGAACCCTACCTTAAGTACCATATAAACAGCATTTTAAGAACAGAAACACTAGCACCCTTCCATTTTATTCCTGCCACACTATTTTCGTAACACATAACTGATGCACATCTATCTGCATTCTATACAGGCTGTGATATCATACATAGTCAACCACAAGGAAGAAAACAAGCAGGAAACATCACTGATTTCGATTTCTAGTCATCCACTGCTCCCCCCCCCCCAAATGCCACACTAGGCGCTGCAGTAACAAACAATGGACAAAGAGTTCTAGATTAATCCAATTTACAACTGTTTATTTTTAATTAACATTTCTCTGTATGTATGTATGCATAAACGCCTGAAGATGAACAGAACATGTTCAAAACATGTTGTATTATGTTAGATTAAACATAAAACAATAAAGTGACTGGTAGCAGAAATTAGAAATAAATAATTATCCCACACAGTCACAGTTCACAAACATAGCTATTATGGCTGAGAATAATTATGATTCAACCAGCCAAGTTGTAAAAGTATTTTGTATATACAGAAACATTAGAATAAAGTTACTTAAAACATGTCTTGATATAAAATTCTACAAAACCTGTCTATATGAAAACATAGTACCTAAATATGTGAACATTAAGACTAACTGTAAAGCTATGTCAGCAAAACTTGCTAAGGTGAGCAGTTCTGGCTAGGATGTGAAGTAAAACAGTTATATAAAAAGAAAGAAGACCTCAACCGATTAGCTACCAGCACCTATCTGGAATTAATGTTATTAGCACATCCAGCACAGATCCCATTACTCCATTGCAATATAATAATACATAATAAAATACACATATAATAAAATAAATAGCACTCATCAAAAGAAGCTTGTGGTGACTATCGACCAAGTCGAGTGTAATATCTTTGTTTTGCTAAGCTCTTTGTGGCAATCTGTGGCCGCACATGAAAGTGTATACATGTGGACAGATAATCAAGAATATATATAACTTTATATGTGTGCTTCCGAGTAATAAAATCGTGCTTATTACATGTGGTATAGTGTGCATCATTGTATTCGGCAATCCTACAATACTAAAACCCATATGGGTGACCCCGAATTTTGTTCACGAGTGCTACAACGAACTTTGGTGCCGTCGAGCAATACACAATGGATCGCTTGCCGCCCACTACACCACACACGTGTCAACTAAGTTTCCCAACGGACGCTTCAGCATGATATTCCAATTATCCACCTTGTGTTCACAATAGTTCGACACAGTTCCCGAACACACCTACTAGCTGTACCCAACAGGACAGTGTTTCTGCAGTCCCACAGCCAAGTGTGCCCGCACCAGGTATGAACAATAACTTTCCGTTATCGTACATGAGTCAGCAGTCATGTGGCAGTGTTCCATACCAACAGAATTTTTTCGGGCACAAAACTTTGAATGTGAATTTTCTAAGTCGAATATGAACTTTCCACATGTTCCGTGTGATCAACAACGGCCGACACAATGTGCTCAAATCCCAGTGACGATGTTTACGGGTTTACCAAGTGCCAGTGTGAACTTTACACCCAAATCAGTGGTGGTACAAATCGAGCTGGACGCTCAAGATGGAAAATTTCTTGTTTATCCCAGAACTCCGCACCTTGCACCAGCCCTCCCTACCCCGTCCACACTACCAGCATCTGCTTTACGATTGTTTCCTATGGCACACGCCATTCCTGCCACATCTATAGCATGTGTCCCACAAACATTAGGTGGTTTTATCCATTTTAATGCACCTGTAGGGGAGGGGCCTGGAAACTGTACTCAAACGTCCTCCGCACATCGGTCGACTATGGTCGACTCTACCATGCCAGTCCATTCTATGCCTGTTGGCGTTACTCCATCGAACACAGGATTCATTGATTTCTCGACCAAGGTCGAGCCAGTTGCGCCTACCGTGCCACATGCCACTGACAGTGTTGGAAGCTGGTGCACTGCTACTGCACCCAAGCCAATTACACTGCAGAACTATGGATGGGGAGTGACAGTTTCTGATAAACAGTTGAGTCAAGACTTCTCCATCTGTTGGCTGAAGCTACCACCCCTTCGCAAGGACTCCCATGCACATGGTTTGCCTTGTTCGGCCACATCCTGCACGGTGTCGCCAATGAAAATTAGAAGTTCCTTTGCTTACTATGTCACCTTCATGATGAACTCGACCTGATCTGCGATACTGTGGCTTCGCCCCCCATTACGGACAAATATACTTTCACCCGATGCACCATCCTTGAGTGACTATACACATCAACAGGAAAGCCATCCGCCTCATCAGTCACGAGTCGCTGGGTTCCAGATCCCCGTCACAGCTCTGGCGTCATCTCCACGCCATGATAGACACACATCACAATCCAGATGTTACACTTTGGTCCATCTGGTTGTACAAACTTCCTCCGGAAGTTCAAATTCAACTTCTCCATGTGGCTTCAGCCCCACTAGACGCCAAACTGAAGATCGCAGACCAGATTTACAACATTCTGCCTGCCCCCCATACTCCCCCAGGCGGCCCACAGGTCGCAGGGGTTGGCACACCTGCGCGGCAGCTTCCATCATGTGGTACAGAGTGCGCACGACTCGCTCCGCGCATGCGTGAGGACCCAACACAGCCTGGCAGCCGCCACCGTAACTCCCCTCACACCAGCACTAGTGCAAGCTGCTCGAGGAACCTACAAACAAGACCTCCTCCACTGCCACTTCGACCTCAGCCAGCGCGATGGACGACGCCACGCGCCATCCCAGTTGGTGTTGTTTCCATTCCCACTTTGGTGACGCGGCTAAGAAATGTCGTTCTCCATGCAAGTTCCCAAACTGATAACGTGACCCAATTCAGGCGCTATGGGCAGTGTTGCACCGCACAGACGGCTATCACTTCATATTTCTTCACCTCATGGACCAGGATGCTTGTATGTGAAAGATGCAGTGTCTTGCCTTTCATTTTTAGTCGACACGGGGGCTGAGGTTAGTGTGATACCTTTGTCTGCAGGTATTAAATTCAAGCGTCAGCGTTACCAACCCGCTTCGAGCCGCCAATAAGTCCCTGATCCAATCTCATGGAATAGCTAATTTAAGTCTTAAACTGCAGGACATTAATACCCCCTTACAGTGGACTTTCGTTATCGTGGAGGTGCATGAACCCTTGGTTGGGGTAGATTTCCAATCTACAACGAGGTACACTAACCTTTAACTCGATAGACCATACCACCGGTTCAGGTATCTCTTCCCTCTCATCCGAGAGTGCTACTCTATTGTGTGAGCTGGCTGAAACCGCTGTTGCAGTGCTCTCTCTTAGATCACACAACGACGAACTTCAGGACAGCAATGAAGCCCTCCACTTACGCACTGCTGCTGTGCAAGCCAAGGTCACAGACGCTCGTAAGCAGGTCACCAGCTGTCACACACAGCCACGACCCCAATCCCTGCACTGCTTCCTTGCACATGCCGCCAACGCCGCGTGACGTTTCTACTGCAGACAAAAGCTGTGCCCGCAACGCTACCAAGTACCCCACCGAGCTCTACGACAAGGACTACCAGTGTATCACTGCCACTGCTGCTGACCCACTGGCCTGGGACACACAAGTGCATGCATTAAGGGTAAGTCACAGCGCGTCGTGTGTGGGTCCATAATCCTCATCGGTGTTCACGATCAAAAACGGTACTGTCCACAGAATCAATACCACAGAAGGCCCACCGGTACGTGCAAAGGCTAGGCGTTTAAATCCGGAAAAACTTAAGCACACCAAAGCTATTATTCAGGAACTTGTAGACAGTAAAACTATTCGCCCTTCTTCTAGTAGTTGGTTGTCACCCATTCATTTGGTGCCCAAGAAAGATAACACTTTCTGCCTCTGCAGTGATTACTGGGCGCTTAACATCAGAGCAACTCTAGATAATTATCCCATCCCAAATATTCAAGACTTTTCTTCCCAACTCCACGGGGCACAAATTTTCAGTGTAACTGACTGTCACAAGGCGTATCACCAACTGCCAATGGCACCAGAGGACGTTGAAAAAACCGCTATCATCACCCCATTCGGGTTGTTCGAGTATTTGTTTATGCCATTTGGCCTTAAAAATGCTGCACAGACGTGGCAACGGTTCATCGACTCATTGGTTGGAAAACTGGACTTTGCATATGCCTACCTGGACGACTTGTTAATTCTTTCTTCCTTCCTCGAGGAATATGAACTCCATTTAAATACAGTGTTACAACCATTAAAAGCAAACGGTGTCACAGTGAACAATGCTAAGTCACAACTCTGCCGCACTAGTGTCACTTTTCTGGGCCACAGGGTTTCTGCTGATGGCATCCGCTGCCTACCCGAACGGGTCGAGGCCATTAGTATGGTGCCCTTGCCCAAAGATTTTCAGGGCCTCTGTTACTTCCTTGGAATGGTAAATTACTACCACAAACCCGTCCCCCATGCCGCCGACATAC
Source organism: Schistocerca nitens (assembly GCF_023898315.1). Taxonomy (NCBI): domain Eukaryota; kingdom Metazoa; phylum Arthropoda; class Insecta; order Orthoptera; family Acrididae; genus Schistocerca; species Schistocerca nitens. The sequence continues at coordinate 613,571,690 of NC_064616.1, read as the reverse complement.
AAGCTCCACTGACGGATGTTTTCACAGGAAACACTTCGGGGTCTCAGGCAGTCACATGGACTCCAGATATGTGTTGCGCATTTGATAACCTAAAGTCAGCCTTACAGATAGCCATTACGCTCGCTCACCCTATTCCTGATGCTCCCATCTCACTTACTACAGATGCGAGAGATACAGAAGTGGGGGTGGTACTTCAGCAGTCCGTGGGTTCTGTTGTAGAACCGCTCAGATTTTTCTTCCACAAACTGTCCGCTTTCCAACGTAAATGGTCGACCTCCGACTGGAACTGTTTGCTATTTACGCTACTATCAAATATTTCCAAGACGATATTGAAGGTCGCCATCTTGCGGTATTTACCAACCACGAGCCATTGGTATACACTTTCCATAACCCGGGCAAGGACTCATCCCCAAAACGTTTTCGGCATATGAACCTCATATGTCAGTTTATGAACGACATACGTTACGTCAGAGGGGCAGAAAATGTCGTCGCCGATTTTCTATCTCGTGTGTCGGTTTTATCTTCACAGCTGGACCTCAGTGAACTCCCTAAATTGCAGACATAGGACACTGAACTCGCCGCATTGCGCTCCAATGTTAAAACAGCACTCAAACTAGAGTTATGGACACTTCCTGGGTTTTCTTCACCCATCTGGTGCGATATTTCAACAGGACGCATATGTCTGGTGATTCCTGCGCCTCTCCACTGGGACATTTTTAATAGTATCCACGACTTGGCACACCCTGGCATTCGTGCCACCACATATCTGGTATGTGAACGTTTTGTTTGGCCCAGGGTGATAAAACAACATCGCAGTTGGGCGCGAGCGTGTGTGGCCTGTCAGTGTGCAAAAGTAGAATGTCATGCACAGCCTCCCATGGGTACGTTTGATGTGGCAAAAAGAAGATTCCAGCACATACACATTGATATTGTCGGAAGCTTACCCCTGCAGGCCCCATCCGTTACATACTGTCCGCCATTGACAGGTTTACCCGCTGGGTAGAGGTAATTCCTCTCAATACTATCACAGCCAACGCTGTGACCCAAGCCCTTTTACTAATGTGGTTCAAATGGCTCTGAGCACTATGGGACTTAACATCTATGGTTATCAGTCCCCTAGAACTTAGAACTACTTAAACCTAACTAATCTAAGGACGTCACACAACACCCAGTCATCACGAGGCAGAGAAAATCCCTGACCCCGCCGGGAATCGAACCTGGGAACCCGGGCGTGGGAAGCGAGATTACTAATGTGGATCTCGCACTTCGGCTGCCGGGTTTCTATCACCACTGACCAGGCCCGCCAGTTCGAGTCTGCCCTCTACCAACAGCTCTGTGAACTGTGTGGGGTGAAACGATTTAGGAATACAGCATACCATCCCCTGATCAATGGGCTTGTCGAACGCTGGCACCGAACGCTTAAGTTTCCCTGATGTGCCACAGAGGTGAGTGGGCCAATGCATAACCATGGGTAATGTTAGGCATTCAGGCCGCATACAAAGAGGGCCCTGGCGCATCCCTGGCCAAAGTACTGTACAGAGAACCCCTCACACTCCCAGCAGAGCTAGTCGAGCTTTCACTTCCTCCAGATCAAATCTGCGACTTGACAATAGTTGGGCATGTTAAGAAGTTAATCGCTAACATTCGCATGCCTCCACTTCGACCGCAGTCGCTCCCTCCCTTATTTCTGCATAAGGACTTAGCCCGTGCACTCACGTCATCGTGTGCGATGACACTGTCCAACCGGCACTCAGACCTCCATACTCGGGCGCGCACAGAGTCATATCGCGGTGTACCAGCACGCTCGAAGTGCTCATTAACGGCACACCTCAAACAGTATCTGTCTGCAGCCTCAAACCAGCATGGTCTCTGGGAGAACTGCTAGATACCCCACCCAGTCAGCCCCCGAGGCCCTGCTACACCTGCCTCGCACGAGGCATCTACCGACAGTCCGTGGATGAGTGATGTCCATTCCCGCACTGGTGACATTACCCAGTCCTAGTCATGTGACAGTGCTACAGGTGCATGTGACATTCCCATACAGAGTGATGCATGTGATGACTCCCCATCCTACAGGCAGCCCCCTGCCTCACCTCAGTTAGGATTCAGTGACGTATCAGGGGCCAACCTAGGAACATGTGATGTTGCTGACAATGACTCGTGTGGAGATTCTGTCAACCCGTATACGGAAATGGTAGTGAATGTCAACACAGATTTTATTTGAAGCTCTAAAGTGTTTTTTGTTATGCAGCCAGATAATGTGTGTATCTTCTATGATCAAGCAAGCTCCCCCAATGACAACTTAACCCACATTCTTCTTCTCCAGTCTGTCCCCTTGCCTGTTGCTACTGACCCATCAAGGGTAAAAGTACTGCGTACCATAACAGGCAGTCAGGTTCGCTACCAAGGATCCTCACAACCCACCGTCCCCTCCCTGGATCCCTCAACTGCTGTACGAGGATTCACCTGGTCAGGCAGGACCATCTGCCCCCCTCGCTGGCTCAAAGACTTCAGTTACTAATGTAATGCAAGGTATGGTTTCGGTTTAAACAGCCTCTCCATCCCCCCTGGGTGTTTCCTTTACATGTATGCTCCCATATTTATGTTTTGTTCCCCACACTCTGGGGGGGGGGGGGGCTAATGTGGCGACTATTGACCAAGTCACGTCTAATGCCTTTGTTTTGACAAGCTCTTTGTGGCAGTCTGTGGCCGCGTGCAAAAGTGCACACACGTGGATAGATAATCAAGAATGTATATAACTATATGTGTGCTTCCGTGTAATATAATCGTGCTTATTACAGGTTGTATAATGTGCATCATTGGATTCAGCAAGCCTACAACACTAAAACCCTTAAGCTTGACAATTTGAGAAAGAGAAACAAGCTGCCTGTCAATAAATATGTAAATACAGTAAGAATAGCACTCCCCACAAATTTTTCCCAAGAGTCGTAAATTCAAGTAACACTGAATTCAGTCAGACAGAAATGACACTACTAAATAAGGGTTTGAAGCCTAATATAAATCCAAGCATCGATCGCAACAACATAAAAGACACCATATGCTCACTAAAGATTTTGCAAAGCTTAATGACACTGAGAAAAAGAGTACTAGGCCACAAGGCTAATAAAATTATACAAAAACACATAACCACAAAAGCAACAAAAACAAAAAACTATGGAATAAATGTACTCCAATAAGTCAATAAGAAACTACAAAACCATAATGCCCTGGCAGTAAAATTTAATGAAGGTCCCACAACAGTTATTATGTTTAAAGATGATAATATACATAAAACACTCGAATTCTTTACAGACAAGCTCATACTTGAAGTCCATGTTGCCCCCACACCAAAGTTTCAAGTTAAAATAAGGATATGACTCAACAACAGTAACTTCCTTTTCACTAAGAATGAAGTATGAGACGTTATTGTGATGAACCCAACAGCCCCCAAACTCAGAGCACAACCAAAAGTCCGTAAAATCAACACACCTATCAGGCCTATTGTGAACTCAATTAATAGCCCAGCCTACAAATTAATGAGAGAACTAAATCACATACTCTATAGAAAAATACACATTTGAAAAATCATATTCCGTAAAGAACAGCTGTAAACTTATTAACAGTTTGAAAAATTTGACAGTACCACCTCAAGCCAAGGTTCTGTCCATAGATATTGTAAATCTTTACAGCAGTATACCTATAGATGAAACAGTTGAGATAATAAGAATGAACCTATTGAGAAACAAGACAATGAGCAAACCAGAAATCATAGAACTTGTAGATGTACTTAATTTAGTGCTCGCACATAATTACTTCTCTTTTAACAATAACATTTACAAGCAGGACCAAGGAATAGCAATGGAAAGCCCTCTCAGTGGCCTAATAGCTGAAATATTTATCAACCATATAGAAAATAAAATTCTAACACTAAATCATAACATCACAAGCAAAATTAAATTCTGTAAGAGATATGTAGACGACACCCTCATTCTATTTGATAGCACAGAGGATGAAGTGACAAACCCTTTTAACAAATTCAATAGCCTACATAAAAATATTCAATTAACCCTTGATCAGGAACAAAACAACACCATACATTTTCTTGACATAAAACTATCAAAACAGAACCAAAAGGTAGCTTTCAATGTTTACAGAAAACCTGCTGGCACTAACATCACTATACCAAACTCCTCTACACATCCCTCCTCCCGCAAAAAAGCAGCTTATAGATCAATGCTGTACAGAGCACACAAATTTCCACTTCAACATACAGAACTCCAACAAGAAATAGAAACCATAACAAATACCGCAATAAACAATGGATATGATTCTTCTCTAATTAATACCATGTCACAACAGATAAAAAATAAACTGAACAAACAACATCAAACTACACTCAAAACTGACAGTGCCCCAGCAAATCAAATATGTAAAAATGCTGTATCTTGGAATAGTACCTGACAAATTAGCAAGACTATTCAAAAACACAGAAGTAAAAATCAGCTGAAGGACCAACAATAACCTAAGTAGGAAGCTTATTCACAATATAAAGCCACCAGATACAAGTCTTGACGCATCTGACATTTACATAATAAATATTATATCAGCCCAACAGGCAGAAATTTCTGAACCGATTCAAAGAACATTTAGACTGCTACAGGCTTGATAAATGTAACAAATCAGCAGTAGCAACTCACATTAAAGACACAGGCCACCCTTTGAAAATCGAAGACCACCTTGAAATTTTACACAAAATAGGAAAAAGTACAAGAATGTTTATCATGGAAGAAATGGAAATTTTCATATGTAATACAAAGCATGGAGATGACATTCTTAATGAGATAACCGAATTCAAAAACTCAAAATTCTTCAACAGTCTTAAGCCAGTTCCAACTCAATAGATTCAAGATGTGTTAATGTAAATAACTGATTAAAAATCTGTCATTTCTTTGTCTAAGATAAAGGTATTTACTATACACATTACTCTGCTGTCTTTTCAATACATGATGAACACGATATCCTGCTACATATGTTAATATTGGAAGGTATGGTTTTGTCTGCCTGAAATCTTCCTCCATATATCCTTTCTAAGCGCTGCGGAAATGCTTCAAAAGTAGAAAATAAGTTTATTAAATCATTCTGTGTTTTTCTTATTAAGCTATTAGTAATTGCTCTCTGGAGCCGTTCATTGCCTCACGTAGCTTATCTTTCCTCTGCAGTTTCTTGAGAGGTGGTGGATGGAGCAGACAAGTAGCTTGGCGAGCCTGCTAACAATGATCACTGATGGAACAGTACCCCCTCTAAGTCTTGGTCTTGAAAGTAAGCTTTGTGTCTTCCACTTCATAATATTCCGTATGCCGTATGCTGGCAGAGGTCAGATTTGGAGAAATGAAGTTCACAAACCTACAACAAAATATTTTGAGTCAGTACAGTGCACAGCATGATATATAGATGATGTGTGTCTACATGTGGAAGTAACGAACACTGGATACTCATTCATCTTCCACCAATATGAACTTGACAGGTCACATCACAGTGGAAGTACATAAATGACTTAACAATAATAAACCATGATCTACAACAAAATGTATGTTGATTTGTAATATTTATTTTATTAATAATAAGAAGTATGTCTCAACATGCATCACTACAACATGAATGTACATGTGAATTGCTTTTGTTACAGCAGTACTTTGATTTTATGGAACTATGGGAGTGCAGATCCTACTACAGATCCATTCTCTATAAATTTCAGTGTCCTGTAGCATTCTGCATATTAATATAAGATTTATTTTTTTTAATTTTGAATTCTGTTTCTTGGTTATCATGGTATTTAAAAGACATCAACCAATGCAGGGCAATATTTCACTATGGGTATTATTATTCCAGCACCTATTAAATCAGGCAGTCATAACAGTAACAATAAATTTCTACTCTTGATAGAGTACAACAGAAAAACAACGGCACAACAAATGTTTGCCACACAAAATAAAGTAGAATACATGTCAACATAAGTAATACACCGCAATAAGGCAGGCATTACTATTCAACTGGAAGCTTGTTAAGACGATACCAAATAAACATTCTGTACCTAGTTATGCTGTGTAAACTAAATGTCATTTGACATGTAAATTAAGCAACATGAGCATTTAACATAAGGTTAAGTCACTGTATATTTGGACTTTAAAGAAAAATTTCATTATTAAGGTGAATATCGTTATATGAGGTGGCTCAGTCAACGATCATGTCTAATAAGGGGAAAATCTAACACACAGAAAAACCGCATCAATATGCTTCTGCAGAGAGATGGTTATTAAACATGAAAACATCAGTTTCAAGAATCTTTAGCACTCACATTAACCACAGCGAGGCAGAAAAGTGAGAACACCTACTCACACATTGAGGAAAAAACCTATCAGTAATATGTGCTTACCAGTGATGCTGTCTGCAACTGTGACTGTAGATACAACTTCACTGTTACAGTAGTCTACAAAGATCAGTTCAGAGATGTGGCCACTGATGGGATTGTGTATGCGATTGGAGTTCACCCCCTCAGCGCCAGTTAAGGTCTGAAGATGGTGTACTGAATCACCAAAACTGGTAGCTATATAATAAATAATAACAAAAGGACAGCTGCAGATGTTCCATTTTATTACATACATTATTTTTGATCCAGTTCTGTAATTCCAACGACACACTGATATATAAAATTTGTAAACCATGGTCACAGTAGACTCACTAAAAGTAAAAACTGTAATCAGTAGTTTCAAGCATGAATGCAGCATTAGAATCCAACACATATGTATGGGTATCACCACTTCTAAACACAAAATGGTGGCCCACTATGAGTGACATTATGGCCTGCTACAAATTTCTTGCTGCAGCCTTCCCTTCACGTAGTGGTGGCACTGCTGCCTGCTTCCTGACATTTCCAGCTGGTGCCTCATTGACTCATTGACAGTGACACCAGGAGATCAACGAGATGCACCACCGAATTTGCTGATTTCTTCAGCGTGAAGTATGTGGTATATTCCAGCCCACAGGTTGACCTGACTCAATTTCCTGCTCTCACATGCCTGTCAAGTGCGCCTCAGGAGGTCCCCATTTAACTGTCAACTATATTGACACCAAAACCAGACCACCCGTCTTCTCCTAGCTGCAACCCCTACCACCATAGAAACTCAAGATTACCAAGGTAGAATTTGACAAGCTGCTCCTTAAGTGATCTGCATCCTTCCAAGAGCCCATGTGCATCTGCCCATCACCTTGCCAAGAAGAAGGCTGGCTTCTGGCGCCCATGCAGTGATTACTGGAAGCTAAATGCCTGTACCATACCTGAGTGGTACAAGGTGCTGCTCCTACAAAGGTACGACAACACACTGGTTAAGGCTACAATTTTCAGCACAATAGACTGCGCCAAGGCTTTCAACCAGATTCCATTCGCACCCACCATTCACACCCTAGGCCATCCAGACGACAGAACCTTCATGCCCTTCAGCCTCCATAATACTGCCCAAATGTGGCAGCATTTCTTGGGTAGTATCTTGCAAGCCTTGCCCTGCTGTTTTGGCTACTTAGACGACATACTTGCTTTTTCTGCGATGCCTAAAGAACATCATGAGCACCTCTGCAGTAATTTTGAGCACCTCCAAGATGCTGTCATCATCATCAACACAGTAAAGTGCGATCTCGGTGTCAGTGAGGTGACACTCCTGAGCCACGTCATCTCTGCTCCTCAAATTCCTACACCCAGAGGGAGTCAAGCACCTCTACCACTTCCTTGGCATGTTAAATTTCTTCCACCACCATCTGAGGAATCGCACTGCAAAACAGGACCCACTCACTGCCACCCTTCACTGGTCAAAACAAAGGGCAACAGGCTGGTGCCCTCTGCCATAAATGGAAGACATCTTCTATGACACCAAGTGAGGTTTGGCGGATGCTATCCTGCTCGCCCATACCCACCCCACTGTCCCGCTTGCGTCATAGTTGTCAAAAGCCAGCCGGCCATCAGTGTTGTCCTGCAGCAGCATGCCTGGCAGCTGCTCGCTTTCTTTTCCCACAAGCTCTCTGCCACTCAATGGTACTGGAGAGCATAAGACAGAGAGATCCTCACTATTTATGAGACAATCAAATACTTTTGGCTGTTGGTGGAGGCTCGTCACTTCATGGTCATCACCAACCACAAGCCTATAACGTTTTCCCTCGCAAAATACTTTGATCGGTGCTCCCCACGCCAATTCTGGCAGCTGTCGTTCATTTCTGCATGTACTAATGACATGTCATGTCACCAGAGTGTTCAAAGTCGCTGCTGACTGCCTCATCTGCACCTGTGCCATCACCTCTTCCCTGCACTATGATCCACTGAGTACTTTGCAGGAGCATGACCTGCAACTCTCCTGCCTAAGCCTGCAAGCGGCTTCCAGACTCCTAGCTCAAACAGCATTATCTGATGCAATGTATCCACCAGCTCACTGCAACCATTCCTGCCTGTTACCTTCCATAAGGCTGCATTCGCTGGTTACATAACCTGCCACACCCTGGGGTGCGGGTGTCCACGGCACTGATGATGCCTGATGATGCAGCGTTTTGTTGGCCAAGTATTCAAGAGGGATAGCGGACCTAAGCCAGCACCTGTCTCACCTGTCACCTTGGCAAGGTCGGTTTCCACATACGCACTCCCACTGCTGCCTTCCCAGATATCAGGCATTGCTTCGTCCATGTTCACCTGGATATCCGGGGACCTCTACTGCCCTCTGATGGCTGCTGCTACCTCCTCACCATGGTGGAAAGATTCACCCACTGGCATGAGGCAACGCAAATACTCGATATCACTGTCGCCATTGTAGCCGTTGCTTTCATCTCCTCATGAATTGCCTGTTTCAGCTGCCCACACCTCATCACAATGGGCTGCGGGCGCCAATTTACATTGACACTTTTCCAGCACTGACAGACCTCACCTGCCACAATAGCTGCTGGACCACTGCCCTGTCACTGACACTTCTTGGCCTCTGCACCACTCACAAGACTAACCTCGAGATATCAGCCAACCTTGTTCATAGTGAGCCACTCACCACAATGAGCGACTTCCTAGAGCCCGCTGACCTGCCCACACATGAGGTCCGACCTGAAATCATCACAGGCTTGCAGAACTGCATAGGACACCTGCAGCTGACCCCTCCCAAGCACCACGACTAACACAGGACATTCACCAATGGTGATCTTGCATCATGCACCCATGTTATACTGTGCAACAACTTTCATCAACCTCTGCTACGCTTGCACTACCAGCCCTCACTGGGTCCTGAAGTGGGACTTGAAGACATTTACCCTGCATGACAACGGCACCCATACCAGCGTTTCCATCGCTAGGTTGAAACCCATTTATACACTGCCCAGTTTTGCTCTGCCCAGTCTGACTACAACGTTCATCAACACGTCCAGGTGCATGCCACCACCAGCACCAGTGTCGCCAACAGTGCCGGCACCATCACTGCCAACATCTAACCAAGAGCCTCCATAACTGAAGCCCCCAAGCCTGCCTACCACACCATGACCAGGGACACTGTGGAAAATCCATCCTTGGTACACAAGCACCCCCTCTGACTCATCGGCCATTGACAACATGGACGCCTGTATCAGTGATGCCCAGGACAATCATTCCCGCCCCTTTCCTCTCCTGCAGCCTACCTGTGACGCAATGATTCTACCTCTGCCACCACCACCAGCCAATTGCACATCTGATACCACATCATTTCCCCCTTCCCTCCCACAGCAACGTCATTTCATGTGCTGATAGTGCTGTGCCCCACATCTGCCACTGCCTGTCCTCATGCCGGAGGCACTAATGGTGTACACTGGAACTACCCAGTGTGTGTATTTTCAGCTGTCAAATGCAGCCACCCAGCAGTCAACCCGTACTTGCAGACACAAGGCAACACTGCCACAACTCTGTCTCTGCTGCCCCGCACTGACAACTGTTCCCAGCGCCCACACCGCCAATGCTACCAACTTAATGCTGTTGGTAAACATAACAAGTTGGTCCAAGTGATTTTGCACTCTCAGTCACACTAATAGCAGCTGTCGTCTTTATTTGGCTCACAAAGCATAAGTTTGTTCACGAAAATTGACATGCATAGAAGCCCTATGTTAGCTCTATTAAAATGCACATTTCCTTTTGCAACCATATGCTGGTCAAATTGTTGTATCTGTACTATACATCAATAAAAATTTCAATATCTGTGGACATGTAAAAACACAAAATTTAAAGATACATGTCCACTCAGAAAGGACATAAGTTTATAAAGGTTCACCGAATCACACAAACTCATTCCTGACAGAGAGCTCACATATATTTACATGACATCAAATATCACAAAATTATTTCTATTAATTTCATAGGAAATTCCCATAACCTTTCAAAAAACACTAATATAGGAAAAAGAAATTGAAACAGAGGGACACGAACCATCCTCTAAGTCACTCTCAGTTCAGGATAGTAGAAAGGCGACAGGGGTGCTGGCACATATTGCAGGTTGCCTACTATGAGGGGCAACCTTATTCTTCTCTTTTGATTGATAGGTCCTTAACCTATTGTTCTGCTAAGTGGATTATGAACTCCTGGTGATAATCCTTCCTTCTGATAGATAGGTCCTTAATCTATTGTCACCCTAACCCTCTCTCTCCTCCTTCCCCTCCCTGCTCCCTCTGACTGATACAGGTACACTTTCAGGCCTAAGTTATTCGAATAGCTCTCTCTCACTCTATCAATTTGATTGACTACTTAATTAAATTGATCAATTAATTAATCCTTCCCCCTCTGGTAAACTCCCCAACCAACCTCCCCTCACCTCTCCTATCTAGAAATTGGCTCTTCTTTGGTGGAGAGGAAGGAACTCACGACAGGAAATTTAATTAAAAAGCGGAAGGTATGTTGTTTATTTACAAAACATTCAGTTTTCAGGGGTTGGATCTCTCTTGCTCATCATTCTGTGCTGTTTGGGAAAATCCAGGTCTTGTAAAGAAGTAATTAAACCAATCGCTTTTCTTTTTATCCCAATTGCGCAAGGAATATCATCACAAAACACCCATCACACGTAATTAGACTCTTAAAAATCTTTCGATCGTAAAGCACGCACCATATGCTGTGCCTTGTCTGCTGGTCCACACCCAATGCTGGCTCATGCCACCACACACGCAGCTCTCTCAGGGTTCTGTAAAGGGAAGCGGCTGGCAGTGGTCACATCATGCAATTGTCTAGGAGTGTCCACTTGGGCCCTGCGACTGACGGACCAGATGTCATGCTAACCCTGAACAAAAGCATCAGGTGGCAGCATCCCTTTCATACTTGACACCTGAAAAATTCCTGTCAAAACACATGCTCTCTATTTCTCTGCATGTCCTGCCAGGCCTGCGCGCACCATCAGTTGTGGTCAGACTGAAACACAAACAAAGCAGCATTTACCCAGTAAACCTCTGTGGAATACTGATGCATGAGAGAACTCCTTCCAAGGCAAATACTTGACTAAGAATAGATCCACAAATTCTGTTGAAGTTAATAAATAATTCATTTCCGGTCACATGATGGTGATGTGGCAGATATATTGCGGATGTGGTAGCTATCTCACAACACAAATTGACAGTATCACAAAACTAGTAGCCGGCTGACTCCAAATTCACGTTTTAAAAAAGGATCGTTACACACACACACACACACACACACAAACACACACACACACAGAGAGAGAGAGAGAGAGAGAGAGAGAGAGAGAGAGAGAGCACTGTAGTTTGCTTTGCAGATGACAGAGAAACTAGCTTGAGATATTTCATCCCACTATGGACTCTAAACTGCCCCAGCCTTCCTGTGCACTTTTCTTGTGCTGCATTTCACGAACTGCTTCCAGAGTTATTAAATCTGGTGTGGAGTATCACATCTTGAAGATGTCACAAATGATGCTTCAGAAGATGCACCACGGGGAATATTAATTAAATCGTTAATATAGCGTCTAAAAAATCTCCTTCAGACAGTTTAAAACTACTCAAAATAAAAAAAAGGTCGGCACTGCACAGTAGCTTGCCTGCATAAACAACAGTGTTACGTTCTTCATGAGAAATTTCGTACAATAAACCAGACCTATTATTATTTGATGTCACAATTGGAAGAGATGATGTAGGAAATGATAAGTGGAATTTCAAATTTCGACGTGAATTTCTACTGTCACGGTTGTAGAGTTTCTGACCACTACAGCCTGCTGAGTGTATTTTCTTTTTTTTTTAAAGCGCTATAGAATTACTAAGTTGACTTGTTGTCTCAGCTACACCACAATGAAGAAGGGAGGAAAAGGGTCTACCGTGTGATAGAACAGTAACAACAAGCCGGCCGGTGTGGCCGAGCGGTTCTAGGCGCTTCAGTCTGGAACCGCGCGACCGCTATGGTCGCAGGTTCGAATCCTGCCTCGGGCATGGATGTGTGTGATGCCCTTAAGTTAGTTAGGTTTAAGTAGTTCTAAGTTCTAGGGTACTGATGACCTCAGATGTTAAGTCCCATAATGCTCAGAGCCAGTTGAACCATTTAGTAACAACAACAAATAACACCGCGATGTATTGAGAAACATGATCCATTGACGGCTGGATAACTGAGATCGTTGACAACACTCTTACATCCCAGGTACTCATCTTCCAGACGCCTACTGCTGCCGTGAACGTGGCACATGACCGCAGCCGTGGAAGCGCGTGTCAGCCAGAGAGAGGCCCAACGGCCGTGCACGACCTGAGTGGTAGGAGTTCGAATGCTATCACTACATCCAGCGATAACACTCGTCATATCGAATCTTCGCAGATTTTCACTGAGTACACACGCAGTCCTGAAGGCGGCTCAACACAAACTGAGTATTAAGTCACATTCCCCATCCAGAGGGAGCACCTAACCAAATCGTCATAAGCTGGAAGCTCTCTCGGAACCTCTGAATTGGTGTACAAAGGATGGGCAAGATCCAGCCCGGAACAAAGGTGTCTGCTGAGATGCTCTTTCTGGCCCAGACATGCTTGTTTGCTGCTAAGCTTTCTACGGTCATCGCCATACTTACAAGGATATTGGGAACCAGGCACATATTTATCAGTTTAATTATAATTAAATATCAAGATTGTTGCTGCATTGTACTGTAATCTACGTCGGAGTCGATAGTACAACAAGGAAAACGTGAGGATACGCTTAGGATTGCCGATAAGGTGACGTTTTGTTACAGCCGTATTGCCCATCCTGTTTGCACACTACAGTGAAACCAGTTAAACCCTCGCATTGCTATATTGTGCAGCTGTTGACGAAATGCATTCGGATGTATGTGTAGCAGCCTGATTACTTCCCACAAACGTCTGGTCATATGTCGGGACATAAGCTGCAGTACTTTTACGTTCAAGCAACAGCGTAACATTTCTGACAATGAATTACAGGTCAATAAAAAAAATTATAAGATGTCCACCGCTCGACTAATCCCGCGCGGTCTAAGGCGCTGCAGTCAAGGACTGTGCGGCTGGTCCCGGCGGAGGTTCGAGTCCTCTCTCGGACACGGGTGTGTGTGTGTTTGTCCTTAGAATAATTTAGGTTAAGTAGTGTGTAAGCTTAGGGACTGATGACCTTAGCAGTTAAGTCCCATAAGATTTCACACACTTTTTTTTTTTTTTTCCACACTCGCACCAGCTGTGTGTCGTTTTCACACTGCAGAAAAGCCTCCCGCCATCATATATTTGTCGATGATTAAAGGATGTAATTACAATTTAAAACAGCCCTAGCGCCTTTTTTTTATTTTATCGATTTTATCACTTCCACCAGACCTTTTCGTAATTTTCGAAACTTGTAGACCCAGCCAACACACTGAGGCGTCTCCCTTAAGAAATCATTGCATGTGCAATACATACTAGAGCACATCTATTCAGAGTTAATTTTCAGGGGCCAAGTGAATGGGCTGAGAAACCGCTAAACTGTTCTAGTCTAAGCACATTCTTAAGTTGCTATTGCTAAGCACCGTACCTGTTTGACACTTTGGAGCAGGAAGAGGACCTTCACGAGGCGGATCTGTTGTTGCAGCTGACAAAATGGAGTTTGTTACGAAAAAACAAAAGAGTCTGTTATAGCGCCATACAAAGATTTTGTTTGTTACACGTGCGAGAAACGACGACTTAATGATACAGACCTGTTTAGAGCCTAATACAGTAGACTTCTGTTTGTCCTTTTCAGCGCCCCAGCTGTATGTAACTGAATAGTCACTAAGAATCCATCGTCATTCAGTTATTCAACTTCAAATGTGTGCAGGATGTCTGTGAATAAGGTAATGCCGTAATTCTGATTGTGAATTTGAGGAGTTGTAACGAGAGTATTGTGCAAAGTATGGTCATGCTTTAGTTACCGCTGTTAAAGAGGGATAGTCAGCGTACAACTCTGCTTGTTCAAGAACAGAGCTGTAGCCATACATTAGAAAAAATATCCTAGCGCTCTTACTTCCTCAGTATGTTACGGCATTTAACCCTGAGTATTACGGATTGGCCGGGAGAAGAGAATGTTACTGCCTACAATGTGTTTGAGTGGGTGACATGAAGAAAGGAGTGTAATGTGCTCTCGGATATTTACACTCCTGGAAATTGAAATAAGAACACCGTGAATTCATTGTCCCAGGAAGGGGAAACTTTATTGACACATTCCTGGGGTCAGATACATCACATGATCACACTGACAGAACCACAGGCACATAGACACAGGCAACAGAGCATGCACAATGTCGGCACTAGTACAGTGTATATCCACCTTTCGCAGCAATGCAGGCTGCTATTCTTCCATGGAGACGATCGTAGAGATGCTGGATGTAGTCCTGTGGAACGGCTTGCCATGCCATTTCCACCTGGCGCCTCAGTTGGACCAGCGTTCGTGCTGGACGTGCAGACCGCGTGAGACGACGCTTCATCCAGTCCCAAACATGCTCAATGGGGGACAGATCCGGAGATCTTGCTGGCCAGGGTAGTTGACTTACACCTTCTAGAGCACGTTGGGTGGCACAGGATACATGCGGACGTGCATTGTCCTGTTGGAACAGCAAGTTCCCTTGCCGGTCTAGGAATGGTAGAACGATGGGGTCGATGACGGTTTGGATGTACCGTGCAGTATTCAGTGTCCCCTCGACGATCACCAGTGGTGTACGGCCAGTGTAGGAGATCGCTCCCCACACCATGATGCCGGGTGTTGGCCCTGTGTGCCTCGGTCGTATGCAGTCCTGATTGTGGCGCTCACCTGCACGGCGCCAAACACGCATACGACCATCATTGGCACCAAGGCAGAAGCGACTCTCATCGCTGAAGACGACACGTCTCCATTCGTCCCTCCATTCACGCCTGTCGCGACACCACTGGAGGCGGGCTGCACGATGTTGGGGCGTGAGCGGAAGACGGCCTAACGGTGTGCGGGACCGTAGCCCAGCTTCATGGAGACGGTTGCGAATGGTCCTCGCCGATACCCCAGGAGCAACAGTGTCCCTAATTTGCTGGGAAGTGGCGGTGCGGTCCCCTACGGCACTGCGTAGGATCCTACGGTCTTGGCGTGCATCCGTGCGTCGCTGCGGTCCGGTCCCAGGTCGACGGGCACGTGCACCTTCCGCCGACCACTGGCGACAACATCGATGTACTGTGGAGACCTCACGCCCCACGTGTTGAGCAATTCGGCGGTACGTCCACCCGGCCTCCCGCATGCCCACTATACGCCCTCGCTCAAAGTCCGTCAACTGCACATACGGTTCACGTCCACGCTGTCTCGGCATGCTACCAGTGTTAAAGACTGCGATGGAGCTCCGTATGCCACGGCAAACTGGCTGACACTGACGGCGGCGGTGCACAAATGCTGCGCAGCTAGCGCCATTCGACGGCCAACACCGCGGTTCCTGGTGTGTCCGCTGTGCCGTGCGTGTGATCATTGCTTGTACAGCCCTCTCGCAGTGTCCGGAGCAAGTATGGTGGGTCAGACACACCGGTGTCAATGTGTTCTTTTTTCCATTTCCAGGAGTGTATATGAAAGTGATTAAGAGTCGTCGCCATGTGAACGCTTTTGATTACTACATTTTCCCGACACATCTTGTACCACTGCTATGTGATGTATATTTTATTTGCTACCTGACGTATTTAAAAGGGATGTGCCAGGCTTTAAGCACTATGACTCGAATGCGCGATGCCAGATTCATGGACCACCACCACTGTCCCTTATGTCACTTTATTTTAAACTTTACAGCAACGTGATTCTCTGTTTCTCTGCGTCGTATGGCGATTATTTTGTTAATAAGTTGTTTGAGTGGTTCAAGTAAACTCTAAGTACCAAAGAGGACGTGTCCATTCCAAGAAAAGTATTCAGACGAATGGTTCTTCATAAAAGGAGGGAGGCGTCACTGTGAAGTATAATGTGTAATTTGTGTTATGGTATTTTTTTTGTTGTTGATGGAGTGAAGAGCAGATATTAAGGATCATTTAGCTGCCGTAAAGCACAAATCAAACGTGCACTCTGGAAGCAATTAAAGAAATGGACAGTTACTTTGTTCCAAATTCATTCAAACAGGGGCAATTAGTAACAGAAGCGGAATTAGCAATTTGCTGTCATATCGTTAAACATCATCATGTCCTTGAAATCAGTGAACTATATTTTCACACTAATCTCCAATGTGTTTAATGTTTCCGAAGCCGCAAAAAGCGTGACATTGGGTATAACAAAATCAACAGCAATCGTGAAATAGTTGTTAGCCCCCGACACTGTCAAACAAATATATAGTGTTCTTTCAAAGTTCCGTCTTTTTTTCGGTATAGCTACAGATGTTCGCAACTAAAAACAGCATCTGCTCAAATCTTTCACTTTTTTAAACTTAACAAATGTAGCCCGCTTTGCCCTTATTTCTCCTTCCCAAATTACGTGCATTTTTAGTCAATTTGAGAGAAATGTTCTGGTTTGTCAGACAGAAATTATGCCAACCCTAGATGCATAGAAAGCTGAACGTAAAGTTATCGCGAAATGGAGGCGAGCATTACCAACATTTAATCTTTCGGTCAGTTTTGTCGAATAGCAGAAATCACCCAACCAGCAGGACACAAGCAGTGCTTGCAGACCGGCACTGACTTGTCCAGCGTGGTCAGACCGGCACCTATCCAGTGAGCTCAGACCTGGTGGGGTAGAATACTGCTGTCCTATTGGCTCCATGAGGAAAGTGGTGGGGGCAGAGCGTATACTCCACGCACAGTTGCTCTCATTCTGTCGTCCGCCGCCCGAGTGTGAGGTCCAGCGTATTGCTCTCTCTCGTGCGCGTCAGTTTGCTCCTTTTTTGCGTGCCTGTTACAAGTTTAGGTGAAAGTAATGAAACGTTCAGCTGCATCAAGTGTCATCGGTAGTGCTAGTGGCGGCAAACAGCAGAGAGCGTTAGAGCAGGATGGGGAAGTACCTGGTAAGTACAGACTCAAATCGGTAACAGTAACTTTTCTCTTCCACTAAGAATTTCGTAGTATTGAATACATTTCTTTGTATTGTTTCAGTACATATCCACCAACACCAAAGCGTGGGTGAAATGAATCCTGTGGCGCAACAGCAGAGATAGTAGCAGCAGCTGCTGCATCAGCAGCTGCTGCATCAGCAGCAGCAATAGCAGCAGCGTTGTAAATATATATTCCATCTTTGTAGCACTGGTGTGACTAGCGAATCTATAGATGATTTCGAGGGATCAAAATCGATGACTGTAACTTTTTATCACTAAGAATTTCGTATTGAATACATGCCGCATTGTTTCAGCATATATCCAGAGGGTAATTGACGAGGCCGAGAGGCAACAGCAACAGCAGTGGCAGAAACAACAGTCGTTGCAGCTGCACCAACAGCAACAGTGGCAGGAGCAGCAGCAGCAGTATCATCGTAAGTAGTATATACATCTTCATCGAATACATATGTGGCGACCAACGAGTCTGAGATTGTTGTAGATGAGGGACCAAAATCGATAAATGTTACTTTTTCACTAAGAATTTCGTATTGTTGCAGTACATGTCGTGTATAAGTAATTTCTTTCTAAAAAATTTCATCGTTTATGTAATATGTTGTCGCTGTTGTTGTACATGAGTTGGAGGATGAAATTGATAAACTTTACTTCTTTTTTTTCATTTCACTAAACATTTCGTATTGTTTGAGTACATATAACCATTAATTTTTTCTCAGCTCCATAGTAGTGTGTATATGAGTTACAGTACATGACATAGTTCCATGCAGTATATCAAATAAGACTTTCAAAGCAGTGCATTCAATTAACCATATAAATATTGCAAACTTTAGGGAAAGCCTAAAATGTATAAGGAACCCGATGCAAACTTGAAATATAACTTATTTCACGATACATTTTTAAGGGTATTTGAAAATTATTTTCCCAAGAAAATAGTTAAACATAATTCCAAGAAAACATATAAAAAACCTTGGGTAACTAAAGGAATGAGAATATCTTGCAACCATAAAAGAGAACTGTATCTAACAGCAAGAGGGAGTACTGACCCCAAAATTGTTCAACATTATAAAAACTATTGTGCGGTACTAAGAAAAGTTATTAAAAAGTCCAGAAGCATGTGTATCATGTCTGAGATCAGTAACTCTGATAATAAAATTAAAGCAATTTGGAATATTATTGAAAGGGAAACAGGGCAACCAAGAGCACAGGAAGACTTTAGTGCCATAAAACTGAATGAAAAGTGTACTAACAAACAATCAGAAATTGAAAATATTTTCAATAATCATTTTTTAAATGTTGTGGAGAAAATAGGATCTAGATCTTCACTAGAAGAGGCAAGGCTACTAATAGAAGAGGCCATACCTGTGCAGTTTGAATCAACTGTAATTCCACCAACCTCTCCCTCTGAAATCAGTAAAATAATAAACTCACTGACAAGTAAAAGCTCTTACGGAATTGATAGCATTTCCAGTAAGGTACTTAAAGCTTGTTACCCGCAGATATGTAGGATTCTCAGCCACGTATGTAATAGATCTTTGGAGCAGGGTGTTTTCCCCGATAGACTGAAATATGCCATTGTAAAACCATTGCATAACAAGGGGGATACATTGGATGTCAACAACTACCGCCCAATCTCTCTTCTGACAGCTCTATCAAAAATTTTTGAGAAAGTAATGTATTCAAGAGTAGCCTCCCATATTTGTAAAAATAAAGTACTAACAAAATGTCAGTTTGGTTTTCAGAAAGGCTTTTCAACAGAAAATGCTATATACGCTTTCACTGATCAAATATTAAATGCTCTGAATAACCGGACATCACCCACTGGTATTTTTGGGATCTCTCAAAGGCCTTTGATTGTGTAAAGCATTGAATTCATGTAGATAAGCTAAATCATTATGGTAGGAGTGGGGCAGTGCACAAATGGTTTAATTCATACTTAACTGGAAGAATGCAGAAAGTTGAAATAAGTGGTTAATGTAATGTTAAAACAACAGCTGATTCCTCAAACAGTGGGGGCTATCAAGTACGGGGTCCCACAGGGTTCGGTCTTAGGTCCTTTACTGTTCTTGATATACATTAATTACTTATCATTCCACATTGATGAAGATGCAAAGTTAGTTCTTTTTGCTGATGATACAAGTATAGTAATAACATCCAAAAACCAAGAACTAAGTGATGTAATTGTAAATGATGCTTTTCACAAAATTATTAAGTGGTTCTCAGCAAACGGACTCTCTTTAAATTTTGATAAAACACAGTATATACAGTTCTGTACAGTAAATGGCACAACTCCAGTACTAAATATGGACTTTGAACAGAAGTCTGTAGCTAAGGTAGAATTTTCCAAATTTTTAGGTATGTCCATTGATGAGAGGTTAAACTGGAAGCAACACATTGATGGTCTGTTAAAACATCTGAGTTCAGCTACGTATGCTATTAGGGTTATTGCAAATTTTGGTGATAAGAATCTCAGTAACTTAGCTTACTATGCCTACTTTCATTCACTGCTTTCGTATGGCATCATATTCTGGAGTAATTCATCGTTGAGTAGAAAAGTATTCATTGCTCAAAAACTTGTAATCAGAATAATTGCTGTAGCCCACCCACGGTCATCCTGCAGACATCTATTTAAGGATCTAGGTATCCTCACAGTATATATATTGTCTTACAGAATTTGTTGTTAATAATCCAACCCAGTTCAAAAGTAATAGCAGTGTGCATAGCTATAACACCAGGAGAAAGGATGATCTTCACTATGCAGGGTTAACTCTGACTTTGGCACAGAAAGGGGTAAATAATACTGCCACAAAAGTCTTTGGTCACCTACCAAACAGCATCAAAAGCCTGACAGATAGCCAACTAACATTTAAAAATAAATTAAAAGAATTTCTAGATGACAACTCCTTCTACTCATTGGCTGAATTTTTAGATATAAAATAAGGGGAAAAACAACAACTTAAACATTAGTGTCATTCAATATTTTGTGTAACGTAATATCTTGTACAGACATATTTTATTACCCTGACACGTTCCACATCATTACGAAGTGTCGTATTCATGATCTATGGAACAAGTATTAATCTAATCTAATCTAATCTACAATAAATTACCAAAAGACATTAAAGAAATTGCAAAAATACACTTATTTAAAAAGGCAGCTAAAACGTACCTATTGCACAATACATTTTCTACATTCAAGGATTACTTAGCTGAAACAGAGTAGGGGTTTGATAAAAAGTGTTATACAAATAAAAATAACAACAATTATAAAATATCCAACATTGCACTTAACAACCTCACTTAATTTTTTTCCTTCTTTTTTTCCTTTCTAGAAATATTTACCCCCAAGCTATGCATAGCACAATACTAACACCACTTCATCTTTCTGAGCTCATTTTGGAGGGACGCTGACTCAGTTTTTCAGGATAGCAAATGGGAAGTTGTGGTACAGAAAATGGTCCAGAGATCACCAGTGGGTGTGTGTCTTTGTGTGTGTGTGTGTGTGTGTGTGTGTGTGTGTGTGTGTTGTGAGTGAAGTGTTATGAAACAATATGTTATAGTGTGTGCAGTGACTGATAGAGAGATATGAGTGAACAATGTGGCATTATATTATTTAATAAGTTATTTGTAAAAAAGTATTGTATACCAGGAGTAAATCTAATGATTGTCTCTAACTAGAAGTCTTTAAATATATGTGTATACGAATTATCTTATTTTAAATTGATCTAAATTTGTAAATACCTTAATATGTCCTATATCCTCGTAAAAAGATGTCATGGATAAATAAAGCTGCTGCTGCTGCTGCTGCTGCTACTACTACTACAACTGTTCACATCACTGCAGGTTAGTTGCACCAGATGGTTGGCCAGTGCTTTCCAAGATAAATGCGCTGGTAAAGCTGTTGTCCCATATTATCGCTGAGTCGATGTACGCGTAACGCACAGCATAAAACGTATCCTCATTATCATACTTGACTGTACTCGAGACATATTGGCTTCTGCTCCACGTGAAACGAAATCCAATGAGATTCCAGCAAACGCGGAAGAATACATAGTGTAACGTTTTCATGATGAACAGAGTATACAGGGTGAGTCATTAACTATTGCCACCTGAAATAACTTCGGAAGTATGATAGTAGCTGAAAAGTTTGTCGGACAAACGTTGCATGGGACAGTGGGGGCCATAATATGACGTTATGTTTTGTTGCTAGGTGGGGTCGCGTCAGAGATATGAAGGTCAACTTTTTTTTTTTTTTTTTTTTAAATAAGATGTTACAGTTTGGTACTTATTTTCTGATAGCGGCTATCGAGACGAATCCAATGATATGTAACAGTCTTTGAAGGTCAAAGAATGCCAAAAAGGTGGTATGAACGTCCATTTACAGACGTTGTTCGAAGTGATAACCTTTGGTATCAATGCAGTGCTGCAATCTTCCTATCATGTATTGAGTGGTATTACTTATTACTTTGGCTCTTATCGAAGCACGTGCTCTGACAATTCTCTCTCGTATATCGTGTAAATAGTAAATTTATGCCGAATACGGCGTATCCATCTAATGTGCCATTGACATGTGAACACCAATCGACGGTTTCGCAATACAACACTAATAGGAACGAACGGTAAGACTAATATCGTGGAATCAAGCGAATGGTAATTATGTATTCCTTCGAAGAACAAGTCAATATGCTTCTCATTTACGGAGAATGACAACGAAATTCAGTGAGAGCTAGAGACTTACACGCTGAAAGGTATTTTCAACGTACTCACCCTACACGTCGTACATTTAATTATGTGTATGATAAATTGAGAACAACTGGATTTTTAACGCATTGGAAACATATCCGGCAAAGGAAAGTTACTAACGAGGAAACGGAAAATGGTACTCTTGCCACTGTGGTTCGAAATCCTTGTGTTAGTTCACGTCAAATCGCAAGGGAATCTGGCATGAGCCAGAGTAGTGTTGTTCGAGTTCTGCATCGCCATAAATATCATCCTTACCATATCAGTCTCCACCAAGAATTAACTGATACGAACTGCATGCATCAAATTGAATTCTGCCGATGGGCTCAACTTCAGATTCAGAGGGATGACACATTTATTAATTTGATTTTATTTACTGACAAACCTACAGTCAAGAACCATCGAAATGTTAATTTGCATAACATGCATTATTAGGCGATTGAAAATCCATGTTGGCTGCAGCAAGTTGCACACCAAAAACTGTGGTCGGTGAACGTATGGTGTGGGATTCTGGACGACAGAATTATAGGCCGCTATTTCATCGAAGGAAATCTTAATAGTAGGAAGTACACTACATTCCTGCAAGAAACATTCATCTACATCTACATCCACACTCCACAAGCCACTTGACGGTGTGTGGTGGACGGTACCTTAAGTACCTCTATCGGTTCTCCCTTCTATTCCAGTCTCTTATTGTTCGTGGAAAGAAACATTGTTAGCATGCCTCTGTGTGGGCTCTACTCTCTCTGATTTTATCCTCGTGGTCTCTTCGCGAGATATACGTAGGAGGGAGTAATATACTGCTTGACTCCTCGGTGAAGATATGTTCTCGAAACTTCAATACTGAGCGTCTCTTGCAGAGTCTTCAGCTGGAGTTTATATATCATCTCCCAAAAGCTTTCGCGATTTAGTAAATGATCCTGTAAGGAAGCGCGCTGCTCTCCGTTGGATCTTCTCTATCTCTTCTATCAACCCTATCTGGTACGGATCCCACACCGGTGCGCAGTATTCAAGCTGTGGGCGAAAAAGTGTACTGTAACCTATTTCCTTTGTTTTCGGACTGCATTTCCTTAGGATTCTTCCAATGAATCTCAGTCTGGCATCTGCTTTACCGACGATTAATTTCATGTGGTCATTCCATTTTAAATCACTCCTAATGCCTACTCCCAGATAATTTATGGAATTAACGGCTTCCAGTTGCTGACCTGTTATATTGTAGCTAAATGATAAAGGAACTTTCTTTATATGTATTCGCAGCACATTACAGCCGTCTACATTGAGATTCAACTGCCATTCCCTGCACCATGCGTCAATTCGTTGCAGATCCTCCTGCATTTCAGTACAATTTCCATTGTTACAACCTCTCGATATAGTACAGCATCATCCGCAAAAAGCCTCAGTGAACTTCCGATGTTGTCCCCAAGGTCATTTATATATATTGTGAATAGCAACGGTCCTATGACACTCCTCTGCGGCACACCTGAAATCACTCTTACTTCGGAAGACTTCTCTCCATTGATAATGACATGCTGCGCGTTCTGTTATCTAGGAACTATTCAATCCAATCATACAATTGGTCTGATGGTCCATATGCTCTTACTTTGTTCATTAAACGACTGTGGGGAACTGTATCAAACTCCTTGCAGAAGTCAAGAAACACGGCATCTACCTGGGAACCAGTGTCTATGGCCCTCTGACTCTCGTGGACGAATAGCGCGAGCTCGGTTTCACACGATCGTCTTTTTCGAAACCCATGCTGATTCCTACAGAGTAGATTTCTAGTCTCCAGAAAAGTCATTAAATTCGAACATAATACGTGTTCCAAAATTCTACAACTGATCGACGTTAGAGATATAGGTCTATAGTTCTGCAACATCTGTTCGACGTCCCTTCTTGAAAACGGGGATGACCTGTGGCCTTTTCCAATCTTTTGGAACGCTACGCTCTTCTAGAGACCTACGGTACACCGCTGCAAGAAGGGAGGCACGTTCTTTCGCTTACTCTGTGTAAAATCGATCTGGTATCCCATCAGTTCCAGCGGTCTTTTCTCTTTTGAGCGATTTTAATTGTTTTTCTATCCCTCTGTCATCTATTTCGATATCCACCGTTTTGTCATCTGTGCCACAATCTACAGTGCTGTCTTCCTCTGTGAAACAGCTTTGGAAGAAGACATTTAGTATTTCGGCCTTTAGTCTGTCATCCTCTGTTTCAGTACCATTTTGGTCACAGAGTGTCTGGACATTTTGTTTTGATCCACCTACCGCTTTGACATAAGACCAAAATTTCCTAGGATTTTCTGCCAAGCCAGTACATAGAACTTTACTTTCGAATTCGTTGAACGCCTCTCGCATAGCCCTCCTCGTACTACATTTCACTTAGTGTAATATTAGTTTGTCTGCAAGGCTTTGGCTATGTTTGTGTTTGCTGTGAAGTTCCCTTTGCTTCCGTAGCAGTTTTCTAACTCGGTTGTTGTACCACGGTGGCTCTTTACCATCTCTTACGATCTTGCTTGGCACATACTCATCTAATGCATACTGTACGATGGTTTTGAACTTTGTCCACCGATCCTCAACACTATCTGTACTTGAGATAAAACTTTTGTGTTGAGCCGTCAAGTACTCTGAAATCTGCTTTTTGTCACTTTTGCTCAACAGAAAAATCTTCCCACCTTTTTTAATATTTCTATTTACGGCTGAAATCACCGATGCTGTAACCGCTTTGTGATCGCTGATTCCCTGTTCTACGTTAACTGTTTCAAATATTTCGGGTCTGTTTGTCACCAGAAGGTCTTATATGTTATCTCCTCGTGTCGGTTCTCTGTTTAACTGCTGAACGTAGTTTTCAGATAATGCACTTAAAAAATTTCACTGGATTCTTTGTCCCTGCCACCTGTTATAAACGTTTGAGTCTCCCAGTCTATATCTGGTAAATTAAAATCTCCATACAAAACTATAACATAGTCGGGAAATCTACTCGAAACATTTTCCAAATTTTCCTTCAGGTGTTCTACCACAACAGCTACTGAGTCAGGGGGCCTATAGAGACATCCAGTTTCCATGTTTGAGCCTGCTTTAACCGTGACCTTCACCAAAATTATTTCACATTTCGATACTATTGCACTTTATATCGCATAAACACGCCTCCCCCTTCACTGTCCAGCCTGTCTCTGCGGTATACATTCCAATCTGAGTTTAGAATTTCATTACTGTTTACATCTGGTTTCAGCCAACTTTCTGTCCCTAGCACTATGTGGGCATTGTGACCGTTTATTAATGAGAGCAATTCTGGGACCTTTCTATAGACGCTCCTGCAGTTTACTATTACCACATTAATGTTGTCATTCCCTGTTGCGTTTTGCCTACTGCTACCTTGTTGCGTCTCAGGAGGTGTCTTGTCTGGCCTAGGGAGGGAATTCTCTAACGTAAAAAACCCACATGTGCACTCCACGCGTACTCCGCTACGCTTGTAGCCTTTTCCTGCGTGTAGTGCACGCCTGACCTATTCAGGGGGACCCTACATTTCTCCACCAGATAGCGAAGGTCGAGAAATTTGCACTCCAGATCTCTGTAGAATCGTCTGAGCCTCTGGTTGAAGCCTTAAGTTCGGCTGCAAACCAGAGGACCGCGATCGGTTTTGGGAACGACACTACAAATAGTTAGCTCAGATTCCACCCCGCGAGCGAGGCTTTCCGCCTTCACCAACTCCGCCAATCGTCTGTATGAACTGAGGATGACCTCTGAACCCAGACGGCAGGCGTCATTGGTGCCGACAGGAGCGACAATTTGCAGTCGGGTGCACCCAGTGCTCTCTATCGCCGCCGGCAGGGCCTCCTCCACATCTCGGATGAGACCCCCCCCAGCAAGCAGACACAGTGAACACTGGCCTTCTTCCCTGATCTTTCCACTATTTCCCTAAGGGGCTCCATCACCCTACTAACATTGCAGCTCCCAATCACTAATAAGCCCCTCCCCCTGTGTGCCTGCTCGGACCTTGCTGAAGGAGTGGCCACATTTCCACTCACAGGCAGAGCGGGCGACGCCACACGGCCAGCCTCCACATCGACCCTCCGCCTCGTGCGACGCGAACGCCGTTGAATCCGCCACTCCCCTTGGGGAGAGGGTGGCCCAACCACGCCCGGTACCCGCGAAGATGTCTCGACAGCAGGGACTGTGGGTGAAGCATGTAATACCTGGGGTGTACCATGTGACGCACCAGACTCCCCACTGCAGCCACACTCCGAGGCAGCAGCCTGAAGACGGCTGACCGCAGCCATCAGCACATTCAGCTGTTCACGAACAGTGGCCAACTCCTCCTGTGTCCGTACACAGCAGTCACACATTCTATCCATCCCAGGAAATCAACAATTTACTGTAGAGAGTTAAGTAATCAACTTTTAACTAGACTGCTAATTCACTAAAGACGGCTGATAGCTGACTAAACTGTGGTTACTAGACACTTCTTATTGGAAACAATGAAAATAAGCACTAACTGTCTCTGGACTGTGTTCAAAACAACGCTATGGAACACTCTTACTATTACTCGAAAATTAAAGCTTCCTGAAAGCAAAAACACATGGAAAAAGAAGTTACAAGTAAGAAAAACACAGTTAATATTTAAATTTACGTAGCTTGCTGCACAGGAGATGTGAATCAGACGGCAGTTACATTAGGTCTGTTATTGGAAGAAATACCTTTAGTAACAAGGAACAGAATGTGGTATCAACACGGTGGGTACCCGACACATTTTTTCGCTGATGGCTGGAAATGAGTTGCAGAGACAATTCCCAAATCCTTGAATTAAACGCGAAGGAGACGTGTCATGGCTGGCTCCTCCGCCAGACTTGACGCCTCTGGATTTTTTCTTGTGGGGATTCGTAAAAGACATTGTTTATAAAGACGTTCCAACAACTTCTGAAGATATATGAGAGAGAACTGTCAGAGCATGTGCTTCGATAAGAGCCAATGTGATAAGGCATGCCACTCAATCCATGATAAGAAGATTGCAGCACTGTATTAATACCAATGGTCATCACTTCGAACAACTTATGTAAATGGACGTTCATGCCACCTTTGTGACCTTCGTTGACATTCAAAGAGCTTACTGTTACACATCATTGGATTTGTGTCGATAGCCAATATCAGAAAATAAGTACCAAACTATAGTACCCATTAAAAAAAAAAAACAAAAAAAAACAAAAAAAGTTGACCTTCATATTTCTGAAGTGACCCCACCTAGCAACAAAATACCAACGTCACATTATGGCCCCAATTATCCCATGCAACTTTTGTCCCACAAAAGTTTCAGCTACCATCATACTTTCGGAGTTATTGTGGGTGGCAATAGTTCGTGACTCACCCTGTAAATGTCAGGTCAATACGCCAACCATTGCACTACGCCATACAGTGGATTGAATAGTTATATTTATGACTGTGGTGACCTAGTCGCTGTGACGAATTGCAGCCTTCAAAAATTCAGCTTCATGTAATGTGTGCGAAGCTTATCTAATGTAAGCCGATCTCTGCGATTATAATTACTGTACCTGTGACGCTGAATCACATCTTGTGCATAAATATTCATTAGTGTTTGGTTATTGCTGTGTCCGAAATGTATTTCATCAGCATCATTGTATGTGTAAGTTGTTTTTGGTGTGGTTCTTATGTGTCATGAAACACAAAATGAAATTGCTAGAGCCGGCCGGAGTGGCCGAGTGGTTCTAGGCGCTACAGGTTAGGTTAGGTTAGGGTAGTGTTTAACGTCCCGTCGACAACGAGATCATTAGAGACGGAGCGCAAGCTCGGGTTAGGGAAGGATTGGGAAGGAAATCGGCCGTGCCCTTTCAAAGGAACCATCCCGGCATTTGCCTGAAACGATTTAGGGAAATCACGGAAAACCTAAATCAGGATGGCTGGAGACGGGATTGAACCGTCGTCCTCCCGAATGCGAGTCCAGTGTGCTCTAGGCGCTACAGTCTGGAACCGCGCGACCGCTACGGTCGCAGGTTCGAATCCTGCCTCCGGTAAGGATGTGTGTGATGTCCTTAGGTTAGTTAGGTATAAGTAGTTCTAAGTTCTAGGGGACTGATGACCTCAGAAGTTAAGTCCCACAGTGCTCGGAGCCATTTTTTTAAAAATTGCCAGACCCATGAATCAGGAGCTAAACACATCAAGAAAGAATGTCAGACAAGGAACTGGAAGTGAATTGCCCAACTGTTGTGGCAGTTTGGCATTGGTGAAACGGTTCAGGCATGATGTTGAGTGCTCTGATTGGAGGAAACCAGTTCCAACATGTGAAATGTCAACCATCAATTAGCTTTAATTGGACTATAGTAATAGAGAACTAGAAACTGGTGTAGCACTTTATCCACTGTTAACTATTCTTTGTACTCCAGTGCAGCTCTGATGTAGTTTATTACAAGGAATGCAGCACAATATTAACAAAATGTAGTTAGATTCATGTTCCATAGATAAATTTGCACAAAAAACAGTAATGGTGTGGAACGAATCTTTTTACATTCACACTGCAGATTAAGTTGGGAATATGGCAACAATTTATTTTATTTCTTATTTTTCTAAATTTTCAGATGTAATTCCTACTAACCACCTTCTGCACATTACACTAACAGAAATAATTCTATGGAATAGGAGTTGTCAAGGAAAAACTTCTTCAGTTTGTTTTATAATTTTAATTTGCTGTCTGTCAGACATTTTATATCACTGGGTAAGTTGCTCAAAAATTTTTGTTGCAGCAATGTGCACCCCTTTTTGTGCTAAAAAACCTTAACATAAACTAATGCATGTCATTTTCTCTTCTGGTATTGTAACTATGTACATCACTGTTCCTTTTCAACTGGAGATTACTTACAACAAACTTCATGAGGGACTAAATATACTGTGAAACAGTAGTCTGAATGCCCAGCTCCTTGAACAAATGTCTACAAGATGATCATGGGTGAACACCACATATTATTCTTACAGCATGTTTTTGGGCAATGAAGACTTCCTTTCTTAAACATGAATTACCTCCAGAACATTATTCCATATTTCGTTATTGAATGAAAATATACAAAATATGTCAATTTACTGATTTGTCTCCTCAAGATTTGCAATGATTCTCAGTGCAAATGTAGCAGTACTAAGTTGTTTTGGGAGGTCCAAAATGTCCTTTTTTCCAGTTTAAATTATCATCAATATGGACAAGTTTCCAACCTATTTATTATTTCCTCGCCACTTGTTATATTTATCACTGGTGTAGTGACCCTAGATACGTGGAACTGAATATGTTATGTGTTTTTAAAATTGAGGATAAGACCATTTGCAGTCAATGATACCTTTAAGAACATTGTTTACCATTTCTTCTGTTTCTGTGTGTATGCTTGAGTTGATTACAATACTACTGCAATATGAAAAAAGAACTTATTCTGCTTGTTGTGTATTAGTCAGATGATAATTTAGATATATGAAGAAGAATATTGGACCTAATACTGAGATTTGGGGAACTGCATACATGATTTCTCCCCAGTCAGAATTATGCCCCCAGACAATACTGACTGAATTACTAAGTATAACTTTCTGCATTCTTCTGGTTAGATAAGACAATATCCACTGGTTAGCTATACCAATCAATGCCATAAAACCTCAATTCATCCAGGACAATACTGTGATGAACGCATTTAAATACCTTAAATAGGTCGCAGAAAATAACAACTGGCACTATTTTACTATTCAATGCTTGTAAAATTTTATGAGTGAACTTGTAAATGGCATTCTTAGTAGAGCAACTCTTCTGAAACCCAAACTGTGGTTCGCTAAGATGAGATACTAGTATAGAATACACCATCTTCTGAAATATTTTGGAACATGATGTCAACAGTGATACATGCCTCTTACCTTTCTTAAAGAGACGTTTACCAACAACATATGTTGTGTCTCTGGAAAGTTGCCGTGCGTTACTGATGCATTACGTATTTTAGATAAGACCAGACTTATTATGTGGGAAAAAATTTTCAGTACCCTCTTAGAAACACTGTCAAAACCAGATGCGTTTTTATTTTTGAGAGTCTGTACAATTTTCTTAATCTCAGATTGAATTTTATGAGACTTACTTTTTCCACATAGTGCTGTAACTTTTTTCTTGAGTTACTGGTCCCTGTGTTTTCTACTATATTAAAGGAATGAGTATTAACTATATTTGCTACCTGTAACTAATCATTTACAGTCCATCAATTCAGTTCAATACTGATGTTATCCTGTTCTGTGACTGGTTGTCCTATTATTTCACTACATTCCATAAAGCCTTAAGTTCGTTGCTAGAATTACTGATTTCTGACCTTATGTACATGTTCCCTGATTTTTTTAATAATCTTTCTTACTAACTCAAGTAGTTTTTGTAGTTTGCAAGGCCTCTATGTATCTTGCCAACATACACATTTCACTTTTCTTTCACAAGATACTTGAATACCCCTTGTGATCCAGGAGTTTTTCCATGGCTGCTTAATGTCCTTTCTGACTAGCTTATGCAGAAAGCTATTTTCAAATAATTATATGAATTTATCATGGAACAGATTAAATTTTTCTTAGCATTTGCTTCAATATAAATTTCATCCGAGGTCATCTCTTCTATACTATTCTTATAACCATTTGTCCTGGAGTTATCAATTATTCTAGCTGATTTCCACTGAGTAGTAGCCACACTGTACGGCACTATCTTATTTATCCTTACTAACTGTCTTGCTCTGAGCTTCACCACGAAAAACATTATCAATTAGAGTCCTATTGTCTCCTATCCATTAATGTTGGAACGTTAATTACTGAGGTCAAATTAGAAGATCGAAATATGGTATCTAGATCATTTTTCCTATCAGAATCTCTTAGAAAATCTACAAGAGGTCACCACAGACTTAACCTCTTGCCGCTGTTTGACAGGTAGCACAGTAAGGAATCCAGATTCTTCACTAACAGTGCGTATCTGTGTCCAGTTGCAATTAAAATGGATTACTTTACAGTATTAATTCACAAGCACACACTTCTGTGTACTGAACACTATAAAATCTACTTGTCTTAACGTTTATGAACTTGTGTTCTGTCTTAATATATTCAACAAATCATTTTGCCGTATTAGTGCTGCACAAGTAAGCTGCTGGAGCGTACTATTTTGTATGTGACTTTTCTAATCCTGTGGCTACTTGTTGCTCAGACAGGCACAGCATGTCTATCTTTTCACATCTCTCTAAATTTTCAGAACGGACAGGAAGCTCTTCTGTCTTATTATTCCTTTTTCTAATATGTTCATGAAAGAAGCTGACCTTAGTTTTCTGTCCATACTTATGCATTTTGTGGAGCGCTTCTGTTATTTTGGCTTCTTTCAAAACCAGGTGCCTGAATCCTGATTCTAACTTTAAAAAGTCGTCTGAAACCAGTAACCACAGGGATCTTGCTTTTTGTGATGGGGGCCCTCCATATATTATGTGCAAGAAGCTCATGTAAACTGTATTTTCCCTCCCCTATTCAGTTGTATGCGAAGTCTAGTGTAACCCCCATCTTCCAACTGTAGCAACAGGCACTGCACTGACATGAGATTTCATTTCAGTCAGCATCCTGCTCAGCTCAGTGTTCACACTTCTCACAGCAGTGTTTAGCCAGAGTTGCTCATGGCACTGCAGGACCTACACAAAACTCATATTGTGTGTGTAGTTGCTACTTCTATTTCATTCAGGTCACACCTAATGCTGTAATTTCTATGCTTAACAATGTCGGTGCCAAGGGTGGGCCGGTATCTACATAAAATACTCTTGGCCCAGGCTCTGGCCGACCCAAATAAGCCGGACAAATTTCAGAATCAAATTCCAAAGTCAAACTTCGCTTTATAAAATTAAAATAACTTGTATACAGTAATAGACATATGGAAAACCACTCTGTTCATTTGTTAAACGATTTTGTTTTGTTCCATATTAAAACCATGTTTTACTATATATTCGAAATAGATTATGTGATGACAGAGTTAATATCGACCTATACATTGGTCCGTACCTGCTGAACAACGAGTGAACAAACTAGTCGATCGATCTATCAAATGAACTGTTCTTCCCATCTGTCTGTTTTGTGTTTGTGCACGTGTTCTATAGTTTGCACTAACACTAAATACCAAAAGCATATTTGGTTTCATTGTGATCTGTTTTGTTTTTGGTAGTGAATTGTACACATTGTGAAGAGTTAACGTAGTCTCATGGTAAAATGACTCAGCATATCAGATTTCTTCAGTCGGCAACAGAAAGTATTGAAACAAAATTAAGAGATTACAATGTCTCCATCTGTACCTGCAGAGGCTCGTTTTCGTGATCCAGAAGGCGACACAGAAAAATTCGTGTTTGACAATGATGAATAAATGGATACAGGAGAATTAAAACAGTATGAAAACTCTGTGAAAATAAAGATAAAAATCCAGTCTCTACTCCTAGCAGTGCCACCAGCTGCAGCAATCCGTCGACTTCACTTTCAGATATATTTGTAAAACCTACTGACAAACCAAAACAGGCTCTATTAATGCATTAACCTATTCACACGTTTGGAGATAGTAAAAGGAAATATCCAGACAGACTGGTACAACATTTGTCCATGGCTAGAATATAGTACTGTACATGATGCTGCATATTGTTTTGCATCTCACTTTTTCTGTCCCCAAACTCAAAGCACAAAATGCGATTTCTTTTTAGTTTTGTAACTAAGGCTTTCTGTAATTAGGAATGAGCAGCAAATGCAAGCTTTAAGCAGCATGAGAATAGCTTCAAACACATAGAAAATCTGTAGCTGCTTGGGGGTCTTTCAAAAATTGAAGAAGTATGTTTGGAGGGACTGCATCAGCTGCTTCTGTGATAGATGAAACGTGTACTCTATAAGTTCAAGAAAACAGAGGATACATTCAAACTACTGCCGATGTACTTCGACTGACAGCCCATCAACGAACAGCTCAGTGAGGTCATCATGAATCGGAAGATAGAGCAAATAACGGAAATTTTTTACAATTAATGGAACCTATAGGGAAAAGAGATCTGAGTGTTAGGAAAAAACTTGAATCTACTAGAGAAAAATGGTACGTCATTATACACAAAAACGTAATTTTTAGGACTGTTAGCAACATTGTGCTAGAACATCTCAGATGAAGCGAAAAAGCGCCAGTATTCTGCTGTAGTGGCTGATGAGTCAAAAGATTGTTCAAAAACTAAGAAACTATCAATTGTCATTTGGTACAATTTAGATGGTAACATATACAAAAGGTTTCTAGGTTTTGAACCTGCAGGAAAATTGGATGCTGCTCCTTTGTTAGTCTGCATTTAAAAAACTAACAGACTGTTGAATTAATTTAAATTATTGTACTGCACAAACCCATGATGGAGCTGCAGTTATGAGTGGTTCTTGTGCAGGTTTCTAAGTTCTTCCAAGTTGGGAAAAGCCGCCTACACGCACATTGTATGAACCATATGTTGAATCTTGTCGTAGTAGCAACGTGCACAGGAATCAAATCGGCTACAAATGTTTTTATGACTCTATAGGGACTATCCTTTTTTGAGTGGGTCAGCAGTCCATCAAATGTTGATTGATACATAAATAACAATGAAGATTGGAAAAGTGGACTAAAAAAGTTAAGTGACACTAGATGGGCCTGTTAAAATGCTACACGTCTGGCTGTGAAGAAGACAGTTGAAGTTATTGTCGTAACTCTAGTAAACATTCAGGC
This sequence comes from Schistocerca nitens, assembly GCF_023898315.1. Lineage (NCBI taxonomy): Eukaryota > Metazoa > Arthropoda > Insecta > Orthoptera > Acrididae > Schistocerca > Schistocerca nitens. Next base: position 613,537,722 of record NC_064616.1, on the reverse strand, counting down.
AGAAAATTCAAAACAAGCTGCAAAATCAGTGGTGGCTTTTGAGTAAGAGCACACGAACATGCTAACTTTTGACACCTTGCAGACTTGCTCATTTTTCATTGAATGCTCTTGAACATAATGCAGATGCATTAATCTGAAATACATGACATTATATCTACTGCGATATTCTATATTGCTACTCTACACCCACACCTTGCACATTTACTCGTTTTTTTTCTTTAAATGCGCTTTAACATAATGTAGACGCGGTAATCTGAAATACATTGGCATTAAATCTACCGCGCTATGCTACATTGCAACCCCTCTAGACCCCGTGAAACTTGGCGTCAGGGTCGTTAGCATTCCTTCGGTTGTGCGCATTTGACAACTCCTTCTATACCATAGATGAATTCTTCAATATGAGTAAATAAATCTGGAGATATAATATGCATTTTGTGCCATTTAAGGGAATGGGATAGATAATAGAAATATTTAGGTATAACACTAGAATGTAAAAAAAAACTTGTTTCCTGTGCGAATTTCTTGTGCATTTGACACGTCCCACATCATAACGGTTTTTCCGTGCTATTAATCAATGGATCACGTAACTAACTAACTAACTTTTGCGCATCTGCAAATGGCGTGATGTAGTTGCCTTATGGGACAAATACCTACAGATTTGATAAATAACGTGCACAGCTAGCCTTTGTAATCTTATCATCCCACAAATCACCATTAAATTTCCCTGTCTCTAAAAGTTTCGAAAGCTTCAAGAGCCGTAAGATACACAAAAGAAAACTTTTACTTATCTTCATTTTCTCTTCTTGTTGTTGGGTGCAGTTATTGCGTCTGGGGGTACATTCTTGCAGTAGAAATATTCATTTTGTAGGTTCTTGTTGAACTGAATGACTGATTAAATTCTTTCTGTTGCTATGAATATCTTTTTATTTCATCCCATTCTTCTATACCACACTGACTTCACAATCTCCATTTTCATAAAACCATCAACTGCATTGTTGTAGACAAAATTAACAAACACTTGTGCTTCCATCAGAGGCATGCCCACTACTACTTACATTTTGCAGTACTCACACTATTCCAGAGAGTTTACAAAGCAAAAGAGTTTACAAACTTTCTTGACACAAGGAGAATCATCATCAAGATATTATTTTATAAATGAATACAGAAATAAATTTAATAATTTGTGTTAGATTGTGCAATTAATAGTAGGAATTTTAACTGTGCCATAAATTTCGTAATTTCAAATTTTTCTAAAAGAAGAATAACTTTAACCATACATACAGAGTATAACAAATTAATTTCTTTTTATACATTTTAGTCTGAAATTTAATACATGATATACAAAGCTGTAACAAGTTTCAGCTAGTAATAGCGAATACCCTGTTCAAGAATCACAAGAGAAGGAAGTATACTTGGAAAAGGCCGGGAGATACGGGAAGATTTCAATTAGATTACATCATGGTCAGACACAGATTCCGAAATCAGATACTGGACTGTAAGGCGTACCCAGGAGCAGATATAGACTCAGATCACAATATAGTAGTGATGAAGAGTACGCTAAAGTTCAAGACATTAGTCAGGAAGAATCAATAAGCAAAGAAGTGAGATACGGAAGTACTAAGGAATGACGAGATACGTTTGAAGTTCTCTAAAGCTATAGATACAGCAATAAGGAATAGCGCCGTAGGCAGTACAATTGAAGAGGAATGGACATTTCTAAAAAGGGCCATCACAGAAGTTGGGAAGGAAATCATAGGTACAAAGAAGGTAGCTGCGAAGAAACCATGGGTAACAGAAGAAATACTTCAGCTGATTGATGAAAGGAGGAAGTGCAAACATGTTCCGGGAAAATCAGGAATACAGAAATACAAGTCGCTGAGGAATGAAATAAATAGGAAGTGCAGGGAAGCTAAGACGAAATGGCTGCAGGAAAAATGTGAAGACATCGAAAAAGATATGATTGTCGGAAGGACAGACTCAGCATACAGGAAAGTCAAAACAACCTTTGGTGACATTAAAAGCAACGGTGGTAACATTAAGAGTGCAACGGGAATTCCACTGTTAAATGCAGTGGAGAGAGCAGATATGTGGAAAGAATACATTGAAAGCCTCTATGAGGGTGAATTTGTCTGATGTGATAGAAGAAGAAACAGGAGTCGATTTAGAAGAGATAGGGGATCCAGTATTAGAATCGGAATTTAAAAGAGTTCTAGAGGACTTACGGTCAAATAAGGCAGAAGGGATAGATAACATTCCATCAGAATTTCTAAAATCATTGGGGGAAGTGGCAACAAAACGACTATTCACGTTGGTGTGTAGAATATATCAGTCTGGCGACATACCATCTGACTTTCGGAAAAGCATCATCCACACAATTCCGAAGACGGCAAGAGCTGACAAGTACGAGAATTATCGTACAATCAGCTTAACAGCTCATGCATCGAAGCTGCTTACAAGAATAACATACAGAAGAATGGAAAAGAAAATTGAGAATGCGCTAGGTGACGATCAGTTTGGCTTTAGGAAAAGTAAAGGGACGAGAAAGGCAATTCTGACGTTACGGCTAATAATGGAAGCAAGGCTAAAAAAAAATCGAGACACTTTCATAGGATTTGTCGACCTGGAAAAAGCGTTCGACAATATAAAATGGTGCAAGCAGTTCGAGATTCTGAAAAAAGTAGGGGTAAGCTATAGGGAGAGACGGGTCATATACAATATTTACAACAACCAAGAGGGAATAATAAGAGTGGACGATCAACAACGAAGTGCTCGTATTAAGAAGGGTGTAAGACAAGGCTGTAGCCTTTCGCCTCTACTCTTAAATCTGTACATCGAGGAACCAATGATGGAAATAAAAGAAAGGTTCAGTAGTGGAATTAAAATACAAGGTGAAAGGATATCAATGATACGATTCGCTGATGACATTGCTATCCTGAGCGAAAGTGAAGAAGAATTAAATGATCTGCTGAACGGAATGAACAGTCTAAAGAGTACACAGTATGGTTTGAGAGTAAATCGGAGAAAGACGAAGGTAATGAGAAGTAGTAGAAATGAGAACAGCGAGAAACTTAACATCAGGATTGATGGTCACGAAGTCAATGAAGTTAAGGAATTCTGCTACCTAGGCAGTAAAATAACCAATGACGGACGGAGCAAGGAGGACATCAAAAGCAGACTCGCTATGGGAAAAAAGGCAGTTCTGGCCAAGAGATGTCTACTAATATCAAATACCGGCCTTAATTTGAGGAAGAAATTTCTGAGGATGTACGTCTGGAGTACAGCATTGCATGGTAGTGAAACATGGACTGTGGGAAAACCGGAACAGAAGAGAATCGAAGCATTTGAGATGTGGTGCTATAGACGAATGTTGAAAATTAGGTGGACTGATAAGGTAAGGAATGAGGAGGTTCTATGCAGAATCGGAGAGGAAAGGAATATGTGGAAAACACTGATAAGGAGAAGGGACAGGATGATAGGACATCTGCTAAGACATGAGTGAATGACTTCCATGGTACTAGAGGGAGCTGTAGAGGGCAAAAACTGTAGAGGAAGGCAGAGATTGGAATGTTGTTGTTGTGGTCTTCAGTCCTGAGACTGGTTTGATGCAGCTCTCCATGCTACTCTATCCTGTGCAAGCTTCTTCATCTCCCAGTACCTACTGCAACCTACATCCTTCTGAATCTGCTTAGTGTATGCATCTCTTGGTCTCCCCCTACGATTTTTACCCTCCACGCTGCCCTCCAATACTAAATTGGTGATCCCTTGATGCCTCAGAACATGTCCTACCAACCGATCCCTTCTTCTGGTCAAGTTGTGCCACAAACTCCTCCTCTCCCCAATCCTGTTCAGTACCTCCTCATTAGTTATGTGATCTACCCATCTAATCTTCAGCATCCTTCTGTAGCACCACATTTCGAAAGCTTCTATTCTCTTCTTGTCCAAACTAGTTATCGTCCATGTTTCACTTCCATACATGGCTACACTCCATACAAATACTTTCAGAAACGACTTCCTGACACTTACATCTATACTCGATGTTAACAAATTTCTCTTCTTCAGAAACGCTTTCCTTGCCATTGCCAGTCTACATTTTATATCCTCTCTACTTCGACCATCATCAGTTATTTTGCTCCCCAAATAGCAAAACTCCTTTACTACTTTAAGTGTCTCATTTCCTAATCTAATACCCTCAACATCACCCGACTTAATTCGACTACATTCCATTATCCTTGTTTTGCTTTTGTTGATGTTCATCTTATATCCTCCCTTCAAGACACCATCCATTCCATTCAACTGCTCTTCCAAGTCCTTTGCTGTCTCTGACAGAATTACAATGTCATCGGCGAACCTCAAAGTTTTTATTTCTTCTCCATGGATTTTAATACCTACTCCGAATTTTTCTTTTGTTTCCTTTACTGCTTGCTCAATATACAGATTGAATAACATCGGGGAGAGGCTACAACCCTGTCTTACTCCCTTCCCAACCACTGCTTCCCTTTCATATCCCTCGACTCTTATAACTGCCATCTGGTTTCTGTACAAATTGTAAATAGCCTTTCGCTCCCTGTATTTTACCCCTGCCACCTTTAGAATTTGAAAGAGAGTATTCCAGTCAACATTGTCAAAAGCTTTCTCTAAGTCTACAAATGCTAGAAACGTAGGTTTGCCTTTCCTTAATCTTTCTTCTAAGATAAGTCGTAAGGTCAGTATTGCCTCACGTGTTCCAGTATTTCTACGGAATCCAAACTGATCTTCCCCGAGGTCGGCTTCTACTAGTTTTTCCATTCGTCTGTAAAGAATTCGTGTTAGTATTTTGCAGCTGTGGCTTATTAAACTGATTGTTCGGTAATTCTCACATCTGTCAACACCTGCTTTCTTTGGGATTGGAATTATTATATTCTTCTTGAAGTCTGAGGGTATTTCGCCTGTTTCATACATCTTGCTCACCAGATGGTAGAGTTTTGTCAGGACTGGCTCTCCCAAGGCCGTCAGTAGTTCCAATGGAATGTTGTCTACTCCGGGGGCCTTGTTTCGACTCAGGTCTTTCAGTGCTCTGTCAAACTCTTCACGTAGTATCGTATCTCCCATTTCATCTTCATCTACATCCTCTTCCATTTCCATAATATTGTCCTCAAGTACATCGCCCTTGTATAGACCCTCTATATACTCCTTCCACCTTTCTGCTTTCCCTTCTTTGCTTAGAACTGGGTTTCCATCTGAGCTCTTGATGTTCATACAAGTGGTTCTCTTATCTCCAAAGGTCTCTTTAATTTTCCTGTAGGCAGTATCTATCTTACCCCTAGTGAGATAAGCCTCTACATCCTTACATTTGTCCTCTAGCCATCCCTGCTTAGCCATTTTGCACTTCCTGTCGATCTCATTTTTGAGGCGTTTGTATTCCTTTTTGCCTGCTTCATTTACTGCATTTTTATATTTTCTCCTTTCATCAATTAAATTCAATATTTCTTCAGTTACCCAAGGATTTCTATTAGCCCTCGTCTTTTTACCTACTTGATCCTCTGCTGCCTTCACTACTTCATCCCTCAAAGCTACCCATTCTTCCTCTACTGTATTTCTTTCCCCCATTCCTGTCAATTGTTCCCTTATGCTCTCCCTGAAACTCTGTACAACCTCTGGTTCTTTCAGTTTATCCAGGTCCCATCTCCTTAAATTCCCAACTTTTTGCAGTTTCTTCAGTTTTAATCTACAGGTCATAACCAATAGATTGTGGTCAGAGTCCACATCTGCCCCTGGAAATGTCTTACAATTTAAAACCTGGTTCCTAAATCTCTGTCTTACCATTATATAATCTATCTGATACCTTTTAGTATCTCCAGGGTTCTTCCATGTATACAACCTTCTATCATGATTCTTAAACCAAGTGTTAGCTATGATTAAATTGTGCTCTGTGCAAAATTCTACCAGGCGGCTTCCTCTTTCATTTCTTAGCCCCAATCCATATTCACCTACTACGTTTCCTTCTCTCCCTTTTCCTACACTCGAATTCCAGTCACCCATGACTATTAAATTTTCGTCTCCCTTCACAATCTGAATAATTTCTTTTATTTCATCATACATTTCTTCAATTTCTTCGTCATCTGCAGAGCTAGTTGGCATATAAACTTGTACTACTGTAGTAGGTGTGGGCTTCGTATCTATCTTGGCAACAATAATGCGTTCACTAAGCTGTTTGTAGTAGCTTACCCGCGTTCCTATTTTCCTATTCATTATTAAACCTACTCCTGCATTACCCCTATTTGACTTTGTGTTTATAACCCTGTAGTCACCTGACCAGAAGTCTTGTTCCTCCTGCCACCGAACTTCACTAATTCCCACTATATCTAACTTTAACCTGTCCATTTCCCTTTTTAAATTTTCTAACCTACCTGCCCGATTAAGGGACCTGACATTCCACGCTCCGATCCGTAGAACGCCAGTTTTCTTTCTCCTGATAACGACATCCTCTTGAGTAGTCCCTGCCCGGAGATCCGAATGGGGGACTATTTTACCTCCGGAATATTTTACCCAAGAGGACGCCATCATCATTTAATCATACAGTAAAGCTGCATGCCCTCGGGAAAAATTACGGCCGTAGTTTCCCCTTGCTTTCAGCCGTTCGCAGTACCAGCACAGCAAGGCCGTTTTGGTTATTGTTACAAGGCCAGATCAGTCAGTCATCCAGACTGTTGCCCTTGCAACTTCTGAAAAGGCTGCTGCCCCTCTTCAGGAACCACACGTTTGTCTGGCCTCTCAACAGATACCCCTCCGTTGTGGTTGTACCTACGGTACGGCTATCTGTATCGATGAGGCACGCAAGCCTCCCCACCAACGTCAAGGTCCATGGTTCATGGGGGGAGGAGATTGGAATACGTCAAGCAAATAATTGAGGAGGTAGGTTGCAAGTGCTACTCTAAGATGAAGAGGTTAGCACAGGAAAGGAATTCGTGGCGGGCAGCATCAAACCAGTTAGTAGACTGATGACAAAAAAGATCAAATGAAATTCTTTCAGTGAAACAGCCAAGGATGTTCACCTGCACCAGATTCGGGCTTAATCCTGGTATCAGCTACTTTTTTTTAAAAAAATGTTTTGTTAGAAACGGGTGTCCCATTACACCCTCACCATTCAACTAGGAGTTAACGTCAATGCCACCAGGCGGTAGGACACTGCAGCAGACTCATCTCTGTTCGCTTGACATAAATCTAGCAAGACAGCAGCGCACACATCAGATATGTCAAATGGTTCAAATGGCTCTGAGCACTATGGGACTCAACTGCTGAAGTCATTAGTCCCCTAGAACTTAGAACTAGTTAAACCTAACTAACCTAAGGACATCACAAACATCCATGCCCGAGGCAGGATTCGAACCTGCGACCATAGCGGTCTCGCGGTTCCAGACTGCAGCGCCTTTAACCGCACGGCCACTTCGGCCGGCTCAGATATGTCAATTCACACACTATATAGTAAGATTAAATCAGACATCAGTATATGTGATACTGACAGAAAAACCTGTTTTGTGGGATTCTGAATGAGAGATAGTATATTAAGTTTTGCATTTTATGATACAGGAGTCCATTCAAGGCGCTGAGAACCATAAAGCCTATCATATTCAATTGTGAGACTAGCATTTATTCATGGTGGATCAGGTTTATTTCTGCTGTATATCCACACTGTATATATGAACATTCACGAAAACCTGTTACATTGGTTTCTCTCACATTCAGTTGTGCGGGACCAGTGACGATATGCTTTTGACCCCCATGGTTCTCAGTGCCTCATGTATCTTCTAGCCAAGTAAGTGACCATGTTATAAAGCAGTACTACGTGAACTTAATCGTTTCCACCAACAGTGGTTTGTGTTTGGAATTGGTTGCTTACTATGCATGAATTGGCTTTCAAGTGCAGTGTCAACACGAACAGTGTTGAACCTGTCTTAAGCGCTAACAGAAATGAAAATTACCAGAGCTGTTAGCTGCCAACGAACTAGGGCCTCCTAGACTAGATCTGTTGACTGAGAAAGTCATAAAATTAAATAAGCACGACTACAAGCGGTCATTTAACAAAGAAGTGTACAGTTAAGAGGAAATTATTGTGTGGGTGCAACGTAACAACGTCCGATTTTAAGCCCAGAAGGTAATTTGTTAACTAATACATGTGTTAGGGATCCTGTGCATTCATAAGAAAAAAAAAAGATAGGAAAATTCCCACTTACACAGAAACGTGGAATGGAGAGTAGCGAAAGCTTAAACATTATTTTGTTCTTACCAAAAACTGTACTTAATTATATACAAAATTCCATAAAAAATTCTTTGTTTTTCAGACAAGTTATTATTACTATTATTATTATTGACAGTGGCTGCAGTTGTATAAATATGTTGATTAGCAGAACTGTTATATTGAATGTAAAAATTTGTGAACACCCAGAAAGCATACTCACATGCCGCCACTGTGCAACAGCATCAGGGTTTAGTCCAAAGTTAAATTTTCCTTTCGTTTTTCATTTATGCCTGTTCACAAGTTTGCTAGAAAAGTGCTCATAACTATGCGATTTAGTTCAGGGCAGAGACTGTGATATTTTTGTTGCAATCAACTTAGCTGAAGCTACAAGGGATCAGTTCAATGAAATGCATGAATGAGATTCAGGTTTCATTTCTGTGTGGAAAGAAAGTACAGATATGGCAACAAAAATGGTTGCTGATATTTCCACAGACTCCTCTTCTCTTGGTAGAATTCGAAAATTGACAAAACTTCTTGGGGAATATGTTTATGATTTGAGGAATAAAGACAGACTGGAACCTGTACAAGCAAGTGATTTGAAGTCTTTAGCAACTGATAAAGTTTTACATATAACAGACGAAATTGGGAGATGTTTTATTTCAAACTCTGGAATAATTAAACGAATCACTTGTCTAAATCCAAAAAGTGAATATTTTATGCATAAACTAAGACTTTAAAAATCTTATCATTAGACATGAACAGCAAACTGAAGTGAAGACTGACAGCTTACTTGCATTGCTCAAGTTAGAACAATATAAACCCGCATTACATGATTTGTAGAAATTAAATGACATCAGTGACTACTCCAGCTTCCTCTGCATAATGTGAAAGATTATTTTCATCTATGTGATGTAAGGGATTCAATGTCTGACGAATGCCTAAGTTACTTGTCTGTTCTTGCAATTGAAAGTGAATTGTGGATCATGGTTTATTTGTCTCATAATATACAAACTCTGTATCATCTGAGTCAGGTACAGGAGACTTGTCAAACTGTAGTAAAATTTCACCATAAACAAAGAACAGCTGATGTTAACACACAGCATAATGATAATAATAATTATAATAATTATAATTATAATAATAATAATACAATTTTGTTATACATACATACAATAAAATGTAACAATTACCACTTACTCAAATGATCACTGCATCCTCTGTAAATTCTTCTACTGAATAGTAGCATTTCCCCCCACCCCCACCCCCCGTAAAGGTCTGTTGTAGCCTTGTTTTTAAAATTCCTGGCTTCATATTAAATATGTTTTTGCACATGAACTTCTTGCATATTGTCATCTCCATATACTGTAGTCTGTGCATAAAATTTCAACTGGTGTGTGGGTAGCATAAAATTATTTTTATTGCTTGTGTTATATGAATGGTTAAAATGATTCTCGTCAAATAATTTTTTTCTGCTGTGTAGGAAGATTATAATTTCGTAAATGTACACTCCTGGAAATTGAAATAAGAACACCGTGAATTCATTGTCCCAGGAAGGGGAAACTTTATTGACACATTCCTGGGGTCAGATACATAACATGATCACACTGACAGAACCACAGGCACATAGACACAGGCAACAGAGCATGCACAATGTCGGCACTAGTACAGTGTATATCCACCTTTCGCAGCAATGCAGGCTGCTATTCTCCCATGGAGACGATCGTAGAGATGCTGGATGTAGTCCTGTGGAACGGCTTGCCATGCCATTTCCACCTGGCGCCTCAGTTGGACCAGCGTTCGTGCTGGACGTGCAGACCGCGTGAGACGACGCTTCATCCAGTCCCAAACATGCTCAATGGGGGACAGATCCGGAGATCTTGCTGGCCAGGGTAGTTGACTTACACCTTCTAGAGCACGTTGGGTGGCACGGGATACATGCGGACGTGCATTGTCCTGTTGGAACAGCAAGTTCCCTTGCCGGTCTAGGAATGGTAGAACGATGGGTTCGATGACGGTTTGGATGTACCGTGCACTATTCAGTGTCCCCTCGACGATCACCAGTGGTGTACGGCCAGTGTAGGAGATCGCTCCCCACACCATGATGCCGGGTGTTGGCCCTGTGTGCCTCGGTCGTATGCAGTCCTGATTGTGACGCTCACCTGCACGGCGCCAAACACGCATACGACCATCATTGGCACCAAGGCAGAAGCGACTCTCATCGCTGAAGACGACACGTCTCCATTCGTCCCTCCATTCACGCCTGTCGCGACACCACTGGAGGCGGGCTGCACGATGTTGGGGCGTGAGCGGAAGACGGCCTAACGGTGTGCGGGACCGTAGCCCAGCTTCATGGAGACGGTTGCGAATGGTCCTCGCCGATACCCCAGGAGCAACAGTGTCCCTAATTTGCTGGGAAGTGGCGGTGCGGTCCCCTACGGCACTGCGTAGGATCCTACGGTCTTGGCGTGCATCCGTGGGTCGCTGCGGTCCGGTCCCAGGTCGACGGGCACGTGCACCTTCCGCCGACCACTGGCGACAACATCGATGTACTGTGGAGAACTCACGCCCCACGTGTTGAGCAATTCGGCGGTACGTCCACCCGGCCTCCCGCATGCCCACTATACGCCCTCGCTCAAAGTCCGTCAACTGCACATACGGTTCACGTCCACGCTGTCGCGGCATGCTACCAGTGTTAAAGACTGCGATGGAGCTCCGTATGCCACGGCAAACTGGCTGACACTGACGGCGGCGGTGCACAAATGCTGCGCAGCTAGCGCCATTCGACGGCCAACACCGCGGTTCCTGGTGTGTCCGCTGTGCCGTGCGTGTGATCATTGCTTGTACAGCCCTCTCGCAGTGTCCGGAGCAAGTATGGTGGGTCTGACACACCGGCGTCAATGTGTTCTTTTTTCCATTTCCAGGAGTGTATATGGAGCAAACAGTTAGGATTTGCAGTTTCCAAAATCGTGGGCGACAAGCCTGTTTGCTGTACAGTACACATGTATTGGACAATATTCTTTTGTAATTTCGGTATTCCAGATACATTACTTGAACTTCCCCAGCAAATTATCCCATATCTAATGACAGATAGCAAATAACTACACAAATAAAAAAAAATTCATAACTCCAGTTCCCAGAGTTCCTAAAGGCAGATGTTGACTATGGGTATTGTATCACAGATACAGTCCCTTTGACTGTTCGCAGATATCACTAAACCTGCCCAAAAATGTAAGCAACCATGCATGACCAGTGCCTGTTAAACTGAGGTGGTCTAACAGCCGATCAGTTCCAGTCATTCCACCAGGAAGGAGGTACATGGTTCGTGTTGTCTGTAGTTCAACCATGCCTAGACGGTCAATACCATGGTTGATCACGTTCGTATTGTTACTTTGTGCCAGGAAGGGCTCCCAACAAGGGAAGTGTCCAGGTGTCTCAGAGTGAACCAAATGGTGTTGTTCGGACATGGAGGAAATAAAGAGAGAGAGGGCCTGTTGATCACATGCCTCGCTCAGGCCGTCGAAGACATACTACTGCAGTGGATGACAGCTACCTTCGGATTATGACTTGGAGGAATCCTGACAGCAACGCCACCATGTTGAATAATGATTTTTGTGCAGCCACAGGATGCCGTGTTATGACTCAAAGTGAATGATGCGCAACTTTACTCCCAACGTTCATGGTGAGGTCCATCTTTGCAATCACGACACCCTGCAGCGCCGTACAGATGGGCCCAACAACATGCTGAATGGACTGCTCAGGATTGGCATCACGTTCTCTTCCCCAGTGGGTGTCGCATATGCCTTCAACCAGACAATCGTCGGAGACGTAGACGTATTTGGGGGCAATCCGGTCAGGCTGAACGCCTTAGACACGGTGTCCAACGAGTGCAGCAAGGTGGAGGTTCCCTGATGTTTTGGGGTGGCATTATGTGGGGCCGACATACGCCGACGGTGGTCATGCAAGGTGCCGTAAAAGCTGTACGACACGTGAATGCCATCCTCCGACTGATAGTGCAACCATATTGCCAGCATACTGGCCAGGCGTACGTCTTCATGGACGACAATTTGCGCCCCCATCGTGCATATCTTGTGAATGACTTCCTTCAGGATAACGGCATCGCTCGACTAGAGTGGCCAGCATGTTCTGCAGACATGAACCCTATCGAAAATGCTTGGGATAAATTGAAAAGCGCTGTTAATTGATGACGTGACCCACCAATCACTCTGAGGGATCTACGTCGAATCGCCATTGAGTAGAGGGACAATCTGGACCAACAGTGCCTTGATGAACTTGTGGATAGCATGCCACGACGAATACAGGCATGCATCAATGCAAGACGACGTGCTACTGGGTATTAGAGGTATCGGTGTCTACAGCAATCTGGACCACCACCTCTTAAGGTCTCTCTGTATGGTGGTACAGCACGCAATGTGTGGTTTTCATGAGCATAAAGGGGGCGGAAATGATGTTTATGTTTATCTCTATTCCAATTTTCTGTACTGGTTTCGGAACCGAGGTGATGCAAAACTTTTTTTGATGTGTGTATGATATGCAAGTTTTCTTGTACTCCAGTCAGTGGAATTTGCTAGTATCTGCATTGCAAATGCAAAACTGCTTAGTTTATTTGGTAGGAAGTCAATTTGTGTATTCCAGATATAGTTCTTGTCCACATTTAGTCCCAGGAATTTGATTATGTCAACTTCTTTCAGAGGTTGATTCTTATATTGTATTTTAAGTTCCATACATTTTGAATGTTTGGTTTTGAAATGCAGCATATGTGTTTTTGCAATGTTAAGTTTCAATATATTTAACTGGAGCCAGTTTTCTAAGGTATCCAGTGTGCATACAATTTCTGTATCATCACCATCTTCAATTAAAACGGTAAATATGTCTGCAAACAAATGGGTAATTTATATTTACAGGTAAGTCATTTACATACAATAGGAACAGGATTGGCCCCAAAATGAAGCCTAAAACTTGATACTTTACTCCATTTAGAATAATAATTCACTGCATCTGAGGTGATAGTTACCCTTTGTTTTCTGTTGAGGAAGTATGATATTAGCCAATTTAAGGAATTGTCTTTAATCCCGTATTTGTCTAATTTGTGGAAAACCAAGTCGTGGCTCACATAGTCAAATGCTTTTGTGAGATCACAAAAGACACCTGCAACTTTACTCATCTGATCCAATGATTTGCTTATCTTTTCAATGAAGTTATTCGCCGCATCCAGAGTCCTGGTTGGAATCCAAATTGATTACTTATAATAATATCTTTTTTTACAATATAGTTGCAGCTACTTTCTCTAACACTTTTGACAGGACTCTAAGAACAGAAATAGGCCAGTGGTTTCCCATGTCTTTCCTCGATCCTTTCTGAACAGAGGTGTGACTACACATACTTCAAAACATTGGGAAAGCATCCCTGCTCATAAGACGGGTTGAATACTTTAGTTAGGGGAGGTGCTATTACGCCACACACTCTTTTAATCACGTTAGTGGATATCCAGTCCCATCCAGCAGAGTTGTATTTTTAATGATAATATAACATTTTCCACGTTCTTTATTGTGATATTTTGAAAATTCTTAGAATACTCATCTTCTTGGTGGATTCCAAAGGGATTTCCTTTACTCTGAAACTATGCTACATTAACATCTGACTTTGCCTCAGTTATGAAGAATTCATTTAAACACACTGATATTTGAGCCAGGTTACCAATAAAGGTATCGTCTACTTTAATCCTATATACATCGTTACTACTAGCTGTAACACACAACTCTGATTTGACAACAGACCAAACTGCTTTAGCTTTACTTTTATGTTGCACAATGAACTTCTTGTTTGCCATCTGTTCGGCTGTGTTCACAGCTTTTTGAAATACAGCTTTGTAATGACGAACATACTCAGTAAAACGTCTGTTTTTATTATATTTCAGTTCATTGTCGAGTTTCCTCTTCCTGGCACTAGAAATTTTTATACCCTTGGTTACCCAATTAAGTTTATTAGTCGTTTTGTCCCCCCCCCACCCCCCTCCCCCACCCATGAACCATGGACCTTGCCGTTGGTGGGGAGGCTTGCGTGCCTCAGCGATACAGATGGCCGTACCGTAGGTGCAACCACAACGGAGGGGTATCTGTTGAGAGGCCAGACAAACGTGTGGTTCCTGAAGAGGGGCAGCAGCCTTTTCAGTAGTTGCAGGGGCAACAGTCTGGATGATTGACTGATCTGGCCTTGTAACACTAACCAAAACGGCCTTGCTGTGCTGGTACTGCGAACGGCTGAAAGCAAGGGGAAACTACAGCCGTAATTTTTCCTGAGGGCATGCAGCTTTACTGTATGGATAAATGATGATGGCGTCCTCTTGGGTAAAATATTCCGTGGGTGAAATAGTCCCCCATTCAGATCTGCGGGCGGGGACTACTCAGGAGCAAGAAAACTGGCGTTCTATGGATCGGAACGTGGAATGTCAGAACCCTTAATCGGGCATGTAGGTTAGAAAATTTAAAAAGGGAAATTATTATTATTATTATTAAGCATTACAATCCATGAAGGCTTTTTGCTGCAGAATGGACAATGTTGAACCACTTTGCTCTGTTAAAGTTAGATATAGCGGGAATTTGTGAAGTTCGGTGGCAGGAGGAACAAGACTTTTGGTCAGGTGAATACAGGGTTATAAATACACAATCAAATAGGGGTAATGCAGGAGTAGGTTTAATAATGAATAAAAAAAATAGGAGTGCGGGTAAGCTACTACAAACAGCATAGTGAACACATTATTGTGGCCAAGATAGATACGAAGCCCACACCTACTACATTAGTACAAGTTTATATGCCAATTAGCTCTGCATATGATGAAGAAATTGATGAAATGAATGATGAGGTAAAAGAAATTATTCAGGTAGTGAAGGGAGACGAAAATTTGGTAGTCATGGGTGACTGGAATTCGAGAGTAGGAAAAGGGAGAGAAGGAAACATAGTAGGTGAATATGGATTGGGGGAAAGAAATGAAAGAGGAAGCCGTCTGGTAGAATTTTGCACAGAGCATAACTTAATCATAGCTAACAGTTGGTTCAAAAATCATGAAAGAAGGTTGTACACATGGGAGAATACTGGAAATACTAGAAGGTAGATAGATTATATAATGGTAAGACAGAGATTTAGGAACCAGGTATTAAATTGTAAGACATTTCCAGGGGCAGATGTGGACTCTGACCACAATCTATTGGTTATGAACTGTAGATTAAAACTGAAGAAACTGCAAAAATGTGGGAATTTAAGGAGGTGGGATCTGGACAAACTGATTAAACCAGAGGTTGTACAGAGTTTCAGGGAGAGCATAAGGGAACAATTGTCACAAATGGGGGAAAGAAATACAGTAGAAGAAGAATTGGTAGCTCTGACGAATGAAGTAGTGAAGGCAGCAGAGGATCAAGTAGGTAAAAAGACGAGGGCTGGTAGAAATCCTTGGGTAACAGAAGAAATATTGAATTTAATTGATGAAAGGAGAAAATATAAAAATGCAGTAAATGAAGCAGGCAAAAAGGAATACAAACGTCTAAAAAATGAGATCGACAGGAAGTGCAAAATGGCTAAGCAGGGATGGCTAGAGGACAAATGTAAGGATGTACAGGCTTATCTCACTAGGGGTAAGATAGATACTGCCTACAGGAAAATTAAAGAGACCTTTGGAGAAAAGAGAACCACTTGTATGAATATCAAGAGCTCAGATGGAAACCCAGTTCTAAGCAAAGAAGGGAAAGCAGAAAGGTGGAAGAAGTATATAGAGCGTCTATACAAGGGCGACGTACTTGAGGACAATATTCTGGAAATGGAACAGAATGTAGATGATGACGAAATGGGAGATACAATACTGCGTGAAGAGTTTGACAGAGCACTGAAAGACCTGAGTCGAAACAAGGCCCCAGGAGTAGACAACATTCCATTAGAACTACTGACGGCCTCGGGAGAGCCAGTCCTAACAAAACTCTACCATCTGGTGAGCAAGATGTATGAGACAGGCGAAATACCCTCAGACTTCAAGAAGAATATAATAATTCGAATCCCAAAGAAAGCAGGTGTTGACAGATGTGAAAATTACCGAACAATCAGTTTAATAAGCCACAGCTGCAAAATACTAACGCGAATTCTATACAGACGAATGGAAAAACTAGTAGAAGCCAACCTTGGGGAAGATCAGTTTGTATTCCGTAGAAATGTTGGAACACGTGAGGCAGTACTGACCTTACGACTTATCTTAGAAGAAAGATTAAGGAAAGGCAAACCTACGTTTCTAGCATTTGTAGACTTAGAGAAAGCTTTTGACAATGTTGACTGGAATACTCTCTTTCAAATTCTAAAGGTGGCAGGGGTAAAATACAGGGAGCGAAAGGCTATTTACAATTTGTACAGAAACCAGATGGCAGTTATAAGAGTCGAGGGGCATGAAAGGGAAGCAGTGGTTGGGAAGGGAGTGAGACAGGGTTGTAGCCTCTCCATGGAGAAGAAATAAAAACTTTGAGGTTCGCCGATGACATTGTAATTCTGTCAGAGACAGAAAAGGACTTGGAAGAGCAGTTGAATGGAATGGCCAGTGTCTTGAAAGGAGGATATAAGATGAACATCAACAAAAGCAAAACGAGGATAATGGAATGTCGAATTAAGTCGGGTATTGCTGAGGGAATTAGATTAGGAAATGAGCCACTTAAAGTGGTAAAGGAGTCTTGCTATTTGGGGAGCAAAATAACTGATGATGGTCGAAGTAGAGACGATATAAAATGTAGACTGGCAATAGCAAGAAAAGCGTTTCTGAAGAAGAGAAATTTGTTAACATCGAGTACAGATTTAAATGTCAGGAAATCGTTTCTGAAAGTATTTGTATGGAGTGTAGCCATTTATGGAAGTGAAACATGCACGATAAATAGTTTGCACGAGAAGAGAATAGAAGCTTTCGAAAGGTGGTGCTACAGAAGAATGCTGAAGATTAGATGGATAGATCACGTAACTAATGAGGAGGTATTGAATAGAATTGGGGAGAAGAGGAGCTTGTGGCACAACTTGACAAGAAGAAGGGACCGGTTGGTAGGACATGTTCAGAGGCCTCAAGGGATCCCAAATTTAGCATTGGAGGGCAGGGTGGAGGGTAAAAATCGTAGAGGGAGACCAAGAGATGAATACACTAAACAGATTCAGAAGGACGTAGGTTGCAGTAAGTACTGGGAGATGATGAAGCTTGCACAGGATAGAGTAGCATGGAGAGCTGCATCAAATCAGTCTCAGGACTGAAGACCACAACAACAACAACATCAGTCGTTTTGTTGCATGTGGTTCTAAGTGGAAAAGTTTCATTAAATATCTGAAGAAAGCTACTTAAAAAATTGTTAAAGGTATTATTACTAGAAATACAGCTGTTGTAAGGCCATTCAACCTTTTTTAACTTCTTTCTAAATGTGAATGAATTTTTTTCATTACAGTTCCTTTTCGTTTGGCTTTTGTTCTATGAAATTTGTTTCTTAATTTTTAGTTGTTCAATGAATAATGCAGAGTGGTAACAGCAGCTTCCAAATATTTACTCTTCATTCAAATGATTAAAATCATTTCTTATATCATAGTTTATATTAGAATGAGTAAGTATGCAAGATCCTCCATGTAATTTCTCGAAACTACGAAAGCTGTTGGCTAATTCGAAATTTTCAATTTTATAAAAAATTTTAATATTGTCAGGTATAAGCCAATGTTCATTGAGGCAAATAACTGTAATATTTCTACATTCAGATAGAATAATTTGTAATTCGTACAGTTTATGACTGTTGTTTGAAAAGTAAGTAATTGGACCATTTACATCCAACTGCATTTTTTTTTTCGATTTATCGTCTCAAGAATACTCTTTCTTGAGTACCGTTTCAGTTTTGCCGATTTCGTTACCAAACATCCCCATTTCTTTTAAGTTTCTCCTATTTTGCAGAATTTTACTTGTATCAGCAAACATTTTACTAAAAATTTTGGATCCCAACCTATTTAAATGTAGACATCTTTACCTAAACATTTATCGCTTAAGAATTTATTCGGATTTATGAACACAGCTCCTCGATCGTTACAGTTTACGTTTAAATCACAGTTTATTCTCTCAATATACCGATCACTGACTGGTCTTCTGTAGATAATGCCATTCACCGCGATTCTAGACGTTTTGTAGAGGTTTCTGGCAGATCGAATTAAATTTCTTGTTTCACTTAGAATTTCCTCCACAGTACCGCTTCTGAGAGAATTTGTACCTGCATGGATGAAGACTGCTTTGTAATTCTTTAGAGATGCCTCTGCCGAACCATCCTGTGAACTATATATGTCGCTAAAGTGTTTCGTCAACTGGTGGGTCTTGATTCTTGGACGAACGTCTATTGTGGAATTCGGCACAACCACATTTTTCAGCAGAGAATCGCCTATAACAACGAATTCATTTTCTTTTTTGCTCCGATTTTCATTACTGAGACGTGTCGAATTCTTTTTCCTGTGAGTTACACTCGTCCACTTGTATTTACTTTCGGTTCTTATGACTTCCGCACGAGTTTCTTCCTTAGGTGCAGCAGCCTCGATGGACTCTGCTGTTTTGGAAAAACATTTTAGCCCGCGTTTCAGGTCACAGTTTTTCTTGCTTCTGCACTGATAATGCTGCTTTTACAGCGTCAATGACGCTACGAAGCAATTTAATAATTTCTTCCTGTGAACTCACTGTGGAAGCTAGTTGTGTGTCTTCGTCCTGCAAACAGTCAAGGCATGACCAGTGAATGTCGTCGCTAATATATTTTAGGCTTATTTTCTCACACCTTTCATGCAGCCACATGTTGCACTTCACACATAGATTTCCTTTTACAACCCATTTCACATTCAACACGATGCACTATTTAACTTTTGCCTATTAACGAGCGTTGTTTCACTGCACTTTTTAGTGGGCGTAATAGAAAGAGACTGTAGCGAGGAAAATTGACTTGCAAAGAGTGGTTGATGATTTCTCCATCAGTCACAACAGTAGGATTATCTCAGTTGGTCCATCATAGACCGGGGACATCGGCTGGTTAAGTAATGGTCAATGTCAATGAAATTCACCAAGAGCCATGTAACTTTTGATTTTGAAGGCTACTAGTTTCATCATTTCGATATGCCATCTTCACGTCCCATATGCATCTCTCCATATAAACGAAAATATCATGTAAAGCCATAAATCTCTGGATGTCAGAGGTCACGACATCCAGAGATTTATGGCTCTATATGTCTCTTTCGTTTATTTGGAAAGATGCATATGGGGCCTGAAGATGGCATAATGAAATGCTGAAGCTGGTAGCCTTCAAAATAATATAAAATTAAATGACGTCTCAAGTTAGGTGGCTGTTCGTGAATTTCATTGACATTGACAGTACAATTAAGCCTAATCTGTTTTAAAGGTAAGTAAGTGCCTGTTTGTTTTATTTGTATTTCACAGTTTTTCCTATTTTTTCTCATTGGCATCAATTTTTCTTTTTTACACCTGAACATAAGGTGAATGTACTTTCGAAAGTGGTTGTTTTGCGGCACAAATAGTTTTTATTGAGTGGCACGTCGAGAAAGGGGAGTCATTCGTATCGGAGAATGTTAAATGCTGACACTATATTTTGACAGTTTCAGGTAGATGGTGTTTTGGTCTATGGTTCCAAAAGATACTGGCAGAGGTCGGTCCCGAAATACACGTTTATGATACTGCCAAGCCACGAGGGATTAGCCGAGCGGTCTAAGGCGCTGAAGTCATGGACTGTGCGGCTGGTCCCGGCGGAAGTTCGAGCCCTCTCTCGGGCATGCGTCTGAGTGTTTGTGTTAGGATAACTTAGGTTAAGTAGTGTGTAAGCTTACGGCCTGGTGACCTTAGCAGTTAAGTCCCATAAGATTTCACACACATTTGAACATTTTTGATACTACCAAACTCAGCAAACAGTTGCTCTGTAGCCGTTGCCGAATGGTTTGTGTACACTGCTTTGCTTTGTGTTGTGTTGTGTTGATCATTGCTTTCCTTTCTTAGGTGAAAATGAATAGAGAGACTAAATATGGTCCATCGTGGGAGTCTAGTACTGCCTTCACAACACCAGAAGGCACTGGCGATCCCTTATGAGCATTTCTTTTAGTTCTGCTTACGCAGGTGCACAGAATACGAACGTTGGCTGCCAGTCCTGCGAGAGGGGGGCGGGGCTTGTTCCCCCACTCCAGTCCTTACCCCTCGGGTTGTCCAAGTTCTCGTTTGTTTATGCAGCAGCCGACTACCACTATATAGTGTCCGGATATACCCTTCAAAACTTCGCTGTTAATAGCGTATACATACACCGCAAAATATAAATGGTTCAAATGGCTCGGAGCACTATGGGACTTAACTCCTGTGGTCATCAGTCCCCTAGAACTTAGAACTACTTAAACCTAACTAACCTAAGGACATCACACACATCCATGCCCGAGGCAGGATTCGAACCTGCGACCGTAGCGTTCGCGCGGTCCCAGACTATAGCGCCTAGAACCGCTCGGCTACTCCGGCCGGCAGACAAAATCACTCACCGGCTTTATTGCATGCATTTCGATGGTTACTCCATAATCTTCAGGTGGTATATGCTCCAATTACAATGATTTACATTCTGTTTGCCAACAACAAGTCAACGTAATATTTTGATCCTTTTTGCAAATTTTTTTCTGCATCAAACAGGTTATCCTTAACTACGACTGTATGACTATCCTGGGGCATGGTACCCAGTCCCACTGGCTAGTTGCCCATCAAATGGCCTCCAGGGACGACAAAAATTTGATTTTCAATATTTCGCATAATTGCTGACCAACTATCACAAAATACTCATTAAGAGGTATAATCTTATGTTAGAAGTTTAACACAATAAGGCAACTACTAGGGTTACAAACTCAGCATTTGTCAAGACAATGTAACTGATGTAGTGCAAACGCTTGGAATTTATTCATCCAGTATTTGACAATGAGAGCACACAGGGAATATCAACAAACTTTACACGGAAGTTCAAATCTTTTAGAAAGTTTTATCGATGAAAACACCCATAAAATGACGAAAGGAAGAATTTTATTGCTTGTTACATTTCCACTGTCCATGCAGTAAAACAATAGCATCAGACATGACTTTTTATCTATTACTTCTTTCCTACTAACTCTATTAATAACACTCTTTGCAGGCAGTATCTACACATATCACTGACTGTACCTGCAAACTTACATGACTGTATGAGACACAGTTCAGGTGACATAGTGTCATATACATTTAGATGCTTTAAAAACCAGCATTTTCTTGAAATGTTGTTTGACAAAATTTCATCATGTGTGGCGTTTTAATTTATTAATTATTTACTACTAATTCTATTCACGACACACTTTATACTCTGTATCCACATAAAACATTGAATGTACCTGCAAAAATCATGGTATGACACATACAATTTACTGGAACCAAGATTGCTTGTTTCTTTAGATTAAACTCATTCATTCAGCAGCTGATAATGAGAGTATTTAAAGACTTCCAACAAATTTTAAACATAATTTCAAACCTTCTCTAAACATTTTCTGTAGTACATTCTTGAAGTCAAACACATTAACTATGTTGTTAAGTGATCAGATGCTTGAAGCTGTTTTATACATGGGAGTTTGATTCTTTCACTGGTTTTTACTAGAACTTTGTTATTGCCTGTGTACACGGAAATCAACATTGTTTATTGCTTCTCAAGGAAAAGTAATGCTAGCATGAGAGCTGTTTCAAGTAAGTGAAAAGCAATAGGGGGGAGGGGGGATGACAAACCAGATGATACCCTTAACTAAAACTGACAAATAGCAGTTCAGAATGCTGCAAATACATACAGCCACTCAATAAAATTTTATCTCATTGATGAAGGTACATAAATGCACACAATAACTACAATTATACAGTGACTATAAATACACAGTACACAGACCTAAATTTAATCTGCACTACAAACTAAACATGGCATTTGATGATTTGTTATGAGGAAATTATTGGCAGAATTATGTAAGGTCCATAAATTAATGTTTTAACTATATTTTGTCCTCCATATTTATTCATGTGAATGCAAGGCTAAGCCCACCCATTTTATAATCTGGCCCACCTGGTCTGCCCATGTGATATATGCTAGAGCTGCCACTGGTCCTTAGTAAGACTATTCCCTGCTCCACCTACTACAATAACCTGGTCCTCTCCGCCAAAACCTTTGCAGAAATTCCTTGTGTCCTCTGTCACTTGGCTTCACAATACTTGTACCATGGGTAACCTGCTCCTAATTCATCCTATACAATCTAGCCTACATCCCTTCAATGGCTGCCACCTAGCATGATGACTCTTCTTCCTAATTTTTTTTTGTTTTTTTTACCGACCTACACTGAGTTCTTTGCTAGACGTCTGCTGCAACTTACTGCGACCTACAGCTGGATGAGGCACTTACCCTCCTACTTCAGGTAGCAAATCATACTTATTTGGTACTTTAACCTTACGTGCAGATGAAGTTTAAGAGCTGTTCACCTTTTGTGCAATGCTTGTTACCTTTACCCAGTTCCTATAGTCTTCCCCCCTCCCCCCCTTCAACCTAGCTAGCTCAAATTTTACATGTCCCAATTCAGCCTGAAGGGCACAAAAATCTTTGCCCCCTGCTCAGCGTTTCTCTTGTCCATTTATCAGAGCCTACATTTCTAGGGGAGAGCCTTGTTGAGTTCTAGAGGAACCAGAAAGGAGCAGCAGCAGCAGCACTATCAGACAGTTTTATGAGCACATAACACATACATCACTTTACTAAAAGACACAATATGAAACAAAAAAGCTTAAAAATAGGAATGTTCCATTGCTTATAAAAATATCAATATATATAATTTTTTAAAGACTGTTCTTGTAACTTTAGTAGCACCATAAGTTGTTTTGTAACCAGTCACTTATCACTGGAACACTTCCTGAGTAAGTGGCCTAAACAAAGATAAATATCGTCAAACAATGGCCCAGCTTCACTTTGGTCTTTTTGTACAACTAACTACGGTATTGACTCCAATAGACGTCACACCTTTCTTAAAATTTGGTCATAAAAATTAAGAGTGTGGATTAGCTGCGCAACCCTACAAATACCACTATATTTTCACATAACACATACTTCAACTGTATTGCTTATTCGCTGGTTTGAAATGGAGCAATGATATTGCATGTGTTTGGCAATAAATCACTGTATTTGTCCTAATGCTGTAAATGTCTAACTACTGGAATTTCCCTTAGACAATGGCTATTATTATACTCACATTTCCATTATTTTACACGCCAGGACAAACACAGTTTTGCTCTAACTAAAGAGCAAAATTTTGTCTTCACCAACGAGTGGCTACATCAAAAGAAAATCTTTTACCAACTTTGGAATTCAGTGCTTATTGTGCAAATTTTAAACTCTCTGTTATTCACTGCGCAAACTGTAGTGGACAAAAAGTATGGCTTGTAGGAAACTAAATTGTGATGTTGGATCACACTGGAGAATGAACTGTAAACTGCCATTTCATCAAGAGAATGCTACAGAGAGTCAAAACCTGGGAAATATTTTGAACCTGAATCTAGGATTTTTTTTCTTTGTATGAGATAAAAGAAAAGATGGGACACCCATCTAAAAAAAGTTAATGACCTTGGAAATTCCGAGGACCTTAAATATGTCGCACACAATTCCATAGGAGTATCTGTGTTGCCCCAGGTTTATCTATAGAAATGTTCCCTCTATTTGACAAAGTAATTTGCTAGAACAGAGGGATGTAGAGAGAAACTCAAAGTTCCAGAGGTATGTAATCGAAATGCAACAGCACCCGCACAGCAGCTCTCTTAAGCTCTACACCAGATTGGCAATGCTGACAGACAAAGATGCCTGTCATTTGGGACATGCTGGACAATAAGACAATGGATTCTACAGGCGCAAAAATTGTCTTGTTATGAACATCTGGTTTTAGCTACTGCAGAGGGAGATAAGCTACCTCCTATGTTATTATAAAGCG
Source organism: Schistocerca nitens (assembly GCF_023898315.1). NCBI lineage: Eukaryota > Metazoa > Arthropoda > Insecta > Orthoptera > Acrididae > Schistocerca > Schistocerca nitens. The sequence goes on along the minus strand of NC_064616.1, from coordinate 613,513,463 downwards.
CAAAGCTTAATCCAAGGAAAATTTTCTGAAAGGGTTAGCGATTTGTAGCCAAGAAAAAGACTGGATGACAACCGCACTAATGATCGACTTGCTAGCTATTATTAATTTATCAATGTGAATGGTGGTTCAACTTCATGGCTATGGATTGACTTACATGAAAAAAAAAAAAAACAAATATCCAGATTTTGTATTTATGCCAAGTTGGTATAATTCAAAACAGGCTGGTTGTTGTATTTGTTCAAGTAAATGCTAGCTATTGTTTGAATTGCAGAATTGGTGCGCTGCTAATTAAGAGCCTGTTAGTGTTGGCTGTCTTCAAAGGTTACCTCATACTTAAGTAAAGAATGAAGTTGCTGCACTGAAGACAACTAGGTCTGTCATACCACAAGATATGACTTCAAAACTGCAGGCGCTGGATGTCCTTATAAACAGGTCATTTAAAGATGGTCTGCAAAAAGAGTATTCCAACAGCCTTTTAAAACAGGATCATGCATGCACTCCATCTAGCAAGATTGAAAAGCCTTATATGAGACAGGATTTTGGTTTCATGGCACATAATATCACAAGACTAATACAGGCAGTGAAGTTAGCAGCGGTATCAGTAAGGCTGTCAATTGGGAGAAGCTTATTTCTGTGCAGTTTAGCTACATTACAACAGAGAAGTGATCATGTTGTGATTAGTTGTTTTATATAGGCAACATGACAAATTTTTATACGACTAGATTGTCCATTTTTCCTCCTCTTCAAAATTAACATATTGCTTATATTCGGGCCAACACAGTATTTAACCATTCCACTACATATGTTTTCCAAGCCACAGCTTGTATTTTTGAAATGCTCTAATATCAAAAAAGCTATTTACATGTACAATAAGAATGGACTGGCTGCTTGTATTTTCTGTGACTTTGGAAAAAAAGTTGACAATATGTAATGCTCACAAACGGTCCATGTCCTGTATCTTACAGAGAACAAATGGTGTCAAGATACAAGACCTATGAAGTCAGCCATTAATCATCAGGACGAGAAGCAATTACACATGGTGTTATCCAAGGTTCCACGTTAGGCCTACTGCTCATCAGAAACTGTTGTCAAAAATTACATATCTAGTATTCTAAGCTTATTTCAGTTCCATCATGACCAGTGATACATTTCTGGGCAACTGTTTGTGCCAAACTCAAGTTTTCACAAAACCAAAATCCCACTTGCATGAATTCAAGAATGTCTAGAAGAAAGCTGTTCATAGAATGGTGTATACGAATTACTACTACTCAGTACATTATTCCTTAATGAAATGCCTTTCTCCAGCTAACAATTCAGTTAACAAAATCAGTACTAACAAGAAAAATCTACTTGAACCCTAAATTCACTTAGCTTCAAAATCATAGCTGCTATTCAAGAATATATTTTAAATGACTGGTCAGAAAACTTGCAGATTAACTACTAATTTAAGTAAATTCAAGAGGATCCTGAAGTACTTATTGGTAATTTACTACTTTTTAGTCTACTGACGAACTTCTGAACTGAATCAGTTAATAATAGTATCACAGTAGATGCTACCTTTAGGGCCACAATAATACAAGTACAGCTAGCAAATTTATTTCATTTCATAAATCCTTGTTACATAAGCTAGCAATCATTTTACACACTTAAATGTAAATATATTCACATGACAAGAAAAACTGGTTTCTTTTTTCAGTCATCAACTATATCGTTGGTCTGATATTCATGTGTAAGTGAGAATTGGTTAATTTTTGAAGTTTCTACACTATTTCAGGACCACATTAATAAGGAGTTGTGAAATGAACTTTAAAAAAGTAAGTATATTCTTTTGTAAAATACGAATCCTACCTCCTTTGTCTTACATGTTCCATATGAACAACTAGTGTTTATGTATTACAGGTCTATATCAAATCTATTCAGCAAAAATATGTAGAGCAGTGTAGCTTTTCACTATGCACAGAGGAAGTGAAGTGTGAACAGGAGTTACCAAGATCCATGGTAGTCTTTATCTGAAAGTTCCAGATGGGGAACATTTATTGATCTATGCAGCAAACAGAGATATCTAGAAATCTACAAGGCTTTGTCACAAAAACATACATAACCCCCTTAAATTATTTCACATAAATAAGAATAGAATAATATTTTTTTGCACAGGAAGGGTTGTAGGAGGTGGAGGGTAAAGCCCAGTTTCTCAGTCTCAGCAATTATCTAAGATGGTGGCTCATTTGAGTGTCATTCCCAAGCAGTTTCAATGTCACGCAATATTAAAAACTTCTGGAGGAGGGCCCTTACATAACTTTAAAGAAAATTCACTTGCCTACCTCCCACAAAGGGTAGTAACCTAACAGTCCAAATTCCTTAACATACATCTATATCTATGCTCCACATCGTGTGGTGAAGAGTACTTCATGTACAACATTATTCCGATTTCCCATTCCATTTGCAAGTAATGAGAGTGAAGAGCAACTACTGTTAAGGTACCACATGAGCTCTAATTTCTCTTTACCATATTGTTGTAGATACACTATATGTTGGAGAAAGCAGTACGTTGCACGTCTTTTTTTCCACTGTGAGGAGCCATGGTGGCCATTAAAAAGGTGATAAAATACAGGATGATTATAATTAAAGTGAAACTTTCAAAACGCTGTAGAAAAATCACCATTGGTCAGAATGAAGACAAATTACAACGGAATGTTGTCGGAGGAGGGGGAAAACGTATGGCAGAAGAAAAAAAATTGTCTGAAAATTTATCAACAGATGAAGCTCTGTGTGTCGGAATACGTAAATGAAAACACCTGTCATGCGCACAACCAATTGAAGTTAGTATAAAACACGTCAGGTACACTGCTTTTCCTCATTTCGCGTCTGCAACATTCGCCATGACTGTCTCAATGCAGGATTGTGCTCTGCTTGTAAAACTGTATTACAAGAATGTTGACTGTGCACAGGTCGTTCTGCAGAAGTTCCGGACAATGAAGGGTTTGAAAAAAGGCGTTGGTCTGATGACTGCCGTGGGTTTGGAGAAAATGATTCGGAAATTCGAAAAGATGGGTTCTTTTGGTGTGCAATTTAGTAGAGGGAGGAAACGAATTGATTCAACATCAGTGGAAGCAGTGGCGACAGAAATGCAGGAGACGAGTGGTGGTATGCAAACATGTAGTGCACAGAGAATTGCCCGAACACTGGACATACCCTTGAACACTGTGAGTAAAATCCTACTAAACATCCTTCTTTGTATCCATTCAAAATTACCCATGTGCATGAATTGCTTCCTGTTGACCTACCAGCAAGAGAGACCTTTGCTTTAAAATTTCTTGCTCACATGGGAGTGGACAATGACTGACCATGGAAGATTTTGTGGTCAGACGAAGCTCACTTCCATCTGACACGATATATCAATACACACACTTGTCAAAAATGGGCAACTGAAAATCCACACACAAATCAACCAGTACCACTTCATCTTGAAAAGGTCATTATGATAGGACCCTATTTTTTTCCGAACAGACAGGTGTTTCCGGTCCTATAACCTGTACCGTCACTGATAAGCGCTGTGAGTGTCTTTTGCACAACCATGTCATTCCAGGTCTCCAACAGCGGGATTTGTATGCAAGATGGCGCACCTCCGCACGTTGAAAGTCCAGTTAAGCAGCTGCTGAAACGCCATTTCGGAAACGCTAGAATTATCAGCCGCCAATTCCCTAATGCCTGGCCGTCGCGATCACCTGATCTTAATCCGTGTGGGGCTATCTGAAATATGTATTCAGTGTTATCTGAAAAAATGTTCAGTGTTCCGATTGCAAACTTAGAGGCACTGAAGGCACGCATTTTGCAACTCGTTCTGAACGTGACCCCAGAAACACTTTGTTCAATTGTGGAACATGCTGTTTCTCGATTTCAACTTGTTGCAGAAAACGGTGGACAGCATACTGAACATGTTTTGCGCCAGTCACACGGAAATTAACAATCCGATTTGATTTTCATTGATGCTTTTTATGCGGTTCTTGGCCTCAGGACAATTAAAAATCGATATTTCCCATCTGATGTGATATGACCTTGCCGTGGTGGATGGGCTCACGTAACAACAGTATCACACCTGTACATCCATGCGCACTAGGTAGTGCAGTATGTTTAACGTCAAACGTACACCTTAGGCATTGTACAATTCATTTGTCATTTGTAGACGACCACGATTAAATTATGATGCTTACAGAGCCATCTATTGCTACATTTTGTAACTATTTTTTTCTGATATAAGAACGTAGGCTTCCGCGGCCGGTGTCATAGTGATTAAAATTCTTCTGGGCATCATGCCGCGTCATTGCTAAAAACTAACAACAATAATAAACTAAAACCGACGTTTCGGCCGAATTGCAACGGCCTTCCTCAGGGCACGACTGGTTTTGCATGGGGATAGGTGCTTCTATTTATTACAGACTATCGATGTCTGTCGTCACTGTTGTAAAACTTTTAATTGGCTCACTAATATGACTGACTAGTCATGATGTAAGGGAAGATGGAAGGAAAGAGGCTATTCGTGGATGTCCACGTCGTCAGCGATTGGTAGCTGTCCGCCAATCAGCGTTCGGCTTCTGGTCGGCACGTTTTCCTCCTGGTGTGCGCGGAAGTGACAGTTGCTCTACAGCTGTTTGTGCAGATACGTCCGTGTCCCACGTAGCTCCTGCCCCGCGACCGCTCGCGGCCCGTTGGTCTGGGATGGCCGGCAGCCAGGACGCCGGGAGTTTGTAGCCAACTTCTCTGTTGATGTTGTCAGGCTGCTTAATAATTTCGATCGCCTCCCGTATTTTGCGTTATCGCATCCACGATTCTTTCGCCAGTACTAGGGCTTCCTGGAACCTGATAGGTTGTCCACAGTCACGGTGGTGGTCCGATATCGCCGATTTATTGCGTTGTTGTACTCTTACATAGCGTTCGTGTTCTGCTACTCGTAAGCTGACAGGTCTCCCTGTTTCTCCTATGTAGGTAGCTCCGTACTCACACCGCAGTTCATAAACACCTGCAGTGTTAAGATTGTTGACCACATCCTTCGTGGAACCTATCATTTCGTGGATCCTGTGACTGCTTCGAAAAATCGGTTTGAAACCTCGTCGGCGGAGGACGTTGCCTAGCCGTTCACTGACGCCTTTTACATATGGTAAGTGTACCGGTGGAAGCTTCTCTTCTTTGCCTTCTTCTCGTGTTCTGCTCCCTTTGGTTTTAGCTACCTTCCTCATGATGTTGTCATTATAGCCGTTGGCACGAAACGTGTGTTGTAGGTCCTTTAATTCTTCTTTGATGTTATTTTCATCGCTTATCCAGTAGGCTCGGGCAGTTAACTTATGCAGAACAGAACACTTTTGAGCTGGGTGGTGGTGGCTCTCCACGTGCAGTTACCGATTAGTGTGCGCTCGTTACCGGTACACTTTGTGTCCCAGTTTACCTTCGGCAGTTCTGTGTACTTCCACATCCAGAAATGGCAAGGTACCACTGTTTTCAGTCTCATGTGTGAACTTTATATTTTTGTGCAGGCTATTTAAGTGCTGGAGGAAGTTTCCCAACGCCGCTTCACCGTGACACCAGATTACGAATGTGTCGTCCATATATCGTAGCCAACAACTGGGACGTAACGGAGCAGAAGCTAGGGCCGATTGCTCAAAGGCTTCCATGAAGATGTCAACCGCTACAGGGGAGAACGGGGAACCCATTGCCACTCCATCTAACAGTTCGTAATATTTTCCCGCTAGATGAAGTACGTAGATGACAGGCATAAGCGTACCAGATAGCAGATATCTGGAGGGATTCGATCCTGTAGAATGCGCCTCCTCAATAGGTACGTTAGCGACGAGAGACTTGATGTCAAAACTGACAATGTTTGAAGGCTTTATTCGCTGTTCCCTAATCAGTTGTATGAAGTGGGAAGAGTCTCTCACGAAGGAGTCTCTTTGTCCCACAAGAAGGCGTAACTTAGGGGCCAGATGTTTCACAACATAATACGTAGGTGAATCAATTCCGTTCACTATGGGCCTCAGCGGATAGCCTTCCTTATGGAGCTTAGGTACTCCATAGATTCTAGGAGGAACAGGCACCTAGGTGATTAGTCTCTTGGCTGTGTCAGGATCAATTCTCGAGTCCTTTACGATGGCCTTCGTATTTCTGCCTATCTTCGCCGTCGGGTCACTCCTTAGTACTCTGTAAATGGGATCGCTTAGCAGTTCGTCCATTTTGTTTTCATTTCATTTTTTTTTCTGACGTACGTTTTCCCTTTTCTCTGATAACATTCTGTTGCAATTTGACGTTATTCAGACCAGTGGTGTTCTTTCTACAGTGGTTTGAAAGTTTAATTATAATCACCCTGTATATGAAAAAGTGTCAAATTTTCCAGTAAACAGATATGGCAAAAAATTGTTTTTAGTTTTGATAATCCGCTACCAAACAGGCCTGTTAAGACCATTATAAATTTCTCTATCATGATCCTCGATGAGTATGTCCCTCTTCCTTCATACAGATTGTAACGGAACATAATAAAGGCTTTACTTTAATGAAGTATGCGATACCCTCGAAATTCAACCAGTTTAATGAGTATTTATGATTATAGAAAAGTTATTGTGTATGTTAACAATGATTGCACAACATGTCTCCATAATCAGTCAACCCATTAAATTATACTGAATAACTGACCCACACAAAAGTTAGTATCACTTGATCACTGATACAGCAAATGTCATCATGTAAAAACGCTAAGTTCATCTTAAATAATTAATATGAAGTACGAAAAATAGTGGCCAACTTAGGTATTTTGGATCTCCTTAAATAAAAATCACCCAGTGAAACCTATTTGTTCACTAGGAGCGTTTTCACTCAGTATTCACGTAATCAATCCTACTTTAGACGAAAACCAATGTAATTCTTAATAATTCATATTACTTACTTATTTATGCAAATTAGAGAAGTCAATTGACAAACTTCTAAAAAACGGCCTTTTTGTAACAAAGAATTATTCTGTCAAGTCAACAAATCTGTCTGTCATTTTAATAACATGTTAAATTACGTCACTCGATGCAAATTAATAACTTTTCTGCACAAATTATGATAACAGATGTACATGTGACTTATAAACTATATCTCTTTTTAGTAGTTCTTTGACAATGTTATAAATACAAGCAGCAAGAAGGGTCGGAGCGCAGTCGGAACGTCACTTTGGTAAAGTGTGTTTGTGTGTTATTGTTTGAGGTGGATAAACAATGCAAAGAACATGTAAAGGAAGTACTTCTTTGTGTTGTGTCATGGTCTTTGGTGGACAGTGGAGTTAAGATGGCCACCAGAGTAATAAATATTTGAAGTTTGCATATTTGTTGGTTTCGCTCGTTCTTTATCATCAAAAGCACATAAAAAACACGCGACCTCATGTTTTTAACCCTAGACAACCAGATTTAGAGCCAGCATCAACATCGAGACACAGCAGCGATCCAGCAAGCAGCAGCGATTACTACAATGCATTTTAATGGCACCAACCTACCATCAAGTGCTAACAAGCTCCGTAAATTGGAGTGAAATAGTGCGATTATAGCAATTAGCAATATCTACGACTAGGCGACGATTACAAAAGTGGGGGCTCTTCCGGTATCTTTAAGTGCATCGATGATAATAGTGCAGCGATAAATTTCGTAAGTGGTTAGCACTCCAAAAAAGTTTATTTGTGCAGTGTGGCAACAGTGAAAATATGTCAAAGTGAAAAACAAAAAACGTGTGTACGTGCGACTACGAAAAACTATCATCACATTGCTCGGAAGATTAACGTCTGGATTATGTCAATGGAGTTCATCAATCAAGACTTCAGCTTCGATAAAACCGAATAAAAGTGAAGAAAGCCAACAAGAACACCGACCACAACATCATAGCATAGCTACATAAAGCAAGGTATTTTGTTGTTGTTGTCATTTACAAAATTAATAGTGAACATGTCTCTACCTAAGAGTGATGAGATCGTAGGAAATGTAAAAATTAAACCAGGGGATGGCGAACAATTAAACTTAACAGAGTGGCTAGCAGAGTTTGCAACTCAAATAAGCTCGCAACTTAAACAATCGAGTGAACAAGTAAGTTTGAAACTTAAAGAAAACACAGATAGACTGGATAAGTTAAGTTTGAATTTTGATCTATTAAATACTCATCTCAATGAGAAGTGTGAGGAAATTAAAACTACCCTCAGTAAGGACACTAGAGAACAGTTGACACACTTCAGAAAAGAATTTCAAGTTAAAGTTGAAAGTTTAAATGAAAACATACAAGCTAACACAGACAGAATTGCTGTCATCTACAACAGAGTAGATACTGAAGTTGAAAGATTAGATCAGAGAAGAGACAAAGCATCAGAAAACCTTAAACAAGAATACAACCTGTATACCACTAATGTAGATACAAAAGTAGAAAATATGCACACTAAATATACACAATTGGAGGACGCATTGATGTCCAAACAAACGATTTACAATCAAAATACAATGTATGGGCACATCCAAGTGAAATGCTTTCCTGGTGAAAATCTGCACCCTATTGAATTTATTCACCAATGTAAGGATATGTTTGTTGTAGGAATGTCAGACAACATAAAAATTAAGTTAGTAAAACGGTTTCTAGAAGGGGAGGCCCTATCCTGGGCAAATGAGAATAATGATTCTTGGAATACTTTTGAAGAGTTTGAAGCTAAATTTATTTGTAAATTTTGGTAACAGTCCATACAAGCCAGATTGAAGTCAGAATTTCTAAATGGACCAGTGTATAGAGGGAAAGTAGGGGGAATGCAAAAATTTTGCAGAGATCAATTGAAAAAACTTGCTCATTTAAATAACTCTTTTGATATTATGACACAAATTGATGTTTTAAAAAGAAGATTACCAGAGAGACTGCAGTGGGAATTGGTCCATGGACCAGACGATTCAATGGAAGAGTTCCTGAAATTTGTAGATAGATTAGATAGGGCCTTGGAAAGAGAAAGTAACCAAAGTTTTGGCTCTGGCAACAACCAGTATGGGGGGTGGAACAGGAATGTAAATAGAGATTATTATTGGAGGAGAGACTTTGAAAATTCTGGAAATAATGCTCCAAATAGGGGAGATAGGACATATGAAAATGATTTCAGAAACAATACGCAGGAGGGAGGATGGAGGAGAGATAACAGGAATGATAGAAATAGGTATTGGGGAAGAGAACAAGAGAGAAGGGGGTTTGTTGAAACTAGTGAACAAAACGACAACTACAAACGGACAGACCGAGGAAACCAGCCGGGAAATGGTGGACAGTCCCACTAGATGTCCGTAGTTTTGGGGCTAGACAATATTATGACAGGTCAACACATAACCGAAACTGGAAAAGGAGAGGATACAATGTAAAGAGTAAATACCATGAAAATACTGATGTTGTTAGAATGAATAAATTAGAATTTAATAAAAGGTTTACGGATACTATGAGTAAAAGTGATACAGTTAATAAAAACAGTGTTCAAGCACAGGTAGTTAGTGAAAGTGCAAAGGTTGAAGGTATTGCAGAGTTCCATAGTTGGGTTGAAAAAGATACTGGTGTTAATAACAAGTCAGACACACCACAAATAGAATCTACTTTGGGTGGTTTATTTGATAAGAAGGGGGATGATGAAGTGTTTAATGGAGCCAAAGACTCAATTGCTGAGATTCAGATACATAGGGGGGAAACTGAAGATGGGGTTGTTGTTGAGGAGGAGGAAGAAGAAATAGAGGGACATTTAAATAATGATCCTAAATCAAGTGATGTTATTGATGAGAGTGTGGAGGAAGAAATAAAAGTATTTGTAGAATTGAAAAGTGATTATGTGGTAAAGGTAAGTGATGTGACAAACATGGGTAATGATGAGGTTAACTTGAGTGAAATGCAGACTAGGGAATGTGTATCTGAGGACAAGCTATTGCCTATTGGGAACTATGAAACACTAATCTATGAGAATGGTAATAATAATAATATTAAAGAAAATATAAAGGGATGGAATGTAAATGTGTGTTTTCAAGAAAAAGGGGAAAAGTTTTTAGAAGTTTTGTGGAAAAACTATGGAAACTGTATAAACAAAGATGCCTTTTGGAAAGAATTAGCAAAGGTAAGTGCAACCTTGTATCCTACATGGTGGACAAGAATCTGTAGTGGACTTTATAAAAAATGGGGTGAAAACAGTGGTATGTTAAGGGGAGTTGGAATGCCCTATCTCGCCAATGTTAAATTTGCTAACTTTGTGTACCTTTTTCTTTGGAACTATTATCTTCAGAACTTTGAAATTCTGGCAGAGGTTTTCAGCATATATTGTGAGCCCACTGAACTAGAACCAATGTTTTCTTTTTGTTGGTATAGTATTTATGAATTTTTTACCATTAAGCCATTTTTTATTGGAAAAAGTATAACATAAACTTCCCTAGTTCAGAGAATAAGCCAGTTCTTGTCATGATTCTAGTTCAGTGGCCTCTTTGAACTGTTTTGCAGCATTTCTGAAAATTTGAATGTTGTTGGTTGAGTGGTTTATGAGATAAAGGTACATGTAACACTAAAAATGTCAAATGCCAGAAAATGCGATTAAAGTAATTTATTATGAAAATTCACAAATACCTTTTATTCTATTATCAAAAGTGTCCAGCAGAGTAATCAGGGTCATCTTCTAGTTCTTCTTCTTCACCTAGAAGCTTTCTTCTCCTTGCTGCCCTTGCTTTTTTTGTATTAAATTCAGCTGCATACTGAGCCTTCCTTACTCGCACGCTGTCCAGAAGCTGAAGACCTCTGATGGTGTTGATACCAGGAGCAATGCCGAGCCTTGCCATGACCTTTAGCCTACCCATATGACCATCATTGAATGAAATAACAGCATCACTGACTCCCCATTTCAATGTTTTTATCCCAACAAATACATTCTTAGGTACACGAGTCCAAATGAGGTTGTTGAACGACTCGTTTTGATTCTGGGTACAACCATGAAGACATTTTCGCAGAAGATCAGGATGCCCCAAGTCTCTATATATTGGTTTAATTACTTCCATAACAGCCAATGGAATATAATTTTTATGGTGATAAGGATCCCCAGTAGCTTGAGATTTTCTATAATTGCACCATGACTGAGGACCATCTGGACAAGCAAAATGTTGAGGATTATCATCAGTTGATGATCGATGTAAATATGTGGCCCATACAGCTTGTCTCATTTCCTGCAAATTATTTGCATTATTTCTTATTGCCATACCATAGTATTGTTGTAATTCATTTATAATTTTATCTGACAGGCGACCTCTAATGGTTTTACCATCTGACAAAATTTTGTCCTTCAGATTCTGTTTCAGTTTCCTTAGACGAGTGCCCATTCGTTTCTGAACATGACCGACACATTCTAGTTTAGTTATTGTCTTATTGACATATGGCATGGATTCTGTAACACTTTTGTATGCCTTGGAGTCCCCATCTCCAAGGAATTTTGTGTAAAATACTCCCCGTTCTTTTTCTGATCTGCTAAACATTTTCACAGCAGCGGCAGCCTCCATGCCTCCACTCGTACCTTCATAATTCTTGCTACATATGTGAGCTGCTTCTTTCTTACCAGATGCACAATGGTAACAATGTTTAGTGAGCACTTCATAGTCCAAAACTTTACCGCTGTCCACACTAGTAACAGTAGCAACAGCATTTTTGGATGTGTGACCCCTTTTCTGCCAGGTTCCATCAAAAGCAACAGGGATATCTGGGTTTCCTTCATTTATATATTTTGCTTCACTGGCAGCAGCTTTCATTGATAAATCTGCTACAGACTGAACAGCATCTCCTATCACTTCAGTGTAATTGTCAATTTTAGCAGGTGGAGGTGGAAGATTCATTATGGCACAAAATGTTTGAGCAGCAGTATGTCCTTTACCAATTGCTCTCATTGCATACATTAGCCTGATATTACTCTCAAACAAATTGCTACTGCATGTTTTAGAGCTCCAAAAACAGGTCTCATTTTCACAACTGGCACAAACTATAGCAATTTTGCAGGAAAGTCCTATAGAGTTTGTTATGTTCATATCAAAAGAACCTCCACAAAGATTACAACACAAACATTTCTTCATAAACTCAGTAAAAACAGGAAAGTCGACTAAAACATATTGTTCATTAGAAGCTTCATCTGTAATTTCACTTGCACAGTTTGATAACTTCTTTTTTGATGCACTGGTGGGCGTGTCTCCTTCACACATCTCAGCTGTACAAACGTCAGAACTTTCACCAGCATCAACAGGTGCTGAAGCAGAATCACTTGAACAAACGTTATTTGTAAATCTATTACCGCGAAACTTTCGCTTTTTAAATAATGATGCACTCCTAGGCATCGTAGAAACTACGCACTCACCACTGAAAGTCAAAACAAGACAGATAACAAACTCCAAATGAGCGACAAACTAAACTCGAGGCTCAAAACAAACACTCACAGATCAAAAACTGAACAATAAACACAGCTAGTCGTAAAAACAATGGTACCTATGGAAGGATCAAAGATTCTACAACTGAAGAGTGAAATCCACAGCCTTCTATATGTAATGTTTTCGGAAATGCGAAGATTTAAATGTGTACAAATCACAAGATGGGTAACTTTGCTGGGCGCACATGTAATTTTGAAAAATTAAATAAAAATACTTCCAATTGGAATTTCTTAACAAATTTTGCACCATTTTAAGCAGAAAATTTCAAATTAAGTTATAAGGTTAAAAACTGAAAATGTGAATTTTTTCCATTTTCCGGCATTCCAACTCCCCTTAAGTGACAACACAGTATTAAGAGGAACAGATGAAAACAAAGGTTTATGTTTAAATGTCAATGCTTTGCAAACAGAGAGGGATGTGTCTAAGTGTAGGAAAGAGACATTAGACTTAGGAACTAAAGAAATTGAAAAGGATCTATTGTTTGAAAATACTGAAATAGACAAAGATGTTGAGCTAGGTTGTCCATATGTTAAAGTAAACATTGACAAGTGGGAAGGAAGAGTGTTAGTAGACATAGGAAGTCCTGTTTCTGCCATCACTTCTAGACTTAGAGATAAGCTCAGAAATTCTCAACATTTTCCTGAGATGCCAGTTGTTGGATTAAAAGTGAAAGGAGCTATAGGCAGAGCCAGTAAGGTAGTTAAGAAACAAGTGTTACTTACTTTTAAAATTGATAACCTAAATTTTGAACATGGATGCTTAGTAGTAGATGACCTGAATGAAAATTTCATTTTAGGTATGGATTGGATATTAAAAGTGAATGCTGGGTTTAATTTTACAGCAAAACAAATGTGTATTATAGAACCTGTTACGCAACAAAGCTGTGTAGTGAATTTGTTAATTTTAAACTGTGGTGACAGCTGTAACCACATTCAATCAGTGTATCATGAAAATGAGGATGTTTATAACCCAGATGAGAACTTAGAGGATGATGCAGAGGGTCAAGAGTTTGAGAAGTTAGTAGAGAGAAAACTGGGGGAAGCTGAAAGCCTAAATAGTACACAGAAGAAAAAAATTAAAAGAGTTATTGGGAATTCCAGGATGTGTTTGATAATAGACCTGGTAGAGTGAAATATTATCAATGTAAATTACAGTTAAAACCTCATGAGCCTTTCTTTATAAAACCGTATGGAATACCATTTGCAAAAAGAGACGCTGTGGAAAAAGAAATACAAAAAATGGAAAATTGGGAAGTTATAGAAAGAAGTTGCAGTGCCTACAACAACCCGTTGGTCATTGTAAAAACGGGAGACAATAGCGTTAGGATTGTATTAAACTCCAGACATCTGAACAAGTATCTCATCAGAGAAAACGACCACCCAGAAAGTATAGATGAGCTGTTAGGTAAATTTGAGTGTGTCAAACATATGACAAGCCTAGATCTCACCGCTGGTTTTCATCAAGTTGAACTTAGTCCTGATTCGAGAAAATATACAGCCTTTTTATATAATGGTAAATGTTATCAGTATACAGTCGTACCATTTGGTCTCAATGTATCAGTTGCGGAATTCATCAGAGCATTAGATTTTGTACTTGGTCATGAAACTAGTTCAAAATTAACCATTTATGTAGATGACATTTTAATCACTGGGAAAACTTGGGAAGAACACCTTGAACTATTAAGGGAGGTATTTATGAAACTCAGAAAGGGAGGAATGACATTAAAATTAGAAAAATGTAAATTTGGGCTAGAGGAGTTAAAATTTTTGGGACACATAATTACAGAACAAGGGATTTTGCCAGACAAAGACAAAATAAAAGCCATAGAAAATTTTCCAACACCTAGAAACAAGAAACAACTCAAATCATTTTTTCGCTTCACAGGATTTTACAGAAAATTCATCAGTAATCAAGCATTAAATGCAGTTTGTTTGTATAACTTACTTAAGAAAAATGTAGTGTGGGATTGGACACCAGAATGTGAAGATGCTTTTAACAAAATCAAAACGCAACTATGTAACAGCCAACTTCTACATAGACCAGACATGTCAAGTCCTTTCTGGCTAGCTACTGACAGCAGCGATGCAGGGTTAGGAGTACATTTACTTCAAGAAAAGGAAGTAAATGGAAAAATGGAACACCGAACAATCGCATTTGCCAGCAGAATTCTTCAAAAACATGAAAAACACTACACAGTGACAGAAAAGGAATTACTAGCTATACATTGGGGTTTTACAATATTTAGAAATTACCTCTTGGGACATAAAGTAATAGTACAGAGAGACCACAAAGCATTAAGCTATCTCCAAGAGTGCAGGTTATACCATAACAGACTCACCAGATGGGCCATGTTTCTCCAGCAGTTTGATTACGAAGTGAAGTACATTCAGGGAAAACAAAATGTGGTAGCAGACGCTTTATCAAGACAACCTTTGGGAAGCGATTTGGAGGGAAGTAGTGGGGAGGATGAGAAAATTTTCAAAATTAGGTATCTAAAGGGCATTAAAGAGGAAAAGGAAATACAAAAAATCTGTAACGACATTAGGAGGTTTCAGAACCACAATGAAAACTGGAAACTAGTCAAAAGTTACATAGGAAAAACGGGGGAGAAAAAGTAGAAGCTTACTATAAATACACAAGGGGATACTATTCAGAAGGCCTAAACCCGATTTAGACTATTGGAAACTGTGTTGGCCTGAGCAACAAATAGATGCGCTCATTACTTATGTACATGAAAGCTTTGGCCACTGTGGCACCACTAAGTGTATTCAGAAAATACAGGAGAATATTTATTTTTACAACATTAGCAGAAGAGTAAAGAAAAAGTTATCAACATGTGACAGATGTCAGAGGGTAAAAGTGACTAACCAAACAACCAGGGGAATAATGCAGAACATATTACCCACAAATAAACTCGATCTCGTTGCAACTGACATCTACGGACCATTACCCAAGACAAGGGGGGGGGGGCGTTACAGTTATATTTATGTCATGGTAGATATCTTCTCCAAATTTATAAAGCTTTATCCCTTAAGGAAAGCTACCAGCAAACAGATAGTTTCAAAAATTACAAGTAATTATTTCAACACTGTGGGAAAACCAAAGGCAATACTTTCAGACAATGGGTCTCAGTTCACCTCTAACTACTGGAAAGCTTTTATTGAAGACAAGGGAATTAAACATATTTTAATATCTGCTTACCACCCATCAAGCAACCCAGCTGAGAGATACATGAGAGAGATTGGAAGACTTTGCAGAAAGTACTGTAGCCAGAACCACACTAATTGGTTAGAGTACGTAAATAGTTTTGAAGAAATAATGAATAGCTTACAGCACTCTTCCACTGGATTTTCCCCACACGAAATAATGTACAACCAATACCCCGCTAGTTTCTTCACTGAAACCATAGAGTATCCACCTTGCAAAATTATGTCACCCCAAGAAAGAGAAGACTGTATACGGGAAACCATGAAAAAACAAGGGGAATTGAGAAAAAGGCGACATGCAGCCAAAGGAAAAGCTACACAGTTCAAACCAGGGGACCCTGTACTCGTCAAGACACAAGAGAAATCAAAATTATTGTCAGCCGAACTTAAAAAGTTTTTTGATATTTACATTGGTCCATTTGAAATAAAAGAAAGCCCACATCCTAATGCGTATAGACTTATCTTTCCCAGATCAAGAAGGTTATTTGGATTAAAAAACATCACTGAATTGAAACCATATAAACATGATTAAGCACATTTCCCTGTTTGAATACAGTTACTTACCCATTTTCCATAAAGCATGTTATCAGCAAAGATTTTTACTGGGTGTGTCAAATAGCAACTACCACTCATCCTACAGACCCTGGAAAAGTTCCAGATCTCTGAGAGAATGTTTTTATATTTGTATTGTCACTATTGAGTATTAAATTTTGAGACATCATCTTTACTTGCAACGGGCAAGAAGGTAACAAACATTTATTACTTTCTTTTTGTATTGTTGAATATGGGACATACTTGCACCAAATAAAAGACAATGTAAAAATTTTTGTGCAAGATCCATCATTTTGTTACTATTGTTTTCTTAGGCATAAGATTTGTGTACAATTTTCTACAGCTAATCAGATGTTCACCAAGTCTGATGTTTCTGTTATGTTGTGACCAATTTAAGTGTCCAATTTTAGTATTAATATGTTCTTGTACTATCTTGACCATGTGTCTCAATGGGAGACAAGTTTTTTAAATATTTTCTTTTTTTTTAAATGCATACTATATTCATACATGTGACTTCTCTAGTGTTTGTGTTTATATATCATGTCCATACTTATAATTATGTTCTTTGTTTTCATTTCCTTTATGTGGCTCAAAAAGAGCAGACAGTTGCAATATTTTCCTATGGACATCTGACCTGTCCATCTATGTAATATACTTATGTTCCTTCTATTATCTCGATTATTCTGTGACTCAATGAGAGCTGACTCTGAAATAATTTACATATATTTTATATATATATATCTTAAGATCGCATGTGATATATTTGTGTCTGTTTTTGATCATTTTCCATGTGGCTCACTGGGAGCAAAGGTTAACAGTTTTTATTTTACTTTCATATATTACTAAATATTTTTATTATGCTGTCATACTGAGAGCCATAACACAAAGTGCATTTGAAACAACACAACTAAAATATTTGCAGGAAACGGTCATTGTATACATACACATTATGCATAGTAAAACAAAAAAAATTTATTAAAGTAGTACTTTTCCAAATTTTAACCATTTGACACGTTTGTCCTAGTCGGCTAATATAATTAACATTCTATAAATGATATTACCCGAGGGGGGTATTGTAACGGAACATAATAAAGGTTTTACTTTAATGAAGTATGCGATACCCTCGAAATTCAACCAGTTTAATGAGTATTTATGATTATAGAAAAGTTATTGTGTATGTTAACAATGATTGCACAACATGTCTCCATAAACAGTCAACCCATTAAATTATACTGAATAACTGACCCACACAAAAGTTAGTATCACTTGATCACTGATACAGCAAATGTCATCATGTAAAAACGCTAAGTTCATCTTAAATAATTAATATGAAGTACGAAAAATAGTGGCCAACTTAGGTATTTTGGATCTCCTTAAATAAAAATCACCCAGTGAAACCTATTTGTTCACTAGGAGCGTTTTCACTCAGTATTCACGTAATCAATCCTATTTTAGACGAAAACCAATGTAATTCTTAATAATTCATATTACTTACTTATTTATGCAAATTAGAGAAGTCAATTGACAAACTTCTAAAAAACGGCCTTTTTGTAACAAAGAATTATTCTGTCAAGTCAACAAATCTGTCTGTCATTTTAATAACATGTTAAATTATGTCACTCGATGCAAATTAACAACTTTTCTGCACAAATTATGATAACAGATGTACATGTGACTTATAAACTATATCTCTTTTTAGTAGTTCTTTGACAATGTTATAAATACAAGCAGCAAGAAGGGTCGGGGCGCAGTCGGAACGTCACTTTGGTAAAGTGTGTTTGTGTGTTATTGTTTGAGGTGGATAAACAATGCAAAGAACATGTAAAGGAAGTACTACTTTGTGTTGTGTCATGGTCTTTGGTGGACAGTGGAGTTAAGATGGCCACCAGAGTAATAAATATTTGAAGTTTGCATATTTGTTGATTTCGCTCGTTCTTTATCATCAAAAGCACATAAAAAAACACGCGACCTCATGTTTTTAACCCTAGACAACCAGATTTAGAGCCAGCATCAGCATCGAGACACAGCAGCGATCCAGCAAGCAGCAGCGATTACTACAATGCATTTTAATGGCGCCAACCTAACATCAAGTGCTAACAAGCTCCGTAAATTGGAGTGAAATAGTGCGATTATAGCAATTAGCAATATCTACGACTAGGCGACGATTACAAGATACATTGGTAATTTGACTTTGGTAATCTTAATTCACAAAGTCTATATCACATTTTTACAACTAATGACATTATAAACATCAATAACAAAAGACAATCAAATATTTTTGGATTACTGTTTCTTAGTAATCAAATACATCATCTTTTCTCAAAATTTTTCTGAATGGCTCCCATAATACTTTCATTCTTTTGTCTTCTTTTATGAGTTGTACTGCCTTTAAATCATTTTTTTCCAGTGCTTTCTTCAGCTTACCTGAAGCTTCAGAGCTAAGTTCTTCTCGCGCCTCCTTAGATAGCTGGTGTTATTTTTTTTATCTTTTGCAGAGCAGCTTTCTCAGTGAACTCATTTTTTCACATTACTCATCTTTTTAATCTCCTCTTGAAGATGCCTTTGGTTTTGTTCCTTTCTTCTTATTCAAGTTTTCTTTTCCTTTCACATGTTTCCTTACAAGCAGTGTAGCTTGCATGTGCTTGCTGTCCACACCTAAGGTGCTGCGAGTCAATGGGCACCAAAAGGAAATTGGGGTATTATCCCAAGCATCACTCACAGTCAAAACATTGTATAAAAATCTTTCGGTCATCTCTTAATATGTGCTTCAAAATTGAATCGCTCCTCCTTTTGTCTGTGTTTCCATGGGGCAATGTAAGAGAAGCCTTAACAAGTTTTAAAACATATGGACACTGTAACTGTACAGATGACAAGTCTCTCTTTGAGATGTGCTGCTGACAGGAATTGTCACTACCTTCATTATGAGAAGGCGGGTCATCTTTTTCAAACTTTAGAAAACTCCACTTATCCAATAAGTACCTTGCCAGAGATGGAATGCCATTATATTTTCAACCTACAACATGCCACGGTACCTTCTCTTCTTCACTCTTTCTTTGGGGTCTAAAAACCTAAAACTGTTGAGTTATGCACTCAAGAAGCACATCTTTTCCATCTCATTTACAAACTGCGATGTAATGGTTTAGGGCATTCTTCAGAAAAACAGTTCTCACGTTTTCGTTTGCGTCGGAAAGTAAACTGATCTTGTGACATTGAAAGTTCCTAATCAGGGGTAAATTATTTAGCCTCACCTCAGTGCTTCAGTAGTTTGGTTTTTGAATCTCTGAGTAATAATCTAATTTATTAGACACAGTTCTTGCATTTTCGTCAGAGTCTACAGTAGAGTTCCGCAGCAGTTGCCGATAGTCCCTTTGCCTGGGTAGTCTTGTTTTCCACGGTCTTTTGTATGGACAGGGACTGTGATTGTTGTGTACAGATGCGCGCTGAGTTGGTGACACTTCGCTTTCGGCTCCAGACTGTGATAGCTTCAGTTACACAGCTTGAAGCTGCAGTGGATGGGCACCACTGTTGTGAGCCGGCCGTGGGATTCCAACGGACGTCCAGCACGTCAGAGTCCTCTGATCATCGGTTCTCACCAGTGGCCAGCCCAGTTACTGCTCGCACTTAGGTTGACTCCTCACCCGTGATCGAGTGGAAGGTCCTCTTGAGGTGGGAAAGACTTCTCAAGGGGCCCCACACAAGGCCTCCCCAGTTAGTCTGACAAACAGGTTCCAGGTGCTGTCTGTGGCTGACACTGTCACCCAGCCAGATGTATCACCTTTCCTGTTTCAGAGGAAACTTCTCAGCCTGCAAGATCTGGACAATCATAGAGGAGGCGATTATTGGTAGTTAGGCACATTAGGGGGCCCCTTTGGGACATGACTGCTAAGGAGGGGAAGACAGCTTAAGTGCACTCCGTGTGCATACCAGGTGGAAGTCATTCTAGACGTGGAAAAGGTTCATCCGGATGCCATGACGAGCACAGGATGCAGCCAACCGCAGGTGAAGGCTCATGTCAGTACCAAGAAGTCAGTTTGTATCTGAAGAGACTCCCTCTGGTTTTGAATGGCTAACAGAAGTGGTAAAGGCTGCCGTCTTGCTTACGAGATGAAAGCAGAGCTTACGATTTTCAGCATAGTCGACAGGACCGATTGCAGACATCTCGTACAGAAACAAATGGAGGATCTGTGTCAGAGGCTCAGACGGTTCTATTTTTGTGTAGGCTGCAGATTCCTCGACTTGCGCCAAAGGTGATTGGTTTCAGGTTCCACTGAATAGCCAAGGAGTCCACTACACGCAGCAGGCGGCTACAAGCGCAGCAGGGGCTGTGTGGCGTGGACTGGACGGTTTTTGGGTTTCAGGGTCTCAGGAAAACACAAAAAGGGTTTCAGTCACAAAGGATGCTGGCCAAGCACAGGAAGAATGTGGATACAGGAACCATCAGTATAACAGTAGTACATTGCCGTAGCTGTGTTGGTAAACTACCAGAGCTCCAAGCACTAATAGAAAGAACTGATGGTCAAATTGTTATAGGCACTGAAATCTGGCTAAAGTCAGAGATAAATTCAGCCGACTTTTTGCGAAGATCCTAACAGTGATCCGAAAAGTTAGGTTAAACACAGTTGGCGATGGCGTGTTTGTTGTTGTTAGAAGTAGCTTAGCTTGTCACGAAATTGAAGCAGATAGTTCCTGTGAGTGAGTATGGGCAGAAGTCATTGTTGGCAACCGGAATAAAATAATAATTGGATCCTCTTACTGACCTAGCAATTCAGATGATACAGTTGTCGAACGGTTCTAAGAAAACTTGAGTTATTTCAAACACATACCCAACTCATGTAATTATAGTTGGTGGTGCCTTTAATTTACCCTTGATATGTTGGCGAAAATACATGTTTAATTCCGGAGGAACGCATAGAACAACACCCGAAATTGTACTAAACGCATTCTCTGAAAATTATTTCGAGCAGTTAGTTCATTAGCTCACGCGAATAGTAAACAGTTGTGAAAACACACGATCTATCAGCAACAAATAACCGAGCTAATAACGAGCATCAAAACAGATACTGGGATTGCTGAACACAGGGCTATCGTAGCGAAATTGAATATTGTAACCCCAAAAAATTAACGAAAAATATACCTATTCAAAAAAGCAAATAAAAATTCACTTGACGCCTTCCTGAGAGACTATCTCCACTCGTTCGAAATTAACAATGTAAGTGTAATCAAGATGTGGCTTCAATTCAAAGAAATAGTATAGACAGCAATTGAGAGATTCATACCAAACAAAGCAACAAACGACAGAACTGAGCCTCCTTAGTACACAAAAAAAGGTCATAACACTGTTGCAGAAACAACGAAAAAACATGCCAAATTTAAACGAAAGCAAAATCTCGAAGATTGGCAATGGTCGAAATTTGGCGCGGACTTCAAAGCGAATGCTTACAAAGTTTCCACAAGGAAATTTTCTCTCGAAACCTGGCAGCAGAAAATCCGAAGAGATTCTGGTTGTATGTGAACTATGCTAGCGGCAAGACACAACACTGTCTTCTCTGCGCGATAGCAATGGAAATACTATCGAAGACAGTGCTGCCAAAGCAGCGTTACTAAACACAGCCTTCTGAAACTCCTTCACCAAAGTAGACGAAGTAAATATTCCAGAATTCGAATCAAGAACAGCTGCCAACATGAGTAACGTAGAAGTAGATATGCTCAGAGTAGTGAAGCAACTTGTATCAATTAACAAAAGCAAGTCTTCCGGTCCAGACTGTATACCAATTAGGTTCCTTTTAGAGTGTGTCGATATAATAGCTCCATTCACAACCGCTTGCTCGACGAAAGGTTCGTAATCAAAGACTGGAAAGTTGCACAGGTCACGGCAATATACAAGAAAGATAGTACGAGTAATCCACTAAATTACAGGTCTATATTAGAGTGCTGCAACGCTCAGTGTTTGACCGGGCACGACTCGCCTGTTGACTGGGGGACCGAGCCGCTCGTGTCCGGCCCCACACGCCTCGGCTCGGTCACGTACTCGCCCCAAGTCTGATGTCCTGATTCCGGACACGCGGAATAACCGAGCATGACCGGTCACCGCTGACGTCTCACCTCGCCTCGCCCCGGCTCGCTGCACTGCACTGCACTGTACTGTACAAATCCCAGGTCTCTCTCTCTCTCTCTTTTAATACAAAAGTAACGTTTCCAAGAACGGGTACGTGACACAGCTAAATTCATAAAGCACCTGGAAAGTAAAATGATATTTCTATACAATCGCGGATAGAAGACGAGTCTCATTTCCAAACAAATGATATATTTTTCCTTTCATTTATATGAAACATTAAATAAGTGCTTTCCCTGTAATCTAGAAGACAACCATCTTCATAAAGAAAGCATACAAAGAATATTTAACATTTACAGACGTAGCTTTTCGTACTTTTCAATTGTTTGCAACATAAACAGAATTATAGTTATTGTTGATCAGCAGTAAATCACTAACGCGTTCCGGATTTAATTGGCTGCGGCAATTTGTTAGTAACATTCCGGCTTTACTAAAGCAGCTTTCACTAGATGCGCTTGTTGCTGGGATGCATAAAATACGTCTTGCAACTGCAGCCAAATCTGGCAGATCTGTTTCATGCCTGCTCCACCACTTTAAGATATCATCATCTCCGGGGTGCATTAAAATGTACAGATCTATTTCATCTGCTGCGGATGATCTGTTGTTCCTCCATTCCTTGAAACGATCTCTCTTTGTGGGTGGTGATGACAATACTTGAACGAGCTATGATAATAAACAAAAGAGACAAGTAATACAGAACTGATATCGAGATCATCGAAACGTTCCCGTAAGAGACCAATGACCTCACTGTTTGGTCTCCCCCCCCCCCCCCCCCCCCCAAACAACCCGACCCTCGTTCCCATAAAAACGAGGTGTTTTACGTTAATGAAATATTATACGAGTCACAACATTCCCGTTTCTCTATAATACACTTTCCACTAACTATGCAAAAACGATTATGTTAATGATTGCATGTTGTACCTGCGTACGTAGCACACATTTGTCGCACATTGCTAAGAATTTCCTGCTTTTCACTTATTTCAAGCATATTAAGATCACGGCAGGACGGCCAAAGAAACGATCTTTGTGAGATTTCTTGCAACTGTGGTTCTTTAAATGAGTGGTTCCCGACTGGGAAAACAAAGTGGAGTAGTTTATGCACAATACGTACTCAGTAGACGCACTGTTTTCATCTACAACCAACAGAAATGTACTCCATACTTGGCTTTTTAGCCTTTCCCAGAGACACACCACAAATGAGAAGCCCGTACTGGCTGCAATGTCACACGGATAATAACACGTGTAAATGTGTTTCAAGTTATGTGCTACGTATTCGGTCACGGCTTCTATGCTCGGTCACAAGAACTAGTGCGGGTAGCCTATCCAGTTAGGGTGTGCTCGCCCCACCTCGTATTTTGTGCTCGCGTACTCGGTCATGCAGGACTCCAGTCTATATCATTAACGGCGATATGCAGCAGGATTTTGGAACATATATTGCGTTCTAACATTATGAATTACCTCGAAGAAAACGGTCTGTCGACACACAGTGATTAACAAAACACCGTTCTTGTGAAACCGAACCAGCTCCTTACACGAAGTGTTGAGTGCTATTGACAATGGATGTCTATTTGATTCCGTATTTCTAGATTTCAAAAGGATGTACCATTGTACCACACTAGCGGCTTGTAGTGAAGTTGCGTGCTTATGGAGTATCTTCTCAGTTATATGATTGGATTCGTCATTTCCCGTCCGAGAGGTCACAGTTTGTAGCAATTAACGGAAAGTCATTATGTAAAACAGAAGTGATTTCTGACGTGTTAGGGCCCCACACCGTTCCTTATCTACATAAACGATTTAGGAGACTATCTGACCAGCCATCTTAGCTTTTTCGCAGATGATGCCATCGTTTATTGTCTAGTAAAGTCATTTAAAGATCAAAACAAATTGCAAACGATTTAGGAAAGATATCTGAATGATGCGAAAATTGGCAATTGACCCTAAATAACGGAAAGTGTGAGGTCAGTCATATGAGTGCTGAAAGGAATCCGGGAAACTTCGGTTTCACGATGAATCAGTCAAATCTGGCCGTAAATTCACCTAAATACCTAGGCATTACAATTACGAACAACTTAAATTGGAAAGAATACACAAAAAAATGTTGTTGAGAAGTATCCATCTTTT
This sequence comes from Schistocerca nitens, assembly GCF_023898315.1. Taxonomy (NCBI): domain Eukaryota; kingdom Metazoa; phylum Arthropoda; class Insecta; order Orthoptera; family Acrididae; genus Schistocerca; species Schistocerca nitens. Next base: position 613,489,017 of record NC_064616.1, on the reverse strand, counting down.
TAATTTGCAGCTCCTTGTATTGGCCGTGATTGCAGTTAAAAACAATTTTTGGATGTGAGGTCAGCCAGTTACGCAAAAAACAGTTTTTCTCAGTACCCAACCATGTTTCGGTACCACTGTGCCATCGTCAGTAGGATTTCGTTTTTATGTGAAATGTGAACATTGTTAAATGATTATAAAATTATGTGCATTTTTAGTTCAAACAACAGATTGTGTCTTTTGTAAATACCTTTATATTTGGTGAACATGAATTTTCTGGATCACTTTTGTGTTAATTGTTACAGGTAGCTTGTCATCAGCAACCAAACGATGTTGATGAGAAAAGTTTTTTGCTGGGAGTTAACCTATCTTCTAGAATATAATTTAGTTTTTCGCGATGTTTTCGGGCCTTATTTCGTATTTACTTACGTATTCGTGTGGCAAGCACTTCCATTCTACGCATCATGCTGAGATGTTGTGCTGCATACGTAACTATAACAAGTATTTTCCACAAAATAACGTAGTAAAACACTTTTTTACTACACCAGAACACAGTGTGATTGTAGTTCATTTAAATAGTGTGCCCTTGCAGTGTGTAGTGTATTCGTTTAAGACCTGTTTTCCTTCTGCTGTAGCCTTCTGTATATGGAAGTTTTCCTCAATGGTCAGTTTGCTGTATAGGTTGTAGCTGGGTTTTAGTATTCTTACGTCTGTTTCCATTCTGGTTGGGTGGTGATTGTTGGCTATAATGTGGTCAGCAAATGTGCTATGGCAGCTGTTGCTTTTTAAAGCTCTGAGAAGTTCCGAATATCTTGCTTTGAAGTTTCTGCATGTCTGTCCTATGTATACTGACTGGCAAGTGTTGCATTTGAGTTCATATATTCCTGATCTGTTAAATTTATCCATGGGTGTTCTTGTGTTCTGAAATTTTCTGTGATGTGTTCTCCGTCCTGTATCCCATTTGGAGTCCCTGTTTCTTTAATATGTAGCCTATTCTGTGAACAATCTTGTTATTGTAGGTGAGTATGTGCCATTTCGTTTCGTGTGTGTGGTGTTGCTCTGTTGTGTGGTCATTGCTCGTATTTTGTGTTGTGTGTGTGTGTGTGTGTGTGTGTGTGTGTGTGTGTGTGTGCGCGCATTTTTCAACTGTTCGCATACTTTTTTATTTAACTTGTCTACCATATGAGTAGTATAACCATTTTCTACTGCTATTTGTTTTATTGTGTTTACTTCTGTTTGTTCATGGGTGTTCTGTTTAATCTGTGGAGCATGAATCTGAAGTTTGCATGCTTGTGAGTCCATGGGTGGTTTGATAGGTAGTGAATGGTGGTACTGGTGGTTGTCGGTTTCCTGAATATTGTGAAGTTGTGTGTGGTGTTTGCTTTTTGTATGGTGACATCTAGAAAGTGTAGTGTGTTGTTAGTTTCTGTTTCTAATGTGAAGTTAATGTTGGGGTGTAGGTTGTTTATTTCATTGTGTAGCTGTTCTATGTGTGTATGTGGTTTGTCAATCAGGCATATTATGTCATCGACATAACGGTATCTGTATATAGCTTTGCAGTTCTTTGGTTTTATTATGTTTCTGAAGATCATGTTCTCCAGGTTGTTCACGAATATGTTAGCTAGGAGGCCACTGATTGGTGACCCCATTGGCAGTCCGTGTTGAGAATAAAATTCTTTGTTGAATACAAAAAGTGTTGAGAAGGCTAACCAAAGGCTGCACTTTATTGCTCAGACACTTAGGAAATGTAACAGATCTATTAAAGAGACTCCCTACCCTATGGTTGTTCATCCTCTTTTAGAATACTGCTACGTAGTGTGGGATACTTACCAAATAGGATTGACGGAGTACATCGAGAAAGAAGGGCAGCACGTTTTGTACTATCGCGAAATGGGGCGTCCCTGAAATGATACAGGATTTGGGGTGGACATCATTACAACAAAGGCGTTTTTCGTTGTGGCGGAATCTTCTCACGAAATTTCTAACACCAACTTTCTCCTCCGAATGCGAAAATATTTTGTTGACGCCGACCTACATAAGGAGAAACGATTACCATAATAAAATAAGGGTAATCAGAGCTCACATGGGAAGATATAGGTGTTCGTTTTTTTTTCCGAGCGCTGTACGAGATTGAAGTAACAGAATTATTGTGAAGATGGTTCGATGAAACCTCTGCCAGGCACTTAAATGTGATTAGCAGAGTATCCATCTAGATCTGGATCACAACTTGTCAAATTCTTCCAGTTTACTAAGCTCTTCGGTTTCTTGCTCACTAACAACTAGCTGTTCAAGAGGATTATACTACTACTAATAATAATTATGATGGTGATGAACACCTTCAGAAAGACATTCAATTTTTCTTAAAACCTAAACCTTCAAAAAATGAGCCAAAAAGGTTTTAAGTATTTTATATTTCTGTGTGCAAATTGTGAATCAAATGTGTTTGGCTTTGAATATGGAGTGTAAAGTTAATGTATAGTTCAGATGATGAAATTGTGGAATCAAGTTCTGCTGTCATTGAATGTTTTTCAAAGCATTCACAATGTCACTGTAGTATTTGGACTGAACTGTAGCAGAATTCTTTTTTACAGGTATGTGCTTAAGAAAGTAATTATGAATCCCACCCTATTGTTTCAAAACTGTGTTGGCTGCAGGTCCTAAAGCAAGCCACCTTATGGCTGTACACCTTATCAACCTAGTGATGTGGAATACTTAACGTAGACTGAATTCCTTCAAATTTGTCCCTGCAAACAGACCAACCATCAAAACAATAGCCAATATTGATCAGAAATTCGGATGCTTCTTGACCTAAACATTCCAAAGCCTTTACACACAGGCATACTGCATTGTATGAATGTTGCCAGTTTCGATGTTTAGAAGTTGTCTGCCTCCAGTCTCCTGGACACTACTAAAAGCCTGAACACTTTTGTTGATGTCAGGTCCATCTGATCCAAGCATAGGGCATTTATTGAGGGACAAGTTGGCTTCAGAAAGTGCTTCACATAATTTCTGGTTTAACGTTTCACCATCTGCTTTGCTAATAAAGTTCTTAGGTGACATGTTGTTATCCAACACTGACACTCTGATCAAGATGTAATGGTTGTCTGATTCTTTTTCAGCTTTAAAATTGGTAGTTTCATTGAAACTTAATGTGTAGTATTAGTAACATTGTCCTTTTAATGTATGTTCCCAGAAATAATGGTGCCAGTCTAACAGGTATTAAATGATGACTAACTGGCAACCTCAGCTGCCGACAAGTGTTGTTGAAATACCTTGATGTGGACAGCTGAAAATGTGTGCCCCGACTGGGACTCGAACCCGGGATCTCCTGCTTACATGGCAGACGCTCTATCCATCTCAGCCACCGAGGACACAGATGAACAGCGCGACTGCAGGGACTTATCCCTTGCACGCTTCCTGTGAGACTCACATTCCCAACTGTCCACAATTCTACATATGTATTGTACCTTATAGACATTTGCCCACCCACTCACTACTCGCACATGCTTTGGCGATTCCCGTAAGAGTTTGGGCAACCTGAGCGTATTCGCATAGACGAAGGTCAATGGCTGGTTAGCCTTTTTAACTATATATACGAAGACAGTAACTTGTTCTCGAAAGAACAGTTACTGTTGATGATGTTCTTTCGAGAACAAGTTACTGTCTTCGTATATATAGTTAAAAAGGCTAACCAGCCATTGACCTTCGTCTGTGCGAATACGCACAGGTTGCCTGAACTCTTACGGGAATTGCCAAAGCATGTGCGAGTAATGAGTGGGTGGGCAAATGTCTATAAGGTACAATACATATGTAGAATTGTGGACAGTTGGGAATGTGAGTCTCACAGGAAGCGTGCAAGGGATAAGTCCCTGCAGTCGCGCGGTTCATCTGTGTCCTCGGTGGCTCAGATGGATAGAGCGTCTGCCATGTAAGCAGGAGATCCCGGGTTCGAGTCCCAGTCGGGGCACACACTTTCAGCTGTCCACATCGAGGTATTTCAACAACACCTGTCGGCAGCTGAGGTTGTCAGTTAGTCATCATTTACTCCAGGGAAAAGCTGCATGGTTATCAACAGTAACTGTTCTTTCGAGAACAAGTTACTGTCTTCGTATATATAAAAGGTATTAGTTCTCATTTTGATGTGTCGGCAGCTGGGCCAACACCTTGTAGATAGAGGTGGCTTAAAAGGCATGCTAGACTAACGCAGACGGGCGTGAAGTACTGGAACAGGATACGTAATTAATGCTATGAAGAAAAGTACGTAGCTGGTATAATACTTATCTTTAATCAATCATTGTGGTACATCGCACCAAGGAGACTTTAATTACAATCACTGTAAGGCTAATGGCGCCTTGCTAGTTCGTAGCCATTAACTTAGCTGAAGGCTATTCTGTCTCTCGGCTAATGAGAGAGAAAGGCTTCGTACGTCTAGTCGCTAGCTCTGTCGTCCGTACAACTGGGCTGAGTTCGAGTCAGTCTCTCGAGACCTGCCTTGTGGTGGCGCTAGGTTTGCGATCACACAGTGGCGACACGCGGGTCCGACATGTACTACAGGACCACGGCCGATTTAAGCTACCACCTAGCACGTGTGGTGTCTGGCTGTGACACCACACATTTTCTTAGATGAAAGTGAAAAATGTTCATGAACACCATCAGGGACCATCATCTTAAAAACGTTACAAATATCACTTGGATAATCCATAGAATAATTGCAAATCACTGATTTCATTGTCCAAATCAATTCAGCAGTGGTGGAAGTATCCTTGGTACTTGACATCCGTATGGTTTGAGCATGTATTGAACTTTAAGGTTGTCTCTGATCTGAAAGTTCTAAATGTAACTGATACAATCCAAATTTACTATCAAAGTTACATTTTTTGTTGTTGAATGTGAGTGGTTAAAAATTTACTGAAAATCTTTTTCTCAATATTAACAGACCAAGAACACACACTGCAAAAAGTTCACTTTCACTAATTTTTTCCCACCATGCAGAGACTTTACTTTTTGAACTGTCTGTCCTTTCAAGCCAATCACTATGAAATTTGCAATTTCCCCACTCAAAGAGTTCACCACACAGTATCACACCAGCAGTACCTTGTTGCCACACACCGTACCTCACAATGCCACTGACAGTGCTATCAGCTAAAGGCCTCGAGTGTCGTCTTGTGAAAGACTCATTTTATTTTCAAGGTGGTTGCCTCTGCAGAAGCAGCAGCTCCCACCACTGCCCTCCGAACTATCTACAAACATGTTCAAACAGTCAGTGCACATGCAACTATCACATGATAACAGGCATGTTGTGTACGAGCCAACAACACTGCTTACCCACCATTGCCATCTATCAATCACAAAGTAATTTTCATTGGAGTACACATATTATCTACTTTTATCATTCAAGCATTCCAAAAAGTTAAATGAACGAACTTTGAAACAGAAGTAAACAACTTATTTTCTTCCTAAAAGAGCAAAAAAGGTGGATAAATCTGAGAAAAGTGACTGACTCCACATCCTGTTTGTCTTGGTACATACATTCTCAGAATTCTAACAGTAAACTTAGTTATGGCACATAACTCATAAGAGGGCGATATAGAGCTCCTAGCTATGAGAGTGATACAGAGCTATGAGCCATTCACTCATTACCACGTGTGCTACCAGTGCAAAACTCCTAATGCTTCAAGTGCCACATTCATCACATCTTGCAAGCAATGCTCTGGTGGTAGTCCGAAAATAAAGGGTTAGCTCTGAAGCTTACAACCATTGCCGCATTTATCAGGAATGTAGTCAACACCCTATTTGTATCACTCCAAAATAGATTCTGCAGTCGTCAAAGTTTTGGAAAAAGTTTCATTAACATGAAGGGGGCGGTGGGGGGGGGGGGGGGGGGGGGGGAATGATCTGAGAAACTACAGCAAAGTCTGCAACAGCAGCAGATAATAAATCAGACCCTAAACCAGCATGTGCTGTTGACAAACCAAACATCAATTCTGTTACAGTTGTAATATTTTATACGGGAAGTGAGGACTGGGGGCCTTAGCAGTGTCAATCACATCTGTATTTCAGACCGGTAATATACTTGATGCAAACTTGCAATGGCCTATTTGCTTCTGCTACAAAAATGTATGAGTTAATCCAGAAACTGAACACCCTGGTAGACCTCAGCAGTATTCTGTACAAAGGTATCTGTGTCATGGTACTTAACAATGATAGTACGCAAATGCATGTAATAGCAAAAAAAATGGCTCTGAGCACTATGGGACTTAACATCTATGGCCATCAGTCCCCTAGAACTTAGAACTACTTAAACCTAACTAACCTAAGGACATCACAAACATCCATGCCCGAGGCAGGATTCGAACCTGCGACCGTAGCAGTCGCGCGGTTCCGGACTGAGCACCTAGAACCTCTAGCATGTAATAGCAGATTAAATTAATCCAACACTGTAAAAAAGGTTCACATATGTAGACTGGGCTGCCATCTGAAAGGCTTTAGTCAACATTCTCAATTTCACTGTGCAAATCACAGTGAGTTGTATTCATTCTCATTTGTGGTATTACAATTTGCTTAGTGCACTATGTGGAGATTCAGGCTCAAGAATTACAAATGCCAAATTATCACTGGAGGTAGTACTTATTGATGTGACCCAAGAAATACTGTCTGTAAAATATGGAATGGTGAAGGTTCAAGAACAGCCCACTGTCCAACACTATAGGTCTAAAGATATACATTCATCGATATCTTCCTGATCATCTGATCCCAACACAGCACACAAACTCAAGGCAATTTTACACTCATAGTAAGTCAGCCATAAAGGTAAAATAAGTGCTTAACTATCAGCACCACTATCAGTTTCTCACAAGGAACACCTTTGAGTGCGAGGGTACAAAAGGCCAATTACATTCATGACATTCAACAGTCCACACATTGTTTACCATGCAACCACAATATTGGTTGCTAATGGCAACAGGGGGTGGGACTCAAGGTATCCAGTGGTGAGCAAAGCATGAGGCTGTGGAGCATAGCTGAACTGCTTAGTCGACAAGTAACTGGTGGTGGTGGTGGTTAGTGTTTAATGTCCCGTCGACAATGAGGTCATTAGAGACGGAGCGCAAGCTCGGGTTAGGGAAGGATTGGGAAGGAAATCGGCCGTGCCCTTTCAAAGGAACCATCCCGGCATTTGCCTGAAACGATTTAGGGAAATCACGGAAAACCTAAATCAGGATGGCTGGAGACGGGATTGAACCGTCGTCCTCCCGAATGCGAGTCCAGTGTGCTAACCACTGCGCCACCTCGCTCGGTGACAAGTTACTCACAACAGTGCTACTGTAGTACTGATACACAGCAGAGCAATGGCAACGATAAACAAAGCAAACATTGCATTATATCTACAACAACAGTAGTCAAAGTTCACATTTCATCAGAAAGAAACAAGGACTTTTGCAGAGTGGGAAAGAAGTGGCTGATGAAATATTAGCATTCCTGCAATATGAGTCAGTGGAATGTGCGATGTCGTATATCCTCCACTCTGTGGACAATGTATGTGAGGAGTACAATGACAACAATATGTTCTTAACAAGTGAAAGTGATACTGAAATAGGTGTCAAGCCATGCCATGTAGTTCATCACACTTGTCAGATAGGGAGAAACAAATCCCGTCTCCAGTGAAATGTAGTGAAGGGCAGTTGTCATCCGAGGAGCAGGTATTGAAAATAGTTATATACACGAAAGATCAGCTGCAGCATAGTAATATATATATATATATATATATATATATATATATATATATATAATAAATCCACAGCAATATGACAGTGTGGAGCATAAGAAAAACTATGGATATTCACAGGAGGGCAAGGTGCACTTATTACAGAAACTGGTGTTCGTGCATTTCAAGGATGCTCAATACAATTTACAAGATGTGCATGACAGTGACCTACTACATTATGCTCATCAAATTGTGCGCAACATAGATTACAGTGATTTCAGGGGAAGCAGTGGATGGTTGCATAGCTTGAGCAGTGCTACAGAATTTAAAAAAACACAAGATAATGAAATTTCAAACAAAGTGTCAACTTGACAGTGCACCGCAAAGCATAGTATCAGACCAAAAAATTTGTAGATGAGATAAATTTATCAAATCGTTCAGTAAGGAATTTGTTTTCAACTCTGACCAACTGGTATATGAGGAGGAAATCCATATAAAAGGAACCCTGGAATTTAGAGGTTTCAATAGAGTTGTATCAAGATCAATTTATGCCAATACCTTAACATATTTGTCAAGAATAATGCAGACTGTTGATTGGGATGGTAAGTTAGCTGGAAAGTTAATTATTGTGCTGCGGGAAGTTGGGGGTGCTCTGCCCCCTATGATACTTTCTTGTGTGCGTGATATTGCAAGAGCAGTAGGTAGTATTTACTACACAGCAAACAAGAGTGAGAAAATGGGCATAGTAGAACAACTGGTATGAGCACTACTTTGGCCAACGGCTGGTCAAAGTAACTTGCTTCTGCTTGATACCTGGTCTCCTCTAGGGCAAATTAACCCTCCTGAGAAAGTTGAAACATCACATTTCGTATCACATGGAGCCACGGGACAAATTCAGCCTGTGGATGTTTTTTATCCAAGCCTATAAAACATATCGCAATATCTGCAGCAACGCCTTAAAGGATAGTCAGTTTCATGATAAGCCCCATGACAGACTGTTTCACATTGGGTTGCATGCCATCACATTCCATCTGTTCTCAACACCACACCACACCAATATGATTCTATATGCATTCCTTAAGAGTTGATGTCTAGCCCTAGCTGAACATCCTGCACAGTTTGTAAATCCCAAGGAGTTCACCTTCAATCTTGATGGTGTGAACCATTGTGATCTCTACGGTGTGCCATTTTTAATTTGTTGTTCATAGTGCAGGTTAATGGTTTGTTTTAAACATTTCTTGAATGTCAATGATGCCAATTTTGTGAAATGTAATACATACATCCCAAAGGAGGTTGATCTCGGCACCTCCCAAACACTCATTTCCTGTCACCCTTCTGCTGTGCATGGCGAGTCATTAGCAGCTAATATTTTCCTGTCAATTTTTAAAACTGTAAAATGAAACTTACTAAATATTTAACTTGCGAATTCACACTCGCAGGGTTCCTTGTAAGACAGCTACGTCATGCGTACACTGTTTCCAGACTCATCCATAGCAAAATTGTCCACATCATATTGAAGTTTGTTTTCATTATCAAAAACCAAGTCGTACAGCGTCAGCGCGCTTACGCAGAACCTGGAAAACAAGTGTGGCACTGCCATGTCAGCAGCAGGATGTAAATATTTTAGTTTTGTTCACTATAAAATTATGAGGCAGAATTTCTAACCATTACTTACGCTCAGGACGTTAATGTACAGCCAGTACATACACATAAAAGTTGTCACCAACGAGAATACGCATTAGGCAAGTTATTTTAATAGATCATGATGTTGTCTCAAACACTTACATGAAATTTAGTTCCAAGTTGACATTACTTGTTGTAGCAAATGCTAAAGCATTCAGTTTACTGTTAATGAACTATTTCTGTATTCAAAATTTGTGACATAGTCCACCTGGTTTTTAAAGTCATTCCATTTGTAGATTTGGAATCTCTCTACCAAAGTAAAAATGCTCTTTTTGAACAAGTGTTCAGATGCATTTGTAATATGACAGGTCACATAACAATATCACCTTCCAAACTACCTCATCTATTTACGCTGACACCAATTTTGTATAAAAATCACAGTTAAATTAACTGCAAGTACAAGAAGACATCACTCATATTTCATCAAGCAAATCTGAAAAAACTTTGGGTGTAATTTGCAAGCCTCAAGTATCATTAAGATACAGTAGCAATTTAATATAAATAGTAAATGCTGAGACTGAGGTAGATATTAATCCATTTCCCTGTTCAGAGGAACTAATGCCTGAACAATCTGAGGGTCAATATTTCTCAAACATATATTTGGCAGCCATTTACTTACTACTGTCCCTTTATGAAGGATCTACGAGGGCAGTCAAATGGACACCGAACATCCACCACAACGGGACCAAAGACTGGTTCCACTCAAAAGTATCACCACATGTATTGAGACATTTATCCCACTGGGAGACAAGACAATTCCTGTTTTGTGGAACATGGTCGGTTGCTGACAGATACACAACCGCACACACACTTTCACTTCCTCATCTGACTAAAACCAATATCCATGCATGTGTTTCGTCATGTTGTCAAAACGTTGCCAAGATGTGAAAATCACACAGTGAAAGATTTGGGCTGTAAGGAGGGTGTTTCAGTGATTGCTGAAGTGTAGTCTTCAACTGATTGGAAGTGTTCGGGGGGGGGGGGGGGGGGGGTGTTATCGTGCAACAGGATAGTCCAATCCACAACAACCCAATGGCAAACAACAAATCCAACAGTGGAAACGTACCACATCTCCACAACCCAAGAAATTAAAGCTAATCACACAAGTTCTGGTGATTTCCCAGTGACCTCCTTTGACTGCAAGGGCCCTCTGCTCCTGGAGTGTGGAAAGCGCAGCCCTATGAAGACACTTCACGGAAACTGCAATGCACCATAAAGTCAAAACGCCCAGGAATGCTGCCTTATGGAATCAGCCTGTTGCATGATAACACCCCCCCCCCCTTCCCCCCCCCCCCCCCCCCCCCAAACCAATCTGACAAAGGCTATGCTTCAGCCTTTTGGTTGAGAAACACATCAGCATCCTCCTTACAGCCTGGATGTTTCACAGTGTGATATTCATATTTTGGCAACCTAAAGAAAGACATGCACAGGCACAAGTTTCAGTTGGATAAGGAAGTGGAAGAGTGAGTAGTGGAGTGTATCTGTCAGCGGCCCACTGCGTTCTACAAAACAGGAGTTGATCGCTTGTCTCCCTGTGGGATAAATGTCTTAACGCATGTGGTGATTGCTTTTGAATGGAACAATCCCATGGTCCTGTTGTGGTGTGTCCAGTTTTCATCTCGCTGCCTCTTAAACAAAAACCATGGTCATTAACAAACCTTTCTGGTTCTATCAAAAGGACCACTTACTATTTGAAGTTGTTAAAACTCCAACAATATTTCAGCATTATTTATAATAATTCACAACATACCCAAATATATTAAATACCTCAATCATGTCGCTGTAACTGTTATGCCATGAAAGACATCTAAAAAATTTGGGAAATTGAATTTGCATCCTGAAAACAACAGTCTCAAGTTCATCATGAAGAAATAATGTTCTTTTCAAGCCACAGTAGAATACTTGTGTGAAATACAGGATGATTTAAGAAGACAGATCATATTTCCATTGTTTATTACAGAAAAGCTATGGAATATAGAAACACATTGTGCATGTCAGGGGATAGAGGAAGGTTAAATGTTGTATGCTCGCACAGACATTATACCACACACTCAACACGAGCACCATGCACTGCTCGAGGAACATCACAAATCTAGTCCATTTCATTCCACATGAATCAACAGGACCCTGTTTATTGTGTGAACAGCTTCAACAATTAAATTTCTCAGTTCTTGACAAGTAGCTGCCACAGGTGAGACAGACTGTCTTATGTACCCTCACAGAAAAAAAACCCCTCAACGTATGAGGTCTTGTGACCCGAGGTGCCAAAACAAATGAACAAATCTTGTTGTCCACCTCTTCCAATCCAAGGTTGTGGGATGGTGTTCTAAGGTAACACAGCACCTCAAGGTTAAAGTGAGGCGGGACGCCATCATGCATAAAAACAAAATAATTGGAATCTTCGTGAAATTGAGGAAACAACCAATTTTGCAGCAAACTCCCAGTATGACATTCTTGTCAGTTTCCTCTGCAAAAGTGAAAGGTCCATAATCTTTGATGGAAACGGCACAAAATACATTCAGTTTTGCTGAGTCATGTTTGTGACGATGCCAGGATTTTATGACTCCCAAATTCTTAGATTATGGCGGTATACTTTACTCAACAGCTGAAATGTTTATTCGTCTGAAACGGTGAGTGATGTGGGAAAGTGTCCTCTATCATATTCTGGAGAAATGAAATGCAAAATTCATACCTTCTGTTATGGTCATTTGGACAACTGCAAATTTTAAGGTTTCATATGCAGGCATCATTTCAGAACATGCCATACCATTGTTTGAGGAAGTTGAAGTTCCTGGCCTGCCTGTCTTGTGAACTTCTGAAGGCTCTGTGTGAACACACCTTGGATATGCCCGTCATCATCAGATACCGACCAGTACTCTCCCTTTTGCATGCGCAACAAACTTCCAAGACTTTTGTATGCAGTCAAATCTGCTTGTGCAGAGGCAGCTCCTTGCTGAACCAATGGCAGAACATATGCTGCTCTTAAATTATGGATTGCCTTCGCACAAATTCCAACACACAAATGATTTCTTTGGTAGTGTACATAGTCGCCATGTTGCTACGAACAACAGTGCAGCTGCATCAAAACTTTGAACCTTTCTCTATCCAGTGACATGCACTATGTGTTTCTATCTTTTATAGTTTGCCTATAATAAACAACTGAAATCTATTCTCTCTTTTTGACTCACCTGGTATTACACAAGAGTGGATTAAAATAAACATTGTGTTGAGGCAATTAACAAACCACCAGCAGCAATAAATCTCAAAGAATGACTATTTTAGACAAGGCAAGTTATCACAGAAAATTCACTGCAAATATCACCCATATTTTTCATCCTTTAAATCTCCTATGAAAGAAAGGTGTCAAATTTGTATGGCCCCAAGAACAGCAGGAGGCATTTCTCACATTACAAAATTGTTTAAAATAAGCTCCTACCTAGCTACATATAACCTAAAGAGACTTCTAGTTTTAGTAACAGGCTCATCCCAGCAGGTCATTGAGCAGATCTTTCACACTAACTTGATGGCCCAAAATACGCAATAATGTCAGTTTTAGAGGAAATTAATTATTCTTGAATGAGAGAAAAAAAAGACACTCTCCACCCTGTTTTGCCAATTTGCCCATAAGTAAGAAAAAGTGGAGCAAGTATTATACATATTGCCACTTCATCTGAGAAATTCTCAGCACTGAATTCATCACCACACTACAGTGCAACATGTCAAGTTTACATTCCGTATCATGCATTCCAGTGAGCTCAGATTATAATTTCAACTCTAGCATTTTCCTTTCAGCTACACTGAAATTCGCCCAAGTTGTTCTGTTTCACTCAACATCTAAAGTGATGGATGCCACTATGAAGGACCAAGTGTTATGACAGGTCCTCACCTACATCCAGCAAGAGTGACCAGAGCATTAGCTTCCTGTAGACTAACGAAAATGTAGAGTACACAATGGTCATTCGAGAGCCTGATGTCAGCATGTGCTGCAGCTGCTAAATGAAAGTGTATAGGCATCACTTAACATTCTTGTTATGTCACTCAGTATTTGTGATAAATCGTATTCACATCATATCTGATTGAAGTAGATGAGACGTAATCAGCAAAAATGATGCAAAATGTAATATACTATCTTTGGCTCTACGTATTTAGAATTTAAAAAAATGTCAATGATATAAAACTAAATATGATGCAACCATGATGTCCACACAAAGCTATAAGAAAATTAAATTTGAATACAATGTACTTACAAAAACTTTATACAATCAACAATACACTGACAGAAAAAAAAAAAATCGCATCAAAAAAATAATGTAAAGTACAGAAATTTTGGGAATACATTTGTCTAGGTAACACAGCTAAGTGATTAACAATGCAATATCACAAGTTACCATAAGTGTGAGATAAGCCATTGCAAATGTGAAATGCTGGCACATTAATAACCAGTGTAACCACCATAATGTTAAATGCAAGCATGACAATGTGCTTGTATTCTGTTGTCAGGTGCCAGTTTGTGGGATGGAGTTGTGTGCCTGTTGCACTTGGCCTGTCAATAAAGGAATGGTTAATGCTGTTTGTGGATGATGCTGGAGTTGTTGTCTGATGTTGTACCATATGTGCTTGACTGCAGACAGATCTGATGATTGAGCAGCCCAAGGCAACATGTTGACACACTACAGAGCATGTTCGGTTACGACAGCAGTATGTGGGTGAGCATCAGCCTGTTGGAAAATACCCTCCAAAATCTTGTTCATGAATGGCAGCACAAGAGGTCAAATCACCAGACTTAAGTATGAATTTGCAATCAGGTTGCATGGGATAACCATGAGAGCGCTCCTACTTCCATACGAAATCGCAACCCAGACCATAACTCCAGATGTAGGTCCAGTGTGTCTAGCACGCACACAAGTTCGTTGCAGGTTGCTAACTGGCCTCAACATAATCAACACATCCATCACTGGCACAGACGCAGACCCAGCTTTCATCACAGAACATGACAGACCTCCACCCTGCCTTCCAATCAGCCCCTGCTTGACACCACTGAAGTAAAAAAAATGGCAATGGTTTGAGGCCAGTGAAATACACGCTGCAGGGCATCTGGTTCAGAGCTGTCCCTGAAGTAACCAGTTTGCTGTGTGCCAACTGCTGCTCAAATTGCTGTTGCAGACACAATATGATTCTCCTCAGCCATACACCAAACATAACATTCTTCCCTCTCGGTAGAGCCACATAGCCATTTGGAGCCCTGTCTTCTTGGGACTGTATATTCTCGTGACCATCGCTGCCAGCAATCTTGTACAGTGGCTAAATTCCTGTCAAGTCTTCCTGCAGCATCACAGAAGCATCAAGCTTCTTGTAGGTCTATTACACAAATTCGTTCAAACTCCGTGAGGTGCTGATAATGGAGTCTTTGTCGCCTTAAAGGCATTCCTAACTAACATCAACTCACCATATCCAATCTCAAGTGTAACTAATGCTCATGACCGTTATAGAGTGTATGTAAATTTGCATCCTCATATTGGCACTGTTAGCACCACTCTTATGAAGCTGGCATGAAATGAATAGACATCCATCTTTCAGACATAGAAACACTCCCACCAGCTTTTGTTTGTGTCACACAACTCCTCCTTGGTGTTGCGCCCCCCCCCCCCCCATCAGCATATTATTTTCACCGATGACTGGAATAGAATAATGGGCTTCTGTTATCAGTCGCTAACCATAACCTGTATAATACTGCTACACTGATAGCAATCCATCTGATAAAGTTAAGGACATAATTCCCATGAAAAAGTTGTACCATTAAAACTCTTTTAAAAGAATACTGTTGAAAGTAACATGAGTAAAGCAGTGCTGGATCTTCAAGACAAGCATTTTAATATTACACCACTCTGTGAAAGTGTCATTTATTAAATATCAAAACTATGAAAACTGAGTTACATCTCAACATGCCCAGTTTAAGGTATTTACACGACATTATTACAACCATTTGAACTTCTAGTCAACAGAAGATTGTAGCACTTAACATTCAATGGACTGTTTCATTCATTGTCAGCAATGTGCTGTGATTTGCAAAGTATATACATAGAGATATAATGATTCTTTGAACATACACCAATTCCACTGTCATGCTTGTCAATTATCAAAACTTCAAACAATACATATCTGGACAGAAACTTTTAGTAATGACAAAACAGCCAAGAACAGCTACATCAACAATGCTTGTTCAGAAATTAACAATATGATTTATGAAGTTTCTTTTTCCTTAAAAAAAACAATTAAAAAAGTCCTGATGTATAACCTACCCATGCTACTGACAAAACAGCACCACTTCTGTAGTGGGGAGGTTGGCCCCTATCCCCTGACTGAATCTGCCTAGCAGATTAATGATGAGGGCTTGTATGCCTGCCAGCCAGGACACAGTTTTTAACCAGTTTCACATTTACTGAATACTAGGCTGGTACCAAAGTTCTGCCCCAGTTACACAATTCACTAACATTTAGAATAGTTTCTCTCACTTTTGCACAATCATCACTACAGACAGACAGTTTGCGTGTACACATTCCATCCGGGGAGGGTAGGGGTTAATGGGGCGACAACAGGAATGGCATCTGCCAACCACTTAAACTAACCATGCCACACCCACCAATAACTACGCCAACCCTGTGCTGAGGCAGGGTAAAGGCACAAGAAAAAGAAGCCATTTCTACATTCACTGGTATTACATTGACTGACTTACTGTGCACCTTTGATAAATAGTATTTCATGGTAAACAACAATTGCAGAACATGTAAAAAGATGTAACAGATTACGTGAACTGTCTTAATGTCTATTAAATCAAATAATGTGACTACAGAGGACTTATGCTGATAAAGAAAATAATCAGGGTAAAGGAATAAAGGAACAAATATTTGTTGAAACACATGTTCCATCATGTTAAAGGGTCACTGGGATGATGCACTACTCAACGACATCGAACAATGTGAAAATGTAGCTAGTCATGAAAAACTGGTAAGTAATGGTAGTACTGAATGTGACGATAAATCAGAGCAATCTCGCGTTACTGTGGAATACCTAACCCACAACAAACTACAATTTTACATCATTATAGCAGAACTGCCATGCAACATATCTTGAAAAACCAGCCATACGCCTAGGGGCAAGCCACCAACCATTTGCTAGCAATTAATTTCTATGTAACCCTAATAAATTAAAGGAACTAATGCTGGGATTAACTTAAGACATACAATGTAACTCAATAGAACTGTTAGGATTTCTCAAAAATCCCAAATTAAAGTGAATGGTCTACTTTTATAATATCCAAAAGCATCCACAAAGTATAGCAACAATGTTCCTTAATATTTGCCACAATACTCTTCATATAAATAGTTGGAGAAAACACAACAGGCAAATACTGGTGGTAACAGCACAATTTCACCTTACTTACTGTATGAACATCACCTAATGAAAAGAAACTGAAGAACCCTCTACCTTTTTTTTTCGTCCTAACTAAATCTTACACTATTCGGTTTCAATTTGGGTGTATGTAACGCACCATCTGCATTTTAATGGTGTAAAATGATTTTCCAAAGTGATTTTTTGTATTACACGATTCTACTGACACTACAGTTCAGAGCAGATAATACTGACACTTTGTATTCTAATAACAGACGCTCTCATGAAACTAAGATAGTGGTGAAGTTCACACTAATATGACAACTCAAGAATGGACCTTTCACTCAGTGGCAGAATGTATGCTGTTCTGAAATTTTCTGGCAGATTAACACTGCGTACGAATGAGATCCCACAGGAGGTCCGTGACTTAAGTTTTAAAAAGCAAGATGCTCCTATATTTTCTTAGATTAGTAATAAATTGTAGGTCACATTCTCAATGATGTGCAAATTTGGAAAACAAGACAACCTACTGTGTCTACTATTAACTTTTTCTGAACTTTTGAGTCGAATGAGCAACCAATGCCATACGACCATGTCCAAATAAAATTAATACAAAATACATGACATATGACCTTCAAAATATAAGCTCATTAATGGAAAAGTATTTCCACTTCATGGCTTGTTGATACAGCAACCAGTAAGCAGGATATGATGAAAAGAACTGTCTTGCTTGCTTATTTACTCATGACATGTATTGCCTAGTACGAGGCACCTTCAGATTGACCTACATTAATTATAAAATTATCAGAAAGACTTTATCCTCACTTGCAACTACAAAGATTTAAATTTCTTTTGAAACTTACCAGTACAGTGTGGGTAAGTGGGTTTTGGGTGCAACAATCAGCGTGTTGGCAAAAAATAGAGGACCTTGTCATATACAGTAAAATATATCTATGCAAGTATATGATCATGTCACATGTTAAAAGCGTAACACCTGGTAACCTATGGATAAATACATCAGAATATGGAAAAATTTACAGTGGCTATGGTCTGTACAAGTAAGAAAGTGGAAGGAGATTTAAGTCAATTAACTTGCAGGTCTGTGTAGTACTGACCAGTGGATACATGGCATAATCATGGCTGTTCATAGTCCTTCACATTGTAAATACACGGGATGCACTGTTCTTCGCTCTTCTGTTACATATTCTATACTGAGTGCCACAGCACACTGACTACAGCAAGTCTACATTTTTCACAGTAATGGCACTGGTACACCCTTAGTTAAATTACATAGTTTTACAGTTTAAGGTTTTTAGATTACACTGTGTTTTGTATATATGCAATAGTATAAGAAACTTGTGCTACTTTATACTAACAATGCCTTCAGTAAATTATGTTAAAACTGGACTGGATTAGAATATATTTAGTGAAGTTAGGTATAGATATAATCCATTGAGGTTTTTTTCCAGAATGCATGTAGTCACATAGATAGGAAACATCTAGTGCACAGGCTAGTAGGTAGTGTCAAAGTTAGGGCACATAAGTTGGAGTTTGGAATATATTAAAAGTAACTATGTTGTGATGAGTTGACTAAGTTATGTAACACAGTATATGTCCCTCTTCATTACTTTTGTGCTGTCTAGTAGCGAATTATGAACACAAAAGGCGATACATCATGGAAAAAGGCTGTAAGTGCTTCGACATCGCTAATGTAAGTGCAAACACATTTTTCTATGATTAGTTTTTGGTGGTAGCCACTCATTAGTAGCATACACGGATGAGCATGTAGATTACAATATGGAATCATAGAAAGGACTGCGGGACCAGTACAGGGCAAACTTTGACAGTACAATATGTGCTGTATATCCATCATGTGAGCAGTCCCATCACAGCGTCTTTTCACACAGCTGTCATTCCTACGGGTACCGTAGGACAGGCACTGGCTATATCTTGTACTGTCAAAACACGATCTAGCTCTCAGTTCACGTGCCCCTGTACCAGTCCCGTAGTTCAGTCTATGTTTATATACTGTAATCTATATGCTGCTCCACTTATACTACAAATCTGAGTGGTTACCACCAAAATGTAATCATAGAAAAATGAGTCTGTTCTCACATTAGTAATGCTGAAGCACGTATACATTGTCTCCATGTTGCATGGCCTGCTGTGTCCATATTTTGCCAGTAGACAACACAAAAGTAATGAAGAGGGACATATCCCTATGCTATGTTGCATAAATTAGTAACCTCATCACAACATTACTACTTTTAGTATAATCCAAACTGCACCTTATATGACCTAACTTTGACACTACCAGCTACCCTATGGACTAGATATTTGCCAACTATGTGACTACATACATTCTGAGCACGATCCTGAAAAAATCTCATTGGATTATGTCTGTACCTAACTTCACTAAATATAATCTAAACACTTAAGTTTTAACATAATTTACTGAGCACTGTGACTATAAAGTAGCATAAGTTTTCTATATTACTGCCTATATACAAAATGTAACTTAATCTAATAAAGCTTCAAAACAACTATTGTTTAACTATGCAACTCAACTCACTGTGTACCAACACCACCTTTCATGAAAAACTAACACTTGCCGTAGAATGCACCGTGGCATTCAGTGTAGTTTACCACACTGGATAACTAAGAATGGTGCCTTTAGTGTATTTACCATATAACAGACTACATACTGACCTGATTCTGCCTTGTATCCACTGGCATATGCTACATATACCTGCAGTGTAATTTACATCTTCTTCTGCTTTCTTACCCACACAGACCATTGCCATCGTACAGTTTGTAAGGCCAACTGCTATGAATTTTCCATATTCTAATTTATTTTATTTATCCATAGGTTACTGGGTGTTCCACTTAACATATGACATGAGCAAATCCTTGCTTCAATTAATTTATTATATATGATGGGGCAGTCTGTTTCTGCCAACACCTGTATCATGGCACCCAAAAATCACTTACCAATACTATAATGGTAAGTTTCAAAGAAATTTAAATTTGTAACCTTCTAACTTGCAAGTTAGGATCAAGCCTTTCTAACACAGTTTTAAGTAATGTAGAGCAATCTGAAAGTGCCTTGTATTAGGTGAAATGCACATGGCACATAAATAAAGCCACAAAATAAATTCTGCAACCAAGACTGTTGTTTTCACCACATTGTTCTCATTAATATTAGAAGTTTAACTACCAAAGACATCTTAATTTGACTACCTTGAGTCCACAATTGCAGACATTTGCTAATTAATACACCCAAAATGAAGTAGTGAATGCAACAGGCACCACCTGACACCTGTGATCACCAAATAATTAGGCAAACCAACAACTGTCAAACAAACAACAATACTTAGACAGACAGCTGGTGTCACAGAGCTCAATAATTTCCCTTATTAGTACACCAGTAAACATCTTGGTATAATTCTGATTTAGGAAAATGGAAGAAAACCATCTTATGCTTTCCACACACAGTAATAGAATATGCTACTGTGCATGGCTGAATGCCAAAATAATTAACTCCAATTTCAAACAATGTTATAATTAACTATTTGAAGTATTAAACACAATGGCAGATTTCTTCTTGTTGGACACCACAGGCTCAACAAAGAAAGATATAAGTATTTCCACATAGGCTATTTGGCAGAGACGAAGACTTTATTCCATAAAAATTGGTCACTTTCGACCATACGCCGATACCAAGCATGCAGATGGATGTGGACACAATCTGATAATATTTGACAAACCAGCTGATTCCAACTGATAAAAAAATAAGGGTGTTAGCAATATGCTATGTGCTCTCCACATACACCAAGCACCAGATCTGAGAACTAGATAAAATGAAGTCTTAAAATACTTTTATTGGTGCTATGCTTATTCTCGAGCACTTAATAGCTAGGAGCACATGAAATGGCCGAATCTGTTATAATTATATTTAGTACGACACATTAACCCCCCTTTTTCACTCACATCAAGACATACAAGTCATAACATGTTCAAGTACAATTTTTGTGTCCTCCAAATTGCTCTGGTTCTTGTCAAGGCAAAATTTTAAACTACATTCAAGTGCTGAATATACATTGCTACAGCATAGTAACCATATCTTATACAGTTGTTTAAGGAATACTCCAGAGATGTTTTATAGGAAATTTAGCTTCCTGTCTAAGGAAGAGAACATTCTTACGACGGCTGCTTTTCTGTAAAAATTAGAAAAAGTGGAAGATAGCACATATTTCCATTCACTATATTCCATATGAGATTCACAATTATTTTTATGCGAGAGTGTTCGTCAGAAATCTTATCAATATAACAAGCATGAAATGCACAGTGAAGCATTGATTTTTTAAGACTGACATTGACATCAGTGACAGATTTAGAACTCTCTGGGTCTGAACAGCCCAAAAATGTTCAACTTTACTGGTACATCACTAGAGTAACACTGTAATCATTCCAATTACCTTAGGATATCCCAGCTGTTAGAGGATACATAGCAATGAAGGAAAACAATTCTGCCAAGAACTACCTGACAAAGGACTTAGGGAATACCCTCCGGCTCTTACAGCTAAACATAGAGGGAACAAGCAGAGCAAAAAGCGAGTATCTCACTCAAATGTTGATTGAAAACAAAGTGGACATTGTTCTACTACAGGAAACCCACTGCTCAGACGAAACCCAACTTCATTCCCTGGCTACACGTTTGCTGCTGCGACATACCATGCAAGTTACGGATCTGCAACATGTATCAAGAATGATGTTGAAGAGGTAACAGATGTCCAAACAAAAATGGAAAATAACATCCATACCATCAGGCTGAAAGTCGCCAACACAGAGATTGTGAACATCTATAAGCCCCCAGCACAACCATGGGTAAATGAAGCTGCTCAAAATATTCCACATCCAGGAATAGTAACTGGAGACTTCAACAGCCATAACACACAATGGGGCTACAGAACCATGAATGCAGATGGTGAGAAAGTATCAGAATGGGCTGAAATGGAACGCCTTTTCTTACTATTATCGGGAAGGACAAAGGGACATTCCACTCAGCTAGATGGGCTCAGGACTACACTCCCGATCTCTGTTTCGTTACCACTAACAGCAAAGCATTACCCTTGCAGAGCAGCAGGAAGGTGCTCAGTGATTTCCCTAAAAGCCAACACCGACCTGTACTGGTGAAAATTGGACTCGAAATCCCAGTTGTGAAGTCTATACCAAAGCTACAATGGAACTTCCAAAAAGCCAAATGCTAAAAATTCTCTGAAGAGGTTGATCATATTATTCAGTTTATTCCACCTAAAGTTAGGCACTACGACCACTTTGTTAGACTAATTCATTCCATTGCCAGAAAACATATTCCAAGAGGCTACAGAGGGAACTACATTCCTGGATGGAGCCCTAGATGTCAAGAATTGTATGACGAATTTAAAATGACTCGAGACACCAAGGTAGCAGATGAATTGATTTCGGCCCTAGATTCAGCTAGGCAAAAGAAATGGATGGAACTAACTGAAAACATGTCTTTCCAACACTCGAGTAAGAAATCTTGGAATTTATTAAGAAAGCTGGGCAGTGCCACAAAAGTTAATATCTTAACAGACAAAATAAATCCTAACAAAATAGCAGCCAGGATTGTTAATATAACAAGAACACCAAGCAACAACAACAAACAGAAAGCCAAAGAAATAAAACATGAGCTAAAGTCTAAAATGTCTCAAGCACAGCCTTCCGAATTTGCACAGAAAATCTCTGCAGCCGAAGTTGTTTCAGCCCTAGATACTCTGAAATCTGGTAAAGCGGCTGGTTGTGATGGTATATACCCGGAGTTCCTTAAACATCCTGGCCAAGGTGCAGTGCAGTGGCTAACTGCACTGTTTAATGAAATTCTCGCAACAGGAAGACTGCCAAATCTTTTTAAGAAAACTAAAATAATTGCCATCCTGAAATCGTCAAAATCTGGTAACAATCCTGAAGACTATAGACCCATTGCACTTCTAAGTGTTTGCTATAAACTGCTGGAGAGAGTACTCTATAATAGAATTGCACCAACTATCCTGAAACACATTCCCGTAGAACAGGCTGGCTTCAGACGAAACCGCAGTTGTAGCGATCAAGTGCTAGCGTTGGCAACATACATAGAGAAGGGCTTCAAAGACCTGAAGAAAACAATGGCCGTGTTTATTGACCTAACATCAGCATATGATACAGTGTGGCGGAAAGGCATGCTTCTTAAGTTCTTAAGAATAATTCCATGTAAAAGAATTGCACAACTACTCAATAACATGCTGTCCAACAGGAAATTCCAAGTTCACCTAAAAGGTCAAGTAAGCAAGGTATACAATTTAAATGGCGGACTACCACAAGGATCAGTATTGGCCCCCCAAGTTACCTGACTTGCCAGAAACAAAAGCAAGAACATTTATCTATGCTGATGACATAGCCTTGGTGATGCAGGCTAACAATTTTACTTCAGAAATGACTCTCACTCAGGATCTGTGAATTTTAGATGAATTTTTTAATGGATGGCAACTCAAAGTAAACAGAAATAAAACTGAATCCTCCACCTTCCATCTGAGTAATAGGCATGCTCGCTATAAACCGCAGATTTCCTTTAGAAATCAGTTGCTGTTATATAACCCATTCCCAAAATATCTCGGTGTGACCTTGGATCGTTCGCTAACATATAGAAAACACAAAACTGAAACAGCTTTAAAAATGAGAACCAGAAACAATATATTACACAAACTCTCTGGAACAAGCTGGGGAGCTAAGGCATCAGTACTCAAAACAACTGCCCTCTCACTTGTATACTCTGTTGGGGAATATTGCAGCCCAGTATGCTGAACAGCACTCATACAGCCATGGTAGACACACAGCTGAATGTAGCCATGAGAAGCGTATCCGGGACAATAAAATCCACACCCAAAGAATGGCTACCTGTTCTGTCTAATATTGCACCACCGAAGTTACGATGTCAAGCAGCGTTGAAAAGGGAATGGGAGAAATGATCCAAGAGTCCAAAGTTACCGCTACACCAGGACTGTGATGCCACTCAAAGGCAACGTCTTAAGTCCAGGAAACCCTCCTGGAGACTTGGAAAAAGGCTTACTTCTGAAGGATTCCAACCAGAAACTGCATGGTGGGAGGAAAGGTTCGCAGCCAATCTCGATTCTGCAGGTCTTATTGCTGATCCTACATGAGTCCCTCCTGGATTCCACTTACCTAGTAGGTCGTGGACCACCCTAAATCACATACGCACCAAGCACGGAAGATGCCAGGTCTTTAAGCATAAGTGGGGAATCGCTGAAAGTGCCAAGTGTGACTGCGGACACCAACGACAAACAATACACCACATAGTCACAGAGTGTCCCCTACGGAAATATGCTGGAACTCTGACCAGCATACATAAGGTCTCTGAGGAAGCAATCTCCTGGCTGGATACTTTAGATATTAACCTATAGTTTTTATTACAACTTGAAGCTCTGTCTGTCAATATTACTGTTTATAAAAACCACATTTTCTCTTTTACATGTAACTCATCCTATTGTTTTTATCCATATGTATATTATTGATTTAGCTATCTAATCTAAGACTTTTATTACCATAAATGAATGTAATCTATTTTATTTGTAGTATATGCATATTGTGTTACCAGTAACATCATTGCTGTTCAATTCAAGTACTGTATCCTTGATGCCAAACGAAATAGTAATAATAATTCCAATTCAAGATTTTCATAGTTTGACAAAACCACCCCAGGCGCATTTATTTATATATTCCCTTATATGAGGCCACACACTACTGACAATGAACCTGAACACCATTTTGTGTACATCCTACAACTGACAAACTTCAATTAAGACAATAATGTTGTAGTAGTTGTAGTAGTAGTAGTAGTAGCAGCAGCAGCAGCAGCAGCAGCAGCAGCAGCAGCAGCAATAATGATGATTAAAACAATTTTTGACAAATGTTGCAAAAATTCAGGTAATTTCATAAAAAATATGACAAATTTTACCTTTGTTTCCAATGTCTGTTTATACACAGACCAGAGCAAAATAATGATCTAATATCTAAACTGAACAGTTTGCTGGTGTTTCTCATATACCACAAAATAAGTGACATTTTTGCAAGAAAAAGCTGCTTAGCTTGTATTACAGACATGAAGTCATTTATCCAGAACAAACAGCATACAGTACACAGGTCCTACTTAAACCTCATACTACTATGGTCTCATATGTTTGGGGTAGCAAAATGGCAAACATGGACAGTAGTTTGTGTGACACAAATCTGAAGACAGAGCTTTCACAGACAAGTTTTGATTATTATTAATTTTTATTATTTTTTTCTGAAATGCAAATAAAGGAAGCAGACATTTTCAAATACAAGCCCCATAAACTGCAAATTGATATTCATTGGATATCTGAATGGATAATATAATTTATTTTTCTAAACCATGTTTTCATACACAGCAGTTAACAAATACAATATTAATTAGTGGAACAAGCATTTTTTGTGTAGCTGTTCTTTTAATACTGTTCTATACAATGGGCACAAAAGACTTATATCTATACACAGCCATTATCCAAAACGGATTATCTTAAAGTCATATCTGTAAGAGCATACTCATGTTATCAAATCATGATGGGCTCCCTACATCACAGTTTTGGTTCACAAAGTATCTTTCTTCAACCACACACTTATTTTTTGCCCGTTTTTTGGAACATTTGTTCGTGCCGCCATCCTCTAGAGTCTTCAATTTCACAGTTGGTATGTCGTCAGTCTCCCGGTTTTGCCCTGTGTTATATCCTTCCAAAGCAGTTTTCTTCTTAGATCTTTTGGACTGTCTCTCAAATTGTTTATTTTTTTCAGTTTTCAGTGTTGATTCATTACCATTTATTTTGTCAACACCCAATACTTTAACATTCATTTTTTGTTTTTTTGAATGCTTCTCTGCAACATTTTTCTTACTATGATCATGTTCAACAATTTTATTTACACCTTTATCAGAACAATTTATAGCAGTAAGGCACTTTGACTTTTGTGAATTAATACACTCTTCATTTTTCTGAGTTACAAAATCCACTTGGTTAACAGACTTTTTGGTATTTTTTGTCTGTTTCCTTCTTTTTTTCCTATTTTTTGCTGCAACCTCACCGGAAATACTTTCCTCATCTGCATCAAAGCCTAAAGATTTCACAGAAGTCTGATCAGCATCTTCTATTAATGTATTTGTTTTATCATCATTTTCCTTTGTACGCTGGGTATCTGTTCCTCTACACTTGTATGATTTTTTTGTATTAGGTTTCATAATGTGTATGTCTAGTTCATCAGAGCTCTCATAGTCTTCAAGTAGTTTCCTATGTGTCTTACTTTTATGCAAGTGTCTCATGATTTTTAAACTATCTTCAGTGTCTGAACTGCTGGCACAGTCATCAGTGCTAGCTTCTGCAGTTTGTGTGTTTTCAAGCTGCTGACAAAAGGATCCTGACATGTCACTATTATCTGCTTGTTTTCCTATGCCATCATCACTACCACCACTGTCACTATCATTATCACTACTACTTGTGCTAGTTTGATCAGCAGAAATGGTGTTGCTAGAATCCACTGCACTAGCTCCAGTTTCCTCATAAACACTTCCTTTCTCATCGGACTCTGGAAACATACCTTGCTCTTTCATAAGTTCCAAATTTTCCTTATGCTTCTTTGAATTCTCATGATTTGCAAAAGATTTTTCCGATTTGAAGAGTTTTTGGCAGACAAAACAGTATAGTCCGTCGTCGTCATCATCAACTTCTTCAGGACGCTCGTCAAACATTGCAGCTACTTCCACTTCAATTGCATTCAGTTCCTCCATTGTGGATATACTCATATCATGAAGAGGTCCAGCAAGTTCTTGCATTTCTTTGAAACGGTTCTTCACTTGCTGGATTCTATACTCTTTCGCTTTCCTAGCATTATCTTCCGATTTTTGTTTCAGAAATTCCACATGCGCCTTCACACGTTTATCTCTCTTTCGAACAAATGCTACTAACTGTTGAACTTCTTCATTTCTTGCCTTGCGAGCTTTGTCCCTTACCTTCTTATTTTCCTTTTCCATTGCACGAAACACACGCTTGTTTGTCGCCTGACGAGTATCAAATACATTCAGCCAGGCATATGATTTCTTGGTTGAGTAACTTTGCCAGTATGCATAAAATGGATGGACAACATCTTCATAGTTGCTGTTGGAATCTCCAAATGTTGGTATGTTCAGCTCACTTTCTGACACAGATTCTGTATCTTCTGCTGCAATTTTTTCAAAAACTTTCCGATATACAGTATAAAACCCGTCTTCATCATCACCGTAACCTTTAAAACATGATGATGTGAAATACTGAAAGACATCAAGGCTTTCATCCTTATAATCTCCATCTCTACCCCCCTTCAAAATTGATTCCCTGTTCTTATCATACCACTTTCTCTCTGCAGGATCACCTAAAACTTCATAAGCTTGCTGCACTAACAGGAACTCTTCCCTTGCTTCCACCACATTATCAGGATTCTTGTCCGGATGCCATTTGAGAGCTAATGTCCTGTAAGACTTCTTTATCTCCTCGAAGGATGCATCCCTCGGCACTCCTAGTACTTCGTAATGACATTTCATTACTGAATACCTTAAACAATTGAGTGACACAGCTTTAATATGACATAAATAGCAACATTAAAACAATGAATTCTCTCTCTCTCTCTCTCTCTCTCTCACACACACACACACACACACACACACACACACACACACACACACACCTCTAACATACTAAAAATCTAAATTGGTTCAATCTCCAGATGTGATAAGGCAATCTACAAGTAATGCCTCCTTAACTTATTTCTGTTAAGTCACATAAAAACATCAGTGAGAGCCCATACTGCTCATCCGATGTACAATGTTTGTTAAGGTTGCCTCTCCTACCATTGATGGCTACCGTTTTTCTCCACTGTATTCTGATTGTTGGTACCCAGGACACATAAATCTGACTAACCCAGTTTATCAACAGCAGTAATCACATTGCCTTCAGTGACACAACATTTCATCAAGTGGTACCCACTGTTTTGTGTTAATAACGTAATCAATGCATTAAATGTTTGGTGCAAGCAGTGGGTTGTCAGCTACTCTGCTTCTGATCATCCTAGGGAATATAGCCTACATCTTCCATACACTAATGAACACAGTATCTAAATGGACTGATATCCATTACAGTATCCCCAATAACCTTCCTCAGCTTCTCATAAATGCAAATCAGTGTTCCATCTCTGACTTTCTGAAATTTTATGGCCACACTATGTGTAACACAGACCACAAGACTGGCAATTTTCTCAAGTTCCAATGACCTAAAAAAAAAAAAAAAAAAAAAAAAAAAAAAAAAAAAAAAATTAATGTCAGCGGCAGAGCCAAATTTATTACGTTATTCCACTACTTTATTGGATTCAAAATATGAGGAATTACTTTGCAACTGCCCCTCATAGTGGAGAGAATCCACATTGGAAAAGTGTACGGCCTGATCTAAAGGAACTATGACCCTTCTTATTTATCTGCTGTTTTACAAGAAATTTATGTGACCACACAATACAGTAGACAATGGCAGCAGCTTCTTTAATTTACAAAAGAAACCATGCTTCAGATATTGAAAAAGCTGGTGAAAATGCAGTAAGAGGCAGGCACTACTTTTACTGTTTTTATGATGTGACATTTGAAATATCTTTTTCCTCCTGTCACCACCACCACCACCACCACCCCACCACCACCACCACCACCACCACCACCACCACCACCACCACCACCTCACTTTCACCCTTAATTTTTTCCCCATGTAATACCTGCATTACCCTTTACAACATAATGATCTTTCAGATATGTAGTATTACAGTGTATGCTTACTTTGTTCTTAACATAACCTGCACCTGCAACCCTCCCCCCCCCCCCCTCCTACTGCTGCTGCATATTTGTCACTCTTGTCACTCCACCCCGGACCTATCACTAACAACCACTGCCTTGTACTCCCTAGTTCCTTCTCCACCTTCCTCTTGTCATCAAACACAGAACAGTTATCATGCACTCAGCACAGTGTGACTTCTTGGGATGGTAGGCACACACATTATCTGTTTCGACACTACTTAGTGATAAGAATTTTTTGAGTGGTTTGGAAATAGCAGGGTAGCAATACCTTCTACAATATGGCCAACTGTTTTAACACTTTTTCTGTTCTTGATGAGCCACCTTAACATCCGTGGAGAAGTGGAGAAGATGAGCACGGGGAGGGGGGTTAAAGGTGATTTACTTGCAAGATTTTAAATCACTTTACACTGTGAAGTAAACATGCACGCATCAGAGATAACACTGTTGGTAAGTAGAGTGTCGGTCGTAATAAAAGTTTACACACCTGAAACAAAGCGAGTGCAGAATCAGTGAATCTACAGTGTTTAGTAAGTATGTGGCTGATTATTCAAAGGAATTATTATTGTAAGTCTTCCCTGCCTGGCATTCCAAAATATGCCACCCATAATGATCAACCACATACTTCATAAGCCCTGTGGGTTCGCTGATTGTGCACTTGCTTTGTTTTACTCCTGGACGCTCTCATTATCAACTGTGTTATCTGACAAGCACATTTACCCCACAGTGCAAAATAACTTAAAATCTTGCAAGTGACTCACCATCATTATGGCTGAAAGTCTGTCACCCAAAATATTGGAGCAAGAATTAAGAACATCTCAGATGCGTGAACGGAAAGTGAAAGAATATCATATAAATATTCCTCAACTAACATGTAACTTCCATTATTCTCAGTGGAATTTATTTCGTAACTATACCTGCATAACGAGTAAAATAAGTAAAATACATTCAATTACAAACAGGTATGTTACTGCTTTAGTAATTCTTTTTCGAGATTTTTTTATACAATTTACTTGTTTTAAAACAAATTTTGAAATGCAAACCAGCAAACTTGCATTACAGAGTTTCAAACACTGAGAGATCCAATTATAACCAATGCAGAGAGCACAAAATTTATTAACAACATACTCTTTATGTCCATGTTTAAGAGATAAAAGGAATTGGAGGGAGAGCGTACAAGCAATCCGATTAAGTGGACACCATCCCCCCCCCCCCTACCTGCCTACTCAACTGTAAATAATTATCATAAATGTCTTGGCTGCAGACAATATTAGGTTTATTTGTAACACCCCTCTTATTGCTCTTTCCTAAACTCCTTACAGCCCTGTTGAACCAGAATCTAACTAAAAGGCTGTTTATTCTGAGGAGCTATTGTAAATGAGCTGAAGCTTGAAACTGCCACTGATGCACACTAAAATACTTATTTCAATCAAATAGACTGGTGGAAATGTCTTCATTTAATTTATTAAGGCTGTGGCCACCCATAAGAAATCAATACACTTTTAACTTCATTACCCAGGTTTTGCTTTTACATCTACGTATGTATTCACTTTTCCTCATTCTATTTTGTTTTAAACACTGTGTCAGTACATGTGCCTTTATTGATGGCCACACTTTTCTGAATAATTAAAGTTCCATCTCTTTCCAAGTCAGCAATACCTTTTTCATGGTATAGATGATACTGATTGTCTGGTAGCACTGCAATTCACCAATTGTCTCTCAACTCATTTTTATTTCTACTACCAGGAAAACCATATCAACTTCACTGGTTACTTTGATGTTCCATCATAACATCTATAGCTCTATTTGAGTTTGATTCCAAAGATTATGTGGTAACAGTCATCAGTAAATTGGGAAAGCTGCAACACTCACAGAAAAAGAAAGAGCATTTTAAGAACAGATTCGACTAAAGCAAGTGGACTGTTCAGTTATATACTTACTTCTGTGTCAACTGCAAAGAACTTTTCACCTAAATGGCAGGGTGTTGTTATAATCTGACCCTCTTCAAGAGACTTTACAAATATTCTGGAAAAGACAAAATGGTTTCAAAGAATTATACATTAATAACATATCAAAATTCCAATGAAAGAAAGAAAAAGTGCTAAGTTCTATAAAGACCTATACACATTACAAGTTATACTAATAAATTATTAATTAATTTGTATCAGCAATACTACTACCTTGTTTTAACCAAAAATTTTCAATTTTTTTTAATTTCAGCAGTTTTGTTTTTTTTTTTTTTTTTTTTTTCTTCAAGATCAGATGACAGAAAATATGTCAGAGCTATGTAAGCCGTAAAGAGAAGAAACCAATCACATTTATACGTTAGTTCCCAGAAACTTCAACAGGTACTTTTTGGGTGGCAAGTACAAAGTACGCGATTGTGATTCTATATCAAGAAGACAACAGTGCACAACATTCCTGTCATACTAGTGAACCTGTAACAGTACTTAGTTGGAGATCAACAATGGGCATCTTCCAAAAGGCTCTGAAAACCAAGTAAATGAAAATGAAGCCTTGATATGGTGGTCTACCTCTCAGTGAAGAAATAGTGGCAAGAATATGATATGACCAGAAAATTAAGATGCTCAAGCACCAACATGAAATATGGGACTTTGACACGAACCTGTCTAGGATACTGAAGCTCACTCTGGAATACACTGGGAAAATATTCTTGCAGTGCATACTACTATGAATTATGACTGTACATTTATTTGCATCTGGTTGCATAGCCTATCAGGATGCAAGTAATTATAAAACCACATTTTCAAGAAGAAACCATCTTTATTGTAAATTGTATGAATAAAATTTTCAGGTGTCTTATTTCCTCAAAACCAGGAACAAGGATCTCTGGTCCTGAATGATTGTATTTGTCATAACTTTGGTTTTTACCTGGAACTGTTGTCAAAACTAGTAAGCACAATTTTTTTTCTACATGTATTTGATGCTGCAAAAAATTACTACAAAGAACTGGGGTAGTGCCTTACTTCTTAGCAACAATTAAAGGAAATGATCAGGGTAGAGCACTTTGTAAAATCCTGATAATCACCCCATACATGTATTAGCACACAATAAGTAACAATTTTGATAGATATATCTAAAAACACAGATGATGTGACTTACCGAACGAAAGTGCTGGCAGGTCGATAGACACACAAAAAACACAAACATACACACAAAATTCAAGCTTTCACAACAAACTGTTGCCTCATCAGGAAAGAGGGAAGGAGAGGGAAAGACGAAAGGATCCTTTCGTCTTTCCCTCTCCTTCCCTCTTTCCTGATGAGGCAACAGTTTGTTGCGAAAGCTTGAATTTTGTGTGTATGTTTGTGTTTTTTGTGTGTCTATCGACCTGCCAGCACTTCCGTTCGGTAAGTCACATCATCTGTGTTTTTAGATATATTTTTCCCACGTGGAATGTTTCCCTCTATTATATTCAATCATTAATTTTGATAGATAGTTTGATATGGAGCAAATATATGAAAACATTGTTCACCAACTAGCACAACAGAAGTTTAGTGAGTCAAAATTTGCAATCCTCTTGACCACACTGCTTCATATGTTACACAAAAGACAATGTCAATATTGAATTATTAAGGAATAAAGGAGACGATCCACCGAAATGCAGAAGTGCTGCGTCTTCGATAGGCACACAAACAAAAGGTTCAGAGCTTGGAAAGCTTTTGCAATGCACTTCCTTTTTCTAGCTGGGGAACTGTCTGCACGCTTGCTAGGGGTGGGAGTAAAAGGGGCAGGTAGCCAGGTAACACACAGGTTGGCATGATTTCATAGACTAGGGTATGAGATAACAGCACACAACTAGCTGATGTGGGGGGGACAAAATGGGTTGGGGTGCTGGGGCAGGGGATGCTGTATGTGTACAAACAAAAACAAACACAAACACACATTTTGAAAACTTGCTCGCATCTTTTGCTCTGTTGCTGCATTTTGTGCCAATGGGTAGTGCACCTTGTTTTTGGCAACAGTCACAAATCTACCCCCTGCTCCCAACATAATTACTTTCATGCCTTACGCCCATCAACCTTTTTAAACTCTCCCTACAACCACCTGACACCTTTACTCAATACTTCCAGTGCCAAATTTTTCCCCCAATACTATCTCCCCCCACCCCTCCACAATGGGCCACTGCTCTATTTATCTGAACTAGTTCATAAAAGTTTCACTATCCCTAGCCAAAATCCTCTCCTCTCCCATATCCTGTTCCTTACATGATGCCTAAGCTGTGGTAAATGCATCTGCAGTGATGGGAACTCCCTTGCCCAGTATGCTGAAGGCCTCACAAAGGCCTTCGCAGACAAGCAATATCCGGCACACCTAATTAACAAACAGTTTTCCTGTGCCATATCCTCTCACACACACCTGATCATCACATCCATTCCAAGAACTAACCACAAAGAAGCACCCCCCTCCCCCTTGCCATCCAAATACCACCCTGTACTGGAAAGACTGAAACACATCCTTCGTCAGGGCTTTGATTATCTACCATTATGCCATGAAATGAAGGACATCCTACCCAAGAGGCTTCCAACCCTTCCCAAAGTGGTGTCCAACCACCACAACTTACTAGTCCATCCCTATGCCATTCCCACCCCAAATTCCCTGCCACAGGGATCATATCCCTGTGGAAGACCCATACACAAGACCTGCCCAATCCACGCACCCAGCACCACCTAGTCCAGTCCCATCAGATGCTTATCCTACACCACCAGAGGACGGGTCACCTGTGAAATCAGCCATGTTATATACCAGCACTGCTGCAACCACTGCACAGTGTTTTACATTGCTATGACAACCAACAAGCTGTCAACTAGAATGAATGGCCATTGTCAAATCATTGCCAGAAACAAAGTGCATCACCCAGTGAGACAACATGCAGAAGAGCACAAAATGCGAGATTTCAATGGCTGATTCACAACCCACACCATCTGGATTCTCCCCACCACAAGCAGCTTTTCTGAGTTGCACAGATGGAAAACGACAGAAATGTAAAGTCGTAAATGTTGGTTCCATGGCGGAGTGTAGATGGCAGCCCATGAGCCCATAATTGCATTGAAAAGTATTCACTTTTTGTACACTACCTGTGCATGAAAACACGGAAGGGCGACAGGACATGCAGCACAAGAGATGGTGGAGCCACGGATGATGGCAAGGGCTCACCTTTGAGAGGGTCCAAACCTACAACATAGAGAGGTAAATGAGACAGGCCCGAGATAGCAATGGAGGAAGGGGCTTGTGATGGAATTGCGGGAGGAGGGGGCATGAGACGGCAATCAGGTGAGAGGGGCGGGGAGAGGCGCTCGAGATGACCCCAGGTAAAAGGCCTTGAGGTGAGGCAGCAATGGTACTATCCTTGGTAAGCTGACAAAGGTCACAGAGAAGGCAGGTCCAGGGGCGAAGCCAAGGCAGCATTGTACCCCCATTTGTCAAGAAAGTTTTACGGAATTGGAAGGAAAGTGAATGTAGCAGTTGACGGAAGCAGACTCCCAGTGGTAGTAGAGAGGAAGGGCTGCCTGCATAACCTAAATCCAAGGAGGCATAAAAAAAAAAAGGGCATGGTTTGGATGAGCATGCATGGAAGACAGATGACTAGTGCAACGACTCAGAAGAATGGCTTGCCGATTGGACAGCAGAGGTTCAGCAGTCTCAGCGTAAAAGCTCTCCACGGGGTTAGAGTAGAAACCTCCAGACACTAAATGCAATGCACGGTGATGGACAGAATCTAAACGCTGAAGAATAGGCAGCCGTGTAGAGGAGTATACAATGCTCCCATAGTCCAATTTTCGAGTGCACTGAGATGCTTATAGGTGGAGGAGGACCACTCGGTCCACTCCCTAGGAGGTACCACTCAGAACACGGAGGTTTTATGGGGGATCACAGACAGCACGCCGAAAGATATGAAAAGTAGGCAGACCACCACAGTTTTCTGTCAAACGTAAGTCCCAAGAATTTGGCGATGTCTGCAAACGAGAGGTCAACAGGGCCAACATGTAGGGAAGGCAGATAAAACTCCGTACAATGCCAAAAATTTGCACAGACAGTCTTATTGGGAGAAAATCAGAAGCCAGTTTCAATGCTCCACGAGTGGAGGTGATCGAAACATCCTTGAAGACGTTGTTCAAGAAGGCTGGTCCGTTGAGAGCTGTAGAAGATTGCAAAATCATCGACAAAGAGGGAGCCCGAAACATCGGGAAGGAGAGAATCCGTAATTAGATTTATGGCAATGGCAAACAGTACAACACTTAGCACAGAGCCCTGGGGAACCCCATTTTCTTAAGAGAAAGTACGGGATAGAGTAGTGTTCACCTGCACCTTAAATGTGCGCACTGTCATAAATTCACGGATGAAAAGGGGTAGCCAACCTCGAAAGCCCTAAGAGAACAGTGTGCGGAGGATCTACATCTACATCTACATCTATACTCCGCGAGCCACCTTACGGTGTGTGGCGGAGGGTACTTATTGTACCACTATCTGATCCCCCCTTCCCTGTTCCATTCACGAATTGTGCGTGGGAAGAACGACTGCTTGTAAGTCTCCGTATTTGCTCTAATTTCTCGGATCTTTTCGTTGTGATCATTACGCGAGATATATGTGGGCGGTAGTAATATGTTGCCCATCTCTTCCCGGAATGTGCTCTCTCGTAATTTCGATAATAAACCTCTCCGTATTGCGTAACGCCTTTCTTGAAGTGTCCGCCACTGGAGCTTGTTCAGCATCTCCGTAACGCTCTCGCGCTGACTAAATGTCCCCATGACGAATCGCGCTGCTTTTCGCTGGATCATGTCTATCTCTTCTATTAATCCAACCTGGTAAGGGTCCCATACTGATGAGCAATACTCAAGAATCGGACGAACAAGCGTTTTGTAAGCTACTTCTTTCGTCGATGAGTCACATTTTCTTAGAATTCTTCCTATGAATCTCAACCTGGCGCCTGCTTTTCCCACTATTTGTTTTATGTGATCATTCCACTTCAGATCGCTCCGGATAGTAACTCCTAAGTATTTTACGGTCGTTACCGCTTCCAATGATTTACCACCTATGGCATAATCGTACTGGAATGGATTTCTGCCCCTATGTATGCGCATTATATTACATTTATCTACGTTTAGGGAAAGCTGCCAGCTGTCGCACCATTCATTAATCCTCTGCAGGTCTTCCTGGAGTACGTACGAGTCTTCTGATGTTGCTACTTTCTTGTAGACAACCGTGTCATCTGCAAATAGCCTCACGGAGCTACCGATGTTGTCAACTAAGTCATTTATGTATATTGTAAACAATAAAGGTCCTATCACGCTTCCTTGCGGTACTCCCGAAATTACCTCTACATCTGCAGATTTTGAACCGTTAAGAATGACATGTTGTGTTCTTTCTTCTAGGAAATCCTGAATCCAATCACAAACCTGGTCCGATATTCCGTAAGCTCGTATTTTTTTCACTAAACGTAAGTGCGGAACCGTATCAAATGCCTTCCTGAAGTCCAGGAATACGGCATCAATCTGCTCGCCAGTGTCTACGGCACTGTGAATTTCTTGGACAAATAGGGCGAGCTGAGTTTCACATGATCTCTGTTTGCGGAATCCATGTTGGTTATGATGAAGGAGATTTGTATTATCTAAGAACGTCATAATACGAGAACATAAAACATGTTCCATTATTCTACAACAGATTGACGTAAGCGAAATAGGCCTATAATTATTCGCATCTGATTTATGACCCTTCTTGAAAATGGGAACGACCTGCGCTTTCTTCCAGTCGCTAGGTACTTTACGTTCTTCCAGAGATCTACGATAAATTGCTGATAGAAAGGGGGCAAGTTCTTTAGCATAATCACTGTAGAATCTTACGGGTATCTCGTCTGGTCCGGATGCTTTTCCGCTACTAAGTGATAGCAGTTGTTTTTCAATTCCGATATCGTTTATTTCAATATTTTCCATTTTGGCGTCCGTGCGACGGCTGAAGTCAGGGACCGTGTTACGATTTTCCGCAGTGAAACAGTTTCGGAACACTGAATTCAGTATTTCTGCCTTTCTTCGGTCGTCCTCTGTTTCGGTGCCATCGTGGTCAACGAGTGACTGAATAGGGGATTTAGATCCGCTTACCGATTTTACATATGACCAAAACTTTTTAGGGTTCTTTTTTAGATTGTTTGCCAATGTTTTATGTTCGAATTCGTTGAATGCTTCTCTCATTGCTCTCTTTACGCTCTTTTTCGCTTCGTTCAGCTTTTCCTTATCAGCTATGATTCGACTACTCTTAAACCTATGATGAAGCTTTCTTTGTTTCCGTAGTACCTTTCGTACATGATTGTTATACCACGGTGGATCTTTCCCCTCGCTTTGGACCTTAGTCGGTACGAACTTATCTAAGGCGTACTGGACGATGTTTCTGAATTTTTTCCATTTTTGTTCCACATCCTCTTCCTCAGAAATGAACGTTTGATGGTGGTCACTCAGATATTCTGCGATTTGTGCCCTATCACTCTTGTTAAGCAAATATATTTTCCTTCCTTTCTTGGCATTTCTTATTACACTTGTAGTCATTGATGCAACCACTGACTTATGATCACTGATACCCTCTTCTACATTCACGGAGTCGAAAAGTTCCGGTCTATTTGTTGCTATGAGGTCTAAAACGTTAGCTTCACGAGTTGGTTCTCTAACTATCTGCTCGAAGTAATTCTCGGACAAGGATGCCTGTCCTCCAACAGGTATCGTATGCCCTCTTCAGATCAAAAAATATAGCAACCGGTTGAAATTTCCCGAGAAAATTTTTCACAATTTCAGTGGAGAGAGCAACAAGATGGTCAACTGCGGAATGATGCTTTCAGAAACTGCATTGGGCAGTGGTTAAAAGGTTTCGGGACTCCAGCGAACAGCCTAAACGGCAATTCACCATATGCTCCAAAACCTTACAAACACTATTCATGAGAGAGATTCAGCGATAGCTGGATGGGAGATGTTTGTCCTTTCCAGGTTTTGGGACAAGAATGACGATAGATTCATGCCATCTTCTGGGAAATCTACATTCGACCCAAAGCTGATTATAAAGGCGAAGGAGGTAGCACAGACTTGGTTATGATAGATGCTGTGACAGATGCAGCAACATTTGGACGTGGATAACATCTGGTTCTCAAGCAGAAGAGCGAGAGGAGGAGAGTGCATGTCCGAGTTCCCAAATATAAAAAAACTGCATTATAGCTTTAGCAATTCTGGGAGGAAAAAGCAAAAGGTCACTCTTCCACTACCTGTTTCTTTGGGGAAAAGCTGGTGGGTAATTAGAAGAGCTCGAAATCTCAGCAAAGTGTCACCCCAATGGGTTAGAGATTGCAATTGGGTCCACTAAGGTATCCTGCACGGCAGTTAGTACAGAGGTCAGGGAAAAACTTTGTCAGACCCTAAACAACTGAGGAGGGAGTGAAGGTATTAAAGGAGATGGTAGAGAAATCCCAGCTTGTCTTCTATCGCATATGATGTGACAGCATTGCACACCTAACTGCTTATTGCTTACATCAGATACAGTTGACCAATGTTTGATGACGGCGGAAAACACAAAGAGCACGTCTCTGCTTGCATACTGCGTCACAGCACACCCTATTCCACCAAGGAACTGGGAGGGGGGCAAGTGGAAGGTACGAGGTATTGAACATTCCTCAGCTGTAAGAATAAGTTCCATAACATGAGTGACTTGATCATCAAAACTAGGAAACTGATGGTCATCAAATGTTGCTCGAGAGGAGAAAAGTGTCCAATGAGCTTTGGAAAACTTCCACGATCTTGGACGCATAGGTGACAGTTGTGGCTGTAATCTAAGGACACACAGAAAATAGTCACTGGAGTGTGTGTGTGAACTATTCAAAGCGCCGCACTAGCTGAACAGTACAGACCAAAACGTCCAAATGAAAATAGGTTGACGTGGAGGCAGACAAAAATGTACATTTACCAGTGTTGAGGCAAACAAGATCCGCTTGATGGAATCAGTGAGAGCCTCTCTAACAAGGACGTGGAGATCCTCAAAGCAGGTGGTGGGCATTGAAGTCCCCAACCAGCAAATACGTGGGTGGGAGCTGACT
Source organism: Schistocerca nitens (assembly GCF_023898315.1). Taxonomy (NCBI): domain Eukaryota; kingdom Metazoa; phylum Arthropoda; class Insecta; order Orthoptera; family Acrididae; genus Schistocerca; species Schistocerca nitens. The sequence continues at coordinate 613,450,230 of NC_064616.1, read as the reverse complement.
AAGGAGACCAGCTCTCACTATTGGTGTGGACGATGGAATGCATATGGTACGAAGAGAGAAGGTGAATCAAGAAAGGGAAAGACAATCAGCGACAGCTCGGAAGGAACTGTGTAAGTGGATTGGGTGATAATGTATAGTATCACAGAGAAGAATCTTAAGTTCCCCGGGTGCCGCAACGCCAGCAACAGAGGGGAGATCAAACCGGACTCAGCGGAAATGAGGGAAGACAAAGCGATAATGGGAACGTAGCTTTGTTTCCTGAAGATAACCCATATGGAGCAAATTCTGTGGATATTCCAATGGATAATTGATAAAGAGTGGACAAAAAACTAAAATCTCACCATGGTTGCAGTCAACTCAGCGATCACTAAGAGCCAGTGGCCAACGGCATCGAATGGCATTCAGCCAGAGACAGAAGATCCTGACCCATACGTTGTTCGGGGGCAACTCCTGCCGTCAGTGATCGGCTGGTTGATTCGTCGCCAGTGGAGCATCTCGGCAACACGGAAGATAGCCAAGGGCGGCTACCACTGAGTGGCGCTGTACAAGAGACGGCATGGCGGAGAAGGAGAGGACCTGTTTTTCTTATGAGCCTTCTTGGAAGCAGGACGTTGAGATGCAGGAGGAGTTGGTAGTTGTGAAGTCTGGGTACGTAAAAAATCTTCACAAGTAGGCTCTTTTTCGGGAGTCTAGGTATCCAATTTTGGGGCCTGTGATTTAGCTTGAGCCAATAAAAGTTGAGGCTCAGAGTGAGTGGGTGAAAGTGGGGAGGTTGAACGGGCGATCTTTGGGCTGACCAATCTGACGACCATGGCACTATAGGTGAGATCGCAAGTCTACGTGGCTACGTCCTTAGTAGGTCGAGCAGAGGCAAGGCCAGTGCTATATGTACCCACTGGGAGCACAGTGGGCTTTCTACTGACAAATAACTTACAAGCAGCTAAGGTAGACACCTTTTCCTCCTCCACTCGGATTTCCTGAATAATTCGTTTAAGTTTACAAATAGGGTAATCTCTAGAGGAAGCAGCGGGGTCACCCATACAGTTGATGCAATGAGGGAATGGTGGTGGACAATCGCCCTCATGGGCACCCCTGCCGCAGGCAACGCATTTGGTCATATTTTAACACGAATAGCTGGTACGATTAAACCTCTGACACTGATAGCAACGCTTAGGTTTGGTGATGTAAGGGTGAACTGAAATGATCTCATATCGCGCTCTCATGTTCAACGGAAGTTGAAATCTGTCAAATGTCAAGAAGAGAGTGCGGGTTGGCACCAATTCCTTTTCAACCCTTTTCATTACTCAATGTACAGCCGTTAGTCCCTGATCAAACAGGTAATTTGGAATTTCCTCATTTGATAATCCGTCAAGTGATCTTGTGTAAACCAATCTGTGCGATGAGTTTAGTACGGTGTGCTTCCATCCATACAGGGAAGTTCAAAGCAATTTTTGTGCCTGGAGGACACTGTTTCTAACAACAAGGTGCCATTTTGTAACCGGGAACAAGACATTACAGGACCTGCAATTGCATCCACACCTTTCTGAATAACGAATGAGTTTACTGTCGAGAAGTCTTTACCTTCATCAGACCGAGAAACAACTAGGAACCTTGGCACTGGTTGAAGAATTTTCTGTGGCTGAGACTCATCTAGCTTTCTCTTGCGGGCAGAAGTTGTAGACATAGAGAAAACCATTGCGAAAGTATTCCCCACGATTACCGGCGTCTCCGATGGCGCGCTCCTTGCTAGTGGGGGTCCTCTCTGAGGGCATTCCCGCTTTAGGTGATTGTCCACACCTCAGGTCACACCTCCCGAGAAACGGACAGAGCAACCAATCAGAATGTTTGGAAGGTACCAGCTCAGGTAATCACCCCTCCCTGGGCCTGGCCTTTACCAGGAGGTACATACATCTCCTACTTGTCTACCCAGGATAGGGAATTACGTGTTACCCCATCACCAGCTATGTGTGGGAACACGTGGGTCGGCCTTCAGACATGCACAGGGAGGAAAGAAAGAAAGGAACAAAGAAAAGGAAACAAGAGAAGAACTCTCAAACGGCACAGCGGAGATGAAGGTAAAGAGAAGACACAAGGAAAGAGAAGGACAACGTAAGGATACTTTACATTGTATAGATAAACCACTTCATTCGTTCACAAGCGTCCGTCTCTGGACGTAGGCGCAAAACATACTCCCAAAGAGGGGGAGAAGGGGAAGGGAAGTGGCAGGGAGGGGGAGGGGGGGGATGTGGAAAGGGAATGTATGCAGGCCAGAAAGGAAAGAGCTGCACTAGTTTGGGGTCCCGTGCTTGTCATGCATGTATCCACAAAAAGAGTTGTGGACCCCCCTGGTTTTTTTTTTTTTTTTTTTTTTTTGGGCGCAAAACTGCTACGGTCATTAACGCCCATTCTGTGGCTTAGGGAAGAGTAAAAAAAAACCAAATGGGAAATCAGCAGCAATCGGAGCTAAACTCAAAAAGAGGGAAAACAAAAAAAACAAAAGGAAAACCACTGTAGAAGGGGATTGTTTTCCCCAAAAAGAGCTTCAAATGACCATCGTCATCTCACTGACACTGAAACTCGACGACACGATCGGCTGAGCACATATCATCTGCTATAATGGAAGATATATATCGGGCGACAGCTGTAAATGGGCCCGTAGCAGAGTAAAATAGGGGCACTGAAGTAAAAGGTGTCTCACCGTCCACAGCTGAGAGCAGTGGGGACAAAGCGTGGGAGGATCGCCACTTAAAAGATGACAATGGCTAAAAAGACAGTGCCCTATCTGGAGTCTAGTTAAAATTACCTCCTCGCGATGACGAGTTCGGGAGGAAGAGGTCCAAGCACAGGGAAGAGGTTTCACATCCCACAATTTATTATCGGGAAGTGTAGACCAATGATACCCTACATCCAAGGTGGTATCGAAAAAAAGGTCATGGGAAAGATGAGCAGTCATGGAAGACAGATGGCTAGCGTAACGACTCAGAAGGACAGCTCACTGATTGGACAGCGGAGGTTCAGCAGTCTCAGCATAAAGGCTTTCCACGGGGCTGGTGTAAAAAGCTCCCGACACTAAACGCAATCCACGGTGGAGGACACAGTCAAGACGCCGAAGAATAGACGGCTGAGCAGAGGAGTAAACTATGCTCCCATAGTCCAATTTCGAGCGCACTAAGGTGCGATATAGGCGGATTAGGACCACTCGGTCCGCTCCCCAGTAGGTACCATTCAGAACACAGAGGGTGTTGATGGATCACAGACAGCGAGCCGAAAGATGGGAAACGCGGGAGGACCAGCACAGTTTTCTGTCACACATATATCCCAAGAATTTAGCAACGTCCATGAACGGAAGGTCAACAGGGCCTAAATGAAGGGAAGGTGGAAGAAACTCCGTACGATGTCAAAAATTTACACAGACGGTCTTACTGGGAGAAAAGCGAAAGTTGGTTTTGATACTCCAAGAGTGGAGTTGATCGAGACATCCTTGAAGACATCATTCAAGAAGGCTGGTCCGTTTAGAGCTGTAGTAGATCGCAAAATCATGGACAAAGAGGGAGCCCGAGACATCAGGATGGAGACAATCCATTATTGGATTTATTGCGAAAGCAAACAGTACAACACTTAGCACGGAGCCTGGGGCACTCCGTTTTCTTGGGAGAAAGTACGGGAGAGAGCAGTGCCCTCTGTTATAAATTCACAAATAAAAAGGGGTAGCCGATCTCGAAAGCTCCAAGAGAACAGTGTGCGGAGGATGCCTCTCCTCCAACAGGTATTGTTTGCTCACTCCAGATCTAAAAATATTGCCACCATTTGGCATTTCCTGCGAAAATTGTTCATGATGTAAGTGGAGAGAGTAACAAAATGGTCAACTGCAAAACGATGCTTTCGGAAACCGCATTGGGCAGGTGTTAAAAGTCCTCGGGACTCCAGCCACCAGGCTAAATGGCAAGTCACCATACGCTTCAAAACCTTGCATACACTACTCGTGAGAGATATGGGGCGATAGCTAGAGGGTAGATGTTTGTCCTTTCCAGTTTTCAGAAGATGAACAACGATAGCTTCCCGCCATCTTCTGGGAAAGGTACTGTCGGCCCAAATTCGATTATAAAGGCGAAGGAGGTAACGCAGACTATGGTATGATTGCTCCCTCCTACGTATATCTCGCGAAGAGACCATGAGGATAAAATCAGACAGATTAGAGCCCACACGGACGCATACCGACAATCCTTATTTCCACGAACGATACGACACACACCGTCAGGTGGCTTGCGGGGTATGGATGTAGATATACACTCCTGGAAATTGAAATAAGAACACCGTGAATTCATTGTCCCAGGAAGGGGAAACTTTATTGACACATTCCTGGGGTCAGATACATCACATGATCACACTGACAGAACCACAGGCACATAGACACAGGCAACAGAGCATGCACAATGTCGCCACTAGTACAGTGTATATCCACCTTTCGCAGCAATGCAGGCTGCTATTCTCCCATGGAGACGATCGTAGAGATGCTGGATGTAGTCCTGTGGAACGGCTTGCCATGCCATTTCCACCTGGCGCCTCAGTTTGACCAGCATTCGTGCTGGACGTGCAGACCGCGTGAGACGACGCTTCATCCAGTCCCAAACATGCTCAATGGGGGACAGATCCGGAGATCTTGCTGGCCAGGGTAGTTGACTTACACCTTCTAGAGCACGTTGGGTGGCACGGGATACATGCGGACGTGCATTGTCCTGTTGGAACAGTAAGTTCCCTTGCCGGTCTAGGAATGGTAGAACGATGGGTTCGATGATGGTTTGGATGTACCGTGCACTATTCAGTGTCCCCTCGACGATCACCAGTGGTGTACGGCCAGTGTAGGAGATCGCTCCCCACACCATGATGCCGGGTGTTGGCCCTGTGTGCCTCGGTCGTATGCAGTCCTGATTGTGGTGCTCACCTGCACGGCGCCAAACACGCATACGACCATCATTGGCACCAAGGCAGAAGCGACTCTCATCGCTGAAGACGACACGTCTCCATTCGTCCCTCCATTCATGCCTGTCGCGACACCACTGGAGGCGGGCTGCACGATGTTGGGCCGTGAGCGGAAGACGGCCTAACGGTGTGCGGGACCGTAGCCCAGCTTCATGGAGACGGTTGCGAATGGTCCTCGCCGATACCCCAGGAGCAACAGTGTCCCTAATTTGCTGGGAAGTGGCGGTGCGGTCCCCTACGGCACTGCGTAGGATCCTACGGTCTTGGCGTGCATCCGTGTGTCACTGCGGTCCGGTCCCAGGTCGACGGGCACGTGCACCTTCCGCTGACCACTGGCGACAACATCGATGTACTGTGAGACCTCACGCCCCACGTGTTGAGCAATTCGGCGGTACGTCCACCCGGCCTCCCGCATGCCCACTATACGCCCTCGCTCAAAGTCCGTCAACTGCACATACGGTTCACGTCCACGCTGTCGCGGCATGCTACCAGTGTTAAAGACTGCGATGGAGCTCCGTATGCCACGGCAAACTGGCTGACACTGACGGCGGCGGTGCACAAATGCTGCGCAGCTAGCGCCATTCGACGGCCAACACCGCGGCTCCTGGTGTGTCCGCTGTGCCGTGCGTGTGATCATTGCTTGTACAGCCCTCTCGCAGTGTCCGGAGCAAGTATGGTGGGTCTGACACACCGGTGTCAATGTGTTCTTTTTTCCATTTCCAGGAGTGTAGATGATAAATGCAGCAACATTTGGACGTGGACACCATCCAGTCCTGGGGCAGAAGAGCGAGAAGAAGAGAGTGCGTGTTGGAGTTCCCGCATGGAGAAAACAGTATTATAGCTTTCGCTATTCTGAGAGGAGAAAACAAGAGGTCGCACTTCCGCTGCATGTTTCTTCGGGACAAAAGCTGGTGGGTAATTTGAACAGCTCGAAATCTCTGCAAAGTGTTGACCCAATGAGTTAGAAATTAAGACTGGGTCCACTAAGGTATCATGCGTGACAGTGAGCCCAGAGATCGGGGAGAAATTAGACGCAGGATATAACCATCGAATTCGACTCCAAGCTACTGAAGAGGTAGTGAAGGTGTTAAAGGAGCTAGTAAAGCAGTCCCAGCTTGCCTTCTTGCTATCGCGGATGATGCGACGGCATTATGCACATAACTGCTTATAGCGGATACAGTTGGCCAAAGTAGGATGGTGGCGGAAAATGTGAAGAGCACATCTCCGCTCGTGTATTGCATCACAGCACACCTTGATCCACCAAGGAACTGGGGGGTGCCGGAGCAAATCGGAGGTGCGAGATACTAAACGTTCCACGGCTGTAAGAATAACTTCTGCAACATGAGTGACCTGATTGTCGACACTAGGGAAGTGACAGTCATCAAACGTCGCTAGAGAGGATAAAAGTATCCAATCGGCTTGGGCAAACTTCCAGCGTCTCGGGCGCATAGATGGCAGTTGTGGCTGCAATCGAAGGACACATGGAAAATGGTCACTCGAGTGTGTATCAGCAAGAGCACACCATTCTAAGCACCCAGCTAGCTGAACAGTACCGACGGAAAGGTCCAAATGAGAGAAATTTGTCGTGGAGGCAGACAAAAATGTAGGTTCCCAATGTTGAGGCAAACAAGATCTGCTTCATGAAAGAGGTCAATCAATAGAGAGCCTTGAGGACAAAGACTTGGAGATCCCCAAAGTGGGTGGTAGGCACTGAAGTCCCCAACCAGCAAATGGGGGGGAGGGGAGGGGGGGCGGGGGGGGGGGGAGAGCTGACCAAGGAGATGAAGAAGATCAGCTCTTAACCATCGGTGTAGACAATGGAATGTATAGGTACAAAGAGAGAAGGTGTATCCAGAAATGGAAAGACGGACAGCGACAGTTTGGAAGGAACTGTTTAAGGGGATTGGGTGATAATGGACAATATCATGGAGAAGAATCGTAAGTCCCCCGTGTGCCAGAGTGCCATCAACAGCGGGGAGATCAAACCGGACTGACTGGAAATGAAGGAAAACAAAGCGATCGTGGGGATGCAGCTTTGTTTCCTGATGACAGAAGATGACATGGGAGTAGGATCATAAGAGGATCAACAATTCATCCCGATTGGCTCAAATACCGCAAATATTCCAATGGATAATTGACATAGGGAGGGCACAAAAGGGAAGAATCTTACCACAGTTGCTGTCAACTCAATGACAGCTGAGAGCCGGCGGCCAACAGCATAGAATGGCATTCAGCCAAAGGCAGAAGATCGTGATCTATAGGTTGTTCGGGGGCAGCTCCTGCCACCAGCGATTGGCCGGTTGATCGGCCACCAGCAGTGAACCTTGGCAACACAGAAGACGGCTAAGGGTGGTTACCGCTGGGTGGCGCTGTAGATGAGACACGCTGTGGCGGAGAAGGAGAGGAACTTTGTTTCTTATGAGCCTTCTTGGAAACAGGATGTAAGGATGAGGGAGGAATCGATGGTCGTGAAGTCGGGGTACGTAAAAAATCTTCATGAGCAGGCTCTTTTTTGGAAGTCCGGGTATCTGATTTTGGGGCTCGTGATGTAGCAGGAGCAGATGAAGGGTGAACTGTAGAGTGAGCAGGTGATATTGGGGATGTTGAAAGGGCGATCTTCGCGCTGGGCGATCTGATGACCGTGGCACTAAAGGTGAGATCGCAAGACTGCGTGGCTGCCCCCTTAGTAGGGCGAGTAGATGCAAGGATACTGCTATATTTACCTGTTGTGGGCACAGTGGGGTTTCGACTGGCAAATAACTTACGAGCAGCAAATGTAGGCACCTTATCCTTCACTTGGATTTCCTGAATAAGTCATTCATCTTTGAAAACGGGGCAATCTCTAGAGGAAGCAGCGTGGTCGCCCACACAGTTGATGCAACGAGGCGATGGAGGTGGACAAGCACCCTCATGAGCATCCTTGCCACATGTAACGCATTTGGCCGGATTGGAACACGACTGGCTGGCACGATTAAACCACTGACACCGATAGCAACGCGTAGGGTTGGGGATGTAAGGGTGAACTGAAATTATCTCATAGCTCACTTTAATGTTCGATGGAAGATGAACTCTGTCAAATGTCAAGAAGAGAGTACAAGTTGGGACCAAGTTCTTGTCAACCCTTTTCGTGACTATGTACAGCCGTTACGCCCTTGTCAGCCAGGTAGTTTTGAATTTCCTCATTGGACAATCCGTCAAGTGAGTGTGTACAAACCAACCCGTGTGATGAGTTTAAAGTGCAGTGTGATTCCATCCGGACAGGGAAGGTGTGTAGCAGTGGAGTTCGCAGCAATTTTTGTGCCTGGAGGGCACTGTGTTTCTAACAACAAGGTGCTATTTCGTGATCGGGAACAGGACTTTACAGGATCTGCAATTGTGTCGACACCTTTCTGAATAACGAAAGGGTTCACTGTGGAGAAGTCTTGATCTCCGTCCGACCAAGAAACAACAAGGAACTGTGGCACTGATGGAAGAATTGCCCATGGTTGAGACTCATCTAACTTTCACTTGTGAGCAGAAATTTTAGACGTAGAGGATAATACCATTGCTAAAGTATCCCCCACGATTACCGGCGTCTCCGATGGCACGCTCTTTCCTCGTAGGGGCCCTCTCTGAGGACACTCCCGCCTTAGGTGATTGTTCACATCTCAGGCCACACCTCCCGAGAAACAGACGGAGGGACCAATTGGCATGTTCGGAAGGTACCAGCTCTGGTTATCACCCCTCCCTGGGCCTGGCCATTACCAGGGGGTACGTACGTGTCCTACCTGTCTACCCTGGCCGGGGAATTGTGTGTTATCCCGTCACCGACTACGTGTGGGAGCACATGGATGGGCCTTCAGACATGCACAGGGAGGAAAGAAAGAGAAAGGGAGGAACAAAGAAAAGGAAAGAAGAGAGGTCTCAAACACTGCAGCGGAGAAGAGGGTAAAAGAGAAGAGGAAAGGAAAAGAGAAGGATGAAGAGAGGACAGAGACTTTCCAGCATAGAGAGCAAAGAAGAGAGACTATGTCTTACAGTTACAAGCATCTGCCTCCGGACGTAGACACGAAACATACTCCCAAAGAGGGAGAAGGGGAAGGGAAGAGGTGGGGGGAGGGGGGCAGGGGAGGGGGGCGGGGGATGGGGAAGGATGTGGAAAAGAAAGGTATGCAGCTTGGAAAGGAAAGAGAGATGCACTAGCTCGGGGTCCTGTGCTAGCCACGCACGTCTGCATCTACATCTACATATCTACATGATTACTCCGCAATTCACATTTAAGTGCTTGGCAGAGGGTTCATCGAACCACAATCATACTAACTCTCTACCATTCCACTCCCGAACAGCGCGCGGGAAAAACGAACACCTAAACATTTCTGTTCGAGCTCTGATTTCTTTTGATCATTCCTACCTATGTAGGTTGGGCTCAACAAAATATTTTTGCATTCGGAAGAGAAAGTTGGTGACTGAAATTTCGTAAATAGATCTGGCCACAATGAAAAACGTCTTTGCTTTAATGACTTCCATCCCAACTCACAAAAGAGTTGTGGACCCCCTGGGGGAGGGGGGGGGGATGTTGACAGATGCTGTCTTTATGGGACAATGTTATCCAACTGTAACAAGTCCAATACAATTTCTTGAACTCTGTATTCAAAGAAACATCTTGACAGGAAAGGCCATAATGATGAAACTGCCATAGAATGGTCTCCAATTGCTGTATCTAGCCTGCTTTAGATGAAGAAACACTATTGTGAGGCTTTACCTGAATAGTACAGCATGGTGTATGCCTATTAAAGCAATGTGTGATTGTGGCAGATTGCTATATCTTGAACCAGCATTGGATATGATTAAGGAGCTGCCTGGATTTGAGAACTGAGACAAGCCTGCAGTTTAGCACAGTGTCTTTCCTGTGCTGCTGATGAGGGTAGCACCCCAGTAACTACTCACATAAGTATTGCTCTTCCTTGATTTCAGGATGGGAATTAGGACAGTATCCTTCAAGGGGCCAAGGAGTCATTTCTCATGTACAATTGAACACAGTGAGGACGACTCTTGCATTCTCAGTGAGGTGCTGAAACATACAGCAGTGAACTTTACTGTGACCAGGTACAATTCACAAGTCATTAACAAACCTCAACCCAATTCCCATACACTGAAGACACAGTTGTAAACTTCCATTTTGTTGGAACATTCTCTCTTTTTTTTATCCTTTCATAACTCAGATATTTTCCAGTCATTATCTGATAGGGTGTGATGTTTTCTGCGGTCTGTTGGTGCTTAAACCAGTGCAGAGCAGCATACCTGCCCATTACTGCAAAGTAGCACTCCTCAGGCTACCAGGGGACACATTACCATAACGACTGTTACGAAAACTATACAATTGATGCCTCAGTGGAACACAATCATAATGGCAGCCATCCATTTCTGGACATTATCACAATGTTCAAATACAGCTGGCTGACTGTGCAGTGTCCAGTTGCCCTTGCTCACTATTTATTTCAGTAGCTTCCTATTGGGCACTGTTCAGTCTGCATTGTGTATCTATACTGGGAATTGCATGCTGGGAGTGCAAATTGTCAACCATCTCCCACAGAGCAGGTGGAAAAGGTTTGAGAATGTGCTGAAGAATTAGTGAACAACCCTGTAGCAGTTCTGAAATTCATGCTATACTACATGTTCACAAAAGAGGTTTTCTTTTTTGTGCGGTGCTCTCAACAGCTCAACCCCATTGACACGTAGCTGACAGACCAACAGCACATTGTCTGCACTGAAGTCTCCTCTCCAAGGAGGAAATGTTGGGTGAGCTGTGGTAAGAGACTGCTGCGAGCCATGATGTTTAATTCAATAGTCGGTACACACAAAGAACATTTGGTCACTTAGTATGGCATGGATACTAATACAGTAACTGCTTGAAACCTGGCATATACAGGGAGGTGAAGAGCGATGAATATTAGACATACAACTTTCAGCCCTCTTCCCACTGAAATAGTCCTTTCCGTAGGCGTCTCTCAAGCGCACAGATTTCACTCTTTCAAATGTGTTTCCTGCACACAAGCACAGAGAGACCCTCAGTGACAAGTCTGAGTTCATATGTAGTGAGTACTATATCCATTTATGTGTCACTGTAGAATGAAAACCATTTCACCGGTCTTCTTCTTCTTCTTTTTACTTTTCCTTGGCAATTGTAATGTTCTAAGCAGACATACAGTGCCTTCTTAGTTCACTCAGTCAAATTTCATCACTACAGTAGGTGGCACATAATTATACAATTCTGATAAAATGAGCATCAGATGGTCTGACAGATTTTTACATATCTTTCTTGAATCAGAATTTCATGTCTTCATTTATCACTTTATGGAGATGGTGGTAAATGCGATGTGTACTATTGTTGGCAATCTTTGATAACTTCTGACACTAGATGTTACTGTTTACTATACCTTCCCTATTTTCTTTACAGTTTATTTTTTAATAAGGTTTCACAGATGTCCTTGCAGAAAGTCTTTGCAGACATCTTTTGTCACTGCCTCTAAAATGGGGTCAACTTCTCAAACATCCTTTCCTCCAACACTGTTACTAAAAATACATATGCTCCAAAAGTGAACTGTTGTTATTTAGGCATTTCAGTCGATTTTTACCATGCTCAGGTGGGCTACCAGCTGAGCTTACTCTGTTGGGTATGTGTGCTCACCAGGGGTCTACCTAATCTACTTAAGAGTGCTGTTTATAGAATTAGTGTACACCTCCCATCTTCCACAAGGAGATACGGTAGAAAGAGTCCACACAAATAGAGCCCCACTTGCCAGTGTAAGTCTTACACCATTTAAGTGTGGCCATTGGCCAAGAGATTTTCCACTACTGACTACTCCTCCTGCTCAACAGTCACCCCACCACCAACAGTACGTAACACACTTCCAGGTTAAGGGATGCATATACGATCATACTGTCATCCTAATCCTGGCGGTCAAGATGAGATACACACACCCTATGACAAATGTTCCACTGTCACACCACATGGTGGCTGTTTAAACACATACCAAGTTTGCAGTTAGAATCAGTGGTGCTCACCGAAAGTCTCACGTTTGCCAGGCACATGCCTGTCTTAGTTCCTATTTGAAAAACAGGATGCAAAAATTTACATTAGCCTTCACACTAATTCAGACATGAATATGTCCAAGGGAAAAATAATTGGTGTTCCACAACATTTGACCATGTGTTTACTATTTTTCTACTTATTTATTCACATCAGTTGGAAGAATTGATCCCATTTGCATAAAGTAAACATTACTGGAAGGTAAAGTAAAGCACGGATAAAGGAAATAATGTTATCACTAAAAGTTATTATAAACTGGATTTGCACAAATAATCTAGCTTTAAAATTTAAAAAATCATATTATTCAGTTTCTTTACTGCAAAAGTACCCCATACCCAATCTACAGTAGCAACAACAAATAACAATGCAAAATGCTCTCAGTTCTCGGGTGTATGAAAACAGATCAAAAACAAAAGGTGCAGACTGGAAGGAGGAATGACTGGAACAGAATCTGTATTTACGTAACATAAGAATTGGAGATGAAATGACAGAAGGAAACAGCATTATAAGAGACATTAAGTTGTTTCTTATCCCCTTTTTTGTTCAACTTATACCTGAAAGGACTATTGGAAAAGGGTTAGAGACAAAAAGTGGAGTAGGCTGTGGTTTTGGTAGGAAGAGAGTAGAATGTATAAGATTTGCTGATGACATGTTATTAGAGGCAGGAAGTGAAAAAACTATAAATAAAATGCTAGAAGATATGAATGACACTTTTGTGGAGCATGGGATGAGAAGCAATACAGTAAAAACAACGAATATGGTGATTGGCACCAGGAAGGTGACTGGATGATATAAAGATAGGAAAAGTTATTACTAAGCAAGTAAGAGCATTTAAATATCTTGGGAAGTACAATAACTGAAGACTTTAGAGGTCATCAAGAAGTTAAAATTCGCACAGCTATAGTGAAGAAGGCATTCAACAGAAAATTATGTGGCAAACTTACATGAAGGCCTCAGAAAAAGTCAGGACAGGGTTTCTGTCTGTAGTGAGGCATTTTATGGGGTGCAAAACAACAGGATGAAAAAAGGCCACACACATTTGAGACGTGGAAGTGAAGGAGAATAGAAAGGGCAAGCTGGATGGAAAGAGTGAGTATAACAGAAAAGTGTTGGAGAGAATTAGTATGAGGAGAGAAGGGTACTGCAGTCTGTAAGCAAACAGAAGAACTGGATGGTAAGTTCACTGAGATGGAAGTGCTTCCTGAATGACAATTTTCAAGGAATACTTTGTGGGAGGAGACAGAGAAAGGAGATACAGTATGATAGATGACATAAAGCTAAGCAACAATTAAGCAGATGTGGAAAGGATGGTAGAAGAAATAGTGTGAAAACTTCCACACATGAAAATCTGTCTTTGGGCAGAACACTAATGATGATTAAATACATTCACAAATTTGATTAGAAGTTTTCAGCCAGGTGATACTTTAAAAGTGTAGTGTTTCATTATTCCATGTTTTCCACAAGATGACGGACAACAGGTGTGTGTTAGGTTAGACCAGGCTTCTATCTGGGAACAAAGCCATGTAATAAATTTCCCAAGGCAATGAAAAAGATTAAATCTGTTCAAAAAGGCAGTGAAAACCTTCATAACTAATGAATACTACACAGAGTTAGAGGACTCTGAACAAGGGTGGATAATGAAAAGGGATAAGCACCATGTCACAAGTCACTACATGATCACCATTTACCGATTTCACAAGAAAATCATATGCCAAGACGTAAAGTGTAATATCATGTCATTCTCCCAAGCCCAACATCTCATTCATTATGGGGGGATGCTTGTTCAGTTTTCCAAGCAGACTGAAGGGGGAGGCATGTACACATGCATGACACAGTGTAGCACATTATGTTCCTGGAATAAGTTTTCCTTGTGGACTGAAGGGAGCACAAGAGGCATAGCAGCATACTGATGGCAATGGTCTCAACAAAGAATGTCCGTATCATGTGCAGTGACAGTGCAGAGAGATGCCAAGAAACAATGTAATTTCCCTGAATCACTCCAGCCAAGTGCCAGAATGGTTCTTTCATCTAGGCCACAGCCGACCACCTGTCCTATCATCATAAAACATACTTTTGCATTCTGTGTGTGTGTTCTGAGCTACTGATTTTCAATGCAGCTAAGCTATCTGTGGACGAGAAAGATGATATGCAAACAACAGCATGAGCATGGACATGAATAAGTGCTCATAGACACGATGCAGCTAAACCTATGAATATCTGCTCTTGACCAGCTGTTCATATACAGACTGTATCCGAACTAAATTTTGTTACAAGTCTCAGATTTCTAACACGTGCATTCCATCAGTTATCAGTAGACATGTGTAACTAATGCTACTTCGCACAACAGTTTGAAAAATGAAGGTCACAGTCAACGGTGGGCACGGGATAAATTATTAAAGCCCTACTCAATAATGAACGGGTAGCGAAGGCAGCATTTACAGTCAAGAATAATGAATTACTCTCCTGGAGTAAAGTATTGCGGTAAGTACAACTGAGGTACCGATTTTGGCTAGATAAATTCCATAATACTGTCTTAATCATATTTTCGTAACATTACAGGAAATTTAAGTCTTAGATTCGATTTTTTTTATTTACGTGACATAGATAAATATTCTAAAGCTGATTCAACGCATTCCTTATAACGTTAATGCGACTTCCCAGCTGATTAAAATTAATCTCAACGTAATACTTACAGTATTTCACCTACTTCTTCAACATGCTCAAACCTCGCTTGCACAACGCAACCCACGTTGCTTAACCACAACAGTACCAAACCGCGTGCCAATTTCGTCTGCGATGTAAACCAAAGATGATCAAAGGGAGCTTTTTTTAATTTTTTATTGGCTTCCAGCATACAAACTTTTTAGCCATCACAAATAAATGTACTGACACACATAACAAGGTAACTTTTTTTTTCTTTCGTCATACATACTGTTTAGGGCATACATTCATATGTTTTCAGATCAAAATTATTGTAATCAGATTACAAAACACAGTTGACTGCTAAAAATTTATTTGTTAATTAAGTTCTTTAGTTAAGTTTAATTCATTTTAGATTTTTATCTCTTCTTTGGCTAGAAACCGGGATATGGCATCATATGTACTCCTGGTTGTGTCTCCGAGAATTGGGATCGCACAAAGCGGCTGGCAGTGACCAAGCCTTAAGAGCTCCTTTAAAAAGTCGACTTTGCCTTTCTTATAGCATCTACACTGAAATAAGATGTGATTTACGTCACCAATTGTTTCCTCTTCGCATTGACAGTGAGGTGTCTCCGATACGCCGATTCTATGTAAGGGCAGGGAAAGATCCATGATTGAGACGCATTCTCACAATGGACGTTATAATTTTCCTTGAATGTTTGAAGTTCGCAAACCATGGCTGTCTTGGTATGAATGTCTGTATGTGTCCATAGCTTTTACCTCTTGTTTGTTGTCTTTTATTCCATTCTTCTTGCCATGAGAGAATCGCTTGTTGTTTTACTTTTATGAGGTATTCTGTGCATGGGAGTTTACTGTTCATAGGTCTTCCACTCTTAATCGCACCTTTCGCTAATCGATCTGCTTTGTCATTTTATAGAATGCCGGAATGTGATTTGACCCATACAAATTCTATAATTTGGCCAGTCTTCGTAGCTTTGTGGTATTGATCCAGTATGTCGAGGGTGTATTTACTAGTTCTTTTGTCCCAACTCCTGTAACTAATGGATTTCAGAACGCTTTGAGAGTCATTGATTATTACTGCCTTGGGGATTTTGAGAGATTTTGCACATTTGATTGCCTCTATAATAGTGAAAGTTTCAGCAAGAAATATGGAAGCATCACCTGGTAGTTGAAACTTCTTTTCTTCTGCAGATTCTGGACACAAGAAAGCACATCCGGTATGATTTTCCGTCCCCATTTTTGAGCCATCTGTGTATAGCTTAAGATATCCTGCCCACTTTTCTGCCTGGTGCAATGTAGGTGAAAACTGCCCATGTCCTTTTCCTTTACAGGAATAGTCGAAGTATGTTACAGGAATGTCGTGATAAGAGTTGTGATAGTCATATAGGACCATTGGAAGAACCTCACTTCGATGTACTTTCTTTTGGAGATATTTCCACTCTTCGTACTGCTTGTAGATATAAAACTACTGTTTTATGACATTTCTGTTATTCCCGATTTGAGAGAGCGTTTCGCACTTTATCAGTGGATGTTTAGTATCTGCCATCCGCTGTAAGATATAATGATCACACATCATTGTTCTGCGAATGTGCATTTCTGATGCTTCCAGGAGAAGGGCGTTAGTGGGAGAAGAATGCATAGCTCCGAGGCAGATGCGTAAGCTTCTGTACAGACCGTGCATCCATAGTCTACACGGGAACGTATCAACGTGCGGTAGAGAGTGAGTAGAGTGTTGGGGTGAGCCCCCCACCATACCCTTGTCGCAGATCTGATAAGGTACAATGCTTTTTCACATGTACTGACGATGGTCTGAATATGCGGTATCCAACTCATTCTGGAATCGAAGAGAACACCAAGAAACCTCGCCTGGGATTTTAGTTGCATTTTATGACCAGAAAGACTTACACTATTCAAGCACCCTGGCATAGTTTGGTTCGTGAAAGGAACGAGTACTGATTTTTCTGCCGAAATCTGTAACCCACAGCTACATAATGTTTGATCCTGTGTGCCCATCGCCAACTGAAAAAGCGATAATCCTCTCCAGCTCGTTAGTATATAGCACAAAGAGTAGATTGCTGAGGACAGCTCCTTGTGGAAGACCTGTTGTAAAAAGATGTGATCCATTTAATTTATTTTGAAACCGAACCCATATGTGTCTTTCAGTGAGGAAAGTGCTGATTCCATAAATCAGTTGTGGCGGGATTCCAATGGTTTCCAACTTCTGTAGCAACATAGGTATAAGAACATTATCATATGCTCCAGCTATATCCAGGAATATAGCTGTTACATTCTCTTTTCTTGTTGTTGCATCATAAATCTCTGAGGTTAAGATATTTGTATTATCTATTGTTCCCTTGCCTTTTCTAAACCCATACTGACTCGATGACAGAGTCTGATTTGATTCCAACCACACTTCCAAGTGCTTTTTTACCAGGCGTTCTAAAGTTTTACCGATACAGGAGGAAAGAGAAATACGTCTGTATGATTTTTTTCTGTTCTTCATCCTTATGTGGTTTCAGTATGGGTACAACTACTTGAGTTGTCTAATCTTCTATTAGCGTGTCATTCATTGGTTAAACATCTGTAACAGTTTTCTGAGTGCTAGGTCTGGGAGATTTTCTATCATCTGATAGTGTATATCGTCCTTACTGGGTGTGGAAGTTACGCTCTTTTTAATACCATTCATCAGTTCTTCATACGAAAACGGTACCACGAGCGGATGATTGTAATCCCGTTGCTCCAGGGGGGCAATATGGCTGCTCGGCTGCGGATGCTGGTGAGATTAAATTCACAAAGTCTTCAAGCCATGCGTCACTTAGTGGCTGACGAATAGTGGAGTTTTTGTTTTTGAAAAATCTCAATTTCTTCTAAACATCAGCGATACTAACATTGTTATTTAACGATTCACAGAAATTTTGCCAGCTATTCTTTTTACAGTCTTTTAACCGCCTTCGAACTTTCGCTGCTATTTTCCGATATGCAATGAAGTTTTCTACATTTTGTTGTTTACAGGAGTTACTGTACGCAACTTTGCGCTGTGCTATGGCTCTAGAGCACTCTGGTGTCCACCATACTGGAGGCCGTTGTTTCAAAACGATGGATTCCTTTTTTCTTGGAATGGAAATTGTTGCAGCGTCTTCAATAATTGAAATTAGCTGTTGGTAGGCCTCTTTTGGAGCTAACAAATTGTTAAAAGATTGAAACTTCACCTGGACCGTTGCAGTATACTTTGGTCAGTCAGCATCCTTTACTTTCCACCTGCTGATTGGGTAGATAGTTTCTACTGTATTTACAAGGAAGTTTATTTTGATTTCCAGAGGGAATTAATCTGACAAGGGAATGGTCAGACTTGTCATGCCGAAACATGTATTGCTTTTTTTAGCACTGTTATTTAACTGTGCAAAAGGTCCGTGTGCAAAATTGTAGCTGCTGACATGAACTGGAAGTCACCTAAAAAATAATCACGAACATGGCTGTGTTTTCTGCTTGGCGCTTGCAGTGACGGCTGGCCACCCCTGGAAATGGCGAGTCGGGAGCGTTGTGCGCATGGTCGGGAAGTGCGGCCGTCTTATCGCGGCGTTCACCAAAGAGGAATATCGCTGCACGGTTTTGGTGGAAAGGGGAAACAAATATTCGTTTCTGTGGCATGCACGTCCTTTTAATTTCTGGTACATATTTCGAAACATACCGTCCGGAAACTGGTTAGAGATGTGAAAGATGTTCTGTACATGTTCATCTATACTCCGCAAGCCACCTTACGGTGAACATTCAATCTCCCCTCACAGGTGATGGCGAACCCTGTAAATGTTTTATTGCTTGCCATGGAGGTATACCACAGACGCCAAATGAAGCAATCAACAGAAAACACGCGGAAGACTATGTGTTGTGCGACATGGTTGTTAAACTTCTAGACGAGCATGTAAATGGCGCAGACATGTGGCTAGAAACAACTGAAACACTCGATATTGCAGACTGTGAATCTACAGAAGGCAAAGACACCGACGAAAGTTGCACTCATGAAGACTCTTCGAGTGATAGTGCCACGTACCATCATCAATTATCTCCGAAAGTAACACCAGCAACTACAATTGCCTTATCAGACAAAGAAAAAGCGGTGACGTATTGGTTGAACAAAAGTGGTAAGAAACGCCTACGTGTAAGTACTGTTCAAAATAAGTATCGCTTTGTCCGTTCTGAACGTGAATTGTATAGATGGAAAAAGGAAGTCGCTGGACGACGTAAGAGTCGACTGGAAATTGCTACGGAGATAAATGCGCGACTTTTTGAGCTATTTACCGATGCCAGACAACAGTCATTTAGTGTCAGCGATACAACTTTGCGTAATTGGGCGTTAGAGATTGCCAACGCGATAGGCGCTAAAGAATTTACAGCTTCTCAAAGTTGGATTAGTCGCTTCAAAAGATCACATAAAATTGTGGCAAGAAAAATAACAAAATTTGTATCGAGAAACAGGTCGGAAAATGAAGTGACACAAATCGAAATGATAGAAGCTTTTCATACGAATGCAAAAAATAAGATCGCTAGTTTTAGTGAATCGTACGTGTACAATGCAGATCAGTCAGGTTTTCAAAAAGAAACGCGTGCGAAAAGAACACTGTCATTCAAAGGGGAAAAACATATTGAGGCGATTGCGCAGTCCACGACTGCACTCACCCATTCATACACTATAATGCCCATAATTAGTCTGGATGGTTCATTGCTGCCTAAACTATATATGTGTCTTCAAGAACCAATTGGACGTTTTGGACCACGTGTCAAAAGAACAATGTTCTACGCAAACAATCTTGTGGTAGACGCATCGAAGTCTTGAAAAATGGGAAATTAAAACGCTACATTTCTCATGCGTCATGCTTTTCTTCCGTTCTGCGGGAACAAATCTCTTCTCCTTCTAGATTCGTGGTCAGGTCGTAAAAGGTCTGAATCATTAAAAGCTGTATTTCGAGCCCACCCTGACAAAGAAGTAGAGATATTTCAGATTCCACCCGGCACGACGAACGTAATTCAACCTTTAGACAGAGAATTTTTCCGTCAGTGGAAGGCCTTTTACAGAAAACTAACAGAGAAAATTATTGTGTGCAGATCACTGTAATTTCCTGTCTATCACCGTGACAATATTCTCAAGCTGCAATCAGTAGTACATTATCAATTTTCCTCCCCACGGTTTCAGAATTTGATTAAATATGCGTGGCACTCCTCGAAATATACTGATACTAGGCCTGATTCATTCCTAACACGAGCCCAGTTTTGTCTACGGACATCTAACAACGTCTGTGATTCGCAGGGCTGCCATATGTCGTCTTTGCTTGTATGTTCTTGGTGCACAAAAAACCTATGTTTTGAACATTGTATCCATATTTCGCATTTTTGCGGTGATTACCAGAAAATTTGGACGTGTTCTAAACCGCATATTTATTTGTGTCTATTTCATAGCTATTTGGAAAGAATGTTGTAGATAACATATCAGCCATATTTGTCAACGAATGTTTAATTATCATACGATCACTTTCACTGGGGGAATCAGCTCTCTCACTGCTGTGGCAAGAGAGCGGCGCGTAGCTAACGCCACCTTGCCCCTAGATGGCGTTGGTATAACGTAGCGAGAGAGGTCCGGGTTGTATAAGAGGCAGTTATAAGCGCGGAAACCATGCGACAATAATGTCTTAACTAACTCCGTCTACAGGCCGCAAGCGACCCATCGGGACCATCCGACCGCCGTATCATCCTCAGGTGAGGATGCGGATAGGAGGGGCATGGGGTCAGCACACCGCTCTCCCGGTCGTTATGACGGTTTTCTTTGACCGGAGCCGCAACTATTCGGTCGAGTAGCTCCTCAATTGGCATCACGAGGCTGAGTGCACCCCGAAAAATGGCAACAGCACGTGGCGGCGGGATGGTGACCCATCCAAGCGCCGGCCACGCCCGACAGCGCTTAACTTCGGTGATCTCACGGGAACCGGTGTATCCACTGTGGCAAGGCCGTTGCCGACAATAATGTCTTACTTCATAAAATTGTTTACAGACTTCCAGGTCATGTCAGCAGCTAAAATTCTGCATACAGACTTCTTGCAATGTTAACTCACAGTGGTAAAAAAAGCAACACAGGTTTCGACATGACAAGTCTGACCATTCCCCTGTGAGCCAAGAGAGTCTCGTTTGGCCGTCCACTCTCTTACACGGTTGAAGTCAACAGACCACAATGTCAAATCGACGGCCGACGGTCGTCTGTTTGGGTTATGTATCATAGTAGGAGAACCATCATTTAGAAGAATCAAATTGAACTTTTCAAAAAGTGTAACTAACTCTCTGCCATCCGCGTCATCTATTACGCAACCCCACAGTGAGTGGTGTACGTTGAAGTCTGCACAGAGGAAAATGGCGTTTGAAGCTGGGCCACAATCTGATCCAGTGAAAGATCTTGTATTTTACGCTTAGGTGGTTTGTAAATGGTGACGATGGTGAATGCGCCGTTAGGAGTGTAAATTACAGCAGCAACTACCTGTCATTCTGTTGTCCTAGTAGTGATGTCCAATTTTTTAAACTTAATCGTCTCTCTAATCAACATGGCTACTCCTCCTCCCTTTCCATCGTCTCTGTCGTTTCTGAGAACAGCATATCCTTTGAATTGTATTCGTTAGGTTGGCTGAAACCAAGTTTCGCAAATACAAGCTACCGGTATGTGGTTGCTCCTAAGCTATCGATAAATACTTTCTCTGTTCGAGATTGCTGACCTTGCATTCCACTGGAGTATTTTAAAAGCCATTGACAGATTTGCTGAAGTCTTCAACAGCATTACGTATAACAGCTTGTGTCTTTACCATGTGTGTTTCATTTTTAAGAGAAAGAAAGATCTGCATTATTAAAGCACAAAGGCTGTCAATAGAAGTTTCTCGACCAGTGTAAGATGTTGCCAGAGGAGTGGGAGGGTATGGATTATTTCATATCGAGTTCTGTGGACCCCGAAATTCGTATAACATATCAGAATAACCCTGCTTATATGGACTGCGAGTAAATGGTTTATCTTTGTAAGACCTGGGAGCTGGAACCGACATAACTGCGTGCATAGGTCCCTGTTGTAACCTTTTGTCCGTCATATTCAAACCTTTTCGTTTCTCGCATATTTTAGGCCAGGCACTAGGAGAGAGCTCTCGTGCTGTAGAAACACCAGCAGTAGTCTGCGCAAATGATGGTCGCGGTGACGAGACGGCAGTTGCGCAAGAAGCGCCATAGGCTTCGCTGCGCTTCGCTTCCATGTCCTGCTCATAAACTGGGCAACAGCGATCGGTAGCGAGGTGGTTTCCGTTGCAATGCAAACACCTGGGCTCTCCGACATGTGAGCACTGTGAGGTCTCGTGGGCTCCCATGCATTTGGCACAGCGGGCACTACTACGACATTGCAAACTTAAATGGAAATATCTAAGGCAATTATGACATTGCAAAACTGAATGGACGTACGGTGCAACAAGGCATCTCATACCTCT
Organism: Schistocerca nitens; assembly: GCF_023898315.1. Lineage (NCBI taxonomy): Eukaryota > Metazoa > Arthropoda > Insecta > Orthoptera > Acrididae > Schistocerca > Schistocerca nitens. The sequence continues at coordinate 613,428,021 of NC_064616.1, read as the reverse complement.
CATACCTCACAAATATACATACTGGGGAAGTTGTTGAGATTTAAATGTTACAACACATTTCGGTGTGGGAATAACTTTCAACTTTCAATTTTCTATCACTTTCTTTGTGAACCTTCGGATATTACTAAAAATTCCGACTTTAATTCTGAAAGAATGTGTTGGTGGGATAATGCAATATCAACATCACGGATAGCTCCATTTCTCTTCGTTAGGAAATTTGGAATATAAAACTCCATATTCTTCAGCCGAAAAACATCAAGCAACCGCAACCTGTTTGCAGACTGCCCTGTTTTGGTTTCAATTTTAAACCTGTTTCTACCAATAGCTGCGATATTAACTATTTCATGTCTTAAGTTATTTCTTTCTGTAAACAACATTTTTCCAAGAGCCATTGGATGTAACTTTCCTACATTACTATGTTCTCCCTCTACAAAGACGATGTAGGGACTCATGTCTGTTGATTGACATGTATTATCTTTACTAGCATATTTGTTGTTACTAGAAACGAGTTATTTCCTGTAGGAGGTACCGTTGTGGTCACTGAACTGTCCAAGTTTTTACGACTAACAAGCTTTTCGGAAGCAGGCTCCTCATTGCAATTCCTGTCTCCTATATTTACACTCAAGTTACTGTCTACTCCTAGAACTTCCACAGTGTGCGCAACATTATCAGTATCTACCATATCTAAGTCCCCTTCAACATTACTACTGTGCTTTTCATTTGCCTTTGCCTTCTTCGGAACATTTGCATCTGGAGCTGCTGCCTGTTGGGGTAGCTGAACTTGATGAATGCTGATCCATCTCCATCTGATCATTCTGAGGACAGTGATCTTGAGAGCACATTTCGATGGTACCCAATTGATGCTTATTTGTAATTAACACTGTAGAAGGAGGGTGCATCATGACAGTCTCGTTGTTGTGATTCGTATGCAAAGCGATAGCCGACCTTTGGCCGGTATCGACTGGGATTTCGTCATTATTTTCCATTTTAAAAATAGCCGCTGAGAGAAATCTCCCAGCGACGATACAGTGACACTTGTCACTAAAAACTTGTAATTAAAATATACAGTAGATTACACTAAAAAACTTGATAACAGTTCCACAAAACACCTGATGAAATCGGTGCCGGCCGCCGCACGAAGCACAAACGACTGCTCAACGAGGCTGCCGCAACTGCAAGCAACAATTTGTCGTTACCCGCTCGTCGATAGGTTTTTCGCTGCAGACAACACAGCTTAGAGTCGAACTGTTAATGATTAATCACCCTTTCTCAATATTCTTGAGAGCTATCGGAAGAACAGCGTTGTTTATTTCGTTGGTAACCAAAAGATATACCTCAAAGGGAGCTGCAACCACAGTGTTAGACTGGCTGCAACAAAGACGGAAAATGCAATACCAATTCTGCTTTTTCCGTATTACACCTTAGTAGTAGTTGTAGCAGTAGTAGCAGCAGCAGCTTTATTCAACTGTAGATCTCTTTTTACAAGGACATAGGACATGTCAAAGTATTTAAAAGTTTAGACCAATTTAAAATAAGCTAATTCGTATACACATACATTTTCAGACTTCTAGTTACGAACAATCATTAGATTTATTCCTGGTATACAATACCTTTTTTATAAATAACTTATTAAATAACGTAGTGCTAGGCTTAGCTGGTACCTGGAATTCTGGCGTCAATCGGTGTACCTTGCAGAAATTAACTTTATTCTTATCACTTATTGCCAAGTCTTAACTCACGTTTCCTTACGCAGCGAAATGTCGTACTTGCATACCACCACCATCGCGCTTGCTGGGCAATAAGTGTTTCTACCAGCAGTATTTCATTTTCTACTGACACTGCATTGAAGACTGCGTCATCTCAAATAAATGGTGCGGTAGTAAATATAATTGCAAAATCTTTAGCTCAGGAGCTTACAGAAACGTTAAAGAATAGAAAACGATATCATAAATGTTGGGTACGAAAATATATTTCTCGAAGGAGTCGTTTGGGGGTCGTCGAACACGGTAATAAAGAAGTTATTTACTGGAAGCGAATGGACGTTTGAAAATTCTTTGGAATAAGCAACAGTAACTTTAAATTCCTTTTTCATTTCGAGCTTTTTTCATTCTGTGTGGTCGCTAAACTGCCAACCAGCATGGATTTCTAAAACTTCTATCATGTGAAACCCAACTCGCACTTTTCTCACATTACGTACTGAAAGCTTTGGATCAAAGTAGTCAGGTAGATGCAGTATTTCTTGATTTCCGATAAGCATTTGACTTAGTATTACACCTACGCTTATTGTCAAAAGTACGATCATATGTGGTATCAAATGAAATTTGTAACTGGATTCAGGATTTTTCATAGGGAGGACGCAGCATGCTATCTTCGTAAGACAGTCGTCGTCAGATGTAGAAGTAACTTAACGTGTGCCTCAGGGAAATGTGTTGGGACCCTTGCTGTTCATGTTGTATATTAATGACCTTGCAGGCAATATTACTAGCAGCCTAAGACTCTTTGCATATGACGCAGTTATCTACACTGGAGAGCCAAAGAAAATTGTACACCTGCCTAATACCAAGTACAGCCCCAGCGAGCACGCAGAAATGCCACAACACGATGTGGCATGGCCTCAGCTAATGTCTGAAGTAGGGCTGAAGGGAACTGGCACCATGAATCCGGCAGGGCTGTCCATAAATCACTAACAGTACGAGGAGGTGGAGGTCTCTTCTGAACAGCACGCTGCAAGCCATCCTAGATATGCTCAATAATGTTCATGTCTGGAGTGTTTGGTGCCCAGCGGAAGTGTTTAAACTCAGAAGAGTGTTCCTGGAGCCACTCTGTAGCAATTCTGAAAATGTGGAGTGTTGCAGTGTCCTGCTGAACTGAATGACGATGTACTATGCATACAGGAACTTTATGCAAGACAAGGAAAAGTTCCTAACCTCCCTCCGTACGCGGTAACGGTTGTTGGTCAGGCGGACTGTGAGGCATCCGTCATAAGCCTCAACCAAGAAATACACCCCGCCAAGGTAACCAAACTTCGCATAGAGCACTTAGCCATGGTGGAAGTTTCGCACAAGGGTGACACATGGATCATCGCATCAATGTATGCACAATACAGCCACTGCATTGTGCCATATTCCAATCACATCAGAGAACTTTCACACTATGCAGGAGGCAAAAATTAATGATCTGCGCTGACATCAACGTGAGATCCACCTTGTGGCACTATAATAGAACAGATGACAGAGGCCGGGTAGTCAACGACATCATACAAGAAATTGGACTCCACGTGATAAATAAAGGAGGGTACAACCACGCATTCATCAGACATGATGACTCTACATCTAAAATAGACATCACTCTTGCGAACAATCAGCAATCACACTCATACGCAACTGGACAGTGCACGACCACATTACCATGAGTAACCATAACGTCATAATACTCACCCTCCATAATATACCCCACGTCAACACAGAAATACAATCAAAACGACTGCTATATAGTAAGACAGACTGGGACAAGGTTAGACAGACAATAAAAGAACACACATTACATGATACTGATGGAAGTATCGACTACAGAACACACATGCTTACAGACATCATCGCACACACACAGAACACCTGCATACCAACATCAAGAAACACGAAACACCACACTATTCTCTGGACTAAAAATCTGTCACAACTCAAACAAGACACCAGGCGTCAACGCAAACTTTATCAAAGTGCGATCTCAGAAAGATAAAGACAGATACGACTAAATGCATACTGGCTTGCTAAAGACAGATACAAACTACAACTACAAAAGACAAGGAAGGACCACTGGAACAGACACGTTGCAGCACAAGCCCAATTAAAAATGGCTCTGAGCACTATGGGACTTAACTGCTAAGGTCATCAGTCCCCTAGAACTTAGAACTACTTAAACCTAACTAACCTAAGGACATCACACACATTCATGCCCGAGGCAGAATTCGAACCTGCGACCGTAGCGGTCGCGCGGTTCCAGACTGTAGCGCCTAGAACCACTCGGCCAGCCAGGCCGGCGCGCAATTAAACATATGGGGGAACCATATAGAGCGTTGTTGTTGTGGTCTTCAGTCCTGCGACTGGTTGGATGCAGTATCCATGCCACTCTACCCTGTGCAAGCTGCTTCATCTCCCAGTACGTACTGCAGCCTACATCCTTCTGAATCTGCTTAGTGTATTCATCTCTTGGTCTCCCTCTAAGATTTTTACCCTCCACGCTGCCCTCCAATACTAAATTAGTGATCCCTTGATGCCTCAGAATACGTCCTACCAACCGATCCCTTCTTCTAGTCACGTTGTGCCACAAACTCCTCTTCTCCGCAATTCTATTCAATACCTCCTCATTAGTTATGTGATCTAACCATCTAATCTTCTGCATTCTTCTGTAGCACCACCTTTCGAAAGCTTCTATTCTCTTCTCGTGCAAACTATTTATCGTGCATGTTTCACTTCCATAAATGGCTACACTTCATACAAATACTTTCAGAAACGATTTCCTGACATTTATATCTGTACTCGATGTTAACAAATTTCTCTTCTTCAGAAACGCTTTCCTTGCCGATGCCAGTCTACATTTTATATCCTCTCTACTTCGACCATCATCAGTTATTTTGCTCCCCAAATAGCAAGACTCCTTTACTACTTTAAGTGTCTCATTTCCTAATCTAATTCCCTGAGCATCACTCGTGTTAACTCGACTACATTCCATTATCCTCGTTTTGCTTTTGTTGATGTTCATCTTATATCCTCCTTTTAGGACACTGTCCATTCCGTTCAACTGCTCTTCCAAGTCCTTTGCTGTCTCTGACAGAATTACAATGTCATCGGCAAACCTTAACGTTTTTATTTCTGCTCCATGGATTTTAATGCCTACTCCGAAATTTTCTTTTGTTTCCTTTATTGCTTGCTCAATATACAGATTGAATAACATTGGGGAGAGGCTACAACCCTGTCTCACTCCCTTCCCAACCACTGCTTCCCTTTCATGTCCTTCGACTCTTATAACTGCCATCTAGTTTCTGTACAAATTTTAAATAGCCTTTCGCTCCCAGTATCTTACCCCTGCCACCCTCAGAATTTGAAAGAGAGTATTCCAGTCAACATTGTCAAAAGCTTTCTCTAAGTCTACAAATGCTAGAAACGTAGGTTTGCCTTTTCTTAATCTTTCTTCTAAGATAAGCCGTAGGGTCAGTATTGCCTCACGTGTTCCAACATTTCTACGGAATCCAAACTGATCTTCCCCGAGGTCGGTTTCTACCAGTTTTTCCATTCGTCTGTAAAGAATTTGCGTTAGTGTTTTGCAGCCGTGACTTATTAAACTGATAGTTCGGTAATTTTCACACCTGTCAACACCTGCTTTGTTTGGGATTGGAATTATTATATTCTTCTTGAAGTCTGAGGGTATTTCGCCTGTCTCATACATTTTGCTCACCAGATGGTAGAGGTTTGTCACGACTGGCTCTCCCAAGGCTGTCAGTAGTTCTAATGCAATGCTGTCTACTCCCGGGGCTTTGTTTCGACTTAGGTCTTTCAGTGCTCTGTCAAAATCTTCACGCAGTATCATATCTCCCATTTCATCTTCATCTACATCCTCTTCCATTTCCATAATATTGCCTCAAGTACATCACCCTTGTATAGATCCTCTATATACTCCTGCCACCTTTCTGCTTTCCCTTCTTTGCTTAGAACTGGGTTTCCATCTGAGCTCTTGATATTCATACAAGTGGTTCTCTTTTTTCCAAAGGTCTCTTTAATTTTCCTGTAGGCAGTATCTATCTTACCCCTAGTGATATACGCCTCTACATCCTTACATTTGTCCTCTAGCCATCCCTGCTTAGCCAATTTGCACTTCCTCTCGATCTCATTTTTGCGACGGTTGTAGTCCATTTTGCCTGCTTCATTTACTGCATTTTTATATTTTCTCCTCTCATCAATTAAATTCAATATTTCTTCTGTTACCCAAGGATTTCTACCAGCCCTCGTCTTTGTACCTACTTGATCCTCTGCTACCTTCACTACTTTATCCGTCAAAGCTACCAATTCTTCTACTGTATTTCTTTCCCCCATTCCTGTCAATTGTTCCCTTAGGCTCTCCCTGAAACTCTGTACAACCTCTGGTTTAATCAGTTTGTCCAGATCCCATCTCCTTAAATTCCCACCTTTTTGCAGTTTCTTCAGTTTTAATCTACAGTTCATAACCAATAGATTGTGGTCAGAGTCCACATCTGCCCCTGGAAATGTCTTACAATTTAAAACCTGGTTCCTAAATCTCTGTCTTACCATTATATAATCTATCTGAAACCTGTCAGTATCTCCAGGCTTCTTCCATGTATACAGCCTTCTTTTATGATTCTTGAACCAAGTGTTAGCTATGATTAAGTTATGCTCTGTGCAAAATTCTACCAGGCGTCTTCCTCTTTAATTTCTTACCCCCAATCCATATTCACCTACTACGTTTGCTTCTCTTCCTTTTCCTACTATCGAATTCCAGTCACCCATGACTATTATATTTTCGTCTCCCTTCACTATCTGAATAATTTATTTTATCTCATCATACATTTCTTCAGTTTTTTCGTCATCTGCAGAGCTAATTGGCATATAAACTTGTACTACTATAGTAGGCGTGGGCTTCATGTCTATCTTGGCCACAATTAGGCGTTCACTATGCTGTTTGTAGTTGCTTACCCGCACTCCCATTTTTTTATTTGATTTTGTATTTATAACACTGTACTCACCTGACCAAAAGTCTTGTTCCTCCTGCCACCGAACTTCGCTAATTCCCACTATATCTAACTTTAACCTATCCATTTCCCTTTTTAAATTTTCTAACTTACCTGCCCGATTAAGGGATCTGACGTTCCACGCTCCAATCCGTAGAACGCCAGTTTTCTTTCTCCTGATAACGACGTCCTCTTGAGTAGTCCCCGCCCGGAGATCCGAATGGGGAACTATTTTACCTCCGGAATATTTTACCCAAGAGGACGCCATCATCATTTAACCATACAGTAAAGCTGCATGCTGCATACAGAGTAGTAACCGAAAAAATCAAGTACCCACTAGTTCTGGGAATGCTGCGACAGGATGACGGTGCGATGACAAGGGATTGAGGCGCACAGCAGAGTTTCTTCTCGGCAAGCTCCTGCCTGATGACATCGCAAACACAGACACATGAGAACAAGCAGCACTGAGACGAGCACTAGACACCGAATACAATACAACAACAGTCACCTGTCCTTATGCGCAGGAAGAAGTGGCGATAGCGACCTCAGAACTAAAAAATGAAAGGCATCCAGACTTTGTTAAAGGACGCATTAAGGCTGGGCCACATACCTGCTGTGTGGAAAGCCTCGAAGGCAGTTATCATTAAAAAAAAGCCCCAGACAAATATCCCTCTGACCTAAAATCATACAGACCAATTTGTCTAATAAACACACTTCCCAAAATACAAGAAAAATTGCTCTGCAAAAGACTCCACGCACACAGAATACTAGGGGCTAACAGCACATCTGTCTGGCTTTTGGGAGGGAAACCAATAGACGTCGCAATCAACAGAGCACTACAAATAGTACACAACAGGCCTGCAAAATACACATGAGCCATCATGATTGACATCTCAGGCGTGCTCGACAACGTATGGTGGCCAGCCTTGTTCAAGAGGCTAAGACACCTGCAGGTGCTGCAGTCTCTGTACAATATCTTTGTCGACTATTGCAGAAACACAACAGTCGTTTGGCACGTGGACAACAAAAAAGTAATCAAGCGTATTACATCTTCTGGGACATAATGACAGAACTTCTCTTACAATTACTAGAGTAGCATAATCTGATAGATGGAGTTGTCACCTACGCTGACGGCCTGCTAGTGGCGGCGTCAGCAAATAACCGTGCCCAGCTAGAAGACAGAGCCCATGGAACACTGTGAACAATAACACAATGGTGCACAAACAACAAACTCAAGGTAGCAGAAAACAAAACAACCTACACATTACTGAAGGGAATCCTGCACAGGAATCCAACAGTCAAAATCAGGGACACAAACATCAAAAGATCATTAGTAACTCGCTGCCTTGGAGTACACATCAACGAACGCTTGAACTTTCATGAACACATAAGAATATGCACAAACAAAGCAGAAAAGATACTTCATAAACTGGCAACATTAAATTCGGATCAATACAGACTACCTTTGTCAGTCACACAAACACAACATTGCACTCTCTTCGAGTCAGTACTATGCTTCGCCTGTAGTACGCGGGCCCACAGACTAAGGCTGCCCACCAATAGAACTGCAGTACGTTGTGGGCAAAGAAGCGTTCCGCTTCGACTGTCGGGGGCCTTCAGCACATCAGTCACTATGCCTTCTGATGGGGGCCTTCTCGGTAGACATAGCTATTAGATACCATACGGCTAAGTACTGGCTTAGGATAGGGAGACTAGACCAGGTTCGGTAGATCACTGGTGTACCACATGAAACAACATCTACATCTACATCCATACTCCGCAAGCCACCTGACGGTGTGTAGCGGAGGGAACCTTGAGTACCTCTATCGGTTCTCCCTTCTCTTCCAGTCTCGTATTGTTCGTGGAAAGAAGGATTGTCGGTATGCTGCTGTGTGGGCTCTAATCTCTCTGATTTTATCCTTATGATCTCTTCGCGAGATATACGTAGGAGGGAGCAATATATTGTTTGACTCCTCGGTGAAGGTATGTTCTCGAAACTTCAACAAAAGGCCGTACCGAGCTACTGAGTGTCTCTCCTGCAGAGTCTTCCACTGGAGTTTATCTATCATCTCCGCAACGCTTTCGCGATTACTAAATGATCTTGTAACGAAGCGCGCTGCTCTCCGTTGGATCTTCTCTATCTCTTCTATCAACCCTACCTTGTACGGACCCCACACTGCTGAGCAGTGTTCAAGCAGTGGGCGAGCAAGCGTACTGTAACCTACTTCCTTTGTTTTCGGATTGCATTTCCTTAGGATTCTTCCAATCTGGCATCTGCTTTACCGACGATCAACTTTATATGATCATTCCATTTTAAATCTCTCCTAATGCGTACTCCCAGATAATTTATGGAATTAACTGCTTCCAATTGCTGACCTGCTATATTATAGGGATCTTTCTTTCTATGTATTCGCTGCACATTACACTTCTCCACATTGAGATTCAATTGCCATTCCCTGCACCATGCGTCAATTCGCTGCAGATCCTCCTGCATTTCAGTACTGTTTTCCATTGTTAAAACCTCTCGATATACCACAGCATCATCCGCAAAAAGCCTCAGTGAAAATCCGATGTCATCCACAAGGTCATTTATGTATATTGTGAATAGCAACGGTCCTACGACACTCCCCTGCGGCACACCTGAAATCACTCTTACTTCGGAAGACTTCTCTGCATTGAGAATGACATGCTGCGTTTTGTTATCTAGGAACTCTTCAATCCAATCACACAATTGGTCTGATAGTCAATATGCTCTTACTTTGTTCATTAAACGACTGTGGGGAACTGTATCGAACGCCTTGCTGAAGTCAAGAAACACGGCATCTACCTGGGAACCTTAGTCTATGGCCCTCTGAGTCTCGTGGGCGAATAGCGCGAGCTGGGTTTCACACGATCGTCTTTTTCGAACCCCATGCTGATTCCTACAGAGTAGATTTCTAGTCTCCAGAAAAGTCATTATACTCGAACATAATACGTGTTCCAAAATTCTACAACTGATCGACGTTAGAGATATAGGTCTATAGTTCTGCACATCAGTTCGACGTCCCTTCTTGAAAACTGGGATGACCTGTGCCCTTTTCCAATCCTTTGGAACGCTACGCTCTTCTAGAGACCTACGGTACACTGCTGCAAGAAGGGGGGCAAGTTCCTCCGCGTACTCTGTGTAAAATCGAACTGGTATCCCATCAGGTCCAGCGGCCTTTCCTCTTTTGAGCGATTTTAATTGTTTCTCTATCCCTCTGTCGTCTATTTAGATATCTACCATTTTGTCATCTGTGCGACAATCTAGAGAAGGAACTGCAGTGCTGTCTTCGTCTGTGAAACAGCTTTGGAAAAAGACATTTAGTATTTCGGCCTTTAGTCTGTCATTCTCTGTTTCAGTACCATTTTGGTCACAGAGTGTCTGGACATTTTGTTTTGATCCACCTACCGCTTCGACATAAGACCAAAATTTCTTAGGATTTTCTGTCAAGTCAGTTCATAGAACTTTACTTTCGAATTCATCGAACGCCTCTCGCATAGCCCTCCTCACATTACATTTCTCTTCGCGTAATTTTTGTTTGTCTTCAAGGCTTTGACTATGTTTATGTTTGCTGTGAAGTTCCCTTTGCTTCCGCAGCAGTTTTCTAACGCGGTTGTTGTACCACGGTGGCTCTTTTCCATCTCTTACGATCTTGCTTGGCGCATACTCATCTAACGCTTATTGTACGATGGTTTTGAACTTTGTCCACTGATCCTCAACATTATTTGTAGTTGAGACAAAACTTCTGTGTTGAGCCATCAGGAACTCTGTAATCTGCCTTTTGTCACTTTTGCTAAACAGAAAAATCTTCCTACCTTTTTTAATATTTCTAGTTACGGCTGAAATCATCGATGCAGTAACCGCTTTATGATCGCTGATTCTCTGTTCTGCGTTAACTGTTTCAAATAGTTCAGGTCTGTTTGTCACCAGAAGGTCTAATATGTTATCGCCACGAGTCGGTTCTCTGTTTAACTGCTCAAGGTAGTTTTCAGATAAAGCACTTAAAAAAAGATTTCACTGGATTCTTTGTCCCTGCCACCCGTTATGAACGTTTGAGTCTCCCAGTCTATAGCCGGCAAATTAAAATCTCCACCCAGAACTATAACATGGTGGGGAAATCTACTCGAAATACACTCCTGGAAATGGAAAAAATAACACATTGACACCGGTGTGTCAGACCCACCATACTTGCTCCGGACACTGCGAGAGGGCTGTACAAGCAATGATCACACGCACGGCACAGCGGACACACCAGGAACCGCGGTGTTGGCCGTCGAATGGCGCTAGCTGCGCAGCATTTGTGCACCGCCGCCGTCAGTGTCAGCCAGTTTGCCGTGGCATACGGAGCTCCATCGCAGTCTTTAACACTGGTAGCATGCCGCGACAGCGTGGACGTGAACCGTATGTGCAGTTGACGGACTTTGAGCGAGGGCGTATAGTGGGCATGCGGGAGGCCGGGTGGACGTACCGCCGAATTGCTCAACACGTGGGGCGTGAGGTCTCCACAGTACATCGATGTTGTCGCCAGTGGTCGGCGGAGGGTGCACGTGCCCGTCGACCTGGGACCGGACCGCAGCGACGCACGGATGCACGCCAAGACCGTAGGATCCTACGCAGTGCCGTAGGGAACCGCACCGCCACTTCCCAGCAAATTAGGGACACTGTTGCTCCTGGGGTATCGACGAGGACCATTCGCAACCGTCTCCATGAAGCTGGGCTACGGTCCCGCACACCGTTAGGCCGTCTTCCGCTCACGCCCCAACATCGTGCAGCCCGCTTCCAGTGGTGTCGCGACAGGCGTGAATGGAGGGACAAATGGAGACGTGTCGTCTTCAGCGATGAGAGTCGCTTCTGCCTTGGTGCCAATGATGGTCGTATGCGTGTTTGGCGCCGTGCAGGTGAGCGCCACAATCAGGACTGCATACGACCGAGGCACACAGGGCCAACACCCGGCATCATGGTGTGGGGATCGATCTCCTACACTGGCCGTACACCACTGGTGATCGTCGAGGGGACACTGAATAGTGCACGGTACATCCAAACCGTCATCGAACCCATCGTTCTTCCATTCCTAGACCGGCAAGGGAACCTGCTGTTCCAACAGGACAATGCACGTCCGCATGTATCCCGTGCCACCCAACGTGCTCTAGAAGGTGTAAGTCAACTACCCTGGACAGCAAGATCTCCGGATCTGTCCCCCATTGAGCATGTTTGGGACTGGATGAAGCGTCGTCTCACGCGGTCTGCACGTCCAGCACGAACGCTGGTCCAACTGAGGCGCCAGGTGGAAATGGCATGGCAAGCCGTTCCACAGGACTACATCCAGCATCTCTACGATCGTCTCCATGGGAGAATAGCAGCCTGCATTGCTGCGAAAGGTGGATATACACTGTACTAGTGGCGACATTGTGCATGCTCTGTTGCCTGTGTCTATGTGCCTGTGGTTCTGTCAGTGTGATCATGTGATGTATCTGACCCCAGGAATGTGGCAATAAAGTTTCCCCTTCCTGGGACAATGAATTCACGGTGTTCTTATTTCAATTTCCAGGAGTGTATCTTCCAAATTATCCTTCAGGTGCTCAGCCATAACAGCTGCTGAGGCAGGGGGCCTATAGAGACATCCAATTACCATGTCTGAGCCTGCTTTAACCGTGACCTTCACCCAAATTATTTCACATTTCGGATCTCCGTCAATTTCCTTCGATACTACTGCACTTGTTATCACTATGAACACGCCTCCCCCTTCATTGTCCAGCCTGTCTCTGCAGTATACATTCCAATCTGAGTTTAGAATTTCATTACTGTTTACATCTGGTTTCAGCCAACTTTCTGTCCCTAGTACTATTAATTTTATTAATGAGAGCAATTCTGGGACCTTTCTATAGACGCTCCTGCAGTTTACTATTAGCACATTAATATTGTTATTCCCTGTTGCATTTTGCCTACTCCTACCATGCCGCGTCTCAGGAGGCGTCTTGTCGGGCCTACGGCGGGAATTCTCTAACCTAAAAAAACCCAAATGTGCACTCCACATGTACTCCGCTACCCTTGTAGCCACTTCCTGCCGGTAGTGCACGCCTGACCTATTCAGGGGGACCCTGCATTTCTCCACCCGATAGCGGAGGTCGAGAAATTTGCACCCCAGATCTCCGCAGAATCGTCTGAGCCTCTGGTTTAAGCCTTCTACTCGGCTCCAAACCAGAGGACCGCGATCGGTTCTGAGAACGATACTACAAATAGTTAGCTCAGATTCCACCCCGCGAGCGAGGCTTTCCGCCTTCACCAACTCCGCCAACTGCCTGTACGAACTGAGGATGACCTCTGAACCCAGACGGCAGGAGTCATTGGTGCCGACATGAGCAACAATTTGCAGTCGGGTGCACCCAGTGCTCTCTATCGCCGCCGGCATGGCCTCCTCCACATCTCGGATGAGATCCCCCGGCAAGCAGACAGAGTGAACACTGGCCTTCTTCCCCGACCTTTCCGCTATTTCCCTAAGGGGCTCCATCACCCGCCTAACGTTGGAGCTCCCAATAACTAATAAACCCCTCCCCCCGTGTGCCTGCTCGGACCTTGCTGAAGGAGCGGCCACATGTCCACTCACAGACAGAGCGGGCGATGCCACACGGCGAGCCTCCACATTGACCCTCCGTCTCGTGCGCCGCGAACGCCGCTGAACCCGCCACTCCCCGCCAGAGCATGGTGAGTGGACACCTGGCAGGGTGAGTGGGATAATAGTAGTAAGGGCCGCCGAGTATAAAATTTCTTCCCTGGTATCAGGGAAAGACTAAAACTAAAACATATCGACCCCAGCCGCAGTAGGGTGCACTTTCTCACTGGCCATGGCCCTTATCCCACGCACTTGAGCAGAGTGAGTCTGCAACAGCCAACTAGGTGCACATGCAGGGAAGGAGGATCCCCTGAACACACTGTCCTTTTCTGCAGGCAGCACACAACATAAGACATACACTACACGTAAAGGCCGACGTTCATCTAATGATTTTACTGACGTTTCGCCAGCACGAGTGGCTAGCATTGTCAGAGTTTCACCCTCCATTGCCGGTGGTGAACTGGAGCCGAGCTCGCGGCCGCAGACTACATGTACCTGGCGCGCCGACGTCCGATGGCTTCTCCTCGGTCATTTCCGGTGCGGTTCTCCTCTTGCTACCTGCGACGGTCGTTCGCTGCAGTATGGGAAGCCAGGATCCGTTTACCTTCAGGCTTTCCTCTTTCTTGTCGAAACTGTTAGCGTGTTTTTGTATTTCTACAGCTTCTCTGAACAAGCGCGTGTGATAGTGCTTCTCTACAGCCAGAATTCCGTGTCGGCGAATTTTATTACGTGGTCGGTCTCAGTGCATGCTCTGCCACGGCTCGGCTCCAGTTGACCACCGGCAATGGAGGGTGAAGCTTTGACAATGCCAGCCACTCGTGCTGGCGAAACGTCAGTAAAATCATTAGATGAACGTCGGCCGAAGAACCCGATACAGAAGCCAATAGGCAGTTTGTTGACAAGTGGTCACTAAAGCCTTAACAATTTTGTACTACACATAAACCAGATAAACATGAATAACACACTGCACAATGTGCTATGCAATCCTGACCAGTGGACAGAACTAAACACACTGATTGGCAAAACATCTAAGATCTTGTTCACAGAGTACCTACCTAACAGACCGTACAAAAGGCAAGCCCGTATACAAAGACAGCAGAGTACCCACGGGATGCGCAGATGATCCATAGTGGCACCCTGCAACACAGCACAACCAACAAGACCAGAACAGTTTAATAAAGGTGCAAGGCTAAACACACTAATGAGCATTAAGCACCAAATTGTATATATGTACAAAATCACCTAGGTAGTGGAAAAGTAGGCACAGAAAAAGGGAATCTTGGGTGGCGGTCAGCGACTTGAAGTTCATTCCAAGACCCTAGTCGCCAGTCACAATCTGGTAGCAGGAACCTCTACACTCTATTCTTTTTTATCTTCGTTTTTTAAATCTTCTTAATCATCAACATTTTGTATTTCACCTTCCAATTTTAATTCTATTAAATTTAAGATTCGTAAAATGCTGCAAGCGAAAAAAGAAAAATGCAAAAACAGCCCACCTCCATGTGGCAGGATACGGGCAATGGTGTGAGTGGAGGCGGGAGCTGGGGTAGTGTTACACAGCCACCTCGGACCCCGAACCCAGTCACAGTGGCCAAGAGGCTCTTACAGACCCACCATAATAATCAGAGGGTGTGTCATTAAGTAAATGGCAGCAAGTGGAAGAAAGTGTAATTGTCCAAGTCCATTGGAATGTACAATGGACATGAATGGATGCAGGTGAGCAAACAGGGCGCTTACATACATCTCACCTGTCAGTGTCGTATCTAGTTGTCTCAAGGGTCCCATATCACCCCAACTGCACACTCCCCACACCATTAAAGAGCCTCCACCAGCTTGAACAGTCCCCTGCTGACATGCAGGGACCATGGATTCATCAGGTTGTCTCAATACCCGTACACATCCATCCACAAGATACAATTTGAAACGAGACTCGTCAGACTAGGCAACATGTTTCCAGTCATCAACAGTCCAATGTCGATATTGACGGGCCCAGACGAGGCATAAAGCTTTGTGCTGTGCAGTCATCAAGAGTATACGAGTGGGCCTACAGTTCCAAAAGCCCATATCGATGATGCTTCGTAGAATGGTTCATACGCTGACACTTGTTTATGGCCCAGCATTGAAATCTTCAGCAATTTGCGGAGGGGTTGCGTTTCTGTCATGGTGAACGATTCTCTTCATTCGTCATAGGTCTCGTTCTTGCAGGATCTTTTTCCAGCCGCAGCGATGTCAGAGATTTTATGTTTTACCGGATTCTTGATATTCATAGTACACTCGTGAAATGATCGTCCAGGTAACATCACACTTCATCTCTACCTCGGAGATGCTGTGTCCCATCGCTCGTGCGCCGACTATAACACCCGCTCAAACTCACTTAAATATTGATAATCTCCCATTGTAGCAATATTAACCGATTTACCAACTGCGCCAGACACTTATTGTCTTATATAGGCGTCGCCGACCGCAGCTCCGTATTATTCCTGTTTACATGTCTCCTTATTTGAATACTCACACCTATGCCAATTTCTTTGGCGCTTGAGTGTATAAGGAAGCACTATCTGAAAGAAGCTTCATAAATATTCAGTCAGATCTTGATAAGATTTCAAAGTGATGCAAAGACTAACAACTTACTCTAACGTTCAGAAATGTAAAATTTTGCACGTCAAAACACGGAAAAAACGTAGTATTTTATGACTATAATATCAGTGAGTCACTATTGGAATTGGCCAAGTCATACAACTACCAGGGACCAGGGTGTAACGCTTTGTAGGGATATGAAATAGAATGATCACATATGCTCAGTCATGGGTAAAGCAGGTGGTAGGCTTCTGTTTATTGGTAGAATGCTGGGGAAGTTCAATCAGTCTACATAGGAGATTGCTTACAAATCACTCTTACAACCAGTTCTAGAATATTCCTCAAGTGTATGGGACCCATACCAAATAGGACTAACAGGGTTTATTGAATGTATACAGAGAATGGCAGCACAAATTGTCACAGGTTTGTTTGACCTGTGGGAGACTGTCACAGAGATAGTGAAGGAACGGAACTGGCAGACTCTTGAAGATAGACATAGACTATCCCAGGAAATTCTATTAACGAAGTTTCAAGAACCGGCTTTAAATGATGACTACAGGAACATACTACAATCCCTTACATATTTCTCACATACGGATCATGAAGATAAGACTAGAACAATTACTTCATGCACAGAGGCATTCAAACAACCATTCTTACCACATTCCACGTGTGAATGGAATGGGAAGAAACCTAATAACTGGTACAGTGGAATGTACCCTCTGCCATGCACCTCGGTGTTTTGCAGCGTATAGATGTAAATGAAGATGTAGATGTTGCGCGGGATGCATGTTGATCTGTGGCATACTCTCTTTTTAATCATCTGCCAAAATGGGATGTGTGTTCGTCAGACAGTAGAGTTGTAGGTTGGCAGTCAGTAGATCAGAAGGTAGAAGTACTTGCTCGCCAAACACCAACTCTGCTGTTGAACAGCCTAAACCTTCCGTTACCACTGATCGAAGGCCTAGCAACACCAGAGGCAATGCTTCCATCCACTTAGAGCCATACACCATTAATGTAGGCTTCAGAGATTGATGATATTGTTCAATTAATCCAGTGCTTGCTGGGTGGTAACAAGTTGTTCAAAAGTGACATGAACCGCATATCTGTAGCAGCTATTGCAATTTACAAGCCTCAGATTGTCTTCTGTATTTAGATGTGATCACTTGCGGTATGTCACTGTGAGCAAATCAGGCTGCCAGTAACACTGTAGCCACAGTGTCTGCTAAAATAATGGAAATATAGAATTTTTCTGGCTAACAGGCAAACCTGTCCGCTACCGACAACATATAGCTATAATTTTTGGAACATGGAAGAGGTCCAACCAAACCAATATGCTAGTGCAACATAGAACAGGCTGTAGGTTCAGCAAACGTTCCCGTATGCACGTGGACATGTCTGTTAGCCTTACGCTTCTGACACTGTAAACGACGTAGAGTAGAGCAGTGGGAATTCTTTCTTAATCCGGGTCATAAGACGTATTTTGCCAGCAGTTTAGTTGAAGTCCGGACTCCTAGGTGTACTAAGAAGGTAAGTCTTTCACTTCCACTTCATCAAACACCAAACCATGAAACTGATTAGCCAACAAGTGAGCCAACTCAGAGTCTTCCTTTGCACACTGACCTGACGGCCGCAGCTACACGATATACGTATTATGAGCCACACACAGCATTATTCATGCCGTTTATGTGTCGAATGTCTGTGGAGTACTGTGCTACGAAGTCCGCTACATGACATTGATACTAAGTCTGTTGTCTTGGAAAAGAATGCTGTAAGTGGTGCATGATCTGTATAAATTGTTAATAACTCACGCTCTGTGGCGCGCTGTGCTTCTGTCTAGAGATGGAAAAAAAAAACGGCAAGGGTAGCCAATCACCATTTATCCTCTGTTGTAATGTGACGCCGACTGCATCCCGGCTGGTGTCGACCATGATTGCCAGTTTTTCATCGTGAATAGGATGGTGCAATAGCAGTCTCCGCCATAGCATCATTAACATCCTTAAAGACCTCCGCAGATTCTCGTTCCACGGTACCTTCCCCTTCCCTGAGATGAACTTCCCCTTCAGAAGTTCAGCTACCTGTTTTATAAAGCCCATTTCACTGCATACGTAGATACTGTCCAGACGATGTTAAAAGCAGCGTTGAAGAAAACCTCCGTCAATACTTACGTTTGCTAAGTTCGCGTAAACTCTGGTAGCAAGCTATCCTATAATACCTTATAACAAATTTTGGGTGGAGAGCGATTGCTTCATCTCTTTAGAAAATTGTCAAAATTCAGCAAACGAGTTCTTTTATTTTTTTAGGTTCAAAATAAACACTTGCCATCAGCCCGTATTTAATTAACAAATAATATCATTGTCCTCAGCTCACAGTTCAGACAACTCAGTACACACGCAAGGCAGCCAGAGATGCATTTACGTTCGACCCGAATTATTACGCGATTTACAGTCATTACTCTGTTATAATATACGAGGTTCACATTCAGCCCTTTTCAGTGGATTTCTAATAAAGAAACTGATCGCCATCTATTCCATAAACGGGTATGAAACACGCCAAGCAGAATTCTACAAAGGCTGAAAGTTCACACGCATTTATCTATCCAACAGATCACTTCACAAAGCTCAGAGTTTCACAATCTGTCTGTAAATGCAACTGCTTTCTCGGCAATACAATCCGGACGCGAGAAACCAGTAACTTTTTCATTTTACTTATAATGTAGGCGGACACGTCCAACATGACCTGCACGTCCGATAATTAGCCAGCGACTCATGTTCAGTCTGCTTCTCTCCCCGTATAACTTCTTAGCAATGGGAGGGAACTGCTTAACTCTGATTGGTTGATCAAAATGACCAGCCAATCAGAACTATCCTTCGAGATTATTCTCGTGCCAAAATTGTTCTACGCGAATCACTATTCCCACCTGCATTTACGTCATTTCAATATGCAAATATTAATATAACGTTTAATAAAACCAAATGAAAGGAAAACTAAACTTGAAATAAATTTAAAAACTTATTACTCTGCAAACGGCTATTCTGGCTGCCTCCTTACAAAATCAAGTACGCTTAGACATACGTCATCAGCAGTGTGGGTAAAACACAACTTTCTCGCGACACAGTTACGTAATGATGTAACATGAGATAATATAGAATTTTTTCGTATGTCTCACATACACACTCTCACTCATTCTCATTTACTCACACAACTGCACAGTAAATAAATACTGATCTCTTCTGAATTTTATATTGCGAAAAATGCCAAATAGTTAACGTTTTTAATTGTGAAACTCTAAACAAATTGACCTAATCATGCTGTGAGCTTCAATAATGATTCCACATGATACTAAAAGGCACACTGTTATGAATCCTAACTGACTTTAATCTTACAAGTGTCGGTTTGGGGTGTTTTAGGTAATTTTCTCTAATTCTGGAAGTATGCCAGCTAGAAAGCTGAGATTTTTACATAATCTTCTTTTTAATAACAAAGGTCAGTATATTGACTTTTAACTAAATTGAATAATATTTAATATAGTTTATTTAGATTCTTAGGGGCTTGAATATTCTGTCGCTCAAATTGACACAAGGTACCGCTTTCCACAGCTAGGCCAGCGACAGGTGCGAATGAGTCACGCTAAGATACAAGCTGCTTTTTCTATCACCGCCAACAGCTCCAAAGCTACGAGCCGTACTGCAAAGTAGCGCAACAAATGCTATTGCATATTGACTCGCGATGTCACAGGTAGAAATTAATCGTTCCCAAAAAATCATCATAATTCCTTGAAAGTCCTTGGAACTGGGAAGTAACGAATGAGTTCTACTCTTTCAGGGTTTGGGGATAGACCTTTTGAGGAAACAATGAAACCAAGAAACTGTATGTACTCTTTCCCTAAAATGTACTTGTCTCCGTTGATTAGCACTCCGAAGTCATTAAGCCTCTAGAAAGGGTTTGTAGATAATCCTTATGTTATTGGATATTGTCGGACAAGACAAAAATGTCATCCATGTAACAAAACATGAATGGAAGCCATTTGAGAACCTGATGAATAAACCTTTGCCAAGATTTTGAGGCATTTTTTAAGAGCAAAGGTCATAAAGTTGAAATGGAACAAACCAAATGAAGTAGTGATAGCAATCTTCTTGCTGTCGCCCTTTGCGACTGGAATCTGTGCATACAACTCGTGGAAGGCGATAACGCTGAAAATCCTCGCTCCAGGTACAGCGTTGTTATATTCTGCCAGTTGAGGTAACGGATATTTATCGGGAGTAGTAAGGTAATTTAGGACTCTACAATTCTCAGATATGCGCCAGTTTCCGTCCTTTCTTTTGACTAGGTGGATAGGTGATGCCCACTGACTGTCTGACAGAGACACTATGTCTGCAGTAATCTATCAATGTCATCATTACCTCCGGTGCATCTTTCTGGCGTAAGCCTACGTGGGTGGGCCGTTACTGGGGACCAAGTGAAGTCCGAATTTAAGGCTGAGTGTCGTGCTTACAAGCCGTTCCTGGTTTTCTGATTTCTGTAATCTCCAGAAATTGTTGCAGTACCATGTCACATCCGCTGGAAACTTGCGTCAATTGAGCCACTTCTAGGAGTCGGTTAGAAGACAAGTCTGGAGGCAGACGGAAGAATTGCAAAAAATCAGCTCCCAAAATCGGTTCCGTCACGTTTGCAGTGAATAATGGAGATGTGAGTATGTGTTGTACTCCATGATCAAGTGTTCAACCTTTCTTCCTGTAACCTCAATTCTGTAGTTATTTGCCGCCGTTACAGTTATCGGAACCTTGCAACCATCACCTGTGAAACTTCCAGCTGATAACACATTGCAGTCAGAACCTGTGTCTACCAAAACGTACCGGATGTGTTCTCCCTCCTGCTTCTCAGTTGCACAGGCAAGGCCAGTCTGTTTTGTGAACTGTCTTCTACCCAACAGTTGCAGCTCCTCAAAACTATATTTTTCGAATCTCTCCATAAGTGTTATGCACTGTCTTCTCATAGACCACCAAGCTACATAGTAGTCAATGACTTCTGTCAGCATGAAACTCTCCCATGCATCCCATAACACGTCAGAGGTACGCGGCGTGTTGACTGAAGCTCGTCGAACGGTGAGCCTGCGGAAATTTACTCACATGGCATAAATGGGTATGTTCTGCATGCCTATGTATGGAAGAGATTCACTCCTATAACCCCAGTGCGGCATACATGAGAGAATAAAAAGTAGTAGGGCGAACATTTTATCGACGACTAACAAAACCCTTATAGGGTCGTCAAATTAGTTTGGGAAATTGCGCTGATTAATGCACTGATGTGCATTTCTGCAGAAATCCCGATGGAATCAACACCATGAAGTTTGAACTGATGGTTTTCATTTATCTGTGTTTACGGAGAGACCATTCACTCGTATTTCAGAGCCGCCATTATGGCATGTAGGTAATATATTGATGAAAGTTCTGGCTCAAAGAGCATTTTCGAGTAAAAACTACAGACTGCAAACCAAGAATCTAATTTCGCACTTTGTCCCAACCAAAAAAAATCTCATTTGCCTACATAAAAAACTAAATCCTACAAAAATACAATGAAACCAAAACTGATCAACAAACCTGAACTATTTAAGAACTTAGAAAATTATAGTAAAGGAATATTTAATTTAATTAAAAGAAAATACAAAATTTTTAAAATTTATTCAAATTTAATAACAAGAATAGCCCAATCCTAATTTTTTACCACAATAAATAATAATCAAAATATCCACGGGTGTACTGCCGGTCTACAGTGTCCAACGGGCACAATATTTCGGCGATCATACATGTCGCCATCATCAGGTGAACTGACGGACTGAGCTCCTGTGAACGTGCCGGCACGGAGATCCGTACACTATGGCTGCTCAGGGGGAACTGGGTTCGGTCGCGGCGGCGGCCGATTTACATACCCTCCGCCCGCGGCGCGCTCACTCCGCCGTCCGCGCCCCGCGCCACGGTCGCGCGGTGGAACAGATTGCGACGGCGTCTGAGATGACGTCGGTGTGATGGCTCTGTCCGCCGTGGTCGTCACAACTATACATTTGCTCGATTTACTCTTGATTAACCCAATCGCTGGTTCCCAAGCCTTGCTAAGATTATAGCCACAGTCACGGTTTATGAGGTCGTCATTGGTGCGAATTTCGATGGCCTCTCTAACAACGCTGTCCCAGTATCTCGACGTCTGTACCAGAATCCTCGTGCGTTCATACTCCATAGCGTGATTTTCCGACAAACAATGTTCAGCGACCGCCGACTTGCTCGGATACATCAGTCGAGTGTGCCTCTGGTGTTCACGGCATCGATCCTCGACGGTACGCATCGTCTGACCAATATATGACTTGCCACATTGACACGGAATCTGGTACACGCCGGCCTTCCTCAAACCGAGGTCATCTTTGGCGCACCCCACCAGTGCACGACTTTTATTCGGAGGAGAAAACACAGTTCGGACCCGGTGTTTCTTCAAAATGCGGGCGATTTTCCCCGAGAGTGCGCCTGTATATGGGATAAACGCAGTACCTATCTCCTCCCTCGTGATTTCATCCATCTCCACAGGTTGTGCTGTAGTGGGTGGGCGGATAGCACGTTGAATCTGCGACTCTGAGTACCCATTTTTTCGAAATACAGTTCTCAGATGTTCCAATTCCTGGGGTAGACTCTCTGCGTCAGAGATAGTGCGCGCCCTATGTACTAGAGTTTTAAGCACCCCATTCCTCTGTGAAGGGTGGTGGCAGCTGTCTGCGTGCAATTACAGATCAGTGTGCGTTGTCTTCCGATACACCGCCGGGAGAAACTCAAGAATCACATCATACACCTTTATGGGGAGGAGATGTACCGCAGCATGAAGAAATTTGAAAAGTTGCGCCACCGTAGATGTCGTTTGCTAAGTACTTTTGCCTTTCTAAAGAGATGTCGTTCCGAGAATGTTCTTCCAAATTTTGCTAAGGTTATGCATCACATCGATTCTGCAGCAGCTAAGAGAATCAAGAAACGAGCCAGTCTGGCATTGGTACGTGAGAGAGTGCAATTCACCCGCCGGAGCCTTGAGTTTATCTCACAGGAATTACTCAAACTACATTTGTAACTGGCTAGTAATTTCACTTCTTTTTTCTGGGACTGGATTGATGGTGACACCTGGGTTGCAGCTGATTCCGCCCATAAGAAGGCAACGGGACGTCAAACAGCTAAGTTCTCACGTCTCATTGACAAACCATCTCTGCAGGTTCCGGGCAAGACTGTCATCAATTTGAGTGGCATGGTGTTAAGTGATGATGCGGTCTCGGTTTTGCAGAAACGTCTCAACTTCGCTCCCACCCCCAAGTTCACTCCGGTCGCAGAAATTGTTAGTGCTGTTGAACAGGTTGCAGCTCGACTTCCGCCTGAATCAGCTGAGGAAATACGTCGTGAAACTTGTCGTGCGTTGACGAAATCCAAGCCGATGAAGTCAAATATCACTAGTAAAGAGAGGGCGGCCATTCGTGATCTGAGGGAGCGCTCTGAAATTGTTGTCTTACCGGCTGACAAAGGCAATGCTACAGTTGTTGCCTCCCATGAGGACTACACTGATAAGATGCACAGCCTGCTAAATGACGATTCCTACCGGAAGATCAGCGTTGACCCTACAAAGAAGGTGGACAACAAGACGAGGTCGCTTCTCAAGGACGCAGATTTACCGGAGGGTGACGCTAAGAAATTGTTACCCCAAGGTCCGGTACCGCCTAGACTATATGGACTCCTGAAGGTTCACAAAGAGGGGGTACCATTACGCCCCATTGTCAGCAACATCAGGGCACCTACATATTTGTTGGCCAAATACCTGACGGGAATATTAATTCCTTATGTGGGTAAATGCCCTCATCACATCCGTAATTCCGTGGATTTTGTTAAACGCCTTGATAGCTTCACGTTGGGTGAGTCAGATATCATGGTGAGTTTTGACGTCGTTTCCTTGTTCACGAGGGTACCCCTGCGAGAGTCACTAGAATTGATTAGTCAGAAGTTTGACGAGAAGACCACTGAACTTTTTAGGCATGTCTTGACTTCCACGTATTTTCTTTTTAATGGAGAGTACTACGAACAAACGGAGGGAGTCGCCATGGGTAGCCCACTCTCACCGGTGGTAGCGAATTTGTACATGGAGAACTTCGAGGAGGAAGCCCTGTCGTCATCCGAATGGAAACCTACTTGCTTTTTCCGTTACGTGGACGACACGTTCGTCATCTGGCCACATGGTATGGATAAACTCCTTGACTTCCTTACACATCTAAACTCCATACACCCCAACATCAAATTCACTATGGAGACTGAAACGGAGGGTAAACTACCTTTCCTTGACGTCTTGGTCAAGAGAAGGCCGGACAGCACCCTAGGCCATGGGGTGTATCGGAGGACAACGCACACTGATCTGTATTTGCACGCAGACAGCTGCCACCATCCTTCACAGAGGAATGGGGTGCTTAAAACTCTAGTACATAGGGCGCGCACTATCTCTGACGCAGAGAGTCTACCCCAGGAATTGGAACATCTGAGAACTGTATTTCGAAAAAATGGGTACTCAGAGTCGCAGATTCAACGTGCTCTCCGCCCACCCACTACAGCACAACCTGTGGAGATGGATGAAATCACGACGTAGGAGATAGTTACTGCGTTTATCCCATATACAGGCGCACTCTCGGGGAAAATCGCCCGCATTTTGAAGAAACACCGGGTCCGAACTGTGTTTTGTCCTGCGAATAAAACTCGTGCACTGGTGGGGTGCGCCAAAGATGACCTCGGTTTGAGGAAGGCCGCGTGTACCAGATTCCGTGTCAATGTGGCAAGTCATATATTGGTCAGACGATGCGTACCGTCGAGGATCGATGCCGTGAACACCAGAGGCACACTCGACTGATGTATCCGAGCAAGTCGGCGGTCGCTGAACATTGTTTGTCGGAAAATCACGCTATGGAGTATGAACGCACGAGGATTCTGGTACAGACGTCGAGATACTGGGACAGCGTTGTTAGAGAGGCCATCGAAATTCGCACCAATGACGACCTCATAAACCGTGACTGTGGCTATAATCTTAGCAAGGCTTGGGAACCAGCGATTGGGTTAATCAAGAGTAAATCGAGCAAATGTATAGTTGTGACGACCACGGCGGACAGAGCCATCACACCGACGTCATCTCAGACGCCGTCGCAATCTGTTCCACCGCGCGACCGTGGCGCGGGGCGCGGACGGCGGAGTGAGCGCGCCGCGGGCGGAGGGTATGTAAATCGGCCGCCGCCGCGACCGAACCCAGTTCCCCCTGAGCATCCATAGTGTACGGATCTCCGTGCCGGCACGTTCACAGGAGCTCAGTCCGTCAGTTCACCTGATGATGGCGACATGTATGATCGCCGAAATATTGTGCCCGTTGGACACTGTAGACCGGCAGTACACCCGTGGATATTTTGATTATCAAATACGCCGGGAGAAACTCAAGAATGACACAATAAATAATGTATAATCCTACAGTTTTATCTAATTTATCATCATTTGTAAAGTTTTTGGTATAACGATCTGGAAGAGTAATTTTATATTTATCATATAAAACTAATTAAATTTATTCACCAAATTTAGATGATAAAATTTCAACTTTTGAAATACTATGAGGTTTATGTTTTTTAAATTCTGATAATATAGTGAACACTTCTGACCAACAATTACTATTTTATTTAAGTTCAGTTAATAGATACTACAATTCATGGACATTTTTATTTATATAGAAAACAATTTAAAGAATAAAAAAGGAAAATGTCTTAAAAATGTTTGGAGAACGTTTAAATTTTTGAAAATCTAACGTTTTTAGTTGTTATCATCTCTCGATTTCTGAAAATATTTCAAAAGGAAATGAAAACATGAACTTAAAAATTCTTTAACTTATTCTAATTTTTTTTTCATTTATTTAATTAAAAACTTTCAGTTAACATTGTACATTGTGAATCATAATAACATACATAATAACACATGCAACCCTATTATGTGGAATATTTTCATTGAAGAATACACATAATTTCATGTTTGTTTTTTGAGTAGCTAAAACATTCATTCTTTTACACATATTAATTTCATAAATAGGATAATTCTGAATAAAATTGAATGGACTTACATTTACATCATTTAATTGGGTTATTATTTTAAAATCTTTTAAAAGAATCATAAGCTTATAAGAATTTATTTGGCGAGTCAAGTATCCATAAGTCTTGTGGAAAAATTTCGTTTCCTCCATTTTGAACATAGATAATTTTTAACTTAACATGATCGAATAAAGGAGAATTAAGTAACTGATTTTTTTCGATTGGTTTGGAATACAACGAAAGTAAAGTAAGGCATATCAAATTAGAATTTTGAATAATATACCACCAATATTTTGGAAAAGTAAAAACATGGTAAAGGATTAGTAAACACTTTAATTAACGAATTACCACTTCAAATGCATCTTCCAAACAATCGATTTTGTGGCCCAGGAACCAAATTAGAAGAAATATTAACTAGAGGAGATCAAGGAATTAATCCATTAGATGGAAAATGTAAACTACACGATATTTTTATAGAGATGATAAAGATTTAGAAAAACGACATGAAGCAGATAAAGAAGTTCAAACACTTGCAAAAAAAGAATGAATGCAAATGATTCTTCATTAGGAGAGAAAATTGCAGCAACTTCAGCTAGAGGATTTATGTATGGAAGTCAAAAATTGGGAATGGGTTCAGAAGTTGATAACACTGGTTCAGGTTAATTAAAACTTTTTATTATCTTTTAATGTATATAAATGACTGTCTTTTCAACTGATTATACTTTACTTCCAAGTGGTAAAACTAAACCAAAATCAATTAAATTTATATTCAATAATGAAGAATTAAATATTATTGAACCATTCTAAGTGATGTTCAAAAAAGAAAGAAAGAGGAAAAACTGGTAGAAATTTACTTGCTTCATTAATTGTGACTGTTGTGAAAATGATTGGTGAATATCTAATGAATAAAAAAGAAACAAAACATGAAGGTCGATTTTTTACCCTGATTATTAGCGGCATTACCTCCTTTTGCAACAACTGGTTCACTTGCTGGTGCAGAAATTGCAATTGCGGTTATAAATAAGAAATAAGGTGATAAAGAATTAGAAGAACAAAAAAGACATAATTTGGAAATGGAAATGAAAGGAAAAGGAATAAATAAAATTTCAAAGAAATAATCAAAAACTTTAATAATCCTTTATTTAATTTTAACATTGAAGAATTAGATTAACAATTACAAATTAAATATTTTTGTGGCATTTTTCTGATTTATGAATTACCTAATGAGCTGAAAAATTTACACTGTGGAATAGTAAATTTAGAGTCTTCTCACCATGTTGAAACTCAATGGCATTGCTATTATAAAAATAAAGATATAAAATTTGTATTTGGTTTGTATGGAAGAATTATACCAAAACAACTAGTTAAATATTTTGGAAAAAAGATTTATATTACAAATCGAGCAAATACATAACTTGGATGAATTAATTTGTGGCCACTTGTGTCTAATTGTTTTAAAAATATTTTGCATGAGTTATAAAATCAATGATATTTCATATTTACTAAATGGGCGCTTTTGGAAATAAACTCACAAATGATTTAGAAAAAAAAAGATTTTCATTCATTAGAACCAAAAACTAATAATGGATTAATGTCAGAAATCAAAAATATTCAGTCATCAGTAAACTCGAAAATAAATACTGTAATTAAACAAATTCAGAAAGACTCAAATGTCATTTTTAAAGTAATTAGAAGTTATATTAATTTTCAAGGTTGAAGAATTGCGAATGTAAATGATCCATTAGATGCAAAAGATGTAGTAAACAAACCGAGAGATTCTGGTCATATGTAAAGTACACCTGTGGCAAAAAACAGTCAATACTGTCACTGCGAGATAGCAATGGAAATGTTACCAATGATGGTGCCACTAAAGCGTAGTTACTAAATACAGTTTTCCGTAATTCCTTCCAGAATTCGAAACCAGAACAGCTGTTAGCATCAGTGACATAAAAGTAGATATCTTAGGTGTTGTGAAACAACTGAAATCACTTAAGAAAGGCAAGTCTTCTGGTCCAGATGGTATACCAATCAGGTTCCTTTCAGAGTATGTAGTCATAATAGCGCCTTTCTTATCAATCATATACAACCGCTCACTTGACGAAAGGTCTGTTCCTAGAGCCTGTAAAGTAGCACAGGTCACACCAATATTCAAGAAAGGAAATAGGAGTAACCCATTGAATTACAGACCCATATCACTGACTTCAATTTTCAGTAGGATTTTGGAGCATATACTGTACTCAAACATTATGAATCACCTTGAATAAAATGACATATTGATACATAAACAACACGGATTCAGGAAGTATTATTCTTGTACAAAACAGCTAGCTCTTTATTCCCATGAAGTGATGAGTGCTGTCGACAAGGGATCTCAGATTAAATCCATATTCCTAGATTTCCAGAAAGCTTTTAATATCGTTTCTCACAAGCTACTATTAATCAAATTGCGTTCATATGGACTATTGTGTCAGTTGTGTAACTGGATTCGTGATTTCCTCTCAGAGAGGTCACAGTTCATAGTGATAGATGGTAAATCATCAAGTAGAACAGAAGTGATACCTGGCGTTCTGCAAGGTAGTGTCATAGGCCCTCTGCTGTTCCTGATTTCCATAAATGATGTAGGTGATAATCTGAGCAGCACCCTTAGATTATTTGCAGATGATGCTGTAATTTACTGTCTACTAAAATCATCAGATGATCAATTCCAATTAGAAAATGATCTAGAGAGAATCTCTGTATGGTGCGAAAAGTGGCAATTGGCACTAAACAAAGAAAAGTGCGAGTTCATCCACATGGGAACTAAAAGAAATCCTATAAATTTTGGGTATACGATAAATCGCACAAATCTAAGAGCTGTCATTTCGACTAAATACCTATGAATTACAATTACGAGGAACTTAAATTGGAAAGACACATAGATAATATTGTTGGGGAGGTGAAACAAAGACTGTGCTTTGTTGGCAGAACACTTAGGAGATGCAACAAACCCACTAAAGAGACAGCCTACATTACACTTGTCTGTCTGGTGGAATATTGCTGCATGGTGTCGGTTCCTTCCCAGGTAAGAGTGACGGAGAACATCAAACGGTTCAAATGGCTCTGAGCACTATGGGACTTAACATCTATGGTCATCAGTCCCCTAGAACTTAGAACTACTTAAACCTAACTTAACCTAAGGACATCACACAACACCCAGTCATCACGAGGCAGAGAAAATCCCCGACCCCGCCAGGAATCGAACCCGGGAACCATGGCGTGGGAAGTGAGAACGCTACCGCACGACCACGAGCAGGGAGAACATCGAAAAAGTGCAAAGAAGGGCAGTCCGTTTCGTGTTATAGCGCAATAGGGGAGAGAGTGTCACTGATATGATATACAAGTTGGGGTGCCAGTCAGTGAAAAGAAGGCGGTTTTCTTTGCTGCGATATCTATTTACGAAATTTCAATCACCAACCTTCTCTTCCGAATGCGAAAATATTTTGTTGACACCCACCTACGTAGGGAGAAATGATCGTCATAATAAAATAAGAGAAATCAGAGCCTGAACAGAAAGATGTAGGTCTTCCTTTTTCCCACATGCCATTCGAGAGTGGAATGGTAGACAAGTAATATGAAAATGGTTCGATGAACCCTCTGCCAGGCACTTAAGTGTGAAATGAAGAGTAACCATGTAGGTGTAGATGTAGATGTAGACACTATTTACAGAATTAATTACCAAATCTTGTTACAAAACCTGAATATATAAGTATTTTAACGCAGTTGAATAATTATATTAATAAACAAGAACCAAGTAATTACTTTACAAAAAAGGAAATTAAAGATTTTTTTCAGGAATAGATTTGACTGCATACTTAAACGAGTTAAAAACTTAATTATAAAGTATATGATAAACAAATATTTGATTTACTTTTATGACTGTAGGCGAACAAAAAATGCACAATCTCAATGAACATGATTTTATTCTTAAAAAAGTTCTTGTTGTTGGTGTTATGGCATAAAGTCAAGCTCCAGCATGCCAGTCGGGAACGATGGAGAAGATATGGCTGTGAGAAGACGTCAGCCAATTGCACGCTGACCAACTGCTCTCCAGGACGACAATGCGACAGCAGTGGCCCCTATGTGAAGAGCACATAAGTGCCGTGACCGACTGTCGAGGCCCCAATTGAACAGCAGCTTCAAGATTAGCAAGTTGTATAGCAGCATCAACTATAGTTACTTCGCTTGTACACTCTATGTATCACATACTTGGGAATTGTCTGTACTGAAGAATATTAATTATTTTGTATGTCGCCCTTTGCTTGCGGCACATGTGTGTAATTGCAAAAGTTAACTATTGTAAATTCATAACTGTAAAAAAACTCATTATTACGATTTGGTTTAATGTTGTCTAGCGTTCCAAGTAAGCAAGCTTCCTGGACACCACTTATTTGACAACGAGCATGGAGACATAATATTTTGCGATGAGAAGGTGAACGAACACAAATGCGAGAACCCAGAACCAGGCTGCTACAAAGCTTTCTTTGTCGTGGGCTCTTGTGTTTTGCTGGAGCCTTAGTTTTACCTTGTTTTTTTCTGTGCAGATGTGTGTTTACATATTTTTACAGTGTCTCTTATAGTGTTTTTTCTATTCAGTGTTTCCAGATGGGTGATGCAAAAATTTTCTTTACTTGAGTGCTTATTTTTATTGCTTGCATTATCTGTTTATCGTATTTGTCCTATTCCAAAATGAGCAACCCACCTCTCCCACCCCCTGCTCAGGCACCTCAGCTGCAAGCGGCAGATGCAATGCAGCTGACACAGAGGTTTCAATTTCAAACGCAGCAGATCTCAACTCTACTAAATATGGTAGAGCAGTTGCCAACAAACCAATGTACTAATGCTGCGCCACAGGCAACAACTGTAGCTCCGAGTGCCACATCACCTTTTCGCCAGTTTAACGAAAAAGAATAGGAATGGCTCAAGTGGCTGCAACAGTATGAAGCCCACATCATTGCTCACAAAGTATCACGTACTGTGAAACTAAATTACTTTTTGTGAACGGTAGGAAGTGTAGTTTTTCGCCTCATTCAGAAATTGTTCCCTAACGCCACTCCGAGTGAACTTTCTTATGCTCAGGTTGTAGATTCTCTATCTAACTATTATGACCAAGAAACGGTCGGAACAAATTTACCGCGAGTGGGTAAGAGATTTGCAGGTTATGACGAGGAAATATAAATTTAAATATGCTTATGATGCTTTATATTCTGATTTTATGTTGTATGATGCAATCGTGTACAATGTAACTGATGTCAGACTTAGAGAACAGATTTTGAAACAGTCAGATCCATCATTTCAGCACATAGTGCAAATTCTAGATTGGTATGATTCAGGTGCTGTGTCGGCCGATGAATTTGAGCAGCCACCAATTTGTCAGGTTGGGTCGTCCCTTGCTCACGACCGGCCCAAGTAGGCAGCAACAGCACGCATATGCCAAGCTGCCTAAATAGCTCTCTAAACAGATGGCAGGGAATACAATTAAGTCACTCTCTCGGTGCTGTTCACGGTACAAACGCCAAGACTGCCCGTCCAGACAAGTACAGTGTTAGGTTTGAGACAAGAAAGGTCATGTACAATCCATATGTTTGCAACGGAACAAACTTGAAAATTCTGCCCACTCACAAAAATCTAGTCACAAGGCCCATGTAATCAATGCAGTATGTCAAAAGCCTGCTGCAGGCATTATCAAAATTAGCAAGCAAACAGTTTATTCAGTGTTACGCCAGTCTGGCAAACTTTTGGTCAGTTGCATCTTAGTGGAAAAAGTGTGAAACGTCAGTTGTACACTGGTGCCTCTGTTATATTGCTGAATCGTAAAACATATGAACTGTTAGGCTCCCAATGCGTGTCTAAAATTGGCATGCACCTGACGGCTTATAATGGATAAGACATTCCTGTTCTCCGAAAATGCGTCCCAAGAATGTCACCTTTGGTTGGACAGATGAGTGCCAAGAAGCTTGCCAAAAACGTAAAGCACTGCTCAGTGATCGATGCTTGGTTCACTTCGTTCCTGCCAATGTTGTACTGCAAGTTGACACTTCCTCTATGCCTGTCATGTATTGCTCGCATACGTGAACTGTGACTTTCACTGTGCTACACTCATGTGATTGTGAGAACGTATTTGACCTTGATTAGTTTGATCTGTTTGGCTTTCAAATTCAGGAGATGTGTTGTCAGTGACTGAATCCAATGCCAAAGAAAGTGTAGCTAGCTTGCTGAAAGAATTCCCTAAACACTTTTCTGAAGGTTTAGGCAAGACTAACAATTTTGTTGCACATATTACTATGAAAGACAACGCGCAGCCGAGATTCTGCCTGACCAGAACTGTTCCCATTGCATTACGGGACAAAGTGGCAGCTGAACTTAAGGAATTGCAAGATAGCGGATCTAATGCGCCCATTGGTTTTGCTCCCCAAACCTTCAGGTCGCATTCTGCTCTGTGCTGACTATAAGTCTACAGTCAACCCACAAACTGTGATAACGGTTATCCATTGCCACGTCCAGAGGATCTCGTGGACAGATTAGGTGCTGGTCTCCACTTTTCTAAAATTGATTTGTGCTACGCATATCTTTAAATACCACTAGATGAAGAATCTCAAAACGTGTGTGTTGTGAACACTCATTTGGTCTTGTTTAAATATTTGCATTCGCAGTTTGGCAGTGCTTCCGCACCCGCCATTTTCCAACGGTATTTGGAACAGCTGACTGCTCAAGTACCAAACTGTTCAAACTATTTGGACGATATTGTCATAGCAAGTCATACACCTGAAGAGCACATTGCAGATTTGTGCATTTTGTTTTGTGTGGTATCTGATGCAGGACTAAAGTGTAGACAGGACAAGTGTGATTTTTTTAAACCTGAGTTGCAGTATCTTGGTCATGTCATCAACAGTCATGGTGTGCATCCTCTTCAAACACATTTGTTAACCATACAGGACCTGCTATTTCCTTGCAATGTCACAGAACTTCAGTCAGTCTTAGGAAAACTGAAATATTATATTCGGTTCATAACGAATGCTGCACAAATCGCATCTCCATTGCATCGGTTGCGTCCCAAGAATGTCACCTTTGGTTGGACAGATGAGTGCCAAGAAGCTTGCCAAAAACGTAAAGCACTGCTCAGTGATCGATGCTTGGTTCAGTTCGTTCCTGCCAATGTTGTACTGCAAGTTGACACTTCCTCTTACAGAACCGATGCAGTGCTTTCACACAGATTTGGTGATAAAGACAGGCCTATTGCTTTCACATCGAAAGTGTTGTCCAAAGCTTAGTGTAAATATTCACAAATAGAGGAAGAGGCAGTGGCTATTGTGTATGGTGCCACCAAATTCCACCACTATCTCTATGGCAGAAAATTCTACTAAGTAATGGATCACAAGCCATTGCAGTCCTTGTTTCATCTGGTGATGCTGGTTCCTGTATGAACTGCTCAAAAATTGCAAAGATGGGCTTTGTTCTTGTCTCAGTACCAGTACGTGATTGTGTATCATCTGACACCTGAACACGTTAATGCAGACGCACTTTCACGTCTTCCGATTGGCCCAGAAACAGACTTTGACGCTCTGCTGAATCTTGTTGTCGCATCAATGCTCAGGATTCTGAATTGCTTCAATCCTTTCCTCTAAATTTTACAGGCAACGTAAGCTGATTCAGATTTGAACATTCTGCTGAAATATAATCGCACATCTTGGCCTCGCTCATTGCACAGCATAAAGAACTCTGTAGTGCGATGATACTTTGCACCTCATCATAGCCTCACTATACAGCAAGGTGTGATTCTTGTTCAAAATTATAGTGGACAGTCACATTTGTTGATCCCCAAAGCTTTGCAAAGAGAAGTGTTGCAGAAACTTCACCAACGACACTGAGCGATTGTTCGAACGAATCAGTTAGTGCGTCGACGCTGTACTTGGCAGGTTATGGAGACCCACACAGAACAGATGGCAGCACAGTGTCACACATATGCAGAAAATCACTCCGCTCCGCAACAGAAATTCTCTGCTTGGCCAAGTCGCAATCACCACACGGGACCTTTCTGGGACACTCGTTGGTTGATTGTGGTAGACTCTTATAGCAAGTTGCGTTTTGCTGTGCCAACGAACTCAACAACGTCACGTAGCACAATTCAGGCGTTGTCCTCTATTCTTTTCCTTGAAGGCTTGCCTGACATCATAGTGTCGGACAATGGTCCTCAGTTCACTTCAAAAGAATTTGAAATACTTAGTGAACACAATGGCATACAGTACCTAACTAGTGTACTGTTCCATCCTCAGTCAAACTGCGAATGGGAACGTTTTGTCACAACTTTCAAGCAGCAGATGGCTAAACTTCGCACTAGAGATACTAGGGATCAAGCATTGCAACTGTTTCTCGCTTTATGTCGTTCGCATCAACGAGAGGGACCATCGCCGCCGCCATTGGACACTGCTCCCCCTGCTCCACCCTCCTCAGCATCCGGCGCCAAAGGAAGGCCACAAGTAGCGTTTCGCGCAGTATGATATTGTGTTTTCCAGGGTTTTTCGCGGCAGCAGACAGTGGACGCGAGGTGAGATCCTTCGTAGACTTACGCATGCATGTATCTCATTTCAGGCCCAGACGGATTGCAGCGTCAATATCACACCAAATTCGACACTCTCATGTGTACAGTGATCTTTCTGTATCTCTTCCCCCAGAATCACAGATCCTGAGGACAGCGCGGCCACAGCAGCTGACACCATGCAGAAAGAGCCTTCGCCTCTTCCACCTTCCCTAGTCCTACCGATGGAGCTGGACACACCCTTGGCTGCAGCAGCTGACACCTTCTACATCTTCACATGGGCCTGAGGAGGTGGACATGCACCCTTCTGGGTGTTTTCTGACGGACGTTTCCACCAGGGCAAAGGCCAGATGGCAGGGTATGGCCCAAAGTCTGGACGTCCCCTGCAGCCACAGCTTCTGGTCCCTTAGAGCATCCACGCACCTGCCTCCCCCACTGTGGCTTTGCTCCCTATACAACAACAGTCCATCGCTTTGGGGGAGGGGGAGGAATGTTATGGCATAAAGTCAAACGCCAGCACGCCAGTCGGGCACAATAGAGAATAGATGGTTGTGAGAAGACATCAGTGAGTGCACGTTGACCAGCCCCTCTCCAGGGCAACAACTCAACAGCAGTGGTCACTATGTGAAGAGAACATAAGTGCTGCGACCGACTGGTGATTCCCCAGTTAAATAACATCTTTAACATTAGCAAGTTCTATAGCAGCATCACCTCTAGTTACTTTGCTTTTACACTCTACGTATCACACAAAAGGGAATCGTCTGTATTGAAGAAGATTAATTATTTTGTATGTCACCCCTTGCTTGTGAAAGATCTGTGTAATTGCAAATATTAAGTATTGTAAATTCCTAACTGTAACAAAACTCATTAATTCGATTTACTTGAATGTTGTGTAGCAACCCGAGTAAGCAGATTTCTTAGATGTCACCATGCAGGCGTGTCGTTTTAATAGCATAGCAGACATTTAACATTTTATGATTTTGATTTTTTGATGTGTGTTGTTGACAAACTTCATAAAATAACTCCTGAAATCCAAGGACTAAAAATATTTGGCACATCAAATTTTCTAACTGTTAGATTAGAACATTCTGATAAAGATGTAAAGACAATTGTATCTGGTGAAACAATTTACGTGCATTTTCTTCTATATAAATGAAGAATGATAATCACATATCTTGTTTGAGGTGCAAAAAGTTTATTGAAACACTTCATCCTCATAGGTTAACAACTGAAAATGGAAAACAAAGAAATGAAGTGCTTTGTTCAATTTATAAAACTAAAAAGTGTAAATTTGTTAAAAATGTTTGTAGATGATAAACTAAGTATTCGTGAGAAAATTATTAACAAACCATATAAGACAATTAGAAAGAATTTTAAACCCCATAAAATGTAATTTCTTTTAGAACTGATGACTTATGGCCATCTGATTTAGTTGAAATGTATTCTTTTAACCGAAAAGGAATTAAAAAAAATGAAGGGTATAAATATTTATTAACTGTTGTACATGTCTTTTTCTAAATTTTTTTGGTCAGTTTCGGTTAAAGATAAAACATGTAAAAATATAGTTCATTCTTTCGAAAAAATATTCGAGTGTACAAAACCAAAAATTTGCAAACAGATAATCGTACAGAAGTATGTAATAAAGAATTTCAAGAATTATTGAAAAAAATTAACGTGAATCATTATTCAACTTGTTGCGACATAACAGCAACTATTGTTGAACGATTTAATAGAAAATTGAAAAAAAGGAGCAAATTTGCTCTTCAGGGAAACTGTAAATGGGTTGACTTAGTTTGTAAATTAATTGATTAATATAATAACACAAAACATTCAATGATAAAAATGAAACCAAAACATGTAAATAAAGAAACTGAAGAAATCTTATCGAAAACTGTTTACATAATAAAATTTGTTAGGTACTGAACTTATTTATAAAATTAGTAGTAAAGTAAGAATAAGTAAATTTAAAGGAATTTTTGAAAACATGTATACTGCCAATTAGTCAACAGAAATTTTTGAAATTGAATATTTTAATCATTCCAATCCAATCACATATAAATTGAAAGTTTTAATGGTGAAAAAAAGTAAATTGTTATGAACAAAAACTATTGAAAATGAATTATCCTAATGTTAACATTTTTCAAAAATTTGACACAAGAAAAGTAATAAAGTTTATCTTAAATGGTTAGGATTTGGTAGTTCACACAACAGTTGGGCAAATAAGAGGAAGGTAGTTTTTTAAAACACTAATAAAAATTTCTGTATATAAATGGCGTTCGTTATTGAAAATTTAAAAGTTATTGGTGTTGAATATAATACTCATTATGCCTAGTGTTTCAATAAAGAAGGTGGAGTTTATTTTGATGTTCAAAAAAGGTTAACAAAAATGATATAATGTCAAAATCATTTGAGTATTTTAAATATGAGTTGATAGAATTCAATGTCCGATTTAGTGAGTTTCGATTATTTATCATATTTAAAAATTACCTGTGGAAAAGAACTTGGAAGTGTAGTTTTTTATTCTAGGAAACGTTTGTTAGATTATTTATATCTTCATGCAATTGTTCAGGTGAATACTCAACCAAAGTACTGGAATAATTCGATAACAATCAGTTCATAAATTTTTTTTCACTCACTGATATAAATTTATTCAATTATGCACAAAATTAATTCTTAAAAATTCTTCACACTTTATATATCTACTTCCAATAGTATATATTTGATTTTGCAAATTTTTCAATAATGATAGAGCAACACAATATTTATAATGAACATAACATAATCCTAAAAACACAAAACGTGGCATTAAATTTTGATCACATAATTGAGGAACAACATGTGGTGACAATTTATTCATTTCTTCATTTCTATTGTTTATTATTCCAACTGCATCACGATTTCTTTTTCTGAAACATTCAATTTTTTTATCTTTGGTTTTAATTAAATTTTTCAAGTGAGTTATTTTTTCTTTCATTTCATATTCACAACTTTTTTTAATGGATGGTAAAATTTCTCTATAGTCTGAATCTTGAAAATTTTCTCTGAAACACATTTTGGATTTCATTACTAAAGAATATAAACCAGATTCATTAATAAACTTTATTTGAGGATGAATTTTTTTTAGATAGCACCATTTCTGTGCTATTGAAATTTTTGGTACCTTGTCCAATATTTTCGTTTAACATAGTCTTAAGTTACTTTCCTAAGTTGTTCATATCCAAAGGAATCATTAACCTGACTCGTTTAGAACCAAAGATTTTTTTGCATCAGTGTTTATTAAAACATTTTTATTATAAATAAGCTTATGATTTTTTAGATCCACAATCAACATCATTTATATAAAAAAACTGAATGCATTT
The DNA here is from genome assembly GCF_023898315.1 of Schistocerca nitens. NCBI lineage: Eukaryota > Metazoa > Arthropoda > Insecta > Orthoptera > Acrididae > Schistocerca > Schistocerca nitens. The sequence continues at coordinate 613,390,019 of NC_064616.1, read as the reverse complement.
CAAATTTATTAATTGCAAATAATTTTTCCTTATAAATGGAAAGTGAATATAAAATGATTTGTCCACTTCGTACTCAAGAAAAAGAAATTCGTACGGAATTTATAGTAACAGTCAGGTTGTAAAGATTGTAAAAGAAAAAGACAAGGAGAAGTTCCTCATAATTGGTATATAAAAACATTTATTCTTGAAAAATGTGGAAAGATGCCAAAAATTCTCCAAATATATTCATAGCTGTGATCATTCAAAAGATGAAATGTCAGCTTTAAAATATCGAAAAATAGAGAATGCAGTTATTGTTAACCAAAAGCTGAATCTTTTTGTGGAACATTTGACTGAAAATATTATTTCAAAAGACATCAAAAATCATCATTACGGAAAAAATTTTAAAACTAATTAATTTTTTATTTAATCTTCTGAGTTACTTTTGAATTCTCATAAGAAATCATTTTTATCATCTTTTATTTTGTTTGAATTTAAGTTATAATGTATTAATTCCATTTTGTAAAACAACATGTTTATCAGTAACAGAACTCAAAACAATTTTATTAATTCAACAACATATGATTCATCTTGAAATAATATAATCAATTCGTTTCTCTGTATAGTTTTATTTTACCATTTTACCATTTTTTATATTCATCAAAAGTAATTTCATTTTTCACAACTGAGTTCTTAACTACTTTAGATTTTCTCTTTTCTTTTTCACAAACTTCACATGCAAACATTTTTGATCTTGTACTAATATGTGCTACCATAATTTTTCCACAATTTTCAGCTTTCCCTTTCCCTATAACATTCGTTTATTTACTTGCAGAAGTTCATAAATATTATCCTTTGGATAGTCACCTGCTTCAAATTCATTTATCACTGATTTCATATCTCTGTGGAAATCTTCAGTTCTTATATTGTAAATGAAAGAATTATGATCCTTATAACATAAACCAATTTTTAAACCATATTTTGGTTTCATAATATAGTAATGAAAATCATACCATTTTATTTTTGAAATATCTAGAATACCCATCCGAATATAAATCGTTTTGTTAAACAATATTTTTATTTTCTTCATATGAACTGCTACTAAATCGTCTGAAGCGACACTAGTATGTTCATAATGAAATATAATTCAGGTGTTTTCTTGTTTCTGTTATTATGTTAAAATTTTGTATATTTCTAATATTTTCCATCGTTTTCCCAAGCACTGAATTAGTCATTAACGTGTAGAAATCTGTTTCAAAATCGTTAGCTGCCTTTTTCCTGATTTCTGTATTACACACAATATATTTCTCCAACCAATCCGACTGTTCAAATTATTAGTTTCTACAAATTTTCTTTTCTTTTATACCAACATATAACATTGCTTAAGATTTCCACAATGTAAACGATAATTGTCGTTATTATTTAATGTTCATACTAATATATTTCCTCCTTTAGGTGCTAAACGTAAATCTTTGTGTAAATCATGTAATTTTCTTGGATATTCTAAATTAACTTCTAAAATATGTCCAAATATATGATTATCTGAAATTTTAATTATTTTTTTGGAATTAAAGTTTCTGGTTCTACACAACTGAAATATTTAAATGGTAAAAAATTGAAACATTTTCCAAGTATATCGTTATTTTCATGTAAATAGGCAATAGAGTTTTATTTTTGCCTCAACGTTTTTCATGTATTTGTTATTTGATTTTGTGTGTCTTGTAATATTTTGAGAAATTCCACCTCTTAACTTCTCAAGAAACAAAATCATATCATAATCATAATTCAATTTTTCTTATTTTTTACATAGGACCCCAAGTAATCCTGCAACTGTAAAATGCCGATATGGATCAAGATTGTAAGATTCAATAAACGTATCTCCAAAATTTTCGAACAAATCTGCTAAATTGAAAACATCAGATTTATTACATAATTTTGTATGTTCATCTGAATTTTTAATACTGAATTTTTCTCAAACTGTTTTTGCCCTTTCATTATCTTCATCAGAAATATCAGTTGTAATTTTTCTTCAGAACAAATATATTCATAAGAACAAACTCATTTTTCATTATCAAATCTGACTGTTCGCCTTAAACTACATTTTTGTTTCTGTAAATTGTTCCTTTGTCAGATTGGACGATAATTTTATCAGTACTTGAAGCCATAAATTTAAATGTATCCAAAAATCTTAAATGTAATCCATCTTCTACTTGTTTACTAAAACAAATATATTTTGTTCATTATTTGGAATTGCTTGAATGTCTTTATTATCAAATGCAAATTCTTAATAAAAAAATGAACAACGTTATTTGTTAAATAATGAATAGAAACTGGAATGAAAGTAGGATTTTTATAGTTAAGATTAGAATCTTCATATGTATCTCCTCGATATTTTCCTGTTAAATGACAATGGTCTCTTTCTTTCTTTTCATCGAAAGTAAATTATTTTTCACAAATATGACACAAGAATTCATGTCACAAAATAACGTAACACAATTGAAATTAGACCCAACAAACAGATACTAGAGAAAAGTACAAAATACTCTGAAAACCATAGACATCATACTGAATAACACAGATAAAAGGAAGTTGACATAGGATAATCATACTACACCTACCCTGTGAAGTCCACCAAAGACCTACAGACCAAATATATCTGTGAGGAAAACACTGGATTTCAGAAAATCCGGCACTTACAAGGCTACAGAGTACATGTTAAAATTACTAGCTGAAACCTTCAAAGTACAAGAACACAGAACCACCAAAACACTATACAGTTACTGTAAGCAATAAAAGATATACGATTCCCAGACATAGCAACACGACTCTCATTTGATATAGAAAGCATGTATTCCAACAATCCAGTATCAGAAGCAATAAACGTTATAGATAAAAACCTGTACACATAATCATCTCTCTGATGAACAAACTACTGAAACATTAAGAGAGCTCATAGTAGAACAAAAGCACTTCCAGTGCAAGAAGTAGTGTAATTTACAAGAAGATGGATTATCAATGGTACTCCCTGTTTCAGGAGCCATTGAAAATATTTTTAGAAACCACACTGAACAGATAATTTTTATAAAAATGGTAGCAATATAATAAAACATATTATACTGGTTCTGTTACATGAATGACATCATCTGCTTAACAGGTGAACCACAAAGAGAAACTGAAAAACTACATACTGACATTAACAATGTACATAAAAATATAAAATTCACAACTGAAAGCAAACAGAATAAGCAAATTTAATTTCGGATGTAACAATAGCAAAACATGACAACAAGCATATGTTCGAAATTTACCATAAACCCACAACAACTGACATTACCATTCCCCAGTCCTGAAACCACCCAAACTCGCAAAAGCAAGCAGCACATCGATGTATGCTCCATAGACACAGCACAGTACCACTCAACAAAGAAACCTAGCAAAAAGAACTTGATATAATAATCCAGATAGCCAAAAGAAATGGTTACAATAGTAATTTAGTTACTAAGTTAACAACAACATTAAAAAAATCGAACCAGAAAACACAAAACCACAAACAACAACACAACAGAGCCAGACACAATCACAAAGGCTCAATACAAGAATAACTTCACAATATGAAACGAATAAACCAAAATAAAAAGAATAAAATATAAGAAAAGACGTCAGATAATAATCAATGACACAGAAATACGAACCCACCTTTAACGTTACCAATATTATCAAAAGATAGGCATAAACATAACTAACACAACAGACAATTCTCTCAAAAAATACACCTGAAAACTAAGAAAAGATATGGACATACACCAGCAAGGAGGTATGTACCAATTACAGTGTAACACTTGTCATGGCAAATACATAGGACAAACAGGCAGAACATTTGATGTGAAACACAACAAACACTTGAGAGCTCGGAAGTATGGGACAAACAACCCCACAATTACATAACACCTAAGAGTACACAGTGACAAACCAACCTCTAGAGGAGAAAACATGAAAATAATTAGAATAAAGAATAAACAATACACCTCCTAACCCTGCAAGGAAATTATCCCATATGAGAAACCAAAGCAGAAAAGAGAATCCTGTTGAATGGTCAGATATGTATGACCACATTAATAGATAACACTCCAACAAAGGGTTATTATCACATTGTCACCCAACCCCTTTTCCACTCACTCATCCATGAACTGTTCCACAAAACTATTAAACGAAAACCCTCTTACACACACACACACACACACACACACACACACACATACACACACACACACACACACACACACACACACACACACACAACAGATAGAAAGACAACAGAACCGAACAGACGTTAGTTTTCAGTACATACGTTGTTAGGTTGGCAACATTTACATAAACAAACCAATCCGGAAGACACATAAGTGAACAAACAGTAGTTACGACTTTAAATCGCAGTTTTCGGCAAAATATCTGCAACTAGTGACAGAACGCCATTAATAGTGCTCCACAGCGATTAGTGCAAAGAACAAGAAGATTGTGAAGAAAAACGTTCACAACATGAAAACGTGCTTATGTTTCATAAGTGAATTTATATTGCGATATCTAGCATGTTGCCAGAGGTAATGCAGATACCAGACAATAACTCGAATAACTGTAAGTGATTACTTACTTATGTAAAAAACAATTTGTGGACTATTTTATAATCTACAAATGTCGTATATCAAAACAGAACTGCATCATTCCAGATTCCACTGAGGGAGCCTTAAAGTAAAAGGCGAAACTCGTCGAGAACAAATAAAATAATTTGTAGCAAGAAAAAAGCTAATTTTATTTACAAAACAATACTTCTATGCTTGCTGCGACTGCTAAGTGGCCACTGATCTTTTCATAAAAATTAGAACTGTTTGTGTTATTGAGCATCTTCAGCAGAACCTCCATTTACGTAGATCAAAATTTTATTATTCACTCACAATTCTATACTGAGCATCATATGTTAAATTTTCCTTGTCATATGTGAGTATACAGAAAGTTGTATCATTTGGAATTTAATCACTGACTGTGCCACACAGCTTTATTGCTGTTTTCTCTGTAGTTAAGACATTGATTTTCCTAGACCTATTTATCACATAGGAAAATTTTCGGTAAATGTGAAGGGACTTATATTGACATCACTATTCAATTGTGTGACTCTCTTAAAATCTAGAAAAGCATCATATGCTTTCAGATAATTATTTGGTGTACCTATATTTCATATTTCTGAAGGGAAAACTTCATTTCTTCCATTCTTTGTATACATATCCTATAATTTGATGTGCTCGAACAAGGAAGAGTAAATCAACTGATTATTCTTCCTTTTTATCTGGAAAACAACGAATATGAAATAAGCCACATCAACTTCTGCAGAATTAGAGTAATTGGTGATATGTAGTTCAAACTATCTGTTTCCCTACAATTCAGCACACTCTATGGTTTGTGATTCAAAGAAACTTATGGGGATCTTCAGATTTTTTCGTCTTTGTTGCTCTAGTTCAAGTTAATATTCTAGTTCATATCTAACTACAGGAACAGAGATTTCCAATGTCTCCACAACAATTTTATCTTCCATAGGAAGTGCAGTCACCAGTTTGATTATTTTCAGCCCTTCGAAGTACGGCATCTCCAGCACTTGAAGACCATGTAGAAATTACAGTTAAATCCCTTTCCCAAATAATTTCTTTATAATCTTTGAAAAATTCAGCAAATATTTTTAAAGTACAAAATAACTCCTTTTTCTTATTTTTTATCTTCCCATTATTGAGGATATGACCCTCCATGATTAAATCATTGGCTACGGATGTAGGCAGTCACACGACAGATGAAGGAATAAAAGGATGTTCCATTCTAGAGAAAATATAGTTTTCTGTCTTTATGATGATAATCTGAAAATATTGCCGCTTAGTGTAAATAAATTTTTTGTGGATTTTCCATCCAATGTTGGATAATCTGTAGCATCAGTTCCAATAATACTAATACTCATGTACAGCTGACTATAATTAGGATGAAGTCATATGTCTCCAACAGTTATATTAATCTTTGTGGCCTTTTTGGGAAGATTTAGGTTATTTTTAGTCTTCTCGGTTAGAGGGAATGAGTAAAAGTGATAGCTCTCTATTCTATTCATTATTTACTAAGGATAAAAATGTATTGAGTCAATTCTAAAATTGCTGTGACAGTTGCACCAGTCAAGTCAATCAAATTATAATTTTGGTGGGTTACAGTTATTTCTATAACCATGGCCCATGGGGAGGCTTGTGAGCCTCAGCAATACACATAGCCATACTGTAGGTGCAACCACAATGGAGAGGTGGCTGTTGAGATGCCAGACAAATGTATAGTTTCACAAGAAGGGGAGCCTCCGTTTCTGAAGTTGAAGGGGCAATAGTCTGGGTGACTGACTGATCTGGCCTTGCAACATCAACTAAACTGGTCTTGTCATGCTGGTACTGAGATGGGAAAAATATTACAGAGGTAAAGTAGTCTCCCGTTTGGATCTCTGGGTGTGGACAACTCAGGAGGACGTCAATATCAGTAGAAACAAAACTGGCGTTTTATGGATTGGAGTGTGGAATACCAGATACCTTAATCGGTCAGGTAGTTTAAAAAATTTAAAAAGTGAAATGGATAGGTTAAATTTAGATATTGTGGGAATTACTAAAGTTTGGTGGCATGAGGAACAAGACTTCTGGTCATGTTACTACAGGGCTATAAATACAAAAGGATCTTGATGAAAATTGTTGGGGTTTATAAAATTATTAATTCTCATAAAAATTTCTGTCTGTATAAATGAATAACTTTACTATTGATTATACTTTCCTGCCTAATGGCAAGACTAATCCAAAATGAATTTATATTGAACTCAATAATGATCAGTTACACAGCACTTTAATTTTTAACTGATTCACAAAAAAGAAAGAGAGATAAAAAACCGGTGGCAATTTAATAATCACACTAGAAATTCCTGTTGTAAAAAATGATTGGATATCTAGCAAAAAAGGGAGAAGTTTCAGGACTAACAAAATATGAAGCTGGTTTGACCACATCTAGCAACTATTGGTTCATTAGCTGGTGGAGCAAATGGTATTAAGAAAGCTTTAATGGACAAGAAAAATGTGATGCAGAATTAGAAGAACAAAAATGACATAATTTAGCAATGGAGAAGAAAGGAAATCGAGCAAAAAATTTTCCAAAAAATAATCGGTAACAAGGAAAAAGGTGGTGCAAGTTAGAAGAAGAGAAATCACAATTTTGCGGTGGAGAAGAAAGGAACTGGAACAAAAAATTATGGAAGAATAGTTGGTATGCATTATAATGCATCAAATAATTTTGATACAGAAAAACGTGCTAAAATTTAATATTAAGTACTTTTGTGGTGTTTTTATGATTGATGAATTACTTAATCATCCTAGAGAATATGAATCTGATATAGTTAATTTGGATACATCTGATCATGTTGGTACTCATTGAACATGCTATCATAAGAATAGTGATTAAAACATCTGAATTTAGTTCGTTTGGACAAAATATTCCTAAAGTATTTTTTAAATATCTTGGTACAAGTGTTTTGAACCACAACAATCAACAAATACAAAACTTTAATGAAGTAATTTGTGGCCTTTTGTGTATTTTTGTGTTAAAACTGATGTCAGATAATTATAAGCTTAATTAAAATTTGATCTAATAATGGACATTTTCGGAAATAAGCTGCATCCTAAAGGTGGCAAAAGAACTTAAATGAATTACAAATGATCCGAAAATATAAAGTTTAATTAAACTATTTTATACAGAATCATGTACAATTTCTGAAGTAACTAATTGATATATCGACTTTAAACGTTGAATATTAGTAGATTTAAAACATCCAAAAAGCGTTTATGATGCAGTTACCAAACAATACTTAGAAAAACAAAGTGTTGCAAAAGCTGAGTACACAAATATTCTAACACAACTGGCGAATTGCTTTACAGGAAAGGGAACTGAAGAAGCAGATTTAACACCATACCTGAGTCTGTTAAGTGACCTTAACGAAATGCATGACAAACAAAACTGAAAATATCATTTTAATACCTATTATGGAATTGTTAAAATATGCATTTGAGTAAGAAGTACAGATTAAAAGAATTATTGTATTTGGAGCCAGCACAGATGGTGATCTGACACCTACTAATAAAAAGATAAAAATGTATAATGTCGATGAACTTCAAATTTTATACGTCACTCAATAAAGTAATCTATTAATTAAATGAATGATAAAATATTTATATCTCTAAATATAACTCTAAATAAAACTGTAAATACTTTAGATCAATTCCTCATCTTTGGTGAACTGATTTTTGAGTCAATGGTGATGACAGAATGGAGCAATAACTAATAAACTTTTAATCTAGACAAATGGATAATCACATATGGTGCTTGAAGTACAGAAAATTTACTGAAACACATCATCCTCAAAGAGACACAGCTAAAAATGGAAGACAGAGGACTAAAAGATTTTTGTAGCATATGTAAAATTAAAAAGAAGTAATTTTAAAAATAATTGTAGGTGATGATCTGAATATTTGTGTAGAAATTATTAATGAATGACAAACTGATGTGATAAAAATTTAAAAGAAGAAACGTTAATTCATTTGGTGTAGATTTTGTATGCAATTGTGATCTAGTAGAAATGGGTTCTGGAAAAAGAAAGGAAATAAATGAAGCATATAAATATTAATTATTTATTATTGATGTTTTTTCAAAATTTGCTTGAGCTATTCCACTTAAAGCTGAAACAGGTAAAATGTGGCCAATGTACTTGAAAGATTATTTAAAGTAAGAACACCAGGAAACCTACAAATAGATAATGGAAATAATTCCACAATAAAGATTTTAAATAACTCATGAAAAAAATTTAACATCAACCATTACACGATTTTTCCTGAACTAAAACCATCTGTTGTAAAAAGAGTTAGCAGAACACTCAAAGATGAAATGTGGAAAAAATTTGACTTACAAGGAAATTATAAATGGATAAATGTATTCTTAAAATATGTTGATGAATACTATAACACAAAACATCTATATATATAAAACAAAGTCGGGTTTGTTACAACACTTATAACTCGAGATCTGCTGGACCAATTTTCATGGTTTTTGATTTCTTGGATTTGTCTCCGCCCCGAATAGCAGAATACATCTTAAAAATAATGAAAAAATTGACGAATAAAAATTTTCATGGTTTTTGATTTGTTGGATATGTCGGGTTTGTTACAACACTTATAACTCGAGATCTGCTGGACCAATTTTCATGGTTTTTGATTTCTTGGATTTGTCTCCGCCCCGAATAGCAGAATATATCTTAAAAATAATGAAAAATTGACGAATAAAAATTTTCATGGTTTTTGATTTGTTGGATTTGTCTCCGCCCCGAATAGCAGAATACATCTTGAAAATAATGAAAAATTGACGAATACTTGAAAAATGCGTTATTTTCCCTAAAAGTTCTTTAGTTTCGGAGCTGTCAAATTTTTTTGTCAAAATCTGTAAGTAATGATTGACATTTATGCATGCGTTCATAAACTATTTAAAATGGATGAATAAACTATTATGTGTATTTTTTTTAAAAAAGATTGAAAAATATTACGCGTGCGTTCAGAAATGTGTAATGAATACTTAATCATTTCAATAAATGCTCATTTGTTTATTACATGTCAAACATGTGTTGTCCAATCCTGTCAAATACTGTAACAACCATTTATGTGTGCATTCAGAAATTTATTTTGTGTAAAATGTCTCGAAAGTTCAGGTAGGTACTGTTATATTTGTTTGTTTTAGACATTAATTTGTGTAAATTATTTATTAAATTAATTAAAGATTTATTCTACAGGTTAACAAAAGTGTAAATGTCTTTTCATAGGTTGTCTATGATTTTTCTTGATAAGCTATTGTCTATGTCTCGATTGTTTTATGTGGTCTTGTGCGAGTGCATATTCAGTATTACTATTAATAAAAATGCCGCGTCCTAGAAGATCTAATCTTTCCCAGCGGAGCCGTAATGCAATTAGGCAACGGAATATCGCGAGTCAATTATCTGACGAAGAACGAGAAATTGCCCGAGAAGAGCGCCGCGTTAGGATGGAGCAAAGAAGGGCCTTAATTCATGCTTCTCAAACACAAGAGCAAAGAGAGGCAGCCCGTGAAACGGCTAGATTAGAAACGAGAAATCGTCGAGCTTATCGTACAGATGAACAGAGGAATAATCTTCGAAGTGCAAGAAGAAATGGTTCAAGTATTGATTTGAATCGAGCAGCGTTTCGATATGATTGCACCATCGACTACAGCTTGCATCGTTTAGTTTGCATTGGTCCAATGGACGTTGTTTGCCAGCATTGTGGCGCATTGAAGTTTGCTGGTGAAACGCCTGGTTTGTGCTGCCTTAGTGGTAAAGTGACATTGCCATTAGTGGTCCCGCCACCAGAGCCATTGCGTTCCCTGCTTTATGGCGAAACACTAGAATCACGACATTTTCTAGCGAACACTCAAAAATACAATGTCTGTTTCCAAATGACTTCATTTGGGGCGGAAATTATCGAAGAACACGGATATAATCCGACATTTAAGGTAATTTACGTTAAAAACTTTATTTTCTATGATTGTAAAAAAAATTTGGAATGTAGTTTGTTAGATTTCTGTATTTGTCTCTAAAATAAAAATGGTATGTTATTATTTGAAAAAAAAGTGTTTGTAAATCTAACTATAACTATGGCTTTGAATTTACAGATTCACGGCCAGATTTGCCATCGCATTGGACCATTGCAACCTATTGAAGGTGCACAGCACAAATTCTTGCAAATATACTTCATGGGCAATATGGAAGAACAACTTGACCAGCGTCAAGGGATCAACACAGCTACGAAAAGAGCAATTCTCCAAGATTTGCAGCAAATGCTTCATGAACATCATGCATTGGTCAGGCTGTTCAAGACTGCTTTAGAGCGCATGCCAAGTGATGACTATAAAGTTGTAATCAGAGCAGATAAAAGACCAGCTGGAACACATGAACGCACATTTAATGCTCCAACAATCGATGAAGTGGCAATCCTGATTGTTGGTGAAAACTTGGAAACACGTGATATTGTGCTTACACGACACAATACTGGGCAACTACAAAGAATATATGAAACACACCGTTCATATGACGCGTTACAATATCCGCTGATGTTTTGGCAAGGAGACGATGGATATGACTTTAATATCAAAATGATTAATCCATTGAATGGTAAGATCAATATCATTGTTTCATTTTAACTTGATATACATTTTATTCTGTTTGCTTTTGGTACACAAAAAAAGTTGTCACTCCTAATTTAGTAGAGAGTAGCTGTAAGACTCGTTAACCTATTAGGGGTTCTAAAATACAATTTTTACTGTATTTGTTTCAGGTGAAGAAACTACCAAGAATGTTATTTCGATGAATTATTACGCATATCGTTTGATGATTCGTGAAAATTCTGACAATTATTTGTTGCGATTTCGTCGACTGCTTCAACAATACTGCGTTGACATGTACGTTAAAATCGAAACGGAGCGCCTGACTTTCATCCGGTTGAATCAAGCTAAATTGCGTTCGGAAGAGTATATTCATTTACGCGATGCAATAAGCACAGAAGGAGATTCAGAAAATGTTGGTCGATTGACTATTTTACCAGCGACATACACAGGTAGCCCGCGTCATATGCATGAATATGCGCAAGATGCAATGACATATGTTCGTCATTATGGTCGGCCAGATCTATTCATTACATTTACATGTAATCCGAAATGGATGGAAATTATTCAATTGCTGCTTCCCGGACAAACATCAAGTGATCGACACGACATCACCGCACGGGTTTTCAAGCAAAAAATTCGGTCACTAATAAATTACATTGTTAAGCAACACGTCTTTGGGATTACTCGATGCTGGATGTATTCAGTCGAATGGCAAAAACGAGGCCTACCGCATGCTCACATTCTAATTTGGTTAGTAGACAGAATTCGGCCAGATCAAATAGATGACATCATATGTGCGGAGATTCCTGCTCCTGAAACCGATCCAGACCTACATGATGTTGTAATCACGAATATGATTCATGGACCATGTGGCACTATCAACCGCCAATCACCGTGCATGGTCGACGGCAAGTGTTCCAAACGGTATCCGCGAAAATTCACGGCGGAGACCATTACAGGCAACGATGGTTATCCATTGTATCGGCGTCGATCGCCCGATGATAATGGTAGAACTATCACAACTAAAGTGAAAGGAAACGATTTCATAGTTGAGAACAGTTGGATTGTTCCATATTCGCCACTTCTTTCCAAAATATTCAAGGCACATTGTAATGTTGAGTATTGCAATTCGGTCAAATCTATTAAATACATTTGCAAATATGTCACGAAAGGGAGCGACATGGCGGTTTTTGGTATCCAAACATCCAATATCAACGATGAAATCACGCGCTATCAAGTTGGTAGATATGTGAACTGCAATGAAGCAATTTGGCGTATATTCTCATTCCCTATTCACGAACGTTATCCCACTGTTGTACATTTGGGGGTGCATCTAGAGAATGGTCAGAGAGTATATTTCACAGCGTCGAATGCTGCTCAACGTGCCGAAACACCTCCAGCGACAACACTGACCAGTTTCTTTGCGATTTGTCAAAACGATCCGTTCGCACGAACGTTGCTTTACTCGGAAATGCCACGTTATTACACTTGGAACGCTACATCGAAGAAATTTCAACGTCGGAAGCAAGGCGATGCAGTTCCCGGTCATCCAGATATGCGTTCTGCTGATGCCCTTGGTCGTATTTACACATTTCATCCGAAGAATGATGAATGTTTCTATTTGCGGTTGTTGCTGGTACATGTTCGAGGGCCAACATCATTTGAATCACTACGAACTGTTAATGGTATAGTGCGCCCCACATTTCGTGCAGCATGTCAAGAGCTGAATTTGCTTGAAAACGATACTCATTGGGACACGACAATCGCTGAAGCAATTATTTCTGCATCTCCAAGTCAGATACGCACATTATTTGCTATCATCATTTCGACATGCTTCCCATCGAACCCACGTGACCTGTGGAACAAATACAAAGATAACATGTCAGAAGACATTTTATATCGAATTCGTGTCAGCTCAAGAAATCCCGATCTTGAGGCGAATGAGGAGATGCATAACCAGGCTTTGCTCTTGATCGAAGATATGTGTTACCTCATGTGCGGCAGTTTGTTAGTTAGGTTAGGAATGCCAGCGCCAGATCGCGGAATGAATGACGCATTTAATAGAGAATTGGAACGTGAACGTGAATATGATCCACATGAACTAATCCAATCAGTTCAAACGAATGTACCACTGTTGAATCCTAAGCAGAAGGAAGTCTATGATACACTGATTAATGCAATTGATGATGGAAATGGTGGCTTATTTTTTTTTGGATGCCCCCGGTGGAACTGGGAAGACATTCCTCATGTCACTGATTTTGGCCACTGTACGTGCGAGATCCGAAATTGCGGTAGCAATTGCTTCTTCTGGAATAGCGGCCACATTGTTTGACGGATGCCGTACGGCTCACTCAGCGTTATAATTGCCATTAAACCTTCAAACTACTGAACAACCAACATGTAACATTTCGAAACACTCCGCAATGGCCAAAGTTTTAGTAGCATCAAAAATCATAATATGGGACGAATGCACAATGGCGCACAAACGCGCATTGGAAGCACTAGACCGAACATTAAAAGATCTGCGCAATGACTCGAGATGTTTCGGTGGTTCAATGATTTTATTATCTAGCGATTTCCGACAAACACCACCAGTAATTCCAAGATCTACTGCTGCCGACGAAATAAACGCTTGCCTCAAAGCATCAAATCTGTGGCGATATGTAAACAAACTTCAACTGTCTGTAAATATGAGAGTTGCATTGTTGAACGATCTATCTGCTGATGATTTCTCGAAGCAATTGCTGACTATCGGTAATGGCCGTGTTCCTGTTGACGAATCGAGCGGTTTGATTTCATTTCCTCCAAATTTTTGCAATTTCGTCTCATCAAAAGACGAGCTTATCAACAAAGTATTTCCGGATATCATTGCTAACCACAAAAATACTAAATGGTTAAGTGAGCGAGCAATTTTGGCGGCTAAAAATAAAGATGTAGATGACCTCAATTTTATAATTCAAAATCAAATCGTAGGTACTCTGTATTCATTCAAATCTATCGACTGTGTAACAAACGAAGAAGAAGCCACTAATTATCCAACTGAATTTTTGAACTCCTTGGATGTGCCTGGTTTACCACCGCACAATTTACAACTGAAGGTTGGCTCGGTAGTCATCATGCTTAGAAATTTAAACCAACCAAAACTGTGCAATGGAACGCGTTTGGTGATAAGAAAACTGATGAGCAATGTGATTCACGCGTCGGTACTTAAAGGAAAATTTAAAGATGAGGAAGTTCTTATTCCAAGGATTCCGATGATCCCAACAGATATGCCCTTTGAGTTTAAACGAATTCAATTCCCGATTCGTCTTGCCTTCGCCATGACGATCAACAAATCACAGGGCCAATCCTTGACTATTTGTGGCCTCAATCTAGAAAATGCGTGTTTTTCTCATGGTCAATTGTACATGGAATGCTCACGTGTCGGCAAACCATCCGCATTATTTGTTCTTGCGCCTGACCAAAAAACACAGAATGTCGTTTACCACAAGGTGCTTGAATGAAAATCCGATTAATGAATTAATCAGAGTGTATCCCAACCTGCACAACATAGTTTTCAATGATTTTTTTCTGACATGTGTTTGAAATACTTAATTATTATTATTTTTTTAATTTTTATTCTCATTCTGTATGTATTCATCATCATTCATCAAAATAAAATACTTTTATATTTCTATCTATATTAATATTATTTTGTATCATTGTATTACGTTCATCAAAGCCTAAATTAGTTCAGCTAAAAGGTAACACGACATTCATTGACTGTTAGGCGGTACGAAGTTCGCCGGGTCAGCTAGTTCAAAGATAAAAACGAAGCCAATAGAAGTTAATGACAAAAATTATAAGTCAACTGTCATTGTATATGATGATAAACCAAAATTTAAAATTGGGTATAATGTGAGAAACTTAAAGAAATTTCTGAAACTGGATACACAGGTAACTAATCAACAGAATTTTTTGAAATTTAAAGTGTTATACATTCCGATCCACTCTGATATAAATTGAAGGCGCTGAATGGAAAGAAGCAAAAGGCAGTTTTTATAAGCAAGAGGTGCAGAAAACTAGATGTCGTGATATGTGTCATGTGGAGTAGGTCTTGAGGAACAAAGAAGACAAGGCATATATTAAATGGTTTGGGTTTGATAATTCATATGATAGTTGAGTAGGTAAAATTAAAATAATTTTTTTTATATCTGTGGTATCTGTTATTGAAAATTTTAAACTGATCATTATTGATTACAATTTCAGTTATTCTTATTGTTCTATTAAAGAAGCTGGAGAATATTTATATATGAAAATAGAGGTTAATAATGGTTATATAAGTTTAGATATATTTGAGGATTTTTAAATTTGAGATGATTGAATTAAATAATGGATTTAGTGAGTTAGGTTTATTAGATGTGTATAAAAAGTCTTATGAATGTTATATAATATTTGAATACAAGAATGGAGTCAGGTTTGCATTTTCCTTGATAGAGATTCATCGTATCATTAATCATTTCTTTTCTGGTGTAGCTATCGATAAGATTAAAATAATTGTACCAAAAATTGTATTCAGTCATTTTCTCATTCTCTGGTACAAGTTTATTGAGTTGTCATCATAATTAGGACTCAACATTTCTTCAAAATTCGGATGATTACGTCTAGCATTGTTCCATTGCAACTGTTTCTCTCGAATTTTCTGTTTGTTTCTCCTCCAATTTCATTAGTTCTCCATTATTTTTATTTATTTTTTGAAATCATTCTGTAAAATGATTTTGTGTTCTATTTCGTTTCTTTTCTTATCTTATATTCCCCATGCTTGAAAATGATGGCAAAACCTTTTCAGTTAGTCTGTCTCGAATTGACTCATTGATAAAATTTTTATCCAGGTTTAATGTTAGCGATCTGATACCTATCCAATCTTTATAACTTTCTTTATATTATTCTCTTATGTGCAATAATATTGCTTCATTTGTATCTTTATATTCCAATATTTCAGGTAAATTCTTACCATTCCAAAAACGTTCTTTGTTCATGAGGTCTAAAATCGCTTCTGTTATTATAGAATAGAAATTTATTAGATAAAATATTTTAGGCAACTTCTATAGTAGGCTCAGCCAAAATTTCATAATAAATATTTTTTCTCTTCTCAGTTATTTCATAAACAATGTCTTTGGCTTGGTTAAATAATTGCTCAAGAACAAGAGAACTGCTGAAGCTAATATTGTACATTTCTTTACTTTTAACTACTCAGTGTACACAAAAATAAATATTAATCATATGTTCTACTAATTTGTAATCTCTATATTCATGTTTCCTGAGATAAAATATTTTATTTTATTTTGGTCTTTCACTATTATAATCAGATAATCTTCCTGACAGATTATTTTTAGACAGTACACCACCAGCATAAAATAATTTATTGTGGTATGCTGCTTAGGTGAGCCAATGTAAATAATTAGTTTTTTCTTCATCTCTACTACAGCATAAATAAAATTTTTTAATTGTAGACATTCTTTACATGTTTTTAACTGTCACAGTAATTGCTGATTCTCTTTAACTATTACTTTTATAGTGTCTTGTAGTATATTTTCACCATATTTTTTATGGATGGTAAACTTCATGTGTAACCCAGTTTTTTACTGACTTAGGTTCTTCCGTTTTAGACGAAAAAATTAAAGAATATAAAAAGATTCAATCATAAATATAGTTTTTTTCGTTATATGTTAAACCCACCTCAAAAGCTGGTCTGGAACTTTTACAATAGTTTATTTTATCTTCTTTTCTGACATTATTTCTTACTGCTTTATCTACATCTGTATTGTTTTAAATTTCAGCAATATTCTTAGCTTTAATCCAAGGATTATTCTCTTTATCAATAATTGTTAAAATTGATTTTCATTATATTTAAGTTGGTTGTGGACAAGGTCTATAATCGACACCATTTTATATACACTTAAGGGCCAAAGAAACGGGTCTAGGAATGTGTATTCAAATACAAAGACATGTACACAGGTAAATAGGCAGAATATGGCACTGCGGTCACCAACGCCTATATAAGACAACAATTATCTGGCGCTGTTACAAGATTGGTTACTGCTGCTACAATGGCGGATTTTCTAGATTTAAATGAATTTGAAGGAAGTGTTATAGTCAGTGCATGAGCGATGCACCTCCGAGGCAGCAATGAAGTGGTGATTTTCCAGTATGACTATTTCACAAGTGTACCATGACTATCAGAAATGTGGTAAAACATCAAATCTCTGACATTGCTGTGGCCGGAAAAAGACCCTACAGGAACGGAACCAATGACGACTGAAGAGAATTTTCATCTTGACAGAAGTGCAATCCTTCTGCAAACTGTTGGAAATTTCAATGTTGAGCCATCAACAGATGTCAGTGTGCGAATTATTCAACAAAACATCATCAATATTCGCTTTCAAAGCCAAAGGTCCTCTAGAGTAACCTTGATGATTGCATGACAGGAAGCTTTACACCTCACCTGGTCCCATCAACACCGACATTGGACTGTTCATGACTGGAAATACGTTGCCTGGTTGGACGAGTCTCGTTTATAATTGTATTGAGTGGATGGACATGTATGTGTATGGAGAAAACCTCCGGAATCCATGGATGCTGCATGTCTGCAGGGAATTGTTCAAACTGGTGGAGGCTCTATAATAGGGGGGGGGGGGTTGGAGTGATATGGGACCTCTGATATGTCTAGATACGATTCTGACCGGTGACATGTATGTAAGCATTATATCTGTTCACCTGCATCCATTAATATCTGTTGTGTATTTCGACGGAACTGGCAGTTCCAGCAGGACAGTGCGACACCCCACCCGTCCAGAATTGCTACAGAGTAGCTCCAGGAGCACCCTTCTGAGTTTAAAAACACAGTGCGTCTTAAACTGTTTTATTATGGGTCTGAATTTCTTTTTCATGAAATGTGTATTGTACTAAAAATTCGTTAATAAAATAAATAATACATAGTAGAAACTCTGGTGACAGTAAAAAAATTAATTGTGTGAATATTTTATCAATATAGTTATCTAGTGTGCAATAACAAAAAAGGGAATTTGTTTATTTATATAAATTTTTATTTAGAACAGCGAAAAATAAGTTAAATTTACCTGTAGGTAGTGCCTAATATTGCTTGAATGTAATAAAAATGTTTCTGTATAAATGTAAGCGTCCAAAAAGTGTAAAATCTGTGAACTGGAGAATTCCAATGATAATTTTCACTCACACAAATATAAAAGGACCAATATATCAATTAATGTGAGGAATGTCTTAGTGAATATGAAAAATTTATGTATAATTAAAAAAGTCTTTGCTTAGGTGGAAAGTCTGTTTCAGCTCACTCTTACAAGAAACATTTAAAAAAAGTTTCCAGTGATGAACACTCTGAACTATCGTTATCCATGAAAAATTTTGATGTGATGATTCAACCGAGAAATGCTTTAATTGTTGAGTAATAGGTTTTAGTTGTTTTTACTTAAATACTACATCTAAGGATAAACACCGAAGTAGATGCAAGATTTGTCTTCAGGGATACTATAATCAAAGATAAAAGTTAAATTAAATGACTAAAAATGAAATCTAATTAATCACTACATTTGCTATGTTATGAAAGGCTCGTTTTTCCAAAAGTTCAAAAAATCTACTTAGGTAAATAGAGGGAACTAAATTGGAATCTTCATTGTGAAAGTTTATGCTTGCTCTACTTCGTTATAATAGTAGATGAAATAATTTAACTAGCTATAACAGACAAAAAAGGATGATCTAATTAATTTAAATATATCACGTAAATAGCACAATAATATGTATGTAATTGTGGTTAAAGCTTTACCTAAAAGTTTTGATATTAGAGGGTAGTAGAGATTAAAGAAATAAGACTTAATTAATTCAATTGTGTTACTACAATTTCCATTTCATCGAAAATTATTCCAAAGGACTAGATAAGGGCCAAACATGTGCCTAACAATAAATATTTTTACAGAATTGACCATGATGTCTTTGAAAAACCTCAACCACTGAGACAAGAAAAAATAGTGAGACTGCATCGAATTTATCTTTCAGTTGTAAACTTTTTGAGCAAGAAAAAGAGGACAAATATTTAAGAAAGATTTATTTGAGACTAAAGAAATAAGATCTAAATTCAACACAAAATTTAAAACTATAAAATCGCCTTTAACGATACTAATATCAGAAAAACGGGACACCATTCGTGAGAAAACAGATTATGTAACAAAAGCACTCAGTTATATGGTACAAGTGACTAAAAAGGGATATAACATCAGAAAACGACGTAAGTTGACTATAACAGTTACAAATCCAAAAATGTTTTATATAGTTTCTACGGCATATAAGGCATCAGATAATAATAAATGTCTGTTTAAGATTTGTGCAGTAACATCAGAATTGCATTACCATATGTTGAGTTCATTTATATAGTATATGCTGCATTTAATATTCAAGTGTTAGCAATTCCTAGAAGTAGTGGTGGAGGTAATAAAATAATAAATTTAGCTGATGATAATGAGGCAAAGAACTGTAATACAAGAATTAATATTAATAATAATAGTAATAAACTGTGTTGTCCTAGAGCAATAATAGTGGGACTATCATACCCTACAAATATTATCTTAGGAAGATAACTAACTTCAGGTGAAACTAAGAAAATTAGAGAAAGAGATAAATGTAAATTACAAAAATAGCTATTCAACACATCATGTAATCAGTTAGGAGAATAGAAAGAAGGTGAAGGATTTACTATAGATGATATAAAGAATGTTGTTCAACTACTAGACACCCAAATAAATGTTGTATGTGCTGTGTATTTCAGTTCAGATAATTATTGTGGTCCTCAGAAAGCGGTAAAGACATATCTATACAAAAACCACAATCATTCTGATGTAATTAACAGAATGTCAGCTTTATCTGCATCATCATAGTATTGTAGTTTATGTAATAAACCATATAACAACAAGAACAAGCACAGCTATAATATACAGACAAAAATCAGTGTACTATGGTGTGATACAGAACAGAATTCTGAAGAAAACAGTATATACTGTGAAAATAGCAATGGATTATGTTATAATGAAGAATGATTAAGAAACAATCAAGAAGTTTGTGGTCCAGTTTACAAATGTAAAGAAGAGAACCGCATTTGTTTGAGATATAAAGATCATAAATGTGAGTTTCAACTTTGTAGAAACTGTAAACAAATATCAAAAGTTAAAAATCGTAAATGTTACACACAATTCAAATTGCAAAAAGGTGTTGTTTGTGAAAGAAAATTTGGTGAGGATTTTACTGTCAGTAGTTGTAAAAATTTTAAGAAAGTTGTTTCTTATATTAATGGACAATCCAAAGATTATTATGTTTTCCAATGCAGGGAATGCTATAAACTAGTTGCAGGTGAACAATTCAAATATTGTGAAGAGGGAATACCAGACAGAGTTCCTTGTGCCTATACAGAAAGATACGTGTGGTTTGGTTATGAAGCTGAACAAGAAACTAATATACATATTCCAAATCTGATAATAGCTCACAATTCTAATAGTGATACTGTTTATAAATTTAAGGCAAATTACGAATTCTGTAATTGGATGATACCTGATAAACATACGAAATATATATTTTGCGAACGCTAATGATTTCGAATTCATTCTGAAGTATTGTGTTAAAAATACAATAAAACCATATACTATCTAACTGGAACTAAACAGATGTTATTGGAGATAAAGTATTTATAATTAAAACTTATAGATAGCTGCAATTTTGTACAGGCCCTGTTAATAGCTTCCCAAAAACATCTGATTTGAAAGAAATGAAGAAACATCACTTCCCACATTTGTTCAGGATACAGAAAAATGAAACTTGCTTAAATCCTGATATCGAATATTATTG
Organism: Schistocerca nitens; assembly: GCF_023898315.1. Lineage (NCBI taxonomy): Eukaryota > Metazoa > Arthropoda > Insecta > Orthoptera > Acrididae > Schistocerca > Schistocerca nitens. Next base: position 613,368,872 of record NC_064616.1, on the reverse strand, counting down.
AGTAGGTACTATGAAACTAAATGAAAGGGAAATCTTTCTCAAATGGCATGGTCAAAAAGTTAGAGATTTATGTGGTCAATATGAAGAAAGTAATTAATAAATATTGTGAATCTGATGAAGACATATTGAGAAGGAGCTGTTTAGAATTAAGGAAACAGTTAACAGAAATAGGTAATATAGATCAATTCTGTTATTTTACTTTTGCCAGAGTTTATATGCCTAAATACAGATATAAATGTTTGTAGTAAAGAATCCATAGCTTGGTTAAACAGTTTAAACGACAAGAATATTCAGCTTGATCTTAATGGTATTGAAGTAAATATACCTGGGGCTGACGTAGATAAAGAAACCAATACAGTTTATCAATACCATGGCTGTTTTGTCATGGTTGTAAAAATTGTTTCAAAGGTGAGACAATCAACAACAGCAAAGAGAAACAATGGATGACCTATATGAAAAGACTTTAATTAGAAGTAGTGAAATACATAATTCTGGATATAATTAGTAGAACTTTGGAAATGTGATTGGATCAACTAAGAAGAATATAAAAACTTCAGAAATTGAAACAGTTACATGAACCTGTTGAGTCTTTGAATCCAAGAGATGCTTTTTATGGTGGTTGAAATAAAAGGGGTCGATGAATCACAACTGAAATACCATAAGAGGAGATGAAGTGGTTTGGCTGCATTCCCAGAACTTCATGGATCAATAAATAACAATTTATACAAATTGGTTCTGACACATACTCTTCATTGATATGTGCAGATATGTTAATTTTACTTCATGTATTTATGAATCACAAGGCTTTGATAGTAGCACTGATGATGGTCACACAGTGACTGAAATCGATTTGTAACTGAAATAAAGATTTCTACTTCAACAACCAATGGTGGCCCTTGTCTTCTTTGTTAGTATTCAAATCAGCTCCAAACAGGTGTACTGCCTTCTATTAGTATCATTACATGCTCACTGACTGTTTAACTGAGTCGAGTATTGTAACATCCCACATATGGATCCCCTAATGAAAGCTCGTTGGTAACAAAAGGAATAGCAAAATTAGTTATCCTGACATTGACAGGAACTACTGACAACAAAATCAACACTATTGCAAATTTGAGTAACAGGAACACTATTTAACTAATAATGTTTACTATAAAGAAAGGACTAAATGAAAGACTATCAGATGATACAAAGTCTGAAACTTTAAATAAATAATTAAAAATATATTCTTTACGAAGGTTAAAGCCCAGACCACAAGTAGATCAGAGATAACATTTATTTAAGAAGAAAGTTGTAGCAGCATTGAGCTGTAAGTACACTGCTATACAATGTAACACCGCAATGGGAGATGTTAAATCTGTCTCTCTTGTAGATTTCGCAACAGTAGTAAGACTATTGATTGCTGCTAGATTGTTTCAAACCAATCTGAAGTTTTAAAAGTTTCCCAGTATCGACTTGATATACGAGTCATAATTTCGAACAGAAGCAAAATACAATGTAACACCGCAATGGGAGATGTTAAATCTGTCTCTCTTGTAGATTTCGCAACAGTAGTAAGACTATTGATTGCTGCTAGATTGTTTCAAACCAATCTGAAGTTTTAAAAGTTTCCCAGTATCGACTTGATATACGAGTCATAATTTCGAACAGAAGCAAAATAACATTTACGGTTTAGTCAGACAACGGAGCAGTTATTATATGTGAAAGAAAAATAAATCGAGTGATACCTGATTAACACTGGGACTTAGCCTTCGTGATCTGTGATTGTCACAAACATCAAAGGACACAGCAATATACCAACCATTGACATAAGCTCTATTATTAGCCTTGAGTAGGAAACAACTACTCGTGATGACGAAGAACTTATAGTTACACTGTTTTGTCAGAAGCTGTAGTCAATGTCAGAATCGCTGATGCAAATAGATTCAAGACCCTGAAAGAGAGATCAGTGTCTCAGAAGAGTATTTTATCTCTGGAATTACGTCGTTGTAGTTGTTGAAATGACACCATAACGTCGCCTTGACGGCGCTATATTACTTAATATATCAACATTTTTGAAAAAATTATGATGTGACATCGGCTTAAGTGAAGGACTTTATAATTCAAGATATCCTATTATATGCGTTTGAACAATCATTGCAAACCGGGCATAAGAACTAAAGTTATCAAGTTCGTGTAAGCTTACCAGCCTGTCACGAACACGCGAAGCATATTTGGTTAATTGTTTCACATCAAGGGAGTTGTTGCAGTACCGAGTGGTGCAGTCGCTGTTTACTAGATATAATTTTTAATATTTTTCTAAAAAACATTAAAAATTTTTGAAATAAGTTTGTATAGAGCTTATTAGGCGACTGCTTTAGGCTTTGTCTCATCGATGAAAATTGTTTGTTTTTCATTATGCATGAGGGCGGACTGGTGGTCCCCCATAAGCTTTCATAATTATTTCTCTCTTTAACATCAATAATTTTTTACTTGTTCCTTTTTTGTATCGCTATATTCTAGAATCTCAACAGTGGCTTTCCTTTTTCTCTTTCTTATTTCAGCGTTCATAAAATTCGGACGTCGACTATTGTTAAATTTCTTTCCCTTCATGGTAATTAGGTTTGAATCCACAGTGGGTCACAACTAAATTTAACAAATGTTTCTTATGTTTATCGACAACATTCCCATGCATCTCTAGGCCTTGGCTTTTCTCATTCTTTTTTGATGATTTTAAAATCCAATCGTCCATTTTCGTCAAGAAATCCAATAAACTAATTTAAAGATTTAGATATATCTGCAGAGAGAAACACTTTCCACCTGGAATTCCAGAAATGAATAAAGCTCTAAATTCTTTTTTACTTTACATGGTCTGGGAGTGCGGACTCTAAAATTCCATAATGAATAAAGCATAAAACTCTAATTAATTTTGTCAGCTCTGGGGAAGCCCGGGACTGTATTTTCAGGAACTACGCTTGTAGGCCCTACAGTTCAATAATCAATAAATCATAAAATGTCGATTATGATCAAAGAACGCTGTTCTTTCCAGAAAGACTTTGTCATGCGATCAAACCACCTTTTTCACTGTGGCAACATTTCCATATTGAGTTTCTTATAGAAAATGAACATAAAAATTTTTATATCCTTTAAAATCTTCATGGGAATAATTAGATTACTCAGGAATTCCATACATACAGCATATAAAATCAGCAGATGGAAAATTCGACCACTGACTTTTTTGGACCTATTCTAAGATTGACGACTGCCAAAGCAGTCTTTGTACAATGTAATACACATTCTTTTAATTATTTCAAAATTACAAATGTGGGATTTTTCCATGTCTGAAATCCCACCTTTAGAGCTAATTTTTCAGGTGTCAGACCTTCGATGCCTGCAATGATTAGCATTTCCAGAGGGGGAATTTTTCTCCTTTGAAATTTCTGATGGGATTTTTTACCCTAGAGGATTTCACAAATCTTCCAGTGGACAAATAATCGCCTTGTGCAAATTTTGATTTCTTTTCTAAATTATTAAAATTTATTTCTAATAAATGGCGAGACTAAATAACGTGAGAACACAACAAATTACTGAGCTCATTAACAATGATCTGAATGAAAAACAACAACTTAGTGAGATGATTTATCTTATGTGTAAAAACTTAAATTTTGAACAATTGTATGCCATGTATTTAAGAAATGAAATGTATGGAAATATAGTTGTTGAATGGATTAAAATGGAAAATGCATTTAGTTAACATTTCTGGAAACATTTAATTCCAATGTTGTATAACTTACCTGAAAAATTTATAAGAGAATTTCATGATAAATTGGATTTGAATTATATAGTAAGAAGCTGTAAGATATCTGAAGATATACAATCAAATTGGAAAAATGTATCAATCTATCAAAATTTATGTAAAATTTTTATGAGAGAATTTCAAGATGAACTGAACTGGATTGATATATCAACTTGCCAAAAATTATCTGAAGATTTTATAAGAGAATTTCAAGATAAAGTGAAATGAGATAAGTGTATCATTACATTAAACATTATCTGAAGATTTTCTGAGGGAATTTCAAGATAAATTAGACTGTTTTGATATATCAATGTCACAAAGATTATCTAAAGATTTTATAAGAGAATTTCAAGACAAATTAAACTGGGAAGAAATATCGAATGAACAAACACTGTCAGAAGATTTTATGCGAGGATTTGAAACTCAGCTAAATTGGAAAGGTACATCAACATCCCAAAAACTGTCTGAAAATTCCATGAGAGAATTTGAAGATCAATTAGATTGGAAAGGAATATGAAGATATCAAGATATAAGTGGAGATTTTATAAGAGAATTTCAGGATAAATTAAGTTGGGAAGGTGTATCAAAACATCTAGATTTGAGTGGAGGTCTTATGAGAGAATCTCAAGAAGAATTAGATTGGGAAAGTATATCTTATGATCAGATATTATCTGACGGTTGATTAAGAGAATTTCAAGATTGAATTGAGATCGTATATCAACTGCTCAGAAATTGACTGAGGATTTTTAATGGAATTTTAAGATAAAGTTAATTGGGGATTAATTTTAGAGTATAAATATCTATCAAAAGCATTCATAGACAAAGTATTTAAACCTTACAAACTAATTGATCACTCTCAAGGTATAGAAAGTGTTATATGTTTAACTCCCCCCCATGAACCATGGACCTTGCCGTTGGTGGGGAGGCTTGCGTGCCTCAGCGATACAGATAGCCGCACCGTAGGTACAACCACAACGGAGGGGTATCTGTTGAGAGGCCAGACAAACGTGTGGTTCCTGAAGAGGGGCAGCAGCCTTTTCAGTAGTTGCAAGGGCAACAGTCTGGATGAGTGACTGATCTGGCCTTGTAACAATAACCAAAACGGCCTTGCTGTGCTGGTACTGCGAACGGCTGAAAGCAAGGGGAAACTACGGCCGTAATTTTTCCCGAGGGCATGCAGCTTTACTGTATGATTAAATGATGATGGCGTCCTCTTGGGTAAAATATTCCGGAGGTAAAATAGCCCCCCATTCGGATCTCCGGGCGGGGACTACTCAAGAGGATGTCATTATCAGGAGAAAGAAAACTGGCGTTCTACGGATCGGAGCGTGGAATGTCAGGTCCCTTAATCGGGCAGGTAGGTTAGAAAATTTGAAAAGGGAAATGGATAGGTTACAGTTAGATATAGTGGGAATTAGTGAAGTTCGGTGGCAGGAGGAACAAGACTTTTGGTCATGTGATTACAGGGTTATAAATACAAAATCAAATAGGGGTAATGCAGGAGTAGGTTTAATAATGAATAGGAAAATAGGAACGCGGGTAAGCTACTACAAACAGCTTAGTGAACGCATTATTGTGGCAAAGATAGATACGAAGCCCACACCTACTACAGTAGTACAAGTTTATATGCCAACTAGCTCTGCAGATGACGAAGAAATTGAAGAAATGTATGATGAAATAAAAGAAATTATTCAGATAGTGAAGGGAGACGAAAATTTAATAGTCATGGGTGACTGGAATTCGAGTGTAGGGAAAGGGAGAGAAGGAAACGTAGTAGGTGAATATGGATTGGGGCTAAGAAATGAAAGAGGAAGCCGCCTGGTAGAATTCTGCACAGAGCACAACTTAATCATAGCTAATACTTGGTTTAAGAATCATGATAGAAGGTTGTATACATGGAAGAACCCTGGAGATACTAAAAGGTATCAGATAGATTATATAATGGTAAGACAGAGATTTAGGAACCAGGTTTTAAATTGTAAGACATTTCCAGGGGCAGATGTGGACTCTGACCACAATCTATTGGTTATGACCTGTAGATTAAAACTGAAGAAACTGCAAAAAGGTGGGAATTTAAGGAGATGGGACCTGGATAAACTGAAAGAACCAGAGGTTGTACAGAGTTTCAGGGAGAGCATAAGGGAACAATTGATGGGAATGGGGGAAAGAAATACAGTAGAAGAAGAATGGGTAGCTTTGAGGGATGAAGTAGTGAAGGCAGCAGAGGATCAAGTAGGTAAAAAGACGAGGGCTAGTAGACATCCTTGGGTAACAGAAGAAATATTAAATTTAATTGATGAAAGGAGAAAATATAAAAATGCAGTAAATGAAGCAGGCAAAAAGGAATACAAACGTCTCAAAAATGAGATCGACAGAAAGTGCAAAATGGCTAAGCAGGGATGGCTAGAGGACAAATGTAAGGATGTAGAGGCTCATCTCACTAGGGGTAAGATAGATACTGCCTACAGGAAAATTAAAGAGACCTTTGGAGATAAGAGAACCACTTGTATGAACATCAAGAGCTCAGATGGCAACCCAGTTCTAAGCAAAGAAGGGAAAGCAGAAAGGTGGAAGGAGTATATAGAGGGTCTATACAAGGGCGATGTACTTGAGGACAATATTATGGAAATGGAAGAGGATGTAGATGAAGATGAAATGGGAGATACGATACTGCGTGAAGAATTTGACAGAGCACTGAAAGACCTGAGTCGAAACAAGGCCCCCGGAGTAGACAACATTCCATTGGAACTACTGACGGCTTTGGGAGAGCCAGCCCTGACGAAACTCTACCATCTGGTAAGCAAGATGTATGAAACAGGCGAAATACCCTCAGACTTCAAGAAGAATATAATAATTCCAATTCCAAAGAAAGCAGGTGTTGACAGATGTGAGAATTACCGGACAATCAGTTTAATAAGCCACAGCTGCAAAATACTAACACGAATTGTTTACAGACGAATGGAAAAACTAGTAGAAGCCGACCTCGGGGAAGATCAGTTTGGATTCCGTAGAAATATTGGAACACGTGAGGCAATACTGACCTTACGACTTATCTTAGAAGAAAGATTAAGGAAAGGCAAACCTACGTTTCTAGCATTTGTAGACTTAGAGAAAGCTTTTGACAATGTTGACTGGAATACTCTCTTTCAAATTCTAAAGGTGGCAGGGGTAAAATACAGGGAGCGAAAGGCTATTTACAATTTGTACAGAAACCAGATGGCAGTTATAAGAGTCGAGGGGCATGAAAGGGAAGCAGTGGTTGGGAAGGGAGTAAGACAGGGTTGTAGCCTCTCCCCGATGTTATTCAATCTGTATATTGAGCAAGCAGTAAAGGAAACAAAAGAAAAATTCGGAGTAGGTATTAAAATCCATGGAGAAGAAATAAAAACTTTGTGGTTCGCCGATGACATTGTAATTCTGTCAGAGACAGCAAAGGACTTGGAAGAGCAGTTGAACGGAATGGACAGTGTCTTGAAAGGAGGGTATAAGATGAACATCAACAAAAGCAAAACGAGGATAATGGAATGTAGTCGAATTAAGTCGGGTGATGTTGAAGGTATTAGATTAGGAAATGAGACACTTAAAGTAGTAAAGGAGTTTTGCTATTTGGGGAGCAAAATAACTGATGATGGTCGAAGTAGAGAGGATATAAAATGTAGACTGGCAATGGCAAGGAAACCGTTTCTGAAGAAGAGATATTTGTTAACATCGAGTATAGATTTAAGTGTCAGGAAGTCTTTTCTGAAAGTATTTGTATGGAGTGTAGCCATGTATGGAAGTGAAACATGGACGATAAATAGTTTGGACAAGAAGAGAATAGAAGCTTTCGAAATGTGGTGCTACAGAAGAATGCTGAAGATTAGATGGGTAGATCACATAACTAATGAGGAGGTACTGAATAGAATTGGGGAGAAGAGGAGTTTGTGGCACAACTTGACCAGAAGAAGGGATCGGTTGGTAGGACATGTTCTGAGGCATCAAGGGATCACCAATTTAGTATTGGAGGGCAGCGTGGAGGGTAAAAATCGTAGGGGGAGACCAAGAGATGCATACACTAAGCAGATTCAGAAGGATGTAGGTTGCAGTAGGTACTGGGAGATGAAGAAGCTTGCACAGGATAGAGTAGCATGGAGAGCTGCATCAAACCAGTCTCAGGACTGAAGACCACAACAACAACAACATATGTTTAACTAATGAAAATCATCAATTTGTGAAAACAAGCTGTAAACATATTTTTCATAAAGAGTGTATTCATGAATGGCTAAAAGAACAAGAGACTTTTCCATATTGTAGAAAATGTATTAAAATAAATGTACCACATCAAACAGATGAGCATTAACCAATTCTTCTCAGGAAAAAAACGTTTTATAATATTAAGTGTACTGCTAGTAAGGCAACTGCTAAAGCAGTCGCTAAGATACTACTCCTATTGCTGTTTGGGAAAACAGTAGTATCAAGTGCCATCTGAAGTAGCGGCAGCTAAAGCAGCTTTTCTGTCTGAAGCAGGCTTAGGCCTGTGGCCTGATGAAATGAACAAAGCAGTTAAATATTTAATTGATTTTGGTTACTTAGATATTCAAGAGTCAGCTAATGCAGACACGAGACTGAATCTATCAACAACTGAAATAACTCATGTGAGTGATGATGTACTCAGAGATTCATTAATGTTATATCAGCTAATACACAATCCTGTAATCATTTGGGGCATAGAAGATTCTTTTGGTAGTTATAGAACTAGTATGTATAAATAGAATAAAAAATATATAAATTGGTTCTATAAAGGAGCCACTAAGAAAGTATTAGAAATGACAGAAAAAGCATTTCACTTATCAGCAAAATATATTGATATTAGATTTCACCTCAACAATAATAACCCTGATATTTTAATTTCATATAAAAGACAGTTACATAAAAATTAAATACGTGGACATTGTTGTGCAAAGGATCTGGATGGAAAAGGAAATGTGTTAGGTCATGTAGTTTTTCCAAAGAAGAATAATGATCCAATAGAAATACATATGGATGATGATGAGTTATGGTGCATAGAAATTGACAAAAATACACGAAAACCTATGACAAATATATTTGAGGTATTAGTTTCACGAAATTGGTCACTGATTAGGTTTATATCATTCAGATGTTTATGAATCAATAATATATCCATATCATAATTGTTCACATTTAGAATTTTTTCAAGATGATATTGATGCTATCAAAAGTTTATATGGTAAAAAATAATAACACATCGAACTATACCAGTTCAGCCATCGTCAACACAACCTTCTATACCAAATGAACGAATTGAAGCATTATGTCAAATGAAAAAGTTAGATCACTTACTTTTTAAATGGGGTTTTATATATTTCTTTAAAAAATGGGTTTCAATATGTGATAATAAGACACATCTGATAAAGAGTTGGTTCTACATCTACATCTACATCTACATCTACATCCATACTCCGCAAGCCACCTGACGGTGTATGGCGGAGGGTACCCTGAGTACCTCTATCGGTTCTCCCTTCTATTCCAGTCTTGTATTGTTCGTGGAAAGAAGGATTGTCGGTATGCTGCTGTGTGGGCTCTAATCTCTCTGATTTTGTCCTCATGGTCTCTTTGGGAGATATACATAGGAGGGAGCAATATACTGCTTGACTCTTCGGTGAAGGTATGTTCTCGAAACTTTAACAAAAGCCCGTACCAAGCTACTGAGCGTCTCTCCTGCAGAGTCTTCCACTGGAGTTTATCTATCATCTCCGTAATGCTTTCGCGACTATTAAATGATCCTGTAATGAAGCGCGCTGCTCTCCGTTGGATCTTCTCTATCTCTTCTATCAATCCTATCTGGTACGGATCCCACACTGTTGAGCAGTATTCAAGCAGTGGGCGAACAAGCGTACTGTAACCAACTTCCTTTGTTTTCGGATTGCATTTCCTAAGGATTCTTCCAATGAATCTCAGTCTGGCATCTGCTTTACCGACGATCAACTTTATATGATCATTCCATTTTAAATCACTCCTAATGCGTACTCCCAGATAATTTATGGAATTAACTGCTTCCAATTGCTGACCTGCTATTTTGTAGTTAAATGATAAGGGAACTATCTTTCTATGTATTCGCAGCACATTACACTTGTCTACATTGAGATTCAATTGCCATTCCCTGCACCATGCGTCTATTCGCTGCAGATCCTCCTGCATTTCAGTAAAATTTTACATTGTTACAAACTCTCGATACACCACAGCATCATCTGCAAAAAGCCTCAGTGAACATCCGATGTCATCCACAAGGTCATTTATGTATATTGTGAACAGCAACGGCCCTATGACACTCCCCTGCGGCACACCTGAAATCACTCTTACTTCGGAAGACTTCTCTCCATTGAGAATGACATGCTGCGTTTTGTTATCTAGGAACTCTTCAATCCAATCACACAATACGTCTGATATTCCATATGCTCTTACTTTGTTCACTAAACGACTGTGGGGAACTGTATCGAACGCCTTGCGGAACTCAAGAAACACGGCATCTACCTGTGAACCCGAGTCTATAGCTCTCTGAGTCTCGTGGACAAACAGCGCGAGCTGGGTTTCACACGACCGTCTTTTTCGAAACCCATGCTGATTCCAACAGAGTAGATTTCTAGTCTCCAGAAAAGTCGTTATACTCGAACATAATACGTGTTCCAAAATTCTACAACTGATCGACGTTAGAGATATAGGTCTATAGTTCTGCACATCAGTTCGACGTCCCTTCTTGAAAACTGGGATGACCTGTGCCCTTTTCCAATCCTTTGGAACGCTACGCTCTTCTAGAGACCTACGGTACACTGCTGCAAGAAGGGGGGCAAGTTCCTCCGCGTACTCTGTGTAAAATCGAACTGGTATCCCATCAGGTCCAGCGGCCTTTCCTCTTTTGAGCGATTTTAATTGTTTCTCTATCCCTCTGTCGTCTATTTAGATATCTACCATTTTGTCATCTGTGTGACAATCTAGAGAAGGACCTACAGTGCTGTCTTCCTCTGTGAAACAGCTTTGGAAAAAGACATTTAGTATTTCGGCCTTTAGTCTGTCATTCTCTGTTTCAGTACCATTTTGGTCACAGAGTGTCTGGACATTTTGCTTTGAGCCACCTACCACTTTGACATAAGACCAAAATTTCTTAGGATTTTCTGCCAAGTCAGTACATAGAACTTAACTTTCGAATTCATTGAACGCCTCTCGCATAGCCCTCCTCACACTACATTTCGCTTCACGTAATTTTTGTTTGTCTGCAAGGCTTTGGCTATGTTTATGTTTGCTGTGAAGTTCCCTTTGCTTCCGCAGCAGTTTCCTAACTCGGTTGTTGTACCACAGTGGCTCTTTTCCATCTCTTACGATCTTGCTTGGCACATACTCATCCAACGCATATTGTACGATGGCTTTGAACTTTGTCCACTGATCCTCAACATTATCTGTAGTTGAGACAAAACTTCTGTGTTGAGCCATCAGGAACTCTGTAATCTGCCTTTTGTCACTTTTGCTAAACAGAAAAATCTTCCTACCTTTTTTAATATTTCTAGTTACGGCTGAAATCATCGATGCTGTAAACGCTTTATGATCGCTGATTCTCTGTTCTGCGTTAACTGTTTCAAATAGTTCAGGTCTGTTTGTCACCAGAAGGTCTAATATGTTATCGCCACGAGTCGGTTCTCTGTTTAACTGCTAAAGGTAGTTTTCAGATAAAGCACTTAAAAAAAGATTTCACTGGATTCTTTGTCCCTGCCACCCGTAATGAACGCTTGAGTCTCCCAGTCTATATCCGGCAATTAAAATCTCCACCCAGAACTACAACATAGTGTGGAAATCTACTCGAAATATCTTCCAAATTATCCTTCAGGTGCTCAGCCACAACAGCTGCTGAGCCAGGGGGCTATAGAGATGTCCAATTACCATGTCTGGGCCTGATTTAACCGTGACCTTCACCCAAATTATTTCACATTTAGGATCTCCGTCAATTTCCTTCGATACTATTGCTCTTCTTATCGCTATAAACACGCCTCCCCCTTCACTGTCCAGCATGTCTCTGCGGTATACATTCCAATCTGAGTTTATGATTTCATTACTGCTTACGTCTAGTTTCAGCCAACTTTCTGTCCCTTTCTGTCTGTGACCATACCAAAAATATCCGAAAGTAAACAGAATATATCAAAAACATAGTGGAGAAGTTGTGTTTTTTTGACAATACGATATATATGACGAAGTTTATACACATTACAATTAATTCTAGGATATCCAAAATCAATATCGAGTACATGACTACGTAAAAACGTTTTATTAAATAGTGTAGTGAACACGTTTTTATTCTTTAATGAACTTTTCTATGTCGAATTTGTAGCACCCCAAATATGGATCCCCTAATTAAAGCCCTTTGGTAACAAAAGGAATAGCAAAGTTACATATCCTGACATTGACGAGAACTTCTGACAACAAAATCAACACTATTGCAAGTCTGAGTAACAGGAACACTATTTAACTAATAATGTTTACTATAAAGAAAGAACTAAATGAAAGACTATCAGATTATATGAAGCATGAAACTTTAAATAAATTATTAAAAATATATTCTTTATGAAGGTTAAAGCCCAGACCATAAATATATCAGAGATAACATTTATCCAAGAAGAGAGTTGTAGCCGAATTGAGCTGTAAGTTCGCTGCGACTACAATGCAACACAGCAGTGGAGATGTTAATTCAGTCTCTCTTGTAGACATCACAATAGTAGTAAGCAGATTGAACGCTACTAGATTGTTTCACACCAATCTGAAGTTTTAAAAGTTTTCCAGTATCAACTTGACATACTAGTCAGAATTTTGAACTGAAGTAAAATAACATTTACGCTTTTGCCAGACAACAAAGCAATTATTATATGTGAAAGGAAAGTAAATCGTGTGATACCTGATTAACGCTAGGACTTAGGTGATCTGTGATTGTCACGAACATCAAAGGACACAGCAATATACCAACTGCCGACATAAACTCAATTATTAGCCTTGAGTAGGAAACAACTACACGCGATCACGAAGAAGTTACAGTTACGCTATGTTGTCAGAAATTGAAGTCAATGTCAGAATCGCTGATGCAAATAGATTCAAGACCCTAAATGAGAGATCGGTGTGTTTTCAGTGAAGGTTTAAATAATTACAAAATTCATAAACTCCAATATAACCTTAATGCTTAGTGTCGGCTACGTCATTTAATGGAAATTTACTGTGTAATTGTGAAATTAACTATTTCTTGAGAGAATGCAGAAGTTAATGGTAATTTAGTGATTTTATTAACAGTTAACGGCAAGTTTACACCGAAATACGACGCTTTCAGAAAAGTAATTCATCTCTGGAATTACGACGTATTAGTCGGTGAATTAACACTGTAGCAACGCCCTGACAACGCTATATTAATTAATAAATTAACATACTCGCAAAACTATGATGTGGCATCGGCTTGAGTGATGGACTTTATAATTCAAGATATCCTATTATCTGCATTTGAGCAATCATTTGCAAACTGGGCATAAGAATTACGGTTATCAAGTTCGCGAAAGCCTGTCACAAACACGCGAAGCACATTTGGTTAATTGTTTGAGAACAAGGGAGTTGTTGCGGTATTGAGTGGTGCAGTCGCTGTGGGTTCGAATTAAGGAAGACCAACAGACTTCGAACACCAGCGCTTTAATTTTAAACTAAGGCTGCTTACACATTCTGGCGTGCAGCTCCATTGATACGCTGATATCGAGCTAAGGGAGTGTCTGAAACTAATCAACCAAGCAAGGAATTTGTTTTTTAACCGTTCCAGATCGGAGTTGTCGTGACTGACGAATGCTGTTCCATGTCAACCAGACTGGGTCAGCGATCACTGTCGAGCCGACACAAGCAAACCGCCACAAATTATATCAGTGTAATTTTACATGTAAACCACCATGAGTTATAAATAGAGAATTTCCAAGATTGTCAAATAAAATGAATTCTGCATTTAGAAACATTAATGGGTTGTCGTAGTTTTTCATGAAGGATGCTTTCTATGAATATAATGAATTCACAGAAAAAGTTGTTAGAGCTGGCACAAGTGATCTGTTTTTATTGTTATTGAATGTAGAGAATTAGTTCCATAGGTAATAAATATTTTGAAAGATACATTGCGTAAATTAGAAAATTTTACTTTTTTCTAATGATTTTATTTCTACAAAATAGAACTGCAGATGCAGTCTAAATGCAGTTCTGAGACTGCTTCAGCTGTCACTGAAGCCTGGTTTGGCAGTCGTCAGTCCAGAACTAAACTTTGTAAATATTGCAGTACTTAGAAGTCAATTGATAATTTTACTTTACAAAATATACAGTAGACGATTATAGAACAATGTGAAGACAATGTTCAAATAAATTTCTTGTAAAAAATTCCAATGAAAATCGAATTACTTGTGTATGTGGAAAAACATTGCTAAATATTGTTATAAAGAACATTAATGCGAATTCCAAGTGGAGAACATTAGAAAATATTATTGTCGATAGAAAAAGATAAGGAACAAATTGACCAAGTATCTGCTAAAGCAATCACAGGGCTGTGCCCATCCACAAAAAAAAATGTTTTGGTTGTCAAGAAAGTTGTTTCTACATAAATCCTTCAAATAGGACTGAACATGTTAGTAGATGTAAAAAGTGTATTTTAGAATATATGAAAAATAAAAGACAAAATAATCTTAATCAATAACAGATATGTTCCATTGAGATGATCATCTTACATTGAATTACTAGATAAAATGAAAAGTAAAAAAGGCTGTATTAATGTAAAAAATAAAAGTCAAAAATGTATTATTTGGGCTGCAAAATCAGCATTATATCCAGTAGATAAAAATTCAGAAAGAGCAACAAAATATAAAAATGTTAGTTTTGATCTTGATCAAAAACTAGAATAAATTGAATTTCCCATAGTAGTTGATCAGATTCCAAAAATAGAGAGTAGAAATAATGTATCTATTAATGTTAATCATTTGATGAAAAAGATCAAGTGTATCCATTAAAAATAACAAAAAGAAAGAGAGATACATGTAAATCTAATTTATTTCAAGGAACGAAGTAATTCACACTACTGATGCAAAAAAAATTCATCTAGACTTTTTTCGAGTCAAATTACTAAACATAAAGAACCAAAACTCATTTGTGATAGGTGTTTGCTTCACTTTACTAGTAAAGAAAAACTAGATAATCAACATCAAGCTGTTTTTTTCAAACCATTCAAAGTAGAAATGCCAGAGTAGGGGTTATATGTTAAATTTTAAATTATCAACACACACAAAAAGTTTTAATTCTTATTTATGCAGATTTCGAAAGCTTATTATTTAAAATGGACAACTGTCAACCGAATCCATAAAATTCATATACAATGAAATATCAAAATCATGAGCCAAGTGGGTTCTGTTTTTATATCAAGTCTGCTTATGGGCATTATAAAAATGCTGTTGTTTACAGAGGACCAAACTGTCATAACAAATTTATTGAATGCATAAAAAAGAGGTTAAGGAAGGTGGAAGAATTTATTCTGAAATTGAAGAAATGAGACCATCAACTTCTAAAGAACAATCAAGACATAATAAATATAAAGTTTGTTCATTGCGTGGATGTCATGATACAAGAAATAATAAAAGGTGAATTTTATAAAGACAAATATCGAACAGATGGATATTGTTCTACATGTAAACAATGTGTATTGTTAAATCAGAAAATTAGAGTTACTTGTGAATGTGGTAAAAATGTAAATAAAACTTATCTCAAAAGACATTTACTGCAACTGCTCATAAAAATCTTATTACTGCCCAAGAAGAAAGCAAATAATAGCGTTCACCTAGGGAAATAAGACATTTACTTTCATCCACCAACTCATTTTATTTATTTTCTAATGTGCACCAATCATTTATTACATTCACCTTTTATAAGAAGTTATATTACATTTAATTTCTTATGTTCACCTTTTATAACAAGTGATATTAAATTATTTTCTTATGTTCACCTTTTGTAAGAAATTATATTATAGTGACCGAGGTAGATCTGAAAATTTATATGATATTAAGTCCAAAGGGGGAGTACTGGCTAATTTTTGGTGAAATACGTCAAGAACGGAGTGAGCAAAAATTGATCCAGTACCCCCTTTTGGATCTACTTGAACCCCATCGAACATGCCTGGGATAGATTGAAAAGGGCTGTTTATGGACAATGTGACCCAGCAGCCACTCTCATGGATCTACGCCGAAACGACGTTCAGAAATGGGGCAATCTGGACCAACAGTGCCTTGATGAACTGGTGCATAGTATACCACGATGAATAAGGCATGCATCAATGCAAGAGGATGTGATACTGGATATTAGAAGTACCAGAGTGTACGGAAATCTGGACCACCACATCTGAAGGTACAGCAGTATTGTGGTACAGCATGCTATGTGTGGTTTTCATGAGCAATAAAAAATGTGGAAATGATGCTTATGTTGATCTCTATTCCAATTTTCTGTACAGGTCCAGGAATTCTCGGAACTGAGATGATGCAAAACTTTTTTTGATGTGTGTAGTAGTCTCAAGTGTTTGAATACAATCACCACTCCACGTTGAGAAACACGAAAACCAGCTTCGTTGTAAAATATGATGTAAAACTTTGAATACGCTCGCCCCTCCACAGAGAGGAAAACATTTATCACTGTGGGCGTGAGCATGTGAAATGTAACTGAAAGCTGAAATTAATCAATTAAACATCTGCTTACACAAGCAACACAATAACACCTCATCAGACTTGTGCACACGGATGTGTGTGTGTGTGTGTGTGTGTGTGTCTGTGTGTGCGTGTGTGTGTGGTTGTTTTCTTATTTTCGGGCTGTGTGGAAGTAAAAAAAGTGCCCTTCGTTCACACTTTTTCGTAAGTTACATTTCTTAGTGACTGTAAACGACATAATCATCATGTCTAATGAATTGTGTTACTGTAAGAAAAGAGTATCAAAGGGTGTTTATTATTCAAAGTGCGGTAAAAACTTTCATTTCTCCGGTGCAAATTTCAGCAAAAGAGTAGGCCTAAAAATATGGACTTGTACACTTTGTTTACATCGAATTTAGGCGGAATGTAACCGCAATAAATTTCCGTGTGCGTGTGATAAATTGAAAATGAAATTGGGAAAACACAAAAACTTTAAAATCGGTGCTTAGTAGCTTATCTCACTACACGCAAAGGGAATAACGGAACGAATGGAACACCAAGGAAAAAGACATTAAGCCCCATGACAAGATAAACCGAAATATTCTTATTCTCGCAGATAGCCACAGCTGGAAACTTGCAGATAAAGTGAGAAGGCGCTACATAAAAGCCACAGGCTGGTTTAATCCAGGTGCTTCAATGTGTGAAATCCTAAGAGACTGTAAAATGTTAGCCCAGAATTTGACGAAGAATGACCTGGTTATAATAATAGGAGGAACGAATGACATTAACTATTCTCATGAAGTGCAAGCGAACAACTCAACAAATGAAGCGCTAAAACTCGTAGCTGAAACAAACGTCATGCTACTAGGCATCCCACCCAGCTTGATCTTACTCCTTACTACTGGACAAACATAATGATAGAGAAAACTAATTGGGAACTTGAAAGAGTCGCTAAACTGTACACAAATGTCTTCTTTCTAAAGCTCCACAAACTTGCAAGATTTCTATTTACAAATCACGGGATGCATCTAGATGATTTAGGAAAACAACATTTGTGCAAATTAATTGAAGAGTGCGTGGCCAGCCTACCAATGAAAACTGATAACCAACAGTCAGTTTTTAATGAGACACCACAAGAACAAGTAATAGGAAAAGAAGCTAGGTCAACTTCATGCCGACTCTAAAATACGTAATTCCACCTACAGGTCTGTCACATACTAGAAGAGACTTATCATCAGCCCCAGCAACAGAGGTTTTAAAAGATGCTGTGAAAGAAGCAACAGTTGACTCCACAACAGTACATACACTCCAAATGTCAGATACTCTTCCACTAAAGTAAGATCCCCTTCAACGCGCAAGTCGCCGAAGTGGCGTCAAATCGAAAGACTTGCACCAGGCGAACGGTCTACCCGACGGGGGGCCCTCGTCACATGACATTTCATTTCACCAAAGTAAGATTTGGCAGTAGCTTCAGCAAAGTGTATATTTGGTAATTACGCAAGTGCAGATATTCCTTATTGTTCATTAGATGTTCTTTCACCACAAGAAGAGATGACAGTAGCTTGAGCAACATGTATATCTGGTCATAGGACAGATGCAGCTGCTAGTCACTAATTATCAGTTGATCTTCCAACCCATGAAGATATGGAAGATCTAGCGTCAGCAGCACGTGTGTCAAGTGATCTACATCTACACCTACATCCATACTCCGCAAGCCACCTGCCGGTGTGTGGCGGAGGGTACCATGAGTACCTCTATCGGTTCTCTCTGATCATCGTGGGATTGTTTTTCCAGTCTCGTATTGTTCGTGGAAAGAAGAATTGTCGGTATGCCTCTATGTGCACTCTGATTTCTCTGATTTTATCCTCACGGTCTCTTCACGAGATATACGTAGGAGGGAGCAATATACTGCTTGACTCCTCGGTGAATGTATGTTCTCGAAACTTTAACAAAAGCCCGTACCAAGCTACTGAGCGTCTCTCCTGCAGAGTCTTCCACTGGAGTTTATCTATCATCTCCGTAACGCTTTCACAATTACTAAATGACCCTGTAATGTAGCGCGCTGCTCTCCGTTGGATCTTCTCTATCTCTTCTATCGACCCTACCAAGTATGGATCCCACACTGTTGAGCAGTATTCAAGCAGTGGGCGAGCATGTGTACTGTAACCTACTTCCTTTGTTTTCTGATTGCATTTCCTTAGGATTTTTCCAATGAATCTCAGTCTGGCATTCGCTTTACCGACGATCAACTTTATATGATTGTTCCATTTTAAATCACTCTTAATGCATACTCCCAGATAATTTATGGAATTAACTCCTTCCAGTTGCTGACCTGCTATATTGTAGCTAAATGATAAGGGATCTTTGTTTCTATGTATTTGCAACACATTTCACCCGTCTACATTGAGATTCAATTGCCATTCCCTGCACCATGGGTCAATTCGCTGCAGATCCTCCTGCATTTCAGAACAATTTTCCATTGTTACAACCTCTCGATATACCACAGCGTCATCCGCAAAAAGCCTCAGTGAACTTCTGACGTTGTCCACAATGTCATTTATGTACATTGTGAATAGCAATGGTCCTACGACACTCCCCTGTGGCACACCTGAAATCACTCTTACTTCGGAAGACTTCTCTCCATTGAGAATGACTTGCTGCGTTCTGTTATCTAGGAACTCTTCAATCCAATCACACAATTGGTCTGATAGTCCATATGCTCTTACTTTGTTCGTTAAACGACTGTGGGAAACTGTATCGAACGCCTTGCAGAAGTCAAGAAACATGGCATCTACCTGGGAACCTTTGTCTATGGCCCTCTGAGTCACACGATCACACGATCATCTTTTTCGAAACCCATGCTGATTCCTACAGAGTAGATTTCTAGTCTCCAGAAAAGTCATTATACTCTAACATAATACGTGTTCGAAAATTCCACAACTGATCGATGTTAAAGATATAGGTCTATAGTTCTGCACATCAGTTCGACGTCCCTTCTTGAAAACGGGGATGACCTGAGCCCTTTTCGAATCCCTTGGAACGCTACGCTCTTCTAGAGACCTATGGTACACCGCTGCAAGAAGGGGAGCAAGTTCCTTTGCGTACGCTGTGTAAAATCGAACTGGTATTCCATCAGGACGACTGGCCTTTCCTCTTTTGAGCGATTTTAATTGTTTCTCTATCCCTCTGTCGTCTATTTGCAAAGTGTGGTTGCTAGTCACTTATCTCCAGTTGCTATCACAGCACAAGAAGTTACGGAAGATTTAGCTTCAGCAACGGGTGTTTGTGCAGGTGCGGTTGCTAATAACTCATCATCAAATATTTCTACTGCAGTACCTTCACCTCAAATTCAGGTAACAGAAGAACGCATCTAAGATGGAGACGACCTACTGTCAAAACGTCGGATTTTTACAACCCCCTCAACGAGAAAGGATTGACTTAACAACAGTAAGTCACATAGATATTCTTTTTTGCAGTAGTCCCGTAGATGATAAATTCCACCATTTAAATGTAACTGCCAAGGTAACCCCAGTCGTTGATAAAAAAGTAATCACCTGGGTGTAATTAATGAAGAACCTAAATGTAAAGACTTTCATCATGTACAAGGTCTTAGAAGTAAAATGTGTGAACCAGAAGTGTTAGTAAAATCTATAAGTGAAATTTCAGATGCAAAAATTCTAAGTATAACTGAGCACTTAATGGCAGCACAAGAAATCGAAAGTATAGTGCTCCCACAAATCAAACTAATAGACAATTTTTTTCAAAAATTTACAAAGGTGGAGGGAGTTGCATATTAGCAAGGCAATGCATTGCAGCCCATACACACCAAATATGCTGTTCTTTCAGTGTTGAAAAGGATATAGAATTAACTGGGAGTTAACTTACTGACCTCAATTTACTCTTATTAACTGTTTACAGATCAACCTCTGGAAACATAGGCTCATTCTTTAAAAACTTTACATCCCTTCTTAAAACTCTAACAAAGAGAAGCATCCCAAATATCTTAATCTGTGGCGATTTTAATACTGACTTCTTGAACAATGGCAGCACCAAGACCGCCTTCATAAATATATTGAATTCTTTCAGCCTTCATTTGAAAGTAAAACCTGCAACTGGAATTATAACCCATAGTAGTAGCTGTATTGACCAAGTAGCAAACTCTGTACACCTAGGGTTCTCAGACAACAATGCTATAATTATAAACGTATAGTTACCAAATAGGGATGTCTTACTCAAAAATATAGTAAGAGAAAGTAGAAACTTTTCAGAAAACAATATTCTAAATTTTCTATCCCACATGAGTAAAGAAAACTGATAGACAATCTTCCAATCACAAACAGGTGATGATTAGTATGGAGCCTTACTAAACATTTTCTCCTATTACTTCAGTTAAAGTTTTCATGGTTATTCCAAAAAGTGGATCACTTTAGGCA
The DNA here is from genome assembly GCF_023898315.1 of Schistocerca nitens. NCBI lineage: Eukaryota > Metazoa > Arthropoda > Insecta > Orthoptera > Acrididae > Schistocerca > Schistocerca nitens. The sequence goes on along the minus strand of NC_064616.1, from coordinate 613,347,957 downwards.
TTATAACTTCCTCCGAAGGAAAGAGGGAGTTTTTCTCCCTGAGAAAAACAAACTTTGGCAGGAGCATTCAGTTTAAAAAATGCTTCACTACTTTCATAAATGCTGTCCAGGCAACCAAAAAACTTAAGTATAACATATTTTTCAAAAATACAACTAACAAAAGTAAATGTATATGGCAGATATTTAACACTAATACAGGTAGAACTAAACACATTGCAAATAGTAGTAATCTAGAAATAAATGGAAGATTTATTACTAACAAAAAAGAAATGGCTCATGAATTTAACTCATTCTTTGCTAATTCTCTTGAAACCTTTACTAGTCAGTTAAAGAACAACCCTATGCCAGCCTCTCTTTTGAGCAAACCTACTGCTTCACTATTCTTATCAACAACCTCAGAAGCAGAAATCGAAAATACAATTGGCCAAAAAATAAAAAAGGTTTCTTCTGCTGGACATGATGAAATGCCTTGTTTCCTTTTCACAGATGTACAAGTACAATAAGTAAGCCTAATTCTTCATTTTTGGGAGACATATTCCCTAAATTACTTACCATACCAAAAATTATACCAGTACACAAAAAAGACTCTAAACAGGGTCCCAATAATTATTGGCCAATAGCAGTCTTCTCTGTCTTTAGTGAAATATTTGAGTATGTAGCGGCTGACAGACTGAAATCATTTCTGTAAACAACAGAATACTTTTACAAAAACTATATAACTATGGTATATGGGGCACTGCCTGCGATTGGTTTGCATGCTACCTACTAAAAGGAAAACAGTATGTGCAGTTATGTGAGGCCACCCCTTCAGGAAAATCCACAATTTTGTGTTCTTATATGCAAACTGTAAAACATGGTGTCCCTCAAGGATCAGTTTTAGGCCTGGTCCTATTTCTCCTGTTCATTAATGATCTTACTTGTAACCTAGTGACTTGCAGTACCTTCCTTTTTGCCAATGACACGAATATTCTGATACCTGAGTCAGATGATCACAATGAAACTGCAATCAACCATTGTACAGTTCTACTGGATTCATGGCTTACAGCTAATCGGCTACTTCTTAATGCAAAAAAGACTGTAGGACTAACATTTCATACAATCCAGAACAGAAATCCTACTGTCCCAAGTATACAAACAGGTGGAAATAGTACTGAACAGGAAAATGTAACTAAATTCCTCGGAATATCTATCTCTGACACTCTAAGCTGGTAAAGGCACACTGACAGCTTAGATACCAAGCTAAGTAAAGTACGTTTTATGCTTCTGTCAGTCAGGGAAGTGATGAGTATAAAAATTTTATTAGTTATTAAAATAATCTTTCTATAACCTACATGAATATTTTGAATGTGATTTCCCTATGTCATATCTTCAAAATGTAAATTTCAGTAAGGCCTAGCCGACTGTTAAAAATTGATCTACTTGTATGTACTCATTATATTTATCTAGTAAATCTTAACTGTTGTATTAATTATATAATGCTTATCCGTACTTAATTTGATTTTAAATGTATCCTCAAATTTTACTTTACATTAGGCTTACCTGACCTTCATTTTGAACAACTTGAGAGCATACTAATGTCCTGTAATCTATAACTATCTTACAGTTGTGTAAGTCTAGGTGTATTTAATTTGGTGTTAAGTATTTTTAAATCTTTAACTACTATAATAACTTGTCCCATATGATGTAGTACTCTATGTACACCAAATGATTCAGTGAATCAATAAAGAATGAATGAATGAAGTAAGTTTATAACACCTATGTACGTACATTGTGACAAATATGACATTAACGTACAATAAGTGTTACCCTCTGGGACGAATTTTGCATTGTTTGACCTTGTGGACAGAGGGTATTAAACTAAAATTTCGTACAAATTGCAATTAGTAGAAAAACTGAAAGACTTTATTTTGGAAGTTAAGAAAGTAATTAAATTCACATAAAAGAATGAATATACAGTCGCCAGCCTAATTAGGCATAATAATTTAGAATATTAAGTTCAAATAATTTAACTATAATTTTATGAAAGGAAACTTTCGATACACTTTTCTTTGTTAAGTGCAATGAACACACACAACTACCAGATGAACTGAACAGTAGATAGTAGTAGTTATCATTTGGCTAAGTGGCATCCACAGAAAGACAAATTGCCCTATATATCTATTAATAATAATTGTCATCTCATTCATTAACCGATTCAGTACCAAATGTTATCAAAAGTATCAGAAGACCAAATTTGAGCATGAACAGAGTCCTGATTTAACGGACACCCAAACATCACAAATGCAATTAAATGACACTGTACATACACTTTTTATATTCACAATACTGTCGAAATGTTTCACATTTCACTAGCAAAAGTACTAATTAGATTACCTTTCTCATACTAGAAAAGGTTAAAGTGGGGACCCATAATCAGCCACTTCCTTTATAAGCAAACTGTGCACACATTTCATAAACAATTTGCATCACACTAATTCCAATATCCAACCCCACTTGCGATTATTTATCTCTCAATGCTTTATAGCAATTTACACCAACAATATTCTTATTTAACTTCAAAAATAAGTTCAAGGTAAAGTTAAGTTTCAAGTGAGTTCAAAATGGTGTGCCTCTTTCATTACTTGTGCGGTCAGTGATTTTAACTAACAACATTTATGCCATTTAGCACTAAAACTTTGGCACATTCAAAGTAGAAACAATTCAAAGCAAAATAAAATTTTTTTTGTAAGTTCCAATTTATGCACCTCTCTCTTTACCTGTGAAATAAGTAATTTAACTAGCAACATTTATATGCTTTAACACTGAAACTTAGACACATTCAAATAGAAACAAGTTAGTGGGTCTTCATAAAGAGGGTACTCGGTCTTTAGCACGTTTAGGTTAGGACCCTGCTTGGTTTCATGAACAGGACAGTTTCAAAGTTCAAACACGAATTTTTATCATTGAAATTATTATTGAAAAATGTTCACACACTAGAATACTGTGATACATATCTGAATTCCTGCAATTATGCAGTGGCGCAATAGTGGTGGAAGCACATGGCAGCTAAGTGGTCCATGCTCTTGGAGTTGAATGCTCTTTATAAATTCTTCTTGGCGACGTATTTCCTTCATTTCAGAGCCATTCCATGATAACAAAAGCATCATATGACAACCAAAACCACATCCAAAACAATTTTGAACATAAATTGCCTTCCAAATGCCTCACTTGGCACCCACAGTGTGGACTGCACAACTGCTGACCACTGACTGCATAATGTGCTCTCTCTCTTGCCGCCCAGATTGACCACCAGATCCACTTTTTTCCACGTGCCAAGCCTTTTCTTTAGTGCAGGGGGATCCCTACATCTTTTAAGTAACATCATACAATTTGCCTAAGCATGAACCAGCATTAAAATTACAAAGTCTCTTTTATAAACAGACATAATTTACAAAATTACATTATTTTTAAACATCTGCTATCTTTTATCAAAATATCCATCATAAACTTTGACTTCCCTCCGGCAATTCAGAGCTATTAATCAATAAAGACTAAACATTTCATAGTTACATACATAAAATTACAAAGTATAAATTGGGTTGGGATGAGAAGTTCCACCTTATGCAACACACCTTTTTTCTTTTTGTTTCACCCATACATGTTCCAGCAGTTTTGTGCTATCGTTAGTGGCTTCTATTTTTAACTGTAAATTTGTTGTTAACATATTAACATTTGCGTCATTTACAACATTATGTAAAAGTTGCATTTATAACTTAATTGGCGAAAAGTGGGTGTAATCATAAGTAACATACCTTACATGATGTTATTGTCTACTTGTTTTGGTAGCTGTTCTGCTACACAATATACAATTTGTCATCTGCAAACAGCAAAACGTAATTTATTTTCTGTTTGTTATGCATTTACGAACGGGAATAAGACGGTATCACGTTTTCTTTCTGACACTTACAGTTTTGAAGTTGTGGTACGTTTTCCTGTGTCGTTGGCGAAGTAAATAAGCTTACTTCTTTGCCTGTGTTCGCGTGGCAATGCAGTTTTTCCGATTACTCAAAACATAGGCGGAGTTTTCGCTGCCATCACGTGTTGTTGTGGCTGTGTGGCGTTCATTTGTTTCGTAGCGTGTTCTGCTGGGTGAGGCGCGCGAGTTTGAATTGTATTTGGTGTTAGTGGTGTGTGGTTTATGTGGGTTTGCGTGTGTTTGATGAGTACTGGGACAGAGAGAGAGAGAGAGAGAGAGAGAGAGAGACTGAAAGAAAGAAAAGAGAGAGAGAGAGGATTTGTTTGTTTGTTTGTTTGTTTGTGTGTGTGTGTGTGTGTGTGTGTGTGTGTGTGTGTGTGTTGCTTGTATAGCTCTTCTAATGTGGCGAAGAGAGTTTTGTTGCACAGTGATGTGTATTCATTGAGTACTTTCTTTCCTTGGGCTATTGATTTTTGGATGTGGAAGTTTTCTTCTATAGTTAATTTTTGGTATAGGCTGCTGCTAGTTTTTAGGATGTGAAGGTCAGTTTCAATGTTTGTTGGGTGATGGTTGTGTGCTACCAGGTGGTCTGCAAATGTTGAGTGTGTGCTATTGCTTTTCAGTGCTCTGAGGTGTTCATTATATCTCGTTCTGAAGGTCCTACATGTTTGGCCCACATATACAGATTGACAACAGTTGAAAGTAAGTTGGTAGATGCCAGACTGGCTGTATTTGTCAGTGTTGGTGGTAATTCTTCCGAGTGTGCTCCGTATTGTGTTGTTGATTCTGTGTGCTATGTTGGGTCCTTGTTTCTTTAGTATATTACCCACCCTGTGTGTGACTTTGTTATTGTAGGTCATTATGTGCCATTTGTTGCTTACTGTCTGCTGATTTGTTGTGTGATGAGTTGTGTTTGTATGTGTGTGTGTTTCATGGTTATGTGCTGTTTGTTTTTGTATTTTGTGGTTTATTTTGTCTACTCTCTTTGCGTCATATCCATTCTCCCGTGCAATTTGTTTTATTCTGTTCAGTTCTTGTGTGTAGTCATGCTTATTCATGGGTATTTTGTTCAGCCTGTGAAGCAAATACCTGAAGCTGGCTTCTTTGTGGGTTATGGGGTGATTGGATTGGTTATGAATAATGGTGCTGGTGTGTGTGGGTTTTCTGTAGATTGTGAATTCATGTTTGATGTTTCTCTTGTGTATAGTGAGATCTAAGAAATTAAGTTTTTCATCTGTTTGTGTTTCTATGGTGAATTGTATTTGTGGGTGGATGGAGTTTGTGTTATTATGAAGTTCTTTTATGTGAGACAGTGGTTCATCTATTAAGCAAATTATGTCGTCTACGTATCTGTACCAATATATTATTTTGTACTGTTTTGGTATTACTATTTTGTCAAAGATTTGTTTTTCTATCTGGTTGAGGAAAATGTCAGCTAGGAGGCCACTGATTTGGGATCCCATGGGTAGTCCATCTTGTTGAGAGTAAAATCTATTGTTGAATGTGAAGTTGTTCTGTTCTGTGATGAGCCTGAGTATGCCTAATATTTCTTGTATGTTTGTTGTGGGTATGTTTCCTTGCAGTTGGAGGTTTCTTTCTATTATGTTGATGGTTTCTTCTGTTGGGATGTGTGTGTACATTGAAATTATATCAAATGAAACCAATGTTGCTGTGTTCGGTATGTTTTCATTTTTTCTTTTTTCTATTAAGTCACTTGAGTTCTTTAGACTTCTGTTGTCATCGTATTTGCATATTTTTGTTGTAGCAGAGTGTGTGTGTGTTTCGCTAAGTGGTATGTTGGTGCAACAGAAGATCATTACAGTATAAATTATTTATAATCGATCTTAGTGTTACGAGTTGACTGGTTAAAATGATTGCAGCTAGAATATCATACTTTTCTATAGAATATAAGTGCGTGTGATTTATTTAAGCTTCACACTGAGGGCTCTGTGTTCGAAATTAATATTTTTATCCAATTTTTTCGTTGTGTCTCTGACAAAGTGAAGAGAATTCATTAAAATGTATGGTGTTGCGTGTAAACAACTTTCGTCTGTGATTTCTAGGGCTAGTGTGTTGAACTGCTTGCCAACCCCCCTCCCCCCCTTCCCCCATTGCCACCACCTCAAAAACTTGGTTAGAATGAAAATTGTTAGAATAAGAAATAAACGTTGTGGTAACTGATTGACATGTAATGTGGCCTAATGTTTATGTTCTTGCCATATTTAAATGCATTTTTCACTATGACAGCTAAGACTGCAATGTACTGGGTGATCAAAAGTCAGTATAAATTTGAAAACTGAATAAATCACGGAATAATGTAAATAGAGAGGTACAAATTGACACACATGCTTGGAATGACATGGGGTTTTATTAGAACAAAAAAAAATACAAACGTTCAAAAAATGTCTGACAGATGGCAGTTCATCTGATCAGAATATCAATAATTAGCATAACAAAGTAAGGCAAAGCAAAGATGATGATCTTTACAGGAAATGCTCAATGTGTCCACCTTCATTCCTCAACAATAGCAGTAGTCGAGGAATAATGTTGTGAACAGCACTGTAAAGCATGTCCGGAGTTACGGTGAGGCATTGGCGACGGATGTTGTCTTTCAGCATCCCTAGAGATGTCGGTCGATCACGATACACTTGCGACTTCAGGTAACCCCAAAGCCAATAATCGCACGGACTGAGGTCTGGGGACGTGGGAGGCCAAGCATGACGAAAGTGGCGGCTGAGCACACGATCATCACCAAACGACGCGCGCAGTAGATCTTTCACGCCTCTACCAATACTTCGTTTTTTTTGGTTCTAATAAAACCCCATTTCATTCCAAGCATGTGTGTCAATTATTACCTCCCTATCTACATTATTCTGTGGTTTATTAAGTTTTCAAATTTATACTGACTTTTTGATCACCTGGTAAATTCAGTAAATGTAAACAGTGGACAAGTTGCCAAGAAATATTTTAATGCACATTATGTAGGCTACATATAATAACATACATAAAACACAAAAAAATCAAAGGGGGCCCAACACAAATCTTTTACTACATATAGTTATACTCATAGGCATACAGAGAGATACCGGTATTGTTAGCTTGCAATGATACTAAATTAATCTTTTAAGCAGGGCGATCAGAAAAATCTCAGAGTTGCAATGTATCGAGGGAGCTTATAAGCTGCAACCTTTGTTTCAGAGTTATGTGCAGGTCTTTGGATACATTGTCATTCAATATGTAACTGTGATATGAAGGGATAAATAGATGTGCTTTACGAAGCATAAAATGATTAAAAAGGATTCTTCGGATCCCTCATTTAAACATTTTGAGTTGTTAAGTGTTAGTGTTCTTCAACTGTTTTGAGCCACTGAAGTATTTGATGATGAAACATGTGAAATGCAAAAGGAGACCTGGAGCAGGACTGATGGTACTATTACAAATTGGCATTTCAAAAACAAGGAGAACCTGAAAGAGAAAGTAAGGATTTATATCAACGGAGCTATTGATGTAAGAAATTTCATACATCAAATCTGTATTCTGCTAAATATTTAATCTTTTATGTGTGATTGGTCGCTACATAAAATATTCTGCTCTCTTTGCAGATAATGGTGACAGAAAGAAATCTCCTGTGGAGAAGACACTGAACGTGTTTCTGCATCTAGATCAGATAAAGGTTTTGAAGAGATACATAAGTTTTGTAAATGAGTAATTCAGTAGTTCTGGACCTTTTTAGCTTTGCTGCAGTATTCTGAAAACAGATTGAGGCATACTTATTAACAAGAAATTCTTCAGGTCCTACCAATCTGCAGCAGCCCCTGAAGAATGTAACACAGTATTTATTTGGTCAAGGCCTTATAGTTAGGTATTTTTCAAGTGATATGGTTGCAAGCAATGTTGACATGTGGAGAATTCTTTGGTTTCATTCTACTTAAAGTGGTCGAAATAAATGCTGCATAGTGCCAAAACTGTGAAATTGAACGTTGTGGCCATGAAACACGTTATGATATCAATACACTGATTTGTTTGCAATGTAATGATAGTGAAACAGTCCACGTTTCTACTATCTGTGCAGTCCATGGCAACTGTCTCATCTGTGAACATTGCAGTACTTGTGCTGTGTATCATCACATGACTTGTGTTGCTTTACCATGGTTTGGACAACAATAGCATATGATCAGAGACTCTGTATAGTCAGTACAGTGGGGCCGTGATGGAGGCAGGCAGACGTCACAGTGAATGTCACTGTGAGTCAAAATATTGTCTCTATAATGTGGAATAAGTTTATAGTGACAGAATCAGTTGAGGATCACAACAGTCTCGGCCGCAGAAGAAAACCAAGAGGTGTCAGGATCGATATCTGTGAATAATAGCAAGTAGACACCCTTAACGCATTGTGACACATCTATGGTGGCAGTTCCAAACATCTACATACGTACAGGTGTCGACACAAATGATACAAAATAGGCTCCATAAACAGGGAGGACATGCCAGAAAACTTCTCAAGGTGCCTCCTCTAAACTGGCTTCAGAGACAACTCTGAAGACTAATTTTTCGCTTATGAGGATGCAAATTTTTGCTAATGACTTAAATTTTTGCTTCATTAATAAATTTATGGTCTATGACAGGAAAAGTTCATTTATGACTACAAGTTCTGGTTCTCATAAATAAGTAATGTACTTTCATCAAACAAATTGTTGCTAGTGGAGGCGTTTGTTAAAAGTTATTAAGGGATGCTCTTTATTTTTTCTTTTGTTGTTACTGTTTATCTGTAGGATGTGTTCTCATATTAGTGCAGTAAAACGGTACAGTTTTTCAGGAAAAAATATGCCGTGTAATAAATATTTGTATCATATGGAATTTTAGTGTGAATCTTTTTGTAGCCTACTGTAATTTGAAATATTTATTTGAACTGAAATATTTAAAAGCAAAGTTAACACTCAATCGTGTGTACTAGCTATTATCATTACAATATATTTAATTTGTGGCTGGATTTGATAGTTTGTAACCTACAAGGAAAAGTCTCTGGCATTGTGTACACAATATCCAGACTGCCCTGGTTTTGTTAAAAGTATGCAAAATATTAGGCTGTATGTTGAGCTTCAGATTTGTAGGTTATCCTTCCAGTCATTCAGCCACAGTAATACGAATCTGAATAGTCAGTCAGGAAGCTACTGTGGATGTTTTCTTTAAATGTTTCTGTACGAGTAAAACCGGATAACTTTGCTGGTACTGAATGGCTGCTGAAATTGTTAATTTTTTCATGGTACAGATCACCCATTAATGTGAAATTATCTTTAGTATCTGTAATTCCCCCTTAATGAGGATACTGAACCACAGTTAGTTTTCATGGCCTTTTCTCTGTGTCTTTCTTCACAAAAAGCTCTTTTGTGGTCACTGTCTCTCTCCTTCATCTCTCCTGTCCACTCCCATTTTTTCGTTCAAATTTCTGTTTTCTAATTTTTTCTCTATAATTTTTTCTACCTGTCATGTCTTATGTAGAGATGTTTTAGTTTCTTGAGGTCATCGGTGGTTTCCTTTGTCATTCTGTTTTTATTGTATTAATAGTTACTATGCTAAAAATCTTCTTGGTAAGCCTAGCTACGGTCCTCCAATGTAAGTGTCCATAGGACTTTGCCCTTATTTTTCTGATGTCATTTGTACAGTTCTTTCACCGAAATCTTTATCCAGATCCCCTCTTTCTGAACCAACCCATTCATATTTCTCAGTATTTTCCTCCCTTGTTTTTCTATCTTCTAGATTTTCATTTTCTCTTCATTACAGTTGCTTGTAGTGTGTACAAGGCCCTTGGTAACACTACCGTATTTTAATATCTTAATCTGGCGTTAACTGAGACACTTCTTTAGTTGTAGTGGTTCCATGTAACTGTGTATGCTTTCTGTAGTTTTGCGATCCTTTCTGTATTGGATGTTGAGCTCAGTTCTGTTTTCCTTAGAATCTCTCACAAGAATCTGAAACTTTATACTTTTGTTATCTTTCTATACTTCAGGCGAGTGTCTATGGGTTTTCTGCCCATGCAGTGTGTTTTCTCATATGAAATTTTTAGTCCTTTCGTGGCTGAGATTTCTTGCAGTGTATCTAGGGCATCTTTGGCTTCCTGCTTGTTATTTCTTATGGTGGTTAGGCCAGACATTTTGTGTTGACTCGTCTATCACTGCCTCTCCCTATCTCTGCTCTATTGACTCTCCTGGTCCATGTCTTGATTATTTTCTCTAAAATTGCGTCAAATAAAACGTGTGACAGGCCAGCTTCCTCTCTCACTCCTGACTTCATATCACATTATTTGACCTCCCTGTATAGCCACATATGCTAGTACGCTGCTTCTGGGATTCAAGGATGTACACAGCCCCTGGATTTAATTCATGGAGCAAATTAATGATGAGGGCAGTGTATTAGCAATCCTGGATGTGGTGGTTTTTAGATGGCTTGCCACATCTGACTAGTGAATGCCAGGCTAATACCCACATTCCATCTCAGTTACTTGATTAGCTATATTTCCAAAATGCTCACATACATGGGATAATACTAGATGCAAACAGATGTGGCACACAAATTCCCTGACAACAATAAGGGCATCTGGCTACCCTTTACCACTAACATTGCCAAAGTTGGCGATTGTGCTACACCCTCTGAGAGGCTGTGTGAAACTACTGTACAACGGAGTGTTGACCTGCAGCAGTTGTAATTGTTGTATTCCATATGTCTAGGGAAGAATAAGAAAATTTTATATTCTACATTGGTATAAAGTGTAATACCTTTATTAATTTTTATTGAATAGTAGTATATTTCTCAGGACACAAAAAATCGTAGAACTGTCACTTGAAAAGACACTGATATCACAGGAAACATCAATTTTATTTTTATAAAAAAAGACATACCTCATGCATTCTGAACCTAAAACTCCCAAACGTGCCATGAAGGCCCAACGGTACCGACCGGCCGCCGTGTCATCCCCAGCCCATAGGTGTCACAGGATGCGGATATGGAGGGGCATGTGGCCAGCACACCACTCTCCCGGCCGTATGTCAGTTTCCGAGACCGGAGCCGCTACTTCTCAATCAAGTAGCTCCTCAGTTTGCCTCACAGGGGCTGAGTGCACCCCGCTTGGCAACAGCGCCCGGCAGACCGCATGGACACCCATCCAAGTGCTAGTCCAGCCCGACAGCACTTAACTTCGGTGATCTGACGGGAACTGGTGTTACCACTACAGCAAGGCCGTTGGCATTCTGAACCTATGTATACTCAAACAAAAGAGAAATGTTATAGCCTATTAGATCCAGAAACCGCTTACATATATTTTCTTATTGTAGAAAAAATAAGTTATTATTTATCAGAACACATTTTTACTCCCCGTTACTGCTTTGTTATCGACTTTTGTTTAGAAATATAATGTTATTTACCAACTGGTCTTATAGTCTGCTTCTTTGTTTGTAAGTAGTCCTGTTTTGGAAAATTTCCTCTCACTGGGAATAGATGTTGCAGGTATTGCGAGATTTTCTTTTTTACCCTTTTTTTGCCACAACAGCTAGACCTCGGTAACCATATTCATTTTTCTTCCAGAACTGTATACGATTCTCCATGTGTTGTAGGTGCGTTTCTTTCAAATATTGTTATACCCCCATATCTATTCTACCACAGCCACTTTTCATTAAATTTTTGTTGGAAACTTTTTCATCGAAAGAAGCCCGTAAGAGACTTCTGCTGCTTTGTTTGTAATGGTACTCATGGTTAGTGTTGTTAGTGGGCCAATGAGTAGACCTTGAGGTCTCTATTACGTGTATGCGCTCTGTGTTAGGTTTGCAAAGGCATTTTTTCAACGAATGGGACTTGTAAATGTCAGCGTTTTTAATTTTGGTCCCTACACAGTACCATCTCATGAACTCTGTTTCTATTGTTCCTAGCCTAGCTGTTAGTGACTTGTGTAAACGTTGCTGGAACTATTGTCCTGTCATGGTAGCCCAGTTTCCTCTGCATACAGTTAGGATTAGCTGCCTGATTATTGGAACAGATTTAGAAATAGAGGTATAGTTTGCAGTCGAGATTTCAGGTGTTACCAATTGAAACGACTCCAGTAAGCCTACACTTAAACATTCGTTCAAAAAAAGTTCTAATCACTTGATAAGAAATATAATAAACAGGCTGCAATGCATTCTTTTTGCCCAAGCAGACGTTTTGGCATGTAAAAGTACTGTCCCACAGGGTTTCAGTTCACTGATTTAATTAGACCCTGAAGCACATGTGGTTTTTCATTAGCATTTCAATTTGTTTTAAAATAACTGGGCAGTTTTCCGCACAATGCACAGCTCACTGCTGCTGTTCAAAGAACTTTTCACAACTAAGTTGATGGTGTGTCCCAAACAAAACAGCTGTTGCATACCTATGCTGCCCCAGCGAATAAGCTGTTTGCCGTCATGTTACTGCCATTACCAGCTGTGAAGTTAACAACTTTGCTTTCGATGTTTCATTTTGAAACCATGTTATGTAATGCCTCCCTAATATTTAGCGCTGTATGCTTTTCTGAGAAAAGTAATGTCATGAGAGCTAAAGCTTTCAGTACAAATTACTGTTAATTGAATTAGCAGTTAAAGTCATATATGCCTCACGATTCAGCAATGTCCAAATATCGATCGACAAAAAAACACAGGTACACTCTGTCAGTTTCACGTTTACAGTCTCTTTCTCTTTATAGTAATTTTCTTCAAACACTTGGCGCAATTTTTTTGAATTTGGAATCGAATATTATGTATCTAACAGCGCAACACAACGTCGAAAACCAGTGCCCTGTACAGCTGGGTTTACACTAGCAAGTCGCTTGCAGAAGTTATTGCTGCAAGTTATTGCTAGCCGCTTGCAGCTGTGTTTACACAGCAGCGCAAGATTCTTCCGCAAGTTCTTTGGCAAGAAACTTGCGTCAACAACTTGCTGATACTGTTTGTTTACATTTGCTTCCAGTACCACTACGAGTGTCAGCCGAAGTGTAAAATGACAAGTAGGCGGGTGAGATATGCTGCAGCTCTTGTAATTGTAATGCAAAACGTGAAAAACAAAAAGAGAAGTATTTTGGTTAGAGAGAAGATCGCAAATTGGTGCCTGTAATAACCTTTTGCAAGAACTTAGTATCGAGAGCATGGATACTTTTGCAGAATGCCCTCAAATGATCCTGAGTATTTGTTGATGTTAATAGCGCCCGTCATATCAAAACGAGACACAAACCTCGGTACTGCTATTTTAGCAAAGGAACGTTTGCTAGTCACTCTATGATTTATAGCTACCGGTGAGCTACGAATAAAATAGGCATTTCATTTATTTGTGTGAAACATACAACCAAAAAAAGTTTGAATTTTGAAATCTTTTCTTTGTAGGAGACTCATACAAGTCCCTAATGTACTTGTTTCATATTCCCGTCTGCACGATTTCTCTGATCGTACCCGATGTATGTAGAACCTTTTTTAAAATCTTGAAAAGGGAAAATTATTTGAAGGTGTGTGAAAACACAACAATGAAATTAAATTTTTATTAAAATAAACTGCATTTTACAGAATGATATGCTTATAGCCGGCTGCGGTGGTCTCGCGGTTCTAGGCGCGCAGTCCGGAACCGTGCGACTGCTACGGTCGCAGGTTCGAATCCTGCCTCGGGCATGGATGTGTGTGATGTCCTTAGGTTAGTTAGGTTTAAGTAGTTCTAAGTTCTAGGGGACTGATGACCACAGCCGTTAAGTCCCATAGTGCTCAGAGCCATTTGCACCATTTTTTGATATGCTTATAAAAATGTTTTTTTTTCTAATGCTCATAAAATAGAAAGTGAATAGCTAAGTAAATAGAACATGTAATAATTACACATCGCCTTTTTCTAGACTCCTAAAACAACAAGCGAGTGGATGCAGGTGGCAAAGGGGTTGTGTCTCCAAGTTATGCTACTTTCTATGTACTTCTTTTATAGATGTGTCGAATATCGACGAGATTTCATTTAAAGCGCTCATCTTCTTCACTCTATCCTTAAAGTCTCGGTTATGCACGTTCCGTATTTCGGGGTAGCTCTCCACGGCTTCAATAAAATGTCCTGTATCCTGCTTCCCGTTTCTCCTCCATTTCTGAAATTTGTTTGCATATAATACGTAAGATGGTTGCATAAAATTAAGTCACCACATTAAGTAAAATGTTAAATATGAATGTTATGCAGACGACATACTTACTATAACTTGCGCTTCCTACTTGCAGGAAATAGAAATAAATCCTAAAAGCTGCAAGTTACTTGCAGATACTTCTTGCGTGGTGTTCACACTGGAAGCGGAAAACGTGCAGCAAGTCACTTCCGCAATAAATTGCTACATGCCCGCATCCCGTGGTCGTGCGGTAGCGTCCTCGCTTTCCACGCCCGGGTTCGATTCCCGGCGGGGTCATGGATTTTCTCTGCCTCGTGATGGCTGGGTGTTGTGTGATGTCCTTAGGTTAGTTAGGTTTAAGTAGTTCTAAGTTCTAGGGGACTGATGACCATGGATGTTAAGTCCCATAGTGCTCAGAGCCATTTGAACCATTTTTTTTGCTACAGTCGCAAGTCGACTTGGCGATATGTTTATACTCGCAAATCGCGCGGCAAGTTCCTCCGCGGAAGTAAATTGCTGCAATAACTTGCTAGTGTAAACCGAGCATACGACAGAGAGCGGTTGGAAATCCTCTGTTGTCATGGCCACTGGAGCTGCATCTAGTTCACGTTGCCGTTTACTTCCCTCCATAATGAGAAATACAAGATTTAGATCAGTGCTCCTGCAAGGAGATACGTTTTGCTCGGAAACTAGTCGAGTAAAATTGCATGTCGTACCGCGCAAGAAGTTGGATACTTTTGGTTTTGGGATATGTTGTATGTTATCAGAGTCTGATTTAAAAATCGAACTTTTCCGATTGTGGCAGACCGCTTCGGGCACTGTCCGACCTTATGCAGCGAATTCCCTTACATACCTGGGTATTTTGTCTGACTAGTATTCTTAGAAGAATGAGCCTTTGTATCCATGGACATTGGTGTATCGTGGCTCGAAACATTGTGTAACTTAAGATGTTTAATCATGACTGTTGTATTTATTTAAACATTACGGAGCTTTTTAAAACAAATGTTGCAACAAACGCTATCTTCTTTTCCCGTAAAGTGTTGTCAGTTGATGACTTCCGTTTTCCTGTATCCATATTGATCTGAAGCACACATTTATTTGAATGAAACCTGAGATATACGAGTTACGAGCGAAACGAGCGTGTTTGCCTAATGTCAGCATTCAGTTCAGGTAACAATCCCAGCCCACGTTGTCGCAGTCAACTAGCGCGCGCCAGCACGCGTCGCCGAGTGACTTCTCGAGAACTGCTTGAGAACTAGAAGCTTAAGGAATTAGTCTCAGTGCGCTAGAGTCGCCGTCACAAGACTTTGGCGACAGCGAAACACGGAAGGTGACGTATTTCACAGAAGTTACCACTTCCAGTTGAAGACGTTGTGAGTATGAACTTTGAAGGCGATATCTTATACGAGCAGGAAGAACTGTGGTTGTCATTGTTTTCGCTGAGATTGTAGATCTGCAGCTGCACTGAACTGTAGTAGTAACTCAAGAAATCCACCAATAGGCCGCGGTCTGTCCTGGTTCCTAAGAGACGAAAATGGGAACGCAAAATTGTTGAAGAGAGAATAGGAAACGTAATATAGATTCACATTCTGTGAGGCAAGTAAGTTGATGGGTTAAAATGATTGGGGTCAACGGAAGTGTCCGATTCCACCCGTCTGCTTTCACCCATGAGGTAAGGGTGTCCTGGTGTGTGACGTCATTATGGCGTGGAGTTCATGAGTTCGTTGTGTTTTTAGATGTCGTCTTGTTGTGTCTGATGGCACACTGTGCTGTATGCAACTTAGTGCTGTTGTAATGATGTTGGAAGGCGTCTTCAAAGTTAACTCTCATGTAAACAGTTTGAGTTGTTACGTGATAAGAGTTCTTGAACTTTATTTTCAGTCAGGGCGAGGCAGTGAAAAATCACCAATAATATATTTACAAAAAGAGTATAATTATTTCAACATGAATCTTAAGTACACGAGTGGAAATTAATGTTTTACCTTAAAAACAATCGTTTTGAATATGGTGTCAGTAAGGTGGCGTCCTTGGTTTTGCACACATTGTCGGAGTCTAAGATGAAATCCGTCGATAACGTTCTGTAACATCTGCAACGGAATTTGTTATTTTCCTGCCGGATTCGCTCCTTCAGATCTTCTTTTGTTCTTGGTGGATTTTCCTCGAAGATTTTGCATGTAAGATAGCCCCAAATTACGAAGTCTGGAGCAGTCAAATCTGGTGAACGGGCAGGCCAAGGGATATTACCATTCTTGCTGATTAGCCGTCCTGGAAATGCGAGTTTAAGCAAATCCATTAAGACATTTGCGGTATGGCTTGTTGCACGATCTTGCTGGAAGAGTTTCTTTATCGGGATCATACTGAGAGATTTCAGGTAGACCAAAGGTTGCCAACATGTCAGCATATCGTTCAGAGTTCACTGTTACTGTGTTACCACGTTCATCTTAAAAAAAAAATAGGATCCCCGATTCCACGGCAAGATATGCCACACCAAACTGTTACTTTATCAGAATGGAGAGGTTTTTCATGAAGATCACGTCGGTTATTTGCGGACCAATACCGGAAATTCTGTTTGTTGACGTAGCCATTAAGGTCAAAGTGGGTTATGCACTCTTTCTCAATTTCTTCCCATAGCAATGAGCATCGCTTGGCAAAAGGATATGCGATGACTGTAATCGTTTTTCGGACTTGCACTATCTGTATTTGCATGGATCATAGTGTAGGTCGTTCTTCAAAATCCGTCTCGCTGATCGATTGCTGAGACCAAGTTCAGCGCTGTGCCGCCTTGCTGATTTTCGCGGACTTCGTATGAATGCATCGCGCACACGATCAATGTTCTCTGGGATCTGGATTGTTTTTTCACTATCATCTATTTTCTTCGTCGTGCTTGCATTGGCTTCAAAGTTTCTCGCCCACAGGAGGATAGTCTTCCTTGATGGCACGGGAGCCCGTAATGGTAGATTAAATTCACGACTGAAAGCATGTTGGGCACCAACCACACAATCCGTGTTTTTATAATATGCTTTTACAGCAAGCGCACGTTTCAAGCTTCACCAACGCTCCAAGTCTACTGAAGTTTCCATCTTTCTACACGCTCAAGGTCGTTTCCCTCACTCCCATCACCCCCCACCGCGCCCGTCAGCCGGAGTCAAAATCGTGCCGTTTCACTCCATACCCTGTATTTAACGATGTAACTCTAAAAGCAGAAGGAGACATACAGCAAAACTGGGGATACTGGAAATTTGCATTTGCAAAAAAAGGTGCTGAAATAGCACGTAAGGGTTTATACGACTATCTCTGCTGACAAGTTTCGTAAATCAAATCACTGTCTACTAAATTCGCTCATTATTATTAATCATAAGTACCATTAGGGAGTAAATGCTTTAGGATGTAAGTATAAAAATTTCATTGTTAGAATGGATAATTTTCAGATCTTAGCTGTGCTGCTTAAAAAGAAAATGCTGTAGGGCAGATTGAATAAAAGTATGCTGTCAGACCTGTTTGTGGGCCAGTACAGTGAGAAAGATTTCTAAGTGCAAAGCAGCCAGTACTGGTGGTGGTGGTGGTTAGTGTTTAACGTCCCGTCGACAACGAGGTCATTAGAGACGGAGCGTAAGCTCGGGTTAAGGAAGGATTGGGAAGGAAATCGGCCGTGCCCTTTCAAAGGAACCATCCCGGCATTTGCCTGAAACGATTTCCCTAAATCACGGAAAACCTAAATCAGGATGGCCGGAGACGGGATTGAACCGTCGTCCTCCCGAATGCGAGTCCAGTGTGCTAACCACTGCGCCACCTCGCTCGGTGCGGCCAGTACTGGCCGTTTTGGGTTGTACCAAAAGACGCACACTCTAAACAAATGTTCCACAGTAATTAAGCTTCATTCTCGATAATTTGGTCGTGTATTCTTGTCATATGGCTATCATTGTTACAAGAGTATTTACTGCCTGAGGCTAAGGTAAGGTTACTCGTGTTGGATTGTGATTGGTACCTATTGTGAGTATTGTTGTGCCATTGTTGGTAAGAACATATTTCAGATGTTAGTCATGTGACCGTGGTTTGGTTTGTTGTATTGTCGACTTCTCTTTAGCTAGAGCAAGTGAAAGTGTGGATAATGGATTTTAGAATTTGAGTGTGTTGGTTTTGGTACTGTGGACTTTATTTCTTGCTGCAATATAGGTCTAGTGAAATTTGTGTCATCGGGTTTTGGATTTGTATGAGAGTTCATGGGATCTATGGCTTTGCTTGAGCTATAAGGTGAAGTGAAATTTGCAACACCGTGTTTCAGAGTTGTATGTTGGTTCCTGGTATAAAGGGAATTGTTGGAGCCATCTAGGTGTAAAAATTGTCATGTTGGGTTTTTGAGTTGTGTATGGTTTACTGGTTTTGTGGACTCCATTGGAGATATATAGGTCACATGAAATTTACAACACCAATAGTTTTTGTTTTTGCAGTGCTTTGTGTAAAATTTTGAGGATTTTGTGTGCTCGATTTTTGGGTGAATACTTGTTTAGCAGTGATGTCATTATTCTTACTGTCATGTAGCGATTCGAAACTGGTCATGGTAAATAAAGATTCAAAAATAATACAAAATGCAGCTGATTGCAGTAGTTCCTGGAAACCTTTATTCATAAGTCACAGTGTGTCACATATGTAATGAATAGACCTTAAAGTTTTAAAATTGTGTTGGTACTTGTCAGATTATATTAGTGGGAAAATAACAGAAAACTTATGTAGCTATTGTTGAACACTTTCGTGAGCTGTTGACAGATTTAGTGATAAAAGAGTATCATGTTTTCTTCTAAATTTCGATTAAAATAACTTTGTGGCTGACAAATAACTATGGGGGAGCAGGCTTGATGGTTGTATACAATATTCCACATACTTAGAAAAAGCAACATCTGCACATGCAGTGCAAATGGACCAAGACATACACTAAGATTATTTTCATTATTGTTGTTGCTAGCAGCAGTAAGAAGTACATACATCATTTGGAATTGGGGGGGGGGGGGGGAGATAGGGCAGCAGTTGGCTCTCCCCTTCTTGTGCATCCTACTGTGCCTGGGAAAGTTGTGTGGTGCCTAAAAAATCGATCATTATAGCGGGCACATAGGTGCCAAGAAAGAACTACAGTTGGCTGACTCCTAGCCACTGCCACCATCAGAGTTATTTTGGTCAAGGTGTAATGTAGCTTTGAAAAATCAGTTCAAGCTGAACTGTGATCTGCACTATCAGTACAAAACAGAAATATAACTTTTGTGTAAACTTTGCATCCTTCCCTAGGATTTAACAAAGTTATGTACTATGGTGCGAAAACATTTGAGAAACTCTCATCTAACATACAGCAAGTAATCAGTTATCTCAGCAAATTCAAAAGAAAATTTGAAACGTACCTCATTAGTGACTCCTTATGATGATTATCTTAGTGCAACGATTTGAATCCTCCTTTAGCTGGATGGCAAGTAGTGTGTTGTAAGCTGTCCTGTGTAATTACATATTTGGGTTTGTTTTCTTTGAAAATACCTGGTTAATCAAGTAAATATTAAGTTCTTGATAAGACAGCCTTCACCTTCCTAATATAATTGTAGTAGCTGCAGCTTTCTTTGTAATTCACTAGAACACATTTAACTGGCATGAACAGAACTAGTATTAAGTAGTTATGTGATAGTTTATTGTTAATATAGTGTGCTGCTTAGGCTATGTTTGGTTGCCTTTTGTTAATGTGTATCTGTACTTGTTCCACAGTCCTGTAGGTTCACCTTCTTGATGGGATGTACAGAATATGGTGAATGAGTGGGAAAATCAGTATTCTTTTGAAATTGTGGTAGTTGATTTATGTCAAGGCTCATTAGTAAATGTATATATTGTGAAGATGCTGCTAGAATGCTTAATGTCTTGAAGATGCACCTACAAAATGACTGTCGGTAAACACCAGCATCACTATCTGCAGCTGCCCACTTACAATGTGAATGCAATACCTGACCACATTAGATGATTATATGCTTCACAATCTGACAATTTAATGTTTGCTCAAATGCAGGAATTTTTACTCCTAGGTACTTAATTTTAGATTGGTATGCACCTCATTGGCGACGGAGTGGTGTACAAAATTCATCTCACTAATCATTACTTACTTAATTTTTTTCTAACTTGATAATAGTGATGTTCTACTTATGTTTGTTCTTTCCATTACTGCCAGGTTTGATCAAAAATATTCAATAATTCATTCACTGTACCTTTGACTTATTTTCAGAAACACATTACAAATCTGGTACCGCACCAGAACGACAACAGGATTGCACAACCAAATATTCTCTGCCTGGGATGGTTACTAAGGATAGGCCATGGCCAAGACCCAAGGTCATTATTCTATATTTTACCATCTGTGCCAAAATAATGTATCTGCTAATATATTAACATTATGGCACTGTGAGCAGTAGTATCAAGGATACACTTTAAGAAAATGAAATCGATAACATTCCACTGTGAAAACCCAATGTCATAAAATGTTTATTGAAATGAATAAACTTGTATGTTGGAGTTATTGTTGTGATTGTTTTAGTATGACATGTTAAAAACAACTGCAGTAACATAAATTTGTTTATTGCAAAAGGAGTTATGTCTCTTACATATGTTACATTGTCCTGTTTTATATTGAATGTTTTCTTATAATATATTCAGTTATTCAAAATTTCTTTGCTTACTGCAAACTGTTAGGCATCCGCTGTATTAGGTATAGATGTAATACCTATTAGTGACGTGGAAATTTCTGATGGACTGCAACTTGAACCCACATTTCTCTCTTATTGCGAGGAAATATTCCATGAAATTTTGGGTTTTCAATCAGATGTTACTGAACCAGTCCTTTGACTGCATAGCTTCCAGCACTACCGAATGTGAGTGGGAACAAGAGATACTGAATATTCATCTGTCCTATAAACCTCATCAAAGATTCAATGTGAATATGTTTAGAATAAGGTATAATGTGCCAGTTGTAACACATTCAGCCAATGCTACACAGCTTCTTACATGTCATGTGTTAAGTTCTTTTTCCTTGATTCTTTCCACATGTCACCTCTCCTTTGCTTGTAACTTCAGATTGATCAGCCTCTGAGAGTATATAATGGGCTATGAAAATCAACATTTATTTACAAGTTTCTTCTACATATGTTCAGTTTCGTTTGGCCTTTTGGATGTGACATGACCTTGGGGAAATAAGGGTAAAACAAGCAGAAGTAGCAACAGTTAAAGAGAGGTTCCACCACTGCGAACTACCATGGAGTGTTCTTTTTTTAAATTTATGTCTTAAAACCTTATTCGAGTGGTTGTTTTTTTTTATCAGAGGTATCGGTACAGCATAAAGCTTAACATTAGTACAAAAAGGAGTCAAATACTCACACATTCAATAACTTACCAGAGCATACCAAAGGTCTTGTAAGTGATAAAGATTGGTTTCAGAGTGAATTAAAGAACTTCCTGTTGGCCAACTCCTCCTACTCCATTGATGAATATCTTCACAAGGATTATAGCTTATAACTCTGTCTGCATTAGAATTGTACAGTATCCATGTATCTGGGTGGAAGAAAAAAAAAACTTATACTCTTGCCACATCCCAGAGACTCCTCTCCAAGGGATCCATGGAAAACGATAAAAGTAATGTAATCCATACCCTCACAAATCAAGCACTGGTTATAAGAACAAAAGTTGTTGTTTGTTTTGGAATAGTGACACTAGTAACAGTACCTGGATTACTTTGTCATCTCACAGCAATAATAAAAGGAAGATTTATGTTTGACAGTATTATGAAAAGGACAGTTGTTAGTCACCATATACATTATGCTGATTTTAATATTTGCACAACAAAAAGACTGTCAAACAAAGCTTTTGGCCAAACAGGCCAAGGTAGTGTTATACGCCCTTCACTGTTCCTTTTCTATATAAACGATTTGGGAGACAATCTGAGCAGCCGTTTGAGGTTGTTTGCTGTCGTTACTCGACTAGTAAAGTCATCAGAAGATCAAAGCAGATTGCAAAATGATTTAGAAAAGATATCTGTATGGTGCGAAAATTGGCAATTGACCCTAAATAACAAAAAGGGTGAGGTCATCCACATGAGTGCTAAAAGGAATCCGTTAAACTTCAGTTACATGATAAATTGGTCAAATCTAAATGCCGTAAATTCAACTAAATATTAGGAATTACAATTATGACACCTTAAATTTGAAGGAACACACAGAAAATGTTGTGGGGGAAGACTAACCAAAGACTGTGTTTTATCGGCAGGACACTTAGAAAATGTAACAGATCTGCTAAGGAGACTGCATACATTACACTTGTCAGTCCTCTTTTTGAATACTGGTGTGTGGTTTGCAATCCTTACCAGATAGGAGTGATGGAGTACATTGGAAAAGTTAAAAGAAGGGTAGTACATTTTGTATTATTGTGAAATGTGGGAAAGAGTGTCACTGAAATGATACAGGATTTGGCATGGGCATCATTAAAAAAAACGGAATTTTTTGTTGTGGAGTAATGTTCTCACAAAATTCCACTCACCAAGTTTCTCTTCCGAATGTGACAATATTTTGTTGATGCTGATATACATAGGGAGAAACAATCACCATGATAAAATAAGGAAAATAAGAGGTTGTATGGAAGGATATAGGCGTTTGTTCTTTCAGCACGCTATACGAGATTGGAATAACAGAGAATTGTGAAGGTGGTTCGATGAACCCTCTGCTAGGCAATTAAATGTGATTTACAGAGTATTGATGTAGATTAGAATTAGACAGCGCACGCGCGTGCGGTGTGTGTGTGTGTGTGTGTGTGTGTGTGTGTGTGTGTGTGTGTGTGTGTGTGGTTTGACGGACTTTTTGTTGTACCCATCTGTTACTCAGCATCTCCACTATGGATTTGTTATAAAGTCCAGTTTTATAAGTCATTTGTCATTGATGTCCTTGCTCCCCTCTGCCACCCAAAGAAACTGACAAAAGAAGTTGGTCTCGTGAATTTTTGTGTGGTGGAGGAAAGGGCGGGGGGGAGGGGGGGGGTTGGAGGCAAAGGGCAAGGTTTTCACTCCTCCCATGGAAAAATCTATCTTAGAATGTGTTAATTAAGAGCTCCCAACCCAATCATGGATCTGGCACTATAGATTTATTATTGAGTGAATATAGCAGAATTGAAAACGAATTTCAAAGTGATGAATGAAATCAAAATATTTCGTAATTGGCTCTGCATGGGATCTGAACCCTATCACATTCATCTTTTGTTGTAATATATTTGGTTACCCTGATGCAAAACTTCAGAAAGACTACACAGGACGAAAGCTCCATGTATAAGGGGCAGTCAAATGTAAACAAGACTGATGGGAAAAAGTAAACAAATTGTTTACTATTTCAAACATAATCACTATAGTTGTTAATACATTCATGCCATTGTGAGATAATATGGTCAACCTGTTCATGAAAAGTGTGTTTGCAGTTGCTTATGGAACCATGATCGTACCCATCTGTGCACCTTTCAGTGTGAAGCAAATGGATGGCCAAGAATTGCTTTCTTCAGGGCTCTAAAATATAAAAATCATGGTACTGTGTGGGGGTTGTGTGAAGACTTCCCAGACAAAACTCTACAGCATAGTTTACACAGCCTGCTAACAAAATGCCTGCCAATGTTGCATAGAGTTCGCTCCACAAGTTTCGCTGGGAAACCAATTCACAGTCTCCACAAGATCCCAATCTCTCCCCATGCGATTTCCGTAATTTTAGAGTTCTGGAGAAAGACATTCATGGCTGCCCTTTTGCTTCAGATAAAGAGGTGCATGTTTCCAGAGGAAACTGCAAACATTTTTCCACAAGGATATTGACCACCCTGCCTTCCAGTGGGATAAATGTGTTAACAACTATGGCAATTACTTCTGTATTAATAAATAGTTTGCTTACTTTTTCTATCTGTTTCATATTAATTTGACTGCCCTTGTATGCCACTATAAATAAGTTTGCTTTTGTAGACTGCTCTATTATTATTTTACACCATTTTATTTTTTTAAATACTGTCCCCCCCCCCCCCCCCCCTCAGAAACTTGCAGCTGTATGCTGGGTTAAAGATTTCCCCAAAATTCAGTAGGTTTTCATAATCCTGTTAGTGTATCCGCAGTGTGAATGCAATTCAATAGAAACTTCATAAACACTGATTTACACGCACAATTTTGGATTTGAGAACTGTAAACTCACTTTTTTGAGGCGGGGGCAGCAGAAAACATGCTTCTACTGTACAGATGAGGAACTCTAAACTTACCAAGTTGGAATAACTCCATTTGCTCTAACTCTACTCCTTAGATAATGTTTTTTTTTTTTTTTTCATTTTTATAATGCAGTGGTGGTAGATGTAGCGCATTTACATAAAGTGCCAAAATTCTTATGTAGGTGATGTTTCAGTAAAATTCATTATCCATCAGTTGAGGTCTACGAATGCCAATGGTATAGTTAATTTTTCAC
Source organism: Schistocerca nitens (assembly GCF_023898315.1). Classification (NCBI taxonomy): domain Eukaryota; kingdom Metazoa; phylum Arthropoda; class Insecta; order Orthoptera; family Acrididae; genus Schistocerca; species Schistocerca nitens. Next base: position 613,323,395 of record NC_064616.1, on the reverse strand, counting down.
TATACATGTTGTTTTAAGAGAAATCTGTAATTTAATTCATTCACAAGCCATATGCTCAGAAACATGTCATGTGGTAACAATTGTTTATTTCCAAAATGACATAAATTATTTGAAAGCCCTCATTTCACTCTTTCAGTAAACATTTTATTATTTGTGAACATTCATTAACTAAAAAGTTATTCACAATTAAATTTTCCACCATTTAGAAAATACTATTGTTATTTGGACCTTTAAGTATGTTCATAATATCATAACTATAGTTATAATTTTCTTGCCCTAATTTTTCTGAACTAGAAAATGGCTTTGGTTATCAGAGTAATTTGATAATTAATAAATGAACAAAACTACTATCCTGTGAAATTCACAAGAGTCTCAGTAAATCCCCACAGCAATGCGCACAGTATGAATAAAATAATCCACCCAACTTTATTTCCCACTTATCTATCACATAGATAAACCAGATTATTACTTGCTTCCCCATAATGTCATTGCCACTAATTTCAACATTGTTTTCTTTATATAGCAATATGAATTTAGCTCCTAGTAATCGTTACAGTAACTTCTCCATGGCACAGCCATGATTAGCTATTTTCATTTTAACATCTCAGTGTAAAAATTCATACAGTGCACTCATTCATTCCACATTTCAATGTCAAAGTCACTAATATGAGCAGATCTTACTTTTACAGTCACTCAGTGTGATTATTTCGTGAACTTGTTGGAAAAAAGCTGGCTGTTGTCATCCACATAACTTCACTGTGTTAAAGTGTTAATAAAGCTTCTTTTTGTAGATTTGAATGAACTCACCATAGAAAGAACCTGCCACTGTTTAGAGTTCATCCACTGTAGAAGCTGACTTGATTTATTTGAACTATAAAAATAGTTGATAGCAGAAGTTAATCCTCGTCATTATGTGTTTTGGCACTAAGAAATGTGAAGTAATCTCAAGTGTAAATCAATGGTGTCATGTCCGTAATTGAAATATTACGAGGGTCACTCCAAAAGAAATGCACACTATTTTTGTAAAAATACAGGTTTCATTCTGCATGTGTGAAAGTTTTACAGTGTGTAGATACATCCTTCCCGCTTGTTTTCAAACTTACAAGGGGAGGCCACGACGTTTGGAACGCAGATTTACTGCAAACTTCTCACACTCGTAGTACTCCATTAGGACAACAAAATGTGTAAGCAGTAACGCGTACTTCTCAAGCGTTATTGGGAAAATCGCAAGATAATTTCGGTCGTCAAATATATACACCTGTGCGTGGCCATTTTTACCATGAATCGCCGGCAGCCGAGTGGTGCCGGCGCGGTAGCTCAGCGTGTTCGGTCAGAGGGTTAACTGCCCTCTGTAATAAAAAAAACTGTGTGACTGGATCGACGACAAACTAGGACGAGTGTCTTGGGACGTCCGACCAATTGCAGCGAACAATAAAAAAAAGGTGGTTAGCGTTCATGCCCTGTAATCGCTGGTTCGCTCCCGAGTCCTGCTCGTCAGTTTTTTTTTTTTTTTCTAACACAGTCATTTTCTTTACTATTTATATTACAATTGATGTAATGGGAAAAATACGTGTAATCAGATGAACTTTTATTGAATTTACAATGTTATTTGGCAGTCTACAAATTTTTATTATCACAAATAATATAATATTTATAACTACCGACTATTAAACGACCATACGCATAACGTGATACTGAAAATGTTTTTACCTTGAATTTTTTTGGGGGGCTTAAATAGCAATGGAGTGATTTGCATCTTCTAATTGTAATACAAATAAGATATGTTGTTGAGCCATGTTGTTAATGACATGCCATATCCATTGTTCCAAATATTCAGGAAATACAGTTGACAGTTATTTATCTGTGTTATTTCTCTGAGATAACACTGTTTTTTAAAGCAGTTAAGAATACCAGTTAATCGGTGCACAACCTGCAGATTGCCGCCTTTCTTACACCCCAGGCAAATTAATAAAAATGGGGGAAATAATTTATATGCTTTTCAAACTTCAGGCAAATACTCATACTGCATGTAGTAGTGAGAAACAGAAAATTTCCCTGACCTAGTGGGTGAGCATCCACCTATCCCACCCCTTAATTCAATTTTTTCAACCTTATTATTCTGTTTTTATGAAAAACAGTTCATCTTATGAAGACATCTATTATGACAAAAAGTATTTCTAGTGAAGTTCTGCTCAAAGAAATTCATATGCATGTTTTAACTAAGATAAACACTTTAACATTAAAGGAGACTTCTCATTGATAAGTGGAAGTATTGAGTTGTCGATAGGCACAAACAAAAGAAAGAAAACTTGCTTGCTTTCAGATTTATCCTTTGACGAGACGAGCTAGACTAACAAAAACAAAAACACAACCTCTCTCTCTCTCTCTCTCTCTCTCTATGCCCCTACATGGTGCCAGTTAGACTGACTGTGTCAGTGCTATTGGCAGGTGGACTGATTGTGGTGGGGTAGTGTCAAGTGGGGTGGGTGGAGAGAGAGGGAGGAAGGAGGAGCGAGATGGACTGGGAATGCGTAGCTAGCGACTCAGATGGAGATGATCAGTTTGCTGGCTAGGAATGTGGAAGGGAGGGGTGGCAGGTATATGGGCTGGCATGTTTATAGCAACCAGCAGGAAGGGGCACATGCTGAAGGCGACTTAACTTGGTGGGAGTGACAGGGTGGAGGGCACAGAAACTGTTGGGTGGAACATGTGGGGACTGCAGGTTACTGTAGGTTGAGGCCTGGATAATTTCAGAAACAGAGAATATGTTGTAAGGATCCATACGACCTGGGTTGTGAAGTAGCCATTAAAATAAAGCTTTTTATTTTCAGCTGCATGTTGTGCCACAATGGTGGTCTACTTTGCTTTTGGCCACAGTTTGCAGGTGGACATTCATCCTGGTGGACAACTGGTTGGTAATCATAGCAGTGATTGCACCAGGGCTGTTATATGACAGCTGCTTTCACAGGTGGTCCGGCCTCTGATGGGATAGGATAAGCCCGTGACAGGACTGGAGTAGTAGGTGCTGAGTTTTTGCTACATGGACATGATCCCTGTGACAAGTGGTTGGGAATGGGAATGGCATAGAGATAGACTAGGATGATGTGTAGGTTGCGTGGGTGATGAAACACCAGTTTAGAAAGGGTGAAGGATTTTGGGTATGACATCCCTCTTTCAGGGCAGGAAAAGAGAAAAAGCCCTGGTGAGCAATATGGTTCACTTGTTTCAGTCTGGAGTGATAGTGGGTGAAGAGGGGGCACTCCTTTTAGCCGATTTGTAGGGGTGGTGGGAGGACTGGGGTTGTGTGAGAATGTGGCATTGGAAATTTGTTTGTGGACTAGATTTGGGGGATGTTGCTGTCTGTGAAGGCCTTTGTGGGCCCTTCAGGAAACAGGGCAAGGGATTCCTCCTCAGTGCAGATATTTTGTCCAAAGGGGGCTAGGCTGTACATGGGGGGGGGGGGGCAGGAGTCATTCATTGATTTTCTGCAATAAATCATGCAGTGAAATTGGCATTTCTTTGAAGAATCTAGAAAATTGCATTCTTCTCGCAAAGCAACATCAAAGTTCGTACCAAGAGGGTGGGACCCTTTTCAAACAGAGGGCAGGTTTGACACTAATTTAGCATAGCAGTCTTGATGATAACAGTCCTCTGCAGCTACTAAATACAAAACATTGTTAATGTGTTCAGCAACTTTTCTACAAAAATCATAATCACATTTCTCTTTTCCAGGCAGTGTGCGTTTCAGAGTTAACTGTATCATTGTCATCGCTATCTTAGTGAAACTCTTGTGAGTGGGATTCATTGATCAGGAAAAGTGCCTAACATCAGTCAGATGTGTGCCCAAAGATGTTGCTGAGGTCTCCCGTCACAGCACTGTTTTGCAGGAGAGACATCAGACAGACATTGGAATCCAGGGGCAGCATCATGGTTGCTGCAACAAATAAACTGCAATGGTGCTACCTTTTTGTTTGGTCATCAATCTACTTAGCTATAGATATGAGATTTTCACATGAGGGCCCCTCCCAAAAGTCTAGACATGGCACTCACCAGCTGTACTCCATGAAGTAAACTGTCCATAACTATCTCTCACTCACCTCATTTACATTTACAATAGCTATGGCTTAAGTTATGCAATCACAAGTCAGTGCCCATACTAGACATTTTGGTTTCAATCACAGAGATTTTGTCATTAATATTATCTTGTTAAATACACAGGAGCAGAGTCTCAATTCTTGCCCAGGTCCTACTAAAATAATGGATGTATTGCATCAGAAGAATGCAATTGTCACAACCTTTACTCCTGGAGCACAAACCAGGTAACATAGCCGTATGGTTTGTTATATTACTTTGAACTGTATTCCTCTAAGACAAAACAGTTACTTCATTCTTCTAAGTGTACGTTCAATCATTTGATGACCTCTGATAAATAAATTTATGTCATCGTACTATGCACCTGATAAAACAAATTCACTGTCTTAGCCACGACCCATCTCACCATCTGTATCTCTCTCATGGTAATGTTACTGGAAACTTATTACGTATAGACACATTGTCGATGAAGAAAAAAATACAACATAACTGACTGCTTTTGCATAAATGCAAAAATGTGCATAGGCACAGGTCATTGTTGTGTGGAGAGCAGTTCTTGTACCAAGTCTTCAGCTGATGGAAATTGGAAGTGTTTCTGAGATGATCTCTTCACTGACAAACTGTTGCTCACTTGAAAGTCGTGTATCAACACGGAGATCTGTCTTGACACTGATTCACAGTGCCAGCCACTGCACAAATTGTTGATCCTCTGCAAGCCTTCCTGCACTTCACTGCAGTTTTCCAGCTTCTCCTCAGCCTCCATACAGACAACAGCCTCACACAGCACCGAAGCTCCAGTTACGCAGTATTTCATTCTTTTGCGGTTATGTGGAATTCCCATTTTTTTAACTTGTATCATTTATGTAGTATATTTTCCACCTTTATTTGCAGTCTAAGGAATTGAAAATCCATCATTCTAGCAGAAACAGCTGTGTCACGTATGCCAGCTGAAGAAAATCAGGAAAGGAAAGCAGGTACCTGAAAATAAATAACAGCCAATTGCATCACTTTAGCTTTCCAAACACATAAATCAACATGGCAGCTGCTTGGTTTGCATTATTTTTAATGTGATCTGTTGTGCTTTAGTGTCGGTGACTGTCATGTCACCTGCTAAACATAGCACTAAATTCAGATAACCTTTATTAAATAATAAACATTCCCTGATAAGTATTTTGTTGCCTATTATCTACATATATGATACAAAAGTACAAAAATGGAAAGGGGACCCTATACATAACTAGTAAAACTTAAAAAAGTAATTTCCTGTCTTTTACATTTTCCTGCAGTTTACGCCATGTTTTTTCGAGTTCCTGGAAAAGTGCAAAAGCGGGGTTTTACTATATTTACCTTGGTCTTATCCGTTGGAGGAAGGTCACTGAAAGCGCAACCGCTTTGCCTGGTTTTGTTGTTTTCTGTTGCTGATTCCCTGATTAGGGTCCAGCAGCAATCGGCTAACATTGATGAACTCCACTTTTCCTGGTATCTCATTTCCATGTCCAAACTTTTATGGTGGAAGCATTCTCCATGCTCGTTGGTTACAGAACCACAGTTGTCACGAAAGAAGTCCATGTGGTAATCTAAGAAACATAAATTTAAGGACACATTCACTCCAGTCTACTGCAGTAGTGCAGAAGATTTGCCACAAGATCCTTGTAGTTTTCTACCCTCTTATTTCCTAGAAAGTTTGTTGGCACCTGAGCTCCCATGGTAACTTTTCATCAACTGCCAGGATTGTGTTGAAATGCTTATGTTTGTACAGTTTGCATATCTGGGGACCCACAAAAATCCTGTCTTTTATTTTCACCTCATTAAGACATGGAAATTTATCATGCAAATCGACAAATGCTTCATCATTGTCTGTGGCCTTATCAAAGTTTTTCATAAGGCCCAATTTTATTTGAAGAGCAAGGAGAATTATGTCCTTGGATTTGACAAGTGCTTCATGCATAACATATTGAGATCCTGTTTCAAGTGATTGACACTTAGGCCAATCTTTTTATAGTGATGTGCTTTGGTGCAGCTATCCTAGAGATGCAGAAAGCAACAGAACTTGGTGTACCCTTGTTGCTGCCCAAGTAATATGTCTATGACTTTCAGATCCCTAGAAATCTGCCAATTAAACTTGTCACAGTTCAATAGTAATAACAATTTTTTCATGTTATCATATGTTTCTTTCATGTATGGTGCATAACCAATTGGAATTGTTGGTAACACACTGCCATAATGCAGCAGCATGCACTTGAGACGTTCTTTGGAGGAGTCGATGAGCAACCTCCACTGGTCACTTTTATAGTCAAATGCCCATACCTGTCATTAGTCTGTGTACAGCACTCCAAAATACCAAATTCTTTTCACTTTCGAAAAACTGAACGAACTGCATATGGTGGTTATGGAATGCAGTCGCATTTAACATCTTATCAATACAATTCCACTGTTGTCTTGACACCAAAAGTTCAGTTTTACCTTTCAGCTATTCCAGATCTCTCACTTGAGTGAAAAGTATACAGAGCTGTTTGTAAACACATGTGAGAGTGAAATGGACGAAATATACTAAATGTGTCTAGAATGTTGTATGAATAGTTAATAAATTAAAATCTATAGTTAAGAAAGTTGTTAGCAGTAGCAACAATAAATTTGTGTGATACATTGTCATTCAAATAAATTAGTTATTATTATTTATAATTGTAAATAATTGTTGTGATTACTAGAAATAAAGTATAGATTAATAAACACTAAAAAAAGTACCTGTTTAAGTCAAATATGAAAATATTTTATGTGGGGTCAAAATGACCCCTTTTTGCCGTTTTAGGATTGTCAGAAACTCCGCCGTTCTAGTGTTAAGTTCACAGTATTATTTTCTGAATCTCTGAACACCCACTGTTGCACAAAAATCAGGATCTTTCGCTATTACAATCAGATCAGACAGGAAGAGGCAGTCTGTCTCTGTGGGGCACTGGTCGCATGGCCTTAGGTATGTTAGCATATGTCAAGGAAGACTTTTTATTCTTGGAAATAACACGCAATACTGGAGTTATCATACAAAAGTAACAGTCATTCACATTCACATGGTTTGATGGTTCTTGCCAAATCATGGGTACAGCAAAGCCCATGGAAGATCTATCACAATTCAACCATGAATGAAGATTACAGACACAAGACATGCCATATACAGTGATCAGCCAGAACATCGTGACCACTAGGCTACTATTGATATAGACTCATTCAGGCGACGGCAGAATAACCTGTTGATGAATGACTGCTAGTCAGGCACACGCATGGTGCATGCAGCATCAGTGAATCTGCTGTCCATGTGTAGAATGGGGAACGGATGTAATCTACCTGAGTTTGACTGTGAGGACATTGTGATGGCCTGGAGGCTCAGAATGAACATTTCAGACACTGAACGACTTGTCAGGCATTCAAGTAGTGCTGTGGCGAGTGTCTTCAACACATGGTGAAACCAATATGAAACCATATCCAGATGTTGTGGGGTTGGACGGCCATCGCTCATTACAGATGTTGGACATTGTAGGCTGGGCAGACTGGTAAAACAGGACAGGTGGCGGAACTAACACCATGTTTTAATGCTGGTCAAAGTACAAGGGTGTCTGAACACACAGTCCACCAAACACTCCTAACGATGGACATCCACAGCCAACGATCCATGCATGTGCCAATGGTAATGCCATGACATCAGCACTACGACTGAGAGGGCACATGTCCTTTGGCACTGGACCTTGGCGCAGTCGGAGTGTGTTGCATGGACTGATGAATCCAAATACCTTCTTCATCATGTCCATGGGAGTGTGTGGATCTGTTGTCTTCCAAAAGAACAGCTACTTGACATGTGCGCAGTGAGGTGGAGATAAGCTGGCGGCGGCTCCATTATGCTCTGAGGAATAGGGATAGGTTATGATCGCGCTCGAGAAACGCGCGACGCGAAGGCAATTTCTCGAGAACGTCTCGGGTACGCTCGAGAAGTTGACAGTGCTGCGCTCTCTGAGAAATTGCGCAAACCTTCAGTACACGAAGCACTGAGACTGAGCCGCAACGGTCGTACTCGTTGTACGTACATGCACGGAAAACTTTGAAATTCTATGACTGATATCAACTGTACTACTGTTATTAATGTGTACTGAAGTATTAGTATATGTCTCATAAGACAAAAATCATAGATTTGATGTTTATAACAAAGCACAGAATTCGCATGAAACAGAAGCTTTATTCTTACAAAATAAATTACCTTGTACATTCTGCATGTATGCATGCATACATGCTTAAACGTAACAGAGAATATAGCCTTTTATATACAGAAACTGCGTTCATATGTTTACTTACTGGAGAAAGAAACGAAACAAAAGTTTTTCAGCGGAAGGCATTTTTACATCCCATTGCTGCACTGCCGTCGATTTTTGTTTAGAAATATGATTTTATTAACCAATTGGCCTTTTAGTCTGCTTCTTTGTTTGTTTATAAGTAGTCCTGTTTTCGAAAATATTCTTTCACTGGGAACAGAAGTTGCATGTATTTAAAGATATTTTTTTGCCACGACAGAGCTAGACCTGGGTAACTGTTTTCATTTTTTTTTCCAGTAGTGTAAAGGATTATCCGTGCGTTGTAGGTATGGTTATTCCAAATATCGTTGTACCTCCAGGTCTATGCTATCACAATCGCTTTTCATTAGATTTTTATTGGAAACCTCTTCATCGAAAGAAGCCCATAAGGAACTACTGGCGTTTTGTACGAAATGGTACTCGTGGCTAGTGTCGTTAGCAGCCGAATGAGTAGATCGTATGGTCTCTACCATGTTTGTGCACTCTGCAATCAGGCTTGCAACGGCATGTTTTGAATGAATGGGATTCGTAAATGGTAAAGTTTTGAATCTGGGGTCGAGAACTGTGGCAACGGCACGTACTTTGTTTGTTTCTATTAATCCTACCTAGCCGGGCTATTAGTGAGTTGTGCAGATGTTGCAGTAGCTCTTGCACTGTCGTGGTAGCCCACTTCCCATTGCATACGGTTAGGATTAGCTGTCTGATTATTGGAACAGCTTTCGAAAGAGAGGTATAGTGTTCAGTTGAGATTGCACTTGTTACCTATTCAAATGGCTCCAGTACACATAAACATTCGCTCAAAATTCGCCACTCGTCAGGTGTGAGGTTCTCTACACCTGAATACAAAGATGATAAACAGGCTGCAATGCATTCCTTTTGCTCCACTAGACGTTGTAGCATATAAAACGTACTGTTCCATCGGGTTTCGGTTTCCTGAATAAATTTATGAACAGGTTTTTTCACTAGATCCTGGATCTCGTGGAGTTTTCATTAGCATTGCAACTTGTTTTAAAATAGCTAACAAATTTTCTGGCCTTTCCCTGCATTATGCATAGATCACTGTTGCTGTTCAAAGAACTTTTCACAACTAAACTGATGGTGTGTGCTAAACAAGGCACATGTTGCATATCTATGAAGCACATGTTGCATATCTATGTTGCCACTGTGAATAAGCTGCCGTCATTTTACTGGCGTTGTCAGTTGTGATGCTTACAACTTTGTTTTTAATGTTCCATTTTGAAATCACGTTATCTAATGCCTCACTAATATTTAGCGCTGTATGCTTTTCAGGGAAATGGAATGCCTCGAGAGCTAAAGCTTTCAGGCACCAATTAGTGTTAATGAAATGACACGTTACAGCAATATATGCCTCACTATTGAGTGAGGTCCAAATATCGGTCGTTAAAGAAACACAAGTAGAGTCTTCTACGGCCAAGTTTACAGCCTCTTTCTGTTTATGGTAATCGTCCTCAATCATGAGGCGCAACTTTTTTCGATTTGGTATCGAGTATTGTGGGTCCAACAGTGAAACAAAATCTCGAAAACATGCCCTCGACGATTAAAAGCGGTTGAAAATCGTCTGTTACCATGGCCACTAGTGCTTCATCTAGCTGTTGTTGCCGTTTACTTCCCTCTATGAAAAGAAACGTAAGATTTAGATCAGTGCTCCTGCAAGGAGATCCGTTATGCTCGACAACTAGTCCAATAAAATTACATATCGTATCGTGCAAAAGCTAGGATAGTATAGGTTTGATTTTGGGGTATGTTGTATGTTATCGGATTATGATTAAAAAATCAATGTTTTTTAAGCGTGGCGGACCGCTTCGGACACTATCCGAACGTTTGCATGGAATTCACCTTTTGTCTGCCTCGCACTATTGGAAGAATGAGCCTCTGTATCCACGGATGTCACTGTTTTATTACTCGATAAATTGTGCAGTTTAAGATGTCTAATCATGCCCGTTGTAATTTTTGATACATTACGGAAATTTTTACGACAAATGTTGCAAGTAACGTTATCTCCATCCTCCGTAAAGTATTGCCAGCACCATGATGTTCGTTTTCGAGTGTGCATATTGATTTGAGTATCAACTTTACTCCAATGAAACCTGAGACATACTAGTTACGAGCACAGAGAGCAACGAGCGTGTTTGTCTAGCGGCGGCAGTCAATTCATAAACCAACAGCGTCGCGGTGTATGTTGTCGCAGCCAACTGGCGCGCAGCAGCACACGCTGCCGAGTCGTTTCTCGTGAGCTTCTTCAGAAATGCTTGAGAACTAGAGGCTCGAGGAATTCTCGGTGCGCTCGAGTCGCCACGCCTCGCCATCCTATCACTGCTGAGGAACATTCATGTGGGCATCAACAGATCCAGTGGAGCTTGTGCAAGGCATCATGATGGCCAAGGAGTATCGAACACTGGTTGCAGACTACGTACATTCCTTCATGACAATCATATTTCTCGATGGCAGTGACATTTTTCAACAAGATAATGCGCCATGTCACGCAGCCAAGAGTGTGATGGAGTGATTCAAGGAAGACAGTGACGAGTTCCAATTGATGACAAGGCAAACTGACCGCCTGTCAGGATCAGATGGCTTTTATCAAAGCATGAGATGATGGAGGTGTAAGATGAAAATAAATTAATTGATGCAAAGTATACAATTGCAAATGTTTTCTATTAGATGAGGAGTCATTTCTGGAATAAGTTCCACAATATAGTCCATGTTTCAGACGTAAAATGTACAAATGTTTTCAAATGCAAACAAAATGGTTGTATTCTTGTTTATTCCACCTCCACCGCAACAAAACGTGTGCTGTGACAAGTGAAAACTGGGCACAAATTAATGTCACTCTTACATCCCTACAGCAAAAAAATTGCACTATTTCTGTATTGATTTGGTCATGGCAACTTGCATGGTTAACAGTGAGGTGTGCAGCTTATTATTAATTTCTCAAATTTATTTTAATACTTAATCACCATTTAGAGATTGCACTGCATCCCCATTTCATTTTTTCTGGTATTTTTGTTACACACTTGATAACACCTCGAAAGTATGGATATGTCAACATAATTGTTAGACATTCTGACTAGAACATCATATATATTATTTCTCAAGTCAACATCACTTTTTCTCAACACACACTAATTGTAAATGGATGAGTGAGGTATTGTTAGAGAGGCTAATTAACCAGCTTCTAACACTGTGTACTGATATTGCGCTAAAACTTACTGTTTGTAGAAAATTTTATCATAAAAGAGATTTAACTATCATAGGCAAAAGGTCATGACGGATGCTCAGCTTCGTACTTACATTTTATGAAGCTAACTTATTAATCACGAATAAGATAATCCCCCTTTCATATTACCACAAATAGCATTATGTTTTACAGTACTTATTAACGGGATAATTTGTATATAGCATCCTTATAGATAATAACGGTGACCACTGTGGTAGTCCATTATATCTACATCTACATAAGTACTCCACAAGCCACCGTACAGTGCACAGTGGAGGGCACCCTGTACCACTACTTGTAATTTCTGTTACTGTTCCACTCGCAAATAGAGCAACGGTAAAAAAACTGTCTGTACACTTCCGTATGAGCCCTAATTTATGCCTGTCAGAAAAGCTGACTTTTCTAAATGAATATACATTCTGAAACAACAAATTCACTAGTCATTGTCACACTGAATTACGATTTGCCTATTGCTACTATGCCTAACGTGCTTATTGCAACTGAAAATGTGTGCCAAGTTAAGTTTATAGTTTATGAGATCCTAATGACAGTCCCTGATCTCCACGTGTCGTACAAGCTGGGATGAACATTATGAACACAAAACACATTATTGGACACACGGCAATGTGTCATGTTTCATGAGTTCATGATTATTATTTCACATTGTTTGGTTCATTTTTAAAGATGTTTTCCCTTCACTCCCACAACTACCCTTATCTCAATGACTACACTTATTCCAAATGCTGTTATTATTTAAAACTATAAAAGTGCGCAAGTTTTGCATTGGTCCCTAATATTAAATATTACAAAACAAGCTTATCTATATAAATATATGTATAACTGTAACAATATTCACTTTCAGTGTCATTTAGGTACATCAGACACGTTATGACATTTCAACTTCCACTTGCGAATGGCTAAAGCCGAAATCTTGATTAAGTGAAATAAATGGACAGTAATTTACGCTTTAATGGCAGAAATTGTTTTCAAAAAGGATGTGTATGTAGTGGGAATGCCACAAGTCCACTATTATACGTCTAATCTTGTGTACTTGCTCTTCTTTCTGAGCGAGCTGAGTCCACTTGTAGCAGAGATGGTGTGTTAAGAGATGACATCACAGGACTCACTCACAAATTCAAAGCAAGAAGCTCATTTCTGATTGCCAAACAAAAGGCTTCATCAAACTTTCTAAATTAAACTTGGATTTCTTACATTTCAGCAGTTGTGGCCTACTGCCGAAAACATGATTGAGAGGTGCAATAGTCTTCCTAGGCCTTTTTTTATGTTTCTTGCAATATTTGTATGCAAGTTTTAGCGGCGTAACCCCCACATGAATGACCGCACATTTTACCACAGTTCTAAGCAAGCTACAATAAATTTTTATACCTAACACTGCAGAGGCTACTGTTTATATTTAGTATGGGATATGTCTGGTGCACCCTGATACTTGTTTACTTCCTTGTGCTCTCATATGAGATCTACAGATGGTGCACTGGTCTAAGATTACCGTATTTACTCGAATCTAAGCCGCACTCGAATCTAAGCCGCACCTGAAAAATGAGACTCGAAATCCAGGAAAAAAAATTTTCCCGAATCTAAGCCGCACCTGAAACTTGAAGACTCGAAGTTTAAGGGGAGAGAAAAGTTTTAGGCCGCACCTCCAAATCGAAACAAAGTTGGTCCATTGTAATATGAGGCACAATTTAGGTCGAATGAATGGCGATACAGCTACAGTAGTTTGGTTCGAGTCATAAGCTTAGCAGTTAAGCTTTACCAGGTAGCCATTGCTATGCGTCAGGTGCTCCGTCCCTATTTTTATACGGGTACCCTTCCTTTTTCGCGTACTTCGTCTGGTTTGAATTGATTGTTTATTTTTCTTTGATCTGATAAGTGCCGTTCTCTTTGTAATAGGTGTTTACGTCACACTAAGCTGAAAATGCATTGCTGTACTGTGTCATGCATTGTTTGTCGCATTCTGGTAATGAGTGTTTACGACCTGTCGTCGCTCGCGGCATGGCTTGCTTTTGTGCACGCTACTGCCGCATACAATTAAAAAAAAAAGAGAGAGAGAGAGAGAGAGAGGAATCATCTCATTAGCAAAGCAGTGGCAAGAGACTGATATTTGCTGTTACCTACACTCCTGCTTTCTTTGATAATGATCAACGAGAGCCAAATAATAGACAGCGTATGATAGATGTTCTGAACGAGAGTTTAGCGAGAATTTTTCTCCGTTTGAAAATCTTTGCAGACGCCTCTTTAGTACATTACATTCTGCACTGAAATTAGTCATCTTAGATTTAAAAATCTAGTCAATTGCCGTGCTTCATTTCTGACTGTATCACTATTAGGCATACGAATATAAACATGGGATGATATCTATATTTTTCCGCGTTTGCTGTTGTCACACTCTAGTTTCGTAGTTTGTTAGGCAGACAGGATTTAAATGAGTTAGCAGCAAACACGAAAGAATACATGGCAAAATGTTTATATTCGTATTATTCTTATGGTGAAGAGAATACAGCATGCGATTCACAATTCATAAAAGTTCCTATAAGGAACCATCTCTTCTCACAGGTGGGAAAAAATTCAGAACGTAGAGTTGGCCATATTGACAAACATCCCAAACAGTCTTGCCAGTCGGAATTTCGTAGCACACTGAAATGCTGCTACATTCGAAGATGCACAATACGGAATTTGTATTTACTTTGTTGGATAATGTATGAAAATGCAGTGGTCGAAACTCGAGACGGAGGAAAACGCTCGTTTCCACCTTTTTTTAAAAATTTATTTACTGACGTAGAGGGTTTGGCGCCAGTATTTATCTGTGTGCCTGCAAAGCATGCCTGTGTAGCGCTACGTATATTCGACGGCAGAAGTTAGTTGTGGCGACACCTGCCAACATTTTCCAGAATTTCCGCTTACTTTGCACTCGATTCTAAGCCACAGGCGGTTTTTTGGATTACAAAAACCGGAAAAAAAGAGCGGCTTAGATTCGAGTAAATACGGTACCCTACATATTTGGCAGTAGGATTTCATTTAATTTCTTGCTATTGTTGTGTAGGCTTTTACACTCCTTTCTGAGCACTTTGTAAAGTAATGTGTTTCATCATCTGCAAGACAGTCCTGGGGTGCACAGTTTGTACATCAGGCCAGTGTGTATCAAATCAAAGTGTATCTAATGCCATGACAAAATCAAGTAACACATGTATGCAGAAGCCTTTGTGGCTAAATGCTGCATGGCAGCTTCTGCCAGCCTGATGAATGATTGGGAGATAAAGTTGTCTTTGAAGCTGAACAGAAAGTTCAGCCAGATTTGTTCGAACTTACTGTGACGTTATGTGTGTCACATCAGACAATACCTATAGAAAATCTTTTCCACATTCAGTCTCCAAATGAAATGAGATAATGATCAAACGATATCGTGCACATCTCTCTTCCATACACTGTTGCATTCCAGATAAATGCTTTTAAAAAAATCCTAAAACTTAAATTAGATGTACATGTATTTCTTTTTTAGGAAAGTTATTCATACTATTGATAGTTATATTTTAAATGTTCTTCACTTTTCCCAACATTATTTATCTTCTTGTTCAAATAGGAAATTTCATCTACTCCTTTCAACATCTGATTTCCTAACTTAATCCTTGCAGCAACATCTGACTTAATGTGGCTATACTCACTTACCTTTGTTTCATTTTTTGCCATGTCCATTTCATAACCTGTTTTCATGACACTATCCATCCTGCTCAACTAATCTTCCAAGTGCTGCACAGTTTTTGACAGAATTACAATTTCATCTGCAAATCTCAGTTGTTTTTCTTATCCTTAAACTTTAATTCGCTTTCTAAATTCCTCCTTGGTTTCTTTTTGGGGAGGTAGTAATCAATCTCATCTTACTTCCATCTCAATTACTGCATCCCTTTTGTGAACTTCAACTCATAACTGCAGTCTGATTTCTGTAATGTTTGTAGACAACTTTTGATACCTTTTTATACCGACCACTTCAAAAAATTCTAAAGAGTGCATTCCAGCCAACACTGTCAACGGCTTTCCTTTTTGTACATCTGCAAGTGCTGTGAAATGTAGGTTTGAATTTTATCAACCTATCTTCTAAGTTTCTCATAGTGTCAGTACCACTCTATATACTCTTACGATTCTCCAGAACCCAAAGTTATCTTCTGTCAGTCTATATATCCTTCTGATATACAAACATGATGGTAGTTCAATAGCACTCCTATCTCTCAACACTGACCTTTGGTATTGGTAACATATTTTTCTTAAAGTCTGGGGGTATTTGGCATATCTTGTATACCCTTATTATCAGGTGTAACAGTTTTTTAATGTTTCTCACAAGGATATTAATAATTCTGATGGAATGTCATCAACTCCACGTGCCTTTCAACTTCTTTCAATCCTTCATCAGATTCTTCCCATAGTATTGCATCACTCATCTCCTTTTCATCCAGTTCATCTTCTCTATTGACAATAGTTAGCCTGTTTCTTTCCTTTAAATAACCCTTCTGCATCTTTTATCCACCTTGCTGAGTCTCTTCAGTTTCTTAGTACCAGCTTGCCATATGATATCTGATATTTTGTGAAATACTAATGTGCATGTGGAGTCAAAAAGTGATGTAAATGTAGGCTGAAAGTAATGAAATCTTACAGTCACAATAAAGACATTTATTTGAGATCAAAGGATACAGTTTCATTTGAAAATTCAGAAGTTTCATAGTTAGACTCAAAGAATGCAAATATCTGAAAAACTTTTCCTGTGGGCTACACAGAGTTTATGCAGTTCATTATTTGATTCTTTGT
Organism: Schistocerca nitens; assembly: GCF_023898315.1. Classification (NCBI taxonomy): domain Eukaryota; kingdom Metazoa; phylum Arthropoda; class Insecta; order Orthoptera; family Acrididae; genus Schistocerca; species Schistocerca nitens. The sequence continues at coordinate 613,306,916 of NC_064616.1, read as the reverse complement.
TATCAGTGGGATTTGAGTGCATTGTGTCTGGAAGATGTATCAGAAGTATCATGACAGTTTCTCTTATGGATTTTAAGTGTCAGGTCAATATCTGCTACTGAATGACAAAGTCGAAAGTTTAGCTTTTTCTACTTTGCTCAGACATTTACAAAGATGGCTTCACAAAACCAAATGAAAACCTGCAGTTATAGTATCTGCATAAATTATATAGTACCTATATAAAGCACAAATATTTCTATTACTTCACAATTTTAAACAATCAATCAAACATCACAGACTTTACAGAACACGAACCATTAACCATACGAGCAACTACACAATCTTATTTTAAGAGCACAACATTCTACTAAGCGTCAGCTAATACTGTTACACAGGAACAACATTGGCATTGTTAAGAACCAAACTGACCTTTAACATCTGATTTATTAATACTGAAATAAAATGGAACAAATTTTGTTAATGAAAAGCACTCTCCAATGAAATTACTTTTTCTTCCACACAAGCATGTGATTATTAGCTGGCATATCGTGTGCTGCTATTAGTGCCAAACCATATTTAAATCCCAATACATTCAGATCTTCTACGTCTCTTAGGCCCCATGCAGGATTCTCTTGTCTTAATCTCTGGTTAAAGCTAACATTAGACTCTGGAGTTATAACTCCATTAAATGCAAAAGGCCCATACAGGAATAATAGACCACAAGGTTTCAGAATTTTCTGTACATTCTTGAATAGGTGTTCAGTGCATTCACTTTCAGTTGTGTGGATCATATTGATGTTGATAACAAAAGACACAGAATTTTCTGTGAATGCTCCAAAGGCCCAGAAACTATATGGAGTACGTATATCGATTACAATTGGGTCACGCACATTGCGGACACCACTCTCAGAAATGTATGCTCCAATACTTCTTATGTAGCTTTCTTCAAATTCAGATGGTTGAAACTGTACATCTGGAAAATAATGGGCAAAATACACAATGTGTTGGCCTGTTCCCGAGGCTATTTCCAGTACTGTCAGAGCTTCTTCCTTTGCCTTGTTGTTAAAAATGTACTGCATTAAAACCTCGAGAATTGGTTCTTTGTTGCGTTCAGCTGCAGGGCTGTGCAATTTATATCCAACACTGTAAAACAGAAACAATAATATAGCAATTTAGTAAGTTTACACCTGACAAAACATCAGTTTACACACACACACACACACACACACACACACACACACACACACACACAGAGAGAGAGAGAGAGAGAGAGAGAGAGGGAGGTATCAATGGCAGTTCAGCTGACACACAGGATACCTAGCTAAGATGTGTTACAAAATCATGGCCAGTATCTAATGGATTTAAAAAATGACTTTACTGTGGACTTTTATAATGTTCTTTCTACAAACTGTGAAACTGCTCGAGGATGAGGCACACAGATGCAAACAGCAGCCTCAAATTGAAACCAATGGGATCTGAGTGCACCATCCACATTTTGAATGTTCCACTGCCCACACAAGAGACAACAGTAAGTCTTGGACATCATACTGTGCAGCAAGCATTAAAAAAATGCCATGAGTTCCAGACACAGTTACAGGCCTGTCTATATATTGTGTGATTTCTGACCTTACAATCATGACATCTAGTCTGTCCAAAGCATAGAGAATGAGTGAATTATGGCTGGTGCCATAATTTTGATGCGTGCTTGGAAAACGAGTGGGATCATATGATACTCTGAAATACCATGCAGCTCCTTACTGTCATGTGTGTGTGTGTGTGTGTGTGTGTGTGTGTGTGTGTGTGTGTAAGGTGTTGTCGAGGGGAGGCCTACAACTCTGTCAGTGTTGTGGAGAGATTTACTAGCAGTAGCCCAATCATCTTCGTTTGTGCATCATGCATACGATTTTTTATTGATAATTGGCAGTTTTCTGCAGGTCCTTATGCCACAAAGTTAAGTCTGTGTCATACTAAGACAATAAGCCACATGTTTACTGAGAAAATTCTACTGTCCACCCTTTCTGGATGGCTAATGCAGTATCGGCAGCTGTCTGGTTGTCGTCAGTTACGCAGGTATGTTTCCTACAGCCACCATTGTGGTGCGAGGGTGGTGTGACGAATGATTATGCCACTCTCAATGACATGCAAGCATCATCTCTCTGGAGCTCCAGTGGCAGGTGCACTTAAGTTCGAACATCCATGCACTGACCCCATTTCGTGTGTTTGCCAGTTGAATAACATACACAGACTTTCATAGTGGCCAGGGCTCATGATCTATGAATAGTAATTGTTTTGAAGATTGGCTGTTTTGAACACCTGTGGTATTTGTGTATGTTTCAACATTCAAAGCTACTGTTAGCGACTGATGCTGCAACTACAACAACAAAGTTACATATTACTTTTGCCATTTGATATCAGATAGTATCTGAATTCTCTTTTCATGAATGCCATCTGTTCCTCACTCCTGTTTCCACTGCAGAACAACACAGTGTGCAAAGTAAGTTATGACAAATAAAGTATGTGGAAGGACAACATCTCTGGAAGGCAAAATATATGAAGGAACAAAATATACACTACCACTCATTAATTTCAATAAACCTGCCATCCAACATCTAAATCTCCGTAGGTACCATGTAATACTATGACTATGGCTGAGTAAGCAAAGGAATAGTACAACATTGGTGATCATGAAATATTATTCAGTAGTCTGTCATGTACATATAAAATAGTTATCTGAACTGATATGGTTGTTTACCTGTGTGACAAACGAAGGTATATTCCATACTGCCCTGTTTTTCCCTGTAGTGTTGTGATGTCTGCAGTGTACTTCAAGCAGTGATACAATATGCACTACATGATTACTGCACTTCAGGTCTTTAGTGACAGCTGACAGTGTGCACGTCCTTATTATCATTCCAGGAGCAGAGAGATCCATCAACAAATGACACTCAGAAAAGCAGGTTTATCTATGCTCCAATCTATGAAACAATGGGGCATGGCTATAGGGGGAGTGCAATACACCCTTCACTACCAGAAGAAAACATGTAGCAGTAACGACCTACCATAACCAAGACGACCTCATGAAACAACTAAAAGTGATGATAAATTCATCAGAATTACTAGTAAGAGAAACAGGTTCAAAACAGCAGCACACATTTAAGCAGAATTGGCAGAAATGAACAAGAAAAATGTATCTATTGCAACAGTGAAAACGAAACAGACTGATGCTGGCTTGGCTTGAAATGGCATATAGCAGCAAGAAAAACCCCTTCTGAAACATGTAAATAAAAAGAAGAGACTCGAATAGGCTAGGAAACATAGTAAGTGGACACACGAAGAGTGGAAGAAAGTGTTATTCATAGATGAAACTAAATTCAAGATTTTTGGTACCACAAGGACATTTGTTCATCAATCTGAAGGAGAAAGGGTGGCCCAGAAACACTTAAACACAGTGGGGGTTCTATTATGGTTTGGAGGTGTTTTACAGGAGAAGGAGTTGGCAACACTGAAAACAGAAGGGCGTATGGACCAGAAACACTACCATCTTAGCAGTAGAAAGCAGAAGGCACTGAAAGATGTGGTGTGGCCATTCCAAAGCCCTGATTGTAATTCCATTGAAATGGTTTGGTACGAAATGGACAGAAGTGTCCGGGAAGTTTGCATAACAAGCAAGGAACATCTCTGTAATACCATTATGGATGGACAGAATGATATAGACTTATTGACTGCACGCCTTGCAAAATTATGGCCATTTGAGTGCTACAGGAAAACAAATTGTTACTGTGCTTCTGGGTAAATGATTTGCTACCAGAGACTATCATCTTACTCTCATGAAACAACACTGCATCTAATCTTATTACAACTCACAAATGACCACAAAGAGTAAAAGGTAAGAAAACAGTGGTGTTAATAATCTTGGACTGAAAGATCTGCCGCAAAAAATGGCCCAGCTACAATGTGTTGGCATTGGAAGTCAGTGAACGTACGGATGGAACTTTTAACATTTCTATGGTTGTTGGAGTATAATCCTTGTTAGAGCAAGACTGCCAGTGGTGGTGTGCTTAAAATATGAGGAAACTAATGTCCTACTTCCTTTTAGTTTCAGTAATGATGAATCAGAAGTAAATGAATGAGAATATCATAAGTAGCAATAGTGGAGTCAGATTTACATTTAGAAGGTAGATTACTCAACAAGGCCAGTAAAAGTGTTGCAAATGAAGGCTGTGACATGACATGGTGACTACACTGTGAAGGGTTCACGACCTAAAAATGCAGGGTAGGAATTTGAAGCATGAGAGAGAGTAAAAAATCTTATTTTTTTGAGATCAAAATATCAAAAAAATAATAATTCAATACAAGTTTTTTAAAAGAAAAACTAAGTGACGATAAAAATAGAGGACAGAGTGATTATGCAGATACTTCTGATCAATTAGCACATGCAGGTATTGAGCAGTCAATACAAGTAAGGGAAGAGGATGAGGAACTGGAGAATCTGAGTCACATAAAGGCAGTTAAGAAGGAAGAGGAATGGGAATATGAAAAAAGGAAAAAATCTAAACTACAAAAGAGATCGCCAGGACTGTGGAGAAGTGAAGACTCAGACACATTAGCTCTGGAAGTGTTTGAAGGCCAATGATCAAAAGTAACATATTAGCGTTATTAACATACATAATAGCAGAGAGCAGGCACAAAAGGGATGATACCTGTCATCATGAATATAGATATTATGCATTTTCAAATACAGGTTGTATTGTACAGTATGCAACTTTATAATTAAGCTACATTAAATTTAGTTCCACTCCCTACACAAAGTTGTTCTACACACACTCTTTAAAATAATAAGAATGGAAGCTGTATGTTTATAGTTATATTAATAGATAATAACAGCATAAACTTGTTTATAATTACATAGCCACATCACTTAAATCACTATTTATGAATTCATCAACAGCGTAGAAAACTTTTCTTTCAGTCTTTTCAGTCAGGATTCGATAATCTTTCTGAACTTATTAGCATTTAACTGCCTCCTACCACACAGTTATTTCTCTGTCTGTGTGTGTGTGTGTGTGTGTGTGTGTGTGTGTGTGTGTGTGAGAGAGAGAGAGAGAGAGAGAGAGAGAGAGAGAGAGAGAGAGAGAGAGAGAGTGAGTCCAAGCACCTATCTCTGAGACACTCCTCTTATGACGTTAATAAAGACAGACTTCTTATTTGAATCTGTAAGGAACACTTGCTTCCTACTGGAGATGTATGATTTGCTAATTTCCTATCACTTATCCCATACTGTTTAAGTTTATTTACAAGAATATTATGGAATATTAGGTTGAAGGACTTTGTTAGATCAACCAATGTGGCACATTTACACAGCTTATGTTCAAATCCCTTTAAGGCATACAAAACAATATCTTGCACTGCTTTAACTGTGGAGTGTCCTTCATAAAATCCATAGTGGGCCTGATTTAAGAAGCTATTGTTCCTAAGGAATTCATTTAGCTACTTTTTCATGAACACTTCAATAACTTTAGATAATATTGGAACCATAGCAATGGGTCTATAATTTTCTGATAATTCCCTACCTCTCTTTTTATGCACAGGTATAATTATATTTAACTTTAAAGTCAGGAAAGGCACTTTCCTCAAACAACTAGGTAATGAAGTAGGAGAGGTCCAGTCTTCAATTTTTCAGTTACTGAGTTTTGCTACTACATCTGCTATAGGGGTAATGGCTCATCATTATGTACAGTGTCTTTCCATGAACTGACAAAATCTGATGTTAAGTTGATCTGGGCTAACAGGAATAGGTAGTTCTTTCTGCAGAGATCCCAGATTCTGCTTTTATCATCTTTCATGCTGACTTGACAGTTTTTGCTTGAATGATCTCTGTAGTTATTATTGTACTGTTTATTATTTTTACTTCTTCCCTTTCTGTAATATAGCTTCAGTTTCACAGACAAGCCTGTATGTACTATTGCTACAATACATGTACTAGTACAACTTCAGCAGTATTTTGGTTTATGCAAATGAGTGTACCAATTAGTTATTTGTCCTCTCGTATTTTTCTTTTAACATGTTGTTTTAATATTTGAAGTATGACAGCATTTACAAAAGGTGCCTACAATAATCTGTAAGAAATTTTCCTATGCTTCAAAAGAGAATGATACCTGTTGAGAATGGAGCTCCAGTCGGTACCCCACAGACCATTTCTAAGATTTGTTATGTGTATATCACACAGTAGTCTCATTGCTCTGGATTTCAGCTACTTGTCTGTGAATATTTCCAGCTTTAAACAGCTTTAGGAGTAGATAATCATGGTCAGATAGCAATGACTTAAAGATCTTCAAGTGAGTCTCATGTTTATACATACGCGGTGATTCAGTTGCCCCTACTGATGTTTTATGCAACCTGCACTACATCCATGCCAGGAACAGCATTCATACAGGTGACAGCCACATAATGGATGTAAGCTCCCTCCAACTCAACAAACGGAACCACACTGTAAAAAGAACAAGTGAGGTATTTTTGGACCAAGATATACCTTACTTCTGTCATACTTATGACAGTCTCTCCAGTCTTTTGTTGTGTAATTAGTGGCGCAGTCATACTGGTTTTGGAGGTCTCTAATTTCATTCTGTTTCTAGTACTAAATCTTTCGTAAATGGTTCAGAAACGCTGCCTTATAGGGTGTGTTTCACCATATGAGAACAAAGTTAACAGGAGATATCAAAATGGGAAGTGTGGACACAACTTTAGGGTATATAACCTAACAAATAGATTGATATGTGACTCACTGTTTGTCTTGTTATGTTTTAGGGCACTAAAACAACTAAGGTCATACACGACCATGTCAGAACTGCATAACATTAAGACGAAAAAGGAGTTAAAAGTGACTACACGGTAAGCCCAATCGACGGAAGGAAAGACAGCTAAAAACTAGGACTTTCTCTTGGAGAAAGGGCCCTAAAATATGCCACACAGACACTGGAGGTCCTGAACTAAGGACTAAATGTTCTTCGCCATATTACAAAGATGTATAAAAAGTAAAACAGTTTCAGCAGGCCGCGCGCTGTTCACTAAAATGGCCAGTAACTCAGATGGCAAACATAAATTAGAATGTAGGTGGATAAAAAAAGGGCATTCCATCAGGAAATGGCGAACTGTCGAAGGTTGAGGACAGTGAGTACAAAAGGGGGGGGGGGGGGGGGGGTGGTCACCACTTAACATATGGCGATGGCTAAAAAGACAGTGCCCAATACGCAACCTAGTTAAAATGATCTAGGGCCGAGAGGAGGTTGGCCAAGCCACTGGGAGAGGTTAATTTCCCAGAGCTTGTTCCCATGGAGGAAAGACCAATGGTGAACCAAAGCAACACTACCTGCTGACAGATGGCAACACAGAGATCATCGGAAGGAATGGAAAAACTAGCGGGCCAAGGTATGAGGACTGCAGCCTTGTCAGCGGCCTCGCCGCGCATCAGACTGATGTGACCAGGGACCCACATAAACATCACAGTGGCTCCATCAAGAGTGAAAGCTTTCTTGGACCCATTTCATTATGTGGTGGACAATGTACAGCACAAAACAGATTCTGAAGGGCACTGAGAGAGTCACAGCAAATGACACAATTGAAAAGCCCGTGTTGCCAGATGTACCGCATGGTCTGATACAAGGCAAAGAGCTCCACTGTAAATAATAAGCAGTGGTCTGGAAGCCGATACTGAAAAATCACCGGTGCCAATGACGAAGGCACACCTGACACCATGGTCAGTCCGAGAGCCATCAGTGTACACAAAGGTACTATCGCGAAGTTCTGTGCCAAGGTTGAGACTCTTACAACAATAGAGCGAGTCTGGAGTAGTGTCCTTAGCCAGCAAATTAAGTCAACGTGAACACGGGCTACTGCAAGAAGCCAAGATGATGAAGGGTTCACACCCACTGGGAAAGTGGCATATAGCGTGAGGTTAAGCTGCTGGAGCAATAGCCGAAATCGAACTTTAGGAGGTAACAAAGAAGAAGGACATGCCGCATACTTGTGATCAAAGGAGTCAACAAAGGAGACGGTACAGGATGGGTTGCCATGCATGACAGACAAACGGCATGCGTATCTGCTGAGGAGAAAATCACGGCGGTATGACATTGATAGTTTGGTAGCTTCTGCATTCAGACTCTCAACCGGGCTTATGAAAAAGGCACCACTGTTGTGCCACGATGATGGATTGTATATTGAGATGGTGTAGACTTGCAGATGCATGAACGAAACATACAGTCTAGTTTCAAACGGACAAGGGACCGTTACAAATGGAGGAGGGTGGTCTGATCCACTCCCCAGGAAGTACCGCCGAGGACACGTAGGACACTAAAGGATCATGTACAGTGGGCAGCCAGTTGAAGACACATAGGAGGACCAAGAAAGTTTCCTATTGCGCATGAGCCCAAGGAATTTTGTAGTTTCAATGAACAGAAGAGCAACAGGCCCACGATGTAGAGACAGTTGAAGAAACCTATTGTACCATGAGAAATTCATGCAAACGGTTTTGTCAGTGGAGAAGTGAAAGCCACTGTCGATGCTACATGAGTAAAAATGATTGAGACAACACTGCAGACACTGCTTAACGAGACAAGTCAACAGAGAACTGCAACAGATGGCAAAATTGCCAGTGAAAAGGGAGCCGAAGATGCCCAGTGGAAGACAGGCCACAATAGGGTTAATGACGACAGAAGAGATGACAACATTCAGGATGGAACCCTGGGGCACACTGTTTCCCTGGCAAAGTTGTCTGACACGGCAGAACTCACAAGTACCCTGAAAACTCAGACTTTCAAAAATTCCAGAAGGAAATGAGATGTGCAGCCTCAAGAGGACCAATTTGTAGAGAATGTGGAGGATACCAGTACTCTAGCATGGATCGTAGGCTTTTTCTAAACTGAAAAACACGGCCACAGTCATAGCAAAAGACAGACTGTCTTCAGTGTGCGAAATGACAAGGAACCGAGATGCAGCAGGGAGGGTCTTTGAATCGTTAGCCTCATTCCATTTACATTTAGTAGATGTAGACTGAGGAGGAGATGTTTGGCTCATTGCAAGAATATCCCCCACAATTGCCGGCATCTGTGATAGTGCCCTCTTTCTAACTGAGGGCCCCCTCAGAGGGGGGCTCACCCACCGTAAGTGATTGTTCACACCTCCTGAACACCTGACAGAGGGACCAACTGGCAGTTTTGGGAGGTAACAGCTCAGGCGACCACCCCTCCCTGAGTCTGGCCTGTACCAGGGGGGTACGTGCAAACTCTACCTGTCGACCCGGGGCTGGGAATTACATGTTACCCAGTCACCTTTTACATGTCAGCTGCGTGGGCTGCCCTTCAGAAGCACACAGGGAGGAAGACGAAAAAGAGGAACCTCAAATGCCGAAGTGGAGGAAGGATAGCAGAAGGGGAACGAAGAAGGAAAAAAGAGCAAAAAACAGTGGAGGGACTGTTCTGATATCAGGCTATTGAAAATGCAGAACACATTCCCAAGAACATCCCAGACATATTCCCCAAGGGAAGGGAAAAAGAATAGCAAGAGGGCAGACATTCAGTATGGAAAGGAAAAGATGCTGCAAAGGCTGGGGCCCTGTGGTAGCCAAGCACGAACTCGCTAAAGAGTGGTGAGCCCCCTGGGGGGATGACTCGCCGTGTTAATGTGCTGAAGTTGTTTCATAAGCAAAAGTTGTACAGCAGCTCTAAGAAGTCTTCATATATTTTATCAGTTATACTGTGGTATTTTGACATTGTGCTTCACATCCCCAAAACAAACTGGCCAACAGCATTGTCCTGTTATGTGGGGGTTGCATAAAATGGCAACGGTAGGGGCAGCTGAAGAGCTACTGAAGAAGAAGAAGAAGAAGAAGAAGAAGGGGCAGCTGAATCACCCTGTATATGAAATGACATTAAGTAGGTAAGAATTTTGTCTGGCAGGTTTATCACTGAGGCAGTGAAAGTCTTGTGAGCTTTGAGTGTCTAGTCCTAGGATTTTTCACTGTTACATGTAGTTAATATCACCAATTCAATTCTATATATCTTACATTTAAATTACGAAAGTAATATATTTTCCATTCACTCCACAAGCTTTAAAGTCTGTGTTTGGCTGACAGTATACAGACATTATAGTCACTCTGTAGTCAGGGAACTGGGTGGCTGCAGCTTCCAATTTTCCTTCTGCAGTAAAATTTACTATGTTACTTTGACTTTCAGGGACACTTGTTCTTGAACTAATATTGCTACACAACCATCCTTCAGTTTCTGTGATCTATATTAACCAGTTAGGCTCGTGTAGCCAGCTGGAATATAAAGTTACAGTCCTCTTTCTTAAACCGGTGTTCATTCAGACTCAGTAGTTCACAACATAATTTTTTAAGAATATCTCCGACTCGGGGAGTTTTTTTCTAAGTGAATGTATGTATGAGTGGATTAGGGTCATATTTTTATGGATATAGTCAGTTCTAACAGTTAGCCCAAGAAGTCTTGTTTTTTAATATAGTTCTGGTCATGGTCATTAGGCAGTGACCAAGCCTTACATAGACTAGGCTTGGTCAGCAACTAATATTGCCCTGGTACTTTAAACCTGCTTTCATTTCACCGTATGGAAGTGATGTAGAACTACTCATACTCAGATTAATGCGAAAATCAAATGCTACTTTGTTTTCTTTAGAAAATTCCAGAGTTCTTCCACTTATATACTTTTTTGCCATGTCTGTCCAGAAAAAGTCCATGTGTTGTATAGAATCTACTTCCTAACTACTCATGTCCACAAATAATACATTTGTATGTTTCTTAGAAATATTAAACGTGGCTTCATTTGATTTACTTATTTCCACACACACACACACACACACACACACACACACACACACACACACACACACACACGATCACCTAGGTAGATCATGTCAGTGAGGCCCTGAGTAAACTTTAACATTAGTGTTTATTAAACAAAGCAATGTTTCACTACGAGGGTGCTGCATATTTCTCATTTTACTTGTACCCACATCATTTGGGCCTGCCAAGAACACTGTTAGACATCAGGATCCGAGATTGTTCAACTCAAGAGTTTCTTGCTGCCACACCATGACAATAAGCATTTGGCTTAATTGTAGTTTTAACTTTCTGGAGATAGTTTTCGCTCATCACTCAAAAAATATTTTTTCCATTGCTACTTGCATACATACGTGTGCACATTTTCTTGGTATTGCACAGATCAGGCTTATAATGGTTACTAACTAAATTGCATACTCTGTGAGATTCTTGTGCTTCTAGTAAAGCTGACAACAAATGAGTTATTTAGTATGTGAGTTTTCATTTTGTTTTTCACGGAAACAATTTTTTTTTTATCACCACCTTTTCAAACAGTTTTCCAGCCTGACTGGTGTGGTCTATTTGCACCAAAATAGTAATTTGACTAGAATTGTTTATGTGGGTCGAATGAGTTCATTCCCTATCACTGTTGTTAGATTCAGTTCATTCACACTGGGCCTTGTCCCTGTTCATTACTGATGTATGCTTACAAGACTCAAATCTTCATTATTTTGTGCATTTCCTATCTTCTTTTAATGAGGGATCAACGTTACCAATCAAAAGTGAAATACTGTGTCACATTTAGTGCACAGAATACAATTTCCCACCATTTTCTGCAAAGATTATGATTTAAGAAATCACAAATAGGTCGAATGTAAACAAAAGTATGAACCTGAAATAGGCACAAAAATGGTAATAAACATGATTACTCAAAATCTTAATCATAATCTCTGTCATCGGAGACACTGGCAATCATGAGGGATATTCTTGCAATGAGCCGAACATCTCCTCCTCAATCTATGTCTACTAAACGTAAACTGAATGAGGCTAACAAATCAAAGACCCTCCCAGCTGCACCTCAGTTCCTCGTGGTTTCGCAAACTGAACAAAAGTCAGTGTTCTGGGAAGGGCGATAGTGTTAAGTGGAGCCTGTGGTTATATGTGTATATTTAACGTTATATTACGCAATCAATTAGTTTAAAAAAGCGTGCGCTTTGTCACATTGGTCTGATCAGTTATGAGTTGTTTCTGGGCACGGCCCAGGTGAACGCAGCGCAACGCTATCAGGGTATGTATCAACTGTCATTTTTGAATTTGAAGTTGTAGTTATCTTGCAGTTTAGCATTGGATTTTGCATACTTGAAAATCATGAACTACAGTTAAGGGGACATTGTACATGAAATTCGTTGAAATTTGATATTTTCTGATTTCTGCTCCATAATGTACTCTGGATTTTCTTGAACATTTTGGTATACAATACATTAAAATCGGACAATTGTGAAACCTTCAAATAATATTTTGAATGTCGACATCTATGACTGTCAAATTTCATGGCTACGCATATACTGCAACAGTTGAGCAGTCATATCTTGTTAACTACACAGTCTAGAAGGCTGTGAATTGCTTTGCTTTGTGCCTACTGCTACGTCTCAGAAGTTGGCATTACGAATAAACAAATCGGTCCCTTGTTTCTGATACTAGTTTTCATTAAAAGTAGTGTGATTATCAGCTATTTCTGTAGTAAGCTAACTTCCATTGCTTTTTTAAACATAAATAAAATGACTAAGTGTAAAAGTAACTTCAAGAAATGCAAATTTGCTTGTAACAGATATGTGAGACCTGCATTTTCTTCTGAAGTACTTGAAAACATGTGTGCTAGCAGTGGAGGAAACCACGATAATGTTTCTGAAGTGACCACGCCCCCTCGTGCATTGAAAAGGAAAGTTACTTTAGAAACGGCTGACAGTGGTAAAAGTAATGATATTATGAACGACGTCATTATTGATCTGCAAATCCTTGCACACGTCATTTCTGAAACTGTCTCTTGCTGCCTTTGTGGTGGTGAACTTAAACTTTATGAGGATATTGGAGCTAGAATAGGCGTTGCGTGTAAATTAATTATTAAATGTCAGAAGTGCAAAAACAAAAAAGCATTTCATACTTTATCACAGTGTTCAAGTAATGAATTGTATGAAACTAATGTGAGACTGTTCTATGGCCTTAGATGCACTGGGAAAGGTGCAAGTGCTGGTAATGTTCTCTGCACTGTGTTGAATTTGCCAAAACCACCTTCTAGGTATACGAAATATGTAACAGCAATTGGAGACACTGTAAATGCTGTAGCTGAAGATTCAATGGTTGCTGCTACATCAGAAGCTGTTGAAAAAATTAGGGTAACACAGACATCAGCATTGCTTTGGATTGATCCTGGCAAAAGTGTGGGTTTAGTTCTAAAAATGGTTTTACATCTGCAATAAGTACCGACACTGGAAAACTTTTGGATTTTGAAGTTCTCAGTAAGTACTGCCAGGGTTGTACAGTGAACCAGAAGAACAAATTACTTCATAAGCAGCTGTGTATAAAAAATTATGATGGCACAAGTGGAGGAATGGAGGTAAAAGGAGCAGTTACCATTTTCCAGTGTTCACAGGAGAAAGGTGTCAGATATGTGAATTACTTAGGTGGTGGAGACAGGAAGGCTTTCATTGCAGTACAAAACAGTAAGGCATACAATGTTCCTATACAATAACTTGAGTGTGTAGGGCATGCCAAGAAAAGAATGGGACCACGTCTGCATAACCTAAAAACCAAGCTGGGCAACACAAAACTCTGATGGCAAGACAATAAAATGTTCAGGAAGAGTAATGGACAAAGTAATTGATGAATTACCGGAATATTATAGGAAGGCCATTAGAGATAACTGTGACAATTTAGAGAAGATAAAAAGAGCTATGTGGAGCACTTTCTTTCATCGAATATCAACCAATGAAAAGCTATGTCATGCTTTGTGTCCACCTCCACCAAACACTTGGTAAATATAGTCAAGCTGAATTTTCTGGCACCCTGCATGAATGTACACAAACATTCTCTTCCTTTGGCAGTAATGGAGGCAATCCAACCTATTTACAGAGATTTGGCAAATCCAGAGCTACTAAAGAAGTGTTTACATGGGAAAACCCAGAATATGAATGAGTCCTTCAATAATATTGTGTGGTGCCGTGTGCCTAAAAATGTACTTGTTGGCCTTATGACTCTCAAGTTAGCAGTGACTGATGCTGTAATAACTTTTAATGGTGGGAACTATGAATGACATACGGTTCTGGAGAAGTTAGGGGTAAAATTTGGACAAAACACAGCTAAAGGACTGTGGGAACTGGATGAGCTTCGTGTACGTGAAACAGAGTTAGCTGTTCAGCAAATGACAAAAGAAGCAAGAAAGAAAAGGAGGACGTAGGCACTGGGCTGTTGTGACACTGAAGAAGAGACAGACTATGGGCTAAGGCAATTCTAGTGCATAAAAGACGCAGAAATGTAAGTCTGTATAAGAATTTGCAATAAAAAAAAGTTTTATACCTCAATATCTCTAAACTACATTTTTGCAATAAATGACCCATTTTCTAAAAAACTACTGATGGTAGATCACAGCATACCAAGTGTGAGATTCAACACTTTTGGAACTAGAATAATTAACATATGCAGAGTTGTTCTGGTTTTTTGTTCATTTATTTACAAAATTCCGTCAAAAAGTTGAGTGTGGGGGAGGGGGGGGGGGGGAGATAACATGCCCCACAACACAATCTTAGCCATAATTATAGTTCAGTGTATCTAGAAAGGTGCATTCAATAATTATGGAAAGTTGGAAGTTGGTGTCTTAAAATTTTTTTAAAAATTTTGCAAGATAATAAGTCACAAAATTTTTGGGTCACAGGTGGAAAAGGGTGTAACATATGCAACACAATATTTATTTTTGGTACAATAGAGGGGTGAACGCAGAGGAGGCAGCATGAAAATTTGAACTGTGTGTGGAGAGAGTGCATTTGAGAAAAATACACCAGAAAAAGATATTCTTGTTTCAACAAAGATCATTCTGGCATGAATGATTTTCCACATTAAGGAAGTCTCGACTACTGATATAAATGATGGATTACCACTTAATCATCATGCGACTTTTGCATTCAACAGGTCACGTTCAGAAATCTGGTGTAGGACTACTGCATGCTCCAATTCGAAACAACAAAAATCAACGGAATGACTATTATGGCAGTTTTGCTTGAACATCATAAGGTTGCTCATTGAACACTCCTATACAATACTGTTACTGGTGATGAGTTACGATGCCTTTATTGTTAACTTCCTAAGAAGAAATGAAAGGCTGAGCCCTACCAAAAGACGTAAACTGGAGCAAAGAGTAGTGTGAACATAATATTTTCCATCTGATAGCTCCAAAAGTGTGTTTTTCGCTACAAATTCTTCACCAAGCTGGAATTTGTTGGCAACAACTGAGACACCTTTTCTCGCAGTGTAAGAAAATCGACCGACACAACTACATCACATGTGCTACTGCATGATAACGCACTCTATTGAATGGAGAAACAAAACTATCCAGGAGATTGATAGGGAAGGCCTCTCTCAGGCGCTTCTATTGATAGGGAAGTCATCTCTCAGGCATTTGCCCCTCTGATTGTATACTTGTAAACTTTTACCTTTCCCGCTCCTGATCCATCAACCGTCAAGGCAATTCATTACGAGACGAAAATGCTCTTCAAACTACAGTGGTTTAATGACATTGTTAGAACCAGTAGGTTTCTACAGGTACAAAATTTGTAAACTGCTTCAGAATTATCAGATTGTTTTAGATATTGTGGAAGAATATACTGTTGCTGATTAACTTCTCTTTGATAATTACTCTTGTGTTCAATAAACTAAAGGAAAATGCAATTAAAATACTCATTGTACAAATTAAATTCAACTTACTACAGAAGCATCACGGTGGCAGTCTATCTTAATAGAGCATTAAGTGGTTGTAAGACGATTGTGCTTACTTTAACACGAATTAGTAGGATATTACCGACTTTTGACTTCTAAAATGTCTGTATTTACTTCATGTCCTGTATCATACTCAAGTATTATGAAAATGTGGCAGTTCACAAATAAAATTATGTATTCACAACAACAAAAATATGTCAGCAGAAAACAAAAGTGGCATTATGAATTTTGCAGTACCAATAGGTTCTCTCTCTGACACTAAGGGGCACTGAAACTAGTAAAACGGATTTGGCTCGAGCGCTGTCTTATGATTCCCTTATTGAGTGTCCATCTGTCTGCTTGTAGTTCTGCTATAAAAGAATTAGAAATATGGCTTTCAGCGAGTCTCGAAAGGCGAATGAAAGCAGCTTGCACCTGGTAGGCAAGCACGTTACCTCGAAGCTAACAAAGAGGTGCAGCGTATTTCTTAACTTACTGGCCCAGTGACAGCTATGACAGATAAATTGCAACATAAGAAATGAGAGATGTTTTATTTCCCGTGTGGAAAGATTTTCGTCGACTCCAAAGCATAAACTGATATCCTTATATCACATCAAGAGAAAATCACTCACATTATTCAACTGAAATGACACGGTAAGTATCAAGTGAATTTAGCAGGATAGTTCCATGCCATCAAGGAAGTAACTCGTCTGTCACAGAATTGCCAAACATATTCTGTGTTGCCAAGTTTCAGTTATACTACCAGGAAGGATACCAGCTGATATGTTCTGTGAGTGACCTCGGAAATGACTATAGCTTTGTCTCAAAGTTATGGGTGGCAAATGCCGGAATATCCTCATATGTCAATGAGTCTTTTCGCATTTCTGTAACTAGGTTTAGGTGCTAGAGTGTAATTACTTGTAATACATCGATGCACTGAGTGTAAACGAAATGTTACAAATTAATAACTGCGACAATTATTTATGTTTTACTGTCTTAATCAGGCTGAAATCTTGAAAGCGTATTCACCAGACATAATTCACAATTTTGGAGCTTCTCCAGTGGCTGAGTTGGCAATGTATCTTTGCTATACAATATTATTATTGAGATCACTGTCACTGGCACACCTGCCAAAAGACAGACATGACCTGGCTTCTTGTTGTCAGCTTTTCTGACAGATATTCTGCTGTTGCTTGAAACATGGAGACTTAAAGATGAATTCGAATATTCCATATGGCAAAAATCTGATGTTTCTATTCTTCCAGCTCTAACATTCAAAAAATAGTTACAATAAGCAGCAGAAAAGCACTGTGAACCAACAATTAATAATACAGTCATATTGGCGGAGTCTAACAAACTCCATGTCTTCTGATAATTGTGAAAAACTACTTTTTTTCATTTGCACAGCACCAAAGTATGAACTCAAGGGTTTAGTAGGATTCCTATACTTAATAGTTTTCCAGCGGTACTTTAATCTTTGGCTACAGTTGTAGTAGCACATCTGGTGAGGTATCAACAATGTGAGCATTCCCTCATCGCTGTAGTATAGGCTAGGGTAGAAAGAAGCAGGTTTCCCATGAAGTAAACAATGAGAGACACTATAATTAATGTGTAAAGTAACCATCTCACAAACGTAAATTTTCCAAATCACTGTCACTAATTAAACATGAATTGTTCAGAAAATTAAACTATATCTAGTGAAATGAGTAGGTTAATGCAGCTCCAGTCCGTCACTATCAATAAGTTGCCAAACATTTTCCGAATAGCACTTAAGAGAGAAACCCGGATACGTGGTGTCTTCTCTTTCGGACATGTCCAAAAGAACAGACACCACACATACGTGCATATACAGGTTGTTTCAGGAGTAATAGTGGACATTTTATCATGTGGTAGTATAGACAAATTGCATAAAAAATTCCATATAAATGTGTCCACTTTTTATTGAGTACAAAGATACAGCTGTTAGTATGCAACCCTATCAAACTCAAAGCAAAGGCAAATGACTTGCCAACTTTATTTTTAAAAAAATCCCCCACCAACTTCCATGCACTTTTGACTCCTCTTGATTACACCACGTGTAGCTCTTCTAAGGTCGTCTTTGCATTCTTTTATGAGGGCTGCACTACTCATAAACCAAACACCACATCGGCTTGTGAGTTTACCTTTTCTTTGTAAACTGCATCTTTGAACCATCCCCACAGGCAAAAATCCAAAGGGATAAAGTCTGGGGACCATAGTGGCCAAGGAAAGTGCCCACACCTACTGATCAATCTTCCAGGAAATGTTAGGTTTGGATGATGTGTCACCTGACTAGAATGTGCAGGAGCCCCGTCATGCTGGAGGAACATACGCATTCTTGTAGCCAAAGGAACGTCTTCCAATAATGCTGGAAGCTCATTTTCAAGGAAGTGTAGACAATGGGGTCCTGAAAGGACCAGCAAATGAAACGAAAATGCATAGAACCCAACTCAATAAAAATTGGACACATGTTATATGGCATTTTTTCTGCAGTTTGTCTACACTACTGTCTCTTGCAATAATTACTATTCCTCCTGCAACATCCTGTATAATTATTCAGATCTTGATGGGCCATCGAAAGTTTTCAGTGCTAGACTCATGTCATTGTCCGAACCCTCGTGGGAGTGGAATAATGGACGGGGTGGGGGAAGGGTGGAGGGGTACTGCATATGTGGTATGCGGCAAAGATGGGAATTTGTGTCCGACGAGGAGCGTGTGTAGATAGGTCCTGCAGGCAGGTTGGCCGTTGTGTCCCGATAGTGCAATGATCAGCACATCTGCCTCGTAAGCAGGAGCTCTAGGTTCGAACCCCTGTCACTCACAAATTTTCATTTGCTGCTGTTGCTGTATTTCAATGCCCTGTGATAGTGTGGATGCCTATCCTTCGATATTTAAGATGCAATTGTTTTTTGAGGCAATACAGGTGATCTGCGAACATTTGTCTTGCCATCAATAACGGGACTTCAACGGCATCCACTTCTTAGTCACTACTTTGTGATGGCCCTAACCCACGTCATATACATGCAAATCAGATTGTAGCACATATTTAGTCAAATAACAAATGGTCAGTATACAAGTATTTATGAACAGTAGAAGTAGGATTGCAGCGAGCTGATCACTCAACTATTTGCAACATAGAGTACCTGTTTAGTGAATTATTTCAGTTGCATAGCTGACGGTAATATTTTACACTGCAGAATTAATGTAACACCTGCATGGTGATCACTGTAGTCATACTGTATTATTAGCAGCCCATGAATGGAGAACCATGTTCGTTAAATCAGACTACACAGGCTGATGCCAAGTGAAGAGAAGTGACGACACCACCACACTATCTTTCCTTAGGTAGTCAGCACTAGATGATGTGCGACACCACTAACATTACTGTAAGCAGTTTGACAACCTGTACCATCATCATCACACAGTTATTACTCACAGTGATTACAAGTTGCTGATGTTTGTCAGGAATAGTGGAAAGCGCCTCATGAATGAGAAGTTCCATTTGCATTACGCCTAGGACAGAGAGAATCCTCAATAAAAGTAAGAGGTTACCCAGCGAAGGGAAGAGTCCACGTATTGTCTTGAGTTTTTGCAGTTTGATATTAATGTAGTTCCTGATGGTTTCACACTACTTGGTTCTTCTAGCTATCAGAATACTTATATCAGAATTATCGAAGTGTAATTGCTAGAACACTCAACTACCTTAACACCTCATTTTGGACTGAATAAGACTCTGAAAGCGATGTTGATTTGATGTTTCCGTCCATCCCCTGACGGCTTACTGAATGAAGTCTGAAGTGCATTCACAGTTGTGTGGTCTACAGCATCAGTTCTGTGAAGTGTTGTGGCTGCTGGTAGTCATTGCTGAATACAGACATATGCAAATATCCTCACTGCTCTAGGGGAACTTGTCTTTGTTGCATTTTTTCCATACCATAATTATCACAACATAAGGTTCATTCTGCTGATGAACTTTATGCCCGCAAGTCCTTAAATAAGATTCTGTGAGCCGTAGTAATGCATGAAAGGAAACAGACTGTTGGACAACACAATGGGAGAGCTCCCTGCTTTTTGCATTTCTGATAGGGTCTACGATAAGAATCTGGTGTCGTATTATACTTCAGAACTCTGAACTGTTCATTTTTCACTTCATACTAAAACAAAAGCAATGGTATGAGAAGAGGAAATGAATTACATGCTTCTCAGAAACTTTAGTTTTGTGTGTTTATTTTCTCACTTCATACTAAAACGAGGGCATTGATATGAGAGGAGGAAATGAAGTATACACTTCCAAGACATAATACTTCCTTGTGTGTTACTACTGCATGCACGAAAGCTCCGCAGTTAATTTTTGTGTGTTGGATAAATTTTGATATCACCTCACATTATTTTGTGAGAAGGTTCCTATTTTCTTGGGATTCAAATAGAAAGGACATTCCATCACTGCTTAATATTCTGATGACTAATGACATGATACCCGTTCCAATTGCTCCATGGGCACCCGTGAGTAGAGTCTCACGTTGTTTACTATAAGAACATACAGGCAGTGATGTCTGCTCACTGCATTCAGAGACAAGGTGATTTCTTTCTGTTTATGGCGAAGTGTCTGCTGCAGTGTCCAGGCTCAGACAACATAAACAAATCGCGGCGGCATTGGGCACTGCTAATCGCTGCACTTCTCGCGAGCCGTGACAAGTGCGCACTGTCTCTGCTAACGATATGAGAGTTAAAACATCTTACTTAACGTAATATGCAGGACATGGGTTAGGTAAAAATTCAGTTTGTACATCAATTCCAGTGAGAGTGACGACTGCTGTCTGTTGAACACCACATGCGCCACTCAATTACGCAGAGACACTGCTAGCAAAAGGTGTCTCAGTTGTTGGCAACAAATTCCAGGTGTTATGGACACCCACTTGGGGAAGAATTTGTAGCGCAAAACACACTTTTGGAGCTATCAGTTGGAAAATATTGTGTTCATACAACTCTTTGGTCCAGTTTACGTCTTTTGGTAGGGCTCAGCCTTTCGTTTCTTTAGGAAGTTAATGATAAACGCATCATAACACGTCACCACTAACAGTACTGCATAGGAAAGCTCAACGAATGACCTGATGACGTTAAAGCAAACCTGCAGTAACAGTCATTCCATTGATTATTGTCATTTCGAATTAGAGCATGCAGTACTCCTACACCAGACGTCTGAGCCTTGCCTGTTGAATGCAAATGTCACATTATGGTTAAATGGTAATCGATCACTTATATCGGTAGTCGAGACTTCATTAATGTTGAAAATTATTCATGCCAGAATTATCTTTGTTGAAACAAGAATATCTTTTTCTGGTGTATTTTTCCCAAAAGCACTCGCTCCACACACAGTTCAAATCTTTTGAGCTGACTCCTCTGCATTCACCCCTCTTTTATATAAAAAATAAATATTGTGTTGCAGATATTACACCTTTTTCTACCTGCAACCAAATTTTGCAATGCTTAACTGTGGTTCATGATTTTCAAGTATGCAAAATCCAATGCTAAGCTGCAAGATGTAACTACAACTTCAAATTCGAAAGTGACAGTTGATACATACACTGATAGAGTCGCCACGTGGTCACATGGGCAGTGCCCGATTTCAGGCAGCGGGTGGCATCTGGCCGGTAGCCACTGCAGCGTGAGGAAACGCTCAAGTGTAAGCTGTTCTGATCGCAATGCAGTCGTGAGCTGTCCTGCAGAATTGTTTCTGGAAGTATTTGTTATTACTGGTGGGTAGTATGTGAAGAGAATTATATTCGATGTACAATCAGACTCATAACTTTAGACGACGGCTGAAATATGGTAAAAAAAGAAAAGAAAGAGAGATACAGTTGGACGTGAGCATGTGACTGTAAGTTTAGAAAGCACGACAATTACCACTAGACCACAAGCTCACAGAACACGACAACATTTCGGACTTAGTCTCTGTGGTGGCCGGAAGGGGGTCAGTTTTTACGTCAAAGACTGTAGCTTCCATCACACGTATTTTATTTCAGTTGGTATATTCCTAATTTCTGGTTTAGATCAGTTTTTCTTATTGTTTTTGGGAAGTATTTCTGAATTGGGTTGTTGGTTTGGTGGATTCTTTTTATGTCTTGTGTTTTTGAAAATACTGGATATTCTGTGTGTGTATTTGTGATCGTACGTTATTGTGTACCACCTTTTATTTTCTGTTTCTTTCACATTTTGTGTTGTTCCTATTTTGGTATTTTGTGTGTGATTTTGATCTTGTGTTGGTGACAGCTGGGCGTTTGCTCTTTTCTTTTTCTTGATTTTCTTGTTCAGCTTTGTTACTACGTTCTCTCTGTATCCATTGTTGGTGGCTATTTGTGTTACGGTATTCACTTCTTTTTTGTAATTGTCTGTATCCAATGGTACTGTGTTTAGTCTGTGGAGCATGTATCTAAGTGCTGCCTGCTTTTGAGAAATGGTGTGTTGTGATGTCTCATCTATGACTTTGAATGTTGTTGTCAATTTTTGGTACATGTTAAATGTGTGTTGGTTGTTTTGAATCTTTATGTGATGTCCAAGAAATTTAACTGTCTATTTTGCTCTCTCTCTCTCTCTCTCTCTCTCTCTCTCGTAAAATGTATCTTATCATGAACGGAATTCATGTCCGTGTGTAACTCGTCAATTTTATTGCTGTGTTATCCGAGTTCAGTCTTCAGCCTTGCTTTTGGTACTGGCAGGAAATAAGTTAAGCATAATTTCAATGTGTTTTTTGATCCCAGCATGGATTTATTTATTACACAAACAGCAAAGCGACCTGCTGAAGTGGATAACAGAGTACAGCAATAATGAACACTACCTATCCCCACATCCTGCATTTCAAAATTCTATTTTAACTTTGAATGGCGTTCGCATCAGGTGATTTTGCACACCAATCGAAATGTAATAGGGTGGGGAAGTGTTCAGAAAACCAGTCACATATTCTTCCATCTCTATGAACTTCGCTGTTGTCTTGAAAAGTAGGGATCTCAATAGCACAATCATCATTCAGATGTTGTCTGAAATGTAACATCTGGTCATTCACTATGTTTACTTAAACATACTGGTTCACCTCAGTGAGTGGCTCCAATTCACAATAAGAGGAAGACCCCCAAAACATAACAGACCCATCTCTGGCTTGCAACTGATCTTCATTATGAAATGCTTTATTTGACCTTCAGTGCACTTTATCCAACTGCTAGCACCAACTGAGTATATGTAGCCATTGCCATGGTGGACGAGGCATCGGTGAGATCCAGGTCCGCAGGTGACACTAAGATCTCCACTGCATCCTCAGATGCAGAATTGATAGATGGTGGTGGTGGTGCCACCAGAGGGTCCTATTTCTTAGCAGACTACTACTTAGTTTGCTTCCTCTCTTTCTTCACTTTAGGGGCTTGCTGGGAAGAATTCTCCGAAGCAGCTTCAGGCACAGAGGAAGACCGTGAAGCTCTTTTTTCAGCAGCTTTTGGCTCCTTGAGCCACTGGCATGTGTCCGCTGTGGCATTAGTGGAGACCTAGGAAGAGAGGGCAACAAGGGACCCCTTCTGCACGAGAGGAGCAGGAGGTGGTTTTTGCTTCTACAGCAGGGTGGAGGGGACTGATGTCCCTGCATTTGGGGGGGGGGGGGGGGGGGGGGGCTTGCTCAATTGTATTGAAGTTTGTGTTTGGGAGAGCACAAAGCTTAGGTACTGCATGCAGCAATTTTATTTTTTATTTTTATTTACTTGTCAAGTTCCATAGGACCAAATTGAGGAGCAAATATCAAAGGTCATGGATCATGTCAGTACATGAAATTACAACATAGAAGTAATAACAGATAAAAATAAATGTTCATGAACCTTAAAAAAGTCAGTCCATCAGTTTAAGTGAACACTATCAGCAATACAATAAAAATCAGCTCAATTTTTCAAGGAACTCCTCGACAGAAGAGAAGGAATGACCCATGAGGAAACTCTTCAGTTTCGATTTGAAAGTGCTTGGATTACTGTTAAGATTTTTTAATTTGAGTGGCAGCTTAATATTGAAAATGGATGCAGCAGTATAGTGCACATCTTGGCACAAGAGTTAAGGAAGTCCGATCCAAATGTAGGTTTGATTTCTGATGATTATTAACCGAGTGAAAGCTACTTATTCTTGGGAATAAACTAACATTGGTAACAAGAAATGACAATAAGGAATATACATATTGAGAGGACAATGTTAAAATACCCAGACTCGTGAACAGAGGTCAACAAGAGGTTCATGAACTCACACCACTTATTGCCCAAACCGCCCGTTTCTGAGCCAAAAATACCCTTGTAGAATGGGAGGAGTTACCCCAAAATATAATACCATAACACATAAGCGAATGAAAATAAGCAAAGTAGACTAATTTTCATGTCAAAGTATCACTCACTTTTGATACCGTTCGAATAGTAAAAATTGCAGTATTAAGTCTTTGAACAAGATCCTCAACGTGGGATTTCCACGACAGCTTACTATCTACCTGAACACCTAGAAATTTGAACTGTTCAGTTTCACTAATCATATGTTCATTCTGTGAAATTAAAATGTCAGGTTTTGTTGAATTGTGTGATAGAAACTGTAAAAACTGAGTCTTACTGTGATTTAGCGTTAGTTTATTTTCTACAAGCCATAAACTGAGGTCATGTACTGTCCTATTTGAAACCGAGTCAATGTTGCACACAACGTCCTTTACCACCAAGCTAGTGCCATCAGCAAACAGAAATATTTTAGAGTTACCCGTAATACTAGAGGGCATATCATTTATATAAATAAGGAACAGGAGCAGCCAACACTGATCCCTGGGGCACCCCCGCCCCCCCCCCCCCCCCCACTTGACAGTACCCCCACTCAGATCCCACATCACAGCCATTATCAACATTGTGAATAATGACCTTTTGCTGCCTGTTGCTAAAGTATGAGGTGAACCAATTGTGAGCTACTCCCCGTATTCCGTAATGGTCCAACTTCTGGAGCAATATTTTTTGATCAACACAATCAAATGACTTAGTTAAGTAAAAAAATATGCCAAGTGTTCAAAACCTTTTGTTTAACCCATTCAGTACCTCACAGAGAAAAGAGAATACAGCATTTTCAGTTGTTAAATGACTTCTAAAGCCAAACTGTACATTTGATAGCAAGTCGTGTGATACAAAATGATCAATTATCCTTACATACACAGCCTTTCCAATAACTTTAGCAAACACTGATGGCATAGAAACAGATCTAAAATTATCTACATTATCCCTTCCTCCCTTTTTATAAAGGGACATTACTACTGAGTACTTTAATCACTCAGGAAACTGGCCATTCCTAAAGGAAAAACAACAAGTACGACTAAATACAGGGCTAACATGTGCAGCAAAGTACTTTAATATTCTGCTAGGCAATCCATCATATCCATGAGAGTCCTCGGTCTTCAGGGATTTAATTATTGACTCAATCTCCCCGTTGTCGGTATCACAGAGGAGTATTTCAGACATTCTCGGGAAGGCATTTACCAAGAAAGTTACATGATTTCCTGTAGAAACTAAAATTTTATTTAATTCACCAGCCATGCTCAGAAAATAATTGTTAAATACTGTACATACATCTGATTTATCGGTAACAGAAATAAATTTACTGCGAACTGACTTTGTATCATTGACCTTGTGCTGCTGATCAGATGCTTCCTTCACAACTGACCATATGGTTTTAATTTTATCCTGTGAATTAGCTATTCTACTTGCATACCACATACTCTTTGCCTTCCTCATAACATTTAAAGCACCTTACAATACTGTTTGTAATGGGCTACTGTGGCTTGATTGTGACTACATCTAACATTTTGATATAATTCCCGCTTTGTTCTGCATGATATCCTTATCTCACTAGTCAGCCACCTGGGCTGCCCATTACTGCTAGTACCCTGTTTAGAATGTTCTAATGGAAAGCAACACTTGAAGAGCATGAGAAATGTGGTAAGGAAAGCACTGTATTTATCATCTATGTTATCGGCACTAAACATCCTGCCACTCTTGTTCCTTGTCAAGGTTTAAAAAACTCTCTATTGCTGTTGGATTAACTTTCCTACATAGTTTGTAATTAAATATGACATTGGTTTGAGTACAAAAGCCTTTTAGTGTTAAAATTTGTGCATCGTGGTCTGAAAGGCCATTCACGCTTTTACTAACAGAATGCCCATCTAGTAATGAAGAATGAATAAAAATATTGTCTATGGCTGTGCTACTGTTCCCCTGCACCCTATTTGGAAAAAAAAATAATAAATAAATAAATAAATAAAAAGAGGGAAAAAAAACCTGTTTGCATCAGATCATATGAATTTAGGAGATCTACCATTTTTCTTGCACCATCATGTACAAAATTTATATTGAAGTCACCACATATAACTAATTTCTGGTACTTCCTGCAGAGTGAATCAAGAAGCTTCTCTAGCTTTAGCAGAAATGGTCTGAAGTCAGAGTTAGGGGATGTATAAACAACAACAATAATTAGAAGTTTAGTTTCACTAAATTCAACTGCCCCTGCACAACATTCAAATATCTGTTCAGTGCAGTGCCGTGATGCATCTATGGACTCAAATGGAATACTGTTTTTTATGTACATAGCCACTCCCCCACCCTGCAAGGAACTCCTAGGAAAACAGCCAGCTAATCTGTGTCCTGGTAAAGGAAGCCTCTGAGTTGTCAAATTATTTAAGTGGTGCTCCGACATACCAATAATTTCAGAGTCAACATCTATAAGCAGTTCACTAGGTGCACCTCTAACACCAACTACTACAGGAATTTTTCCATGACTGACGACACCACCACCACCACCACCACCACCACCACCACCACCACCACCACCACCCACTACACTGTCACCTATAAGCTTAGCCAGCATCCCCTTCCCATACCTATTGAGGTGCAAGCCATGCCTAGTGAAACCCAATCTACTGATAGACCCAACTGGCACCACTGAGATGTGACCCATGCCCTCTGCCATCAGTTCCCTCCCCAGCTCCACGTTAACGCGCCTAACAGCCGCATTAAGGTGAGGTCGATCATGATGCTGAAACAGTTGCACGAAGTGCACATCAGTGCCACCAGTTTGAGTAGCTATCATTACCAGGTCACCACCTACATCATCATATTCCCCATCCCTATCGAGACTGTTCCCTGCTCCACCCACTATCACTAGCTGATTCTCCTTCGTAAAATTCTTACGTAACTCCCCTATGCTGTCAGTCACCTGAGCCAACCCTGCACTAGGCTTCACAATGCTAGTGACCTCGTACTCACTCCCCAACACTTCCTGCAACTGCTGGCCCACACCTCTACTGTGAGAACTACCTAGCAGCAGAACCTTCTTCTTTCTGCTAGACTTTGTGACTAATCTAGGCCTCCTAATTGCTGAGGACTGCTCGATGTTTCCTACATCTACAGCTACACGAGGCTCCTCTCCACTCAACTCTGACAGTTGGTCATGTCTATTGCATGTACACAAAGTAAAACTGACTGAATACCTCCTCTTCCTAGCTGCCATCTTGCCAACTGCCAGTTCCCATTCCCCACCACCCTTCACCCTCCTCAACCTATCTATTTCCTTCTTTGCACATTGTAACTGCACCTGAAGGGCACAGATCTTATGCTCCTGCTCCTCTATCAACTTATTTCTACTACAGATTCTGCATTCCCAGGAGAGGATCTCACTAAAATGACCATTGACATCCCCACTGCATTCGCCCCCCCCCCCCCCCCCCCCAATGAAAATACTTTGAACAAATCCCACACCGTAACCCACTACTCCCAAACCTACGACAGAGCCCACACTTCTCACTCATGGTAAAATTTTACAGTTACTGAAAAAACTATACGTCTATGTTACCAAAGTTCAGTTACCCCAGTAGAATTAACAATAGTGGTCTCAAAATTCTCTGCGTATTAAGAAAGCAACAACTTGTATTAATACCACTACACCACAGCTAATACCAATACCAACAAAATTTCACAAAATTATTAGCTAAAACCAAAAAATTCAAATGGTCACTGGAACACTAAGCGAAGTTAAAACACTGAATGAAAATTTTACTGAAATATTTCACTAGAAACAATAATAATGTCAGCTGAAAACTAAAGCATGAAATTTACTAAACAACTTCGATGCACAGAAAACTCTAAAAAACACAGCAAGCGAATGATTACAAAAGTTTATTAAGTCGTTATTTCACCACTAACAGCTGAAAACTATTAAATTTAGTATCTGTATTACAGAGCACAAATAAGTTTGTCAGTACTTAGCTTTGTAAACGCTACAGCTGCAGTGCACACCGCAAAATGTAAATACACTATTGAGGCGCGAGGCTTATATGAACAGTGCGAGCACACTCACGGCGCGAGCACACTAACGAATAATAGACCACCTGAGTCAATAACACAGGAAGAAAGACTGAGATTAATGAAAATCCACTAGTAAGTTACTTTTAAGGCAGATGTTAACACAAATAAACTTTAAAATAAGTAAATGAAGTCTAAAATTTTATCAAATATTAACAAGCAATTTCAACAGCAGTGCAGCAATGTTGACCATCGTACTGCGGTGGTGTAATGGTTAGCATTTCTGCCTAGCAAGGAAGAAGACCCGGGTTCGAGTCCCCGCTGCAGCACAAGTTTTAATTCAATTTGTCTGCTTCGATCATTATGTCTGGGATACGGTTGGTCGGCACCTGGTGCGTCACGGTCCTATAGTAACTGGTGTCATGGATTTGTGGGCTCGCATACAAACTGCGTGGAGGGAAATTACTCAGGAACGTATTCAGAACCTTATTGATTCAATGCTACGGCATATAGCGGCTTTAATTGCAGCACATTGTGGCCACACGACGTACTGAATAGTAGGGCTCAAAGGACATGTACATATTTGAAAAGGTAATCATTTGTTACTTGTCATGTACCTAACCTGTGGTATTAAATTAACTGAATTCATGCGTTTTCTTCTTGGTGTTGCGATTTCCACAAACGGCAATGTATGAACAGTTACATGTAACGGTTGATTCGGAGAGAACACGAGTCATCTGCATAAACCCAAAACAACTCAGGTATGGCTGATACCCCAGAGAATACCTCATAATGACTGAGTCAGTGCAAGAAGTATTCACCACATAGGCAGATGGTACACTTTGGGAATGAGTTTCTTTTTAATTTATGTTTGTATCAGTGAATAAGCTAGTATCTTCATTCCTTGTGACATGTGACATTCTACCAGTATGACACATACTGGTTGCAAAAGCATGTCTCAAGTTTTGGTGGTCACAGGCAAATGGCAGCATTGACTACTCCGTAGTTCAGGAACCCTGGATTTTCCAAATGTGTACCTAGCCAAAACTGTCCAAATTCCATGAGGCCATTTGGCATGAAGCTATAGGCTTGTGTTGCTGGTTCCTAGTTCCTACATCCACTGAAGTGTCTATAGTGTGAGTAACTTGTGTTTGAACCACAATAAATGTAGCTGTGATACTTTTAAGATGCAACTGTAAATTATATGGCTATCTCAGTATACATGTTTTGTAGTAATTCTAGTTTGAAGCATCTTACAAGATATTTTCTAAGTCTGTAATGACTACATTTATTTTGGTACAATGTTAGGTCTGTTTCCTTGTGAGTGGAACATAAAATCTTTGCATCTGCACTTATTATTGTATTAACCATAGCTTTCTTTTAATTGTGAGAACCATGTTTGAATTTCCTCTCAAGTCAATTGTGCTGCCTTTTTTATTTTATCACCTATGCAGGAATAGCAACAGAGGAAGAAAGGGAGAGAAAATGTTTTACACAATGAGATGAATAGTAACACTGTAAATAATACGTATCGGCACTTCAGTTTACTAAAATAAAAATTTAAGCTTACCATGACATGCGGTCCATTTCTGTCTGTCGTATGGATCTTCAACCTGAAAATGAGGTATAAAACAGAATATAATACAAGAAGACAGTACAGTACTCCTGGGTAGTTCATTTGCAAACTTTTGACAACTATACTTGAGTGACGAATTATCATAAATAATAAAAGCAATGCAAATGTAGAGCAATTTGTAAGGAAACAAAAAAACTAACAGATTATGACTCTGTGAGGTACCAAACTCATGGTATGTTTATTTCAAACCAACACAGGCTTCTAGTCTACAAAACTATGCATAGATGAGTCATACATCAATGGTAAATTAAGCTTGTCAGTTGGTTATAGTTGAACTAAAATGAAGTTACCAGTGGCATTGTAAAGGTTTAAGTGTAAAACAACAACACACCCAAAATTAACCATTTTACCTACACAAGATACACATGGCAATTTCTCTGGATGTAGAGTTGTAGGCTTACTATTAATTTTTCAAGGTATTATGCAAGTGAAAAGAATTAAAATACACACCATCATAAATGCTGACGATGTTTAGTGAGATACTTGGCTTTGCGTATCACTGGCAAATTTATTATAATCTATGAATAATTTATCACAGCCAACCTTACACAGTCTGAAAAATTAGGACCAATGCTTTATTTTCACTCAGATTTCACTATGTTCATTGTTGAAATTACTGCCTCACGTGGGTAAGTTGATACAAAAAATGATAAAACATAGCATGCCACTCTTACATTGTTAGGGAAGGTTTTTACCCTCACTAATTACCAAGTTATCTTCACTGTATTCTAAGGAAACACCATTTTGAAATCAAATTATTTTCTAAGTTCAGTTTCACCACAAGAGGATGGAGTACTCATTTTACTTGAAATATCTTCCACATCCACTTTTGGAAAGTAACTACCGAAAACAGAAGAGGTTACATCGCCTTGAAATCTGAAAACCAGTTTTGAAACTATCTTTAGTGCTGTCAGGTTGCATGTATACTTCTTTGCAGCTTCTTGTTCCATTGATGTTTGTTGGTCCAGATACTGTCACTTATTAAATTGCTGTCTATGGTTTTGAGATCTATATTTGTATTTCAGCGAATTTGAGACAGCTTGTTAGTCCTTTTTCACATGAGTGTATACTAAAATACAGACATAGATCACAAAATCCTAGACAACAATTTAGTAATTGACGTGATATGGAAGTCAAGAATAACCAGACAAGTACCAACGTATACCTACACATCATATATCGTAGCCAAAATAGTATTAGTTTTTGTAACTGTGCTATCAAAAGGCAAAGTGTAATGTTTTATATATAAAAGACATATGAGTCCATGATGGTTTGGTCTTTTCCTTGAAGATCTTTGTTTAACTCATTTAGTTTAACTATCATATTAGTTACAAACGCCAGCTCCAACAACCAGCTCAAATCACACCGTTGTGTGTAATCTTCCTCCCTTTCAAACACAAACGATTTTGTTACTGGCAGAAGTTATATAAATCTGTTTAGAACCATACCTCTACTCAGCCATCCAAGTTCCACACTAGCTATCCAATTATTCTAAAAGCACTCTAAATTTTTCCTCTATAGTGAGAGCGAACTGAATTCACAATTTCTGTGGTAATACTCACGAAATGTGTCATTTTCAAAATATGTCCACGAAGCAATATACAGTGACACAAAGAAAGGTGCTAAAGTTTCATCGTTTGCGCACAAGCAAACAAATCCTTTATATCTGCCTACCAAACAAGGCACTCCATCAGTAGTAATAAATGCAAGTTTCTGAATTGTCAAAATGTATTCAGAAATGAAGCATGTGACTGCACTGAAAAAAATCTCCTTTTATACTGTCTTCCAAGCTCAAAATTGTACGTAAGCTTTGTTTTACACTGAAATCTGAAAATATCAGTCTTGCAAAAAATGTAACTTGAGACGAATCAACTATCTACTGGTTCGTCTAAATGCAATAAAAAACAGAAGCAAGATTGCATATCTGTCATCAGCTGACCTTTTATATTTTTCGCCATTAATTCCATCTTTTCTTGTTTGACTGTATCTTGACAGAGCCATGTTTCTGGTGGCTGATATTTCTCTGACTTGTTTCTAAATTCAGAAATTAAGGACTCAATAGCTGCCAGAGAGCAATCCGTAACAGTGCCATTGTCAAGTGATTTTGCATGTTTCGTTAGCATTTCTGATACACGAAATTATATGTCTGATTATTATATGTCTGATTATTATATGTTTGATTAAAGACTTTTTGTGTAGGTTTTACAAAAAAAAAAGGCTACTGAAAGTTTCTGCCTCCTTATCTCACTACCAACAGCTGCTTCCAATTTGAAGTCTTTGTGAACTGTCATAAAATGCTGTGCAATATTATCCTTTGTAGGTATGACTAAAGAAGCATTACATACAAAACATATACCTATCTTTATGCACTGAAACAAAAAATTGTTCTCCACTCCCCACGGAAGTGGTATGTTTTCCTGTGTTAAGCTGCACTCATTTTTCGTGAATTCATTACTAAGTGAGAACTATAACTTCGTGTGTGGACTCCCTAGTTCTGATACGTAACACTTGGCAGTGGCTGGGAGACTTCGCACCATAGTGTTCTGGATGTATTTGTTGCAAACTGCACAGCACACTATTTGCAATATTGACCACATTGTCACTGAGCTGTGCTGTCACTGTGGTGTGTATTGTTGCACTATTTTGATCATGACTGTCTCAAAAATGAATGATGAGGTGGTTATGTTATGGTTACAGTGTTTAACTGATCATTACCTCTGTCATTCACATTGTTGTTTGTGTAAGCTCAGAAACAGATGTTTGTGATGCCTACTGGAGACGGAACGTGATCCCCCACACTGCACCTCATCCTCTAGCAAAAACCTGAAGCATTCTCCCTCTTTACCACAACCCCTACTCATAATGTGCACGTTACAACAGTTCACAAATAGTAACATCACAATGTTGCTTGGCATGAGTGTTAAAGGCAGTGAAATGCAGATGGAGACGGAAGAGGAGGAGCCAATGTTGTCACATTTACTACCTAGTAACATTGTGCAAAACACCCACTGTCAAGAAAATGGTGTTTCACAAAAACAGCACATTTAAATAGATTTTGAACAAATGTTTTGAAAGATAGACTCCTCACACCATGGTTAATTGTTGATAGGTTGAGCACCCCCTGCTGCATATAAATGGTCATCTTTACTCATACCATTATTTTTAATTCAACAAGGATTTTCCATTAACACATTAGAATTTTACTCCATATTTTCTTCACATAGGCACACATATTAGTAAATCATAGAAATAAAACCAAATAAACTGGAAATAACGAATGTAATAGCTGCTTCCTGGTTAACTATGCTAACAATGATCACTCTAGAAAATATCTTACACAAAAACAAATCAGGGGGTTGGTGGGAGGAGGTGTGGGGTGGTGAGTGACTTAAAACGTCTCTGTATGCAACTCAATATCTTACATATGGCTTGTTTTGACAATGAAGTGCCAACGAAACACTTACAGGCATGCATATTTAAATACAGAGATACGTAGAAACGCAGAATACGGTGCTGCAGTTGGCAACACCTATATAGAGATATTCTTTTCAAAACTTATACAAAGCCTAGAACTAGCGTTGACTCTGAAACA
Organism: Schistocerca nitens; assembly: GCF_023898315.1. Classification (NCBI taxonomy): domain Eukaryota; kingdom Metazoa; phylum Arthropoda; class Insecta; order Orthoptera; family Acrididae; genus Schistocerca; species Schistocerca nitens. Next base: position 613,273,562 of record NC_064616.1, on the reverse strand, counting down.
TAATATCCTTTTGTGTGGGGACTTTAACATCAATACAAATAAAACAGATGACACCAGAAACACATTTATGAATACCCTACATAGTTTTGGTCTATCATCACCAGTCAACTGTGCAACAAGAATAACCACACATTCGTCATCTACCATCGACCATGTAGCTACAGATGTAGGCAGAGAAAACTGATGTACTTGTCAAAAATCTGGGACTGTCTGACCATCTATGTCAGATTATAAAAGTAAAAGCTTGTGTAAAAAAAGAATCAAAACTGCATGTATATAAAAGAGTCTACTCTCCATCAGTTTTGCAAGAGTTTTCCTTAAAGTTAGCACATGAAAGTTGGGAAGGAGTATACATAGAAACTAAAGTGAACAGCAAGTTCCCCAATTTTATGTCTGAGTTTAAATTAAAATCTGAAGAAACATTCCCACCAACAATAAATGGATTACTAAAGAAATTAAAAAAGTGCTGAAACTTGTAAATACATAAACTCCATTAAAAAGGACAATAGTGATCCAGTTTTTTTTTTGCAATACTACAAAAACTACAAAAGGATCTACAGGAAGGTACTCAACACTGCAAAAAAATTTGCCAACGATAGGTTCATAAATTTAGCCAATAATAAAAGTAAAGCTACATGGGCTGTAGTGAAACAAGAAACAGAAACTGTGAAGCAGAGATGTACAAACACAAATCAGGAACAAGGAAAACTTAGAAAGTAACCGAAAGAATTAGCAAATTATGTGAATACCTACTTTAGCAGCATTGCAACAAACTTACAGAAAATTTTTCCAAAAGGTGCTAATCGACCAATACAGAAGGAGATAACAAACTCAATGGTATTGCTTCCAACTACTGAGGAGGAAGTATGCAATGTTGTAAGGCAATTAAAGAACAAAAACTCGACAGGTTTAGATGAAATCCTAATGTGTGTGCTGAAAAAAAATGCATGAACGGTATCAAAGCTCCACTAACAGTAACCGTAAACGAATCCTTCAAAACTGATTGCTTCCCTGACTATCTGAAGCATGCCAAAATTTTACCAGTTCACAAGAAAAGTGACGTTGAGAAATACAGACCAATAGCCCTATTGTCATGCTTTTCCAAAGTGATAGAAACAATACAGTTGACCACCAGAAGCTGTCACATAAATTAGAGGCACTAGGAGTAAGGGGAGTGGTTCTCAAATGGTTTCATTCATATCTAGAAAACAGATTACAGTCGGTAGAGATAACACGTCTCCAGTGGATCAAAGTACGTTGAGAAACATATCTGATCCACACTATATCAATATTAGAGTCCCTCAAGGAAGTGTACTATGCCCTGTATTATTTCTGGTGTTGTTGGTGTTGTTGTTGTTGTTGTTGTGGTCTTCAGTCCTGAGACTGGTTTGATGCAGCTCTCCATGCTACTCTATCCTGTGCAAGCTTCATCATCTCCCAGTACCTACTGCAACCTACATCCTTCTGAATCTGTTTAGTGTATTCATCTCTTGGTCTCCCTTTATGATTTTTACCCTCCACGCTGCCCTCCAATGCTAAATGCGTGATCCCTTGATGCCTCAAAACATGTCCTACCAACCGGCCCCTTCTTTTTGTCAAGTTGTGCCACAAACTTCTCTTCTCCCCAATCCTATTCAATACCTCCTCATTAGTTATGTGATCTACCCATCTAATCTTCAGCATTCTTCTGTAACACCACATTTCGAAAGCTTCTATTCTCTTCTTGTCCAAACTATTTATCGTCCATGTTTCACTTCCATACATGGCTACGCTCCATACAAATACTTTCAGAAACGACTTCCTGACACTTAAATCTATACTCTATGTTAACAAATTTCTCTTCTTCAGAAACGCTTTCCTTCCCATTGCCAGTCTACATTTTATATCCTCTCTACATTTTATATCTTCTCTACTTCGACCATCATCAGTTATTTTACTCCCTAAATAGCAAAACTCCTTAACTACTTTAAGTGTCTCATTTCCTAATCTAATTCCCTCAGCATCACCCAATTTAAATTGACTACATTCCATTATCCTCGTTTTGCTTTTGTTGATGTTCATCTTATATCCTCCTTTCAAGACACTGTCCATTCCGTTCAACTGCTCTTCCAAGTCCTTTGCTGTCTCTGACAGAATTACAATGTCATCGGCGAACCTCAAAGTTTTTATTTCTTCTCCATGAATTTTAATACCTACTCTGAATTTTTCTTTTGTTTCCTTTACTGCTTGCTCAATATACAGATTGAACAACATCGGGGAGAGGCCACAACCCTGTCTGACTCCCTTCCCAACCACTGCTTCCCTTTCGTGTCCCTCGACTCTTATAACTGCCATTTGGTTTATGTACAAATTGTAAATAGCCTTTCGCTCCCTGTATTTTACCCCTGCCACCTTCAGAATTTGAAAGAGTATTCCAGCTAACATTGTCAAAAGCTTTCTCTAAGTCTACAAATGCTAGAAACGTAGGTTTGCCTTTTCTTAATCTTTCTTCTAAGATAAGTCGTAAGGTTAGTATTGCCTCACGTGTTCCAACATTTCTACGGAATCCAAACTGATCTTCCCCGAGGTCGGCTTCTACCAGTTTTTCCATTCGTCTGTAAAGAATTCGCATTAGTATTTTGCTGCTGTGGCTTATTAAACCGATAGTTCGGTACTTTTCACATCTGTCAACACCTGCTTTCTTTGGTATTGGAATTATTATATTCTTCTTGAAGTCTGTGGGTATTTCGCCTGTTTCATACATCTTGCCCACCAGATGGTAGAGTTTTGTCATGACTGGCTCTCCCCAGGCCGTCAGTAGTTCTAATGGAATGTTGTCTACTCCCGTGGCCTTGTTGCGACTCAGGTCTTTCAGTGCTCTGTCAAACTCTTCACGCAGTATCGTATCTCCCATTTTGTCTTAATCTACATCCTCTTCCATTTCCATAATATTGTCCTCAAGTACATCGCCCTTGTATAGACCCTCTATATACTCCTTCCAACTTTCTGCCTTCCCTTCTTTGCTTAGAACTGGGTTTCCATCTGAGCTCTTGATATTCATACAAGTGGTTCTCTTCTCTCCAAAGGTCTCTTTAATTTTCCTGTAGGCAGTATCTATCTTACCCCTAGTGAGATAAGCCTCTACATCCTTACATTTGTCTTCTAGCCATCCCTGCTTAGCAATTTTGCACTTCCTGTCGATCTTATTTTTGAGACGTTTGTATTCCTTTTTGCCTGCTTCATTTACTGCATTTTTATGTTTTCTCCTTTCATCAATTAAATTCAATATTTCTTCTGTTACCCTCGTCTTTTTACCTACTTGATCCTCTGCTGCCTTCACTACTTCATCCCTCAGAGCTACCCATTTTTCTTCTACTGTATTTCTTTGCCCCATTCCTGTCAATTGTTCCCTTATGCTCTCCCTGAAACTCTGTACAACCTCTGGTTTAGTCAGCTTATCCAGGTCCCATCTCTTTAAATTAGCACCTTTTTGTAGTTTCTTCAGTTTTAATCTACAGTTCATAACCACATCTGCCCCTGGAAATGTCTTACAATTTAAGACCTGGTTCCTAAATCTCTGTCTACCATTATATAATCTATCTGATACCTATCAGTATCTCCAGGATTCTTTCATGTATACAACCTTCTTTTATGATTCTTGAACCAAGTGTTAGCTATGATTACGTTATGCTCTGTGCAAAATTTTACCAGACGGCTTCCTCTTTCATTTCTTCCCCCCAATCCATATTCACCTACTATGTTTCCTTCTCTCCCTGTTCCTACTGACGAATTCCAGTCACCCATGACTATTAAATTTTCGTCTCCCTTCACTACCTGAATAATTTCTTTTATCTCATCATACATTTCATCTATTTCTTCATCATCTGCAGAGCTAGTTGGCATATAAACTTGTACTACTGTAGTAGGCGTGGCCTTCGTGTCTATCTTGGGCACAATAATGCGTTCACTATGTTGTATGTAGTAGCTTACCCGCACTCCTATTTTTTTTATTCATTATTAAACCTACTCCTGTATTACCCCTATTTGATTTTGTATTTATAACCCTGTATTCACCTGACCAAAAGTCTTGTTCCTCCTGCCACCGAACTTCACTAATTCCCACTATATCTAACTTTAACCTATCCATTTCCCTTTTTAAACTTTCTAACCTACCTGCCGATTAAGGGATCTGACATTCCACTCTCCGATCAGTAGAACACCAGTTTCCTTTCTCCTGATAATGACGTCCTCTTGAGTAGTCCCCGCCCGGAGATCCGAATGGGGGACTATTTTACCTCCAGAATATTTTACCCAAGAGGACGTCATCATTTAATCATACAGTAAAGCTGCATGCCCTCGGGAAAAATTACAGCTGTAGTTTCCCCTTGCTTTCAGCCATTCGCAGTACCAGCACAGCAAGGCCGTTTTGGTTAATGTTACATGGTCAGATCAGTCAATCATCCAGACTGTTGCCCCTGCAACTACTGAAAAGGCTGCTGCCCCTCTGCAGGAACCACACGTTTGTCTGGCCTCTCAACAGATACCCCTCCGTTGTGGTTGCACCTACGGTACGGCCATCTGTATCGCTGAAGCACACAAGCCTCCCCACCAACGGCAAGGTCCATGGTTCATGGGGGAGGGGGGAGGAGGGGGGGGAGAGAATTCTGGTGTATACAAATGATTTCCTGCAACATATCTACCATGGAGAGAAGATATTGTTTGCGGATGACAGTAACATAGTGATCACCAGTAAGACACCAGCACGAATGTTGGAAAATTCTACTTAAGTGCTGAGGGATGTTCACAAATGGTCTCAGGAAAACAAAGTAACTCTCAATGTGAAGAAAACAAATAAAATATGCTTTAGAATGAACAGAAAACAGAGTCCCTTAAAATTTAAAACTTGATAACATCTCCATAGATGATGTATCTACAACAAAATTCTTAGGGTTGCACATTGACAGCCAAATGAGGTGGAATGAACATGCTATGAAACTCTCTAAAAAGATATCTACAACATGTTATGCACTTAAAGTCCTTGTATCTGCATGCAGTAGTGAATGTTTGAGAACTGTATACTTTAGTTATGTTCATTCAGTAATCAGTTATGGTATTATTTTCTGGGGAAACAGTGCTCAGAATATACAAACAGTATTTAAAGTGCAAAAGAGAGCAGTAAGAATTATAACAAAAAGCAGTAAGCGGCCATAGTGCAGAGAACTTTTCAAAATGTTAGAAATTCTAACTGTTCCTTGTGAATTTATATTCCAAACCATAGTGTACATCAAGAAAAATATAGAAAATTATAGCACAAATAGCAGTTTTCATAACTATAGTACAAGAACAAGTCACTGTCTTCACCTAGACAGGAAGAATAAACATAAGACTCAAAACAGCTTGTTGTATGAAGGTGTAAAACTGTACAATAACCTGCCGCAGAAAATAAAAGAAGCAGATAACATGTACTGCTTTAGGAAAAATCTTCAATTGTTTTTGCAGGAACACTGCTTTTACACTGTAAGTGAATTCCTTAGTACAAAATGATTGTAAATAGCTTTTGTTTTACAATATTTTGATAAGGAGCAAAAATGATTGTAAATAATTTATATGTCACAATGTTTAACTACATGTAACAACAAACTGTATAAATATATGAATGTACGACGTACGCAACTGACAACATCCATACATTTTAAAATGTCCATGGATGGCTAAATAAATAAATACAAGACAAGTGTCTGGTGGTGTTGTTAAATTGATTACTGCTGCTACAATGGCAGGTTATCAAGATTTAAGTGAGTTTGAAATTGGAATTAAGGCGGGCACACAAGTGATGGGACATGGACTGTTGACTGGAAACATGTCGCCTGGTCGGACGAGTCATTTCAAATTGTATCAAACAGATGAATGTGTACGGATATTGATACAATCTCATGAATCCATGGACCCTGCATGTCAGCAGGGGACTATTCAAGCTGGTGGAAACACTGTAATGGTGTGGGGCGTGTGCAGTTGGAGTGATATGGGACCCCTGATACATCTAGATATGACTGGTAGGTGACATGAATCTAAGCATCCTGTCTGATCACCTGCATCCCTTCAGGTCCATTGTGCATTCTGATGGACTTGGGCAATTTCAGCAGGACAATATGGAACCCCACACGCCCAGAATTGCTACAGAGTGGCTACAGGTACACACTTCTGAGTTGAAACACTTTCGCTGACCACCCAACTTCCCAGACTTTAACATTATTGAGAATATCTGGGATGCCTTGCAACATGCCGTTCAGAAGTGATCTCCACCCCCTCGTACTCTTACAGGTTTATCAACAGTCCTGCAGGATTCAGGGTGTCATTCTCTCCAGCACTACTTCAGACATTATTTGGGTCCACGTCACGAAGTGTTGCTGTGCTTCTGAGTACTCGTGGGGGTCGTACACAATATTAGGCAGGTTTACCAGTTTCTTTGGCTCTTCAGTGTTATCTGTTTATTGAAATAGCAACAATAAAACTGAATACAAAATGTAACAAAGAATACTGGCCCTAGCACTATGTAAGTTTTACGTAAAAAACTACAAGGTTTTTGGCTGCCTTGGTTAGCCTCCCTCAGTTTCACATTGTATTACTGCTCTACAATTTAGACTGAAATCACTGGCAAAATAGTTCATCAAACCACCTTCAAACTATTTCTCTACTGTTCCACACACTGATAGCATGTGGAAAAAATGAACACTTAAATCTTTCTGTACGAGCTTTGATTTCTTTTATTTTGTTACAATGACTGTTGCTCCCAATGAAAGCTGGCATCAATAAAATTTTTCACATTCTGAGAAGAAAGCTGCTGATTGAAATTTTGTGGAAAGATCTCGCCACAATGAAAAATGCCTTTGTTTCAATGACCACCATCCCAATTCATTTATCATATCTGTGACCTTTTCTCTACTATGAGATATTGTTATTCGGACCTTTCTGATGTCCTCCGTCAATCCTACTTGGTAAAGATTCAATACCGCATAGCAATACTCTAGCAGAGGTGGATAAGCGTACTGTAGGTAGCCTCTTTAAGTGCCCTGCCAGTAAATTTCAGTCTGGTTTGCGTTCCCCACAACATTATCTATATGTGATTATTGAAATGTAAGTTGTTTGTAATTGCAATTCGTAAGAATTTAGTTGTACTGACAGCCCTTAGATTTGTGTGATTTCTTTCAGTACTCATGTGGGTGACCTCATACTTTTCCTTATTTAGAGTCAACTGCCACTTTTGTACCATACAGGTATCATGTCCAAGTCACTTTGCAGTTGGCTTCGATCTTCTGATGATTTTTTTAAACGGTAAACGACAGCATTGTCTGCATAAAACCTAAGACAGCTGCTGAAATTGTCACATGAACCATTTATATAGAAAAGGAAAAGCAGAGGTCCTGTAACACTTTCTTGGGGGATGTCCGACATAACTTCTGTTCGACTGCGACTGTCCACCGACTGCGACTGTCTGACAGGAAATCACGAATCCAGTTGCAAAACTGAGGCAGTACTCCATAGATAGTCAATTTGATTAGAAACCTCTTGTGAGGAATGGTGTCAAAAACCTTCTGAAAACAAAAATATGGAATCAATTTGAGATACCCTGTTGATGCTACTTATTATTTCATGTGGATAAACAGCTGGTTGTGTTTCACAAGAATGTTTTCTCAATCCATGCTGACTGGGTCAACAGACCATTTTCTTAGTGCGAATTCAAAATGTTCGAACACTATATTCCAGTTCTACTGTACACAGATGATGGTGAGATGGATATGTAATTCATCGGATTAATCTTATTTCCTTTCTGGAGTATTCAAGTTAGCTGTGCAACTTTCCAGCCTATAAGTACAGATTTTTCATCAAATGAATGGCTGTGTATGATTTCCAACTATGGAACCAGTGTGTCAGCATACTCTGAAAGGAACCTAACTAGTATACAGTCTGGGCCAGAAGACTTGTCTTAAGTGAACTGACATGATTTGCTACAAAGTATATCTACTTTGATGTTAATTGTGTTAGTAACAGTCATTGTCAGACTGCTGATCATCTACAATCACTGCAGGTTGGGGACCAGTCCTACAAGAGAGTGTAAGAATTCAAATACCTAGGGGCACTTTTCACTGAGAACTCGTCATGTGAAGCAGAGATCAATGTCAGAATACAAGCAGGAAACCAATCTTACCACAGCCTAGCACAACTGCTTCGCTCCAGATATCTCTCCAGACAGTTCAAGATTCGACTGTACAAAACCCTGATCCAGCCTGTTGTTCTATATGGCTGTGAGACATGGAGTATCCGGAAACAGGACTTCCATAAGCTCCTTGTTTTTGAGAGAAAAGTGCTTTGGAAGATCTTTGGTCCGGTTCTGGATGCAGATACAGGGGAATGGAGGATCAGATACAACCAAGAGCTTGAGGAACTATACCAGCAGTCCAACATAGCAGGAACTGTCAAAGCCAAACGAATGCAGTGGGCCGGCCATGTGGCCCGGATGGAGGATCACAGATGGCCTCGGAAGCTCCTGGATTTTATATCTACAGGAAAGATACCGCCAGGGAGACCCAAGAAGTGTTAGAGGGATGGACTCCATGAAGATTTAAACCAAGTGTCAATAGATGTGAACAGATTGCAGATAGCAGCAATGGACAGAATACAGTGGAGGAGGAAACTTGTAGATGCGTGCGCTCCACTGGGCCTGATCACGTCGTAGTAGTAGTAGTAGTAGTAGTAGTAAGATTTCTCGATTCAAATTCTGGAGTATTTACTACTTCATCTTTGCTCTAGGTATTTTGGAAACCTGTGTTTATTATCTTCAATTTAGTGGGTCAGTCATCAACAATATTAATTAATAAATCATTAGGTTGCCTATTCTGATCTGTTCTGACACCTTACAACCGACTTACATCCTGCGTATAATTTTTTGTCTTTCAGTTTGCAATCACTTTGATTTTTCAGCATTTCAGGTATTGTTTACTCTTAAATTATAAGTAATACAGAACTAGAAACTGGTGCAGTAGTTTATCCACTGTTAACTGAGGTGACCAAAGTCGTGGGATGCCTCTTGCCTCCTATCATCCCAGACCAGCTTTTGAGTAGCGTAGTGTATCAAATCTATGTGGCATGGACCCTCAAGTCATTAAAAGTCCCCAGCAGAAATTGTGAGCCATGTTGCTTCTATAGCTATCCGTAATTGCGAATGTGTTCAATGGGAATCACGTCGGGTAATCTGCGTGGCCCAATTATTTGCCTGAACTCTCTGGAACGTTCTTCAAACCAACTGCAAATAATTATGGCCTAGTGATAGGGCACATTGTCATCCACAAAAATTCCATCATTGTTTGGGAAAATGAAGTCCACGAATGCCCGCATACAGCCTCCAAATAGTCGAACATAACTACTTTTAGTCAACAAGCATTTCACCTGGACCAGAGGACCAAGTCCATTCCACGTAAACACAATCTACACAACTAATGAGCCAGCAACAGCTTGCTCAGTGCCTTGTTGAAAACTTGGGTCCATGGCTTCATGGTGTATGTGCCACACTTGAACCCTACCAACAGCCTTTACCAACTGAAATTGATACTCATCTGACCAGGCCACAGGTTTGAAGTCATCTAGGGTCAAATTGACATAGTCACGAGACCAGGTGAGATGCTGTAAGCCAAAGGCACTCACATTGGTCGTCTGTTACCATATCCCGTTAATGCCACATTTCACCTCATTGACTTAATGGATAAGTTCATCCTATGACCCACATTGATTTCTGCAGTTATTTCACTCTGTGTTGCTTGTCTGTTAGGACACACAACTCTACACAAACACTGCTACTCTCAGTTGTTAAGTGAACGCAATTAGCCACTGCATTGTCTGTGGTGGAAGTACTGCCTGAAATTTGGTATTCTCAGCACACTCTTGACACAGTGGATCTCAGAATATTGGATTCCCTAACTATTTCCTAAATGGAATGTCCCATGTGTCTAGTTCCAACCACCATTCTGTATTCAAAGTCTTATTTCCCATTATGTGGCCTTAATCACTTTGGCCATCTTTCACCTGTGTACAAATGACAGCTCCACCAATGCACTGCCCTTTTATACCTCGCGTACATGTTACTACCGCCACCTTTAAATACGCATATTGCTGTCACTGTCACCAGCATTTTTTTTACTCAGGTTTACATTTTAAATTTTATTTGCTAGTCAGTAACAGCTCTGATGTAGTTCAGTACAAGTAATACAACAGACTATTGAGAAACAAGTACCCTAGGCATGTAAGCAAATGTATAGGAAGAGTAATATATTCACATCAAAGTAACAATATTTGAGATAATGAAGACTGGAGAAACCAGAAAGGAAATGGTTTTAAGAGCAAATGATACATAAGTTACTTTGCCAAAAGACAATATGAAACAAAAAAATCTTCGAAATAGGTATGTCCCTTTGCTTACAATAAAATATTAATGTATTTATTTGAAAGGGCATTCTTATGACCTTAGTGGCACCTTACGTTGTTTAGTAACCAGTCGCTTATCACTGCAGCATTTTCTGAGAAAGCAGTGTAAATATGGATAAAAAAATACTATCAAACAATGGCCCAATTTCACTTATGCCTTTTAGTACAATTAAAGTATCGACTTCAATAGAAATCATTTTTTTGGTCAAAATTTTGCCATAAAAAATTAGGGTACAGATTAGCTGCACAACCCTATGAATACTGGTACATTTTCGCATCATACAAACTTTAAATATAGTGCTTGCTCATGGGTATAAATCACTATATTTGTCCTAACACAATCTATCTTTAACAACTGAAGTTTCATTTAGACAGTGCCTATTGTTGTGCTCACACTTTCATTATTTTACACATCCGACAAGCACACTTCTCTAACTAGAGAGCAAAATTTAGTCTTCACCAATGAGTGGAGACATCAAAAGAAAATCACCACAAACTTTGATATCCAGTGCTTCTGATGCAAATTTTTAACTCACTACTATTCATTATGCAAAAAGTACATCTACCAGAGAAGCTGGCAAGAAGTATGGTTTGGAAGAAACTAATTTGTGACATTGGTTCGCAATGGAGAATTAATTGTAAATTGCCATTTCGTCAGTAAAATGCTACTGTGGGTCGAAAACTGGGAAATGTAATAGTAATAATAATAATAATAATAATAATAATAAGTAATGGCCTTGGAAACACTGAATACCTTAAATATGCCACAGACAATTCCATAGGAGTAGCTGTTGTAGACGCAAGTTTATTCATAGAAGCAGCCCCTCTATCAGACAATGTGATTTGCTGTCACATGAATGTAGAGGGATGTAATCAAAACGCTGCTCAGCAGCACTCTATAGCCTCTACAGCAAACTAACAATGCTGATAATATGCCCATCTTTTGAGACATGCCAAGGATTGTAACCATAGATTACAAATGTGTGAAAATTATTTTGTTAAGAACACCCGAAGAAGGAAAAATAATTAAATTTACTGTGATTTTAATAGCTACTGCAGAGGGATGCAAGCTGCCTCCTATGTTATTCTGAAGCACAAAGCTTTATCCAAGGAAAATTTCCTTACGAGGTTAGTGATTTGTTGCCAAGAAAAAGACTGAATGACAACCAAACTGAGGGCTGAATTGCTAACTATTATTAATTTGTGCATGTGAATACTGGCTGAGCTCTGCAGTTGTGGGTTCAATTGCTTGAAAAGTAACAACACACAGCCCGTTTACACATAGCCTGCTTTATGCCAAGTTGCTGGATTTCTTGTAGTAACTGCTAGCTAGTGTTTGGAAGTACACAACTAGTGTGTTGGTAAGTAAGAGTTATGCCAGTGTTGGCTGTTTTCTAAGATTATCTCATATTTGATGTAAAGAATAAAGTTGTTGCACTGAAGAAAACTCCATCTGATGCCATTGCTGGAGATACAGGGTGTTTCAAAAATGACCGGTATATTTGAAACGGCAATAAAAACTAAACGAGGAGCGATAGAAATACACCGTTTGTTGCAATATGCTTGGCACAACAGTACATTTTCAGGCAGACAAACTTTCGAAATTACAGTAGTACCAATTTTCAACAACAGATGGCGCTGCGGTCTGGGAAACTCTATAGTACGATATTTTCCACATATCCACCATGCGTAGCAATAATATGGCGTAGTCTCTGAATGAAATTACCCGAAACCTTTGACAACGTGTCTGGCGGAATGGCTTCACATGCAGATGAGATGTACTGCTTCAGCTGTTCAATTGTTTCTGGATTCTGGCGGTACACCTGGTCTTTCAAGTGTCCCCACAGAAAGAAGTCACAGGGGTTCATGTCTGGCGAATAGGGAGGCCAATCCACGCCGCCTCCTGTATGTTTCGGATAGCCCAAAGCAATCACACGATCATCGAACTATTCATTCAGGAAATTAAAGACGTCGGCCGTGCGATGTGGCCGGGCACCATCTTGCATAAATCACGAGGTGTTCGCAGTGTCGTCTAAGGCAGTTTGTACCGCCACAAATTCACGAAGAATGTCCAGATAGCGTGATGCAGTAATCGTTTCAGATCTGAAAAATGGGCCAATGATTCCTTTGGAAGAAATGGCGGCCCAGACCAGTACTTTTTGAGGATGCAGGGACGATGGGACTGCAACATGGGGCTTTTCGGTTCCCCATATGCGCCAGTTCTGTTCATTGACGAAGCCGTCCAGGTAAAAATAAGCTTCGTCAGTAAACGAAATGCTGCCCACATGCATATCGCTGTCATCAATCCTGTGCACTATATCGTTAGCGAATGTCTCTCGTGCAGCAATGGTAGCGGCGCTGAGGGGTTGCCGCGTTTGAATTTTGTATGGATAGAGGTGTAAACTCTGGCGCATGAGACGATACGTGGACGTTGGCGTCATTTGGACCGCAGCTGCAACACGGCGAACGGAAACCCGAGGCCGCTGTTGGATCACTTGCTGCACTAGCTGCGCGTTGCCCTCTGTGGTTGCCGTACGCGGTCGCCCAACCTTTCCAGCACATTCATCCGTCACGTTCCCAGTCCGTTGAAATTTTTCAAACAGATCCTTTATTGTATCGCTTTTCGGTCCTTTGGTTACATTAAACCTCCGTTGAAAACTTCGTCTTGTTGCAACAACACTGTGTTCTAGGCGGTGGAATTCCTACACCAGAAAAATCCTCTGTTCTAAGGAATAAACCATGTTGTCTACAGCACACTTGCACGTTGTGAACAGCACACGCTTACAGCAGAAAGACGACGTACAGAATGGCGCACCCACAGACTGCGTTGTCTTCTATATCTTTCACATCACTTGCAGCGCCATCTGTTGTTGAAAATTGTAACTACTGTAATTTCGAAAGTTTGTCCGCCTGAAAATGTACTGTTGTCCCAAGCATATTGCAACAAACGGTGTATTTCTATCGCTGCTCGTTTAGTTTTTATTGCCGTTTCAAATATACCGGTCATTTTTGAAACACCCTGTACAACTTCAACACTGCCTGTGCTTGGTATCTTCATAAACAGACCATTTAAAGATAGTCTCCAAAAAGACTATTCCAACTGCCTTGTAGAACAGCATCTTGCATGCACTCCCATCTCGCAGGACTGAAATGACTTATGTTAGATGTTTTTATTTTTATGGCACGCATTATCACCACCAGATGATATCAATGGATTCAAGAAGGGCTGGATGCCCAATGCCCTGTATGACATGAAGGCAATGCAATTTAGGAACTGAGTGATGAAAATACTGACCGCGATGAAACAAATACATGTGATGAAGTTATCAATGACATCAGGAAGATTGTCAATTAGGAGGCTCATCTTTGTGCAATTTATCTACATTACAACAAAGTGAATTGATTATATTGTGAACAGTTTTGTGTGTGTGTGTGTGTGTGTGTGTGTGTGTGTGTGTGTGTGTGTGTGTGTGTGTGTGTGTGTGTGTGTACGCGCACGCGCGCGTTTTCTCACCTCTTCAGAATTAAGACAGATTCGCAATTAAGATGCTACTTACATTCAAGCTAACACAGTACTTACACATTTGACTACACATTTTCCAAATCACAGCTTGGATTTTTAAAGTGCTTCAATATCTAAACGGCTAGTTACATGTACATTAAGAATGGACTGGCTACTTGTATTTTCTGTGACTTGTAAAACAAGGTTAACAATAACACGTACAGCCCATGGGCAAACAACAGAGACAACAGAGCCAACAGTATAAACATACCACATCTCCCCATGAAAGAAATCCAAACTTGTCCATAGAAGTACCAGTAAGGTGGCGGCGGTGACCACCACCACCACCACCACCACCACCACCACCGGCTGCATGGGCCCTCTGCTCATCGAGTTCCTAAAGCACGAACCACAATCGAGGCATAGTGGTATGAGGAGAGTTTTGCAGAAACTGCGATGTGCCAGGAAATCTAAATGCCCAGGAATGCTGTCTGACAATCATCCTATTACACGTTAGTGGCCATCCCAACATTGTCAATTAGATGACAGTTATGATTCAGCCATTTGGTTTGGAAAGACTGCAACGTCGTCTTTACAGCCTGCATCTTTCACTGTGGTATTTTCACATCTTTGGTGACCTGATGAAGCCGTGGACGTTGATTTAAGTCGGGAAGGTAGTGCAAGAGTGAGTTTGGTTGTGTATCCGTCAGCATCAAATGGTTCAAATGGCTCTGAGCACTATGGGACTCAACTGCTGAGGTCATTAGTCCCCTAGAACTTAGAACTAGTAAAACCTAACTAACCTAAGGACATCACAAACATCCATGCCCGAGGCAGGATTCGAACCTGCGACCGTAGCGCATCCGTCAGCATCAATCCCTTCCTACAAAACAGGAATTTATCACACCTCTGAAACTGTGATTGAAATCTTAAGATGTATGATGATTACTTTTGAATGAAACACTTCCAAGGTAGTTGATAAGCCTTTCAGTCTCTATCAGAACAACAAACACTCCATCACTATTAATAATAATTCACAACATACACAATGTATAGAATACATGTCATGTCACTGTAACTGGTTCTTGATGAGAAAGAACCCTAAAAAATGTGGGAAACTAATTTGCATGCTGCGAACAACAGTCTCGAGTGCATCATGAAAAAATAACATTCTCATTAAGCCACAGTGTAATACTTCGGTCCAACGCAGGGTTATTCAAAAAGGAAGAACAGATTTAATTGTTTATTACAGATAAACTATGAAACAGTAATGAAGAGGGGAAATGGCAAGTTTACTTCAATACCATTTAAAGGTAATGTGTCCTACAGGGTTGGACATCATCTGTCAAGAAAATACTAACACTAGTTTGAAGAAAAAATTAGTACATTAAAAACTGAAGATACTTTAACACATTCAGGTGCCTATAAAATTGTCTGTAAAGATTGCCCTAGCTATTATATAGGGCAGACTGGTAGAGCTATTTAAGCCAGTTACAAGCAGTGCCTGTTTGCGGGCGGGGGGGGGGGGGGGGGGGCGAATGTGGATTATTTTTCCATCTGCTGAACATTTATGTATTTCAGACCATTCTCTAAGGGAATTAGAAGAAACCGCAATTTTACGTAATGAAATAACAGGTTGGAAATTGGATGTATCTGAAGAATTAGGAATTTATAAACATCTTGCTAAAAGAGGCAGTAACATTTTGAGCAACCAGTTGCAACTCTTGAGTAATCACTTCCTTGATTGATTAATGCTTCTCAGGGTCACATAATACATGTTTACCGATCTCTGCTGGAATCTGTGAATATGCCATTTTCCTCAAAATATTTCTTCTCTACTATAGGCTACTGACATTTCATATTACTGGGTTTAATTTTTTGTAGCCTTTTCAACACATGTTCCTACAGTTGATATTCCAGAAATGGTACTGGAACAGTTACGCAGAAGATTCATTTTTTATGTTGTGATGTAACTATCCATTTTATTCTTTCCCCCATTTTTGTAACAGAAGTAATTTTTTGTAATAGACGTTATCTACTGCACACTAAATCTACATGCAGTATCACTCTGCTAAATGAGTCTTTTACAGATAATTTTATATTTAATATATAAATCTAAAATTATTGTATTTATTATTGGCCTTCTGTAAGAGGTTGTCCTATTGCTTTAATGTAAAATAATGTTGTTTAACACCAAGCAAGATTTAGAGCTTACGCACATTTATATAGCACCCACTGCTTTCCAATTTTCCTTATCCCTTAGGCTTCTGTAGTGTTAAGGAGAACTTTTTCCTTTTTAGTGATGTTTATTTCATATTTGCTGTTCTTTCACCATACTTTTGTAACAGTAGTCTTTTGTAAATCTTACACTTAGTGTAATCACACTGAATTTATGTATGGCATTACTGTCAGCAAACTTATTAGAAATTTTGTATGTAACATACGTACCAGTACATTTGTTGCATTTTTAGTAGCCTTGTAGAGGAAATGTCATTCTTACTGTAATGTAAAATGCTATTATTTAACACAAGTGAGGCATACTTCTTATGCAAATGTATTTAGCAACCTTTACAGCCCAATTTTTCCTGGCTGCTTGAGACTGTACATTCGAACAGTTGGCCTTTATCGCATGGTGTATACGTAAGTATGCAAATATTTTATCCTTTGATGTGTTACAATTTAATGTTGACAAGAGTATTTTGCATGCCGGTCATAAATCTAGAGATTGGCTATTAAGTTTTCCTTGAGACATTTGAGTTTCATCTGTATCTACAATAATGATGGAAGCTGAAGAAGTGGGTTAAAATTTATGCCACAGCTGGCTCCTTGATTACTAGCCAAATGTGCTAGCCATTACACCACTGCAGCAGTATAGCTAACAACCGCATGGACTACTTAGTCCAATGCCCTTGCTAACACGAACTTAAATCATGTCTGCTAGGGATGGCATAGTACATGCAGCTGCTAGCTATACTGCTGTGGTTATGTAATGGGTAGCACAGCTACCTAGTATGTAAGGGGACCGAGGTTTGAATCCCTGCCATGGCACTAATTTCGATTAATTTTTTTCAGCTTCCATCTTTAGCGTAGTCATAAATCTGATTGTGCAGAGGTGGCTTCTTGCTAAACCAATGGCAGAATGCACAGTACCCTTGAACAATGGATTGACTACATACAAATTCCAGCACACAATGATTTCTGTGGTGGATTATGTAGTTGCCATGTTGCTACAAACAAACAGCACAGGTATGTCTGAACTTTGTACCTTTCTACTATCCAGTGTTGTGTGCAGTGCTTTATAGTGAAGTGTGTCATAAACATTAGTAATCTCTTCTTTCTTTTTAATTCAGCCAGTACTATCCAAGAGTGGATTAAAACAGTGTTGAGGCAATCAACAAACTAACAGCTGAAAAAAAAAAAAAAATCTTGGTACACAATCACTTTTACACAAGATGAGTTACTACATAAAATTTACTGCCAGCATCATCCACATCTCATCCTTTAAATATCCTACAAAAGAAAGGTGCCAAATTTGTATGGTTTGAAGAACAGCAGGAAGTGTTTCTAACTTTACAAAATTGTTTAAAAAGCTCATACCTAGCTATGTATAACAAAGGCACATCCCAACAGGGCATTCAAGCAGATCTTACACTAACATGATGGCCCAAAACAAGGAATAATGTCAATGGTAGCAGAAACCAATCACTCTCAAACAGACTGTAGCTATCATAATGTTCAAAGACTCACTGTGTCGCTATATCAGACAATTTCATCTATGAAGGTATCACAAGCCTCTTACTACCCTGTTGGGCCAATGTGCCTATAAATGAGAAAAGTGAACCTACTATTATAGATATGGTCATTTCATCTGACAAATTTTCAGCACTCAATTCATTATCATCCACAGTGCAAACAGTCAACTTCAAATGCCATACATTGATTCCAATGAGTTGAGATTGTAATTTCAACGCAAGCATTTTCATTTCACCCACACGAGTTGCTCTGCTCTACTCAGATATCTAAAGTGGTGGCTGCCCACTATCAGAGCAAGTTTTATGACAGATCCTCACCTATTTACAACACGAGTGTCCAGAGCATTATCTTCCTGCTGAGCAACGAAAATATTGGCTACATACTGATTATTCCAGAGCCCCTATGTAAGCAAGTGCTGCAACTGATGCACAGTTTGCATTAGAGCTCAGCCCCATACCTCTGTTCCTTAACCTTTTCAAGTGAAGAATACCATGATGCATTTTAAATTTTAACAACAGTATGTATCACATCATTCACATTATTTCTAGTTTTTACTTGCAAGAACATCTAAAATTTATTGAAGGACTCCACTGTGAAAGACATCATAGCCATCTTCAGAGTCATACAAGTCAATAAAATTGTATAAGCACCACTCAACATTCTTGTGGTGTCCTTCAGTATTTTGTTTGAAGGAGATGAGACGAAACATGCAAAATTGTTGCGAAATGTGATCTACAATGTGTGGCTACACCTACATCTACTTCGATACTCTGCAAATTACATTTAAGTGCCTGGCAGAGGGTTCATCGAACCACCTTCACACAATTCTCTATTACTCCAATCTCGTATAGCAAGCGGAAAGAATGAGTAACTATCTTTCCGTACAAATTCTGATTTCCCTTATTTTATCATCATGATTGTTCCTCCCTATGTAGGTCAGTGTCAACATTTTCGCATTCTGAGGAGAAAGTTGGTAATTGGAATTTCGTGACAAGATTTCGTCGCAATGAAAAACGCCTTTCTTTTAATGATATCCAGCCCAAATCCTGTATCATTTCTGTCACACACACTCCCATATTTCGCAATAATACAAAACGTGCTGCCTTTCTTTGACCTTTTTCGATGTACTCCGTCAGTCTTATCTGGTAAGGATCCCTCACCGAGGAGCAGGATTCTAAAAGAGGTTGGACAAGTGTAGTGGAGGCAGTCTCCGTAGTAGGGGTGTTAGAAGTGTCCTGCCAATAAAAAAGAGTCTTTGGTTAGCCTTCCCAACAACATGTTGTGTGTGTTCTTCCCAATTTAAATATTTTATAATTTTAATACTTAGGTATTTAGTTGAATTTACAGCTTTTAGATTAGACTGATTTATCGTGTAACTGAAGTTCAACGAGTTCCTTTTAGCACTTACGTGGATGACCTCTCACTTTTCATTATTTAGGGCCAACTGCCACTTTTTGCACCATTCAGATATCTTTCCTACATCATTTTACCATATAACAGACTACATACTGACCTGATTCTGCCTTGTATCCACTGGCATATGCTACATAGACCTGCAGTGTAATTTACATCTTCTTCTGCTTTCTTACCCACACAGACCATTGCCATCGTACAGTTTGTAAGGCCAACTGCTATGAATTTTCCATATTCTAATTTATTTTATTTATCCATAGGTTACTGGGTGTTCCACTTAACATATGACATGAGCAAATTCTTGCTTCAATTAATTTATTATATATGATGGGGCAGTCTGTTTCTGCCAGCACCTGTATCATGGCACCCAAAAATCACTTACCAATACTATAATGGTAAGTTTCAAAGAAATTTAAATTTGTAACCTTCTAACTTGCAAGTTAGGATCAAGCCTTTCTAACACAGTTTTAAGTAATGTAGGGCAATCTGAAAGTGCCTTGTATTAGGTGAAATGCACATCGCAAATAAATAAAGCCACAAAATAAATTCTGCAACCAAGACTGTTGTTTTCACCACATTGTTCTCATTAATATTAGAAGTTTAACTACCACAGACATCTTAATTTGACTACCGTTAGTTCACAATTGCAGACATTTGCTAATCAATACACCCAAAATGAAGTAGTGAATGCAACAGGCATCACCTGACGCCTATGATCACCAAATAATTAGGCAAAGCAACAACTGTCAAACAAACAACAATACTTCGATAGAGAGCTGGTGTCACGGAGCTCAATAACTTCCCTTATTAGTACATCAGTAAACATCTTGGTATAATTCTGATTTAGGAAAATGGAAGAAAACCATCTTATGCTTTCCACACACAGTAACAGAATATGCTACTGTGTATGTCTGAATGCCAAAATAATTAACTCCAATTTCGAACAATGTTATGATGAACTATGTGAAGTATTAAACACAATGGCAGATTTCTTCATGTTGGACACCACAGGCTCAACAAACTGAAAGAAAGATAAGCATTTCCACATAGGCTATCTAGCACAAACAAACACTTTATCAAGCAAAACTGGTCATTTTCAATGTGACAATGACAAGGTTGGAACTAGCCAGTAGTGTTGAATAAAACATCTATTTCAGCCGAACAACCTGCACAGAAACAGTAATGACTTTGCACATTTAAAACTTTACCTGTGTGGACTAGCCCAGGAAATTTCAGGACACGCTAAGTAAACATAAAAAGGCAGTGAAGATAAAATTTTATGTATAATATTAATTTTTTTTATTTTGCCTTATATTATCAAAACATAGAATCAATAAATGCCATAAATTTAAAACCACTGTAACGTTAACTGTTTAGGAAAATACCTGGATTCGAAGAACTTTTGTAATTTTGATTACTCAAAATACATTAAAAAATCAATTTTTATTTAGTAACCTAGAAAAAAGAGAAAGAAAATGGGGGGAAGATTCGTTTTATACTCTGCTAAGTACAATACTTCCTTGGTCATGAAGACCACTTCTCTGTGTTACTACATACTGAACCATGTCGTTTGCCACGGCTTCTGTTTTTCCCTTGGTTTATTCTTGTTTGGAGTTTCCGCACTTTCCTAGAGGGCTTTGCGGAGCCTCCATGAGCGCGCTGCTAGCGCACCTGCTGGAAGGAGGCAGTGTGTGCCGTGCCGAGGGCAGACGAGGCAGTTGAGATGAGTGTTTGGCCCTGGACGACCGTTCTGCAGTGGGATGCTCGGTCCCTCTATGCTAGTCTGGATGGGCCCAAGAACCCGGGGCGTGAGGACACAAGAGGCCGTAAATCTGTGTACAACGTTTGGTTTTAATCTCCCCGTGTTACGGGAGCTATTAAAAACTGTGTGGCAATGTGTATCTGCTTTGAGTTTGTGATTGGAAATTGCCTTGCGTGTGTGTGTGTGACTGCCCCCTTGCATGATCGAGCAGTTTAACGCCATGCTGACGTAAGGCGCGTGTCATAAAAAAACAAAGAAAAAGAAAAATTTTTTTGGCTGTGGACCTTCTGCAAGCCATTGTTTTCCCATGGGTGGCGTAGGTCTCTGGTTGGATAAGCACATTGTAAAATGTTAAATAACCTTGTACTATCTGGCGGAGAGAGCCAATTAATTTTATGGATGTCTGAAATATGAGATCATGTTAATGATCGCCAATATCTGTTGTTTTAGTACATAGGCATATTTAACTTTAGTCGTCATTACAGTGTATATATTCCTGTATTAAGGAGTTTAGTCCCTGTGGCATTTAAGTGCTCTATTTAATTATATTTCAGGTAGTTACCGCTTCTATTTGGTAATCCACCTAGCCACAACTGATGTCGGTTGCTCGGTCTGTCTGAAATGTTGGGCCTATTGGGTGGAGACGGTTGTTGACTTGCTCTCCTCAGCTCCGAAGTCCCGTATTGATACTACGGTGGTAGTTCTGCCAGAATCTCATTTGCAGAAGTTACCAATTCTTGTGGGCACAAATAAAGCTATCTTTGCCTCTGTAATTTTCATCTACTGGCCAGCAAGCTTTTGTTGATGATTAAAAACTGCCAACTGGTCTTTGTCAAACCTAGTGGCTCGTGTTACACGAGTTCCCTTTCCAGTTCGGGTAAATGTTTCCTCCTCCTGGTGGAGCCATCCTCTTTCCCGAGCCACCCTGGTGTCAGAGTAGACCGAGTGTCTATTGCCGCTCAATGTTTCAGAAGAATGAAGTAAGACGTTAATTATCTACTTCACCATTAAATCCAAGAAAGGTGAATTAGTGTAATTCTGGATAACCTAAGTATTTTACACTATTAAGGTAGTTCTAGGTTTGGAGAAATAGCTGTTTGGTAAAATTTAGCCTTCTGTTATGGTAATCCGGCGTATTCCACAATCCAACATTGTAATAGAACTGAAAGATTTGGTTTTGATACATTTGCCGAGACATGATTTAATTATTTGCTATTGATGTTAATTGCTTTAAATGAATCTTCTTTAATTTGTGGTTGTAATTCTTAATGAGTGATCGCCCTTAATGGTGTAACATTTAACGTATTTCTGAGTGTCCCATATGTCACCTACTGACTTCATTCAGAGACTGAAAAGAGACCCTTGCTCAAGTTTATGGGACTTTTATTAACTGTTTATCTCTATTGTTTATGGTAATGTTTGTTAAAAAGGAGTAATGTTAGATTCCTATGCTGATTAAGTAATTCTTAAGTTATATAGCAAATATTATGAGTGCAAATATTCTCTCATTGTTACACTTGCTTGTTCTGTGGTTTACACTGAAGGGCGTGACAATAAATGCAAAACAAAGTGAAGCATTGGGGCGAATTAATCCTTTCCCTTATCATTACCGTTAAAGATAACTGATTGTCGCTTGTTACTTAAATTGGTTGGGAGAATAGTTTATTGATTGACCCCATAGAAAGAGTATATCACATACCTGTAACAGAGCGAAGAGAAATATTACTGTACAAACTGTGTCACATATGTAATATGTGCAACATACATACATACAACTGATGTTCCATGTCACCTATCTTTTTTTAAAAATATAATTTAGTATCACAATAGGAACAGAAATTTTTGAACTGTTTAAGCACTGGTTATTTTGGAGCAGGTATTATGTGAACAAATGTGTGTATTTTTGTTCTAACAAAGGCAGCTCATTCTAACAGGCAGTCCTGACCACCACCTGATTCCAACTGAGAAAAAATTAAAGGTGTTTAGCAATGTGCTATTTGCCCTCCACAAACACACCAGATAGGTTTTTACCTATTCTCACTTATCTGAGGACTAGATAAAATGAAGTCTTAAAATACTTTCATTGGTGCTATGCTTAGTCTCGAGCACTTAAAAGCTAGGAGCACATGAAATGGCCGAATCTGTTAGAAGTATATTTAGTCTGACACATTAACCCCTCTTTCACTCACATCAAGATATACAAGTCATAAGATGTTTAAGTACAATTTTTGTGTCCTCCAAATTGCTCTGGTTCTTGTCAAGGCAAAATTTTAAGCTACATTCAAGTGCTGAATATACATTGCTACAGCATAGTAACCATATCTTATACAGTTGTGTACGGAACACTCCAGATGTTTTATAGGAAATTTAGCATCCTGTCTGGGGAGGGGGGGCTAAGAGAACATTCTTACAACTGTTGCTTTTCTGTAAAAATTAGAAAAGGTGAAAGATCGTACACATTTACATTCACTATATTCCAAATGAGATTCACAATTATTTTTATGCAAGAGTGTTCATCAGAAACCTTATCAATACAACAAGCATGAAATGCACAGTGAACCATTGATGTTTTAAGACTGACATTGACATCAGTGACAGATTTAGAACTCACTGGGTCTGAACAGCCCAAAAATGTTCAACTTTACTGGTACATCACTAGAGTAACACTGTAATCATTCCAATTCAAGACTTTCATAGTTTGACAAAACCACCCCAGGCATATTTATTTATGTATTCCCTTCCATGATGCCCCACACTACCGACAATGAACCTGAACAACATTTTGTGTATATCCTACAGCTGACAAACTTCAAATTAAGACAGTAATGTAGTGGTAGTAGGAGTAGGAGCAATAATGATTAACACAATTTCTGACAAATGTTGCACAAATTCAGGTAATTTCATAAGAAATGTAACAAATTTTACCTTTGTTTCCAATGTCTGTTTATACATAGACCAGAGTAAAATTATTTAATATCTGAACTGAACAGTTTGCTGATGTTTCTCGTATACTGCAAAATAAGTGACATTTTTGCAAGAAAAAGCTGCTTAGCTTGTATTACAGACGAAGTCATTCATCCAGAACAAACAGCACGCAGTACACAGGTCCTACTTAAACCAAGATGGGCACCGAGTGAGATCACAGGAATTTTCTTCGTCCGCTAAAATAACTTATTTAAGAGGAAATAGCGTCAAATTAAAATTTTCTTTGTTTTGTATACTTGCTGTAGTGTCCGTTCTTGCCATACAACTGAATACCAGCGTCCCAGCAGCGCTTGTTCTTGAAAAAACTTTTTCTTTACCTGAAGTCCCGATAATCGCAACATTAACCCGTAATTTTGTGTGACGAACACAAAAAATTCGAGACAAGTTTTTCTTGATAGTGCAAAATTTGTTTAAAAAAAGACTGCTACTAGTTTCATCACTGTCTATTGTCGCAATAAAAGTAATTAAACGTTTCTAAACTGTATTTAACTAACACACTTCGTATTGTTGACTAGTTAGATAGATGCGATCTAGGCCTAATTTTCCAAGTTATAAACGTTTAAAAACCTGACCAAACATGCCTGAAAGTGAATTCTCTAAAAGCAAAATTTATTACAAATTCATTCTACTGTCATTGTGTATCCAAATCAGTACAAAAAAAACAACCACTGCACATAAGACCTTTGTGTCATGTTTTGTTTACACACAGCCAATCTTGTGTCCTTGACAAATTTAAAACACTATTTAATTATTTTTTCGAAACTGACCATCAGTGAGAAATGTGGGAGCTGTTGTAGGGTAGTGAGTAGAGGGATTTGTTGCCAATCTTTTAGGAAGTATTTTACTGAAGGGGGGGGGGGGGGAATGCAGTGGGGCAAATGTTGGGAGAACTGAAGAGACTCTCCCCTGGAACTGCAGAGTATGCAGTAGTGACATTTTGATTGGCACAGTTGGAGAAAGCAAGGAAGGAACTGATAAGGACCAAGGAACGTAGGGGGAGGAGGGTGGTTGGGAACTGGCAGCTGGTAGGAGGATAAGAAGGAAGAGAACGCGATCTGACAGTTTTATCAACAACACCAAAAACATGTACCTACCACTGCCAGAATCAAGTGGAGAAGAGCCTCAGGTAGAACAAGGAGCAGGAAATGTGCAGCACACTTCAACTGAGGCCAAGAAGCCTAAGAATGTACAGAGTGTTAGGAAGAATAAAGTGCTGCTGCAAGGTAGTAGCCATGGGCAAGGTGTAGGCCCTCAGTTACAGGGAAGTTTAGGGGCAGCATACCAGGCCACCAGTATCTTCAAGCCAAATGCAAGGCTAAGTCATGTGATAAAGTACCTAGGGTCTTTATGTAAGGTCTTCACGGAAG
This sequence comes from Schistocerca nitens, assembly GCF_023898315.1. Lineage (NCBI taxonomy): Eukaryota > Metazoa > Arthropoda > Insecta > Orthoptera > Acrididae > Schistocerca > Schistocerca nitens. Next base: position 613,248,325 of record NC_064616.1, on the reverse strand, counting down.
AAGACCATGTAGTGATAGTGATGGTGGGGCGGGAAACAGTTTGGGCAGGGATGGGGCATATGATATAGGTGGTGACCTGGACAAGATAGCTTCTCTGACTCATGGCACCAACATACACTTTGTTGAGCTGTTCTGGCATCATGATCGACCACAACTTGATGGAGCCGTGAGGCAAATCAATGTGGGGTTAGGGATGGCTCTGAGGACAGCCAACTTTGCTCATGTTTCTCTGGTGCCTGTCAAGACTATCAACAGATGGGGTTTCACTAGGTATGGCCTACACCTAAACAGGACTGGGAAGGGAAGATTGGTACAGCTGATTCATGGAAGTATGGGGGGGAGGGGGGGGGGGGGATGGATCTCTGGCCACACATGACAACAGGTTCCCCTGCGTAAGGAGTATCTCCAGCACTTTTAAAATACTAAAACAATCACTCAAGACAGATTTGAACACCTAAATTTCACATATACCAGATGTCACAAAGAACGAACCAACCATTGGAAAGAGCAACCAACACGGGGCATTTCATTTCACAGACTTAACAATCCTCCATCAAAACATGCAATCAATAAATAAAATGAAACTATTAGATGTTGAGCTCCAATCTTTGAACTGCACAGTAGTTTATGTTACTGAGCACTGGTGTACAGACACAGAAATCCAACACTTAGTATTATCACTGTATCAAAAGGCAAACTCTTACTGCAGAACTACTTCAAGGGGTGGAGGATCACACATTTACATCATCAGGACAGGAACACAGTTCAAATCAAGACATGACCTCAGCACCAGAAGTGAAGAGAAACACTTTGAAATATCAGCTATTGAATTAATAGGGCTTGATATCACCAAGAAATTAATCATTTTGTGTCTGTATAGATCTCCCACTGGTAGTGTGGACACTTTTTTAATAAGTTAACAAAAGTTCTATATAAAGTCTGAAGTACAAAGATCAACATAATTCTGTGTTGGGACATTAACATCAACACTATCATCATAAATGAATCCAGCGGCACCTTCATAAACATCCTTGAAAGTTTTGACATGTCCCTATTGGTCAATAGTGCAACAAGGGTTACCACAACGACTTCATCAGTAATTGACCATGTGGCCACAAATATGGACAGGGAAAAATGTGATGTAGCTGTAAAAGATCTCCGACTATCAGACCATCCTGTCAAACAACAGTCAGGCATTGAATCATTCCCTAAACTACAAGCCTACAAACAACATCTATCAGAAATCAAAATAAAAGATTTTTTCAAAAGAATTATAAAAACAAAGCTGGGATGATGTGTATAAGGAAACCAATGTGAATATGAAAGTCTCTAAATTCTCCACATTGTTTAAATTGTTTCCAAAAGTATGAATGTCTGAATAAACATCCTGCAAAAACATATGGATAAAAATCAGGTATTAAGAAGTCCTCCCAAACACTTAAACACCTCAGTTACATGAAAAAGATTCGCAATGATACAGAATTCTTAAATTTCTATCATAGGTACAAAAAGATCTATAGGAAGGTACTAATGGCTGAAGAAAAATCATTTAATGACAAAATTATATATAATGCAGAGAATAAAAGCAAAGCAGTCCGAGATGTTACAAAAAAGGCAACAGGGAGAGGCCAACAAATGCAGAACAACATACTGCTAAGGGAGGGGGATGAAGTAATACATGATCCACAGCACTTAGCAAACTACGTAAATGAGCATTTTTCAAGTATTGCAGAGAAGTTACAGCAAAAATTCCCCAAACAAATATAACATCTGTAAATAATGTTACACTAAAGACAATGATGTTACTTCCAACAACAGATAATGAAGTCAGTAAAAACCATTCAAAAACTAAAAATAAAAAGTCAGTTGGCTTAGATGAAGTACCAATGTGTGTACTGAAACAATGCACAGTGATTATACAAGGCCCCTTAACAAATATAATAAATGAATCCTTCACATCAGGGACATTTCCAGAGCAGTTAAACCAGGCAAGAGTTGTACCTTTGCTTAAGAAAGGTAATGCAGAAGACATAGAAAATTACCGTCCCACTTCCCTGCTGTTAGCATTCTCAAAAATAATAGAAGCAATTATGAAAGACAGATTAAAGAATTACTTGAATAAATACAACTTTTTAAGTGAATTACAGTTTAGTTTCCGAAGTGGCAAAAATATGAAGTCAGCCATAGTAGAATTCACAAAAGTTGTACTTGATGCTCTTGATAAAGACTAGAGTGTCACAGGCATATTTTTGGATCTTTCTCAGGCCTTTGATACAGTCGACCACAAGATTCTATTTAATAAACTAGAAGCATTGGGAATAAGAGGGGTTACTTGTTCGTATCATACCTAACAGATAGGGTACAAAGAGTAGAGATAACACATACTTCAAATAGATCTAAACATTTACTAAAACACTTATCAGAACCAAAATACATTAATATAGGGGTTCCGCAAGGTAGCATATTAGGACCAATACTGTTCCTGATACACATCAATGACTTTCCCAGTAGTGTTACTCATGGTGAAAAAATCCTCTTCACTGATAGCAGTATTTTAGTCACAGAGAAAACGAGAACTCCTTGCAGAGAAAGCAAATGAAACACTCAAGAAAGTTTATGATTGGCCAATAAGTAAGAAAGTGACGTTGAACATAGAGAAAACTAATGTCATGAATTTCAGTTTGAAGAGGAAAAATGACAATGTTAAATGTAGATGGCACCTCTATAGACTGTAACAAATGCAGAATTTCTAGTAATGAATACTGATTCTAAGTTGAAGTGGTGTGAACACACAAAGGTACTTGCAAACAGAATGTCATCAGCATGTTATGCCCTTAGAATCCGATCATCAGTGTGTAACATGCAGTGTCTTTCAGTAACATATTATTGATATGTACACTCAATTCTTAGCTATGGCATTCTTTTTTGGGTAACAAATGCACAAAATATGAACAATTTTCAAACTCCAGAAAAGAGCCATAAGAATAATAACCAAAAATACTGGTCAAACTCATTGTAAAGATCTGTTCAGAACACTGGGGATTTTAACTGCTCCATGTTAATACATTTACGAGTCAGTTCTACACATCGAAAATAACATTGTTAATTACTGCACAAACAGCTCTGTCCATGAGCATGCAACAAGAGAGACTCAGATTTACCAAGAAAAAATAAACATAAAACTCAAAACAGCATTTTCTACCAAGGAATAAAACTGTACAATAAATTACCAAAACAGATCAAAGAAATTGCAAAAATACACTTATTTAAAAAGGCAGCTAAAGAGTACATGTTATGCAATACATTTTATACATTGAAGGATTACTTAGCTAAAACCGAATAGGGGTTTGATAAAAATTGTTACAAAATTAAAAATAATAGTAACAATAATAATAAAAGTGCATGCAGTGACAGATAGTGAGATATGAGTGAACAATGGCATTACATTATTTAGAAAGTTATTTGTAAGAACAGTATTGTATATCAGGAGTAAATCTAATGATTGTCTCTAACTAGAAGTATGTTGTTATGTGTGTATATGAATTAGCTTATTTTAAATTGATCTAAATTTGTAAATACTTTGATATGTCCTATATCCTTGTAAAGAGATCTACGGATTAATAAAGCTGCTACTGCTACTACTACTAGTGCTACTAAACCTCATACTACTATGGTCTCATATGTTTGGCGGAGCAAAATGGCAAACATGGACAGTAGTTTGTGTGACACAAATTTGAAGACAGAGCTTTCACAAACAAGTTTCGATTATTATAAATTTTTATTACTACACATTGGCACATAAGACAATAATTGAAGCATAAAAAGGCACCCAGGGTCATCTTATAGTACAGACATAAAACATATTGAAATTTATACGAACTAAAACCATTATAAAATATGTCACTCACCAATGCATTTAAAACACTCCAAAATCCCCACAATCATTGGCTAAAAATGCAGCTCCTGAAGAACATCCTCACATTTGCATTGTTGACAAGCTCACAACATGGCTCCCATTCTGCACCTTTTGAATCTATTTCTGCTTCATAATCAGTATCCCATAACAAATAATCAGTGCTATTCATAGCACTAGATATCCCCCCCCCCCCATTTCTTGAATAATTTGATCACTGTTTCCACATTCAATTTTTCCCATGATTTTATGATGGAATCACACAAAACATCCGTGAAGCACCCAACATAGCTCCAATTGTCATGTATGATTTTTCACTGCTCATCATCAAATTGTTCCATTGTTCACACATGTGGTCTTTGAATGGTTTATTAAGATAGACGTCTATAGGTTGTAGCATTGAAGTCAAAATATACAGTGTAACAGCAATCTCGGCATTGCTTCAAGTTAGGTAGTTTTTAGTATTCTTAGTTACATGACTGAAAAATATCCTGCACAAGCAAACTTTGTTGATTTCATAGAGCACCTGGTTGCCTCTGCCACATATTTTCTACCAACAATTTTACACCATTATTCTCTATCACTTTTTGGGACATAGTACAAAAATTCCTGGTGGAAATTTTATTTTAGGAATGGTTTTTCCACTTTAAAATGACCATAAGCTTTATCTTTGTTCTGTCTGACACACGTGTTAATACTACTGTAGTCATGGTCTTTTCATGGCCTGTATTTCTGATTTGAACAGTTTTTACACATTTTGTTTCCACAGTTCTATTGTTTATTATATCAAAGTTCACTGGAGTTTCAGCCATATTTCCAGTATGGGATAGTGGAAAGTTGTAATGTCGACTCATATAAATAAACTTATAACTCAACTTTACAGTCAAGATCTTTCAGTAATTTCTGTACAATACTCGCTTTCTGCCATTTTACCAGATTTTTCTGTTCATGAAATGACTGCACGAACCTACTGTTTCAAACGTTTTGCTGTGCTCTGGATTGGCTCACACCCACTTCAATGCATAATCCCTAATCATGTTTCTTGTAGCAACAATTCTGCCTCTTCTTGTACCCATCCTGCAACACTATTTTATAAATCTGGCTAACAAGCTATTCCTCTCCTCATAGAACACTTTTTCATTGGCATTTCTTAAATAGCATCTTGATTCTTTCACCAATCTCTCACCATCTTCTGTTATAATGTAAGCCCTTGCTGCAGCACAGTTTTTCAATTCTTTAGCCTATTTTATGACAACTTTAATCTTCCTTCGCATTTCCTTCATTAGGCACACACTTTACAAATTTATGCTGATTACAGTATGAACTGTTTGAACACACGACACAACCAACAATACTTGTTAGCTGTACATATGAGCTTGTTATTCAACATGTTTCTACAGGTAAAACTGTAACTATGCTGAAGGAGGCTTTTGCTTTATGACATGCGCAACTGCACCAATTTTACAGTACAGTTATGTCCACAAAACTGAATAGCCATAATAGCACTTTCATAAATCCTCAATGTCATTACCCAAATCACTGTGCCTATCATCATCATCATCGTCGTCATCATCGTCGTCGTCATCGTCGTCGTCATCGTCGTCGTCATCGTCATCGTCATCGTCATCGTCGTCAAAATGATCACTGTTCTAAATTAAATTCACAGGCCACAGATCATTTGGGGATCATCCTTTAGGACAAGCATAGAGTAAAATTACCAACCTTTGATGAAAATTTGTACCTCATCTTATCTAAAGGTAGTCTTAACTGTATATGGTATTTTTTTTCTCTGATATGCAAATGAAGGAAGCAGAGATTTTCAAATAAATGCCCTGTAAACTGCAACTGGATATTTATTGCATATCTGAAAGGATAATACAATCAATTTTTCTAAAAACAATGTTCATACTCAGCTGTTTTTTGATATTGTTCTATAGAATGAGCACAAAAGACAAAAACCTACATCTATACACAGCCATTACCCAGAAGGGAATATCTTAATAGCATACGTCTCAGATATTCATTTCATCAAATCATGACAGGTTCCTACATCACAATTCTGGTTCACGAAGTATCTTCATTCACACACACACTTTTTTTTGGCCCAGTTTTGGAACATTTATTCATGCCACAATCCTCTTGATTCTTCAGTATCCTAAATTAGTATATTGTCAGTCTCCCAGATTTGTCCAGTAGTACATCTTTGCAAAGCAGTTTTCTTTTTAGATCTTTTGGACTGTCTCTTAAATTTTTTATTTTTCAGTTTTCAATGTTGATTCATTAGTATTTATTTTTGTCGACACCCAATAACTAAACATTCTTTTTCCAATTTTTAGAACGCTTCTCTGCAACACTTCTTACTATGGTCATGATGTTCACAATTTATGTCTTCAATAGAACCATTAACAACAGTAACGCACTTTGAATTTTGTGAATTAATACAGTCTTCATTTTTCTGAGTCGCAAAATCCACTTTATTAACCGATTTTTGGAATTGTTTGACTGTTTCCTCTTTTTAGCTGCAACCTCACGAGAAATACTTTCATTATCAGCATCAAAGCCTGTAGATGTCACACGTCTTATCAGAATCCCTTATTAATACATTAGTTTTATCATTATTTTTCTTTGTATGATGTGTATCTGTTTCTATACACTTATTTTTTTGTATTAGGTTTTAAATTGTGTATGTTTAGTTCAGAGCTTTCAGTCTTCAAGTAGTTCCCTGTGTGTCTTACTTTTACGTACATGTGATCATTTTTAAAACTATCTTCAGCATCTGGAATGCTAACACAGTAATCACTGCTACCTTCTGCAATTTTTGCGTTTTCGAGGAAAGAATTCTGACATGTCACTTATCTACACGTTTCCTACGCCATCAGTATCATTTCCACCATCGGCACTATCATTGTTACAACTACTTGTGCTAGATTGATCAGCAGAAATCTTATTGCTTGGATCCACTACACCGGCTCCACTTTTCTGATACACGTCTCCCTTTTTATCGGTTTCTGGAAACATACCTTGCTCTTTTGTAAGCTCCAGATTTTGCTTATGCTTCTTTTGAATTCCCACAATTTGCAGAAGATGTTTCTAATTTGATGAGTTTTTGGCAAACTCAACAGTATAGTCCGTCATCATCACCACCACCAACTACTTCAAGACGCTCGTCGAACACTGTAGCTACTTCCACCTCAATTACATTCAGTTCCTCCATTGTGGATATACTCATATCATGAAGAGGTCCAGCAAGTTCTTGCATTTCTTTGACATGGTTCTTCACTTGCTGGATTCTATACTCTTGCTTTCCTAGCATTATCTTCCGATTTTTGTTTCAGAAATTTCATGTGCGCCTTCACACGTTTATCTCTCTTTCAAACAAATGCTAACTGTTTAACATTTCTTGCCTTGTGAGTTTTGTCCCTTACCTTCTTTTTTCCTTTTACATTGCACAAAACACACGTTTGTCGCCTGACTCATATCAAATACATTCGGGCAAGCATATGGCTTCTTGGTGGAGTAACTTTGCCAGTATGCATAAAATGGATGGACAACATCCTCATAGTTACTGTTGGAATCTCCAAATGTTGGTATGTTCATCTTACTTTCTGACAGATTCTGTATCTTCTGCTGCAATTTTTTCAAAAACTTTCCAATATACTTTATAAAACCAGTTTTCATCATCACCGCAACCTTTAAAACATGACGACGTGAAATACTAAAAGACATCAAGGCTTTCATCCTTGTAATCTCCATCTCTACCACCCTTCAAAATTTATTCACTGTTCTGATCATACAGGATGACCTAAAACTTCCTAAGCTTGCTGCACTAACAGGAACTCTTCCCTTGCTTCCACCACATTATCAGCATTCTTATCCAGATGCCACTTGAGGGTGTATGTACCGCATGAGTTCTTTCTCCTCCTCTACACATGCATCCCTTGGCACTCCCAGTACTTTGTAATGACATTTCATTAGTGAATACCTTGAACAATTGAGTGACACCACTTTAATATAACTTAAGTTGACGGGCTGTCAATCCTCTGGGGCCCGGGTTCAATTCCCGGCTGGGTTGCGGGAATTTTCTCTGCCCAGGGACTGGGTGTTTTGCTATCATCATCATCATCATCATCATCATCATCATCAATGATCCCATCATCAACTGCAGGTTGCTGAAGTGGTGTCAAATTGAACGACCGGCAGCCAGCGAACGGCCTGCCCAGTACGGGGCCCTAGCCATACGATTAAATAAAAATGTAACTAAAGTAGCAACATTAAAACAAATTCATTCTCTCCCTCCCTCCCCCACGTTGGTTGATTTAGGGGAGGAGACCAATCATCGAAGTCACAACACAAACAGCACAGTCCAGTCAAGTGTAAGGGGTAACAGAGAAACAAAGAAGGGAAGAGAGATGTCAGGGCAACAGGAAGAGGAAAGCACAGGAGGGGTGTGGATAGTAATGGGAAGAGGAGGGGTGACCCAGAAACGCTATGTGCAGTGGGGTACCAGCACTGCCACCCAACCATCTCAATACCCATACCCATACCACTACCATGATACAATAGGGACAACACAAGGGGAAGAGGACACAAGAAAAGGGGAAACAAAACATAAACAGACCAGACAAAATGTAAGGAAATGGTGGAGAGAACCTGTCCGGTGTAGGGACAAGGCCAAGGTCTCCATAACCAACACCTATGCTAACAGAGGGACTCAAATTCCAGAGGAAAATTTAAGGACATATACCTGAGAGTACCAATAACTTTCACGAATAAAACTGGTGACAGATGCAACCATGCTAGGGTCGTCCACTAGCACAGAAGGCAAGGGAAGTGGGAGCGTATATTTAGTGCAACGGGCCAAAAGACGGGGGCACACCAGCAAAGTATGGCCAAGGCCAATATGAAGACAGAAGAGGATGGTAGAATCCCACAAGGAGAAGCAAAGGGAAGAATGCAGTATGCTGGTAGTCTCCTCGATGGCAGAAAATATAATAGACAGGAGATGGGTGGAGTGTAGCTTCCCAAGAGTCAACCCATGATTGAGCAAAGAGGGATTTGCTGTTTGATGTTAATGCCAGTAACACCTGTCAGGGTCTGGTAACCACGAATACATCTTATCTTCGTCCAGACTCGGGAATGTGACGTATGGCATCCAATGGTCGAGACGTACCTCTCCGAACACACCTGTTTCAGTCTTTTCATAAGCTAGCGACCGTGGGCAAGGAGCTGATTAAATGCTATTAGGTGCTCTAGGGAAGGGTACCACGTATGTTGCTGTAGAACTTGCTGACACTAATGGCCTCAGCGGTTTCTGGCAACCACTAACGTACTGACTTCCACTGGGGGCATTGTGTTTTCCGCTGTGGAAACGATCGTTCTAGTGACCTGCTCAACTACCACATCGATGGTACCATGTGGGGGAGATTCAGTGGTGACAGCAGAGGTGAAAGCTTCCCAGTCTACCTTGTTTAAATTTAAAGCCCATCGTGGTGGACATCCGGGGGAATGGTGCTGGGGGAGTGACAAAGATGGGAAGTGGTCACTACCACACAAGTCATCGTGGGCTCTCCAGTGGACAGATGGGAGAAGTCCTGGGCTGCAGAGGAATAAATCAATGGCTGAGTAGGTGCCATGAGCCACACTGAAACATGTGGGGGCCCCAGTATTTAAGATGCAGAGGTCGAGTTGAAACAGGAAAGTTTCAACATCTCTACCTCGGCCAGTACGCACACTGCCACCCCATAAGGGGTTATGGGCGTTAAAATCTCCCAAAATTAGGAAAGGTTTAGGGAGTTAGTTGCTGAATCAGTGCAGCCAATGCGTTCACGGGTACTGCACCATCTGGAGGAATACATACATTGCAGACAGTGCTTATCCTGATGACCACGGATTCTAGAGGGGTTTGAAAGGGCACAGGTTCACTGCATAATGAGTTCAGGACATTGACACAAACTCCACCTGACACTATTACAGTCGCTATGGTTCTTGTAATATCCTGTACAGCCTATTCAGGCAGGGCTCCATGTTGCCGGGAACCAGGTTTCCTGGAGGGCAATGCAGAAAGCAGGTGTAAAGCTCAACAGTTGCCATAGCTCAGCCAGGTGGTGGAAAAAACTGCAGCAATTCCACTGGACGGTGGTGTTATCATGAAGCTGGGAAGGCATGAACCATGCAAGGAGGCTGGTTATGCCTTAGGGTAACCAGCTGCCACTGACTGAGTATTTGTATACATTCCTATTGTGAATGAGACATCTATGACATCCAGGTCCTCAGGAGCAGCCAATATCTGCACCTCATCAGCAGGTACAGGACTGGTAGGGAATGGTGGTGTTGGGGCCACCAGAGAGCCTTTATCTTAGCAGACTACTTTGCTTGCCATCTTGCTTCTCTTTAGGGGCTTGCTGGGAGGACGTCTCTGAAGTAGCTTTAGGCATGGAGAAAGACTGAGCTCTTCGTCCAGCAGCTTTTGGCTCCTTTAGCCACTGGTAAGTGTCCGCTGTGGCATTAGTGGAGATCTTAGGAGAGAGGGTCCCAAGGGACTCCTTCGACATGAGAGGAGGCGTAGGAGGCTGTTTCCAGCTGGCGGGAGGGCACCAAGGTCCGCTGCATTTGGGGGCCTTGCTCCCGAAGTAGGTACTTTGGGAGCACTGGTAGGAGACTCTCCCCCAACCACCAAGGGAGCAGATGTATTCTGGAGGCCCAGAGGGCCCACTGTTAGTAGCATATTTCAAATTTACATTTAGCCCCCTGGTAAGTCAACCAGTCTAGGGTCTCTTACTCCACAATTTTCCACTCCTTTTGGAGTACTGTGTAGTCTGGTGAGCAGGGGGAGTACTGCTCTCTGCAGATGATACAAGTGGGAGGAGGTGCACAGGGAGTATCTGAATGCAGTGGACGTCCGCAGTTTTGACATGGCGTTTTAAGTTCAGTGGGAAGACATGTGGCCGAATTTCCAGCACTTAAAGCACTGCATAGGAGGAGGGACGTATAGTTTAATGTCACAGCAATAAACTACCACACTGACCTTTTCAGGCAATGTATTATCCTCAAAGACCAAGATGACGGCACCAGTACAAACCCTGTTGTCTTTGCGTCCCCTGTAAATGCACTGGATGAAATTGGAGGGAGAACATAAAAGCAATCAGATTATGTGGATACCTTTTTCACAGAAGCCCCACGACCCACCTACTCATCTGTAAATAATTACTGTAAACTTATTGATTGCAGACAATGTTAGGTTTATTTGTAGCACCCCTCTTATTGCTCTTCCCTAAACTTATGTCCGTGTTGGACTAGAATCTAACTATAAGGCTGTTTGTTCTGATGAGCTATTGTAAATGAGCTGAAGCTTGAAACTGCCACACTAAAATACTTATTTTAACCAAATAGACTGGTGGAAATGTCTTCATTTAATTTATTAAGGCTGTGGCCACCCATAAGAAATCAATACACTTTTAACTTCATTGCCCAGGTTTTGCTTCTACATCTACATATGTATTCATTTTTTCTCATTCTATTTTGTTTTGAACACTGTGTCAGTACATGTGCCTTTATTGATGGCCACACTTTTCTGAATAATTCAAGTTCCATTTCTTTCCAAGTCAGCAATACCTTTTTCATAGTACAGATGATACCGATTGCCTGGTAGCACTGCAATTCACCAGTTGTCTCTCAACTCATTTTTAATTCTACCACCAGGAAAACCATATTATCAACTTCACTGGTTACTTTGATGGTCCATCATAACATCTATAGTTCTATTTGAGTGATTCCAAAGATTATGTGGCAACAGTCATCAGTAAATTGGGAAAGCTGCAACACTCACAGAAAAAGAAAGAGCATTTTAGGAACAGATTGTCGACTAAAGCAAGTGGACTGTTCAATTATATACTTACTTCTGTGTCAACTGCAAAGAACTTTTCACCTGATTGGTAGGGTGTTATAATCTGACCCTCTTCAAGAGACTTTACAAATATTCTGGAAAAGACAAAATGACTTCAAAGAATTATACATTAATAACATATCAAAATTCCAATGAAAGAAAGAAAAAGTGCTAAGTTCTATAAAGACCTATACACATTACAAGTTATACTAATAAATTATTAATTAATTTGTATCAGCATTACTGCTCCCTTGTTTTAACCAAAGTTTTTCAATTTTTTGAATTTCAGCAGTTTTTCAAGATCAGATGACAGAAAATATGTCAGAGCTATGTAAGCTGTAAAGGGGAGAAACTAATTACATTTATAGGTTAGTTCACAGAAACTTCAGATACTTTTCAGGTGGCAAGTACAAAGTACACGATTGTGATTCTATATCAAGAAGATAACAGTGCACAACATTCCTGTTATACTAGTGAACCTGTAACAGTACTTAGTTGGAGATCGACAATAGGCATCTTCCAAAAGGCTCTGAAAACCAAGTAAATTAAAATGAAGCCTTGATATGGTGGTCTACCTCTCAGTGAAGAAATAGTGGCAAGATTATGATATGACCAGAAAATTAAGATGCTCAAGCACCAACATGACTTATGGGACTTTGAAAAGAACCTGTCTAGGATACTGAAGCTCACTCTGGAATACACTGGGAAAATATTCTTGCAGTGCATACTACTATGAATGATCACTGTACATTTATTTGCATCTGGTTGCATAGCCTATCAAGATGCAAGTAATTATAAAACCACATTTTCAAGAAGAAACCATCTTTAATGTAAACTGTGTGAATAAAATTTTCAGGTGTCTTATTTCCTCAAAACCATATAATCTTTTGGTGGAACAAGGATCTCTGGTCCTGAACGACTGTATTTGTGCTAACTTTGGTTTTTACCTGGAACTGTTGTCAAAACTAGTAAGCACTATTTTTTCTACATGTATTTGATGCTGCAAAAAATGACTACAAAGAACTGGGGTAGTGCCTTACTTCTTAGCAACAATTAAAGGAAATGATCAGGGTAGAGCACTTTGTAAAATCCTGATAATCACCCCATACATGTATTAGCACACAGTAAGTAACAATTTTGATAGATAGTTTGATGAGGAGCAAATGTATGAAAAACATTGTTCATCAACCAGCGCAACAGAAGTTTAGTGAGTCAAAATTTGCAATCCTCTTTACCACATTGCTTCACATGTTACACACAAGGCAATGACAATATTGGTTTGATGGCAATGCAGACACAGAATCAGCATGTGTATTAGTTGTGTTGATGACAATTTAGAAGGACGTAAACTGAGTTTAACAGGCCATCACGGATCTGGCTAAGGGAAATATAGCACAAGAAAATGTTTAGAAGTTTGAAAAAATTGGTAACTATGAAGTTCAGTTAATAGCTGAAATGTGTTACTTCCGTAAAACAGGGTAATTAAAGAAATAATTACCTTAAAATCAGTATCTAATGATTACATCAAAAAAGGAAAAGGACTGCATACCACTATAAAGCCAAAACTTGTGGATCCAAAGACTATTATCAGCTCTGAGAGGCTCCTCATGTACAAAGTTCACTGATGAATCATTCTAAGGCTTCTGTAATATATCCAAATTGACTGAGAAATAGAAAAGTGTAAATGTCAAATCCATGGCAGAGTGTAGAAGAAAGATGATGGGGGTCACAATTGCACAGTAAAGTACTCACTGTGTATGCCTCCTGTGCCAGTGCAAAAGGTGATGGCAACAAACTTTCATTAAAAATACTAGCGGAACGGAGGGTTTGGGTGGGCACACCGTAACTGTTGGCAAGGGGGGGGGGGGTGTAAGGGAAGGGCCATATGAGAGGCTCCATGGTAAAGGGAGAGGTGCTGAAGGATCCATGGCAAATGGAGGTGGAAGGCTCCCTGGTGAGCAGGATGAGGGCCAAATGAGTCTCAGAGGTGATGGGAGAACACGGCATCAGTGAGCCCAAAACAGGGGAAGGCAGCAATGGCTGTGCAAAAAGTAAGACAACACCTTAGGGACAAGTGTTGAGAGATTGTTTGGTTGGTTTACAAGAGGGGGGAAAGGGACCCAGCTACGAAGTCATCGGTCCCTTGTTCCTAATAAAACAATGCCACACATGTGAGAATAAAACGGACGAGACATATAACACAAAATGCAAAGAGAGGGAAGACCACAAGAACGAAGGAGAGGCAACAAACACTAAAAGGAATGAAAGAGGACAAGAAAACAGCAGAGAGATGCAAGAAACAGAGGAGAGTAGAACGACAAAGCAGATTATAGTGGATGGCCAACCACGAAAATAACAAGGAAAAAGCCAGCCACCCTGCAACACATTAAAACCTTCAACCTAAAAGCACCAGGGTGGAGGACACGGAAGACCAAAGGACATGCGCTGAAACTCAGATCAAATGATAAAACCCACCCTCACGGATGAAATGTAAAACCAAATCAGCCAATGAGGTGTTGTCTGCTAAAATCAATGATAAGTTCGGCAACCGAAGATGAAGTCACAGGGCCAAAGAAGGACATAGCAGAAGAATATGGGTCAATGTGAACTGGGCACTGCACCGACACTTAGGTGGGTCTTCACAGCACAGGAGGTAGCCGTGGGCTGCCCATACAGTCAATGTGGAGCCTGCAGAAAGCCAGAGTCCCTGCGAGACACCCTCATCGAGGACTTCCACACATTTGTGGTCCCCTTAATGGCTCGCAGTTTGTTGTGCGTACTGAAATTTTGCCATTCTGTCTCCCGAAGCTGAAAAATCTTGCGGCATAGTAACGAACCTAGGTCACTTGTTGGGATACCCATCTCCAGAAATGGTTTCCGTGTCGCCTGTTTGGCCAGCCTGTCAGCAAGTTCATTTCCTGGGATTCCGATGTGACCAGGGGTCCAGATGAACACCACTGAACGACTGGACCGTTCCAGGGCTTAAATGGACTCGTTGGTGGACACTACCAAAGGATGACGAGGGTAGCACCGGTCGGTAGTTTTCAGGCTGCACAAGGAGTCAGTACGTAAAAGAAAAGACTCCCCAGAGCATGAACAGAGATACTGAAGTGCACAAGAAATGGCCACACTGCTCTGCAATGAATACACTAGAGCCATCAAGTAAGGAATGCTGTTCAATAGGGTTGCCGTGCACATATGCAAAGCCAACATGACCATCAGCCATCTGTAAACCACTTCAGAGGTCTGGAACACGTCAAGGAAGTGACAGCGAAGAGCCACAGGGTTAATGGAGTCCTTAGCTCCAGACGAAGCTGCAGCCGAGACGTACACCATGGATCCACAAGTAGAAGTACTAAAGGGAAGGACTCCAGTTCAGAGAGAAGGGACCACACGTGAACCGCAGTCATTAGCCCCGACCTGGGCCACCGATACGGGAGATGGACTGCCGGGGGTGGGAAACAGATACGGTAATTCGGATGCTCAGGGGAAATACAAACGTTTACTGTGTAACTGGCGAGCAGTAGTGCACGTCTGTCTGCAATGGAGGGACACCAGCCTCCACCAGTACGCTGGTCACCAGACTCTTCCTAAAAGCTCCTGTTGCTAGTTGAACCCTGTAGTGGTACACAGGGTCGAGTAAAGGCAATGCTGAAGGTGCTGCCGAACCATAAACCACACTCCCACAGTCAATTCGGGATTGGACAAGGGCTCTGTAGAGTTCCAGCAGTGTACAGCGATCTGCACCCCAATTGGTGTTGCTCAGGCAATGGAGGGCATTGAGGTGCTGCCAGCACTTCTGCTTAAGCTTACGAAGATGAGGGAGCCAAGTCAATTGAGCATCGAAAACCAGTCCCAGAAATCTGTGTGTCTCCACTACAGTGAGTGGACTGTCATTAAGGTAAAGTGCTGGTTCCAGGTTAACAGTATGATGCACCAGAAGTGCATGATACGCGACTTTGCGGCTGAAAACTGGAAGCCATCGGCTAGAGCCCATGACTGCGCCTTGTGGATGGCTCCCTGTAGGTGCTGCTCAGCAACACCAGTAAAGGAGCAGCAGTATGAAATGCAGAAGTCGTCTGCAAACAGAGAAGGTGAGATGTAGGGCCGACAGCTGCTGCTAGACCGTTAATGGCAACTAAAAATATAGAGACACTTAATACAGAGCCCTGCAGAACTCCATTCTCCTGGCTATGGATGGAACTATGGGAGGCACCGACTGACACGGAAAGTACAGAGTGAAACGAAGTTTTGGAGAAATTGGGAGCACGCCCTGCAGACCCAACTCATGCAATGTGGCAACGAAATTTGTCGCCAGGCCGTGTCGTATGTCAAGAAAGGCGGCAACCAGGTGTTGCCGTCTTGAAAAGACGTTCGATTGGTAGACTCAATGGACCCAAGATTATCAGTGGTAGAGTGACCCTGGCAGAAGCTGCCCTGACATGGAGCCAGCAGGCCATGTGACTCCAGGACCTGACCCAAACCAACTGCTGACATACCATACGTTCCAGAAGTTTACAAAGAACGTTGGTGAGGCTGATGGGCCGATAGCTATCCACATCAAGGGGTTTTTTACCGAGTTTGAGCACCAGAATGATGGTGCTTTCCCGCCACTGGGATGGAAAGATGCCATCGCACCAGATCCAGTTGAAGATGCCAAGGAGATGTCGCTTGTAGACAGATGAGAGATGTTTAATCATCTGGCTGTGGATCCGATCAGGCCCAGGAGCTGTGTCGGGGCAATGTTCAAGGGCACTGAGGAGCTCCCACTCTGTAAATGGGGTGTTATACAATTCACTGCAGCGCGTAGTGAATAAAAGGACATTCCCCTCCAGCCACTATTTGAGTGTGCGAAAGACTGGGGGGGGGGGGGTAATTCTCCAACGCAGAGGCTCAAGCAAAGTCCTCGGCAATCGTGTTTGTGTCGGTAGATAACACGCCATTTATGGTAACACCAGGGACACCTGTTGGGGCCTGGTACCCGAAAAGACATTTGATGTTTGCTGAGACTTGGGAAGGTGACGTATGGCACCCAATGTTCGAGAAGTATCTCTCATAACACTCCTGCTTCGTCGTTTGGTAAGGTAGTGAACACGAGCACAGAACCATTTAAAGGCTATGAGGTGCTCCAGGGAAGGGTGCCACTTACGCCACTGTAGAGCTCGCCGCCACTCCTTAATTGCTTCAGCGACTTCCGGCGACCACCAAGAGATTGCCTTACACCTCGGGCACCCTAAAGAGCGAGGGATCACATTTTCTGACACAGAAACAGTTCTAGTCACCTGCTCATCCATCACATCGATGTTACTGTGTGGGGGAGATTCAACAGTGACAGCAGAGGTGAAAGTTTCCCAGTCCACCCTCTTTAAAGCCCATCTGGGCAGGCATATGTGGGCCTGACGCTGGGCCAGTGACAAGAAGATGAGGAAGTGGTCACTACCACACAGGTCATCATGCGCTCTCCAGTGGATAGATGGGAGAAGTCCTGGGCTGCAAATTGATAAATCAATGGCCAAGTAACTACCATGAGCCACACTGAAATGTGTTTAGGACACAGAGGTCGAACTATGATAGTAAAGTTTTGACATTTCTGCCTCTGCCAGTAAGCATGGTACTACCCCACAAGGGGTTATGGGCATTAAAATCTCCCAGAAGTAGGAAAGATTTAGGGAGTTGATCAATCAGTGCAGCTAATACATTCAGGGGTACTGCGCCATCTGGAGGAAGATATACACTGCAGTCAGTTATTTCCTGCAATGTCGTCATTCTGACAGGCACATCTTCAAAGGGGTTTGAAGGGGCACATTCACAACAAACTGAGTTTAGGACATGAACGCAAACTCCACCTGACACTATTATAGTCGCTACGGTTCCTGTAACATCCCTTATAGCCGTGGAGGGTAAGGGTCCGCATTGCCCGGAACCAGGTTTCATGGAGGGCATTGCAAAGAGTAGGTGTAAAGCTTAACAGTTGCCGTAGCTCAGCCATGCGGTGGAAAAAACCGTCGCCATTCCACTGGAAGATGACATGAGACTGGGAAGGCATGAAACATTTAATGTGGCAGTTTATGCCTCAGTCACCTGCTGCCACCAAGTTATTGCCTGAGCAGTCTATACACATTGCACATGAGGGTCTGGCAAGATCTGGGTTCTCAGCAAATACCAAAATCTCCACCCCAACTTCAGACGCAGAGCTTGTAGGTAGCGGTGGCGTGGGTGCCACCACAATTTCCTTGGTCTTAAGAGTCTTCTTTTTGGATTTCTCTCGCTGCTCCTTGGCTTTCCCTGGCTGGGAGGACTTTACTGGCTCAGTCTCCAGGACTGAGGATGAGCGTGAAGCCGCAAGACCAGCTGCTTTTGTGATCTTCAGCCACTGGTGGGTGTCATCTTTCCCACTAGCAGGAACCTGGGAAGGGAGTGACCCAAGGGACCCCTTCCTAGTGCGAAAAGCCGAAGAAGACTTACTGTTTTCCAGCCTAGGAATGGGGACGGACGTCCCCAATGAATTGGGGGGTGTTGCTCCCAAAGTAGGTGGTGCAGAAGCAACAGGGAGGGAAATGCCCCCACCATCAAGGGGGCAGGTGTAGTCTTCCGGCTCTGAGAGGTGACTTGGGTTGGCAGAGCTGATGGTGCCAGAACTGTTTTAGCAGTGGCATGAGACTGCCATATGCACAGGATACAGGCATTCAAATTTTCTCTTAGCCTCAGTGTAGGTCGATCAGTCCAGTGTCTTTTACTCCATGATTTTCCTTTCTTTCTGAAGAATCCTGCAGTCTGGCAGGCAAATGGTGCTCTTCGCAGTTGATGTATTGGAGTATTGGGATGTGATGGACATCCGCAATCTCTGCATGTGACGCTTTAAGTACAGCGGGAAGACATATGGCCGAACGTAGAGCACTTCAAGCCCCGCATCAGGGGAGTGATGTAGGGCTTTACATCACAGCGGTAGACCATCACCTAGACCTTCTCAGGCAATGTATCACCCTCGATGGCCAAGATGAAGGCACTGGTGGCAACCTGATTATCCCTCGGACCCAAGTGGACACGCCGGATGAAATGTACAACTCGCTGCTCTAAATTGACGCACAGATCATCATCAGACTGCCAAAGAAGGTCCCCGAGAAATATGATACCCTGGACCATATTTGAGCTCTTATGGGGCATGATGGAAACAGAAACATCCCCAGCTTGTCACAGGCGAGTAGTGCCTGTGACTGGGCAGAGGATGCTGTTTTGATCAAGGACGACCCTGACCGCATTTTGGACAAGCCCTAATTTTGGATAAGCCCTCCACCTCCCCAAGATGGTCCTCTAAGTGCTCCACAAAAATCTGAAGTTTCATTGACAAGAAAGATTCCCATCAACTCTCGTACATACAAAGTACTGGGGTGAGTAAGCTTTGCTGCACCCTTAGCCTGGCATTCCTCCCATGGTGTGGCTCAGGAGGGGGAGGGGAACAATTTGGGGTCATATTTCTTAGCATTGAGGTTAGATCTTGATCACTTAGAGACTGCTGGTGTTTGACCACCAGCAAGAGATGACGTACTATGCTTCACGACATGTCATCTGTCCTGATGCCAGCCACTCCGACCAGGTGCCCTCCCTATGGGGACCACCCAGCCGCAGAAAAGACAACCTCGCAGGATGACCATTGCCAGGACTCCTGATCCCCCAGGGTGACAGGCATCTACTCCTCGGCATATGTGGGGAGTTAACGACAAGCATCAGTAGAGCGATCCCTGTGTGGTCAGGGGGCTACAACCAACAGCGTACATGGCGGCCCCACCACAACCACCTAGCTACCGTGCTGGACATCAGGCACAAACGAGCTAAGAAGTCCATTATCGACAACAGCACAGAAAGCTGTACTGCACAGAGGATGGAGGAAAACACACCCAGGATGGTGACCTCTCCCAAAAGCTGGAGAATCAGCAGAAACGCTTATCCACAGGTGAGAGGTCTCAGTGCATGATGTACACTGTGCACCATGTAAAGCCCCCTTCCCCAATTGGCTGACTCTTCGGGAAAATTGAGAGGTGGAGGTCAATCCCTACAGGGGATCATCACATAAAGGCTGAAATGTGAGGGACTCCTTTTAGTTGCCTCTTGTGACAGGGAGGAATACCTCAGGCCTATTCTAACCCCTGGACACGAGCGGGGGGAGGGGGTGGGGGTTTGCATCATGTTTGCCTAGTGTTGTGGAATGAACACTCACGAAAGTTGATAGAGCTCTTTTCATCTTTGATAAAGCATGTGACACCAAAATTACGTCATATTTCCACAAAATATTTTCTACTATGGAGGTATAAAATAAACAGAGGTCCTGACATCACAACTGTGAAGCCAAGAATTTCAGAGGGTCACCATCTTGCTCTGACCAGAA
Organism: Schistocerca nitens; assembly: GCF_023898315.1. Lineage (NCBI taxonomy): Eukaryota > Metazoa > Arthropoda > Insecta > Orthoptera > Acrididae > Schistocerca > Schistocerca nitens. Next base: position 613,228,147 of record NC_064616.1, on the reverse strand, counting down.
TACTGCTGCTCTGAGCTCATGTGCATAGGACTGTCTAGTTTTTGGAAGGTTTTTGAGATATAATGGTGATGTGCACAGGTTTGGGTGTATTAATTATTCCGATGGAGAGGAAAAATCAAAAGGAAGAATGCTTCATGTGTAAGTTGATTCGCAGTGTGTTTTTTGCCACTTTTATTGAGAACAAATACGTGCCATACTTTACATGTACAGCAGACGATTTTTCTCTTTTATGATTTCAGATTTCGGAACAATGAAGCTCTGAATACACTGATAGAACACCATGAGGAGACAGAACTGTTAACCATCTAAACTGAGTACAATACATCTGCAGCATTTCCGAGAAGAGGATGTCAGCAGACTGTTGCTTTCACCAGTTCATCTTGGGGAAAATGCTGTGCCATCAACTTTTCCTGCTAGCTCACAACATCTGCGAAAGTATGTTAATTCACTGCCTCCAAGTTCATGTTTCTGTGTAAAAATATATACCACAGGTAATCAGGAAGTTTTCTATGATTTACTTTCTCAGTACTTATTTTCTTATATAAGTTACCATGTTCATTTTAAAATCTAACAGTAATTTCAGATGCCTAAAATAAAAGTAGTACACTGTGTAGTTTTACAGTTCTAAACTATTTGCATAATAGTGGTATTTGCAGGATAATATTTAACAGTGATGTTATTTTACTGAAATGTGCTTGTAGGTAGCACAAGCAAGATGTATTTTCAAAACTTCCTGGCAGATTAAAACTACGTGCCGGACCGAGACAAACTCTGGACCTTTGCCTTCAGCGGCCATTCGCTCTAGCAACTGAGCTACCGAAGCACGGCACGACCTGTCCTCACAGCTTTACGTGCGCCAGTACATAAATTTCATTCAAGATGTATTTTTGTGGCTATGGAAAGGGTGGGGGGTGGGGAGACAGTTAACTTAGTTTTCAGCTTATATTCTTCAGCCACAACACTAATAATAATAATAATAATAATAATAATAATAATAATAATAATAATAATAATAATTACAACTACAGGAGTCATACCACACAATATCCACCAGTACATCAATGCAATACAGCTACATCCAAACTTATATATACAACTACAGAAATCTGTAATTATTGATACATGTTCAATTACCCGAAAGTTCCTAAATGCAATATAACACATACTGTACAGTTAAAAGGAAGTGACGCTTGATCAAGGTCCGTGTCACTTTCCATTTTTAACCAGACTTAACGTCTGAGAAAGTAAAGAAATAATAATATTTACCCAGAGATGATTTCATACTGTATGTGGATTGTAAGACAAGAGCTGCTGGAACATTGAATTGTTCCTACGCCATATGTTATGTTTTCAATAGAATATTTGGCTCTACAAGCTGCCTGTAGAAAAACTTTCATTTAAAACTTTGACGAGTAGCTGCCTTTGGCAAAAAAAAAAAAAAAAAAAAAAAAAAAAAAAAAAAAAATGATTTTTTTCAGAAGTAAGTCAGATTCACTGTTAAGATAATATGTCTACATATATTGATCAGAAGCATGGCTGGTATAATTTTTTAGTGAATGCATGGAAATTGATTTTACAACTGCCTAAAATACAACTGTGTATCTGAGTTGAATCATGGCAAATGCACATTTCTTGTTTTACGCACTATTTATTAATGATCTCTAAAAATCATCACTGATGAAACAGCTTTGACTATCTTCTCGCTAAAGTTATGCACTATGATGAAATAATTACTATATCATTTACCACTACTGCACAATTAAATATAACATGACACACAATTCTCTAACATTAACTACTACTGGACCTGTTAACATTAACAGTATGGTAAGTGCCAGCACTCAAGGTGATACACCATGCTAGTTAAACAAGATAATAGTCACGGAGGACGTAAGAGTAGGCCTTTCCACGAAGTGTGTATTAATCACAGCTCCACACAAGGGTGAGCCTAAACTGTTCAATGAACGTGTGTTTTAATCAAGTAATGAGTATTTTATAAACAAATTTAATTACTGGAAAGTAAGTTTCTGGAAAGCACTAAGAACTGAAGTACTTACTAGACTAACATGTTATAGAACATGTTTTTGATTTGTTTTTCCTACTGTTTCTTTTCTTTAGAAAGAGAAGATAATCACTAGTATGAAGGGAGAGGCGTACCTATCCATCTTCAGTTTTGGCTTCCACCAGCAGAGTTCAGGATGAAGTTTCTGCTCTTGTTCCTCACAACACTGCAGGAGCATCAAACCCAAATGAGACATCCTCAGAAACTACTGAACTCTAGAGGAACACAAATCAGCTCTTAACTAAAAATGAATACCAACAAAAAATTAAAGCCCTGCAATAGTGTAAGCGACTACTGAAGCAGAATGTAACTTCTTTGAATATCACCCTTAAGGAACTGAAGGGGAAGCTTTTTGTGGATGACAGCAGACTAAGTATTCTTGAAATTATACTGAGGATGCAGAGTGACTTTCTGCAGCGGCAAACTGCCAAGGCTAATGGGAAGGCCGTACCTGGGTCATACAGTCCAGAATTGTGCTACTTTGCTCTGATACTGCATTTTTATTCTCTTAGGGCACACACTAAGATTACACACTGCTTTAATACATATCTGCCACACTCCACAACATTATAAAAGTTGTACCTGTGTACAGGTGGAGCACACCTAAGGCATTTAACAAAGCAAAATGCTTGCTGTCCTGGAACAAAGCATCAAAATCCCTAGCTTATTAGTGTATGAAACTGTCATAAGCCAACACATACAATTTTATAGTGTGTGCTATTATAGTTACATCAACAAGGGGTCTTCCACATATGGATAACCTGCCAGATGTCAAAGAGGCATTCGTACTCATGCTTGTTGCCATAAATGCTTCTTGGAAGCTCTTAGTATGATACTATTTCACTGGCAGTATAAATAGCAATTAAAAAGCCGAATTAGTTAAGCAATGCCTCAGTCTTGCTAATTCATGTTGTATTTTAACTGTCTCATTCGTGACTGTTTAGTCACAAATTTATCAATGGCTAGATGCCTAAGAGATGACCTTTCTTATGAAACTGGCAACTACTTTTTTGGTTGAAGGGAATAGTCATGAAGTGTCGTTTCTCCTACACCCACCACGTATGTTGAAACTGATGTGAAACTCTTTAGGAACAAAACATTTTAGGATGAGCAAAGCGGCCTCATTTGTTGGCATTTCTTGGAAACTTTACATAAATTACAGGTTAAAAGAAGACTCCACGTGGGCAACAAAATTACTGCCCCATCACCATTTCTTGATAAGTAAGATTAAGGTGAAATTAACAACACAGTTACTTCGCAACTCTGTGGCAGATGCAGTACAGTATTGGTATGATATGAAAATTCTAGGTTTCTAAGAGGCATGTGCAACACTAAGATTTATGCGTATTTTCTACTGTTATGGTGTCCTAAATTCGAGAAAACTTTCACAAAAAGACTATAATCAGGCATTAAATAAGGCTAACTACTTAGCTGTTGAGGGATTTTGCTAAATGTACAGAGGTACATACACTAACAGTTGCACAAAAAACAAAGGAATGAGAGTTGTCTAACTGAAGGACTGGATTTGTTGGATTTCTTTTCTGTATCTGCAATGGAATCAGCACAGGTGTATCACAGGGGCCTATCCTTGGGCCCTTCTTCATTGTAGCTATCAATGATTTACCTAATCTGCATCTACATACATACTCCACAATCCACCATACGGTGCGTGGCGGAGAGTACCTCGTACCACAACTAGCATCTTCTCTCCCTGTTCCATTCCCAAACAGAACAAGGGAAAAATGACTGCCTATATGCCTCTGTACAAGCCCTAATCTCTTATCTTTGTGGTCTTTCCACGAAATTTAAGTTGGCGGCAGTAAAATTGTACTGCAGTCAGCCTCAAATGCTGGTTCTCTAAATTTCCTCAGTAGCAATTCATGAAAAGAACTCCTTTCCTCTAGAGACTCCCACCCGAGTTCCTAAAGCATTTCCGTAACACTCGCGTGATGATCAAACCTACCAGTAACAAATCAAGCAGCACGCCTCTGAATTGCTTCTATGTACTCCCTCAATCCGACCTGATAGGGATCCCAAACGCTCTAGCAGTACTCAAGAATAGGTCGCACCAGCGTTCTATAAGCGGTCTCCTTTACAGATGAACCACATCTTCCCAAAATTCTACCAATGAACCGAAGACTACCATCTGCCTTCCCCACAACTGTCATTACATGCTTTTCCCACTTCATATCGCTCTGCAATGTTACGCCCAAATATTTAATCGACGTGACTGTGTCAAGCGCCACACTACTAATGGAGTATTCAAACATTACAGGATATTTTTTCCTATTCATCTGCATTAATTTACATTTATCTATATTTAGAGTTAGCTGCCATTCTTTACACCAATCACAAATCCTGTCCAAGTCATCTTGTATCCTACAGTCACTCAACAACGCACCTTCCCGTACACCACAGCATCATCAGCAAACAGCCGCACATTGCTATCCACCCTATCCTAAAAGATCATTTATGTAGATAGAAAACAGCGGACCTAACACACTTCCCTGGGGCACTCCAAATGATACCCTCACCTCCGATGAACACTCACCATCGAGGACAACGTACTGGGTTCTATTACTTGAGTAGTCTTCGAGCCACTCGCATATTGGGGAACCAAACCCATATGCTCGTACCTTAGTTAGCAGTCTGCAGTGGGGCACCGAGTCAAACGCTTTCTGGAAGTCAAGGAATATGGCATCTGTCTGATACCCTTCAGCCATGGTTCGCAAGATATCATGTGAAAAAAGGGCGAGTTGTGTTTCGCAGGAGCGATGCTTTCTAAAGCCATACTGATGCATGGACAGCAACTTCTGTCTCAAGGAAATTCATTACATTCGAACTGAGAATATGTTTGAGAATCCTGCAACAAACCAATAAGGATATTAGTCTGTAATTTTCAGGATCCTTTCTTCTTATAGACAGGCGTCACCTTCGCTTTTTTCCAGTCGCTCAGGACTTTACATTGGGCAAGAGATTCACGATAAATGCAAGCTAAGTAAGGAGCCAATGCAGTAGAGTACTCTCTGTAAAACCGAATTGGAATCCCATCAGGACCTGGCGATTTATTTATTTTCAACCCATTCAGCTGCTTCACAACCCCAGGGATGTCTATCACTATGTCCTCCATACGGGAATCTGTACGAGACTCAAACGGCGGTATGTTTGTACGATTCTCCTGCGTGAAAGATTTCTCAAATGCGAAATTTAGAATTTCAGCTTTTGTTTTGCCGTCTTCCATTGCCAGACCAGACTGATCAGTGAGTGACTGGATGGAAGCCTTCGACCCACTTACCGATTTTATGTAAGACCAGAATTTCCTTAGGTTTCCAGCAAGATCTTTTGCTAAGGTATGACTGTGGTAGTGGTTGAATGCTTCGCACATCACTTTTTACAGCAGCACGAATCTCTATTAACTTTTGCCTGTCCTCATTCTCCCGATCTTTCTTGTACCGCGAGTGCAACTGCCTTTGCTTCCTGAGCATTCTCCGAATTGCGCTGTTAAACCACGGTGGGTCTTTTCTGTCCGTAACCCACTTTTTCGGCACATACTTGTCCAATGCGTGATTTACAATTTATTTAAAATTTGCCCATAATTCTTCCATGTCCATCGTACCGGAAGTAAATGAAGTCTATTCATTTACTAAGTGGGATGCTAACACCTGCTTGTGTGCTCTTTCTAGTAGGAATACTCTCCTAGCCTTCTTGACCGACTTTTTAAATTTCGTAACCATAGTCGTAATGACAACATCATGATCACTAATCCCTGTCTCAACATTGACACCGTCGATGAGGTCTGGACTGTTCGTGGCTACCAGATTTAAAATATTTCCATTACGTGTTGGCTGTCAATTTAGCTGCTCAAGACAGTTTTTGGATAATGTGTTCAAAAGTAATTCACACGACTGCTTGTCTGTACCACCTGTAATGAATCCATAGACAGCCCAGTCTATAATAGGTAGGTTGAAGTCGCCTCCGAATAATATAGCATGATCCGGGTACTTCTGCGATACAGAATGTAGACTCCCTTTGAAATAGTCGAACTGTCACGGTAGAACCTGGTGGCCGGTAATAACACCCCAGTATTAACTATTTCCCCTAGCCCTGTTAAACATGTCCAGATAACTTCACAATCACACTCTACTTCGACAATTGTATTGTGTTCTACACACGTATAGGAAACTAGTGTGAAAAACTACTAATCCTTCATTAAAATTCCTCCCTGTGTGCAAGTTCTCTCAGACCATTCAGAGATTCCTTTTAGTGCATTCAGTAGTCATGGTGGCTGGAGCAATAATCTGAGTGCATGCCAGTTTGTTGCAGCTTACAAGCAGCTACTAGTTCATACTGAGATCTGTGAATCAGAAAAAAATTGTGTACTTTTATAGGAAATTCCAATCCTTATTCACAGTAATTCTCATGAAGATCAGACCAATCTTACTTCTGAATGGTGGCAATTAGTAAGGAAGGAAAATCATGCAGTGACACTTTACTATGACTACTCTGCTGCTGGAATTTTTCTGTCTAAAGTCACAATCCATATTGTGGAGTATATAGCGTGCACACGCATACGGAAAAAGCATTCTAAAGGTGCACTTTAGGGAATTTAAAAATGCCATTGAGAAACCTCTTAAGCAACACCCAAAAGATTCCATCTGACATGACAAAACCATACACCCAGGTTAATAATTGATATATTACATGAGAATAAAATCTGGACAAGATATACAAAACTTGTTCTTTTTAATGGGCAGTAACTTATATTTCTACATTTTTCCCTATTCTGGTACAGCATATAATAATATTTAAATTGCCACAATACAATTGTGTCAATCTGTGTAAACTCTTAATATTTTGGTAGCTCCTAAGCTGACCTCACAATTTAATCATATTTGCTACATGAATACCTATATGTCTTAACAGTAAAACCACTGAACAGAACTGTTAACTAACAAGGTTTGATACATTCCAAGTTTGAAGCCTCATGCATGAGCACCTGGTCATTAAGTCAGGCATCAATTTCCCTATTATCAGATAGCTACAACTTTATGGGTTTACTTACAAACCTCAACTTTTTGTGCATCATGTGCATAGGCCACTAGGGTGGTATAGTGTATAAAGCATTCAAATTTGTTATAAAGAATGTTGAAACACTTTTCCATTTGTGATTTAAATTCACAATTTAAAAAAAATGAAGACTTCATACAGGGAAATAGTACATAGCTCAAATTCTGAACTTCGCTTTTGTCTTAGTGTTAAGTGTGAACAATCATGACAAGTATTTTGCATTGCAATTAATAGTTCTTACTTTCACTTAAAGACGACCCCATTGGAACAGATCAGACTTGACAAATTAAAACTCCTGGTGGATGTCGGTGGTGTTGTCTTCAGTCCTGAGACTGGTTTGATGCAGCTCTCCATGCTACTCTATCCTGTGCAAGCCTCTTCATCTCCCAGTACCTACTGCAACCCACATACTTCTGAAACTGCATAGTGTACCCATCTCTTGGTCTCCCTCTACAATTTTTACCCTCCACACTGCCCTCCAATACTAAACTGGTGATCCCTTGATGCCTCAGAATGTGTCCTATCAACTGATCCCTCCTCCTACTGAAGTTATACCACAAATTTCTCTTCTCCCAAATTCTATTCAGTACTAACCATTTAATCGCCAGCATTTTTCTGTAGCATCACATTTCAAAAGTTTCTATTCTCTTCATGTCTATATCATCCATGTTTCACTTCCATACATGGCTACACTCCACACAAATACTTTCACAGAAGAGACTTCCCCGACACTTAAATCTATACTCTATGTTGAATTCCTCTTCCCCAAAATACTTTCCTTGCCATCACCAGTCTATATTTTATATCCTCTACTTTGACCATCATTAGTGGTTTTGCTTCTCAAATAGCAAAACTCATCTACTACTATAAGTTCCATTTCCTAATCTAATTCCTCAGTATCACCTGATTTAATTTGACTACATTCCATTATCCTCTGTTTTTAATGACATACCCTCTTTTCAAGACACTATCCATTCCGTTCAACTGCTCTTCCAAGTCCTTCACTGTCTCACAATTACAATGTTGTCAGCAAACCTCAAGGCTTTTATTTCTTCTCCCTGGATTTTAATTCCTACTCTGAATTTTTCTTTTGTTTCCTTTACTGCTTGCTCAATATACAGACTGAATAACATCGGGGATAGGCTACAACCCTGTCTCACTCCCTTCCCAATCACTCCTTCCCTCTTGGGTCCTTTGACTCATAACTGCAATCTCGTTTCTGTATAAATAACAAATAGTCTTTTGCACCCTGTATTTTACCCCTGCCACCTTCAGAATTTGAAAGAGTATTCCAAGTCAACTTTGTCAAACACTTTCTGGACGTCTACAAATGCTACGAAAATGCAGCTTTGTCTCCCCTTAACCTCTCTTCTACAGTAAGTCGTAGGGTCAGTATTGGCTCGCATCTTCCTACATTTCCATGGAATCCAAACTGATCTTCCCTGACGTCAGCTTCTACCAGTTTTTCCATTCGTCTGTATAGAAATCGTGTTAGTATTCTGCAACTGTGACTTATTCAACTTACAGTTCAATAATTCTCACACCTGTCAGCACCTGCTTCCTTTGGAATTGAAATTATATTCTTCGTGAAGTCTGAGGTTATTTTGCCTGTCTCATACATCTTGCTCACATGATGGGAGAGTTCTGTCATGGCTGGCTCTCCAAAGGCTATCAGTAGTTCTAACAAAATGTTGTCTAGTCCCAGGGCCTTGTTTCGACTTAGGTCTTTCAGTGCTCTGTCAAATTCTTCACGCAGTATCTTATCTCCCATTTCATCTTCATCTATGTCCTCTTTGAATTCCGTAACATTACACTCACGTACATTGCTCTTGTACAGACCCCCTACATGAGGTGTGATTGGAAAGTTTTAAGAATGGATCCACCACTGCTTACTGGTTTCACGGGCAGGTACACTGAGGGTGGGGAGTGAGTCCAAGAACACCCTCTAACAGGAAACTGTGTTTTCTTTATTCAGTTTGTTGTGTCAGCTGGTTGAGTGCAGGTCTGTTACAGCTTGTTGCCAGATTCTGTCTGCATGAAAATGGACATAAAAACAAAGCAACGAGTTTGTGTGAAATTTTGTTTTAAAACTGGGAAATCAGCTTCTGAGGCTTACAAACTATTAAAAACAGCTTTTGGAGATAATTGTATGAGTCAAGTCAAATATTTTTGTCTGGGTCAACAGATTTAAAAAATGGCACAAATAGTATGAACCACGGTCCGGCCGTCCTTCCACTTCAAAAACAAATGAAAATGTTGTGAAAGTTCGTGACCGTGCTCTCTGATAATAGAATTACAATAAGGGAGCTGGCTAATGAACTTAAGTTTCTATGCAGTTCAGACAATTTTAACTGAAGATCTGAACACGCATTGAGTGTCCACAAAATTCATTACAGAAGTGTTGTGAAGTCACCAGAGACGATACCAACTTGAAGTGTGCCAAGAACTGATTAATCAGACTAAAAATGACCCAGATTTGTTAAATAGGGTAATTACAGGTGATGAATCGTGGGTATATCGATAAGATCCCGGAACCAAAGTGCGGTCCTCACAGTGAAAGACTGGGTTCGCCATGACCTAAAAAAGCATGGCAAAGTCAGTCGAAGGTGAGGACAATGTTGGTGATTTTCTTCAATTCTACCAGTATTGTGCAAGATGAATTTACCCATGGAGGAGACACAATTAACCAAGAATACTACAAATGTGTCCTTGGGCGTAAGCACGAAAAGGTGCAGAAGAAAAGGCCTGCATTGTGGAAAGACAGGAGTTGGGTGCTACACCATAACAATACTTCAGCTCAATGTACCTTCTCCATTGTTTAATTTTTGACCGAATTCAAAATTCCTGCACTTCCACAACCACCATATTCCCCTGATTTGGTCCCTGTGGACTTCTACCTGTTTCCTAAACTGAAATTTTCACTGAAAGTGAAGCAATTTGACTCTACTGAAGACATCCACGCAAATATGGAGAGCATCCTTAAAACACTTCAGGAAAAAAAAAAAAATTCACGAATGTTTCCAAAAGTGGGAACACCATTTGAGTCTGTGTGTTTAGTCAGAAGGGGACTATTTTGAATGAGATGTATCACAGTAGCATGTAAGTACCACTATTGTACAATTACAAACCCATACTTAAAACTTTCCAGTCACACCTCATACACTCCTTCCACCTTTCTGCTTTCCCTTCTTTGCTTAGGATTGGTTTTCCAAGCTCTTGATATTCAAACAGGTGGTTCTCTTCTCCAAAGGTATATAGTTTTCCTGTATACAGCATCAATCTTCCCCTTAGTGATATATGTTTATATATCCTTACATTTGTCCTCTAGCCATTCCTGTTTAGCCATTTTGCACTTCCTGTCAATGATTTCTGAGACATTTGTATTCCTTTTAGCCTGCTTCATTTACTGCATTTTTTATATTTTCTCCTTTCATTAGTTAATTTCAATATCTTTGTTACCAAAGGATTTCTACTAGCCCTTGTCTTTTTACCTGTTTGAGCCTCTGTTGCCTTCACTATTTAAGCTCTCAGAGCTACCTATTCATCTGCTGTATTCCTTTCCTCTGTTCTTGTCAATTGTTCCCTAACGCTCCCTATGAAACTCTACAACCTCTAGTTCTTTCAGTTTATCCAGGTCCCATCCCCTTAAATTCTTACCTTTTTGCTGTTTCTTCAGTTTTAATGTACAGTTCATAACCAATAAATTGTGACCAGATTCCACAGCTGCCCCTGGAAATGTCTTACAATTTAAAACTTGGTTCTGGCATCTATCTTACCATCATATAACCAATCTGAGCTTCAGTAGTCTCTAGGTCTTTTCCACATATACAGCCTTATTTCATGATTCTTAAACCAAGTGCTAGCTATGATTAAGTTATGCTCTCTACAAAATTCTACCACACAGCTTCCTCTTTCATTCCTTACCCCCAGTCCATATTCACCTACTACTTCTCTTCCTTTTTTTACTATAAAAAACCAGTCCCCCGTGACTACTAAATTTTCATCTCCCTTAACTATCTGAATTATTTCTTTTATCTCATCATACATTTCTTCAATCTCTTATCATCTGCAGAGACAGTTGGCATATAAATTTTTACTACTGTGATTAGCGTGGGCTTCGTGTGTCTTAGCTACAATAATGCATTCACTATGCTGTTCGAAGTAGCTTATCCGTCTTCACCACTGCAACATTACCCCTATTTGATTTTTGTATTTATAACCCTACACTCACCAGACTAGGAGCTCTGTTCCTTCTGCCACCAAACTTCACTAATTCCCACTATATGTAACTTTAACCTATCCATTTCCCTTTGCAAGTGTTCTGAACTACCCGCACGATTAAGGGATCTCACATTCCACACTTCCATCTGTGAAACGCAAGTTTTTTTCCTTCTGATAAAAATGCCCTCCTAAGTGGTCCCCACCTGGAGATCCAAATGGGGGACTATTTTACCTCTGGAATATTTTACCCAAAAGGATACTATCATTTAACAGTTCAGTGAAGCTGCATGTATTCGGGAAAAATGAAGGCTGTACGTTCCTCTTGCTTTCAGCCATTCACAGTACCAGCAGAGCAATGCTGTTTTGGTTGTGTTACAAGGCCAGTTGAAATCAACCATCCATACTTGGCCCTGCATCTACTGAAGAGGCTGCTGCCCCTCTTCAGGAACTGGAAGTTTGTCTGGCCTCTCAACAGACACCTATCCATTGCAATTGCACCAACAGTATAGCTATCTGTATTGCTGAGGCACTCAAGCCTCCCCACCAACGGCAAGATCTATGGTTCATAGGGGGTGGGGGGTACATATACAATTTAGCCTCAACTTTATTTTTGCTGAAATGTTTATATACCTAGTAGCAATCTTAAGTGCAAATACGTCACTTTATTCAGTGGCAAAGAACAAAATGAAAATGTCACACTACTCGTAAATCATTTTTATCTTTTGTCTTACTGTTAAATGTCTTTCCAGTGTAAAGAATTAAAAATACAACTTGGGCGTACAAATGCAGTGATATTTTATTACAGTATTCTGATACTGTAAATTAAATAATAATATTATCCACAAAATAAAAGTTTCAAAGAAATAATTACTGACAATAATAATTTCTTCACATGTATACCCATATATATCAACACAAAGATTCTGCAAAGAATCGTTTCATTAACGAATTTTATTTTTAAAACTGTGCCACCTTGTAGGCCTATATAACATTACAACTATTTCATATAAGTAAGCCTACACTTTCAGGCTCTATAATTGTATTTTGTTTAACAATGTTTATCACTTCTACTTGGTTCTTGCCATACATATATTACACACACAGATTGCTTTGCCAATGTTTCCTTACAGCACGTAATGGATTTTCATTTAGTATTTGGCCGGTAGTCTACTGACATTTCTTAGTGTTTTCTGTTGGTGACAAAATTTGTAAGGCAATTGTATGGATGCATCCCCACATATTAAAAAATTCTCATGGCGGCTTGTGTTGTTTACCTCATAGTTATGTGAAAGTACCTCATTTCTTTTAGTTAAATTTTATCCTGGTGAAACAAACTTTATGCACAGTAACCTACTCAAATTTCCTACTTTCAATATGTTTAGCAGTTTAAAACTGGGACTTCATCTTGTTAGGCTATTCTCCCTGGTCATGGTAAGGATTACTGTTTTTTGTGTGTGTAACATACCTAATTCATATTTCTTGGGCTTCCACCATAGTTCCATTCCAAATGGCATGATGGAATGAAGCTGTCCATAATGAAACAAAGATTGATGGCTAAGACCCATCAGTCACATGTTAATTTAACAGACTGTTGGTATCTGCTGCTTCAGTTCTTTTAAATGCAACAAATAAGGCAAATCATTTGTTCACCTCTTCAGATAACTGTGATAGAACTGCTGTCAGTTTATTACAGCTTTGTGGATAACTTAAGTACATAATTTTCAAATCTAAACTATGTATCGCAAGTTTCATGAGCTAGTTCATCCCCTTTTATGACATTGAGCATGACTTCAGCACTACTGGACTGGCTCTGTTCTTCAGGTGTTTGGCTTTCAGGAGGGGTTATCAACAGAAAATGCAATATTTGGATTTGCTGTCAATGTTTTGATGTCCAACAAAAATATGTTTGGAATATTTGAGTTAACAAAAGCCGCTGATTGGGTTAGTCACAAAATACTTTCAAAAGAGACCTAAATATCCAGGTGTAAGTGGCAGAGCAGAGAAGTATCTAGAGACTTAATCTTCAAAACAGAAGGCGTTTTCGTACAGACACTTCACCCGTAGGGCTCACTTCGTCCTGCAGCTTCGTTTTCACGCAGCTCCATGATGACGACGTTCGCTTGAAATATGTCTTTTTACAACGATACAATTCTGCGGAGGCATCTACTGGTATATGTTGATACTGTCTGGGAAACTTGTTGCTTAGAGAACTGGCAATAAAAGTAATACATTACAATGTCATGCCTTATGCGGCAGTTTTACTCCAACAGCGAAAATGTGGTAATCAGTTTTTTCCTTCCTTTCGTCACTTTATGGGACTGTCAACGCGAAAAATGTTAATAAAGTAACCAAGTGCTCTTATTCTCGGCTAATGGCTGAATTTGGGTATTTACGTCATGGGCTACACCTCTTTTCCACGATTGTTCAACACAAGACGCGAGATTTTGCTTTCTCTGGCAATTTATTTGAAACTAATAACTTTGAAATAATAAACCTGTGAACATCAATTACGTTTACAACGTACTGGTGAACTGTAAATACAGCCGGTTGCTGTAACACATTGTCAGTGTTTCGGTCTGTCATGGCGGCACGCCACGCCCACCTGTCTTCAAACCGTATTTCAGCTGGGGTCCATAGCGTCGTCTCCTCCTATTCTCACCTCCATGCTGTGAACAGAATGCAATCTATCCATCATTGATCATTGGAAACCTGCAACATTCGCCGCAAACAATATGGCTACTATATCGTGATGTTACGGATTTTTCTAAACGGTCAAAGCAACAGACCAGTCTGTCACCACAGACAGGTTGTTAGTATCACATTCGTTGACTTCGCCAACTAACAACAAAACTATGAATATATTAACATTAAGTAACTGTCTGAAGCCAATGACTCGTATAGACCATACCTCTTGACTCTAACGGTGCAACCAAAGCAACGTGACGCAACTGTTAAAGGACTAATGATCACATTCAGCGTTAGGAAGTGGATAAATAATTATTACAGAGCAATTCAGCAACAAACGAGATGCGAAGTCACCATATACGGTCACGAATGAATTACTCCTTGAGTGAAACAATGCGATATGAACGGACAGACATTTCTGCACGATAAACTCGAGGAAAATACTGTCTTAATCATATTCTCGTAATATCAGCAGGAAATGTTACGTGTAAGGTTCGATTTACACATTGTAAGCAACTGCATACCACACAGGTCACGAAAATTCCTCGGTAAGCGATCGAACACAATACACATTGCAATGGTAAACCGGCGTACGTGACGCTGGTAAATATGCTGAAGGTGATTCAGTGCATTACTTATAATACTCCACGTTACTAGCTGAAAGGTATTGATCTCAACATAATACTCACAACTGTCTGTCTAGTTCCACAACAGGACGAAACCTGGCTCTCACAACGCAAGTCAAAATCCCTTGTCTCAGTCCTACGTCCTACCACACTGCGCTGTCAACTTCGTCTGCGGTGAAAGCCAAAGTCGTGCAAAGCTACAACAAAGATATAAACTGCAATGCCAACAGCAGTTATCTCTGTACTGGATGTCGAACTATAATTGTTTGAGCGTGCCGGACTGCCGGCCAAACATTGTGTTGTTGCTTGGCTGCCAAGTAGCAGTTAGGCAAGAAACGAGGTATCATAATACGAAAGAAAATAGTTTCCGCTATTGTGCCTCTCCTGAGTTTATGAAATTGGATGTACCCGGAAGGATGTAATGAACCGTTTTAATTATAGCTTAAAAACAGTGTGAATTTGCTACGTAGTTTCTGAACTCGAGGGTGATACGAGCTTCGGACAAGCTGATCAGAAAATCGTCTATGATTTATTTACTCAATGCTTTACGTATTAATGCCATCGACGTTCAAAACAGCGCTATAAGACTCGGTAGACTTCGACAAATTACTCTATCAATCCAGACAGCTATTGTACAAAGTTGGTATCGTTTACTTAGACATATCATTACTGAATGAAGAGGAAATAAATGAAATATTTAAGTACTCCTTATGCAGAAATCGAAATAGGAATGGGTTCCTACTTCTCAATCTAAAATGAATTAGGTTTCCATATATGTGCTTTCTATCTATATTGATGCAATGCCTATCTTCATTTACGTAGGCACACAGTGTAATTCAACACACAATGCTAATACGCCTATAGAGGGCGTGTTTTCCCGCCGTGTATAAACTTTAGGGACTGATCGATTAGAGGATACGGAACAAAAAAGGTCTAATTAACTTATGTCTGGAAATGTATGGTTTCCATGCTAGAGACAATTTATTCAGTCATACTTTTTTACAGATGCTGCGGTCTAATACGTGCTGAACCATATGGGCACAGTTACAGTATTAATGGTTTCCTGCTAGAGGATGGTACTGTTCCTCATACATCATGCCCTAGCACCCTCTCCTAAACTAACTAACTAACTCCGTCTACAGGCCGCAAGCGACCCATCGGGACCATCCGACCGCCGTATCATCCTCAGGTGAGGATGCGGATAGGAGGGGCATGGGGTCAGCACACCGCTCTCCCGGTCGTTATGACGGTTTTCTTTGACCGGAGCCGCTACTATTCGGTCGAGTAGCTCCTCAATTGGCATCACGAGGCTGAGTGCACCCCGAAAAATGGCAACAGCACGTGGCGGCGGGATGGTGACCCATCCAAGCGCCGGCCACGCCCGACAGCGCTTAACTTCGGTGATCTCACGGGAACCGGTGTATCCACTGTGGCAAGGCCGTTGCCTCTAGCACCCTCTCCTACCATAGTAATTGGTAATGTTGTGTCTGATTCACATCTCTTGCTGGCTCACCTTGTAGTTGATATGATACAGCATTGTACACAGTGGTTCTGTATTCGAATCGAGAGTAGCTGACATGGTGTTTATTTATGGGAAGGCAAATGGTTATGGACGGCAGGCAGCAAGGTTCTATCACGAGACTTATACCCACTGACAACAACCATAGCATGTTTGCAACAGTGTTTCGCAGTTCGTCTGAGACAGGCTCATTTCAGGAATCAGGAAATCATGAAGAACATACCCAAAATGTTTGGACGCCAAATTTGGGGGAAAATGTGATTAACACTGTGGAAGGCGACCGCCATATCAGTAAAAGGCAGTTGGCCCACCAGTACAGGGTAAGCCAGACGACCACGTGGAATATTGTACGTGGCAATCACTTACAGCATGTGCAGGGCTTACTAGCAACAAACTTTCTACATCTAGAGCAGTTTTTTCATTAGTTTCTTCACCAGGCAACCACGATTCCAGGATGTAATCCATCCTGTTCAAAGATGAGGCCACTTGATGTGGAGTGGTGTCTTCAACTTTCATAACAATCATCTGTGGGATAGTATACAGAACCCCCATGGTATGGTGACAGTGAATCATAAGTGTCGGTGCAGCCGGAATGTACGGGCCAGGATAATTGACGACCATATTTTGGGACCAGTCTTCCTTACACCTAGTCTAACAGGCTAGAACTGTTGGCGTTTCTTGTGGATGACTTTTCGTCCCCTGCTGGAAGTAGTGCCATTGATGATTCGAAGGGTTATGTGGCTGCTACTTGATGGTGCTCCAGCCTACTTCGTTGTTAATGTCCCGATGAATCTCAATCATGTCTTCCCTGGTTGACAGATCTGACGAGGGGGTCCAGGTGCACGGTCTGCTCATTCACCAGATCTCAACATGTGGGATTTCTGGTTATGAGGCCATCTCAAAAGTTTATGTATGCAGAGCCCATTCCAGAAGTGGAGGCACAGGAACAGTGTATTAACGCTGCCGTTCACAATGTTCAGATGCAGCTTGGCCGAAGCAAATGTGTGAGAAAGAACATACTATGGTGCATACACACAAGCATTGAGGCAGACGGAAAGCATTTTCAATGTATATATCTAACTGTGGCTGTATGGTGCAGTGGGTATTAGACTGCAGTCTCTGTAACAATGTATGATTGAATAAATGGTCTTAGCATGGAAATCATGCATTTCCAGACATAATTAGACCTTCTTTGTTCTATGTCCTCTCATTCATCAATCCCTAGAGTTTGTACACGATAGAAAAAATCGCCCTGTATGTCTCTCTCAGCACATCATTTAATGCAGTTTCATTAATAAAACCTGAGGTTCTGCATACTTCATATGATATGTTATATTTTGACTATATAGAAAGTGACAGATTCTGGCAATATGTAGTGTTGCAAGCTACTGTCAATTTTCTGAAGCATATAACTTACACAGACATAACTTCATTAGACCTTCTTTGTTCTATGTCCTCTCATTGATCAATCCATAGAGTTTGTACACGATACAAAAAATCGCCCTGTATGTCTCTCTCAGCACATCATTTAATGCAGTTTCATTAATAAAACCTGAGGTTCTGCATACTTCATATGATATGTTATATTTTGACTATATAGAAAGTGACAGATTCTGGCAATATGTAGTGTTGCAAGCCACTGTCAATTTTCTGAAGCATATAACTTACACAGTACATGTACAGTTATAATTACTAAGTGAGTCTACTCTCTTACCATTTGCAGGAACAAAAAACGATAACAAAATTCTTAACTTATGGGAAGGAAGGTATTAATTATTTTTGTTCTGTGTAGGTCATTCAAAGAAGTATTATAATCATGTTGTCGTTCAGTAGTTCCCTGTTTCACATCCTCTTTAGGTCAGTGACAGTGTAATGGCAAGAAATAAGGTAGTTTTTACAGATGTTGCACTTGTTCTCCTGACCTGGAATGCCAGTAGTTTGGACTCTCTGTAATTTTACTGAACAGTCTTCTGGAGTGATCAAAATCAATTGTGTAGAATTTTCATTGTAGACTCAAGTGGGGTGCCTACGTAAACCAGCAGTACTAATTGGAAACAGCAGATATAAAATTTTGCTGGAAAATTGCAATTGTGGGCAGAACATCTTTTGGCAGTCACTTCCCTTTTTTATTCCTGAATTTGGTTAGTTGGTGAATCTTTTTCATTCATGCAGCATGGTAGCTACAGACTTCAGAAGAAAGAAAATTGTCCAGAATGAAATTTTCACTTTGCAGCAGAGTGTACTGGACCGAGACTCGATCTCGGGACCTTTGCCTTTCGTGGGCAAGTGCTCTACCATCCGAGCTACGCAAGCACGACTCACACCCCATTCTCAAAGCTTCACATCTGCCAGTACCTCGTCTCCTACGTTTCAAACTTTACGGAAGCTCTCCTGCGAACCTTGCAGAACTAGCACTCCTAAAAGAAAGGATACTGCAGAAACATGCTGTAGCCACAGCCTTGGGGATGTTTCCAGAATGAGATTTTCACTCTTGCTGAGTGTGCGCTGAAATGAAACTTCCTGGCAGATGAAAACTGTGTGCCGGACCGAGACTCGAACTCGGGACATTTGCCTTTTGCGGGCAAGTCCTCTACCATCCGAGCTACCCAAGCACGACTCACGCCCCGTCCTCAAAGCTTCACATCTGCCAGTACCTCATCTCCTACCTTCCAAACTTTACAGAAGCTCTCCTGTGAACCTTGCAGAACTAGCACTCCTGAAAGAAAGGACCCGAGTTCGAGTCTCCATCCGGCACACAGCTTTAATCTGCCAGGAAGTTTCAAAGAAAATTGTGTTTATTCCTTTTATTTATTAAGCTGAACATATTTATGGTTTATCAAGTTATTTTATCTTTTCCAAATGGCATAATAATGAAACTACTTCATTTCACTTTAAGTAAGAAACATTGCACATAGTCACAGTTACCTCCTAAAATATTACAAAATAAGTTAATTGGTTACAAATACTGAGTGGAGATTGCAAAACAATGATGATAGTCCACATCAGGCTTTGAAAAAATACCTACATTAAAAGTGCCCAGATTCCAGTTGCACTGTAAATGATGTGCCAAGGGCTGTGTATGATGTTATAAATAAAGTTTTTAGCAAAATAGAACAACTTATGGTGTCCAAAAATCATTCATATACTACCAAATTAGAGGACAGAAACTATTTTTCTGAGCGTCCAGAGTTAAAGAACAAAAAGGAGAAATTAAGTATGACACACACAGAATTGGCACAACTTTGATCCAATTTCTTGTTTAGATGGATGATAGCAATGGATAAATTAGGCCTTGGGCATCTTCAAGCTCTTACTTCACATACTGAAGTAACACTTGCCAATTGTTTAATTCCTCACGTGTAAAAGAGATATCCATGTGACAAAGATGGACTTAAGTCATTGGTTCAATAATATGTTAAACAGAATTCATTGCAAACTTCATTTAAAGATGGTCATCCTAGTGAAGACTGGTATCAGGCTTTTATGAAACAAAGCCACTGTATTTCTTTGAAAAAATGTGAGCACCTTCAAACGTCCCAAAAGAATGGCAGAAATTCATTTGTAGTTTGTACCTTCTGCTATGAACTGATTAATATATATCAAATATGTGTGGTAAAAGGTAATGATAAATCATGCTTTCTCTACAATATTGTGATGAATCTGAGTTTATCAGTTACCAAACTAGGGTAACAGTGCGACTCAGGAAAGCTGCAGAATAGTGTCTATACTGGATCAGGTAGGGAAGTGGCCTGCATTGCTGCAGATGACACTTGACACCATTGATCATATGATGATGGTGCAGTTCAGACTTGATGCTCTTTGTGAACATACAGCCAGCAGCAGTATATTGCTTCAACCAACAGTGGATGGAGGAGCCTTCATATTTGATTGACATGCTATCTATGCCAGTGCACATTTGGTGTGCAAAATAACATCCATTTAGTGTGGTTACTGAAGACATTTATCTGGGAGACTACAACCTCTTGACAAATTTGTTTGGCAGTGTTAAAATCAAATGGCGGCAAAAGCTTAGCCATATATTTTTATGTTTGTGCTACAAGGAGTAAGCTACCTACTGGCTCAGTTTCAATGTTATTTGATAAATTCCTTTCAAAAATTGCTTATTTAAGTATTTTATTATGTGTTGATTGGGGGTAGTTGTTTACACTGTTATAAACATTCAGATAAATGTTCTTGAGTCTGAACAATGTTGGTTTACAGTTACCTCCACTGGCAAATTCATACCCAGTCCACACTTTAAGACTGTAGTTTCCATTTACCCCTAACATAATGGGTTAATATAAACTTACTATGTATTCACAGAAATTAACTTTATTGTTCTTATATTTTGAACCTGTAAACAATATTCACCACCAATGAACAGCATTTCATTACACAGTGCTTTAAAATTTTGGACCAGACATGATTAAGTAATATAAGTTTATGTAATTTCTACCTTATACTCTATTCTTTCCATTTTCTCAGCAGAAATTTTTTACCTTACGTTTTTAGGCATATGATAGTGTACATGGGTGCAATATTGCAAACAAACTGAGTCTGATGCAAGTCTTCTACTCCAATCTCATTTTGATAATCGTGACCTACGGCTGGAAATGGGTAGTACACAAATTTCTGTTTTATACAATGCAAAATTTTAGCCAGTAAATATTTTAGCTTCATATCCCAGGAAATACATTTATATAGAACAACTTTTCTGCATATCCTATTAGAGGACACAGTCACTTTTTGCCACAAGTTTTCCCCAGTTAACAAATCTTACAAATGCATTTTGAGATTAAAAAACTGATATTTCTGCTAAAGCATTTTGAGCAACTTTATCACGTGAGATGTTCAACATACAATACATGTTATATTTTTTCACATGATGAGGAAAATTGCATGTAAAGACACCTTCAGGAACATTCAGTGTGCAACTCAGTGAACACAAAATTACTTTGCAGTTATCAAAAGTAATACACCAGATCCTAATGCCAGAACAGTGTAGCCTCCCTAGAGTGGACTTTATCAACATTGCCTGGTTATCTGCTTCTATACTACTGATGAAGTATGCAACAGAGCATTTAAATTTTCCTTTAATAGAGAAAAGCATGGCAATCAGTGATCCAGATGCTTCCACTACTTCACTTTAGTGGGGCACTTCCCCACCTAAGTCTACAAAACTTGAGTACTGCTTGGTTCCTTGGTCCCAAACTATCTGCTTTCTAATTGCCATGCTATCTAAAATTAAGCAAGAGTCTCTGAACTCATCCTTTATGACAGTGTTCAAAACAACATACATGAAAACATCTTTCAACAACCCAGGCTCACAATTTACACTTGTCACCCACTGTGAAATCAATGACTTATGAGGCACAGGCATTATTTTTTTTTTGCAAATATTCATAGGTTTTTGATGAATAGAAATGCAAAGTCATTGCAAACATTTTCACATTTGTTATATGCCTGTTTCCCTTGAATGAAACACAGTTGTTTACAAGATTGCATACCAATTCTACTTGTGATCCTTTTCGGTGACTGAGAAATTCGAGCAGTTTCTCAGTAAGATGGCCCTTCTCCTTCAGTGCATTTATAATGTCTCCCATTGACAAAACATTCTTCTCTCTTCTCCCGAGTTTTTCTCGGACACACTCTCATTTTCCTTGCAGTTCATACAAAACTTCTAGCAAAAAATTACAAGTGTCGGTTGCCTTATCTATTATTTTGACTGCCAACTGTATTCCCCAATCTTCAACTGTGTGAGAATAACTTGCAGTCTGAAACAAAGAAATACTTCCATTATAACAGATGTAAACCCAAATTCTGGGTATCATTCAACGAAATATTAAAAGAAAACTTCTAGATGTGAAAACTGCATTACTAATATTTTCGACAAAGTCAACAGTTTCTATAGCAGGCAACTTTGGAATACTTTCCATCATTGTACTCTAAAAACAAAAACATGGACTCTGTATTACAACATTGCTGCTGTATTTGTGTATAAAACATTTTGAACCAAATTCAGCAACAAACGAGTCACTGCAGAAACATGAAAAAAAAACTGCAATGCAGCAGCACTACTTTCACTCAAAATTCCAGCAACTTGACGCCGTGGCTGTTTATTTGCTGGCATCAAATACGCTGGAAAGTCAAAAAGTGATGGCACTGTTTCAGGATGGAGGAGTTTCCTCGAAGTACCAAGCCTTATTACATAATCATATTTTTTGAAATGATTTCCACAACGGAAACTGCATGATGTAGGCTTAAAGGCTTTGCGCTTCACTGCTGTAATGGACTTCTTGAGAAGTTCTTGGTTCTTTTGAGGGAACCTGTTCAACCAAAGCAGTGAGTTAACAAGTAGTACATGTAGTAACTTACATAGTATTTGCATAAATTCTTATCGTACATGGTCTTATTACCCGTGAAATGTTAAATCATTTTCCTTTTTCCACCTATTCGTGAAGTTGAAGAACTCTATGCTCCATGATCAGAGTTCTACATTTAATAGTGTGGAGATCACTGTCATAACTGCTACATGGTGGCCTAGCAACAACACAGTCTTTGGCCGGCACGTTCAAACAAGTTGTAGGACATCCAGTTAGTATACAGATCACTGATTGACAATTTGTATTTTACGTGTGATGTCTTTGGTTTAGGTGGCACATGGAATTCTGGCGTCAATCGGTGTACCTTGCAGAAATTACTTCATTATTCCCATTTATTGCCAAGCCTTAAGTCGCATTTCTAGAGGTAACGAAAACTTGCACTTGCATGCCACCACCATTTCCCTTGCAGCCCAATAAGTGTTTCTATCGGCGCGATTTGATTTTCTACTGAAACGGCATTGAAGATGGCGTCATCTGAAACAAATGGTGCGCGAGTAGACATAATTTTGCAGACTTTAGCTCAAGAGCTTACAGAAACGTTAACGAAAAGAACATGATGTCACAAATATTAGATACTAAAATATATTTCTCAAAGGAATTATTTGGGGACACCGAATACCACAATAAAAAAGTTATTGACAGGGAATGAAGAGACGTTTGAAAATCATTTTGGAATGATTAATACTGATTTTAAATTCATTTCGAGCTGTTTTTCAGACAGACTTATGCAAGAAGTCATGCGTTAAATTACAAATGAAGATGGTAGTACCGGTACATAACAACTGTAGACATTCTTATTACCACTGTAATACACTTGCTGCAATCCTAAAAGCATTATTTCTAAGATATTACGAGAAACTGTGGCTGCTATTTTAGTGTATACTGAAGGTACACCTGAAAGTAAGGCTCTTATCTCAACAGTTCCACTTGTTTTTTCGTCGTTCTGTGACTACAACAATGATAACACTTGTGTATTATAATTAGATTTGATTTCATGTCAAGAGTAGCTGCAAGTTTCTGAAGGCACTAATTAAATTTCTATTTCCACTTCATTTTAATATTTATGGTCAACAACAAAAGCAAAAATTTATAATAGATTTAGTGAAATCAAAATACCTTTAGGATATTAGCAATTCCACTGTAATGTGAACCACAGCAAGTCCATACTCTAAGTTACAAACCATTTTTAATATGTTGTGTTTCTGAAAATGACACTGAGTTACTTTAAGACAAGCCAGTGCTTAAAGAGGATTCTTGAAGGCTAAAATATGGTTCCTACTACAAAGTTTTATAACATTTTAGTACTTCACAGAGCACTTATTTTCACAGTTAAAGACTTGACTAACTACACACACACACACACACACACACACACACACACACACACAAACCACTGGCCACTTGTACACTAATGAAAACATTTAATATTTTCAGCAACATCTGTAAAACAGACATTTGCAACATAATAGGTCTCTTTCTAGGAGGCGAATATAACAGTTCTCTTTTGTAACCAGGAACTATTCCCAACATTTTATCTTCCTGCCAATGCAATATTAATTTACTTGCTTCATTAGAAAGTGATAATACAATAAACAGAAAAGTACACCTCATTATTATTTACAAAAAGTACATTCAAGCATTTAACTCTAAAACATAATGTTCAAAAGAATGGTTCAGTCTGATCAAATGCACAATATCTAGAACACCAGTTCATAATGCAGCAAGGTCAAAAGCTATTAAACCAGAATTTAGGGGAATCTTGGTAAATTTTATAAAAGAAGGAAACATGTGAATACACGTGTTCAACTGACAATAAAACAGCATAACCTGCTTTGTCTATGCAGAAAGGGTCATCAGTAGTGTACTGAAATTTTTGTTAAGGTAAGCAGCTACAGAAGAAGAAAACGAATTTTTTAAAGTAAGAAGTTACCTGTTTGGAGAATTCATTGATTACCAGAACTCACCTCAGCTGCCACAGGAGATCCTTTTCAGCTGATAATAGAGTTTCTAATTTTTTCTTAAGTGTGTGAACTATATACATAGTTCCCATCCGTTTTGTGGTAGAAAAGCTCGTCCCAACTGGGGTGATGGATAAGGAAATAGTCAAAATAAGTTCAAAGAGGGTTAAAATTTCGTAATATACTGTCTGTGGCCCAATAAACAACAGTAACTGTAACAATAAAATTTAAGAAATCACCAACACATTTGTGACATGTTTGTCCGAAAATATACACAGCCACCAGCTGTGATCTTAAAAAGGAAAAACAGAAACAAAAAAAGATCCATAGCAAACGGTTAGTGATCGTGTACAAAGTATGGATTATGCTGTTTATACTGATCAAAACTGTGTATTCTAAAATATTCCAAATATAATAGAGTTAAAGGTACTGAGTCTAATAACTGCCCCATCAATGTATCCAAAAATTACTCGTTTCATTACTTATTCATCTTGAGCCCAGGTTCTTTTGGCTACCTTGGAATAAAAGTAGCAAGACCATTTAAAGTTGGGGAAAAATTCTGCATATTTTGATCTATGACACAACTTGTGATATCACTGAATTCAGTCAACAAGTGAAATTGTGAACGAACATTACAGTAGAAAATGGGTTTATCAGTGTTGATTGCAATCCAGTCAAGTGAGCAACCATTATTCCAACCCCACCATAACTCTGGCCATGTTCCTGTATTTTCCAAATCTTCCATCTCCTAGACCAACAGCTGTGACATAGTGAAGTA
Source organism: Schistocerca nitens (assembly GCF_023898315.1). NCBI lineage: Eukaryota > Metazoa > Arthropoda > Insecta > Orthoptera > Acrididae > Schistocerca > Schistocerca nitens. Next base: position 613,202,848 of record NC_064616.1, on the reverse strand, counting down.
TTGAGGAGATCTGTGAGAAATTACATGCAACAGTTACTTAATTCAGAGCAACTATCTTATTTTATTCATGAGTGTGTTTGAAACAGAAGCAATTAAGGCATTCTGTATTAGACTTTCGCTGCTGTAAACGTAAAAGAACGTTCTAAATTATGTTTCAGATTTTTTTTATATTCACAGAAAAGATGTACAAATTCAAGAATTGAGTTTATTCATCTTTTGCTTATTAGAGCATCCTAACAGCCACTTGTTGCTGTTGTAAAGATGCACATTGAAACGTCATATACAAGAGTTCTAGTTATGATACATGATTTGCCACTCAGCGGTACAATACCCAACGATCTCCGTTTCTTAGCTTCCTGACAGTAGTAGCATGCCTTTGTGATGGTTATTATAAGCTGTTAAGGCTGTTTACGGCATTGTAATAACATTAAACTAAGTATCAAGTGTGTCATTATTCATTTACCTTAACAACATGTACGTTTTCTGCAGCACCAGAAAATAAATTACAAAGTTTAGCCTTTATAACCTTACATCAGGGCCAGCAGTCGGCTCATGGGGGGACCTGATGGCTGGGGTTGATAAGTAGCCATGTTTCCCAGCGCTCCAGCTGCCAATTATACAGGCCATTCAGAGAATATCTCTCCTAGTCTGAATCGTAACTTACAGTGAATGAAAACTTACGATTTAGCTGAGAATTATGAAGTCAGCAGCGCTAATCCGAAAATGTTGCATAATATCGCTTTTGTCAAGACGTGTAAGGAATGTTTAACCGTTAATGTTTCCATTAGGTTAACTTTTGTTTCCAGTTCATGCTGTGTCTACCTTGCTTCCTCTGGATGGATCCCACTGAGAGCTATTGTTTTTGAGGCAATAGTTTATAAGTGATGTAAATGTTGCATTTGGGGAAACTGCTTTTAGAGCTGCGTGTTAGACTGTGTACCTATTAGCTCAAGCTTCATTGCATCTGCAGCCCTAGAGAGAGCTTTCTCAAAATTCAGTTGAGATTAGTCGTGAGTCATGTGAAGTTTTGGGACCTATTCGAAACACTTTATTAAGTATTTTAACTAGCATAGCTTATTCACTCATGCCTAGCCCACAAGTAAGTGCACTGAAGCTCAGAAAATGGTACATGGGATCCATAGGAACAGTTTTTATTTGAAATCGCATTTTCTGCAATACCTGTGATGAAATGGTTCTCTCTTTGCATCGAGAAATTTAGGGTTATCAAATGACTGATGCTGATCACAAAACCGGATCGAAGAGTCCTCTTAGAACCACAGACATGCTTGTACTCTTCCCTAGGTATCTATAGAAATGTTTTAATTTTGTGGCAGGGTAAGTGTTAGTAGTAATAGTAGTAGTTGTAGCAGTAGTAGTTTTATTCATATGTACATATCTTTTACACGGATGTTGGGCATGTCTTTGAATTACAATTTTACGTGTGGGACAGGTAGTCAGCTGTAGCCTTATAGTAGGAACCATCCCAGCATTTGCCTGAAGTAATTTAGGGAAACTATAGGAAACCTAAATCAGGACTGCTGGATGGGGACTGCAGCCTCAAATACAGGGTGCGACCTGGAACTTTCCCATGATGTCCCAAGTTGAAATTTTGTCGAAATAGACGCTGGGTAGCAATAACAGAGTTGTAATCCTTGAAATAAATTTCAACAGCAAAGGCACAATGCTGTGCACTCCACCGCTCCATATTACTGTCACACTCGGAATGGCAGCCCATTAGTACACGAATGCAGCATGAGCTGTTGCGCATTCCTGCAGTACGTCATTGTACTAAGCAAGTCAAATTACGCTATGAACGCTGCCGCACCCTGTACAAGACTACTCTGTTTAAAACTGTGCGGCCTCATTTGGTTTATTCCTACTGTTCAATAGTGCTATACAAACGAGTTATTTCAAATGGCTCTGAGCACTATGGGACTTAACTGCTGTGGTCATCAGTCCCCTAGAACTTAGAACTACTTAAACCTAACTAACCTAAGGACATCACACACATCCATGCCCGAGGCAGGATTCGAACCTGCGACCATAGTGGTCACGGGGTTCCAGACTGTGGCGCCTAGAACCGCACGGCCACTCCGGCCAGCGAGTGAAGTTACATTTACAGAATAAATCTGTATAATAAATTGATAAAGGAGATGAAAGAAATTTCTAAAACAAATATATTTAAAAACAGCTGTTGGAAAGTACCTGTTAAGTAATACATTCGATACATTGAAGGATTACTTTGACAACATAGAGTATGGGTTTGGTAAAAAATGTAAATCAAGTACATACTACTAAACTAAACTCCACCCCCATTGGTCATGAAGACCCAATGATAACGACCAGATGCCGTGTCATCCTCAGCCCACAAGTGTCACTAGATGCAGATATGGTGGCATGTGGTCAGCACACCAATCTATCAGTCGTATGTCAGTTTATGAGACCGGAGCCGCTACTTCTCAGTCAGTTATCTCCTCAGTTTGCCTCACAAGGACTGAGTGCACTCCACTTGCCAATAGCACTTGGCAGACGGGATGGTCATCCACCTAAGTGCTAGCCCAGCCTGACAGTGCAAAACTTCGGTGATCTAACGGGAACTGGTGTTACCACTGTGCCGAGGCCATTGCCAAACACATAATAATAACGATAATAAAACATACATCACTCCACATAATACTGTCACACGATATTTTACCCTTCTTTCCTTCATTTCTGGAAAAACATACTCTCAGAGCTATACAATCGAAACCTTATCCTCTTTTTGAGGTCAGCATCTCGTTCATTATAGAGGGAAGCTGGCTCAGTTTTTCAGGTTAGCAAAAGGGAAGTTGCAGAGCACGAAATGGTCCTGACATTAGCTGACAATGTGTGCAGTGCTATGAAACAATGTTTGCATAATGTGTTTAGTGCTGCAGTGACTGGAAGTGAGTAATGATAAGTGTAGCATTAGCCTTTTACTTTATGAAATAGTCGTTTGCTGGCCAGGGACTGATGACCTCAGATGTTAAGTCCCATAGTGTTCAGAGGCATTTGCACCATTTTGTAACTTCACTCCAGATTTTTAACTAACATAGTGCAATTAAAATACACAGTGTTTTGAACAGATCTTTACAGTGAGCTTCACTACGATTTTTGGTTATTATTCCTGTGGCCGTTTTCTGGAGTTTGAAATTTGTGTTAATATTTCATGCATCTGTTACCCAGAAAAGAATGGCACACCTAAGGACTGAGTGTACATATTAATGGGGTGTAACTAACAGATATTGGCTGTTACACACGGATTACGTGACTCTAAGGGCACAATATACTGATGACATGCAGTTTGCAGGTATCTGTATGTGTTCACACAACTTCAACTGAGAATTAATGTTTATTACCAGAAAATATACATTTGTTTCACACTCTATAGGGGTGCTATCTACATCTAATTTAATGGTGCCATTTCTTCTCTTCAAACTGGAATTCATGACATGAGATTTCTATATGTTCCATGTTACTACATTGCTTATTGGTCCACTGTAAACTTCTTTAAGGGTTTTATTTGCATTTTCTGCAAGGAGTCCCCTTGTTTTCTCAGTGACTATAATGTTGCTGTCATCAGCAAAGACAATTTTTTCCTCATAGCAAACACTACTGCAAAAGTCACTTGTGTATATCAGAAACAGTATTGGTCCTAATATGCTACCCTGAGGAACTACTATATTAATGTGTTTTGGTCCTGGAAAGTGTTTTACTAAAAGTTTAGACTTATTTGAGGTGGGTGTGATCTCTGCTCTTTGTACCTTATCTGCCAGGAATGGTGAGCACCAGTCATTAGCTACCCCTCTTGTTCCTAATAGTTGTAGCTTATTGAGTAGAATAGTATGGTCAACAGTACCAAAAACATTAGAAAGATTTTAAAATATGCCCATGACACACTCATTTTTGTCAAGAACACCAATTAGTTTTGCTCTGGCTGATTTCGTATTTCTACCACTTCAAATGCCAAACCGTAGTTCACTTAAAAGTTCACCTTTATTCAAGTTATTAACTAATCTGCCATTCATAATTGATTCTAATTTGTTACAATGGTGACAAGAGGGAAATGGTCCAGTAATTTTCTATGTCTTTGGGATTACCCTTATTCAGTAGTTGTACAAGTCTGGAAATTTCCTGATGTGAAGGATTCATCTATTATGTTTGTAAAGGAAGCATTTGTACTCTCTGTGCTTTGTTTCAGTACACACATTGGCTCTTTATATAAGCCTACTGACTTTTAATTTTTTAATTTTTGGACAGTTTTACTAACTTCATGTTCTGTGATTGGTGGTAACGCCATTGTACTTAGTTAATTACTATTAAAAACAGTCTTGATCACAATTTATTTAACAAGGTGACCGGTTTCAACCACTACTGTGGTCATCTTCAGACCATTGAGTAGGAACCTCTTTCTGTTGAAGAATCACTACTTGAGTAGTGATTCTTCAACAGAAAGAGGTTCCTACTCAATGGTCTGAAGATGACCACAGTAGTGGTTGAAACCGGTCACCTTGTTAAATAAATTGTGATCAAGACTGTTTTTAATAGTAATTATTTAAGAGACATTGATCACTGCTGTGCCCATATGTATTCAAAAGTAATTGTACTTAGTGTCTAATTATTTACAGGTGCTATATTTATTGTTAGCAATTCTTGTTGTAACTTCCCTGCATTGCTTGAAATATACTCATACACATAGGTTGCCAGTTGGTGAGCATCACATATTATGGTCTCCCCCTTCCTTATCAGGATATTATTATATCTTTGTTTGTCTCATCCTACTTCCTTTTTTATGACATACCAGATTGAGTATGCAAACAGTAACCTTACATATTGATTTATAATAACACTAATGCAAACAATGCACAGTGGCATGCTCAGTCAACAATAAGCAGTTGTGAGTTATCTGCGATAAGATTGGAAATTGGGATCTGCTGTGGTGAGCTATGGTTAGCCACAAAGCAAGGTGATCCTCATTAATGGCATACAGTATTGTGAATTAAAATGTAATATTAGATGTGAAATTGATTGAAAGTGAACTTGTATGAACAAATCTTCTTTAACCTGTACATACTGACTGATATGGTAGGTCTTGGAACCTGATTCTTTATAATTAATATTGTTGATCAACAAAACTCAGTACTACAATCAGAAGAAGTAAAATCAAATCATCTAGGATTGTTGCGGTGTCATGGGCAATATAGTTACAACTGTGATGCTTTTCTCCTCTATTTTGTATAATATTTTATTATTTGCAGCCGTCAGCATCTTCCTATAAACCTATTTTACCTGTGATAGTTTAAGAATCCTGGTGTTATTTTTATTCTTCTCCTCAGAACTAAAGTCCTTCTTTTTTTAGAAATACTTTTTGAAAGTTCAATTTCAGTAATGTTGATAATTTAGAGAAGTTCACTTTTACACTGGTTTCTCTATATTCTATACACTTTATCCCACATTTTATTTGCTAGTTCTGTAGAAAATTTCGTGTTTTGATTTCTGACAAATGTCTTTTGTAGGCCTGCAGTTTAGGAAATTTTTCCATACCGGATTTCACTGTTATTATTTGGCAGAAATGGTCTGATAGTCGAAGACATTTCGCAGTTGTATCACACTTTTCCCCATATTTGTGCCCACATGGTCAATTACTGATGGAGTAATCATAGTAGCCTTGTGCTGTTTACCAACAGATCTTGCCAAAACTGAAGGACATTTATGAATGTGCTATGGTACTAGTTTAATTTATGATATTTGTGTTTATGTTTATGCCTCTACACAAAATTATGTTGACTTTTGTACTTACAAATGTATTTAGCATTTACGTTATTGAAGAAAGAATCAACATTACCACTGGAAGATCAATACACACACAAAATTATTTATTTCTTGGTGATATCAAGCCCAGTTAATTCAACAGCTCATATTTTAAAGTGTTTGTCTTTACTTACTATATTGAGATAATTTCTTGACTTGAACTGTTTTCGTTTTCTGATATAAATGCGTGATTCTCCACTCTTTGAAGTAGTCCTACATTAAGAGTCTGTCATTTCATACAGTGATAATAGCCGGCTGCAGTGGCCATGCGGTTCTAGGCGCTTCAGTCTGGAACCGCGCGACCGCTACGGTCGCAGGTTCGTTCCTGCCTCGGGCATGGATGTGTGTGATGTCCTTAGGTTAGTTAGGTTTAAGTAGTTCTAAGTTCTAGGGGACTGATGACCTCAGATGTTGAGTCCCATAGTGCTCAGAGCCATTTGAACCATTTTTTGTCATTTCATACAGTGATAATGTTTCATACCAGTAGTATATAATAGTTGAATCCATGGACGATGGCGGGCCACGCACGTCCGTGCAGTGTAGAGGCATGGAGGGGAATTGCAGTGTTGCCAGTTGCCAACAACAGCTGCGATATGCCCATAGAGATGTAGACCCAAATAGTTGGTAAGCTTGTGTTTAAGGGGTAACTGGGAGTGGAGAAAGTTACTTAGTGAATTTTTATTCAGTTTGTTGCGATCTGTCAGAAAGTTAAGCTCCCACCACCACATGAGTACCACTGTGAGATATCCGGATCTAAAGGAGTAAGATGTGCAATGTCGTCTGGCACAGCAAGTTGCGATGCTTTGTTCCGAGCATCTATGTACAAAGAAGTTCGTATGCTTGTGTCCAATGACAAAACTGAAGTTTATCGATAATCATTTTAGTAAAACACTAAAAAACTGCTCCCATGTGCAGGGCTTAACTACTTCCAACATGGACAGTCTACCACAAATTACATGATATATAACATTCTGAGTGGAATAATTTTAATATTTTATGTAATATTGGAAAATGTTCCGTCTTTGCAACTGTGATAAACGTTTGATTAATACCAGACGCATTTCGCGTTTTTAAAAGTACCTCAATTAAAACAAAGTTGATAAAGTATACAAAGTCAGTTATGGACTCATAAATACATGAAGACTAAAATACTGTATACAGTGTGTCAGTGAAGAGCAATGTGGAATAAACGAAGTTATCTGAGTGTGTCTGTCACACACAAACAGCAACAATTTGCTAAAATGTAGATCAGTCGAGACAAACTTTGAATGCGATCTTACATTCTTAGTGTGGCAGCGTAGAAGCCAAAATACTGTCTGCTGAAGATGCTTTAAAATAAAGAAAAACGCGTTTAGTGTAAATAAAACTTTTATTACAGTCGTAAAAGACAGAACATATCTCAAAATTACAGGTAAAACAGCAACTGTGGGAAGAGAAGCTGTAGAAAAGAAAAGACAACATGAATATTGTACGTGTGGCTCATCTTTGATTGTTTTCTATAGCTGAGACCGTCGTCATGTACATCGCCACAGTTCGTGTCAGTGTCTGACTCTTCTGGACTTAGAGTGATCACGATGGGATCAAGCAGATTATGAGTTAAAATTTCCCTCTCCATGTCGTCCCTCTGTGGCTGTTCTGCATTCCGAACACATTCAGTCCATGCTGAAGGAGTGATGCTGTCAAGTGCTTTATGCAAAAGCCTCTGTGTGTCATCAATTTTAAATGTCGTGTTCCGTTCTGCGACTCACCCTTTCACTTGTGCCCATATGAGCTCCGTCAGATTGCACTGGCAATGTTGCAGTGGCAAACGCAAAACTGTATGTCCATGTTCCTGTGCAGTACAATCGATTTCATACGCTTTTAGACGAGACTTATGAAGCCCTACAAGATTTAACAATTCAGCCCGAGTTTGACTTGCAGTGTGCTGTATCTTTTTACCTGTGGGCCACAGCATGATACTGGCTTTTTTTGTACTTGTTGTGGGAGCCTTGTCAACAACAACTGAGTGATAACTCGCATTGTTCATAATAATCGCTGAGTTTTCATGCAAGTAAGGGAAAATCTGTTTCCTAAACCACAATGTAAATGTCTCTGAGTTAATTTCAGAATCGTAATCACCTGCATTACTCATTTTTGCCCAGTCCACTAATTTGCTTTCTGGAATGAATCCGGAAACAGCACCAGCTTGAAGCACAGCTATTTGTCCCCCTTTACAACTCGATACTTTAAAACCAGCTGAACCATCACCTGGTTTCCAACACGCTTTCCTTGTATGATTCTGGTTTACCCATGTTTCGTCCAAGTAAATCTGACTGCCAGGTTTCCTAATCACCTCGATGATGCTGGTACGTTAAATCAAATCTTCCCTCCTTCCTTGCACAGGTGAGCAGTGAACTAAGAGGAAAGCGACTGTAATGTGGTTATCAGTATCAAGTTTCGTTATTTGCTCATCAGCCATAATTTCCATATTTTCTGATATTTTCCAAATTTCTTACATGTATTATCATGCTGAAAAGTAATCCCTCTCAACTGCTTAAATAAAAACTGTTCATTATCATCAATGTTCTGCCTAAAGGGGGGTTTTCATACGGTAACTCTCCATGCTCTCCTGTCTTCTGCCATCCTCTTCAGTTCCATGTAATTTCCACGTCCCTTTATGTCGTCTATCATCTTGCATCTCCTCTTTCCTCTCAATCTCCTCCCACGAACTAGACCTTCCAAAGCGTATTTTAAGAGGTGTTGCGTCTCATTGAATGTTCCATCCAGTTGTTCTTCCTTTCTCATATAGCCTGCAGCAGCCTTCTCCTCTCACCAATATTTTTCAATACTCTTTCGCCACTCACTCTTTCCGTCCAGCTTATCCTCTCCATTCTCCTTCACATCTGCACCACAAATGCTTCTAGCCTTTTCTCATCCTCTCATTTCAGTGCCCATATTTCTGCCCCATAGAATGCTACACTCCAGAAAAAACACTCGCCAAGTCTTTTCCTTAGATCTTCATCTTGTTTGCTACATAATAATCTCCTCTTTATATTAAATGTCCCCCCCCCCCCCCCCACCCAAGAACCATGGACCTTGCCGTTGGTGGGGAGGCTTGCGTGCCTCAGCGATACAGATAGCTGTACCGTAGGTGCAACCACAACGGAAGGAAAATGTTGAGAGGCCAGACAAACGTGTGGTTCCTGAAGAGGGGCAGCAGCCTTTTCAGTAGTTTCAGGGGCAACAGTCTGGATGATTGACTGATTTGGCCTTGTAACACTAACCAAAACGGCCTTGCTGTGCTGGTACTGCGAACGGCTGAAAGCAAGGGGAAACTACGGCCGTAATTTTTCCCGAGGGCATGCAGCTTTACTGTATGGTTAAATGATGATGGCGTCCTCTTGGGTAAAATATTCTGGAGCTAAAATAGTCCCCTATTCGGATCTCCGGGCGGGGACTACTCAGGAGGACGTTGTTATCAGGAGAAAGAAAACTGGCGTTCTCCGGGTCAGAGCGTGGAATGTCAGATCCCATAATCGAGCAGGTAGATTAGAAAATTTAAAAAGGGAAATGGATAGGTTAAAATTAGATATAGTAGCAATTAACGAAGTTCGCTGGCAGGAGGAACAAGACTTTTGGTCAGGCGAATACAGGGTTATAAATACAAAAGCAAATAAGGGTAATGCAGGAGTTGGTTTAATAATGAATAAAAAAATAGGAGTGCGAGTAAGCTACTACAAACAACATAGTGAACGAATTATTGTGGCCAAAATAGACACGAAGCCCACGCCTACTACAGTAGTACAAGTTTATATGCCAACTAGCTCTGCAGATGATGAAGAAATAGATGAAATGTATGATGAAAGAAAAGAAATTATTCAGGTAGTGAAGGGAGACGAAAATTTAATAGTCATGGATGACTGGAATTCGTCAGTAGGAAAAGGGAGAGAAGGAAACATAGTAGGTGAATATGGATTGGGGCTAAGAAATGAAAGAGGAAGCCACCTGATAGAATTTTGCACAGAGCACAACTTAATCATAGCCAACACTTGGTTCAAGAATCATAAAAGAAGGTTGTATACATGGAAGAAGCCTGGAGATACTGACAGGTTTCAGATAGATTACATAATGGTAAGACAGAGATTTAGGAACCAGGTTTTAAATTGTAAGACATTTCCAGGGGCAGATGTGGACTCTGATCACAATCTATTGGTTATGAACTGTAGACTAAAACTGAAGAAACTGCAAAAAGGTGGGAATTTAAGGAGATGGGACCTGGATAAACTGACTAAACCAGAGGTTGTACAGAGTTTCAGGGAGAGCATAAGGGAACAATTGACAGGAATGGGGGAAAGAAATACAGTAGAAGAAGAATGGATAGCTTTGAGAGATGAAGTAGTGAAGGCAGCAGAGGACCCAGTAGGTAAAAAGACGAGGGCTAGTAGAAATCCTTGGGTAACAGAAGAGATATTGAACTTAATTGATGAAAGGAGAAAATATAAAAATGCAGTAAATGAAGCAGGCAAAACGGAATACAAACGTCTCAAAAATGAGATCAACAGGAAGTGCAAAATGGCTAAGCAGGGATGGCTAGAGGACAAATGTAAGGATGTAGAGGCTTGTCTCACTAGGGGTAAGATAGATACTGCCTACAGGAAAATTAAAGAGACCTTTGAAGAGAAGAGAACCACTTTTATGAATATCAAGAGCTCAGATGGCAACCCAGTTCTAAGCAAAGAAGGGAAGGCAGAAAGGTGGAAGGAGTATATAGAGGTTCTATACAAGGGCAATGTACTTGAGGACAATATTATGGAAATGGAAGAGGATGTAGATGAATATGAAATGGGAGATACGATACTGCGTGAAGAGTTTGACAGAGCACTGAAAGACCTGAGTCGAAACAAGGCCACGGGAGTAGACAACATTCCATTAGAACTACTGACGGCCTGGGGAGAGCCAGTCCTGACAAAACTCTACCATCTGGTGAGCAAGATGTATGAGACAGGCGAAATACCCTCAGACTTCAAGAAGAATATAATAATTCCAATTCCAAAGAAAGCAGGTGTTGACAGATGTGAAAATTACCGAACTATCAGTTTAATAAGTCACGGATGCAATTTACTAACGCTTATTCTCTACAGACGAATGGAAAAACTGGTAGAAGCTGATCTCGGGGAAGATCAGTTTGGATTCCGTAGAAATATTGGAACATGTGAGGCAATACTGATCCTACGACTTATCTTAGAAGATAGATTAAGGAAAGGCAAACCTACATTTCTAGCATTTGTAGACTTAGAGAAAGCTTTTGACAATATTGACTGGAATACTCTCTTTCAAATTCTGAAGGTGACAGGGGTAAAATACAGGGAGCAAAGGGCTATTTACAGTTTGTACAGAAACCAGATGGCAGTTATGAGAGTCGAGGGACATGAAAGAGAAGCAGTGGTTGGGAATGGAGTGAGACAGGGTTGTAGCCTATTCCTGATGTTATTCAGTCTGTATATTGAGCAAGCAGTGAAGGAAACAAAAGAAAAATTCGGAGTAGGTATTAAAATCCATAGAGAAGAAATAAAAACTTTTAGGTTCGCCGATGACATTGTAATTCTGTTAGGGGCAGCAAAGGACTTGGAAGATCAGTTGAATGGAATGGACAGTGTCATGAAAGGAGGGTATAAGATGAACATCAACAAAAGCAAAACGAGGATAATGGAATGTAGTCGAATTAAGTCGGGTGATGCTGAGGGAATTAGATTAGGAAATGAGACACTTAAAGTAGTAAAGGAGTTTTGCTATTTGGGGAGCAAAATAACTGATGATGGTCGAAGTAGAGAGGATATAAAATGTAGACTGGAAATGGCAAGAAAAGCGTTTCTGAAGAAGAGAAATTGGTTAACATCGAATATAGATTTAAGTGTCAGGAAGTCGTTTCTGAAAGTATTTGTATGGAGTGTAGCCATGTATGGAAGTGAAAGATGGACGATAACTAGTTTGGACCAGAAGAGAATAGAAGCTTTCGAAATGTGGTGTTACAGAAGAATGCTGAAGATTAGATGGGTAGATCACATAACTAATGAGGAGGTATTGAATAGGATTGGGGAGAAGAGGAGTTTGTGGCACAACTTGACTAGAAGAAGGGATCGGTTGTTAGGACATGTTCTGAGGCATCAAGGGATCACCAATTATCACTGGAGGGCAGCATGGAGGGTAAAAATCGTAGAGGGAGACCAAGAGATGAATACACTAAACAGATTCAGAATGATGTAGGTTGCAGTAGGTACTGGGAGATGAAGAAGCTTGCACAGGATAGAGTAGCATGGAGAGCTGCATCAAACCAGTGTCAGGACTGAAGACCACAACAGTAACAACAACATATTAAATGTCTCCTTCGTGACAGCAATGCTAGTTTTCACCTCTTGATGGCATCTCAAGACTTCAGTAATCGCACTTCCAAGAAACTTATATGCTCTTACTTGGCTAACAACACATTGTCCAATCTTAATATGTGCCAATCTTCTTCCTTTGTTGACCACAATACTCTTTGTTTTTTCTGTATTGATTTTCATCCCACATTCAACACGAGCATCATTCACATCTTTTAGCATTTCATTTATAGTTCTTTTACTTTATGCCACTAATAATATGTCACTAGCAAATTGTACAATAATCTCCTCTGGATATTAATTGAATAATAAAGGTGAGAGGCAACGCCCTTATCTAACACTCCTTCCAATGCTGCTTCCTTCCTTCAGATATTTCATTTCCAATCCTTACACTTACTTTTTTCTGTAAATATAAGTTCTGTAGCAATCGTCACATCTTGGAATCTACTCCTTTCTCCTTCAAAATATGTCAGCTTGTTTCATTGTACTCTGTTGAAAGCTTTTCCCAAATCAATAAAACAGCATAAATTTCTCTATTTTTTTCAATGTATCTTTTCTCTATGATGAGGATTATAGCATCCCTTGTTTCCAGAATGAGATTTTCACTCTGCAGCGGATATGGAACTTCCTGGCAGATTAAAACTATGTGCCGGTCCGAGACTTGGACTCGGGACCTTAGCCTTTCGCGGGCAAGTGTTCTACCATCTGAGCTACCCAAGCACGACTCACGCCTCCTCCTCACAGCTTTACTTCTGTCAGTACCTCGTCTCCTACCTTCCAAACTTTACAGAAGCTCTCCTGCGAACCTTGCAGAACTAGCACTCCTGAAAGAAAGGATATTGCGGATACATGGCGTATTCACAGCCTGGGGCTACCTCAGACGGTAGAGCACTTGCCCGCGAAGGGCAAAGGTCCCGAGTTCGAGTCTCGGTCCGGCACACAGTTTTAATCTGCCAGGAAGTTTGATATTAGCGCACACTCCGCTGCAGAGTGAAAATCTCATTCTGGAAACATTCCCCAGGCTGTGGCTAAGCCATGCCTCCGCAATATCCTTTTTTAGGAGTGCTAGTTCTGCAAGGTTCGCAGGAGAGCTTCTGTAAAGTTTGGAAGGTAGGAGACGAGGTACTGGCAGAAGTAAAGCTGTGAGGAGAGGGCGTGTGTGGTACTTTGGTAGCTCAGATGGTAGAGCACTTGCCTGCGAAAGGCAAAGGTACTTAGTTCGAGTCTCGGTCCAGCACTCAATTTTAATCTGCCAGGAAGTTTCAGCATCCCCTGTTCCTTTTCCTCTTCTAAATCCGAACTGCTCCTCCCCAGTCCATCTATCCAGCTTCCCACATAGCCTTTGGGTCAGCACTCTCAGCAGTACTTTAGCTGCATGAGAAATTAAACTGATAGTCCTGTGCTCTTTTCATTTTTTGGAATTTTTTTCCTCAGCTGATATCATTACCATTGCAAGGAAGTCATCAAGACATTCCCCTTTGTCACATATCTCATTACAGAGGTAGACTATTTCCTTTTTTCCCCTGCTTCCCAAGCTCTTCAACACTTCTGCTGTGAGGTTGTCGATTCCACATGCCTTCCGATTCTTCATCCCCTTTAGCTCCTTTTGTACTTCTGCTTCTGAGATATTATACCTCTTTCTATCTTCTGGCACAAGATCCTCCTGTTCAAGCTTGATTTCCCTTGGTATTTGATCCATATTATAGAGACATTCTATATATTTTGCCACCTGCTTATAACCTCCTGTGCTTCTACAGCTACTGTTCCATCCAGTCTCTCTGTTTCCATGTCAGTCTTCCTTCTTTTACTTTCAAAAACTCTCTAGCTAATCTGTACATCATTTCATACTTTCACTCTCTCTGCACGTTCTCTATTTCCTCACATTCACCTTTCATCCATCTTTCTCTTGCTTCTTCATTTCTCTTCTTAATTCATTATTCAGTTTCTTGAATCTCTTTTTGCCTTCTTCATTTGCCACATTTTTCCACTTTCTCTTTTCTTCCATCTTTTTCAACATGTTTTCGGCTACCCATCCTTGTCTGTTATTTTTGGACCCTTTAATTCCTAGTACTCCTTTGACAGAGTCCATGAATCCTTCCCTCAGTTTTACCCATTCGCCATTTATATATTCTTCCTTTCTATCTCTCTCCCATTTTTATGTAAACCTGTCTTCCACCTCTGAAGCTTTACCTACCTCCTGAAGTAGCTCCAAGTTTAATCTTTTTTTGGCTTTTTTTCTCCACACTTTCTTCAACATCGTTTGTATTTCTTCCACTATGAGGTTGTGGCCGGAATTTGTGTCGGCTCCTGGGTAAGCTTAACCTTTTTTGTATGAGAACGTAGTCCAGCTGATACCTTTCTCTACTCAGATTTGAGATCCATGTATAACACCTCCTTCCGTGATTTTCAAATAATGTGTTGCCCACTACTACTGAGTTTTCTTTGCAGAAGTTAATTAGTCATTCCTCCTCCTGTTCCTTATCCCTAATCAAAATTTTCCCACTGAATCTTTATCTCTTCCTTTGCCCACCACAACATTCCAGTCCCTCATAACGATAATTCTAGCATTTCTACTTTCTTTCCCGATAAACTCTTCAATCGTATAATAGTATTCTTCTACTCCTTCATCATATATGCTGGCTGGTCGACATGTATACCTGCATTAATACTGCATCTTTCGAACTACCATGCTGTCTTATTGTCATCAGTCTTCCATCAATATACTACAACTTTATTACCTTAGTTATTTAGTTTCTATCCTAACAGTATTCATACTCTGTTTTCACCATTCTTCATTTGATCTGAGTAGAAAATCTCCACTTTATACCTCTCCATTTGATCTCTTGCTTTACATTTTCCGGTTTTCCTGCTTGCAACAGTGTGTGGATATTCTATGTTCTAATCCTTTTTTTCCTTCCTTCATTATGGAGGGTCATACCATATACTGCTTGGGAAACTAATGTGGTAGTATCCTGTTACTTTCCACAAAGCCAGTAGGTTGCCCAGACTAAACCAGCTGCTCACTATGAGGCAGACACTGTCTGTAACCGCTCCTCTGGGGTACAGTCACTACTTGGTTCCATTTATCCGCCCAAAGAGTGAAGGTGCCTCTTCTGCAAGCTTCAAAGGCTCTTTCTCCGTGTCGCTGTCGTTAAGGTTTTCACCATTATCCTGGCAAGGGGCCCTTACATGGTTCTATCAACCGGAGCCCGTTGAACCAAGGTTTTTTGATCGGGTGTTGTATGTATTGTATTGTATGTTAACCGGGAACCTAGAAACGATGGAGAGGCTCCATCCCCGCCGCAGCCGCAGTGGTCCTCAACCCCACGACGACTACCGCAGTCCACTTCACCCCTCTGCCGCCCCACACCGAACCCAGGGTTATTGTGCGGTTCGGCCCCTGGTGGACCCCCCAGGGAACGTCTCACACCAGATGTGTGTAACCCCTATGTTTGCGTGGTAGAGTAATGGTGGTGTATGCATATGTGGAGAACTTGTTTGCGTAGCAGTCGCCGACATAGTGTAACTGAGGCGGAATAAGGGGAACCAGCCCGCATTCGCCGAGGCAGATGGAAAACCGCCTAAAAACCATCCACAGACTGGCTGGTTCACCGGACCTCGACACAAATCCGCCGGGCGGATTCGTGCCGCGGACCAGGTGCTCCTTCCCGCCCAGCAAGCCGTCCGCTAGACCGCACGGCCAACCGGGCGGGCTGATCAGGTGTTACTTCTCAGACTCCTCCTACCCCATTACTTGCAGAATGGGGTCCTGGGTAAGTGGAGTTTAAAAAAAAACTCTTAAAGCTTTTTAAATAAAACAAACGTTATTAACATTATACATCTTTATTCTTCATGTCTATATATTTATTTCTCAAACTAGTCACCCTGGTGTACAACACATTTCTCCCAATAAGAGACCAGATTGTTGATACTGTCACTGTATAATGTTTGACTTTGTTGACAGAGCCTTAAGCCCACCTCTCCTTACACTGCTTCATCCCTATCAAAGTGAAGACCTCGAAGGTGTTCTTTAAATTGTGGAAACAGATAAGAGTCTGATGAGGCCAAATTGGTACTGTATGGAGGAAGATAAATGACAGTGACCCTAAGGCATCAGATGTCGCAGTGCTCATGTGTGGTCTGGCGTTGTTATGTTGAAGGACAGGGTGTTCCATGTTTGCACGGACTCTTTGGGTTAGTGCTTTCAGTTTTCTGACGGTCTCTCATGCACTGACGTAGTTACCTTACACACCGCCATGTTATGCTCTACAATTTGGAGCTCTATAGCGGCAGAGGGCTGGAAATGTGTAGACAAGAAGAATAAAAACGTAGAATGTTAATAACGTTTATTTTATTTAAAAAACTTTGAGAGTTTTCACATTAAAAACTCTGAGCTTTACTTTTTAGCATGTCCTCATATTTTACTTATTTTTACCAAATTTTACATTTTTTTCCCATATTCTATCTACACTGAAGCGCCAAAGAAACTGGTATATGCATGCCTGTTCAAATACGGAGATATGTAACAGGCAGAATACGGCGCTGCGGCCCTCAACGACTATAGAAGACAACTTGTGGCACTGCTGCTACGATGGCAGGTTATCAAGGTTTAAGTGAGTTTTAACGTGGTGTTATAGTCGGCGCATGAGCGATGAGACACAGCATCTCCGAGGTAGCGATGAAGTGGAGATTTTCCTGTATGACCATTTCACGAGTGTACCGTGAGTATCAGGAATCCAGTGAAACATCATATATCTGATAGTGCTCCAGCCGGAAAAAGATCCTGCAAGAATGGGACCAAAGACAACTGAAGAGAATCGTTCAACGTGACAGAAGTGCAACCCTTCCGCAAATTGCTGCAGATTTCAATGCTAGGCCATCAACAAGTGTCAGCGTGTGAACCATTCAACGAAACATCATCGATATGGGCTTTCGGAGCCGAAGGCCCAACGCGTACCCTTGATGACTGCACGACGCAAAGCTTTACGCCTCGCCTGCGCCCGTCAACACCGACATTGGACTGTGGATGACAAGAAACATATTGCCTGGTCGGACAAGTCTCGTTTCAAATCGTATCGAGCGGATGGGTGTAGGCCTATATGGGTATGGAGACGACCTTATGAATCCATGGACCCTGCATCTGAGATTGTTCAAGCTGGTGATGGCTCTGTAATGGTATGGGGCTTGTGCAGTTGGTGTGATATGGGACCCCTCATACGTCTAGATATGACTTTGACGGTTGACATGTATTTAAGCATCCTGTCTGGTCACCTGCATACATTCATGTCCATTATGCATTCCGACAGACTTCGGCAATTCCAGCAGGACAATGTGACACCCCCACGTCCAGAATTGCTACGGAGTGACTTCGGAAACGCTCTTCTGAGTTTAAACACTTCCACTGGCCACCAAACTCCTCAGACATGAACATTATTGAGCATATCTGGGATGCCTTGCAACGTGCTGTTCAGAAGAGATCTCCACGCCCTCGTACTCTTACGGATTTATGAACGGCCCTGCAGGATTCATGGTGTCAGTTCCCTCCAGACGTTAGTCGAGTCCATGCCACGTCGTGTTGCGGCACTTCTGCGTGCTCGCTGGGCCCCACACGATATTATGCAGGTGTACCGGTATCTTTGGCTCTTCAGTGTATAAATGTACAGGAATATTTGTGCGCTTATTACCTTTATCACCAGTTCTATGTCATTCAGCAGTCATGGTAGGATGCACAGAGTCAAGTTTACAATAATATTGCAGGTTGAACTGTCGCATTAAAATGGATACTGTAAAACAAAAATAATAAGTCAGCCAATACTAGACCATATTACTATTACTATTGCTGTTGCTGTTACTGATACAATGTCGTTAGCTGGCAAAGATCAGACACACTGTGTCACATCTTAGCGATTATAAATTAAAACCATTACTAAAACTAAGATAACAGACAAGAAGCATTACCCAACACTGACTTAACAGCCAATGGTTATAAACAACAATTTGCATCTCTTAAATGTTTCCAGTTCATGGCTTCATATGTGATGGTATCATGTTGCCCAGTCTACAATTCCGCTTGCAGAAAAAAATTCATTTACAGAACACAGTGACTGTTGCTTGAGCACAAGCATCAAAAATGGTTCAAATGGCTCTGAGCACTATGGGACTTAACTGCTACGGTCATCAGTCCCCTAGAACTTAGAACTACTTAAACCTAACTAACCTAAGGACATCACACACTTCCATGCCCGAGGCAGGATTCGAACCTGCGACCGTAGCGGTCGCGCCGTTCCAGACTGTAGCGTCTAGAACCGCTTGACCAACCCGGCCGGCCCAATGTTGGTGTTGACGGTCCCAGGCGAGTGGTAAAGCTTTGTGTCGTGCAGTCATCAAGGGTACTTGAGTGGGCATTTGGCTCCAAAAGCATATATCGACGTCGTTTCGTTGAATGGTTCGCAAGTTGAGAAGGAGGGAGGAGATTAGTGTTTAACGTTCCGTCGTCAGCAAGCTGACACTTGTCGATGGCCGAGCACTGAAATCTGTAGCAATTTGCGGACGGGTTGCACTTGTGTCACTTTGAAAGATTCTCTTCAGTAGTCGTTGGTTCCAATACTGCAGGATCTTTTTCCGGCCGCAACGATGTCGGAGTTTTGATGTTTTACTGGATTCCTGATACTCACCGTACAATTGTGAAATGGTCGTACGGGATAATCCCCACTTCATCGCTACCTCGGAGATTCTGTGTCCCATCGCCCATGCGCCGACTATAACACCACGTTCAAACTCACTTAAATCTTGATAATCTGCCGTTATAGAAGCGGTAACCGATCTAACAACTGCGCCAGACACTTGTTGTCTTCTATAGTCATTGCCGACCGCAGCGCCGTATTCTGCCTGTTCACATATCTCTGTATTTGAATAGGCATGCCTATACTAGTTTCCTTGGCGCTTCAGTGTATATTGAGATTAAGGGCTGATCTGTTATCACACATTTGAGTTTCCGGAGGAGATAAATTAACCTCGAGAGCTTACACTTAAAACAAACATGAGCAGTGTGTTCATCCAATGTACACTATGGCTTACCCTTCGAAGTTTCTTTAGCATCCAACAGTGGTTTGGATTCCCCCACCAAGCCAGAGATAATCTACAAGGCATGTGCAAGATAATTTGTTCCTCTTCTTCTTCGTCCAAATGTCAACCCCGAAAAAAACATCTGTCAACACACAATACTAACTGCCGAAGTCAATGCATATATACACTGAAACTCACAGGAATCGCTGTGGAGTCGTAGTGCTGACTTTAGCTATCGTAAATACACATGCCACTGATTCTAACAAAAATTTCACTCCCTGGGCACCTAACAACGATGACATCAGTTTATACTTTCCCACATGCTAATAACACAGAATATAGTCCAGCTACAATTGTCAAACTTTGTACATACTCTGAAGATACAAAACGGAAATAATGTTCGGAATGCTGATCAACTGTATCTATCGAAACTTATATATAACTATACACTAAATATCCAGGATCTATGTATGTATCAGATGAAAATAATAATAATATTTGTGGAGCTGACTTTATCCTGTTGTAAATACGCGTAGCCCAACTGTGCCACATTCGGGAGGACGACGGTTCAATCCTCCGTCTGGGCATCCTGATTTAGGTTTTCCATGATTTTCCTAAATCGCTTCAGGCAAATGCCGGGATGGTTCCTTTCAAAGAGTACGGCCGAATTCCTTCCCCATTCTTCCCTAATCCGATGAGACCAATGACCTCGCTGTTTGGTCTCCTCCCCCAAACAACCCAACCCAACCCCCAACTGCGCTATATTGTATGTGTGCAAGTGACTGTTTCTCTTGGGGGCTCCCACTTTCCTGGGTAGGTTTGGGTAATATTCAGAAGTGGATCCATCCATGTTACGTGCAGTATAGCATTTAGAGGTGTATCCTCCCATGTTCTGGATCGAAAACTTAGTTGTGGTGCGATGTGTCCCAACAAGTGTATGTGCCTGCTGCTCTGTGCAAGCTAGTGTTCGATTCAGCACACAGTCTCGCTCATTTTGGTGGTAACAGCACGATTATAATGATCACAGACAGATATGTGCTGCCAAAGGTAATAAAAAAGACTCTTGCATGTGGGTTAGGGCATGTATGGCACGTGAGAAAGTAAGAATCAGCCGCCATGTACATAAACCAGTTGGTCGTTTCTCTGAGCCCTCACAGCGTTTTTCCTACATATATTGACTTAGTGGGCTTGCTACCTCTGGCAGAAGTTTTCTGAGATGTCTTCATGACAATCGATCGATATACACATTGGACTGAAGCTACTCCAATCACAGACATCTCTGCAGAGACTGCAGCTAAGACTTCCCTGACTTCTTGGCTCAATCACTTTGGATGGCTGGTATATGTTACAATTGATCAAGGTTGGCAGTTCGAGTCAGCATTATTTCACGAATTCGGCAGGCTGTGTGGTTTCCAGCACCACCACGTAACCATTTACGCTCCCTCTTGCAACAGGATGGTAGATTAGTGGCACGGGACACTTAAAGCGACACTCTTGTGCCACAATACTTCCTGGGTGACGGCACCACCATTAGTGCTGCACAGCCTCTACATCACAGTCAGTCTGGTTATCTGTGCCCCTTTGGTGGAGTTCATCTATGGAGAAACACTGAAGCTTCCATCAAAGCAACAACAGGAGCCTTCCAAACAAGACCTGTCATTTCTCCTACAGCAGATAGAATATCTAGTTTCTATCTTTTTGAAGTTTCATCCAGCACCAGCATCCCACAACAGAGATGCCAACATTTTTATTCATAAAAACTTGCAGAACTGTTCCCATGGAATGTTGAGGATGGACGCAGTTTGCACACAACTGCAACCACCTTACACCAGACCATATCATACTTTAGCATGCAATCAGCATATGGTGTAGATCCTTTTAAGTTATAAACCGATAACAGTTTTGCTTGAGCGGGTAAAACTCTCTTATCTGTTCCCCAAAGGCTACCTTTCAACTTAACACTGCTCCATTCGGACACCACCTGTGTTGAACGACGCCACTGACCTACAGATGGCAGCATAGCCTTCGCTACCATCGCCTGGTCTGGACATTGTTTGAGCTTCACTACAACCATTACTAGTTTCTACAAGTGTCAGTTGTCTGGTTCGCCATACATATTTCCGGAACTCCATTCTATTGGAGTGGAGGAGAGACTGTGTAGGAGTAAGAGTGTTTCGATTGTTGTATACAGTCATTGGCAGATACAGTGAATATGTCTGGAGTTCAGTACTCGGGTTAAGTGCTGTCTGAACATGTATGTTTCAGTAACACACACGTATTATAAATGCTTTTTATTAATTTACATTTCTGAAGTGGTCAATAAATATTACTACTACAGTAGCAGCATCATATGTGTGTCATTGGTAGTTGTTAAAATACAGTTTGTTTACTCACAGGCTCAACTTAGATAGACAATATAGCTGTTCACAGGTGCAATGATTAACAATTCCTGTAAAATTATTAAACAGCCACTGAGGGATTATTCTTAAATTCTTTTTTATCTACGAGGCAAATTGTATCTACTGAAAGAAGAAACCAGCAAAAGTACAGCTTGGAGGGGCAAGTAAATCCCATATCCTCTCAATCTGTTTTTAGTTGTTTCAACCACTGCCATCTCCCTCTCCATTCTTGAGTCGGCAAAAATTGGCAAAAATAGCACATTTTCGTCGGCACCCACTCGTCGACCTTTCAGATCCTACAACACCATAGCCAAGCAGCAGTAGCAAGCCAAGGGGTATGCAGGTCTGCCAGCGGCGTAATTGTGCAATTGGACACAGCAATGATGCTGCTGTAGCGTACTGAAATGCAGTGGTTTACCATAGCGATGGCTAGATTGCTACATTCTGTAGAAGAAGCATAGCCTCACAGCTAGCTACATGCTGAGAATCGAGCTCCTGTCACAACACACCCAGAACTGCAACAGTGTTTGCCCCCAGTCCACCTAATAGCTTCATTTCATCAGCACCGTGCGTTCTTCTGGGGCAGTCTCTGCCATTCATCAGTCTAATGTGCGGGCAAGCAGCTACAGCTTCATCTAGCGCCACTATCAGCTAGGAGAAGCTGCTGGTCTATGCCTGGTCAGCAAACCATGACGTTTCTGGGCTCTGATGTGGTACTGCTCAGGCGTGGCCTCTTATTGGGTGCCATCACTTGACACTATAGCCAGACTTTGGGAGTCCTGGTTCGACTCATGGCGTCGACATGTTCCTGCTATTCCCCCTGGGCTGTGGGCAAACTGTGGCAGTCCAGCAGTTCATTGTGAGGTGGAGCAGACACCCATCTCGCATCAGCAAAGCTGCAGTCGTCGCCAGTCACTATCACACAGTATCAGCATCCTACTGCCTCAGCAGACTCACACACACACACAATCAGCACCTGGGCTGCAACCAGTTAGCTACTGTAGGAGAAACGCCAGATGATAAATAAAGTTTTATTGAGCCAGTATTCTTGACTTTGCACTCACCTTGCTACTGGATGATACCATTCCCACAGCCTACCGCAAATGCCATTCTGGGTACAGAAGAGGCCGTCCTTCAACACTGGTGTCAGTGTAGCAGTCAACACAGACATTACACAATTAAATTGTTTTGGCTACCCTTTGTACTCAGGTAATTATAGTTGCTACAGCTTCCTCATGGTCGCTGACAGCAGTTTCATTGTAGACATTGTAATGATTCTGTGACTGGTGAACTAAAACTGGATATTAGGGAAAAGTGGTGCAAGCCTGTGTCATCCGATACTTCTACGACGTTTCCATGCCCATATATGGACATGGAAACGCCTGCTACAGGTTAGAGGACGTAATTGGCGGAACCGTCCCTGGCAAAACACTGTAGTTTGAAATTTAAATGTGATCATAATATTATATCATTCTATACATCTTAAATCTAACTGGAAGAGAAGTAGTAATTTATATTTGGTTAAGAAATATTGAAATGAAATATATTTCTGCATCTCAGGCCGTAATAAATGCCTAAATAAAGTAGGAGAGATACGATGCTGGCTAAGCGTAGGGAGCCAATGGGCTGCCTCGATTATGTCGCGGTAGAAAACTGTGTGGATGTAAAGCGGCCAAGATAGAGTTCTCCATACGTAAGTGCTCTACAATATATTAAAGCCAACGGCCTTGCCACTGTGGTAACAATGGTTCCCATTAAATCACCAAAGTTAAGTGCTGTTGGGCTTGGCTAACACTTGGATGGGTGACTGTCCAGTCTGCCGAGCGCTTTTGGCAAGTGGAATGCACTTAGCCTTTGCGAGGCAAGTAGATGACCTACTTGAATGACAAGTAGCGGCTCTGATCACGAAAGCTGACAACGCATGGGAAAGTGGTGTCCTGACCACATGCCCCTCCATACCTGCATCCAGAGATGTCTAATGGCTGAGGATGAGAAGGCAGTCGGTCTTTACCAGTGGACCTTCTGAGGCCTGTTTGGATGTAGTTTAAAGTTTTATGAGATATTCAAGCTATCTGGAATATGTTGATAATTCTTCATTTACAGAATTTTATGAGAGGTAAAGGTCTATATATTTTTAAAACTAGTTATGCAATATGTGAAAAATTAATCCATACTTCGTCAGCCATGAACCTTGGAACATGTGATACTTGCAATTTAACTTAGTTTTCTGATATAAGTTCGTAGGCTTCCATGGCCTGTGTCATTCTGAATAAAATAATTTTGGGTATTACAGCGTGTCATTGTAAGACGCTAATGCAACTAAACTGCCGACGTTTTGACCGACTGACTGTGGTCGTTTTCAGGGAAGTTAACTCCCAGATGCTGGTGAATGTCTTCTCCTGTGTACTGTCTATTCCGGTTATCTGGTAGCTGACGACGCCACATATCTAGTATGTCACTTGACAATCTGAAGAGAGGTTTGCTGTAGAGAGGAATGGCTGGCTGTATGGTGAACTACTGCCTGTGTTACTATGGTGGCCGATTGGAAGGCTAAATGGTTGTGTCCAACAACTTGGAGACCATTTGCAGCCATTCGTGGACTTCATATTTCCAAACAAAAATGGACTTTTATGGGTGACAATGCATCAAGTCACTGGGTCACAATTGTTTGAAGAACTTCCTGGGCAACGAAGCGAATAATTTGGCCATCCATGCTAACCGAGATAAAGCCCATCGAACATTTATGTGACATAATAAAGAGATAAATTCGTACACAAAATCGCTGTTGTGGACGGCTATAGAGGCAGCATGGCTCAATATTTCTGCAGGGGGCTTCCAACGACTTGTTGAGTCCATGTCACGCTCTAGTCGCTGCACTATGCCGGACAAAAGAAAATGTGACATTATATTAGGAAATATCCCATGACTTTTGTTACCTCAGAGTATGTTAGCTTGAAACATGTTTGCACATTTGGAAAAACCTCAATTTTACTGTGTAATTTTTGTAATTTCAGAAAAGGCTGCAGCACATAAGAAGAGAATGTCATGATTTAAAAATGGATTAAGAAAATATGTTGAACTTCTATTAAGGGGTGAACTTCTAGAGGTGAAATTTGCAAAATGTAAGGTACAACACTCTCCCCTCTATAGATAGTGTGAAACGATAAGGAAACGCATTTGTTAATGGGAAATAAGTTTGTGAATATAATTGTGAAGAAATGTAATTTACAAGCAGTTTGAAGATTGTGGAGCAATATGTGTATGGTAGCCATTAGTAGCACATGGTAAACGAATTTCTTTGTAGGCAGCTGTAAATAAAAGTTGGCTACTGTGCAAACTGAATGAAAAAAGGTGTGCAGATAAGCTGCATGAGTGTTCTTAGACTGAGGCGCCCATAAGTTCGTTGTATGTGAATTAATAACTCTGTTTAATGTGAGCGACTTTCATCATTTCAGAACAACTATTAAATGTATTTCTCTATACACTGAGGTGGCGAAAGTCATTGGATACTTCCTAATATAGTGTCGGACTTCCCTTTGTCCGACGTAGTGCAGCAACTCGACGTGGCATGAACTCAACAAGTCGTTGGAGGTCTGTTGGCATAAATACTGAGCCATGCTGCCTCCATATCTGTCCACAATTACGAAAGAGTTGCCCATGCAGGATTTTGTTCGTGAACTGACGTCTCGATTATGTCCCATAAATGTTTGATGGGATTCATGATGGGAGAGTTTGGTGGCCAAATCATTCGCTCGAATTAACCAGAACGTCCTTCAAACTAGTCACGAACTATTCTGGCCCAGTAACATGGCACATTTTCACCCATAAAAATTCCATTGCTTTTTGGGAACATGAAGTCCATGAACTGCAGCAAAAGGTCTCCAAGTTGCCGAACATAACCGTTTCCAGTCAATGATCGGTTCAGTTGGACCAGAGCATCCAGTCCATTCCATGTAAACGCAATCCACACCATTATGGAGCCACCAACAGTTTGCACAGTGCCTTGTTGACAACTTGGGTCCATTACCTTGTTGGGTCTGCGCCACACACTCTTCTCAACTGCAGTCGGGCTCATCTGTCCAGGCCATAAATTTCTAGTCGTCTAGGGTCGAAACGATATAGTCACGAGTCCTGGAGAGGCGCTGGAGGCGATGTCCCGATATTAGGAAAGACATTCACGTCGGTCGTCTGCTGCCATAGCCCATTAACGCCAAATTTCGACGCACTGTCCTATCGGATACGTTTTTCGTACGTACCACATTGATTTCTGCGGTTATTTCACGCAGTGTTGCTTGTCGATTAGTATTTACAACTCTACGCAAACGCCACTGCTCTCGGTCGTTAAGTGACGACTGTCGGCCACTGCATTGTCCGTGGTGAGATGTAACGCATGCAATTTGGTTTTCTCGCACAATCATGACACTGTGGAGCTTGGAATACTGAATTCCCTAACGATTTCCGAAAGGGAATGTCCTATATGTGTAGGCCCAACTACCATTCCGCGTTCAACATCTGTTAATTCCTATCGTGCAGCTGTAATCACCTCTGACACCTTTTCAAATGAATCACCTAAGTGCAAAGGACAGTTTTGCCAATGAACTGCCCTTTCATACCTTGTGTGCAAGATACTACCGCCATCTGTAAATGTGCATATCGCTATCCCACGATTTTTGTCACCTCAGTGTATGTCTAAGACGTTGTGCATAGGTTTGTTTACGAATGTGGTTAAATTCTACAGCTCCCTCCATATCTAATGTGACGAGCCCTTTTAACTCAACTGATTGCCATGAAGCGCCAACGGCCTTGTCGTAGAAGTAACACCGGTTCCCGTCAGATCACCGAAGTTAAGCGCTGTCGCGCTGGGCTAGCACTTCGATGGGTGACCATCCGGTCTGCCGAGTGCTGTTGGCAAGCTGGGTGCACTCAGCTCTTGTGAGGCAAATTGAGGAGCTACTTGATTGAGAAGTAGTGGCTCCGGTCTCGCAAAGTGACATACGGTCGGGAGAGCGGTGTGCTGACCACATGCCCCTCCATATCCGCATCCAGTGACGCCTGTGGGCTGAGGATGACACGGCAGTGGGTCTGTACAGTTGGGCCTTCATGGCCTGTTTGGGAGGAGTTTAGTTTTTTAGTTTTAGATTGCCATGAAGTAGAGTGAAAATTTTTATTAAAAATATGAATGAAGTGGGAGGGGGTGTTTACAATCTTTTTCTGTACAAAATCCGACAGGATAACCTCCAGCTTCCTTTTCAGTCAATGGTCATATTTTATCCAAGGGATTAGCGAAGCTTCTTTATAAGGCACACAACAGCAAGACACCCCTATCGTTGTTACAGTCCCTTTTTGCTCCGCGGCTTCCTTAATACATCAGAATTTTTCCATATGGCCCAAGTCAGAACAATGGTCAGTCTCATACAGTTGAAGTGCATAGTTCATGTGATTTGGTTAAATAATAAATTAAAAATGTATTTTAAAATCACAATCAATTTACAGAATTAATTTATCATTAATATATGCTGACAGAAATGGAAAGTGTAATACCATGAAGCACTATTTTCATATTTATTAAACATTGTGCAGATATTCATCATGTAATGGGTCCTAAATGATTAAACTCTCTTTTCATTTGGAAATGGTGCTCATTGTTAACTTTAATGTGAGGTGTGCTTCCCAGAGTTGAATATACTCTTGTATTCGTTATAATATGGAAGAAAACAACGTCTGAATGTCATCTTGGGGAATTTCGTGCTATGTGTGAAAAACACCGTGTGTCAGTTCACGAAGAATTCTGGCTGGAGGCTCACTTGACCATATATGCCTGGCAATGACATCCAAGACATGTCCTATGAGTAACAAATATACATTGTGTGATCAGAAGTATCCGGACACCTGGCTGAAAATGACTTACAGGTTCGTGGTGCCCTCCATCGGTAATACTGGAATTCAATATGGTGTTGGCCCACCATTAGTCTCGATGACAACTTGCATGGTAGCAGGCTTACGTTCAGTCAGGTGCTTGGAGGTTTCTTGGGGAATGGTAGCCCATTCTTCACCGAGTGCTGCACTGAGGAGAGATATCAGTGTCGGTCGGTGAGGCCTGGCACGAAGTCGGCGTTCCAAAACATCCCAAAGGTGTTCTATAGGATTCAGGTCAGGACTCTGTGCAGGCTACTCCATTACAGGGATGTTATTGTCATGTAACGACCCCGCCAAAGGCCGTGTGATTATGAACAGGTGCTCGATCGTGTTGAAAGATGCAATCGCCATCCCCGAATTGCTCTTCAACAGTGGGAAGCAAGAAGGTGCTTAGAATATCAAAGTAGGTCTGTGATGTGATAGTGCCACGCAAAACAACAAGGGGGGCAAGCCCCTCCATAAAAAACACTACCATACCATAACACCATAGCCTCCGAATTTTACTGTTGGCACTAAAAACGCTGGTAGATGACGTTCAATGGGCATTCGCCATACCCACACCCTGACGTCGGATCGCCACATTGTGTACCGTGATTCGTCACTCCACAAAATGTTTTTCCTCTGTTCAATCGTCCAATTTTTATGTTCCTTACACCAAACGAGGCTTCGTTTGGTATTTACTGGCGTGATGTGTGGCTTATGAGCAGCCGCTCGACCATGAAATCCAAGATTTTTCACCTCCCACCTAACTGCCGTAGTACTTGCAATGGATCCTGATGTAGTTTGGAATTCCTGTGTGATGGTCTGCATAGATGTCTGCCTATTACACATTACGACCCTCTTCAACTGTCGGCGGTCTCTGTCAGTCAACAGACGAGGTCGGCCTGAACGCTTTTGTTCTGTACGTGTCCCTTCACGTTTTCACTTCACTATCACATTGGAAACAATGGACCTAGAGATGTTTAAGAGTGTGGACTCTCGGGTGCAGACGTATGAGACAAGAGACACCTAGTCACCTGACCACGTTCGAAGTCTGTGAGTTCCGCAGAGCGACCCATTCTGCGCTTTCACGGTGTCTAATGACTACCGAGGTCGCTGATATGGAGTGCCTGGCAGTAGGTGCAGCACAATGTACCTAATATGAAAAACTTATGTTATTAGAGGTGTCCAGATACTTTTGATCACATAGTGTATATAGATTGTGCCACATTCACAGGGGTCTTCATACATACTGGACACACAAGGAGCTATGTTGTGTTTAACAGGGCACAGCATTTTGCGTATCTCGGTGGCAGGCTGAAAAATTGGTCTCAGTCAATGTCCCTGCAGCACACGTCCTAACTTGCTGCTCGTTTCCTCACAGTATGGCAGGGAAGCAGCTCGCTTAGCCTCTTCTGCTGATTCACAAGGGATCTTTCAGCAGTGGCATCTGAAAGCGTTTGCAATGTCTCTTTCTCTCTGAACATGCGTCTCAAGTGCGGAAATCCACACTGTAGGTGGTCAAGCCGGCTGCTTTCCAATCATACTATGGGCAACAAGTAGCAAGTTATGACTTGTGCTGCAAGGACATGGGTTAAGACCAGTGTTCTGGCCCGCCCCCCAAGATTAGTGATATGCTATATTCTGTTAAAGACGACATGGCTTTTTGTGTGCCGAATGTGTCTGGTGTCCCTTGTATATGTGACGGCATCTATATAGGTCAGGCACGTCACGTAGTTGCAGAACATTGTACCGAGCACAAGCGACACACCAAACAAAAGGAGTTCGAAAAGTTGACCACAGCAGAGCATTGCCAGGAAAACGGACACAAAATACAGTTTGAAAACACAAGAGTCTTAGCTCATGCATCAACATATTGGGATTCCATTATAAAGAAGGTGACTGAAATTAGAATAAACAGCAACAACTTTAACAGAGACAATGATTACACACTTAATAGGGTATGAGAACAGGCTTTGGATATCGAAAGGAAGCAAAGAAGGATGCTTGACGCCTGTAGGGAGCCGGGAGGCGCAATTTCAAACGTTCGAAGCCTCTCCACTTGGTCCTGCTGCGGGCCGAAGCTGCTATGAGCCGTCCGACTCATCTTCTGTGCATTTGTGCACACATCATTTCAGCCCCTATGTGACTGGTGCCAGAGGTTGTAATCGCGCCTATATAAGTGGAAAAAGGCGCTACCCCCGGCAGTGGGTGGTTTTTACTCCTGATGGCGATGTTGGAGAAGCAATCAAAAGCTCAAGAATTTTGCTCCAATTGATGCAGGTTGAAAACCAAGAAGATTTGATTCAAATATTGACTTTTTAAGTCACAACTTTTTGCATCACGTTACAGAAAGTGTAAATTCTTAAACTTTGTAGTTAATAAAACACAGGCGCGCGCGCGCACACACACACACACACACACACACACACACACACACTCACACACACACACACACACACACATACAATCACAAACACACACACACGTCTTAGTACTTATTGTATGCATCAGTGGAGCCACTTGCTGCTAGCGAACGAGAGAGAGATATACATACAGATTGATAGACAGAGAGAGAGAGAGAGAGAGAGAGAGAGAGAGCGAGAGAGAGCTTGTTGAGGCGAGTACAGAAGGTTGGGGCATCTCCTCATATCTCAGTTGCTAAATGAGAGACAATGATGTCTACTTGCTAATTTTGTGTTGCATGAAGCACAAACAATACATTACAGAGGAAATGGGAATGAAAAACAAAAAATACTCTACATACAAAATTGATTATAAAATGTTTTACATTTCCACACAATGTGTTTACATACAATGTTTTTACATTCAGTATTTTTAAGTTGTTCATATACTGTTTTT
Source organism: Schistocerca nitens (assembly GCF_023898315.1). Lineage (NCBI taxonomy): Eukaryota > Metazoa > Arthropoda > Insecta > Orthoptera > Acrididae > Schistocerca > Schistocerca nitens. The sequence goes on along the minus strand of NC_064616.1, from coordinate 613,172,439 downwards.
ATATGCAGTGTTTTTACTTTTCAACAGTTATAAAAGAGTTTTTTTAAATGCAATATTTTCATTTACATTTGACTGATGAAGTGATCTGTTTTTAAGGTATGTGGCCATTCAGACTTGGCATGTATTAATTTCTTGGAAATGCCTTGTTCGCTAAATATTTATGATGCATTTCGAGTACTCATCATCATCTATCGGTGACCAGACTAAAGACAAAATAGGAAAGCTTTACATATTTACCACAAGATCAATGTAACATCACAACAAAAGTACACATTGAGTATAAGTACTTACAGGACGCTTAGGAAAGCTCATACAAGTGTACAATACAAGAACAATGTATACTCTCATGTACAATTACCGTTAAGCATATTTACAAATGATGTTACTTTGAGACATCACATGCCAGACGGGAGACAGCAGTCTCAAGAAACATATTACTTCAACTTGACGCCATAAGGCGTCGATCTCAAGGACTGAAACTTACCAGGAAATAGTGTTACAATTTACAAAATTTCGTGAATATTCCTTACCACATTACATATGTTTTTTACAATAAGTGTCACATCATAAATGAAAAAAATAACAACATAGCATACAGTATGAATAAAACTTACCTTGGCACATATACAAAGAATGTACAGCACAGTAGGCACAATGTCCAAATACTCCAACAACAAACACAATCTCAGGGCCATCATTATAAAGGAGGAAAATATGCAGTTAAAAAAATGTTTTTCAAACAAAGAAAGCAACTGTAACCTGTTGAGACCGCAAATGGATCTTGTGAAAACAAAAGAAATCTCATCATAAATAACAAACAAAAAAGAAAATAAACATGGTCACTAATAGAATTTTAAATATTTTTATGTTTATTGTATAACATTCAGTGATATGTATCATTGGTGTACAATTCAACCCCATTCCTTTTTTGTTCTGCCATGTCTCTTCATGCTACCCTTCCTTCCAGATCCTCATTCCTTCAAAGTCCCCCTCCTTTCCCATCCATCCATTTTCCTACTCTCTCCCTCCCCCCCCCCTTACCCCTGTCCCCCCAACCATATCCTACTTCCGATGCATCTGGCCCCTAACTGCCCATTGTGTCCCCCGCCCCCCTCCTCTGACTCTATCTATTCCCATTCAATCCTAACAGGTTAGAAAATTTGTTTTTTAATGTAAGATTTTATTTGTATCGACATGGCCCGTTGGTGGTCTCAGTAGGTTCACAGTTGCTTGCCTTGTTTGAAAAATAAGTAAAAAATGCGAATTGTCTTCCTTTATAATGATGGCCTTTACATTGCTGTTTCATATTGGAATATTTGGACATTGTGTCAACTGTGTGTATGTTCTTTGTATATGTGCCATGATAGGTCTTATTAACACTGTATGCTATGGTGTTATATTTTTTCATTGATGATATGATGCTTATTGTAAAAAACATGTGTAATGTGGTAAGGAATATTTACGAAGTTTTGTATATTATAATACTAAGTCCTCGTACGTTTCAGTCCTTGAGATGAAATTCATATGGCGTCAAGTTGAAGTAATATGATTCTCGAGTCTGCTACCTCCAGTCTGGCACGAGATGTCTCAACGTAACATCACTTGTAAATACACTTAACAGCAATTGTACATGTGAGCTTACACTTTTATTGTACTGATCACTTGTATGACCTTTCCTAAACATATTGAAGGTACTTATACTCAATGTGTACGTTCTTGTAGTATTTATATTAAAGCTTTTCTAATTTTGCCTTTGGGTTAATTTTGGTCACATGTAGCTGGCGATGATTACTCGAAATGCGTCATAAACGAAGTATTTAGCGATCAAGTCGTTTCCATGGAATTACTACATGCCGAAGTTTTTACATTTCCGCAAAGACCGTTGCATACACTCTAGCTACAAAACAGGATATTCAGACTTTAAATTTTTTAATATTGTTACGTATTTCACTGTCTGAGCAATGACGATAGGTCACAAACATACTAAATTTCCGCTGAAAGTAACACGTCTCACGAAGTCAAGATAATGAGAACATGAGTTTAATATGAAAGTAGTATGTGAATTCATATCAGCTATAACTGTGCTAGTGACCTCAAGCTATTATCTACAACTACAATCTACAATTTACAATTCTCAGGTTTTTGCAATAAAATCAGTCATCACCATTTTTGATGCAATATTGGTGCCAAGCAATTGTATTTATGTTATTTGTACATTTGAAACTTTTGTCATTCTATGTCGATAAAGCTAGTTTATGTTGTTTAGTAGTAGGAACAACACACCGCTTTGACAGAATTATGTACTGCAGAGTCATTTGTTCTTCCAAATCCTACGCACATTGTTATCTTCAATGGTTAACCTATTAACAGAAGACTGTTTTATACTTTTTCTCTGTATATTATATGTCCAGACTCAATCTAAAGACCGCACAATTTTGATTGTAGATAGACAAATTCTCAAATGGGTTCACGATTCAGTTTGGCCGACATTGATCCAAAAATTTTTTTATTCATCAGAAGAATATTGTACTGTTAATGGCAGGGAAATCATAAATATCAGACGTTGCATGAACAACATTCCTGATATTCTCAAAGATATTTGGAGTCCTAATATGATAGAATACGACATAGATACATGTGTGACACACTTTTACATTATTTGCCTTAAACTTTTTAAATCTGTATCCGTGAAAAAAGTCGATAAGAACGGTTTTAAAATATCCAGAATGGTCATTCCTACTGCAGCGGGTTTATCAAACACTATAAGGGGCGTTCAAAAAGAAATGTATGTTACAAGTATTGACGCTCGCTGTTGGAACACTTGTCCCACTGTGACACAAGGTGGTGAATGGCTATCTCATGAAATTCCCGGGGCTGTGATGTTAACCAGTTCCGCATGAACAACTGGACATCGTCGTTCGAGATGAATCGTTTCCCCTCAGAGCCTTTTTAAAGGAACTAAAAATGGCGTAATCACAGGGGCAGAGGTCATGACTGCATTGAGGGTGACTGGCAACATCCCATTTGAATTTTTTTATGTAATTTATTAATAATTTGCTCATGTATATTTAGAACTTAACATACAAAATTTATGGTTACTTTACTTTTTTTTACTTCCATACTTTACAAAGACCTTCAATACTCTGTATTCTATTTTCAGTTGTTAATCTATGTGGATTAAGTGTATCAGTAAATTTTTTACACTTAAAGCAGCAGATGTAATTATTATTGTTCATTAACATAGAAAAACAATTAAATTTTTTCATGAAATATACATAGCTTTACATCAACTGAGACAATTTTAAGAGAATGTTTTAATCTTACAGTTATAAAATTTGATTTGTGCACTCATTTGATGGACTGGAGATCAGGAGTTAGTTTTTAATGTTTGCCAAGAACACTCATCAAAATATCATAATCATTAAATGTTAAATCTCTGTTTATATTTTCACCACCAACAACAACATTTTTAAAATTAAAATAATATTCAAAAAAATTGTGCATGTTTCGGTCTCCTCCTGTCATAAAAGTAAATCCAACAAATTGTTTATCATATAGTTTGTGATAAAACTTTCTTAACTCTCTTAAGTATGAAGGTAAATCTATTTTTGAAATAACTTCTTTAATTTCCTTTTTTGTGAACTATTTACTTAGGTGTTTAGTAATATAATTATGGAACTGTGTTAGAATAATTGTGTGTTTGGGTTATGTAACAAGATTTGAAAACTCATTCCGCAAAAATTCTTTGTTCACTACATCTTTTGCATTTATTGGAACATTCAAATTCGGAATTGTTCTACCTTTAAACCAATATAACCTCTAGTTATACTGAAAATCGCATTTAAGTATTTCTGAAATTGTTTAATTTTTCTTTCTTCTGTTAATTGAATATTTTTGGTTTTTGAATGAATATCTTCAAATTTTGCAAGGGCCATGAGAAACTCTTCTCAGACTTCATTATTAATTTTTGATTCTAATGACTGAAAATCTTTAATATTTTCTAAGTTGTTATTCAGTTTAGCATGTAACTTTTTTCCAAAACTATCATCTATTAAATTTAAAATATCATTAAACTTATAATTCATACATTATAGTTTTAAAACAAATAGACACAAATGCCTACAAGATATTTCATTGAAATTTTGTATTCTCTCGATATAGAGTATTTGTTTCCCAAATAGTTATCTGGTTGTTTGGTATATTTTCTTCATATGATTACAAAAAACTTATATCTTTATTCTTATAATAATATCAGTGAATACAAGCAAGATCAAAATATCTAAAATACAATTTCACATTCTATATTTTTTGGTTCATCAGGTAATTCACCACTCATAAAAGCCCCACGAAAATATTTAATTTGTAATTGTTTAAGTAATTCTCCTATGTCAAAATTAGATAAAGGATTATTAAATTTTTCGATTACTTTGTTCAATGTGGATTACCTTTCTTTTCCATTGACAAATTGTGTCTGTTTTGTTCTTGTATTTCTGTATCGGTTATTTCCTTGTTTATAACTGTGGTAGCAATTACTGCAGAACCACCAGCTAGTGAACCAATAGCAGTAAAATATTGTAAAGCTGCCAATAATAATAAAATAAATCAACTTTCACGTTTTCTTTCTTTTTGAGATGATGCTCAATTATTTTTTCACAATGGGCATGGCTAATATTATGGGTAAATTTCCATCAGTTTTCTTTTCTCTCTTTCTTTTTTGAGCATCAGTTAAAGTTGATTAATACTATGTGATTGAGGCTTATGGGCTTTAATTTTCTTTTGCCTTAATTCTGCCAGTAGGTAGCAAGTATAATTGATTGTAAAGTCATTCAGTTATATAAATCAAAAATTAATAAAGAATGATTTACAAACTTCACTTTTCAAAACCCCATCCCAGTTTTCGTTTTCCATACATTATTCCCCTAACTGCAGTTGAAGCCATTATTTCTCTTAATGAAGCATAAGAAGCTTGCATTCTTTCTTTTGCAAATAATTGAACTTTTTTATCAGTTGCTTGTATTTTTCTAAATCTTTCTTACCTCTATATTATTTTCTTTACATGCTTCATGGAAGAGATCACCTCTACCAATTTTTTTTCTAATTTGGCCCCCAGATCACAAAATTAATAGCCTGGAAGATGCATTTCAAATGATGTGTGGTAAATTATTATATAATGAGATTAAATTAGAAATTCCTTTTTGTTCATTTACAATACAATACTAATTTTTAGTTAACATTTAAAAACATTGCAATTTTTTGATTATGATAATTTTTATTTGCAGCTAATTCTTCTCCATGGATTGCTGCCAAGCCATCGATTAATTGACAAGGAAGATCAATCCAAACATATTCAACTGGTTTTTCTGATTATTTTTGTACTAAACCACCAACTTTCCCAAATGAAGTGTCAAGATTTCTTTCTGAAAAAATACGGAAATGTTCTTCCACAATTGTTTTTAAGAAATAATTACAATTATTTCATCTACTTGATTTAATTTGATTTTGATTTTATTCATTATATACAACATCAGAGTAGAATAAAATTGTAGCATAATTCTGTAAATCAGAAGAATCAAATTCTGTTGCTAAACTATCCATAGTTATTTGTTTTTAAAGTTAAAAGGTTCATTAAAACCATCTGTACTTCATATTATTTTTAAACACCACCATTGACTTCTACTGTTAATTTCACAAGAAATTTAAATGCACCAAAAGTTCTTAATGCAAAACTGTATCTTCACTATGATTGGTAAATTTCAACATTCTTTCACATATATTATTATTTAAACATCTTTGTCTTTTAATTTCTTTCTTTTTTATAATCCTGTAACATTTTTTCTGTTTCCCTTTATGTAAAATCTCTTTTACCATAATCATATTGTTTAATTGGTTTTATATCGTTTAATTCTTATAAATAGTGTCGATTATAAGAAGCCATTTCTTTTCAACTTCTCTATTTTCTTCAATTGCTTTCTATACTTTTTCTCCTGATCTTTGAATTCCTTGGTTAACTATATCAATTGTATTGATAACTGTTTTATCTTCGTTTTTAAATTTTTCATATTCGGTTCTTTCAATTCTTCCATTACTCTTCGAATTTATCTGGATTTTTTAACTATTATATTTTTCAAATACTAATTAAGTATAAATAGTGTGACGTCATTCTTAATTTACACTCAATGGTTATGTTCAACATTTACACTCACTGTTCATGTTCAATGTTTACATTCAAGATTTATTTTTAACGTGTAATGAACTGTTTATCTTCTCTCTATATTATCCCCTTTATTAATGTTTCTCTTCATATCTATTGCAATAAAACCAAACTCTTCTTTATTCCAATGTTTAGTACATATTGTCTAGATTCATTAGTTTAAATCTCTGCAAACAAATTAACGAGACATATGATTTAAATTTGAATCATCTTGCCTAGAAATATAAAAATTATCTCTTACTAATCTTTTGGTGTTTTTATATATGTCGAGTTTAATAAAAGAATCTGTCCATGTATTTCTACATCTAGTAAACTATTATCAAGCTATATCTTGATTTTCAAGAATTAAGTCATAAAGAACTACATCTGAATTATCTAAACATTCATCTAATGAAATTGTATCATTAGTATTTTACATGAATCTAGCATATCATTCTTGATTTAATCCTCGATTTTTTCACCATTTTATAAATTGTTGATATTTTATTTGATCTAAACTTTTGGATTAAACAAACTAATGATTCAATTTCTCCAATTTAACCTTCTTGGAGCTATAATACAATTATCAATCATTAATGCTGTTTTTCCTTAACCACTTGCTCCTATGATTACATATGAAACAGAATTTTTTTTTTTTAAATTTCTATTCTGGAAATCTTATTTTCGATTCCCAATCTGTCGTTTATATACATAATTGTTATTAATGTAAATGAGTAGATTATTTCGAATGAGCGATAATTCATCTGTTCCAAAAATATTAACTATTCCAATAAGAAAAACCTAAGTCTTCCTAGCAAGAAAAAAGAAATTACTATTAATATTGGTGATGTCTGGATCATCCTAATTGTGCACATCTTTGTATGACATTTGCTGTTATTCATATAGATGGAACAGATTTTTCAGCAATCAGTGGTAAATCGAATATTAAACTAATTGATAATTATGTTTTAAAATTGTTTGATGTTATTGTAATTAAAAAAGGGAGTATGTTTGATCTAGAAAAGAATGACCATTTATTTCTTCATCAAATCTTATTCAATTAACTTCAACCCTATCAAATGAATTAAATATGGAAGGACATATTCTTAGGAATGGTAAAATTAAAACTTAACAAAATAAAGTTCTGTATCTTTTGGAATTATTTGGTTGATTTATTAAATATGATAAAGAAATTATGTGGAGAGTGGTTAAACCATAATTTTAACCTGGAGTTCTAGAAAAGATCAAGAAGATTGTATTCTTCATTGGACTACTGATAATGATAATAGTACACTTCCAAAGAAGGTAAAACTGTTGTGAAAAGTATGGAAATTCGTGTTGCTGTTGGTAAATATGTACCAGAATATTCAGTTGAAGTAGAACAAGAAAGACTGAAGAATTCAAAAATTCAACTTTTTTTCCTTGAACTATACTCATTGGAATTTGCTGGATAACATGGGAAAAGATATTTTGAACTAGATATTACTAATTTCCATAATTCTGCAGAATTTAATAATACCCTACTTTGTTTTTGGTGTTTTTCAAACTAATAGATAAAAAATCAATTAAAAGATTCTTCTTAATTCAGTAATGTTAAATTAGAAAATATCTGACATCTCGTGGAAATCGGGTTTTCTGCCAGATATCAGCGTCTTCCAAACACAATATTTCGACGTCATTACTTGACGTCTTCATCAGGTCACACGAAGCCAAAAAGCAGAAGCCCACTAGGGTACTCAATGGGCAAAGAGATTTTGTGCCCTACGCCTACTTTGCTTTGTTTCATAACGTACTAGGATAACCAAATATTTTTTTTTCCTATATTGTTATTTCATGCCTTAGATGAGGCGGGCCGGCAGCAGCCTACATACGCCGCTCTTCGGCCAAGAGACACAACAGATAAACATAGAAGACAGAGAGCATAAAAAGCATGGTAATACATGATGAACATTCCATTATATATTTAATGCTGTTTGACGGAAGGCACGGTACACAAAGGGTGTCACCAGTAGAGCAGATGAAGACATCCAGATTGGAGATGCGAACATAGGAGAACACTGATGAAAACACTGTAGCACACAACGGAGGAACACTGACGCACAGAAACACTGGTGACGATCATCGGCAAAGCACTCACAAACACACCGATGAAGGGAGAGCCTGCCTCCAGGTTGAAGAGAGAGGTAGGAGGGCAGGAACGAAGAGGGTGGAACCAGTGGGAGAAAGAAGGGAGAGTGGGGGGACGGGAGAGGGGAGGGGTTGGGAGCCCAGGGAGTGGCGTGGAAGTGGGAGATGTGGGAGAGAGGAGGGGGAAAAGGAAGGTGAGGTGGGAGAGAGGGAACAGTGGGGGAAAAGGGGGGATGGGAGGAGAGTCAGAGCTGGTAGGAGAGGTAGATGGATGGAACAAGGACATCATCATGGAGGGGGAGTTGGCAGAAATCACCTAGGGCAAGGGTATGGAGGGTGTGAAGATGGAGAGCAAGTGGGACGCAAGAATACAGGCGCGGCAGCTGGCTGGGATGGGCGAGGGTGGGAGAGACAGGCAGATGTGGGGGATTGAGATTGTGGGAGGTGTAAAGGATTTGTATTCGTTCAAGAAAAAGGAGAAGGTGCAGGAAGGGAATCAAGTAGTATAGGATCCATGGGGGGGATGGGAGACAGATGTGATAGGCGAAGCAGAGCGCGTGGCGTTCAAGGATTTGGAGGGACTTATAGTAGGAGGGAGGGGCGGAAATCCAGGCGGGATGCTCATAGCAGAGGATGGGGCGGATGAGAGATTTATAAATGTGGAGGACGGTGAAGGGGTCCAGACCCCATGTGCGGCATAACCAAATAATGCCTCATGTATTTATACCTAGCCTTGCATGATGATTTATGTCGAGAACAGTAGGCATTTGCCTTACTTCCATACATTAGTCGCTCTAATCCAGTAACTGATTATATCCTACCTATTCATGGAATGTATGACCAGACTATATAATTTTATTTATTGACTCTCAATATGTTGCTTAAATGGTTTCTGTGGGAGACATATCACGATGTATGTAAAGCCGTCTAATGGTTAAGTTGTTATGATCAGTGCGTGCCTAATAACATCCTGGCGGCTGACCCAACAGAGGGCGCTGATCATTGATCTGTCTTTTTTCAGCTGTCATATAGACATTTTATCGTTCATAGGTAATTTATAGGTTGCTACAGGAAATGTACACTCCTGGAAATGGAAAAAAGAACACATTGACACCGGTGTGTCAGACCCACCATACTTGCTCCGGACACTGCGAGAGGGCTGTACAAGCAATGATCACACGCACGGCACAGCGGACACACCAGGAACCGCGGTGTTGGCCGTCGAATGGCGCTAGCTGCGCAGCATTTGTGCACCGCCGCCGTCAGTGTCAGCCAGTTTGCCGTGGCATACGGAGCTCCATCGCAGTCTTTAACACTGGTAGCATGCCGCGACAGCGTGGACGTGAACCGTTTGTGCAGTTGACGGACTTTGAGCGAGGGCGTATAGTGGGCATGCGGGAGGCCGGGTGGACGTACCGCCGAGTTGCTCAACACGTGGGGCGTGAGGTCTCCACAGTACATCGATGTTGTCGCCAGTGGTCGGCGGAAGGTGCACGTGCCCGTCGACCTGGGACCGGACCGCAGCGACGCACGGATGCACGCCAAGACCGTAGGATCCTACGCAGTGCCGTAGGGGACCGCACCGCCACTTCCCAGCAAATTAGGGACACTGTTGCTCCTGGGGTATCGGCGAGGACCATTCGCAACCGTCTCCATGAAGCTGGGCTACGGTCCCGCACACCGTTAGGCCGTCTTCCGATCGCGCCCCAACATCGTGCAGCCCGCCTCCAGTGGTGTCGCGACAGGCGTGAATGGAGGGACGAATGGGGACGTGTCGTCTTCAGCGATGAGAGTCGCTTCTGCCTTGGTGCCAATGATGGTCGTATGCGTGTTTGGCGCCGTGCAGGTGAGCGCCACAATTAGGACTGCATACGACCGAGGCACACAGGGCCAACACCCGGCATCATGGTGTGGGGAGCGATCTCCTACACTGGCCGTACACCACTGGTGATCGTCGAGGGGACACTGAATAGTGCACGGTACATCCAAACCGTCATCGAACCCATCGTTCTACCATTCCTAGACCGGCAAGGGAACTTGCTGTTCCAACAGGACAATGCACGTCCGCATGTATCCCGTGCCACCCAACGTGCTCTAGAAGGTGTAAGTCAACTACCCTGGCCAGCAAGATCTCCGGATCTGTCCCCCATTGAGCATGTTTGGGACTGGATGAAGCGTCGTCTCACGCGGTCTGCACGTCCAGCACGAACGCTGGTCCAACTGAGGCGCCAGGTGGAAATGACATGGCAAGCCGTTCCACAGGACTACATCCAGCATCTCTACGATCGTCTCCATGGGAGAATAGCAGCCTGCATTGCTGCGAAAGGTGGATATACACTGTACTAGTGCCGACATTGTGCATGCTCTGTTGCCTGTGACTATGTGCCTGTGGTTCTGTCAGTGTGATCATGTGATGTATCTGACCCCAGGAATGTGTCAATAAAGTTTCCCCTTCCTGGGACAATGAATTCACGGTGTTCTTATTTCAATTTCCAGGAGTGTATTATGTATATTATTTTTTGACCATAAATGCACCATAAAAGGGTCGGACCTATTCTCTTCATATATTTCCTTTCAATAATTTGATATGGGTAACTGTATTTGTCTTTTAATGTAAAACAATTGGTTTCTATGATAGTTATCAATATTTAAAAGTCTGCTACATGTATTTTACCTAATGTGTTTTTATCAGATTATGTTTTTTGCGTAAATCATGACTACACATAAGCCCACAGTAACGACATCTTGTTAAGATGTAGGCAAACAGATTTTTGATAGCTACTGTACTTCAGTAGCCAGATGCAATACTGACTGTGTGGATGATGTGGCGTATTCTGCACCTTATTTTAGATCTATGTGACGATGCTGTGCTGATTATATTTATATGTTTTGACGACGCCATTATGGCCTTATAACTTTAGGACATGGTGTAGAAAAGATGCGTATTACCGTATTTTATCTGTACATTTCCCTGGTTGTATGATTGTATATTGTGAGACGTATTGCTATATTGTGTTGAAAGACGCACTGCGCATTAGGTGTATATATTTGTAATTTGTAGATCTGAGGATGGTCATTACGGTCTGAAATCGGTCACTGTCAAAAGAATTGATATTGTGATCAAAGACTGGAATAAAAAACATTTGAAATGCAATAGCATCTCTCACTGAAATTGACCGATATGAACTGAGGTGCTACACTAGCAATGAAGCAGTGTGGCGTACTTTATGATAGCCAACCCACAAACGAAATACAATAGTTGTTCATTTGCCAGCGCACCTTGAAATTGGAGTGTCGTCGTGACTGCCGTCTGCGTCACGTCTGCTGTGCAGCGAGCTACCTTAATTTAACTATCAACTGTATTTTTCTTACTTGTCACTTCTTCTTCCGCGTGTTTTTGCTTTTAGGAAGCTTTAATTTTCGAGTGCTACTAATGGTGTTCCATAGATTTCGTGTTTGTTTTGAATACAGTCAGAGAGAGTCCCTTTAGTCAGCTGCAGTGCCAGTAGTGCTAGTGTTTGTTTTGAATACAGTCCAGAGACAGGTAGTGATATTTTCATTGTTTTCAAAAACAAGTGTCTAGTAACCACAGTTTAGTTAGCTATCAGCCGCCTTTAGTGAATTAGCAGTCTAGTTAAAAGTTGATTAACTCTCTACAGTAAATTGTTGATTTCTCAGGATGGATAGGATGTGTGAGTACTGTGTGCGGACGCAGGAGGAGCTGGTCACTGTTCGCGAACAGCTGAACGTGTTGATGGCCGTGCTCAGCCGTCTTCAGGCTGCTGCCTCGGAGTGTAGCGGCAGTGGGGAGTCTGGTGCGTCGCATGGTACACCCCAGATGTTACATGCTTCACCCACGGTCCCTGCTGTCGAGACATCTTCGTGGGTACCGGGCGCGGTTGGGCCACCCTCTCCCCAAGGGGAGTGGCGGGTTCAGCGGCGTTCGCGGCGCATGAAGCGGAGGGTCAATGTGGAGGCTGGCCGCGTGGCATCGCCCACTCGGCCTGTGAGTGGACATGGGGCCGCTCCTTCAGCAAGGTCCGAGCAGGCACACGGGGGGAGGGGTTTATTAGTTATTGGGAGCTCCAACGTAAGGCGGGTGATGGATCCCCTTAGGGAAACAGCGGAAAGGTCGGGGAAGAAGGCCAGTGTTCACTCTGTCTGCTTGCCGGGGGGTCTCATCCGAGATGTGGAGGAGGCCCTGCCGGCGGCGATAGAGAGCACTGGGTGCACCCGACTGCTAATTGTTGCTCATGTCAGCACCAATGACTCCTGCTGTCTGGGTTCAGAGGTCATCCTCAGTTCATACAGGCGGTTGGCCGAGTTGGTGAAGGCGGGAAGCCTCGCAGGTTGGAATCTGAGCTAACTATTTGTAGTATCGTTCCCAGAACCGATCACGGTCCTCTGGTTTGGAGTCGAGTGGAAGGCTTAAACCAGAGGCTCAGACGATTCTGCGGAGATCTGGGGTGCAAGTTTCTCGACCTCCGCTATTGGTTGGAGAAATGTAGGGTCCCCCTGAATAGGTCAGGCGTGCACTCCACGCAGGAAGCGACTACAAGGGTAGCGGAGTACGTGTTGAGTGCACATGTGGGTTTCTTAGGTTAGAGAATTCCCTCCCTAGGCCCTACAAGACGCCTCCTGAGACGCGGCAAGGTAATAGTAGGCAAAACGCAACAGGGAATAACAATATTTATGTGGTAATAGTGAACTGCAGGGGCGTCTATAGAAAGGTCCCAGAACAGCTCTCATTAATAAACGTTCACAATGCCCACATAGTACTACGGACAGAAAGTTGGCTGCAACCAGTTGTAAACAGTAATGAAATTCCAAACTCAGATTGGGATGTATACCGCAGAGACAGGCTGGACAGTGAAGGGGGAGGCGTGTTTACAGCTATAAAAAGTGCGATAGTATCGAAGGAAATTGACGGAGATCCGAAATGTGAAATAATTTGGGTGAAGGTCACGGTTGAAGCAGGCTCAAACATAGTAATTGGATGTCTCTATAGGCCCACTGACTCAGCAGCCGTTGTGGCAGGGCACCTGCAGGAAAAATTGGAAAATATTTCGAGTAGATTTCCCCACCATGTTATAGTACTGGGTGAAGATTTTAATTTGCCGGATATAGACTTGGAGATTCAAACGTTTATAACGGGTGGCAGGGACAAAGAACCAAGTGAAATTTTTTTAAGTGCTTTATCTGAAAACTACCTTGAACAGTTAAACAGGGAACCGAATCGTGGTGATAACATATTATACCTTCTGGTGACAAACAGACCCGAACTATGTGAAACAGTTAATGCAGAACAGGGAATCAGCGATCATAAAGCGGTTACTGCATCGATGATTTCAGCCGTAAATAGAAATATTAAAAAAGGAAGGAAGATTTTTCTATTTAGCAAAAGTGACAAAAAGTAGATTTCATAGTACTTGGTGGCTCAACACAAAAGTTTTGTCTCAAGTAAACATAGTGTTGAGGATCAGTGGACAAAGTTCAAAACCATCGTACAATATGCATTAGATGGGTATGTGCCAAGCAAGATCGTAAGAGATGGAAAAGAGCCATCGTGGTACAACAACCGAGTTAGAAAACTGCTGCGGAAGCAAAGGGAACTTCACAGCAAACACAAATATAGCCAAAGCCTTGCAAACAAACAAAAATTCCGCGAAGCGAAATGCAGTGTGTGGAGGGCTATGCGATAGGCGTTCAATGAATTCGAAAGTAAAGTTCTATGTTCTGACTTGTCAGAAAATCCTAAGAAATTTTGGTCTTATGTCAAAACCGTAGGTGGATCAAAACAAAATGTCCAGACACTCTGTGACCAAAATGGTACTGAAACAGAGGATGACAGACTAAAGGCCGAAATACTAAATGTCTTTTCCAAAGCTGTTTCACAGAGGAAGACTGCACTGTAGTTCCTTCTCTAGATTGTCGCACAGATGACAAAATGGTAGATATCGAAATAGACGACAGAGGGATGGAGAAACAATTAAGATCGCTCAAAAGAGGAAAGGCCGCTGGACCTGATGGGATACCAGTTCGATTTTACACAGAGTACGCGAAGGAACTTGCACCCCTTCTTACAGCGGTGTACCGTAGGTCTCTAGAAGAGCGTAGCGTTCCAAAGGATTGGAAAAGGGCACAGGTCTTCCCCGTTTTCAAGAAGGGACGTTGAACAGATGTGCAGAACTATAGACCTATATCTCTAACGTCGATCAGTTGTAGAATTTTGGAACACGTATTATGTTCGAGTATAATGACTTTTCTGGAGACTAGAAATCTACTCTGTAGGAATCAGCATGGGTTTCGAAAAAGACGATCGTGTGAAACCCAGGTCGCGCTATTCGTCCACGAGACTCAGAGGGCCATAGACACGGGTTCACAGGTAGATGCTGTGTTTCGTGACTTCCGCAAGGCGTTCGATACAGTTCCCCACAGTCGTTTAATTGACTATCAGATCAATAGTGTGATTGGATTGAAGAGTTCCTAGATAACAGAACGCAGCATGTCATTCTCAATGGAGAGAAGTCTTCCGAAGTAAGAGTGATTTCAGGTGTGCCGCAGGGGAGTGTCGTAGGACCGTTGCTATTCACAACATACATAAATGACCTTGTGAATAACATCGGAAGCTCACTGAGGCTTTTTGCGGATGATGCTGTGGTATATCGAGAGGTTGTAACAATGGAAAATTGTACTGAAATGCAGGAGGATCTGCAGCCAATTGACGAATGGTGCAGGGAATGGCAACTGAATCTCGATGTAGACAAGTGTAATGTGCTGCGAATACAAAGAAAGAAAGATCCCTTATCATTGAGCTACAATATAACAGATCAGCAACTGGAAGCAATTAATTCCATAAATTATGTTGGAGTAGGCATTAGGAGTGATTTAAAATGGAATGATCATATAATGTGGATCGTCGGTAAAGCAGATGCCAGACTGAGATTCATCGGAAGAATCCTAAGGAAATGCAATCCGAAAACAAAGGAAGTAGGTTACAGTACACTTGTTCGCCCACTGCTTGAATACTGCTCGCCAGTGTGGGATCTGTACCAGATAGGGTTGGCAGAAGAGATAGAGAAGATCCAATGGAGAGCAGTGCGCTTCGTTACAGGATCATTTAGTAATCGCGAAAGCGTTACGGAGATGATAGATAAACTCCAGTGGAAGACTCTGCAGGAGAGACGCTCAGTAGCTCGGTGCGGGCTTATGTTGGAGTTTCGAGAACATACCTTCTCCGAGGAGTCAAACAGTGTATTGCTCCCTCCTACGTATATCTCGCGAAGAGACCATGAGGATAAAATCAGAGAGATTAGAGCCCACACAGTGGCTTACCGACAATCCTTCTTTCCACGAACAGTACGAGACTGGTACAGAAGGGAGAACCGATAGAGGTACTCAAGGTACCCTCCGCCACACACAGTCAGGTGGCTTGGGGAGTATGGATGTAGATGTAGATGTAGATGGATAGCACGTGTAGTTCACAACAGAAGATGCACATGCAAGAATAATGTCACCACCGCCAATGTTAACTGCATTTCCCGCATTGTGTAGGGATGATTGTTTGCTAAGACGCTACTTTTCTCTAAGGTGTCAAAATACTACACGTGGATTACCACATCAAACAAGTATCAACATGGCAAACAAGTTAAAGAAGCTACAGGACATCCCGATTTATATTCGACTGAAGCGTTAGGCCATCTGTACACAGTCACCCACATTATGCAGATTTCTTTTGTTTGCGATCACTATTAATTATTGTACATCGAATGACATCCTTCCAAGAATTAAGAACGGTAAACAGTCACATATATTTCAGTTATCGAGAAGCTTACTACGAATTAAATCTTATGGAAAACGTTGCAATTGAGCCACTTCACTCGCTGATGTACGGAATACTGCTCAAACACCGCAAATATTACGTTACTTGCAATTATACTGACAATGTGCTTCACATCCAATCCAAAAGACTTTCGGAAAAGAAAACAAAAGGATAACATTACGAACAATTGAAATTGGAACTATCACATTGAACTGTTGTGGGGAAGGCGAACCAAAAACTGCATTTTATTGGCAGAACACTTAAAAGACGCAACAAATCGGTTGAGGTGACTACCAAGACTGCTCTTTTCCGTCCTCTGCTGGAGTATTGCTGTGCAGTATGGAATCCTTACCACACAGGATTGACGGAGAACATCGAAAAAGTTAAGAGAAGTGAAATCGTTTTGTACTATAGCCAAACACAGGCGTGGGAAGGGTGGGGGATTTGTCACGGATGTGATAAGCGAGTTTGGGTGGCAATCATTAAAACAACGCCGTTTTCCGTAGCGTCAGCATCTTCTCATAAATTTTAGTCACCAAATTTCTCCTTCGAATGCAAAAATATTTTGTTAGCACCCACCTACATATGGAGAGATGATAACTGTAATAAAATACGAGAAAACAAGGTACCCCACGGAAGATTTAGGTGTCTCGGTTTTCCCGCACGCTGTTCGAAAATGGAACGGTAGAGAAATAGTGTGAAAGTGAATCGATGAATCGTCTGCCAGGCACTTAAGTGTGAATTGCTATGTCTCCATCGTGTAGATGGAAACATGAAAAACTACATAAGTGATGATATCCCAAATCATATGCGTGTTAGAAATCAAAATCCAGACATTCAGTGCATACTAAACGTACGTAAAGAAGCATTGGTTTCGATTGAGGACATACGTTTGGCAATCGCTTACAAACCGCTAGTAGACTCTACATTTGGGAATGGTTGCGCCGAACAGACCTATAAAGTACCTTTCGGCCGTGATTTGTTAGGAGAATCACACTTTGATGTCGACAAATTAGGTCATATGTTCAAAAGAATCTCCTGAAATTGTTTCAGGTACAGCGCATAGCGTGTGACGGAATTATGCGTGCAGTTACAAGCCAAAGTGGCGGATTGTATTTTCTGTATACGCCCGGAGACACAAGAAAACCTTCTGTCATTTTATTTATTTTGGTAACCATACGATCAGGAAAAAATATTGCACTAGCAATCGTATCACGTGGAATTTGCACAACGTTTTCGGACGGTAGCCAAACAGTGCATTCAGCACTGATATTTCCGTGAATATTCAGATCACTGGGACATCAACAAATGAGGTCTGTTCGAAAAATCCAGCAACATCCGTTATTTCGCGCCAATGGTGTGTTGGAGCGAAATGCGGTTGGCATCCCTGTGCACATCTGTGTTTAGTGTGTAACTGTCGGAAGTTTCATTATTGTTTGTCCGTTAGTTATTGTTAAGTGCTGTATTGAGTACAACGTTGTGTCGCACGGTTTGTGAATTTCAAGACGGCAGAGTTAGAGGAGCAACGCGTGTGCATGAAATATTGTGTGAAAATCAAGAAAACCTTTACACGGACACACCAAATGTTGAAGGAAGCCTAATGCTGAAGCCGTAGTCAGTGAACGTTTCACAAAGTTTAAAAATGGCCGGAAGGAAGTTAAAGATGATCCTCGTTCGGGATGCCCTATCTATCGACGACGCTCATGTCAAGAATAGCAGCGGAACTGTGCGTGCCAATCGACGAATAACTGTCAGAGAGATTGTAGAAGAACGTGACATTTCATTTGGATTATGGCATGAAATCCTGACACAGCTTCTTTGAATGCTTTGAGTTGCCGCTAAGTTTATCCAACGGTTCATGAGTCAAGACCAGAAAGACCTTCGCCTCGCAATCTGTGAAAGCTTTCGGATCGAGAAGGAGATGTTGCTTAAGAGAGTCATAACTGGTGATGAGACGTAGGTCTACGGTTACAATGTTGAGACTAAGGTTCAGTCTTCGCAGTGTGTCGGGAAAGACCAAAAAAAGCTCATCAGGTCAGATCAAATGTCAGAGCCATGCTAAGAGTTTTCTTTGACTTTGAAGGATTAGTTCATTATGAATTCATGCCACAAGGACAAAATGTCAGTTGATGGTACTATCGGGGCGTGTTACGAAGCCCGCGAGAAAATGTGAGAAGGAAACGGCCGGAAATTAGACGATTCATAGCTCTTGCATCACGATAAAGAACCTGCACATTCAACCCTGTTAGCGCGCGACTACTGAATAAAAAACGAAATCACTGTGCTGCCTCGATCTCCGTACTCTTCAGACCTGGCCCCTCCGGACTTTTTTATTTTGAAATTTGAAAACCCCGTTGAAAGGACGAAGATTTGCAACGATAGACGACATAAAAGAAAATTCACAGACGGTGCTTCGCGCGATCCAACAAGAGGCGTACCAAGACTGTTTCCAGAAATGGAAACGGCATTGGGAGTGGAGGAGAGTATTTCGAAGAAGACTATGCACAATAAGTAAAAGAAAAGAAATTGACGCGTTTCATCGTAACCTAAGAGATATGAGACGAAATAAACAGCTTTGTTTGTTGTTTTGTGATTTTCGACAAAACGTGCCAGTTATACCGCGTTCGACAGCCAATAATGAACCTAATGTTGTGTCTAACCCTATGTTTTATGGTGACATGTACAGAAATTGATTATGAAGACTAATATGAGCCGGAACAATTAGAGAATAGTTTTCCATACAAGCTACTTAGCATTATAGCGCCCCCCGCCCCCATCCTCTCCCCCCTCTCTGCCCTTTTCCCTCATACACATTCACCTTTCTATTTTCGCTACGAACTTCAGCTTCATCCAGTTTTTGAGCAGGACAGAGTGCAGTAGACTCGTAGGGACAACTTTAAGGCTAGGTAGGTACATGAGTCAAGTAGAAAGAAAAGAGTCCTGCTACTAGGTAATAATCATTGAGGGGTGTAGGCCAAATTCTTCAGGAAAATCTAGGTGTGGAATACCAGGTCACAAGCATCATCAAACCTAATGACTAGCTTAGCCAGGTGGCAAAGCAGATAAAAGTCTTGTGCAGGGATACTTACAATAGGAGGAGGAGGAAACACCCATGTTAGGAAATTAAGGGAGTTGTATTAAAGATGCCAGGAGAAGCACTACCACACACTCATGTGATGTTTTTGGAGGTTCTGCAGCGCCATGAACACCCATTGGTTAATGCAGCTGTCAGCTGTGTAAACAAAGATCCAAGTGGATTGCTTTTAACTGAAACAAAGTCTCATACCTTTGTTGTACATGTTGCTACAATTGGGAAATGGGGATACACAAATCATGGGTTGCACCTGAATAGGAGAGGGAAGGACGAATTAGCTGAGCATCTTGTATAAAATGTATGGGTGGGCGCATGAACACAAGAGGCTAATTTCATGTGGTTGGTGGAGTCAGTGGGGAACATGCTTTAGATTAGAATCAGGTTATGGATAGAAAGTCTTGAAAGAAATTAGAATGGAACCAGACGATAATACACATAACAGTTTCCAGAAAAGTAAAATTACATTGTTTCATCAGAACATTGGGGGCTGATAGATGAGCTTCTTGTGTGTCTATAAAATGTGGAAAATTCTGAAGTCACAGTTGTTCTCTCTCTGAACACCTTGTAACCACAGAGACAGACGAGTTTAGGGATTATAGACTAGCATCGTTTTCGTTGTAGGGCGAACATGGAAAAAGGAGAAGTTGCGACATATGTAAAAGTTGGACACAAAGTTAGAAATATTGATAAATGAAAGCTTTTCGTAGACTGTAAGCTAGAAACATGTGCTTGAGATATGTTAATTCAAAATATTTCTCTTGCAATAGTAAATGTCTCAGGTTTCCTACAGGAAACTTTCAGGTATTTATGAGACATGTAGATGCACCATTAAACTATCTGTCAGACGAGAATAAACAGTTATTGCTTTATGAAGATTTTTAACGTAGCTTTTTTAAAAGATTATGACAGAAAATACCAATTGGAATCATTATTTGGTTGTTTAAATCTGATTTCAGTGGCAAATATCCCAACGAACATGCAGAAAGATAGCAGGATCTTGACCAGTAACATTTATGTAGACAGTGCTTAGGTTGAAACAATTAATGTATACCCAGTTGTTAATGAACTACCTGATTATAATGCACAAACAGTGGAAATAAAGTGTAAACCTTACACGTCTGAGGCATTTTCATACACAGCAGTGAGACTTATTAATGAGCACAGCGTACAATGTTTTAAGAATAAGTTTGAAGCTGTAATGCGGGATGAGGTATAGACAGAAAAAGGTACTGATGTGCAATTCAGTACATTCGACAGTAAATGTGTGTCGATGTTTAAAAGTAGCTTTCCTAAATACACTCCTGGAAATTGAAATAAGAACACCGTGAATTCATTGTCCCAGGAAGGGGAAACTTTATTGACACATTCCTGGGGTCAGATACATCACATGATCACACTGACAGAACCACAGGCACATAGACACAGGCAACAGAGCATGCACAATGTCGGCACTAGTACAGTGTATATCCACCTTTCGCAGTAATGCAGGCTGCTATTCTCCCATGGAGACGATCGTAGAGATGCTGGATGTAGTCCTGTGGAAAGGCTTGCCATGCCATTTCCACCTGGCGCCTCAGTTGGACCAGCGTTCGTGCTGGACGTGCAGACCGCGTGAGACGACGCTTCATCCAGTCCCAAACATGCTCAATGGGGGACAGATCCGGAGATCTTGCTGGCCAGGGTAGTTGACTTACACCTTCTAGAGCACGTTGGGTGGCACGGGATACATGCGGACGTGCATTGTCCTGTTGGAACAGCAAGTTCCCTTGCCGGTCTAGGAATGGTAGAACAATGGGTTCGATGACGGTTTGGATGTACCGTGCACTATTCAGTGTCCCCTCGACGATCACCAATGGTGTACGGCCAGTGTAGGAGATCGCTCCCCACACCATGATGCCGGGTGTTGGCCCTGTGTGCCTCGGTCGTATGCAGTCCTGATTGTGGCGCTCACCTGCACGGCGCCAAACACGCATACGACCATCATTGGCACCAAGGCAGAAGCGACTCTCATCGCTGAAGATGACACGTCTCCATTCGTCCCTCCATTCACGCCTGTCGCGACACCACTGGAGGCGGGCTGCACGATGTTGGGGCGTGAGCGGAAGACGGCCTAACGGTGTGCGGGACCGTAGCCCAGCTTCATGGAGACGGTTGCGAATGGTCCTCGCTGATACCCCAGGAGCAACAGTGTCCCTAATTTGCTGGGAAGTGGCGGTGCGGTCCCCTATGGCACTGCGTAGGATCCTACGGTCTTGGCGTGCATCCGTGCGTCGCTGCGGTCCGGTCCCAGGTCGACGGGCACGTGCACCTTCCGCCGACCACTGGCGACAACATCGATGTACTGTGGAGACCTCACGCCCCACGTGTTGAGCAATTCGGCGGTACGTCCACCCGGCCTCCTGCATGCCCACTATACGCCCTCGCTCAAAGTCCGTCAACTGCACATACGGTTCATGTCCACGCTGTCGCGGCATGCTACCAGTGTTAAAGACTGCGATGGAGCTCCGTATGCCACGGCAAACTGGCTGACACTGACGGCGGCGGTGCACAAATGCTGCACAGCTAGCGCCATTCGACGGCCAACACCGCGGTTCCTGGTGTGTCCGCTGTGCCGTGCGTGTGATCATTGCTTGTACAGCCCTCTCGCAGTGTCCGGAGCAAGTATGGTGGGTCTGACACACCGGTGTCAATGTGTTCTTTTTTCCATTTCCAGGAGTGTAGTAATCTGGCAAGTTCATTAAGAAAACAAGTGAGACATAGATCACTAAATATATTAAAGTTTTGTGTAAGAGAAAAGGGAAATTTACACAGAAGCCAGAACAAGTCAATAACTGACATTATTTGAATTCTACAAAAAATACTGTAATACTTATGTTTTTAAGGAAGGCTGTGAATCGCCATGCCAAATGGACCGCTCAGGATTGGCATCACGTTCTCTTCATCGATGAATGTCGCATATGCCTTCAACCAGACAATCGTCGGAGACGTGTTTGAAGGCAACCCGGTCAGGCTGAGCGCCTTAGACACACTGTCCAGCGAGTGCAGCAAGGTGGAGGTCCCCTGCTGTTTTGGGGCTGCATTATGTGGGGCCGACGTACGTCACTGGTGGTCATGGAAGGTGCCGTAACGGCTGCACGATACGCGAATGCCATCCTCCGACCGATAGTGCAACCATATCGGCAGAATATTGGCGAGGCATTCGTCTTCATGGACGACAGTTCGCGCCCCCATCGTGCACATCTTGTGAACGACTTCCTTCAGGATAACGACATCGCTCGACTTGAGTGGCCAGCATGTTATCCAGGCATGAACCCTGTCGAACATGCCGGGGATAGATGGAAAAGAGCTGTTTATGGACGATGTGACCCACCAACCACTCTGAGGGATCTACGCCGAATCGCCGTTGAGGAGTGGGACAATCTAGACCAACAGTGCCTTGATGAACTTGTGATTAGTATGCCAAAACGAATACAGGCATGCATCGATGCAAGATGACGTGCTACTGGGTATTAGAGGTACCGGTGTGTACAGCAATCTGGACCACCACCTCTGAAGGTCTCGCTGTATGGTGGTACAACATGCAGTGTGTGGGTTTCATGAGCAATAAAATGGGTGGAAATGATATTTATGTTGATCTATATTCCAATTTTCTGCACGGGTTTCGGAACTCTCGGAACCGAGATCATGCAAAACCTTCTTTGTACAGTTCGCACCACAGAATAACATGAAGGCAGACTCGGCAGTTTTATGCAAGGAGCAATGGAGATGAGAAGGCAAGGGAAGCACAGCGGATATTGAAATTGCAGTTGAGCAGAAACTCAAGTCACTAGAACAACGAAATTGAGCAGAAATGAACGATGTTGTCGAGCTCCTGAGCAGACAAAAATAGGTTTTGTCAAACGAGCTGGAGCTGATAAAAATGGCAGAGTGCAAGCTGCAGGTGAGAGAACATGAACCGTCTTTTGTATGACAGTATGCGATCCCACAGTCACAACCTGAAGCAGTAGAAGAGGAGATACAGAAGGTACTAAGGATGAGAATTATCGAACGGTCGATCAGCCAGTATAATAATCTGTTATTTGTGGTAGAAAAACGAAATGGTTATCTCAGAATCGTACTGGATGCATACCCTTGAATAAGATAATAATTCCCAGAGGAACAGACCTGTAAATTTAGAATAAGTGGAGAGCTCTGATATATTAGCGAATCATGGAACATATTTCGGAAAGACTAATTAGAGGTCATAGGAGAGGGAGTGATTAATGCAACTGACAAAAACATTGGCTCTATTGAGGTCAGAGTTGAATGTGACAATGCAGTTATCTGTTCACGTGTAACAGATCTAGATGAAAGCAAGTTAATTGTGTAGTCCTCATCATTTCATCATTATAATTTGTGATAGTGGCTAGATTGGATTGTTTAAAAATTGGTCTGTGTAAAAATTGGGACTTTGCACGGGGGCTGATGACTGCGCAGTTGAGCGCCCCACAAACTAGACATCGTCATTGATACATGATGGTCCCCTGGACATTAGAAAAGGCGGGACATGGTTCTTAATACGGTGTGTAACCACCACGGACGGTAATGCATGCTCTGCAACGTTCTGCCCTGCGGGCCACAAGTTTCGTAAGGATTTCTTGTGGTAGGGCGTTCCATTCCTCTGCCTGCGCGTTCGACAACTGCTGAATAGTCGTTGGTGCTTGTGGATCTGCTGCAATACGTCTCCCCAACGCGTCCCACTCGTGCTCGATGGAATATAAGTTGGGGGAACAGTCAGGCCAGTCTATAAGCGGAATATCCTCTCGTTCCAAGAGTTCCCCACGTGCTCTGTCCGATGTGTTCGCACAGTGTCACCAATAAAAATGAAGTCAGGGCCAAATAACAAAGTTGACCGGTGAGTGAACCGTGTTCACAGAGTTGGAGGTCTGTACCTCCCATTCCATAACTCCTGGACCACGAAAACGATCATGTTCTACTCTGTTCCTCGATGCATCACATGTCCAATCGCTCACCATGTGAGGGTCCGTCCTGAATCACAATGCGGACAGGATCGGCTCTCATCCAAGGAGAGCACGTGACATCAGTCGTCGTTGGTCCAGTTCCTTTGCCCTTGGTATTATCGCAAACGTTGCCGCAGATGTGCGGGTGTGAACGAAGTACAACGCACTGATCTTCGGGGAAAGAGATGACTCCTGTGCAGCCGCTATCCCCTGTGGAACGTGAGACTGCGTACCACGCAGCTCTGTTAAATGTGGTTGTAATTGTACCCGCTGTTTGACGTGGATTCGTTCTTGCCTGTTGCGCAATGTAGCTGTCATTTGCTGCCGTAATAGACCGTGGACGTTCACCTTCTCTCCTTAGCGCCGCAGTTCCTTTGGTTTGGAACGCACCCCATTCACATGAAACAATGCTGTGAGAATATCAAACTCCTGGACTAACTCGTCACACTTCGTCCTTCGAAGCTTCCCGATGATTATTCCGCTGTGAAGTCACCCAAATGTTGTCTCCAGGCCATCTTGTAATGAATAACACTACCAAGGTACACTGTTAATACTCACTAATTGACACACACTGTCTTTTTCCCGTTCCTTCAACTGCCTCGTGTTGCAGATCGAGCCCCATTCGGCTCTGTAGTCATGCTGACCTCACGTCGTGTGATGTCCAACTTTCTGTGCACGACTGGGAGACCTCTGGCAACATGCTTCCGCACTTAATTTAATTTCATCGAGTAATTAATGATGTGTTGGCAGAAGAGCCAACACCGTATTACTAGTGGAGGCCGAAATGCACGTGTTTTAGCTCACGCAGGCTGGCGTGAGGAGGGAAGAACTATACTGATGTGAGGTCTGGAACAAGACAAGGAATTAGAATTCAGAAAGCGGACGTAATTAGTTTGATACTTAACTTTAATCCATTAATGATGAACGTCGCTCTTGACGGTACATGATTCACAATATTATCTGTTCAGATATAGTAATTATAGTAAGTGAATTTGGCGCCTTGCTAGGTCGTAGCAAATGCCGTAGCTGAAGGCTACGCTAAACTGTCGTCTCTGCAAATGAGAGCGTATGTAGACAGTGAACCATCGCTAGCAAAGTCGGCTGTACAACTGGGCCGAGTGCTAGGGAGTCTCTCTAGACCAGACCTGCCGTGTGGCGGCGCTCGGTCTGCAATCACTGATAGTGGCGACACGCGCGTCCGACTTCTACTAACGGACCGCGGCCGATTTAAATGCTACCACCTAGCAAGTGTGGTGTCTGGCGGTGACACCACACTTAATATGTTGTTTTAGTTCATCTATCTCGTCTTTAAATTTTTCAGAGCAGTGTATATAAATTGAAAAGTATGTTGCACTATAGGACTCATTACAATCATTCGACAGCTAATCGTTAAATGTAACACAATCATCCAACGAACAAAATGTTCGAAACCCATAATGACAAGAAACAATCAGATGTTTAAAAATGTGTCATGAATTCCAGTTTTTGGTGGATTTTACAGAAAATATTTTATCACGTAACCAAAGAACCATGGAAAAGTCGTCTACTGACAAAACAGCTTTGTATCTGCAATAAATTTTGAACCCGACACTTACACCAGGATCTTAACCACAAAGAAGATCCATAGATTTCCGTATGTTGTGCTTCACTCACTTACTCGTATCTTTCCTTTTTTAACCATTTCCAAGTCGGACACTACCACTCTACAGGGTGATTATAATTAAAGTTAAACTTTCAAACCGCCGTAGAAATAATACCACTGATCAGACTGACGTCAAATTGCGACGGAATATTATCGGAGAAGGGGGAAAACGTATGGCAGTAGAAAAATAAATAGTTACAAAATGTAGCAATAGATGGCGCTTTAAGCATCATAATTTAATAGCGGTCGACTACAAATGACAAATGAACCATACAACAATGCCTAAGTTGTACGTTTGACGTTAAACAAACTCTACTACTCAGTGTGCATGGGTGTACAGGTGTGATACTGTTAGTTACGTAAGCCCATCCACCACGCCGAGGTCATATCACATTGGATGGAAAAAAATCTGTTTTTGTCTTGAGGCCAAAAACCGCATAAAAAGCATCAATCAGAATCAAATCGGATTATTAATTTCCATGTGACTGGTGCAAAACGTGTTCAATATACTGACCACGGTTTTCTGCAACAAGTTGAAATCGAGAAACAGCGTGTTCCACAACTGATCGAAGTGTTTCTGGATTCACGTTCAAAATGTGTTACGCAATGCGTGCCTTCAATTCAGCTAAGTTTGCAAAGGTCTCTCTTGCTGGCAGGTCAACAGGAGGCAACTCGTGCACATGGGTAATTCTGAATGGATAGCAAAGAAGGATGTTTCGTAGGATTTTACGCACCGTGCTCACGGGTATGTCCAATGCCCGGGCAATTCTCTGTGCGCTACACGTTTGTCCACCACCACTCGCCTCCTCCTGTATTGCTGTGGCCACTGCTTCCACTGACGTCCAATCAATTCGCTTCCTCCCTGTACCAGGTTGCACACCAAAAGAACCCGTTTTTTCGAATTTCCGAATCATTTTCTCCAGACCCATGGCAGTCATCGGACCAACGCCTTTTTTTCAAACCCTTTAGCGTACGGAACTTCTGCAGAGCGAAGTGTGCACATTCATAATTTTTGTAATACAGCTTTAGAAACAGAGCGTGATCCTGCACTGTGACAGTCATGGCAAAATTCGCAGGTGCAAAAGAAGGAAAAGCCGTGTACTCGGTGCATTTATACCAACTTCAACGGGTCCTACGCATGACAGGTGTTTTCATTTACGTATTTTGACACATACAGCGCCATCTATTGATCAATTTTCACACTATTTTCTTTCTTCTGCCATACGTTTTCCACTTTCTCCGATAATATTCCGTTGCAATTTGACGTCATTCTGACAAGTTGTGTTATTTCTGCAGCGCTTTAAAAGAATTGTTTAAGCGCCTAAAGAAGTCTGTATTTGGAGTGTGAATGATGTCAGATGTACGAGATATAAATATTAAAAAACTTGCATACTTTGCTTACTTTCATTCTATTACGTCATATGGGATCATATTCTGGGGCAACTCATCAAACCGAGCAAAAGTTTTTAGGGTGCAAAAACGCGTGATAAGAATCATTTGTGGTGTAAATTCAAGAACATTTTGTAGAAACCTGTTCAAGGAACTTGGTATTATAACCACTGCTTCTCAGTATATTTATTCCTTAACGTAGTTTGTTGCAAGTAATACATCTCCTTTCCAACCAATAGCTCAATACATAGTATCAATACTAGGAATGAGAACAATCTACATAAAGACCAAAAATCACTTACCTTGGTCCAAAACCGGGTCCAATATTCAGGAATACACATTTTCAATAAATTTCCGGCAACCACTAAAACTTGGTTTCAGATAATGCATGGTTTAAACAGAGTTTGAAACACTTTTTAATAGGCAACCCTTTCTACTCCATACATGAATATCTTAACAGAGACTGTTAAGCCAGCTTAAGTAAAAATATCTGTTAGATTTCAGTTTTGATAACACTTGGTCACAACAGTCAAGATTAGGTACGTTGTCTACGATAAATTTATTAACAGTGCATAACAGTGTATCATTCTGACATCGTGTTAATTCTGGAAATATTAGCTTTTGCAGTTTACTGGATTATATTTACCTATTTCGACTATCTCCTGACAAATGATCAGGGTAGTAAGTATTATATTCAAATGTTTTATGTTCTTATGTTATACTTTCTGACATGTTCCACACCCATGAGATTCATCTCATTTTTTGGGTCTATGGAATGAAAACTGAATCTAATCTAATCTAATCTAATCTAACTTTAATTATAATCACCCCGTATTCCTGTGTACAGAAATTTTTTTGTAGAAAGAGGAATGAATAACTGCTAACTGCAGGAGTAAGCAGAGACTCACGTAGTAATGGCAAAAATCCACGGAGACCACATGATGTGTTCAGATGGTTACTATTCGAACATGTATAGCAGACCGCCTATGACACGATAGGTAAGGACCGCACTTCGCGAACGCACGATGCGACTTCCCGTGGCGACTTTCACACCTCAGGCATTACAAATAGCCGTGCACCTTGGAAGGCACGGCATCGAATTACATGGAACCGTTCACACGGGAGGGGTATCGTGCAACTTACAGAGTTGTTAAGGCTGTTTGCACACGGCTGCCACTTGTACTACGACCAGTACGCGATAGATCGATACCATACAAGTAGTGCGCTAATACAGTCGTGCGACTTCTCCTTCCGCACGGGTCACAGTAGCTGACACGCTGTGGTTTTGGCTAAAACAGATGGCATCGGTTGAAACTCATTCACTGAAACTGAAGCATTGCAGTCAACAGGAATGGGAACTATGACATGAAAACGGTTCAGAATTGGTGAATCACAACGTAACGAATATTTCGTGACAAATGGAAATTTGTGCCAGATCGGCATTCGCACCCAGATTTCTTGCTTGTCGCACACAATCGCCTTAAAAATTTAGAGCATCCGTGGAGATCTAATACTTTTCGGTACTACTGATTATAGCCTCCTATGGGATAACCTCTGCTTGTAGTTTTAGGACATGAGAGGACGAAAACATCAGTGACAGCGATGGTTTATTTCTATCCTGTCTAATTGGACTCTCTGCCTTTGGTAGTGGTAAAAATGGTTCAAATGTCTCTGAGCACTATGGGACTTAACTTCTCAGGTCATCAGCCCCCTAGAACTTAGAACTACTTAAACCTAACTAACCTAAGGACATCACACACATCCATGCCCGAGGCAGGATTCGAACCTGCGACCGTAGCGATCGCGCGGTTCCAGACTGTAGCGCCTAGAACCGCTCGGCCACTCCGGCCGGCTTTGGTAGTGATAGGATGATGACTTACTGAGCTCGGCTGTACATGTCAGTCAACGTCTGCGATGTGGTTAGTGGAAACACGTGAATTAGCTACGAGAAGGTACTGAACTTCACAGATATTGACATACAAGGTGGGTCACATAAGACTTAAAACCCGTTTTATTTCTTGAATATCGAAAGAGGATTTTCAGCAAATGACAGTAGGTAGAGAGACACGCAATTTTGTTACTCTGTTAATAATTGTAGCCGTCGTATCAAAAATGGTTCAAATGGCTCTGAGCACTATGGGACTTAACTTCTCAGGTCACCAGTCCCCTAGAACTTAGAACTACTTAAACCTAACTAACCTAAGGACATCACACACATCCATGCCCGAGGCAAGATACGAACCTGCGACGTAGCGGTCGCGCGGTTCCGGACTGAAGCGCCTAGAACCGCTCAGCCACTCCGGCCGGCAGCCGTCGTATCAACCAAGGCTCTGGAGCCAGTATTTTCGTAGTAATAGGGTATACATTTTTAACGGCGTACAAATGCTCTTGAAAAAACGAATACGATGATATAATAACTGTTAGTCTTGGCGATGAAACGTTCCGAAAAATAATCTGAGAAATGTGCCGACACTGCTGCAAGTCGGCTGAAATCCGTTATTGCTGTGTAAACACCGTCAAGTGTGGCTGTAATTCCAGGCTTCGTCGTTTCTTGCAGTTGTTTGCACCGCAATAGAAGACTCATGCTGCTTTACCTCATAATTACAGCACATTTTTAGATAATTTTGCAACGTGTTTCAACGACAGCAGTAACAAGCGCTTTATTATTGTACTCGTCCTTTCAGCAGCTTTCGATTGCCTTTAGAACCGTATACTTTACCATAAAAAGACGTACTTGTTTCAGTAGCTTCATTGATAGAAGAGCTACTATTATTAACCAAGTAAGAAAATTGATGACCCTTTGCGTACAGTCATTTGCCGAACACCTCGTCAATCCTTCACGATTTAGATGGGATGTTTCGTCCTATGAGAATCGCCCTGTATGATGCATAGATGTCACAGTAAAAAAAGTGTGAATGCATTCAATCTGTCTTTGTACATATCACTGTACAACCAAAACATCAAGATACTGAAATATGTTTAGAAGATCTAGTATATACGGTGCTTTGCAGTTTGCAAATATTGAAAACACATATACACCAACTTAAGCTGGCCAGTTGAGTATATTTTTTCTTTTTTTCTTTTTGTTGCCTGAGTAATATCAGCACATACTCATCTTCAGCAGTAAGTGGATCACAGGAGACATTATACCTTGTAGAATATGTTTACTCCAGCGTACAGTGTTACGTATGATCCCATGTGACGGCTATTTTTCCACATCCGATAATTTTACGTGCCATATATATATAAATTGCTGATGTTGTCCAGTTGGCAAAGGTGACGTACTTTAGAAAGAGAAAAATGAGATCAGGGTTTAACACCCCGTCGACATCGAGGTCATTAGGGACGGAGCACAAGCTCGGATGAGGCCAAGGATGGGGAAGAAAATTGGCCGTGTCCTTTCAAAGGAACCATCTCGGCATTTGCCTCGAGCGATTTAGGGAAATCACAGAAAACCTATATCTGGATGGCCAGACACTGGTTTGACCGTCACCTCCCGAATGCGAGTTCACTGTGCTAACCACTGCAGCACCTCGCTCGCTATGTGCTTTAGATTACGAAGATTGGAATATACCGTATGGTACATAATATTGTTTCGATTTTTTTATATGTGCCTTCGGAATATCTGGAACAAAGAATTGTGCTTATTGTCAAGAATACTGGCGAAATTTTCCACGATTATTTTCTTGTTCTTTTGGTCAGTCTGTTCATTCAAAATAATGGTTCAAAATGGTTCTAATGGCTCTAAGCACTATGGGACTTAACATCTATGGTCATCAGTCCCCTAGAACTTAGAACTACTTAAACCTAACTAACCTAAGGACATCACACAACACCCAGTCATCACGAGGCAGAGAAAATCCCCGACCCCGCCGGGAATCGAACCCGGGAACCCGGGCGCGGGAAGCGAGGACGCTACCGCACGACCTCGAGGTGCGGACTCAAAATAATGTCAAGATGTTTCGTCAAAGGTGTGAAAAGTTTTTGACGTGTGTGTTGAGAAACGAAAATGAACTACCACCATGAGCAGTTAAGCAAAGTCTTGAACTATTGAGCAATGCAGTAATGTATGAATAATTGTGTCCCAGAAAACATGTTAACAACGCGATATGACCACTAATCTTTAACAAAATAGTCACAAACACACATACTTACTTAATTTAGGCACGACGGTAATGACTTCTGCATAGCTAGATACCTAAACATCAAACAATAGGTAATTATTCATCAGAAACCTGTCCAAAATTTATATAATGTGTATGCTTTCAACTTATAGCCAAAATCTATGATGCCTCGTATCTGTAATCACTGAATTAGGCCCGAAAAGAATGTTTATTCAAACACTCTATTAAACCACATGATTCAGAATACAGTATAAGAACAGAATCACCATATAATATTGAAAGTAGGGAACCCCTCGATAGCATATGTTCCACAGAATATCTCACTTATATACCAGAACACTGTTTATTGTTTTCAGAGATCATAAGTCTTCCAGAACAGCATTTGACGAATTACCTTTCTCCACCTGTAGCCTTAAACCTTGTAAAGAACGTAATGTATATTTTTAATACTTTGCAATTGTACCATATCATAAATTCAGTTAATTATTCATGCCATATCTAAGCATATATGTGATGAGGCATACAGCAAAAAGTGTGAATAAGATGGCAGCAGATAGCTCCGTTACGTAACATAATAAATAAAATGACATGAGTTGACAAAACGTACGAAATATATCTATAAATATTATAAAAATGGATATATATTCCACATCTCCTCCTAAACCATTGGACCCATTTCAACCAAACTTGGTACACTTATCACTTACTGTCTAGAAAGAATCGCTGTACGGGTAAGAACCACTAACCTGTCAAGAGGATGTAGGTGTGAGTGAGAAAAGGAGTAGTCTATGAGGCGAGAATAGCCACACTTTACTTATCCAGTATCTGAGAATGACTAGACTTGGCTGCAACAAACTTTACTCATAATTTCTAATATTTACGGAACATTTTCTCACCAATCCCCCCAAAAAGATAAAAGGAGATAAGTTTATAACGAACTACACTTTTGCTGTTCACGCAGTAAAACTGTCGCGTAAGCATGACGTTTTAATTTATTACTTCTATACGACTTACTGTATTCGCAACACATTTTGCAGGGAATATCCAAATGTGTCACTGAATACACCTAGAAAAATATATCACTGTATGAAACATAGTTCAGTAGATGTGACGTCATAAACACTGATATGGGTGAAAAACAGCAGCATAGTGCATGACGTTTAAATGTATTACTTCTTTGATATTAACTCTATTCGCAACATATTTGTTATACAGTTTCCACATATACCACTGAATATACCTACAAAATTATATCATTGAGCGACACGTGAGCCAGGAGAGACTCAACTGGCCAGCTTAAGTTGGTGTATATGTGTTAATGAGACATGTTTTCAATATTTGCAAGCTGCAAAGCACCATATATACTAGATCTTCTAAACATATTTCAGTATCTTGATGTTTTGGTTGTACAGTGATATGTACAAAGACAGATTGAATGCATTCACACTTTTTTTACTGTGACATCTATGCATCATACAGGGCGATTCTCATAGGACGAAACATCCCATCTAAATCGTGAAGGATTGACGAGGTGTTCGGCAAATGACTGTACGCAAAGGGTCATCAATTTTCTTACTTGGTTAATAATAGTAGCTCTTCTATCAATGAAGCTACTGAAACAAGTACGTCTTTTTATGGTAAAGTATACGGTTCTAAAGGCAATCGAAAGCTGCTGAAAGGACGAGTACAATAATAAAGCGCTTGTTACTGCTGTCGTTGAAACACGTTGCAAAATTATCTAAAAATGTGCTGTAATTATGAGGTAAAGCAGCATGAGTCTTCTATTGCGGTGCAAACAACTGCAAGAAACGACGAAGCCTGGAATTACAGCCACACTTGACGGTGTTTACACAGCAATAACGGATTTCAGCCGACTTGCAGCAGTGTCGGCACATTTCTCAGATTATTTTTCGGAACGTTTCATCGCCAAGACTAACAGTTATTATATCATCGTATTCGTTTTTTCAAGAGCATTTGTACGCCGTTAAAAATGTATACCCTATTACTACGAAAATACTGGCTCCAGAGCCTTGGTTGATACGACGGCTGCCGGCCGGAGTGGCTGAGCGGTTCTAGGCGCTTCAGTCCGGAACCGCGCGACCGCTACGTCGCAGGTTCGTATCTTGCCTCGGGCATGGATGTGTGTGATGTCCTTAGGTTAGTTAGGTTTAAGTAGTTCTAAGTTCTAGGGGACTGGTGACCTGAGAAGTTAAGTCCCATAGTGCTCAGAGCCATTTGAACCATTTTTGATACGACGGCTACAATTATTAACAGAGTAACAAAATTGCGTGTCTCTCTACCTACTGTCATTTGCTGAAAATCCTCTTTCGATATTCAAGAAATAAAACGGGTTTTAAGTCTTATGTGACCCACCTTGTATGTCAATATCTGTGAAGTTCAGTACCTTCTCGTAGCTAATTCACGTGTTTCCACTAACCACATCGCAGACGTTGACTGACATGTACAGCCGAGCTCAGTAAGTCATCATCCTATCACTACCAAAGCCGGCCGGAGTGGCCGAGCGGTTCTAGGCGCTACAGTCTGGAACCGCGCGATCGCTACGGTCGCAGGTTCGAATCCTGCCTCGGGCATGGATGTGTGTGATGTCCTTAGGTTAGTTAGGTTTAAGTAGTTCTAAGTTCTAGGGGGCTGATGACCTGAGAAGTTAAGTCCCATAGTGCTCAGAGACATTTGAACCATTTTTACCACTACCAAAGGCAGAGAGTCCAATTAGACAGGATAGAAATAAACCATCGCTGTCACTGATGTTTTCGTCCTCTCATGTCCTAAAACTACAAGCAGAGGTTATCCCATAGGAGGCTATAATCAGTAGTACCGAAAAGTATTAGATCTCCACGGATGCTCTAAATTTTTAAGGCGATTGTGTGCGACAAGCAAGAAATCTGGGTGCGAATGCCGATCTGGCACAAATTTCCATTTGTCACGAAATATTCGTTACGTTGTGATTCACCAATTCTGAACCGTTTTCATGTCATAGTTCCCATTCCTGTTGACTGCAATGCTTCAGTTTCAGTGAATGAGTTTCAACCGATGCCATCTGTTTTAGCCAAAACCACAGCGTGTACTGGTCGTAGTACAAGTGGCAGCCGTGTGCAAACAGCCTTAACAACTCTGTAAGTTGCACGATACCCCTCCCGTGTGAACGGTTCCATGTAATTCGATGCCGTGCCTTCCAAGGTGCACGGCTATTTGTAATGCCTGAGGTGTGAAAGTCGCCACGGGAAGTCGCATCGTGCGTTCGCGAAGTGCGGTCCTTACCTATCGTGTCATAGGCGGTCTGCTATACATGTTCGAATAGTAACCATCTGAACACATCATGTGGTCTCCGTGGATTTTTGCCATTACTACGTGAGTCTCTGCTTACTCCTGCAGTTAGCAGTTATTCATTCCTCTTTCTACAAAAAAATTTCTGTACACAGGAATACGGGGTGATTATAATTAAAGTTAGATTAGATTAGATTAGATTAGATTCAGTTTTCATTCCATAGACCCAAAAAATGAGATGAATCTCATGGGTGTGGAACATGTCAGAAAGTATAACATAAGAACATAAAACATTTGAATATAATACTTACTACCCTGATCATTTGTCAGGAGATAGTCGAAATAGGTAAATATAATCCAGTAAACTGCAAAAGCTAATATTTCCAGAATTAACACGATGTCAGAATGATACACTGTTATGCACTGTTAATAAATTTATCGTAGACAACGTACCTAATCTTGACTGTTGTGACCAAGTGTTATCAAAACTGAAATCTAACAGATATTTTTACTTAAGCTGGCTTAACAGTCTCTGTTAAGATATTCATGTATGGAGTAGAAAGGGTTGCCTATTAAAAAGTGTTTCAAACTCTGTTTAAACCATGCATTATCTGAAACCAAGTTTTAGTGGTTGCCGGAAATTTATTGAAAATGTGTATTCCTGAATATTGGACCCGGTTTTGGACCAAGGTAAGTGATTTTTGGTCTTTATGTAGATTGTTCTCATTCCTAGTATTGATACTATGTATTGAGCTATTGGTTGGAAAGGAGATGTATTACTTGCAACAAACTACGTTAAGGAATAAATATACTGAGAAGCAGTGGTTATAATACCAAGTTCCTTGAACAGGTTTCTACAAAATGTTCTTGAATTTACACCACAAATGATTCTTATCACGCGTTTTTGCACCCTAAAAACTTTTGCTCGGTTTGATGAGTTGCCCCAGAATATGATCCCATATGACGTAATAGAATGAAAGTAAGCAAAGTATGCAAGTTTTTTAATATTTATATCTCGTACATCTGACATCATTCACACTCCAAATACAGACTTCTTTAGGCGCTTAAACAATTCTTTTAAAGCGCTGCAGAAATAACACAACTTGTCAGAATGACGTCAAATTGCAACGGAATATTATCGGAGAAAGTGGAAAACGTATGGCAGAAGAAAGAAAATAGTGTGAAAATTGATCAATAGATGGCGCTGTATGTGTCAAAATACGTAAATGAAAACACCTGTCATGCGTAGGACCCGTTGAAGTTGGTATAAATGCACCGAGTACACGGCTTTTCCTTCTTTTGCACCTGCGAATTTTGCCATGACTGTCACAGTGCAGGATCACGCTCTGTTTCTAAAGCTGTATTACAAAAATTATGAATGTGCACACTTCGCTCTGCAGAAGTTCCGTACGCTAAAGGGTTTGAAAAAAAGGCGTTGGTCCGATGACTGCCATGGGTCTGGAGAAAATGATTCGGAAATTCGAAAAAACGGGTTCTTTTGGTGTGCAACCTGGTACAGGGAGGAAGCGAATTGATTGGACGTCAGTGGAAGCAGTGGCCACAGCAATACAGGAGGAGGCGAGTGGTGGTGGACAAACGTGTAGCGCACAGAGAATTGCCCGGGCATTGGACATACCCGTGAGCACGGTGCGTAAAATCCTACGAAACATCCTTCTTTGCTATCCATTCAGAATTACCCATGTGCACGAGTTGCCTCCTGTTGACCTGCCAGCAAGAGAGACCTTTGCAAACTTAGCTGAATTGAAGGCACGCATTGCGTAACACATTTTGAACGTGAATCCAGAAACACTTCGATCAGTTGTGGAACACGCTGTTTCTCGATTTCAACTTGTTGCAGAAAACCGTGGTCAGTATATTGAACACGTTTTGCACCAGTCACATGGAAATTAATAATCCGATTTGATTCTGATTGATGCTTTTTATGCGGTTTTTGGCCTCAAGACAAAAACAGATTTTTTTCCATCCAATGTGATATGACCTCGGCGTGGTGGATGGGCTTACGTAACTAACAGTATCACACCTGTACACCCATGCACACTGAGTAGTAGAGTTTGTTTAACGTCAAACGTACAACTTAGGCATTGTTGTATGGTTCATTTGTCATT
The DNA here is from genome assembly GCF_023898315.1 of Schistocerca nitens. Classification (NCBI taxonomy): domain Eukaryota; kingdom Metazoa; phylum Arthropoda; class Insecta; order Orthoptera; family Acrididae; genus Schistocerca; species Schistocerca nitens. Next base: position 613,135,640 of record NC_064616.1, on the reverse strand, counting down.
TGTAGTCGACCGCTATTAAATTATGATGCTTAAAGCGCCATCTATTGCTACATTTTGTAACTATTTATTTTTCTACTGCCATACGTTTTCCCCCTTCTCCGATAATATTCCGTCGCAATTTGACGTCAGTCTGATCAGTGGTATTATTTCTACGGCGGTTTGAAAGTTTAACTTTAATTATAATCACCCTGTAGAGTGGTAGTGTCCGACTTGGAAATGGTTAAAAAAGGAAAGATACGAGTAAGTGAGTGAAGCACAACATACGGAAATCTATGGATCTTCTTTGTGGTTAAGATCCTGGTGTAAGTGTCGGGTTCAAAATTTATTGCAGATACAAAGCTGTTTTGTCAGTAGACGACTTTTCCATGGTTCTTTGGTTACGTGATAAAATATTTTCTGTAAAATCCACCAAAAACTGGAATTCATGACACATTTTTAAACATCTGATTGTTTCTTGTCATTATGGGTTTCGAACATTTTGTTCGTTGGATGATTGTGTTACATTTAACGATTAGCTGTCGAATGATTGTAATGAGTCCTATAGTGCAACATACTTTTCAATTTATATACACTGCTCTGAAAAATTTAAAGACGAGATAGATGAACTAAAACAACATATTAAGTGTGGTGTCACCGCCAGACACCACACTTGCTAGGTGGTAGCATTTAAATCGGCCGCGGTCCGTTAGTAGAAGTCGGACGCGCGTGTCGCCACTATCAGTGATTGCAGACCGAGCGCCGCCACACGGCAGGTCTGGTCTAGAGAGACTCCCTAGCACTCGGCCCAGTTGTACAGCCGACTTTGCTAGCGATGGTTCACTGTCTACATACGCTCTCATTTGCAGAGACGACAGTTTAGCGTAGCCTTCAGCTACGGCATTTGCTACGACCTAGCAAGGCGCCAAATTCACTTACTATAATTACTATATCTGAACAGATAATATTGTGAATCATGTACCGTCAAGAGCGACGTTCATCATTAATGGATTAAAGTTAAGTATCAAACTAATTACGTCCGCTTTCTGAATTCTAATTCCTTGTCTTGTTCCAGACCTCACATCAGTATAGTTCTTCCCTCCTCACGCCAGCCTGCGTGAGCTAAAACACGTGCATTTCGGCCTCCACTAGTAATACGGTGTTGGCTCTTCTGCCAACACATCATTAATTACTCGATGAAATTAAATTAAGTGCGGAAGCATGTTGCCAGAGGTCTCCCAGTCGTGCACAGAAAGTTGGACATCACACGACGTGAGGTCAGCATGACTACAGAGCCGAATGGGGCTCGATCTGCAACACGAGGCAGTTGAAGGAACGGGAAAAAGACAGTGTGTGTCAATTAGTGAGTATTAACAGTGTACCTTGGTAGTGTTATTCATTACAAGATGGCCTGGAGACAACATTTGGGTGACTTCACAGCGGAATAATCATCGGGAAGCTTCGAAGGACGAAGTGTGACGAGTTAGTCCAGGAGTTTGATATTCTCACAGCATTGTTTCATGTGAATGGGGTGCGTTCCAAACCAAAGGAACTGCGGCGCTAAGGAGAGAAGGTGAACGTCCACGGTCTATTACGGCAGCAAATGACAGCTACATTGCGCAACAGGCAAGAACGAATCCACGTCAAACAGCGGGTACAATTACAACCACATTTAACAGAGCTGCGTGGTACGCAGTCTCACGTTCCACAGGGGATAGCGGCTGCACAGGAGTCATCTCTTTCCCCGAAGATCAGTGCGTTGTACTTCGTTCACACCCGCACATCTGCGGCAACGTTTGCGATAATACCAAGGGCAAAGGAACTGGACCAACGACGACTGATGTCACGTGCTCTCCTTGGATGAGAGCCGATCCTGTCCGCATTGTGATTCAGGACGGACCCTCACATGGTGAGCGATTGGACATGTGATGCATCGAGGAACAGAGTAGAACATGATCGTTTTCGTGGTCCAGGAGTTATGGAATGGGAGGTACAGACCTCCAACTCTGTGAACACGGTTCACTCACCGGTCAACTTTGTTATTTGGCCCTGACTTCATTTTTATTGGTGACACTGTGCGAACACATCGGACAGAGCACGTGGGGAACTCTTGGAACGAGAGGATATTCCGCTTATAGACTGGCCTGACTGTTCCCCCAACTTATATTCCATCGAGCACGAGTGGGACGCGTTGGGGAGACGTATTGCAGCAGATCCACAAGCACCAACGACTATTCAGCAGTTGTCGAACGCGCAGGCAGAGGAATGGAACGCCCTACCACAAGAAATCCTTACGAAACTTGTGGCCCGCAGGGCAGAACGTTGCAGAGCATGCATTACCGTCCGTGGTGGTTACACACCGTATTAAGAACCATGTCCCGCCTTTTCTAATGTCCAGGGGACCATCATGTATCAATGACGATGTCTAGTTTGTGGGGCGCTCAACTGCGCAGTCATCAGCCCCCGTGCAAAGTCCCAATTTTTACACAGACCAATTTTTAATCAATCCAATCTAGCCACTATCACAAATGATAATGATGAAATGATGAGGGCAACAGAAACACCCAGTCCTCGGGCAGAGAAAATCCCCAACCTGGCCGGCTCTGGCTCTGAGCACTATGGGACTTAACATCTGAGGTCATCAGTCCCCTAGAACTTAGAACTGCTTAAACCTAACTAACGTAAGGACATCACACACATCCATGCCCGAGGCAGGATTCGAACCTCCGATCGTAGCGGTCGCGCAGTTCCAGACTGAAGCGCCTAGAACCGCTCGGCCACAACGGCCGGCAACCCGGCCGGATATCGAACACGAGCCCTAATTTTTCTCGTTTTATCTCAATGTTTGTTGGCGGCGGCAGAATCGTTCTGCAGTTGACCTCAAACGCCGGTTCGCTTAAGTTCTGCAGTAGTACCTCTCGAAAACAGCGTCGTCTTCCCTCCAGGTATTCCAGTTTTAGTTGACGAAGCTTATCGGTGATACTTATGTGGTGACAGAATCTACCAGTAACAAATCTAGCGGCCACTCCCGCCAAGAGGTTTCGAGTCCTCCCTCTGGCATGGGTGTGAGTGTTTTCTTTAGCGTATGATAGTTTAATTAGTGTCTAAGTCTAGGGACCGATGACCTCAGCAGTTTGGTCCCATAGGAATTCACACACATTTTGAACAAATCTATCAGAACGCCTCTGAAATGCTGTTGTGTCTATTTTAATCCGACCTGGTGGGGATCACAAACATTCGAGCAGTACTCAAGAATGGGTCGCACTAACGTTCTATATCTCGTTCCTTTTATAGATGAGCTACTCTTTCCCAATATCCTTCCAATAAAAAAGTTGGCCATTCGCCTTCCCTATTACCAGCCTGACATACTCGTTCCGTTTGGTATCGCTTTGCAACGTTACGACTAGCTATTTAGCAGATGAGACTGTGTAAAACAGCACACTGCTAATGGTGTACTCGAACGTTACATGATTGTTTTTCCTACTCGTCTATATTAACTCACATTTATTTACGTTTAGAGCTTGCTGCCATTCATCGTACCAACTAGAAATACTGTTTAAGTCATCCTGCATCCTCCTACGGTCACTCAACGACGACACCACGGTGACGTAAACAAACAACCATAAATTGCTCCAGCTGCTCACCCTTCCGCCAGACTATATCTGGAAATTGAAATAAGAACACCATGAATTCATTGTCCCAGGAAGGGGAAACTTTATTGACACATTCCTGGGGTCAGATACATCACATGATCACACTGACAGAACCACAGGCACATAGACACAGGCAACAGAGCATGCACAATGTCGGCACTAGTACAGTGTATATCCACCTTTCGCAGCAATGCAGGCTGCTATTCTCCCATGGAGATGATCGTAGAGATGCTGGATGTAGTCCTGTGGAACGGCTTGCCATGCCATTTCCACCTGGCGCCTCAGTTGGACCAGCGTTCGTGCTGGACGTGCAGACCGCGTGAGACGACGCTTCATCCAGTCCCAAACATGCTCAATGGGGGACAGATCCGGAGATCTTGCTGGCCAGCGTAGTTGACTTACACCTTCTAGAGCACGTTGGGTGGCACGGGATACATGCGGACGTGCATTGTCCTGTTGGAACAGCAAGTTCCCTTGCCGGTCTAGGAATGGTAGAACGATGGGTTCGATGACGGTTTGGATGTACCGTGCACTATTCAGTGTCCCCTCGACGATCACCAGTGGTGTACGGCCAGTGTAGGAGATCGCTCCCCACACCATGATGCCGGGTGTTGGCCCTGTGTGCCTCGGTCGTATGCAGTCCTGATTGTGGCGCTCACCTGCACGGCGCCAAACACGCATACGACCATCATTGGCACCAAGGCAGAAGCGACTCTCATCGCTGAAGACGACACGTCTCCATTCGTCCCTCCATTCACGCCTGTCGCGACACCACTGGAGGCGGGCTGCACGATGTTGGGGCGTGAGCGGAAGACGGCCTAACGGTGTGCGGGACCGTAGCCCAGCTTCATGGAGACGGTTGCGAATGGTCCTCGCCGATACCCCAGGAGCAACAGTGTCCCTAATTTGCTGGGAAGTGGCGGTGCGGTCCCCTACGGCACTGCGTAGGATCCTACGGTCTTGGCGTGCATCCGTGCGTCGCTGCGGTCCGGTCCCAGGTCGACGGGCACGTGCACCTTCCGCCGACCACTGGCGACAACATCGATGTACTGTGGAGACCTCACGCCCCACGTGTTGAGCAATTCGGCGGTACGTCCACCCGGCCTCCCGCATGCCCACTATACGCCCTCGCTCAAAGTCCGTCAACTGCACATACGGTTCACGTCCACGCTGTCGCGGCATGCTACCAGTGTTAAAGACTGCGATGGAGCTCCGTATGCCACGGCAAACTGGCTGACACTGACGGCGGCGGTGCACAAATGCTGCGCAGCTAGCGCCGTTCGACGGCCAACACCGCGGTTCCTGGTGTGTCCGCTGTGCCGTGCGTGTGATCATTGCTTGTACAGCCCTCTCGCAGTGTCCGGAGCAAGTATGGTGGGTCTGACACACCGGTGTCAATGTGTTCTTTTTTCCATTCCCAGGAATATATATATATATATATATATATATATATATATATATATATATATATATATATAGAGAGAGAGAGAGAGAGAGAGAGAGAGAGAGAGAGAGAGAGAAAAATAAGAGCGGTTGGATCACACTTCCCTTGGGCACTCTTGAGGACATGCTTGGTCATGATGAACACTATCTGTCGAGGACAATGCACTAGGTATTATTACTTAAGAAGTCTTCGAGCCGCTAACGTATCTGGGAACCTATTCTGTATGCTCGGACCTTCGTTAACAGTTTGCAATGGGGCATTGTGTCAACCGCTTACCGGAAATCTAGAAATACATCTATGTTCGGGAAAGGTCAATCTCTGCGTAACGTTTTCCTTGGTGGAAGATCTTTCTCTTTCTGTCTTGCCCTGCTCAACTTGACTGAACGCAAGACCATGGAGGATTTGTTGTAGGCACCATGTGAATGGGCGCCTCCAGTGGCTGGAATTTTTCCTGCAGCCCGTCAGTCCGCCAGCGCATCTCTCAGGCAAGCAACTAAAAAGAGCAATTGGTTCAAATGGCTCTGAGCACTATGGGACTTAACTGCTGAGGTCATCAGTCCCCTAGAACTTAGAACTACTTAAACCTAATTAACCTCAGGACATCACACACATCCATGCCCGCGGCAGGATTCGAACCTGCGACCATAGCGGTCGCGCGGCTCCAGACTGTAGCGCCTAGAATCGCTCGGCTACCCCGGCTGGCTAAAAAGCGGAATTCCGTACCATTTGCGAGACAGTTATTTTTCATGCTACATTATTTACCAAAAATTGGTTTGTAAGTTTGGAAAATTACGAATTTAACGATATAAATGTGTTGGGTAAATTTTTCTCTGGAGGAGGGTAATGACCCAGCGCTTGGATCCGCGCCTGACTCCATATGCAAATAAAATGGGAAGAAGCCCTAATAAGTGCTAAAATGGGGAGTATTTATTTATATTTATTTAGTTATTTAATGCGATAGGATTAGGGTCTCGGGTCTCCAGGCTGGCTCTTACCTCGGACTTGGTTTCACTCATTCAGTATTTTTTTTATACAGTATCATTTTAACCTATAATACGTTAGTTATAACAACACTTTTAATATTCCAAATAGTAATAAAATAGAATTAAAATGGTTTTAATGTATGTAGAGACAATATGAATAAATTTTACTGACTAAGAACTAATAAAGTTGATACTAGTAGTGCTACTACTGCTGCTGCTGCAACTAATAATAATAATGATAATAACAATAGTTGTAGTGGCAGATACAAAATGTATTTATAGGTACACAAAAGAGATATTTTGTGCCATAGCGAGTTCTGCAGAAAATAAATGTAGGTAGACAGCACTAGCCAAGAGCAGTGGGAAATGAGGAAGATATGACTGGAAAGAAGGATGTAATGGAGTAACGAGTGCGTACAGGGACATAGGTAAACATTATTGTTGCTTCATTAGATATGTCATTAACTGACCTTTGAAGCTGGAGGAGATGTTATTCAGTTTTCTGATACAATGACAGAGGTCATTCCAGAGTCAGATACTAGAAAGGACTTCGAGAAAGCGGCTGATTGATAAAGGAGGAGGGAAAGGATTTTGCTCTGATGGAAACGAGTGGTTCTGCTATATTGCTAAGACAAGACTGTTGAGGTCGAGGAGAGATTTAAGGGACAGGGCACGTTGATAACACAGTAGACGAGACAGAGTGTATGGAAATGTCTGCGCTTTTTCTGTACATAGTCGGGATGGCTGTGCATAAATGATGGTGAAATATGATAAAGAGTTGGGTGTCACAGATATATCGAACGCAGCTGATCATCACCTGTTCCACCTACAGGTGCATACCAGCAACTGCTAGCAGCAGAAGAAACTGTATGCAGCAATTTAATTATTTTATAATTATTGATTATTGTTGTACAGTGCTAATGTCTTGACCGACAAGTTATTTAATTCCAGTGATGAAACCTGTAAAACTTACTGCAGTGAAAAACGATTGCCACTTTTAACATCCTCATCTGAAGAATAAGAATGTTTATATGTTTATGTTATTTGTAGTGGTTATTTGTAGCTAATAAATGTTGAGATTTATCGAAATTGCTTTATTAACAAAATAATTTTTATATAATTGTGATGTACAGGGTATATCAAAAGTTAAGGTCACTCCGTGATGAGATGATACACGACCTTATTTGCAACAAAAAAATTTAATAAAATTTCTCCGTATTCGTCACTCCAAAATGGGGAGTTTCTCTTTCTTTTGAATGCTAATATCAGTAAACGCTTTTCTCATCTTACTTGTGTGTATTGTCCTCGTACAGAAAAAGTGGTTAAGATATGGCTTGTTTGCACGCCATACTAAATGTCATACGTTGCCAGCCATCATGCCATCGCGTGATTTCCTTTAGCTGCCATTTGTGTACGCTTCTGTATCTAAGTACAGCATTAAATGTTACTAATGTTGTGTTTCTTTTGTTTAGCCTTGTGTGCTTCTGGACAAGACGACTGAAGCTATCATTTGCAAAAGTGAATTCCGTGTAGAACATCCACAACTTTTAGTAACGAGGAATACCGGAACTTGTACTTTGCTTACGGTTTCTGTAATGGGAATGCGGCTAAAACAGAATACCGAGAGAGATTTCCGCAACGACGCCATCCAAGGAGACGGGTATTTCAAGCGCTTCTTCAGCGCATGGTGGATACAGGACTGCTACAACCTACGCATCATGATGGTCGACCAAGAGATGTTCACGATCGTGAAGGAGAAATTCTTGATACTGTGGAAGCACGTCCATCTATCGGTATACAGAGGATCCTGGACTCCCTTAATCATCCGTTTGGCAAGAACTTCAGCGGCAAGGATTTCATCCGTACCATCTGAACACCGTGCAAGAATTAAAGCCACAAGATCATGGATATCGTCTCGCATATTATCAGCGGCTATTACAGCTGATTAATGACCAATCAGATTTCGTGAAGCACTTTTTTCGGACTGACGAGTCAAGACTAAAAAGAGATGGTCTTTCGAACGGGCATTACTTACACATCTATGTTGACGAGAATGGTCATGTAACTCGTTCCACCTCATTCCAAACAACATTCAGTGTTATGCGTGGGCAGGTACCTTCGGACGACAGATTGGGGTGCTGATTACCTGAATTTCTTAGAAGGTGTGCATCTGATAATACTGGTTGAAACGCCCCTTCCACAAGAAAACATCTATGGTGTCAACTAGACGGTGCTGCAGCACATTTCCAACTACAGGTACGACAGTGGCTGGACGACCAGTTTCCAGCTACATGAATTGGAAGGGGCGGTCCCATTTCTGGGCTAGCACGGTTCCCCGATCTGACACCAATGAACTTCTATCTCTGGGGTTTTACCAAAGAGCAAGCGTACAGATCGGAGATAACAAGTAAAGACGAGATCGTTGCAAAGATTCACACGGCGACAGAGGTGAATCGTCAGCAGGAATTTGGTTCAAAATGGTTCAAATGGCTCTGAGCACTATGGGACTTAACTGCTGTGGTCATTAGTCCCCTAGAGCTTAGAACTACTTAAATCTAACTAACCTAAGGACATCACATACATCCATGTCTGAGGCAGGATTCGAACCTGCGACCGTAGCGGTCGCGCGGTTCCAGACTGTAGCGCCTAGAACCGCTTGGCCACAGTAATCAGGCGGCCTGTGTTGCATACGTAACGCCAGAACAGTGACGAATACGGAAAATCTGTAGTAACATTTTTTGTAGATGATAAAGTTCTCTGTTATCTCATCAAGGATTGACCTTACCTTTTGATACATCCTGTTTTATATAACAATGTAATCGGCCAAATACCTGGGCAGCTCGAGACGAAATAAGCACAATAAAAAGAATCACTAGTTCTAGGCGCCGTGAGGTTTCATGAAAAATACGTTGCAAGATGTCATCGCAGTAATCAACAATAAGCCGCCGTATAAGTTTCTGTTTTACGTCAAAAGGAAAGAGCTATTTATATTTTTGTGGGGCACGGAGAGATGTTGATGCCTTCTCGGACATTCTACATCTACATCTACATCTATACTCCGCGAGCCACCTTACGGTGTGTGGCGGAGGGTACTTATTGTACCACTATCTGATCCCCCCTTCCCTGTTCCATTCACGAATTGTGCGTGGGAAGAACGACTGCTTGTAAGTCTCCGTATTTGCTCTAATTTCTCGGATCTTTTCGTTGTGATCATTACGCGAGATATATGTGGGCGGTAGTAATATGTTGCCCATCTCTTCCCGGAATGTGCTCTCTCGTAATTTCGATAATAAACCTCTCCGTATTGCGTAACGCCTTTCTTGAAGTGTCCGCCACTGGAGCTTGTTCAGCATCTCCGTAACGCTCTCGCGCTGACTAAATGTCCCCATGACGAATCGCGCTGCTTTTCGCTGGATCATGTCTATCTCTTCTATTAATCCAACCTGGTAAGGGTCCCATACTGATGAGCAATACTCAAGAATCGGACGAACAAGCGTTTTGTAAGCTACTTCTTTCGTCGATGAGTCACATTTTCTTAGAATTCTTCCTATGAATCTCAACCTGGCGCCTGCTTTTCCCACTATTTGTTTTATGTGATCATTCCACTTCAGATCGCTCCGGATAGTAACTCCTAAGTATTTTACGGTCGTTACCGCTTCCAATGATTTACCACCTATGGCATAATCGTACTGGAATGGATTTCTGCCCCTACGTATGCGCATTATATTACATTTATCTACGTTTAGGGAAAGCTGCCAGCTGTCGCACCATTCATTAATCCTCTGCAGGTCTTCCTGGAGTACGTACGAGTCTTCTGATGTTGCTACTTTCTTGTAGACAACCGTGTCATCTGCAAATAGCCTCACGGAGCTACCGATGTTGTCAACTAAGTCATTTATGTATATTGTAAACAATAAAGGTCCTATCACGCTTCCTTGCGGTACTCCCGAAATTACCTCTACATCTGCAGATTTTGAACCGTTAAGAATGACATGTTGTGTTCTTTCTTCTAGGAAATCCTGAATCCAATCACAAACCTGGTCCGATATTCCGTAAGCTCGTATTTTTTTCACTAAACGTAAGTGCGGAACCGTATCAAATGCCTTCCTGAAGTCCAGGAATACGGCATCAATCTGCTCGCCAGTGTCTACGGCACTGTGAATTTCTTGGACAAATAGGGCGAGCTGAGTTTCACATGATCTCTGTTTGCGGAATCCATGTTGGTTATGATGAAGGAGATTTGTATTATCTAAGAACGTCATAATACGAGAACATAAAACATGTTCCATTATTCTACAACAGATTGACGTAAGCGAAATAGGCCTATAATTATTCGCATCTGATTTATGACCCTTCTTGAAAATGGGAACGACCTGCGCTTTCTTCCAGTCGCTAGGTACTTTACGTTCTTCCAGAGATCTACGATAAATTGCTGATAGAAAGGGGGCAAGTTCTTTAGCATAATCACTGTAGAATCTTACGGGTATCTCGTCTGGTCCGGATGCTTTTCCGCTACTAAGTGATAGCAGTTGTTTTTCAATTCCGATATCGTTTATTTCAATATTTTCCATTTTGGCGTCCGTGCGACGGCTGAAGTCAGGGACCGTGTTACGATTTTCCGCAGTGAAACAGTTTCGGAACACTGAATTCAGTATTTCTGCCTTTCTTCGGTTGTCCTCTGTTTCGGTGCCATCGTGGTCAACGAGTGACTGAATAGGGGATTTAGATCCGCTTACCGATTTTACATATGACCAAAACTTATTAGGGTTCTTGTTTAGATTGTTTGCCAATGTTTTATGTTCGAATTCGTTGAATGCTTCTCTCATTGCTCTCTTTACGCTCTTTTTCGCTTCGTTCAGCTTTTCCTTATCATCTATGATTCGACTACTCTTAAACCTATGATGAAGCTTTCTTTGTTTCCGTAGTACCTTTCGTACATGATTGCAGCTATGTGTTCAGCCCAGTTTAGCGTTTCGCCTACTATTGCTCATGGACTCGTTGTTGAGGAAGAGCAGTTGATATTTATGTCATTCAGGATTAAAGATGGCACGGATTCCCGATATTTCAGGCTAATGAACATAGAATGACCAACCACGACCGCTTGGGCTTTGGCTGCCGTGCACTGAACAGTGATTCGCAGCGTTTAGATGTAGATATGTTGTTGTGGTCTTCAGTCCTGAGACTGGTTTGATGCAGCTCACCATGCTACTCTATCCTGTGCAAGCTTCTTCATTTCCCACTACCTACTGCCGCCTACATCCTTCTGAATCTGCTTAGTGTATTCATCTCTTGGTCTCCCTCTACGATTTTTACCCTCCATGCTGCCCTCCAGTGATAATTGGTGATCCCTTGATGCCTCAGAACATGTCCTACCAACCGATCCCTTCTTCTAGTCAAGTTGTGCCACAAACTCCTCTTCTCCCCAATTATATTCAATACCTCCTCATTAGTTATGTGATCTACCCATCTAAATTTCAGCATTCTTCTGTAGCACCACATTTCGAAAGCTTCTATTCTCTTCTTGTCTAAACTATTTATCGTCCATGTTTCACTTCCATACATGGCTACACTCCATACAAATATTTTCAGAAACGACTTCCTGACACTTAAATCTATACTCGATGTTAACAAATTTCTCGTCTTCAGAAACGCTTTTCTTGCCATTTCCAGTCTACATTTTATATCCTCTCTACTTCGACCATCATCAGTTATTTTGCTCCCCAAATAGCAAAACTCCTTTATTACTTTAATTGTCTCATTTCCTAATCTAATTCCCTCAGCATCACCCGACTTAATTCGACTACATTCCATTATCCTCGTTTTGCTTTTGTTGATGTTCATCTTATACCCTCCTTTCAAGACACTGTCCATTCCGTTCAACTGCTCTTCCAAGTCCTTTGCTGTCTCTGACAATTACAATGACATCGGCGAACCGCAAAGTTTTTATTTCTTCTCCATGGATTTTAATACCTACTACGAACTTTTCTTTTGTTTCCTTTACTGCTTGCTCAATATACAGATTGAATAGCATCAGGAATAGGCTACAACCCTGTCTCACTCCATTCCCAACCACTGCTTCCCTTTCGTGTCCCTCGACTCATACAACTGCCATCTGCTTTCTGTACAAATTGTAAATAGCCTTTCGCTCCCTGTATTTTACCCCTGCGCGTTAGTATTTTGCAGCTGTGACTTATTAAACTGATAGTTCGGTAATTTTCACATCTGTCAACACCTGCTTTCTTTGGGATTGGAATTATTATATTCTTCTTGAAGTCTAATGGAATTTCGCCTGTCTCATACATCTTGCTCACCAGATGGTAGAGTTTTGTCAGGACTGGCTCTCCCAAGGCTGTCAGTAGTACTAATGGAATGTTGTCTACTCCCGGGGCCTTGTTTCGACTTAGGTCTTTCAGTGCTCTTTCAAACTCTTCACGCAGTATCATATCTCCCATGTCATCTTCATATACATCCTCTTCCATGTCCATAATATTGTCCTCAAGAACATCGCCCCTGTATAGACCCTCTATATACACCTTCCACCTTTCTGCTTTCCCTTCTTTGCTTAGAACTGGGTTTCCATCTGAGCTCTTGATATTCATGCAATTGGTTCTCTTTTCTCCAAGGTTTCTTTAATTTTCCTGTAGGCAGTATCTATCTTACCCCTCGAGAGATAAGCCTCTACATCGTTACATTTGTCCTCTAGCCATCCCTGCTTAGCCATTTTGCACTTCCTGTCGATCTCATTTTTGAGACGTTTGTGTTCCTTTTTGCCTGCTTCACTTACTACATTTTTGTATTTTCTCCTTTCATCAATTAAATTCAGTATCTCTTCTGTTATCCATGTATTTCTACTAGCCCTCGTCTTTTTACCTACTTCATCCTCTATCCTCTGCTGCCTTCACTATTTCATTCCTCAAAGCTACCCATTCTTCTTCTACTGTATTTCTTTCCCCCATTGCTGTCAATTTTTCCCTTATGCTGTCCCTGAAACTCTGTACAACCTCTGGTTCTTTTGGTTTATCCAAGTCCCATCTCCTTAAATTCGCACCTTTTTGCAGTTTCTTCAGTTTTAATCTATAGTTCATAACCAATAGATTGTGGTCAGAGTCCACATCTGCCCCTGGAAATGTCTTACAATTTAAAACCTGGCTCCTAAATCTCTGTCTTACCATTATATAATCTACCTGAAACCGTCCAGATGTAGATATAAACATTGTGAATTGTTTCTTTTCTGAGAGTTCTATCTACAGCGCTAGGAGCTGTGGACGAATTTTTACCGAGTATCCAGTCACACATATTGTAGCGCTCGCAGGCAAGGAAGCGATGACCGGTACAGGTCGGCCAGTGGCGAGACGGCGTGCGGAAGGTCAGCCTCGCTGCCGCTCGATGCGCGCGCCGAGCGAGCCACGTGACCCGTTGGCGGGGGTGGGGCGAGAGGGACGGGGAGCCGACGGCCGGGAAGCGGCAGTGTGGTGCGCGATGGCGGCAAGGGAGCAGCTGCAGGTGGAGGCGCAGCAGCAGCCGCAGCACGTGCAGGCCGGCGCCGGCGAGTGCTCGCGCCCGCGCCCGCTCTTCATCGTCGCCGCCAGCTTCCTCTGCAATGGCATCATCTTCGGGGTCATCAACTCCTACAGCGTCTTCTACGTGCAGCTGCTCGCCAAGCTGGAGCGCAACGGCGTCTCCGAGGCGTCTTCCAAGGCCTGTGAGTATTCCCTCACTTCTGTCGTTCTTTTTCAGTTTTACCGTATTTCGAAGGCACAGCTGTAGTTGGTCGGCGGTATCAGGATCATTTCGTGCCTTCTCTCTACGTCGTCGCAATTTATCTCGTCTACTCGTTTATTTTTGATCCGGGCTCCTTTGTTTACGGTTCACCTAAATACACCGAAAAAACTGTCCGTTAGACAGGCAGGTCTGTGTTTATTTTATTATCTTATCGAGGAAGCATCCTCGTACACTCGTGACTATTTACACCAATTCTTTGGCTGACTTTCATCGCTTGCAAAACTACCGGCATACGCACACCTGTTACTCCGAATGTCTCCGTGCTGCTGTAAAAGTTCTCATTGTTTCAGTGTAACCAAAAACTTCCTATCGCGTGCTGCAGTTATGATTCAGTAAACTTCGTCGAGGAGAGATCACTCCGGCTGGCTTAAAATCTTGATATTTATGTACGTTGTCACCGGATTCTTCGCCAGTTAGGCGGGCCGGTGCGACCGAGCGGTTCTAGGCGCGTCAGTCTGGAACCGCGCGACCGCTACGGTCGCAGGTTCGAATCCTGCCTCGGGCATGGATGTGTGTCATGTCCTTAGGTTAGTTAGTTTTAAGTAGTTCTAGGGGACTGATGACCTCAGATGTTAAGTCTCATAGTGCTCAGAACCATTTTCTTCTTCGCCAGTTGTCGACAGTCTGTTTACATGTTTTACATCATAAGAATCTAGTCTGAGTACCATTCATGACATAACACATCTCTCTGTGCAAACTTAGTGTCTCTCCTGTTTAAAATATGTTTTCGTATATCTTGTTATATTACTACCTCATTTGCTTTTGTCTGTGGCATAAATGACTGGTTATTCTGTATACTAAAACATATGCTTCCCATTTGTGATAACTGAAAATTTCAGTAGGTTGTTAAGTAACGTACAGTGTGTTGACATCTTGATCAAATGATGGGCGACTAGTTTGATACTGGTGGGGGACATGAATGTATAAAATATTTTATCCTAAAGTTCTTATTGAATCGTATAATATTTCAGTATCATGCATTATAAGTAAAACTATTTATAGTGTTTTGTTAGAGGTCAGTAATGATGCACTATGAACAATAAAATGTTCATTCGTTTGAGAATCAGGCACCCTTATTTTTGTTAATTTTTCACCGTTCCAGAAGTGTAGAGCGCGTTAAGTATATCCATTACTGGCGCGTTGTGGCAAACAAGATATGGAGAATAGCCCAATATTGCCTATTACTCGGCGAGAAAATTCTGTATTAATGATGTAGGTTTGATTCTGCCGTCTTCGCGGTGCCATTTGAAGAATGCTTCTTAACGACAGTAATTATTTATTTATACGAGTCACAAACAGATAAAATACCTGGTAATTATCATCAAAACAAATGAAAGAAGGAATTATCAAGTTACACTACTGTTGACCAAATTCTTGCAACTTCAGTTGCGCTCAGAGCTGCAAGCAGATCTGCGCAAGATGCAAGGCATAGTTGACAATCCAGTAGAGAATTCCATTGACTGTGCTTCTCCGCAGTCTCAGAGTAGTGATATTTCTGGAGATAACTCCTGTAGCTTCCAACTTCAGAACGTTGGCGGACGATCCAGTTCTGTTCATGCCGAGGTGGGAGGATTTCCGAAGGGAGAGACGATGTAGAGTTATTCTCACGTCGAGAAATCCACTATTATTTCCTTGCCATTGCTGCTGTTGTTTGCAATGGCCTTGAGGAAACTACTTCTGGACCACAGCCTTGGGGCTGCTGGAATATGCTTGGCATGGATGGTTTTCCTGATGAGCCTGATTTGTTCTCTCCGCGATGGCAGCTACTTCACGATGAGTAGCTGGTGCTATGCTTAGGAGCTTGTAGAGTTTCGTTTAGCTCGTTGCAACTGTGTTTGATTGGGTGGATTTGCACCACACTGCGCACGCATACTCTGCAGCGCTGTAGCATGTCGCAGGCAAATCGACGATGGTGGCGACTCTGCAACCCACACAACAAAACGGCCATTAGGGCCCAGTAAGGCCTTTTTTAAACGTCAGCGATGGAGAACGGAGTATTTCAGCTATCTGTCGCTGTACCTATTTTTCTTCAGATAGATTTTAATCTACGTGGAAGCTAAGTCGAAATACCCGCGACAGAATATAAAGTAGTCTCCGCCAATTACGTAGATCGCAAACTCTTCTTAAAATCAGAATGAAGGTGAGGCTCGAATTTTTGCTGGAGCGAGTTATTCGATATCAGCCGGGACAAAAGAACCAGTTTACACAGGATGGGCGAAATTTAACTAGCGCAGAAAATTTTTACAATACGACTGACGCGAGATTAACCCTTGTTACTGTTCTGTGAGTTCGCATCCTCTGACAGGCATAACCAGGCCTCATCTGTAGAAACGAATAACTGAGGAACCCAAAATCCACATTCGACTTCCCTCACAACCACCGGGAGAACTGAACACGTGAACGCTCGTCCGGACATATTAACTCATGCACAAAATTTAATTTGTAAAAATACAGATGCTGGTCCATCTTGATTATGTTTCTACCCGACGATCTCTTAATTTCTACTTGCCACAAACAAATAGGATTGAGATTTCGTCGGACAGTATTACCGCTTTCCTTCACTCGTGCTGTGTTTTCTGGTGTTCGAACTCTTTTCGGATAGGTACGATTTCTATTCTCTACAGAGCCCGTTTCACGTTATTTTGCCACTAAGATTTGCCACAACACTTCCAGTCTTAAACCGTTGCGCCAACAGTTCCGCACACGTTTTCCACGATCTGTGCGTATCACGTAACACTGAAAACGAACACACGCTGTTTTATCGCTATCACCATTTGGCGTTGCGTTCGTCTGGTCACTAAACACGTCTGCTGCTCACACTCGCTCAAAAGTGATGGCACAGCCAAGCTCTCGGACAGATTATGCGGGTTGGTTCTAATGGCTCTGAGCACTATGGGACTTTAACATCTGAGGCCATCAGTCC
Organism: Schistocerca nitens; assembly: GCF_023898315.1. NCBI lineage: Eukaryota > Metazoa > Arthropoda > Insecta > Orthoptera > Acrididae > Schistocerca > Schistocerca nitens. Next base: position 613,118,879 of record NC_064616.1, on the reverse strand, counting down.
CCTGACCTACTTAAACCTAACTAGCCTAAGGACATCACACACATCCATGCCCGAGGCAGGATTCGAACCTGCGACCGTAGCGGTCGCGCGGTTCCAGACTGAAGCGCCTAGAACCGCTCGGCCACTACGGCCGGCATTATGCGGTAAATGAGTCTGTGCAGACATGTGACAGCAACCGATTGGGGCACCGAGATCACGGTTTCCAGCATTTTCTGTGATTGGCATTTGTCTTGTTCATTATCAAAAGTCAGTTTCTCATGTCTCATAAACATTATCCTATTCAGCTTTATGTTCTCCTCCCTATAGATGGTAGTTGCACGACAAACGTCACATTGCATAACGCGCAGGTACGGCGCTATCCTCTCCCAGTACTTGTCCATGGATTGGGAAAAGAAACAGATGCAAAATCAGAGCAGGATAGGCAGCGTCAAATCGAGAAAAATTTGCCAAATATCAATGGTTGTAAGTGCACTTTTGCTGAGTTTCAGTTTAAAAAGGTACCAATTCTACGACGAGTGCACGGAAAAGTGTGTGCCTTTAAGCCAACTTGTCCACCGACCTGTTATGCTAAAGAGCGCAATTAATTATTCAATTAGCTCAAGAGAATATTATAATCTGAACAGTCAAAGCGAGGTAAAAATTAATTGCATGTCCCAGCTCCTTACATTACTCGCAGTATTCCTGCGATGTTTACCTTGACTATTAATTCAACTTCTGTGGAAGTAATGTAATGCCATTAATTTAAGACAGTAAGCTGCACTGCAGCAATGTACTGGCTTGTGAGACTGTAAGATGCCATGTTTCTAATCAAGGCATCTAAAGTCCACATGTTCCAGTTTTTGCTCTTGAACGGAGAGACTGAATAAATTTTCATCCTATCTGGTTGATCAGTAACTGGAAAGGAAGATTTTAATACAAGGGCTTGCTGAAAAGTAAAGCCGCCGATTTTTTTTTTTTCTGTTTCCAATATCGGTTTCCGTATGAAAAAAATGGTTCAAATGGCTCTGAGCACTATGGGACTTAACATCTATGGTCATCAGTCCCCTAGAACTTAGAACTACTTAAACCTAACGAACCTAAGGACAGCACACAACACCCAGTCATTACGTTTCCGTATGATATGTCGTGCATATTACTTGGTTGACTTTCCTGCTTCGCTGACGCAAGTAGCAACCCTCTGCCGCTAGAAGGCTCCGAGTTTTAGAGTGTAACGTGGTGGTGTGTAACGTAACTATGTCGGTGCGTGAGAACCCTCAGAAACCTGAAGGCACTAATTCGAAGCATGACAATGCCGGACCATACACGAGTGCTGCGACGTCTGCAACAATCCGACGCCTTGAGTTCACTTTCATAGATCATCCTTCATACAGTCCCGACTTGGCCCCATCCGATTTTCATCTGTTTCTAAAACTTGAAGAATCCTTTCGAGGACATCACTTTGATAGTGATGAAGTGGTGCAAGTAGATGTGAGGTTATGTCTCCGTCAACAAGTCAAACATTCTACTGAGATGGTATTAACAAACTGGTGTCTCGTTGGGAGAAATGTTTCAATCGCCAGAGTGATTATGATGAGAAATAAATACGTACACATGAAGAATAAAGACATAGAATGTCAATAACCTTCGTTTTATTTAAAATAGCTTTAACAGTTTTTGCAAAGAAATTCGAAGGCGTTGCTTTTCAGCACGCCCTCGTAAAAAAGACCTCAGATGATTTTAAATGTTATAGTTCTATCAAACAATAGTTTTTTTACAGTAAATGTTCGTAATTTTTGACTTCAACGCCACTACAAACTAGCCATTGTCGAAGAAATTATTGACCCACCCTCTCGAAAATACCTGGCGTGTTAGGAACGATTGCGAGGGGCCGAAAATTCTTGTAGCCTGCTCCTCACGGATGTTAATTGAAGTTTGGTAAATACTGTCCCTTAAAAAAAAAAATTGCTTCCGAAATGTGGACTAACACACTATGAACCACGTGCTCATAATATTTGGACCTATCGGTGTGTCGTGATTTGACAAGCTGTGCTCCATTCGTTGTCCCCTGTCCTGGTCTTCCCTTATCATCAGCTGTTGTTACATTCTATACGAGTATACTCCGTAACCGACTGTTCAGTGCACAGTGGAGGGCACTTCGTAGCGATGTTATCAAATATTCTATACATGTATGGAGACAGAAGAAATAATCTGTATGTGCCCTAATCTCTTACCTCATTTCCGTAGATACTATGCGCGATGCAAGATGTAGGCAGGAGAGGTGTTGCTCACTTTTACTTAGCATACTGGCTCTTGAAATATGCCAAGCAGGTAATCCCGGTTAGACTCTCTTTTCTTTCAAAGATACCTGTTCCACGCAAAGGCTGCATCGTGTCACACGAGGTAACAGTGACCCGTTTAATAATCTTATGAACAAACCTCAGTCTAAATCACGTTATTTTAACTGCTTTTTAAAAAATCGTGGTCTGGACTGGGTTTTAATAAAGGAAATACCATTCTATTTGCCTGAACTTCTCCGGTACACTTTAGAAATGACTGTTTTCAATCGATACGACCCTAGTAGCGCATTTCTGAAATCGTTCGGTGTCTGCCACGCTATTTGAATGGCACTTGTTGGGTTGATTTGGGGTTGTTGTTGTGGTCTTCAGTCCTAAGGCTGGTTTGATGCAGCTCTCCATGCTACTCTATCCTGTGCAAGCTTCATCATCTCCCAGTACTTACTGCAACCTACGTCCTTCTGAATCTGCTTAGTGTATTCATCTCTTGGTCTCCCTCTACGATTTTTACCCTCCACACTGCCCTCCAATGCTAACTTTGTGATCCCTTGATGCCTCAGAACATTTCCTACCTACCTGTCCCTTCTTCTTGTCAAGTTGTTCCACAAACTCCTCTTCTCCCCAATTCTATTCAATACTTCCTCATTAGTTATGTGGTCTACCCATCTAATCTTCAGCATTCTTCTGTAGCACCACATTTCGAAAGCTTCTATTCTCTTCTTGTCCAAACTATTTATCGTCCACGTTTCACTTCCATACATGGCTACACTCCATACAAATACTTTCAGAAACGACTTCCTGACACTTAAATCTATACTCGATGTTAACAAATTTCTCTTCTTCAGAAACGCTTTTCTTGCCATTGCCAGTCTACATTTTATATCCTCTCTACTTCGACCATCATCAGTTATTTTGCTCCCCAAATAGCAAAACTCCTTTACTACTTTAAGTGTCTCATTTCCTAATCTAATTCCCTCAGCATCACCCGACTTAATTCGACTACATTCCATTATCCTCGTTTTGATTTTGTTGGTGTTCATCTTATATCCTCCTTTCAAGACACCAAACTGCGAGGTCATCGGTCTTATCGGATTAGGGAAGGAAGTCGGCCGTGACCTTTCAAAGGAACCATCTCAGCATTTGCCTGAAGCGATTTAGGGAAATCACGGAAAACCTAAATCAGGATGGGCGGTCGAGGGATTGAACCGTCGTCCTCCCGAATGCGAGTCCAGTGTACTAAACACTGCGCCACCTCGCTCGGTTCAATGGCACTAGTGTCTTCTACGCCATTTACGCTTCTGCTGTACTTCACTTCCTCGGAATCCTCCCGATAAACATTTCTTCCATTCAGTTTCACTCCCACTGGCTTCATCGTCAGTGCTAGAATTTTTTCCTGCAGTATATTGTCACTCCTTTGTATGTGACTGAGCGTAATGGGGCAGTGGTAAAGCCTTCGGGAAGACGCCAGTTCAAATCCCCGTCCTATCATCAAAATTTAGTTTTCCATGGTGATCCTAAATCATTTAAGGCAAGTGTCCAGATTGTTCATTTCGAAAGGACACCGCCGATGTTCTTCGCAATCGCTCCCCTATCGAAGTTCATGCTGCGCGTCTAATGACATCGTCGACGACGGGACGTTAAATCCTAATCTTCCTTCTCCCCCTGTCTGTGTGAAATAGATGAATTTTTAACGTTAATCCATAAATTCTCCAACGGCTTCTACTCGAATATCTGCTCGAATCCGAGAAAGACAAGGGCCGTATTTAGACTGGAATGTCACAATGTGTTTACTTTCTCCGGACTGAAGACGAGTTAGCTTTTATGTCCATTTCTGGGAGAATCTAGGCTGGTTTACGACCTCTGCCTCCTTTAGTACAGATAATTCCACACACTACCACGTAATTCATTTGAGATATTGAGGTCAAGTTGAGTATCGCGACATATAAATCGTCACCAGGTCATACGGTTAGTAGGATTCGTGACAAGCGCCGACAATTTCTGCAGGAAATTTTCTGTAACTTATATTTATGGGGTCTTGTCGTCCTAACTCTACTGTTACACGTCCTTTAGTGACGCAACTTCCTCTCTTGTTAGTTATTTCTCGTTAATACTGGTGTTATTAGTGTTTCCTCTGTATATTTTATTTCACATCTCGACTGTGGAAAGGCCCTTTTGCTAACACAGATGCTGGATAACGACTTTTCGATTCCTGTATTGATTGTCTGTCAAGGATAAAGCGTCCATTCGTCGAGACCTTTTACACTATACACATTTTTCTCAACAAATAACAATTTTTTACATTAGCTTAGGTGCGTATGTAAAATATGCAATCGTTCGTTAGGAAAAATTCTTGCACATAGACAATGTTATTGCTGTTATTGTCTTCAGTGCGAAGACCGGTTTGATGAAACCCTCCACCATAGTCTTCTTCTTTTTTTTTGTGCCATTTTCCCACCTCGACGTAGGGTCGGCGTGGTTACTAACGGATTTGACATGGCCGGCCGCTGTGGTCGAGCGGTTCTAGGCGCTTCAGTCTGGAACCGCGCGCCTGCTACGGTCGCAGATTCGAATCCTGCTTCGGCCATGGATGTGATGTCCCTAGGTTAGTTAGGCTTAAGTAGTTTCTAAGCCTAGGGGACTGATGACCTCAGATGTTAAGTCTCATAGTATTTAGAGCCATTTGATTTGACATGGTTAGTTAAAGGGTAGTCGGATGACCCTCCTGCCGCCACCCCATTACCTCCTGAACAGAATATGTGTTCCCCAACTGTCAGTGTGTAGTGTTATTAATGTGGAAGTGATCGAAAGTTTTCGTAATGTTTGCGAATAGTGTAACTGAGGCGGGATTTTGGTACTAGCCCGGTATCCACCGAATGGGTGGGAAAAACCGCCTAAAAACCACACCCATGGTGGCTAGCATATCGGCCCTCGTCGTTAATCCGCTCGGTGGAACCAGTCCGGGGTCTGCGCATTTCCCCGTCTTGGAAACTGTGCTTTAACACCACGGCTATCTCTATCTTTTTTTTTCTCTCTCTCTCTCTCTTTTTACGGCTATCCGGATGGATCAACTCTCCTTTATAGTCTACGACATGTAAGTTTCTTTGACATTTAAGGCAAGGCCTATTTCCTGTCCTAACTTGTGTCTGTTTCTGGCGTCTTCTTCGTCGACGGGACGGTAAGCTCTATTCTTCTTTCCGTTTGAAAGATACAGCCAATTAATGCTACTTATTGTTAAGTCTCTCTTCGCCATTTTCACCCTCGCCCCTTTACCTATGTCTCGGGATATAATCTATCAATCTTTCTTACTTTTAGTAAAGCTGCATCATAAAGCTCGAAACTTAAGCTTCAAACAGCAGTTGGTTGTTTGTCGACTATACACAAAGAAAACACCGGCACAGTGAGAACAACGCCTTAGGTATACAACAGGTTATATTTTTATTTGTTGTTTGCCTAACCATGGATCTTGAAATCTAAGTCATGTCTGAGTATAACAGATTTTTATTTGCCCTTTATGACGCACACAATTCACATAAAATTGACAGAGTGACGTTCTTTAAAATCTCAATAGAAAGAACTCAAAATGACGCTAACAATGTGAGGGAGAGAGGGTTGGGAGGGGGTGGGGACCAAATTATACGGAAGAATGAGAAAACACAGCAAGATTTCATCTGGGCAGCTCGCGGATTTGTAATTAACAAGGAAAAAAAGAGACCAAAAACTATAATGAAATAGACAAGGCCGAGCGGTTCTAGGCGCTACAGTCTGGAACCGCGCGACTGTTACGGTCGCAGGTTCGAATCCTGCCTCGGGCATGGATGTGTGTGATGTCCTTAGGTTAGCTAGGTTTAAGTAGTTCTAAGTTCTAGGGGACTGATGACCTCAGATGTTAAGTCCCATAGTGCTCAGAGCCATTTTTTTGAAATAGACAACACAAGTTTTGTGGCAGAACTAAAGCTTCTCAGAATATGGATCGCATTATCGCAATTGGAACACATACATTTCTCCAAAAATCAGCACCAGATGGCGGCCGGGACAAAAATATCCCAGAATCTTCTTTTCCTGCCCTCAACTCGCAACATTAAAAAAAAAAATTTTTTTTCCTGCCCTCAACTCGCAACATTAAAAAAAAAAAAAAAAAAAAGCTCTGCTTTGCCAATGCTGTTGCCAATGTGCGAACCAGAATATCACTTATTTCAGGAAAAAAAAGGACTGCAGCAGAAATTTCCCACTCTTGGCATACAGAACGCACATTAAAACCAAAAGATTGGTATTCGCCTGGAGCAGTATCTCACCAATTGGTCAATCTCTTACGCACCAAGCGCAATGGTGCGGTTACTCATTCGATTGGAAACACCAAAAATTTTGAGCGAAAGCAACGAACTTTCTCATGCTGCTCGGGCGACACCACGGCATCCCATACTTAAATGTCCATACAGAAAGCCAGAAATGTCATGCTCAATTATTCTCTGGGGATGACAGTGGCGGCACAGCAGTCTCTGCTCTCAGGGAGGGCAGGCGCTGGCCCCAGCCAACAAAAGAAAGGAGTGGGCCACGAAACTGCTCAACTCCTTGGGGATGCCTGCCTCTAATGATATTCACTGACGGCCTTCTGCCGATAACAGCAATCAGAGACGACACTGAGGGCGCATTTTATCAACGAGAAAAATGGAAATCTTTCCTCTCAAGCAATGATGCCCTCTACTCTAAATTAAATAATCACGGAATTGTGGCAGCAAAGTGAAACAATATCATACAGCGATATGTGACAGTCATGCGACAATCTCGTTTTTCCTCCACTCGATTCAGTAAGTCTTTGTTAGCTATTCCTTTTCATCTTCAGCATTCTTCTGGAACACCACATTTCAAAAGCTTCTAACCTGTTCTTTAATCTACTCTACCATATAAGGCTACACCACAGACAAGTACTTTCGTAAACGAGTTCCTAACGCTTAAATTTATAGTAGATATTTTTCTTGCTGTTAACAGTCTGTATTTTGTATATCCATTCCTTTCGCCATCGTCAGTTGTGGTGCTGGTCAAATAGCGAATCTCGTCTATTACTGTTTGTGTCTTGTTTCTTAATCTACTTCCCCTGGCACCACTTACCTTTGTTCCAGTAGACCCCATTACCCTTGTTTTATTTTTATTAATTTTAATTTTTATTAATTTTTATTAATTTTTATTAATTTTAATTTTAATTTTAATCTCATGCCCTCTTCTCAAGACACTTTCAACTCCATTCAACTGATCATCCAAGCAAGATCTTTGCCCAGAACTGCTGTGCCATCGGTAGATCTATAACTTCTTTTTTTCTCCCAGAAGTTTAGTTCCTTTCCCAGATTTCCCATTGTTTTTCCTTACTGCTTTCTCAATGTACAGATTCAATAATGTTGTATGTAGGCTACATCCATATCTCACTCCCTTCTGAACTACTGACACTCTTTCGTGTCCTTCGCTGCTTATAACCGCAGTCTAGTTTCTGTACAAGTTCCAGATAACCTTTCGCTCCCTACGCCTGCTAGCTTTCAACAGATAGAGTAAGCACTAGAAACGTAAACACACAATGAACTTGACACGCAATTCTGATCGGACTAACAAATATTGTGTTGAATGTCCCGTTTCGTAGTATAACATTTAATGTGAGCACTGTATTCATTCCATAAAGAGTCACTGCCGGCATCGTGGTCGAAATTGGCAAGGACTGGGAATTTCGATATCGGGGAGCACGTTTCGTGAGATGCCAAGACAGGACTGTTTCACTGTACGAAACGAATGGATCTGTGAAAATTTATCAACCCAGTTGATTGATTCTTTCGTATGCCTTTGAGAGTACAGGTTTTTGTTCAGAAACAAAAAAGCGCAGTGACTGGAATACTCTACAAGTGTTCGTTTGTCTTATGGACTAGCTATGGCGTAAAATACGACAAAATGAAGCTATATTTGTTTCAGTCCACGGGAACTAGTGCAAAAGTTTATAAAATATAAAAAATACCAACACTTGTTTACCAAAGCACTATTATCAGTTGTGTGATTACACACGGAAGATACTTAAGTTTAATTGCAGCAGTAGAAAACATTCGAATAATGAGATTAGCTTACGCAGATAGCGATTCTGCAGTACACAGAAAACTGTGAGCTACATTTAACACGAAACTGCTCATACATACGCCATCTGCTTGTCTCCGTATTTTCACTTTTTGCGTGCCGTGTTTATGAGATAAAATCGGTAAATCAGTTCACCGTTTGTCTAAATGATTGTGCAGAACCGGCTAAACACCACACCACAGCCGGCATGATTGAGTATGTGTCGGCCATCATTACCGCCTCCATGCTTCGCACTAAACCAGAAGGCCAACAGCCAAGTAAGTAACCTACATGAAAATACGCAAGTATCATACCTGAGGCCATAACAACATATGTCCAAAACACTGTAGGCAACTGCTATCTATTGTTCGGAAAAATAAGCTGCCATATTTATTAACAAAAGTAGGATATGTTTTAAAGCTTTGTTTCACAAATTAAAAATAAGAGAATTACTATGTCAGTTAGATTTTTGTTCGAATCGAGAATCGTTTCAGGAACTTACACCACTCTCAAGTGCAGCAGTATCTAAACCTTCGCGCGCTTGCATCTGTGTGTGTGTGTGTGCGTTGTTATTTTGAGTTCTAGTGTAGTCGTTCTACATTTGTGCACTGCAGTCGGAATATAAGTGGCGGAGATCTTGATACTATGGGAAACTTGAAAAATGCAATTCTTAATGTTGATGGTCTATCCTATCTACAGCATAGTGAAGATGAATACACTATGCTATTTGTATTTTAAACAAACCAGCAACAACATATGATTTGAACATTTCTGACGACAAGACAAAAACAATGAAGGTTTGAAATAAGGTGGCTAGCAAGAATAATAATGATTACCGAAGTTAAAATTATAGAAGAAGTAAAACATTTTAAACGTATATGGTATTATTTTTCTATGATGACATAGACCTGGATGGAACACTGCACAGATTTAGAAGTATATGTGGTTGTATATCTGAAAACCTCAAAAATAAGACAGATGCATGAAATCTTTCAACACCGTCACTTTACAATTCTCATACGTGAAAATAAATGTAAAGTAGAAAGGGGAACTATCAAGACCAGAATTGAATTATTAAATGACACGCTAGGTTATATTTTATTGGACAGGCGAAGAACATTATAATGTACGTAAGAGCGGAGTAAAATAATGACGAAAAGCGTATGGCATGAACATTTGCGAAGTATGCTCGGATGCAGATACAAGAAGAGTGAGGAAGTAATGGGCACAGTAAAAAGATTTGTCCTGGCCAAATCCTTGAGGGGGAGGGGGAGGAGGAGGAGGAGGAAAAGAAGAAGAACTTAATGTTAAAACAGAAATTGTATCCTAATTTAGTTCTAGCTAAAAATCGTATAATCATTTCCTGGTTCAGAGACTGTCGAACAACCAGGATCATTCACGAACAGTTTTGCCACCGAATGGCAGGTCCAATATAAATAATTTTGATTGCTACTCCATGTAATGTGTTTTGAGATATAGTCGATTCTAAGCTATCTCGGACAACATGACATCCATACCAACCACCATGGATACTGAAAACAAACTCAGCTCGAGCTCATGTCGTATAATATCCGGAACGCAATGGGTCAAGGCAACGCAGTATTTCTTGACCACCGAAAAGAATTTGACTCAGTACAACATTGACACTTCTTAGCGAAAATACGATCGTACGGGGTAACGGGTTATCAAATCAAATTTGTGACTGAGTTAAAGATTTAATGCTGGGGAGAACATAGCATGTTATGAAATTTTTGTAAATGCCACGACAGTCACTGATCGCAGGTATTTGTTTATCCAGTTACCGGTTTCGACCACTTAATTATTTTTCACTAAATACAGATGTGTGCATATGTTACAAAAATGTACGTAATGGTAGGCTATCAACTGTAATGAGCAGTGTCGTAATATTCATAGACTGAAAATTGGCAAAATATACCTGCCTACATGAAGTTAATGGCGAAAGCATTTAAAATATGTAGCCATAAGTGGCATCGACCACATATGTTCCGTAATGTCGGGTTGTCGCTCGCGTACTGTTCTCACAACACCGGTACAAACAACTGAGGGGGCGTGATCGCAAGACGACGTTGGCTGAACGACGAAACGACGAAATGCAAAAATTGGAAATGCAATCTTAAACTACGTCTGCATACAACTGTATTGAATACATAAAATGTACTTAAAAGGAGGCTAGAGTTGTAAAGTAAGTGAAAGGGGAATTATTGGTTTACCTTCTGAAGGATAGCTGCAGATAAATGTATGTGCCATATGCAATACAGTTAAGTTAACAGACAGCAGCTTGTCAAACGATAAATAAGTCGCGGGCACAGTGGACATACTAAAAACAAATCTGAGGGACCACTGGCGGCAAGGGGCCAAAAGATAGTGAAAAACGACAGAGTGAGAAATAAAATTAATAAAAGCTTCAAGGCTAAACAAAAATATGGTAATGAACTATCGGTAAAATTATAAAAGATAGTGCCTAGAAGTAGTCTGTAACATGTGCAATACACAAATAAGCGAACTGAAAGCAGCATATCAAAACAGGATATAAAGGCTGCGGGCACAACAGACCCACCGAACCAGAAGCAAGAAATATGTGGGAGGTAGGGGGAGGCGAAAAGTTCTACCAGGATAAAAAATCTACAATAGCTTGTAACATAACGAAAACTAGGCATTGGGCTTAAAGTCATTCAGTTCATTAAGAAGTTTAGAGGGACAGCATTTCTTATTCCCATAAATCTCTATCTCCTCCAAAAGATTTAACAGACGTCCCGTAGGGGCAGTGTGTACAACATGCATATTGTGGTCTGAGTAATAGTATTTTTTTGCGCAGTGAAATGCTGTCCAAAAGCAGTTCTTTCTTAAGTACGTGCGTGCTCCTTGGACCCTATACCAAAATTCCTGCCAGTCTGTCCAAGATAAAACTTATTGCTATCGCTGCATTGTATTCTACAGATGACGAACTGTTACAGATTTCATTGACCCACGGGAGGGCGCCACGGAAATGATGAGAAATGAGAACTGGTCAATGCCTGAAGGTAGACATCAAGTATCCTACGAAATCCTACTTACGAAGTTTCAAGCAGTGAAGGATGAAGGAAGGGAATGCAGCCGCATACGTATCTTTCCCTTTGCGGTCGCGAAGACAAGATTCTTCTCTCACGCCACATGCGAATGCAAAGGAAAGAAACCCTAATATGTGGTACAATTGGGAATACCCACTTCCATCTACTTTACAAAGGTTTGGACAGTATGGCTGCAGATTTAGATTTCTTTCATGTTGTAAATACTGGTCTGAAACTTCCTGGCAGATTGAAACTGTGTGCCTGACCGAGACTCGAACTCGGGACCTTTGCCATTCGCGGGCAAGTGCTCGACCATCTGAGCTACCCAAGCACGACTCACGACCCGTCCTCACAGCTTTAGTTCTACCAGTACCTCGTCTCCTACTTTCCAAACTTCAGAGAAGCTCTTCTGCGAATCTTGCAGAATTAGCACTCCTGGAAGAAAGGACTGCTAGTTCTGCAAGATTCGCAGAAGATCTTATGTGAAGTTCGGAAAGTAGGAGGCGAGGTACTGGTAGAATTGAAGCTGTGAGGACGCGTCCTGAGTCGTGCTTGGGTAGTTCAGATCGTATAACACTTGCCCGCGGAGGGCAAAGGTCCCGAGTTCGAGTCTCGCTCTGGCCCACAGTTTTAATCTGCCAGGAAGTTTCATATTAGCGCACACTCCGCTGCAGAGTGAAAATCTCATTCTGGAATACTGGTCTGTCGTGTAACTTCAGTTTGTTACAGGTCGTAGACACTATTATTACATACAAAAGACAAGCTCATAGAAAAAAATAGATCAGTGTTAATCTACCTCACTGAAATTATATTTAAACAGCTGCAGGCTATGAGCATCTTCAATTGTGATGGGTTCAATTAAAAAAAAAAAAAAGATGCGTGCCAGCATAACGCAACGTCGACGTGTTGCAGTTCTGCTGACACACTTTCCAGTAGTTGAACAACAGGCTGCGGCTGGCTAAGCAATACTGCAGCATGGTCGCATTCCTGTGACATTGCAGTTCTGTAAAGGAGAAGCCAGAGACAGCATTACTGACAACGACTTGGGGGTGGTGGGGACTCGTTTCAAAATATCTGAACCGATGGACACAGGCTGGAACTAGGAGAACGACGGTTTTCTAGATAATATCGGGTGCCTTTGCTAATGGAGGTAACATCAAGCAGCCACCGTTTGTAGCGATGCCAGCAGACGATCTGTGACATACAGTTTAAAAAATGTTCCACGGAAGGGAAGACAGAGAAATCAGAGTGGAACTGAAAAACAGCTCAAGTCGCTCGAGAAAACAAAAGCCAGAGGACCTCATGGCGTGTCCGTTAGATTCCATACTGAATATACAGAAGAACTGGCGCCTCTTATAGCATCATGAAATAAATGAAATGTATTCGCAGTTGCAAATACGAGGAACCGTCAGCTGTATAAGGGAATGACGACAATGAAAATCTGTGCCGGATGGGGCCTCGAACCTGGATTTCCGGCTTTACGCGAGCGGCCGCATTAACCGCTTTGGCTGTCCGTGCTCGACTCACGGCCAGACCGATACTTCCATATGACATATTTGGTGCGTCGCCAACCTGTACTCGTACACACATTACTTTATGCCGGACAGTGGAGGAAATTTTAATTGAAAGTCGCTGCCTGGTGTTGGCGGATAAATATGTTACTGCAATGTCTGTGTCATGAGGAAGAACGATGCAATGTTATTTCGGACATGCTTGCATATCCGAATTTATGAATGATAGGCTCAAGTAATGGCCTAGAAGCACCCCTAAAAATGACAGAACCATCTCCGGCTTGAACTACGTCCTCCACAGACTGCGGATTAAACATCTCATTTGGCCATCGGTGCCCTCGACTTCTTCCATCATTTGAAAAGAGGCAAAATTGTGACTCCTCGGACCACCCTACACGTCTCGAGTCAGCTACTGCCCACTTTGTGTGCCGTCTGTCCATTAAGGGCGTGCGGCTTAATGTCCCGTTGTGAGCAAATACATTTTGCGAGGTACCCGACTCCATATGTCAACTTCACACATTTCAGTTCACAGTGTTTGCTCGGCAACTTGTTGAGATGGACCAGAATTCACTGACGGTGGCAGTTCCTGTCTGATTTGAAAACCGATTGTAACTCACAAGGCGTGACAATCGTCTCCGGCCCCTGTCGGTTGGGATGTTCCTACCACCACTATTATTTCACCGTGTTACATGGCTGCAAATAATACGCCATTCGTCGCAGACACGTTGCTCAGTCCACATAGATACGGCAGCAAATCTTCATCCACTGTAGGATCACGGCCACGCCAAACGCTGTAGCTGCTTTCTGCCATTTTTTCACATCTACGCGTCAACCCATCTTCCTGTGCTGATTCCATACAACCGACTGCCACATAAAAATCACTTCGCTGTCATGACTTACGTCAGAGGTGGAGTGGCACTGACCGCCTGATACTGTTCTGCACTACGTATAGCGCTCCAAAACGACCAGTCCGCTCTTTTAAAAAAATGGTTAATAGTATGTCCGTTGTGTTTATACTCTCTTCATGTGTAGTGACCAAGTTCCTTTTATGTAGAAATCAAAAAAGCTTCCGCAAGCACCAATCCTGTGAAACCCAGCTCATGAGATCCAGAAGGCGGTAGATAATAGAGCTCTAGTTGACTTCCAGAAAGCTTTCGATATAGTTCTGCGCCATCTCCTAGTAAACAAAGTACACGTATACAGGCAATCTGAAGAAATATTCCAATGGTATAAAAAGTTCTAAGCATCCAGAACTTAGTATGACGTCCTTAATGGGGAGGCAACGTCAGAAGCAAAGCTAGCCTCTGGAGCACCTCTAGATGGTGTAATTGAGCCACTGCCGATTACAATATGTTTATAAATGAACTGGTGAATACCATATGTGGTTCTAGATTCGCAGGCAACGCTGTTGTCTACTCTAAGGTGATTTCATGATACACTTTTTCTGAATGTAGAGATACTTCCATACCATCAGTACCTGGTGCCAAGTTTGGCATCTGACCCTTAACATAAATAAATGTAGCACTATGTAAGTAAATAAACGGAAACAGTCAGTATTTTTTAAGTTAGAGATCGCAAATTAGTTATTAGAATCGATCAAACTATTCAAGTAGCTAGGAATATCTATTTAGAGCAATTTAAGTTGCAACAAGCACAGAAATCTAGACGTGCTGGATGCTGATGTCAGACGTAGAAGAATCCCAAGAAACTGTAATTCACGCACGAAAGACATTGGTTACAAGAGCCTCGTTCGACCAATTCTTGAGTATTTTTCGTCAGTCTGGGCTCTTACCAAGTTGAATTACGAAACACATGGAAGATATTCAAAAAGGAGCAGCACGGTTTGTCACAGTTTTGTTTAGTAACTGTGATGGTGATAGTACTAAACAAAGTGTTTTGGGAGACGTTACAAGAAAGATGCTGTGCATCAGCGTTCCTTAATCCCGAAATTCTGAGGTCTATGTTCCAAAATAAGCCAAGAAAAATACTTCTCTCTCCAGCACACATCTCACGTAATGACCAGGACGATAAAAATGGAGAAATTCGAGTTCTTAGAGACGGGCACTGACCCTTCCACCCTGTGTCCCATTTGCAAATGAAACAGAAATGGGGGAAATGTTATCGATATACCAAATACCGTCCGCCACGCGCCGTGCAGTGTTTACTGAGTACAGACGTATATGTCAGGTAAAGGCTAAGCCGTTACCAAACCGAAGGTTAGTTTGAACACTACTCTGATAACCTTCCTCCGACCTTTGATCTGACTTACTAGCTATTAATGGAAAGACCTACAATTATAACATGGACTCTGAACCACAGTTTATCTTGTCATTTTTCTCGTTAACAAGTCATTGTCAGTGGTGAAAGAGGTGGTAACTTGCAAAAACAAACCCTTGAACTGACTGAGGATCGAACCTTTGATCTCTGGATTTGTGGTATAGCATACATCCACCGAGAAACCTAAGAAACAGATTTAAGAACGACAGAAGGAAATTTGCATAATAGCCTGCTAGGCCCAGCAAGGTACATTATACGGTAGAGTCTTAAGAATTTTATTGTTGAAAGTGTCTGATTTCCTTTATGCTTCTAGCCCAAACTGTAGAGCTGTTTGGAAAGTTACTATACAGTATAAAATTATAGCTTGGTTGCGTTGACTTTCATCCAGATTAGTCTGTTCAAGGGACTTCTTCCAATACATTATTAGTTTGTGTTGTATCATCAGTTTTCTCTGTTTCTGTCGATGCGGTGACGCATTTCAGGTAGGTAAGTTGCAGGAAGATAATCGGCCGTCGTCTAATTGCAGGAAGTCTGAGCGGAAACAATGGGAAACCGAAATATAGATGGGGCGATGGAGATTTGCAAACCGTTTCTCCCAAATTCGATTCCACTGCTTTAGAAACTGCACCATCTTGATAATAAACATGCAATATTACTGAACTGTATAATGTTCAGCGTAGGATAGCGTAACGCATTACTTACTATGTACAGGGTGACAATTATTGAACTATGTGAAAAAAAAACGTAAATTAGTTACAAACTACAGCGTGCACAGACTTTATTCAACATGTAAACGTTACTACAGATATTCGGATTTAGGTTATGACATGTTCGATATGCCTGCCATCATTGGCGATGATGTGGCGCGCACGAATAGCGAAATTCTGCATGACCCGCTGAAGTGTCGGAACATGGATGCTGTCGATGACCTCCTGAATGGCTGTTTTCAGCTCAGCAATAGTTTTGGGGCTATTGCTGTACAAATTGTCTTTAATACAGCCCCACAAAAAGGAGTCGCATGTGTTCACGTCCGGAGAATATGGCTGCCAATCGAGGCCCATGTCAGCGGCCTCTAGGGACCCCGTAGCCAGAATGCTGTCCCCAAAGTGCTCCTCCAGGACATCAGACACTCTCCTGCTTCGATGGAGTCGAGCTTCGTCTTGCATGAACCACATCTCGTCGAAATCAGGGTCACTTTGGATAATGGGGATGAAATTATCTTCCAAAACCTTCACGTAGCGTTCGGTAGTCACCGTGCCATCAAGGAATATCGCACCGATTGCTCTGTGACTGGACATTGCGCACCACATAGTCACCCGTTGAGGGTGAAGAGACTTCTCGATCGTGAAATGCGGATTCTCAGTCGCCCAGATGCTCCAGTTTTGCTTATTGACGAACCATCCAAATGAAAGTGCGCTTCGTTGCTAAACCAAGCCATACTGCGCATGCTAATTCCCATCATGTCCCGTGGCCAGCCGTGCAGTTTCAACGTCCTAACACAAACCGCTCAGAAGTTATGACGATTTTATTTCATATAGTTCAATAACTGTCACCCTGTATTTGCTCGTTTGTCTTCCTATTATCTAGCAGTGGCACTTGAGAAGCACTCGTTGAATTTGGGCACAGTAACAAAATGCTCTCTCCGTGTTTGGCAGAAGAACACAAAATATATTTCTGTGCAAAGTTGCAGTTGTGTACCTATGCGAGACTATGTTATTCCTACGCAAAAAAACTAGACGAAGCGTTAGAGCGAGCAGAGTGAGTAATAGAGTGCACAGAAAACTCTGAAAATTTGTCATGCAAGCTTGAACTGCAATGTTATTCAGAGGAACTTATATAATTAGTATGGGACTTTGACTGGGAAGGACGACAGAGACCCTAAGGACTTCGAGCACATATTCAGAGAATTGCAGCTAGCAACATCTTCGAATTGTCTGAAAAAGAGAATACACCTGGAGTACTTGTATAATCAGTGAAAGAGAAGAGGGTTAGGGATTTATTTTAATTTTACAATATTTTGCTCAACTTTACTTCTCCGGACCAATCATCTGACAATTTAAAGTAGTCTGTGATTTGACTTTTCTTGACATAAAGCTACAGAATTGACCTTCTTTGCTACTTACTTATTCAGTTATACGTCTGTTAAGTAAAATGGTCATCATTCCGAAGATTGTTTTAAATAGCACAGTACTTTAGTAGCCTTGGTCCTGTTGGAGGTGGTATACTGTTGCCTTCCTTCGACCTTTGAACTGACTTACCCAGCCAGTTATAGGGGGTCCTACAGTTTAAAAACTTGGATTCCGAACCACGGTGCAACTCGGCATTTTTCACATCAACACACATTGTCAGAGGTGAAAGACACATAAATATCCTAGAAATGACCGCGGATCGAATCCCAAACCTTTTGATTTGAGGCCTGACACTGTGCTACCGACCCAACGAGCCACTCCAGACA
Organism: Schistocerca nitens; assembly: GCF_023898315.1. Classification (NCBI taxonomy): domain Eukaryota; kingdom Metazoa; phylum Arthropoda; class Insecta; order Orthoptera; family Acrididae; genus Schistocerca; species Schistocerca nitens. Next base: position 613,101,211 of record NC_064616.1, on the reverse strand, counting down.
TGTAAAGAAACAAATATAAAAGCCCTAGTTCATCGCTAGAACAATGGGATAAACCAAAAAAGTAGTATGTGGTAAATTAAAGCAAACTAAGACATGGGTTTGCAGCACTCACTCTGCATGATGGGGATGTGTTCTGGAAATGCACCAGGACTGCTCACAAGCTGGCAGTGGCTTTACCTGTAAGAATTATTGACTGTTCTGCCTCTAACGTTAATATTAGCTATTACTACCGGAAAGCTTCACCGTAATAACTCCCCGCATTGTTTCAAATTCTACAGTTTATCCCCACGTAACATTATGATCAAGGGCTTGCTTGATCGTATTCTACCGAAGTAAAATTCTTTTCTTATACTTATGATCGCTCTTGGTGACCATAGCTGTTACCGCAGATGTCAACGGAGCGACCAGATGTGGCAGGCGACGGTGTCGACAGAGCGGATGCCGTTTGACATTCGAGACCTGCGCTCTAGAGAGCTTCAACTAGTGCGACCTTTACCCAGCACACATCACAAATATCATTGTCACTCACATATTCCCAATGCTCCTGTTGCGACATTCGTCACTGCTTCTACTCGCATACAGCGCGAAGTCCTCAGGTGTCTACTGCTGCTACAGTTTTATCACTATCCCCATCATTCTAACCTAGTTATTCTCATATCGCCGCACTTTTCTTCTCGCCAGTAACCCCCGCAAGAAACAGCGTATCTGCTCTGTATCTTAATTTTTCCGCAGCTCCTTTATCAACCTTACCACCACGCCTAGCTTTTTTCTTTTAGAACTTTTCTATAGGCTCTTTGAGCCCTACACCGTTTCGAGACACAGAAATCATCAATGCAATGTTTTAAAGTTTAAAATATTTGATACAGTTTCTCAGTATCCTTCATTTCCAGAATGCACTGATATAGTTACGCACTGTTTCCTAATGAATTGAATATGAGCTAAGGGAATATCAGACCAGCTCTGTGACTGGGTTGAGGAGCTCCTAGCATATAGCGCACAATATGTTATTCTTAACGGAGAGACGTCTTCAGATATAAAAATAACTTTGGGCAAACACCAAGGGAGTGTTATGGGATTATTACTTTTCACAATATATATAAAGGATCTAATGGATAACGTCTGAAGTTCCATGTGGCTTTTCGGGGATGATTGTGTTATACAGAGAAGTTGCAACGCTAGAAAATTGTAGCGAAATGCCAGAAGACGGCAGGTGATTTACGTTTGGCACAGGGACTGACAGTTGGCCCTCGAGAGAAACAACTGTATCATGCTGAGCATTAACAGGCAAAAAGGCATATTTCTGTGTGATTATACGATTGCAGAACGATCACTGGAAGTGACCACGTTCATTAAATATCTAAGTGCACGTGCGTAGAGCGATTTAAGGTAGGACAACCACATCAAATAAATCGCTAGGAAGGCAGATGCCCGACTGTAACTCTAAGTGTAAGTGCAGTGTGCCCTTTTTTGGCAGAGGAAGTCTGACAAAAAATATTGGAATTAAAAAGGAACCAATCATCGGGTGCAGAAAGGATTCCAGAGGATGTTCTGCAGAGTCTTCCAGCGCCGACCAGTCCATACTTCTGTCAGCTACGTCTCTTACAGGTCAGAATATCAACATTATGGAAAAAGGCAAACGTGGCTGTTTTAAAGAAGGAAATAGAGTTATATATCAATACCTTCACCTACTGACCGGCGGTGTTATATATCAACAGGGACAGGTGAAAATGTGTGCCCCAACCGGGACTGGAACCCGGGATCTCCTGCTTACATGGCAGATACTCTATCCATCTCTCTCTCTCTCTCTTTTTTTTTTTTTAAATCTCATTTTGTTCGTTTTCGTTTGTTGTATGTGCTCGGGGCGGACGTCGCAAGACACCCGTTTCAGTTCGCCGTTGATCCTTTAACTAAGTGTTTTTATTACAGAGGATAGCTAACCCTCTGACCGAACACGCAGAGTTACCGTGCCGGCATCGATAGCAGAGAAGATAGTGCGACTGCAGGGGCTATCTCGCGCACGCCTCCCGCGAGACCCACGTTCTCATATGTCCGCACACTACATTCGTAGTGTCCCTATCCAACACACTCATTACTTGTGGAAGACATTCTTACCAAGTCCCGTAAGAGTTCGGGTAATATGTGTGCATCAGCACAGAAGAGGAAGGTCATGGCCGGTATTGCCAGAACTATATACTTATATGGATATGGATTTTGGACATGTCCGAAAGAACAGACACCATATCCATATAAGTATATTTTAAAGAAGGGTTAGGACAAAGATCGTATAAATCGTACGACCTACAGATCTATTTGCCTGCTAGACACCTTATCCAAAGGGCTGGAAGGATTGCTAGATAGCAGGTTGGTTGGTTGGTTGGTTCGGGGAAGACTAGACAGCTTGGTCATCGGTGTCATCGGATTAGGGAAGGATGGCGAAGGAAGTCGGCCGTGCCCTTTCAGAGGAACCATCCCGGCATTTGCGTGGAGTGATTTAGGGAAATCACGGAAAACCTAAATCAGGATGGCCGGACGCGGGATTGAACCGTCGTCCTTCCGAATGCGAGTCCAGTGTCTAACCACTGCGCCACCTCGCTCGGTCTAGATAGCAGGCTGCAAGAGTAAAGACTGCTGTATGGAATCAGTCTTACTCAGATTGGCTTTCGAGTCAACGGAGGATGTTGTAAACGAGGCAATAACTGTAGCAAGAACCTCTCAATGGAAATACGTAGCGGCCATAGTGATCGACATTGCCAGGGCGTTCGGCCACATTTGGTGTCCACCGCTGTTCGACCGCCTGAAGAAGTTATGTTGCCCCTAAGCTCTACACAACAGTCTGAAAGACTATTTGCAAGTCACAGGGGCAAGGTTCGCATACTCATGGGAACAATTAGACAAAAATATATCTAAAGGCTGCCTGCAAGAATCCTGTGTTCTGGAATTTCATGCTGGGTCTCCTACCAGGAAAGCTGCAAGAAAAGTGATTGCCAGGTCTGGTGGCGTATGCAGATGACGTAACGATTTTTGTGAAGGGAAGCAATTCAGTTCTTCAAGAGGTGCATAATTGTTGCTAAAGACTAAAATTATCAGTAGCACCCCAAAAAACTACATACATCTTGTTAAGAAGCCGCCTACTAAGAGGTACACACAAACGCGACTTAATATCACGTTCATAAAAAGAAAAACTGTATCCAGATATTTAGGTGTCTCTCTGGACGAGTGGTTCAGTTTCAGTGCACGTATAGAAAAAGTACATAAGAGATGCAGCAAAGTAATAGTAATAACAATGAAAACCTTAGTAAGCCGCGATTATAAACTGCCAATAGAGACAAATGGTTGTAGCACGAGGCTATTTTTACTGCTATTGTGAACTACTGTGCAAGTTTCTGTGCTTACAAGCCGATACTTGTCACACCAGGACAAGCAAAAAATAGAGTACAACGAGAAGCTGTCAGGTGCTGTTGGCAGTTTATCAGTGGAGACACTTCAGATGATACTTGGAATATGTCCACTTGACCTGCAAATGCAGCTATGTACTAGTTGAAGAGAAATGACTTTATAAATCGGGTCCTCTTCTGGCAGGAGTGCTGATATGACGTCAACAAACGAAAATGAACCTACAATCTCTTCCGAACCATGAGCAAAGTCTCCGACTACGACTTCTAACACACTCAAGGGGGACGATACACTCTCTGACGGCCCTCACTCCACATACCCCTTACGTATCAAAAGGACAGAAACAAATATGTGCTTGCAGAGAAGAAGGCACTACAGAGCACTACTGGGAATATCTTTTGTATGCGGACGTGACTACTGCTGGGTTTCAACGACTGACTTACTATTTATAAGTCTGGCAGATCTTCGACAACACTGATGACACTGTGTCCAAAATGGCTTGGGAGGCACGTTATCCGAACTACTACGCCCCCTTTAATCCTGGAACTGTAGCAGCGTTGCAGCACTGGTCTGCGCACCCCCATAATCTGCGATACCAGGATGTCATTGATCGTCATATGGGGACGGTCGAAACTGAATATCGCAATGCGTCCTTGGACCAGGGAGTGTCCCTCCGCAGGCTGCACAAGAAAAATGTGTGCTGCTGTCTAAGCTGAAATGGACGAAGAATTCAGATTACTTTACAGTTTCCTCTGCAATGCCCACGAAGGCTGCTAACCAGAGAGAACTGAGTGAATATAAGGAATCTCTGATGCAAAACTGTTAACTAAATAGTTTTCTGTGATTATACATCGTAGCAGTTGTAGATACAACAATGGTAGAAGCAGCATAAACAAAAACAAAAACATCAGGATCGCTGCCCACATACGAGATTGAATGCCACCTGGTGCCATAGCGGGCATGTGACGCAGCGGGGAAAGTATATAAGCGGAGCAGAGACATACGGAATCATTCATCATCTTCGCACCGCGAATGGCAAAATTCACTGACATAAGCGACCTTCAGAAATGGTAGATTATTATGACCCGGCCGGCCGATGTGACCGAGCGGTTCTAGGCGCTACAGTCCGGAACCGCGCGACCGCTACGTCGCAGGTTCGAATCCTGCCTCGGGCATGGATGTGTGTGATGTCCTTAGATTAGTTAGGTTTAAGCAGTTCTAAGTTCTAGGCGACTGATGACCTCAGAAGTTAAGTCCCATAGTGCTCAGAGCTATTTGAACCATTATGACTCGAGCCGGCCGGTGTGACCGAGCAGTTCTAGGCGCTTCAGTCTGTAATCGCGCGACCGCTACGGTCGCAGGTTCGAATCCTGCCTCGGGCATGGGTGAGTGTGATGTCCTTAGGTTTAAGTAGTTCTAAGTGCTAGGGGACTGATGACCTCAGATGTTAAGTCCCATAGTGCCCAGAGCTATTATGACACGGCACCTAGGAACTACCATCTCGGAACCACCAAAGTGGCTGTTGGGGTGCTACTGCCGTGACCACCAGTGGAAAGTGGTTGAAGGACGGCGAAACCACAAATAGGCGACAAGTTGTTGCGCGTCCACGCCTCACCACAGAACATGCTCTGTAAGGCAGGGTAGGTGACGGTATGTGGCAGATCTGACGTCAGAGTACAAAACTGATGCAGACACAAGTGTTTCGCAGCACAGCGTTCAGCACACTTTGTCGAAAATTGGGTTCCACAGCAGAAGTCCCCCATATTTTCCCCCGTTCACACGACGACTCAGTCATTTTCGATTTCCGTAAGCACGGGATCATCCCAATTGATCAGTGGATAAGTGCAAACGTTTCGTCCCGTCCGATGAATCGCGTTTCTTCTTACACCAGATCGATGGTCGTGTCCGGATACGCCGTCATCCAGGTGGATGTGTGCTCGAAACATGCGCTGCACCATTAACTCAGCCTACTGGGGGCAGTATTATGTTACTGGGAACCTTCGCCTGGGCTTTCGTGGGACCTGTCGTAGTAATCGAAGGCACCGTGACACGTGTGGATTACGTGAAAATTATTGCGGACCACCCGCATCCCTTCGTGTTCATTGTCTTCCTTGAGAGCGATGGCGTCTTCAAGAAGGATAAATGCCCCTGTCATAGGGTCAGAATCATGCTGCAGTGGTTTGAGGAGCGTGCTAATGAACAAATTTGCTGACCTAAAAGCGATAGGACACATCTGGCTCGCTAGGGGGCGGCAGCCACGCGCTCACAAACCACCGGCCCGTAATTAACGGGAATTGCGTTACCTGTGCATAGACATCTGGTACCACATACCTCCGGAATCCTGCGGAGGGCTTGATGAATGTCTGCCACGCAGGATCGCTGTTGTACTTGTTTTCCAAAGGTAGACCCATACGCTATTAAGCAGGTAGTCATAATGTTTCGATTCATCAGTGTATGCATACATATCAGCAGAAATATCGACAGTGTTCGTAATGGTATTAGCAGTAGTATTTATGACAGTAATAGTAATATTACATTTGCTGGATTTTTAACTGTGGCGGCATTATTAGTTATCTTAAAATGGATGCGGAAATGTAACTGCAGACAAACAATACGGATATTTGTAGAATACTAGGTAACAGGCTATATTTTAGAGCAAATAAATAAATGAATGATCCAACTGGCTCTAAAAGCTGACGACATGACGCTCTTCTCTAGTGGCCTGGGCACCATTAATTCCGTCTCCGTTTGCAGTCGGCCTGCGACAGTTTGTCACGCTAGGCAACACCGAAGCGCTTTCGCTTCACTAGAGGGAAGACACTAGCTATCGTCGTTGCCAGACTACCAGTACGTGCGGAACAATCACAAGTGAACGTCTAGAAAACCGCTTTGCTGTGTGGCAGCACAACCAAGTACGTGAGCGTTACTATCTTCCGTCGCCTATCATGGAGGTAACATGTTGAGCTGCTCTTCATGAGAGTAACAGGAAGGCTGCGAGTGCTGTAACCCTTCCCGAAACCGCTGTCCATTCTACCACCACAGCACATTATTCTCTACTTGGTGCATGGAGGCGGACGTCAGATGTCTGCAGTGCTGCTCTGTTCATCCTACACCACACTGGTGCGAGACTACTCACCAATTCACTTACAGGGAACCAGCCAGGTGCCTCTCCTTCATGAGAGAAATCCACAGATAGCGGGAGGTCTTGTACCAGATGACCGCGCAATCAGGAGACACGCACTAGCACACTAGGATCCGCTTGCGTCGCCTTGTCTCCAACCATTTCCGCAGCTGAAGACCTACCAGCAACCAGCGGAAAAGGCTTTGTAAATTGTTCAGTAACGGAGAACGTAACCTATGTGATGATAAAAAAAAGCAACAAACAAACAACAAGTTAAGATTGGAGGCACAGCCATAAATGCTTGAACTGCGCTACAAGTCGGGTAAGAGGGCCACCTCATAATAGATGTTGCGAGCGAGGAGCTCGCCTCGCTTGTGACTAATTTGTCTAGAACACAACAGACCTTCGGCAGACGACAGTGATAACATCTTCAACTTCATCTGAACTACGCTTACCATCCATACCTGGACTTCTGCTGTAGGCTTAGATTGATTTCGCCTATATAATGCAATACACGGTCTGGCCCAGATGGTGAACTGTGCTAAAGAGTCTCATGTCCTTCAACAGTAAATAACTGTCAGTTCATTCAGCGCAACACCGACGAAGTATTTTGTGGTATCGACATTGGCGGATACAGCTTTAGTGAAGAGTTAAACGAAATCTTTTGCTTGTGTAAACAAAACATTTAGGAAGTAACAAGGCCATATCTGTGACCAGGCAATGTTTTTGACTGGAGAACACTGACAAATTCCACTCGATTTCCGACGACTAAATTGTTTGGCAGCGCAACTGACGCAGATTGAAGCCAGAAATCCTTTGCTTAGTCGTAGATGTTTCCTCTCTTAGACCCTTTAGAGACGTATCGTTCGTTGAAATTTTGACTTGGTAAGAGCATGTTTCTACCGTCTGGTACATATCTTTGTGCTTTCATCACTTCTGATCATTAAAATTGCAACACCATGAAAGCGGGATGAAACAAAAATCAAATCGCTATTAAGTATATTTCATGCTTGGATATGAAAATTATTAGGATTTCAGAGCAACCACACAAAGTAGGCAGAGTAACGTCATTTACATTTTGTGTGTACCGAGTGAGGTGGCGCCGTGAACAGCACACTAGACTCGCATTCGGGAGGACGGCGCTTCAAATCTTAAATCGCTCCAGGCCAATGGCGGAGTGGTTCCTTTGGAAAGTGTAAGGCCGATTTCTCGCCCCACCCTCTCGTAATCCGAGTTTGCTCTCCGTCTCTAATGATCTCGCTGTCAATGAGTCGTTAAACTTCTCCTTCCTACATTTGGAATGTAATAAAAGACTGCCCAGCGGGTTTCTCATACGCAATCGCATGCGAACTTTGGTTGTTTGTGAGAAGATCACGTTATGCCTCGTGTATGGAGGAGAAACTTCTATCAAATTGTGTCACAAGTTGACAATGGCCGGATCGTGGCATATCGAAACTGCGGGTTTTCGGGTTAGTCGGGATACTGCGACTGTCATGTGAATATCGAATTCATGGGTTCAGTCTGAACGTACTCAACGTCATACAGGATCTAAACTGCCCCACACGACTAGGGCTCGAAAGGAAAGATGTTTTGTTCGATCGGCCCGGCAGGATCGTACAGTCACGTCACGTCACGTATCGGGTTTGATTGCACCAAGGCAAATAACCTCACGAACAGTACGGACAGTTCAGAAAGAAGAAATGAGACCTTAAATTTTTTCCAATGACATAACTGTGTCAGAGGCCGAAGAGGCCTTGGGAATTCGGTTGAACAGATTGGATAGTGTCTTGAAAAGAGGTTATTAGATGAACATCAACAAAAGTAAATAAAGGGCAACAAACTGCAAGGAAATTAGATTAGGAACTTAGAAGCAATCTAAGTGACGGGGTCAAAGTAAATACGAGATAAAATAAAGACTGGCGATAGTTAGAAACAATTTTTATCGAAAAAAATAAATATGTTCACATAAAATATGAATTTAAGTGTTACGAAATTTCCTTTGAAAGCAAAACGGGCAGTCAAATGAAAACGAGACAGATGGAAAAAAGTAAGTCAGCTGCTTATTAATTATAAAGTAATGACCATAACTGTTAATACACTTATCCCATGTCAGACAAGACGGTCACTGCCGTCATGGAAAAATTTTTGCGGTTGCATCTGGAACAAGTGTACCCATGCGTGCACCTCTTCGTCCAAAGCAAATCGACGGCTACGAACGTCTTTCTTCAGGGTACAAAAAAATATGGAAATCGCACGAGGAGAGATCAGGAGTGTACGCAGGATGTGTAAGGGTTTCCCAGCGAAACTTCTGCAGCTTAGTCGGAACAACGTAGGCAACGTGTGGGCCCACCTACATGGTGTCAAGGCTGTTTCGACTGCGCGGCAGAAGTTTCGATGGGAATACTCCAAACAGTCACGACCTCTCCCAATGCTACTTCAATATTTACATACAAATTTAGGTACAAGTCAACTGGGAGCAAAAAACGTAATGACAGAACTATCAAAAGAGAAGACCATGTCTGTCATTCTTTGTAAATATCAAGTGCTTCAGATTAAACGATTAGTTGAGAAGTGCAAAGGACATGGATTTTTAGCAGAAGCATCGTATCTGGTAACCTAAGTGCATTTTTTTAAAAAGAGGTGGAGCCCTCCACGCCCACACCGGCATGATGGCTAACTGAAAAGGTCTACTGCCATATCTGCATAAGGGTTAGTTTTCACTAAAGTGAGGTGTCGCAGGATGTGGGTACTGTGATGTTTGCGTACGTCTGGTTAAGGCCATTTATACGCGCTCATCTGGAGATAGATTGGGTCGAAAGTCGAACGAAGGGTAGCGATTTGAAGGGCAGAGCAAAAAAAGTGACAAGGTAAGAGCCCAGGGAAAAAACATCTGCGATAGTTAGGTCGGGTAGTAAGAGCAGTAGCGGATGGATGTCTTGCTGCCTGCGACAGGTCATGCAAGGGTTGGCTTTGTTAGTAGTGGGTATCGTGCATGTCGATACCTTTGTCGTTGTGCGGTGCTGTTACTCGGCGGCTGCCGCTGGGTGCCGGTGATGATCTCTCGGTCAGTGTCAGCATACCTATAACAGGTTCGTCATCGTTTTGTGTCCGATAGGTCATATGTCAGATGCACAGTTTAGGGTGATGTTGGCGATTAAGTGCAGAAACGGCTCGAGTTTTTATACAGTATACACACGCTCACCGTTTTCCTATTGAACAAAACAATGCGTGAGACATATTTTTTGCCTTAATACATTTGCCTCAGTTACAGTCTCTCTAGAAAACAATGCCGCATCCAGAACCACCATACACACTCTTCCTCACGTTAGATAACACTGTGCAGTCCAGAAAGTTCTCATTTGCTGTCACAGTATTACATACCAATTGCAAAATTTTAGTGCCTGGCCAGAAATGTAATTACACTTCCACAACGCAAACGCAATGCGTACCGTAAAATTGGACAGCTTTGTGACTTCGGTATTACTCTGTGACAACAGAAAACTGTACCTTTCCATTCGCAAGTGCTGTAACTCGGACCAACATTCAACAAGTGGCTCTGTTGCAGTGTGTGTTCTTGCATAGTGCTGTCATTAGTGATGGAAGCTACAAGTACATGCATTACACTTGATTTGGTCACAAAGTAGTTTTGTTTGCAGCTGCAAAAACGTGTTTGTCGATTTCTTGGAAACTTCCTATAAATTCGAGGGGCTGGCTAACCGAATGTATGATGATATTAATAAGTCATAGGTGCAAGACATTCTGTAAAAGAGATAAATTTTAGAAAAAATTTCTTCTTCCATTGAAAAGCAAAAATGTTACACCCGTAGATTATAGGGGTAACTTGTTGTGATAGCACACATATCTGCAGAAACACTACTGAAATGAGGGGTATTTGTGAATAGCTTAGTAGGAAAGACTAAGCTTTATTTTGCATTGCCACTTTGTTTCTAAATATAATTTACAGTTGCTCAGAATACTGGATTACATTACTTCTTACTGTCGTTATTTATAGATCCCCAGACTCCGATTTCACAACATTTTTGCTAAAGCTAGAGGAGGTTCTTGGTTCACTTTATAGGAAATACAAAAAGTTAGTTATATGTGGTGACTTCAATATTAATTGTATAAGTGATTGTGCAAGGAAAAGAATGCTGGTAGACCTCCTTAATTCATATAATCTTATGCAAACCGTATTCTTTCCAACGAGAGTGCAAGGGAACAGTAGAACAACCATAGACAATATTTTTGTTCATTCGTCATTATTAGAAGGGCATTCTGTTAGCAAAAAGGTGAATGGCCTTTCAGATCATGATGCACAAATTTTAAGTCTAAAAGATTTTTGTGCTGCAACACATGCTAAATATAGTTACCAACTTTTTAGGAAAGCTGATCCAGTTGCTGTACAGACTTTTGTAAACCTTATCAAGGAACAAGAGTGGCAAGATGTTTATAGTGCTGATACAGTAGACGATAAATATAATGCTTTCCTCAAGACTTTTGTCGTGCTCTTTGAAAGTTGCTTTCCGTTAGAACGTTCAAAACAGGGTACTAGCACAAACAGGCAGCCTGGGTGGCTGACTAATGGGATAAGAATATCTTGTAGAACAAAGTGGCAATTATATCAAAACGTTAGAAACAGTCAAAATCTAAATGCAGCAGCCCATTACAAACAGTATTGTAAGGTGCTTAAAAAAGTTATTAGGAAGGCAAAAAGTATGTGGTATGCAGATAGAATAGCTAAGTCTCAGGATAAAATTAAAACCATATGGTCAGTCGTAAAGGAAGTGGCTGGTCTGCAGAGACAGGTCGAGAATATAGAATCAGTGCATAGTGGGGATGTCCGTGTTACTGATAAGTCGCATATATGTACAGTACTTAATAATCACTTTCTGAATATAGCAGGTGAACTAAATAGAAACCTAGTCCCAACAGGGAATCATATAGCGCTCTTAGAAAAAAGTGTTCCGAGACTGTTATCTGAAATGCTCCTCCATGATACTGACAAGAGGGAGATTGAGTTAATAATTAAATCACTAAAGACCAAGAACTCTCATGGATATGACGGGATATCTAGCAGAATACTGAAATATTGTTCCACGTATGTTAGCTCAGTACTTAGCCATATCTGTAACTTTTCCTTTAGGAGTGGTCGGTTTCCTGACCGATTAAAGTACTCGGTAGTGAAGCCACTTTATAAAAATGGAGACAGGGATAATGTTGACAATTATAGACCTATTTCTATGCCATCGGTGTTTGCTAAAGTTATCGAGAGGGTTGTATATACAAGGTTACTGCAGCATTTAAATTCACATAATTTGCTGTCAAATGTACAGTTTGGTTTTAGAAATGGCTTAACAACTGAAAATGCTATAGTCTCTTTTCTCTGTGAGGTTTTGGACGGATTAAATAAAAGGTTGCGAACGTTAGGTGTTTTCTTTGATTTAACGAAGGCTTTTGACTGTGTTGACCACAAAATATTACTGCAGAAGTTGGAACATTATGGAGTAAGGGGAGTAGCTTACAATTGGTTCGCCTCCTACTTTAAGAACAGAAAGCAGAAGGTAATCCTCCGCAATATTGAGAGTGGTAATGATGTTCAGTCCCAATGGGGCACTGTTAAATGGGGCGTTCCCCAGGGGTCGGTGCTGGGGCCACTGCTGTTTCTTGTTTATATAAATGATATGCCTTCTAGTATTACAGGTGATTCAAAAATATTTCTGTTTGCTGATGACACCACCTTGTAGTGAAGGATCTTGTGTGTAATATTGAAACATTATAAAATAATGTAGTTCATGATATAAGTTCGTGGCTTGTGGAAAATAATTTGATGCTAAATCACAGTAAGACTCAGTTTTTACAGTTTCTAACTCACAATTCAACAAGAACTGACATTTTAATCAGACAGAATGGGCATGTTATAAGCGAGACGGAACTGTTCAAGTTCCTAGGCGTACGGATAGATAGTAAGCTGTTGTGGAAAGCCCATGTTCAGGATCTTGTTCAGAAACTAAATGCCGCTTTATTTACCATTAGAACAGTATCTGAAATAAGTGACATTTCACCACGAAAAGTAGTATACTTCGCATATTTTCATACGCTTATGTCTTATGGTATTATTTTTTGGGGTAATTCTTCTGATTCAAAAAGGGTATTTTTGGCTCAAAAACGGGCTGTTCGAGCTATGTATGGTGTAAGTTCGAAAACCTCTTGTCGACCCCTATTCAATAGTCTGGGAATTTTGACATTGCCCTCACAGTATGTATTTTCTTTAATGTTGTTTGTTGTTAGCAATATTAGCTTATTCCCAAGAGTTAGCAGCTTTCACTCAGTTAATACTAGGCAGAAATCAAATCTGCATGTGGAATGCACTTCCTTGACTCTTGTGCAGAAAGGAGTGCAGTATTCTGCTGCATCCATTTTCAATAAGCTACCACAAGAACTCAAAAATCTTAGCAGTAGCCCAAACACTTTCAAGTCTAAACTGAAGAGTTTCCTCATGGCTCACTCCTTCTATTCTGTCGAGGAGCTCCTGGAAGAGCTAAAAAATTAAGCAAATTCCAGTGTTACATTCTTGATTTTCTTTATTTAAACTAACGACTTGTCGCCTAAATATGTTTCTTATATTTCATTCTATCTGTTTCTACAATCGTGTTATAATTTCATGTATTGACTCGTTCCATGACCATGGAGACTTCTCCTAAATGTGGTCCCACGGAACAATAAATAAATAAATAAATAAATGACTTCTTTATTATCTTATACCACTGCACTTGGAAGTGGCTAACAGCTTGAACTATTTTAAATGTAAGTGTTGTGACCATATTTTTTTTCACTCTATTTCACTGAAAGATGTGTAAATAAATGTGTGAAAGTTTTGTTTAACTACCTTGCTTAATGCAGATTAGTTTTTGTTTCATTCTTATTTTGTTTCAACGAGGATAGGCTTATAATTAATTGAATATTAAGAACATTAGAAAATATATATATCTCACCAAACTGGCAAACTTTGCAACAGATGTTTTTCTGTGAAAAACTCATAAAAATGAGCGAATTAGTAACAAAGTTAAAACTGTGTGTCATAAAGAAGCAGTAGGTCAGCCCATAATTTTGACAGATGAATTTAACTCTACTTTCCCTATCTTAGATTTCGTTTCACAATGTTGTTCTGAGCTGGGGGTATCTTCGTAGAAATTAACATTCCACATTTTGAATACCACATTGCACATAAAAACTTTACTGCCATCAAAATTAAAGGATAAACGTTCTAAAAGCATATATGTATAAATTAAATATCGCGGTACATAGTTGTATAAGGTTATGAACTAAAAAGTGCCAAAAGTGTCACAATGCTGCGCAGTTTTACTGTAACGGAATTCAACGTCTCATTCCAAACTCTCGCGTCTGCGTCAATCTGTGTAACGAAAACGAAAGTTTGTGATTCTATTGTTTCTGACGATATTTGTTTCACTTTGTTAATTCTGTTGTTGGTCGCTATTCGGTGCGTTTGCGTTCACACCGTATACGAGTACCGAGACAAACGTGCGTTTCATGTTCTCTTACCGTCTAAGTTCTCATGTTATGTTTGCACTGCATTGTGGACTGCGCCTAAATGTCCACGCAATTCGATATTTAAAATTCTACCATTCAAACTGTGGCAAAATAAAGCATAACCGTCATAACATACCTTCAACAAAATCTTAATTACCCAGATTCCTTTCTTATTCGGTTGCTTTTTTTTTTGTCTTTTGACACTTCATCAAACTATTAAAATTCAGATACAAGTATGTCTGTTTATTTACAAAACATTTAAGCCACGAAGTTATACCATGAATCTGTAAGGAGCGTAAAACAAGACTATTGTGGACTTGGTTCACTACAGCTCTGTAAAAAGCAAAGGTATTCTAAGGGAAAGAGATCTAATGTCATCTGGTGGATGAAAATTTAACTCTGGATATGGTTCAAATACTAAATTGCAACATAACATGTTTTTACTATACCGTGGTAGGTTTTGTTGAGAAATAGCCACAAACTCTCCATTTATTTCAGTCTTAAAAAAAATTAAACGACCAGTTTCACTGCAAGTCACACACTTCATCAAATACGCCGAATACAAACCATTAAGTGTCGTCACAGCTCATCCTATAATCGTTGACGATAGCATCCCTTTGTCATGGAAACTTTGTGGAGCATGGAAGCAGCAAAAGTCTCTAATTGAGGCGATGAGACAGGTAGAGCACCAACTGCTAGCGCGAGTAGTAAAAGCCGATGAGGAGACTGCCGGAATGGATCGGTAGACCAACCGAAATCGGACAGCACGCCAAAGTCGTCGCAGCCACAGTTAGAAACCCACATGCGTAAATCAAACAACAGATATGGGTAGAATAACAGATACCGAGATGTCGCATTGTGAGGAGCTATATTCGCTATACTGCAGTGCGGGATGGCGAGCTGCGCCGGCTATTTAAAGCAGCTCCCCAGAGACGTTAGCAGTTAGCTCCCTGCAACGCTGGCTCGCTAGAGGTCGCTCGCAGCGTACACTACACTGGCGCCTCGCGTGGACGGCAACGAGAAAACGACTCTGCGTACGTCGCTAACGTCTCTGCTTACAGCTCCGAATCGATATCGGTTGTAGGATACAAAACTGATACAGCTCAAGAAATAATGTGTCAGGTAATGTGCAGATGCACGCGGTAGCTATGCAGACCAAAACTTCATAATGACAGGTGTATGTGGTGTAAAGTAACACATAGAAACTTTCCTGGATCAAAAACTGAGATCAGTAATTTTTCCACTGCCGTCCATAAGCTTTAGAAAGATCGTATTGTTAACGCAGGCTTATTAATAAACATCCTTCACCATAACCACAATGTCATGTGGCTAAGTGGCCGGGTGCAAGTGTTTCAATTGGACGCCACTTAGGTGACTTGCGTGTCCCTAATCTACTGCCGGCCGGCGTGGCCGAGCGGTTCTAGGCGCTACAGTCGGGAACCGAGCGACCACTACGGTCGCAGGTTCGAATCCTTCCTCGGGCATGGATGTGTGTGATGTCCTTAGGTTAGTTAGGTTTAAGTAGTTCTAAGTTCTAGGGGACTGATGACCTTAGAAGTTAAGTCCTATAGTGCTCAGAGCCTAATCTACTGAAGTTATCCAATCAGGGAAAGGGAATCCACAGTTAAACGTGGAATCCGAGCCATATGTCGATCCTAGCGACTCCTCACGTTGTTCAAAGATGAAAGCAGACTGAAAATTTCCGTGGATCCTCCAGGATTCGATTCCGCGAGCTTTAGGTTTGTAGGCACGCTCATTTACCTCTAGCTCGCCATGCCCGACACTGGAGTCATAATCTATTGGTTTGTGGTCTCCAAATCGCAGACTGGTCTAACGCGTCTCTCCACGCTAGTCTATCCTGTGCAAGCCACTTTATCTCTGCATACCTTACGCAATTTACAACCATCTGAACCTGCTTAGTGTAGTCAAACATTGGTCTCCCCCTACAATTTTAAGCCCTCAAATCTCCTTCCGTTACAAATTGACGATTCGATGGTGCCTCAGGCTGTGTGCCATCAACTGATTCCTTATTTAAGTCAAGTAGTGCCACGAATTTCTTTATTCACCAATTCTATGAAGTAGCTCTTCATTATTTATTATGTCTACCCATCAAATTTTCAACGTTCTTCTACAGCACAACATTCGAAAAGTTTCTATTCTTTTCTTGGCTGAACTGCTTATCGCACACGTTTCACTGCCATACAAGGACACATTGCATACACATAAGTTTTAGAAAACGTATTCGATGTTAACAAATTGCTCCTTTTCAGGCTGTTTCCAGTCTGTATTTTATATCTTCTCTACTTCGTCCATCGTGATTTATTTTACTACTCAAATACCAAAACTCGTCTTCCACTTTTAGTATCTCATTTTCTGATCTCATTCTCTCGGCGTTCCCTGATTTAATTCAACTATATTCCATTACCTTTGTTTTACTTTTGCATATATTCATCGTATAAACTCTTTTCAAGGCACTATCCATTCTGTTCAGCTGCTCTTTCGGGATCATAGGCAAACTGCAAAGTTTTTATTACTTCTCCCTGAACTTAAATTCCCTTTTGGAACGTCTCCTTGTTTCCCCTTACTGCTTGCTCAGTGTGCAGACTAACTAACATCGGGGAGAGGCTACAGTCCTGTCTCACCTCCTCCTCTGGCGCTGCTTCACTCCAAGCCCTTCGAATCTTATGATTGCAGTTCGGTTTCTATACATGATATAGATAACTTTTGGCTCTCTGCATTTTCATTTACTACTGGCAGAATTTCACATTGTGTTTTCCAGTCAACATTATCAAACACTTTTTCTAAGTCTACAAATACTAAAAAGCTATATTTGTCTTTCTGCAGTCTGTCTTGTAAGATACGCCCTCAGGTTTTTATTGCCTCATGTGTTCCTATGAGGGGTGTTCAACAGGTACTGCAACACATTTTGTTTCCCAGCCAGTTTCCGTTGAAAATAAGTGGACTTTGTTGTGAGACATTGTGAATTATTCCCGCTTCAGTCTCTATGGTTTCATGAAGATCCAATGTGTGGAGGCGCTATACATAGCCTTCAAAATGGTGACTGCAATGGAGGTGCATTCCAAGAAGAGAGCTGTCACTGACTTTCTTTTGAGGGGAAACCAGAGCGTTGTAGATATTCACAAGCGCTTGCGGAATGTCTATGGAGGCCTGGAAGTGAACAAAATCACAGTGAGTCATTGGGAGAAGTGCCCATCATCGTCGCAACAAGGTCGTGCAAACCTGTCCAATCTCCCACATACCAGCCAGCTGCACACAGCTGTGACTCCTGCCATGTTGGAACGTGCAGACAATCTCATTCCTCTCATTCATGGTGATCGACAGATCTCAATCAAACACCGCGCTGCACAACTGAACGTCTCTGTTGGTAGTGCTGTCTTTGTATAGCAGTTCGGAGAGTGACTTTGGTCTGCCAAGGGCACTCTGGTCACATGTCGGAAGCAGATGACTTGTGGCCGTCGGCTGCGGGAAAACATCTAGTGCTTTGAGGAGTACATATGGTGTTGTCTGTCTTCACATTATATGTACGAGTGCCTGGCAGTCGACAGCTATATGCATGATGCAAAAGGGGCGATTTTGTGCGGCACAGATTACAAATTGTATGTTTACTACATCGACACGGTATGCAGTGATATATTGCTGGTTTGGAGATCGGTTTCACACTCTAACATTCAAGCTTCCATTCTCAGTGACAGAGCAGCATAATTGAGCAAGTGTCTTTCTGTATTAACGATCTGTTTGTCACTTTTGCAGGGTTTAACTGTAAGTGCAATATGGCAATCTGTACAAAACAGTTTTTCCGCTGAAAGTCTCGCCTGCAGAAAAAAAAAAAAAAACAGACTGTGCTTCCACAATGGCAGCAGCAGCAATTTGGCGGGTAAACTCAGTAAGAGCCGATCAGAATGCTCCATTCATTTGTAAGACATCCTTTGTGCTGGGATGTAGGAGCCTCTACATTGCAGCGAGAACTGTTTCTGATCCGTATGTTGAAAGCAGGACGTCGCGATTTCCAGGAAGAGTAACACGTGCCTCATTAGGACCATCAGGAACACTGCAATCGGTGTTATTCTGGGCTATTTTCGTAAACATCCCCTGTTAGGACAAGGATTTCCATACAGACAAGCTGAGACATCACGAAAGCTCCTACAAAAGTGACCGTTAACTATTTCTGCAGCACTTTACTATTCTCGAGAGGCAGACTTGGCTTTTATTTACATAGACTTGTGACAGTGTAACATTGGGAACCTTTTAGCTTCATCTTTTTAGCTGCGTCTGTGAGGGTGAGTCTCTTGGAAACTAGGTCTTTGCTGGACCACAGGTATAGAGGCATCACAATAGCAATGGTAAACACATGCGCATCCAGCGGATGACTTGGCTCTTATTTACGTAGACATGTGATGTCAATAACACTCGAAGAATTCTAACTGTATACCTGAAAATGGATACGAGTTTCATCTGCTTGCTGTAGGCAGCAGCGGTGAGCGATGGCTCACGCTCCGGCGCTAACTTGGATCCGGCAGTTGCTTGCGGCGGTGTCGGCACATGTGCATTGTGGTTGACGATAGTTCAAAAGCGTCTTTTACATGCAATGTGTGTTTTTGCGCTGCATTATTTTCGGCTGTTTAAGTGTTGTGAACGTGTTTGCAGTTCCTTTTACATGCATTATTTTTTGACAATTTACGAGTTGTTTGCGTGTCTGTATATCAGTGTGCTGCATTATTTATGAGTAGTTTGCATGTCTGTAGGCTATGTACTGCATTATTTCGACAATTTACAATTGGCAAGCGTGTCTGCAGAGCGTTTTACATTATTTGTTTTGACAATTTACGAGTTGTTTTCGTGTCTGTAGACAGTGCAATGCTTTATTTGACAGTGAGCATGTCTGCAGAGCGTTTTACATGCATCATTTCGTTGATATACGAGTAGTATGCAGCTCTGTAGGATGTGCAATGCATTATTTCGGTAATTTACGAGTTGTTTGCGTGTCTATACATCAGTGTACTGCATTATTTCGATAATATACGAGTAGTTTGCAGGTCTGTAGGCTATGTAGCATGATCTCAAGAAAGTCAGGACAAGTGTTTTGTATCAGTGTAATAAATGACCTACGTGAAATCCATCTGTAAGGAAATTGTTCCAAAATAAATAAAGTACCCTCCTTCCTCTCTCCAGCAGCCCAGCACAGGCTGAGTCCTTTTCCTGCCAATTCCCAGGAAGAGGTGGCAGTCGGATGACTTAGCTTAGTGGAGGTAGCCCAAGTAACCTTTTGTACTGCCATTTTCTTAGGTTAGTGGAGGTAGCCCAAGTGAACTTTTTTCCACCAAATTTTGAACTTCCCACCATTTTCTGGGGGAGGGGATGGGGAGAGGAGGGGAGGGTGTTAGGTTACTGGAGGTAGCCCAATTGACCTATTTTCCCACCAAAATTTGAAGTCCTCACCATGACATCACTGCGATGTTGCAAAATCTGTCACCGCCATCTTCAATAAATTTGGCAACAGTGGGAAGTGGCTCGACGCTGGCTTTGCCTTACTACTCCTATCTTCTTTGGAATAGGAATTATTACATTCTTCTTGAAGTCTGATGGTATGTAGCCTGTCTGTTTTTTTTAATTAATGCAGTCTGTTTTGTGGGGTCAAAACCCTTATCATCAAGCAATCATGAAAATTCAAGGACATTGAAATATACAATGGTTTTTTCTGTGGTTTTATTATCTTACCATAAGGCATTTAACACCTTTTGCGGGTGAAATGTAGAAAACGTCTCATAATGTGTAATTATGTTCATGGTATGATGTTAATTCAGTATTTAGGTAGGCACTTATTGTGCCAATATTGAGTGCATTCCTCTGGTATACTCTATTTCTTTCATTACTGTAAGTAACTTGATTTTGGGGATTACTGTTTGCCGTACGCTGTGGGCGAGCAGTTCTAGGCGCTTCAGTCCGGAACCGCACTGCTGCTTTTGTGCGAGCTAATAAATTAATTTTTTTTGTGTGCAATGGAGGGTAGCAAACCCGACCAACAAGTGGGCGCACATCATAAGTAGTGAGGACAGAAAACGCCAATAATACGATGTAGATGGTATGTATACACTTATATGATGAGTCTTGATGTAAAGTTATGTAAGATTGCATTCAGTGTTTACAAACTGAAGTTTACATATTATAATACCTACCGATGTGGCGTCATTCCTGGGTACAGAATTAGCAGACAAGATTTTGAGGAAAACAGAAACTTTAAGCAAGAGAACTGTTTGAATAAGATCAAGAAGCCACGTGAGAGACTTACGACACATACCGTATTTCGAAGACGAATCCAGCGGGTAAGGGAAGCAAAGCAAGATTTGCCACAATACAGCGACCAAAGAGGACAATGGACTCTACGGAATTTCGACTTGGAAGAGACGATGTTTGCTTGCGAGGATGACGAACTTTCAATCAGTACCACATCAGTTGCGCGTAAAATGGGTGTCAGCCTCTGCACCCCGTTGAAACTGAAATACCAGCTACAACGTACCATTTACAGAAAGTTCAGGCTTTCACTCTTGCTGACCTCGAACCTGGCTTCGTATTGAGCAAAGGTATGTTGCAGCATTGTATGGCCGATTCTCCTCAGATCTGCATTGAATTTGTAAGCGGTATGATCTGTGATTGGTTAAAAGGGCGTCTCTGCTTCCTTCACTTGTAACTTTTCCAGTGCACGCCGTTCTTGGAAGAGACATACTCCCCCAGTTGTTGGAAGATACACCACTTCTAAACGCCTTTCGTTTTATATCGGTATTATTTTGTTAGAATATTCCACCGCGTCGCCTATACCCGCATGGCACATTACAAAATGAAATGTATGTTCGTTAATGTCCAACCTTTCTATGGTACATACTTTGCGATCACTCACTGTTCACACTGCAGCAGGTTGTATGTGAAAATTATTCATTAAGTAGGTAGCAAGGTGAGTTTCGAATAACGTCCCACATGCTCAGAAATACTCTCACAATATTGGCTCTGAGCACTATGGGACTTAACTTCTGAGGTCATCAGTCGCCTAGAACTTAGAACTACTTAAACCTAACTAACTTAAGGACATCACACACATCTATGCCCGAGGCAGGATTCGAACCTGCGACCTAGAACCGCTCGGCCATCACACAATATTCTGAAATTTCTTCAGGAAATAACAAATTGCACTGTACATTTGAAAAAGGTTGGTTACATGCTGTGGTCGAAACTAATTCTTGATCGTTCATTACTTGATGAGTTAAGATCAGAAAATTTTACAACCTAGTACCGCAATAAAGTTTGTAAATACTGGTGTCGTACTGTCAGTTAACACGTGGCAACCCAAGAGCCACAGTTCAGTCTGGCTGTGTTACATAAGTTTTTCAGGGATACAGTGTCTAATATCTCGATAATAATGTTATAGGTTCGCGTGCAAAAAAATGGTTCAAATGGCTCTGAGCACTATGGGACTTAACATCTGTGGCCATCAGTCCCCTAGAACTTAGAACTACTTAAACCTAACTAGCCTAAGGACATCACACACATCCATGCCCGTGGCAGGATTCGAACCTGTGACCGTAGCGGTCACGCGGTTCCAGACTGAAGCGCCTAGAACCGCACGGCCACACCGGCCGGCGGTTCACGTGCACAAAAACACTGCAGGTGACAGTACTTTTCCAGTTATTGGTGGGTACAGCACACTTCTATGAAAGTAGTTCCGTTCGATTCTTCACAGCATCCAGGCCACTTTCAACAAAACTTGTAACATCAGTAGAAGCAGAACGATTTACATTCCGTTACTGCACTGTCTCGCTACGGATGTAGCTCCCAGCACCCACTGTCTGACTCCCTTCCGTGCTGGCCACGAAGCTCAGTTCCGGCGGCTATGATTCAATTCAAATTACTAGCGCCGGAGCGTTAGTTAAATGTTCAGATACTGAGTAAAGTGGGATGACAGTACGCTCAAACAATTACTTTGCTTATCAAGCGCAACAGGAATCAGGTTGCAGATTACCTCAGACAACATGAGTCATTCATCTTTAAGACCGAAGATGTGAAATATCAGTGGATAAAATTCAAAATTATTTTACAATATGCCTTAGACATCTATTTGATGAGTATGGATGAAAGGTATGGGAAAGATTTCAAGTGGTACACTAGACGTACTAAGATGTTGCTACCAGGGTGAGAGCTTCAACACAGGTTTAAGCGAAGTCGAAGCCTTGTTGGCAAACAAAACTGTTCGAAACCAAAATGAGTGTAAGGAGAAGAATTTTGTTGATAATCTCCTCCCTCCTCCCCGCTCCCCAACCTCACACACACACACTCACACACACACACACACACACACACACACACACACACACACACACTCACACACACACTTGGTCTTACGTGAAGTCACCCAGTTCCACTGTTCAAATGGTTCAAATGGCTCTGAGCACTATGGGACTCAACATATGTGGTCATAAGTCCCCTAGAACTTAGAACTACTTAAACCTAACTAACCTATGGACATCACACACATCCATGCCCGAGGCAGGATTCGAACCTGCGACCGTAGCAGTCGCGCGGTTCCTGACTGAGCGCCTAGAACCGCTAGACCACCGCGGCCGGCCCAGTTCCACTGTGATTATACTAACACCGAAGAGGAATATGACTGAGGGAAGGCAGAAATACTACATTTGATCTTCCGAAATCGTTTCATTGCCTAACATTATAATACGATGTCTAGGTGGGTAGAACGGACAACTGCTGAAGAGGTACTGAGTCTAATTGGGGAGAGAAGAAATTTATGGCACAATTTTACTGAAAGTCATGATTGATAGGACACAGCTTGAGGCATAAAGAAATCGTTAATCCGGTACTAGAGGGAAGTGTGGAGAGGGGAAGTGGTAGAAACTATAGAGAGAAAGCCAGGCATGGCTACAGTAAGCTAGTTCAGATAGATGAAGTTTACGTTAGTTTTGCAAAGATGAAGAGGCGTGCTCAGGTTAGACTAGCATGGAGGTCTGCATCAAACCGGTCTTCAGACTGGAAGACAACGACAACAACAACAACAACAACAACAACACTTTCAATCAAAATGATAGATGCTGTGACAGTGATTGCTGAATATAAATATGAATACACATGTTAAATGTACATCTTGTCATTCTGTACTTGAGTCCTTACTTCTGAAATCACACCACAGCTCATGTGTTCAGACTTTACTTACTGCTGTTAGCAAGTGGTTTCTAGAAAAGGATATGAATGTCGAACTTCACCCGACACTGTATTTAATGAGTGACAAAGCTTAGTTTGACCTTTATGGCCGTGTTAATAGACGCCGAAAACCCTCTCATCGAATTTTCTTCACATTGCAAAAAATGGAGTTTGGTGAACAGTTTCTGGTTGTCGTTAATATAGGGGTCTCGTTCCAGATTCCTATAGTCATCAGGAGAGAGCCAGACAGGCTGTATTAGTGAGGTTATAGTTACACTCAAGAGCACCGAGAAAACGTCGTTGACAATAACACGTTAATTAGGCAGTAATTCAGGATTGTCTACCAAAGCGCTGCCCCACAACTGGGCTGGTGAAACAGTGCCTCATCAGTGGAGGAAAGCCAGTGTGCACTTGACTCACAGCAATATGGCCAATGTCGCGAAGCATCGGGTAGCGGCTGCTATGTCACAGGTGGCCGTCAACTGCAAAATCCGGCGGCCTCCAGCTCTGCATATCTATCTCCAAAGTGCTCTCATGGACGTCGGAAGATTTGCGCTCAGGAGTCTCAACACAAGCCCAGTATTCACTGCCTCCAGGGGTCAGCTCTCAGGCCCCGTTTAGGAGTCAGGAGCCAGCAGCATCAGTGTCTGCGACAGGAAGAGGACGAGCAACAGCGGCACTTACTCACTCGAAGGTGGATGACGGACAGTGTCCATGTCACACAGGTCAAGTCTTCAGCAGACTCGCAATGGCCTCGGAAGCTGGCCGTGCTGCTGGCAGGAGAAGTGTCCTTCCATCCAGACTCGATGTTCCATAGATGAACAAAGACAGCTAGGAGGGCCGAGGGTCAACTTCCGTAGCCTCCCCTCTCTCTGGATAACTGAAACTGACACAAGGGCTGAGATTACACATTAGGCAGTCAGTAATCAGCACTCAGCAATCAGAAAAGACATTTGTTAAGAAGGTTGGGATGTGCTGGTGCTTCCAGTGTGCTCTGCGGCAGTGGGGATGCCTATGACATAATGTATCTTTGTACGACCTCACTGTCAGCTCTTCTAGTGACGTCAGGCTTTCGCAAGTTTACCTTTCAGAATCTCTTTTCTGTTTCTTGACAACCTGAATACCTAAAGTAGCGTTATACCCAGCTTTTCTTACTCTGTTTTGTCACTAGTATGAAGGAATCCCTTGGCTTCCATGATGTCATTACGCTTCGATGGTAGACTTGGGCGTGCAGTCGTTATCCTGTTTTGCGATAGCTTCCGTGTTTGCCGCAACTTGCCCAACATCTCTCTCTGGCTGGCAGTCTACTGGTCATTGATACAGGCGATTCTCCTTCTGGCAGCTGCCACGGTAGAACTTGGACGAATTTTTAGTGTCTACCAGGCATACTGTCATTCTTTGGAACCACCATAAATGAAGATACTTATGTTCAGATTTTTCGGAACTTCTACTCACAGTTAAAGAAATACGGAAAGCAGTACTGCTTTGAAGGAGCTACTGCCACATGTCTCGATTTCCGCTCTCTCATATTCATGAAGCCTTGACAGAAGAACGCACGTTAAACAAAGTTCTGTGGCCGGCTTGGTCACTGGACTCATTTGCTTCTGATTTACACTGAGGTCTCAGAAGTCTTGGGAGAGCGATACAACTCAATTGCACGTATGGATTCACAGTGTTCTTTATTTACTTGGAAAGAAAGCTACTTGTCTTTAACGGAGTCCATGTGTTGTGGCACAAGCACTTCCATAATAGTCCACGTTAGCTTCACTGCTGGTGAAGTACAAGACCCGCTATGCGATGAATGACAGACGCCAAGCAGGAGTTCGAGTTGGTGCATCAGTGACTGAACTAGTGACTGAGCGACTGCGCTGGTGCCTAAGACTGACTGAGGCTGGGCCCTCCGGTCCGCGGCGGCGATCTAAATATTTGCGGTAGAGGGCGTTGCGGCGCGTTGTCTTTGGCCTCTCTCCTGATAGACGCGCTTGATCCAGCACCTACTATCGATCTTCTTGCTATATCTTTGCCGACTGGTGTGCTGGCGACAGCTTACGTCAGCACAGTACACATGTACAGATGACGGTATTATCTTGTACACAAGGTATAAAAGGGCAGTGCATTGTCGGAGCTGTCCATTCGAGGGCTGGATTCCCTCACTTCCTCCTAGAGGACTCGCACTGCCTGGGCTACTCTCAGGGTGTATCTTCGACGTGGAAGAGCCCCACCATTTCCTTGCCGTGCCGTCTGCTCGCCGTCACTACTACTCGCCGTCCGGTCCTCCTCGCCGCCGCCTGCCGGTGCTCGCCGCCGCCTGGTCGCCGCCTGCCGGTGCTCGCCGCCGCCGCCGCCGCCGTTCGGTCGCTGCCTGCTGCCGCCGCCTGGGCGCCGCCGTCGCCGCCTGCCGCCGCGCCGCCGCCGCCGCTCGGTCGCCGCCTGCCGGTGCTTGCCGCCGTCTGCCGCCGCCGCCGCCACCGCCGCCGCCGCCCTTCTCGCGCGCCGCCACCATGTCCCAACCCACCACTACTATCATTTTCACCTCTCAGTCCGCTGCTCCAACCACCATCACATGGAGCTCATCCTCCACCCCCTTCCCGTCCTTCCTTCTCTCCCTGTCCACCCCACCCCTGCGCCACTTTTGGCTGTAACCACCCCCAACTCCCCCTCCCCTATCACTGTCGCCCCATCGACAGCTACTGACTTTCCGCTGCTCCCTGCACCGCCTCCGACGGGCTCCAAGCCAACACGGATTCGGCTCGACGTTACACAGTCTCTGTGACACCCACGCGCCCTCCCTCTGCGTCATCCGCTGCCCAGGGTGGTCCTGCCCCCCCGCCATCTCCCCCTGCAACCTATCCCCCAGCCCCCTCTCTGCCCGGTCGTGACCACGAAACCTTCAAAGCGCCCGAATGTTGACCCTTCCCCCGAAATCTCCTCCAAAAAAACCCCCGATCCCCGTGACCCACCCACCCCCGTGGATGCGACCCCGACCCCCGCCACCACCACACCTGCCACCCACACCTTTGTCCTCTCCAATCCTGATCATCAATTCCTTGATGCCCGCTCCCTCACCCTCGCCATCTGGAAATACTACCCCAATGCCGCCATCTCCCTCCTGATTCCTCGCAAGGACTCGGTCCTCATTAAATCCCCCAATGCTTCCTTCCACACCGATCACCTCTCCCGCATCCCCCGTATCCAATTTGGCCGACGTGCAACCCTCACCCCCTACCACACCCCATCCTCTCCCCATCAACCTCAACCACCCCAACGTCCGCCGACCTTCACCGCTGTGATCACGAAGCTTAGCCCCATGATCACAGAGGCTGAGGTGTTGGCGGAACTCAACTACCGGCACGACATTGAAATCCGCTTGGCCCGTCGCATCTTCAATGATGCCGGGCCGACTTTTCTCGTGCGGATATTCATCGAATCCTCCTCCATTGACTGCCTCCTCACCGAGGGAGCCCTCATCTACAATCGCCGTCATAAGGTGTACCCCTCCTGTTCCCCAGTCCAATCCTACCGCTGCCAATGCTGTCTCACGTACAACGACCACGATTTCCTGGCCCACATTGACCGCACCTTCTCCACCTACGTGATTGCCGCCGACCTCAGTATCCACAGCCATGATTCTGCCGACCTCCAGCGGTGGCGTCAGTTTCTCACCACCCTCCAGGGAGACCTGGTTCCCCTGCCTCAGCACACCCGACCCGAATCCAACACCACTCCCGATGTGGTCCTTGCCTCTCCCAACCTCCTTGGGCGCAACACTGCAGATGTCCTTGACCTCATTGGCAGTGACCATGCCCCTGTTCTCCTCACTATCTCTAATGGTCGCCATTCCCGCAACGCTCCTCGCCCCGACGTCCCTCCTAAACTTGTCCATGATTACTCCTGTGCCAACTGGGATGCCTACTGGTACTCCATTCACACCCAGGTTGACGGCCACGACCTTACCCTCCAATCTCCTGATGACATCTGTCGCACTGCTGCCTTCCTGCACCAGACCTTGTCCGACGCCGTCACCACCCATATCCCCACCAAAGCCATCCACCCTCACCGCCCCGCCCTGCCTCCACAGGCCGTCCTGCTCCTTCGAGAGTCCCGCCGCCTCTACCGCTCTTTTCTCCGCACTCATGACTGGGATACACTTACCCGCCACCAGCAATTACAATGACACATCCGCAACCTGCTTACTCCGAAGAAACGCCGTGCCTGGCGCCAGACATGTACACAACTCAACACCACGCTCCCCATAAACTCTTCCAAGTATTGGTCTGCTTTCCACCGCCTTACTGGGAACCGCCCCACCCCCCAGTACCCTCTCCTCCTTAATGACCGTCCCTTTCCTGACAACCTCAGTAAGGCCAACCACTTTGCCTCTCACCTCTCCAATGTTTTTTCCATCCCACATGATCCCCACTTTGATTATTCCCTCTTCCCTGACATCATGGACCATACGAATACCTCTGTTCCTCCCCTTGCTCCTAGCTTCCAGTACTTGGGCCACACACCACCATCTGAACTTAACACTCCCATCACTACACAGGACATCAGCCTCCCACTCCGCACCAAATGCAACACTGCTCCCAGCCACGACTGCATTACCTACTGCCACCTCAAACACTGCCCTCCCTCCTTCCTTTCAGTTCTTGCCACCCTCTACAATGTCATCCTTGCCACTGGCTTCTATCCCGACCTGTGGAAAACCTCCCATATCCGGATGTTCTTCAAACCCAACATGCCTCTTCCTATCGTCCTATCTGTCTCATATCGGTGTTCAGCAAGCTCTTGGAATCCATCCTTTCCCGGCAAATCCATCACCACCTCCGCCAAAACCACCTCCTCCCCAACACCCAATGTGGCTTTTGACCTTCCTTCTCTGCTGATGACCAACTCCTCCGCCTCACTCATCTCCTCTCCCTCCAGCTTAACTCCTGTCGCTCTGCCATTTGTGTCTCCCTTGACCTCGAAAAGGCCTACGACCATGTCTGGCATCCCGGTGTCCTGTTTAAACTCCAAACCTACACCCTTCCTATCACCTACATCCATCTGATGGCCTCCTTCCTCTCCCTCCGCACCTCCTATGTTACCATCCATAATGCCAATTCCCACACCTTCTACCCCTCTGCAAGTGTGCCTCAGGGCTCTGTCCTCTCCCCTCTCCTCTACCTCCTGTACACGGCAGATATGCCCCAACCCCCCCCCCCCTCCATTACACCTCTTGCAATATGCTGATGACACCGCATTCATCGCCCTCGCTCCTACCCTCCAACAGTCCCAACGCCTTCTCCAGAATCACCTTGACCTTTTTGCTGCATGGTGTAACCAGTGGCTCCTGAAAATCAATCCTTCCAAGACCCAGGCAATCATCGTAGGTCGTACCACTCGCTCCTTCCTGCTCCTGGATTTCTCCCTTACTGTCTGCACCCGTCCTGTCTGCCTCACCCCCACCCTCACCTACCTTGGTCTCACCATTGACCGTCACCTCACCTGGATCCCTCATCTCCGCTCCATTCAATCCAAAGCCCACAACTGCCTCCGACTCTTCAAACTCCTCTCTGGCCGGACATGGGGGTTGCACCCCTCTACCATCCTCCACACCTACAAATCCTTAATCCGTCCCATCCTCTGTTATGCCAGTCCTGCCTGGATATCTGCCCCCCCCCCCCCCCCTAAATTCTATAAGTCCCTCCAGATCCTTGAGCGTCATGCACTCCGCCTCGCCTTCCGTATACGCCTCCCGTCCCCCACGCAGATCCTGTATGATCTCATTCCTTTCCCCCATCTGCTCCTATTCCTCGAACATATCCGCATCCTCTACACCTCCCGCCGCCTTGATCCCCCCACCCCCTGGTTGCTCCTCTCCTCTCCCATCCCCGCCCCCTGCCACGTCTTCACTGTTGTGTTACCCTACCCTACATCTCTACACCCTTCATCTCCTTTCCCAAGGTGGCTTCCATCAACTCCCCCTCCTAGATGATGCCCTCTCTCCCTCCCTTTATCCCTCCTATCAACTGATCCTCCTCCTTTCCTCTGTCATTTTCCCGGGCTCCCTCTCCCCCCCTTCCATCCTCTTTTTTCCCCACCTCCCCTCTCTCTGCCCCCTTCTCTCCCCCGAGTCCTTTTGCATTTCCCTCCTCTCTCTCCCTCTCGCGTCTGCCATGTCCCTCTCCCCCTTTATTAGTCCTCTCCCTCCTTGGTTCCCCCCTTTTCGTTCTTTTTTCCTTCCTCCCTCCTTGTTCTTCCCCCTCCTCCAGGTCCCCCCCCCCCCCTTTGCTTTTGGCTCGGGAGTGTCATCTTTGTGCCGCCATTTTCGTGCAGTGTTTTACAGTGAGTGTTTTACAGTGACTGTTCCGTGTTGCGTTTTTTGGAAAGTGTTGCGAACGGCCATCATACTGTCGCTGGGTGTGCTTTTTATCTCTTGCGAACAGAAACCAGATTGTCGCCGTGTTTTTTAATTGTGTGTGTACTACGTTACTTGTCTGATTCCTGTGTCTTTTATTAACATTGCCAACCCCTTTTGCTTTCTGTTTTACCTTTCCGCATTTTTCCGCCATTTTACACTTTACGTCACCGTTTTATCGCTTGTTTTTCTTGTTTATTTTCTTCTTCCGTTTTTAAAATAAAAGTCTGTAGGCTGTAGAGCAGCGTACTAAGTTGCTGGCAGCCCGCCCCCTTCGGGGGGAATTGAAAATCAATAAAAGAAAAAAAAAGCGGAACTATCATTTGTACTCTGGTGATTCATGCGAAAAAGTATCCGATTTGATTATGGCCATACCACGGGAATTAACAGACTCTGAACGCAGAATTGTAGCTGGAGCTAGAAGCATGGGACATTCTATTTCGGAAACCGTTAGGGAATTCAATATTGCGGGATCCACAGTGTCAAGAGTGTGTCAAGAATACGATATTTCAGGCATTACCTCTCAGCGCTGATAATGCAGTGTAGATATGAAAATAATATAACTTATGAAAGGTTACTGATACATTCAGGGAAAGAGAAAAACTCTAAAACTGATCATTGAAGTGTACCGTATGTAATTACTTTCCAGTTGCGTGATGACTGACACCTCAACTCGTGAGCCTTTCTTAGGGACACTCTGTTACCTATTGGAGAGATGCAATTTGAATCAATTTTCCGATTTTTATGGGACATCGCAACACGTTAATTAAAAAATATTATTATTTATGCATTAAAAAATTTTTAAAAGCCACAGAAAATGTTGGTAACCTGTAATTTATTGCCTACCGAATTGTAAGAAATGGTTCAAATGGCTCTGAGCACTATGGGACTTAACAGCTGAGGTCATCAGTCCCCTAGAACTTAGAACTACTTAAACCTAACTAATCTAAGGACATCACACACATCCATGCCCGAGGCAGGATTCGAACCTGCGACTGTAGAGGTCGCGCGGTTCCAGACTGAAGCGCCTAGAACCGCTCGGCCACTCTGGCCGGCCGAATTGTAAGATTATGTATTTATGCTCGCAAGGGAAATTTCCCATCGCACCTCCTCAGATTCAGTGGTAAAATAGACAAATGTATGTATCCTCAAAAACTGAACACAGATCAAGAATGAAAACAGGAACAAGGTGTACTGAATTGTGAAAAGAGAAACAAACTAGCAGCAGTGAACGATCCAAGCTCAAGATGTGCAACATCGAGCGACTTGCACCACGCGTAGTGTCATGATTGTGTGGTCACGGTGCTGGACTGCGAGGCGGGAAATCTGTGTTCAGACCTCCCCCGTGACCCATTTTTTTCCACGAAATTATGAACTGTTCGTCCGTTGATTGACGTGTCTGTTCTCCTTCTGTAGTCTTGGCAATTGTGATACTATACATTGTTTATAGAATAAGAGTCATGTGTTTTGTTTCACCGTCGCAAGTAAATGTGACGAATAGTTCGAGCATGCGAGATGCCTCATAGACCTCCCACAGAAATGAAAACAACAAATAAACGGGTGCGAACTACGTTACAACGAAGATATTCAAGAGTCAAAACTTTCAAAACGCAAGGACCGCATGTTAACTCCTCTTGCGTAGAACAAATAGGAGGTGCGTCACTGTTGCAAAAGGACGTTACACCACGATACAGACACAGATTTGAATACAGCGAACAGACAAGTCAATGAACGGGAGGGCAGCTCCAAATTTTGCCGACAAAAAAGAGAGTGATACATGAGGGAGACTTGAACCTCCATATGCCGCTGGGCAGTCCAACAACGTGACCACATGACCACGACGCCACAGTCAGTTAAGGTCGCTCGCAATTGCACATGTTGACCTTTGAACGTTCATTGTTTCTATTTTGCTTCTTTTTTCCACAGTTCAGTAGACCCTCTTCCTGTTTTCATGCTTGATGCCGTCAGTTTCTGAGGGGCCATCCAATGGGCCACCTTACCGCAAAATTTGAGGGGGGATGCGATGGGGAGTTTCCCTTGTCAGTGTCGGTGAAAATACAGCCTTAGAAAACGGCCCTTAAATTATTATCCCGACACGTAATCGGGAGCTGCCTGAAATGTCTGACGCGTGAAGCCATCTGAGACAGCATATATGCTGTCTGTGTTCGTACTCGTAGTCGGTATTTATTGGAATTTAGCTTTTATCAGTTTCTGTCTGAATTTAACACAGATATACAGGGTGTAACAACTAAAAGCGATTAAACTTTCGAGGTACATCCTTCACGCAGACAAGAAGAATTTACACTGCCCTACAAAAAAGTAAAGCATTCCGAAGGGGAGGAGGAAAAGAAATGAAACTTCACTGACTGAGAAGCTACGTTATGTTATTATAGTGTTAAAATCGAATCAAATTTACTACTAAATTGGAGGTATGAGCCCACGTATTAGTATGAGGTTGCACCACTTCTGGTCTGTACGTAATCAGTGGTTCAGTTGAAATGGGTGTCATAAAGATGTTGTATCCTCTTCTGAGGCTAGCTGGCGCACACACAACTGTTGTAACTCGTCCCTGATTTTCCGGATACTGGCTTTGGGACGAAGTTGACGTCCGAGCTGGCCCCACAAATATTCTGTTGGGGACAGAATAGAGAACTTGCTGGCCACGGAAGTACCTCACTGTCACGCAGTCAGATCGTAGAAACACGTACCATCTGTGGACGTGCATTATCCTGTTGAAAAATTGTGACGCGATACTGTCACATGAGCGGTAACACCTGACGATAGAAGATGTCCATGACGTACCGTTGTTCCGTCAGAGTTACCTCAGTCACGACAAGCCGTAACCCGAAGTCATACCCGACGGTTTCGCACACCATGACGCTAGGAGTAACACCAATGTGCCCCTCCAAAGCATTAAAAATTGCACCTCTCCTCAGGACTTCGCCAGACTTGCCGAAGATGGTCATCCAGGTTAGTACAGTACCGCAATTCATCGCTCAACACAGTGCGACGTCATTCGTCAGCAGTCCATGCTTCCTGAAGCAGGCAAAAGGGAATACAGGAGTCTATGAAATGAGATAGACGGTAAGTTGAAAATGGCTAAGCCGGAATGGCTAGAGGACAAATATAAGGATTTAGAAGCATCTGCCACTAGGGGAAAGATAGACAACACCTACAGAAAAATTAAAGAGGTCTTTGGAGAAAAGAGGAGCAGCTGCATGAATGTCAAGAGCTCAGGTGTGAAACCAGTTCTAAGCAAAGAAGAGAAAACTGCAAATTGGAAGGAGTATATAGAGGGTCTGTACAAGGGGGATCTACTTGACAGCAGTCCTATAGAAATGGAAGAGGACGTAGATGAAGATGAGAAAGGAGATACACTGCGAGAAGCATTTTGACAGAGCACTGAATGATCTAACTCTAAACAACGCCCCTGGAGTAGACGACATGCCGTCCGAACCACTGATAGCCTTGGAAGAGCCAAGCATGACGAAACTCTTCCATCTGGTTTTCAAGATGTGTAGGACAGGTGATATTTATTTATTTATTTATTTATTTATTTATTGTTCCGTGGGACCACATTTAGGAGAAGTCTCCATGGTCATGGAACGAGTCAATACATGAAATTATAACACGATTGTAGAAACAGAATGAAATGAAATATAAGAAACATATTCAGGCGACAAGTCGTTAGTTTAAATAAAGAAAATCAAGAATGTAACACTGGAATTTGCTTATTTTTTAGCTCTTCCAGGAGCTCCTCGACAGAATAAAAGGAGTGAGCCATGAGGAAACTCTTCAGTTTAGACTTAAAAGTGTTTGGGCTACTGCTAAGGCTTTTGAGTTCTTGTGGTAGCTTATTGAAAATGGATGCAGCAGAATACTGCACTCCTTTCTGCACAAGAGTCAAGGAAGTGCATTCCACATGCAGATTTGATTTCTGCCTAGTATTAACTGAGTGAAAGCTGCTAACTCTTGGGAATAAGCTAATATTGCTAACAACAAACGACATTAAAGAAAATACATACTGTGAGGGCAATGTCAAAATTCCCAGACTATTGAATAGGGGTCGACAAGAGGTTTTCGAACTTACACCATACATAGCTCGAACAGCCCGTTTTTGAGCCAAAAATACCCTTTTTGAATCAGAAGAATTACCCCAAAAAATAATACCATATGACATAAGCGTATGAAAATATGCGAAGTATACTACTTTTCGTGTTGAAATGTCACTTATTTCAGATACTGTTCTAATGGTAAATAAAGCGGCATTTAGTTTCTGAACAAGATACTGAACATGGGCTTTCCACAACAACTTACTATCTATCCATACGCCTAGGAACTTGAACTGTTCCGTCTCGCTTATAACATGCCCATTCTGTCTGATTAAAATGTCAGTTCTTGTTGAATTGTGAGTTAGAAACTGTAAAAACTGAGTCTTACTGTGATTTAGCATCAAATTATTTTCCACAAGCCACGAACTTATATCATGAACTACATTATTTGATAATGTTTCAATATTACACACAAGATCCTTCACTACCAAGGTGGTGTCATCAGCAAACGGAAATATTTTTGAATCACCTGTAATACTAGAAGGCATATCATTTATATAAATAAGAAACAGCTGTGGCCCCAGCACCGACCCTTGGGGAACGCCCCATTTAACAGTGCCCCATTGGGACTGAACATCATTACCACTCTCAATATTGCGGAGGACTACCTTCTGCTTTCTGTTCTTAAAGTAGGAGGCGAACCAATTGTAAACTACTCCCCTTACTCCATAATGTTCCAACTTCTGCAGTAATATTTTGTGGTCAACACAGTCAAAAGCCTTCGTTAAATCAAAGAAAACACCTAACGTTCGCAACCTTTTATTTAATCCGTCCAAAACCTCACAGAGAAAAGAGACTATAGCATTTTCAGTTGTTAAGCCATTTCTAAAACCAAACTGTACATTTGACAGCAAATTATGTGAATTTAAAGGCTGCAGTAACCTTGTATATACAACCTTCTCGATAACTTTAGCAAACACCGATGGCATAGAAATAGGTCTATAATTGTCAACATTATCCCTGTCTCCCTTTTTATAAAGTGGCTTCACTACCGAGTACTTTAATCGGTCAGGAAACCGACCACTCCTAAAGGAAAAGTTACAGATATGGCTAAGTACTGAGCTAACATACGTGGAACAATACTTCAGTATTCTGCTAGATACCCCGTCATATCCAAGTGATTATTAAGTACTGTACATATATGCGACTTATCAGTAACACGGACATCCCCACTACGCACTGATTCTATATTCTCGACCTGTCTCTGCAGACCAGCCACTTCCTTTACGACTGACCATATGGTTTTAATTTTATCCTGAGACTTAGCTATTCTATCTGCATACCACAGACTTTTTGCCTTCCTAATAACTTTTTTAAGCACCTTACAATACTGTTTGTAATGAGCTGCTGCATTTAGATTGTGACTGTTTCTAACGTTTTGATATAATTGCCACTTTGTTCTACAAGATATTCTTATCCCTTTAGTCAGCCACCCAGGCTGCCTGTTTGTGCTAGTACCCTGTTTTGAACGTTCTAACGGAAAGCAACTTTCAAAGAGCACGAGAAAAGTCTTGAGGAAAGCATTATATTTATCGTCTACTGTATCAGCACTATAAACATCTTGCCACTCTTGTTCCTTGATAAGGTTTACAAAAGTCTGTACAGCAACTGGATCAGCTTTCCTAAAAAGTTGGTAACTATATTTAACATGTGTTGCAGCACAAAAATCTTTTAGACTTAAAATTTGTGCATCATGATCTGAAAGGCCATTCACCTTTTTGCTAACAGAATGCCCTTCTAATAATGACGAATGAACAAAAATATTGTCTATGGTTGTTCTACTGTTCCCTTGCACTCTCGTTGGAAAGAATACGGTTTGCATAAGATTATATGAATTAAGGAGGTCTACCAGCATCCTTTTCCTTGCACAATCACTTATACAATTAATATTGAAGTCACCACATATAACTAACTTTTTGTATTTCCTATAAAGTGAACCAAGAACCTCCTCTAGCTTTAGCAAAAATGTTGTGAAATCGGAGTCTGGGGATCTATAAATAACAACAGTAAGAAGTTTAGCTCCACTAAATTTAACCACACCTGCACAACATTCAAACACCTTTTCAGTGCAGTACTTTGAAACATCAATTGACTCAAATGGGATACCGTTTTTCACATACATGGCTACTCCCCCACACCGCAAAGAGCTCCTAGAAAAGCTGCCAGCCAACCTGTATCCTGGTAAAGGAAGCCTCTGAATTATCTCCTTATTTAAGAAGTGTTCAGATATACCAATAATTTCAGAGTCAACATCTATAAGCAGTTCACTAACTTTATCTCTAATACCTTGTATATTTTGATGAAATATACTAATTCCCTCATTAATCGGATACCCAAGCTTTGTAGAAAGTGGTTTCTTTGTTAGAGAGACTTCCCTTAAGCAGGAATACCTATCAGCTGACTTCAATCTAAAAAAGGTACAGCTCTAACACCCACAACTACCGGAATTTTCCCATGAGTGATCCCACCACCCCCACCTATGCTGTCACCTATAAGTTTTGCCAACCTCCCCTTCCCATACCTGTTGAGGTGTAGGCCATGTCTAGTGAAACCCGTCCTGCCGATAGACTCCACCGACACCACTGAAATGTGACTCATGCCTTCTGTCATCAGCGCACCCCCAAGTCTCATGTTATTACGCCTGACGGCTGTATTAAGATGAGGCCGATCGTGACGCTGAAACAGTTCCACGAAATGCACATTCGTGTTGCCAGTCTGAGTGGCTATCTTTTCCAGGTCACCATCTATGTCATACTCCCCATCCCTATCAATACTATTACCAGCCCCACCCACAATCACTACCTGATCCTCTTTAGTAAAATCCCTACATAACCCCCCTATGTTAAAAGTCACCTGAGCCAATCCTGCATTAGGCTTCACAATGCTGGTGACCTGGTATACCCACAGAATTCAAGAAGAATATAGTAATTCCAATTCCAAAGAAAGCAGGTGCTGACAGCTATGAATATTACCGACTATCGGTTTACTAAGTCATTGTTGCAAAATACTTACATGAATTCCTTACAGAAGAATGGGAAAACTGGCGGAAGCCGACCACGGGGAAAATCAATTTGGATTCAGGAGAAATGTAGGAACACGCGAGGCAATACTGACTCTACAACTCCCGTTTTAAGATAGATCAAGGAAAGGCAAACCTATATATATAGCATTTGAAGCCTTATAGAAGGTCTTTGACAATGTTACGTGGAATATTCTCTTTAGAATTCTCAAGTTAGCAGGGGTAAAATACAGAGAGTGGAAGGCTACTTATACTTGTACAGAAACCAGACGGCAGTTGTAAGACTCGAGGGGCATGAAAGGTAAGCAGTGGTTGAGAAGGGAGCGAGACGGTGCTGTAGCTTATCTCCGATGTTATTCAATCTGTACATTGAGCAAGCAGTAAAGGAAACTAAAGAAAAACTTGGAGTAGGAATTAAAGTCCGGAGAGATGAAACAAAAACTTTCCCAGTGACACTGTAATTCTGTCGAAGACAGCAAAAGACTTAGAAGAGCAGTTGAAAGGAATAGCAGTGTCTTGAAAGAAGGATAGCAGATAAACACCAACAAAAGCAAAATAAATATAATGCAGTAGTCGAATTAAATCAGGTGATGTCAAAGGAATTTGATTAGGAAACTAGACACTGAAAATAGAATATGAGTTTTGCTATTTGTGCAGCAAAATAACTGATGATGACCAAGGTAGAGACGATGTAAAATGTAGACTGGCAACGGAAAGAAAACCGTTTCTGAAGAAGAGAAATTTGTTAATGTCGAATATAGATTTAAGTGTTACGATGTCTTTTCTGAAAGTATTTGTGTGGAGTGTAGGCACGTATGGAAGTGAAACATGGACGATAAACAGTTTAGACAAGAAAAGAAAAGAAGCTTTTGAAACATGGTGCTACAGAAGAATGCTGAAGATTTGATGTGTAGATCACGTAATCAATGAGGAGGTACTGAATAGAATTTGGGAGAAAAGAAATTTGAGGCACATCCCGACTGGAAGGAGGGATCGGTTGATGGGACATATTCTGAGTCATGAAAAGATCACCAATTTAGTATTGGAAGGAGGTGTGTGTGTGTGGGGGGGGGGGGGGAGATGGGGCGGTTAAATCGTAGAGGGAGACCAAGAGATGAATACAGTAAGCATATTTAGAAGGATGTAGGTTGTAGTAGGTATTTGGAGATGAAGAGGTTTTCACGGGATAGAGTAGCATGGAGAGCTACATCAAACCAGTCATCGGACTGAAGACAACAACAAAAACAACAAACAGGATCTCGTGAGATGTATGGCTTCATTCTTCAATTATCTAGCAGTTTAGATTCTTAATTTTTGCTGTTACTCTCTATCGCCAGTCAAACACGCCTTCACTCATCCACACTGGCCTTCTCTGCATACGTTCGATGTCCTCTATTAGTCTGACCTGATAAGGGCCACAGAAAAGCTTTGTATGCAATCTCTTTTGTCGACAAGCTGCCGCTTTTCGGTACACAATCAATGAATCGTTTTCCCATTTTCTTCCCAACTTAACCCCTCAACTTCTATCTTAGCGAATTCGTATCATACCAATGCGACGCTAATAAATGGAAGAATAACTGTTTTTCAGCGCCTTTGCCGATAAGTCCAGATTGTGTATGAAGCTACCAACGCTTCTGAAGTATGTTTCCATATCCTGAATGTTTCGGGTACTTCTAGGGTGACATAATGTTTGATTTTTTTCTGCCACGTAGAAATTTATTCAGATATTAAGGGGTTAAGCTTCTGCTTCATTTCTAATGGCATTGTCGTTGATAGGCTGTTAAATCCGTAACCATCCCTTTTCTTCCCTGATTAGATTTCCTAGAGGAGCATTCTTTCTGTAGAAGGTGTCGATCTAAAGCTTTTCGAAAGTCTAGAAACATCATATGAATATGTTTTCCTCTAAAACGGCTTAACAGAATGTCTGCAGTCATACGTTCACGATATTCCAAGAAAAGAAGAAAAACTCACGATGCTTTACTTGTTAACAATCGATTACCGAAGTATACATCCCTAGGTCAATGTTATCTACGCTTTACACAACTGATATCTCTGAATTTACACATCGTACACTCCAACACGCAGACGGTTTTCCTGCTTCGTATCAGAGAAGCATCTGTCATTGGAGTGGGGCACATGGAACCAATATTCTGTACACACAATATTCAGGGTGTAACAAAAGGGCATGGCCAAATTTTCAGGAGGCGTTTGTCACACATAGAAGTTGAAAATGTGTTCGTTGGACACGTATTTAGAAACATTTTAATTCAGTGTTAGAACTTATTTCTATAAATCTTCACAGTATATTAATCTTAGGAAACGCACATGAACTGAATTTAACAGCACACAACATGAAATATTCATAATGCCATCTGTTAGCATTGATAGATGTAATCATGCAAAACGCGGTCGCATTGAATTTCGAATGGGCTGACATATCGTTAGAGAATTACGTACGGTTTCTCAGCCTTTCACAATAAGCACACGAAGACACCTTGTTTCTTGTACCGTGGCTCCATTCAAAATAACTTACAAATGCTCCTCCAAATTAAAGTGTGATGGGTTTAGGTCTGGAGACTGTAAAAGCTAGGTAACTGGTCCGCCTCTACATATCCATCACTGAATCAGTTATTTGGACATTAAAAAGGCACTAACACTGAAATGAAAACAGGCTCCATCGTGCATAATGTACAAGAGGGATTTTTAACAGTTCATATGAGAGGGAGTTTTTTGTGGTATGCTGATACGTTCTAATCCTATCTGTGCCCTCGATTAATGTACTATGAAGAGATGTATAGGAGTTTCGAGACCCATGTCCATTTAATATACTCTGCCTGAAAAAAAGTGAACCACCCAAAAGGCAAGATCAGATGTCAATGTAACTTTGTACATGTACACACCATCAATGGGTATGTAAATGATAGGAGTTGCAGTTATATCTTTCAGATAGAATGCCCACCAACGTGCCTTAGTGCTGTTCATAGTTAGTGTTGTTACGAGGCCTGTTAGGATATATAAGGGCCGTTAACAGCGTCAGATGATGAGTGATCACTGTGAAGGATATGGAGATGCCACGCACTCATATGAGACAGCTTTATCAGCATCTGGCAGAGTATGATAGGAGCCGCATTTTAGGTCTCAATTTGGCCGGCTGGTCGAATTGTGGAATATCTAGATTTGTGAGGCATTCAGATGTCACAGTGGCTCAACGCCTGACTGCAAGGGGAAGTGAGGACAGGGAATACTCGTCGTCAAGGTTCTGGTCCACGAAGTCCGAGCACCACAAAGGAGGATCGATGTAATGTGCGCCAATCACATTGTAATCCCTTCACATCTGCGTCTGAGATCAGAAAACAAGTAATGAACACCTTGCAGCATTGTGTGTTATTCCGCACCATTGATTAGAGAGAAGGAGCAGCTGGACTAGAGATACAACTTCCCGTGCGTCGACTGCCGTTAACATCACAACAAAAACGACTGCATTTGGAGTGGTGCAGGCGATTTGATTTTTTTAGGCGTTTGTATTCCCTTTTGACTGCTTCATTTACTGCATTTACATATATTCTCTCCATTTATCAGTTAAATTCAGTATCTCTTGTGCAGCGGCACCACCGTTTAAAATGGGAAAAGGTTAGCTTCGGTGCAATATTTCTGAGTGCAGAAGTTACAACCAGGCGCTGACCTGTTGACAGTAAGTTACGTTACCAGCAGTTGCGAAGTAAAATGGAGGCCACAGGGCCATAGATCCACTGAAAAGAGTAAACACAGCAGTGTGCATGGCCCAAGTTACAGGCAGAAGGGGCCCACTGGCCCAACCCAGGAGTTATGAGTAGATGACTTGAAACGGTGCGTTAGCAAAACAGAGACACACAGCCATGTATAAATAGGCGCCGGTTCACTAACAAGGTATTCAAGTGTGACAGCTCTCCTGGACAGCGGGCCATGTCACACCATCGGCTACACGCAGCAGCAGATGGGGCGCCAACATTCCAGTCCATGGCAGGTCGCTGGTTCGACCCTCTGAGGCCAATGCGGGGTCCGTAGCCAGCCAGCAGCGGGCCACGCCACGGCTCGCTACTGTGGGCAGTCTTGTTGGCTTCCAACGCATGCCGGAGGCATCCTGGGGCGAGGGCCACAAATTCAGACACTGGATCTCAGGCACTTGTTGTCGCCGTGATCTTAGCCATGCCAGCGAGGAAGCATGCTGCGGGCTACCTTCAAGCTCCCAGTGGGCGGTGCTGAGGTGGCAGGGCCGGAGACCGCTGAGTCGACTGCCGGTGCATCCTGACGTCACAACTCCGCAGCCGTACAAGGCCGACACACAGCAGTGCACTGCACGGGTCACTGAGGCAGCCATTCCATACTGAACTGTGTCGCAGACAGCGAATTGGTGTCCTCAGCATTGTGGGACCCAGTGATGCAGACCGAGAGGAATGGGGGCACTGTAGCTGGAAATAATAAATCACTTGGGAAACTCAGACTAGTTTTAATACGGCACATCCTGACAGTTTCCATTTTCATCCAACATTTCCTCTACACTTGTGTTATCCAAGGAACTCCACCAGACCATGTCTTTTATCGTATTTTATCATTTGCTGCATGCAAAACATCAAGTACCGACTCTCAGAGCTGAAACTGAATATTCTTAAGCTGTTTTACTATCCCGCAGAGATCTCCCAGAGGTTCAGACATGTTTTCCACGGGAAGCAACCGTACTCTATTGTACAATCAAACGTGCCCTCTTCCAAGAACTTTAAATGTTTTTCAGACTATAGAATTACATGTAGCACTACTATTTGGTACTTACAGAGTAGCTTTTCATGGCCCCTTGAATCACATGTAGATGACAGGTATGTGTAAGGGACGACTTTAACTATCATAGTTCACTTCACTGTAGCAGCTTCTAATGAAGCAAAAACGAACTTGATCTGCACGAACTGGCTTGGTAACAGCGTTTTATTTAGTTTACTAGCGTAGTTTACTTGGTTTCATGCTGTGAAGTGCAAATGTTGTTAAATATTGCTGCAGTTTGTTGCTCAGGTAAAAATTGTTAATAAGCTTTCGAAAAGTTAAAAATTGCAAAACCTTATCAATTACGAGTATTTTATGATGTTTAAAACATCTTGAAATCATTTCTTTCTGAAATAATACGATAGAAGACCTTAAATTCAGAACATATCGCATATGTCAGGCTTGAGCGTCCCAATATCTGCATTTTGACTCGTACCTTTATTTGTAGCTATTTTTGGCCTGTACAAAGCACACTTACATATCTTTCGACCAATGGTGCTGGTAGTAGTTAAATTTACTTTCTCCTCCGTTTCATCCCCTTCTTTCTTTCATCACCTTCCTCTCTTTACATTTGAGGTTATCCTACGAAGGCATTTGCCTTTCATTGTTATCCTACATCAGCTTTTTTGTAACATTCATCTTGAAGAAATAACACGACATTGTTTTAGTTCCTTTGCCATTTCCAGTCAAGTGTACCATTACATTATACTCAATGTAAAGTGGAAAAAGTTGCAATATTCTTGTTGTCAAATCATCCTAAGTTTAGGACAACGAAGAAGAGAGTTTACCGTATGCCATATGTCAACCGAACTGTTGTAGTGGCTACAGTTACTGGTTCACCATGTGCACGGCCGCTGCCTAGATTCCCACCTACCACATTTATTTCTTGTTTAAGATTTGTAATTTCCGGAAGCTCACTTATTTATGAAATATATTATTATTTACGAACTATATTAGTACGGCATTTTATGTATTCATTCTGTGGCAGGCATTTCAACTTCGTCTGTGCTTCCATGCTTGCATAACAATTGTGCTTTCAGTGTGTTGATTCTTGTTGATCCCGTTATCGAAACTGGTACTTGATTCCGATTCTATGTGCAATATGACAATGATAACAGCTAAGTAATTCTTGATTTCATTTGGGGCTGATGTTCAGTTATGTTCCACGCCTAGTTAAAGTGCTTTTATTTACGATTCTCGCACGTCGTATTCCATATCGTCAATTTCTGCGTCTATATCAAAACTATTAGCATCAAATACATAATCAATAAGTTACCCACTTTCTTACTGAGTTAGACCTTTCAACAATACATTTATTTAAACATTAAGACATAATATGAATTTCCTACAGACACAAACAAACGATTTGTTTCGTCCACGACACAAATAAAGCCAACAGAAAATACTAGTGGGAACAGTAACATCATCTGTATACAATGTGGTGCAAAAAACACAATAGGTAAGCTACACTGGGTTGCATATTATGCTACACACAAAAGTTACTTTCTGTGTGCTTGATATCCAGACTCATCTTCACAGAGCTTGTACACACATGTACAAGCAACGTTCACCTTAGAGAAGATGTTCAAAGCGACCACCTTACATTTGCAAACACTTCACCACTCGCTGGATCATACTTCGCTGGACGCTTCGCAACACATCTGCATCCACCATTGCCGAAGCGGAATGCATAGTAGCTATTTGGTTGTGTACATCTGTGGGTGGAGTACTATAAACTTGTCCCTCTAAGTGTCCCCACAAACAAAAATCTAGTGCCTTAAGGTCTGTGATATGTGGAGGCCAGAATATTGGACCTCCAGAACCAATCCATTTCCCTGGAAACGCTTCATTTAAAAAGTTACCCACATTCATTCCAAAGTGTGGCGGTGCACCATTATGCAGAAACCATAGCTGTCGTCGAACACCAAGTGGAACGATTTCTAATGCGTTAAGCAAAGTGTTGCAAAGAAACGTTCGATACAGTGGCGCATTCAACTTGTCTGGGAAAAGGTAAGGGCCCAAAAGTACTCCTCCCACGATTTGAGCTCACAGGTTTATGTCACAGCGTGGCTGAAATCTATGTACACACTTGACAAACAGGGTGTGTTCTGAGCAATAATGGCTGTTGTGGAGGTTAAAAATACCTTCATGAGTGAAGCTAGATTCATCACGCCATATCACATTATTTAGAAAATGTTCGTTTATCTTCCACTTGCTGCAAAAGCCATTCGAAAAACTGTACTCGTCGAATGCGGTCTTCTGGTCGCTGGTGTTAAGTTAATGTATCACGATATGGATGCAGTTTTCCGTCGTGCAACATTTCAACAACCAGCCTTTAAGATATCTGGAACTGCCTTGCAATATCATGGGTACTATGCCGAAGTGACTGATGAACGGTTTCAAAAATCGTGTGCTCTGTTTGGGGAGAACGTCTAGTACTTGGATGACCTCTGTCCATTACCTGTAGATGAAGATTATGTTTCCCGAAGGCGTTGCTCCAGGCGACGAAAAGCGTTCTTGTGAATCTCAATTTTTTTTCCCAGCTAAGTGAATGTACACACACATTTAGAGTTTGCAGACGGTTGTCGTTTAATTCATTGCACGGTATTTCGACTGGGCACCTGCCAGACATCTTCAGGTGAGCCACCAAAGACTGACGAATTGCTCCGTTCCGTCCTACACATAGTACGCTGCGAGTATTCCGTGCAGCTAGTAGGGTGAGGGCAGTACTGGCG
Source organism: Schistocerca nitens (assembly GCF_023898315.1). Lineage (NCBI taxonomy): Eukaryota > Metazoa > Arthropoda > Insecta > Orthoptera > Acrididae > Schistocerca > Schistocerca nitens. The sequence continues at coordinate 613,056,870 of NC_064616.1, read as the reverse complement.
CAATTTGTTTCAAATTGATACACAAATTAATTAAATTGATCAATTGCTCGTAAGTCAGAGGCAGCCTGAGATGACACAACCTGCGGCACATGCGCCACTTGGCTCAGTGTCCGGAGATCTGCACGGTGACCACCCGCACTTGCCCACCTTCCGCGCCCACGCTAGCGGTCCCCTCCGCTTCCACACCACATGGGGTGACACCAGCAGTTGTAAATCCGTTGATGATTGTAATGTACAAGGACGTTCTCAAGGCGTGCGGTGGTAAGCACATGCCATGAACAATAGATTTGTTTTTGGAGGTTAATGTCTTCCTCCCACAGCTGTGCCCATACGAAAACAACATTCATTTCGAGGGATGCAGCTAAAATGGGGCATACCAGGCTATCTATCTGTCTCGGAATGAATAAAGGGTGATTTTCTAAAGATAGCAGATGCGTCCACTTTTCCATCCACTTGCCGACAAACAAAGAATGTTTTCATAAAGGTAAGAAACGATTGTTGCTTTGCCTTCAGCTACCTAGTTTCAACTACTTTTCAGGGTGCTGCAACTATCCACATCCCATACAAGCGGATCATCATAAATAGCAGTCTCTTTGTTTGTATTTTTGGTAGGGCAGAGAGAATTTGAAAACAAATATTATTGTGCAAAATCTTTATTAGCTTCTACATGTACATTTATACACAGAAAACAACTCTTTCTTTATTTTTGCTTGGTGTGGTTTTAATTACATCCACCTTAATTTTTATCTTATAATTTAAATCTACATTGGACTCCTCCAGTTATTTCTCCAAGCTGTAATATGACAGGTACAAAGGAAGAATATGCTCGCCTTCCAAAACATGTCTCATTTTTACCTGTAAACTACGTCTTTTATGGCTTTAACTATTATCTCTATTCCCTCCATCAGTTTTTTTATGATGACAGTGTTCGGCCATTTTAATCTTGCCTCTTATTTGTTGAGTAATACTGTTGTTGTAACACTCCACACCTTCCTGGATGTACGTTACCGACTTCGCTCATAAACTATAGGGAAGAGGACTGTGCTCATGGAAAGAGGACATTTATTATTGTCATGGTTGTGGTTTGCTTTTTAAAAGATCCTTGATTATAAGAGATACTTTGAAGTTAAATGAAAGTATTCTCCATCCCACAATGGTGGTCGATTGCGTTGGGGTGGTGTGGGGGATGTTCCAGAGTGTGTGAGATTGCCGGTGCAGCTGTGCCCAACCATGGGGTTGGCTTTTGGGGAGGGGTGGTGTCGCTAAATTTTCCTTTTGTATTAGTGAAGAATCACCGAATTGGGCATCCAGCCACACGCTCTTCCCTGGAGGCTTATTCAGCTGCAGCTGGGGAAGACTCTGCTCTCACATACGGCAGGGCCTGTGGCTGGCAGAGGCGATTGAGGCAGTCTGCCTGTTCTCCAAGCAGCAAGTCTTATGGGATGACGATTTTCCCCAGTACATCTGTTGCATTATGGCCGTTTCATTAGTGCTGGTTTTTATAATGACAATTTTGATGTTTAATTAAATCAGCGATGCATTTTCCACCAGTTTCAGTGTCATGTATTGGCTTAGGTTACCTGGACTGCAAGGTGATTATTGAGCATGCCCCTGTAGCGAACTCTGACATCAAACAGCGATAGATACAGTCCTCAGCTATATGCTTACAGGTAATACAGTTATTAAACTCCTCTCTGTCCAACACCAGTAACTCGTTTTATTTTCTGATAGAAAAATAAAGATAGTACCTTTCACATCAGTCTTTTTCTAAACAGCTTGTTGGGGAAGGGTAGAGTTTGAGTGTGTCTGACACTAGTTTTGAGTGGTCTTGTGAAATCTTTTCCCAGCAAGATAAGACCAGTTGTATGGCATCACCAATTTTTGAGCTGTATTGCGATTTTAGGGAGTCCTTCAGTACCACTCTGCATTTAGTTGTGTAATTAGGACCGATCTGTATGATTAATTACCCCATTAGGACCGATCTTTACTTCAGTTTCCCAACCAAAATAAATAAAGTACACTAATCTAACCTTCCTCTCCTGCATCTGGGTATCATTTATAATTTCCTGCCAGTTCCAGGGTGGGACGTCAGCAGAGCCCTGCGACAAATAAATTCCCGCCAAAATTCGAAATTCCTGCCTGTGGGGTAGGTAGGGGGGAGGAGTTGGGGGAGCAGGTGGGGACCCACATGCCATCTGAAGAAAATACATGCATCATCTGGGGGTGTGGGGTTGGGGGTGGGCGTGGTTTCAATTAATAAATTTAATAATTTACATATCAATTTGATATCAGAATTGCGCCAGCACCGCCCTTACCCTCCTACTCACGCATGCTTCTGAGTTCAAGTGGACAGACCACTGTACTCCCAGAGGCAGCGCTCTCGCTGATGGAACTCTGTCGTCTTCGATTAGAAAAAATTATGGAGATGATGGGATTCCAAGCCCTGTCCTACTGGTAGTCGCTATCACGGTTCATTCAGATTTTTCACCAGGCATGTTTTGCGAGTTCTTTAATAATGGAGTGCCAAAAAGATGTTGTTGTGGCCAGATTCACAGTTCTGTCACACTCCATTCAATGTCCAGAGGAAATAGTATTCCGCAATAGCAGACTTGCTTGCTAGCAAAAGGCAGATGAAACGTTGGTTTTTCAGTGCAGCGTTTTTTCACAGTACGTGTGGTCTGTCGCATGTAAGCCATACCACATTGAAAGGTATTTTGTAAATTCCGGCCATCCGCAATAATAAGTCGTACTTCGCCGATCCCAAAAAGTCTACAATCTTAGATGGTGGGCGTAAAATCACTTTCGATTGAAACTTACAGAGAATTCTTGCTATTTAAAACGAAATGTTGCCCACAAAAGGTAGAAACGATGAAGTTTTTGCCGGCGTGTTCTCCCCTTCATCCACTTTCTACTGCTTGGTTTTAACTGACAGTGCCCTGTTGATCTGTTAGAAAGACTACCCGTTTTTTCTAGATATTGTCATTAGGTGGGCTAGCTCTTTAGGCAAACTATCTAGATCTGAGACAGTGTGAGCTGGATCCAAAAGAATACAAGTTTTCGGAAGATGTCAAAATTTTATAGTCTCTTGCCACAAGAGGTAACTGTGGGGCGTTTTTCGTTGTCAATTTCACGGAGAAAAATCTGGACGATGCGACGCTGTCTGTATTAAGCAAGGGACTAAATTTTGCACCTACACCTAGGGCACCACCTTTAATTAATTTTTGTGATTTGTGTTGAAGAAGCTGTACGATATCTTTCTTTGGACGCTGCTGAAGAAATAAGAAGGGAAACTTGTAGTGCTGTTTTGAAAGCTCCTTCTCAACATAGTAACTTAATCTCTGCAGAAAGGGCTGAACTCCGAAATGATGCAGTTGTACTGAAAGCCGACAAAGATAATGCAAGCGTTTTGTTACCTCATAGTGTGTATATAGAGGCAGAGTCACTGTTAAGTGGCTTTGCCTATAGGAGAATTGATTACGACCCTACTGGACGTGTGCAACGGAAAACTTCTACACAATTGAATTCCTCCTTCTTACCTGAAGAGATCATCAAGAGATTAAGACCACATGGTTGTGAACCGCCAAGACCGTACGGCCTTGCAAAACTTAATAAGGAAAATGTTCCATTACGTCCAATACTGAGCAACATTGGAGCGCTTACATACGATACAACCAAACATCTTGTTTCTTTGCTGAGACCGCTGGTGGAAACTGTCCGCATCACATCTGTAACTCAGCTGACTTTATCAATAGACTGGGTGCTCTCCGTCTAAACATTTCTGATGGTTTGATTAGCTTTGATGTGGTACTATTTTTTACAAACGTCACACTCGCAGATTCTTTGGCACTAACTGGCAAAAAGTTTCAGGATAACATCACTGCTTTATTTGGGCATGCTATATATTCAACCTATTTTACGTTCAATCAAAAATAGCCCTCCGTACACCTTGGTGGCTAATCTTTTTATGGAGGATTTCGAAGAGAGAGCGCCTGAATCAGCTACCCTTAAACCAACTGTATTTTGGAGGTATGTGGACGATACTTTCATAATGTGGCCTCATGGAGAAGATAAAGTGATTGAGTTTCTTTACCACCACAACTGCATTCATAACAACATTCGGTTCAACAGGAAAATAGAGAACGATAATTGCTTGCCTTTCTTGGATGTCTTGATTAGACGAAAGAATGGTGGCTCTCAGGGGCATTCAGTTTACCATAAGGTCATTCATACTGATTTCTATTTTCAAGCGTCAAATTGTCATCACCCGTCGCCAACTATGATTGTGCTTAAAACACTCATACACAGAGTTCATACTGTCTCAAATCTTGATACTTTACCCAAAGAGCTCACCCAGCTAAACACAGTATTTAAAAAATGGGTATTCCATCCAGCAGATTAACAGGGCACTATCAGTTAAAATCAAGAATTAGGTTGAAATGTTCAAATGTGTGTGAATTCCTATGGGACCAAACTGCTTAGGTCATTGGTCCCTAGACTTACACACTACTTAAACTAACTCAAACTAACTTATGCTAAGAACAACACACACACCCATGCCCGAGGGGGGACTCGAACCTCTGGCGGGAGGGGCCCAAGAATTAGGAAGTGGATAAAGAGGAGAACATGCCGGCAAAATCTTTAGCATTTCTTCCTTTCGTGGCAACATTTCGTTTAAAATAGCAATAATCCTCTGTAAATTTCAATTGAAAATGATCTAATGGCCACCGTCTAAGACTGCAGAAATTTTGGGGTCGGTGAATGACGACTCGTTATTGCGAAAGGCCGGAGGTTACAAAATACCTTTCAGCGTGGTATGGCTTACATACGACAGACCACACGTGCTGTGAAAAAACGCTGCGCTGAAAATCAGCGTTGCATCCGCCTTCTGCTAGCAAGCAAGTCCGCTATTGCCAAATACTATTTCCACTGGACATTCAATGGAGTATGACAGAACTGTGACTCTGACCACAGCAACATCTTTTTGGGACACCATTATTATTGAATCCGTGGGAATGCGCCTGGCGGAAAATCTGATGATCCTTGACAGCGGCTACCGTCTAGATAGTGCGTGGAACCCCATCATCTCCACCGTTTGTTCTAATCGAAGACGACACAGTGGGCTGGTGGCCGCGCGAGCGGTAACACAGAGCACAGCTAAGTTTCACAGTTCCACCAGTGAGGGCGTTGCTGCTGCTGGGATGTACGGTCGTCTGTCAGCTTGAATTTTGACTCGTGCGCGGAATACTAGCAGCTCGCTATATAGGGCACAACGGAGCAAGTCTTCATCATTCTTCAGTGGCTCAGCTGTAGACGACTGGCAGGTGCCCAGTCGAAATATCGTGCAATGAATTAAACGATGACCGGCTGCAAGGCCAAAATTTGTTTGAACAAGGAACTATCTTATCGGTATGGCGCCTTTGAGGGCACTGTGCAGCATACGCACGAACAGCAGCAGCAGCTTCGTTATCGGATGCATTCAGCACCAAAAGCATTCAGCAGCCGTTATATGTCCCAGCACTCTACTGAGTAAGCTACGATGACTGTTACAGTAGTCGTTGGTGATACACGTTCCTCTGCGCATTCCGACGCTGTGCACGATGTGACAGTATGTCTAGCTCCTCGTTTTCATACATGTGTTTCCGAAATGCAACCGATGTGATTTTGCTAGATAAACTTTTGTCTCGAATCTGGATAAGGAATCGCATATCAACCTCCAAGTGTGGCATTTTTTCTTCGCCCTGTATAGTCGCAGAGGACCCGACGTCTCAAATGTCATACATCTAACAGAACACGATTCTGAAGAACTAAAATCAAGTTTCATTTCGTTTTCTCTCGTAGGAGTGAAATCAGGAAGCTGCTAATACATTTTGGTTCTGTTGTGGAAGGAAATGAAGCTGTGCTCTACTGCTCGGAAATCAGTTGTTATTGATTGCTCCACACGCCTAGTGATTATTTTAAACCCTTGAAGACTAAATAGTTCAACTCACCAAACGCTACAAAAGATTCAGGAAATAACATTCACTATGCGGGTAAAACCGTTTCGTATCAACGTTCGTTTTACTCACTTACGGAAACAGGAACCCAAGATCAATCTAATTGCACTGGTAGTGGAGACATAGAAGTAATTGCTTTCTCAGAATTCTGTTTTGTACAGGTTTTGGTATAAAATTTTAACTGTGCTAAATACTTCAAAAACAGTGGTAAATGTCGATTTATTGATTCGTAGACTGTTTAAGCCTATAAGTAGCAAAACAGGTTCGTAGATATAGTGCCTTAACACTGTATTCGGACACTCCTAAGTAATGCGGAACTGACTGCTAAACGTCACGAGACGCGGACCTGCCTGTGTAGAAGGAAGTGGGGGGGGGGGGGGGGGAGTATTATGCTGTCACCAAAGAAGCAGTAATAGCAGAATGTGTCGGTCAAGAGAGCTCAGTGACTTCGAACGTGGACTGATCACTGGATGTCACCTGAGTAACAAATCCATCAGGGACATTTCATCCCTTCTAGAGCTCCACAAATCGATTGTTGGTGCTGTGCTTGTGAATTAAAAATACGAAGGAACAACCACAGTTAAACCAAAACCAGGCAGACCTCATTCATGCACTAATGGACAGGGACCGTCGAGCATTGTCGAGGGTGGTAGTAAAATATTGCATGAAATCAGCGGAAAGAATCACTTGTGGGTTCCACAGTGCTACCAGCGGTCCAGCTAGCACAAGGGAGTTATAAAGAATAAGGTATAGGGTCGAGCAGCTCCACATAAACCACACATTTCTGTGGTCAGTGCTAAGCAACACTTGGGATGGTGTAAGGTTCGACGCCACTGGACAGCGGATGACTATAAACTAGTTATTTCAATTGATGAATCATGTTCTGGCGTAACCACAAGCGCCGGAGCGAAGATGAAGAACGCAAGAGAAGAGAAGGCGGTGAAACGACATCGGCCAATGGTGCGCTGGTTTAGACCGCACCTCGACAGGAGCGGCCTCTACAAGAGAAGAATATAAGCGCCGCTCCTGCCAGCCTCGGCCGCTCAGTATTCGCTCAATATTGGGACTGTATACGGACACGCCTAGCAGAAAACGCTACGATAGCAGTTATTAGTGACCCACAAACTGTGTGTTAACTTGCGTGAACATTGTGTATAGCAAAGGACTCGTATTTATGTTGCATGTCGACCATCGCTTGCGGCACCATTGTAAATTCCAAGTTAAGTATTGTAAGTTTTCTTATTTGTAATAAAAACTACTAATGTTATTTGCTTGAATCGTTGTATAGCATTCCGAGAACGCAGCATCCCTTAGGCACCCTACACGTGACGAGTGGGCAGGACCCCACAAATCACACTAACCCTATGCCAATCCGATGGAGGGGTTTGGTTTGGCGAATACCTGGAGTTTTACTTGCCAACACGTCTATTGCTGAGAGTGAAGTATGGAGGAGGTGGTCTTACGGTATGGGGGATTTTTCTTAATAAAACGCAAAGCCGGCCGCAGTGGCCGAGCGGTTCTAGGCGCTTCAGTCTGGAATCGTGCGACCGCTACGTCGCAGGTTCGAATCCTGCCTCGGGCATGGATGTGTGTGATGTCCTTAGGTTAGTTAGGTTTAAGTAGTTCTAAGTTCTAGGGGACTGATGACCTCAGATGTTAAGTCCCATAGTGCTCAGAGCCATTTTTGAAAACGCAAAATGTGGAAGGCTATGAGCACATTTTACAGTACTGTGAGCTGCGTACAGCAGAGAAACAGTGAGAAGACGATTAATGTTTGTATCAGCATGACAATGCACCCTGTCATAAATCACCATCTATGAGGCAATAATTTGTGGACAATGACATTAGTGAAATAGACTGGCGCTCCCAGAGTCTCGACCTCATCCCAGTGGAACAACTTTGGGAAGAGTTAGGACTTCGATCCAGACCCCAGCTTCCAACATCACTAACTTATCTGGTTTCGGATCTTGAGGAAGAAGGGGTTTCCATCCCTCCACATGCATTCAGACACCTCATTGAAAGTGACCCCAGCAGAGTTCAAGTCGTCATAAAGGCGAAGGCTGGAAACACCCCATATTAATGTCCACTAACAGTAGACTTGTACCTTTTTTTAAAGAATTTCCGACACCAAGTCACGGAGATTTGACAAATCCCACGCATGTATTTGGAAATTCTGCGATCGTCGACCAACACAAAGACACGCGGCCTCCATCCGTGTACTTGTCAAATGGAAAACAGGTAAAAAATTTAAATAAGTAAAGCAATGTCATCTATAAATTTAAGACGATTCAGATACGATCTGTTGTTATCTACATTTGCGTTATCTCAGTTAGGTGAACTCAGAAAACCTTTCAAAGCCACGGGGAATAAATAGAGTAATCTTGTTTCGCATCTCAATCAAGTCCGAATAATCAAGGTAATGTGACGTAATTGAAACTGTTGCGTTATAAATAGCTTGTTTCTCAAGCTATTCCAGCACAGATTCCTCGAAAATAAAAATTCGTATTTGCTACTTCCGTAACCTCGCTAGTGCAATGTTAACTTTCAAACCATATTCTCTTTCACGCTTGAAGCCTAACGCCTTCTTCTGAGCGTTTGTGAGGATTTGATAAAAATTTTGTTCGTCTCTGACAAGAGTAATACGGCAGTTTACTGAAATTTTGTCTGTTACTAGGCTGCGTTTGTTAAAATTTTTGAACTGTCAAAATTATTTGTCATCATGCTTAAATTACTGTATTTGTGCAACGTGTTTCCAGGAATGACGTAGTCGTTAGACATTTACGCCAATATAAAAATATTTGACTTATATAAATGTAAGTTATGCCGTATAGTTTTGAAAATATCAGCTAGCGCTTTGAGGAAAGAGAGCGTTTACTTCGTTTGTTGGTCTGTTCGTCAGAATTATCTGTTATCTTGATACGCCTTCTTATTGTGGTTCTATGGATTTTGTTGTCCACTGTCTGTATGTAATTTACACTGACGACATGCGTTTTATTTTATAGACGGTTACTGTGCACTAGAACCAAGAATACGACCAGAACACAGCTTGTTTCCACTTCTCACGGATGTGTCGATGTTGCTGCTACGTCCCTTTGCCATACTTTGTTCACTTTCGAGCAAAGCATATTTGATGTTAGCTAATGAATTTATGACGATCAGAGAGAAAACGACTCTTTATTGCTTCTGAAGACAAACTTAAAATTACTCTAAAATTAGGAAGACAGGTTTAACGTTGTTAATCTGTAAATTCTCTCTTGCTCTTAATATGACATTAATAATTTTTTCAGCCATGTCTCTAAAAAATTAAAAAAATCGATTTACGTTGTGCCTGACCCACTTCACCTTAATTTATTTAAACAATTTCAATGACCTAAAATACGTTCATACTTTCATTTAAATGCAACACTTTTACAACACTTTTAACTTACCGCTTTTTCTAAGTTACAAGCGCTGATTTTAAGTGAAAAAGTGTATGTATTTCAGATCACTGAAATACCTCAGTAAATTACAGGGAAATGCGTTCGACGAAGCGAAAATCGGATTTATTCAGTTGCACGTTCACATAACCTAAAGGTCATTAATATCACAGGAAGATATAGTTTTTGAAAACACAAATCCATCGTACTACTAATCATTATGGTCTCAGTAATTTAATAGCACTAAATTAAAGTTAGTGAAGAACTGTGAGTTCTTGAAATTCTTCATTTTTTTCAAGACTTCATTTTACAGTTTTTGGTATTTATTGATAAAGATCCTCGCAAATGTTCATTTTCTATATCTTCTCTATAGTGTGTCGTTATCTACTGTACCAATGTGACTAGTTTCGCTGACGTGTGTTACCACAGCTGATTTATGATAATGTGTATACAATGAACAGTGTGTTGTTAGAGTGCTTTACGAGATTACAGGCAGAGGTCAACAAAATCCAGAGAGCCGTTGTGATAGAAGAAACCAAATACACAAGAGAACCGCTAATTACGGTAAACAGAGTGAGTCACTTCGTGTTAACAGTAGAGCAGCAAACGAAGTAAACATTATCTCAAACGTGTCTTCTCCGCAGCAAATGCGCAACGCAGCACGCCAAGGCTTAAAAAAAAAAAAAAAAACACTGTACCAAAATCTATGTTTAGGTTAAATGTTTTGTATTGCCATTTTCCCTGCGATGAGGTTAACAAGTTGCAGGAATAAAATAATTCAAACAGTATGACAAAGAACTGCGAATGATAGCGATTTTTTAAAAAAATAAATGCTGTTTATAAAAAAAATAATCGACCTTTGCCATTGTATCCAATGTCGCCACATGTTGGTCACGTTTTCCTTTCCATGTGACAAGGCAAAGAGCATCAGATCTAATCTCAGTCGCTTAAGTCTGCGTCAAAAACTGCTGAAGATTTACACTCGGTGGCGTTCCACTCGCTGTTACTACAGATGAATAACGCGACCGGCGAACGCATAGAGATAAGCGAGAACTGCAAGACTGCCTACGCGGCGACTTATCTGCTCTGTATTCCGACTGTTCTGCTCGCCCCACCTTTGCTGCCATTCCCTCCACTTTCAATTCACCTGCTCCACTGCTTCCACGGCAAGAACGTGCATCCTGACAACGCCCCTCAACACAGGAGTGGCCTTCAATAAGTAATGCACCACACTTTTAATCTGAAACCAGGTTAGTATTGTTTAGCATTCTAATACACTATATTATTTACCACACTTTTGACTAAAAATACCTTATTTTTCAACATAATCTCCGTTCAATGCGACGGCCTTAGGCCACCTTGCTGGGAGATTCTGAATGCCTATCGGAGCCAACGTCTTGCTGCGTCAATAACCTCCTTATCATCCACGTATTACTTTCCGCGGAGTGCATCCTTCATTCTCTACATCTACATCTACATCTACATTTATACTCCGCAAGCCACCCAACGGTGTGTGGCGGAGGGCACTTTACGTGCCACTGCCATTACCTCCCTTTCCTGTTCGAGTCGCGTATGGTTCGCGGGAAGAACGACTGTCTGAAAGCCTCCGTGCGCGCTCTAATCTCTCTAATTTTACATTCGTGATCTCCTCGGGAGGTATAAGTAGGAGGAAGCAATATATTCGATACCTCATCCAGAAACGCACCCTCTCGAAACCTGGCGAGCAAGCTACACCGCGATGCAGAGCGCCTCTCTTGCAGAGTCTGCCACTTGAGTTTATTAAACATCTCCGTGACGCTATCACGGTTACCAAATAACCCTGTGACGAAACGCGCCGCTCTTCTTTGGATCTTCTCTATCTCCTCCGTCAACCTGATCTGGTACGGATCCCACACTGATGAGCAATACTCAAGTATAGGTCGAACGAGTGTTTTGTAAGCCACCTCCTTTGTTGATGGACTACATTTTCTAAGCACTCTCCCAATGAATCTCAACCTGGTACCCGCCTTACCAACAATTAATTTTATATGATCATTCCACTTCAAATCGTTCCGCACGCATACTCCCAGATATTTTACAAAAGTAACTGCTACCAGTGTTTGTTCCGCTATCATATAATCATACAATAAAGGATCCTTCTTTCTATGTATTCGCAATACATTACGTTTGTCTATGTTAAGGGACAGTTGCCACTCCCTGCACCAAGTGCCTATCCGCTGCAGATCTTCCTGCATTTCGCTACAATTTTCTAATGCTGAAACTTCTCTGTATACTACAGCATCATCCGCGAAAAGCCGCATGGAACTTCCGACACTATCTACTAGGTCATTTATATATATTGTGAAAAGAAATGGTCCCATAACACTCCCCTGTGGCACAACAGATCGACGTCAGAGATATAGGTCTATAGTTTTGCGCATCTGCTCGACGACCCTTCTTGAAGACTGGGACTACCTGTGCTCTTTTCCAATCATTTGGAACCCTCCGTTCCTCTAGAGACTTGCGGTACACGGCTGTTAGAAGGGGGGCAAGTTCCTTCGCGTACTCTGTGTAGAATCGAATTGGTATCTCGTCAGGTCCAGTGGACTTTCCGCTGTTGAATGATTCCAGTTGCTTTTCTATTCCTTGGACACTTATTTCGATGTCAGCCATTTTTTCGTTTGTGCGAGGATTTAGAGAAGGAACTGCAGTGCGGTCTTCCTCTGTGAAACAGCTTTGGAAAAAGGTGTTTAGTATTTCAGCTTTACGCGTGTCATCCTCTGTTTCAATGCCATCATCATCCCGGAGTGTCTGGATATGCTGTTTCGAGCCACTTACTGCTTTAACGTAAGACCAGAACTTCCTAGGATTTTCTGTCAAGTCGGTACATAGAATTTTACTTTCGAATTCACTGAACGCTTCACGCATAGCCCTCCTTACGCTAACTTTGACATCGTTTAGCTTCTGTTTGTCTGAGAGGTTTTGGCTGCGTTTAAACTTGGAGTGAAGCTCTCTTTGCTTTCGCAGTAGTTTCCTAACTTTGTTGTTGTACCACGGTGGGTTTTTCCCGTCCCTCACAGTTTTACTCTGCACGTACCTGTCTAAAACGCATTTTACGATTGCCTTGAACTTTTTCCATAAACACTCAACATTGTCAGTGTCGGAACAGAAATTTTCGTTTTGATCTGTTAGGTAGTCTGAAATCTGCCTTCTATTACTCTTGCTAAACAGATAAACCTTCCTCCCTTTTTTTATATTCCCATTAACTTCCATATTCAGGGATGCTGCAACGGCCTTATGATCACTGATTCCCTGTTCTGCACATACAGAGTCGAAAAGTTCGGGTCTGTTTGTTATCAGTAGGTCCAAGATGTTATCTCCACGAGTCGGTTCTCTGTTTAATTGCTCGAGGTAATTTTCGGATAGTGCACTCAGTATAATGTCACTCGATGCTCTGTCCCTACCACCCGTCCTAAACATCTGAGTGTCCCAGTCTATATCTGGTAAATTGAAATCTCCACCTAAGACTATAACACGCTGAGAAAATTTATGTGAAATGTATTCCAGATTTTCTCTCAGTTGTTCTGCCACTAATGCTGCTGAGTCGGGAGGTCGGTAAAAGGAGCCAATTATTAACCTAGCTCGGTTGTTGAGTGTAACCTCCACCCATAATAATTTACAGGAACTATCCACTTCTACTTCACTACAGGATAAACTACTACTAACAGCGACGAACACTCCACCACCGGTTGCATGCAATCTATCCTTTCTAAACACCGTCTGTACCTTTATAAAAATTTCGGCAGAATTTATCTCTGGCTTCAGCCAGCTTTCTGTACCTATAACGATTTCAGCTTCGGTGCTTTCTATCAGCGCTTGAAGTTCCGGTACTTTACCAGCGCAGCTTCGACAGTTGACAATTACAATACCGATTGCTGCTTGGTACCCGCATGTCCTGACTTTGCCCCGCACTCGTTGAGGCTGTTGCCCTTTCTGTACTTGCCCAAGGCCATCTAACCTAAAAAACCGCCCAGCCCACGCCACACAACCCCTGCTACCCGTGTAGCCGCTTGTTGCGTGTAGTGGACTCCTGACCTATCCAGCGGAACCCGAAACCCCACCAGCCTATGGCGCAAGTCGAGGAATCTGCAGCCCACATGGTCGCAGAACCGTCTCAGCCTCTGATTCAGACCCTCCACTCGGCTCTGTACCAAAGGTCCGCAGTCAGTCCTGTCGATGATGCTGCAGATGGTGAGCTCTGCTTTCATCCCGCTAGCGGGACTGGCAGTCTTCACCAAATCAGATAGCCGCCGGAAGCCAAAGAGGATTTCCTCCGATCCATAGCGACATACATCATTGGTGCCGACATGAGCGACCACCTGCAGATGGGTGCACCCTGTACCCTTCATGGCATCCGGAAGGACCCTTTCCACATCTGGAATGACTCCCCCCGGTATGCACACGGAGTCAAACAGATGAAAGTCGGAAGTTGCGAGATCTGGGCTGTAGGGGGGGATAAGGAATAACAGTCCATTGAAGTTTTGTAAGCTCCTCTCGAGTGCACACACTTACGTGATGCCTTGCGTTCTGCTGGAAAAGGAGAAGTTCGTTTGAACTTTTGTGGCAACGAACATGTTGAAATCGTTTTTTCCGTTATCCGAGTGTAGTGCAATACACCTCCTAGATGATCGTTACATCAAAAGGGAGCACATCAAACAAAATAACACGTTCGGAGTCCCAGAAGACTGTCGCCGAGGCTTTACCGGCTGGAGGTGTGGTTTAAACTTTTCCTTCGGAGGAGAGGTGGTATGGCGCCACTCCAGGGGTTGCTGTTTTGTTTTCGGTTCGAACTGATAAACCCATGTTTCATCGCCTGTGACGATGTTCGACTTACTTTTGAGTAATCCAACTGGTGGGCGAGTGTGTCAGAACCACCAACAGAGACGTCAATATGAGTGTCCCCACGTTCTGACATTGTAGGAGTCATAGCTATGTGCGGCCGGCCGGCACGCAGAAGATCGAACAGGTTCGCACGACCTTGTTCCAAGGATGACAGACGCCTCGTCCAACGTCTCACCATGCTTTTGTTCACTGCCAGGTCACTGCAGACATTCTGCAAGCGCCTATGAATATCTGCGATGCTCTAGTTTTCCGCCAAAAGAAACTCAATGACAGCTCTCTGCACACCTCCGTTACAGACGCCATTTTGAAGGCAACGTATAACGCCGCCACCTATCGCAACTTTATGAAACTATTGGGGTGGAAAAAGGGAATACTCCACGATGTCCCACAACAAATTCAGCATTTTTTAAACCGAAATTGGTCTAGGAAGGAAATGTGTTGCTTTACTTATTGAACGCCTGTCGTGTAACTACCTTCTCTGTAATCGTTTAGATGAGGAGTAAGTTTCTTGTGATAGCAGCAATCGATGTTTCATAACTGTTGATGTATTCTGAATTAATGCCGAATATTTCAAATGAAAGTGATTTTTCGGTCACTTCCCATTAAAATTGTTATGAATATTAAGAACTCAGTACATGTTCTTAATAGAGAGAATCTCTCAGGGAAGAAGGTTAAGTCCAGGGTAAGTCAGTGTCATGATATATGGCTGTTGGTGTACGCGGTACATATTATTGACTTCGCCTTGGGGTCAATGGCATTGAATCGTATGTGCTTTCTTTTAGATACATAGATGAGACTTCTGTTGTTTGGCTTAATGGAAATTCATATGGTGCAAATGGCTCTAAGCACTATGGGACTTAACATCTGAGGTCATCAGTCCCCTAGGACTTAGAACTAATTAAACCGAACTAACCTAAGGACATCACACACATCCATGCCCGAGGCAGGATTCGAACTTGTGACCGTACCAGTCGCGTGGTCCCGGACTGAAGCGCCTAGAACCGCTCGGCCGCGGCGGCCGGCGGCTTAATGGAAGTGAGAGAATAAACAGCTGTTAAGAACGTCTGATTTCAATCCACCCGAATATTCACTTCACAACAGAGGTGGAAAGGGATGCCTACCATAATGGCTAAAACGAGACAGATCAGACGCGCGTTGGGTTGTCGTCCAATCGTGAATCGGATGAGTGCTGAAAATAACGAGGTGGCACCTACGTTTACGACCTTTTTTCCTTATACAGGTAGCATTTTCAATAGGATTTATCATATGCTACGGAAACACGTTGTGACGTGTGTCTTTACACCACCTTCTACGATTAGAACCCTTTAAGGGTCTATAAAGGATGGTACCGGTTTCCGCAAGGCGGGTATCCATCGTATTCGTTACAGTTGTTGCACGTCCTACATTACTCAGACCATCAGGACCGTGGATGACAGTGTATTGAGCATAAGCGTCACATAAACTTACAACCGCCGAGAAAATCTGCTATACAGGACGTTTCCTTGGCACTGGCCACCCTGTGGAAAATTGGAAAATATATTAAAAAAAGAGATTCTGACGTGCGTTTCCAGCTACTGGGACAACCAAAAATTCCTAACGTGAGTCTGTTGTAAAATTGCGGAGCTCGTTTTATTCTCGCATATTGCTGCATTTTTTGAGACCGCATATCTGGCCTGTAGAGACCAACATGTAAATCACAGTCAAACGCCGTCTTAAACTCAGTTGGTTCTGTTGGCCCATGATATTCAGAGGGCCGTAGATAACAGCGCCTAGGTTGATGTCCTTTTCCTTGACTTATGGAAGGTACTTGATTCGGTTTCGTACTAAAGCCCACTGCAAAAAATTTGAATGTTCAAAATGTTCAAATGTATGCGAATTCCTAAGGGACCAAACTGCGCTGAGAACAACATACACACTCATGCCCGAGGGAGGACTCGAACCTCCGACGGGAGGGGCCAACAAAACTTGACGTTACGGAATATAGTGCCAGGTTTGTGACTAGACTGGAGACTTCCTATATCGTTCTCAAGGGAGTGAAATCGTCAGCTGCGAAAATGATGCAGGCCTGTCCGAAGGAACTATAAAAGGGCCGTTGTTCACGATATGGATTAATGAACTGATCAGTGCAGTTGGTAATGTTGTGACGCAGTTCACATATAAATAGTTTCTACATGGGGAGGAACCACATCACAGAATTATATTTAACATTAGGAAGACCTCAGCAGAAAACAAATGCAATATAGTTCTGAGAAATTGAAAGAATCGTCATTGTTTTGTGACCCAATTGACGATCAATGAGAGCAAAAATTTACGGTCGTTATATTACGATCGTGCGTTGAAAAGTAATGCCTATGAATTTTTTTGTGAAAAATCTTAAGGCTTTTTAAGTAAAACAAATGTTATTAACATTTGTCATTTTATTCTGCATGTTTACATATTTATTTCTCAGCATAGTCATCATGACAACTAACACATTTCTCTCATCAAGAGACCAGTTAGTTGATAACATCACTGTAGAACGTCTGATTTTGTTGACGCAGCTACAACTTCAACTCTGCCTGAACCGTTTCATCACTATCAAAGTGAGGTCCTCGAAGCTGTTATTTATTTTTTGGAAACATGAAAATGAGATGTAGGGAAGCCGGTACTGTAAGGAGGACGATCGATGACACTGAACCCAAGGTGTCGCTCTGTTGCTGATGTCGCAGCGCTTATGTGTGGTCTGGTATTGCCATGTTGAACGAGATGATTCTCGATGTGGGACGAATTCTTCGAATTCCAAACTCGACTACTGCACGCGGTTTTTCAATCACCGACATAGTTACGTTACACACTATGTTACACGCTACAATTCGGAGCCCTCTAGCGGCAGAAGTCTGCCAATATGTAGACATAAAGAATAAAGATATAGAGGGTATTCGGAAATTCCTTTTACAAACTGCTAGGACTTGAGTACATAATATTTTGAATAGGAACCCATGTCTGGAAACGTTATCCAACAACGCTACAGAACGTGAAAGTTATGGGCGCCGGAACCTGTGAATGTGTTTATATACAGGGTGATTCCGTGATGATGTTACAAACTTTCAAGTATGATAGAGAATAAATGTATCAATTTGAGATGAGGGTCCCTGTACCGGAAACGAATGAGTCGAAAGTTATAAACAAAAACGTTCTGATGCCTTTGACAGCGGAACACATGTACCGGTAATGTTGTTGCTAGGACTGTAGGGTAGGACAGTTTCAGAGGTGGTAGTATGGACCAAAACAAGAAAAAAATGTCGAGTAAACTTGGGCACTAAAGTGCATACCTGAGGGGCTATGGGCGCTAGTATGAAACACGTCTGCCGGACGAAGTGGCCGTGCGGTTGAGGGCGCTGCAGTCTGGAACCGCAAGACCGCTACGGTCGCAGGTTCGAATCCTGCCTCGGGCATGGATGTTTGTGATGTCCTTAGGTTAGTTAGGTTTAACTAGTTCTAAGTTCTAGGGGACTAATGACCTCAGCAGTTGAGTCCCATAGTGCTCAGAGCCATTTGAAACACGTCTCCTCTATTGAACAAGTGGTCATAACTCTTAAGGTATCCTTTTTAGAGCCCATGTTTACTCGACTTTTGTTTTTGTTTTGGTCCATACTATCACCTCTGAATTTTGCCAACCCTACAGTCTTAGCAACAACAGTACCGGTACATGAATTCCACAGCCAGAGGTAACAGAACGGCTTTCGCTTATAACTTTCGACTCATTCGTTTCCGGCACAGGAACTCGTACCTCAAATTGATACATTTATCCGTCGCCATCGCCCTTGAAAGTTAGTAACATCATCACGGAATCACCTTACAGGATGACACAACCAGGGAAAATACATACATTTACAGGCACCGGCGCGTATAACTTTGACTCTCTATAGCGTCGTTGGATGACGTTTCCCACATGGCTTCCTACTCAAAATATTGTGTACTCACTCCCCTCTACAAATCCTAGAAGTTTGTAACGGGAATTGCCGAACACCATGTGTAGTGTTTATAGCATATGTTTTATTTAAAAAAACTTGGAGGCATCATTTTTCACCACGTCCTCATATTAGGGGTATGTGTCCGAAGCCATTTACAAAAAAGGAAGATGGAAGGACGATTATTGTTTGACGTCCCGTCAACGGCATCGTCATTAGAGACGAAACACAAGCTAGGATTGGGGAAAGGAAAGGGATGGAAATCATCCGTGTTCTTTTGAACGGAACCATCGCGACATTTTTCTAAAGCTATTAGGGTGACCAAGGAAGACGTAAGTCGCTATATTCGTTTCCCTCCTGAATATGATTCTAGTGAATTAACCACTGCACCAATTCGATCGGTGCAGCCATTTATAGTGGAACGACAACATAAAACCCTTTGCAGGAATGGCTTCTATCAGACTGAGAAAGGGGGAAGGAGGGGAGGGGGGGGCACGAAGTTCGGATCACGGATTTGCTTCAAACTTTTATTAGTCCATTAGGACAACATAATGTGCGATAACAAGGCATACTACTTAACGCGATTTCAAGCTTGTCGGCGCGCTAGCTCAGCGTATGAGTGAAGTATTCAATGACGAACTTGAAGGGGTGTCCTGTGACGTCTGCCCAGACCAAATGACAAGTCCAAGTCAAATGACGAAAAAAAAAAGGAAAGGAAAAAACGAAGCTCTGTAATCGACGGTTCGCTGGATCGAGTTCCGCTCATGTTCATTTTTTAATTTTTTTTTTTTTTTGCCACTAGTCATATTATTTCGCACATATTACATTTGAAAGATAATATGATGTAAAAAAGTGTATTAGCATGAACTTTTATTGATTTTCCAATATTATTTGGCTGTTTACTAATATTTATTATTATAACAAATATTATGCGACTTGAATTTCTATAAGCAACTTAAAAACTCTGTGAAGCGCCTTCAGATGTGTTCATAATTGACTGATAATGAACGAGAAATTGCTTCTCGTGAAGATGCTATTAAAGTGCATTCAATCGTATATCACCTGTTTTCGGGACCGATATTTACGAAAATGTTGCGTTACACAAGGTCTGCATCCGAACTATCGGAAGATAGAGAAATTTTTGAGAAGTCAACGATCTTCGTTTTCCTTAGAAACTCTCGAGATTCTTCGTGCATGAGGAAAAATAGCATTCATTCAATGTAGTAGATGCCATTTTGATTTATGTTTTTCGTGCCGTGCGGGGTGGCCGCGCGGTATAGGGCGTCTTGCCACTGTTCTCGCGGCTTCCCCCGTCGGAGGTTCGAGTTCTCCCTCTGGCATGGGTGTGTGTGTGTTGTCCTTAGCGTAAGTTAGATTAAGTAGTGTGTAGGCCTAGGGACCGATGACCTCAGCAGTTTGGTCCCATAGGAACTTACCACAAATTTAAAAATTTTATGTTTTTCGTATCTGTATGAAAAATATCATCCCGCGACTTGTAATGTCGAAAGAACATGCAACGATTAACAGTACATTAGCCTCATATTCTGGCGTATTGTAACTCATTGTATTACTGAATAAATTTATTTGCACCTTTATTTATCGGTGTTTGACTTAGGTTTTCCAAACCTGCCCCTCTTCCTTGAAAACTGTGTCTACAGATCGAAGCGCCCATGTACAAAGCAGTTCTCGGTACCTTACCCGATTGCAGGTATAAGGGATATCGAAAATCACGACAGGAATACATTTTCAGGAAAATTTTATGCGTCTGGTCGTTTACCTTTCGACAGTGATAAATATAATATTTGTTGTGACAGTACAATATAGCAAACAACCAAATAAAATTGGAAATTCAATAAAAGTTTATACAAATACCCGTGTCTTTTCATCATATTACCTTTCAAATGAAATATGTACGAAATAAAGTGACTAAGTGCTGAAAAAATATAAATTAAAAAAAGAAACTGAACAGGACTCGATCCAGCGATTTACGGGTTGCGCTAACGACACGGCCATCTCGTGCTCAGGGTCGCAAGGCACCGTACATCTCTCACGAGTAAACCTTCTCTTACGATTTTCTCGAAATCGCCTAAGTAGTACGCCTTTCTGCTTGCACTCTATGTTGTCCTAATGGACTACTAGAAGTGTGCAAGGTGTGAAATAAATCCGTGATCCGAAAGTGGTGGCCTCCTCTTGTGAGATGAATTGGAAGAATCCTACTGAAATGTAATTTATCTTCGCAGGAAGTAACTAACAAAAATCTAGCTTGAGTTCGCAGTAAAATACTGCACGTGCACCCTGGGTAACGCTAAATGAGCTAGAGTGTCTCAACAGTCAGACCTTTATTGGACTTCCTGGCTACAAGCATACAGATTAACCAAACACAAGCAAGGGGCGCTTATCAGGACCAGATGACTAAAAAACTGAGGCCTTCAGTCCTTGTTTTCCAACTAAATATGGAAGAAATTAGCCGAGCTAAAAGTGACTACTTGTCAAGATTTCATTTAAGTAATAATGTTGACGTGGTTTTAATCCAGGAAACTCATGGTTCAAATGGCTCTGAGCACTATGCGACTTAACTTCTGAGGTCATCAGTCGCCTAGAACTTAGAACTAATTAAACCTAACTAACCTAAGGACATCACACACATCCATGCCCGAGGCAGGATTCGAACCTGCGACCGTAGCGGTCACGCGGTTCCAGACTGAAGCGCCTTTAAACGCACGGCCACACCGGCCGGCAGGAAACTCATGCATCAGACGAAGAAGATCATCGTAAAAGATGAATGATATATGGCTATGAGCTTATTGGCTCAACTTACCACAACGTTTATGGTTTTGCTACTTAGGTCAGAGTTCTATTGGCAGAACACTTAGAAGAAGCAGCATATCCACTAACAAGGCTGCCTACACTACGCTCGTTCACCCTCTTCTGGAGTATTGCTGTGCGGTGTGGGATCTGCATCAGATAGGATTGACGGAGGACACGGAAAAAGTTCAAAGAAGGGCAACTCGTTTTGTACTGTTGTGAAATAGGGGAGAGAGTGTGCCACGGAGTGATTCGAAAACTGGATGGCAATCATTAAAACAAAGGCTTTCTCGTTGCAGCAGGATCTTCTCATGAAATTTCAATCACTAAGTTTCGCCTAAGAGAGTGAAAATATTTCATTGGCGTCCACCTACATAAGGAGGAATGATCATCGTAATAAAATAAATCACAGCTCAGACAGAATGATTTAAGTGTTAGTTTTTCCCACGCGCTGTTCGAGAGTGTAACTGTAGAGAAATAGCTTGGAAATGGTTCAATGAACCCTCTTCCAGGCACTTGATAGTGAATTGCAGAGTAATTATGTGGATGTAAATGTAGATGCAGAAGTCTGTCTAGACAAGGAAAGCAAGAAACACCGAAAACTTGGAAACAGATAGATGATGTGAGGGATTAATTGTCCGATGCACAGGGAAAAGTTAGAGACGCCCCCGTGTTATTGACATCACCAAACATCGACACTTGTATTTCGGTACCTAATGTTTCGGAACAGATACCAACTATTTAATAATTTCATAGTATAACGAGGAATATCTGATTATCGGTATCGAAGACATCGAATTGTGTGGGGAGACATAAATAATACACTGACGGAGGAAAAGCGGCAACACCAAAAAGTAATTAACGTAGATTGATGAAATTTCTGGAATATACTTGACTAGGTAACATATTTAAGTGATTAAAATTGCAAGATTATAGATTAATGTAAGCGCGAGATACGCCACTGCAAATGCGAAATGCTGGTACATTAATAATCAGTGTAACCGCCAGAGCGTCGAATGTAAGCAGGCAAACGTGCATGAATTGGCTTGTACAGGTGCCAGATGTAAGTTTTTGGGATGGGGTTCCATACCTCTTCCACTTGGCTATTCAACACAGGGACGGTTAATGCTGTTTGTGGATGACGCTGAAGTTGTCACCCGATGGTGTCCCATATGTGCCCGATTGGAGACAGGTCTGCTGATCGAGCAGGCCAAGGCAACATGTCCACACTCTGTAGAACATGTTCGGTTTCAACAGCAGTATGTGGGAAAGCGTTATCCTGTTGGAAAACACCCCTGGAGTGCTGTTCAAAATGGTTCAAATGGCTCTAAGCACTATGGG
Organism: Schistocerca nitens; assembly: GCF_023898315.1. Taxonomy (NCBI): domain Eukaryota; kingdom Metazoa; phylum Arthropoda; class Insecta; order Orthoptera; family Acrididae; genus Schistocerca; species Schistocerca nitens. Next base: position 613,034,484 of record NC_064616.1, on the reverse strand, counting down.
ACTTAACATCTGAGGTCATCAGTCCCCTAGAACTTAGAACTACTTAAACCTAACTAACCTAAGGACATCACAAACATCCATGCCCGAGGCACGATTCGAACCTGCGACCGTAGCAGCAGCCCGGTTCCGGACTGAAGCGCCTAGAACCCCTCGGCCACAGCGGCCGGCGGAGTGCTGTTCATGAAGGCAGCACGACAGCTCGAATCACCAGACTGAAGTACAAATTGGCTGCCAGGGTGCGTGGGATAACAAAGAGAGGTGCTCCTGTTGTCATACGAAATCGTATCACAGGCCATAACTCCAGGTGTACGTCCAGTGTGTCTAGCACACAGACAGGGTTGTTGCAGGCCCATAACTAGCCTCCTTGTGACCAACACACGGCAATCACTGGCACCGAGGCAGAACCAGCTTTCATCAGAAAACAGAACATACCTCCACCCTGCCCCCCAATGAGCTTTTGCTTGACACCACTGAAGTCGCAAACGGCGGTGGTTTGGGGTCAATGTACGCTACAGCAATCATAAACAGTGACAACATTCCCGCTAAGTCTTCCTGCCATATCGCATAAGTAACATCCAGCTCCTCGTAGCCTTATTACACGACCTCCTTAAAGCTCAGTGATGTGTCGATAATGGCGTCTTGGTCGCCTTAAAGGCATTCTTGATTAATATCAACTCATCACGTCCAATCTCATAGGTAACGACCGTTACAGTGTGGAATTAAAGCCAACCTGATTTGCGTCCTCACAGTGCTGCCCCTAGTGCCACTCTTACGCGACTGTCGCGAAATTTGAATAACCACCTTTCAGAGGTAGAGACACGCCTACCAACTTTCATTAATGTCGCAAAACTTCTTCTTGGTGTTGCAATTGTTTTCCGTCAGTGTGTATTATATAAATGTGTTCCAATTACCGTGGAAAAGTGTTTCGAGTATACTCGGGGAGGTTCATGCAAACGTAGGTTATTCCGTTTTTCCTCGTATTCCCGTATTCAGAATAGAAAAGCGAAGGCTACATCTAAGTCAAGGCCTATATTTTGTATGAAATTGGAATACTTGTACTTTACTGCTTGCGTTTGTAATTTATTTTACGCTCGTATTGATTCATGAAGATATAACGTAGTTTCCATATTTCACCTGGAATTCTAAATAAGTCGTTTTTGTTCAAGAAAACGCTTGAAATGCATAAGCTATCGTTACCTGCATTATTGTCCGTAATGGTAGTTCTGTTCCGATATTATAGAAGTGTCGATACAATTGTAAACATTGCTATCACATTGTGTCACTTGTGCAATACCGTATCGAATCCGTTTTTGGAACACCAATAGGTATAGTTCGCTGGAGAGTAAATCTTATTTAATTCATGTGCTTGTAGCCTGTTTGCGGCTTCTAGCCTATTTGGGTGGCTTGAGGTTGATTCTGAGTTGCCTTTGAAGAGAAAATCAATAGAAACGGCACGGGTACGATATTTACACCTCAGTTCGCCATGCACTAGACAGCAGGCTGCAGAGTATCCATGTAGATGTAAACGCAGATGTTTTTGACCTGTTTCGTATAAATTCCTGAACTTAAAGTAATGTGGCAACCCTTTATTATAGCCCTCCTGCTGAGCTAATCTGACCTCAAAGAGCATATTCGCAAGTCGCAGACGTAAATGTGTCTAGCAAAATTAAAATCGCCGCTTCCCTAGACACTGATAGTGGCTAGGTGCCAGCTCATCTCCCATTCAGACCAGGAGCGATGTATTCGGGCCCAAAAATCCGTGACATATCATGCGATACCATAATTTGTCGTTCAGAACTGTTTCTTAGTATCCACACGCTCAGCTTTATGGTCTCTCCAGTGTTTTACGTTCCATTAAAATTTACGAGCAACTTTGTAATCTAGCACCAAATGGTATAACTTCCACATATTTTCATCTGGTAGGTAGACCAGGAAGTCCTTTGCTGGATACTAAGAGAGAGAAAATACCGAAAGTACAATCTAACTGAAGGTGTGTAGATGCTCCAGAAAATATCCAGAAGCAGCATTGATGTGTGTAGCTAATAGTCATAAAACGTAGCAAAATGTAGAGGAGGACTTTATCCAGAAACTAATTTCAAATTGATGATATATATATCTTGATGTGATGCACTTTCAGTCGCAGACACTAACACAAGAGAAGCAGCAGAAAGGTTTTAAATGCATAAGGCATAGATAGATGAGAGTAATGTCTCGTACCGTGCGAGTTGGCGCACTTGGTCAGCACACTAATTCTGTTCGCGAGGAGAGCGTTTCAAACCCTGTCCAAACCTCCCATTTGGGTTCTCCATGGTTTCCGTAAGCCACTTAAGACAAATGCGGGGATCTTTGAAAAGAATACTGCAGAATTCTTTCCCCATCTCTCCCCAGACCGAGTTTGTAATCCGTCCTTAATGGCCTTGTTATAGACGGGACGCTGAACTCTAAGCTACCTTCCAGCCTTGCATGTCTCGTGGGCATCGAGGTCATTAGAGATGGAACCGTAGCTCAGGATGGAAAATGAGGTAGCACATTGCCTTGTTGAAAGACACACACAGTCTGATCAAAAGTGTCCGGAAACTTATTAGTGGACACTTACATGGTGTGTGTCGACGGCTTAAACTCTGCTGAGCACACTTTCAATGGCATGTCTGAATGTCTGTGAAGGAATGGCAGCCCATTCTTACTCAGAAGCGTAAACCAGTGAACGTAGTGATATTGTATGCTGGGATTTGGAGCCAAGTCGACGCTCTAGCTCATCCCAAAGGTATTCCTTTGGGTGCAGGTCGGACTCGGGGCGCGCCAGTCCATTTCATGAATATTATTGTCCACAAACCACTGCCTGATAGATGCTGCTTTATGACAAGTTGCAATGTTATGCTGACACAAGCAGTTATCGTCTAAGAACTGTTCTTCTACTGTGCGCGGTACGGAATGATGTAAAATATGTTCACATCCTTCCGCATTTAGGACTTTCCTAAGCGCAATGAGAAGTCCACACACTAACAACGGAAAACAACCCCATTCCGTAAGACCATCCCCTCTGCACTTCACTGTTGGCACTACACATGGCGCCGGCCGGAGTGACCGAGCGGTTCTAGGCGCTACAGTCTGGAACCGCGCGACCCCTACGTTCTCACGTTCGAATCCTGCCTCGGGCATGGATGTGTATGATGTCCTTAGGTTAGTGAGGTTTAAGTAATTCTAAGTTCTAGGGGACTGATGACCTCCCATAGTGCTCAGAGCCATTTGAACCAACTACACATGGTGCCAGATAACGTTCTCCAGGCATTCGCAAAATCCAGACCCTGTCATCGGATTGCCACAGGGTTTAACATGATTTACCACTTCAGATCACTCGTTTCCAATCATACTCTGTCCAGTGGTGTCGCCCTTTACTCCGCCTCAAGCGTCGCTTAGCACTGACTACAGAAATGAATGGCTTACGAGGAGTTGCTTGATCATTGTACCCCATTGTTTTGATTCTGTACACACAGTCATTGCGCTAGCTGGACTGCTGGTAGCACTTTGGAACTCCCGAATGATTCTTTCTGCTGATTTCATCGGATTTTTTACAACCACCCGCTCCAATGCTCGACTATTCGTATCCGTTGATTGGTTGTTGGTTGATTCGGGAGAAGGGACCAAACAACGAGGTCGTCGGTTCCATCGTATTAGGGAAGGATGGGGAAGTAAGTCGGCCGTGCCCTTTCACAGGGATCATTCCGGCATTTGCCAGAAGCGATTTTGAGAAATTACGAAAAACCTAAATCTGAATGGCCGGACGGGGTATTGAACCGTCGTCCTCCCGAATGCGCCACTTCGCTCGGTCTTCTTGTCCGTCAGTACATAATGTCTGCATAGTGTTGATTTAGCTGTGGTTGTTCCTTCTCGTTTCCACTTCACACTCACGTCACCGACAGTTGACTTGAGCAGCTTTAGAACGGTTGAAATTTCTCTTGTGGATATGTTGCTCAGGTGACATCCACTGACCAGTCCACGATCGAAGTCACTGAACTTCCTTGACCGACCCATTCTGCTGTTACTGCGTATCTAATAAGAGCACGATACTCCCTGCTTCCTTTTATTCTGGCTGCTCCGCCTCTCGTGAGGTCTGGTGGTCAATTCCACAATACATAGGGATGTCCGGATACTTTTGATCCGATCGCGTAGTCCAATATTCTCCTCTAGCGATGCAGAAAAATCAAATAAAACATTAATGGACGGCTACTTGAACCGTATTTCACACGAATACTTAGAAGATGTTGACGGTGAACCTACTGCATGCCTTAAATCCGAATTTTGCGGACACAGTGCGAACTGCTGAGTGATGCCACGTGCATAGGCTGTGGGTTTCCTGCTTTTCCAAAACTTGAGGCAAGTCAGCTACGTATCCCGATTTAAAACCTTCCTTGAGGATGTAAGTGCCAACATTCGCGACCTACTTAACGCTCGTCGTCCACTCCTCATGGGAGCTCAAAATAAAGCCTTAGTTTACTTACAGTGTAGCCAGGTATAGGTACAGAGGTAATTCGAGAACCCAGCACTTTACATCGCTTAGCGAGCCAACTGCAGGAACGTAATCGCACAATCTCTTTAGTTTCTCCTTCTTATGCCGTGTGTGTCTAGTTCACTCGTATGATTCTCAGACTGATTTCATGCCGCGTTTCGGTAGCCATCAGTTTGCATGCTCTCAAACGTAAACACGAAGTATTTACGAAACACGGCGAAGATTGTTAGAAACTTATGCCTATTAAATTCTGCGCCCCGCTCATTGCCAAAGCTGCGACACGGATGACAGCATCACAACCGCTCGCGTTTATGACATTTCATTAAAGTCTTTGTTGGTGACTGAAAGAGTTGATACGCCTAGTACACTCTGCAGACGGATTGCCATTATTTAGAAAGCGGTTGCGTAAAAGCTTTGCTTGGACATCGTACCGCTTCCCTGCATATTGTCTTATCATATGTGGTATGCTCTTGCCTTCCTCCGGCCTTTCAACTGACTTTTCTAATCTCTCATATATGTCCGACAGTTTCACGTGAACTTTGACCCACTGAGGAACTTTACATTTTTCATGTGTGCAAATTATTTCCTAAGGTGCAAGAACTGAAATGTGGCGAAAAAATCTTACAAGTCACCTTTGTATTTATAATTCGCCGCTAACCCCCCCCCCCCCCCCTGCCCCCGATTTTTTTTACCCACTGAACTATCGACTCACTCAGTGAGTAGCGCCGCTGCACGACTATATATGAAACACCACTGCGCGGCCCAGCGCGCGAAGCAGGGCAAGTCGGGCAAGGAAGACGAATGAAGAGAGGAGATATCATACATTCTAAATAAAGTGTTGAATATCAAAATTTTCAGGAGAATTAAAAGCAATGTATCTCATTTTTGTATAAAATTATTTGATTCCTAAAAATTGAGCAGGTGTTGTGATACCACAGACCTGTGACGCTCACCTCATAATTGCAACAAAAAAAAAAACTGAGGCTCTACATTCTATTTGTGATAATAGAAGTACAGGAGTAATGTTTTAACTAGTACAACATCAGTCAACAAAAACCATTTGTCACATATTTTAAATTTTGTACAAGAGAATAAAGAAATTAAATTCAATAAAAATCTTTCAGTATTGACTTTCTTTTTCTTACACAAGTTCATTCTTGGGATCAGATGCTGCAAAGTTTACCGTAGAACTCCCTGCGCTAAAGACTACACTGTTGAGCGCCCATAACACCATATCCACCACCTAGAACTCCCTGTGGTAACATCCTCAACAGGTCTTTTAATTTTGCAGCTGATAAATAAAAAAAAATGGTTCAAATGGCTCTGAGCACTATGGGACTCAACTTCTGAGGTCATTAGTCCCCCAGAACTTAGAACTAGTTAAACCTAACTAACCTAAGGACATCACACACATCCATGCCCGACGTAGGATTCGAACCTACGACCGTAGCAGTCGCGCGGTTCCAGACTGCAGCGCCTAGAACCGCATGGTCGGCTGATAAATAAGGCTGCTCTTTCAGATGAAGTACGTTATGGCATACCTTGTTCGTTCAAAAAAGTCTCGAGACAACATTAATAAAAAACAGAAAAAGTAAAGATAGCGGTTTAAATTTTTCAGGTCTTCTAAATGGTCTGCCCCCACTTGAGTACAACGCACAGAATGTTCAACGAGTATGTGAAACGTCAGAAAATTACTTATTTGTGATGCTTTTCAATTCGTGAGTCACGTTGTCTTGAGTGTCGGTAATGTTGTCAAAGCGTTAATCGACGTGTGAATCTCTGCACTTTGTCGTAATGCGACAGGTTTGCATTGGAAACACGAAGAATCGTCACCAGTTATGATTGTTTTCCAGGAAAAAATGCCCGCGTTTTGCATTTCAGTCAGTTGGCGGCAGCCGTCCAAGAGTCGTTTTTTTTTGTTCGGGAGTCCAGGTGTGTGGGACAAAGTTTGTACGCATGGTTTTCTCTTCTTCAGAACATTCAGGAGAATATCTCGAGTACTTGATTTAGAGCTGTTGCTCCACTACGATTTGTGGCACAACAACGGAGACACTCTACGGCTGCACATACTCATAATGACTGGTCGAATTCACTTCTCGTCTTCATAGTTGTTAGTTCGAGCTGTCACTTCAGCTACTTCGCTGGTGTCTCTTATACACCAGGAATACAATTTCTCGGAATTCTTTGGACGTGGCCGTGCGGTTCTAGGCGCTTCAGTCTGGAACCACGAGACCGCTACGGTCGCAGGTTCGAATCCTGCCTCGGGCATGGATGTGTGTGATGTACTTAGGTTAGTTAGGTTTAAGTAGTTCTAAGTTCTAGGGGACTGATGACCTCAGATGTTAAGCCCCATAGTGCTTAGAGACATTTGAAACTTTTTTTTTTTTTTTTTTTTTTTTTTTTTTTTTTTTTTTTGACGGAAGATGTATGTGAGCTATGATCTTTCCACGTTTCGATACACTGACGTTTTACGATTCTTCTGCTTCAGAGAAAGAATTTTTAATAGGCTGTTTGGGAATAATAAGTATGAGACACTTTGGTCATAATGTATTTGGTGATCTTGTACGCTTGCATGCATAACACTGCTTGTTACTGAATCGTTAATAAGACTTACTGATCTCATTGTTCGGTGGCTGTTCATCAGGATATTTATCTCTTGTCTTTCTTTCTTCATAACATATTACAAACACCTGTTTTTTCGTTCGTTCACTTCTCCACTGTTTTTTACTATAATGACAGAAAAAAACTGTAACACCAAGAAAGAGTTGTGCGACATGAACGAAAGTTGGTAGGCCTGTTTCTATATCTGAAAGATGTTGTCTGCACAAATTTCGAGCCAGTCGCATAAGAGAGGTGCTAGTCGCGCCACTATGAGTATCCAAATCAGGTTTTTCTTTTAAATACAAACTGCAGCTGTCGTGAGCGTTATTTACCTTTGAGATTGGACGTAGTAAGTTGATGTTAGTCAAGAATACCTTTAAGGCGACAAAGACGCCATTATCGACACCCCACTGACCTTGAAGGAGATCGTGTAATAATGTTACGAGAAGTTGGATGTTACTCCTGCGATACTGCAGAAAGACTTGGCGGAAATGTAGCCACTGTACATGTTTGCCGACAGCGGTGGTCACCAGAATGTCCGTCGCAAGGAGACCGGGCTTTGGACGGCCACGTGGCACTACCGAGAGGGAAGACCATCGTGTCTGGCGTATACCTCTGGCGTATCGTAACTGCATCTGCAGCAGCAGTTTGAGCAGCAGTTGGTACCACAGTGACACAACGAACTATTGGAAATGGGTTACTTCAAGGACAGCTCCGAGCCACACGTCCTGTAGCGTACACTGACCCCAAACCACCGCCATTTGAGGCTTCAATGGTGTCAAACGAGAGTTCATTGGAGGGAAGGGTGGAGGTCAATTGCGTTTACTGATGAAAGTTGGTTTTGTCTGCGTACCAGTGAGAACCGTGTTTTGGTTAGAAGGAGGCCACTTGAGCGCCTGCAACTAGCCCGCCAGCGTGCTAGACAGCACATGTGGGACATCATAGGACGACAATTCCAGCGTCATCCACAAACAGCATTAACCGTCCCTGCACTGACCGACCAAGTGCAACAGGCACGGAACGCCATAACACGATCTGACATCTGGCACCCGTACAACACAATGCATGCACATTTGCATGTTTTTATTCGGTATTCTGCCGGGTACATCGTTATAATGTACCAGAAGTTCGCATTTGCAATGACTTATCTCGCACTTACAGTAACTTCAATCCTGCAATGTTAATCACTTAAATATGTTACCTAGACAAATGTATTCGCGAAACTTCGTTGCTCTAGATTAAGTATTTTTCGGTGTTGCGATTTTTTCCGTTTGCGTATTTTTGAAATCCAGATTGTCTCCTTGCATTACAAAGATGTTGTACTAATAAAAGGGCCAGTCAAATGAAAAAGAGACAGATAGAACGAACCTGTGTAAACTGTTTTATTTCAAAAGTAATTACTATAACTGTTAACACAGTGATCCCACTGTGAGACAAGTCGGTCGCTGTATTCACGCAAAAGTTTTTGCGATTGCCTACGGAAGCAGGATTGTACTCAGGCGTTCACCTCTTCGTCCGAAGCAAATGGACGGTCACGAATGTATTTCTTCAACGCTACAAAAATGTGGAAATCGCATGAGGACAGATCGGGTCTGTGTGGACGACTTGTAGGGGCTTCCCACCGAAACGTCTGCAGCGTAGTCGAAACAACCCTGTCAACATGTGGGCAAGCATTGTCCTGAAACGGAACGATGCCGTTCGTCAACATTTCTAGGCGTTTGGAATTCCTGGCACGCTTTAATTTTTGCGAGTGTCCACGTACCATTGTGCGTTAAATGCGGCGCCGTGTTCCAGAAAGTCAATGGGCAGTGGGCTGACTGACGCCATCGTTCTGTTGCACGATATTACCCGTCCCAATGTTTTTTTTTTCTTTTTTTAAATGTTATGGGACTTAACCGCTAAGGTCATCAGTCCCTAAGCTTACACACTACTGAACCTAAAATATCCTAACGACAAACACACACACACTCATGCCCGAGGGAGGACTCGATCCTCCGCCGGGACCAGCCGCACAGTCCATGAATGCAGCGCCCGAGACCGCTCGGCTAATCCCGCGCGGCTCCAAATGTTACAAAGGTTGCTTCGACTACATTGCAGACGTTTCGCTGGACCTTTCGCATCCTCCGCACAGTTCTGATTTTCCCCATGCTATTTCTATATCGCAGTACATATTGCACAGTTTGCACACCAAGTATGAAGAAACGAATGCTGCATCGAGCAGAAGACGATCCAGAAACAAGTGTGCGAACAACTGGAACAGCTGCAGGTGTAAACTATGCTTTTGTGTGGTCAGTTCTTTACAGGCTGTTAGTTACTTTATCCGCACCACTTACAGTGTTTGCTAGCTCTCTGGGCACAAGACCACCATGTCTGATTATGAACAATGAGGCTGGCACACGAGACGTGGGAAGTCGGGCAGGGAAGACGTGGCCCAACAAATCTTTACCTATAAGGTGAGTGTTCGAGGACACACAAGCTGGTTGTTTTCGTTAAAATTCAAAGTATGATAGAATACATTAAATATTATTGTGTCAGGAGTATGAATACTGAAACACCAGACAGATTTACGGAGACGTCTCGAAAGTGATATTGCCCCAGGCTTTAGGAGTATGACGACTCAGTGACATGCTCTCGATCAGCCTGTAATGCACTCGATAACAACAACATACACTGGAAACCGGTAAAATTCGAAGAGTGGAGATGTGAAACGTTGCAAAGCGATTTAGAAAAGATTGCTGTATGGTGTGGCAGGTGGCAGTTGACGCTAAATAACGAAAAGTGTGAGGTGATCCACATGAGTTCCAAAAGAAATCCGTTGGAATTCGATTACTCGATAAATAGCACAATTCTCAAGGCTGTCAATTCAACTAAGTACCTGGGTGTTAAAATTACGAACAACTTCAGTTGGAAAGACCACATAGATAATATTGTGGGGAAGGCGAGCCAAAAGTTGCGTTTCATTGGCAGGATACTTAGAAGATGCAACAAGTCCACTAAAGAGACAGCTTACACTGCACTCGTTCGTCCTCTGTTAGGATATTGCTGCGCGGTGTGGGATCCTTACCAGGTGGAATTGACGGAGGACATCGAAAGGGTGCAAAAAAGGGCAGCTCGTTTTGTATTATCACGTAGTAGGGGAGAGAGTGTGGCAGATATGATACGCGAATTGGGATGGAAGTCATTACAGCGAAGACGTTTTTCGTCTCGGCGAGATCTATTTACGAAATTTCAGTCACCAACTTTCTCTTCCGGATGCAAAAATATTTTGTTGAGTCCAACCTACATAGGTAGGAATGATCATCAAAATAAAATAAGAGAAATCAGAGCTCGAACAGAAAGGTTTAGGTGTTCGTTTTTGTGGTGTCACCGCCAGACACCACACTTGCTAGGTGGTAGCCTTTAAATCGGCCGCGGTCCATTAGTATACGTCGGACCCGCGTGTCGCCACTGTCAGTGATTGCAGACCGAGCGCCGCCACACGGCAGGTCTAGAGAGACGTCCTAGCACTCGCCCAAGTTGTACAGCAGTCTTTGCTAGCGATGCTATAATGACAAATACGCTCTCATTTGCCGAGACGATAGTTAGCATAGCCTTCAGCTACGTCATTTGCTACGACCTAGCAAGGCGCCATTACCAGTTTATATTGAGATTGTAATTCATGTATACCCAAGAGCGATGTTCTGCAATTATGGATTAAAGTTAAGTATTCCAGCAACTAAGTTCTTTTCTTACTAGACTCAACTACTTTACCTTGTTCCAGACCTCACGCCAGTCTGCGTGAGCTTAAACGCGTGCATTTCGGCCTCCTCTAGCAACACATTGTTGGCTCTTCTGCCAACACACCAGTTTTTCCCGCGCGCTGTTCGGGAGTGGAATGGTAGAGAGATAGTATGATTGTGGTTCGACGAACCCTCTGCCAAGCACTTAAATGTGAATTGCAGAGTAGTCATGTAGATGTAGATGTAACTGCCATTTGTTTCACAAAATAAGTTTTCAGTGCTATCGTGTTCTCGGTACTCCGTTGCAAGTCACTAGACTTGTTCCAAGTGTCAACTCACGGAAAAAATGTTTTAAATGTTCATTACTAGAGGGCGTATGGTCTTTGTTCCAAGTGGCGTTCGGCAAGGTCCCCTCCATTTGGATGTGGCGTAGTTTGTGTGTTAAGCTTTTGCCCTTATAAGGGCCAAATGAAGACAAGACAGACGGAAAGAAAGTAAGTAAACTGTTTATTATTCCAGAAGTAATCGCCGTAGCTGTTAATACATTTATCCCATTGCAAAACAAGACGGTCAGTCCTTCGTAGAAAATATTTGCGGTTGCCGACGGAACCATGATTGCACCAAAAAGTGCACCTATTCGTCCGTAGCAAATCGACGGCCGCAAATGTCTTTCTTCAGGTCTCGAAAAATATGGAAATCGCACGGGAGAAATCGGGATTGTGTGAACGATTTGTTTTGCGCTGTTATATATACTTTAAGCAGAGGGTTTTTGGCACTGTTCATTGAAAATGTAATGATACACTGACCTCATTGAAATACTTATAATTTCCCTACTGTCGTACTGATATCTTGTTACTTTGTTTCTCTCGATGATAGTGTTACTTGTGGTAGACTGCAGCGTTTTGCATGGAAATGACAGAGACCGTGGGCAGCAATTATAGACTCTTAAGGCCATATAGTTTACCAGAAAAATTAACAGGTGATCGTTATTGCTAATTTTTGCACGACAAATTAACCGCGATATTGCAGAAAGAAAACTGGGGTGATTTGTGACACCATCACATTCCAACGCCTCTTCCGACAGTACATAACATAAATGTATAATGAACGATTTAATGTTCAAGGAAATTCACTAGCATGGCGTCCCTGTTACCTGACGTTCATGGTGTATTACACACCCATTCTCAATGCGCACACGTTGCAAGAGCGTGTATAGCGTGCATATCACAAGATTCGAGGACAGGAATGATATCTACATCTAAATCTATAAGGATACCCTGCAAATTACATTTAAGTGCCTGGCAGAGGGTTCATCGAACCACCTTCACAATTCTCTGTTATTCCAAACTCATATAGGGCGCGGAAAGAACAAAGACCTATATATTTCCGTACGAGCTCTTATTTCCCTTATTTTATCATGGTGATCATTTCTGCCTATGTAGGTCGGCGTCAACAAAATATTTTCGTATACGGAGGAGAAAGTTGGTGATTGGAATTACGTGGATAGATTCCTTCGCAACAAAAAAAGCCTTTGTTTTAATGATGTCCACCCCAAATCCTGTATCATTTCAGTGACACTGTCTCCCCTATTCCGCGATAATACAAACCGTGCTGCCCTTCTTTGACCTTTTTCGATGTACCCTGTCAATCCTAGCCGGTAAGGATCCCACACCGAGCAGCAGTATTCTAAAAGATGACGGACAAGCGTAGTGTTGGCAGTCTCCTTAGTACATCTGATACATTTTCTAAGTGTCCTGCTAATAAAATTCAGTCTTAGGTTAGCCTTCCCCACAACATTTTCTATGTGTTCCTTCCAATTTAAGTTGTTCGTAATCGTAATTCATAGGTAATTACTTGAATTTAAGGCCTTTAGTTTTGACTGATTTATCGTGTAACCAAAGTTTAACGGATTCCTTTTAGCACTCATGTGGATAACGTCACACTTTTCGTTATTTAGGTCCAATTACCAGTTTTCGCACCATACAGATATATTTTCTAAATCGCTTTGCAATTTGTTTTGATCTTCTGGTAACTTTACTAGTCGATAAACGACAGCGTCATCTGCAAACAACCTAATACGGCTGCTCAGATTGTCTCCCAAATCGTCTATATAGATAACGAACAGCCAAGGGCCTATCACACTACCTTGGGAAACGCCAGAAATCACTTCTGTTTTACTCGATGACTTTCCGTCAGTTACTACGAACTGTGACCTCTATGACAGGAAATCACCAATCCAGTCTCATACAGTAACTGAGACGACATTCTATAAGCATGCAATTTCACTACAAGTCGCCTGTATGGTACAGTGAAAAAAAAAAAAAAAGCGTCGTGTGACTAGGGCCTCCCGTCGGGTAGACCGTTCGCCATGTGCAAGTCTTTCGATTTGACGCCACTTCGGCGCGTCGATGGGGATGAAATGATGATGATTAAGACATCACATCACTAGTCCCTGAGCGGAGAAAATCTCTGACCCAGTCGGGAATCGAACCCGGGCCCTTAGGATGGACATTCTGTCACGCTAACCACTCAGCTACCGGTGGCGGACTATAGTGTCACAAGCCTTCTGGAAATCCAGAAATACGGAATCAATTTGAAATCCCTTGTCAATAGCACTCAACACTTCGTGCGAATAAAGAGCTAGTTGCGTTTCACAAGAACGATGTTTTCTAAATTCGTGTTGGCTGTGTGTCAGTAGACCGTGTTCTTCGAGGAAATTCATAATGTTCGAACATAATATATGTTCCAAAATCCTGCTGCATATTGATGTTAATGAAAAAAAATGGCTCTGAGCACTATGGGACTTAACAACTGAGGTCATCAGTCCCCTAGAACTTAGAACTACTTAAATCAGATTAACCTAAGGATATCACACACATCCATGCCCGAGGCAGGATTCGAACCTGCGACCGTAGCGGTCGCGCGGTTCCAGACTGAAGCGCCTATAGTCGCTCGGCCACTGCGGCCGGCCGACGTTAATGATATGGCCCTGTAATTTAGTGGATTACTCCTATTACCTTCCTTGAAAATTGGTGTGACCTGTGCAACTTCCCTGTCTTTGAGTACGGATCCTTCGTCGAGCCAACGGTTATATATGATTGTTAAGCATGGAGCTATTGCATCAGCATACTCTGAAAGGAACCTAATTGGTATACAGTCTGGATCAGAATACTTGTTTTTATTAAGTGATTTGAGTTGGTTCACTACTCCGAGGTTATCTACTTCTACGTTACTCATGTTGGCAGCTGTTTTTGATTCGAAGTCTGTAATATTTACTTCGTCTTTTTTTGTGAAGGCATTTCGAAAGGCTGTGTTTAGTAACTCTGCTTTAATTGAAATAAACACAGACAGTCAGATAATGGAAGTGTAACTCTCGAAAAGGCTATCTGGATGTGTTAAACTTGTTTCACTGTATTCTGTACGCTAATTAAATACAATGTACGAGGACATTATATTCCAGAACTGAGGCACTGTGTGGTAAGAGATCAAGATTGTCACATAACGAATTCTGCAGAGGAAGGCGAAGTGGTAACCACACTATAATTTTTTGGATCATCGTAACCACCAAAACTTCATTATAGCTGTGTGCACTTGGTAAATATGAGTCTTCAAATAACAGAAATAACTGACCAAAGTGGAATTATCGGCACCCGGCGGCTTTCCGTATAGACGACCGGCTGTTTATGCGTCAGACATCTCGAGCGTAAACGTAAATCGATCTCAGGATAAACGAAATGAATTAAGGCAGTGTAAGAATTGAAGAGCAGGCATAATGTGCCATGATTGTATCTGGAAGTTTTTATCGCGGGCGGCGCAGCGAGGTGCGTAAGAGCAGCCGAAACGTGATGCGTGGAGTCCAGCCCGCCCCCGCACGGCTTGCCCGTGTGGGCGGGACGCAAATAGTTCGACCAACTCATCACTTTCACCAGACGGCGATGGCGAGGGTCGCTGCTGGGATATCGTCCGACTTCCGCTGTCTGGACCGCTGAGTATGTGCTTTTTTATCGCAGCTTTCTGTAGAATGAACTGATCAAGGCCTTACTCACTCATACGAATTAGGTATGCAAGTAGAATTCCTTCTCCGTACTCTATCCCACGGCATCCTTACGTTGCATTTCATTGTCTCTTTCTTCTGCATCATGCTCCTTTATTGCTTAACTCTGTGAAAAAAGTCGACCAGTCGACGAAAAGGTCATCAGAGACGGAGCACAAGCTCGCACAGGGGAAAGGAAATAGTCCGTATCGTTTTTGAAGATGCTATCGCGGAATTTGCCTTAAGGTATTTAGGTGAAACACGAAAATGCAAATCTGGATGGACGAATAAGTATTTGAGCCGATTTCCATCCCAATATGAATCCACTGTCTTACCATTGCTTCCGTGCAATACTACTGACATGGTAATTCGTGAGTCAATGCTATGCCATTTACGAGGGACAACACACCAGTAACACAATTTAAATTATTAGTTATAACACCACCTGTTTCGGCGTCAACATAGATGCAAATACTGACTGCCGTCTACCGTTAACAGTTATAGTTGTGTCTGCTTAAAACGATGCGTTTTCTTCGGTGCCAAAGCTCATCTACATCTGCATGGATACTCTGAAAATTACATTTAAGTGCCTGGCAGAGGGTTCATCGAACCACCTTCACAATTCTCGATTATTCCAATCTCACAAAACGTGCTGTCTTTCTTTGAACTTTTTCGATGTACTCCGTCAGTACTATCTGGTAAGGATCCCACACCGCGCAGCAGTATTCTAAAAGAAGACGGACAAGCGTAGTGTAGGCAGTCTCCTTAGTAGGTCTGTTACATTTTTTAAGTGTCCTGCCAATAAAACGCAGCCTTTGGTTAGCCCTCCCCACAATATTTTCTATGTGTTCTTTCCAGTTTAAGTTGTGCGTAATTGTAATACCTTGGTATTTAGTTGAAATTACGGCTTTTAGATTAGATTGATTTACTGTGTAACCGAAGTTTATCGAGTTCCTTTTAGCACTCATGTGGATGACCTCACACTTTTCGTTATTTAGGGTCAACTGCCACTTTTCGCACCATTCAGACATTTTTTCTAAATCGTTTTGCAGTTTGTTTTGATCTTCTGATGACTTTATTAGTCGATAAACGACAGCGTCATACGCAAACAACCGAAGACGGCTGCTCAGATTGTCTCTCAAATCGTTTATATAGATAAGGAACAGCAAAGGGCCTATAACACTACCTTGGGGAACGCCAGAAATCACTTCTGTTTTACTCGATGACTTTCAGTCAATTACTACGAACTGTGACCTCTCTGACAGGAAATCGCAAATCCAGTCACATAACTGAGACGATATTCCATAAGCACGCAATTTCACTAAGAGCCGCTTGTGTAGTACAGTGTCAAAATCCTTCCGGATATCCAGGAACTGTTTGGCTGAGCGGTTCTAGGCGCTTCAGTCTGGAACCGCGCAACCGCTAAGGTCGCAGGTTCGAATCCTGCTTCGGGCATGGATGTGTGTGATGTCCTTAGGTTAGTTAGGTTTAAGTAGTTCTAAGTTCTAGGGGACTGATGACCTCAGATGTTAAGTCCCATAGTGCTCAAAGCCAAATCCAGGATTACGGAATCGATCTGAAATTCCTTGTCAATAGTACTCAGCACTTCAAGTGAATAAAGAGCTAGTTGTGTTTCACAGGCACGGTGTTTTCTAAACCCATGTTGACTGTGTGTCAATAGACCGTTTCCTTCGAAGTAATTCATAATGTTCGAACACAATGTATGTTCTAAAATCCTGCTGCATATCGACGTTAACGATATGCGCCTGTAATTTAGTGGATTACTTGTACTACCTTTCTTGAATATTGGCGTGACCTGTGCAAATTTCCAGTCTTTGGGCACGGATCTTTCGTCGAGCGAACGGTTATATATGATTGTTAAGTATGGAGGTAATGCATCAGCATACTCCGAAAGCTCATTACTAATCGTCTTACATGTATAAACATTGTTTGCCATTCTGATTATTTATAAAGGCAATAATTCATTAAAAGCGTCTAAGACCACTGTGTTTTTCCGAATAATACCGCCTTTGTCGTTTTACGTGTTCTGAGTTGACACCCCGCTTCAGCATAGCTACTGAAACTCACACTGAATTTTGTTTCCAAGACTTTTAATATTGGATCAACCAAGACATGTAACTAATGTAATAAATAACAAAAATATAGCAAGCGATCTATTCGTAAAAGATAATTAAGATAAATCGTACATGATACTGCTTACAATAGTGGAAATTATGATTATTCGCTACTATATTTCACTTGCGGTGGATGATGGTATGTTTCTGCAAGTCCTATCTTTTGTTTACGTTGCTTGCATCGTATAAAATTTTCGTGCAATAGCAACAGCAACCTCTAGCAATCTACGTGTCAGAAAATATGTAGCGGTTGGCACATGCAATAACTACAGAAAATGATTGTCATTTAGTGAGGAAATAAAAGAACCGTTTTATCTAAGTTCTTAACACGTAACGCAAACTTGATACTAGATTGACTTACAGGTCACATTTTTAGTTGTCCCTCTCAGCAGGGGTTTTTTGTTCTCATTGTCTGCTCGTCCTCTTGTTAGCTTCTTTGCTACGTCGTTTTCACGGTGACATCAGAGTTTCCGAATGATGGTGTGTTTTCCGGTTTCTAAGCACGTTAACTGTTAATAAGGCACCGAGAATAGCTCAGTAAACGCACCAGTGTTGGTGGCTCTGTTTTTGTGTCCCTGATCTAATAGTTGCTTACATCGTGATACTGAACAAACGTTATCATTCATACCTGATGTGGTAGAGTACTATGACTTTTCCAATCTACAGACAATTCGTGGTATCCATTTTGAAATTAGCTGTCGTGTCACAGTATTGAATTGTTCTAGAAAGTCAACTGTTTTGTTTACGTAGGAAGTATCAAATCAACAGTATCAAAAGCTGGTTAATTTTGTTGTTTGTGGATACTCAGCCAAAGTAAACTTTTGAAAAAACAGCATTGTCCCACAGTAAACTGATGTTATAAACTCTTTCCATTTACTTTTACTCACTGTTTTAGGGGTGAAGTCATTATCAAGCACATAACTATGAGCTTCCACAAAGATTTGTCGAGGTGTAACATGCATAGTCATAGATTGCGTGTTGCATTATGGTATAATGACCGAAACAGTCAGTAACAATAAATAAATGGACATTATAAAATCAACTTTCTTTCACAGTTTAAGAAGCCTTGTTAAAACCATTGTAAAAATGTGCTTATTTTTATTTGAGACACAATCATATTTTTAATGTAATGATCAATATCATTTTCGGCCATATGTTTGCCACCTTCAAATTCTGTACATCAAATATGGCTTTTGGTAAAAAAATACCGCCCACGACGCATAGAATTTAAAGACAGTCAATTTATAACCGAAATCGGCAATGATTGTTAACAGTTTATAAATATGATTGTGTCTAAAGTAAAAAACAGTGTACAATACCGTGTCTGATATGTGCGTTTACTCTTCTTCATATGGGAAACATGTTTTTTTTTTTTTCAAAAAGTGTTAAATTGGTCGGTTCATATCTGTCCATGACATACCAGAATGAGATTTTCACTCTGCAGCGGAGTGTGCGCTGATATGAAACTTTCTGGCAGATTAAAACTGTGTGCCCGACCGAGACTCGAACTCATTTTGACTTATGCAGTTGCTGTGCTCTGGTTCAAAAAATGGTTCAAATGGCTCTGAGCACTATGGGACTCAACTGCTGTGGTCATCAGTCCCCTAGAACTTAGAACTACTTAAACCTAACTAACCTAAGGACATCACACACATCCATGCCCGAGGCAGGATTCGAACCTGCGACCGTAGCAGTCGCACGGTTCCGGACTGCGTGCCTAGAACCGCGAGGCCACCGCGGCCGGCCTGTGCTCTGGTGTTTCCGAAAGCGAGATTGATCTTCATCTCAGAAATCACAAGTTTTAAACTGGTCCTTCAGTTATTCATGAATAGTGTTTTCCAAGGCTTTAGATAATGCGCGTAATATGATGATCGACCTGTAGTCACATGGTGATTTCTTGTTACTGGCCACTAATTATGATCACATCATATTTCGTATCGTTGTGACGTCAGCGTTTGCGTTTTGCCGTGACACGGTTCACCATCAGAATTTGTATATCCAGTATGCCCGTCTAGTATAGGTCGTTTGCATTATCTGCTAATACTTTCTCATCCTGGATTTTGCCTCAAAATGAACATAGTCGACTACCGCGCGGCACCTGGACAACAGCAGAGATTTCCCACTTACAGTATTTCGTGGAATATACGTGTGGGTCACTGACAAATAGGATACGTACGAGAGTGAATGATTGTGCTTTTATCCAGAAAATAAATTGCTATCAATCACTTATGTGTCTTATCTCGATATGTGAAAAGTGCATGTGGAAAATGACTTCGCATCAGCTTAGCTAAAAAAGTGAATCTGTACAAAAAAAAGTCTAAAAAATGACGACAGAAGAGGGAGAGGTTTCTGATTACACGTTGAGTAAGGTAAGTCTTAGTGTGAAGGCGATTCAGATCCCCGTTAGAGCATCCAGACATATGTTTTCTGTAGCTTCCATAAATCGCTTGACGCAGATGTCCACTTTTTTTTTTTTTTTTTTCGAGCGAGGTTGCGCAGTGGTTTGACACTGGACTCGCATTCGGGAGGACGACGGTTCAATCCCGCGTCCGGCCATCCTGATTTAGGTTTTCCGTGATTTCCCTAAATCGCTCCAGGCAAATGCCGGGATGGTTCCTTTCAAAGGGCGCGGCCGACTTCCTTCCCCGTCCTTCCCTAATCCGATGAGACCGATGACCTCGATGTCTGGTCTCCTTCCCCAAACCAACCAACCACTTTTTTTTCTTTTTGAAATGGGCACGGTCGATTTCTTCCACATCCTTCGCCAATCCAAGCGTATGCTTTGTCTCTAATAACCTAGTCGGAACGTTAAACTTTAATGTTTCTTTCTTCTTTTACTTGGTGTGAAACGCAGTTTACCCGAGAATGAAAAACAAAATGAAAGGTAAAAAGTAACTTTTTTCCGAAATTCCACGAAACGTTGCGGAATAAACAGAGTAATACCTGAAATGTAACCGCAATTACGAATACGAACAACCATCAGCTGCATAAAGGAATAACGACAATGAAAATTTGTGTCAGACCGGGACTCGACCCCAGATATCCCTCTTTATACAAGCGGTCGCCTTAACCATTTGGTTATCTGTGCACGACTCAGCCACACCAAAATTTTCATATGTCGTCGTTCATGCGTCATAACCTGCACTCGTACACACATTATGTAATTCCCGTAAAGGGGAGGACATTTTAAATAAAAGTCGCTGCCTGGTATCGGCGGATAAAGACGATATTGTTGCGCCTATGTTTGTAAGAAGTACGATGCAATGCATGCATGTCCGAAGTAGCATCGCATCGCTATTCTTAATGCAGGCACTCCGATATCATGTTTCTCCGGCAACACCAGTCGGCTCATTTCAACTAAAATGTCCTCTTCTGTCCGGAATTACATAATGTGCGTACGAGAACAGGTTGTCACGCAGGAATAACGACATAGGGAAGTTTGCGTTTGGCCGTGAATAGTGCACGAATAGCCAAAGAGATTAATGCGACGGCTCGCGTGAAGTGGGAGATCTGGGTTCGAGTCCCGGACGGCACTGATTTTCATTGTCGTCACTCCCTTATACAGCTGGTGGTTGTTCATTCCGCAACTGTGAATACATTTCATGTATTTCAAAATGGCTGTATTTGCAGCAGTTCATGTCCTTCAGAAACCCATGCAAGTCTGAAAGAACGTTGCGTCGTCCTGCTTAACAACACACGCACTGCAATATCGTGTAAACAGAGTAAAGCTTTCCGATTTACCGAATATTCTCATTTGTGTCACATTCATTGCGATGTGGATTCGTAACCCAGTCATCGCATCTCAGTTTTAGAACGGAGTGCCGAATTATTCTCAACTTTTAGTAATCAAAATGTTCTGATTGTAGTTCATGTTAGTTTGGTAACTATTCTATTACAACAACGCCATAAAGAAGCACCAGGAAGGAAAAACGCCAATCAGCAAACAAAGGAACAGCAAAGCAAATATCCGAGCATCCTTTCTTCCTATACCTATTTCTCTTGCGGTTCTAGGCGCTACAGTCTGGAGCCGCGCGATCGCTACGGTCACAGGTTCGAATCCTGCCTCGGGCATGGATGTGTGTGATGTCCTTAGGTTAGTTAGGTTTAAGTAGGTCTAAGTTCTAGGGGACTGATGACCTTAGAAGTTAAGTCCCATAGTGTTCAGAGCCATTTGAACCTATTTCTTTTGTTTACTTACTTCTTAATTCTCATTATAAACATATTCTTGTTGTATTAGACGATTTACCGCGTCGATGTTTAGCTTTGCTACTATGGGTGCTTTAGTGTGGTGTATCGTTGAATCAGAATACAATTAGCCTTTGACATGATTGCACTGAAACGAAATTATACACACCGCTAAAAACACAGATATGGAACGTAGGAAGTGTTCCCTAACCGGAAATTGCTCCATTAAAACGGATAGCCAACACTGACGTATTGTTAGTCGAAGATACCTTGGTGTTGATTCGTGAAAGTAATTGGATCGCGATTCGCGTTAGGTGTCACAATTTCTGAATGATGAACTTAAGTCCACGTATCGTACTCTACTACAAGTTAACCATCATAATTTCATTTGTTACCCAAAAGTACGAGTAATGCACAATGAAAACGGAAAATAACTGCCAAACAATGTCGAGAAATGACAGTCTGTGGCGAAAACTTGGTGAGATGCCATGGACGTTGCAGGGGGACAGTTTGAGGTTTAGTGGAGATTCTTAGTGTTCCATGTTTCCAGTACAGTGGAAGGATTTTGACATTTGTCTAAATCCAATCGGATTTAGAGTTTTGGCTTTTCAAACTTATCTCACGTCTCAAATCGAGGCTGGCAACCCGTATCAGAAACCATTTCACTGCTGTAGTAGTGCAAAGAATTGATCCTGGTCCCCCGATTAACTGTTCCTTCGCTGACGATGATACAATTACGACACTTAGCAGGCTCCTTCGTCTAGGGAAGACCTGGAGTGTATGGACAATGGCACAGACGTACTTTCGCTACATCGCGCTATTCATGGGAGCAAAAGCAGAATTTTACGAGACAAATGGCGTGTATTGTAAAAGACGTGGGTTGCAGCACGAAATGACTAGGGCGAGGCTGTTTTAAGGCGAGGCAGAGCCCAGTCAGTTTCTGGGGACATTAAAGAGCCTCGTTTCACGTAGGCAAGACATCGTTTCTTTTGTGCGTGAGACAATGAAAACTTGTATTCGACTCACTTGTCGCGAGAAACAGAAATGCCGTAGCCTATCTCGAACAGTTGTTGCTGCTCTCAGCTATGCATGAATTTTCAGACGTCTTCGAAGAGTTCCAGTTTCACTTCCCTCATAAGCTTGTTCCTATATTGCCGTCACCGACAGTATAATTCCTTGTTACACCAGCGGCGACCACGTTTCGCAGCTATTTCACATGTAAAAACATGACTTACCTGTTCCGCGCAAAGTTTCACTATGTGTTAATGCAAGGGCGAGACAGTTCTTTTGCGAACTAGCCTTGCGCAGGAGTCTAACTTAGTGTAAACGCACATTAGGGTTAGCGTTGTTGGTGAATTTCCATAGCATTTTCAGTTTCCAAGTACACCTTAGAGGATTTTTTTCACAATTTGGCGGTTGATTTACCAACCACTCAGCAACAATAGCATATTATCGTCTTGAATAGATATGTAAACTGTAAACTGCGCCCACAGACCCTGACGGTCACATCGGTGCCCAGCGACCGCCGCGTCATCCTCCATCTGTTGTGTGATTGGACGCCGTATGGAGGGTACTTTCTCTGCTGTCATCACGAGGCTGAGTGCATCCTGTACCTGTCCTCCCGCCCAGGAAAAATCGATGGCAATACCCGGAATCGAACCCAGGTGCTTCACACAATTATCAGCCGCGCTAACCATTCAGATACGCAAACGGACCTTTCATCGCTGTGCGTGTATAGTGAAGTAATATCACGGTTAGATTATAATCACTATTAATCCTCCAACAGTCTTCTGCTTGATTTCACTGGCCGCGCTGGGTGTGTACCCCTGAACGAAGAGCGACCAAAAACAGATACGAGCTTCGTGTTTGCAACCTACTATTTATTTTCCCATTTCGATGTACGAGTATGACGGTGCAGTAGTTAATGTGTGATCAATCACCCAACCTTCAGCTAGGATGGAGTAGTAGCTTCGTATTTTTCTTCTGTGATGAAAATATATCGTGAGACTTGGAATGAAAAAACTTGTCTGAGGGATGCTCGTTCATCCGTACGGATAGATTCGCATGCCTACTGACGAAGCTTAGCGACTACTTTGGTTTTCCCTTATCCTCAGCCGGCCGCGGTGGTCTAGCGGTTCTAGGCGCTCAGTCTGGAACCGCGCGACTGCTACGGTCGCAGGTTCGAATCCTGCCTCGGGCATGGATGTGTGTGATGTCCTTAGGTTAGTTAGGTTTAAGTAGTTCTAAGTTCTAGGGGACTGATGACCACAGATGTTAAGTCCCATAGTGCTCAGAGCCATTTGAACCATTTGAACCTTATCCTCACAATAGTCTCAGTCTAGTGTTCAGTGAAATCGTATTCATTCCTGATCAACGAATGAAGGTTTCGAGTGAGTCTTGATGACACAGAACTAAGCAATTTTTATAGTTGTGAAGAAATTCTTATAATAGAGTTATTAGGCAACTTTAAAAAAATACACTCAATTTCTGTCATATTTCGCAAAAACCAAAAAGAACTCAGAAAAAGAATAAGAAATCAGTATTTATGATTTTCGTGTCCCCGCAGAGCAGTGATGCGGAAAAAGAATCATTTGAAGGTCCTTATCCACATTTCTCCTTTCTCAAAAACAGTACACAGCATAAATATGACACTAGAAAAAAACTTTACAAAGACTTCCAGACATGTACAAGGGTACACACGTATTCACCAACCTATCATAGCATAAAAAGTCTAATAGCGCGGTGTTTAACACTGAATTAAAGAACTAATTCTGATCTCAGAGAAACTTCATAAATTAATGCTTTGGGTTATTTTATAATTAATTTTAGCACTTTAATAAAGTAATATTCAGAATATTAACTAAGTTCATTGCACTGTATTTAAATAAAACGTACATCTTTAGTTTCTGTATACGTCCCACAGACCTCTCACTGCGGGATCCATAGAATACGACTAACTTAATGTCAAAAAGGAAACACAAAGTGATGTTGAAGTATCGCACGGGAATGTTTTCTCCCTGAAAATTTGCGTGTTTTGAAATTTTGAGATACAATGGTCAGTAGATTGGAAACCACAGCTCGTATTTTTCATTTCTTTTGTATATTATTATTAATGGCCCGCAGCATAAAATGGAGCATGTACTGCCTCACTCCCCAGCCCTGAAATACCATCCGTTATTTTATCAGTTGGTTTGCTTCCTCCGTTGCATTCCACAAAGATTTTAATTCACGGGTCATTTATGACATACTGAGGTTGTCTGGCACGTGTAAAACATGTCTGACAACGTATAATGATCCCTCTGTCACAAGACTCGCAATTCGGTCAAAACGAAAGTAGAATTCTATACTGCAAGCTAAATTTATTCGCCTCTGAAGCCGAACTCGTTAACGCACGCCTATGCGGTGGCCTTGGACTCGGAGATTAACTAATTAGAACCATGTCAGTGGAAGAAATTTTCATCGCTAGAAATTGATTGGCAAGGGGAGAATAGTGCCAATGTCCTAGGTTACATCCCATACTGGTGACGGCGATCCGTCCATCGGATTGGGACTTTAAGCTCGGCGGTCGGCTTAGTGCTATTCGGTCTGCTTAGTGCTATTCGAGGGCTGTAGGCTATGTGCCAGCACCGAATTTCACCCCCTCCCTTCCCGTGTGCGTGCGTGTGTGTGTGTGTGTGTGTGTGTGTGTGTGTGTGTGTGTGTGTGTGTGTGTAGGTGGGTGGATGGGTGTGCGTGTGCGTGAATTTGAGGTTTACGGGCGCTCAACGTCTATCTTATCAGCGCCCATACCAAAATTAGTGGAAACGAATGAGGTTAAAATGGCTAGAAAGGTCGTAAAACAAGGAGAAGTAAGTCCTACAGAATTACTCCCACTTACTTCCAACTACTCTCACGGTCACCTGCATAATCACACTATCTCATATCCCTTAAGATAATGGAAAGTAGTTGACATGTGCTAAAACTGGTAATTAAAACACAAGTAATAATACAGAAGAGCTAAAATAACTACATGGGGAAATGAGAATGGCTGACCCTATCCCTTCCCTTCATCCATAAAATTACAAACACAACATTATACTGTACAAGCACACGATCACAGACATCCGCATGGCATTCATATACGCGTTGATATTCCCACCTGTTCAGAAGAAGGCAACGGCGAAAAAGCTCCATTGGGACCTTGTTCAGGACGCCAATATGGGATTTCCGTATCTGCCCCCAATGATCATTTCCTGAGTATAGGATTGACTTACCGCAAGCCTGCTACGTAATCGCTTTGCGCTGTTTTTTAATTTCCTTTCCGACTCTGCCGCAGCTCTCAGATTCTCTCGGCGCTGGACTTTTTAGACTTCCTAGACTCCTTTCCCCAACAGCTAGATCGAAGTAGTCGTTTCATCTCAAATCATTCCAGATGGATACCTCTTGATACTCGATGATGGTGATTGATTTCAGTCATTGCTCAGAAACAGTGTAATCAAAAATATATCGCATCTTTACGCCTACTTATAACATGTATAAGGTGATAATTCTATCCATTCGTACAACTGTACTGCGACAGTCACTCTATAGTGCTGAGTGGACGTTACAAGAGTAGCAGTTTGATGATCATAGCTGATGCGAGTCCTGTTTGTTACCACTGAGCCACCTATCTCGTTTACACTGACGAAATAAATCGCAGTCGCGCAACTATCATCTCAATCATTCTGCTGTCTCTGTCGTGAATTCATCTGACCAGAATTGCGAATAGTATGCAAGAACCGGCCGGACGTAGGTTGTGCAAGCGATCTCGTTTGGGGATGAATTACGCTTCCTTAGTATTCTTTCAATAAGTCCTCAGTCGCGCACTTATTTCCCCAACAGCTAGATCGAAGTAGTCGTTTCATCTCAAATAATTCCAGATGGATACCTCTTGATACTCGATGATGGTGATTGATTTCAGTCATTGCTCAGAAACAGTGTAATCAAAAATATATTGCATCTTTACGCCTACTAAACGTGTCATCTTACAATTTATTAAATCGGGGACCGGTATTCAGTCTTTGCAACAAACGTTGTTCACCTGAAGGCCTTTTTCAATCGTGCAACAATTTTCTAACGACGAAATGTCCTTTTATACAATTTTGCACCCGGTGAATGGCCTCAGAACGCTAACGATATTAACGACCAGTTTTCTTCTCGTATATAAAAAATTCTGTGTGCGTAGTTCGGTCTACGACGTAGATTTTTTGTGAGAACATCCGAATAAAATCATTACAAGTCTTTCGTATTAATATGCAATTTAGTTACCAATCAGTTTAATACAATGGATCCCAACTTTGTACTGTTGCTGGACGCTGTATGCCAGACTAGCCTGCTACGTAATCGCTTTGCGCTGTTTTTTAATTTCCTTTACGACTCTGCCGCAGTTCTCGGATTCTCTCGGCGCTGGACTTTTTAGACTTCCTAGACTCCTTTCAAAATGAGCTTTCTTCTGACTTGCGTTTTTATAATTCCGAGCATATCTACGAGATTTTTCGTTATTTTGTAATTTTCAATTTTTTACCGATTTTCACTTATATTCCAGCAAGTATTTTTATTGTCTCGCTTGGGGTCCTAGTAGTAATCTGCAAACTCTTCGCAATGACACGAACCAATGTCACGGATAGCGCGTCTCCAGGCTACAGCAATTTACAGCTTTACACAAAGCTAATTCATACCAATTATGCACATGCGCCTACGCTGGTCACAGACAAAACAAATGCGTACAGACATCATCTACCTGTAGCGGGCTTAGCCACTGTTCACGCATTATTAGTCTTGTAATTATGAGCGAGTCCTAGGTGAAGGTATTTCGTCACACAAGAAGGTTCGACCGACGAGCGAATTGACGTTTTCACGTCAAAATAAACTAAGACGACCAAAAAATACGCACCACGAAGGAATTATTCGAATAGGACGGGAATCTGTATATGTGATGTACATCTACAGAAAAACAAAGGATTAAAATTTGAGAAAAAATAGACGATTTAGTCAAGAGAAATGGCTTCACAAATTGAGCAAGTCAGTAACGCTTTGGTCCCCTTCTGCACCTAAGGTGCAAGCAGTTATTCGGCTTGGCACTGATTAATAGAATTGTTGGATGTCATCCTGCGGGATTTCGTGCCAAATTCTGTCCAACTGGCTCGTTAGATCTCCAAAATCACGAACTGACAGGAGGGCGCTGCCCATAATGCTTCAAACGTTCTCAGTTTGGGCGTGATCCGTCGAACTTGCTGGTCAAGATAGGGTTTGGCACGCACGAAGACAAGCAGTAGAAACTCGCCATGGACAGTTCGGATTGGAACTCATCACTGAAGACAATTCTACTCTAGTCCATGAAAATCCAGGTCGAAGACATGTCTGGAGACGCTCTGGGCATCAGTGGGACACCAAATTGACTGTCGTCCGCCATACGGTCCGACAACCAGGAGTCATGGAGAGGGGCACCATTTCATTCAAAGCAGGGCCCCTTTGGTTGTCATCCGCGGTATCCTTACAGGACAATGGTACGTGGATGGTATTGTACGCCCCATTTTGTTGCCTTTCGTAGCAAGCCAACCTGGGCTTACATTTCAGCAAGATAATGCCTTTCTGCACATGGCGAGAGTTTCTAATGCTTGACTTCGTGCCTGCCAAACCCTACCGAGGCCAACAAAGCAGTCGGATCTCTTCCCCAGATGAGAACGTTTGGAGTATTATGGGCAAGGCCCTTGAATCATCTAGGGATTCTGACGATCTAACGCGCCAGTTGGACAGAATCTGGCACGATACCCCTCAGGAGGTCATCCAACAACTCCATCAATCAACGCCAAGCTGAATAACTGCTTGCATAAGGGTCAGAGATGGACCAATGCGTTATTGGCTTGCTCAATATGTGAAGCTCTTTCTCTCGAATAAATCATCCAACTTTTTCTGGAATTATAATCATTTGTTTCTCTGTAGAAATGCACTGCCATCACATCTGCCGATTTCCGCTCCTTTCGAATGATTCCTTCGTGGTGCGTCTTTTTTGTTTGTCTTTGTGTGTAAAAACGTTTCTGTCGCACTCTCTGTGGTATGCCTCATTCTACACTGATGTCGTTCCTCACAGACTCACTCGAGAGTTCTGCTTGCTGAGAACTTTCCAGCAGCAAAAGAGCGAAATACCGCAGTGAGAGGACGGCCGTTCAGATCTCCTCCGTGCAGCAATCCTCATTTGAATTTTCCGTGGATTCCCTAAATCGCTAAGGCAAATAGCGGCATGGCTCTTATTAAAAGACTCGGCCAACTTACTTACACATCCTTCCGCAATCCGAGCTTGTGCTCCGTCTCCAATGACCTCGTCGACGTGACCTTAAACCCCCTAATCTTCCTTCCTTATATGCAATAACATTTCTGGTATAGCACGCATTTGTTTACAAGGCAGTGGCGTGGAACTGTATCGGAGACTTTTCGAAGCACAGTAACGCTATATCGCCCTTGACCGCTCTATCTAGATCCTCCTGGGTGTCGTCAAGAGAATAAGCGGAATGGGTATGACACGATCGGCGCGTACGAAATTAAAATATTTGGTAACAGCCGTCTTCCTTTATAAAAACTGATACATTTGCTACACAAGTTCTAGTTTGAACACTAGTAATTTTTGAAATTTTATCGAAAACTAACACAGAGAACGTGGTTATCTGTAAATTCAGGCAATTTTTAGCGGAATTTCAAGTAACGTGCAGACACAAAAATTTACTGCCTATGACTGCGATTAAGGTGAGTGAACTGCATTGCAGCTTCGCAACTCAATTCGTCAAATGCTATAGAAATCCGGAATTAGGAACCTGGTTTGCACTTATAAAACTTACCATCAGAGCACATAACTCGTCTTTGTATACGTGAGTACGTGAGACGCCGATTTCTACTCGGAAGGGCAAGGAATGTACATTACATAAATTATTGATTATAAGGCTGGAGAGACGTCATTTAAAGTCCAAGCCTTGCGCAAAGACCGCTGCTGATAGCATAGTGAGGTTATGCTCCCTGGTGGTCTCGGTACTTTTCACATGATCAGATTATGCACTAACGCTCTTGTGTCCTTTAGCTGAAGTTTCACTAACAGTTATCACAGTCTTGCACACTATCAAAGCATAAGCTCTACATACATGTATGAGGTGCGTTCAGTAAGGGATGCAAACATCTTTGCTGATAGCAGAGAGGTTTGATTCAGGATTGCAGTACGCCATATTATTCCCCACTCTTTTGGCTACAAAACCATATTTTTCAACATAATCTCCGTTCAGTGCGATGGCCTTATGCCATCTTACTGGGAGGGTCTGTATGCCCGCATAGTAACACACTAGTGGTCGACGTCGGAGCCAACGCCTTGCTACATCAATAACTTATCCATCATCCACGTACTGCTTCCCGCGAATTGCATCATTTGTTGGGCCAAACAGATGGAAGTCAGAAGATTCGAGCTTCAGGCTGCAGGAAGGATGAGGAAGAACAGTTCATTGAAGTTTTGTGAGCTCCTTTCGGGTCCGCAGACTTGTCTGAGGTCTTGCTTTGTCATGGAAAAGAAGAAGTTCGTTTTTTATTTTTTTTGTGTGTATGCGAAAACGCTGAAGTTGTTTCTTCAGTTTCCTGAGGGAAGCACAGTACACTTCGGAGCTGATGGTTGCACCATGATGGAGGACATCAAACAGAAAAACAGCTACAAAATCCCAAAAGACAGTCCTCATGACTTGAGCCGCTAAGGGTGCGGCTTTAAAGTTTTTCTTCGGAGGAATGGTTGTGTGGCGCCACTCCATGGATTGCCGTTTTGGTTCCGGTTCGAAAAGGTGAACCAATGTTTTATGGCCTCAGGCGATGTTTGACAAACAACTGTCAAGATCCGGTCTCGTGATGCAAAAGCAATTTTGCACACATAGTCCCTCGTTGCTCTTTATGGTCTTCTGTTAGGCGGCGAGGAACCCAGCGGGAGGTAACACCTTTGAGTACCTCACCTGGTGGACGAATGTGGCAACACTACCAACAGAGACGTCCAGTTGCGCAGCGAAGTATTTGATTGTGATCCGTTGATCACCTCGAATGAGAGTGTCCGTACGTTCCAACGTAACAGGAGTCACAGCTGGGTACGTCCGGCTGATATGTGGGGGATCGGACCACCTTGTTGCAATGATGACAGACGAGGCGCCTGACGCCCAATGATTCACCGTGCCTTTGTTCACTGCCAGATCTCTATAGACATCGTCTATCAATATGTACGATGCTCTGGTTTTTCATCAAAAGAAGCTTAATGACAGCTCTCTGCTTGGAACGAACCTCCGTTAGAGACACCATTTTATCGGAACTTCATGAGACTATAGGGGTTGAAGCTCGAATATTCCACGATGCCCCACAACTAATTCCACATTTCTTCAACCGAAACTAGCTGAGAAAAAAATGTGTTGCGTAGCTTTTGGAACGCCCCTCGTGCATGAGGGGAGAATGCCAGATGACAACAGGGGTCATTTTACAGCTGCTCGTATGGTTTAGCAC
The DNA here is from genome assembly GCF_023898315.1 of Schistocerca nitens. NCBI lineage: Eukaryota > Metazoa > Arthropoda > Insecta > Orthoptera > Acrididae > Schistocerca > Schistocerca nitens. The sequence continues at coordinate 613,003,779 of NC_064616.1, read as the reverse complement.
GAAGCGCGTTGGCTGACGAGGCTAGGATGTTACCGAAAACACGATCGAATCCTCGCGCTCGCTTAAAAACCATAGGTCTAGAACGCCGCCCAGCCCGACTGTGGTTTTCCAAACTTTTTTAGACTGGTCACCAATCATCGCTTCAGAAACACGATTTTTTGCAGTTAAGATAAGATATCACAGGACTGTGTTCATACAAAATGTTATAAATCGTTATTTCGATGGAGACTGAACAGCGGTCAGTGTACACTCCTGGAAATTGAAATAAGAACACCGTGAATTCATTGTCCCAGGAAGGGGAAACTTTATTGACACATTCCTGGGGTCAGATACATCACATGATCACACTGACAGAACCACAGGCACATAGACACAGGCAACAGAGCATGCACAATGTCGACACTAGTACAGTGTATATCCACCTTTCGCAGCAATGCAGGCTGCTATTCTCCCATGGAGACGATCATAGAGATGCTGGATGTAGTCCTGTGGAACGGCTTGCCATGCCATTTCCACCTGGCGCCTCAGTTGGACCAGCGTTCGTGCAGGACGTGCAGACCGCGTGAGACGACGCTTCATCCAGTACCAAACATGTTCAATGGGGGACAGATCCGGAGATCTTGCTGGCCAGGGTAGTTGACTTACACCTTCTAGAGCACGTTGGGTGGCACGGGATACATGCGGACGTGCATTGTCCTGTTGGAACAGCAAGTTCCCTTGCCGGTCTAGGAATGGTAGAACGATGGGTTCGATGACGGTTTGGATGTACCGTGCACTATTCAGTGTCCCCTCGACGATCACCAGTGGTGTACGGCCAGTGTAGGAGATCGCTCCCCACACCATGACGCCGGGTGTTGGCCCTGTGTGCCTCGGTCGTATGCAGTCCTGATTGTGGCGCTCACCTGCATGGCGCCAAACACGCATACGACCATCATTGGCACCAAGGCAGAAGCGACTCTCATCGCTGAAGACGACACGTCTCCATTCGTCCCTCCATTCACGCCTGTCGCGACACCACTGGAGGCGGGCTGCACGATGTTGGGGCGTGAGCGGAAGACGGCCTAACGGTGTGCGGGACCGTAGCCCAGCTTCATGGAGACGGTTGCGAATGGTCCTCGCCGATACCCCAGGAGCAACAGTGTCCCTAATTTGCTGGGAAGTGGCGGTGCGGTCCCCTACGGCACTGCGTAGGATCCTACGGTCTTGGCGTGCATCCGTGCGTCGCTGCGGTCCGGTCCCAGGTCGACGGGCACGTGCACCTTCCGCCGACCACTGGCGACAACATCGATGTACTGTGGAGACCTCACGCCCCACGTGTTGAGCAATTCGGCGGTACGTCCACCCGGCCTCCCGCATGCCCACTATACGCCCTCGCTCAGTCCGTCAACTGCACATACGGTTCACGTCCACGCTGTCGCGGCATGCTACCAGTGTTAAAGACTGCGATGGAGCTCCGTATGCCACGGCAAACTGGCTGACACTGACGGCGGCGGTGCACAAATGCTGCGCAGCTAGCGCCATTCGACGGCCAACACCGCGGTTCCTGGTGTGTCCGCTGTGTCGTGCGTGTGATCATTGCTTGTACAGCCCTCTCGCAGTGTCCGGAGCAAGTATGGTGGGTCTGACACACCGGTGTCAATGTGTTCTATTTTCCATTTCCAGGAGTGTAAATATTAAAATTCTGTAAAACAGTTTTGAGCAGAACAGATGTTTATTTTTATTAGCAAGCGGTTTCGATCTATAATTTAGACCATCTTCAAGCCGTAGACACCGTAATGGCGGTTGGTGGCGGCAGACGGACCAAGATCCGTAAGAATACGGGCTTCAGCTGCTCAAGCGGTAGTCGTGCGTGTTCTTACGGCTCTTGCTTCGTCCACCGCCACCAGCTGCCATCATGGGGCCTGAAGATGGTGTGTATTACAGACCGAAACCGTTTTTCAACCAAAATAAACATTTTTTGCGTCCAAGACTGTTTTACTGAATTTTAAAGTTTATACAATTCACGGCCAGGACATTTCACATTAAGTTAATTAACTACTGTGGCGAGAGGATGAGAGTTTTTAAAATAAACTACTGCTCAACTATGAAGTAAAATTTGGCAACGGGTAATGCTAGGAAGAAAAACAGGATTCATATTTTTGACATAATTTTCAGTCCGGACGTAGGTCTGATGTAGCTGTCCACGCTAATCTTGGTCTCCCTTCAAATGTTTTACCCACCGAACGTCCCCCATTACAAAATTAACTATTCATTGATACTTCAGGTGGTGTCTCATCAACTGATCCCCAGTTTGTCGGCAGCTTAGTGGTCTTGTGTATAGCGTCGCTGCTCCTGATCGCTCGGGGACTGGGTGTTTGTGTTGTCCTCGTTGTTTCACCTCGTCTTCATTGACGCGGAAGTCGCCTAAGAGCATGAAATAGAAAGAGCTACACAAGGCGGCCAAACAAACCCTCTTCAGACCAATAATGAGATACGATCATTTCACCCCCTCTTATAGTCAAGTTGTGCCATAAGCCCTTTTCTCTCCGATTCAATTCAGTATCTTCCCATGTTACCCGATTTACTTATTTTACTGTAAGTATTCATTTGTGACATACTTGAAAAGTTTATATTCTCATCTCGTCTTTACTCAATGTCGTCAACGTTTCATCTCCAATAACGTTACACATAAGAAAAATGCACTGGTCTGCAAAACTCAAGGACGGAAGTCACTTCGGAGAGGTGTGTCACTGCCAAGTAGCAAAGCTTGATGAAACTTGGACCATCCGTAGAAAGAACTGCTACTGTTTAATGTAGAGGATAATTGAAAGAAACACTCAATGAGTAGAACTGAAATGACACTTTGATTCCAATACAATAATTACAGTGAAATCAACGTGATTCATGATCGTCTCCTGAACTTTTCGGCCGGCCGCTGGTGGCCGAGCGGTTCTGGCGCTACAGTCTGGAACCGCGCGACCGCTACGGTCGCAGGTTCGAATCCTGCCTCGGGCATGGATGTTTTTGTTGTCCTTAGGTTAGTTAGGTTTAAGTAGTTCTAAGTTCTAGGGGACTTATGACCTCAGCAGTTGAGTCCCATAGTGCTCAGAACCATTTTTTTGAACTTTTCGAACAACGGGAAACGGTTCTGAATAGGGTATGTGATCACCAACGATGGAAATGCATGCTCTGCAACGTGCTCCCACGCTCGCCACAAAGCTGATAACGAGTTCATGTTTTAGGGCCTTCCATTCGTCCACCAGCGCTGTTGACAGCTGCTTGACGATCGTTGGTACATGTGGACATGCTGCAATACGTCCCCCAACGCATCTCACACGTTCGCGATGGGTTTTAACTCGGGGGAACGGGTAGACCAGTCCATTCGCCGAATATCCTCTCGTTCCAAGAGCTCCTCCACCTGTGCAGTTCGATACGGTCGCACGTAGTCATCCATGAACATGAAGTCAAGGGCGAATGCCCTCTTAAAAGACTCACATGGAGAAGCAGTGCTGTGTCATAATAACGTTGACCGGTGAGTCTACCTGGACCACCGCCAAAACGATCACGGCCGACATTGCTGTACGCACCCTCATATGGCGAGAGGTGGGAACACATAATGAACCCAGGAGTAAATCGCGGTGACTTCAGTGTAATTATTGCCTTTGAATTATTGTGTCATTTCTGTTCGTCTCATTGCAAATTACTTTCAGTTACCTACTGTACCATACTGTAGCTGTTCTTTCTATGTATGGTCCAAGTTTCATCGGGCTATGTTACTTGGCAGTGACACATCATGCGAAAGTTACTTACGTTCTTAAGTTTTGCACACTAGTGTACTTTCAGAGATGACTGCCTAATACTTAAATTGTATGTTCACTATCGACATATTCCTTTTTTCTGTGATTCTAACTCATAACAATAACGGAAATAGTAACGGTGGATGTTGATATTCGAAGAATAAGTAGTAGTAGTAACAATGGTAAAATTAAAAAACTTAGAAAGATGAGATTTGGTTGGACGAGGATTTGAATGTTAGCAGTAATAATCGTAATGTTTTTCCGTTTGTAAGTTATAGCGTCGTTATTATTTACTCTGAAGTGAATGTGAAATTAACTTGTAGAAAGATTCAGTGGAAGATTCATTGGAAAAATCCTAAGGTAATGAAGTCCGAAAACAAAGGAAGTAGGTTACAGTACACTTGTTCGTACACTGTTTGAATACTGCTCACCGGTGTGAGATCTGTACCAGGTAGGGTTGATAGAAGAGAGAGAGAGAGCAGCGCCCTCCGTTACAGGATCATTTAGTAATCGCGAAAGCGTTACGGAGATGATAGATAGACTCCAGTGGAAGACTCTGTAAGAGTGACGCTCAGTAGCTCGGTACGGGCTTTTGTTGAAGTTTCGAGAAGATACCTTCACCGAGGAGTCAAGCAGTATATTGCTCCCTCCTACGTGTATCTCGCGAAGAGACCATGAGGATAAAATCAGAGAGATTAGAGCCCACACAGAGGCATACCGACAATCTTTCTTTCCACGAACAATACGAGACTGGAATAGAAGGGAGAACCGATAGAGGTACTCAAGGTACCCTCCACCACACACCGTCAGGTGGCTTGCAGAGTATAGATGTAGATGTAGAAAGAAACACAACTCATAGTAGCATACTATATGGTGGAGTAAAATGTAAAATATATAAATAAAGTAAATAGATTGTCTCTGAAACCTTTACTTTCGAAGCGACTGGTTAAGGCACATGTTATTGATGTATGTTAGGATGCGTCTGGCCAAAGTCCGGTCGGGAAACTTTGATCTCCAGGGGGTGGCGGTAGCTTACAACGAGTTAACAGCTGTGTTCTAGCGATAAACGCACTTCATTGATTGACCAATAATGCAAAAAAATCAAAAAAATGGTGAAAACTACGTGGAGTGGTGTGTGGCGTTTGGAAGGGAAGTTTTAAAGCGTCTTGAACCTGGCGGTGAAGACGGCCCGAGGTCAGATTGTTGGGAGCCCGCGGGTCGGGCGCTAACTGTCAGAAGAAAGGCGCTTAAGTGGCGCACTTACTCCCCCGCACCGACGCCGTGGGCCCAAGCCTTACGCACCGGCCGCGTACTCTGCCTTCCTGGACAAAGCGTGGCTAATTGCCGTCCCATCTGCGTCTGCTGCAGCCAGTGTCCCTTCCCTGTCGACGAGACTTTCAATTCTAACACGTCACTGCAGTTTGTACACTGACTTTTATTATTTACTAGCCGATCCAGCAGACGTTGTCCTGTTCAAATTTCAATAAATTTGTTTGTAATCGTTTTGTGGGTTTGTGAGAAGCTATTGGAGGTGTGTACGCAAAGTAAAAATGAGAAAATTTTTTGAACGGTCATTGTATGTATTAACGATTGTGGCCATTGACATTCAGTTTGAGGAGTACATTCAGAAACACGTCAATGGGGAATTTTAAATGCCAGATGAATTCCAGCCGTATTACAACCCTTAAGTGCTGGAAGTGTGTGATGTGCCTAGAATGTGATCAACTTAGAGTCATGCGGTTTTGTTCCAGAATTTAAGTCTCAACTGAATTAAGTCAGAATTTCATATCAATCAAATGATTTATTTTCTTCCAATAAACTTGATATCACAATGAATCTCAAGATGTTTTATTTACATTTCGATTTAGACTGCAAAATCGACGTTCAAATAATCAGTCAAAATCAGTCAAAACAAAGAAATGTTGTATTTCGATTGATTTGCTGTGACACCACCACTTCGTTATTTGCAATGCTTTATGGTCCACGACATTTTTTTTTTTTTTTTGTTTGGTGCGTAAACAAACAAATCTGTTGGTTTGCGATACGGGAACGGGCGACATACAACTGACCATGCAAGGCTAATGCCGCCAACACTCAACGACTGCCCTTGTGTTCTGTTTACTGTCATTGCGAATGCAAGCCGCACTGGTAGCTGCAAGCGTTCGAACGCAATGTCGGCTGGAATCATTGGGATGCGTGGTATCAAGTCGATTACCATTACAAAGACGTGGGTGTTGATATTCCGCAACGTTATGATCAGCGATCTGACTTTCAATTGGAGATTGTGAAACGGCAATTCAGGCAATTACAGCAAGTTTAAAAATTCGGTTGTATAGTTGAAGACATCATGTTTGCTAGATGACCTAAAGTGGTCGGTCTTATTGACAGCATTGCAATGCGATTACATAGTGTCAATTCAATTCAGTTGTGTCAATTTCGGCACAGAGTGAATGTAGGTTGCGAATAATCACAAATCAACTGAAAATGAACTATTGATTCACTCTGTTGTTGATGTAAAACTGTTTGTCACTTTAAAACTCCCAGTATTTCGTAGGTAAATCTGTACATTTGTTTGGGCTAAAACGACGATTCTAATTCATTTTATGAAACGACTACGATGAAATAGCAAGACAATTATAATTCGACGGAAAGTAAACTACTGAATCAGTTTTTCGTCACTGTGTAAACCGATTGGCTTCATTCACAATTTGACAATCAGCTGTCAATCGACATTTATACACACAGTAGCGAAAAAAATTGTAATTGGAATAGAATTAAAATAACTGCAATTGTTGGACACATCGCGAAACAATATAAGAGTAAGACTAAATGTAATTTTATTTTAATTTAGGCTGGATTGCGCTTTTTCAGATTCTACTCCGGGTCTTCAATTTGTTTCCGTTGAAAAGAGTCAACTGAATTATTTCCAACCAGTGAGCATAACGAACAAAGCAACAAAAGTATCGACCAAACATGTCGTTCCTTATCGTAAGTTATGATCGAGAGTGCATACAAAAATTGAGACTTTTGCCGTTTATCAGATTTTTCCAACTTTATTTTGTAATTGTCCCGAATGTTTTTCAAAATGGTTCAAATGGCTCTGAGCACTATGGGACTTAACTGCTGTGGTCATCAGTCCCCTAGAACTTAGAACTACTTAAACCTAACTAACCTAAGGACATCACACACATCCATGCCCGAGGCAGGATTCGAACCTGCGACAGCAGCGGTCGCATGGTTCCAGACTGTAGCGCCTAGAACCGCTCGGCCACTCCGGCCGGCGAATGTTTTTCCTTAAAGCTTTTACAGGACCATAACTAATAAAACAAAAACACATTTACGCATATCCATTTTCGAATCGTAAGTTGTGGCCATGAGTTGATGCGAAATTCCTATAAACAAAAAAACCCTTCCCGGTTTTCCAGAATTTTCCAATTTTCTGAAGAACTTTTCCAAGTTTTCTTTCCCTATAAATATTATTCGGGCTATTATCAATTTTTTTTTAAATTAGCCAAATCGGTCCAGCCGTTCACAATTGATGCGCTGACCAACGAACAGCATTTCAGTTTTATACATGTAGATAAGTACGACGTCATCTTCTTTTCCTTCTTCCACTTCTAAGTATGGGTTCCGCTGTACTCAAGTTCTGGCAAATTTATTTCAGTTAACTTTGCTGTTGGATGCGCTTCCTATCGCCACAGTCGTCTGTTGCCTAAAGGAGGGAAGTCTTGTGGACCACCTGTCTATAATTGCATAAGCTTTGTTCCCTATATGATCGTAATTTAACTCTTTGTGTATCGTGCTTTCCGAGGCGGAAAGTAGAGCCCAGCATGTACCTACATGAACGTGGGAAACGGCCTAAAAATCGAAAGTACGCTGAATTGTGCACCAGTCATGGTCGAGAATCCGCGGCGCGGATTCGATGCGGGTCTGGTTCAACTGTCTCCCATGCTAGTGCGCTCCCCGTTATACTATGCGGACAGGTATTTATGAGTATGTCGCAATTCATGAAAATTTGTGATGGATTAGAACCGGACACAGATTTCCTGTTTTATGTAATTAATCACAAGGAGTATGCTTGTGCTGTGATAATTTATTCCGCTATCGATTTCTGTGTGCAGTCATTTTTAAATGCCTTTGCGCATCTCACAGACTAAAACGGAACAACGGATGCAAATGTTTGATATATTTGACAATTTTTTTGTACGGCTATGTGTGTTGATTACGTCAGATGCCTGGCGTAATAGTTGTCCCGTTTTACTTTAATCAAAATATTGTCGTTCATAAAACAGGATTGTTATAATTAAATGTTCGCTACTTGAGAGGACCCTCATGAAAACGAGTGAGCCGGCCACTGTGACCGAGCGGTTCTAGGCGCTTCAGTCTGGAACCATGCAACTGCTACGGTCGCAGGTTCGAATCCTGCCTCAGGCATGGATGTGTGTGATGTCCTTAACTTAATTAGGTTTAAGTAGTTCTAAGTTCTAGGGGACTGATGACCATAGCTGTTAAGTCCCATAGTGCTCAGAGCCATTTGAGCCATTTTTTGAACCATATTTACGTTCCAGGGTACAAACGATGTCAGGTGGGATGTTGGCTATCTCCCTTGCTATGCTCATCTTCAACCTCTTACGTGTGGTAGTAACCCTATGATAAACCCTGTCGTTCAGGTAACCCTATAGCCAGGGTTCAAATCTGGTGACCACACACTCTGGAACGATCAGCCAATGATTCGATTTTCTACAAATGTCTTACTGAGGAACTGAGCATCTTCACGAACAATGTGAGGTGGAGCACCATGGAGCATCGAAACAGTTGAGTCCAAGGCAACTGTCTCCCTTTAGGGCAAGGATCACTTGTTGGCGAAGCAGACACAGTAACATGTGCCGCTCAAGTTGCATGTCCTTGGTTCTGGGGTCCGAGACCGTCCCCGCTAAAAAAAAGCACCAAACATAAAATGTGCCGTGAAGCCACACCACATGGTGAGGTTTTCACTGTGCAGGGTTATTTCAAAGGTTCAAATGGCTCTGAGCACTATGGGACTCAACTGCTGAGGTCATCAGTCCCCTAGAACTTAGAACTAGTTAAACCTAACTAACCTAAGGACATCACAAACATCCATGCCCGAGGCAGGATTCGAACCTGCGACCGTAGCGGTCTTGCGGTTCCAGACTGCAGCGCCTTTAACCGCACGGGGGTTATTTCATGAACGTCCGTTGACGGTGACGATCCGCAAATGCGACAATTGTCAGTGTGCACTGTCCTAGTTAGCCTAAAGTGTGGTTCATCATTCCACAAAATGTTCCAAGGCCACATGTCGTCAACGTCAGCACCTGCAAGAAACGCAAGGCCAGAGTCGACTCGAATAACTTCACTACGTGGCAAAGATTGATGAGTATTGTGAAATTTGTACGGATACCATTTCATAATGGGTCGCAGCATTTCTCGAACGGTGGATCATGGAATATTCATCTGTCGTGACACAGCTCGTGCACTGCCTGAAGATCGCACATTGCATCCAGCATTCTCACCCTTGGCAACAGAGACTTCTTCAATAATTTTTGACGCAATTGGCCGTCAACATATTCCAGGAGCAATTGTCAAACTGCCAGTTACATCGAACTTCCGAATTATGTCCTTAAATCCTGATATGAAAAGAGGGCCTCTGTAACGCATCGATACTCTAGAAGGGCAGCAACACTGTTCCTCTTCTTTTGACAAAACAGCTTTACCAGTAAAGCCCTGCTCACCCTGTGCAGATCCATGTTGGCTGTCTGCAGCTGTAATGCACAATGATTCTTGTGTTTCAACAATACGTCGCCGTACCAGAACCGGAGCCTAAGTGCAAGTTACGACACTAACACTACTGACAACGCAAATCCTGCAGCACACAATCTGAACGTCATTTCTATGAAGTTCTGTGCCCTTACGTTAAGTAGTTTTCCGTTTACACTGGCTCAAGAAGCGAAGAGAGAGAGAGAGAGAGAGAGAGAGAGATGGTTCAAATGGCTCTGAGCAATATGGGACTTAACATCTGAGGTCATCAGTCCCCTAGAACTTAGAACTGCTTAAACCTAACTAACCTAAGGACATCACACACATCCATGCCCAAGACAGGATTCGAACCTGTGACTGTAGTGGTCGCACGGTTCCAGACTGAAGCGCCTAGAACCACTCTGCCACACCGGCCGGCATAGAGAGAGAGATGATGATGGTGATGATGATGTTTGGTTTGTGGGGCGCTCAACTGCGCGGTTATCAGCGCCCGTACGAATTCCCAACCTTTGCTCAGTTCAATCTCGCCACTTTCATGAATAATGACGAAATAATGAGGACAACACAAACACCCAGTCATCTCGAGGCAGGGGAAAATCCCTGACCCGCTGGGAATCGAACCCGGGACCCCGAGCTCGGGAAGCGAGAACGCGACAGTGAGACAACGAGCTGCTGCGGACAGAGAGAGAGAGAGTGAGAGAGAGAGAGAGAGAGAGAGAGGGAGAGCGCTTTTGGTTCGTAAGTAACAGGAAAGATCAGTGTCAATGATGAATCACGATCGGACGCATGCCCAGCTAGCCTAATCCCTAGTGATTAAGGCAAGTGTTCCCGAAAAGCAGGAGTACCAGGTTCGAATCCTGGTCTGCTAGAACTTTTCATTTATTGTGACATATTTACTATAATAAGCGCGTGGTGCTCAATGGCCGAGTGCTAGTCTTTCAACTGGACGCCACTTCGGCGGCTTGAAGGTCCCAAGGCTACCCCTGTTATCCGGCCGGGGGAAGGGGGACCTACAGTTTAACGTGGAATCTGGACTCTTCCCATAGTTGAGAGACGAATGTTTGAGTAAAAGCTGACTGAAAATTTCCAGGGTGCGCCTTGATTCGATCCCGCGACCTCTCTGTTTGCATCCTCCCGTTTTATCACTTGACCACCACACCCGACGAGGTATTATTTGTTAATGGAAATCAGTGTACAAACTAGTATGCCGGCATAGAACGGAACGCCTCGTGGTCAGAGTGGAAACACTTGCTCTGATAGACATAGATGGGAAAGCTGTCATCAGCGTCATTATGTGGTGGGTTTGTGCATGACATTACAGTCCTGTATTTTCTGAGCGTACTTACGTGATATCACATAACGTCATGTCACTGCATTTCATTAAATTCATACTCGATGATTCGGTTAATTTTATTTCAGTGAAATTAATTCAGTTCTGTTATTTTGTGCACAACTCGAAAACCAAAACCAAAACTTGTATGTGTATTACCACATCAGCGCCGCATAAAACTACACCGTGATTAACTAAGGCGAACGTCCGCGTGGGTATTATGGAAAGTAAGGGTAATTTCCTTCTCCATCCTTCCCCAGTCCGAGCTTGTGCTTCCTCTCTTACGATCTCGCCGTCTGGAGAGCTACACAACAATACTGCAACGAATATAGGCGAACGTACTCCTGAGGCTTACGAGTACCTTTCGCACTACACCTGCCGAGGGTTTACCGGTGATTCCCGGGATTCATCAGACGGATATAGTACGCTACACGGCAGCGATGTATTGGTTGCGGTGGTGATGGTAAGTTCCTATGGGACCAAACTGCTGAGGTCATTGGTCCCGAGACTTACACACTACTTAATCTAACGTAAACTAACTTACGCTAAGGGCAAAACACACACACACACACACACACACACACACACACACACACATGCCCGAGGGAGGACTCGAACCTCCGACAGAGGGAACCGCGCGAACCGTGCAAGGCGCCTCAGACAGCACGGCAACCCCGCGCGGCAGGTTACAGCTTAGACAATATGATCGCGAGTACGAGATCACGGAAGCTCATATTTCTAGTAAAAGATGCTCACGACCCTAGAAGTTAGACGAATGGCAGCCTGACTGGGACGCTATAAGCACTGCAAGACAGGTACACAGCATATTCCCAAACTTTTAGGAACAGGCTCTGTATGTGCGACATTATTCCTCTCCGATATATGTTGCACATATTAACACCTGTTAACAGGTGATGGTCCATTCGCAAACAGCTACATCGAGTGGGGCAGAGTATCATACCAGCCTGTGAATGTGGAGAGGAAAACTCCGCTGATCATATAGTTTTCAGTTGTCCATGTTTACAGGTAGAGAGAGAATGCAGACAAATATGCTGCTATCAGCAAACAGCTGGAAATGACTACGGTTAATATGGCTGCACATCGTATATCTAAAAAGCATCTGCTCTGCTTCCGGTCTTTAAGACTAAGTAGTTGTTCTGAATATTAAAATAACACCAATAGATCAGAAGAACAGAGTGAATGACTGACAAGAAGTCTTCCCACCTTTAATAAGAAATTATACGCTCTAATAAAAATATAATTAAATAGTAATTATAGTAATTAAAGAAAAAGAAAAATAAAACGGAAATAAATGAAAAAAGCAATGGCTACCAACGGGTACGTGTGGACTCGAGGATTGCCGAGGCATATCCATACCGGTGATGGCAGTGTACAATGGTATAGTAACAACAGGTCTAGGTGTAGGTATAGTTTTAGTTAGTCAGCCTATCTCGAGATGTTCCGAGGCTGCCAGTAACAGATCTAGCACTATAACCTGGCAGTAACTCACTTATTTAATTAAATTCTTTTTGTTTTGTTTGACTTGATTTTCAACATTCTGTTTTATTTCTACATTAATACATGTTCCACGCATGTTCTTACCAACACAGACACTGCAGTACCGCAAAATGGAGAGTCTATACGACCAGGCGTAGTTCACTTTGCGCCGCAGGTACGGCCACGCAGAAAACATCAGATCGATCGTTAACTTTGTGACATGTTTGTTGGAAGATTGCTCGACGCAGAGAGAGAGAGAGAGAGAGAGAGAGAGAGAGAGAGAGAGAAAAAAAGAAGTGATGTGTGTGCGTATTAAGATACTACATATTAAAATAGCTATACTTATACCCGCTACACCCTGTATATAAAATATTTTTTGTTATCATGGATATCGAATAGGTACGACCTGTTTACACACGACAATTGGCGGGCAACAATGAACAGTCTAGTATTTGTAGCCGGTTTTCCCTGTGTCAGGATACTTTCACGATAACAGGTTTAAAACTGATGGCAATAAATTGAATCGAATTCAGCTGAACTGAATAGCCGTCGACACCCTAATCTTTCTTTTCTGCGGATGTCACGCGTGCAGGCATCATTTCTTCCCTTCCTGAAAGGAATTATGGAAGGCACATATTTTGAAGACATCCAGGACACCAGTACTTTGACAAATTCCAAAAGAAGTGTTCGTTGGCATTTTTCAGCGGATTCTTCAACAGGCGCTTACTGTGTGTTGAGGAGATCACAATGTACGTGAATAACGGAAATTTCTTGGTGTCTTCCTGTTTTCTGTCCTTTATAGTAGCATTCATCGATCGTTTCAGATTCGTTTGGTATGCATTTTGACGATGCTTAGGCCAGCAACATTCGATATGCTACGCTTATTTGTTCTGTAGCAAGCAGAGGCTATAACACTTTTTCACTTCAAATATGGCCCAATTTAAAACGTATATTATTTTATTTTGATTGATTGTTTTTGTTCTTCTTGTTATGCCATGTGTTTTACATCGTGGCTTAGTTTCATCACATTTGAAACATAAATTTCCTGACTGTTTATTTTTTATTTTTCCTTGTCTTGTGGATACCGATATTAGAGGAGGAAAGAAGAAACAACGCAAGAGATGTGACAGAAAAGTTATTTTATGACAAGGACGGAGTTATAAAGCTATCGACACGGTGTGTAACACCACTCTCGTATTTTTACTGAGATAACAATGTTGACTGGCATACTTCCAAAAGATATAGCCGTGGATCTGAAAGAATGTTTATTAATACCATGTTACCGAAGCGAAGAGTTCTTGCTTGCGAGGTCATCAAGCAGACGCTTGTGAAAGGAGCTGGTCATCTTATCCTGAGAACTTTGCTTCCAAAGTCCACCTTTGTGATCGCAGTGACATTATGAGAAGGCATAGAGATGCGTTTACACGGGCCATATATTACGGCATTATCTGGTCACAAGGCGTTACCTTCAACATTGTTGCAACGTGGCTGCAACATACGCCAATTTTGCGGCATCGCCGGGAAATATTGCTGATGCTGCAGGCTGTTCTACATCTACATCTACATTTATTCTCCGCAAGCCACCCAACGGTGTGTGGCGGAGGGCACTTTACGTGCCACTGTCATTACCTCCCTTTCCTGTTCCAGTCGCGTATGGTTCGCGGGAAGAACGACTGTCTGAAAGCCTCCGTGCGCGCTCTAATCTCTCTAATTTTACATTCGTGATCTCCTCGGGAGGTATAAGTAGGGGGAAGCAATATATTCGATACCTCATCCAGAAACGCACCCTCTCGAAACCTGGCGAGCAAGCTTCACCGCGCTGCAGAGCGCCTCTCTTGCAGAGTCTGCCACTTGAGTTTGTTAAACATCTCCGTAACGCTATCACGGTTACCAAATAACCCTGTGACGAAACGCGCCGCTCTTCTTTGGATAGGTAGTAGCCGACGTATTGGCAAGGGGTAGCCCGTGTTGTCCATCAAGAGTGGAGAATATTTCGTATTGCAGGGCAATGTCTATCTCTGTTCATGTCTAGGAATGCTTCGGTCTCGCTCTCACAGTCATGAAAGAACAGACTGGTTTTTACAATCGATTGACCAGTCGATTAATTTTTCGTTCAGTCGGTTTATTTCAGTCGAATGATGCTACCGAATGAAACTAGTCTCTGAATCCATGTCAGATATATGAATGTTTGTTATACACACGCAGGATTCGAGTGGTTTCAGCTACGATGAAACAACGACTGACATAAGTATCTGACGGTTATATCAATTCTGTGAATGTTTCTACTCAGTCTCCGGGTAGGTGTCTTTTCACTTATGCACTTGTTCAGCCTTTCCTGTTATGTATGAGCCATGATTGGGGAAAACTGTCGTAATTTTCTTCAAGGAGAGATAAATAAGAAGTACACTTCTATAAATCAAATACTTTTAAATTTTATTTATTTGCGTCCTTAAATACTGCCCACCTCCGTAGGTGACTGTTCAGCGCCGTTGACTGCCCTGTGGAGGACCCGGGTTCGACTCCCGGGATTACCGTGGCTGTTTTCCTTGGCGGAAGGACTGAACGGGGTGCACTCACGCTCGTGAGGCGAACTGAGGAACTACTTGACCGATCAGTAGCGGTTCCAAAATCAAGAAATCCGGCGAAGACCGGGCGAGCGGTATGCTGGTCACATGCCTCTCCACACCGCATCCGATGACGCCATTGGCAGAGGTCGACGTGGTAGTCGATTGGACCCGATTATCCCCTCTAGGACCAGAACGTGGAACTTTACCTTCAGCTTCTTTAAATACGGGTATTTCGTACTCCTGGCGCAAAATATCAATTTTGGTTGGTTTTAAAAGTTTACTAACTGGCGCTACATTGTAAACTCTATGTTTAGGTAAATGAACAATTACTTTTGTAATTTAAGTTACTGAAGTGCTATCTGTCTCTTCCCGACGGTTTGCACCCATCACCGCTAATTCTCTTTCGGTAAATGGTGAGGTGACGTGAACAGAAAGCATACACGACACAATTTTTTAAATTGTTTGGTGACTTAATCGCTTGCTTTTTAAGCATATACTGGCACTTTTCGGAAGTATTTATCCACGAAAAATATTTTGTCATCATTTGCTAATATTCTTTGGATGGTTAACCAGCCCAGCATTCACCCAGGCGATTGCGGGGAAACAACGTAAAAACCCGGACTGAGTGACTTTTCATTCGGTTTCACTCAAAAGAATGAATGAACAATTCAATCGATAGGTAAAGCTACAACCGAATGAGTCAATGTTTTTCCAACAACCAACTTAATCGATTGTTTTCATTCGGTTGTCCCCACCACTGTTCGCTGTCCTCTCACTGACAGAGCTACAGTCGTGCGAAAAAAAAAAAAAACTTTTCGCTTTTGTTCGAAAGTTGGCGCGATTTGGTTTGTTTGGTTGTCTGTTGCTGTGAAGTTGTGGTGCACAGCAATGGAGAAGTCTGCAAACGAGAGAACTATGAGCAGAGCTGTGGGACGTCGAAAGTTAATGTATACAAAGATCACTATCTGACGAGGAGAGTTGACAAACTGTTACCGATGAGGTCGGAATCACGTTTGATTTTGTTGCGAGCTTCATCACATGTGTTTCCGTGTGTTGGGATACAGAAAGGAAATAGAAATAAAATTTGTTTCCTGTTTCAAATTTACCTTAATGAACTCCTTCAGTTCTTCTACCAAAGCATTCCACATGTCTGTTAGCAAGAAGCTTATTGAAGAACAGTGCAGTTTAAAAAGGTGCATTAAACTATTATGGTAGTCAAAAGGGTGGTTACCAATCGGATTGTAACTAGTGTAGATTTTTATATATTTGCATCTGTTTTAGCATTTCTCGAACGAGTTGCCTATACGACATAATCAAAATCGTGTTTCGACAGCCTGGTAACATCAAGGAAAACATAAATATCAACCACCAGTTCACGACCGAAGTTTTCTGAAGATTCCGCTTACTTAAAACAGAACGGCCCCACTAAGCCCAATTTCTCTTATTTTTACTCACCTTATTCCTTTTGTGACGTAAAAGCAGTAGAATCGCACTGTGTTAAACTCGCGTTCGTCCATTTTGTAGCAATAATGTGGACTCGTGTAAACACTTCTGGCACGGAAATATATTGCCACAAACATAGCCGGGTAATAATAGCCGGTAAAGTTGCACCACATGTGGCTGCAATTCGTGTGGCCGCAATGTTGCCGTACAGCATTGTCGGAATGTGTTGTTCACAAAGTGAAATTTTTATGGCTCGTGTAAACGTACCTTCGGAAGTCCCATAGTGCTCAGAGCCATTCAAACAGCCATTCGGAAGTTCGAGTCTGTGCGGTCATCTCTGACAGATGGCATCACCAAGTCGTCAAATAGTCCGTTAGGAGCAGCTTCAGGAGAGGAGGAGGCTATATTCCGACGTCGGGTGTTGCTTCTTAGCTTCACTCGATACCCAGTGACAAAAGCTTAAGAAAACCGTCACCATGCGTACTTTCGCTGTAGCGCCACAGATATGTCACATCGGAAGAAGGTAAGTTTTACTTGTTCTCTGTGGCTAATGCGGGCTGCTTGAAACAGAATTGCCAGAAACGGTAAGGTGACTTACGGAGCATACACTCATTATCAGTGGAAGTAGAGGTTATGGTTGTGGTGAAGAGAGGGAACTTCTGTTGCCAAGTCGAACTGAATAGTTTGGCCAAGTCACGTGTCGGCTTTTTTTCTCTCTTCCATTATCGGTGAACTTAAATTTTCTGAAAGGCAACGCTGTTACACAGCTGGCTGATTTTATTATGTCCTTTTATTTGTTGTTACTGTCAGTTTCGGCCATTAAGCTGTCAGGAAACATGTAAAATACGTATCAGAAAACAAAAGTAAATTTGTAAATATATTAAAAATCTACAAAGTTAACAAGTAATAGTGTGGGAATGGATATCGCTTTCATGAGTAACCAAGTCCCTCTATGACGAACCTCCTATGTAGAGCCATATAACTGTCAAAAGTTATATGATAATGACAGTGGTAGTAGCTCTCGTGATTATTATCAACAATAGGCGTTTCATTTGATGATGTTGTAAAGATAAAGAAACACCGTGTACGAATAACGCCTGTTCCAACTAACCAACTGCTACCTAGAATACATACAAGGAGCGATCTATGATCGCCGGGCATGGGACCAGTATGTCGACAATTTCTCCGGCCATTACTGCCAGCTGCAAGCAGCTCCTGATTTCGCTTTAGAAGGACAGAGTGGACCCACTATCAGACCTCCCTATCTCTGAAAAAAAAACTGGCCAGGTACCGGGAATCGAACCTGGGTCCTTCCGCACTGAAGGAAGCGACGTTAACCACTTTTTATTTATTTATTTTTTTACGTCCTTCTTTCGATTTGTTTCTTCTTAGTTGTTCGCCAGCAGTTCTAGGTGGATGTCTCATGACATATTCCTAATTCCATCGACGAGAACTTCACTCAGTTATTTTTATTTCACAGCGTGGGATGTCCCCTGACCGAAAACGCTGAGCTGCCATGCCGGCTACCAATCGGCTACGAATTTTGAAGATTCGTGGCTAATACTCGAAGGTACAAACACGATACATAAAAGATGGTGTGTATAATTACAGCCGTGGTAGCAACACGGAGCAATAAATTAGCGCTGAGCCATGCAACTGAACAGGCGGTAATGGTATGGGTGAAGCTATCTTTCAACACTCATGGGCAAACACGCAGGAGCGATGCTTAATGGCTATAAGATGCACTAAGCTATATCAAAGCATCAAATATAAGAAGATATACAGGGTGGTCAGAAAATGTGTGAAATGCTTGTAGGGATGTTACAGGGCAGGTTGTACTGACAAGGGGAGGCCGCCAATTGTGAAATTCAGATTCAATTCATACTGCGCATAATAAAAGCTCATGGCCAGAGGTGTAATGTGGCAAAGCACCACGATGCACTTCTCAGCCGTTGTCGAGAAAATCGACAGTTAAAATAAACCGTTGCGGCGAAATACTCTCTACGATTACTAATTTTCTACAGCGTCGTGGCGCAGCGGTAAGCGCTCGGGTTCGTAATCCAAAGGTCGCCGGATCGAATCTCGCGCCATGCAACTTTTTTTTTTTAGTATTTGTTTTTTGTAATTCAAATGTGTGTATACACACACACACACACACACACACACACACATATATATATCTCATTTGCAACAATTATGCATATAATAAGTTGTTGAAAGTCGTTTGTCGTGGAAAAACTGGCGACTTCGAACATCATTATGTTTTCCGCAAACAAAGTTGTATATTTGCTGTGGCAGGTATGAAATATAAACTCCGTTACTCTATCGTTACACTTGAGGGACAGATGTTGAATGGGCCGAAACGAGCCGCCGCTTAACAGCGTAGTTGCCTGCTAACTTCGAAAGAATGTAGATGCGGTCCCTAGCGCAACTTATAGCATCGTCGAAAATCAGTGCGGACGTGAGAGCTTTGGTATACCCTGTTAAACAAACGGAAAAATGGAGGCGGTACAATTGGAGAGCGATCCGCCTTCACCAACATGCATAAGCAATTCATTAATAGTATATATATATATATATATATATATATATATATATATATATATATATATATATGAATTACAAAAAACTAATAATAAAAAAATGTTGCATGGCACGAGATTCGATCCGGCGACCTTTGGATTACGAACCCGAGCGCTTACCGCTGCGCCACGAAGCTGTAGAATATTATTACTCGCAAAGAGTATTTCACCGCAACGGTTTCTTTTAAATGTCGATTTTCTCGACAACGGCTGAGAAGTGCATCTTGGTGCTTTGCCACATTACACCTCTGGCCATGAGCTTTTATTATGCGCAGTATGAATCGAATCTGAATTTCACAATTGGCGGCCTCCCCTTGTGAGACATAAATGTTAAGAAAGAAATTCGATACGTTGCGCCGTTTCCGAGTTATTTAGCATTGAAGTTAGCCAGTCAGATCGTCGCGCGCGTAAATTCAAGTTTCAGCTAACGAGACAAAGCACTCGTTGGGCAACACCGCCCCTGGCAGGCCGCTTGAATGCGAGCGCGCGACGCCCCGATTGGCTAAATTCTATGCTAAATAACACGGAAACGGAGCAACGACTCGAATTTCTTTCTTAACATTTATGTCTCAGTACAACCTGCCCTGTAACATCTCTACAAGCATTTCACACATTTTCTGACCACCCTGTATATTGGCGGTGTGCTTTAAGGTGTTGATTAATGGAATTAGTTAATGGATCAATAACGCTGCTGGACGCCCGAAAGCACACCAAGAAAACCAGAGATATTACAGGTATACACTAGCCTAGGAAAATTTCTGTCGAAATATTAGTGTCGATTTCATCTGTTTAAAACGTGATTTACATTTTATATGTTATATACTCATTCACAAGGTATGTATATTTATTATAGTTGACTATAACTTTGTCCGCTAATCTTAAATGTCCCCTTCCTCCTCCCTCCGCCGGCCTTGGTGGCCGAGCGATTGTAGGCGCTATAGTCTGGAACCGCGAGACCGCTACGATCACAGGTTCGAATCCTGCCTCGGGCATGGATGTGTGCGATGTCCTTAGGTTAGTAAGGTTTAAGTAGTTCTAAGTTCTAGGGGACTGATGACCTTAGAAGTTAAGTCCCATAGTGCTCAGAGCCATTTTTTGAACCTCATCCCTCCTTTTCTCTTTCCCTGCTACCCACTCCATCTCTTTCTAATGTTGATTCCACTTCATCTTTATGTTCTATGGCCCTTTTTTAAATTTATGCTTCTAAAACGCGTAATACAAATTATCAGTTACTGATGATAAATTGTAACGTTCTTCTTCTTTTACTCAGTTTTATAACTCAGCGCTATTTATGTTCACAGAGATATTACTACGCTAAAATATACCTTCTTTGATATTACCTGTTGCGGGTCGCGGCTGCAAGTGGTCCTTCTGCGTGTCTGATTACTGAATGATTTAAGAAAGCGCCGTTCACCTCATTAACTTGTGTTCAGTTGTATGTATCAGTGTCAATTCACTGCTTTGTGTAGCTGCTGCGGATTATACAGGATGAGTCAGGAGGAAAGGTACATGCTTTGAGGGGTGATAGTATTAGTGATTCTGAACAAGAAACTTCATATGGACGTATGTCCTATTCCGAATGGTTTCCGAGATAGAACAGATTTAATATCACTTTTGTAAGTTTTTCTTGAATAACTCGAAAACCGCACCCTCCAGCGAAAACGTGTCGCGGTACAAAATTAAACTGTATTAAATTTCCTACAAAGAAGGTCCTATTCATTTTTCTCTCTAGAACTAATGGTTTGTGCGTAGAGAGCGCGAGAACGTTGAAAAACTAGCTCGACGCGCGTGAGCTGTAGGTTATATAGTTTTTGTAGGGCATATTGAGGTAGCATATTGAGGTAGCAAGCTGAGACGAACAGTTTGATAATGGGACACTTGTGATCTATCAAGTCGGGTATCTAAACTGGCCTAAAAAAGTACTAAAGCTACAGCGCATGCGCATCGAGCCAGTTTTTCAACATTCTCGCATTCTCTTCGCACAAACCATTAGTTCTAGAGAGAAAAATGAATAGGGCCATTTTGTAAGAAATTCGAGTCCCGGTCGGGGCACACATTTTCAACATGTCCCCAATGAACTGTATCAACGCCTGCTTGCAGCTAGGGTGTCTATTTAATTATCATTTCAAATTTAATACAGTTTAATTCTGTACTGTCACATGTTTTCGTTGGAGGGTGCGGTTTTCGAGTTATTCAAGAAAATCGTACAGAAGTGATATTAAATGTGTTATATCTCGGACACCATACGGAATAGAGCATACGTCCATATGAAGTTTTTTGTTCAGCATCACTAATACTATCACCCTTCAAAGCATGTACCTTTCCTCCTGACTCACCCTGTATATAGTGGTTGTACCTTCGCTTCTTCGTCAAGAATTTTCAACATGACGTCAAACGGTATCCCAGTCAGTTCAAAATATTTGAAGACGGGATAATCAAAAATAGAGATAAGTTAATATGGCGGTTTTAATGCTACGGGTCTTCTACCCGGTCCACCCCTACTTGCGTACAATGCACAGAATGTTTGTACAATCATGTGAAACTGTCAGAAAAGTCCTTCTTTGGGATGTTGTTCAACTCAGGCATCACATTGGCTTGAATATTGGTTATGTCGTAAAAGCGTTGAATCTTCATATGAATTTCTGCATTACGTCTCTTTGTGGCAAGTTCGTATTGATAACACCAAGTATATTGTCTCGTGGTGACTTTCTCCAGAAGAAAGTCTTCATTTTGTATTTCAATCAAGTAACTCCAGGCGTCCACGCGCCGTTGGTTTTGATAGGGAGTCAAGGTGTGCGGGAAAAACGTCGCACACACTTTTCCTGTGAATCTTTTGAACACTTTAATTATAAATGTCGCTCCACTGCGATTTATGACACAGCAGCTTTAACACAATACAACCATACATCCAGTACTCAACACTGCCTGCCCACAAGTGATTGGCAGAATGCTCATCTGTTGTTTATGGTTGCTAGTTCAAGCTGCCCCCATAGTTACTGCGCTGACGTCACATACACGCCAGAAATACGAGTATAAGGGGCGGTCAAATAACAACAGGACAGATAGAAAAAAATGTAAGTTAACTGTTTATTATCCCAAAAGTAATCGCCAAATTGTTGATGCATTTATCCCATTGTGAGACAAGACGGTCAATGCCTTCACTGCGAACTGTTTGTCCGCAGCTCGTGGTCGTCCGGTAGCGTTGTCGCTTCCCACGCCCGGGTTCCCGGGTTCGATTCCCGGCGGGGTCAGGGATTTTCTCTGCCTCGTGATGACTGGGTGTTGTGTGCTGTCCTTAGGTTAGTTAGGTTTAAGTAGTTCTAAGTTCTAGGGGACTGATGACTATAGATGTTAAGTCCCATAGTGCTCAGAGCCATTTGAACCATTTTTTTGCAAACTGTTTGCGGTGGCCTACGGAGCCATGATTGTGCCCAGACGTGCTCCTCTTCATTCGAAGCAAAACGACGGCCATGAAATGTCTTTCTTCAGAGCTCCAAAAATATGGAAATCGCATGGAGATAGATTGGGGCTGTGTAGAGGATGTTTAAGGCATTCCCAGCGAAACTTCTGCAGAGTAGTCGAAACAATCTTGGTAACACGTGGACCTTCCGTTCTGCTCTTCTTACATACGTAATTTTCGTATCGTCGCTAAAAGTTTCTAAAAAACCTTACTTCCGTGCAGTAGAGGATTTACTTCCACTTTTCATACCTGACATACTAGCTGCCTTATATAACAACATACCGACGCAAAATGAGTGAATTATGGATATGGAAACTTCTATTTATGTTTAAAAAAATTTTCTTTTTAAAATTCAGTCTTGATCGCACCACGTATGTTACAAGAACATAGGTAACCAGTTTCGGTCATATCACATGACCATCATCAGACCCATGGCATCCTTCGAAGATGGTTGGTGGAGCACTCTTCTCAATTGACATCACAGCAGCTGAGAAGAGTGCTCCACCTACCATCTTCGAAGGATGCCATGGGTCTGATGATGGTCATGTGATATGACCGAAACCGGTAAAAAAAAAAAAAAAATTGTTCAAATGGCTCTGAGCACTACGGGACTTAACATCTGTGGTCATCAGTCCCCTAGAACTTAGAACTACTTAAACCTAACTAACCTAAGGACATCACACACATCCATGCCTGAGGCAGGATTCGAACCTGCGACCGTAGCGGTCACGCGGTTCCAGACTGAAGCGCCTAGAACCGCACGGCCACACCGGCCGGCAAACCGGTCACCTATGTTCTTGTAGCCTACGTGGTGTGATCAAGACTGAATTTTAAAAAGAAAAATTTTAAAAAATTTTTTTGATCGCTGTTCCAAAAACGTTTATTAAAATTGTTCTATTTATGTGATTATCTAGGCAGATCCGTAATGAACATTAGAGCAATAAATCATTCAGTCGAAACCATTTTTGAATCCTGCTAGTTACATTTGAGGGGAACACTCATCTCTTGTTTCTTTCTTTCTTTTTTTTTAAGCACTATGGGACTCAACTTCTGAGGTCATCAGTCCCCTAGAACTTAGAACTACTTAAACCTAACTAACCTAAGGACATCACACACATCCATGCCCGAGGCAGGATTCGAACCTGCGACCGTAGCGGTTGTGCGGTTCCAGACTGTAGCGCCTTTAACCGCGCGGCACTCATCTCTCTATATCTAAAGAAAAACAATATCTGTAGGCGTCATTAGGCAACAAAAGTGATCAACGAATGCTTACTTTGTTCCTCATTTTCGATATTAAATCAAAATAACTACACAAAAATAAAAAAATGAACTTTATTATGAAACACTTTTTTGCAAAAATATGTTGATGTTTTGTTGGCAACAGTTTTCGGGAACGAAGGAGGCTCTGAAATCAGTAACATTATCACTAAAACATTTTCCTCCTGTATTAATTTTTTTATCTCATCGAAATAGATAAGTATTTTAAAAATATGTCATACTTTGGCAAATAAAAGTAGCTCACGTGGTTCTGATGTTTTAAGTAGTTGAGAAAACAGAATAAACTCAGTACAGCGTCGCCTTTCAGCAGCTATATGCTAGATCATTATCGTAACATCTAGCTGTCTCTCGAAAAATTGTCGTCACAATTGACGCCGTATGTCAATGGTTTCTAGTATCCAATGTGTACAGCGTGCACTCATTCCTTTGGAAATTCAGGATCTGACTAAAGGAGTACAAAAACTTTTTACAAATCTTAGGAATGTTACTTGTGTTTCTCGAACATAACTTTCTTTCAGTTATATAACATACTTAATTTAATTATGGAATGGAACGGCGTTTCCTATCGTCCATCGTTTACTACATCTGTATGCAACACAACACTTGAGCATTCTGTTTCGAAATATAAGTAAAAACATTGTTGGAAAAGCACAAAGTAAGCTCTGGCAACGTCTCCGAACGGCTCTCGCCAGTGTGGCGGCCTCAGCAAAGCACTTCACGCTTTTCCATTTATAAGCGCTTGGGACTGTTTCCCTGCTTTAGAATCAGCTAACTAGTCATGAATCGTGATGTTTTCCTTATATATTTAGTGTCTCGAGAATACCGTGCCTGGGCATGAGCATGACAACGGTGCTACACTCTCCTCTTAGGTATGTCATTTACTTGCACATGAGTGCTGGAGCTAAGCACTTTCCGTTTACTTTAATGACTGTAATCGCCGATCCGATATAGGTTCAGTTCTCGCGCGCACATTCCAGACCCGTTCTAGTATGATTCCTTACGTAATGCCAGAGCCGATTACTTTCTCCTTCCTTTTTAAATTCGAATAATAGTTACGGCACTGACTTGGTCCGACTAGTCGATGAACCCCAAAAAGTGTTGTTAACTGTACGATTACTGTCTACATTCGAATTCAGTGCTTTCCTCAATTTATTTAACTTGCATTACTGTGGCAACCATTTACATGGGCAGATTATGAAAGCTTGATTATCAAATAGTTTGACTCATGGGGCCTAACAAGACCATCGTATGACAGACCTTAATAAGATTACCGTGAACATCAGTTACTCGCTACAGTGCCACAGGGTGTTGTAATCAGACTGGTACTACTATCGAGTATCACAGATGACGTCTCAATGTACTCGCCATTCGTTGGTAATGTTACCTTCGCTACTCCGTCACCAGAAAGCAATGCTTGTGAGAAAAACAAGAGTTGGACTCTAGAGTCCAGTTGACATTTATTTCGTTTAGCGACGAAATCTTAGCCCAAGCTGAAAATCCATGCAGATGTGTGCCCCGTTCTTTCCAAATACGAGACTGAACTCAACTGGGTAAAATCGAAGTGACGTCCTCACGTGAACATTTGTGTCCAGACGTAAAAACGCAACTGCCTACTTTGTTTTCCACTAACGAAGACACTTGCTAGGCTCATCTGTGTAGATTTTTCTCACATTGTTGTTGGATAAGGGAGGCATAATTTCAAGCGTTGCTTTGTCTCGTCCTAGACTTCAGCTCATCGCTGTTATTGGGATATGCAGAACAAGTGGCGGCTCCTGAGTATACATTCTGGGTGTTCGCAAAATTTTAGTCAGATAAATCTGAGAGTGTGAAATTAATAGCGTCTGCTGTATAACAGTCATCCTTTTCAACGAGTTTATACAACTACAGCCACTGCAATTACTACTACTACTACTACTACTGCTACTACTACTACTACTAATAATAATAATAATAACAACAATAAGATGCATAACTTATCTGACAAAAGAAAAGATTGTTTTTGTGGAATCTTGTTGTTTTGTATATGATTAAGCGGAGTGTGTGCTGATATGAAACTTCCTGGCAGATTAAAACTATGTACTCGACCGATACTCGAACTCGGGACTTTTGCGTTTTGCGGGCAAATGCTTTATCGATTTTTTTAGTCTCATTTTGTTCCTTATTGTTCGTTCGGTGCGGACGCCCCATTATTCTTGGTTAAGTTCATCACTGACCCATTAACTCAGTTTTTTGTTACAGAGGGCCGCTGACCCTCTGACCGAACACGCTGAGCTACCGTGCCGGCATCGACTGAACTACCCAAGCACGACTCACGACTCGTCCTCACAGCTTTACTTTTCTGTTAGCATTTAGAATAGATTCAACATAGTCCATGTTTACACTGCACAAGAAAGCCGATTCCCGCACAGTGAACAACTAACTCCAATCACAAAGTGCCGTTTGTGGGAATGATTAAACTCAAATAGTGATGTCTACCAAAATGGTCACTTGACTAGAATACAAATGAGGCACTGAGATCCATATTGGCCTAAAGCACACCGCCGTTGATCCTAAATTCATGAGAGTATCAGAGAAACCAGTGATGCAGCTTTCCGCGGGCCTACAGCTCACCATAAGATCAACAGATTTCAGAAGCGTGAATGAATGCTACAATCTCACAATCGCCTGTGATGTGCTTTAGGCCCTTATGATCCTCAGTGTCAGCGTCTCTAATGGATTATTGTATGATAAAATTCATAACTTAATGCACTATAAATCATTCAGAGACCCACAAAATAGGTTTGTCGTCAGTACAGCTTTAACATGTATTGACGTCCAATCGAAAATTATTATAGTATATGGCGATTGAATTAGCATATCTGAGGAGTGTGCTATCATCTAGCAGGATTTATGCCAAGCGAACGGGGATAAAAGTCTGCCGCAGTGTGCTGCTGCCTGGCGACGCTGACGTATACTTCAAGGGCTACTTGTGCACACCGTGAACCGTGCACGTTGTTTATCAAATACGTGTGTTTGGCCCATAAGGCAATTGCTCACGACCCTGATGCCAAGTCTCACGGAGTCTAGAGGAGCGGTAGTGCGATAGACTTAAGTGCCATATCTTTCAGGTTGCAGCATCTATGTTACGTTTAACAGCATTCAAAGAAAAATAACCAATAAATCCGCAAGGTGTCGAAAGTGAGGATGTTCCATGCTCTTGCGCCCTTACACAGCACCCACCAATGTGCAGAACTACTGACGTAGCTTATCTCCATCATTATGCTAATTGTGTATACATATTCCAGGGATGACTGTGACAAGTGTTTGTGCAGTACATCGTAGCGCTTGTTGTTATGAACGATTCTGGAAATGAAAGGAAGGGACTGGATTAAACATAGGTGTGTTCATAATCTTTTCCTCACCATAGCAGCAAGGGAGTTTCTGAGCTTCATGTCCCTACATGATGAAAGGATCACGACAGAAAGGCAATGGAGTTTCTGGACCAAATATACACAGTGGCTGTTCCTCGGACAGTTACAGGTGGAAACGAGAGCAGGGTTTGGCTACATGCATGGGCAGGTCAATGATTTCGAATCGTTGCCGCAATCGCATGATGTCTTCATGCCTATAACCCCCATATTCCATCTCCTCCATCCTCTCCCTTTTCCTCCAATTACAGCCCAGTATTTAACTGCCCATTAAAGAAACTGACAATCAGCATGCATCACAGAGGTGCCATCTTCTTCTGTGATGTTACTTGGCACCATGCTCAAAAGTATGCCACACACATGGCGATGTAGGTGTAATGATCTCCTATCCTTTTTAAGTAATGTGGTTTCCCAGATTACACTCTGCAGAAATCGGAGAGTTTGGGGGGGGGGGGGGGGAGGGGCACTCAGGGTAGCACCCAGCAGCCTTCTAATTTTGACGATATAACTGGATATGGCATCATGATTATGTGACTGGAAGTAGTACTATCTTGAATAACCAAACAAAAATGAAGAAAGAGTTGTTTTCTCTATGTAAATGTATATTCATAAATTTTAAAAAATGTGCAAGAATAGTTTTTTTTATTCGCTATGTTACCAAAAATCCTAATAAAGTCTCCTATTTACAATGATCTACACGTATCTTTGGGAACAGTGGGCTTCTTGTTACACAAAGCAGTATTTTAAATGTGAATTTTGAATGAACTTCTGTTAGCAATGCACTTGTTTCCCAGTAGATGGTAGCACCTGATAGTATAATTACCATGCTAATCACTTGAGGGCATGCTGTCAGTATTAGAAAGATTGGGAGAGGGAATGTTTTCCTCTAACCGTTCTTAATTTTTTCATCTCAGAGTATTTTTTTAATAACAACATTGCCTTTCTGAATATCAGTACAAGTGCTGTATCGTGCGAAAGTCTTAACTTAAGCTGAGTGGTAACATATTTAAAACTTCTCTACAATTGAAAATTGATGCTTATCTGCAACCAAATCTAAAGTGGTGACATATGGAGCAATATGATTCAATTTCGATGAGGCTACTTTTAACACTAACAACCTTCCCCGTGTCATCAAATGTGTATTTAGTTTGGATGTTAACACTACTGTTCAGTATGTTATTTCGCCAAAGTGTCATGTTGTCTCCACTATGCAACAGCATAAGTTAGCATCATCAGCATAAGATGACAGACGCCTTGTACTGCAAAATAACGTTTTTACGCTAGCATGGGTCATTATAATGCTTGGTTGACTTAGGAAACTTGGTAGCTGAAGCATAACAATCCTTATTTTTTACATGTATGTATGTGTATTAAAATCAGATTTAAAAATTACTGATCACGATGTTTCTTTTTACTGAAGTGTCATGTAGTTTTCACTGTGGAACAGCATAAGTGAGTATCACTGGTGGTGACTTACAGACGTCTGTGTATGTGCATTGACAGAATCTCTTAGCGTGTCATATTCTGCTGAGTCAGCATAAAGCAGGTGAACTTAAATTGAAATGAAATGAAGGTAAATCTTTAATATTTTGCTAAATAGTATCGACCTTTCTGAAAAGTACTTTTTGGGCACCAGCCATGATGTCACATTAATCTTAACTTATAAATTACACTAGTGGTGTCATTATTTTTATATATTTTTGTTACATAATACAGACAATTTATAAATATGAAAATAACATTGTGACACTTAATTTGAGAGTCAAGAGTCGTATTTTAATGTATCCTAGCCCTTAAGTTACAAAATAATTGCACTCCTCCAGTAGTTGACAATCACAATCAAGTAATACCATACATAATGTCAGCTTCAAGTATTAAATAGTTGGTAAAACACTGGCTGTGATTAGAGGGGAAGGGATGTGGAGGGGCACATGAGTCTTGCATGCAAGAGCACAGTCCAAGGTCATTGACTTGCCCCTGCATGTACGCAACTCCTGTCCACAATTACACTTGGCACAGCCTGAGGAATGCCTGGTATGCATATTTGGTCGAGAAACCCCATTGCCTTTCCGCTAATCAGCATGGACAGTAACACACCTTCAGGGTGACCCATTTATCTTCACCACACCCAACAATTTTTTTTTCAGAAACGAAATAGAATGTTGTTTACGTACTAGGGGACATAAACCAGCAAGACACCCTTTCCAGTAACATTGTTCGTTGCGAAGATATGAAGAGCAGTGTGTCTTTCTTAAATTGCACTCTGTAGTTTTTATTTGGTAATCCGCTTCCTCTCCTCAAGAGCTGTTCAGAAACGTATCGCAGTGTATCATTCACACAAGCTTACTTTGACTCTCCTGTACTAACACACAGTGCAGGTACCGGGAGCAACATTACTCGACCACTTGCTATAGTTAACAGTAAACAAACGGAAACACGAGACAAACCTGTTCGACGTCTTGAGCCGTTCTCGAAATAAGTGGGTGTTATGTCTTACGCCACTCTCCCTGTGTACTCTGCAAGCCACTACGGCAGAGGGTGTATCGTGTATTAAACCAGCGACCTAGAAACGACGTAGAGGCTTCGCTCCGACGTAGCCCGCAGATGGCAGAGGGTACTTTGTACCTCTGTAGCCATTCCCTAGCGTTTACAGTTTGCGTTTAATGGGCAGCGGTCTGGATTTTGACTCTAAGCCTGTTGTCTAAAAAATGTACGCCACCACATTTCTCCTTTTACGTCCAAATGATGGGGGTCCAAAATTTGTTCTCCCACAAATGTGGCAGTATACATGTGATGTGTTACGACAGCAAAAGGAACCTGTGACCACTGGAGGCAGTGCCACAACTTCCTCCAAAAATCGTAACACAACACACACACAAATGTAATACTAACTAATGTAAATCCACCCGATGATGGAGGTTTAAATCTTCGAAACGCGTCGTGGAAATAAATAAAACGGCGACTGGTAACAGTGAACTTGTTGTTTCATTTAATGTCAGTAACAGTCACGGTAAAGCCTAACCTAAAAATGTTCGCATTTAAAGAAGATTGCTAATTACTTTGAAATAAGTCATTTCTGGATAAAGGTTTGAGTCACTTAACAACTGTTTGTGTTTCATAACACTGCAGCATTAAGACATTACAAATGAGAAGGAAAAGTTGCTGGCTCAGTTGAACGCTGAACTGAAATGAAACAAATAATCGCGGTAAAAATGACAGACACAAGAAGAAACTAGATGAAAGCGCTATTTATTGTTACTGAAGGGGCACCGACCTGGAGAGAATAAAAATGATGAGGAAATATGATACTGGTTGGCTAAATATTTATAGTTATTCGGTAAAAAAAGACGAAAATACATATGTTTACAGAGAAGAGTGATTGACGTGCTATGTACAGTATCTTATTTTAGACACAATAAAATTTATAATACGATAACGGTCATCGACGGCTACAACCATACCCTGGTCATCTTCAGATTTTATACATTCACCAAATGGCACCTATGACGTATAGAATTTGAAGATGGTTAATATACTGCCGAAACCAGTGATGCTTGTTATCATATTAAAAATTTGATCGTGTCTAAAATAAGAAAGAATGGTATAAATATAATGTTATTTTTAGCGGAGTCTTAAACACCTGGTTTGATGGTAACCAGTATGAAGAATACTATAATAGCAATGTGCTGCAGCTGTTGATACTAATAGCGATATTTTGACGAGCAATGCTCTCTTTTCCTGAGCTAGTTGCTTCTTATGTCCTGCTTGCTTCGTCCAACATTTGTTTGCTTACTGTCAAGGCAGCAGAATCCCGAACTTCGTCTCCTATATATCCACCGATTTTTATTTAAACTTTGTCGCTGATCTCATTTGTGCCGTTCTCCCCGACGCTTTCGCCTTTCTTTGGTTTGTTGCACTCGGTGTTCTGTGCTCAGTAGACCGGACATATGTCTTGTTATTTTTACTCACTTTCAAACTTTCAAAGAGGACACTAATTCGTCGGTAAGTCGTATCGTTGATACTCATTCACCTCCACCTCTGAATTTTTCTTTAATTGCCTTCTTTTTTCTGAAAATGTTTATTGCTGTCAGTATATTCAGAAGCTTTTGAAACTGAATTAAATAAAATAGAAACTACGCCAATGGGAAACAACACAGTTAAATCTTCGAAAAGCCATTAATTTTCTTTAAATTACGAAAACTAATTCTCGCTGGTACATTACAACACAGATTTGTAGCATTACGCACAAGTACCTTCTCACTGAGTGATCAAACCTGTATTTCATGACACAGGTTAGAGACTGCAATATCACAAATAAGGGTGAGATTGAACGGCAG
Source organism: Schistocerca nitens (assembly GCF_023898315.1). Taxonomy (NCBI): domain Eukaryota; kingdom Metazoa; phylum Arthropoda; class Insecta; order Orthoptera; family Acrididae; genus Schistocerca; species Schistocerca nitens. The sequence continues at coordinate 612,972,327 of NC_064616.1, read as the reverse complement.
TTTCATGTGACACACATTACATATCAATGTTCATCAAACAACTCTTTTTCCACAGCTGCGCAGTTTAATGCAGCTACCTGAGTAATTTTTCAGACTGACTGGAGAGCGGCTGTTTGGTCTATCAGCCACGCTCTAGTCGACAGCCGGCGTGTGTCTGTATCTGGCCGCACCGTTACTGTGGAGGCGGACCAGTACGTTTATCCTCCGTTTCTGGTTTCGTCTCATTGCAGCATTTTACATTAACCGGATTTAAGAAGCAAAGGGGCGGAAGTTCTTAAAATTAACAGAGTTTATATTAAAGATCAGAAAAATGTAGACAGGGAACAGTGAGGATTAGAAGAGAGCCTGACCAGGGGCGAGGTGCTCAGTATGGCGGTTCACTTCGCACAGTTGATCATAGACAGTTAGTAACTCAAATTACGCGTAATTTCAAATCAGGAATATCTCCTTTGAATGCTAGCGTCGGTGAAAAATTAAACTGACGATGAGATAATGATGTGAGAAACATGCCTTCCATGAAGGATCCGCGTTGAAGGCAATTAGTGTCACAGGCGACGTCTACTGTTCCGCAGAACGAGCTGGAGCCCCATTATGTATGTGCCACGTGTTCGAATGATGGTCAGGAACTTCCATCAATAATTTCTCATGTCAGTCTTGATGGTTACACTTGTGGTCTTACGAGGCAGAGATTTATGGTGCCTGCGGCCACTAAACCCTAGAAGAGCCACACTCTCGGAGGCGTCTATTCACTAAGTAAAATTTTTGTTGATGGGTGACGTCTGTTGGGAAGTGTTGTGTAATGCAGAGATTTTACAACGTTTACTATTCCATATTCAAGATTAAAAAGGAAGTGCATGTCAGTGTATTTCGCGTTCGTGAAAATACCCATGTAAGTAACACTGCAAAACATCTTTAGCAGCTGCTGACGCGGCACGTATCAGATAAGCGAACGGTGCTAGTTTGCAGTAAATAGCTAAAGGACGCTCTTCCGCTTCATGCCTAAAACTCTCCGTACAGCAGACTAAACAACATTACTGTGGCAGCTTTGTTTGAGTAGTTGTTATACGGGGTTTCTGCGCTACCTCCCGAGCGTTGGCCGAGTCAAATAGGAACACTGGTGTGCCGTGTATGGTGAAGGTGTATACTGTGTCTAAATCTTGCGGTTCTTCAGTGCCTTGTTCAAGATTAAAATTTTTTCTTCATATTTTGTAGGCCAAGGGAAGAAAGTAGCAACGGTTCTTGACTCGTTGTTCGAAACAGCATCCGATCCTCTGAATATTTTATCTCATAGACAAGGGGCTATCAAAAAGTTTGCGTTCGAATGACTTACAATCCAGAATCGATATGCCAATCAGGCAAATTCGCTGTGACCACTGTGGCACTCATTCCGCCGACGTACCAAGTTGAAGACAACCGTTTGGTAAAAAGCCATGCCCTGCTGGTGAAGAAGACCGTAACTACTTGCTGTACAGCCTCGTCCTACAGGAATCATCGATCCTTCAAGGCTTTTTTTAAGGGACCGAAGGCGTGATAATGGCTTGAAGAGACGGGTGCTCGAGCGTCTCCTGCTTGAATTGGGGTAGCTTCTGCGTTACATTTGCAATACGGGGACGTGCGTTATCATGAAGCGGCAGCATCCCTTGGCACACCATCCCACAACGGTGGTTTTCGTCAGACATGCTGTCCCACACACATTTTTCATTCTCCAATGGATAACTACAGGTGTTTATCCTTCGGCAGCCAATAAAAGAATAACAGCATTTGGTCAGTGTGGTTGAATTTGGTAATAATTTCGCCCTAGTTCACGTTTCCGCATTTACCATACGCAGGTCGGAAAGACACGAATGCTATTATAATTCCTTGCTTACAGCCGGCCGCGGTGGTCTCGCGGTTCTAGGCGCGCTGTCCGGAACCGTGCGACTGCTACGGTCGCAGGTTCGAATCCTGCCTCGGGCATGGATGTGTGTGATGTCCTTAGGTTAGTTATGTTTAAGTAGTTCTAAGTTCTAGGGGACTTCTGACCACAGCATTTGAGTCCCATAGTGCTCAGAGCCATTTGCACCATTTTTGAACCTTGCTTACACGTCGGTGCTTATACACCTGCATCGGAGTCGCGCTACGTTGCAAATGGACTGCAGCAGCACCCTCAGATGGAAGCTTTGTGGTCGTCCCTTATATTATTCACCTTATCCATTGTTAACAATTTGTCCCACTTTACGTGCATGTAAGCAAACAAATATCAGCTTTCTGGATCTATGGAAATCCAAACATTTTTAACGAAAAGCTCCTCCATAGAAAATATTTCTAAAGTCTGCGTTGAGGACGTTCTTTTATAAGTGAAACGGTGACTGTCGGTATGTTACTCGAGATTTGACATTCTTAGTGCTAGCGGGTGGCTGTTGCGCTTCCCGTCGCCAGCGATAAAGGCCTATAGCTGCACACTTGTCTATCCGACAGTTCTTTTTCAAAACAAGAACGACCAACGCTGCACCTTTTTGCTTCATTGCCTCAGCAATGTATGAAAGGTCTTTCGCATAATCTGTATGTCGATCACAAAAGATCGAGTCCAGTTGTTAGCTGTCTGCACAGTGATTTTAGTCGCTTTATTTTCTGTAATTGATTATTTCAGTTGTGCGCAGCTTGTGGTATAGCGTTTAGCGTTGCTGCCTCTAGAGCCTGAGGTCTCAGGTTCAATACCCGTCTCTGCTCGGAGACTAGGTGTTTGTAGCATCCTCGCCATTTCATATCATCACCATCGACGCCAGTTGCTTATGTGACATGAAATAGAGCGACCTATCACAAACGGGGTGGGGGGGGGGGTCTCACGTAAACTAGTGCCATGCGGTCATTTCACTTTTCACTCGTTTTAGATCTATTATTTCGAAGATTCTGGAACAATTTGAAAACGGAACAGTAGGAAGGTGTTCCGCAGTCAAACTATTTCGATAGATCGATTTCACCTTTTCGGGGCATGTATAATCAGAAATCGAGTGATTCATTTACTGACTTAAAACCAAAACTTGTCAGTATTTTTTTTTTTTCAGATCGCTACGCAAAGTTTGACTGTCGAATTTGTTGAACGCGTCTCACGATTTCTCCTTACGCTACTATTTTCTCCTTTCAGTTTTTGTTGTAACGTGAAAGAAAATGCTAACTAAAGTTTTGCAGACTAATTGAAGAATGTGAGGACATCTCTGTTGCTACAGATCCGAGTACATAGATGTGGGACTGAGTAGTGGAATAACAGGGGCGCCACCACTCACTCCATTGTTGCCAAATGTATTCAAGATGGCGGCGGTAGATATGGCATGATGTCATGGTGGGAAGTTCAAATTTTGGCGGGAAGATAGGTCAATTGGGCTACCTCCACTAACCTAACGCCCCTCTCCCCAACCCCTCACCTCTCCTCCCCCATTCCCTCCCTCAGAAAATGGTGGGAAGTTCAAATTCCAGCAGGACAATGCAACACACCATGGATACTTCCACTAACTTAAGAAAATGGTGGGAGAATAGGTCACTTGGGCAACCTTCACTAACCTAAGTCACCCAACTACCAGCTCGTTCTAACAATTGGTGGTTAGGATGGACATAAGTCTTTATTTTGCAGACATTCTTTATTTAAACAATTTGAGGCAGTTGCTCCATTCAGTGTGTTCACCATGAGGCCTGGAGTCCAACTGACCTAGTACACAGTACTGTCACCAGACGGCACCATCATCCCTCCTGTGGCGTAATCCAAGATGGCGGTCTGGAGGGGAAAAATGGAAGGATAAGGACGCAGTCTGTTCTGGGCTGCTGGAGAGAGAAAGGAGTGTACTTTATTTATTTTGGAAAAATTTATTTAGGGATGGATTTCATGTAGTTCATTTATTACACTACTACAAAGCACTCGCCCTGACATGCTTGGGGTCATGCTACATAGCATACAGACCTGCAAACTATTCGTAAATCACCGAAATAATGGAGTGCACTGATGTACATACACACAGACAACTCGTAAATTACCGAAATAATGCAGTACACAGGATACAGACCTGCAAACTACTCGTAAATCACCGAAATAATGCAGTACACTGATGTACAGATACACAAACAAGTCTTAAATTACCGAAATTATGCATTACACAACATACAGACCCGCAAAATTCTTGTAAATCACCGAAATACTGCAGTACACTCATGTGCAGACACGAGAACGATTCGCAAATTCTCAAAAAATAATTCATGTATAACGCTATGCAAACATGCTGACAACGCTTAAACAGCCAAAAGTAATACACTGCACAAACACTCATTGCACGTAAGAAACGATTTCAAACCATATCAACCACAACTATCAGAGGTTCCAATGTGTGCACGCACTCTGCAGGTCCAGCCGGACACAAGCCAGAGCCGGAGCTCGAACCATCGCTCTCACACGGCTGCAGACGGCAGGTGAAAGCCACGTCTACAGTTAGAGTTCTTAAAGTGTTATACTGACGTCACATGTCTATGTAAATAAGCACCAAGTCACCCACTGGGCTGTGCACATGTGTTTACCATTACTGGAGCAAAACCTCTCATATGTGGATACTGAAGTCACAGGCCGCGCTATAGAAATCTGTTCCAATGCTTCCCAGAATAGCACAGGGTGCATTGTTCCTGGCGATCCTAACAGGACACATGAGACGCCTCTGGCTATGTATATGCTTATCCTGCCACCATGTGTACTTGCCGGTCCAACGCCTACGGTCGCAGGTTCGAATCCTGCCTCGGGCATGGATGTGTGTGATGTCCTTAGGTTAGTTAGGTTTAAGTAGTTCTAAGTTCTAGGGGACTGATGACCACAGATGTTAAGTCCCATAGTGCTCAGAGCCATTTTTTTTTAACCGGTCCAACGCGGGCCTAATTGCCAAGTAAGAGATGTCTGCGTAGCGACTCACCCACACAGGTGCAGCTAAATGCTCTTAATGTTATACTAATGTTTCATGTATAGGTAAATAACAGCCAACGCCCCTCTGGATGCGCTATAGAAATCTTCTGCAATGCTTTCAGAAACAGTTAACGAAAACAGGAACATCAGGAAGAATGTATTTTGTGTTATTGTCGACTAACGGCAGAGCCCGTCCATCACATATCAGCCCCTCACAGAAATTGTAAAGCGTCCCATAAATAGTTAACGGTTGCTTTTGTAGGAGCTTTCGTGATGTCTCAGCTTATCTGCATGGAAATTGTAGCCATAACAAGAGCTGTTCACGAAAATAGCCCAGAAAAACACCGATTGCATTCTTCCTGAATGTCCTAACGAGTTCCCTGTCCATCACATGTTACCCTTCCTGGAAATCGTTAAGTCCTGCTTTCAGCATACGTCTCCGAAACACAAACGTTCTCACCGCTATGTAGAGGCTCCTATGCCCCTGCACACAGGATGTCTTGTGAATGAATGGAGCATTCTGATTGGCTCTTACTGAATTTACCCGCCAAATTACTGATGCTGCCGGTGTGGAATCACTGTCCGCCTTTTTATTTCTGCAAATGATACTTTCAGCGGCAAAAAACTATTTTGTACAGATCGCCATATTGCACTGACAGTTAAACCCTGCAAAGTTGCCTACAGATTGTCAAATACATCCCACGTATTCACCATGTTGCAGTGCAGCGCCGATGGAGGAAATTGGCACCGTAAACGTGGCCCATGACCGCAGCTGCAAAAGCGCGTGTCAGCCAGAGAGAGGCGAGCCAACCATGGATGACCCCTTACCCCAGGAGAATCTGAGTAGTAGTAGTTCGAGTACTGTCAATACTCCCAGTGCAAACACTCGTATTGAATCTTCTCAAATTTCCACAGAGTGTACACGCAACACATGCGGTCCCGAAGACAACTCAGCGTAAACTAGGTATTAGTTCACTATTTACCCATCCAGGTGGAGCCGTGAGCCTAATAATCATAAGCTGAAAGCTTTCGCGGACTCTCTGAACCAGTGTACAAAGGATGGTATGCTTGCTTGCTGCTATGCTTTCTACGGTCATCTCCGGACTCACAAGAATATTGGGAATCAGACACATATTTATCAGTGTAACTACAATTAAATATTAGGATTGTTGCTGCATTCTGACATTGAGCAATGTACTGGATATGTCTCCTATTTACGACCATGGCTCTGGAAGTAATCTCAGTATCTATAGCGCACACAACTGATGCATCCTGACAGAACATCAGGAAAAAATGGTCAATTGAATTGACCTACAGCAACTTGCCCCCCCCCCTCTAGAATGAATCATCAGTCTATCATTAAAACGTACATCGTTACAACTCCATCTCAAAAAACCACTCCATCCACTCTGTCATCCTTTAACGCAGATGCAAGTAAGTTTAGAGACAGATGGTTCTCTGTCTTCCTGAAAAGCCTCAAATACAGTAGTCAACTTGCGTGTATCACTGTTTCCTCAATAGACATACAGTAGAATGCTGCCTCGATGGAAAAAAGTGACTGTTTCCCTGGTTCCCTTCGCTTCCATGTTGACGTTTTCTGAGATTCGTTTTGCTGTCGGGTACTAGTTCCCATGTACAAGAACTGTTCTGCACCAACCAGAAGACACGCAAGTACTTCCTCAATTTCACCGCATTTTGGTGTATATTCCCTCAATTTATACGTATTTTCCATAATTCTATCGATTTTTTATGTCAGTTCTACCAATGCGATCTTGACAAACTCTGATTCTGTGTTCTAAAATTGCTTGTAAATGTAGTACATCTGCCAACACCTAGTGCAAATGCATTGATCTGGAGGCGTAGTATAACGCTGTACTCGATTGTATCCAGCTGCCTCCACGCTGCATATTACACATTTGCAGAGTGTCTACTCTGTTTTCTGTATGTCTGTGTATGTGCATGTGTCATGGACGGCGTTGCATATTGTTACACATGCATTATTTTTGAGAATTTACAAGTTGTTTTCGTGTCTGCACATGAGTGTAGTGCATTATTTCGGTGATTTACGAGTAGTTTGCAGTTCTGTATGCTGTGTACTGCATTATTTCGGTGATTTACGAGTAGTTTGCAGGACTGTATGCTGTGTAGCGTGGCCCCAAGCATGTCAGGGCGAGTGTTTTGCTTCAGTGTAATGGCTCTGAGCACTATGGGACTTAACATCTGTGGTCATCAGTCCCCTAGAACTACTTAAACCTAACTAACCTAAGGACAACACACACATCCATGCCCGAGGCAGGATTCGAATCTGCGACCGTAGCAGTCGCGCGGTTCCGGACTGAGTGCCTAGAACCGCTAGACCACCGCGGCGGGCGCATCAGTGTAATAATTAAACTACAAGAAATCCGCCCCTAAATAAATCGTTCCAAAATACATAAAGTACACTCCTTTCTCTCTCCAGCAGCCCAGAACAAACTGAGTCCTTTTCCCTTCATTTTCCCCCTCCAGACCACCTGGTTGGATTACGTTTCATTTTATACCGCAGTGCCTTCTCATATCTAACTACACTCTGCTAGCATTTGCAAGATTCATTATCATAATATTATCTGCTCAGATCTGTGTGTACAAGGTACAACCTTCAGTGACTTGGTACAAGGATCGCTGAAAGACGTTAGTGACCTGATGGCACAGTGGTCATTTGTATTCCTCCCGAATGCGGGTCCAGTGTCTTACCACCATTCCACCTCGAATAGCGGTGGTGAGCTTGCCAGTATTATTACTTTGTCAGGCACAAAAATTTACGAAAAATGTAGAAATGGATAACGTGCACCTCCTCCCGTTTCCGCTTATTTTAAGTAACAGTGTGTCGATGTAAAATAATATAAAATACTTTAATTGTCATTTTATTTCTAAGCGGTAGAAAGTAGAATTTTGGACAGCAGGTAAAATATGTTATTGTAAATATGGAAAAAATACAGATTATATCAAACATATTTCTCTGCAGTTTCCAGTGAGGATCCTGTGACCACTTTTAATGTAGCTAAAACAAGCCGTAACTATTAGTATTACATTAATGAAAATATCAGTACGAATAACAACACTCAATTTAGCCATCATCTATGAAATACTAAGTATACAGCAGGTAACTACGAAATTCTGCACATTGAGAATAAGTGAATGAAATTGAACATGCTAAATAATGGTGCATATAGAAAAGAAAGTCAAAGGACAAACATAAAAAAATTAAATATTAGTATGGATTTAAATACAGTAGTTTCTGTTTTACTATTTCAAATATATACCGCTCCAAAACACAGGTGTTAATAGTAATTTGTACATAATACGTTTTGTGATTGTAACTTAAAATCATAATAAATACTGTCAAAACACTATGTGAACTGTCCCTACTGTAACGAAAAAATTGTATATTAAGCTAAAATAGATTCTGTTTTCAAATGTTCATTCTTATGTATTCAAGATCTCAAAGAGTAAATATTACAGTCATTGTTTAAACACGAACTCTTATCATCTTGTGTTCCCGAATTTTTATATAGGAGTACTGTAAGAATCATTAGCAGAGACACACTAGCTCTGTACTGTGAGACACACATGAATACACATCGAAAACAAGCTAGTTACTAATAAATTTGAGTCTAAACCCATCTACGACAGAAAATAAAAAGAGTTAAGTCAGTGATAACTGCCGAGCCTTCCTCCAGCGTCATGTTGAAACGCACTAAATAAATTGATGTTAAAAACAGGATTAAAAAAAGAAGCAGTCCTTGCGCCACAACCAGAGCGGAAGAAGTAGGCTTCCATGGCACAACGTGCTTTCAAGTAACGCCTTGGAGGTGGCAGAGTTGTGATTTCAGTGGGATATCACACATCAATTGGTGCAGTTATTCGTGCGGGCGACGTGAATTGACCTGCCGACAGCGAGTAGACAGACGTCGGCGCAGTACGAGCTGCCGTATCTGCTGATACAGCTAGAGCCGCAACAATATGCGCAAGTTCCGCACCATTGCCTTTTGTCATATATAGCCTGCACTGTATTTTACATCTGATAAACGGAGCAGTTTAATTCAACTCGTATATTCTATCGGTCCTTGATGGATTTGTTACTCGGGTGAGCCGGCCGGTGTGGCCGTGCGGTTCTAGGCGCTTCAGTCTGGAACCGCGTGACCGCTACGGTCGCAGGTTCGAATCCTGCCTCGGGCATGGATGTTTGTGATGTCCTTAGGTTAGTTAGGTTTAAGTAGTTCTAAGTTCTAGGGGACTGATGACCACAGATGTTAAGTCCCATAATGCTCAGAGCCATTTTTGAACTCGGGTGACATCCAATGAATAGTCCACGTTCGAAGTCTTTGAGCTCTCCTGGCCGACACATTTTGCTCTTACCGTTTCTCTGCTGTCAACACAATACTGTACTCCACACCTTTTTATATTGGCGGTCCGCCTCTCGTGACATCTGGTAGTCAATTCCGCATTACATACAGGTGTCTAGATAGTTTTGATCAGATAGTGTTGGTTGGAGGATCGTTTCTCGATACTGTTCAGGCTTCAGATTACTGTTGATAGCAATGAGAGGCGTCCGATACCGTATATGGTACCGACGCAGAACATGTCTGACCGATCATCTGCTGAATGCGTGCCACTGCATGCCTGATACATCCATTGGTAGCTGGACACTTCCGGACTCATCTACGACGATCATCGGGCGTCAGACGAATCTGAGTTCGCCTGTAAACAGAATTCGGCCTTACTTATCCGAAGTTCCCTTGACCACCTTCGTAGTGCATCACTATGCTAGGGGATTTGTACTGTTGTTATTAATCGACGGGTAGAGGCAAAAGCTGATTGTAAGGAGACGGTTGCGTACTGTCTGGATCGACACAGCCCTCTCAGATGCCGCCGAAAAGGCAGCGTGCAGTATTGTCGCATTCTCCTGGCAGTACGTGCTAGCAATAATTTGTTGGCAGTGATCAGTCAGCTGGTGTTATTGATAGCAAGCGACCACTAAGAGGCAGGTCGTCAGTGGTTTGTCTGTCACGATAGCGGTTAAATATTTGAATGACATCGACGTGGAGTACCCTAATACGACAGATTACTTTCCGTTTTGACAGCCTTTCTTGCCATAAAAACGCGCGCTCTTTCTGAGCTTGAAATAATTCTTCGACGCTTGTTCACACACTTAACAGCAGAATATAAATGTCGTATGCCGTTGTTGCCCGGGATATCCTATGAGGTGAGTCCATCCTCCTGTAGGGAATCGTGTTCTTCCTCAGTGCAAATTGGCCCTTTTCCTTGCTGATATGAGAGAATTGTGTAATATGTGAATTTGTAGAGCGCAGGTGAGCATCATGGGTGCGTGTAGTGTTACGGGTGCATTGTGTGCCGGCGATGAGAGGAGGGAGAGGGTGAAACCCTGTGCCTGCACATATTCTTCTCGAATAGCACCAAAGAGGCCATCGAGCTAAATGTACCCATCTATCGGATGGCCTCACGTCATGAGATAAAGCGCAGAGGTTTGAAATTTAATCCAGGCCCATTAGCGTAAAGACTGTTGATCAGAAACTTTACGCCACCACCTCTCCTCGTTTTGCCAGTCAAGTACTGGCAGTGAAAATTTACCATCACTAGGATACGAACCGGCTTACTTGCGAGGCGAGCACAACCGCGTAGGCTTGCGTTAGCTACCTCGTCTGCGGAGGCAGGTGCAGACTGAAGAGCTTGCAATAGCATCATTGCCCGTTCGCGACTGGAGACATCACGCCCAACTAAACCACACTGAGCCTGCAAGTTTAGTTTCAACTCCATTTCTAGTTGGCTGCACGAGTATCTATGGTTAACGAACTAATGGGAAAGATGTTGCCGATCCATAAAAAAGAAGAAGAAGAAGAAGAGAGAGAGGGAGAGAATAGCACAAACTGTGCAAGTTATGAGAGTAACGCAAACTGCCGTAGCAAATTTTTCGACAAAAGTTTATAAAATCCAACGTACACCGGATTGTGAATGGTTTGAACTGAAATTCGCTTACTTTCGATACGAGGTCTTCAAAACACGAACACTGTGTCTCGCGCGTGCATTGTTATCACTTAGATGTTCCGTTACCGAAGGCTGAAATCAAGTAATCGCCACAGAGTAGCAGCGCCAGCTGCTTGCTGACGTTGCCTCACTAAGAGTGCAGATGTCAGTCTGTAAGGAAGGGCAGTTGCGCTGACTAATGCAAGGATGAAAAAGTGCTGAACATCCTGCTACTCCACGTATTGCAGACAAGGAGTTGCTTTACCATTATGAGAACGCAGCACAAACGGCGTCCAGCTGCAGATAGGACGCAACGGACAGCTGTCGGAGCGTCACAGCTGGCACATCAGATAATCAATCTCGCCGGTAAAACGTATCATTGCGATGGAGCTCCGGGCGCCTTCTGCGTCAGTATGAATCACTGTTAAGTCTGTGACGAGGGTTACTCCTTAACAGACGAACAACAGTTTCTTAGCAACCTACCAACGAAACGTAGACTGCCATTTGCGTTATCTACAACTGAGCTGCTATCGTCGTTTCACTTCACATTTCTACACATAGTTACTCAAAATGTTCAAATGTGTGTGAATTCCTGAGGGACCAAACTGCTGAGGTCATTGGTCCCTACACATAGTTACTCCCAAAGGTTGGTATGCATGGATATTCTAATTGTTACACATTATCTTTTAGTCAAAGGCAACAACGCTTACAGGTTTCGCAAGGTGCGCAACTTGGCATTGTCCTGCATTAAGACCTACATGCCAGTCGGTTTACCAGGTTGAGATTTTGGAGGAGGAGGGGAGGAGATTAGTGTTTAACGTCCCGTCGAGAACGAGGTCATAAGAGCTGGAGCGCAAGCTCGGATTAGGGAAGGGTGGGGAGGGAAATCGGCCGTGCCCTTTCAAAGGAACCAACCCGGCATTTGCCTGAAGTGATCTAGGGAAATCACGGAAAACCTAAATCGGGATGGTCGGACGCGGGATTGAACCGTCGTCCTCCCGAATGCGAGTCCAGTGTGCTAACCACTGCGCCACCTCGCTCGGTCCAGGTTGACATTTTCACAACATATAACTGGATATTACTTTAATTATTACAAGATATAATGTCTTAATCAAAGACATGAGCAAAATGACTAGAACTGCAGCCGGCCAGTGTGACCGAGCGGTTCTAGGCGCTTCAGTCTGGAACCGCGCTGCTGCTACGGTCGCAGGTTCGAATCCTGCCTCGGGCATGGATGTGTGTGATGTCCTTAGGTTAGTTAGGTTTAAGTAGTTCTAAGTCTAGGGGACTGATGACCTCAGATGTTAAGTCCCATAGTGCTCAAAGCCATTTGGATCATTTGAACTAGAACTGCAAATAATACGAAGGGCGTTCAGTAAATAATGCAGCACATTTTTTTCTCGGCCAGTTCACGTTGGAAAAAGACGGAATTTGTTCAGGACATCGCGGAATATTCCCGCTTCAGCCATCGTGATTTCATGAAGTTCCGATAGATGGCAGCGCTATACGTAACCTTCAAATTGGTGTATGGAATGGAGGTGTGTTCCAAGGAGAGAGCTGTCATTGAGTTTATTTTGGCGGAAGACCAGAGCATCGCAGACATTCATACTCGTTTGCAGAATGTCTATAGAGACCTGGAAGTTAACAAAAGCACGGTGAGTCGTTGGCAGAAGTGTCTGTCATCATTGCAACAAGGTCGCGCAAACCTGCACGATCTCACGCATGCCGGCCAGTCGCTCACACCAGTGAATCCTCCAATGTTGAAATGTGCGGGCACTCTCATTCGAGGTGATCGGCGGATTACAATCAAACACCTGCCTTCACAACTGGACGTCTCTGTTTGTGGTGCTGACACACTTGTCCACCAGTCTGTATACTCAAAGGTTTGTGCCCGTTGGACTACAAAGAGCAACAAAGGACCATATGTGCGGAATTGCTCCCGCGTTATTACAAGGCTAATCTTGACAATTTTTGGTCGAAAATCGTCATAGGCTATGCAAGATGGGTTCATCACTACGTACCGGTACAAAACGACAATCCATGGAGTTGCGCCACACAACTTCTCCTCCGAGGGAAAAGTTCAAAGTCCAACCGTCAGCCGGTCGTCTGGGACTCTGAAAGAGTTATTGTGCTTGATGTGCTCCCTCGTGGCGCAGCAACCAACTCTGAAGTGTACTGTGATATCCTCAGGAAACTGAAGAAACAAGTTCAGCGTGTTCAGCGTCATGAAAATGAAAACGAACCTTTCCTTCCCCAAGACAACGCGAGGCCTTACTAAAGTCTGTGCACCCGGGAGGAGCTCACAAAAGGTCATTGGATTAGTCTTCCTCATGCACCATCTCGCACCTTCCGACTTCCATGTTTCGCCCAATGAAGGATGCACTCGGCGGGAAGTAGTACGTGGATGACGGGGAGGTTATTGAAATTTTTATTACTAATGACTGTTGAAACGTTATAGGCTATACCCTTGATATATCGGATAGTAAAAAGATAGCGGGCAATATGACCAATTTCTAAAACAAATAGAAAGCCTTTTTGCAAGAGGACCATTATTGTGTGTGTGGGTTGTGTTTTGGGAAAGGAGACCAGACTGCGAGGTCATCGGTCTCATCGGATTAAGGAAGGACGGGGAAGGAAGTCGGCCGTGCCCTTTCAAAGAAACCATCCCGGCATTTGCCTGGAGCGATTTAGAGAAATCACGGAAAACCTAAATCAGGATGGCCAGACGCGGGATTGAACCGTCGTCGTCTCGAATGCCAGTCCAGTGTCTAACCACTGCGTCACCTCGCTCGGTGGACCATTAGTACAGAGAAAATTTTGAACGTACGGGGCCGTGCTAAAAAGTAATGCCTTCGAATGTTTCATTCTGTTCTCAGTATCGGTTGAGGTATAACATCTCATGCATATATTAGGTCGAATTCCCCGTTTCGCTGGCGCAAGCTGCAAGACTCTGCTGCCAGGGGGCTCCGAATTGTAGCATGTAACATGACTGTGTGTAACGTAACTACGTGCGTCAAACAGAGTGCTGTAACCGAGTTTCTGAACGCAGAGGTCACGACTCCAGTTGAAATCCATAGAAGAATGAAAGCTGTGTACGGTGATGAACGTATCAGTATCAGTAATGTACAACACTGGGTTGTTCAAATGGTTCAAATGGCTCTGAGCACTAACATCTGAAGTCATCAGTCCCCTAGAAAATCGTTAAAATGGCTCTGAGCACTATGGGACTTAACATCTGAGGTCATCAGTCCCCTAGAGCTTAGAACTACTTAAACCTAACTAACCTAAGGACATCACACACATCCATGCCCGAGGCAGGATTCGAACCTGCGACCGTAGCGGTCGCGCGGTTCCAGACTGAAGCGCCTAGAACCGCTCGACCACAGCGGCCGACTGGGTTGTTCATGCTCGTAATGAGGGAAACGGTGATGCTAACCTCACCTTGGCCTCATCCGCTATTCATCTGTTTCCAAAAGTAAAGAACATCTTCGAGGACTTCAGTTTCATAGAGATGAAGTTGTGCAAGCAGAGACGAGGTTGTAGCTCAGTCAACAAAGTCAAACATTCTACAGTGACGGTATCACATACTGGTCTCTCGATGGGAGAACTGTGTTCGTCGTCAGGGTGACTGTGTTGCGAAATACAGATGTAGACATGAAGAATAAATATGCAGAATGTATATGAAGTCAGTTTTATTTAAAAAGCTTTGAGAGTTTTCGCATAACAAGCCCTCGTGTAATAGATTCATGTGTGGGGGGAGGGGCTCAGTTACTTTAAACACTGACTAAATATAACATTCACGGAGAAAATTTATTATTTTTGTAAACGCCACTTCATAGCGAGATATCGAGGACAAAATCGTGGGCACTGGTAAATAACTGCTGAAGTAACAATATAATTCATAATGTGGAAGTTCTGTTTTAACAGCATGTGAGATAGCCCCACTACAGTAATAAACACATCGTACAAAAATTTGGTCACTCCAGGACATATCACGCTAATATTGTGTATCACTGCTCTAGCCTTGATAATAATCTCAGTTCAGCGAGAAAGAGTGTCTTAAAATTTCTTCAGATATTTCACATCCAGCTGAAGCCATCCACTGAAGATTATATCACGTAGAGCTACCAAACTGCAGGCACATTGACTGCTAAATTTCACCCATTGTTCCAAATAGCCTCAGATACACTATCCAGTCACATTCATGTGATCCCTGCATATATTCGACGTCAACGTGTAATAACGACTCTCAGACGGTTGGTGCCAACACTAACAGTGGAGTGCATATAAATCGTGTCGGTGTGACACGGCAAACAGTGCAGCCATTGTAATAATGCGGAAACGGAGCGGTTTATCTGACGTCTAAAAGGCGATGATCTTTGGTTTTCGGCCAAGGGTGGAAGCATTTCCGAAACGGCTAAGTTTCGCTATGGTTAAAGTATACCATGCATGGTAAAATGGAGCTATCCAAAACTAACGACGGAACAATTGTGGTGCATCATTGGCCATAGATGACAGGGGTGAACGACGACTCTTGAGCAGCCGACGGTCCAGATGAACCAAGGGGCTACCAACAATGTCTCCTCAACGATTGTTCAGCGAACTTTGCTGCCTATGCGCTTCCGCAGCAGGGTCCGGTTCACGCACCCATGGCGACTGTGATTTATTGGCAACGAAGGCTGGAATTTGCACACCAATACCACAAATGGGCGTCTTCTGAGAGGCGACATATATCCTTTTTAGATGAATCACATTTTATGCCCCATCGGACATGCAGATGATGCTGCCATTTACCGCCTTTTAAAGTCAAATGTTCAAATGTGTGTGAAATCTTATGGGACTTAACTGCTAAGGTCATCAGTCCCTAAGCTTACACACTATTTAACCTAAATCATCCTAAGGGCAAACACACACACACACCCATGCCCGAGGGAGGACTCGAACCTCCGCCGGGAGCAGCCGCACACAGTCCATGACTGTAGCGCCTTAGATTTAAAAGTCATCAGATGACCAAAACGAATTGAAAAATGATTTAAATAAGATATCTGTATGGTGTGAAAAGTGGCAGTTGACCCTGAATAAAGAAAAGTGTGAAGTTATTTACACGAGCACTAAAAGAAATCCGCTAAATTTCGATTACGTGATAAGTCACACAAATTTAAGGCTGTAAATTAAACTAGATACTTAAGGATTACAATTATAAATAACCTAAATTGGAGCGATCACGCAGATAATGTTGTGGGCGGAGGAAACCGAAGACTGCGATTCATTGGCAGAACACTTAGAAGGTGCAACAGGTCTACTATTGAGACTGCTTACACCACGCTTGTCCGCCCTGTTCTGGAGTACTGATGTGCGGTGTGGGATCCGCATCAGATGGGACTGACGGATGACATCGAAAAAGTACAAAGAAGGGCAGCTCGATTTGTGTTATCGTGAAGTAGGGGAGATAGTGCCACAGACATGATAGGTGAATTGGATTGACAATCATTAAAACAAAGGCGTTTTTCGTTGCGAGGGGATCTTCTCATGAAATTCCAATAACCAGTTTTCTCCTCCGATTGCGAGAACATCCTGTTGGCACCAACCTACATAGGGAGAAATGATCATCACGATAAAATAAGAGAAATCAGGGCTCGCACAGAAAAATTTAAGCGCTCGTTTTTCCCGCGCGCCGTTATATTGCGGAACGGTAGAGAGACAGCTTGAAGGTGGTTCATTGAACCCTCTGCCAGGCACTTAATTGTGAATAGCAGAGTAACCACGTAGATTTAGAAGTAGCCGTTGGCGTGTATGGCGTGAAATGTTTGAAAAACAAAAAATAGCAAGAGGGAGGGGAAGCTTTATTGTCTGGGGAATGTTTCGGTGACATCTCTGGATGATTTCGTCATTCGGGAAGGCACAATGAATCAACACAAGTATGCATTTATCCTTGGGCACCACGTCCATCCCAACATGTAGGTGGCATCTACCAGCAGAACAATGCGTCGTGTCACACAGCTTGCAGTGCAGGTGCTTGTCTCGAAGGGCACCAGGATGAGTTAATCGCAGTCCTCTGGCCACCAAACTCTCCAGGTTCAAACCCAATCGAGAATCTGTGGGATCACCTCGATCGGTCATTTCGCGCCATGATCCTCAACCAACCTGGTGCAGCTGGCCACGGCACTGGAGTCAGCATGACTCTACATCCCTGTCGGTACCTTCCAGAACCTCACTGACTCTCTTCCTGTACGTCTTGCAGCGCTCCAAGCTGCAAAAGGTAGTTAGTCAGGCTCCTGACAGCTGGTCATAGTAATGTGACTGAACAGTGTATATTCTATGAGATTAAAGTCGGATGATTTAGCCGACCAATCGAGGTCCCAGACTGTTTGTCAAACCAATAACAAGGGCATGGATCCCTGGGAACAAAGCTGTTGTCATCTTGCTTAATGGGAGCGTTCGTGGGCTACACATGGTGACGAGAATGTTGAAATAATTATCCTGATTCACGTACACGGCAACTTGGATGAGTGGACCCAAATAAATGCACTAGAAACACCAAAAAATATCGTAGAACCACCTCCGATCGCAGCTAGGCCCTCGCCTCAGCCTTTAGTGCACTTGACGGCTTTCACAATTTGAATAGAGGCGAAATCGTAACTCCTCAGTCCACACTACTAGCCCCCAGTCAGCTATTGTCCAGTTTCAGTGTCGTTTGGCACATTGAAGAGGTGCAGATTCATGTGCTGCTATGAGCAGCGGGCTTTTGCGAAGTATTCTACTCGAAATACCCATTGCAAGTACAGTACTTCACAGTGTTTGCTTGGATTCTGTTGAGGTGGACGTGTACTCACTGAAAACAGCATTACTTATCGGGTTTAGACCAACTGTCATTGACAAGGCGTGACACTCGTGTCGGGACCATGTCGGGAGGGTTTTCTTACAATCATTGTTCTTAGGCCGTGTTACATTTCCGCTAAGGGTACAACAGCGACCAGTGCGCTTTTTTAAAGGGGTGATTAATATTTTGCCTGGTGAGAATGTTATCCTCAGCACAGCCCACAACAGCCGATGAACACCATATCTTGAAACGAATACAATTACAACTTAATAAATAGAGTTCTCGTTCCTCATGAGTAACCCACGAAAATATTGTATTCTAGTTACTGAGCTACGTTTAAACATGTCGGGCACGGCAGTTCAGAACAGAAACGGAGAATGTTTAAATCCAATCCTCAAATCTGCTATTGAATTCTGCTCATTCCCCACCGTGCGTATATGAAATATCTTTTCCTGCGTTTCGTCCTGTGGATCCCTCAGATACAACAAGCATCTGTGAAATATACGTACTCTTCTGATCCACTCCCGCCGATCATGCAAGTCTTATTTAATAAGAAAGGTATTTCTAATGTTCAGATCAACAGCATGCGAAAGCGAATGCTACCTGTGCTGTTCACGTCAAGACGGAGAAACCGAAAACGAACCAAACACATCTGAACGTTTTTCTCTCGTGCTCAGCTATCTTTTATACCAGAGATAATGCTTATTCGTTGATGCTCGTTCGATTGCGTTCGCTCCGGAATAAACTAGGCTTGACATTGACTGCTTTCTTCCGATCCTGTGCTACAGGAGGACGTTTTTGAACTGGAAGTATCAGCTACATCTAAATTAAGCTCTTCACATTACTAAACAACTAGAGCAAGTCTTCAGCCTCCTGACTATGAAAAACTATTGAAGCACGACGCTTAGGGTGGCCAGCACGCGTGCTCGCAGACAGGTTTGGTACTAGTGGAGTGGTTGCGCGCCAGTAGTTGCAAGAAAAGCGCAGCGGCAAACCTGTTGGCTACATAGACCGGAATGCGGTTGCAGCGCGACCGATAGCCGCTCATGCTATACGCTTACATGTATTCTCCTTAAATCTGTTTTTATACACTGCTCAAAGATTTAAGGGAATATGACATTGGGCGTCTGCCATATTCTACTGAACAACGATCGAGGACTGGGTACATTACCACATTATATATCTATCTTTCACAAATTAAGTACACAACGAAACAATATTACATCCTTGTTCATTCACATAACAAGAATTGAAATGCCCAGCAGATGTCGAAACAATGTGGAAACAATCATTCATCCCGTCATCCTCGGTACTTTTCATTGGACTTTGATAGCTTCAGTAAAATGTATGCCCTCCGTGACCGTGAAGTCACCCTCTTGTATCCGTTCCTGTTCTTCAATGAGAACCCTTGAGAGTTCTTGGAGAGACTGGTGGAACAGACGACCACGAACACATCTGTCAAGCATGTCACACACCTGCTCGATGGGGTTTAAATCGGAATACACCGCTGGTTATTCCATTACTTCAATGTCCGGGCTTCACACGATATCTCTGGTGATTCTGAACTGAGAACCACTACCATATGCAGCAGCCACTACATGATCCAACAGGATCTGTTCGACGAATTGCCTGTTGGTAAGGTGACCATGGACAAGATACGTACACTTGTCAACAGTCATGCCTCCCCACATCATTGCTGAACCTTAGCCGAATCTGTCGACTTCGTGGACAACATTTGGTAGGCATCATTGAAGAAGGCTAGCTGCGAGTTGTTACCGTGTCAATCAGGGTACTCGATCAGGACGTCTGCGTGGCAAGGTCTTTTCTCGTAACCAGTTCCTTGCAGTTTCATCGGTTACAGCTGCTCCAGTGGTCTCTCCGAGATCGTCATGTAATGCCCTGGCGGTAGCCGAAGGACGCCGCAGCGCAGAGATGGCTAGATATCGGTCTTCAAGTGGGAACGCAATGCGTCGGTGCCTTGTCTACCTCGCCATGTGTAATGACCTGCCTTCCTGTAATGTGTCCACAACATACAGATGACAGCTGCAGAGACATTAGCATCTCCAGCAACGCGATGGAACTTCATCCTTACTGGATCAAATACGTAGATTGCTCTTGCAACTTCCACCGCATTAAGATGTAGCATTATATGTGTTTCGTTGAATACAACGTCCACAAATGACAACTTCCGTCTGTGAACGTCATTAGAGAACACTGGGACACCTGTACCCACTTCCTTCTGAAGGGTCACCTCATGCTGTAATGCTTAACACAGCCGATAGTAACTCTCCAGAGATGGTGTCGGCAAACGCGTGATCGTTTGGTTTCCTAAAACCGAACAAGAGAGCTATAGAAAAATTGGACATGGGACTATAGTAAGGATGGAACGCGAGCGAAAGGCTGAGCAGTCTCGCGAGTTATTATCTACGCCATGAGAACAACCGACATTAATTGTATCTGGCGGGCCGCTTGAATTTGCGCGTGCAAAGGCCCGATTGGCTAACTTCAATGCTAATGAAATCGGAAACGGTGCAATGAATCGAATTTTTTTCTCAACAGTTGTTTCTCAGCACAGCCTATCCTGTAATACCTTGACAAACTTTTCAGACTGTTTCTGACTGCACTGTATGTGACATGTGCATACACGGGCAAAGCCACAGGTAAAAGGCTCCTCCTAAGCCCTTCGATAGATTTCAACTAAACTTGGTACACTTACTACTTACCATCTGGAACGAAATACTATGGGGTTAAAAACCAGTAACCTCCTATTGGCATAGGGGTGATAACGTGAAGAGAGAAGAGGTTAGGAGGAGATGGACAGACAGAGTGGCAAGGAGGAGTGCACAGAGAGTGGAGGAGCAGGAAATGTATAGTGAGAGGGGGACGGAGGAGATGGACAGAGAAAGGAAAGAGGAGGATATGGAAAGAGGGAGGAAGAGGTGGTGGTGGAGATGGACAGGGCGAGGTGGTAGGGAACAGAGAGAGGAGTAGAAAGATATGGACAGAGTAGGGGGGGGGGGGAGGAAATGGTCAGAGAGAGTAGGGAGGAGGATATGGACAGAGAGAGGGGGATGGACTTGGAGGGGGCGGAGGAGATGGATAGACAAGGGCGAGAAGGAGATGGATAGAGTGGGGGGAAGGAAGAAATGAATAGGAAGGGGGCAGGATAAGATGGATGGAGAGTGGGGGAAAGGAGATAGACAGAGAGAGGAGAAGAAGAAGATGGAACTAATAGAAGATTGGAATAAATACATACCTGGGGTCAACCCCGATTACTCAGCTGGCAGAAAAGATAAAGAAGATCCAGCGATGAGCAGCGCATTTCCTCATGGGACCATTTAGTCCGGAGACGCTCAACAGACTGCAGTGGCAGACGTTACAAGGAGGTAGTGTGCATTACGACGAGGTTTGCTGTTGAAATTTCGAGAGGATTCTTTCCAGGAAGGGTCGGGCAGCATTTTACTTCTTCCCATATACGCCTCAGGAAACGGCCACTATGAGAATTTCAGAGCAGTTGGAGGTAATACGGACTTTTACTGGCAATAATTCTTTCTAGAACTGATTTGCTGCGCTGGGTTATGTGGGAGTGAGATTGAACAAGGCTATTAGGACAGGAGAAAGTGAAATGGGAGTACTTACAGGGGTACGTGGCGGTGAAATTTAGGTGAAATACAGAACGGGCAGCTAGTGTGTTTTGTTAGAGAGTATGCGTTCGCTCAAAGTAACAGATATTTTCGAGGTCAACGGTTACGAAACGGATTATATGCCCGTGCTAGTTTCAGGACGTACGGAGTTGTTTGGATGGAGTGGTATCTCGATAGAGTATTGGGAGCGGTTATTTCAGGTTTGTTTTAACCTTACAGTTATACGTATGAGTAGGTTATGGGGAAAAGTAGGAGGATTCTGTTAATCTTCAGTAGGTGGTCGTTGAGGGTTAGGCATTTGGGGGTATCGGTATTATTGGGCTTGTGAACTGAAGAATCAATGCGCTGTTTATGGTGGTAGATGATGACGCCACTGGTAATGAGATGATCTGTGGTTGAAAGGAAATACGAGAATATGCGGTCTTGTAATGTGAGATGGAAGTTGTTAAGTATGCGAAGGGCTTTGTCAATATGGAAATCAGAATTAACTCTGTGTCTACGATAATACGAGAAAGGTCTATACTGTCTTATTAATTATCCACAAAACTTATGAGAGGAAGGTGAATATTTCTCGGTCTTGCACAGATATGGTTTCAATGAAAATTAGATTTTAATTTTGGCCTGTTTGCACACATTGTCCAGTCAATTAAGGTCAGTGTCAACTTCTTTTGAAGAATAATTTTGTTTGTATGGATTTTTAAGGTGGTCGTGTTACTTATCATTTATTAAAATGGGTAGTCTAAAATACCGTGTCGACATAAAATTCCTTGTTTTGGACATTCATACATTCATCCAAAGTTTCTGAACGTTCATTAGTTTTCAGTAGTTAAGAAATAGGTGTATGGATTCAATCGGGCTATAATAAGAGTGAGTATATTTTTACTAGTGCAGTTGTCAGGCCTGGTCATCTTGTTTTGAAAACATGCCCCGAAATCGGAAGGTTTGGGGATCGAACCCCGGTCGGGCTACGGACCTTTAACCTAGACTTTATCTCTCAGTGTTATAAAGATTGCTAGGAATGACATGGTTCGGATTCCACGTTAAACAGTTGTTCGCCTTTCCCCTGTAAAAATACTGAACAGGTTAGGGACATGCAAGTCACCGAACTGGCGTCCAGTTGAGAGACTTACACATTCTACTAGTGCCGTTTTATCTGGAAAATAAATGTATTTATGGAATGTGTTACCTGCCTTCTGCACTTTAATTTACAACCACACGACAAGAATTAGAAAACGTGTATCGTTGAAGATAACTTTGGTACGTTTGTAAAGTTTCCGGCGAAACGAATACCATTCCAACATTTTACTGAGAAAAGATTCTTTCCCTCTGCTAATAATTTTCTACTCTGACTTCATAAAGTAAGGTAAAGAGAAAATTGTAGTTTTCAATGTCACCTAAAATGAAGAAATTCCTTGGAGACGACCTACAAAGTAGATATTTAAGAATGGCAAGTAATTAAAAATTGAATTGTTATCTAGGACAGCGAATAAGAATTTTTTGAGTTGAGACGAGACGGCAGTGGGCATAAAACAATATCTAGCGGCCAGAATGGGAGCGTGGGCGGGCAGTATGATAACGCCGGCTCAGTGGCACTTCACGTAAACACGGCAACCACTGGCCACAGATGGCATGTGTTTGCTAAGTAAGAATAGCTCCAAAGCTGCGTTGTATGAGGCTCGCTATCTAACCCACATCATATGTCGCGTCTTTTCAATCACGCATTTGTGCTTACCTTACAATCTTCTGGGAACAAAAAAGTAAAAATTTGACAAAATTTCGTACTAGAGTGGAGTCAGAGATACTGTGAACAACTACACAACATTAGTGTAGGCGAATGAGTACAAAACGTATTTATGAGAAGATGACAGCATGACAATTCTCTGTGGTAAATTTGACATAGTGTCACTGTCCTGGTGCGCCCAGGTAAGAGACACAGCTAATCATTACATTTCATATGGCGCAAATTACCTGCATACCCATTTACAGACTTCCACAGTGTATTAGTTTTGAGTAGATTAGTTCTGAAAATGTTTCCTTAAGTGAGCTTAAGCTGTACTAACAAAATCTCTTATATAAAAAATGTTGAGCAGAAATTGTTCTCGATGCATTTCATTTATTCCATTTTTCCTCGGGAGAGCGAATCAGTTCCAGAGCCGCAAGCTGAGAGATCATGTAGCTTGAATAGACGAAAAAGTGATGATACTGATAATTCCAAACAGAAACGGACACCCTAGTAATATCATCGGCTTGGCCTAGTAGAACACCCTTGCCTAACCCAACTACTTGATTTAGTATAAATTGCATCACTTTACATTTTCATTCTAGTCACATTATATAAACTTTCAATAACTAGGAAAGATGACAGGATATCTCACTTTCTTCCATTACTTTCCGTAGTCTGCCCTTATTGACATAGTAATAAGCTTTTTCAGGGTTTACAAATACATTATAATTTCTAGTTGATAGTCTCTCCTCTTCTAAATAAGTTGCTGGAGCGTAAACCATTATCTACGCAAAAATCTCCTGCACGAAAAACACATTGTTGTTCTGCACAAATTAAATCTACTATCCTCTGCAATATGTTTACAATCGTTTTAGTCTGCAGTTGATATCCTGAGTTCAACAAACTTATTCCATAATAGTTGGAACAACTGTTCCGTCTTCTTTTTCTCAGCCATGCATGTGGGATCTGAGTTTTATCCCAGCATAAATTTAAGAAGATAAGTAAACTCAGTTTCATCTAAGACCTACATATTTAAACATCTTTGGTAGTACGCTATTTGTAAAAGGAGCCTTTCTATTATTTGTATTCCTTAGTGCTGCACCTAGTTCCTCATCGCAGTAGTGTCAATCATAGTTAATATTCTTGTCTCCCTCTTATTTATCTACTTCATCTGCATTATATCACAGATTTTCATCAAAAGAGAGCAGTTGTGGGCTAGCGTACTATTTACAAGTATACCATTTTTCTCTTTTTGCTATACTTTCATTTATTTCTCTATAGCACACATAGTGAACTTCTTTTGTGTAATGTTCTTACCTGCCGCTTTTATGAACTGCATGAAAGACACAACTATTCCTTCAGAGCTGGAATTCTTGTTACTTTCGCTACTAGTTTCAGCTGTACTCATTGTTAAGCTTTATAGCGCGAAGCTCTCAAATCAAATGTTCAACTGTGTGTGAATTCCTAAGCTACCAAACTGCTGAGGTCATCGGTCGATAGACTTACACGCTACTTAAACTAACTTAAACTGACTTATGCTAAGAACAACACACACACCCATGCCTGAGGGAGGACTCGAACCTGCGGCGGGAGGGACCACGCAATCCGTGACATAGAGCCTTACACTGCGCGGCCAGCAGACTGGACTCGCATTCGGGAGGACGACGGGCCAATCCCGCGTCCGGCCATCCTGATTTAGGTTTTCCGTTCAAAATGGTTCAAATGGCTCTGAGCACTATGGGACTCAACTGCTGTGGTCATAAGTCCCCTAGAACTTAGAACTACTTAAACCTAACTAACCTAAGGACAGCACACAACACCCAGCCATCACGAGGCAGAGAAAATCCCTGACCCCGCCGGGAATCGAACCCGGGAACTCTGGCGTGGGAAGCGAGAACGCTACCGCACGACCACGAGATGCAGGCAGGTTTTCCGTGATTTCCCCATCCTTCCCTAATCCGATGAGACCGATGACCTCGCTGTTTGGTCTCTTCCCCCAAACAACCCAACCCCAACTGCGCGGTCTCTCCGGGCGGCTTGAAGCTCTCACGACTGTTGAAACCAGCATGTATTTTCCAAACATACCCAGTACGTGAAAAAAAACTTCGATGCAGTTTAAAGTTAACTAAAAATATAGTCCTTCAAAATTATTTGTCAGTTGCAAGGGACTGCGAGGTACATTTGTAGCGGGGTAACCGCGCGGTTTCAGGCGTCTTGCCACGATTCGCGTGGCTCCCCCCGTCGGAGGTTCGAGTCCTCCCTCGGGCATGGGTGTGTGTGTTTTCCTTAGCGTAAGTTAGTTTATGTTAGATTACGAAGTGTGTAAGCCTAGCGACCGATGACATCCGCAGTTTGGCTCATAGGAACTTACCACAAATTTCTAAATACATTTGCAAGACACCGTATTTCAAAGAAGATCTTGTAGGAGTGCTACGTAGATATGCGAGTGGAAATAAAAAACTCAGGAGACGAACTGAGGAGTGTGTAAATCGAACATAAATAAAACAATAACTTTAAATACTGCACTGCAGTACATCAGAACTTTGACTGTAACGTATTACTTATACTGTTGTAAATTTTTTGTTTTCCTTAATTTTGATGGTCTTCCTTTTTGGTTATTGAATTTCCTTATTAGCTCTCAATTAATTACGCAGTGACTAGTTCCATGACCGAATTAATTTGGCTCATATAGTAATTAAACTAAAAATTAAATAACACTGTAACGTAATATTTTAAGAGACACTATTAAACAGGGATGGAGATAATAGGGCTTTTAAAAACATTGAGCTCTGTAATATTGCTATGTGGTCATAGAAGAAATACTCACACATAAAGGATGCCCCGATCCGAGGCCAGAGAACTGAAACACTGACTGAAGGAAGGACAGGAAATTTGAGCCTAGACGTGACGACTACAACGGAAATAGATTTTACGACCGTTCCACGATTCGTAAACAGTCGTCTTGCGGTCGCCAAGAAAAACTGCCGGTCCTGGAGCAACGGCCATTCGACTCGCGGTCAGCTGATAAGTGTTCAGTCAGAGGAGCAGCATTCCCCTGTAGACGCCTGTTACTGCTTGTGCCCATCCCACGTTGTTCCAGCACGTAATACTTCTAGATAATGTAACAAATACGGAATAAACTGAACTGTAAGCCCGCTCCCAAAATATAAAAGGAAAAAAATGTTTAATACACTTTTTCAATTTCTTAAGTTGTCAAGTATAAAATACATGCAGCGAAAGCCTATCTACAGACAGTAAAGAAACAGACTTCAGTTATGTGATTCGAACGCCATAAAATGTAGGCAGTAATTAAGAAGGGAGTGAGACAGGTTTGCAATCTACCCCGAGTTATTTAATCTGTACATAGCTTAGAGCACGCAGTAAAGAAGCCAGGAGAAATTTGCCGTTGACGCTGAAATCCTGTCAGAGATGGCCAAATACATGGAAGATCAGTTGAACGGAATGGATTGTGTTTGGAAAAGAGGGAATATGATGAACATCAACAAAAGTAAAACGTGAGTAATGGAAAGTATTCGAATTGAATCAGGCGATGCTGAGGGAGAACGATTAGGGAATGCAACACTAAAAGCAGAACATGCGCTTTGCCAGTTGCACGGCAAAATTACTGACGATAGCGAAAGTAAAGAGGACAGGACATGCACACGTACAGTAGCAAGAAAAGTGTTTCCGAGAAAGAGAAGTTAATTAGGATAGAAGACCAGTTTATTTGTTAGGGAGTCTTTTCGAAATATATTTGTCTGGAGTATAACCCCATATGGAACTGAAACGTGGACGATAAACAGTAGACACAGGAGCAGAATAGAAGCTTTTTTTTACACTCCTGGAAATGGAAAAAAGAACACATTGACACCGGTGTGTCAGACCCACCATACTTGCTCCGGACACTGCGAGAGGGCTGTACAAGCAATGATCACACGCACGGCACAGCGGACACACCAGGAACCGCGGTGTTGGCCGTCGAATGGCGCTAGCTGCGCAGCATTTGTGCACCGCCGCCGTCAGTGTCAGCCAGTTTGCCGTGGCATACGGAGCTCCATCGCAGTCTTTAACACTGGTAGCATGCCGCGACAGCGTGGACGTGAACCGTATGTGCAGCTGACGGACTTTGAGCGAGGGCGTATAGTGGGCATGCGGGAGGCCGGGTGGACGTACCGCCGAATTACTCAACACGTGGGACGTGAGGTCTCCACAGTACATCGATGTTGTCGCCAGTGGTCGGCGGAAGGTGCACGTGCCCGTCGACCTGGGACCGGACCGCAGCGACGCACGGATGCACGCCAAGACCGTAGGATCCTACGCAGTGCCGTAGGGGACCGCACCGCCACTTCCCAGCAAATTAGGGACACTGTTGCTCCTGGGGTATCGGCGAGGACCATTCGCAACCGTCTCCATGAAGCTGGGCTACGGTCCCGCACACCGTTAGGCCGTCTTCCGCTCACGCCCCAACATCGTGCAGCCCGCCTCCAGTGGTGTCGCGACAGGCGTGAATGGAGGGACGAATGGAGACGTGTCGTCTTCAGCGATGAGAGTCGCTTCTGCCTTGGTGCCAATGATGGTCGTATGCGTGTTTGGCGCCGTGCAGGTGAACGCCACAATCAGGACTGCATACGACCGAGGCACACAGGGCCAACACCCGGCATCATGGTGTGGGGAGCGATCTCCTACACTGGCCGTACACCACTGGTGATCGTCGAGGGGACACTGAATAGTGCACGGTACATCCAAACCGTCATCGAACCCATCGTTCTACCATTCCTAGACCGGCAAGGGAACTTGCTGTTCCAACAGGACAATGCACGTCCGCATGTATCCCGTGCCACCCAACGTGCTCTAGAAGGTGTAAGTCAACTACCCTGGCCAGCAAGATCTCCGGATCTGTCCCCCATTGAGCATGTTTGGGACTGGATGAAGCGTCGTCTCACGCGGTCTGCACGTCCAGCACGAACGCTGGTCCAACTGAGGCGCCAGGTGGAAATGGCATGGCAAGCCGTTCCACAGGACTACATCCAGCATCTCTACGATCGTCTCCATGGGAGAATAGCAGCCTGCATTGCTGCGAAAGGTGGATATACACTGTACTAGTGCCGACATTGTGCATGCTCTGTTGCCTGTGTCTATGTGCCTGTGGTTCTGTCAGTGTGATCATGTGATGTATCTGACCCCAGGAATGTGTCAATAAAGTTTCCCCTTCCTGGGACAATGAATTCACGGTGTTCTTATTTCAATTTCCAGGAGTGTATTTTTGCTTGATTTGTGGCTCTAAGCCCGCATCTCGTGGTCGTGCGGTAGCGTTCTCGCTTCCCACGCCCGGGTTCCCGGGTTCGATTCCCGGCGGGGTCAGGGATTTTCTCTGCCTCGTGATGGCTGGGTGTTGTGTGCTGTCCTTAGGTTAGTTAGGTTTAAGTAGTTCTAAGTTCTAGGGGACTTATGACCACAGCAGTTGAGTCCCATAGTGCTCAGAGCCATTTGAACCATTTTTTGTGGCTCTAACTCTAGAAAACTTGCCAGTAGGTATATACACAGGAAACATTTTCTCTATGAAAACATGGCCACATGCTGCCAGTTAACATGACTTTCTTTCTAAAATTTTAATCTACAATTACTAGATCTGACAAATGTAATAGAACCGCAAACACACCATTTACTCAGAAATTCATCAATGGGGCAGGAGGAGGAATTTGGTGTTAACGAAGAGTGTTGAAGAACAGAGGACAGATCGAGTAACTACTGAACAGAATTTCAGAGAAAAGAGTATTTTGGTACAGCTCGACTAAAAGAAGA
Organism: Schistocerca nitens; assembly: GCF_023898315.1. Lineage (NCBI taxonomy): Eukaryota > Metazoa > Arthropoda > Insecta > Orthoptera > Acrididae > Schistocerca > Schistocerca nitens. Next base: position 612,943,405 of record NC_064616.1, on the reverse strand, counting down.
TGTAGTAAGTTCCCAGAGCACGTCCTGAAACATCAAGGAATGGTGAATTTGGTAATGGAGGAAAGCAGAGAGTAAAATTTGTACAGGGAGACCTAGACGTGGCTATAGGAAACAGTCACTGGTGGACGTAGGTTGCTGCAGTGATGAGAGGACTTGCACAGGATACACTAGCGTGAAGAGCTGAATCAAAACACTCTCCTGACTGAAGACGACAACTACATCGTCAGCTTACGTTCGTAAATGTAATATTTTGCGGGACAAACGGTTGGACTGTCCTTATAATTCTTACAATGGTTTTTTTTTTTTTTTTTTTTTTTTTTTTTGTAGATTGTCGTTGGACTGAACGTAGTCAGGTGTAACTATTTTGTAGTTCAATACTACCTGTCGAATTCACTCCTCAAGTTAACGATACAGTGTACTATAGCCCGAAGAAAACAGCAGCTTCGTTAGTGATCTGATGAGTGGAACAAAATGTAATAACGCAACTCATCCGGAAAAGAGTGGCAACGCGATGTAAAAATAAAGACTGAAACTACGAGCACCCGTCGTAGCTGTGTTGATTGCACCAGCAGTTACGTAGTTTCCGTTACTTCTTCCGTAACTATCTGATATACAAGGTGAGACCATGAAATAAAAGAAAAATGACTTTCCAGTAGACTTAATAGCCAAGAACTTAAAAAAAATATGGTTGAAATGAAATTTCCTGGCAGACTAAAACTGTGATCCGGCTCGAGACTTGTACCTACGACCCTTGCCTTTCGCGGGCTGGTGTTCTACCGACTTAGCTATCCAAAGACGACTCAGGACCCGCTCTCACGGCTTTAGGCCTACTTCTGGTAGTACCTCATCTCCTGTCTTCCAAACTTCACAGAATTTCTCCTGCATATCTTGAGGGATGAGCACTCGTGGAAGAAAGGATATTGTAGAGGCATGGCTTAACCACAGAGAATGAATTTTCACTCTGAAGTACAGTGTGTGCTGATTTGTTGCTACCCGGTGGAGTAAAACTTGCTGTGGCTAACGCATATCTCCGCAATATCCTTTCTTCCAGGAGTGCTACTCTCACAAGGAAAGCAGGAGAACTTCTGTGGAATTTGAAGAGTAGGAGTTGAGGTACTGACGGAAGTAAAACACATCGCAGAAATGATAAGCAAAGAAGTTCGGAGGACTTCAAACCCATGTCCTCTCATCCTGATTCATGTTTTTCGTGGTTTCTTTCTTTAACTTCAGCAAAAACCAAAATGGTTTTCAGCAGTAATGTCGATAGCGCTAATACATTAAACTCAGTATTTCTACTACTCCTTATCCAACTACTGTAACTCGAAATCTCAGAAGAAAGAATGGAGTTTTGGTATTTGGTTGGTTAGTTAGCGCCATGTACTTTAGACCATCTGCACGACCTTCATGGAAATGATATGGAAGGTGTCAGTTTACAGGCTGCTTCTTCATGATTTGTTACAGTGTATGGCTACATTTGACCCTTTACTAGTTACTAAATAGGAAATTATCTTAAACCTAATGAGAATGAACATATCAGTCTTTAATACTACCAATATATGTAGTGATACACAAAGATTTAATTTTTTTGGAATCACTTGCTGCAAGTTATTAATTAAAACTTCGCCTATAGGTTAGAATGAGTTGTTCAGGGAAAATGATTTTAGGTCGGATTTAAAATACCATAAGACATCAGTGACTCGACATATTCAAAATACGTGAAGAAGCTATATTTTCCAGAATTATAAATTATACTAAGAACAAAATTTGGCAGACTTAGTTGTTTGTGTAGGTCAGTAATATGTTTCTTCCAGATCGAGTTTTCGTCAATATGAGTATCCAGAAACTTGACACATTTAATGCATTTACTGGTCTGTTCATCAACTACATTGCCTGGTGTTACTCTATTTGTTTTAGAGAAATGAATATACTTTGTAATTTTTCTTCAAAATCAAAGGAGAGTCCAGTTTCAGATAATCACTAATTAATGCCTTTGGAAACATTTTTAACTGCTTTTCCGGATATATGCTTTTGTTGTCGGCAAAAATTATTAACCTTTCATGATGTATTTTAAGCGGAAGGTCAATCATTTATAACTGAAACAATGCATTCAGCTAATGACAGCCGCACACTCAATAACAGAACATTTAAAGGCCCGGTTTTGATTTAAGGGATTGTTTAGTTCGATATCTTACGTACCAGAAGGTAATTTTATATGTAATTAGAAAATAATTATGTCTCTCACTTTTTACGACCCCAGCGGAGCTACCACAAGCAACGTACTCCTTCGAAAACAGCAGTAGATTTTATAGTTTACTTTGCGGAACACACCTTGAACGTCCCGGTACGATAGCGGTTTACGTATACAAAGTCTATAGTTTAGCATCATCAACGGAAAGAAACTAAGCAGTCCCGTCGTCACTCGATATTGTGAAGCTGGATTATTACCAGATCATTTTAGAAACACTTAAACGTTCCTCTATCTAAAATAACGTAACTGGTATCAGTACCCGGAACGCATCAGGTTGAGATAAACTTATCTGTCTTGGTGAACTGAGCAAAACAGCGTTATCACACTTGGTTTTGAATTAAAAAGATAAGTTCTTAGTGCTCAAGCAGTTGTAAACAAACGAAACTGTAAAAAAGCAATTCACTTGTAAGCTACAAGTTAGTTTTATTTCATGTACTGTGTCACTCTTCCACTGTCTGGGAACGGATCGCTTTCATCACACCTTTAATTTACTTTGATATTTTATAACAATCGTAATTGTACGCTACGTACTACTCGCTGCTCTTGCTATTTCCATAACATTAAAACCAATGTTTATAACGTGACATGTGTCTCGCCTCCCATTGTCGGAAAAAATCACAGATACATACATTTGAATACATTGCAGAAATTATTACAAAAACATAAAAAAAAGTGACAAAAGTGCAGCAGCTGAAGTCAGAGTTGAATGTGCTGTTATCTTAAAGGTGCCGAACAACTCTTTTACAAGTAAACAAGCGACGCTGAAGTTCACTTGCGTCATTTGCTAACGGCTAGTCCTGTGTAATGAGAGAAGACATGAGGGATAGCCAGTACTATCGAATGACGTAGAGGCGTCACTTGCAGGACTAACTCTGATAACAGATCAGTAGCAGATTGTAGAAAGGTCCAAAGCGGTTAAATATCCTACCGCGAGTTGTTCATACATTGTAACAACACTTTCTGACCACTGGTTCTTTATCGAGAAAGATTAGTCAAAGACAGCTGAAAGAGAAATAACGTCGTAGAGCTTACACACATAATCTGTAACTGCGTTACACATCACCGTGTGATTTGTTGCGCGCCGGCCGATGTGACCGAGCGGTTCTATGCGCTTCAGTCCGGAACCGCGCTGCTGCTACGGTCGCAGGATCGAATCCTGCCTCGGGCATGACTTGTGTGTGATGTTCTTAGGTTAGTTAGGTTTAAGTAGTTCTAAGTCTAGGGGACTGATGACCTCAGATGTTAAGTCCCATAGTGTTTAGAGCCATTTGAACCATTTTTTTGATTTGTTGCGGCTTGCATAGGGTTACTCACGTACTTGTTGTTAGTTACACTACACCAAGCCCACATGATTATTCTGTAAATTTAAACCAAGCTTCCATACAAATGTAAATTACGTTTCCGGAACTGCTGTGTTGCATTGTGTTTTTTGTTAATTTATGGAAAGTAGCTATTTAAGACGAGTATTTTTTTTATATGGCAGTCGTTTGAACAAATTTCTGCCCAGGCTTCATCAGTTGTGACTCCTAACCATTCGCCGAGTGAGGCGGCGAAGTGGTTAGCATAGTTTACTCACTTTCGGGAGGACAACGGTTCAAACCCGCGTCCGGCCATACAGTGTTAGGTGTTGCGTGATTTCCCTAAACCGCTTAAGGCAGATGCCCGAAAGTTTCCTTTGAAAGGGCAAGGACGACTTCTTTCACCATCCTTGAAACGTTCCGGGCTAGTGCTCCATCTCTGATGACCTCACTGTCGACGGGATGTTAAACTTTAATCGTCCTTCATTCTTTTTTTTCCCAGCCACTCTTCACTCTTGAAGAATGAACTGATGAAATACAGCAACATGTCAAAGACTGTATGGCTTGATTTGCTGCCATTTTATACCTGTCTTCAACGTTCTACGCTCTAGAGTGTCCGATACGCTCTAGTAGATGTTGATACTGATACGTAGACATGGCAGGTGACCTAATTTCCCATTAGTTCTGGTACCTCTTCCATAGTGACCCATCTTCATAAACACTGAAACATAAATCTGTGTAACCGCGGAAGCAATGGCGTAATGTCCCGCTAGATTGGTCTAGAACCTGTCTGGGTCCTATATGGTGGAATACCTCTCCACAAAGAGTCTGCGACCGAGCGACGTGGCGCAGTGGTTAGCACACTGGACTCGCATTCGGGAGGACGACGGTTGAATCCCGTCTCCAGCCATCCTGATTTAGGTTTTCCGTGATTTCCCTAAATCGTTTCAGGCAAATGCCGGGATGGTTCCTTTGAAAGGGCACGGCCGATTTCCTTCCCCATCCTTCCCTAACCCGAGCTTGCGCTCCGTCTCTAATGACCTCGTTGTCGACGGGACGTTAAACAACACTAACCCCCCCAAAGAGTCTGCTATATAAAAAACATCAAATGAAATTCATATGTCATCATCCTCATTAGGTCACGTATGTACAGGTCAGCTGTACGGTGTATGCCCGTAAAAATGACACGAGGTAACATTTACTCATTCATCACATCACCTAAAAGGGAATACAAACGTCTAAAAAAATGAAATTGACAGGAAGTGCAAAATAGCTAACAGGAATGACTAGGAGACAAATGGAAGGGTTCAGAAGCATATATCATTAAAAGAAAGATGGATACCTTCTATAGGAGAATTAAACAGGCTTTTGGAGAAAATGGAAGCACCTGTATAAATATCAAGAGCTCAGAAGGAAAATCAGTACTAAGCAAAGAAGGGAAAGCTGAAAGGTGGAGGGGGTATATGGAGGGACTATACTAGTGAGATAAACTTTAGGGCAAACGCACACTAGCCTGCCGGAGTGGCCGAGCGCTTCTAGGCGCTTCAGTCTGGAACCGCGTTACCACTACGGTCGCAGGTTCGAATCCTGCCTCGGGCATGGATGTGTGTGATGTCCTTAGGTTAGTTAGGTTTAAGTAGTTCTAAGTTCTAGGAGACTGATGACCTCAGAAGATAAGTCCCATAGTGCCCAGAGCCAAACGCACACTACGTCTTCACTGTAGAAGCCACGGAAATCTCACAAGTGCCCAAGTCGGCACTCCGAAATATTTCTATCTGCCGTGACCACGAGCAAACCGCTCCACACTCTCCAAGTCTCTCTCGCGACTGTGTATCCGTCGCGCCGTACTGTCCCCGACTCCTCGTGACCTGTGCAACCGTCCCTCGCGCCGCACTGTTCCAAACTGCCTCCTGTCCTCTCCCGTACCCCCTCACTTCCATACAGTCTCTCCACGTGTCCGTTTTGGAACGATCGCTGTAAATGGCTAGAGCGCTCCCGCCCTGTCTTCAAGCCAACGCACACGCACAAACATGTTGAACACATTCGAACTACTGGATTTACATTTAAATAACTTGAAATTAAATGAAAATCCCTACGGCTGGACCATAAACACACTCTAACACACATTATTAAATACATAAACAAATTAAATAGACATATATCAAAGGAATAGCAAGCAAAAGCAGGGCAGTAGCCTAACGTCTCTGTGCTTTCTAAAACACAGTAAATAATTGACCAATTTCTTCATGAATAGCATATATCCGATATAAACAAAGACACAGATGAATAAATATATTTATAAGCATGCTGCTACCGTTTTTTCGTGTAACTGTGGAGTACTTATGGCTTGACTCGATCGATAGTAATCGGCCACTTTGACCTCCAGTAACTTATGTACTATACCAGTTACATGCCTGTAATTCATACCAATTTAGGTTTACACTAATAGCTTTCTAAAGACGCGTCGATCGACGAAATCGGATGAACAGTTTAGATTTTGGAAATTCGTTGCTGGTTGTTACTTGTTTAATGTACCGTCACATACTAAACTTTAAACTAGCAAAGATATTGAAAATCTGATTACACCATCAGAATCGTCGTGCAAATAATAGTAATGTGCATGTTTCTTTTTGAGGCATCATGATTCATCTGGCTACTATTAATTTCTATAGGAATTGTGAAATGTCTGCCATGATGGTTTCACAAAGTCCGCCATCTTTGGCACTCTCGGCATACAAGTCTCTTTCATCGACACAGCGTCACCATGGAATTCCCAGCCACGCGCTCGGGCTGGACTCCTCTTACTTTGGCCAACGTCCGGCACCACATGGTCAGCCTGCCGAGCAGCCCATGCGGCTATGCCAAATCCAAACTCAGAATTTTTCCAAGGCGCCACAGCTCGCCCGTTACCTCACAAGGGTAAACGTTTGAGTGGAACAGAAAGAGTGCATATTGGATAACTGCTGTTAGAGTCTCAAGATTTATTCTTTCCATGGGGGCTGTTGCCTCCAACGTTCGTGACACAGATGTTCAAATGCGTGTGAATTCCTATGGGACCAAACTGCTGAGATTATCGGTCCCTAGACTTACGCACTACTTAAACTGACTTATGCTAAGAACAACACAGACACCCATGCCCGAGGGAGGACTCGAACCTCCAGTGGGAGAGACCGCGCCATCAGTGACATGGCGCCTCTAACCGCGCAGTCGTGACACAACACAGGCTTCCTGCAGGGAAAGAAGCGCCTGTATACCAGAGGTTTTGCAGGGTCCCTGCAGCCAATTATAGAAGAATTTAGGAATCAGCATTTAGCCGGCGGTGTGACAGAAGCATCTCATGGCGGACGGGGTGGGGGGTGGGAGGGGTGGGGGGAGGGAGCAGCTGTTGTAATCGTACTGATAAAGTCTATGGACGTTTCAAGGAATTATCAATTCTGCTGCGACTACCGCCATTTGAACAGTAAGACGACCGCAGATGCTTACCTCAGGTGTGGCGGGTTGTTAAGTAAGGAGACTAGATTAGGACCATGAATGGTAGTACCAGTTAAGCTAAGGGAAGGATGCATGATCATGTTTGTCTGGCCATGGAGGATGTGGAGCAACATATCGGATGGTGTCAGAGAAGTACTGGTGGAAATGAAGAAAAAGTAATGTCAGGCAGTACGTCAAGAATTGTGTGCAGTGTGCGGATTTACGTCGAAAACGGGAACTGTCGCAGAGATTGCCAGAAGTGACAGAACAATTTCGGTTTATCGGGGTGCATGTGTTCGGACCGTTTAACTTAGCCCCAGCAGGGAATCGCTTCGTGCTGAATATAACAGACCATTTCTGTCGTTATACTGAGGTGGTGCTAATGCCAGACCAGGAGGCAGTCACAGTGACACAAGCCTTGGTAAATAGATGGGTGTTGTAGTTTGGAGTGCCGGAGACAATAACACCGGATCAAGGGACGAACTTCATGTCACACCTGATGAAACAGTTGTGTCGGTTATTGAGAGTGAAAAAATTAAGAACTAGTCCACTACATCTACAGTCCGGTTCAACAAATGATCAAGAGAACGCTTTGTTATCATGTCAACTCATGCCATATGAACTGGGATACGTATTTATCTTTTGTGGTTAGTGTGTACAGTTTGAAAGTACACACCGGCACAGGGTTGTCGCCATTCGAGGTGGTGTATGGTAAAAAGATACTGCCACCAGTCGATATGATTAAGAGGAAACGGAGCACAAACGGAGAGACAGTCCGAGAGTTTGTGAGAACTGTGACAGAAGTGTCGAAAAGGGTACAAAAACCAAACACCAAGGCATTCGAGAGAAAAGAGGAGACAGTGAAGCACACAGTAACTTTACCTCAATACAGTGTGGGCTAGAGAGTGATGATGTCGGGTCCATATACTCTGAAATGAAAACAAAGAGTCGGCCGGTGTGGCCGAGCGGTTCTAGGCGCTTCAGTCTGGAACCGCGTTACCACTACGGTCGCAGGTTCGAATACTGCCTCGGGCGTGGATGTGTGTGATGTCCTTAGGTTAGTTAGGTTTAAGTAATTCTAAGTTCTAGGGGACTGATGACCTCAGATGTTAAGTCGCATAGTGCTCAGAGCCATTTGAACAATTTTTTTTTTTTTGAAAACAAAGAAATTTGTGACACAATCCCAGAGCCCATATCAAGTAACTGACACCGCGTCTCCTGTAAATGTGAAGCTACAGTTGCCAATGAGGTCAACGATCGTAAATGTCAGACGGTTAAGACCGTTCAAGGGTGCGCCGGAATTGAACCCAGGAGGAGTATCGGTAGACCCAAAGAAGAGAGCGAAAAATAAGTAGTGGAAGAGTGAGCAGCAGGAGGAGGAGACCATGTACCTCGTATGCTGTATTCTTTAAGACCAAGGATGTGGTCAGTGTGTTTTATATTTTATTATATTTCTTGCGATTTTGTTGTGTGGATTGTTGAAGCTGTGTTGGAGAGGATCATATGTATATGTTAGGGCAAGTACTGGCTTTAATTATAGGGTGAGAGATGCTGACTGGATACAGCAGGAGTCTGGGGTAGCGGAGATGCTAATGGTCTCTGTTCTCAGGTTGTCATTCAGTGTGGACAAGGAAGAAAGGAGAGTAGTTTTGGCGGTGCTGTACCTCTTCGCATGGGGCAGAGTAGATGTGATGCAAGATCATCACCTAGACAGAGGAGTTTTGATTTCCAGGTAGCAGTATGTAGTCACATGTGGACGCTAAGTTTCGTATTTAATGAATGGGAACTACAGAACGAGGTAAAAAGATTGGAAGAGATATTTTCAGGCCTACGACATCTGGCGAGCAGTAATGTAGTACTTAGGGAGGTGTCAGAGTAGCACAAAAGCTGCTTGTAGGTATGCGTGATTGAAGGAGCAGTTGCAAGAAGTGATAGGAGTGGTGCCAAGAGAACGCTGAGGAAGAAAAGGGGGTGGATCGACGCTGGAGGAAGGATATTCAAGACAATATTTCGGACAGCGGTTGCAAACGACGTGAGTGAACTAAATAGGATAACGGAAGCCTCGAGAGAGTTGGCAGAAAGGACTTCAGGGACTGCAGAGTGGCATTCCACATGGATTGCGAACATGGAGAGCGGTATCCTGAACAACACATTCATGCTTCCGCAACTAATTCTGGAAGAGCATCAACTAGCACTCTAAATAGGGATTTAGAACCAGTTCAAAAACAAAGGAAAATATTTGACACGAGAATAACGCTAACAAAACTATTGAAATCTCTCGGATATAATGTCTGGGATGCAAGAGTGGAGTTAATGAATTTTAAGGAAGCTGTTCATCTGGCACTGTATGGGCAATTGAATGTAAAGGGACTGAGAAAGGGGCAGAAAGATCTACCGCCGGAACTACAATAAATAGCAGAGCCTAACAGTCAAAACTTGGCTTTATACTACCATGGGGCAGCTGTGCAAGTGCATGGTTGAAGAATCAACAGTTCATGGTTGTATATGTCATTGAAATCACCTGTGGCGGACAAACACCCATTGTTTAGGTGTTACACGGTACACACCTAACCAGTAAGCTTAGAAAGAATGGGGAAGTTTGTTCAGATAAAGGAGGACGGTGTGTTACTAACAGCTGTGATGGCGATTAGCATCGGGTAGTTACAGAAGGAGTTGCGAGATCCAGATGGGACGAAACGCATGTGCAATGCAACTGTGCAGGGACAATGCACACGGTCAGCCATGCCAAAAGGAGGTGATGGAATCGAAGCCATACTTTCAACTAACTGATCTACATTGGATATACCGGCGTACGACGATGTAATAGTTGTGGCGAGCTATTATGATCAAGGGAAGCTCATGGGAGTGAACACATGGAGCTAAGAGGCAGCGCGTTGTTAATTAATGGAACCATGTGTGATATTATGGGAACAACGTTACATTTACCAGCTATGATGATGGGAATTATTCACTAAATATAATGTTACCACAGCTATATTGTGTGAATGAGCACTTGCCTATGTTTTCTAACAAAATCTTACCTTCCTAAATGCGAGGGGCGTTTGAGAAGTCCGAGCAAAAATAAAAACTACTTACGTGTTTGGGGTAAGCCTTTTTTATTTTTCGACATAGTCTCCTTTTAGACTTATACACGTCGTCGAACGCTGTTCTAATTTGTTGATCCCTCCCAAATAATAAGAATTGTCAAAGTCTGCAAAATAGCTATTAGTTGCTGCAATCACCCTCTCGTTTGGATAAAATCTTTGTCCCGCCAGCCATTTCTTCAAATTGGGCAACAAATAGTAGTCCAAGGGAGCCAGGTCTGGAGAATAGGGAGAATGTGAAACGGGTTGGAATCCTATTTCAATTAATTTTGCGACCACAACTGCTCAGGTGTGTGCTGGTGCATTGTCGTGATGGAAAAGGACTTTTTTGCGGTCCAATCGCCGGCCTTTTTCTTGCAGCTCGGTTTTCAAACGGTCCAATAACGATGAATAGTATGCACCTGTAGCACTTTTACCTTTTTCTAGATAGTCGATGAAGATTATCCCTTGCGAATCCGAAAAGACAGTCACCATAACCTTTCCGGCCGAAGGATTGGTCTTCGCCTTTTTTTGGTGCAGATTCTCCCTTGGTAACCCATTGTTTAGATTGTTGTTTGTTCACAGGAGTATAGTAATGTATCCATGTTTCGTCCACAGCGACGAAACGACGCTTAAAGTCCTGCGGATTCTTCCTGAGCAGCTGCAAACCATCGTTGCAACACTTCGCACGATTCCGTTTTTGGTCAAGTGTAAGCACTCGCGGAACACATCTTGCGGATATCTTTCTCATGTCCAAATGTTTATGCAAAATGTTATATACTCATTCATTCAAGATGCCCACAGCACTAGCAGTCTCACACACCTTAACTCTTCTGTCATCATGGATTTTATCAATGATTTCTGGAGTCGAAACCTCCACAGGCCGTCTAGAACATTCAGTATCACTTGTGCCCATGTGGCCACTCCGAAAATTTTGAAACCACTTATAACTGTTCTAATCGAAAGTGTAGAGTCACCGTAATGTTTATCAAGCTTCTCTTTAGTCTCCTGAGGCGTTTTGCCTTTCATAAAGTATTGTTTAATCGCCATACGAAATTCTTCTTCGTTCGTTTTTTGACAATCACTCGACTTCCTTGATTCACACGAATGCCAAACACAAAGAAATAGACCAATATGGCTGAAACCTGGTGTGCGTTCTTTCCAAAGATGCTACTAACTAAGCATGACCTCGATACGCGCCGGTGATGCCACCTCTCGGACTTTGCACGGACTTCTCAAACGCCCTTGTAATACCAGGGAACCAAACCTCGTTCATTTCTGAATCAGATGATAAACACACAAGAAGGGCAGATCAGTGCAGAGCACGTCGAGTAGTGTCTGTTCTGTTATACAGACCCGGATTTACCACTCCTCATGAGCACTTGTCCTAACCGCTTCAGCCATCAGGAGACGGTCCCTGACCAACTCAAATTTCCAATTTATGACGCGCTGCTATGCAACGTCCCTCGTTCATTAACCCCTTACTCGCAAATTATTAATCCCCATAGGAGTTCGGACGATTTTAGTGCATCCGCACTGAAACAGACGTCAAGGAGCCGTCGCGCTCCTACAAAAATGTATATATTTGAATAGTGCCTGTGTAAGGTGTCAGGCAAATCCAACACCTTCCATGAAAACCCTGACATGATAAGCAAATCCAGTAGTTTGTCACGTAGCTCCGAATAAATCGTGACGTTAAATTAACCAAAGTAATACGAGTAACGAGTGAGCAAATGGAATACCACAGACTAACACAAGAATGCCTAAATGCATGTCATACCTTCCCACCATGAGACAGACGCAGTTCCGAGGGGAAAAACGAGAACAGAAGCCGAGAGCAGAACCGTGTCAAGTTAGAAGGCCCTACGATAAGGGACGGACACCCACGTCGCCAGCTAACCGCTAAGACCACCCCCCATCCCATGTTAAAAGCTAGAGCCCTCCAGAAGAACAGTATAGATCTTACGATAACACAAAAAGGGCCACCCTTTTAGCGTTCGCATCTCTGTTACGTCAGGACCACCCCCCAGCCCATGTTAAAAGATAGAGCCCTCCAGAAGAACAGTATAGATCATAGGATAACACTAAAAGGACCACACCAGCTGCAAGTTTTAGCGTGAGACTTTCTCGCGTCTCTGTTACATTGCAAACTTTAAAAACATTGCCCCACCACGAAAAGTATAACGTTTCTCATTGGATAGACAGAATTTTTGTAGCTTAAGGTTAACATTGAGACCCTGATTGGTCAGATGAAAACACAGCCAGATAGTTTTTTTAAACCAACTTCGGTAAATTGTAGTAAGGAGAAGTTAAGAGAGAGTTGCTTCCGAGACGGCGAGGTGAGCGGAGCTGTGCTGTCTGCCGCCCCCTGACGAACGCCGACAAGGTAATGAACGCATGTGATGCCGCACAACAGTGCATAAAGCTTCACTCAGAACTGCAGAAGTCTCATCTGTTACACCCCCTTTTTGCGTAATACTAGTGTCGATCGTCAATTAAAGCTCATGGTGTTCACATTTGCCACTTGAAGTAAAAATCTGAAACGCGATGATTTTTCTGTTATATAGTTATTGAGAAGCCACATCAGCCTCTGTAATTTACGACAAGTTAGGTAAGTAATTAAAGATAATTGAGGGTCACTATAGACCATTTTGATAGTTTTCTCTTTTGTGAAACTTAATTTAAACCTAGATTATAGATGTGATATGGCATAGGTCATCCTTCGATCCATTGTAGAACTTGGAAACCCATTCAGGGAATATTCGTTCACATTTTTGTTGAACGCAGTTGGTTTTAACCATCCTGTATTAAAACATTTCCTTTTATCAATAGTGCAATTTATAAACAATGTATTGTGAGTAGAATAAAATTTCCAATGGTAAACTTAACTGCTTTTTCGACGTTATTTTACCAGCTAACTAAAAATAGGAAAGCGTTGAACCCCTTCCACTAAATTTAGTTAGTATTAAGATTCTTTTACAGGGAGTGCAGTGGCGCTGACGCTGAAATAATTAAGTATTTGGTTATATCATCGCTAGTCTCACTGAACTCTTCTGAACTCTACATGTCATGTGTGGTCCGACGTCTCCTTACCAGCAACAGGTCCCAGGTTCAAACTAGTCAATTCCCTAAAAAGCACGCTCAGAGCGTCGTTGCGCGAAAGTGGTAGGGAGACACGATATACAACAAACTGACACCATGCAGAATGTTAGACCTGTTCTGTTAGACGTAAATCTGGTTGAGTCTCAGTCCAGCACAAATTTTCAGCTTTCGCCGTTGCGTTACCACAGTGCCCTGTGTTGTTGGAAATCACGAATTCTTGCCTATTCCTTCTCTCTGTTTCCTCATTCTCTACTTCCTATAAGCATTGAACGGTACCGAGATGGTGGATGACGGGTAACCGTAACCCTCAATGCCGCAATTCCTAGCGCCAATGTGACTGTCATTTTGTTTTACATAGTTTTTATTTATTTGAGATGGCAAGCCATTCAATGAGTAATACAGGTTCCAGTGGACTGGATCCACCAGGGGTGACATGTGGAATATTTTTTACAGAACACGAATCTGTTACTCTTAAGGAAGATTAGAAGCATGCAGAAAGCCATGTGATAAAGTTATTACAAGAATGCAGCCATAAAGTTTAATGTAGTAAAAGAAATGTGTAGTTAGCCTAGGATAATCTTTGGAGTGTGTTACTTGTTTTGCAAATCGACGTGAAAAGTAATAATGGTGGGGAGCCGGTCCTGAGCAAGAACCAAGGGTCTGAGTGCTGACCCTGGCAAGGGGAAATGTAGCGTTGCTACCTAGACTTAAGAGTAGCTTGTAAGAATTTGTAACAGAGCTCTACCACTGGCCTGTATGTGCAGTGTGGGAACATACAGGTTACAGCAACAGGTACACCAAAGAATTTTGAGATGGGATAGCCATACTCTGCGAAACTTACACCGTGCAGCAGTAATAGCCAGAGTGGGAAGTATGAGGGTCACTTCAAAAGAAATGCACACTATTTTTTTTTAAATCCATCTTTTATTCTACATGTTTCAAAGTTTTACAGTGTGTAGATACATCCTTTAGGAACAATATTTTCATTTCTCCACATAATTTCCATCCCTCTCAACTGCCTACGCCATCTTGGAACCAGCGCCTGTGTACCTGCACGGTAAAATTCTGGACCAACCTGTTGGAGTCACAGTTTGGCAGCGTGCACGAGGGAGACATCATCTTCAAACCTTGTTCCACGAAGAGAGTCAATCAGTTTCCCAATGAGATGATAGTCACATGGAGCCAGGTCGGGACTGTAAGGCAGGTGTTTCAATGTTGTCCATCCGAGTTTTGTGATCGCTTCCATGGTTTTTTGACTGACATGTGGCCGTGCATTTTCGTGCAACAGCAAAACATCCTGCTTTTGCTGATGTGGTCGAACATGACTCAGTCGAGCTTGAAGTTTCTTCAGTGTTGTCACATATGCATCAGAATTTATGGTGGTTTCACTTGGCATGATCTCCACAAGCAAGAGTCCTTCGGAATCGAAAAACACTGTAGCCATAACTTTTCCAGCAGAAGGTGTGGTTTTGAATTCTTTTTTTCTTGGGTGAACTTGCATGATGCCACTCCATTGATTGCCTCTTCGTCTCTGGTGAAAAATGATGGAGCCATGTTTCATCACCTGTCACAATTCTTCCAAGAAATTCATCTCCACCATTCTCGTACTGTTACAAAATTTCGCTGCATACCGTTTTTCTTGTTTCTTTGTTAGCCACTGTCAACATCCTGGGAACCCACCTGGCACAAAACTTTTTTAACGCCAACACTTTCAGTATTCTGCAGACACTTCCTTCCCCCAACGTAGCGTGACAATTCGTTCACTGTGATGCGTCTGTCAGCAGTCACCAATTCGTTAACTCTCTGCACATTGTCTGGAGCGTGTGCAGTACGAGGCCTGCCACTGCGAGGACAATCCTCAATATTGCCGGCCCGCTTTCATCACGTAACCTGCTAGCCCACCGACTAACTGTACTGCGATCGACAGCAGCATCTCCATACACCTTTTTCAACCTCTTGTGGATGTTTCCCACTGTCTCGTTTTCACAGCACACGAATTCTATGACAGCACGTTGCTTCTGACGAACGTCAGGTGTAGCAGCCATCCTGAAGACATGCTGTGACGGCGCCACTCACGGGGACAGGTAGAACTAAGTTTGAAAACAAGCGGGAAGGGTGTATCTACACACTGTAAAACTTCCGCACATGCAGAATGAAAACTGTATTTTTACAAAAATAGTGTACATTTCTTTTGGAGTGACTCTCGTATGATGCCACCACAGCAGGGCTAGAACCATGGTAGAAGCTATGTGTCAGGGTGCCGGGCGACTGCCGTGGGAGCCGGCCGCGGTGGCCGTGCGGTTCTAGGCGCTCCAGTCCGGAGCCGCGCTGCTGCTACGGTCGCAGGTTCGAATCCTGCCTCGGGCATGGGTGTGTGTGATGTCCTTAGGTTAGTTAGGTTTAAGTAGTTCTAAGTTCTAGGGGACTGATGACCACAGCAGTTGAGTCCCTTAGTGCTCAGAACCATTTGAACCATTTTTTTTTTGACTGCCGTGGAGCACTATAAATAAATTTGAATTTCGAGACTGATTCATTCGGAGCCCAGCAGTACTACGACGACGCCATGGCTGCATTACACGTTGAGATGACAGGGCAGCAGGTCGGCCGTCTGCGACAGGTGACGCCACACTCCTGCCAGGGGAGACCGTGTCATGCCCCTCATCACCGCGGAAGACGCGAGTAGTGCCTGTGTCGCCTGTGCATGAGCGACCGCGCGAGATGGCACGTTGGTTACCACATTGGATTCGCATTCTGGAGAATGACAATTCAAACCTGCCTCCGGCCATCCAGATTCAGATTTTACGTGATTTCCCGAAATTGCTGCAGGCAAACGCCAGGATGGTTCCTTCGAAAGGGCACAGCTGATTTCCTACGGATCCTTGACAAAATCCGAGCTCGTGTTACATCTCTAATGACCACGATGTCGACTAGACGTTAAACCTAATCTTCTTTCCTTCCACCCGGCCGTTGTGGCCGAGTGGTTCTAGGCGCTTCAGTCCGGGACCGCACTGCTGCTACGGTCGCAGGTTCGAACGCTGCCTCGGGCATGGATATGTGTGATGTCGTTAGGTTAGTTAGGTTTAAGTAGTTCTAAGTTTAGGGGACTGATGACCTCAGATGTTAAGTCCCATAGTGCTTAGAGCCATTTGAACCTTCCTTCCGTTTTTGGGCATGAGCGTTCAACAGCAGAAGGCAGATGCAGCAAGAAGAAGAAGCATGCCAGTGACGTCAGAATCGCAGGGCGCCGGCACGTGTAACGTCCCACTGGGCAGAGGCCAGTTATCTGCTGACCATCACCATCGGGACTCACTGAAGTGGGGCGTATCTGCCTTACACTGACGATGGAGAAATGTGTAATAGAGAAGTAATAAAGTATTCATCTCGATCAACCGTGTATTATTGTGCGCCACCAGCGTGTCACTCAGCCCGCTTGCGCCCCTCCCCCCACAGGCTGCAACAGAGCGGTGCCTGAGGTCGTGCTATCCTCGACAACTAATATGATGAACGATGGGATCACGACTACATTAGTTTTATGTTATAACGTATAAAATCTTAATAACATCATGGAATTATAGCATACAGTGTGTATTTTAGTATTACGGAATTCAAAATAAGCAGCTTAAGGCATCATTATATTGACAGCAGCCGTTTTTATAATCCAACCACTTTTAGTTATGGGATAACTCCTCCTGGCACTGAGAGTCTTGCAACTCAAAATTAGTGACTTTTTGTAAACAGCTGTAGATAGCAGGTGGGATTCTTTGACTAACTAGAAATTTTAACACTTACTGACAGATGAGATAAACTATCCAGACATCCTAAAACCACTTCTTATGTATGTGCGTGATAGTTCCCTCTGCACTTATCCTGTCAATAGGTTAAAGCAAAAAAGCCAAATTTGGATAAGTCATTTAACGACAACACATGTAAGAAAAATAATTGAAATATAAAAATGCCAAACGAACTGTTAAGAAGCAGTATTAAATGTTCTTGTTCAAAGTCGTTCATTCATCATTGCCATCCAATTTTTACCCCTTAGTATTATTCTGCGGGGAATATGACTCGTTGTATACTGATGAAACTATCGATATGTCAGGTGGTGAAGGCAACAGTGTTGTCAACTATAGGCGAATAGACACCATGCAGCCTTCTCAGATCTGACATTCTTTGCGCCTTTTGCCGATGGAATATGAGCGACGATGTTGTCAGCAACAATACATCTCCGAAGAACAGATGATCATTTATTTCCTCGACAATATCCTCAGTTGTGTTCTCTGCCTGTGCGTCTGAAAATTCCTCAACATACTTAAAACTTTAGGCATGTCAAAATCTTCTGCAGGGACGTCATCATTCCCTGAATCGGTATCATCAGGAAAATCACCTCACCCGCGTTAACGCACGCAGCTAAGTTAATTTAATATCACTACCTCTATTTGATTTTATGTTGTTAAAATATGATTTCTACCAACGAAACCGTTCAAACACTGACACAAAACAGTTATATAATATGTAGACCTAGGTCGCACTTCCCCTTCAATAGATGTTTCCATAGAATTCATGACAATATATGGCCACAGAGCGTCGAGCGTCCTCTCTCTATTAGACCTCACTCGACACTGAATTTACTTTGGTAGGAGCTACACCAGAGCATCAGACAGCTCATATTCAATTAAAAAATAAAACTTGTAACACTGTTAAGTCACCACTATCTTTCTTAGTGTTTCAACTGAGCGACGTGGCCCACTGGTAAGACAGTGAACTCGCATTCGGGTGAGTCGCGGTTCGTTTCCCTTTTTGGCCATTTAGATTTAGGGGTCCGTAGTTTCCCTAAATCGTTTAAGGCGAACGCTGGGATGATTTTTTGAAAGAGCGCTGCCAATTTCTTTCCCTATCCTTCACCAATCCGAGTTTGTCTTTCGCCTCTAATGACTTCGTTGTCAGCGGGACGTTAAACGGAATTCCTTCCTTTCTTCATGTTGCAGTTTTCAGAAAAACTGCCGTACATTAGAAAGAAAAAAATGAGAGCATTTCATTTTCTGGATATTATTTATTCCATCTTTTTACTCAGCGAGCTTCCCGTGTGAGCAACGCGAAAAATCCACGCTGCACTAACAAGGGGAAGGCCTCAACAAGACCTACCGATTCGCCTCATATTTGCACGACCTAAAATGAAAGATTTTACTATATTTTGGGACAACACCCCCCAGGTTTTGAGAAAACCGTCCCTCAACATCATGACATATAATCGACTCAAAACTGCCGGAGTCGATAGGTAATTGAAGACTGAGTATTTTTCGTCATCATGTATGGGGTCCACAAAAGAATATTTTCCTAGAAATCGAGGAAAGAAACTTCTAAAACTACCGCTTATGTTCCCATGATATGAACGCTGTTTAATGAATGCGCTGGTGGCTTAGCGACCAATGAA
Organism: Schistocerca nitens; assembly: GCF_023898315.1. Taxonomy (NCBI): domain Eukaryota; kingdom Metazoa; phylum Arthropoda; class Insecta; order Orthoptera; family Acrididae; genus Schistocerca; species Schistocerca nitens. Next base: position 612,924,775 of record NC_064616.1, on the reverse strand, counting down.
TCTGGCTGCGAAGCGCAGAACATTTGGTCGATTCTCACATGCATTCTGCAGTTTTTCGTTTGTATTTTTCTCCCTATCGAAACTGGTAGAAATGGGAGGGTTAATAAGGCAGTCGACATAGAAAAAGGTAAGCAAATAAATTCCTCTGACGACTTAGATTATTAAAGAATTAAAATTTTAAGCCTTGTTGTATGAAAATAATTCCGAGTAACACTGCTGCGAATTCATCACGAGACTCCACGGACAGCAGACCGCGTGATGGCTGTTTACGACGAGGCGCGGTACAGAGCGTTATTTGGAGGTTTCAGAATTGCGGTGTGCTTCTGGAAACACAGCGGGAATTGCACAACCGCGAGGATGCAAACTAGACTCTAGCATAAGTCAAGAACAATTTACAACACCGACTTTTCAGGCCATGTTATCGTACGTGTGGTGCTCATTAAAACTAAGTCCGAAAAGTAAACATTTTTTAATGTAAACCGAGATCATTTGGCGCCAAATCTTCTGAAGGAATGATGTATTTCCTTGAAGATAGTAATCATTAATGTTCTTGGTGCTATGAGCATTTTTGCTTCGAATGTTTATATGGCAAGTACCATTCATTCAGTTGTTCGAAGGAAAATGAGGACATGTAACAGAGTTCGTGAAAGAGCATTTGTAAGGCTGCCACGGTTAAAATTATAATTCTATTCCACTTAACTGTGTCGCAATGGAAAAGGGAGGAGTGGCTCATTGAGTAGGGACAACATTAACGCTTTAAACGTTTATTTTAAAATTAAAATTACGAAGTCGCACCAACTTAGTCTCTGATGACCCAACAAAAATACTCAATACAGTTATCCAAAATAGCGTAAACACTACCCAGAAAGTTATTTCTTTAACGGAAACAATATTTAGAAAAACATGTTACAGCAATACCAATAAAATTTACAATTTAATATCTTAAAAACTGAACCTTTTATACAAGCCTTTCAATTATTGTTCTTCCTTATGAACTTCAATTACCTTAATCTTACTTAAATCAGAAATCAACTGCCTCCTTTCCACATTAACTCATGGGGCGCAATAAGCATAATCAAACCAACTATCAAATCTTTAAACTCACGAGAAAATACAAGAGAATGTACAAATTTTATTTAGGACATACAGAAGACTCAGTGGTAACCAAATGATCCTAATGTACCCTAACATTAGTTTTGATACAACTATAATCGAACATTGCTTCCGTTTTAGTAATACCTAATTGTGTCACGACCGCTGCTCCATCACACACCTTGACCAGCGCCATGCTCCATCCGCCTACCTCAGTCCACATAAATAAAAGACAAAATGAGCTAAATTTAGAAGGCAAATAGCTTCACCTGAAGTCACTTAAAGTCATAGTCCCCTCATGCAGCCTTATACCAGCGTTATTAATAAACAACCAGACACAAGTGAGCCGGCAAGAGTGGCCGTGCGGTTCTAGGCGCTACAGTCTGGCGCCGCGAGACCACTACGGTCGCAGGTTCGACTCCTGCCTCGGGCATGGATGTGTGTGATGGCCCTAGGTTCGTTAGGTTTAAGTAGTTCTAAGTTCTAGGGGACTGATGACCTCAGATGTTAAGTCCCATAGTGCTCAGAGCCATTTTTTTTTAACACCGGTGACTCGCATGACGCCCCGCTTTCCACACACGCCCAGGTTCCTTCCGTCTCTGTGTCTCCTCGCTCTACCTCCACAAACACCGATCTTCCTCTCTTCAAAACCTGCCAGTTCCACAGATAAACCCTTTTTTCTCCTCAGAGGAGTTCCACATACAGAGGCAGGCAGTCCGGCCAACGCAGATCAGCTAGTGCCAACCTAAATACCGTGTCGTGCGCGGCACAGTTTTTTACTAACCCAAGTCGTTTGAGAAATTTGTTTGCCTACATTTTTAATTACACCTTATTGACTACCCTATTAACCCTCATATTGCTACAAATTTAGATATGGGAAAAATACAAATAAAAAACTGCAGAATAGATCTGAGAATCGAACACAGGTTCTCTGTTCTTGAGGTCGATGTCTTGGTCGTTACGCCAGCGACGTTTTCGTTGAATAGTATTTAACCTATGGGTACGTAAGCGGCAGTCATAAAAGTTTCTTTCCTCAATTCATAGGAAAACAAGAGTTTGTGGACACCACATATGATGATGAGAAATGCTCAGTTTTCAATTACCTATCGATTCCGTCAAGTCTGAGTCGATTACGCGTCATGAACTTCGGGTTTTGACCCAAAATACCTTAAAATCTTTCATTTTAGGTTGTACTCAAGCCACCTTCAAATACGAGGCGAATCGGCTGGTCGTGTCTGAGGCCTTCCCCTTGTAAGTACCAACACACAACATGGTGCGTGTGGGACTTTGGCTGCGTAACGTAGTAGTAGACGAAAAGTGCCGGAATGTTTTGAGAGATTCTCTGCTGCTCTGTCTCGGCAGATCGTCTGGAATAATTTGGCAGGGTTAAATAGCCCCATAAGTGCTATCTTGTAACTAATTATTATATTTTCCCTGGCTGCCAAGGTCAATTCCTGGGTCAGGGCCTGACAAGTGGCCGGCAATGTCAACACGTGTGTCGGAGCCACTTACGGTATATAGGCGAAGCCAAGTCGCCGCTTCATCGCCTCCCTATGTGGCCAATTAGGCCTCAATTAGCGTGCGGTTCCTCTGCTTTGAACCCTGACACGTGGCTATCAGCGGGCGAACTATGACCCAAGCTATCTTCCTGCAAGGTCGACGAACCATTAAGAGCGTGTAGTTACGGGTAAATACGACGGCGACAATAGAGTCGACCGCTGCTATAGCTGGCCGTGCTCTTCTGGCCGTCCGAAATTAGATACGCAGGCCGAAGCAGGCATCCTAGCGATCACCACCTCTCTTGATACCGTCTCGTCCTACAGTTTACGAACTTAACGTTTATTTGACCAAATCTCTGACTGGATTCAGAACTTTCTAGAAGGTGGAACTCCGCATGGTGTTCTCAACGGGAAGAAATAGACAGATGTGAATGTAGCAGCTGGAATACCTCAAGGGAATGTTACAGTGCCTGTAAAGTTTACTGTGCGTATAAATAATATTGTGGACAACGTTAGAAGTTTCATGAGGCTTTTTGCAGACGATGATGATGTCTGTAGGAAGGTTCCAACGCCAGAAGACCTGCAGAGAACCGATGACTGGTGCAGGGACTGGCAGTTGACCTTAAGGTTAAATAAATTTAGCGTATTGTGCGTAAACATATCTACATGTTTATTCTGCAGTTCACAAACGCCTGGCAGAGGTTCATCGAACCTACATCAAGCTATTTCTCTTCCGTTCCACTCTCGAAGAGCGCGCTGGAAAAAAAGAGACTTAAATCTTTCCGTGCGACCTCTGATTTCTCGTATTTTATTATGATGGTCGTTTCTTTCTATGTAGGTGGGAGGCAACAAAATATTTTTGCACTTGGAGGAGAAAGTTGGTGATTGAAATTTCGTGAGAAGATCCTGCCGCAACGAAAAACGCCTTTGTTTTAACCCTAGAACACTAAATGGGGAAAATGTTACATTACTACTAACCCGTCGTAAATTTTACTACTTTATATTTTATTCGAAGAAAGTCATAATTTATAGTTTGTGCACTAGTTAATTAAACTTATAAGGTCTCCAGTGGTACGTCACGTACAAAATAAGGAGGATGAGATTAGTGTTTAACGTTCGTCAACAACGAGGTCATTAGAGACGGAGCACAAGCTCAGATTAGGGAACGATTGGGAAGGAAATCGGCACTGCCCTTTCAAAGGAACCATCCCAGCATTTGTCTGAAACGATTTAGGGAAATCATGGAAAACCTAAATCAGGATGGCCGGAGACGGATTTGAACCGTCGTCCTCCCGACTGCGAGTCCAGCGTGCTAACCACTGCGCCACCTCGATCGGCACAAAGTAAGTACAAAATGTCCTGTTTTACACCCTGTACTGACAATACCACACTGACGGGAACCGGGACTTGCTACCAACTAAAGTCGCAAATTTTACGAGAGATCAGTAATATAGGGTTAATGACTGTTACCCCAATTCGCTTATCATATCCCTGGCACTCTCACCCCTACATCGCGATAATACAAAATTATCTGCCCTTGTTGAACTTTTTCGATGTCATCCGACAGTTCTATCTGATGATGATCCCATGCTGCGATGCAATACTAGGCAGTAGCTTCAGTGGACCTTTTGCATTTTCTAAGTGCTTTGTTAATAAATCGGAGTCTTTGGTTTGCTTTCGACACAGCATTATCTATGTGATCGTTGCTCTAAAGTTATTCGTAATTGTAATCCCTAAGTATTTAGTTGAATTTACAGTCTTTAGATTTATGTGATTCATCATGTAACCGAAATTTAGCGGGTTACTCTTAGTATTCATATGAATAACTTCACACTTGTAATTATTTACAATCAATTGCCTCTTTTAGCACCATACAAATGTCTTGGTACAAATGGCTCTGAGCACTATGGGACTTAACATCTATGGTCATCAGTCCCCCAGAACTTAGAACTACTTAAACCTAACTAACCTAAGGACATCACACACATCCATGCCCGAGGCAGGATTCGAACCTGCGACCGTAGGCGTTGGACCGGCAAGTACACATGGTGGCAGGATAAGCATATACATAGCCAGAGGCGTCTCATGTGTCCTGTTAGGATCGCCAGGAACAATGCACCCTGTGCTATTCTGGGAAGCATTGGAACAGATTTCTATAGCGCGACCTGTGACTTCAGTATCCACATCACGAGGCAGAGAAAATCCCTGACCCCGCCGGGAATCAAACCCGGGTACCCGGGCGTGGGAATACAAATGTCTTGTCTAAATAATTTTGCAATTGGTTTTCTTCATCTGATGACGTTACAAGACGGTAAATGACATCATCATCCTCAAACAATCCAAGGTGGGTGCTCAGATTGCCTCCCAGATCGTTTATGTATATCAGGAACAGTAAAGGACCTTTTACACGTCCTTGGAAAACGCCAGATGTTACTTCTGTTTTACTCGATAGCTTTCCGTCAGTTCCTTCGAACTGTGCCCTTCCGACAGGAAATCACGAATCCAGTCGCACAACTGAGACGATACTCCATAGGCACCCAGTTCGACTGTAAGTCGCTTGCGTGGAACCGTGTCAAAAGCCTTCTGGAAATCTGGATATATGGAATCAAAATGACATCATCTGTCCATAGCACTCGTTACTTCGTGAGAATTAAAAGCTAGTTGAGTTTCTTAAGAAAGATGTTTACGGCCGCGCATGGTAGCCGTGCGGTTTAAGGCGCCTCGCCTCGGTTCGCGGGGCTCTCCCCGTCGGAGGTTCGACTCCTCCCTCCGGCGTGGGTGTGTGTGTTGTCCTTAGTAAGTTAGTATAAGTTACATTATGTAGTGTGTAAGCCTAGGGACCATTGACCTCAACAGTTTGGTCCCATAGGAACTTACCACCAATTTCCATTTTTAAAAATGTTTTCTGAATCCGCGTTGACTACTTGTCAATAAATCGTTTTCTTCGCAGTAATTCACAATGTTCGACCACAGTATATGTTCCAAAATCATACTACGTATCGACATTAGTGGTATGGGTCTTCAATTCAGCAGATTACTCCTGTTTCCTGTCTTGGGTTCATAGTCATTCACGAATAAATACACTCCTTTTCGGTTATATTATCGATGGCAAATCACTGGACACAATAACAAACGTAAAATACACAAGAGTAACCTTCTGGTGTGACCTAAGTTGGAATGGTTACATACAACTAGTCGTAGGAAAATTAAATACCAAGCTGAGGTTAATTGGAAGAATAACACGCAGTCATCCACGAAATAAGTGGCTTGAAAACGCTAGATCAACAGATTTAGTAATGCTCGTCAGTATGGGACGCTTACTAAGTCAGATTAATAGAAATAATAGAGAAGATCGAATGAGGGGTGGCGCGTTTCGTTAAGCGTTCGTTAACTAAGCACGGGTGCTTTACGGAGACGCCCAACAAACTACAGTAGCAGACGCTGTAATACCAGTCAAAGGATAGCTTACAGAACCCTCGTTTGACCAATTCTTCAGTTTTTCTCCTTTGTGTGTGTCCCATATCAGGTAGGCTCAATAAAAGAGATCGGTAACATCCTAAGAAGCAGCGTCTTTCGTCACAGGTTTGTTTAACAAGCGCGACGGTATCACGGAGATGCTTATCAAACTCCTGTGGCAGACGCTACAAAAGAGACGTTGTATATCGCGGAGAGGTTTACTGTTAAAATAACGAGAGCTCACTTTCCAAGAAGAGTCAGGCGGCATGTTTCTTTCATGTACATGATGTAAAATGACCATAACAAGGAATTCAGATAAATTACAACGAATACGGAGCTTTCTGTTAGTCACTTTTCCCACCCTTTATTCGCGATAAGAACAGGTAAGGGGTTTAATCATCTGCTACCTCAAGTACCCTCTCCCCTACTTCGAAAAGTGACTTGCGGAGTGCTGACAGTAAATAAAATTTTTCTGGGTATGTGACCGCATTTTCAGTGTATAAGACTTTTCGACGTTTCGGTCACTGTTGCAAATAGCCTTCCGCAGGATGTTTTTGCTGACTGCTAGTTTCTAAGTAACAGTTAGCAAAAACAAGCTGATTGGTTCAAATGGCTCTGAGCACTATGGGACTTAACATCTATGGTCATCAGTCCCCTAGAACTTAGAACTACTTAAACCTAACTAACCTAAGGACAGCACACAACACCCAGCCGTCACGAGGCAGAGAAAATCCCTGACCCCGCCGGGAATCGAACCCGGGAACCAGGGCGTGGGAAGCGAGAACGCTAACGCACGACCACGAGATGCGGGCAAAAACAAGCTGAGGAATACCATTTGTAACAGTGGCCGAAACTTCAGAGTACAGGGAGCATCAGAAGAATCAGCCGATTTAAAAAAAGTCATAACTGATATGTTGTTTGAGATATGTGCCTGAACAACGTAGTGTTGGAAAGAGCAAACTCTCAAGTTTTACATGGTTTACTTGGATCCCGCTAGGTGCGGGAATTTTAAATCAAAGGATTACTGAACGATGGATCGGTCGCATTGGACCAAATGTTTCAGCCTTACATCACTGGCCTCCAAAGTCACCGGACCTGACTGTATATGATTATTTCTTGTTGGGGTTTATAAAAGACTGTTTATATGGCTCCATTACCAACAGCAATGAATGAACCAAGACATCGTATAACAGCAGCTGTGGAAGCTGTAACTAAAGACATTCTCGTTGCAGTGTGGAGACAATCTGAGTACCGCATGACATATGCCGTGCATCTCAAGGGGGCATATTGAACACCTATGAAAAGGTATGAAAAAAACTTTTTTGAGTTTCCCGTTCATCAAAAACAAAATTCATTATGTATGTTTATTACTTTCAGAAATATAGACGTGCCAAATTCGGATGATTCTTTTTGATACGCCCTGTATTTTACACACTGACAATGCCGTCACATACCCAGGAGAATTTTATTGACTGTGACTATACGGCCGCGGAAGCCTACGCTTGCACAGATGTAGATAGTTTATTGCGATTCACATAACTGGAAAAGTGTCTGAACTAAAGAAAGTAAAGACAGTTAATACTCCTCAATAGCTATTTTCCAAATTAGATACGGTGTAGTAAAATAGTTGTGATACTCCTTCTTTTTCCTGGCATTATCCCCCATCTTCATCCACTCGGAATGTTAATCTTGATTTGCCAATGTTAGTCGTAGACGGTGATCGGATACCTTTCCTGTCTCCACTCATTCTTCCCTGGGACGAGATTCGTGTAACCCACCTGTCTGCGTCAAGGGTTATCTCATGTGAAACTGTGTGAACGTTTTCGAAGTGCTAGGCAATGGCGTAACGTTGGTACCAGTGCGGTGTTCATTTATTAGGGTATGAGAAATGGCCTAGAAGCCACGTCCAGTCTGACCAGCACATCCTCCCTCTTCGTTAATCTGCCGGGCGGATTCGATGCAGGGTCTGCGCGCCTGATCGAATCCTGGAAGCGGTTACAGTGCGGGTAATGGCTGTGTTTACTATTCTCTCAAACATCGTCAGTGAAAATTTCAGCTATATACGAACAGAGACGTGCCACGTGGGTCTTTTTAAATATATTACCCAAACTGATGTGCCTGCATTTTGGCGCAAACATCAAACGTAGAAAGTTTATTTCGAAAACAAACTACCAATTCTTATACACAGTAACAAGTTTATCGTTAGAAATGTGAAATGATAAATTTCCAGACTTTCGAGGGTGTGTTTAAATAAGACATAAAGATAGTTATGACCGTAGAAATTTTCTGTATCGAAGGCTTGTGCAATGTGCCTGCGATGTGAGCAATGTGAACGGCAGGGAAATCCTTTTTGTAACATCACAGCACGACATGTTGGAAACGATCTCTGACTCTGCCCTTGGCGGCAGTCCATCGTAGTACAGCAAAAGCTATCGAATCACAGAAACTGACATCGTTAGAGCTGCTTCCTGATTCTCACACACAGTTCCGATTTCGAGGTAATTGCTGTCTACTGTATGCCCTCTCGTAGGTGACTTTCCACAGAAATAAAAACGTAACCATCCACGATGTGAGATATGGGGCATTTATTTCAGTGGTGGCACGTGCGTTTCTTTTTGCCCCTACTTCTTCTGAGCAGGTGAACGAAATATGTCAGATCATATCTCATCGGGTTTCTCGCGATGAATTATGGAATATAAAAAAAAATTCTGGAACATACCCAAAGCAAAATTTTGCTTTAGGAAAATATACTCGTATACCACTGTCGTTTACTCACTTTCCTGATCCATTTGTGAATGGTCGTTAAGCCTCTGTATCTACATCTACATAGATACTCCACCATCCACCGTACGGCGCGTGGCGGGGGTTACCCCGTACCACTACTAGTCATTTCCTTTCTATATCTACATCTACATTTATACTCCGCAAACCACCCAACGGTGTGTGGCGGAGGGCACTTTACGTGCCACTGTCATTACCTCCCTTTTCTGTTCCAGCAGCGTATGGTTCGCGGGAAGAACGACTGTCTGAAAGCCTCCGTGCGCGCTCGAATCTCTCTAATTTTACATTCGTGATCTCCTCGGGAGGTATAAGTAGGGGGAAGCAATAAATTCGATACCTCATCCAAAAACGCACCCTCTTGAAACCTGGCAAGCAAGCTACACCGCGATGCAGAGCGCCTCTCTTGGAGAGTCTGCCACTTGAGTTTGCTAAACATCTCCGTAACGCTATCACGGTTACCAAATAACCCTGTGACCCTTTGGATCTTCTCTATCTCCTCCGTCAACCCGATCTGGTACGGATTCCACATTGATGAGCAATACTCAAGTATAGGTCGAACGAGTGTTTTGTAAGCTACCTCCTTTGTTCAAATGGCTCTGAGCACTATGGGACTTAACATCTATGGTCATCAGTCCCCTAGAACTTAGAACTATTTAAACCTAACTAACCTAAGGACAGCACACAACACCCAGTCATCACGAGGCAGAGAAAATCCCTGACCCCGCCGGGAATCGAATCCGGGAACCCGGGCGTGGGAAGCGAGTACGCTACCGCACGACCACGAGCTGCGGACCCTCCTTTGTTGATGGACTACATTTTCTAAGGACTCTCCCAATGAATCTCAACCTGGTACCCGCCTTACCAACAATTAATTTTATATGATCATTCCACTTCAAATCGTTCCGCACGCATACTCCCAGATATTTTACAGAAGTAACTGCTACCAGTGTTTGTTCCGCTATCATATAATCATACAATAAAGGATCCTTCTTTCTATGTATTCGCAATACATTACATTTGTCCATGTTAAGGGTCAGTTGCCACTCCCTGCACCAAGTGCCTATCCGCTGCAGATCTTCCTGCATTTCGCTACAATTTTCTAATGCTGCAAGTAGAGCGAGGGAAAAACGACTATCTATATGCGTCCGTATGAGGCCTAATTTATCATATATTCGTGGTCCTTACGCGCAATGTATGATGGAGACAGTAGAATCGTTCTGTAGTCAGCTTCAAATGCCAGTTCTCTAAATTTTCTGAATAGCGTTCCTCGGAAAGAATGTCACCTTCCCTTCAGGGATTCCCATTTGAGTTCCCGAAGTATGCCCTTAACATTTGCGTTTTATTCGAACCTACCAGTAACAAATCTAGCAGCCTGCCTTTGAATTGCTTCGATGTCTTTCTTTAATCAGATCCTAAAAACATGTGTAGTAGTTAAGAATAGGTCGAACTAGCCTTCTATATGCGGTCTCCTTTATAGATGAACCACACTTTCCTAGAATTCTCCCAATAAACCGGAGTCGACTAGACGCCTTCACTACCACAATCCTCACATGCTCGTTCCATTTCACATCACTTTGTATGATGTCGGAATTATCAAATATTCCCCGTCATTTTGTAAGATGGATTTGGGAGGTACAAACAGTAGGCATCGTAGGATAATACAAGAAAAAGCATGATAGGTTTTATTACCTACGCTACCTCGAACAAATCGCTTTAGCTGAGAATGCTCTGGAGAAAGGTCACCAGATAAAACGTAACGAAACCGCTATCGTGGCTCGCAGTAACGCTTTCCGGTACTGTATACTTTAAATGAAATGAAATGAGCGTTTGTCATCATTGGCCGGGAGGCCGCTTGCGGGGCAGGTCCGGCCGCCTTGGTGCATTACATTCAACGCCACATTGGGTTACCTGCGCGCTGGATGGGGATGAAATGATGATGAAGACAGCACAACTCCCAGTCCCTGAGCGGAGAAAATCCCCGACCCAGCCGGGAATCGAACGCGAGCCCGTAGGACGGCAATCCGTCGCGCTGACCACTCAGCTATCGGGGTGGACTGTATGCTTAAAGAAGGTGAAACTTCCTGGCAGATTAAAACTGTGCCGGACCGAGACTCGAACTCGGGACCTTTGCCTTTCGCGGGCAAGTGCTCTACCAACTGAGCTACCCAAGCACGACTCACGACCCGTCCTCACAGTTTCATTTCTACCAGTACCTCGTCTACGACCTTCCAAACTTCACAGAAGCTCTCCTGCGAACCTTTCAGAACTAGCACTCCTGGAAGAAAGGATATTGCGGAGACATGGCTTAGCCACAGCCTGGGGGATGTTTGCAGACTGAAATGGCTCTGAGCACTATGCGACTTAACTTCTGAGGTCATCAGTCGCCTAGAACTTAGAACTAATTAAATCTAACTAACCTAAGGACATCACACACATCCATGCCCGAGGCAGGATTCGAACCTGCGACCGGAGCGGTCGCTCGGCTCCAGATTGTAGCGCCTAGAACCGCACGGCCACTCCGGCCGGCTTTCCAGACTGAACCTATCGAAATAAAAATCACCGGCAACGTACTTAATAGGGACCGAGGCCATCAGCTCAGCGAGGCCTGGGATCCAATGATCGCGAGACGCAGTAAATGCGGATTTAACGTATGTACAGGGTGGTCACTAACAGCCACAAAAGCTTGTAATGGTGTTGCAGGGTAGGTTGTGCTGAGAAATAATTCAGATTAAAATCGATACGTTGCGCCGTTTTCAGGTTAATTAGCACTGAAGTTTGCCAATCAGGTCGTCGCGAGCGCAAATTCAAGCGGCCCACCAGAGACGGTATCGCCAAATGTGTGCTTACATGGGATGGCAGTAAGCATCGAACCCGAGATAAAGACTGAGCAGTCTCATGTGCTATCATCTACACTATGAGAACAACTGACACTAATTGTATCTGACTGGCCGCTTGACTTTGCACGCACGACTTGATGCTAATTAACTAGTAAACGGTGCAACGTACCGAATTTTTTGTTAACAATTATTTTTCGGCACAACCTATTACAAGCTTTTTAGACTGTTTCTGATCAACCCGTATATGGCGATGCTGCTAACACGTGTCGTCACAGCGCTCAGCTACAGTATACAAGGCTGTACCAGCTGCCCATTAGTAGTTATTCCTTTGACAATGGCCGAAAAGTGCACTGTCGAAAGCTCTTGGCAATTTGTTCCCTAACGTACTATTCCTGAGCTGCAGAAATGCTGTAGGTGAGGCTCTCTCGTAGCACCTTGCACCTTGGAGAGCATCTGTGTGACGCACACGCTTGCTGTACAAATTCGTCATGATAGGCGCTGTATTGAAGAGATGAGAAATACTGACAACCGCCCCCAGAGCCAATAAAGTTCCGCAAACGTCAGAGATGTTGTTTATATTGCTCTGCGAGATTTTTGTCAAATTATGAACGTAATTCTTTCTCCTCAATTGTATTTTCCTCACTTAATACTTTCTGTACGTGTTTCAGGCTATTATTTTTACTTTAAACATTACATGCAACCTTGTCAACGTCCATCATCAGCGAGAGTCTACGATAATATTTCGGTTTGTGCGCACATATATAACTTTCTTTTGAGTGAGAGTGGTAGATTGTTACTGGCTCCATGACAAGAATTGGCTTCATTATTTGTACATGAAATAATGCCTCTACGCTTCATCAAACCGCAATATATCTACTGTGAGACATGGGCAAATGCGGATCCAGGGTTCGTTTCTGGGTGGTGGCGGTGGGGAAGGGTGGTGATGGGGGATGGGACGCTGTCTCTTAGCCCCTCTCCAAAATATTATTTATCTTAACCTCCACATTTAACGTTCCACAGACGTCTAAAATTTTAATAGTAATAATAAATAGATGATATGTTTTTATATAATAATAATAATAATTTGTTTATGTTATTGATCCTTAATATTCCCTTGCTTTTGGGGGTGGGAAGGGGTGTCATAAACCCTCTCCCCCGTTTTAATTCACGCCTGGACATGGGACCATAGTAAAGAACTAGAACGTATATGTTTCCAATGGCGTTCAAACAGAGAAAAAACTTAGTCCAGTTGACCTTAACTGCCGATATCCTCTTCCACGTCATGCTGTTCTGTAACCAATATTTGTCCGAGTAGCCTGCACTACAATCCCATTGACAAAACAGTGTTGGCAATTACACCTCCGCGTGCTCTGCTGACGGAAATAACACAGGCCATTGTCCCCACGGCTTAAGTTAACAAGCTCCGAACGCGGAAGCAACGCTCGAAGACAGCCTGGAATTGGCAGCGGTGAGGCATCAGTTGCATTACAGACACGTATTACAAACTTCTATGTTACTGTTCCGAGCGAGTATACTCTTTTCGTGTATTTCGATTTATAGGTTAGGGGTGTAAGGTGCTTCCACTTTCGTATGAAAGGTCACGGTATCTTTGAGTGAAAATCTGGATGAGGTTAAAAGTTTGTTATGAGTACACTGGTGCAAAGTTATGAAGTCCTTGCGCGTTTGCCATGAATCGCTGTTTGTACGATGTAATTAACTGCTTTGTTGCATGCGTATTTGCTAATAGTCGGAGTTAACGATGAAGTCTGCAATGGCGTACGAGGCAGAGGTGACAAGGCGACCACCATTACGACTCTCAGAACTGAAGCAGCAGTCCTGTGTTTGTGGGTTACAACACAGAGGAGCTTCATCTTGTAGGAAAGTAACAGTTAAAGTAACAATTTCTCCATTTAGTCGCTGTAAGGGTAAGTCAAGAAGATTGGTACAACTGTTGTTATGATACCTGCAGGTGTGGGCGGGAGGACGTCAATGGCTACAGTTCCGAAAATGGAAACTACATTATATTTCGTTAGTACACGTAGTTCTGTGCTAAAATTATCTTGATGGGTTCCTCCTGGGTAAAATATTCTGGAGGTAAAATAGAGGCCCATCCCGATCTGATTTTCGGGTCGGGGGGCAAGCTATTCAGGAGGAATATTTTGAATCAGAAAAGGAAAATTATTCAAACTAAGTCAGCAAGAGTAGGAATAATAACGGAGAGGGATACTCGAAATAAAGTTTAGAGTTATCTGCAGCAAACAGAAAGTACATTGATAGTCAACCTGGTATCCAATAGACAGTACAATCGTACAAGTATTCATGCCAACCACAGATGCGGAGTCTACCGAAACTGAAGAAGTGTAAAATATATCAAAGCCGACGACAATATAATCGTAATGGGAGTCTGAAATGCAGTCGCGGGTGAAGGCTGGGAACAGAAAAAAACAGGAGAGCTTTGCCTCTGCGAACGAAATAAGCGGAGAGAAAGATCAACAGAATTCTGAGGTCGGCACAGCAACAAATACTTTTTGAGAATCCCTTAAGAAAGACTTACTGATGGAAGGTACTAGGGGATAAAAGAAGATGCCAGACTGACTATATTTGGTAAACAGGAATTCTAGAATGTCTGTTGACTTGCCTTTTCTCAGTCCATATTGGTGACGGCTGATGCCATGTACTACATACACTAAGGGCCTGCAATCTTTTGTGCGACATTTTCTCGAATATCTTACCTAGTACTTTCAAGTGACAAATGTATCTGTAAGATTTAGGTATCACCGGATCTTTCTGCTGCCTCCTGCTGACAATTACCATCTCAGCACTCTTCCACTGTGCGGATACGGTTTTGTAGGAGGTACGCGTTACACACGTCAGTGAGCTACATATCTATTTGACCACTTGGGGCCTGTAACACTTCTGAAGGCCCCACCTGGTCTTGGACATATTTTGCTTCATTTGTAATCGAAAATTGTTTCTCTGAGTTTCTTCTTGGGTGAAATGATACGCCGGCCGTTGTGGCGGAGCGGTTCTAGGCGCTTCAGTCTGGAACCGCGCGGCCGCTACGTTTGCAGGTTCGAATCCTGCCTAGGGGATGGATGTGTGTGATGTCCTTAGGTTAGTTAGGTTTAAGTAGTTCTAAGCTCTAGGGGACTGATAACCTCAGATGTTAAGTCCCATAGCGCTCAGAGCCATTTGAACCATTTTGAAATGATACACAACTAGTACTGTGCCTATAGCCATCCCCATAACCTAGTTCGTAACCTCGCCAGCCTTCTCGCCTTCCTCTCAATTGTAAGAAAGCTGTAATTCCATCAACACAGTAGCTGATTGTTCTTAGCTTTCTGTAACTGTATCATTATTTCGTTTGAGTGTGGACAACATTGTTAGTGATTGTAATTTCTCGCTATTTTACGCAGTATTCTGTATCTAGGTTAGCTCCCACGAATATTCCCCATCGTACAATTTTTTTTCTCTTCTTATTTAAACGGTCTTTAAGGCTCCTGCATCTATATAGGTTTCGGATTCTTTTTTTCATGGGTCGTACTACTATGATAAAGTTTTCTAGTTCTTCATGTTTCTTATCGTAATTTTTGCAGTGTCTCGATCCAGATCACAGTTATTCCTCCTGAAGAGAATCTCATATGTGTTTCAATGTATCCATTGCTCTACCTATGACCTTTGTAAGTACTAGCACTTCCTATCTATGTCATCTCCAAGTGATGGACTTTCCGAACAATGAAACACTTGTCATATTTCTTTACAATTACTCTTCTTGATGTCGTAATTTGTCACAAGTCCCACATTTTCCGTGGTTTGTCGCCTTTTCCTCCTTCTCATGGTATAATATATACGAGTATTATGATCTCTTGATGTTGTCATTCCATGCTCAGGCTTTCCAGCCTTTGAAACGGCCTGCCGCTGCCATATTTGCTATAGTAACGTCTTTGTTAAATTGCTCCGGCACGCCCTTCGTTAGATGTCAAATTTGGAGGTTTTATCAACACCTATAGAGTGAGTTCCTTGATGGTTTCGTCTAGTTGCCTTCGAAAGTCACAAATTTTGTACCACAGTTCAGATTTCTCGTTTGCAAAGGTGACACACTCAAGAGACTTAATCCCTCCTATGTGACTAACGTCCTTTAGCGTCATTATTACTCATGACTATCTTCGTTAAAATTAAATCATTCCTCATGGAAATAAGGAGAGATAAAAGTGGGATAATGAGAACTGCCGGTGCTTTCTATAAGTTTCGGAAAGTGACAGAAAACTGAATTTAATATGCAGTGTCTCCAAGAACCTTATATTAAGGAAAGGAAATATGCCAGTAACTGCTCAGATAGCTACCCACGAACGATATCATATGGTTAGACTGTCCGAAAGAACAGACACCACGCGGAATCCGCAACTGTGATACTTGTTACGTAAATTGAAGGTGGACGGCGGGGCGAGGGCGGGGGACGAAAGGAAAGGAAAGGAACTACTGATGTCATCTGCATCGGGACCTTAATGTGGAATCAGCGGTGACGAATGAAAGTGTATGCGGCAGCGGGATTCGAACCCCGGATCTCACGCTTGTTAGACAGATGCGTTAACCACTGCGCCACCCGCACACAGTGGTCATCGCCATTGCACGGACTTCATCGCCACGCCTCTCAGCCAATCCACATTCCTACCTAGCGCCACCGTGTCCGTGTGACGCAGTCGTTAACGCAACTGCCTAGTAAGCACGAGATACCGTATCCGAGTCCTTGCCGGCACACATTTTCACTCGTCGCCGCTTATTCCGCATAAAAGTCCCGGTATAGCTCACATCAATAGTTCCTTTCCTTTCGTTTCTTCCCCTCCAACGGATTCCACATGGTGTCTATCTTTCAGACATGCCGGAAAGAACAGACACTAGCATTCTTACAATATGATATTGTTGATGGATAACCATCTGAGCAGTTATTGGCATACTTCCTTGCCTTAATATAAGGTTACTGGAGCCGGCCTGGGTGGCCGAGCGGTTCTAGGCGCTACAGTCTGGAACCGCGCGACCGCTACGGTCGCAGGTTCGAATCCTGCCTCGGGCATGGGTCTGTGTGATGTCCTTAGGTTAGTTAGGTTTGAGTAGTTCTGAGTTCTAGGGGACTAATGACCTCAGAAGTTAGAGCCATTTGAACCATTTCACGGTTACTGGAGACACTGCATATAAAGTTCAGTTTTTCTTCCACTTTCCGAACGCTATAGATTGCATTGGCACTTGTCACTACACTTCTTTTATCTCTCCTTATTTCCACGAGGAATGGTGAAACAGTTTTAGACAATCTGCCCGTTCCAGTCGGTAACCTAATAATGTTCGTGCATGCATGAAATAATTTAATTTCTTCTATCAGAAAGATGTTTCAAACGTTTTATCAGCTTGTCTTTATCTTTAGGTAGGTAATTTACTTTGAGATGGATTCTGTCAAAGAAATAGGCTACAAAAGAAGTTATGTATCCTACTTTCGCCGGCCGCTGTGGCCGAGCGTTTCTAGGCGCTTTAGTCCGGAACCGCGCTGCTGCTACGGTCGCAGGTTCGAATCCTACCTCGGGCATGGATGTGTGTGATGTTCTTAGGTTAGTTAGTTTTAAGTAGTTCTTCGTCTAGGTGCTGATGACCTCAGATGTTAAGTCCCATAGTGCTTAGAGCCATTTGAACCATTTTGAACTCCACTTTCGAGTGAATATTTCTTACTACGTGACTTAACGCTATAATAAATCACGTTTTCCTTGTCTTCATACATCAGTCGCAAATATATTCTTTCTCGTATTCTGCAGTTTACTTTCTTACACTCCGTCTTAGTTTATTAACGAATTGGTTGATCGAGCCTCATGCTCATTTTCTTGCTGAGTCATGTCTTGTACTGGCACTTTAAAACTGTAACATGCAGGATGCAAAAGATACGTATACAAAATTGTAGGGTGTTTAATAGATAAAAAGAAACACTTTTTATGCGACAGGAATGCCACATGTTTCTGCTTGGGGTCCCTGAAGGTTTTGATGTTAGTGAAGTTCATTGACGGTGTTCATGATGCCGTTTGACGAATATTGTTGCTGAAAATGTCTCTATATGTTAATTCACAGCTGACATCTGCGTACTAATGATTTTCCCACATGCTCAGAACAAGCAGATGTTACACGAATAATGACCGAGTGATTTGGCGCAGTGGTTACCACACTGGACTCGCATTCGGGAGGACGACGGTTCACACCCGCGTCCAGCCATCCTGATTTAGGTTTTCCGTGATTTCCTAAATCGTTTCAGGAAAATGCCGGGATGGTTCATTTGAAAGGACACGATCGACTTCCTTCCCCAACCTTTCCTAATCCGGTGGGACTGATGACCTGGCTGCTTCATCCCCTCCCCCAAATCAACCAACCACGAATAATTCTGATGTGCCTATCGGTGTCTCGTACACGATAATCATCATACCCACCCACACCCACACACACACACACACACACACACACACACACGCACACACACACACAAAAGAAATAGAGGAGAAAGGTCTGGAGAACGTGATGGCCACATTACTGGCCTGTCTCTCCCAAACCACCAACTGGGGAAAACGTTGCCTAAGTGTTCTCTGACATCAACGGCAAAGTATGGTGAAGCTCCATCATATTGGAATCACAATTATTGACTGACTGCGTCAGCCTGGTCTAAGGGGTACTGTTTCTCGAAGACGGCCATTAAGTCTTTGAAACTTTACTTGCTTTGACAACCTCCTCCTTCGAAATATATCTGCATACAAACGTCTTACTGCTCCACTGTTGTATTGTGCTTACCAATAAATAATATACATGTCAGCTAGCGCAGTTAGAATCTAATAAGCTGTCAATAATCTACAGGTACAAACATCAGAAGAAACTGTCATGTAAACTCAACATAACATAAATAATAATAATAGTGTAATGTTTTTCCAGGGACGTGGAAAATGCTAGCAGGAATGAAAACATACTCTTTCTAGCAGGAAGATGTAACGGAGTTGCAGATCAGATTGTAATGTCCACCTGTTGCATACGGAGCAGCCAAAACATCTATGAACGTTGGGCTAAGGGAAGTCAAGTGTCAAACCATTCAAGCACCCGTAGCGAGGAAAGGGAGCACCTGTGGGATTTTTGTGTCACGTAAAAAAAGCGTTTCTTTTTCTTCTCTAATAAGTCTACAAATTTATATACGTAATTTTTTTACACCTACCCAGAACTTGTTCTGTGATTGCCACATTATCGCTCTCTTCTGTACCGTGTTGGCATTTCTACCTTCACATGTAAGCTTACATCCCTAAACCTTCGTCAAAAACTTCTTTCCAGTTTATTCGATAGTGCGGGATTCTTTACTTTCACTTTCTCACATGCTCTCCTTTGTGTGTTACCCCATGTTCAGTCTCTGCCACACGTTGTTCGATCTTTCGGCGTCCATGTTCGTCCTCGATTCTAATTAGTGTTTTGTGCACAGATGGTCTGTAACTATTTTATTAGGATCCTCGGTGCTTTCTAGTGCTATCAGTAGCTTACCAGTAACCAGTTCCGAAAACTTGCCTCGTATAGAAAATTTGATACATACTCACACCACATTCGTTTTGATGCCTTGTGCCTTTGCACTAAGACTCATTGCGTATTGCCTTCTTTGGTTGCAATCTTGCTCTCCTTCCTCAGAGTGTCCATACGTCATTTAATGCCTGTCAAAACATTATGTCACTAGGTAAAGCTCTTGACATTGATCGAGATGCCTCATTCGTAGGTAATATTTTATTGTCATAGAATAAAAATCAAGTCACACCTCTTGTCATTTCATTTGAATAAAAATCAAGTCACATTCTTGTCATTTCATTTCAGTTACTGTAATGTCAGGGATCATTTCAATAACTTGGTAGATAACTTTCCTTTTCTTTGATGTTGTGATGGATCTTACTTTGAAGCTTTCGCTGGTTACTTCACTGTAAAGGTTTCTTCATATCATTGCATTTGTATTCTGTGGAATGTCGTAGATTCGTAATCAAAGATCGCATTTTCTTAGTTACTTCTCAGACCAGTCTCTGTAGCACCTTTTTGTTTTTGATTATCTTCTCCATGTCATTTTGAGAAGCATTTTACAGGATGACTATATTTAAATTTTTGCTTGGCTATCTTACAAAAATTTTCTGTTTAATGTGGTTAATTGAGATAGTTAATTTTTGCGGCACTACCTTCTCCTTTTCATTTGTTGCCGACTTAATAAACAAAGTAATTTGCTGTCTCATTCGCGAAGCCACGATGTTGTCAGCATTTCTGATACACGTCACCTTTCACTGCTCTTGGTTATCCTTTTCTCGGTTTTCTGTAAGTTTTTTGTGTTGTTAAAATGGCTCGCGGTAACGCTTCGAGAGATATTTTCTCCTTTAGTTCCACTCTTAATTCATTCACTCTTGCCTATGTCTAGGACTGTCAACACTCTACGATTTCTCTCAGACATTTCAGTTTTTCAGACCCAAGTGGCCGCTGTATTCGTACATCCATTCGATTCAATCTCTGCGATCGGCCCGTTGACTGTCGATCCAGGCGACAGCTATCATCTTCACGGCTGACAGCCAAACCATAACTGTTTTTTTTTTTTTTTTGTCATTAGTCTACTGACTGGTTTGATGCGGCCCGCCACGAATTCCTTTCCTGTGCTAACCTCTTCATCTCAGAGTAGCACTTGCAACCTACGTCCTCAATTATTTGCTTGACGTATTCCAATCTCTGTCTTCCTCTACAGTTTTTGCCCTCTACAGCTCCCTCTAGTACCATGGAAGTCATTCCCTCATGTCTTAGCAGATGTCCTATCATCCTGTCCCTTCTCCTTATCAGTGTTTTCCACATATTCCTTTCCTCTCTGCGTAGAACCTCCTCATTCCTTACCTTATCAGTCCACCTAATTTTCAATATTCGTCTATAGCACATCTCAAATGTTTGATTCTCTTCTGTTCCGGTTTTCCCACAGTCCGTGTTTCACTACTGTACTCCAGACGTACATCCTCAGAAATTTCTTCCTCAAATTAAAGCCGGTATTTGATATTAGTAGACTTCTCTTGGCCAGAAATGCCTTTTTTTGCCATAGCGAGTCTGCTTTTGATGTCCTCCTTGCTCCGTCCGTCATTGGTTATTTTACTGCCTAGGTAGCAGAATTCCTTAACTTCATTGACTTCGTGACCATCAATCCTGATGTTAAGTTTCTCGCTGTTCTCATTTCTACTACTTCTCATTACCTTCGTCTTTCTCCGATTTACTCTCAAACCATACTGTGTACTCTTTAGACTGTTCATTCCGTTCAGCAGATCATTTAATTCTTCTTCACTTTCGCTCAGGATAGCAATGTCATCAGCGAATCGTATCATTGATATCCTTTCACCTTGTATTTTAATTCCACTCCTGAACCTTTCTTTTATTTCCATCATTGCTTCCTCGATGTACAGATTGAAGAGTAGGGGCGAAAGGCTACAGCCTTGTCTTACACCCTTCTTAATACGAGCACTTCGTTCCTGATCGTCCACTCTTATTATTCCCTCTTGGTTGTTGTACATGTTGTATATGACCCGTCTCTCCCTATAGCTTACCCCTACTTTTTTCAGAATCTCGAACAGCTTGCACCATTTTATATTGTCGAACGCTTTTTCCAGGTCGACAAATCCTATGAAAGTGTCTTGATTTTTCTTTAGCCTTGCTTCCATTATTAGCCGTAACGTCAGAGTTGCCTCTCTCGTCCCTTTACTTTTCCTAAAGCTAAACTGATCGTCACCTAGCGCATTCTCAATTTTCTTTTCCATTCTTCTGTATATTATTCTTGTAAGCAGCTTCAATGCATGAGCTGTTAAGCTGATTGTGCGATAATTCTCGTACTTGTCAGCTCTTGCCGTCTTCGAAATTGTGTGGATGATGCTTTTCCGAAAGTCAGATGGTATGTCGCCAGACTCATATATTCTACACACCAACGTGAATAGTCGTTTTGTTGCCACTTCCCCCAATGATTTTAGAAATTCTGATGGAATGTTATCTATCCCTTCTGCCTTATTTGACCGTAAGTCCTCCAAAGCTCTTTTAAATTACGATTCTAATACTGGGTCCCCTATCTCTTCTAAATCGACTCCTGTTTTTTTCTTCTATCACATCAGATAAATCTTCACCCTCATAGAGGCTTTCCATGTATTCTTTCCACCTATATGCTCTCTCCTCTGCATTTAACAGTGGAATTCCCGTTGCACTCTTAATGTTACCACCGTTGCTTTTAATGTCACCAAAGGTTGTTTTGACTTTCCTGTATGCTGAGTCTGTCCTTCCGACAATCATATCTTTTTCGATGTCTTCACATTTTTCCTGCAGCCATTTCGTCTTAGTTTCCCTGCACTTCCTATTTATTTCATTCCTCAGCGACTTTTACTTCTGTATTCCTGATTTTCCCGGAACATGTTTGTACTTCCTCCTTTCATCAATCAACTGAAGTATTTCTTCTGTTACCCATGGTTTCTTCGCAGCTACCTTCTTTGTACCTATGTTTTCCTTCCCAACTTCTGTGATGGCCCTTTTTAGAGATGTCCATTCCTCTTCAACTGTACTGCCTACTGCGCTATTCCTTATTGCTGTATCTATAGCGTTAGAGAACTTCAAACGTATCTCGTCATTCCTTAGTACTTCCGTATCCCACTTCTTTGCGTATTGATTCCTCCTGACTAATGTCTTGAACTTCAGCCTACTCTTCATCACTACTATATTGTGATCTGAGTCTATATCTGATCCTGGGTACGCCTTACAATCCAGTATCTGATTTCGGAATCTGTCTGACCATGATGTAATCTAATTGAAATCTTCCCGTATCTCCCGGCCTTTTCCAAGTATACCTCCTCCTCTTGTGATTCTTGAACAGGGTATTCGCTATTACTAGCTGAAACTTGTTACAGAACTCAATTAGTCTTTCTCCTCTTTCATTCCTTGTCCCAAGCCCACATTCTCCTGTAACCTTTTCTTCTACTCCTTCCCCTACAACTGCATTCCAGTCGCCCATGACTATTAGATTTTCGTCCCCCTTTACATACTGCATTACCCTTTCAATATCCTCATACACTTTCTCTATCTGTTCATCTTCAGCTTGCGACGTCGGCATGTATACCTTAACTATCGTTGTCGGTGTTGGTCTGCTGTCGATTCTGATTAGAACAATCCGGTCACTGAACTGTTCACAGTAACACACCCTCTGCCCTACCTTCCTATTCATAACGAATCCTACACCTGTTATACCATTTTCTGCTGCTGTTGATATTACCCGATACTAATCTGACCAGAAATCCTTGTCTTCCTTCCACTTCACTTCACTGACCCCTACTATATCTAGATTGAGCCTTTGCATTTTCATTTTCAGATTTTCTAGTTTCCCTACCACGTTCAAGCTTCTGATATTCCACGCCCCGACTCGTAGAACGTTATCCTTTCGTTGATTATTCAATCTTTTTCTCATGGTAACCTCCCCCTTGGCAGTCCCCTCCCGGAAATCCGAATGGGGGACTATTCCGGAATATTTTGCCAATGGAGAGATCATCATGACACCTCTTCAGTTACAGGCCACATGTCCTGTGGATACACGTTACGTGTCTTTAATGCAGTGGTTTCCATTGCCTTCTGCATCCTCATGTCGTTGATCATTGCTGATTCTTCCGCCTTTAGGGGCAATTTCCCACCCCTAGGACAAGAGAGTGCCCTGAACCTCTATCCGCTCCTCCGCCCTCTTTGACAAGGCTGTTGGCAGAATGAGGCTGACTTCTTATGCCGGAAGTCTTCGACCGCCAATGCTGATTATTTATCAAAAACCTAACTCAACCTGATTACTTTTCTCTTGAGAAGACATCTGAGCCGACGACTCAACAGTCCTCAGAACAGTATCTGTCCTAAAGGAACCCTAGCATCTTGCAGAGAAAGCACTCCATCTTCAGGCCACATGGAGCCCATCGGGACCATCGGACCACCGTGTCATCCTCAGATAAAGATGCGGATAGGAGGTGCGTGTGGTCAGCACACCGCTCTCCCGGTCGTTACGATGGTTATCTTTGACCGGAGCCGCTACTGTTCGGTCAAGTAGCTCCTCAATTGGCATCACGAGGCTGAGTGCATCCCGAAAAATGGCAACAGCGCACGGCGGCCGGGATGGTCACCCATCCAAGTGCCGGCCACGCCCGACAGCGCTTAACTTCGGTGATCTGACGGGAAACGGTGGATCCACTGCGCCAAGGCCGTTGCCCCCTAGACTCGAAAAACGAAGGTATCTATGGCAAAATACGAGGGGCATTCAGTACATAATGCAACACATTTTTTTCTGAGAGCAGGTTGGTTTTTTCAGAAATCCAGTACACCATATTTCCCGACTCTTTGGCTACAAAACCCTATTTTTCGACATAATCTCCGTTCAATACGGTGACCTTGCGCCATCTTACAGGGGGGGGGGGGGAGGGGCTGTATGCTCGCATGGTATCAGTCCACTGGGCGACGTCGAAATCAATGAGTTGCACCATCAATAACCTCCCATCATCCACGTACTGTTACCCACAGTGCATTCTTCATTGGGCCAAACAGTTGGTAGTCGGAAGGTGCGAGATCCGGGTTATAGTTTTGTGAGCTCCTCTTGGGTGCCCAAATATGTGTGAGGCCTTGAGTTGTCATGGAGAAGGAGAAGTTAGTTTGCTCTTTATGGCCCTCTGTTAGGCGGCGAGGAACTCAGCAGGCACACACCTTTGAGTACCCCATCTGCTGGACTGGTATGTCAGCACTACCAACAGAGACGTCCAGTTGAGCAGCGAGATCCGTTGATCACCTCGAATAACGTGTACACAGGTTTCATCGCTGCAGGAGTCACAACTATGTGCGGCCGGTCGGCACGCAGAGATCGAACAGGTTTGCGCGGCCTTGTTGCGGCGATGACAGACGCCTTGCCCAGCGACTCAATGTGCTTTTGTTCACTGCCAGGTTTCCGTAGACATTCTGCAAGCGCCTATGAATATCTTCGATGCTCTGGTTTTCCGCCAAAACAAACCCAATGACGGCTCTCTGCTTGGAACGCACCTCAGCTACAGACGCCATTTCGAAGGCTACGTATAGCATCTCCACCTGTTGGAACTTCATGAAACTATAGAGTCCGAAGTGGGAATATTCCACAATGTCCTACAACAAATTCCACATTTTTCCACCGTAACTGACTGAGAGAAAAAAGGTGTTGCATTACTTATTGAACGCCCTTCGTACTTTTGGGACCAAACCCATCTGTGAATCTGTAGAGTACCATAAACTATCCATCACTTGTTCCCCTTCCTATTGTGTCTGACAACACGTAGACTGGAAAACCACCAGACTAAAGACAATGCTATCGACAATGCAAATTTCTAGATTGGACAAATTTAATAATTCTTCCCAGACTGATTAATCCCAAACCTTTGTATGTACTGTTGTTGCTAACCAGTTTCTTTACTGTTTTCTAGATATTGTTTAAGCACTTTGGTACGTATATAACATATAACTGAAATTGTTGTATTGTGTTACCACAAAAATGTAATTTGAATGGGTATCGTATGAAAAAGAAAAGAAAACAAAAAACGAACAAAAGATTGGACCATTCCTCGACCAGCTGACGCCGATCGCACTTAAAACTGTAAACGCAAGCATACGAGCGCTGCTTAACTTGTACGGCTACTTACACTCCCCCAACCCCACCCAATCCCCCCTCTCCCTTCCACCCCTTCATCCAAGAAAGGTGACTAGTTAGTTAATTAGTTACATTTTATTAAATTGAAATTCATCCACGGAATAGAAAGAGTAGTCCAGGAGAAACTATTTTAGGTTAGATTTAAAACTTAACTTGGTTTGCTACCTGTCAGACTTTTATAGTATTGGACAAATGATAAAAAAAATTGTTGCTGCATATTGAACTCTTTTCTTAACCACTGACAGCTTTAATAATGGGTAACGAAGGTCATTTTTTCTTCTAGTGTTGTTGGTATGGATATTATTATTATTCTCAAATTGTACTTTGCCTACAAGGTGGATTGGAAGGATGTTAACTTCAAGATTAACAACAAGGTGGGGTGGAATCCCAATCGAGTAGTACACTCTTTGACATAAAACTTGACCGGCGGCCGGCCGCTTCAGAGGCTAAGTCCGCGCCGATCGCGACATGAGACAAAAAAACTGGCCAACTCGCTAATTCTCTAAGTCCGGTTATCTGCACAATCTGGCAACACTGTAGACTGCGGCACTTCCTGGAGGAAAACTTGTCCCGTGATAGAGAAACTCTAGGCCGATTACGCCTGTGGTCTAGCGGTAGCGTGCGTTGTTTCTGTTAATAATGTCAGTGGATCGAGAGCAGCTGGCATAAAATATTTTTATAGCCTCTTCTGTCTGAATGCTGAAGATGTGAATGTAATGGTAGCGCAGATTCAATCTATTTCGCTTTGTGACACACCGATATCAAAATTTTATCCAGTAACGATTTTGCGGCAGATTTCCTGCAGTCTGTCCTCTTCTGGACGCCGTATGCGGCAAAGCTCCGGGATCCATTTGCTGGCTACTGGCAGCGGCCGTGGCGACAGCAGCGGCGCTGCACTCCCCCGTTCTTTATCGAAAGCGCCTGCTACCGCTCATCGCTTTTGATTATTTAAAACGCTTTATTATTAAATGTTGCTCCACAGAAAATTTCTACAATTTCCATTCACGCTCAAAAGCAACGGAGACAGACGCCCTGATCAGTAGGTGGGTATTATATTACATTAATCGGCAAGAGCTGAGTATGGCCCGAAATTAATTTTATAGACTGGGACGAAATTAAACCACCTCACTACATTCGATGAATTTATAAATGCTTCATACCTCGTTTCTTTTCCTTTCAAACTCAATTATTTGTGCAACTTTTGGTCAATGTTTGGATGTTTTCGTCAAGCCAGATTGAGCGTCTGTGGTGTAAAGTGTATTACAGTTCTTGTTTCATTCCTTATGGTAAGTCTATGCGATAAACTGTGTGAATACCTTGCAATGCATGCTCTGTAGCAGTGCAGGAACACTGCACATTTGGAGTTCCATGTATGGGTTCATGAAGTATTTATTGTTGATCGGAAGTGATAGTTAAGGTCATCAGATTTAAACCAGAAAAATTTGTCGTTTTGAAGGTTTCAGAGAACGGAAAGGAATTGCTAACGCCGGTGTTAGAAAACGTCTACAGTTAAATGCTATTGCAAAAATTTAGAAGAAAGGAACTACATTAATGAACATGTGCACTTCATAAACAACCTTCTGACATGTTAGACCTATATGACGAACAAAGCTCAAATTTATATCGTTGACAGTCAGTTTGAATCTTTTCAGGGTCTATTTTACAGTGAAGCACCTTGGAATTTGCAAAGCAGAAATCCATGATATTAACTTAATTTACTAAGTCGAAATCGTACGAAGATTGATGTTTAAAGGCATTCTTCAGATTTCGCATAAGAAATTTTTACTAGCAGTTTGCAACTCCATTAATTAAAATGGAAAATAAAAGGTTGTAGTCAGCGGCTTCTACCGTGATTCGAACTGCTATGTCTTATAGTACAAGCAATGCAGCGCACGAGGGAACCTCTGAGCTAACGACACACTGGCGGCCAGAGGCGGAATATAGTCACTGCGATGTTGCCTGAGCCTCAAAACGCAACCTTAAACACCCGAACAGAGGGGTGGAGATTACTGTTTTAACGTCCCGTCGACAACGATGTCATTAGAGACGGAACACAAGCTCGAATTAGGGAAGGATGGGGAAGGAAATCGGCCGTGCCCTTCCTAAGGAACCATCCCGGCATTTGCCTGAAGAGATTTAGGGAAATCATTGAAAACCTAACTCAGGATGGCCGGGCGCGGGATTGCACCGTCGTCCTCCCGAATGCACACACAAACAGGTGTTACTTATGTGAAGAACGCCGTTCTTGGAGTCCAGAAATTAAATATACTTTCTAATTGTGTCATCTTGCAGTGGATTATATCGTACGAGTCTTCGATGTGGAAAACGAATGTCAAGTGAATTTAGCGAGGTAACGCCGACCTACACCCGGAAGTAAATGCACTATCAGAGTGTTGACAAATACTTGCTACGACGCTGCCATTTCTAGGCTCTCTGACGAGGCAGCTCTTCAGCGAAATGCTTGCCGTGATTCTCCGATACGGTTCTTCAGAGTGGAGACGCGCGCGCACGTTTGGTTTTTATGCGGCGTTCTCCCCTGATGGTTTCTGACGTCGCCTTGTGGGCTATGTATACATATGAGACATTCAATTATCATTAATCCAGAATGATACAAGTTTCAGCTTCCGGCGTGGAAGAAGGCTGTTGACGCCGACATTATATCATTTCAACGTAGGGAAAGCAAAACGGATCATTCAATGTTTCTCATTCAACATAAAGCATGTGAGATAATTTTCCGTAACGTTCATAATCATCTAAAAATACAAACGAAGTAAAAATACACCGGAAGCTTATTCGAATTGAATATAACGCTTTGCACCTCGATGTCGAATTTGTCCACTTGCAATCTTTTGCAGCATACACATAGAATGTCATGATTACCACGAGAATGAAGAAATATGTTGGTAAGGATGAAAGCAAGAAGAGACGCAGTCAACAAATATTCTATTCCTCATGGCATTCATTTCATTTGACACGTAAGAAGAGGTAAAGCGGGAATTTACTTTCGTTAACACGAAAGATATGCCGCACATATTGATAACGAGGAAGTCTGCGTCTTCATACGTTTCCTCCTTGAAATCTGTGTGCTCTATTATATACTAAGTAGCCCGATCATTGTTTCAGTAATGTTACCCTCTTGTTTGACCCCGTAACGATGAACAGATTCCAAATGCATGTCTCCCTTCCTGGGTTGTTTTTTGTGTTTTATTGCTTGGAATTCCTGAAGCAGACCACTGTGCCTTCCCCCCTCGTGGGTTAGGTCTCAAAACTAAACCGCTTTGTATCCAATGGCATAATTTATTCAGACAGCATCAGCGTAAGACTATCAAACAAAGCCTTCCATTTACAGTTGCAGCACTCTAACCAGCACTGACCAAAGTTTAATCCACGGTCATGGTCCTAAATTACCAGCTGTCTGCTACTGTGGCAAAGTCCGTACTACACTTTCGATTCCGCAGCACCATTTTATCTGGTAACACTGTGTAGTTGCACAGTTGTGCTACCAGGTCTGTCCTCACACTGTCAACTTTATGTATCTCACTTCTCCTGTAGCGTAGATCACGAGGAGCCGAAGTAAATGAGTGTATTCTGCATGACGTAACATTCAGTATTCCCTTCTTTCATAGCCACTCTTCATGTGCATCGATACCAAATAGGAATGTGAAAACTCTTGCGAGTGAGAGAATGACAATAACAATCGTAACAAGAACAAGCAAATAATGAATTATGTTTATTCCAACGCAGAACGAGAATGGCTTTAAATATAAAAATCTGTATCTATATCTATATCCATATCTATTGATCTTTGAGTTGGCACAATGCAAATATATTCTTAGCATTTAGATACTGAATTTAGTTCTGGATGTTTGCAGAGAAAAGGAAAAGTCGGTACTTCTCGCTAGTGTAATATAATGTGAACCAGCAACTACCCTTTCCTTAGAACACGACTCAAGCAGGTCCTCAAGTAGGTAGCAAGGCACTGCTGCATTCTGTTCCCTGACATTGCTCTGATGACGGTTAATGCAGATAGTTCCGATTATGAAATACAAAACGTATTGCAGGTTAGTTCCTAGGATAGTAACATTAAATTTGCGTTGTAGACGGCACATGAACGTGACGACTATCCATATTACTCATCAATATAAAAAGACAATATTTTGGGAATTTAGCAGGATTACTCAAAATGAATTCTGAAATTGGGTGACTGACTGCACAGGTGCTAAACGTCGTCAAGAGTATACGATGTCCTAATCGCATTAGGAATATGAAGATCGTCTTCGACAGCTCGCAACTTTCACATTGCTATCTCCACCCTACTCCAGACAGCCCTCGGTGGAGTTGCACTACGTTGCCGATGTTATGGAAGGCCTTCAAACCGACAACAGACCACATATTGAAAAATACAAGCGAATTCTCTTGCAGCGTAAGCTTATTGTAACTAATCTAAAAATTATTGGAGAGGAACATTGTCCTATTCAAAAAAAGTAAAATGTTACACACTGTTGACGTCAAACGGACATTATCTATGTCCTGTCTTGTGTCCTACTCATCTATAATATCAAGTGTACTATGAAAATGATTATATATAATGGATGATAGGGTAATGCATTGATACCAGATGGTGGGGGCCGGCCGGTGTGGCCGTGCGGTTCTAGGCGCTTCAGTCTGGAACCGCGTGACCGCTACGGTCGCAGGTTCGAATCCTGCCTCGGGCATGGATGTGAGTGATGTCCTTAGGTTAGTTAGGTTTAAGTAGTTCTAAGTTCTAGGGGACTGATGACCTTAGAAGTTAAGTTAAGCCGAGCTGTATTGCCACGAAGGGATCAAATTCCGCGTTAAGGGCGGTCTGAGTTGCATTCCCAGTTTAGAACCAATTTTATCGACATACAGAAGCTCAAATAAAAGATGGAATAAGTGTCCTGTGACCATACATAGCGTTTGTGTCGTCACTTGAAATAAATAACTAGTATAAGAAAGGTTACTGGTGATAGAGTTTCTACATGTCGCCACTCCAGACTTTATTGTGGTTCAACCTACCGTCTACTTGGTAAAGAAGGAATATCATCTTTAATGTGAATTTTCAGACCACGCAGCCATTATATCTCCTTCACTTGGTGTAGCCAGGAGAGAATGGAATCTGTCTCTCCCTACCTAAAATCATTGACGGAAGTGGGAATCGAACCCAGACCATAGGTATAACAACCTACCATTCGTCCAACAGACCACGAAATCCTCTTCTCTGCGAGTCATTTTTCTATCGTAACGCAGTTGCGCAACACTGGATGAGAATTCTGACACACAGGCTCCCTGTAGTAATTTGCAGCATGTCAGTAAATTCATTTACTTGGTTGACCGAATCACCATGAACTAGCTGCCTCGGCTACCCAGTGCATACATTCGACTATTTTGTAATCACAGAAATAAAATCACGTAACTGCCACCTACACACAACTGCCAACAGTGTAGGATGCAGAAGTTTAAATAGGAAGTGTTCCTTTCCACTTGAGCTATTCTATTGCGCTATCTGTTACTAGAAAACGTCGTTCAGTCCAAAAGAAAAGCTGTAACTGTTTGTCTCTCAAAAGTCAAGACCTGGCCATATGCATAATCTCACAGTGCTGTGGAATCCAAAAGTTCTGGAGGAATAGTTGCCGAGCTCTGGAGCTGCTGTAGCTACGTGTCAGCTTGTAGCATAGATAAGATGTCGCGAGTTCGAATACATTCAGTGCTACATTTTTTAAAACGCAATTCTGCTCTCTGCTGATGGTATCAATCTAATGGAACTTTGAACATAATTCCCTTCACTTCTCAACCCAAAGTAGTCGCATGTGGAAAAAGGGCTAACTACTGTGACATTTTGTTCTATTCAGGTTTAATAGACAGCAGGCAGCAGATGCATCTCGAAGATGTGCAGGGAGAGCGCATCGTGCCATAATATGTCAGAAAAGTATTTTCTACATTAGCCGTCGTGTGGTAGTGATATTTTATTCTTCTTCAAACTTTGTTTGACAGCTTTAACTCAGAACAAGTTTTCTACATGCATGTAATCAATAAACTGCATGTGCATTGTCAGACTGTCATAGGTAACATCAGAGAATTCGCATATATCGTTGATGATTAATTTCTCTCTCATGTTTACTATTGTTTTAACAACACTAAAGGAAACCTTACGAAAATTGTGCACTGTATTATAAGAAATGAAATAAAACTAACCATGATAACCTTACGACGAAAGTATCTGTACACAAGCATGCCTCTATCGACACGAATTAGTAAAATACTACTCACTTAGATTTTGATTGGGTCTGTGTTTAATTGGTATGCTGTGTCATACTCAAGAGGTATGCAAATGTGGCATTTCATAAATATAGTTACGTATTCCTAGAAACCCAAAATTCGCTTGTCAGCAGCGGAAAGAGGCCTTACCTGTTGTGCAGCATTGTAAGTTTTTCAACATTGCACTATGAGCTGATAGCATTTTCTTGCGATTTCCTTATTGATGTTTGATCTGACTGCTTGTAGCTCTTTCACAGAAGGGATAAAAACGTTACAGTCAGTGAGACTGGAACTGCGAACCGTAACAGACGCTTTTTCACAGGTCAGCACGTTACCACAGAGCTGGCGAGGAGGTATGGGTCTTAGCTTCCTATTACGAGGGCAACCGAGCATCATAAATCAGTAACTCTCATTGTTGTTTTTATATTTCTTTCGTAAGTGTACTCAAAACTAAGAAAGTCATTCACAGGCGTTTTCGTGCCTCGCCGATAGTCGAGCACAACATACAAATAAAAATAAAAAAGAATGTGTGTGTGTGTGTGCGTGTGTGTGTGTGTGTGTGTTTGTGAGAGAGAGAGTGTAAAAAATTGTTGTAAAGAAATTGAATCATGGTATTTAAAGAAATCTTTCATTAAAATGACACGTTCCACATCATTACGAAATGTCGTATTCATGATCTATGGATAAGAGTTAATCTAATGTAATCTAATCTAATCTAATCACATCATATTGATGATTAGCCGTGAAGAGTCATGAATTACCGAAATTTTGGCCAATACCAGTAACCAAATCTAAACTTGAAAATAAAAGACGACAATTTTTGTAATAAACCGTGACTCCTATCAAGACCCTTTCGTCCCTGTTATCTAACCACGAAAGATGTCTGATATAACTCCATTCTGAAGTAACAAAGTGTGCATGCATTTAAAGATGAAGTGCATGATGTGAAGTTCTGTGACGGAGATACGAACCCAACACGTAATCCGATTGTTAACTAAGAAAAATCAAATGTTACGTATCGGTTTTTCTTACGAGCCGCTAGGTGTCTGAATCTAAAATAAGGATACAAACTTTTGTGCCTAAGCGACAATCGAACTGCACACCTACCGTGCATCCACGAATATAGCTTAAGTATCAGTTGCTTACTCATGAACAGTAAGATGTGTGCGTGTTTGACCAGAAATAACGACACCTGTTGCGATTGTTGGAAACACATGAACAGACATTGAAATTGCGCGTTAATTTTCACTAGCAGGTGGGTGTGCACTTGATAAAGCTAGAAATGAAATTATGAATATTTTTGTACTGGATCAGGTTTCAGACCCACATACTTACCTTTGGAGGAGACCTGGAGAAGATTGCAGTCTTGGGAAAAGGAACGAAATGACTGAACTATACTGTTCCGAGAGATTCAGATCCTCGAAAGAGGAGATACGAATTCGAATCACAGTCCAGCACCAAATTTTTAAACGTCTCTAGTTCAATCAAGCACAAGTAAAATAAGAGCCCTGTCCCTTTAAATGGCTATCGGTTCATCAAATAAAATAAAATTTTCTAATGTAAGTAAGCTTACTGGCGACTGTACTTCTGTTTACCATGACTTCCGCTGTGTCATTTCCCAACGTAAACCGGCTCTGCCCAGTTGGTAATGAAGGAACGTGATGTTTAATGCGGATTCTGAATTATAACGTCTTTCTCTTGAGGTTACCAGAGGTAAAATAAATCTGTTTGTGCCTCTTAAAAGTAAATGCCTGAACCCACGCACTGCACCTGTGATAGCTCGTTCCACCATACCATTGTGGCCACATTACCCAGCCCCAAGAGTGTGCTGTAACGGATGATGTGCTTAGCTTACAAAATTAGTCACGGTGGAAAAAATGCGAGTCTATTAAATGGTCAAGTAGAAGCAAGCTTCTGACGCAGAGATTATGCTATTCTCATGTC
This sequence comes from Schistocerca nitens, assembly GCF_023898315.1. Lineage (NCBI taxonomy): Eukaryota > Metazoa > Arthropoda > Insecta > Orthoptera > Acrididae > Schistocerca > Schistocerca nitens. The sequence continues at coordinate 612,891,164 of NC_064616.1, read as the reverse complement.
AGCAGGATGTAAAGACTCTTCTAGGCATCATAGGCTGGATGTGAAGTACACTTACGAAAGAAATATAAAAACAACAATGAGAGTTACTGATTTATGATGCTCGGTTGCAGTCAGTTCTGAGTATTATTAGTAACTACGCTACAGTCCCTAAACCTAGTTACAGAAAGCGAACCAGACGCATTACGTATTCCAGGCCGTAGCAGCCGCGACTTGGAGACACCAGCTATGGTCACTTCCCAGACCGCTGTAGGATCACATCGGTTCGTCTTCTTCCTGCTGGTACTGTAACTGAGATTTGGCAACAAGGCAACGTATGTTTGGCAACTCTGTGATCGACGAGTTACTTCCTGGTGTGCACGGAATTAAGCCTCAAAGTTCACTTGATTTCACCTGTCATTTCCATTGAATAATCTGAGTTATTATCGCTTGAAGGGTAACAAAAGATTGAAAATTTACGGTTTTCAGCCCAGGAAAGTCGTTGCAGGTGGAAACCGCAACTAATCTCGACCTTCAATTAGCGGTTTACGAGTTCTAGTTCCTATTACCCTCGTAATAGGAAGCTAAGACCCATACCTCCTCGCCAGCTCTGTGGTAACGTGCTGACCTGTGAAAAAGCGTCTGTTACGGTTCGCAGTTCCAGTCTCACTGACTGTAACGTTTTTATCCCTTCTGTGAAAGAGCTACAAGCAGTCAGATCAAACATCAATAAGGAAATCGCAAGAAAATGCTATCAGCTCATAGTGCAATGTTGAAAAACTTACAATGCTGCACAACAGGTAAGGCCTCTTTCCGCTGCTGACAAGCGAATTTTGGGTTTCTAGGAATACGTAACTATATTTATGAAATGCCACATTTGCATACCTCTTGAGTATGACACAGCATACCAATTAAACACAGACCCAATCAAAATCTAAGTGAGTAGTATTTTACTAATTCGTGTCGATAGAGGCATGCTTGTGTACAGATACTTTCGTCGTAAGGTTATCATGGTTAGTTTTATTTCATTTCTTATAATACAGTGCACAATTTTCGTAAGGTTTCCTTTAGTGTTGTTAAAACAATAGTAAACATGAGAGAGAAATTAATCATCAACGATATATGCGAATTCTCTGATGTTACCTATGACAGTCTGACAATGCACATGCAGTTTATTGATTACATGCATGTAGAAAACTTGTTCTGAGTTAAAGCTGTCAAACAAAGTTTGAAGAAGAATAAAATATCACTACCACACGACGGCTAATGTAGAAAATACTTTTCTGACATATTATGGCACGATGCGCTCTCCCTGCACATCTTCGAGATGCATCTGCTGCCTGCTGTCTATTAAACCTGAATAGAACAAAATGTCACAGTAGTTAGCCCTTTTTCCACATGCGACTACTTTGGGTTGAGAAGTGAAGGGAATTATGTTCAAAGTTCCATTAGATTGATACCATCAGCAGAGAGCAGAATTGCGTTTTAAAAAATGTAGCACTGAATGTATTCGAACTCGCGACATCTTATCTATGCTACAAGCTGACACGTAGCTACAGCAGCTCCAGAGCTCGGCAACTATTCCTCCAGAACTTTTGGATTCCACAGCACTGTGAGATTATGCATATGGCCAGGTCTTGACTTTTGAGAGACAAACAGTTACAGCTTTTCTTTTGGACTGAACGACGTTTTCTAGTAACAGATAGCGCAATAGAATAGCTCAAGTGGAAAGGAACACTTCCTATTTAAACTTCTGCATCCTACACTGTTGGCAGTTGTGTGTAGGTGGCAGTTACGTGATTTTATTTCTGTGATTACAAAATAGTCGAATGTATGCACTGGGTAGCCGAGGCAGCTAGTTCATGGTGATTCGGTCAACCAAGTAAATGAATTTACTGACATGCTGCAAATTACTACAGGGAGCCTGTGTGTCAGAATTCTCATCCAGTGTTGCGCAACTGCGTTACGATAGAAAAATGACTCGCAGAGAAGAGGATTTCGTGGTCTGTTGGACGAATGGTAGGTTGTTATACCTATGGTCTGGGTTCGATTCCCACTTCCGTCAATGATTTTAGGTAGGGAGAGACAGATTCCATTCTCTCCTGGCTACACCAAGTGAAGGAGATATAATGGCTGCGTGGTCTGAAAATTCACATTAAAGATGATATTCCTTCTTTACCAAGTAGACGGTAGGTTGAACCACAATAAAGTCTGGAGTGGCGACATGTAGAAACTCTATCACCAGTAACCTTTCTTATACTAGTTATTTATTTCAAGTGACGACACAAACGCTATGTATGGTCACAGGACACTTATTCCATCTTTTATTTGAGCTTCTGTATGTCGATAAAATTGGTTCTAAACTGGGAATGCAACTCAGACCGCCCTTAACGCGGAATTTGATCCCTTCGTGGCAATACAGCTCGGCTTAACTTAACTTCTAAGGTCATCAGTCCCCTAGAACTTAGAACTACTTAAACCTAACTAACCTAAGGACATCACTCACATCCATGCCCGAGGCAGGATTCGAACCTGCGACCGTAGCGGTCACGCGGTTCCAGACTGAAGCGCCTAGAACCGCACGGCCACACCGGCCGGCCCCCACCATCTGGTATCAATGCATTACCCTATCATCCATTATATATAATCATTTTCATAGTACACTTGATATTATAGATGAGTAGGACACAAGACAGGACATAGATAATGTCCGTTTGACGTCAACAGTGTGTAACATTTTACTTTTTTTGAATAGGACAATGTTCCTCTCCAATAATTTTTAGATTAGTTACAATAAGCTTACGCTGCAAGAGAATTCGCTTGTATTTTTCAATATGTGGTCTGTTGTCGGTTTGAAGGCCTTCCATAACATCGGCAACGTAGTGCAACTCCACCGAGGGCTGTCTGGAGTAGGGTGGAGATAGCAATGTGAAAGTTGCGAGCTGTCGAAGACGATCTTCATATTCCTAATGCGATTAGGACATCGTATACTCTTGACGACGTTTAGCACCTGTGCAGTCAGTCACCCAATTTCAGAATTCATTTTGAGTAATCCTGCTAAATTCCCAAAATATTGTCTTTTTATATTGATGAGTAATATGGATAGTCGTCACGTTCATGTGCCGTCTACAACGCAAATTTAATGTTACTATCCTAGGAACTAACCTGCAATACGTTTTGTATTTCATAATCGGAACTATCTGCATTAACCGTCATCAGAGCAATGTCAGGGAACAGAATGCAGCAGTGCCTTGCTACCTACTTGAGGACCTGCTTGAGTCGTGTTCTAAGGAAAGGGTAGTTGCTGGTTCACATTATATTACACTAGCGAGAAGTACCGACTTTTCCTTTTCTCTGCAAACATCCAGAACTAAATTCAGTATCTAAATGCTAAGAATATATTTGCATTGTGCCAACTCAAAGATCAATAGATATGGATATAGATATAGATACAGATTTTTATATTTAAAGCCATTCTCGTTCTGCGTTGGAATAAACATAATTCATTATTTGCTTGTTCTTGTTACGATTGTTATTGTCATTCTCTCACTCGCAAGAGTTTTCACATTCCTATTTGGTATCGATGCACATGAAGAGTGGCTATGAAAGAAGGGAATACTGAATGTTACGTCATGCAGAATACACTCATTTACTTCGGCTCCTCGTGATCTACGCTACAGGAGAAGTGAGATACATAAAGTTGACAGTGTGAGGACAGACCTGGTAGCACAACTGTGCAACTACACAGTGTTACCAGATAAAATGGTGCTGCGGAATCGAAAGTGTAGTACGGACTTTGCCACAGTAGCAGACAGCTGGTAATTTAGGACCATGACCGTGGATTAAACTTTGGTCAGTGCTGGTTAGAGTGCTGCAACTGTAAATGGAAGGCTTTGTTTGATAGTCTTACGCTGATGCTGTCTGAATAAATTATGCCATTGGATACAAAGCGGTTTAGTTTTGAGACCTAACCCACGAGGGGGGAAGGCACAGTGGTCTGCTTCAGGAATTCCAAGCAATAAAACACAAAAAACAACCCAGGAAGGGAGACATGCATTTGGAATCTGTTCATCGTTACGGGGTCAAACAAGAGGGTAACATTACTGAAACAATGATCGGGCTACTTAGTATATAATAGAGCACACAGATTTCAAGGAGGAAACGTATGAAGACGCAGACTTCCTCGTCATCAATATGTGCGGCATATCTTTCGTGTTAACGAAAGTAAATTCCCGCTTTACCTCTTCTTACGTGTCAAATGAAATGAATGCCATGAGGAATAGAATATTTGTTGACTGCGTCTCTTCTTGCTTCCATCCTTACCAACATATTTCTTCATTCTCGTGGTAATCATGACATTCTATGTGTATGCTGCAAAAGATTGCAAGTGGACAAATTCGACATCGAGGTGCAAAGCGTTATATTCAATTCGAATAAGCTTCCGGTGTATTTTTACTTCGTTTGTATTTTTAGATGATTATGAACGTTACGGAAAATTATCTCACATGCTTTATGTTGAATGAGAAACATTGAATGATCCGTTTTGCTTTCCCTACGTTGAAATGATATAATGTCGGCGTCAACAGCCTTCTTCCACGCCGGAAGCTGAAACTTGTATCATTCTGGATTAATGATAATTGAATGTCTCATATGTATACATAGCCCACAAGGCGACGTCAGAAACCATCAGGGGAGAACGCCGCATAAAAACCAAACGTGCGCGCGCGTCTCCACTCTGAAGAACCGTATCGGAGAATCACGGCAAGCATTTCGCTGAAGAGCTGCCTCGTCAGAGAGCCTAGAAATGGCAGCGTCGTAGCAAGTATTTGTCAACACTCTGATAGTGCATTTACTTCCGGGTGTAGGTCGGCGTTACCTCGCTAAATTCACTTGACATTCGTTTTCCACATCGAAGACTCGTACGATATAATCCACTGCAAGATGACACAATTAGAAAGTATATTTAATTTCTGGACTCCAAGAACGGCGTTCTTCACATAAGTAACACCTGTTTGTGTGTGCATTCGGGAGGACGACGGTGCAATCCCGCGCCCGGCCATCCTGAGTTAGGTTTTCAATGATTTCCCTAAATCGCTTCAGGCAAATGCCGGGATGGTTCCTTAGGAAGGGCACGGCCGATTTCCTTCCCCATCCTTCCCTAATTCGAGCTTGTGCTCCGTCTCTAATGACATCGTTGTCGACGGGACGTTAAAACAGTAATCTCCACCTCCTCTGTTCGGGTGTTTAAGGTTGCGTTTGAGGCTCAGGCAACATCGCAGTGACTACATTCCGCCTCTGGCCGCCAGTGTGTCGTTAGCTCAGAGGTTCCCTTGTGCGTTGCATTGCTTGTACTATAAGACATAGCAGTTCGAATCACGGTAGAAGCCGCTGACTACAACCTTTTATTTTCCATTTTAATTAATGGAGTTGCAAACTGCTAGTAAAAATTTCTTATGCGAAATCTGAAGAATGCCTTTAAACATCAATCTTCGTACGATTTCGACTTAGTAAATTAAGTTAATATCATGGATTTCTGCTTTGCAAATTCCAAGGTGCTTCACTGTAAAATAGACCCTGAAAAGATTCAAACTGACTGTCAACGATATAAATTTGAGCTTTGTTCGTCATATAGGTCTAACATGTCAGAAGGTTGTTTATGAAGTGCACATGTTCATTAATGTAGTTCCTTTCTTCTAAATTTTTGCAATAGCATTTAACTGTAGACGTTTTCTAACACCGGCGTTAGCAATTCCTTTCCGTTCTCTGAAACCTTCAAAACGACAAATTTTTCTGGTTTAAATCTGATGACCTTAACTATCACTTCCGATCAACAATAAATACTTCATGAACCCATACATGGAACTCCAAATGTGCAGTGTTCCTGCACTGCTACAGAGCATGCATTGCAAGGTATTCACACAGTTTATCGCATAGACTTACCATAAGGAATGAAACAAGAACTGTAATACACTTTACACCACAGACGCTCACTCTGGCTTGACGAAAACATCCAAACATTGACCAAAAGTTGCACAAATAATTGAGTTTGAAAGGAAAAGAAACGAGGTATGAAGCATTTATAAATTCATCGAATGTAGTGAGGTGGTTTAATTTCGTCCCAGTCTATAAAATTAATTTCGGGCCATACTCAGCTCTTGCCGATTAATGTAATATAATACCCGCCTACTAATCAGGGCGTCTGTCTCCGTTGCTTTTGAGCGTGAATTGAAATTGTAGAAATTTTCTGTGGAGCAACATTTAATAATAAAGCGTTTTAAATCATCAAAAGCGATGAGCGGTAGCAGGCGCTTTCGATAAAGAACGGGGGAGTGCAGCGCCGCTGCTGTCGCCACGGCCGCTGCCAGTAGCCAGCAAATGGATCCCGGAGCTTTGCCGCATACGGCGTCCAGAGGAGGACAGTCTGCAGGAAATCTGCCGCAAAATCGTTACTGGATAAAATTTTGATATCGGTGTGTCACAAAGCGAAATAGATTGAATCTGCGCTACCATTACATTCACGTCTTCAGCATTCAGACAGAAGAGGCTATAAAAATATTTTATGCCAGCTGCTCTCGATCCACTGACATTATTAACAGAAACAACGCACGCTACCGCTAGACCACAGGCGTAATCGGCCTAGAGTTTCTCTATCATGGGACAAGTTTTCCTCCAGGAAGTGCCGCAGTCTACAGTGTTGCCAGATTGTGCAGATAACCGGACTTAGAGAATTAGCGAGTTGGCCAGTTTTTTTGTCCCATGTCGCGATCGGCGCAGACTTAGCCTCTGAAGCGGCCGGCCGCCGGTCAAGTTTTATGTCAAAGAGTGTACGTACCACAGAGGAGGCAACCCCTCCAATACTGTGAGCTTGACGAAGTAGAAGGATACATTAGCTGAGGATAGCACCTGAGCTACATCGCGCGTGTACGCTAAGGCAAATAGGACGAGCGGGTGGTTTTGTATCCCATCTTGTGGATAGAGGGTTGAAATAGCTAATTCCTTGAAGAGGTACCTACATGACAACCGCAGGTGAACACTATGTATTATTTTTACTGCTTGGTGTTGTGCACTCAATACTTTCTTTCTAGATGATGAGTTACTGCAGAAAATTATTGTACAAGACATTACTGAGTAGAAATAAGCAAAATATATCAGGGGGTTGATTCGTCTGTTTCCCAGGCTAGTAATTACAGGAAGAGTAAAAGTAGCTGAATTTAACTGTCTGACAAGTTCAGTAATATGCTTCTTCCATTTCAAGTTTCCATCAATATGTACACCCAAAAATTTGGAGTATTTTGCCCTATTTACTTCTCCCGACTACTTCAATTGTTGGTATGACTCTATTCGTTAACAGAATTGAATATCGAGTGTTTTCTCTCAAAATTTAGGGATAGCCCATTTTCAGAGAACCACTTAATAATAATTTGTAAAACATCATTAACGATCTCTTCCTTTGCTTCTTCTCTAATGGTAATTAGTATAACACTAGTATCGTCTGCAAAAAGTAGAAATTCTGCTTCTTGAATGTGAAGTGGAAGGTCATTCGCATATATAATGAACAGGAGTAAAGGCAAAATTGAACCCTATGTGATTACTCCCCAATCACTAAAATAGTCTACCTTTCCAAAACCATCTGAATTATTCAGCACATCTTTTTGCATGCTGTTAGGTTTGAATCAAACCGTTTGTGCGTAAAGTCACCGTACAACTGTAGTAATTTTACGAACAGATGATACTCAAGAAGGAAACGTTCTATTAAATATAGCTGGCCGGTGTGGCCTAGCCGTTCTAGGCGCTTCAGTCTGGAACCACGCGACCGCTACGGTCGCAGGTGCGAATCCTGCCTCGGGCATGGATGTGTGTGATGTCCTTAGGTTAGTTAGATTTAAGTAGTTCTAAGTTCTAGGGGACTGATGACCTCAGATGTTAAGTCCCATAGTGCTCAGAGCCATTTGAACCATTTTATTAAATATATGAGATATGCATGGTGTTAACGATCTTATATCGCATCAAGTCACTGGTGAATCCTGACAGATAGCACTGATATTTAAAATTCAAAAACTCTTACGTTCTTGGAACTAAAGGTCGTAAAACATAATGTATTATCTAAAAGTTCAAGGGCATAAGTTAGCACGCATTGCCACTTTACAGTTCAGCATTAGTGGATCGTATTCACATTCTTGACTAAAAGTGAAATTTCGAACTATCAGTAAATAGTTATTTATGACGATGTTTCCTATCACATGTAAAATAATCAGGTATATCAATTAACTACTTTTTTAAAAATTTCGGGTAAGCAACATTCCTGTGAATGAAGGAAAAGTACAGTTTCCTGTTTTTCATTTGAAAACTGAAGCGTTTATTTAAAAAAAAAACCAAGAATAGAAATACGTGTCGTACACTGTTCAGCGTTAAAACATGTCATTGAAGCTATACGTTTTTTGCAATTAATCTGCTGCAGCAAGGGAGTCGGCCTAAGCAAACACACCGATCTGCATTCCGCCGACCACCACCCGATGTAAATTCCGGCGCTTAAAGCCGGTTGCACTCCGACCGGGCACATGTTATCACACACGTTTGAAAAGATTGATCGTCTCCAACCGACGTCGGAAGAATGGTCCGATATAGACATAACTGTATCTGCTGTCCAACAGGGAAGGGATTGGAACTTGGTTTTGCTTAAGGAACTGTCTCTGTGTTCATCTGAATTCAGGGAGACCACAGAAAGACAACAGAATACTTAAATGTGCTCTGAGGTTCAGTGACAAAACATTAACTAATGAAATCTTAGCAGGGGTATAGTGTTAGTATTAGTAGCAAAAGTTTTAGTAACTGTTGTTACTCTAGTGTATTCAAGGCGACATCAGTTGTAATAGGACCGACTAACACTCCTATTAGTAGTAGTACAAGGGTTGACCAGAAAGTAATGCACCGATTTTTTTTTCTCAGCCGATAACAATGCTACGACTGGGAAACTTTACGTATGTATAGTATTACTTGAAGTCTCCTGAGTGAGCGCATCAAGTTTCCGTCGCGTCCGGCAGATAGCGTAGCTGCAGGACAGTTTCAAAATGGCGTCTGTAGGTGATATACGTTACAAGCAACGTGCCGTCATTGAATTTCTTATTGTAGAGAAAAAACCTGTCGGAAATATTCACAAACGCTTGTGCAAAGTCTCTGGAGCATCTGATGTGGACAGAAGTACAGTTAGTCGCTGGGTAAGGAGGGTGAGGTCATCAGAACACGGTTCGGCGGAGCTCCACGATTTTCAGCGGTCAGGGAGGGCTGACACACCTGACCTAGCCCCCTCGGACTTCCACTTGTTTAGGCCATTAAAGGATGTCATTCGTGGAAGACATTTTGAGAACGACGAGGAGGTGATTCACAGACTGAAGCACTGACTCCACCCCCAGGACAAGGATTGGTACAGACAGGGCATACACACCCTTGTTTCGCGCTGGAGGAAGGCCATAGAACAGTATTGAGATTACGTAGAAAAGTAGGGTGTGAAGATAAAACACCATTCTTTCGTGTATGTAATTCTCATTATGTTCAATAAAGAATTTTTGAAGATTGCATTACTTTCTGGGCAACCGTTGTGGTAGTAGTAGAATGATGATAGTGGTAATAGCAGTTGTCGCCATACTTGTTGTAATATAACCAATAGCAGCAGGTGACAGAGATAACAGGAAAACTTAAAAGTGACTAAACATAAGGTAAATCTAGGACTTTTTTCTATAATGGGGAAGGAACTCTGACTGAGCATGAGACCATATATTTACAGGAGGAATACTTGTTTGATAAATACTGACGTTGTTCGGTGAACAGTACGTCAGGGAAGCATCTGGTTACTATTGACTTCTGGAACGACTGTGACACAAAAATGATTGAATGAAATATCAGTCCAAGGTCACTAGTGTGTGTGTTGCAGCCCAGCTGTCGCCAACAGGTGAAGACGTGAGCAGACAACAGCCGCAGGGACAGGATAGTGCCCTTTAGCTGACATATGGTGGTATCCAGTAATACTGGCAGTGCGGGCTGTTTAAAGTAGAAAGGCATTCATATGCCGAATATCATCAATAAGACACGAATTTAATAAAGGAGAATTTCAATTTATCATTTTTTAAAGATTCTATGAGTTGACGCACTATCGTAGAATATGAATGCTTGATTAAAAAAAATATTTTATTAATCTACGTGTATTAAGGTTATTTAAATTTTGGCAGATTATTGTGTTCTTATTTCTACCTAATGGATTCTAAACTTCTTTGTAATACATTTAGAAGGTACACGTATGATATCAAGATGATCGATCATCATTAATGGAGGTAAAGCAGCCGTAAACCCTAATAATGAAAATCCCGAGGTTTTTATGACTAGGCCAGCAAAATAAGACTCAGACGGAACGCAACTAAGTATCAGGCAATCCTCGTAGCTCATCAATGACTCAGCAGTCCACATATGCGCAAATACCTTGCACATGTCTTTCTAATTAATACAACAATCCTTTTCAGAACCTCCGTTAGAAAGATTTGTGTAATACTAAAAGACTACTTCAATTTAAGATGAAAACTGTATCTGTGTACCAGAAACTACATGCGTCATTTCGTTGTTGTGGTCTTCAGTCCAGAGATTGGTTTGATGCAGCTCTCCATGCTACCCTATACTGTGCAAGCTTCTTCATCTCTAAGTACCTACTGCAACCTAGCTCCTTCTGAATCTGCTTAATGTATTTATCTCTTGGTCTCCCTCTACGATTTTTACCCTCCACGCTGCCCTCCAACGTTAAATTGGTGATCCCTTGATGCCTTAGAACATGTCCTACCAACCGATCCCTTCTTCTAATCAAGTTGTGCCACAAATTCCTCTTCTCCCCAATTCTATTCAGTAACTCCTCATTAGTTACGTGATCTACCCATCTAATCTTCAGCATTCTTCTGTAGCATCACATTTCGAAAGCTTCTATTCTCTTCTTGTCTAAACTATTTATGGTCCATGTTTCACTTCCATATATGGCTATACTCCATACAAATACTTTCAGAAAAGACTTCCTGACACTTAAATCTATACTCGATGTTAACAAACCTCTCTTCTTCAGAAACGCTTTCCTTGCCATTGCCAGTCTCTACTTCGACCATCATAAGTAATTTTGCGTCATTTCATATTGTATAAAAACAGAAAAAACACATTTTCTAGAGGCACGGAAAGGGATGTGGTTCAGATGCTCGTTTTGTCCATGTTTATTATTATGTAATTCTACAAAAATTTCCAATGAGTACCCCTGAGATTGCCTTGAGATTGCCGTATATTCCTGTTACACAGCGCACACCCACTGAATGAACACGATACCTTCCTACATAGCATTATCCAGGTCACTTATACAGGGTAGAGACTGATCGATGAGAGGATACAGAACAAAAAAGATCTAATGAACCTATGTCCGGAAATGTATGGTTCCCATGCTAGAGACCATTTATTCAGTCATGCGGTCTAATACGCTCTCTACCATGCAGCCACAGTTACAATATTTGTTGAAAATGGTTTCCATGTGCCTCAACTCAGGCGTGTACGCGCTGTAGCATGTTCTGTCTCACACGTTCACATTGGCCAGGCTGCATCCGAACACTGTCAAAGGCAGCATGAATACAATGCTCCGGAGTCTCCACATCTGGAATGGGCTCTGCATAAACGATACTTTTGAGATGGGCCCATAACCAGATATTGCGCGGGTTGAGATCCGGTGAACGAGCAGGCCATGCAACTGGACCGCCTCGTCCGATCTATCGACCAGGGAAGACACGATTGAGATGCATCAGGGCGTTAACGGCTAAGTGGTCTGGAGCACCATCATGTAGTAGCTACATAACCCTTCGAATTATCAATGGCACTTCTTCCAGCTAGGGAAGCAAAGCCACCAGCAAAAAACGCCGATAGTTCCGGCCTGTTAGGCGACGTGGAAGGAAGACTGTTCCCAAAATACGGTCGCCAAGTATCCCGGCCCACATATTCCAGCTGCACTGATGCTGATAATTCGCTGTCACCATGCCACGGGGGTTCTGCAGATGGCTGTTATGAAAGTTGAAGATATCACTCCGTTTAAAGGTGACCTCATCTGTGAATAGGATGGATGACACAAATCCCGGAATCGTGGTTTCCTGTAGAAGAAACCAGTGACAAAACTGCTCTCTATGTGGAAAGTGTCGCTAGTAAGCCCTGCACACGCTGTAAGTTACAAGGGTAGTAACAGTTGTATAGGATAATGTTCCACACGGTCGTCTGGCTTATCCTGTACTGGCAGGCCAACTGCCTGATTCTGACACGGCCGTCGCCTTTCACATTGATAATCACATTTTCCACCAAGTCTGGTGTCCGAACATTTACAGTAAGTCCTTCATGGTTTCCTGCTTCCTGAAACGACCCTGTCTGAGACAAACGGCGAAACACTGTTGCAAACATTGAATGCTATGGGTGTTGTCGGCGGGGATGGGTCTCCTGATACAGCCTTGCTGCCCGCCGCCCGTTGCCATTTGCAAGGTCTCGATTCGAATACGGAACCATTACGTACAACGCTCTGTCATATCCACTACAAGCTGAGTCAGCAAGAGAAATGAATCGGACTCAACATTACCAGTTACTATGGCAGCAGAGGGCGCAAGGGCATGTCGTATGACCCTCTAGGAGGAAACCATGGATACTGTAACAGTGGCTGCGTGGGACAGGGTGCATTAGACAGCAGTCTCTGTAACAAAGTATGATTGAATAAATGGGCTCTAGCATGGGAACCATGCATTTCCGAACATAAGTTCATCAGACCTTTTTTGTTCCGTACCTTCTCATCGATCAATCCCTAGAGTTTGTAAACGGTGGAAAAAATCACCCCCAAAGGCACATCACACTTTGTTTGACTTATCGGCTCCTTTGTATCAACAACCGAAAATATGACACTCTTACACTAGCAACATTCGCGAAACATCACATCCTTACATACTGAAATACACTCCCTGTCAGGAAAGTGAAGCACCCAGAAGGGAAGGAGGAAACGAAATGAAATGTCACGGTTTGAAAGGGTACGTTATTTAATTCAGTGACTACTAAAACAATTTACAAAGATCTTTGTAGCATTAGTCTTCTTATCAGAAAGACGTTGCACCCCCTATAACCTGGATGCATGCACTGATTCGGTTGAGAAGAGTGTCAGAAAGTGGTTGTTCCTCTCTTGAGACAAGTTGGCCCACAACTGTTCTAACAGATCCTTGATATTCTGGATCCTGGCACTGGAACGGAGTTGACGCCCGAATCGGTCCCACACACGTTCGTTTAGGGACATAGCTGGGTACACTGCTGGCCACGGGAGTACCTCAGAGTCACGAAGACAGTTCATAGAGGCATGTACCATGTGTGAACGAGCATTGTCCTGGTGAAAAATGGCACCACGATATTGTCGCATGACAGGTTGGTTGGTTGATTTTGGGGTGGGGGGATGAGATCAAACATTGATGTCATCGGTCCCATAGTGTTAGGGAAGGATGGGGAAGGAAGTCGACTGTCCCCTTTCAAAGGAACCAGCCAGGGATTTGCCTGAAGCGATTTAGGGAAATCACGGAAAACCTAAATCAGGATGGCCGGACTCGGGCTTGAACCATAGTCCTCCCGAATGCGAGTCCAGTGTGCTAACCACTACACCACCTCGCTCGGTCACATGAAAGGTAACGTACGATGATACAGGACGTCCGTGATGTATCAGTGTTTCCTCAGTCACTACCAGCCGTGACTGAATGTCACACCTGACGATTCCCCACACTGGGAGTAACACCGCACTGAAAGAATTGGATCTCTCCGAAGTTCGCCAGCATAATCACCGAAGATGGTCATTCGGGGTAGTGCACAACAGCGATTTGTCACTGAACACAGTGTGACGCTATTCATCAGCAATCCACCGTCCTAGTCGGAGAATCACTTCAAACGCACCCGTTCAAATGTGTTAACGGCAGTCAGCATATGAAATGGTAATTTCCTAGTCCGGCTGCTACTAGTCTCTGTTGCGATGCGCTTGGTGCACAATAAGGCTATCCTCCACGGTACAACCTGTGGAGACGGAGGAATTTACGGAGGAAGAGGCATCCACGGCCTTTATCCCGTACACCGGCGCACTATTGAAAAAAATCGGACGCATATTGAAAAAATGGCTCTGAGCACTATGGGACTTAACGTCTGAGGTCATCAGTGCCCTAGAACTTAGAACAACTTAAACCTAACTAACCTAAGGACATCACACACACCCATGCCCGAGGCAGGATTCGAACCTGCGACCATAGCGGTCACTCGGTTCCAGACAAACGCCTAGAACCGCTCGGTCACACCGGCCAGCGGACGCATATTGAAGAAGCACCGACTAAAAACTATCTTTAGCCCACCCAATAAAACACAAGCTTTATTGGAAAGCGTTAACGATGATCTTGGCAGGTGGGCGTATACCAGATTCCATGTCAGTGTGGGCAGACATATATTGGATAGACAGTGCGCGCCGTCTAAGATCGTTGCCGAGAACACCAGAGGCACACCCAACTGATGTATTCCAGCAAGTCAGCGGTCGCAGAGCACTCTTTGCCCGGGAATCATGCGATGGAGTACGAACCTACGAGGATATTGGCACAGACTTAGTTAGAGTCCATAGAAATTCGCACCAGAGACGATCTCATCAACCGTAGCTGTGGCGTGGGGAAAGGTCATAGATTCGCACATCGCAATGCTGCACTGGATCCAGAACCGGGCTCTGAAGACCGCTCTACGTCTTCCGAGGGAATACTCCACTGGTCTGCTGCACGAGTACACAGGCATCCCGCTCCTGCAGGACAGATTCAGGTTCTTCGCAACATCCTTCTACCAGGAGACGGGACAATCCAGCAATCGGCTCGTCCATGAAGTAGGCCACCAACCACACCACTGACCAACCACACGTTGGCCTGACCTGCTGCGAGAATAATTTTCTCCCAGAAGACACAGGATATCATAACCACATCACCGAATGACAATTCGTATAAGTAAGATTTTTCTTTTCTTCCTCACAGGAACAGCATTTTTATGCTTACGTTTTTCAGCATGCCGAGCAAAGAAAGCTCTCCAACGGAGCACCAACGTCAGAATCATTGTCAGAAGTTCAGTTCGTCAGCGCAGCTGACGATGGCGACATGTCTGATCGTCGAAATATTGTGCCAATTCGACAGTATGAACAGCTAGTACAAACGCGGACGGTTCGAGCAACAAATACTCCGGGAGAAATTGAAGAATCACAAATTCCACTTTAATCTGTCAGCCTATTCAAGTGATCAGAAACCCGTGGGTCACCAAACGTTTTTGGTACGGCCAGCAAAGCCGTATTTGTTGTGGCCATGATACAAAGAGCAGATCTATCAGAGATTTTATTTGTTTCTCGTCCAAGAAAATACGTTTAAAATAACCAGTTTCAAAGAAGACCGACAGTTGCAACGCAGTGTACTTTAGTGTTAACAATTAAGCCGGGTGGGAACATCGGTTTTGTCGTGGCCTGTACAGTGACAGGACTACAATAGCTAGTCCGGCTCTAACTTTGTTCAGCTTTCGTCATGTAGCACACATGTAGGAACCTACAGAAGTTTCCGTTCTTAAGGTAGAGGCGTCTTTCCACTCATTACTCTATGGTCATCATAGACACTAGGTCAGTTTGAAGCATTACTGTTACTGTTATTCTGTATCTATAACGTTACAGTGAACAGTCATTTCATCGATAAAGATAGTTGAAATATTGGTGTTAAGTAGGTCAGGACAGTACCGGCTCACGCATAACCTTATTGGAACGTAACGTCATGGAGACCTCGAAAATAGGTTAGAGCTAACGACTGTAACTTGTCAGAAGAGTAACACCTGCTGTACAAATCACCAGCTATCCGAACCAGAGGTGGTCGTGTTGTGTATCCAATGGCAGTCGGTACCATGGCGCCAAGTATGACGCTGATGAAAGCAATCTGACAACGTTAGCTCTCTTCGGGATCTCCACACACAGACACGACCATCGTGATGCTGTACATTTACATCATACTCCGCAAGCCACTTAACGGTGTGTGGCGGAGGGTACTTATGATCCCCCCTTCCTGTTCCACTAGCGAATGGCTCGCGGGAAGGATGATTGTCGGTAAGCTCTAATTCCTTGAATTTTCTTGTTGTGGTCGTTTCGTCAGATGAATGTAGGAGGAAGTAATATGTTGTTCAGACCTTCCTGGAAAAACACACTCGAAATTTCAATAGTAAACCTATCCGTGATACACAACGCTGCGCCGGTCGCGGTGGCCAAGCGGTTCTAGGCGCTTCAGTCCGGAACCGCGCGACCACTACGGTCGCAGGTTCGAATCTCGCCTCGGGCATGGATGTGTGTGATGTCCTTAGGTTAGTTAGGTTTAAGTAGTTCTAAGTTCTAGGGGACTGATGACCTCAGATGTTAAGTCCCATAGTGCTCAGTGCCATTTTGAACACAATGCTGCTTTTGTAACGTCTGCCAGTGGAGTTTGTTGAGCGTCTCTGTAACGCCCTCGTGACACTAAACGAACCCGTGACGAAACGCGCCTCTCTTCGTTTAATCTTCTCGTTCTCCCTCCCTCTCCCTCTCTCTCTCTCTCTCTCTCTCTCTCTTCTGTCAGTCCTACCTAGCAAGGGTTTTCGGCAACTAGTCATCAATAGAGTAGTTGTAAAGTAGTGGATTTTTTCCGTATTTATGTGGAACATGTTACATTTATTTACGTTCAGGGTCACCTGCCAGAGCCTGCACCATTCATCCATTCATCAATGCTTTGCAGGACATTCTACAAATCGATATTTTCTTATAGACAACCGCACCATCCGTGAACAGTCATGAAGAGCTTCCGACGCTTTCTCTAGATTTTTTATATTACTGCAAACAGTAACAGTCCTGTCGCTACTTCTTGTGGTCCTCCAGGAATAACCTTTACATCTGTCGATTTTGTTCCGTTAAGAGTGTCGTGTTGAGTTCTATCTGGTAGGAAGTCTTGAATCCAGTCGAAAAGCTGGTCCGATAGTCGGTAAGCTCGTAGTTTTTCCCTATACGGTAGTTCTGGACGGTGACAAATGCCTTCTTGTAGTCAAGGAACACGACATCAACATGAGCACCGTCGTCTACAGCGATATGGGACTCATGGAGGAACAGAGCGAACTGGGTTGCACACGATCTCTGTTTGATGAATCCATGTTGATTTTTTTGAAGAACATTTTCATTGTCCAAGGACCTCCTTGATCATAAAACATTTTCCATAATCCCACAACAGACTGTCGTCAACGATATAGGCCTATAATTATGTGCATCTGTCCTGCGACCCTTCTTGAAAATGGGAATGATTTGCGCTTTTTTTTTTTTTTTTTTTTTTTTTTTTTTTTTTTTTTTTTTTTTTTTTTTTGCAGTCGCTAGGTACCCTTGGTTTCTCCATCGATCTACGATAAACTGCTGCTAGTAGGGGATCAAGTTCTTTCGCCTAATCTTTGCAGAATCTTACACGTATCTCATTTGGTCCTGACGCCTTTCCACTACTAAGCGTTTGCAGTTGCGTTTCCGTTCCGCGATCAGTTATCTCAATATCTGCCATTTAGACATTCGTCCGATGACTGAAAGGAGGGACCGTGTCACAATCTTCCGCGGTGAATATGGTCTCGCCTGAAAAGCGACACGGTGTCATTCTGTGCCCAGCGTTGTCGTAGGCGCCTCTCATTCCTGCAATGTCAAGGGAAGTCGCAACAATGGTCGCCTTGTTAAGAGTCTATAGTGCTTCAGAAGTCGTTCCACTGTCGGTGTCGGTACTTGTATTTCAGCAAAGAAGCCATTTCCTGCTTCTGGGTGCGTGACGTGGTTGCACACTCGAGCGAACAGTATGTCCGCTCTCTAAGGCGCAAGTCGTGTGGGGCCGTTGAAATCCTGAACCCATAGATTATATAGACTAGTGACAGTCGTGGGATCTAGACCGAAGTGGGCATCAACATCGCAGAATAAAAAGACTTTAGCTTTAAAAGGTCACGAACCTGCTGCTGTCGAACTGCAATATGTGCTGGTCGAAGTTCCTCCTTCTTACACGACCCATAACGCGATCTCCTCACAAACAATGTTGAAATACGATCTGTGAATAAGAAACTTAATCTTTCCTCTTATATGGAATTTATATGGCGTGACTCCTACCTGCTTGGGGCGATTGCCCTGAAATGCCAACCATTTACACATCCATACAGTAGTACACTTCTCGCCAGTTATACCAGTATGTTTGTAGCATGCCTCCTTCACGGTGTTCTCATTTTAACGAACAGCAGTGTATAATGTGATTGCTGTAAATTAGAGATTTCTAACGAGACAATTACTTATCGTAAAGGTTGTTCCACGCCATCATAGGCTGACTGGTATAGCTACTGTTTTTCGTGATTGTATAAAAAAAAACTGTCTCATTTGCAAAGTTATTTTTACTACAAATAACGCGTTTCGCCTGATTAAAGGTTCATCAGATTTTATCTAAAAAGAAAATAAAAGAAAAGTAAGAGCATAGTCATACAAGAGTATAATCGTAGGGTATAGTTGTAAGCTGCGCTAAAAACTATTTAAAAATTCTTCAAGAAAGAGGGAACAAATAAACACTCACGGAAAGCTATCAAGAGCGCTTCATATCGCCGGCTGTAAAGGCAGTTGATCAGATCTGACGGTGAAAACACTCTAAAAGACGTTTCTGTCGGACCAGATCCACTGGAGCAAGACTATACGTAAGTCTGCTATAGGAATAAGCCGCTGATAAATATATGAAAGTAAAGGAGAGGTCTTTGCAAAACGACTGTGGTAACGGAGAATTACCTTGAATTTAATGGACACTACCGAGTCAAGCACTGCGGAGAGCCTCGCGTATATCATATAAATCTGAAGATCACGTAAGTAAACCGTCTACAAGGCGGCCACATTGTGTTATCGATAGCTACGATGCCACGGCGTATGTGCAAGTTCTTAGGTTGGCACTACGACACCGACACCGACGACAGCGCCCTCTAGCCGGCGCTGTGCAGCTCTACGAGCGCCGCTCCAGATTCTACCCATTTGATTCCGAGTAGACGACCAAGTAACATTGTTACTATTTCAAAGTGGGCGAGCCACTACAGATTTTGCCTTTGTAACTTCTAGCCGATGTTAGATTTGACTGATGAACGGCTTCGCACCTACGTGCTCGTCTGTACGCAGACTTAAGTAATAATATCAGTGAATATGTTCATACCCCAGTAAAAGAGTTTTAACCTATACCCAGTACCGAAGAATTTCACCTTTTCCTGCTCCTACTCACTTCCTACATTCGGCCTACCCTTCAGTTTACAGGAGCAGACTCACGCGCCGCCTACCAGGCGGGATACAAAACACATGAAATAGAAATAAACACATGTGGGCTGCGATAGCAGAGCGGGACGATCACAGACGGCGCAAGTGTAGGAAAATCTTCTTTTAAGCTGGGCATAAATGTATAGAAGAAAGTGACTAGAAGTAAGAAATAAAATTCATTAAAAATATCTTATCATAAAATGACAAGTCTGTAAAAAGCACAACAGGCAAGTGAGATACGTGAGTAGATAGCACTATTTCAGGAGCTAAAGAATAGCGCCTAATTAAAAAATATGACAAAACAAATGTTGGTTTGAAAAAGAGTAGCACAGGTCGTAAAAGGTTACAAATTGCGTATCCATGATCAATTATAATAAAAATTCGGGTATGAAATACAGCTGCAGAAGAATACATTATGGAAACAAGAGAGGGAAACCAGCTAGTAACATAAGAAATCGACTTTGTAACAGGTAATATTAGGTCATAAAAAGCCTGATTCTTACTGGCGAGCTCATCATTTAGACGTATTTTCAAATTATTTGAGATCGGACCTAGAACCGTGCCCTAGGATTATATTCAAGTACAATTATGATCTTGCTTTTCGTTTCCTTTTAGATAATATCTGATGAAGCCTTAACCAGGCGAAACACATTATTTGCAACAAAAATAACTTTTCAACTCGAATTGTTTCTTTATACAATTATTTATCTGTTTAAGTAAGTACCTGTGACACAAAACAACCACTGCAGCTATCAATTCTGCTGACATAAACTAGATATGACACTAGGGCTTGTATTTGTACATAGAGCGAATTACAACTCCCACATAGAAATGTGCAGTTTTGTATTTGTATGCTGAGATGATCTCTTTACCTGTCATATTAACTACAAACACTGTTGTCTGAACATTTCTTGAAACCGAGCTGTATAGTGAAGCATCTGACGCTTCAAAAACATTATTCGAATTCCACGTCGGTTATCCTGATATGGCTTTTCTGCAGTATCGATAGGAGGATTCCTTCAGTAAGACAATGACTATTATTCTACACCACACCTGTTCGGTAGAGTTGCGCTCAGTCTTCAAACATAATCTGGACGTTAATTTGTAACAGGAATACTCTGGCGGTAGAAATACAGGCGGTAGAAATACAGGAACAGAGCATTTCAAGATCATGAGTAATTATTGCAATTGTGAAACACACAGTTAAATATGTCTTTTATGCTCCGAGGATGGTCAGATTTGGTTCGAGTCCTCCCTCGGGCATGGGTGTGTGTGTTTGTCCTTAGGATAACTTGGGTTAAGTAGTGTATAACCTTAGGGACTGATGACCTTAGCAGTTAAGTCCCTTAAGATTTCACACACATTTGAACTTTTTTTTTCTTGTTTTGATGGTCAGATTGTGACGAAAATCGATTGTCAAAATAAAATAAGTATAGCTGTGTACTTCGCGATTCAGTTACTAACTTGCGTTAAAGCTATTCAACACCACCTACACAAAATATTACAAAAGTTTTATACTGCACAAATTAGCCCAATTAGCTACACTCATGAAGTTGTGAATGAGGCTCTATGAGGAAGTTACGTCTGCCTGTCATTCAGCAGTGGGATTGACAAGGAAATGAATTCATACTTTATGTCGAATTGCCGAGAGAATTAACACTAATCCTTTAAAAACTGTAACACAAAGCCAGAAACAGTTTAATGAAGAAGGGCAGTAGAACCATTTGCAAGTCTTCACAATAAACATACACAATCGAGAGTGTGAATGGATGGTTGGATTGTTTGGGGGAGGAGACCAGACAGCGAGGTCATCGATCTCATCGGATTAGGGAAGGAAGTCGGCCGTGCCCTTTCAAAGGAACCATCCCGGAAACGAGAGTGTGCAGAAATGTAATGCCTCCTAATTTTCTCTGTGGAAGCTCTTAAATCTTTTTAAATAAAAAACCTTTTAACATTCTACCTCTTTATTCTTTATGTCTACGTGTTTTCAGCCCTGTGACGCTAGATGGCTCCGAATTGTAAAGTGTAACATGGTGGCGTGTAACGCAACAAAGTCCGTGCGCCAGAAACAGCGTGCTGTTATCGAGTTTTGAATTCGATGAGTTGGTCCACCCATGCGACACCCTCTCCTTCGGCGTGACAATGTCAGACCACACCCAAGCGCTGCGACTTCTGCAACAATCCGACGCCTTAAGCTGACTGTCATCGGTCATTCTCCATACAGCTCCGATTTGGTCCCATCAGATTTTCATCTTTTTGCAAAACTTAAAGAACAGCTTCGATGACTTCACTTCGATTGTGATGAAGCGGTGCAAACAGAGGTGATGTTGTTAACAAAGTCAAACATTCTCCAGTGACAGTATCAACAAACTTTTCTCTCGTTGGCAGAAATATGTTCGTCGCCAGGGTGAGAAACAAAAGTTTAACGGGATTCACATAAAAAATTCGGAAGCATTACTTTAAACTACGCCCTCGTACAACTGGAAAAATAAAAAATCTTCGTTGACCCTGTACCTAATGTATTTGACGTCACGGTAATTCGCGGGAAACAGCGTCACAGTTGTGTCTTAAGCTTACTGTACGCGGCTTGTCAATGCAACGGGGATTGTGCTTTTACTGTGATCATTTTTAAGGGATAATAGCAGAATGCTTAATGGCAATTTTAAATTAAGAAACTACAGTTGGGAGTAAACCACCACAGTATTGTTGTTAGCGCACGATTCCGCGATGCCTCTTCACCGTGTTAAACGGTTCCATACATGAAAAACATGTAAACTACAGCCAGGACAACGGAGGAGCATATTCATAAGATCACAATTTTCTCTTAACATTCAAGATAGTAATAATTAAACTTTCACTACTTCAGAGGGCTCCCTTGAAAAACGAGTGATCGCTGGACAATGAAACTTTGTGGTACCATTTATAAGGACGTGCGAAAGAGAAATAACGAATAAAGCATTGACAGAAACACACTTTAATTCCTACATGAGAGGGTAACATTTGTTAATTGTGTACCATGTTTACGTTCCATGTTACGGAAGCTACATTTCCTGAGATGCTGCAGCCAGGACAGCTTGGAACTGCACTAGAAGAACCATTTAACAATTAGAATGAAATTTTCATTCTACAGCGGAGTGTGCGCCGATATGAAACTTCCTGGCAGATTAAAACTGTGTGCCGGACCGAGACTCGAACTCGGGACCTTTGCCTTTCGCGGGCAAGTGCTCTACCAACTGAGCTACCCAAGCACGACTCACGCCCCGTCCTCACAGGTTTACTTCTGCCAGTACCTCGTCTCCTACCTTTCAAACTTTACAGAAGCTCTCCTGCGAACCTTGCAGAACTAGCACTCCTGAAAGAAAGGATAATGCGGAGACATGGCTTAGCCACAGCCTGGGGGATATTTCTAGAATGAAATTTTCACTCTACAGCGGAATGTGCGCTGATATGAAACTTCCTGGCAGATTAAAACTGTGTTCAGTTGGTAGAGCACTTGCCCGCGAAAGGCAAAGGTCCCGAGTTCGAGTCTCGGCCCGGCACACAGTTTTAATCTGCCAGGAAGTTTCATTTAACAATTGTTTGCAACTCTTTCCGAACGGTGGACCATGCAACGTTCCGCTGTCGTGAAACAGCTCGTGCACTCCTTGGACATCACGAACTGGGCCCAGCATTCTCAGCCATGGCAACTGTAACTTCTTCAACAATTTATGGCGCAAATTTTTGACCGTTGTCCTCTCTCAGGAGTAATTTCCAAACTGTCACTTAATTCAAACTTACAAATCATGTTCTTAAACCCCGGTGCAGAAGGATAACCTCTTCACATTCCTTTAATGCGTCGATACTAGCGAAGAGCAGCATCACTACGAGGGGCGTTTGAAAAGTCCGGGCAAAAATAAAAACTACTTACGTGTTTGGGGTAAGCCTTTTTTATTTTTCGACATAGTCTTCTTTTAGACTTATAGACGTCGTCGAACGCTGTTCTAATTTGTTGATCCCTTCCGAATTAGGAATTGTCCAAATCTGCAAAATAGCTACTAGTTGCTGCAATCACCTCCTCGTTTGAATAAAATCTTTGTCCTGCCAGCTATTTCTTCAAATTGGGGAACAAATGTAGTCCGAGGGAGCCAAGTCCGGAGAATAGAGGGGATGTAAAACAAGTTAGAATCCTCTTTCCATCAATTTTGCGACCACAACTGCTGAGGTGTCTGCTGGTGCACTGTCGTGATGGAAAAGGACTTTTTTGCGGCCCAATCGCCGGCGTTTCCCTTGCAGCTCGGTTTTCAAACGGTCCAATAACGATGAATAGTATGCACCTGTAATAGTTTTGTATATGGCTCTGAGCACTACGGGACTTAACTTCTGAGGTCATTAGTCCCCTAGAACTTAGAACTACTTAAACCTAACTAACCTAAGGACATCACACACATCCATGCCCGAGGCAGTATTCGAACCTGCGACCGTAGCGGTCGCGCGTTTCCAGACTGTAATAGTTTTAACCTTTTCCAGATAGTCGATGAGGATTATCCCTTTCTAATCCCAAAAGACAGTCTTCATAAACTTTCCGGCTGAAGGAATGATCTTCGCCTTTTTTGGTGCAGATTTTCCCTTGGTAACCCATTGTTTAGATTGTTGTTTGGTCTCAGGAGTATAGTAATGTATCCATATTTCATTCACAGTGGCGAAACGACGCTTAAAGTCCTGCGGATTCTTCCTGAACAGCTGAAAACCATCCTTGCAACACTTCACACGATTCCGTTTTTGGTCTAGCGTGAACAATCGCGGAACCCATCTTGCGAATAGCTTTCTCATGTCCAAATGTTTATGCAAAATATTATGGACCCGTTCATTCGAGATGCCCACAGCACTAGCAATCTCACGCACCTTAACTCTTCTGTAATTCATCACCATATCATGGATTTTATCAATGATTTCTGGAGTCGTAACCTCCACAGGGCATCCAGAACGTTCAGCATCACTTATGCCCATACGGCCACTCCAGATATTTTGAAACCACTTATAAACTGTTCTAATCGAAGGTGCAGAGTCACCGTAATGTTTATCAAGCTTCTCTTTAGTCTCGTGAGGCGTTTTGCCTTTCATAAAGTAATGTTTGGTCACCACACGAAAATCTTTTTCGTCCATTTTTCAACAATCACTCGACTTCCTTGATTCACACGAATACCAAACACAAAGAAATTGACCAATATGGCTGAATCTTGGTGTGCGTTTTTTCCAAAGATGCTACTAACTAAGTACGACCTCGATACACGCCGGTGGTGCCATCTCTCAGACTTTGCACGTACTTTTCAAACGCCCCTCGTATTGCTACAGTTTTGATAAAACAGCTCAGCTTGTCCAGATCCATGTTGATAGTCTGCAACTGTAATGCACACTGATTTTTGTGTTTCAACCCTACTTTTCCGTACCAGTAATGGCGCCTAACGGCAAGTCATGAAACTAACACTACTAACAACACAAATCCTTGCAGCGCACAGTCTGCACATACGGTAAATCGTTTTCCGTCTACATTGGCTCAAGTAGCGAAAGTTTTATTGCAACCACTCTGTATATGAATAATCATCTGCTTGACAGATTAGACCAGTGGTTTGTTGCTATGTCTTCATCTACATGTGCATCCATACTCTGAACAACACTGTTAACTGCGTACAGAGTTTACTTTCCATTGTACCGTATTTTAGAGTTTTTCCCGTCATCGAAGCCTGGAATCTCATTGACTGTCTAATGGTCTATAGTGATGAGTCTCGCTTCGAGCCGGCCGCGGTGGTCTCGCGGTACTAGGCGCGCAGTCCGGAACCGTGCGACTGCTGCGGTCGCAGGTTCGAATCCTGCCTCGGGCATGGATGTGTGTGATGTCCTTAGGTTAGTTAGGTTTAAGTAGTTCTAAGTTCTAGGGGACTGATGACCGCAGCAGTTGAGTCCCATAGTGCTCAGAGCCATTTGAACCATTTTCTCGCTTCGAACTGAGCCCCAATGATCAGCGAAGACATATCTGGAGACGCCGTGGAGAGCTGTGGGATACCAACCTGGCTGTCACCCACCATCTACATCTACATTTACGTGATTACTCTGCTATTCACAATAAAGTGCCTGGCAGAGAGTTCAGTGAACCACCTTCAAGCTGTCTCTCTACCGTTCCACTCTCGAACGGCACGCGGGAGAAACGAGCACTTAAATTTTTCTGTGCGAGCCCTGATTTCTCTCATTTTATCGTGATGACAGTTTCTCCCTATGTAGGTAGGTGCCAACAGAATGTTTTCGCAATCGGAGGAGAAAACTGGTGATTGAAATTTCCTGAGAAGATCTCGTCGCAATGAAAAACGCCATTGTTTTAACGATTGCCACTCCAATTCGCGTATCATGTCTGTTTTATTTATTTGGTATGCGTATTCCATAGATCCGTACACGCGAGTGATTCGCCTGGATGTGGAACGTGTCAATAGAATTGTACAAATAGAATTAATGCTACAGAATAGTAATATAATACAATTATATAGATATTAATAAGTATCACTTTTTCTCATTTACAAGCTTTCATTTAACGAGTATAGCAATTCACAATATAACATTATAACTATAACATTAACACTATAACATTAACATAATATTGTATCGTCCATCTAATAACTAAGAGACTAAATACATCTATTATTAAGGGAGGGCATTACTTCTGGAAAAGAATTCATCTAAGGAGTACAGTGGATGGTCAAGCAGATATTTTTTTAACGTACCTTTGAACAGCGTTTCATTTTCTCTTGTACATTTAATATAATTAGGCAGTGCATTAAAAGTCTTTATAGCAGCATACTTTACCCCCTTCTGTACAAGTGATAAATTTTTTAGTTCAACATGCAGATCATCTTTACCTCTTAGTATTGTAGTTATGGTATGAACAATTTGTTTCATACTGCGTGTGGTGTCACCGCCAGACACCACACTTGCTGGGTGGTAGCCTTTAAATCGGCCGCGGTCCGTTAGTATACGTCGGACCCGCGTGTCGCCACTATCAGTGATTGCAGACCGAGCGCCCCCACACGGCAGGTCTAGAGAGACTTCCTAGCACTCGCCCCAGTTGTATAGCCGACTTTGCTAGCGATGGTTCACTGACAAATTACGCTCTCATTTGCCGAGACGATAGTTAGCATAGCCTTCAGCTACGTCATTTGCTACGACCTAGCAAGGCGCCATTATCATTTGCTATTTATCTTGTGATGCATGTACCGTCAGATCGATGTTTACCAATTACGGATTAAAGTTAAGTATTCCAGAAGCTACGTACTTTTTTACTAGACTCAACTCCTTTAACTGTTCCAGACCTCACGCCAGCCTGCGTGAGCTTAAACGCGTGCCTTTCGGCTATCTCATAGTGACTTGGCTGTCTTGCCAAGTCACAACACTGAGCATAGTCTTTATTAACTACATTCATCAGAGAGTATATGTACTGACATGTTGTGGTCAGAATACCTAACTGTGTGAAAAATTTTCTACATGAGATTCGTGGAGGAACATGATTCTGACTGCTCTCTTCTGAACAGTTAAGTTTTTTTTTTTTGAGGTTGGTGAATTACCCCAGAATATTATTCCGTAACTCATTAATGAGTGAAAGTACCCAAAGTAAGCTGATTTTAAAATGTTAATGTCCCCAAAATGAGTAATGATTCTTAGAGCAAAAGTTGCTGATGAAAGGCTTTTTAGAGTAAGGGACACATGCTGTCCCCAGTTGAGCCTACTGTCAATGTGAACCTCCAGGAATTTAGTGGATTGCACCTGTTCTAGTTCCTGGTTGTCATGAGCAATTACTATATTTTCTAGAGTTTTATTTTTTGTGTGGAACTGTATAAAATTAGTTTTTTAATATTAACTGAAAGAGAATTAATTGAAAACCAAGCTGTAATTTCTCTGAGTATATCATTAACATCAGTCTCCAGATCAGCAGTAGACTTAGAATCTACGACAATGCTTGTATCATCAGCAAACATTGTGAATTCACAATTTTTACTAATGAACAGGGATAAATCATTAACATATATTAAAAACAGCAAGGGTCCGAGGACAAATCCCTGGGGAACTCCATGCTGAATTTTGCCCCATTCAGAATCCACTAGATTAGAAGATCCTTTGTTGCAGCCGTTTAGAACCACCTTTTGTTTCCTGTCTTCAAGATATGATTTTAGCCAGTTACCTGTAGGCCCTTTGATTCCGTAATGATAGGCCTTCTCCAAGAGTATCTTGTGGTTTACACAATCAAAGGCCTTGGAAATATCACAGAAGACACCAACTGGTGACTTCTTACTATTAACAGACTCCAAGATATCATTTGTGAGTGAATATATGGCACGCTCTATGGAAACCCCTTTTTGAAAACCAAACTGTCTGTGGTTAATAATGTTAAATTTATCAAGATGTGCCACAATCCTGTTATACACTGCCTTTTCAAGAACCTTTGAAAATGTTGTTAAGAGAGAGACAGGACGATAATTTTTGACATCTGTAGCATCATCAGACTTGAAAAGAGGTCTCACAGTGGCATATTTCATTCTCTCTGGAACAACTCCCTCATAAAGAGATGTGTTGCAAATGTGAGCAAGTACTACACTTACATCATTACTGCAGGCTTTCAACAGTTTACTAGAGATGTTATTTATACCTGAAGATCCTTTACTTTTCAATGAGTGAATTATTTTTTTTTATTTCATTAACAGTTATGGTTGTTACATTTATATCATTAAAACATTGTGGGAGGTTAAGTTTCAGAATATCTGCAGCTTCCCTTAGGTCACCACTGTAACCTATTTGAGATGTGACACTTAGAAAGTGTTTGTTAAATGTGTCTGCTATCGGTTTACTATCAATTATTTCCAAATCGTTAATTTTTAGGACAGCAGTTTTTTCATTGTCAGATGGTGCAGTACCTGTTTCCCTCATTATTACATTCCAAATAGTTCTGATTTTATTATTTGAACAGTTAATTTCAGATTGTAAGCACATACTTTTAGATTTTTTAATGACTTTAGTTAAGATTTTGCAGTATGTCCTATAATATTTCATCTGGAGGGGATTATTGGATTGTCTGGATATTATATACAGTTCTCTTTTTCTCTGGCATGATACTTTTATGCCCTTGGTGAGCCATGGTTTTTTCCTTGATTGCCTGTTCTTTAGTCTACAGACCTTTTTTGGAAAGACACTTTCAAATATACCTGATAATTCATCAGTAAATAAATTATATTTTGTATTAACATCATTTGCAAGATAAGCATACCTCCAGTCAGTCTCCCGAATGCATAATTTGAATTTTTGGATGTTTTCCTCATTCATATTTCTAATGGTTTTCCGCTGTGCACTAGCTTTGTTCTGATTTGTATTAAAGTTGTCAATTGTGAGTATTTGCCCATCATGATCAGAGAGACCATTTATGACTTTTTCAACTTTGATGTGATGAGTTTTACTCATATCTACAAAGATATTGTCTATTAGAGTGCTGGAAGTGCCAGTAGTTCTTGTGGGAAAACTGACAGTGGAGGCAAGGTTGTAGGTATGCATTAAATATGCAAACTCTGTCTTAGAAGATGAGCTTTCTAGGAAGTCTACATTAAAATCTCCAGTCACTATAATGTCCCTATTTTTTCTTGTGAGATACAATAGCACAGAATCTAATTGTTTCATCAATACTTTAAAATTACCAGATGGACACTATTTTCGCGATAATACAAAACGAGCTGCCCTTCTTTGTACTTTTTCGATGTCATCCGTCAGTCCCACCTGATTCGGATCCCATATTACGCAGAAATACTCCAGAATAGGGCGGACAAGCGTGGCGTAAGCAGTCTCTTTAGTAGACCTGTTGCACCTTCTAAGTATTCTGCCAATGAATCTCAGTCTTTGGTTTGTTCTACCCACAATATCATCTATGTGATCGTTCCAGTTTAGGTTATTTGTAACTGTAATCCCTAAGTATTTAGTTGAATTTACAGCCTTCAGGTTTGTGTCATATCGCGTAATCGAAATTTAGCTGATTTCTTTTAGTACTCATGTGAATAACTTCGCACTTTTCCTTATTCAGGGTCAATTGCCACTTTTCGCACTATACAGATATCTTATCTAAATCATTTTGCAAGTCGTTTTGATCATTTGATGACTTTACTAAACGGTAAATGACAGCATCATCTGCAAACAATCTATGACGGCTACTCAGATTGTCTCCTATGCCGTTAATATTGATCAGGAACCATACGGCCCGGCAGCCAGCAGTGAAGGTATGGGACCCCATTTCATTTCATAGCAGGACCCCCTTTAGTTGTCATCCACGGAACCCTTACAGCATAGCGGTACGCCTCGTTTTGTTGCCGTTCATGCCAAGTCATCCTAGGCCTATATTTCAGCAAGATAAATCCGCCCGCACGCATTGAGATTTTCTATTGTTTGTCTTCGTGTTTGTCAAACCTTGCCTTCGCCAGCAACGTCGCTGGATCTCTCCCCAATTGAGAATGTTTGTAGCATTATGGGTGGGGTCACCCAAACAGCTCGGTACTCTGACGATCTGACGCACCAGTTGGTCAGAATGTGGCACGATATCCCTCAAGAGGACATCCAGCAAGTCTATGAATCAATGCCAAGCTGAATAACTGATTGCATAAGGGCCAGAGATGGACCAACGAGTTACTGACTTGCTCAATTTGTGAAGCAATTTCTCGAGTAAACCATCAAATACATCTACCAGTTTCCGTGCCATTCGGATAATTCCTTTGTGGTGCGTCGCTTTTTTTTGTCTCAGAGTGTAGATAACTGTATCATCCGAAAAAGGTCTGAGTTACTATTAATGTTGACTGGCAGGTCATTGATATGAAACTTGAACAGCAAGGGTCGCAACAAACTGTCCTGGGGCATGCTTGAAGTTATCCCTAGATCTGTCGATGACTCTCCATTCAATGCTGCGTCCTCCCTACCAATAAATCCTCAATCCATACACAAATTTTGCTCGATACCCCATACGATCGTACTTTAGTTAGTAAGCGTTGGTATGGTACTGAGTCAAATGCTTTTCGGAAGTCCAGAAGTAGATAGTTATCTAGTTGCCGTGATCCCCGGCTTTCAGAATCTGACGTGGGAAAAACGCGAGTTGGGTTTCGCATGATCGATGTTTACCTCATTTTATTTGAGATCATTGCAGGTATGATCCAGTCTGCTACAAATTTGACTCTTCTCAGAATCAGATTTTTGTTGATTATTCTCAGACACTTGATCTCTGTGCCTGAATTCGACACTTTTTTATCTTATGCGTCCATACTTCACTGTCATACAGAAGAACCAGAACCATCATTATCTATAAGGATTTCATGTGGGTCTCCGTGCAGCATTTTTCGCTTGTGTTCTTCTGATTGTGCCCCACATCCGCGAGAAGCAAGATCACATTCCATATCTCGGTAGTAGTCGTATGTGATAGTGCAGTTAGGATTATTAAAGTTTGATATTTCTCCAATACAGCTGTTATCTAAAAATATTTCTTTTCCCTGTAAGATCTCAACTTTAGATCTGCTTTTTGAGATTTCATAACTGCATATTTCGGCTGTTACGCAAAAAGTAGCCTGTTTCATTTCAATTAACTTTCCGGGGGCGGGGGGTCGATAGCAGCTTTGTCATGGAAAAAGAGTTATATGCTATTTGCTTATGTTGCCGGGCCTGAACAGATGTTGATTTGCATTGTTTCACCTTGTTTTGAAAGGGTATGTAGAGGGTGGTGGCTTCTAATAAAGTAAAGAATTAATTTTTAAGTTTAAGAGAATCTAAAATTGTGTGGTTCCCTAAAAGACAGAGTCTAATATTTTTATAAGGAAATTCTAAGTAACAGACTGAACAGGCGTTCTTTGCCGTGAAATCTCCATGTACGCCGCTGGGCCACAGGTCAACTTACATATGGGCGAATACAAAAAAATTATCAACGACTGGCTACTCCTTTTCAGCCACAAAAGAGGCCGCTGCTTCGAAGCCAACCGCAGTTGCCTATTAAAAAGGAATGACAGTTAGATCGCCATTTGATTAAAGTCATGGCTCTCCCTAATGAACGCCCAAGATGACGTCATAAACAAGCACGTGGATCGGCCCTCAAGCGTTACGTTCCGTTTGTTTTGCCAACTACGACCTGATGTTCACGACTTCCTGCGTAATAGTTACAGTTTTGTTCGAGTAAAATAGGGCTTAGACAATATTTCTACTTCGTGTAACGAATGGCAGTTCTTTTTAAATGCAGGTAAATGCAAGATAATTCCCACAACAATGAGGAAGAAATTTATAGTATCTGATTAGTGGTGAACATAAGAAACACATCACTTCCATTAAATATTTAGGGGTAATACTAAGAAGCGATATAAAATGGGATAAATGCGTAAAATCAATAATAAGTAATGCAAGATCCGTAGACATCCTATGAGAAAGCAGTACTGGCATTCTTCAATAATTGTCAAGTATAGAGCATGATTTCACTTTAGAAATGTACCAGTACGAAAAACATTAGACGCCAAAACTTCATCTAGACGTGAAACGCTTTTATATTTGCTTCAGAATAACCAAAGTTTCTTTTAATTACGTGCATAATCTTGTTAAACATACAGAAAAAAATACGAATTATCATGAATGGATAGCCCCAAAAGAGTCATTGATAATTCCCTTATTATACCCAACATCAAAACAAGATGTGATTAAATACTTGTTTTATTGATTGAGTTGCGAATTAAATGTTCAGAACTACATAATGAAAAACTTAAAAGGGGAACTGGGACTTTCTGTTAGACTGAGCAAGACTGATTATTATTTTTTAGTAATCTAGGTTGCCTGTACACACAATGCAACAGGCACCATACTAATTTCCTCTGTAATTTAATACACTTAATGGTTAACAATGATAGAGTTCTTTGCCGATTGACTGCAGCATCGTTTGAGGTTGACCCGGTTGTGTTGTTATTGTTATGTGATACAATTGTTTCGATTTCCTCCAACCGTAAAAAAACATCGCATGTTCATTTATGAGCTGTACAATTTTTAGCTTCTCAAATACTTGGCTTCGAGAGGAAAGTTTGTTTGTACATAGCGTTTCCCAAAAAAATACTGTTTAATTTAACAGAAGTGTTTTTAGTCTTAATTTGTGTTCTTAAGTAGTATTTGCGTCACTTATGTAAGAGAGCTATTCTACGGGAACTCCTAATTTTCTTGAACTTATATTCTATCTTTTAGTCACAAACCAAACTTATTTCACATAAATCATGTCAATGAAAGGAACTGTCCCTCTCTTTCAATGTCACTAAAAGATAGAGGATAGCAGCTGTTCATCTGGAATTGAACATTGCATGGACTGTAATTTATTGAACTAGTCCTTAGTCTATTGCTTTAAGAGATTATTGTCAGTGTCAATTACTCGACGTCCTTTCCTTAATAAATCTTTCACGCTGAAGACAACTAGATGGAATGACGTAGCTATGTGCAGAGTGTTTGACTATTAATTGCACAAACGAAAGGTTCGAGTAGCGGACACTGAGACAAGAATGTAAACGTAATAAACAAATTTCCGGAAACCAATGGTTTCCCCCATATGACGTATTAAGACTGTCTACTTGAGCACCTTATAACACAGTCCACGAGGATACATGCTGTAGACATGCACTCGAGGAAAATTGCATTACAATGAGAGTTCCACATGGCCAGCGTTCATGTGAAGACAGCCTCCAGCACACCTCCTCATCGATAATCGTACACTTTCTAAAATCCCAGGCGTGATTCGAATGCATTGTCAAACATACACAACGCGTTGGCGGAGTTCACTGACTCTATTAACAGGTCTGAAATACAATAAAACTTAGAAACATCTCTGCGCAAAAAGCCAACGCGTTCAGGCCGGGGTACCTGCGAGGATATGGTATCGGCGAGCCACTTGTTGTCGACATGCTGTTTATCAGCGCTGAAGTATCCGGAATGATGACAAAATTAGACGAGGACTGTTCAGCACTGTGTAATTTACGCCTCACATGTGGTATTTAGAAATAAACGTAGCCTTGGACATTGTGTTCTAACATTGGCACGACTGCATCCGACGTATCGGGAAACCACTGGTTTCCAGACCTCCTCTACGTTTGTATCTATAAAAGGCAAAGTCAGTAGACACTGATGGAATGTATGTATCTACATGGGTCCTAGAAAGAATGGTCAGTATTCAGGGACACGACTGGACAGTTCATTCGAAGCAAAAGGCATAGTAAACAAGAGCTCTGATGTGCTTACTTTAAAAACCATAAGCGCTTCATCATCTTCTGTGCTGTGAAACAAATCTCGTTTACTGCAAGCTCCTTGCTTTCCTTTTTTAGGTAGTATTGACCAAAACAAGAAAAAATTGTCTAGTAAACATGGGTTCTGAAATGGATACTTTAAGAGCACTTGTTCAAGAGACGTGTTTCACAGCAGCGAAGATGAACGTGTCATATCACTGAATATTGACTATTTTTCCTGGACACCTTGGTGGATTGGTATTACGTATGTCGATATGGAGAGTGTGTAGCGCCCTTAAGGTATTCAGTGAACGCAGCTAGTATCGATTGATCACCGCAGGCGTCACATCCACGCTAGGTGGGCGGTGTAACGTTGCTAAGCGACAACAGCGTCAACGACGTCTTTTGATAGAGCAGACAGACCGGCGAGTACACTTGGACGAGGCTGGCGTCGGTTGCTACGCAACCGCTGTTTCGTTGGGCCGCAGAGCATTGATGGGCAACGACAGTATGTTCGTGGTTATGCGGAGGAGGAATAATTTGCATTAACAATGTAAAACGACCGATTCAAACGACAGTTGTGCGATATAATGGATTCTGATAATAACAATAATAATAATAATAATAATACAGTCAGTCACTCGTTCGAACAGGAAAAATACAGATCTCACAGCAGTACTCGCGAAGCTGAAAATCCAAACTCTCGCACAAGTTTCACAAATTCAGAAACAATAGACTACAACAATTACATAATCTTCAAAAGTGGAACAAACACGAAAATTAGCAAAGGAGCTACACTACTTGGCACGACCTTCATTGTAGACGAAAACGTTTTGCATTGAGTAAAAGATATGAGACACATCAACGACCGATTTATGACCTAGGGAATCAAACACACAAACAAAAACTACAGCTACATTAACGTGCATGCACCAACAAATGGTGACAATAAAAAAGAGCACGAAAAAGCAGAAAGACTCTGCGAAGAACTTGAAACAGAGATGGCCAGAATATCAAAAGATGACGGGAAAATCCATTCGGTGATTTTAATGCCCAAATTGGCACAGTACGCAAATACAAGAGGACAGTGGGAGACTATCCTGCACACCTATTCACCAATAAGAATGGTACACGACTCGTTGAGTTATGCCAACAAAAGAACCTAAAAATTATGGCAACCTCACAGGTTAAAGAGTCCAAAAAATAGAACAAGATACATGGTGATCACCCATCGACCATGTAGGAGAATTTCGGACTGATAATGTGGCAATATCGTACGACTACCAAAAAGAAATTCACGATGTGCAATTACGCAGACGTGAAAATATCGTTTCGGATCATTATTTAACGAGAATCAAAATTAAATTCACAACGAAAAGAAAATTCAACAGGAAAACACCGGTGGCCCCAAAATTTGATATATACAAATCAAAGACTCTAAAATTACAGAAGAATGGGAAGAACATCCTGCAGAAGATTGAGAGAAATTTGAAACTAAAATCATGAAAACAGCGAAATATCTGATCCCTCTTCACAAAAAACCCATACACCCTTGGTGGAATAAGAATGTAAGAAAGCACTAGATGTAAGAAAAATGGCATTTCAAAATTACAATTGTAAAAAATCAGAACAAATGCAGAAGAAATCCCTGGAAGTTCGCAAACAAACATCCGAGATTTTAGAAGAAAATAAACGAAAATATGTCAATGGCCAATTGGAGCCCGTTCAAGACAACTTCAAAAATCACAACACACGTGATTTCTACAAGACGTTTGCGAACAAAATCTAAGGCTAATCACCACAGAACCTACGCTTTGGAAAAAAAAGATATTAAAATAGTTTTGACGAATAAAGAAAATTGTCAAGAATTAGCCACATACTTTTCACTCCTTTTAAATTGTCCAGAACCCAAAGAGAGAATCCCGAAAATACATCCATAAATCACAACAGAAAGTTCTTCACACTAACACAAGAAGAAATTTATTTACACATCAAGAAACTTAAAAACCACAAAGCATCAGAGAAAGCAGGAATTGTTGCTGAACTCTCGAAAAACTCAGGCCCAAACTCACTTGAAGAAATTACTCAAATAATCCGAAACATTTGGCAAACCGAAAAAAATCTAAGATGATTGGAAGATTGTTCTAATCCACCCACTACATAAAGAAGCCGACTAACAAGTTGTAAACAACTATAGAGGAATCTCCCTCTTACCGGTCATCTACAAAATCCTCTCAGTTTTTCTCTCGAATAGAGCACAAAAGCAATAAGAACCCAAATTAGCAGAATATCAAGCAGGATTCACACCGAGCAGTATGCACAGCTGTAATTTCAAAAAGGCGGGCGGTTCGATAGACAGACCCTCACAGTTCCAAATTTTAGAAGAGATGGGACTAACTCCCAAAACACAAGAACTCATAAAGCAAACGCTAACTGGCACGAGAACTAAAATAGGATTTATGGAGGAAATCTCAGAACACTTTGACATTCAAACAGGTATGAGACAAGGAGGTGTATTATTTCCTATTTTGTTCAGCGTCGTCCTAGACAAGGTAATGGAAGAATGGGAAAAAGAACTCAAGAAAAGTGGGTTTTGGAAGCCATTCCTACTGGGCTTTCCCTAAAACGACCTCTACATTCCATACCTCGCGGGAGGAGACTGCCGTCAAACAGCTCGAGATACTTAAAGAATGTGCAGAAAAAGTAGGTTTAAAAAATGAACACATACACATATTCCTCTACGCAAGCAGAGCGCTGACATTTAACAGAAAACATGAACTTGGAAAAAAGAGAGAGAGATCACGGAAGACGGTTACAGCCTACGCTCAATCAAAACAATAGAAAAGTTTTCAAATATCGAAACTGACATTCAGAAAAGGCGAATGACATTGTTTGATCATTTCAACCAACTACCAGAAAAGCGATTGACAAAAAGAATGATAGACTATGTAACATCACTCAAAAACTCAGCATCACGTATGATCAAATTCGAAAGGAGCTCAACAACGCAAAGATAAGACCAACCGACATTCTAAAAAGAGACACTTCCAGACACAGAGTGGACATCGGAGCAAGGAAAACAAAAACACTAAAGACCAAAGTGGTCGGAAGAACACAAGCAAGCAAGAATAAAAGCTATTGGAACAACAAGAATAACCTTAAGAAAAACTGATTGAGTTATTTGCTTCACGTGTTCCATTTATTGGGAGGAATTCGCTAGTAATACTACTACTACTAATAATAATAATGAAAGTAAAACATAAACAGTCTTCGATTTGTGAAAATAAATAAGTCACTGACGTGTAAAACCACGAATTCTAGAAGAGCTGACTGTTAACAATGAGGATACCTTCCACTATCTGTACAATGACATTGAGCTGTGTATTCATATGTGCAAGTGTTCCAGGTAGACTTCAACAGCATAATAATGAAGAAGGGAAGCAGTTTGAATATAAAAAGAAATGATGTATACTGAAATTTGTTTGTAGGCCTGTATCATGTATTGAAGTATTAAAAATTAACACAAATTAAAGAAATGTGTAAGGATTTTTGCTCCCCCCTTTATACCGGTAGATATACAATAGTCTGTCTCTACAGCTTTTGGTGAGTTGCGGCGTAGCACACAGCCACTGCGTGAATACAATTAGGTATGGCTCTTCTTTTAACTTTAAA
This sequence comes from Schistocerca nitens, assembly GCF_023898315.1. Lineage (NCBI taxonomy): Eukaryota > Metazoa > Arthropoda > Insecta > Orthoptera > Acrididae > Schistocerca > Schistocerca nitens. The sequence continues at coordinate 612,853,871 of NC_064616.1, read as the reverse complement.
AATAATTTAGATACGTAGGCCGCACTGCATATACAGCAATATGTGGCCTTAAATGCTCAAATGTAAAGTACCAAGCGACTGCATTGTAAACTCTTCACCGAAGCAAAATAATATCTGTTACCATTTATGATAAGAAACTAGCTTATTAACAAATAGTAATGTGAGGCTGTATAACATTTTCCCCTCATAATAGCTTGAGAATATACTCGTTTCCCTGTGTACTTCATTAATACATGAATTTCACAATGAATATTTCAATCTGCGTCGGGGTATGCGCAGTGTTGAAACTTCTTGATGGAGTAAAACTGCGTGTCATTTTGGGATTTGAACCTGGATCGTTGGATTTCGCGTCTGAGCTAGCCAGGCACGACGCACGACCCGTTAGTAAAGCTTCAGTCCTGCTAGGCACCCTCTCCTATTCTCCAAACTTCGCAGAAGCTATCTAGGCTACCTTGCTGGACTAACAATCCTGCGAAAAAAAAAAAAATATTGTGGAGTAATAGCTGAGCCACAGCACTCTTCCAGAAGTGCCAATCCATGAACGTATGCAGAAGAGCTTACGTGAAGTTTGGCGTGCAGGAGAGAGGCACTGGAAGAACTGAAGCTAGAGGGGGGGAGGAGGTGGGGTGGGGGGGGAGCGGACCGTGGTGAATTGTCCACTTTACTTCAACCGGTAAGAACAGTGACCGCCGCGAAACGCATGACTCTGGGTTCGAATCCAGCGCTGGTACACAGTTTTAATTTGTGAAGTTTCAATACACGCATTGTAAGACGTGATTCTGCGACGGCGGGGTAAGAGAAATATGGCTTGCAACGAACTGGTGTCTGAAAAAGAAGGGGGAAAAACATTGCACCGTCCAACGAAGATCAGCTTAAGTGTGCGTTGCATCATTTGATGGCATGTATTACGAGACAGAGGTGATTTCATCTCACGTGATTATCATCGCGCGGTTTTTAGCGTGCTGGTGCTAACGGCGCTTAAAATGACTATTTCAGTGCTTATTGAATGAAAGTAACGTGAAAGAGTTAGATTGATAAATAGTCTGGAAAACCAAAAATTTGGCACCACAATGTCTGCAAAATTTCTGCTTGAATTTCTCTCCGTAAAACTGCAGAATTTAGAGTAAATGGCACTAACAGGTCGCATCCGAATTTTTGTACTTCATTAAAAATGACAGATTTGATATGAATTTTATACTCCACACCGCAGTACTTAATTTTTTACGTATATCTTCCATTAACTAGCATTCTGTACAAGTTTTCTCGTCAGTCACATTTCCAGAGATTGTACAGTTCATTTGATTTTGCGTCGACATGGCATGGACGTTTTTATGTTCTTACAGCCTTGTATATGAATGCATAGTGTCTATTCTTTCGGGCATGTTCGAAAGAACGGGCACCATGCATTCACATAACTGATTCGCCTAGATGCGCAATGGACCCACCTCCTTCAGTGTGGGAATCTCAGAGAAAATGGAGCGGACAGGTGGCGTTTGGTGTGAGGCCTGCCGAGATAGTCCACCTAGTTGTGCTGAACACTATGTACCGGGTGGCGCAGACGTTAACGCACCTCCCTAATAAGCAGGAGATCCTGGGTTCGAATCCTCGTCTGGCACAGTTTCACTTGTCACCGCTGATCCCACGTAATGTCCCGATACAGTTGACATCAGTAACCCCTTTCCTTTCTCCTCCATCCACCTTCAATTTAGTTATAACTTAGAGTCTCTTTCACTCGAATATTTTACACTCGTAGCTCCCATACAGCCCATATTATAATGAGGTTAGTATTGCGGCTAGCCGTCTTCGGTAAACAACAAAACGCGCACGTATGTGACGGAAATAAAGATCAGAATCAAAGCTGTATGCACGAACCTTGGTAACATTCCGCTCTAGTCGGTATAGTACTTAAAATCACACCGAGCGAGGTGGCGCAGTGGACTCGCATTCGGGAGGACGACGGTTCAATCCCGCGTCCGGCCATCCTGATTTAGGTTTTCCGTGATTTCCGTAAATCGCTCCAGGCAAATGCCGGGATGGTTCCTTTCAAAGGGCACGGCCGACTTCCTTCCCCGTCCTTCCCTAATCCGATGAGACTGATGACCTCGCTGTCTGGTCTCCTTCCCTCAAACCAACCAACCAACCAACTTAAAATCAGTGAGAGGAACTGACCTAATGGTAAAACATCGACAGCCGACGGAGCAAATATCCGTCCAACGATCCCGCGTTAGATTTTCCTTTATTTTCCCTAAGTCTCTTTAGTGACTGTCGGGATGGTTCGTTAGAGGGAGCATCGTCAATTTCCTTTCCTAATACGAGTTTAATGACATTTTCGTGGACTGAACGTTAATCATAATCTTCCTTCAGTAGATGCCTTCAAAATGAATCGCAGACAAGCTTTTACGTGTAACTTCGACAACGTGTATTATTAGAAAGAGCATGCACGGAAATCAAGAGGAGCAACAAACTGAAATCTCTTGCTGGGACGTCATCCACTCCTTTATAAAATTACCAAGATGTACGCGATCAGTCTGGAGCCTATTGGTAGCGACCATCTCCCTGTCCTCCTCACCGTTTCAGACGGTCGTCGCCCTCGCCCCGACCCTCGTACTGACCCTCCCCCTAAGTATGTCCTCGACTATTCCCGCGCCGACTGGAATGCCTACCGGGATACCCTTTCCACCCAGGTCGATAGCCACCCTCTCACCTACCACCACCCGGACGATGTCACCCAAGCCGCCTCCTTTCTCCAGCAGACCTTGTCTGAGGCCGTGGAGGCCCACGTCCCTACTGTCGCCATCCACCCCCACCGTCCTACCTTGCACCCACAGGCCGATCTCCTCCTCCGTGAATCCCGTCGTCTCTACCGTGCCTTCCTCCGCACGCGTGACCCGGACACACTACGACGCCACCGGCAACTCCAGCGACACATTCGTAATTTGCTCGCGGCTAAGAAACGCCGGGACTGGCGGCAGACATGCACCCGTTTAAATGCTACCCTACCAATCAACTCGTCCAAGTTCTGGTCGGCCTTCCGTCGCCTTACCGGAACTAAACCCTCCCCCTATTATCCTCTTCTCCATGATGATCACCCTTTCCCTGACTCCCTTAGTAAGGCCAATCACTTTGCCTCCTACCTCTCCGATGTATTTTCCATCCCCGATGATCCCCAGTTCGATTACTCCCTCTTCCCGGATATCCGCGATCGAACTGACACCTCTTCCCCTCCCCTCGCTCCTGGTTTCCAGTACTTGGACAACATTGCACACACGGAACTCAATGCCCCTATCACTACACAGGATCTCCTTGCTACACTCCGCACGAAACGCAACACCGCTCCTGGTCACGATCGTGTCACCTACCGCCACCTTCGTGAAGCTCCTATCTCTTTCCTCTCCACCCTGGCCAGGCTCTACAATGTAGTCCTGTCCACCGGTTACTACCCCGACCTGTGGAAAACCTCCCGTATCCTCATGTTCCTTAAACCCGGCAAACCACCGTCCGCCGTCTCCTCCTACCGCCCCATCAGCCTTACCTCGGTCTTCAGCAAGGTCCTGGAATCTATCCTCACCCGCCGCATCCACCAGCATCTCCGCCAGCACCGCCTTCTTCCCGTTACCCAGTGTGGCTTTCGGCCGTCCTTCTCTTCCAACGACCTTCTCCTTCACCTCACTCATCTCCTTTCCGAACAGCTTAATTCCCGTCGCTCCGCAATCTTCCTCTCCCTGGACCTCGAACGTGCCTATGACCGCGTATGGCATTCCGGTCTCCTCTTCAAGCTCCAAACCTTCGCCCTTCCCATTAACTACGTCCGTCTGATCGGCTCCTTTCTCTCCCGCCGTCCTTCCTATGTCACCATCCATACCGCAGATTCCTACACCTTTTTCCCCTCTGCCGGTGTGCCCCAAGGCTCCGTCCTCTCCCCCCTTCTGTACCTCTTGTACACGGCGGACATGCCGCCGCCGCCAGCCCCCGTCCACCTTCTCCAGTTTGCCGATGACACCGCCTTCCTTGCCCTTGCCCCCACCCTGCAGCGCTCCCAACACCTTCTCCAATCCCATCTTGACCGGTTCACTGCTTGGTGCAACCAGTGGTTGCTCAAGGTCAATCCCTCCAAAACCCAGGCGATCATTGTAGGCAACACCACCCCTTCCTTCCGCCTCCTTGATTTCTACATCACCATCTATGGCCGTCCTATCGCCCTCACTCCCACCCTTAAGTACCTTGGCGTCACCCTCGACCGTCGCCTCTCCTGGACTCCCCACCTCCGGACAATCCAAGCCAAGGCACGCTCCCGACTCAGTCTCCTCAAGCTCCTCTCCGGCCGTACGTGGGGTCTGGACCCCTCCACCATCCTCCACACCTATAAATCCCTCATCCGCCCTATCCTTTGTTATGCCCATCCGGCTTGGATCTCCGCCCCCCCTCCCTTTTATAAATCCCTCCAAATCCTTGAACGCCATGCTCTCCGCCTCGCCTATCGCATCCGTCTCCCCTCCCCCACGCGGATCCTGTATGATCTCATCCCCTTCCCCCACCTCCTCCTTTTCCTTGAAAGGATACGTATCCTGTACACCTCCCGTAAACTCGACCCTCCTCACCCGCTCGTCTCCCCGATCCTCTCCCACCCCCGCCCGCTGCCGCGCCTGTATTCCCACGTCCCGCCCGGTCTCCATCTGTCCACCCTCCTTACCCTCTCCCAAGGTGGCTTCCGCCAGCTCCCCCTCCCTGATGATGCCCTCCTCCCCTCCATCTACCCCTCCTACCAACTTTGATTCTCCCGCCCTCCTCCTGTGCCTGCTCCTCTGGGCACCCTCCCTCCCTTCTCTCCCTTTTTCCCTCCCTCCTCCTTTTCTCTCCTCTCCTCCCCCGGGCCTCCCCTCCCCTGCCCCTCTCCTCCTGCCCCAGTCTCCTCCGCCATTGCCATCCTTTTTCTCCCCTCTCCCCCACCTCACCCCTGTTCCCCTCTTGGCAGGTCCCCGGACTCGCACACGGTAAGTGGACATTCGCGCGCCGGAGATCACCGCCATCAGTGTTTCGTGTGTGCCGTCATGTTTAGTGTTCCGTGTTCACCGTCGCACTCCCTCGTTCACCAGTGCCATCGTCATCTTCAGTGTTTGTGCGTCGTCTCATCTGTTAGCAGTATGGATTCTCGACGAGTGTGAACGGCTCCGTGTGTGTCTCTCTGTGTCTCCGTTTTTCTTGCCCACCTTTTGTAACTTCTATGTTTTCTCCTGTTTCTACTGCTTGTCTATTCTATGGCTGAAGAGCAGCATAGTGTGCTGCTGACAGCCTGCCTGTTGTACAGGCTTTAAAATAACAATAAAGTAAAAAAAAAAAAAAAAAACGCGATCAGAATGTCCCGCTCGCTGCATTTGATTGTGACGGCCGCACTTAATACATTATATTTTGTAAGGTTCCTTTCAGTGTGCTGTTCTCGCCATCCGCGGTCAACGTTGAAATGACAATGGATATAACTTAAGTCTAATTATTTTCTTACTTCGCGATGTAAAAACGGAAGTGTCAATAACCGAGATATGCAGTATGAGATCACATCGGTGGATGCGCTCAGAGCAATGAAAGTGAGGGATGCTGACACCTGGTGGGATTCGCCGCAACTATGCAGACTACGACCTCCAAATACTAATCCAGTATGCTTTGAGAACTTAGTGAAGCTAGTCATTATAAAGAAATATGCATATGCAATAAAGTCTGACATTATTGTAAACGGGAAGAAGCGATGCTCCTTTGCTCTTTGAGTGAAACTATGAGTCTTATTTTACCTATCGTCCAGAACTGACGCATGTTCAGAGAAAAGGCGTCTTTTACTGATATTACACGCAACGGCGCTTTCCATGCCGAAGTGGTGTGGATGGCGTCTGAGCATTTGATGTATAGAAAACAGTTTATAGTTTTGGGATGACAATTACATGAAACGGATCAGATTTAACTTTTGTTTGTTAGGAATAAAGTAACACATTCGGGTATAAAAATTTTTTTCGTAATTTCTTTCTAGGGAGTCGCTGAGGCAAAGCTCGTAGGTAACGTGATGAGAAGTTTTTCTGCAACTTAGGAACTCCTCAAACTACGCCGCTCGTATAAGCAATATTCACAAAGAAACGTTCTGTTTTGTTTTAGAAGAAAATCCTACATGGAAATTATAGTTTGACTACCTGCACTGTGAGGATTATTTAATAAATTTTCATGCTCTGTTGAATAAAAAAAATTAAAATTTTAATTGAGAGCCTTGCCATGAAGTAATTAAGGAGAAAATTAATATATAAAGTGTAATTTAAACACAAATTGTGTAGAAAGAATGAACAAAAGGCTACACAAAAGAAAGAATATAAATTTGATTACCCGTTAGTATACAATAATTAAATAAGCAGACCAACTGAGAGTTGTATGACCCAACCAGGAACAATTCGCTCGTATTTCTGTTTGCAGGGAAGGTATCAGCCGTAGAAAGTGCAATACCTTCATCGTCAGTTCGTAAGTTTATTTCCTCCGTTAGTACTCACGTGAAAGAACTGGAAGGAAACTGCCATCTTTCTTTTACATCTTTTGGGTGTGTAAATTAACTGTGCGTCAAAGCGTCCCACTAGCTGTGCGAGATGTGATGATTTGTCGGAAAAAACACTAATTCCGACACGAGAGCTGAGAAACTGGATGAGAAAATTAGAAACTTCGTATCATCAATCAAACCAACAATAAAAACATACTGATTTTCCAATTAACTACCATTTTCCTTGGAAATACACCATTTCACTGTCTTTCGTGCTCCAGAGGATATTCATCACGTAGGACGTGCGGTGAGTGCTATTTCTTACTTGAAAATGTTTATTAAGTAAAGATTATCGCAAGAAGAACATAATACAGTTTGCGATATTTGCATTTTACTCGACAGCGCGTACATCGAAACGTGGTTCTGTTCTTCTTCTGCAGCCAAAATACCTTGTTTGGATTTCACAATTCTTTCAAAATTAGATAAATGTAAATCGTGGTATTCTTCGAGTAGCTTCACAAAAAATGACAGATCATTTGTGGTGACTGTCTCCTTAAACTGTCTCCTTGGTATTAGTTGTAGGTTACTAACTCTCTCAATGAAAAGTAGAAACCTTTGCTTTGGTACGAAAAATGAATATTTCGCAGACGACCTACATGTAGTTCATAAATTGAAAGTGTTAAGTGATTCGGCAGAGCGTTTCGTCATGTTCATGGAGGACTACAATAAGTTATTTACCAAAAACGAGAAACAAGAGCAGTATGTGCTTCAGGTTGTACCTGAGTACTGCGACAAGTTTCCAGGGAATAAAACAGAAATTTTATCAAAGAATAAGTACTGTTAACAGAAAATGTTATTTATCCTAATATTAACCTGACCTACCCTTGTGTAAACATAGGAGGATGACTCAGTGCGCAACGGGGAAGAGTTTAAGATACTGGATCAGTATTCAGGAGAAGCGGATTAAATATTGTCCCCGATGCGTTCCCTCACGCGTTTCGAATCTGGACTGTTGCGCAGTTTGTAATGGCCTCGAAGTTGGCGGACATTAAGCTCTAATCTACTTTCGTCCCTTTTCTTGAAATGTGCAGTAAGCCGCAGGAAGTGGCCGTTTAGACACTTAGGTAGCTGGAGACTATTGGGCCGTGCTACTCTAAAGTGGAACTCACAGGCTGCCTCACACGGCGCATTCCGCAAGTTTGCGGGGAAAAAACGTGCCAGAAGTTCGCCACTAACGAGATGACGCCACTATAATTGCTACAATATCTCAACTACATCACTGAAGGGTTGCAGATGACTTTGGGGTTGCTTTTGCTCTTGTGATTACTTTGAGACTTGGGAAGCTAGGGAAGATTGGATCTCCTATAGATCACCCACTGTGTAATAACCAAAATTTCTGTGTACACGTTTTCCAAACATTCAATAAAATATATCCAGAGCGAGTTGCACAAATTGTAACATATCTTTTAATATGTGAATTGTTCATGATATGGAAACGAGGTTTTCTGCATATGAGAGTACGCAGAGGAGCACATAATTTTGTAAATGGTAAACACTCTTAACTCTTTTATAAACTAAGATACTGAAGCAAGGAAGATTTTTTCAATAGAAAGGTATATTAAAAAACTATAAAATGGCTCTGAGCACTATGGGACTTAACATCTGAGGTCATCAGTCCCCTAAAACTTAGAACTACTTAAACCTCACTAACCTAAGGACATCGCACACATCCATGCCAGAGGCAGGATTCGAACCTGCGACCGTAGCGGTCGCGCGGTTCCAGACTGTAGCGTCTAGAACCGCTCGGTCACTCCGGCCGGCTAAAAAAATTAGATGCACTGCTTCAGTCACTTTTATCTTTATTTTTAACGCCACTTGGTGTTTCGATGGTCATGCCGTCGTCAGCAAGTAGATTGAGATAGTTTTACATCGTTGAATGTGTTTGTGAGATATACATGCGTTGTCCATTTGTGAGATAGCACTGTGGCATGGAGTTTATGTGTCGTCTTGCGCTGGTGGAGAAATGTTAGCGTTGTTTACAGCACTAAGAAGATTTACGCACTTTCCTACATGTATGTGAAAGCTGTATTTACTGCTTATCTCGGCGGATATATCTGCTGCATGTTGCCATAGCGAACTCACCTACTCACTTTGAAAGTTTTACAGTTCATAAATATTAACGTTCACCAAGATTACTTTTTCACTCTTTGTTGAAATTAACACTTGCAGTAGTTTTAAAAAGTCTCCTCTCTGATTCTTGCCTTTACCTTTATAACGAACAGAAGTCGAAAACTCTTGAAACGACAAGTACAGTAAGTAATATAACGATTGCTAATGTTGGAGTCGCAGCGTTTCACGAAAGTTGTCGACAACTGTGCTAAATGTTGAGGTAAGACTATAACGGTTGGACGTGTTCCAGCGGAGCTTTTAAACCCCTTCTGTTACGCTACAGTTTGGAATATAATTTCATTAAAAAAAAAAAAACAACTGCGCCTGTATCTCTGTCGTACACATTTAGATCGCAATTACGGATTACAGCAGCCTTGCCTCTCAAATTTAATACATTGCTCAAACATTTCTCACAGGAGTTTCAACGTCGATATTAACAAGCTCTAAATCACTATTACCGGCGTTTCAAGAGCCTTCGAATGCCGTTATATATAAGCATACCGTTCCATAAAAAGAATCACACTCGTTTCAGTATTTTGGTTGATACAAGAGTTAAGAATATTGGCTATTTATAAAGTATTATGCGGCCTTCTGCATATTAACATTAACGGAAACCTCGCTTTGTGTTTTGAAGTGTTCACGAAATAAAAGATGTGTTACGACTTACTCGATTCGCTCTGTGTATACACACACTCTCTCTCTCTCTCCGTCCATTCCTCCCTCCCTCCCTCTCTCTCTCTCTCTCTCTCTCTCTCTCTCTCTCTCTATCCCTCCATTCCTCCCCCCTTCTCTCTCTCTTTCTCGCACACACACACACACACACACACACACACACACACACACACACACACGGAAATGTTTCTTAGTACGATTCTCAGAGCGCAGTGAGGTATGGATCTCTAATGAAAAGTATATCCTTCTTCCACTAGGAATGTGTACGGTTTTGATCTGTGCTTGTATTGAGTCCAAAGTAAGAGAAAAAACAGTATAACGCAGCCTTTTGTTAGTTGCCCTCTTGTTTTAGAATTTCTTTGAGTGAAACAGTACAATATGTATGGTAAAAGTAAGGATTATGATAAAAGTAGTTAGAACTCACTGTTACAAGTTTCAGGACTTCTGGCGACACTTTTCATTTGTACTGATATACATAACGTATAGCCTCCGATGACTACCATGCGAGGTGGAGCCGCGGTTAAGTGATGAAGCCGACAGTGCTCATAGTTATCCCTACAGACGAATGCCACGTCAATCTCCCACCCCAGTGCTACGTCTGTATTGATTTCGATGCCGACGGAGAGTTTATATTAGACCTTCCATCCTCCTACGTCGCCACGACGACGTGTTTTGAGAAGAAAGTGCGATTCAAAATCAGACTGATTCTATGTCATTTGTTCTATAAATCGGTTTCTTGTCCTGTGGACATGCGGTTTGGAAACTAATTTCACGAAAAAGTATGTATTTTTGTCTATGGACGCTAATTACGAACGTATATGAAGCATTTTCTGACCTGACTATCATAATAACTTAACCATGCAATAAGTGTGAGAGCCTCTCACGCTTGTATAAGCACAGTATCTATTCAGTCGTCATTGACGTATGTTATGACTAAATTACTACACATTTCTTAATTTTGTAATTCCAATTTATTGAGAATGTTATGTTGGTTTAATATGATTAATATGTCTCATACAGTTTATGATAGAATATGTTATAAATATACAGAAGTATTGTAGATTCATTGTTTTCTGGATTTCTTTATGTTACCTAACACATTTGTCAATATGTTTCTTATCTAGCGAATTTATGCAATAATACTCTCACAAACTGTAATAAATTGTGATTGCTCTTAATTTACTCCTATTTGAAAACTAAATTGGTTATGTTTTATGTCCATGACCCTCCAGCTATAGATTTCCTTGTACTATGGTCTCCTGTTTAGCACTGCATAGGTTGCTGTATTTTATCTTTTGCACTTTTCTTTAACAACAGAGTTACTCTTTGTGTGACTACTGATATATCCACAGACAACATCTTTGGGATAACTTCTACAATCTTTCAACCTGTGTTTGTGATACGAAAGCAAAGACCACTTAAATGTATCCATTTACTTTGCCCTGTTAACTTAGTGCCTTATGTACAAATTAGGTACTTTCCTGACTTCTTCAAGTTTGGGCCAATTAACGTTTAATGTTGATATACATCTGCAATCACATGATTAGTCTGCAGCTCACACAGAAGTATTTGGGACAGTGTTCATAGATACAAAGGATCACCGTGGGACGTATTTGCTGTGATTAATATCGTTTTTTAAAAGTACAATTTATGTGACAGCAATGTAAAGGATATACAATTATTGTTTCCGGTTTTTGGTTTGTGATCACTCTGTCTATTTATGGTCTTTTTCAACGTATATAGATACCTGAGGATGGCCTATTGTTGACCTAAACTGGTTGTTTTAATAAACTGCCATATAATAATAATAATAATAATAAACTGCCATATAATAATTATAATAATAATAATAATCATAAGAGAGGGCATCTAAAAACGAACTAATTGCGGTTTACCAGTATTTTATTTATCATTTATTCTGTTATTTCAATGATTTTAGTACAGAATCATTAACAAAATAATTTTTGACGAACAACATTTATGAAAATCAGATACTTTCAAGTTAAAACTTAAAGTTGATCAATTTTAAATAGTTACCATTTTCATAATGAACACAACTGATTTATCTAAGTACAGAAATTTTACAGTAATTAAGTAATTAAAGATCTTGAAGAACCATACGGTAGTTTCTTTCCAGGTTTAGCCTCGTTTTGCCTTTTAGTACCGCACATTTGTAAACTCACCCTTTTAGTATGGCACTTTATTTTGCTATGGAAAGAAGTGAGATTTTACCAAACAAATTATTTTATGGTGAATTTTTATATTTATGCTTACAAAATATAGGTTCTCTGCTGAAGGCGTTAATGAGGGTTGCAGTAGAATTGCTGTTGAGATTAGAATTTAACACATATATATTACAATAAATTTAAATTGATTCTGTGTGAACCAGCGATCAATCGTAACACTATTTAGCTTATGACAACTAAGTTTTTCGAGACGATCCTATTGTATAAAATATTCTCGTACTTCTTGCCATGTCAGTTCTGGGTAAGACCTTGATTTACCCCTGATAGTTACCACTGACGAAGACAATGGTGGCAACAATCAAAACCTAATGTTTTACCCAGAACTGGCGCTGCATGAAATCTGACAATAGTTTATTCACTATTTAGTTTGACTGATATAGTGTGTTTCCATCATACTGCGCAATGAATAAGTCATGGCAAATTAAAATTAATACCTGGCCGTGAGTCGAACCATGACACAGGTTACCGCAAGCGGTGACCTTAACTATTAAGCTATCTGAAAATGCTGTCAGGCGTGATTCGAAGCTTAATTGTTACTGATGTTTCCTCCTATTGCTTCCGAGCACTACTAACCCACCGAGCGAGGTGGCGCAGTGGTTAGCACACTGGACTCGCATTCGGGAGGACGACGGTTCAATCCCGTCTCCGGCCATCCTGATTTAGGTTTTCCGTGGTTTCCCTAAATCATTTCAGGCAAATGCCGGGATGGTTCCTTTGAAAGGGCACGGCCGATTTCCTTCCCAATCCTTCCCTAACCCGAGCTTGCGCTCCGTCTCTAATGACCTCGTTGTCGACGGGACGTTAAACACTAACCACCACCACCACCACTACTAACCTCAGGTATATGAGAGTAGTACAAGTGGATAACGGATTTGGTGGTGGAGCACATAATCCATGACAGGACCTCTGATTGTAAAGTTCAGAAGTAATGGCAGAAACCAGCAGTGATGACTATTTGAGTGGGACATGCAGGCGAACAGAGAAATCTTAATGGTTATGACAATTGCTTTCAATAAGTAGGAAATACGAATTTACATGTTGGTCTGGTTAACATTCTCATTCCATGGGTCAGTATTTCTGAACGTATTTCACTGATAACATTTCGTATCACTGATTTCAAACCTCACTGAGTTCTTTTATTTCAATTAATTTAATTCGATTGGTACTGTATAATGTTTCTAATGCACAATGATTGAGCAATACACTTCAGGTAGTGTTTAATTCGATAAAGTACATTGTTACCTATTTTCTGTATTATTTAATACGTTATTAGGTTTACACACGTGCACGTGTACGATAGCTACTAAACATTACAGTACGCGATTTACAAAGCATGAATTGAAAAATACTTATTTTTAACACATTCACCTCTAAGCAATATAGTTCACATCACATTGCAGCTGTTGTAAAGTTCACAGTAAATGTTTGCATATCTCAATTTAACTTCAATACATTTGTGCACTCTTAGAAGGACATGTTGAGTAGCTTGTCTGAGTGCGTCTGTAGGCTCCCTAATTAGGGAAGCAGCGTCCATGATGTGACCCAGAGTTTCATGTAGCACTTATTCATCTTTTGTTTGTACACCTCAGACTTTATCCAAGCCCATAAACAAAAATCCAGTGGCATAACGTCTGGCGATCTTGGTGGTCAGTTAATTGTACTATTACGACTAATCCAGTGATTAGGATAAGTGCAGTTGAGATATTGCCTCACATGTTTGGTAAAATGTGAAGGGGCTCTGTCACGTTGGAATTATATTGCTGTCCTTGTGGCCAAAGGAGTGTCTTCCAGGTGTTAAACAAACGATTTTTTCTCGAACTTCAAGTAATTCTGTCCTGTTATCCGCTCTTCTAAAATGACTGGATCTGTCAACAAGTTACCAATCATGCCGCACTAACCATTGATCGAAAAAATGTTTTCCAGTGTAGCTTGTTCATTTTCCTGCGACCATCAATTATTACGTGTGTTGTTGATGCCATTCCATATAGACGTAGCTCCATTAGTGAATAGTATTAAAGGAAACAAATGACGATTGTCATTTAACCAATGAGAAAATTCAAGTGGTGTGGGTTAGTCGCCAATGTGAAGGCTGTGAACACTCTGCATGTGATACGGGTACAAGCTTTACCCATGTAATATTCGCCATACAGGTGTTCATTCGACACTGGTAAGTGCAGAAAGTCGCAGCGTGCCAGTAGTAGGACTAGGCTTCGACGTTTCAGCGATGTGTTGCTGAACCTGCACAGGTTGTTGAATTACACGTTCGGAAGAATACGTCCTGTTTTATGCAAGGTGCTGAAAAGTCTGATAAACACTCTACGATCACGAATTCGAAGTGTCGGAAAGCGCCGACGGTATTCTTCGACAGCAGCAGGAGCACTTCTCTCGCAGGAGCCGTAAACATACGCCATATATGCATATTTTTCGTTAGTGGTGTTGTGTGGCATTTTAGTCAGCGCGTGTACAAATACAATTACCTGATGCTTCTCTCTGATACTCTCTCTCTCTCTCTCTCTCTCCTTCTCACTACGTCACTCACAACATTCCATGGATAACAGCGCTGGCTTAATGGCGGAAACACGTCCCTAGCACAGACGTTGAAAGCAACGAGGTAAGTTAAGTTGCGCTGAAATAAAACGTCAAAGATGTTGGATGGGTAAGACACACATGTGCGCGCCACTAGACGAAAAGCAAATGTACATTAAATGCGCTCTATCTCGGAAACCATTCGGAATAAGGAATATGTCCATATGAAGCTTTTTGCTTCAAATGAACGTTCCTGTCATATCCCTGAGTATTGCTTCTGGGGCACCCTGTGTTGACAAATATAGCTTTTGTCATATATTTTGTTTTTGTACTGTCTGAAAGTCCGCCTGCTCAGCTGACAGTTAACGTGCTTGCGTACCATGTCGAAGGCCCGAGTTAGATTCCCGACCGGGTTGGAGATCTTCTCCGCCCCAGGATTGGGTGTTGTGTTGTCCTCATCATGAGGTCACCCATTGGGGCATCACCTGAAATAGGACTAGCACCCGGCGGCCGAACTTCCCCGGACGGGTCCTCCCGGTCAACAATGCCACACGATTATTTCATTTTTTTTTTTACTGTCTCCAAAAAGTGATGCACCTAGAAGACATGATCGGATGTCTATACAACATCGCACTCGTTTACACCATCGGCGGGTATGTAAATAATTCGACCGCTCCGGTCGCAGGTTCGAATCCTGCCTCGGGCATGGATGTGTGTGATGTCCTTAGGTTAGTTAGGTTTAATTAGTGCTAAGTTCTAGGCGACTGATGACCTCAGAAGTTAAGTCGCATAGTGCTCAGAGCCATTTGAACCATTTTTGTAAATTATTAGAGTTGCAGTTCTCTGTGTCAGGCAGGAGGGCCAAGAGAGTATACTAGCGCTGGTCGTGCTTTGTGTTGTTATAATGTCCGGTAAAGTATGCAAGAGGCATTAACAGCGACAGATATTGAGTTTTCACTGTGGAGGACATGGAGATGCCACATACTCGTGTCAGACACTGTTACTAGCACCCGACAGAGTTTGAAATGGACCTCATTGTGAGTCTCCATTTGGTCAGCTGGTCGAATCGTGTAATATCTATATGTGTGGGGTATTCAGATGTGACAGCGGTCCGCCGTTGAATTGCATGGAGACGTGAGAGCAGGCATATTCTTCGTCAAGGTGTCAGTGACGACGTCTGACCGCCACAAGGGTGGATCGCTGTGCTGTGCACCGAGCATATCGTAACCAATTCACATCTGAGCCTGACATCCGATAACAAGTAATGAACTCCCTGAAATATCCCGTATCATCCCGCACTATTGCTCGCAGACTAGCAGCAGCAGCTGGACCAGGACATTACTCTTCCATGCGTAGGCTGCCGTTAACGCAATGATACAAACAGTTGCATATGGTGTGGTGCCGTGACTGGGGATCATGGATTGTAGATAATGGCGTTGCACTGCCTTCAGCGATGAAGCGTGGTAATGCACTACCCTGCATGACCATCATTGGTGAGACTGGCGGCGACCTTGGGAGCAGACCCAATCTTCCATTGGTTTGGGCTCCTGGTTTAATGGTGTGGGGAGCCAACGGACATGAAGTGTGGTCACGGCTGGTAGTGATTGAAGGAACTCTTGACAGCGCAGTGGTGCGTCACGAATATCCTGCATCCTCATGTGTTACCTCTCACGCGACAGTATCATGGAGTCATTTTACAATTGCTCATCCACACATGGCACGTATCTCTAAGAACTGTCTGTTGAGATACTCCTATCGCCAGCCAGATCCCCAGATATGTCCCGATACAACGTGTGGGTCCTGCTCGGGCGTCAGATCCGTCCAAGTGGCAGTGTCCAAGGTATCAAGGACCAGTTACAACACATCTACATCTCCATCTACACCCACATAGATACTCCACAAGCCACCATACGGTGCGTGGCGGAGAGTACACTGTACTAGGTATGGGCCTGCTTGCCTCTGAACCGAATAAGTGCATACGTCCAGACCGGAGTTGATGCAACTGTATACTGCTAAGTGAGGTCAAACTGCCATGTTCCTTGTAAATTTGACTCGGTTTAGAAGTCACTGAAATACCATCGCATACAACCTTAACCCACGAAGTTTCATTTCGTTTCCTCCTTCGGTTCTACATGCTTCACTTTTTTTGTCAAGCAATGTACGCTACTGGCCATTAAAATTGCTACACCACGAAGATGACGTGCTACAGACGCGAAATTTAACCGACAGGAAGAAGATGCTGTGATATGCAAACGATTAGCTTTTTAGAGCATTCACAAAAGGCTGGCGCCGGTGGCAACACCTACAACGTGCTGACATGAGGAACGTTTCCAACCGATTTCTAATACACAAATCAGGACGGCTGGAGACGGGATTGAACCGTCGTCCTCCCGAATGCGAGTCCAGTGTGCGAACCACTGCGCCACCTCGCTCGGTACCGTTATTACGGCCAGAGGTGGTTGTTCTGGGTACTGATTTCTCAGGATCTATGCACCCAAATTGCGTGAAAATGTAATCACATGTCAGTTCTAGTACAATATATTTGTCCAATGAATACCCGTTTATCATCTGCATTTCTTCTTGGTGTGGCAATTTTAATGGCCGGTAGTGTTTATAAAATGCTTCACGAAGTTTATACCGAGCGAGGTGGCGCAGTGGTTAGCACACTGGACTCGCATTCGGGAGGACGACGGTTCAATCCCGTCTCCGGCCATCCTGATTTAGGTTTTCCGTGATTTCCCTAAATCGTTTCAGGCAAATGCCGGGATGGTTCCTTTGAAAGGGCACGGCCGATTTCCTTCCCCATCCTTCCCTAAACAGAGCTTGCGCTCCGTCTCTAATGACCTCGTTGTCGACGGGACGTTAAACACTACTAACCTAACGAAGTTTATCCGTTTCAAAAAACTTTTATTCTTTCTAACACTCCTCCTTCAACATACCCATTCGCTGGCAGACGTATCCCTTTTCCAACACACTGGCTACCAGTATCTTCAAGGTCGTGAAAGAAAAACGCCCGAAGGGTAAGAGAGACATACCTGCCATCTAAATGATAGAGCGAGTTAATAATAGAAACAAATAAAGATAAGGAAAAATAGTAAGGTAGACGCTACAAACTTAGTTCATTATTCGGATTAGAAATAAAAGAAATAGAAACAGGAGGGGATTTTATAATAAACATTCACATAAATCTAATTCTAAATGTATCGGTCTACTGTTGTCATCAAGAAAGTGGACTACAATAAGTAAATAAATAAATAAATACAAAAAACTTTGCTACAGTGTCGGACACCTCATAGAAAGATCAATCTCCTAGAAGGACTACCTGCAGAACGGGGCTCAGGATCTCGATAGAGAAGTCTAAATTCATGACGAATAACAAACATCGACCGAAATTCCTTGAATCAAAGATGGAGTAGATTATAATGGTATGGAAAGGCTAGTACTTCTGTGACTACAGATTTGAAAATGGGCTGGGGAAAAGCGGGGCTCGCCGGTGGTGGTTAGTTCCTATAGGACCAAACTGCTGGGGTCATCGGTCCCTAGGGTTACACACTACTTAATCTAATTTAAACTAACTTTCGCTAAGGACAACACAAACACCCATGCCCATGCCCGAGGGAGGACTCGAGCCTCCAACGTGGCGAGCCGCGTGAACGGTGGCAAGGCGCCCTAGACCGCGTGGGTACCCCGCGCGGCGGGGTTTAGGCGATAGTATCTCAAAGATGGAGAGAGCATGTGGTCTGACTAAAAGCGTTTACAACAAAAAGGGGCATCTCTTAGAATGCCATACTAAAACCATGGTCAAAAAAATTCCTGTGCGGCAGTGAAGCTAGAGAAGTAGTAGATCCTGGAAAGGAGAAAAGGAGAATCCTACGAAAAATGATGGGTGCGATCCAGACTGAGACCGGGTGGAAGCTTCAAAGTGACAAAGAAGTCTTCCAGAACGTGGAAAGGATCTCGGAGCTCATGAGGGAAAGGAGGCTGGTATTTCTTAGCGACTGTACAGAATGTACAAAAATAGTCTATTCAAATAAATATTTGATTAACTCTGGCACAAGAACACATTCCCGAAGTGAATTAAAGAGGTTCGGGGAGATCTTGAGAGGCTCAATACCCTGTAAGCCCTCATGTTAGAATGGGACGTGTTTCGAAACAGAATACGTAGTTTGAAAGAGTTTCAGGTTGAAAGAAGAGCTACAAAGACCGAAAGAACATGGATAGAAAACAAAAGCAACAGTAAAGCGACCATGTGAAGGGCTACTGGAAACACTTTAAATCCGGCCAAAGAGGACAAAATGAAGTTGTAACGTGGTCAGTTCGAAAGAAAAAAATAGTCTTTTACTATTTATTCACTAGTGTTACAAAAATGGGCTCCTTAGTGAAACGTGACATTAGTTTGCTTACAGAATAAGCTGTCTCACTACGGGAGGAAGAAATGGTAACTAGTAGACCTCCTTTCGAAGAGACTCTAAGTGACATACAGTTAGCAGGCGTGCATATCGCGGTCTGCACATTTAATGACATATGCTACAGTTGCTGCTCATAGAACGCATGAATTGCTCGTTTGATTTATCTGCGCTTGTATCAACTTGCATCTGACGACAACGTTACGCGTCGCAGATCCCAGTCGATACATCTTTTCATATACAGGGTAGTAGACATGCATTTAAAATGGCAGTAGAATGTCTGAATATCTAGGATAGGATTTAAAATATTTCCCGTTGCACATAGAATAGTGTTGAGGCAGTTCAGTCTCGTAAGACCAGCTTCATTACGTTAATACTCTGTATCTATGAAGTCCCAAAGGCTGGCTGTGTGTTAATAATCAAGCACACACAAAAAGTGAATAGAAATAAAATAAAATCGGAAAGATACGGAAAGAGCCGTCTTCCTGTGACATTTTATCAAACTCCGTACTACCACCGAGCGAGGTGGCACAGTGGTTAGCTCAGTGGACTCGCATGCGGGAGGACGACAGTTCAAACTCGCGTCCGGCCATCCAGATTTAGGTTCTCCGTGAATTCCCTAACTCTCTCCAGGTAAATTCCGGGTTGCTTCCTTTTAAAGAGCTTGTGGTCCGTCTCTAATGACCTCGCTGTCGACGGCACGTTAAACACTAATCTCCTCCTCCTCCGTACTCCCACAGTCACCTCTTTTTCGGAGGTTCTGGCGAGATGCTTACATTAAATGTGGGGAAACGCAACGGATTTGATGTCAAGTCTAATACTTAGTACTCCTGCTGTATTTGTTAAAACAGTCACGAACGAAAAATAGGGGAAAAATAATTCGTATACTCGCAAATTTTTGTACAGTGGTAGGACGAAGTACCATGAGCAACATACTAAAAATAATGACCGGGAGGGGATGGGGGAGGATTGAGGGGGATAGAAGTCACGTTTTTATGTTTTTCTTACATAACTCGAAAGATGGAGTCTCTAGCGAAAACATGTTGCAGTACAAAATGAAACTACGTTAAATTTCCTATAAAATGTGCTATTAACGTTTTCTCTAGGGCTAACAGTTTGCGCATAGAGGGGTTGGAAAAACTGCAGGTTATTGACAAAACATATTTTTATTATTTTTTAATGTCAACTGAACTTAGAAAGTAACAAAATCTGTATTACTTATTATCAACAAACATGTTGTCTTGAATGTATCCATTTCAAAAATCAGCAGTTGAATCTCTCGCATCATCTTCTTACAGATCGAGTAACGTTTGCCATTTGCATACGTACTTCGGCACTTGACGCACACCATGGAGCATGGAGTGCTTGCTTTTCGACATCCATATAGTCCGTCACGCCCAGCAGTACATTGGCAAAACATGTTGTTCTGTACAATAAACGTTTTGTTCTCGATGTATAATGACTGGCCGAAAGTAACAAATCAAATTATAGTAGCTTTGTGTTGGCTATCGTGGTAAGCGTGTTGTAAAGCCGTGTACACCGTCTTGGAGTCACTTACTGATTAATTAATGAATGGTAGGGAAGGTACTTCACTTATTTCACCACTAATTGTACTGCTCGCGGACTGCATAAATCACTTCCATTCAGGCACTGTTGTTACGTGTAGACTTGGCTGCTCGGAATGGAGCCATTACCACATGTTTACAGCATATCTTGCAAGGTGGCTGTGAATATGTAGGTTAGAATGGGACGGATCATATCCAGTCTTTTTACTATAAATTTCCAGTTCTTTCAGTACCTCGAGCAACCGCCCCACGAGTGCAGTGTGCTGCACTTCATGCATTATGATTAATATCTTGAGTAGAATGCTTTTCTATAGCAATATGCTCGTCGAAGATGTTAACCACAATATGTAAGTGCTGTACACCGGACCCAAGCGAAGGTTTTAATAAATAGAAATTTATAATAAGAACAGAAATTCTCCAGAAATAATACTCAATAAGCAACGCGAGTAATATTTTTGGTGACCTACTTTGCATAGTGGATTGTGGTTTCATATCATTAATGTGCCGACACAGAGTAAAATCCAAGTCTAGAACGTTTTCTACATGGAGAACTGCCAACACAGATTCTCCGTCTTCCCCACTGCTCGCTTCTCTCTTGGTTTAACACCGGCTCTGTTACCACTCTTGCAAGAAGGTGTTGCCTCATCCACAGGGGACAACCATTGTCAGTTAACACCAGTTTTAATGTCAGACCGGAGCACAGTTTACATCTAAATCATACTCCGAAAGCCACCTAATGGTGTTTAGCGGAGGGTACTTTCGTTACTAGTATCTGATCCCTCCAACCCTGTTCCACTCGCGAATAGTGCGTGGGAAGAATGATTGTCGGTAAGCTGTATTAGCTCTAATTTCTCGAATTTCCTCCTCGTGGTCAATGTGGGGGGAAGCAATATGTTGGTTAACTCCTCCTGAAAAGTGCTGTCCCGAAATTTCAATAGCAAATCTCTCCGTGATGCACGTCTCTCTTGTAACGTCTGCCAGTTGAGTTTGCTTAGCATCTCGGCAACGCTCTCTCGCTCTTCGTTGGATCTTCTCTATCTCCTCTATCAGCCCTACCTGATAGGGATCCCAGATAGATGGACAATACTCAAGAATCGGGTGAACAAGCGCCTTATAAGCCACTTCCTTCGTGGATGAGTTGCGTTTCCTTAAGGTTCTTCCGATGAATCTGTCTTGTGTCTACTTTTCCCACTATCTGTTTTATATAGTCATTCCACTTAAGGTCGCTCTGGATAGTTATGCCTAAATATTTTACGGCAGTTAGATCCCGTTTATTCAAAATATAGAAATTAAATTTCTTGGTATACTCTTTGTTTCAATTGGATACCGTCTGATAATTTAGTTTCTGTTCTTATGTAACATTGACATAGTTTTGTGGATGTTATATTTGTATTGGGATAACGAATTTCGTGTACGTTTTTGAACTTGTCTCCAAAATTTTATAAGTGTCATGATAATGTTCGCGTTTCCTTCTGTTTGTTTCTCAAAACTGTAACTGGACGTCCTTGTGCGCCACCTGCCAGTTATAACTGGTAAACAACTTTGGTCGCGGGCGAGGACGCGAAGCGATTAATGTGCTGCGGGTTGTACACGCTAACAGCCATGCTTCGACAAGCCTTTGGATATTGGGCAGTTACGCTTAGTAACGTTGTTGTTATCTTTCACATTGTTCTTAGCTACTACTTATAGTGTTAGCATGTAGATTTTTTACTATTTGTAATATTTTAATATTTTTATAAAAATGATTTTTAAAATGTGGTTTTACCCCACATCATTTAACAATAAACATAAATTCCATACCACTGAAACACTATTTTTATAATCTATGATTTTTCAGTTCCCTGCTTTCCGCAAGCTACTAGTACTAGAGAAAAAAATGAGTAAGATATTTTGTACAGATAATTTAATGTAGTTTACTTTTGAACTGAAAACGCGAAAAAGCGCCTATCAGTTTCCCCCCCCGCCCCCCATATTCTCAGGCTAACCCCTAATGGGTCAGAATTTTTAATACGTTGTTCATGTCACTACCTCCCACCACCATACAAAAATTTGCAACTACACGAGTTATATCCCACATTACATCTTCTTTTGGTCTTCGTTGACTGTGCTATATATTTAACTAGGTTCACTGGTTGAATAAAAATTAATATGGGCATTACAAATCCAATTGCTTCTGCTCCTATTCATTTAGGGTCAATACATTGCAGAGCCTCAGAATAAGAAAGTAAATTAGTGGTTTTGAAACAAGAGTTAAGTAACATAACATGAGATATAGTAGGGATATCGTGAGGAAAGCCCAAACAGAATTAAAAACAGGACAGGTTTTATTGTAAAGGAATAGGCCAGGGCAGAAATTAGGGTGTAGGTTCAAATGGCTCTGAGCACTATGGGACTCAACTTCTGAGGTCATCAGTCCCCTAGAACTTAGAACTACTTAAACCTAACTAACCTAAGGACATCACACACATCCATGCCCGAGGCAGGATTCGAACCTGCGACCGTAGCGGTCTCGCGGTTCCAGACTGCAGCGCCTAGAAACGCACGGCCACTCCGGCCGGCAGGGTTTAGGTTTTACTACAAAACAAGATAACTAAAAACTCTATTAGATGCAACGAATATATCCTCACCAGGATAGCAAAATTAGTTCCAAAAAGAAAAAAATATATTGCATGGAAGTCATTCAAGTCTATGGATCAATCTGCTCACGCTCTGGTGTGAATGTAGAAAATCTCGATGCCGTGTTGGAGAAACCGATTAGTGTCAGCAAATCGCACTGCAGTATGATAGTGGAGAACTTTGTATAAGATACGATAAACGACGTTAGTAGAATGTCCTGACATGAACAACACGTCTGTGCTTATCTCGTTCTTCGAAAAGAAAACAAATAGAAAGTGGACTCCCCATATACCAACTGAAACTAAAAATAAGACTGGCTACAAGAAATAATAAGTCCACATTTCGTGGTCTAGTGGTTAGCGTCGTTGCTTCTAGATTGCGAGGTCCCGGGTTCGTTTCCAAACCACGTTGGAGATTTTCTTCCCTTGGGGACTGGGCATTTGAGTTGTCCTAATCATATTATTTCATGTTCATCGAAACGCAAGTCGCCGAAGTGGCCTCAAATAGAAAGACTTGCACGTGACCGCCGAACAACCTCAGATGGTAGTCATCAAAGAATAATGAGACTTGTAAAGCTCCTAAACCACTTTCGAAATGTAAGTGATCATAGGCTCGTAAGATGAAGAGTGGCAACGGATACGAAGATAGAAAGAAACAGACTCTCCGGTTAGAAAGCCTGAAATATGGCTGATGGGAATATAAGGACAATGTTATAACAAATTAAATTAAGCAACAAGTGCAGCATCTTAGGAAATGAAAATTACACTGACGTAGACGATAGGTGGCAATTATGTAACTAAGTTAGTTAGGCAAACAGCCAAAGACATTGCAAGCATGAAGAAAGCAGAATCTCAATTAGAATAGGGCATCTATTAAAGAGAGAGATCGTTTCGAGCTACGGTAATAGGAACATGATAGGATGTGCTGAATTAAACCAAACTATTCACAAAGGTAAGAATTATTATTTTTTATTTTAAGTGCACTGCACTTTACAAAAGGTTAATTCTTTCCTAAACTGCAGTATACTTAAGGAAGGGAGTAAACAAACAAATAGTTTGCAGAATATGGCCATCCAAACAAACCTATTATGATTAAATGCCTTCAAGAGGATGTCGGACTATATATGAAAAGTTTGTAAGAGAAACGATTGAAAATAAAGAGTAGGAAGAAAAACAAAATATATTGGGTAGACATCAACGTCTGTCTATTGAAATGGTAGATGGCGCAGTGACTAACAACACAGAGAAAATCTTACGTCATTTGAAGATTTCTTAACATGTTTCTGTCCTTCAAAAGATGAAGCAGGGTCACAGATAAATAATAACGGAAATAATAAAATTCTGGAAGTAATGCCAAACGAGGTTTATAAAGCCTTTTGTAGTATGAAGAACGTGGAGGTACCGTGTCATGTAGAAGTTTCAGTACAAATTATTAAAACTAGAGGAATAGTTATACAAAAGAATTTTTAAAATTATGCATAGAATGCTTGCGAAAGAAAATAATTCCCTGGAACTGGAGCAACGCTGCAATTATTCTATTTGCAAAGGAAGGGAGCAAATGTTATACAAAATATCCAAGAAATTCTAAATAACAATAATGCAAAGGAGTAAGTTAGCTTTAGAAGTGTTTACAGCACAGCTAGTCAGAAATCAGGGACAATATAACAGATCAGAGAAATGAGTATCAGTTACCACCGTGTCTGGCATTTAGAGATTTTGAGAAAGTTTTGACTCAGTTTCAACAAACACTGTACTCACATCCAGAGACAAACAAGGCGTTGTTTCAGCCTATATTAATACACTGAAGAATACATACGTCAGTGCTAGTGTCTCCATTAGACCTTACCCTGATAGTGAGAAACTCAAAATTGTTGGAGGAGTCACGTAATACCATATCACTAAACTATTCTCAGCAGTCTTAGAAGAAGTTATTAGTTCCTTAAACAAGAAAAACATAACCCCCATGTGTCAGTGGCGTATCTGAAGCAGCCTCGTTTTGATGGTGACATTTTGCTACTAGGCTTTAGCACTGTTAAAGTTTATAAATTGAAACAGTGTAGCGACATAACCAACTCTTTTTTCCGAGAATCTCTGTCTTCCCCTGCTGTTTTTATCACCAAGGAACATGGAAGGTATTCCTTGATGCATTAACACATGTATTATCATCCTGCCCCCTTCTTCTTGTCAAAGTTTTTCACGTGTTTCTCTCTTTGCCGATTTAGCGGAGAACTTCCTCATTTCTTATCAGTATGCCTAATTTTTAAAATCGTTCCGTATAACCATATCACAAACTCTTCGACACTCCTCTTTCTCAGTTCTCCCGTAGCCCATGATTTCACTTACATCCAATGCTTTGCTCCAGTCGTACAGTCTCAGAAATTTCTTCCTCGACCAACGTATCGAATTTTAAATAGTAGAAATTAACAATGTACTCAGTTAACAAAAGGGTGAACTGATGTAATTTGAACAGCTGTAGAGAGACGAATACAAATGGCCTGCAGTGTTTTCGGGAAATGGAATAGGTTCTTCTAAAGTAATTTCATGATGTACTTGTGAAGGATAGATTACGGTCAATGAGTTTTACCAGTTTGCAATGAGACATAGACTTTTGATCTGAAAACCATTCGAAAACTGAGGTTTGCTCAGCGAATTATGGAGTTTTACCTTTTTGGTAACTAGTAGTAGAGACCGGAAAACAAACAAATACATCAGGTAATAGTCCGCCCCCGGTAGCTGAGTGGTCAGCGCGAGAGAATGTCAATCCTAAGAGTCCGGTTTGGATTCCCGGCTGGGTCGGAGATTTTCTCTGCTCAGGGGCTGGATGTTGTGCCGTCCTAATCATCATCATTTCATCCCCATCGACGCGCAAGTCGCCGAAGTGGCGTCAAATCGAAAGACTTGCACCTGGCGAACGATCAACCAGACGGGAGGCCCTAGTCACACGACATTTACATTTATTTTTATAAGGCAATAAACTTCAGAGAATGATGTAAATATCAAATTGAAGGTGGGCCGCACATGTGGCCAGGGGAATCACCGATGGTAGATGAACCAAAGAAATTCTTTGCTGGATTCCAAGAGAGAGCAAAAGACCCAGACGACGATCTAATGGAAGATGGGTAGGTGGCATTAAAAAAACAGCAGGATTAACGGTCAATAGCACATCAGGTTCTTGCTACTGCTTCTCTGTACCTTTAAAGCAGAAATAACAGAAAATGTGAAATTGACTATAGCGTAACCATAAACATACTAAAATTGATAACCATGCAAGAGTGTTCAAAATGGTTCAAATGGCTCTGAGCACTATGGGACTTAACTTCTGAGGTCATCAGTCCCCTAGAACTTAGAACTACTTAAACCTAACTAACCTAAGGACATCACACACATCCATGCCCGAGGCAGGATTCGAACCTGTGACCGTAGCGCGGTTCCGGACTGAAGCGCTTAGAACCGCACGGCCACACCGGCCGGCCTGCAAGAGTGTATAATGTTCGTTACGAACACGAGCTCATTAACATTAGCTTTAACTAAGAAAACGGTAACATTGTATGATGCGTCCTTGTCATTACAGATACTAATTTCTCATTACCAATGTATCTTACAAGATTTTTCAGAGTTTATATCACGGGAAAGGGGGCCTACCTCTCGACTCTTGGAATTTCAAATAACACTGTACTTATAATATCAAATTTTGGTTTGTGTAACATCATTAGTCAATACGTGTATCCACCGCAAAATGTTTTGCAATACAACACTACAAGGTCCTTAAAATCTAAGTTTGTGCATTAAACATACCTGTAGGTCCCAGTCAGCGGCCATATTGTTTTTTTAATAGTCAAGTATAGTCAGGAAAAGTATCAAGTACCAAACTTTATTATCATCATCGGGCTTAAAAGTCATAAACAGAAACTTATAGAAGTACAAGTAAGTTTATCTATAATTATGTAACCGTGTACGATAAAACATGAGCCAATCTCACCATTCGTAATTTTTATACTTCTTGGTAATAATAGAAGAAATCATATGTGCGTGTTATCTACAACTATATAACTGTGTACGATAAAACTTGAGCCACCCTTACTACTCTTAATCTGTAATACTTCTTGGTAATGATAGAATAAATCATATGTGTGCGTTATGTACTTCATATATGCAGTGACTTAGATGTAAGCCATGGGACACAGAAATAGACGAAATAGTGACGAAGTACTTGCATGCATGTTGCAGCCCTCGTTGGTGCCCTGGCCATGGGAACAACTTTCATCCTCTCTCCTGTTGCGGGCGTCCTCACCGACCGCTTTGGAATCCGCCTGACAACGTTCGTTGGCGGCGCGCTGGCCTCGGGTGGAATGTTCCTCTCCTCTTTGGTGGAACCAGTACGTAAGCATTAAATCATACTGTTTACACACGTGGCAGAGGCTACAGGTGAATCCTCACTGGATGGCTTAGCCCATTATTTGCCTGTGGCCACGTGCGAGAGCCCCTGCTTTATGTCGACTATCTAGCTTATCTGTGGCTTGATAGCGAGTAGTGGCGTATACTTGTAGCTAATGACTTCTAGCGGTCACCTCTAGCACCCGGTTTTGGAATAGCACGCATCGCCCGCCTTTCTGAGCTTTGAGCTTACCGATTTAGCTCAGCTTTCAACGTGCACTGTCTGTAAGTTGTTTCTTGTTTCTGATTATACCAGTTTTTGGTGATGTTTTATTATGTTTAAGTAAGTCATTACTACTAGTCATCTCATACTAAACAAAAGAACGATGTGTAGTGTCAGTCCGTAACCATCGTCAGGTTAGGGTCCACTCATCTCCTCTTCACCGCTTGTAACCACGGAACCTGCAAGCTGTTGACCTGAGAAAAGCTATATCAGCTGCTGGATGAATTACGAAATGATCAGAAGTCAGCAACCTCCGACAGTGACAATGAAAGTGAAATAGTCGCACCGCGTAATGCTGCATTTCCTTTATGTGGATGTAGTCAGAGTCCAGAATAATCTTCAGCTGCTCAAGATACACTGTGTATGAAGGAGTCAGAGTTGCGGCGATTGCAGGGGTTGTGGGGACATCAAAGTGCTCGCCAAAAAGAAGAGCAAAAAGAAAGCACTATACATCAATTGTCCCAAACCTTGAGAACCACATGTTAAGTGGGTAAATGAAACAACACGTACAATTGTTAACGGAACATAAGGAATGTTTGCACTGTGCAGCACAATGAGATATTCCCTTTCTACATCTACGTGGTTACTCTGCTGTTCACAATAAAGTGCCTGACAGAGGGTTCAATGAACTACCTTCATGCTGTCTCTCTACCGTTCCACTCTCGAACGGCACGCGGGAAAAACGAGCACTTAAATTTTTCTGTGCGAGCCCTGATTTCTCTTATTTTGTCGTGATGATTATTTCTCCCTATGTAGGTTGGTGCCAACAGAATGTTTTCGCAATCGGAGGAGAGAACTGGTGATTGAAATTTCATAAGAAGATCCCGTCGCAACGAGAAACGCCTTTGTTTTAATGAATGCCACTCCAATTCACGTATCATGTCTGTGACACTAATTCCCCTATTTCGCGATAATACAAAGCGAGCTGCCCTTCCCTGTACTTTTTCGGTGTCATCCGTCAGTCCCACCTGATGCGGATCCCACACCGCACAGCAATACTCCGGAATAGGGCGGACAAGCGTAGCGTAATCAGTCTCTTTGGTAGGCCTGTTGCACCTTCTAAGTGTTCTGCCAATGAATCGCAGTCTTTGGTTTGTTCTACCCACAATACTATCTATGTGATCGTTCCAATTTAGATTATTTGTAATTGTAATCCCTAAGTATTTGTAC
The DNA here is from genome assembly GCF_023898315.1 of Schistocerca nitens. Classification (NCBI taxonomy): domain Eukaryota; kingdom Metazoa; phylum Arthropoda; class Insecta; order Orthoptera; family Acrididae; genus Schistocerca; species Schistocerca nitens. The sequence continues at coordinate 612,825,343 of NC_064616.1, read as the reverse complement.
CAACTAATGTGTCATACGTGTGGTGTTACGCTCTGCATCGTCTTCTTCTTGTGCCCTTGTCCTACATCGGTGCAGGGTCAGTATGGTTACTGACGGATTTGGCATGATTAGTTTAAGGGGTGGCCGGATGCCCTTCTTGTCACCACCCCCTTACCCCCTGGGACGGAATGCGTGTACCCACCGACTGTCTGCGTCTAATATTATCCATGTGAAAGTTGACGAAGTTTTCGAAATATTTGCGAATTGTGTAACGGAGGCGAGACGTGGGTATCAGTCCGGTATTCGCCGTGGCCAGCGGGATGTACGGACCCTGCAACGAAATTGTGACGTCACACTAGGCGGCCAATTCACCACTCTTCGCGAACAGTCGGCTCCGTGCAGGACCCACGGAAAATCAATATTTAATTGCAAAGGTACCCTCTAAAGGTCTTAATTTTGCGCGTGATATCGAGACCTTGGAGCACAGTCAAGAATTATTAAACTCGTCTGAAATAGCTGTGGTTACTCCCTCTCCGCTGGAGACGGCTGCTGGCACTCGTAAGACCTGTAGTACAACGTGCTGTGACGTACGCGCCACTCCCTGTCTTTCTCGTGGGCCTCGTATTCGCCTGTGGCATGTGGGAAACCGCCTAAAAACCACTGTCGTCGTTAATCCGCGCGGGCTGATTCGATCCGGAGCCGGCGCATTTCCCTCTCCCGGAAATGGTTCTTTAACGCGCACGGCTATCCGGGCAGGCTGGTGTTACACTTCGCATGACTGATAACAACTGTTTTGCAGATTACCGCAAAAATTAAACAAGCGCTCGTTTACCGGTAATTTCACTGTGAAAACTTATTCACAAAAATACTGTCACTTTTTCCTGGAAATTCTTGTACTTACGCTAATTTGATAAGATACTTAGCGATACCTGCGTTAAGAAAATAATAAATAAAAGATTTTACTGCAGGTAAACAACGAGTTAAAAGAGAGCCATGTTAACTGTAAAAGCCTTGTGTTAGTTTTGTGTGATAGAACTTTCTGAATTTTAAGGTACGGTACATTCTTTGACATACTTGTAGAAAAGCTAATTTAACGGTTGCGTTATGAGCATGCCGTAAGGTCTGCAGGTCATCTCTTTTCTTACGACCTGGCATATAAGAGAGACGAAGCATTTTATTGCAGACAGACCTAGTACATAAGATATAATGGCCATAAACATCGACCCATACGTGAGGAGGTAATAAAGAATGTTGAAGAAGAAGGATGGCACATGGAATTTCTGCATCAACTACAGACGAGAGAACAAAATCATCTGTTGCCGCGCATTGATGACACCCTAGACTGCTTGACAGGAGCAAAGTATTTCTCAGCCATAGGCAGGTCATCTATTCTGTTACTACCTGATGTATGAGAGAATACGGTATTTTATGGCAGTCAGAACTGTCGGATCTAGTGCACTAGCAATAGTGGCCATAAACACCGACTCAGTATGTGAGGAGAGTGTAGAGAATGTTTGGACCATCACAAAGTTGCAGCCGTATTTGCTTGGCAAACCATTCATTGCTGTTACTGATCACCATTCTCTGTGCTGACTGACTAGCGTCAAGGATTCGCCGGGTGACAGATGAGATGGACACTGAGGGTGCAGGAGTATGAGGTCACAGCGATATACAAAAATGGACGCAAAGGCAAAGATACCGACTGCCTTTCAAGGACTCTTTTATTAGAACACAGCAGCGTAGATGAAATCTCAGTCATCGCCACATTTAATAATATCGCCACTGAAGAGCCTAGATCCAGTATTTCAGAAAACCATAGAAGTCTTAAAGGAGGAGAAACCGACCAGAGAAGAATTCCAATTAATGAACAGAGCATTGTATGAGAGGAACTACGATCCAATGGGGCTCGAATACCTGCTCGTCATCCCAGCTCATCTGTGTCCAGCCATCCAGAAATACTTCCACGACACTCCAGTATCTGATCCCCTGGGATTCGTGATGAAGACTCTAGACGGAGTTACACACAGGTATAAAAAAAATGGTTCAAATGGCTCTGAGCACTATGGGACTTAACATCTATGGTCATCAGTCCCCTAGAACTTAGAACTACTTAAACCTAACTAACCTAAGGACAGCACACAACACCCAGTCATCACGGGGCAGAGAAAATCCCTGACCCCGCCGGGAATCGAACCCGGGAACCCGGGCGTGGGAAGCGAGAACGCTACCGCACGACCACACACAGGTATCACTGGACAGTTCTCACTCGATCCGTTAGACAGTATTTGAGTGACTGTAAGGAATGCCAGTTGCGGAAGCATATTCTGGAATTATTTCAGCAGCAGCGCCACTCGACCGAATTGAAATCGACTTCTTGGGGAGTTTCCTGAAGTCGACAAATGGGAATCGATGGATGATAGTCTGACCACCTCACCCGCTATGCTGTCACCAAAGCTGTGTGACTGCCGAAGCTCATGAAATTGCGAAGTTCCTTGTAGAAGACATCATTTTGAATCATGGAGAACCCCGTGTTATGATCTGTGATCGTGGAGAAGTTCTCCAGTCGGGACTAGTATCAGGCTAAATTCCCCAAAGGATGACAACTGCCTACCATCAACAGAAAATGGCCTCAGAAAATGCCTTAATAAGACGTTGGCAGATATACTCTCGATGTACGCTGTTGTCAAATACAGATACCGGAATTAATACTGCCTGTCGTGAAATTCGCATACAAGATAGCGAAGCAAGACAATAACAGGCTTCACGCCGTTCTTTTTGCTCCACGGCCGAGAGGCCGAAACGACAATGGATACACTGTTCCCGTTTCAACCAGACGATACTCAGGATGACTATGTGAAACGTCACCAGCACGAAACGAGAAGGCAACTGGCGTGAAAAGGGGTCCTGGACTCCCAGGAGAAAGACCGGGAGCGCTGTAATACCATGCACCGACACGTGAGATACAGTCCGGGAAACTTGGTATGGATTTTTACGCCTGTGCGGAAAGTTGGATTACCGAAAAAGTTACTAAAACGCTACTTTGGGTCATATGGTATCCTTGGTCGCTTGTTGGATGTCTCTATGAAGTCGTGGTTTATGACCCTTCATCAAGAAGACAAAAACGGAAAGACGTCGTCCACGTCCTCTGTATGAAGCCGTACTACAGTCCAGAAGCGCAGATCACCGGTCGGAGGTTCAAGGAAGCCAAAGGGCCAGTATACGATAGCGAAACTTCGATGGGAGATCATCTTAGTGAAAAGTATGTAACAACGCGACCAGGACGAGTGGAGCCGCCAGCGCCACCATACACGAGACATTTGACAAGATCTAGATTCAGGTCTCCGTAGTAGGCTCGGCTGAAACAGGTGATCGCTGTTGGGGAAACATTGCCACGGACTGCGATACACTCTGTGAGCAGCAATTCTTTGTTATTTAGTATTTTATCGGTTCTGTTTTGGCTGTACGTTGGTGTTCGTAATCCACGTACTTTCAGTGATACGTCATATATTTCATTGGCGTTCCTGTTTCGGATTTGGGTTTGATTCTGGCTACGAAATGAAAATATATTTGCTTGTACAATCTCTTCCGGCTCTACCTCCTGCTCCGTACGACCTCACTGAGATCATAAGGAAATCATATTCTCTCTTACTTTATTAAAAATATTAAAAAAGTACTAATAACTTCGCTTCATCTTACGAATTTGGAACAGCTGGATTACAGACACTACTTGTGTAAAGCAGCTGAAGCTCGGAAAACCGATATGTGATCGGGCTAGCAAACGATTCACGCATACCATTTAAAAACGACAGCGGAAAACAGTTTCTGGAATTCCCCAAGTTGTGTCGTATGTAAACATGCGTGGTATTTAATATGCATATGTGCGGTTTCCTGCCGTTGCCCCTTTGTTCTCACCAGCACACGTGACGTCACGTCCCCTATCGGCCTCTGCGATACCGCTCTGTCTGTAGCGACTTCCGGTGCCGCCTGCGTCACCGCCAACTGTCGCCTTTTCGCGCGGAACCTACACACTTCTCGGCGCTGCCGTGTCATCTCGCCTAATCAAAAATATGATAGTATGAGAGCTTACATGCAAAACTTAGTGTTATTCTATGCTTCTGCACGTGGCAACAGATATAGTTTGTCAAATGCGCTTCCTCAGATTATACATTATTTAGGAACTGAGAAAATCTCAAAAAGTTAAACGCGTAATCCTGTTTGAGAAGAAGCTCGTGACAGAAATTACAGTTAGCGTTTTCGGAATAGAAACACACACACACACACACACACACACACACACACACACACACACACACAGCCACACACACACACCACGCAACACTGAACAGCAACAGCAGCAGCAGAGTCTAGTTTTGTATATTTCAAAAGTATAAACTAAGTGATAAAATATGCAAATTAACTTTCAGTTAATCTAAAGCAAATTGCTGGTAAGCCATGACTTTATATTCAACCTTATTTAAATCATACTTACATGGTAGCTGAAACCGAGCGAAATGTTGCAGTGGTTCCCACACTGGATCCGCATTCGGCAAGAGTAGGGCTCGAATCTCTATCTAGCCATCCATATTTAGGTCTTCTCTTACTGCTTTAACAGGGAAGTCCGGGACGGGACGCATCCTTTAAAAACGGCTCGACTGATTCCTTTCCCATTCTTATCATATCGATGTTTCTTCTCTGACTCTAATTACATCGTCGTCGACGGGACATTAAACTGGATTCTTCCTACATTCAACTATTTCGGTAAAGAATCAAATTCTGGAGTTAGTAATATTAACTGTTTATTTCCCGACAACCGTGGTTCTTTTCGTATCAATTCTGAAAAAGCTGTTCCGCAGCAGGTCTGTGTATAAATGCAGGCTCATCAGATGTACAAGCTGGAATCAACTGTATGAGACAGAAAATACAGTGTCAGTAAAATACTACGCCGTTTAGCGACATCAGCTCAGCTTTAATCTGTTGACATTTTCACAGCCACGATTGATGTATTGTTAGGAAGTGTCTGTTTTGGATTCTTCGTCCGATGGGATTTTGAATGGTAATATCACGTTTTGCCAGTATGAGTGGCTGGCATTCTCAGAAAACTTCCTCCATTGGTCCCTGAAGTCAAGCTGGTAGTCGATGTCTATACAGTGTCTTATCAAAAGTATCCAGACACTATTAGTGGACATAAATGTGGGGTGTTTCCACTCTTCGCCGTTATGACGATTTGAACTCTCCTAGAAATACTTTAAATGAGGTATTTGAAGGTCTATGGAGGAATGGCAGCTCATTCTTCCTCAAGATCCCAAACTAGATAAGGTAGTAAGATTGGACGCTGGGATCTGAAGCGAAATCGACGTTCTAACTCATCCCAAAAGTGTTCCGTTGGATTCAGGCCGAGAATCTGGGCAGGCCAGTCCATTTCAGGAATATTATTGCCCACAATCCATTGCCTGACATATGTCACTTTATGATAGGGTGCACTGTCATGCTGATGCAATCATCGTCTCCGAACTGTTCGTGTACTGTACGCAGTATACAATGCAGTAAAATGTCCTCATACCCTTTCACATTTAGCCTCTTTTAAGCGCAATAAAAGGACCACACCATGACTACGAATAGTACCCCCATACTGTAACAATATCACCTCCTCCGAACTTCACTGTTGACGCTATACATGATGGCAAGTAACATGCTTCAGGCAATAAACAAACCCAAACCCTTCCATTGGATTGCCGCAAGGTATAGCGTGATTCACCAAAAATCACTTGTGTCCAATCATCCACTAGCGTCGCTCTTTATACCACACAAAGCGTCGCTTAGCACTGATTGCAGAAAAGTGATTTCATGCGGTTTTCACCCTCTTCGATGCACGACGGTCACTGTCCGTCAGTACGTGAGGTCTGCCTGATCTTGATTCAGCTGCAGTTGTGCTTTCGCGTTTCCACTTCACAATAATATCACCAACAGTCGAATTTGGCAGTTTTAAAAGCGTTGTAAGGTCCCTGTTGGATCTCGTACTCAGGTGACATCCAATGAGCAGTCCACATTCGAAGTCACTGAGCTCTCTTGACCGACCCTTTCTGCTGTTACTGCTTCCATACTGTCAACGCTATACACATCATCTCCCTTTATACTGGCAGATCGGCCTCTCGGGACATCTAGTGGTCGCTTCCACATTAGATTGAAGTCAGCTGATAGGTATACCTGTTCAAAGGAAGTCCTTCTAACTAAGGACTCACCTTCAGAGGATGTCATGTTTCCAAGTAGAGAAGGAATTAGCATATTTCATCAACATATAAAGTTAATTAACTGCTTATAGATGTTGACTCTGAAATTATTGGTATATCGGAGCACCACTTAAATAATTTGACAATTCAGAGGCTTCCTTTACCAGGATACAGATTAGCTGTCTGTGTTTCAAGGAGTTCCTTGGGGGGTGGGGGAGTGGCTATGTACGTAAAAAACAGTATTCCATTTGAGTCCATAGATATATCTCGGCACTGCACTGAACAGATATTTGAATGTTGTGCAGGGGCAGTAGAATTCAGTGAAACTAAACTTCTAATTTTGGTTGTTTATAGATCCCCTAACTCTGACTTCAGAGAATTTCTGCCCAGTCCAGAGAGGGTTCTTGATTCACTTTGTGGGAGTACTAGAAATTAGTTATATGTGGTGACTTCAATACATATAACTCAGTATAAATTTGAAAATTAATAAACTACGGAATAATATAGATAGAGAGGTAAAAATTGACACACATGCTTGGAATGACATGGGGTCTTATTAGAACAAAAAAAAAAGTATTGCTAGACGCGTGAAAGATCTCTTGCGCGCGTCGTTGGGTGATGATCGTGTGCTCAGCCGCCACTTTCGTCATGCTTGGCCTCCCAGGTCCCCAGACCTCAGTCCGTACGATTATTTACCTGAAGTCGCAAGTGTATCGTGATCGACCGTCATCTCTAGGGATGTTGAAAGACAACGTCCGATGCCAATGCCTCACCATAACTCCAGACATGCTTTACAGTGCTGTTAACAACATTATTCCTCGACAACAGCTATTGTTGATGAATGATGGTGGACATAATGAGCATTTCCTGTAAAGAACATCATCTTTGCTTTGTCTTACTTTGTTATGCTAATTATTGCTATTCTGATCAGATGAAGCGCCATCTGTCGGAAATTTTTTGAACGTTTGTGTTATTTTGGTTCTAATAAAACCCCATGTCATTTCAAGCATGTGTGTCAATTTGTACCTCTCTATCTACATTATTCAGTGATTTATTCAGTTTTCAAATTTATACTGACTTTTTGATCACCCGGTATAATTTGTATATGATGGTGCAAGAAAAAGGATGTTGGTAATCTCATAAATTCATATGATCTGATGCTCAGAGCCATTTGCTCATATGATCTGATGCAGACTGTGTTTTTTCCAACTAGGGTGCAGGGGAACAGTAGCACAGCCATAGACAGTAGTTTTATTCATTCTTCATTACGAAATGGGCATTCTGTTAGTAAAATGGTGAATGGCCTTTCAGACCATGATTCACAAATTTAGACACTAAAAGGCTTTTGTACTCAAACAAATGTCACATATAATTACAAACTATGTAGGAAAGTTAATCCAACAGCAATAGAGAGTTTTTTTAAACCTTGCCAAGGAACAAGAGTGGCAGGATGTTTATAGTGCCGATAACATAGATAACAAGTATAGGACTTTCCTCAACACATTTCTCATGCTCTTTGAGAGTTGCTTTCCATAAGTACGTTCTAAATGTGGTACTAGCAGTAATAGGCAGGTCGGGTTGCAGACTAGTGGGATGAGGATATCATGTAGAACGAAGCGGGAATTATATCAAAATGTTAGAAGTAGTCACAATCAAGCTACAGTAGCCCATTACAAACAATATTGTAAGGTGCTTAAAAATTTTATTAGGAAAGCAAAGAGTATGTGCTATGCACGTAGATTAGCTAATTCACAAGATAAAATTAAAACCATATGGTCAGTTGTGAAGGAAGTGTCTGGTCAGCAGCACAAGGTCGACGATATAAAGTCAGTTCGTAGTAAAAATATTTCTGTTACTGATAAATCAGATATATGTACAGTATTTAACAATCATTCTCTGAGCATTACTGGTGAATTAAATAAAAATCTAGTTTCTACAGGGAATCATATAACTTTCTTGGCAAATGTCTTTCCGAGATTGATGTCTGAAATACTCCTCTGTGATACAGACAAGAGGGAGACTGAGTCAGTTATTAAATCACTGAAGACTAAGGACTCTCATGGATATGATGGAGTGCCTAGCAGAATATTAAAATACTGTGCGGCATATGTTAGCCCTGTATTTAGCCATATTTGTAGTTTTTCCCTTAGGAATGGTCAGTTTCCTGAACAATTAAAGTATTCAGAAGTAAAGCCGCTTTATAAAAAGGGAGAAAGGGATAATGTAGACAATTTTAGGCCTATTTCTATGCCGCCAGTGTTTGCTAAAGTTATAGAAAAGACTGTGTGTGTAAGAACAATTGATCATTTATATCACAAGATTTGCTATCAAATGTGCAGTTCGGCCTTAGAAGTCGTTTAACAACTGAAAATGCTATATTCTCTTTTCTCTGTGAGGTACTAGATGGGTTAAACAGAAGGTTTCGAACGCTAGGTATATTATTAGATTTAACTAAGGCGCTTGATTGTGTTGATCACAAAATATTGCAGCATAAGTTGGACTATTAGTGATTACGGGGAGTTCACCTCTCATTTTAGCAACAGACAGCAAAACGTCACTATTCACAATTTGAAAATGACTTTGATGATGCGTCTGAGTGCGGTACAGGTGCCACAGGGATCAGTGTTGGGGTCACTCCTGCTATTTATTTATATAAATGATATGCCCTCTAGTATTACAGGTAACTCTAAAATATTTCTGTTTGCTGATGACACTAGCTTGGTAGTAAAGGATGTTGTGTGCAACAGTGGCTTGGTTTCAAATAGTGCAATTCATGACGTAAGTTCACGGCTTTTAGAACATAAACTAATGCTAAATACAGTAAGACTCGGTTTTTATAGGTTCTAACACACAATTCAATAAAACCTGACGTTTTAATTTTACAGAATGGGCATATGATTAATGAAACTGAACAGTTCAAATTTCTAGGTGTTCAGATAGGTAGTAGACTGTCATGGAAAGCCCACGTTCACGATCTTGTTCAAAGACTTAATGCTGAAATTTTTACTATTCGAACGGTATCTGAAGTGAGTGATCGTTCGACATGAAAATTAGTCTACTTTTCTTATTTTCATTCGCTTATGTCGTATGGTATTATATTTTGGGGTAGCTCTTCCCTTTCTAAACGGATATTTTTGGCTCAGAAACGAGAAGTTCAGGCAGTAAGTGGTGTAAGTTCACGAACCTCTTGTCGACCCCTGTTCATGAGTCTGGGTATTTCGCATTGACCTCTCAGTATATATATTCCTTACTGTCATTTCTTGTCAACAATATTAGCTTATTCCCAAGAATAATCAGCTTTCAATCAATTAATACTCGGCAGAAATCAAACCTGCATTTGGCTCAGACTTCCTTAACTCCTGTGCAGAAAGGTGTGCAGTATGCTGCTGTATCCATTTTCAATAAGCTACCACTCTAATTCAAAAATCTTAGCAGCAATCCACGCCCTTTCAAATCGAAACTGAAGAGTTTCCTCATGGGTTACTCCTTCTATTCTGTGAGGAGTTCCTTGAAAAAATAAGCTGATTCTTGTTGGTTTGTTGACTGCGTTTACTTAAACTTATGGATTGACTTTTTTCGGGTTCATTAACATTTTATTTTTATCTCTTATTACTTTTATGTTGTAATTTCAAGTACTGATACGTTCCATGACCTTGGAGATTTGCTCCTCAATTTGGTCCTCTGGAACTTGAAGTGTAAATAAAAAATAAAAATAAAAAAAATTACCGTACATAAGAGCGTTGGGAAAATTGTGATCAGAGAGTGTATGCACTCTTGATAGCATTGTCCGAACGATTTCTGTGGCCACTACCGGCATGCCTTTCCACATGTTGCTTGTGGTCGTCATTGCTAAGAGACTCGAATTGAACTACTACTTACATTAAGGCTTTGCTCCTCCGTATTGAAGCTAATATCGTGTTCATAGATCTCGATGGCTTCTTGGAATAAACAGGTATAGTAATTCCTTTCCACTGATAGAATCTGAATTTTATATACACTACATCTACATCTACATCTACATCCGTACTCCGCAAGCCACCTGACGGTGTGTGGCGGAGGGTACCTTGAGCACCTGTATCGGTTCTCCCTTCTATTCCAGTCTCGTATTGTTCGTGGAAAGAAGGATTGTCGGTATGCTTCTGTGTGGGCTCTAATCTCTCTGATTTTGTCCTCATGGTCTCTTCGCGAGATATACGTAGGAGGGAGCAATATACTGCTTGACTCTTCGGTGAAGGTATGTTCTCGAAACTTTAACAAAAGCCCGTACCAAGCTACTGAGCGTCTCTCCTGCAGAGTCTTCCACTGGAGTTTATCTATCATCTCCGTAACGCTTTCGCGATTACTAAATGATCCTGTAACGAAGCTCGCTGCTCTCCGTTGGATCTTCTCTATCTCTTCTATCAACCCTATCTGGTACGGATCCCACACTGGCGAGCAGTATTCAAGCAGTGGGCGAACAAGCGTACTGTAACCTACTTCCTTTGTTTTCGGATTGCATTTCCTTAGGATTCTTCCAATGAATCTCAGTCTGGCATCTGCTTTACCAACGATCAACTTTATATGATCATTCCATTTTAAATCACTCGTAATGCGTTCTCAAAGATAATTTATGGAATTAACTGCTTCCAGTTGCTGACCTGCTATTTTGTAGCTAAATGATAAGGGATCTATCTTTCTATGTATTCGCAGCACATTACATTGTCTACAATGAGATTCAATTGCCAGTCCCTGCACCATGCGTCAATTCGCTGCAGATCCTCCTGCATTTCAGTACAATTTTCCACTGTTACAACCTCTCGACACACCACAGCATCATCTGCAAAAAGCCTCAGTGAACTTCCGATGTCATCCACAAGGTCATTTATGTATATTGTGAATAGCAACGGTCCTATGACACTCCCCTGCGGAACACCTGAAATCACTCTTACTTCGGAAGACTTCTCTCCATTGAGAATGACATGCTGCGTTCTGTTATCTAGGAACTCTTCAATCCAATCACACAATTGGTCTGATAGTCCATATGCTCTTACTTTGCTCATTAAACGACTGTGGGGAACTGTATCGAACGCCTTGCGGAAGTCAAGAAACACGGCATCTACCTGTGAACCCGTGTCTATGGCCCTCTGCGTCTCATGGACGAATAGCGCGAGCTGGGTTTCACACGACCGTCTTTTTCGAAACCCATGCTGATTCCTACAGAGTAGATTTCTAGTCTCCAGAAAAGTCATTATACTCGAACATAATACGTGTTCCAAAATTCTACAAGTGATCGACGTTAGAGATATAGGTCTATAGTTTTGCACATCTGTTCGACGTCCCTTCTTGAAAACGGGGATGACCTGTGCCCTTTTCCAATCCTTTGGAACGCTACGCTCTTCTAGAGACCTACGGTACACCGCTGCAAGAAGGGGGGCAAGTTCCTTCGCGTACTCTGTGTAAAATCGAACTGGTATCCTATCAGGTCCAGCGGCCTTTCGTCTTTTGAGCGATTTTAATTGTTTCTCTATCCCTCTGTCGTCTATTTAGATATCTACAATTTTGTCATCTTCGCGACAATCTAGAGAAGGAACTACAGTGCAGTATTCCTCTGTGAAACAGCTTTGGAAAAAGACATTTAGTATTTCAAAATGGTTCAAAAATGGCTCTGAGCACTATGGGACTCAACATCTTAGGTCATAAGTCCCCTAGAACTTAGAACTACTTAAACCTAATTAACCTAAGGACATCACACGCACCCATGCCCGAGGCAGGATTCGAACCTGCGACCGTAGCAGCCCCGCGGTTCCGGACTGCAGCGCCAGAACCGCACTGCCACCGCGGCCGGCTTTTTGTATTTCGGCCTTTAGTCTGTCATCCTCTGTTTCAGTACCATTTTGGTCACAGAGTGTCTGGACATTTTGTTTTTATCCACCTACCGCTTTGACATAAGACCAAAATTTCTTAGGATTTTCTGCCAAGTCAGTTCATAGAACTTTACTTTCGAATTCATTGAACGCCTCTCGCATAGCCCTCCTCACACTACATTTCGCTTCGCGTAATTTTTGTTTGTCTGCAAAGCTTTGGCTATGTTTATGTTTGCTGTGAAGTACCCTTTGCTTCCGCAGCAGTTTTCTAACTCGGTTGTTGTACCACGGTGGCTCTTTTGCATCTCTTACGATCTTGCTTGGCACATACTCATCTAACGCATATTGTACGATGGTTTTGAACTTTGTCCACTGATCCTCAACACTATCTGTACTTGAGACAAAACTTTTGTGTTGAGCCGACAGGTACTCTGTAATCTGCTTTTTGTCACTTTTGCTAAACAGAAAACTCTTCCTACCTTTTTTAATATTTCTATTAACGGCTGAAATCATCGATGCAGTTACAGCTTTATGATCGCTGATTCCCTTTTCTGCGTTAACTGTTTCAAATAGTTCGGGTCTGTTTGTCACGAGAAGGTCTGATATGTATGTTATCGCCACGAGTCGGTTCTCTGTTTAACTGCTCAAGGTAGTTTTCAGATAAAGCACATAAAAAAATTTCACTGGATTCTTTGTCGCTGCCACCGTTATGAACGTTTGAGTCTCCCAGTCTATATCAGGCAAATTAAAATCTCCACCCAGAACTATAATATGGTGGGGAAATTACTCGAAATATCTTACAAATTATCCTTCAGGTGCTCAGCCACAACAGCTGCTGAGCCAGAGGGCCTATAGAGACATCCAATTACCATGTCCGAGCCTGTTTTAACCGTGACCTTCACCCAAATTATTTCACATTTCGAATCTCCGTCTATTTCCTTCGATACTATTGCACTCCTTATCGCTATAAACACGCCTCCTCCTTCACTGTCCAGCCTGTCTCTGCGGTATACATTCCAATCTGAGTTTAGGATTTCGTTACTGTTTACATCTGGTTTCAGCCAACTTTCTGTCCCTAGTACTATATGGGCATTGTGACCGTTTATTAATGAGAGCAGTTCTGGGACCTTTCTATAGACGCTCCTGCAGTTTACTATTAGCACATTAATATTGTTATTCCCATTTGCATTTTGCCTACTCTTACCTTGCCGCGTCTCAGGAGGTGTCTTGTCGGGCCTAGGGAGGGAATTCTCTAACCTAAAAAACCCACAAGTGCACTCCACACGTACTCCGCTACCCTTGTAGCCACTTCCGGCGTGTAGTGCACGCCTGACCTATTCAGGGGGACCACCCGATAGCGGAGGTCGAGAAACTTGCACCCCAGATCTCCGCAGAATCGTCTGAGCCTCTGGTTTAAGCCATCTACTCGGCTCCAAACCAGAGGACCGCGATCGGTTCTGGGAACGATACTACAAATAGTTAGCTCAGATTCCACCCCGTGAGCGAGGCTTTCCGCCTTCACCAATTCCGCCAACCGCCTGTACGAACTGAGGATGACCTCTGAACCCAGACGGCAGGAGTCATTGGTGCCGATATGAGCAACAATTTGCAGTCGGGTGCTCCCAGTGCTCTCTATCGCCGCCGGCAGGGCCTCCTCCACATCTCGGATGAGACCACCCGGCAAGCAGACGCTATTTCCCTAAGGGGCTCTATCACCCGCCTAACGTTGGAGCTCCCAATAACTAATAAACCCCTCCCCTCCCCCCCCCCCCCCCCCCCCGTGTTCCTGCTCGGACCTTGCTGAAGGAGCGGCCACGGCCGGCCGGTGTGGCCGTGCGGTTAAAGGCGCTTCAGTCTGGAACCGCGTGACCGCTACGGTCGCAGGTTCGAATCCTGCCTCGGGCATGGATGTGTGTGATGTCCTTAGGTTAGTTAGGTTTAATTAGTTCTAAGTTCTAGGCGACTGATGACCTCAGAAGTTAAGTCGCATAGTGCTCAGAGCCATTTGAACCATTTTTGAGCGGCCACGTGTCCACTCACCGCTGAACCCGACACTCCCCTTGGGGAGAGGGTGGCCCAACCGCGCCCGGTACCCGCGAAGATGTCTCGACAGCAGGGTGAAGCATGCAACACCTAGGGTGTACCATGCGACGCACCAGACTCCCCACTGCCGCTACGCTCCGAGGCAGCAGCCTGAAGACGGCTGAACGCGGCTATCAACACGTTCAGCTGTTCGCGAACAGTGGCCAGCTCCTCCTGCGTCCGTACACAGCAGTCACACATCCTATCCATCCTAAGAAATCAGTTTACTGTAGAGAGTTAATCAACTTTTAACTAGACTGCTAATTCACTAAAGGCGGCTGATTGTTGACTAAACTGTGGTTGCTAGACACTTCTTGTGGAAACCAGTGAAAATAGCACTACCTGTCTCTGGACTGTATTGAAAACAAACACTAGCACTACTGGCACTATGGTTGACTAAAGGGACTCTCTCTGACTGTATTCAAAACAAACACGAAATCTATGGAACACTATTACTAGCACTCGACAATTAAAGCTTCCTAAAAGCAAAAACACACGGAAGAAGAAGTGACAAGTAATAAAAATACAGTTAATACTTAAATTAACGTAGCTTGCTGCACAGCAGACGTGAAGCTGGCGGCAGTTACGACGACTACTGGCCATTAAAATTGCTACATCAAGAAGAAATGCAGATGATAAACGGATATCCATTGGACAAAAATATTATACTAGAACTGACATGTGATTACATTTTCACGCAATTTGGGTACATAGATCCTGAGAAGTACCCAGAACAACCACCTCTGGCCGTAATAACGGCCTTGATACGCCTGGGAACTGACTCCAACAGTGCTTGGATGGCGTGTACAGGTACATCTGCCCATGCAGCTTCAAAACGATACCACAGTTCATCAAGAGTAGTGACTGGCGTATTGTGATGAGCCAGTTGCTCGGCCACCATTGACCAGACGTTTTCAACTGGTGTAGCCGGCCGCGGTGGTCTCGCGGTTCTAGGCGCGCAGTCCGGAACCGTGCGACTGCTACGGTCGCAGGTTCGAATCCTGCCTCGGGCATGGATGTGTGTGATGTCCTTAGGTTAGTTAGGTTTAAGTAGTTCTAAGTTCTAGGGGACTAATGACCACAGCAGTTGAGTCCCATAGTGCTCAGAGCCATTTGAACCATTTTTTCAACTGGTGTGATATCTGGAGAATGTGCTGGCCAGGGCAGCAGTCGAACACTTCCTGTATCCAGAAAGGTCCGTACAAGACCTGCAACATGCGGTCGTGCATTATCCTGCTGAAATGTAGGGTTTCGCAGGGATCGAATGAAGAGTAGAGCCACGGGTAGTAACACATCTGAAATGTAATGTTCACTGTTCAAAGTGCCGTCAATGCGAACAAGAGGTAACCGAGACGTGTAACCAATGGCACCCCCTACAATCACGCCAGGCGATACGCCAGTGTGGCGATGACGAATACACGCTTCCAATGTGCGTTCATCGCGATGTCGCCAAACACGAATGCGACCATCATGATGCTGTAAACAGAACCTGGATTCACCCGAAAAAATGAAGTTTTGCCATTCGTGCACCCAGGTTCGTCGTTGATTACACCATCGCAGGCGCTCCTGTCTGTAATGCAGCGTCAAGGGTAACCGCAGCCATGGTCTCTGAGCTGATAGTCCATGCTGCTGCAAACGTCGTCGAACTGTTCGTGCAGATGTTTGTTGTCTTCAAACGTCCCCATCTGTTGACTGAGGGATCGAGATGTGGCTGCACGATCCGTTACAGCCATGCGGATAAGATGCCTATCATCTCGACTGCTAGTGATACGAGGCCGTTGGGATCCAGCACGGTGTTCCGTATTACCCTCCTGAACCCACCGATTCCATATTCTGCTAACAGTCATTGGATATCGACCAACGCGAGCAGCAGTGTCGCGATACGATAAACCGCACCGCGATAGGCTACAATCCGACCTTTATCAAAGTCGGAAACGTGATGGTACGCATTTCTCCTCCTTACACGAGGCATCATAACAACGTTTTACCAGGCAACGCCGGTCAACTGCTGTTTGTGTATGAGAAATCGGTTGGAAACTTTCCTCATGTCAGCACGTTGTAGGTGTCGCCACTGGCGCCAACCTTGTGTGAATGCTCTAAAAAGCTAATCAGTTGCATGTCACAGCATCTTCTTCCTGTCGGTTAAATTTCGCGTCTGTAGCACGTCATCTTCGTGGTGTAGCAATTTTAATGGTCAGTAGTGTAATTTTCCCCGTCACTCAGCTCGTAAGTAGTAGGCAGTTCTGGATACTGAAATACTCCAACAGTACTCAAGAAAGCGGCACTGATAACGCTGTAAATGGTAAGTAGTAGCAGGGTGGTACGAGCCAGTTACCAATGTTATCTCACAGTCACTGATAAGAACTTCAGGTGTTGCATTACATTGAGAGGCAATTGGGCTAGTTATATTCACGTCACCCACCAACTGTCTCCCCCTGGGGACACCTGGCCAACCTATGCATCTGAGACAATTGTGCAAGGTTACCCAGAGGAACTCTTACCCCACACACACACCTGAGGAAGTGCAGCACATAACCCCATACTGGCCATGTTGCCGTTGGACACTTGTATGAATAAAACTTGGCAGTAAACCCCTATCTCCCTATTTTCCTCAGTCAGTGGGAACACATTAAAAAGGTAGGAACCCCCCCCCCCCACACACACACACACAGACCAATAAGTTTCAAGTTCCCCCACGCCCTCCTCATCATTTACAGCTAGTTCAGGTGCATGGAGGGTGTCAGCCTTGTGCTGAGCACCATTGGGAGAAGATCAGCTTTGTTATAATCATATTATTACTAACAATAATTCTACAGTTCATTAGTGAAAGGTTCAGGAAATAGTAACAATGATATAACAAAGTAACACATTGTTCAAAAATGAAAATTTCTATTGTCGTTTATGAACAATATTTTTCAATCTTTTTTTATGGATATATTTACAAATGTAATGGTTCAAATGGTTCAAATGGCTCTGAGCACTATGGGACTCAACTGCTGAGGTCATTAGTCCCCTAGAACGTAGAACTAGTTAAACCTAACTAACCTAAGGACATCACAAACATCCATGCCCGAGGCAGGATTCGAACCTGCGACCGTAGCGGCCTTGCGGTTACAGACTGCAGCGCCTTTAACCGCACGGCTACTTCGGCCGGCACAAATGCAATGTACAATAATTTTGTTTTAATGGAAGAACTTAAATTGTACATTTCCCATTTAATGATTTTCTTTCTGATTTGCTTGACCATTCTATATGTGGTATCTAAATTTTAATCATTTTTCTACACTCCTGGAAATTGAAATAAGAACACCGTGAATTCATTGTCCCAGGAAGGGGAAACTTTATTGACACATTCCTGGGGTCAGATACATCACATGATCACACTGACAGAACCACAGGCACATAGACACAGGCAACAGAGCATGCACAATGTCGGCACTAGTAGAGTGTATATCCACCTTTCGCAGCAATGCAGGCTGCTATTCTCCCATGGAGACGATCGTAGAGATGCTGGATGTAGTCCTGTGGAACGGCTTGCCATGCCATTTCCACCTGGCGCCTCAGTTGGACCAGCGTTCGTGCTGGACGTGCAGACCGCGTGAGACGACGCTTCATCCAGTCCCAAACATGCTCAATGGGGGACAGATCCGGAGATCTTGCTGGCCAGGGTAGTTGACTTACACCTTCTAGAGCACGTTGGGTGGCACGGGATACATGCGGACGTGCATTGTCCTGTTGGAACAGCAAGTTCCCTTGCCGGTCTAGGAATGGTAGAACGATGGGTTCGATGACGGTTTGGATGTACCGTGCACTATTCAGTGTCCCCTCGACGATCACCAGTGGTGTACGGCCAGTGTAGGAGATCGCTCCCCACACCATGATGCCGGGTGTTGGCCCTGTGTGCCTCCGTCGTATGCAGTCCTGATTGTGCCGCTCACCTGCACGGCGCCAAACACGCATACGACCATCATTGGCACCAAGGCAGAAGCGACTCTCATCGCTGAAGACGACACGTCTGCATTCATCCCTCCATTCACGCCTGTTGCGACACCACTGGAGGCGGGCTGCACGATGTTGGGGCGCCGGCCGAAGTGGCCGCGCGGTTCTGGCGCTGCAGTCTGGAACCGCGAGACCGCTACGGTCGCAGGTTCGAATCCTGCCTCGGGCATGGGTGTGTGTGATGTCCTTAGGTTAGTTAGGTTTAACTAGTTCTAAGTTCTAGGGGACTAATGACCTCAGCAGTTGAGTCCCATAGTGCTCAGAGCCATTTTTTTTATGTTGGGGCGTGAGCGGAAGACGGCCTAACGGTGTGCGGGACCGTAGCCCAGCTTCATGGAGACGGTTGCGAATGGTCCTCGCCGATACCCCAGGAGCAACAGTGTCCCTAATTTGCTGGGAAGTGGCGGTGCGGTCCCCTACGGCACTGCTTAGGATCCTACGGTCTTGGCGTGCATCCGTGCGTCGCTGCGGTCCGGTCCCAGGTCGACGGGCACGTGCACCTTCCGCCGACCACTGGCGACAACATCGATGTACTGTGGAGACCTCACGCCCCACGTGTTGAGCAATTCGTCGGTACGTCCACCCGGCCTCCCGCATGCCCACTGTACGCCCTCGCTCAAAGTCCGTCAACTGCACATACGGTTCACGTCCACGCTGTCGCGGCATGCTACCAGTGTTAAAGACTGCGATGGAGCTCCGTATGCCACGGCAAACTGGCTGACACTGACGGCGGCGGTGCACAAATGCTGCGCAGCTAGCGCCATTCGACGGCCAACACCGCGGTTCCTGGTGTGTCCGCTGTGCCGTGCGTGTGATCATTGCTTGTACAGCCCTCTCGCAGTGTCCGGAGCAAGTATGGCGGGTCTGACACACCGGTGTCAATGTGTTCTTTTTTCCATTTCCAGGAGTGTATATGCAGTATGTGGGAAATGGGGACTACCAGCAGCATGTGAAGAAAAACCATACATGCATAGAAATATACACAATATTTACAAGCATGTGTAGGGTAAATAATTCGCATGCACCCGTAGCATGCAGTCACTCACACACTCTACACAAAACTATAAGAATTAGATCATCCAACTATTTCACATACACAACCACTACTTACAAATAAGTAAATACTCAGCCACAAACTCATTCACTCAATGAATCATGTGAGTATGGTAGGGTTCCAATCCTAGTTCCACAAATGAACTATTTGTCATCATGATGCAACAGTCCCGCTTTTAGTTGCAGTGCAGTATATACTACATGGCCATGTGATCGAAAGACTGCTTGGTGCCCCATACGCAGAACAATGCCAGTTCCCTCAAGCAAATCCTCGACCGTGAGGGCCTTTAATACCATATGATCCACACCCTTAGCCCACCTCTGGGTTACATCTGCATCTGCATGGTATGCATAAATTTTCGACCTGAGGCCTATAGACTCCTCAGTCTGCAAATCATTTACCTCATCTTTCATCAGACCTATAATCCTCTTGTTATTTGGTGTTACCCCATGAAGATTATCAGCCACATATTCAAGTGTGTCGAATGCTTTGGGATTGTGCCCAATTAATTCATAAGGATCATAGCGTTTCACTCAGGAGATGAAACTCTGACATGTGTAGAAACATGATATAGACCCGAATGGTGTGCCAATAGTACACTGCGAGGGAAAAAATGGCGAATCATCCTAAAAATAATTCTCTGCTTCCTGGATTCGCTACATTTCGTGCAAACGTCTCTTTAAAAACTTTCTGAGGCAATGCATTAGGAGGATGAGCTACATATCCCAATGATGCAAAGCTTTGGCTTGTGACTAAGCAGGGAGTCTTTCCATATTACGTCTACATATATAGCTACACTTACATGGCTACCCTGCAAATCATACTAAGTGCCTGGCAGAGCGTGCATCGAACCATCTACAAAATAAACCTCTGTTATTCAACTTTCGAACAGCGCACAGAAAAAGCGAACTCTTAAATCTTTCAGTGCGGACTCTGATTTCCCTTATTTTATTATGATGATCGTTTCTCCCTATTTGGGTCGGCGTCAACAAAATATTTTCGCATCCGGAGGAGAAAGTTGGTGATTGAAATTTCATAAAAGATTCCTCCGCAACGGATAACGCCTTTGTTTTAATGACGTCCACCCCAAATCCTGTATCATATCCGTGACACTCTCTTCCCTATTTCTCGATAATACAAAACATGCTGACTTTTTTTGAAATTTCTTGATGTACTTTGTTAATCCTATTTCGTAAGGATCCCACACCCCACAGCAGTACTGCAAAAGCGGACAGACAGGCGTAGGTGAGGTAGCCCCCTTAGTAGATCTGTTGTATCTTCTTAGTGTTTTGCCTTCCCACGACATTTTCTATGTGTTCTTTCCAATTTAAGTTTTTCGTAATTGCAATTCATAGATATTCAGTTGAATTTACAGCCTTTAAATTTGTGTGATTTATCGTGTAACCGAAGTTTAACGGATTCCTATTAGCACTTATGTGTATAACCTCACACTTGTCATCATTTAAGGTGAACTGCCATTTTTCGCCCCGTACAGCTGTATTATCTAAATCGTTTTCAATAGATTTTGATCTCCTGATGACTTTACTAGACGGTAAACGACAGCATCATCTGCAAACACGCGAAGACGGCTGCTCAGACTATCTCCTAAATCATTATATAGATAAAGAACAACGGAGTGCCTATGACACTACCTTGAGGAAGACTAAAATCACTTCTGTTTTACTCGATGACTTTCTGTCAGTTACTACGAACTGTAATCTGTCTGACAGAAAATCTTAAATACAGTCGTATATCAGACACAATATTCCATAAGCACACAATTTGATTACAAGCCGCTTGTGAGGTACGGTGTCAAAAGCCTTCTGGGGATCTAAAAATACAGAATCAGTTTGAAATCCTTTGTCGATAGCATTTAACACTCTGTGTGAGTAAAGAGCTAGTTGTGTTTCACAAGAACGATGTTTTCTAAATCCGTGTTGACTATGTGTCAATACTTGGATTCAATGGGGGGACTCCACGACCCACATTTCCCGACATAACTGCATTCTCCAGTAACCATAGAGGCACTGCCGTAACAGACATAGAGAACGAACACTTGGTGAATCGTTGATAGGAGTTCAGCATTCCTGATTTAGGGGATTTGCTGGATTGTACATGAACACCGATATACACATGCTGGCAGACATTTTTGGGAAATTCTGCATGCATGCCTGGGCACATACTCTCTGGATCCTGTCTTCTGTTACACCAGGCTAGGGCTTTTTTCGGATGCAGTGTTAAGAAGAACACAGGTCAGCATCGAATAGTTGGCTGATGTTGACTTGCTGCTCTTCTTCGAACATGGGATTCATGGAGGACTTTGCTATTTACCTGGAGATGTTTCTCACCAGAATCAGCAGACATATTTGGATCTCATGTTCCAGTCTAACAATTTCGTGTTTGCACAGCCATCGGCGCCCTCCAAATGGCAAATATTGTTGCATGACTTGACCATAGAGGTTGTTTACATACAAGTAAAGGATGTAACTTTAATCATCAAATACGTGAGGAGGAGTAAAGGTCATTTTATATTTAAGTTACATCCTTTACTTGTATGTAAACAACCTCTATGGTCAAGTCATGCAACAATATCTGCCATTTGGAGGGCTCCGATGGCTGTGCAAAGAGGAAGTCGTTAGACTGGAACATGAGATCCAGATGTGTCTACTGATTCTGGTGAGAAACATCTCCTGGAGGCAGAACTAACTCAGTCCACCCATTTGCATGAGATATAAAACGACTTTCTGCTGTGTCTGGAGCATCTAGTCCTTCAAATGACTCCCTCCCCAAGCTGATGACAACGCTTGTGAATAAACAGAGATATAATCTGCACTGCATAAACCTTCAGTAATGTCTCAGTTTTTGGATGGATCTTGTTAGATTCACCTGCAGCATCTCTTTCAAGCAGTATCACTGGCTGCAGAAGTACATTGATGTAAACACAGAACAGAGGGCTTTCGAGATGTGGATCTTCGACAAACATTTTTGTAAATGAATGAATAATTCAGTTTTTGAGAAACGATGGAGAATTCATTTAGTCTATGGCTGGGGGGGGGGGGCTATTTTATAGCAAGAGATTACATCAACAGGCTAAATTTTAAGCAGGGCGCAATCTTCAATGTAGATATAGTCGCTGTGGAGATGACTACGGCTTCAGGACCGCTCACGAAGCTTGTCTATGTCAATCTGTGTGTTCTGGGCCTCTCCAAACTTCACATGTAGCGATTGCATTATGATTTTGTGAAACCAGGTTTCGCCCACCCCAAGTTACTTTATATACATACAGATGGTTTCATCTTCTGGGCGAATGGCTGCGATCCACATGAAGTAATTAGGTAAATCACGAAGAGTTCAACAAGTATGGATACGCAACTGATAATCTTTATGGAGAAACACCATAAAAGAAGGCCTATCAGCCTGATGGAAGATGATTTAGATGGTTCGCACATTGTGGACATTTTGGGCACAGTTCGAAAATGTATGCATATTGCATAGATGCAGGTGCCACCCAGAGGCGGGCTGAGGGCGTGCATTGTGCAGGCTCAAAGGCTCCCATGATCAGGATTACAAGAGGTGTCTGCTCGAGGACGGTGGCGCCATTCTGCATGTGGAATGTCAGGTAGTCTTTCGATCATGAGATTATGAGATACATACTGCACAGCAGCTAAAAGCTGGGCTGTCGCGTCATGGCAACAAATGTGAGATCCTCCGCCATACTTCCCGAGAAATAAAGTAAAACAATCCTTAAAACTTCAACCATACAGTTAAAATTAATTAACAGCTGCTAAACATTTTAAAGACACTTGCCGGCCGCGGTGGTCTAGCGGTTCTAGGCGCTCAGTCCGGAACCGCGCGACTGCTACGGTCGCAGGTTCGAATCCTGCCTCGGGCATGGATGTGTGTGATGTCCTTAGATTAGTTAGGTTTAAGTAGTTCTAAGTTCTAGGTGACTGATGACCACAGATGTTAAGTCCCATAGTGCTCAGAGCCATTTGAAAGACACTTGAGTAAACAACTGAAAAAAAAAAAACAGAAGAACAAATTGTTGAAATCAAGAGGTGCCAGGGCCACAACCCAGAAACCTAAAGTTTAACAATATACACTCTTTATTATAAAGTTATAATAAAATTAATAATCAGTCCACATTCGCATGTATGCAAGCATTAAGTTTCAAATTCATATATTTCTTTTCTTACAAATGAGCGCAACATGCCCCAGTGCGAAGATGACGCCAACAGCAGCCGCCCTCAGGCAAATAACACTGAGAAACGCTAATCAGCTGGCGCTCTAAAACAGAACAAACAGAGCTTTAACAGCCAAACAATTATAAAACACCTACACCAAACCCATGCCATACACGAGATAACTTCAAAGCTTATTTAAAAAAGAAAGAAACTTCAAAACCTTAATAAAATTTAAATAACACCAGCAAGACAGCTAGAAGATCAGTCAAATCAATGAATGTTTCATGTTCATGATCGTGCAACAGAAATCAAATTTACTCAGTACCACAAAACCACGAATTAGATTTAGATAACACTAATTCAATTCAGAACCACAAAGGTCCACCAAGGTTAAACATTCTGAGCTTAAAATTTAAAAACATTTAAAAGCCTTAAAACATCCAAATAACATCATTAGCGATAGATTAATATGGTTACTCAAACAGTAGCCACCAAACACATTCCCAGTACCAGCAAGTCTGATACTTGCATTCTGTCAGTATGTAAGGATAAGTGCTCAACATTATCAGTCGTGCTGTGAGGTACGACTCAAATGACTCCACCAATCTCGCTCTTCATCCATCCTGAAGCCAAGGTGAAATCAATGAAGTGCCGTGACCTACTCAGAATAGCACCTTTTCTGCAGCACAGCGGCAAGATAGCCCCATGTAAGTGACTGCGATGATTACTTCCTTACAAACGCACGGACTCCAGATAGGGCCGAAACAACAGCCGTGATCGCTTCTCGTTATATAAGGTACACTGCAACAGGTTCACGTAACTTCACTAGAAAAGCTAGTCACATGCCCGTTTCCACACAGCGTTATCTACAGCATGTATCGCCATGCACGAGTACTCTCCCGGAAAAGCCACCTTCAGGCTCGCCTGATGGTCCGAACACAGCTCGTCGAGACGGTCTGTAAGCACTCTTCAAACCTCTGCGGCCCCGCCCCGTCCACTAACGGCGAGCCTCACCTCGTGCGTAAGCAAATTATCGCTGCCATTGACCACAGACCGTCGCAAAATGATTCGTCCGTGGAAATGGAATAGGAACCAACCGAACTCACACTATTCGTTGAGTGTGTGGCAGTATATTTATTTATTCATAAATAGTGGTTGTGTGTGCGATTTCTTTAGTTCCTCGAAGGGATGGGCGCTATAGCGCAAGAGATTACACCGCTAGGCTAAATTTTAAGCGGGCCACCACTTTCAATGAAGGACTATAGTTGAATTCTTTTATCTTGGCGGTTCGCGCATGCCCGCCCAGACGCGGGAGATTGCTGCGTTGCCAGTTGCACACGACGCACGCGCCAATA
The DNA here is from genome assembly GCF_023898315.1 of Schistocerca nitens. Classification (NCBI taxonomy): domain Eukaryota; kingdom Metazoa; phylum Arthropoda; class Insecta; order Orthoptera; family Acrididae; genus Schistocerca; species Schistocerca nitens. Next base: position 612,800,620 of record NC_064616.1, on the reverse strand, counting down.
GGAGCAGCGCCATAGTATAGCATAGTTCGCAAGCTTACGTTTAGGGGGGAGCGCGCAGTTCATGAAGTAAAGCCACCACGGCCGCATTAACCCTTTCGCTGCTACAGATACGAGCTCCCCGCATTCCGCGCTGTGCGCGATTTTGTCACTGCACTGCTCGCCTGTGCTGACACATGGTGTTTCCGACTGCTTTGACACACTTATCATTCGATTCCACAAAAACTATTTGCCCAAAAAATTAGACTTTTTCACATCTTCTTGACTGATACCTTACCTCCACTTCCTTTGACTGACTGAAGTGCTTTAAAATAAAGCCAAACGCGCCCGGTGTAAATAAAACTTTTATTACAGTCGCGAAAGACGGAATATTTCTCAATATTACATACGACACCTAGTAAATTTGATATGAAATTTAGGTACCTTGTCCACATTTCATTCTCAACATTGTGGCAACTAAAATCGACCATACGGAAAGTATACGCTATGGACTTTTACCTCTGCAAACTCTTCAAAATTTCGTGCAATGGTTTACTACATTTAATGCTGCACAATAACTGGGTTGAACATCGAAACAAAATTAAGTCATTTATGGGGCGAAGGTATCAGTCAAGAAGATGTGTAAAAATCTAATTTTTGGGCCAAATAGTTTTTATGAAATCGAATGATAAGTGTGTCAAAGCAGTGGGAACAACATGTGTCTGCACAGGCGAGCAGTGCAGTGATGACAAAATCACACTGTGCGGGGAGCACGTGACTGCAGCAGCGAAAGGGTTAATGAAGAGACAAAGCACTAGAAATTTCAAAAAATTGCATTCAAACGAATAAAATTCGTGAAGTAAGACAGTTCGATATTGTTTTTAAATAAAGAAAATATTTAGCATCGCACAAGGTTTGAACTCTTTACCTTACTAACCCAACACCTTAACCATTACACTAGCGAAGCTCATTCTGCTATGTTTCTCCATAAGGACTATAACCGGTCACGCAAAATTCTGACAAACACTGTTGGTATGCCTATGAATTACTCGCACTTCGTCGAAGTACAATAGGAAATAAACAATTACCGCTGTTCTTTATTGCGAAAAAGCGGTTCGTGAAATTGATATAAACACCTTTCCTTGCTATCGCCTGAATTAAGAGTCTTATTGCTTGTTTGGTTTAATTAATTAATAGAAAATGAAGCAATTGGTATAAATAATGGTTTTTCCAAACTTTAAAAAAACAAAGTCTGCTATCAAGACATTGCTTTTGTTCTGTTACTTTATTTATGACTGAACGTTTCTAAAACTGAAGACACTCGTCCGTGCTCTGCTCTGCAGTCGAGATCTGGCAACGTAGTTCTCTGTTCATTGGCTGACTGTATTTTTTGACGTCAGATGCGCAGAACGAACCTAAACTCGGCCGCCAACATAAATGACGCGCACTTTAGTCGCTGTGGAGGTGGCCGAGATTTCAGTGCAGTTCGCGAAGCCTGTCTATATCGGTATGTTCGTTATGGACCTCTCCAACCTTCATATGAACCAATTCCAATACGAGATTCCGAAGCCAAACTTCACCGATCCCAAATTACTTTATATGAAGGCAGACAGTTTCGTGTACTGTGTGGAAGGGTGTCATCCATACGAAGTTATTACGTACAATTCTGGAACATTCAACACGTCTGGATCAGCAGCCGATAATTCTTATCTAATAAAACCACAAAACAAGGAGGATATACATGGTCCAGTCACATTAATGTGGGAACCGCGCTGGTGCTACGGTCGCAGGTTCGAATCCTGCCTCGGGCATGGATGTGTGTAATGTCCTTCGGTTAGTTAGGTTTAAGTAGTTCTAAATCTAGGGTACTGATGACATCAGATGTTAATTCCCAAATTGCTTACAGCCATTTGAACCATTTTAGAACATTAATGTGACTACAGCCTATGTTAGACGCCAACGTGCAGTAATCTCTCACAGTCGGCACTTAGCCGTCACGTTAATGTGACTACAGCCTATGTTAGACGCTAACGTGCAGTAATCTCTCACAGTCTGCAGTTGACAGCACTAGCAGCGGAGGATATATACAAAGCGAGTAGGGGGGGGGGGGGGGACGCGGAAAACCAGTGCAGTCGTTGTCGCAGTGGTCTCGTGCTAAGGGTGGAAGTACTTTCCAAACGGCCTAGTTTGTAAACTGTTCGCGTTCCGGTACGGTGGAAGTAAACCATGCACGCATGGCAAAATAACGGTTTCCAGAACCAGCGCCGAGGCAACTGTGGTGCACCACGGGCCATAGATGATAGGGGTGAACGGCGTCTGCGGAGATGTGTACGGGCGAACAGATGTGAAGCTGTTGAGCAACTGACAACGCAGATGAACCTAGGGGTTACGAACAGGGACTACCAACAACGACCGTTCAACGAGGGTTGCTGAGTACGGTAAGCAGTGCCTGGTGTAAGTACCCATGCTGACTGCTGTTCATTGGCGATGAAGGCTGGAATTTGCATGTCAGTACCGCAACTGGATACCCACTGAGTGGCGAAAGGTGGCCTTTTCACATGAATTATTTTTTTTCATTTATTTTTTAAGGCCGTTTGCATGTACAGCCTTCAGTCTAAAAAGTGAGTACTCCACGATAGACTATCCTGTGCAAATCTTTTCATAACAACTGCAGCCTACATTAAAAAATCAAATGGTTCAAATGGCTCTGAGCACTATGGGACTTAACATCTGAGGTCATCAGTCCTTAGAACTTACAACTACTTAAACCTAACTACCCTAAGGACATCACACACATCCATGCCCGAGGCAGGATTCGAACCTGCGACCGTAGCAGTCGCGCGGTTCCGGACTGAAGCGCCTAGAACCGCTTGGCGCAGCCTACATTCGTTTGAACCTATTTACTGTAGTCAAGCCCTGATCGACCTCAAAAATTCGTATCCCCCCGACTTTCTCTCATTTTCAGATTTACTATAACTTGATGCTCATGTTATGTCCTGGCAACTTACCTCTCCCTTCCCCTTTTCCCCCCGATCCTATTTAATTTCTCTGTACCATCACATTTAAAAATTTTTCATTCTCTTCCTGTTTTTAGTCTACTGTTTACTGTCCATGTACCGCTACCATATAAAGCTACACTCTAGATGAATACTTTCAGAATAGGCTTCTAAACACTTCATTTTACCCATTAAAGTGTACCTCTTTTTCTGAATTTTTCTTGCTATTGCTAGTCTGTATTTTATATCCTCTCTAGTTCAGCCATCGTGAGTTATTTCTCTGCTCAAATAGGGAAACTCGTCTACTACTTTTAGTGTCGTATTTCCTAATCTTATTCCCTGAGCACTACATAATTTAATTCGACTACACTCCACAACAGTTGTTTTACTTGTGCTCATCTTAAATCTCTTTTTAAAATACTATCCATTCTGTTGAACTGAGCTTGCAATTTCATTTCCATACTGCCGTATCTGCCCGAATTTTAATGTCATTGGCAAATTTTAAGAACTTTATTTTTTAAACTTTAATTATTACCTTTCTAAATTTCTCCACAGCTGTCTTTGCTGCTTTCTGAATGTACAGACTGAATTACACGCCTGTCCCACTCCCTTCTGAATTGATGCCTTCCTTTCGTGTTCTTAGACTTCCACGACTGTCATCTGGTTTCTGTACAAGATGTGCTTAACCTTTCTCTCCTTGTATTCTATCCCTGGAAATTTGAAAATTTCTGAGACGTTGGCATATTTCATTTTCAGTTGTTGTCGTCGTTACAGTAACGACTGATACCCAGGCGTTGAAGTTATGTCGAACATGAGTGGTCTTGCGTGAAGTGCAAAGATCTGCAAAGATTTGGAAAAAGTGCTCTGGAAAAGCAAGACTAAAATCTAAAACCCACAACTTGCATATTTCGTAGACATGGGATCGTCATTAGGGTATACAGGACATAACAAAGGGGTGGTCAATATTTCAGGACACATTCTTCACACACAGAAGAATACAGTATGTGATACGGACATCGATCCAGAAAGAACTAGCTGCTAAGGCACTGATCTCGCATTCAGGAGGAGTGCGGTTCACATTCGCGTCCGGTTATATGGCTATATGGCTATCCAGATTTAGGTTTTCCGTAGTTCACATAATTCGCGTAGGCCAAATGCCGGGATGGTTCCTTTGAAAAGGCCACGGCCTATTTATTTCTCCAATCTTTCCCTATCCGAGTTCGTATTCGATCTCTAATTACCTTGTCGGCGACTGGACGTTAAACCCTAATCTTCCTTCTCCCTTCATGTTGTAGATGTATCCTGCACGGTTCAGTGGTCACCCAACCAATGGGGGAGTTCTATGGAGGTTGTAATTGGTGGCTCCCCATACGATAAAGGCTTGATGCCAAACGTTTTTCCTCTATGTCGTTGCATCAGATATTAGGCTGCTGTCTCTTGTGATACAGCGGGCGTTCCGCAAAATGTTCAAATGTGTGTCTAATCTTATGGGACTTAACTGTTAAGGTCATCAGTCCCTAAGCTTACACACTACTTATCCTAAATTATCCTACGGACAAACACACACACACATGCCCGAGGCAGGACTCGAACTTCCGCCGGGACCAGCCGCACAGTCCATGACTGCAGCGCCTGAGACCCCCGGCTAATCCCGCGCGGCGGCATTCAGCAGTCTTTACTAGTGAGGTAATCACTGGAGTCGATCGCATTGGCCCAAAATGTATTTGCGGGCATCAGAATTGTATCATATCAAATTTACGAAGTGCCGTTTGGCAGAGATTAGGTATAAGAAGAAGGATCCATAATCGACGACTGAGCGGAACAGACGCTTGTGCATCATAAAGAGAATTAAGGGTCGTTACATTAATGCTGTTTTCTGTTTTCTTGATTGTGTAAGATACGTGATCATCTCCAAACAAAAGGAGTGAGCTGATCGACCACATCATCTTGAGGCTGAAATGAACTACAGATGATTTCTCAACTGACACTGTTAGGCTCTTGACAACCAAACATGGGATTAGAACGTAAATTGCACTGTCTGAAGGTAGGCAAAGAGATTCAAAATGTGGATCCGTAGAAAAAGGCATAGATCATCTCTATACTGGAGATTTTTAACTGCCGGTGAAAAGATTTCCATACCTCTCGTATAGATTAAAAATCAAAGTGGGCTAAGAACTGAGCCTTGGGGCTGTCCTCATGACACTGTAAGAAGGCCACGTAATTCATGCTGGAATCTTACTATACAGTTCTGTGCGCTAGGAAGGTTTGAATGCTAAACACAAAATATTTTGAAATTCCAACATCGCTTAATTTTTGAAGCTGAATCGAATTTGCACATTATCACATGCACTCTCAATGCCAATAAATGCTGCGGTGAGTTTTTGCCTATTGCTAAATGTCCAAAGAATCCAAAGAATTTCAGAGTCCAAACAAGAAAGATTATGAAGGGTTCCTTTACGCTTTCCAAATCCTAAATGGCCTCCTGAGAGTAAATCTCGGATTCCAGCCATCATTCTAAACTGGCCTTAATAAATCTTTCAAGTGTTTTCTACGCACACAAGGACAACGAGATGGGCCATTATAACATTAGAGTACTAGACGTTGCTTCAGGTTTGAGAACTGGAACATTTGTTTGAGTAGTAGAGTCAGGATGTCGTTAAAACTTCGGAAAGTGTCGTCAGTGCGTGATCTGGCAGGTTAGACAGCATAGAATTTTGAACATAATCGATTTCATGGACAGATTTCGTCGAGAAATTCAGTGCTTTCTTTATCCCTTTAAAATGAAACTCTGGACTTTGAAAATAGTCGGATACTCTGCCTACTGGGGGAATAGCGAGGCTACAGACATAAGATGATGTAAAGTTGTCAAGCATACTTCCGAACAGTTGTCATCTGTTTCATCTTGGTCCGGGTTCCAGTTACTGTTTCTGATTTCCTTACTGTATTCCACACATCAAACATCTTGGCATCTATCTCTTCAAAATACTGTATCCTCTTAAGAAGTTTTTGCTTCTTTAAGTACCTCTTAGTTCGAGCATCTATCTTCAGTATTGCAGAAAGTCTTCCAGAGACGCGGAGACCTTATTCCATTTAAGTGCTAAATTAGACACTGTTGACAAATCTTGATTACACCACATCACGGAGTTTCTAACACGAAATGAACTTGCGTGTCATTTGGGATAGAGAGGCCTGTAGCCTTATTCAATACGTTGAGGAATGCGTGGTGGTAAGATGACCGAAGTGTATTAATTTCCCAACAGACATTGGATGCATCTTGCTAATACAGTATATTTTATTTGCGATAGGAACATAGTAAGGGCGATAGTCGTTTCACCTGTTGTTTTTTAACTACAGAATATCTTTCCTTAGCTCACAGCAACACTGTCATTTTGCCCATCAGACCGCATAGAGTTCTTTTGAGCGGAAACAGCTTCTGTTACGATGCCTGAGGAACTGTTTTCTGTAACAATCTATTCCTCAGTAACAAGCAGATCGTTTACCTCACGACTCCTTTCCTGTTTTCTTGTAGTTGCTGAACTTCCATATTGATTACATCCTCAGAATAACTACTGGCTGGCTCTGAGCACTATTGGACTTAACATCTATGGTCATCAGTCCGCTAGAACTTAGAACTACTTAAACCTAACTAACCTAAGGACAGCACACAACACCCAGTCAACACGAGGCAGAGAAAATCCCTGACCCCGCCGGGAATGACTACTCACAGAGTAAAGCGCACTGGCAACTGCCACAGCAGCAATACGAAAGTATATACACTGCGAGACGTGTGGCTCTCCTCTTTCTCTGTATAAGGCGCTACATATGATTTATCACAAAGAACAATTGTGAAATGGCAATAAGCGGCCGAAAACCCTGACGGCAGCACAACATACTGTATATGCAAACATCGAAGCAATACTTGAGCAACCGGGTCGACTGACTGCGTTATTCAGCATAAACAAGGAAGTGCTACTAGAGCTCGACTCAAGGTCCTAACAATAAACACACAAACCGTACTTAGGTTAAGTGGTTGCTTACATTTGGTGCAGCAGAGCAGACGTTTCTGCGGCCTCTTCTCCTGACAGCGGCAGAGAGGCAGACTGCACTGTTTTCTTGTTCCTATTTGATCAAGTGCCACGTCTGTTGTGTTGCTGAGGTAGTGTTCGAAGGCTCTTTCCAATGTCAAAGAAAAAGTGTATAGTTGCAGTTGATAAGAAATTAAGACGATGACGTAATTCGGTGGCTGTAAAGTTAAGAAATATTTGCGTATGTCGGCAAATTTGCCACAACTTAGCGAAACCCATATCGACATTATTAAAATCCTTTTGAATGTACTGCAGAGTAATTCTTTTTAAGATACTTAAAATTCTGAAACGCTAAAATAACAGATTTTTTGGCCGTGTTGTAGCGTCCTTCGTCAGGGTACAGACTAATTTACGCGGGAAGTGGGCGTTCCCATATACATCGCATTCTTACGATGATATAAGACCACCGACATCAAGTTTAATGGGGTTTGTTGACCCTAAAATACCACTGGTCGGTGATAGGAGAAACGGAAAGCGTTTGTGGCAGACTCTTCGTGGGTTACACGGCTTGCTGGTAATTGATAATCCACAATGAATCGATGACAGGCTTATGAGACTCGAGTTTATCTGCTGTTAGTGGCGGAAAAACGACGCCAGTTCTGCATGCGCCGTTTGTTTAGCCGGTCGCGGCAGTGCTCTTTGAGGATTCTGCCCTGCGATCACACTCAGCCCGTCGTGCCTGGATTATAGACAACTGAGTCGTTGGGAGCCTGTAGGCTTCCTCTGTACGAATATTCTTCCGTTGCTTCTGGATTTCAGTTGCCTTTCCTATTTTGCGTGTGCGCATCCATGTCTGTCTCGCAAGAACTCGGATTTCCTGAAACTTCATAGGCTGCCCGCAATCGCGATGATGGTGCACCGCTAGTGAAGACCTGTTATGCTACACCAGAAGAACATAGCACTCATGTTGATGTTAACATGCCTTACAGATTCCACGTAGTAGGTGGCATCGCATTCACAATATATTTTGTATACTGGAGTGACCGAGCGGTTCTAGGCGCTACAGTCTGGAACCGCGCGACCGCTAAGGTCGCAGGGTCGAATCCTGCCTCGGGCATGGATGTGTGTGATGTCCTTAGGTTAGTTAGGTTTAAGTAGTTCTAAGTTCTAGGGGACTGATGACCACAGCAGTTAAGTCCCATAGTGCTCAGAGCCATTTGAACCATTTTTGGTTCAAATGGCTCTGAGCACTATGGGACTCAACTGCTGAGGTCATTAGTCCCCTAGAACTTAGAACTAGTTAAACCTAACTAACCTAAGGACATCACAAACATCCATGCCCGAGGCAGGATTCGAACCTGCGACCGTAGCGGTCACGAGTTTCCAGACTTAAGCGCCTAGAACCGCTCGGCCACAGCGGCCGGCCCATGTAAGTATTCGATTACAATGCCTACCCCAGTTTTCTCACTTACCTGTAGCCAGATTATTCCGGATCTGCAGTCTGTAGTAACATCTCTGCTAAGATCACTACATTTTATCGAGTTCTTATCGGCAGCCTATGCGATATGTACGGCTATTCTACCCGGAATTCAAGATTTCACTGGTACTCACTTCCAGTTCCCGACATCTTTCTGTTCCTAATGATATGTGCGCACTTCACCGTTAATGAATGAGACTGATGCTGTGACCTAACCATGGACACTTCTGGAGTTAATTAATGACATATTAATATTTTCGTTTTCTGCCCGTCAACAACAAATGTTCCTCCTGTATAAGATATGCTCATCTACAATCAAAGGTTTTCATACTGACAGTTGTAAAACAGATCGACACAGTACAAAGAAGTACAAGTAATAGCACCCATCTACGTAGTCGACGTCGCTAAAGCACTCCTGTGTGGTGACGATCGACTCCGAGATGACCGGTTTGAATCCTGGTGGTGGAGGAAATTTTCACCATCAGTATTTCTAGATGACAGGAGAGGATGCAGTGTTCCACGCTACGACACTTTGTGCCAAAGTCCTGGACTAGTTTCTAAACCTCTCTGCAGCATCTAATGGAGTGAGCCAAAATCGGCAGCCACATTGGTGTTACGTGAGAGCAGTAGGCTACGTGCCGGTATCGGGTTTCATCCTCTCCCTTCCCTTCGTACACTACGCTGATTATAAGCCCTCATCATAGTCATTCACATGACATAAATACACCCGTTATGGGAACGCAACGGCAAACCACCGCCGCAAGGAACTTATACAAGATGATAATGCAGGATACCAACATCTGTCATCAACGCCCTTTCCCTGAAAATGGGACTGAGTTTTAACAAGTAACATTATAAAAAGTCGCTCGTGAGTTTCGTGATATCACTGTCTCAGATGTTTTGGCTGCCCGTGTATGTCTTAATAAAAACGTATGTGCGCTGTCAAACAAAAATGGAAAATGGAAAATAAAAACATCTAAAGGCATAACCGAGGAACATTACAGCGTGTGACACGGATACAGTTCACTAAAGACAGTGATTCAAACGCCGTACTGCAGACGTAATAGCAACCATAAAAACAACGCGAGAACGCTAAGCCCGTATCAAGTGGAAGCACATCAGACAAGAAACCGATTACCTCCAGGACAAGTCGCACTAATACCTTGTAAAACCACTTCCAGCCTTGATAGTGGACTCAGTTCGGTGAAAAAAATACTGCAAATGTTTCATCAGGTACGCCCTATCCACCTGAAGTGACTCATTGTTGGTTTGACCCACTACAGCTACCTAATTTCGGGGATGACTGCTAAGTTTCGCACACAGTTCCAAACTGTCCAGACTTTTGTAGGGGATTGAGATCGGCTAATTTAGCGGACTGGTCTTCGTTAAACCAGGATGTATGCGTGCAGTCCTATGAACACGGCTGTTGTCATCTTGGAAGACGTCAGCGTTTACAGCATACTCATCATGAAGATGTAGAAGGAGGAGCAACACTTAGTCACCTAGAATGGTACATATTCGTGGACGAAAACCAGCCCAAAAATCACAGAACCGCCACTGGCTTGAACTACATCATCCACACAGTGAGCGTTAAACGCCTCATTGGGCACTCGACGTCTTGCACCAGTTCAAAGGACGCAAAATCGTGACACGCCAGACCACACGACACGCTTGCAGCCAGCTGTTGTCCAGTTTCTATGTTGTTTGGTCCATTGAAGTCGTGCAGCTTTGTGTGGCTTTGTAAGCAACGGTCTTTTGCGAGGTACCCGATTCCAGATGTTCATTCCTTGCTGTTCCCTTCGTAATGTTCGCTTGGAAACTAGTTGAGTTGGACATGCATACACTGACAGCGGAAATTCCTCTCGGAATTGAAACCGATTTTCATTGCCGAGGGGTGACACTAGTCATTGACCCCTGCTAGTTAAAATCTTTTTATGATCACTGTTTTTACGCCGTGTTACATGGCTGCGAGTGGTACGCTATTCCCTGTAGGCATAGTGGATCGTCCACGTTGATATATCAGTAAATCAAGCAGCTTCATTCACGGTGTGGTCATGGGTATGTCCAAACACGATTACTCCATTCTGCCATTCTCCACATCGATGCATCTTACTGAGTTGATCCCATATAATCGACTGCCACGACTTATGTCAGCGGTGGAAGGTCAAATGACAGCCTCGTCAGTATCTGCAGTGCTCCAAAGCGACCAAGGTGCTCATTAAGTGTGTGACTAATATTTTGTACGGTGAGCTTACTTGGCTGTCTGAATGAGTAGTCTGCTGTTTCGAACACCACAAACATTGCATACTTTCGAGAATGGCATCACTAAACAAAGTTCATCTTTTATCTTTTTTTGTACTGAACACCACAGCCATAAATTTTTTAAATGAAGGCCAAATTTTTCCCTACAAGCATGTAATTTTAATTGTACTAGGGCTTGTTGTTGGTTATGTTATACAGGATAGTTCAGCTAAGCTGTTTGCCACAAATAAACGGTCCATTCACATTAATGTGACCACTTGGGAAAAGCCTGAATAATCACCTTTTGGAGCGCAAACATTCAGGTAGAGGGCCAATGAGGTTCTGGAAGGTACGGAGCCGGCCGGAGTGGCCGAGCGGTTCTAGGCACTACAGTCTGGAACCGCGCGACCGCTACGGTCGCAGGTTCGAATCCTGCCTCGGGCATGGATGTGTGTGATGTCCTTAGGTTAGTTAGGTTTAATTAGTTCTAAGTTCTAGGGGACTGATGACCTCAGAAGTCCCATAGTGCTCAGAGCCATTTGAACTATTTGAAGGTACCGACAGGAATGTGGAATCATGCTGACTCCACAGGCAGTAGATTTGTCGATTGAGGATCCATGGCACGAATAGGACTATCGACGGATTCTCAATTGAATTCAAATCGGCAGAGTGTGGTGACCAGCGGTAAACTCATTCTGATGCTCCTCGAAACACGAATGTACACTGCGAGCTGTGTGACACGTTGCATTGTATTGCTGGTAGATACCATCGTGCCTAGGAAGAAACAGACTGCATGTAGGGATGGATATGGCCCCCAAGGATAGGTGCATACTTGTGTTGATCCATTCCGGCCTTCCAGAACGACGAGATCACCCAGGGAATGCCACGAAAACATTCTCCAGGCCATAACGCTCCCTCCTGGTTGCAGGGTGTTTGATTTTAGACGTTTAACGCTGTACACTCCAATGGCCACCTGTCTGATGGAGCATAAAACGTGGTTCATCTGGAAACGCCATCTGTCACCCCTCAGTGGACGTCCAGTTGCGGTACTGGAGCGCAAATTCCAGCCTTCGTCGCCAATAAACAGCAGTCAGCGTGGGTGCATGAACAAGGCACCAGCTGCGCAGGCCCATGTGCAGCAGCGTTCCCTGAACGGTTGGGTTGGGTTGTTTGGGGAAAGAGACCAGACAGCGAGGTCATCGGTCACATCGGTTTAGGGAAGGACGGGGAAGGAAGTCGGCCGTGCCCTTTCAAAGAAACCATCCCGGCGTTTGCCTGGAACGATTTAGGGAAATCACGGAAAACCTAAATCAGGATGGCCGGACGCGGGACTGAACCGTCGTCCTCCCGAATGCGAGTCCAGTGTCTAACCACTGCGTCACCTCGCTCGGTCCCTGAACGGTCTTTGAGGAGACATTGTTAGTATCCCCTTCATTCATATGGGCAGCACCCTGCTCATCAGTTCCACGCCTATTCGCCCGTACACATCTCCACATCCGTCGGTTATCCCTGTCATCCATTGTCTCTGGTGCATCACAACTGCCTCATCGCCGGCTCAGGATAGCGCCATTTTGCCATGCACCGTACACTTTAACCATGATGGCACGTTACCAGTTTACAAATTTAGCGTTTACGGAAATGCTTCCATCCTTGGTCCGAAAGCCAACGATCATACCCTCTTGGGCGTCACATAAATCGCACAATTTCCACATTACGACAACGAAAGCATTGTTTTCTGCGTCCCCCCGACAAGCTTTATGAACCCTGCACTGTTAGTGCTGTCACATGCCATCTGTGAGTGGTTACTGTACATTGACTTCGAACTTAGGTGGAGGTCACATTAATGTGACTGAACGGTGTATTATACAGAGATAATCAAGGTTAAAGTTTATTAGCACTAGCTGAATCCTAAAGTGATATGGGGATGATTTTCTTTTTATTGCTATAGTATGGAGACTAAATATAGCGCATAATCTGAAAACACAAAAATAATAATTAAAGTGGTAATTCATATTTCAGTCAGAATTTACTGGACTTGATCCACTTTGGCCATGAGATGTTTTTCACATAAGGTCAATCAGTTGAATACAACACAGTGAAAATGGAAACATTTTATTGCTTTTTAATAGCTGTAGCATAAAGTAATCTAAAAAATTTGAGATTAAGCCTTAAAGGCAATCATCAAGGAGAGGTTCGTCATTACCTCATTTTCTAGTTTCCTCATTAAGTGGGGACGACAGGGTGATGGTCGAAAAACTCGAAATTTGTTTGTTGCGGAATTATAATGTATATAAATTGAAGAATTATTCCCCAAAATATTTTGAGCGAACTCAAAAAAGTCACGATTCGGCGAGCGTTGGAAGCCGAGCGTGCACGGCACGCCTCGGCGTTAGAGAACAGGTTCCGCTTTTTTTTTCTTTATTGTTATTTTCAAACCCGTACAAACAGGCAGGTTGTCAGCAGCATGTTACGCCGCTCTTCAGCCATAGAGTAGATAAATAAACAACAGAAAACATACACATAAGTGACATAACGGTGGGTAATAAAACAGTAGACACAAAGACAAACACGGAGCCGTTCACACTCGACGATAATCCACACTACAAACTGTTGACACGACGCACAAACACTGAAGATGGCGATGGCACAGGTGAACGATGGAGTGCGACGGTGAACACTGAACACTAAACACGACGGCACACACGAGACACTAATGGCGATGATCTCCGGCGCGCGAATGTCCACGTAGCGTGTGCGAGTCCGGGGACCTACAAGAGGGGAGGAAGGGTGAAGGGGGGGAGAGGGAAGAACAAAGATGCCAATGGCTGAGAAGATGTGGGGAGGAGTAGAGGGACAGGGGAGGCGAAGCCCGGGGGAGGAGTGGGGAGAAATGGAGGAGGGAGGGAAGAGGGAGAGAAGGGAGAGAGGGAGCCCAAAGGAGCAAACACAGGGAGAGGGAGGGAGTGTGGTGTCACAGCCAGATACCACACGTCCTAGGTGGTAGCTTAAATCGGCCGCGGTCCTGTAGTACATGTCGGACCCGCGTGTCGCCACTGTGTGATCGCAAACCTAGCGCCACCACAAGGCAGGTCTCGAGAGACTGACTCGAACTCAGCCCAGTTGTACGGACGACAGAGCTAGCGACTAGACGTACGAAGCCTTTCTCTCTCATTAGCTGAGAGACAGAATAGCCTTCAGCTAAGTTAATGGCTACGAACTAGCAAGGTGCCATTAGCCTTACAGTGATTGTAATTAGAGTCTCACTTGTGTTCACCATAGAGATGTACAAGAAGAAATTAAAGATAAGTATATGAGAAACTCCGTTCTTTTCTTCATAGCATTAATTACGTATCCTGTTCCAGTACTTCACGCCCGTCTGCGTTAGTCTAGCGTGCATTAAGCCACCTCTATCTACAAGGTGTTGGCCCAGCTGCCGACACATCAGGGAGGATCAAAGTTGGTAGGAGGGGTAGATGGAGAGGAGGAGGGCATCATCAGGGAGAGGGAGCTGGCGGAAGCCACCTTGGGAGAGGGTAAGGAGGGTGGAGAGATGGAGACCGGGTGGGACATGGGAAAACAGGCGCAGCAGTGGGTGGGGGTGGGAGAGGATGGGGGAGACAAACGGGTGAGGAGGATCGAGTTTTCGGGAGGTGTACAGGATCCGTATCCGTTCAAGGAAAAGCAGGAGGTGGGGGAATGGAATGAGGTCGTACAAGATCCGCGTAGGGGAGGGGAGACGGATGCGATAGGCGAGGCGGAGAGCATGGCGTTCAAGGATCTGAAGGGATTTGTAAAAGGTAGGAGGGACGGAGATCCAGGCAGGATGGGTGTAACAGAGGATAGGACCGATGAGGGATTTATAGGTGTGGAGTATGGTGGAGGGGTCCAGACCCCACGTACGGCAGGAAAGGAGCTTGAGGAGATGGAGTCGGGAGCATGCCTTGGCTTGGATTGTCCGGAGATGGGGGGTCCAGGAGGGGCGACGGTCGAGGGTGATGCCAAGGTACTTATGGGTGGGGGTGAGGGCGATAGGACGGCCATAGATGGTGAGATAGAAATCAAGGAGGCGGAAGGAAGGGGTGGTTTTGCCTACAATGATCGCCTGGGTTTTGGAGGGACTGACTTTGAGCAACCACTGGTTGCACCAAGCGGTGAACCGGTCAAGATGGGATTGGAGAAGGTATTGGGAACGCTGCAGGGTGGGGGCGAGGGCAAGGAAGGCGGTGTCATCGGCAAACTGGAAAAGGTGGACGGGGGGTGACGGCGGCGGCATGTCCGCCGTATACAAAAGGTACAGAAGGGGGGAGAGGACGGAGCCTTGGGGCACACCAACGGAGGGAAAAAAGGTATAGGAATCTGTGTTATGGATGGTGATGTAGGAAGGACGGTGGGAGAGAAAGGAGCCAATCAGACGGATGTAGTTAATGGGAAGAGCGAAGGTTTGGAGCTTGAAGAGGAGACCGGAATGCCATATGCGGTCATAGGCACGTTCGAGGTCCAGGGAGAGGAAGATTGCGGAGCGACGGGAATTTAGCTCTTGGGAAAGCAGATTAGTGAGGCGGAGGAGAAGGTCATCGGAAGAGCAGGACGGTCGAAAGCCACACTGGGTAACGGGAAGGAGGCGGTGCTGGCGGCGATGCTGGTGGATGCGTCGGGTGAGGATGGATTCCAGGACCTTGCTGAAGACCGAGGTAAGGCTGATGGGACGGTAGGAAGAGACGGCGGATGGCGGTTTACCAGGTTTAAGGAACATCAAGATACGAGAGGTTTTCCACAGATCAGGGTAGTAGCCGGTGGACAGGACTACAATGTAGAGCCTGGCCAGGGTGGAGAGGAAAGAGACAGGAGCTTCACGAAGGTGGCAGTAGGTGACACGATCGTGACCAGGAGCGGTGTTGCGTTTTGTGCGGAGTGTAGCAATGAGATCCTGTGTAGTGATGGGGGCATTGAGTTCTGTGTGTGCAATGTTGTCCAAGTACTGGAAACCAGGAGTGAGGGGAGGGACAGAGGTGTCAGTTCGATCGCGGACATCCGGGAAGAGGGAGTAATCGAACTGGGGATCGTCGGGGATGGAAAAGACATCGGATAGGTAGGAGGCAAAGTGATTGGCCTTACTAAGGGTGTCAGGGAAGTGGTGATCATCATGGAGAAGAGGATAGGAGGGGGAGGGTTTAGTTCCGGTAAGGCGATGGAAGGCTGACCAGAACTTGGACGAGTTTATAGGTAGGGTAGCATTCAAACGGGTGCATGTCTGTCGCCAGTACCGGCGTTTCTTAGCCGTGAGCAAATTTCGGATGTGTCGCTGGAGTTGCCGGTGGCGTCGTAGTGTGTCCGGTTCATGCGTGTGGAGGAAGGCACGGTAGAGACGGTAGGATTCATGAAGGAGGAGGAAGGCCTGTGGGGGTAAGGTAGGACGGTGGGGGTGGATGGCGACAGTAGGGACGTGGGCCTCCACGGCCTCAGACAAGGTCTGCTGGAGAAAGGAGGCAGCATGGGTAACGTGTCAGTTAGACCGTCAGCGAGAGCGCATCGCTAGCTCCTGCTACTACTAAGGCGAGTACACCGTTTGCTTCTTACATATTTTACAAACAGCAGCGACTTATTTTCAGTTATCTGTGTAATTACTAGTTTATTTTTGTAATTTCTTGCGTGTTCGAGTGCTTACTAGGTAGAACCTTTTATTTCAATAACAGTGTTTTTGTACTTATTTGCTGCGCTTAGCTTTTAAATAGTTTTTCTGGGAAAACCTAGCGTAGTTTTCGCGTCTCGTATTTCAGTGAGTGTTTCTTGATTATCAGAGTAGCTCATCAGAAGATTATCTTGGGAATTTGTCACCGTATAGAGTAGGGTAAACATAGTCATGTGTAGGGACTGTGGTTGTTGTGAGCGGACGCAAGGAGAATTGGCCACTCTTCGGGGACAGGTGGAGGCTTTGTCTGTTAGGCTCATCGAGCTCGAGGCGCAGGCGTCGGCTCGTAGTGGCGTTGGGGCAACTGTGGTGAGACCTATGCCTACTTCGGTGGCCTTGGAATCACATGGAACCCCTGATGTCGCTGCGTCTTCCGGCAGTGAGCATCTTACCGGTCAGCCATCACTCCAGGGTGAATGGCGGACAGTGGTGGGCTCGCGCGTGCCTGGCCGAAAGGCGAAGGTGGGATCTGGCCGCGTGGCGGCTGCCTTACCCCTTTCCAACAGGTACGGGGTGCTTCCTAGTGGTGATGACATCGTTTCCGAGCCACCACAGGATGCCTCGCCTGTTGGGCCAGTGGCCGATTCTCCGGCAAGGTCCCGACAGTCACAGAGGGCGGGCCTATTAGTTATAGGGAGCTCCAACGTTAGGCGGGTTATGGAGCCCCTCAGGAAAATAGCGGGTAGGTCGGGGAAGAATGCCAGTGTGCACTCGGTGTGCTTGCCGGGGGGTCTCGTCCGTAATGTGGAGGAGGCCCTTCCGGCAGCTATTGAACGCACTGGGTGTGACCGGCTGCAGATAGTAGCACATGTCGGAACGAATGACGCCTGCCGCTTGGGTTCTGAGGCCATCCTTGGTTCCTTCCGGCGGCTGGCTGATTTGGTGAAGACAACCAGCATCGCACGCGGAGTGCAAGCTGAGCTTAATATCTGCAGCATAGTGCCCAGAGTCGATCGCGGTCCTCTGGTTTGGAGCCGTGTGGAGGGTCTAAACCAGAGGCTCAGACGACTCTGCGACTATAATGGTTGCAAATTCATCGACCTCCGTTATTGGGTGGAGAACTGTAGGGCCCCCCTAGACAGGTCAGGCGTGCACTACACACCGGAAGCAGCTACTAGGGTAGCAGAGTACGTGTGGCGTGCACACGGGGGTTTTTTAGGTTAGAGGGACCCCCCTTGGGCGAAACGATAAAATACCTGACGGCTTACCAGAGAGAACATTATCATCGTTGATAAAGAACGTCCGTCCTCAGAGACCAAAAACAGGAAAAGTTAACGTAATATTGGTAAACTGCAGGAGTATCCAGGGCAAGGTTCCTGAATTAGTATCTCTTATTGAAGGAAATAGTGCGCATATAGTATTAGGAACGGAAAGTTGGTTAAAACCGGAAGTGAACAGTAACGAAATCCTAGACACAGAATGGAATATATACCGCAAGGATAGGATAAACGCCAATGGTGGAGGAGTATTTATAGCAGTAAAGAATTCAATAATATCCAGTGAAGTTATTAGCGAATGCGAATGTGAAATAATCTGGGTTAAGTTAAGTATCAAAGGTGGGTCAGATATGATAGTCGGATGCTTCTATAGGCCACCTGCATCAGCAACCGTAGTAGTTGAGCGCCTCAGAGAGAACCTGCAGAACGTCGTGAAGAAGTTTCGTGATCATACTATTGTAATAGGGGGAGACTTCAATCTACCAGGTATAGAATGGGATAGTCACACAATCAGAACTGGAGCCAGGGACAGAGACTCTTGTGACATTATCCTGACTGCCTTGTCCGAGAATTACTTCGAGCAGATAGTTAGAGAACCAACTCGTGAAGCTAACGTTTTAGACCTCATAGCAACAAATAGACCGGAACTTTTCGACTCCGTGAATGTAGAAGAGGGTATCAGTGATCATAAGTCAGTGGTTGCATCAATGACTACAAGTGTAATAAGAAATGCCAAGAAAGGAAGGAAAATCTATTTGCTTAACAAGAGTGATAGGGCACAAATCGCAGAATATCTGAGTGACCACCATCAAACGTTCATTTCTGAGGAAGAGGATGTGGAACAAAAATGGAAAAAATTCAGAAACATCGTCCAGTACGCCTTAGATAAGTTCGTACCGACTAAGGTCCAAAGCGAGGGGAAAGATCCACCGTGGTATAACAATCATGTACGAAAGGTACTACGGAAACAAAGAAAGCTTCACCATAGGTTTAAGAGTAGTCGAATCATAGCTGATAAGGAAAAGCTGAACGAAGCGAAAAAGAGCGTAAAGAGAGCAATGAGAGAAGCATTCAACGAATTCGAACATAAAACATTGGCAAACAATCTAAACAAGAACCCTAAAAAGTTTTGGTCATATGTAAAATCGGTAAGCGGATCTAAATCCCCTATTCAGTCACTCGTTGACCACGATGGCACCGAAACAGAGGACGACCGAAGAAAGGCAGAAATACTGAATTCAGTGTTCCGAAACTGTTTCACTGCGGAAAATCGTAACACGGTCCCTGACTTCAGCCGTCGCACGGACGCCAAAATGGAAAATATTGAAATAAACGATATCGGAATTGAAAAACAACTGCTATCACTTAGTAGCGGAAAAGCATCCGGACCAGACGAGATACCCTTAAGATTCTACAGTGATTATGCTAAAGAACTTGCCCCCTTTCTATCAGCAATTTATCGTAGATCTCTGGAAGAACGTAAAGTACCTAGCGACTGGAAGAAAGCACAGGTCGTTCCCATTTTCAAGAAGGGTCATAAATCAGATGCGAATAATTATAGGCCTATTTCACTTACGTCAATCTGTTGTAGAATAATGGAACATGTTTTGTGTTCTCGTATTATGACGTTCTTAGATAATACAAATCTCCTTCATCATAACCAACATGGATTCCGCAAACAGAGATCATGTGAAACCCAGCTCGCCCTATTTGCCCAAGAAATTCACAGTGCCGTAGACACTGGCGAGCAGATTGATGCCGTATTCCTGGACTTCAGGAAGGCATTTGATACGGTTCCGCACTTACGTTTAGTGAAAAAAATACGTGCTTACGGAATATCGGACCAGGTTTGTGATTGGATTCAGGATTTCCTAGAAGAAAGAACACAACATGTCATTCTTAACGGTTCAAAATCTGCAGATGTCGAGGTAATTTCGGGAGTACCGCAAGGAAGCGTGATAGGACCTTTATTGTTTACAATATACATAAATGACTTAGTTGACAACATCGGTAGCTCCGTGAGGCTATTTGCAGATGACACGGTTGTCTACAAGAAAGTAGCAACATCAGAAGACTCGTACGTACTCCAGGAAGACCTGCAGAGGATTAATGAATGGTGCGACAGCTGGCAGCTTTCCCTAAATGTAGATAAATGTAATATAATGCGCATACATAGGGGCAGAAATCCATTCCAGTACGATTATGCCATAGGTGGTAAATCATTGGAAGCGGTAACGACCGTAAAATACTTAGGAGTTACTATCCGGAGCGATCTGAAGTGGAATGATCACATAAAACAAATAGTGGGAAAAGCAGGCGCCAGGTTGAGATTCATAGGAAGAATTCTAAGAAAATGTGACTCATCGACGAAAGAAGTAGCTTACAAAACGCTTGTTCGTCCGATTCTTGAGTATTGCTCATCAGTATGGGACCCTTACCAGGTTGGATTAATAGAAGAGATAGACATGATCCAGCGAAAAGCAGCGCGATTCGTCATGGGGACATTTAGTCAGCGCGAGAGCGTTACGGAGATGCTGAACAAGCTCCAGTGGCAGACACTTCAAGAAAGGCGTTACGCAATACGGAGAGGTTTATTATCGAAATTACGAGAGAGCACATTCCGGGAAGAGATGGGCAACATATTACTACCGCCCACATATATCTCGCGTAATGATCACAACGAAAAGATCCGAGAAATTAGAGCAAATACGGAGACTTACAAGCAGTCGTTCTTCCCACGCACAATTCGTGAATGGAACAGGGAAGGGGGGATCAGATAGTGGTACAATAAGTACCCTCCGCCACACACCGTAAGGTGGCTCGCGGAGTATAGATGTAGATGTAGATGTAGATCGTCAGGGTGGTGGTAGGTGAAGGGGTGGCCTTCGACAGGGGTGGAGAGGGTATCCCGGTAGGCATTCCAGTTGGCACGGGAATAATCATGGAAGTACTTCGGGGGAGGGTCATTACGAGGGTCAGGGCGGGGGCGACGACCGTCTGAAACGGTGAGGAGGACAGGGAGATGGTCGCTACCAATGGGGTCCAGGACATCCACCGCTATGCGGCCAACGAGGTTGGGGGAGGAGAGGATGACATCGGGAGTGGAGTTGGATTCAGAGTGGGTGTGCTGGGGAATGGGGACGAGGTCGGCTTGGAGGGTGGAGAGGAACCGATGCCACCGCGGTAACTGGGTGGCGGAGCGACTATGGATGTTGAGGTCGGCGGCGATCACGTAGGAGGAGAAGGTACGATCAATGTGGGAGAGGAAGTCGAAAGGAATAGGGGCGTTAGGGTGGACATAGATGGTGGCGCAGGTGACAGTAAGGCCGGGGAAGACATTCATGGCATCCTGGGGGGGGGGGGGGGAGGAGGATGGGGCGGAGTCTTTTTGGGAGCGGAAGAGGGGGTGGCGCCACTAGGACGTTTAACGGCGGCAGAAGGGTGGGTGGTGACATGGGGGACGGGAGCTATAGGGAGGTGGCGGGAAGTGGCAGGTCCCGGCGTGGGCGCAGTAGGCGGCGTCGGAGATGGCGACGGCGACGGCGACGGCGATGGTGGTGGCGTTGGCGGTGATGGCGAAGGCGATGGGGAGAGCTGGGCGTGGGCAGTGGCCCGACGGGCCACCACCCTAGCTGGAGCTGCAGTGATAGGCTGGGGGAGTGGGGGGATAGGATCAGAGGGAGAGGAGCGGGAGGAAGAAGCTGGGGAGGGGGCGACAAAGAGCGAGGGCGAAGGGAGAGTTAGAAGAGGAGGGATGGAAAGAGGGGGGAGGGGTGACTGGGCACACCATGTAATTGTGGTGGTGGTGGTGGCGGATGGCGAAGTGTACACAATGGCAGTGGTGGTAGTGGTGGCAGTGGTGGTGGGGGCTGACATGATGACAAGGATGAACGAAAACAGCACAGGACGAAAAGGAGAGGAAAAAACTGGGGACGGACGAAGAAGGACGAAGACGAGGACCAGTCCCACGCTGCTGGCGCTGGCGCTGGCGACGGCTTGCAGGAACGCCGCAGCTGCTGCTGCTGCCGCGGACGGGGCCGGGGCTGCTGCTGCTGCTGCTGCTGCTGGAGAGCTGGCTGGCTGGACCGCTGCCGCTGGCCGGGAGCGCTGCCGCTGCCGCTGCTGCTGCTGGCCGGGACTGCTACTGCTGCTCTGCTGCTCGGCTGGACCGCTGCTGCTCGGCTCGCCGGCTGGCTGGCTGGCTGGCACATGAAACCCTAACGCTTCGATTAGTGCTGGAAAGGCACAATCGAAGGGCGTTATGCTTCCAAATTACCGCCGGAGATGGCAGGTTCCGCGGTCATGCTCCCTATTTATACCGATTTGAGTAAACTTGATTTGCTGGAGCGTTGCTGGGCTGCTTTACTCAAAATGTGAACGAAAGTTTCAATAGTTTCGTTTCAAGGTACGCTCCAAAAATAATATCCAGCCGAAGCGAGCCGGCCTTTGTGGCCGAGCGGTTCTAGGCGCTACAGTCTGGAACCGCGCGACCGTTAAGGTCGCAGGTTCGAATCCTGCCTCGGGCATGGGTGTGTGTGATGTCCTTAGGTTAGTTAGGTTTAAGTCGTTCTAAGTTCTAGGGGACTGATGACCTCAGAAGTTATGTCCCATAGTGCTCAGAGCCATTTGAACCATTTGAACCAGCCGAAGCGGAACTGTCAACATTGCTTCAAATTTGGCCGTATGTCTATTCAATGTCGTCCATACTGTAGTAATGCACGTGGCAAATGCCTTTCAAATCAAAATGTGCGATGAAATGCGCCTATTCTGTGACGATAGAGACGCCAGCGGCGACGCGCTGTGCAACGAAAAGGGCTATGAGGACGAAAATGAGGGCTTATGAGGGTTTTCGGCGTAGTTGTTGGTGCCCACGCCATGATTTTTCGGTGTCCCTTGAAGCAAATTGAATTCTTCTCGGTTCATCGTAGCCGAATTTTTTTGTTGATAGTATCTTTTCGGCGAAAAAAGAGGGGTCCAAAAAATGGCCATTTTTTTCAAATATCTAAAATTTCGCCAAAAAAATTTTTTTGCAATTCCCTACGATGAACTAAAATTACATCCGTAAGGATCTGGGCGATACGTTAATTTCCTGTTTCAGATAACCACAACCGGAGTTACACCGCCAACCGTCGATCTTCCAAACTTCAGAGCTGCCTCGGGAAAATCCCAATTACACAGTGGAGATATTAATATTTTTCAATTAAAAAATATCAATAAAAACTTCAATCTATGATTTATTCATTGCAGTAAATTCCATTTGTCTACTGCATTCCAGTAACGAGAAAAAAATCCTGAATTTGAGCAATATTTTCGTCCGTGACCCTGTCGTTGCCCCTTAAACCTGTAGTGCATGATTTTCACCGCAGTGGACAACTTTTAAAGAACACGTCTCTGGTGTTTTCAGTCAGTCATGAGGCCGCAAATGCATGCAGGGGACAACACCAGCAGGGAGTGCCAACTGCAGTGGACTGTGTTTATTTGCAGCCTCAGAAATGGTTTAAAACTCCAAAACTTAAGAGCTGTACACGGTAGTGGACGCTATGCATCACAAAGGACGTTTGTGATCTAATGGCAGTTTCTGTCTATAGGCTTTTGCAATGGACGCGGCTATTTGGGGGAAGAAATAGTAAAAATAAAGGCAGGATTTATCCTTTCGCTTTCCTTTTTCAGTGACCATTCTTGGAGTTTTGTAAAGTGGTTTTGCTTCTCAAAATATTAAATATTTTTGTTGACATAGTTACTTTCGAGACGCCAATATTTACATTGAAGGCATTTTAGACTGCAGTGTACAAGAGACCTCTCGCTCAAACCTCATTCAGCTCACCTCTAAGCACTTGATGGGAAGGCCTTCGTGAGTTTTTTTCTGTTGACACGGGGTTTGGTGGTTCAAATTTCAGTTGTTGTTTCTTTGAGAAGTACGAAAGGCTTAGTAGTCTTGGCTTTCATCGCAAGATGAATCCAGTCTCCAGGAAGAAAGATTTGAATATACTTTTGTGACGCTGAGTCAATTATTCTGAAATCTAGATCATTAGGCAAAAATGAGTGGCCTGAAACAAAAATATTATGATTAATTTTTTTTATGCTTTACTAAGGTTCAAAAAATGGTTCAAATGACTCTGAGCACTATGGGACTTAACATCTGTGATCATCAGTCCCCTAGAACTTAGAACTACTTAAACCTAACTAACCTAAGGACATCACACACATCCATGCCCGAGGCAGGATTCGAACCTGCGACCGTAGCGGTCACGCGGTTCCAAACTGAAGCGCCTAGAACCGCACGGCCACACCGTCCGGCGCTTAACTAAGGATGTAAGGTCAAGTTAGTTACTGTAGATGCGACTTTAATATTTCGATTTTTGCCAGTACATCAGTCACAGTGGAGACTAATAGGTGTTTGGCTTTTAGCATCTTGCCTAATATGTTCAGAAAACACAGATGCTATTTCATGGCCGGCCGAAGTGGCCGTGCGGTTAAAGGCGCTGCAGTCTGGAACCGCGAGACCGCTAAGGTCGCAGGTTCGAATCCTGCCTCGGGCATGGATGTTTGTGATGTCCTTAGGTTAGTTAGGTTTAACTAGTTCTAAGTTCTAGGGGACTAATGACCTCAGCAGTTGAGTCCCATAGTGCTCAGAGCCATTTTTGCTATTTCATGGGATGCTCTCGCTCCATCTGTCTGTATCGTTCCATGTATGCTTGTACCTATTATCATTGTTAAATAATTGATTTCCGGAATTATGCACATGCATATCTCGCTTGTAGTGTGCAATAGATGTTATCCATTTTGGAAATGGCATGATATAACATGCACTTGACTTCCTCATTTTTAAGAGACCGTGTAGCGTACTAAGCTTTGACCAAATGCTATTTCTTTTCCAGTTCAAATTTACCACGCCATTCCTGGTAATTCCGTTCAGTTACTATCTTCAACTTAAGTTCGTCCCATGGACTAAACACATCTTTTGTAGGAACTTTAAAATACAAGTTAGGGGAGGCTGGGGTAAAATGACGAACTTCAGCTCCAGAATTTTTCCGAGAGTTTAGTAAGTGTTTTAAAAACCCGAAATTTAAAGGAACAGTCATTTTAACGTTTTATGGTCAATAAGAAATATTTAAATGCTGTTATCACTCCTCGATTTATGAAAAACATTTTTCAAAAACAAAAAAATTATAATTTTCGTCGTCTTTCCCCACCTAAGGCATGAAACACCAAAAATTCAATAACAGATTGCTCATCATGAAACTCAGTTGTGAAATATTAGTCGCAACAAAAATTTAGAATAAGATTAATTAGATAGGTAGTAGACTTTATACACAAAAATTGCTCTTCCAAAAATGGCTCTGAGCACTATGGGACTTAACTGCTGAGGTCATCAGTCCCCTAGAACTTAGAACTACTTAAACCTAACTAACCTAAGGACATCACACACAGCGATGCCCGAGGCAGGATTCGAACCTGCGACCACAGCGGTCGCGCGGTTCCAGACTGTAGCGCCTAGAACCGCTCGGCCACCCAGGCCGGCAATTGCTCTTCCAGGGCATGTCTTTCGCTTCACCATCATCGCAGCCAGAAAATGCAGCATCTGCCTAAGATCTGCGCATGAAGCACTGATACCACAACACGTCCTTTCCATGTCCTCCGCAATTAATGCAGTCTTCTTCATCTTCCTCTAATATTGTTTCAATATCAGAGTTGTTCTCGTTTTTATAAGGAATCTCTTAGAATGACTCATCCTCACAGAAAGACATACCAATTCAATATCAGTTTGAAGAATTTCAGGACATGTAGAACATTTTCCAAGGCTAACCAGAGCCATTTCACATGAAACTTACCTCTGTTTTTCCATTTGTTGGTATTTACCTAGCAGCAGATAGTGTTCAACCTTCAATTAGTGATATTTTTCTTGTTTTGTGGCACACTGTCAGAAACTACTAAAATGTAAATATAGAAAGTATTGCTTCTAACTGAACTTTAGCTGCCTGACAGAAAATGTTATGCAAAAATGTTATGTATGTCTGAAATAAGAAAAGTGGTAGTAATAGTCTATTTCGTGATAAATACACGTAGTTTTTCAATCGTTCTGAGTTTTATTCTATAAGAAATTGTACTTCGTCTTCTCCACGCCTCTATCTTGCACAAAATTAGTATGAGCTGCCTTCTCTCCTTGCTATCCCTTCAGATCTCGTACACTTCTTATCACAGAGACCCCTGTTTGTTTGCTGTATAGAATATGATTCATGTAATGTAATGTATTATTACAGCTTTTCTTGGAGTATATTTTGTTCTCTTACGTTTCTATATCGTTTTAATGAATGAGTAATGCATTTTCAGCTTGTGCAGAATTGTTTCATTTTTTATGTTAATGTCAGTGGCAGATATAATGTGTAGATAATATTTAATATTTTTGAAAATTTAACCTCAATATGGTTTCATCCTTTGTTTCAGATAGAACTTCTCTGTTTCACATATGGAATCATGTTTGGAACAGGAGCCTCCCTGGTCTACACTCCTTCCCTTGTAATTCTGGGCCATTACTTCAAGAAATACATGGGCATTGTGAATGGATTTGTAACTGCTGGGAGCTCTGTATTCACTATAGTGATGCCTTTTGTTATCGAAGGCCTGCTGACTGCCGTGTCAATGGAGTCATGTATGCAGTTTCTTGCTGGTCTAATGGCGCTCATGATGCTATGCGCAGTGCTGTTTAAGCCCGTAAAACCAGCCAGTGACGCGTCTAACAACGTAAAAACTGGTTTCAAATCACTGCTGAATGTGGACATATGGAAGAAAAAGAAGTATGTTATTTGGGCAATTGCTGTTCCTTCAGCGCTTTTTGGGTACTTTGTTCCATACATACACATGGTAATTTAACTATCAATTTTGTTTTCTGTAGTTAAGTATCACAGTATGTTAACAAAGATAGAGTTTAATGCATGCAGTTTCTCATCAGACTTGCATAGCGAACTGATAACAATATGGGGAAGTCAAATGAAAATGAGACAGACGGAAACAATACAAGTAAGTTTTAAATAGAAACTTCCTGGCAGATTAAAACTGTGTGCCGGACCGAGACTCGAACTCGGGACCTTTGCCTTTCGCGGGCAAGTGCTCTACCAACTGAGCGACCCAAGCACGACTCACGCCCTGTACTCAAAGCTTTACTTCTGCCAGTACCGCGTCTCCTACCTTCCAGACTTAACAGAAGCTCTCCTGCGAACCTTGCAGAACTAGCACTCCTGAAAGAAAGGATATTGCGGAGACATGGCTTAGCCACAGCCTGGGGGATGTTTCCAGAATGAGATTTTCACTCCGCAATATCCCAATGTGAGACGAGACGGTCAGTCCCCTCCTGCATAAACGTTTGCGGTTGCCTACAGAACCACGATTGGACTCACGTGGGCACCTCTTCGTCCGAAGCAAATCGAAATCCACGAATGTCTTTCTTCAGAGCACCAAAAATAAAGCCGGCCAGTGTGGCCGAGCGGTTCTAGGCGCTTCAGTCTGGAACCGCGCGACTGCTACAGTCGCAGGTTCGAATCCTGCCTCGGGCATGGATGTGTGTGATGTCCTTAGGTTAGTTAGGTTTAAGTAGCTCTAAGTTCTAGGAGACTGATGACCTCAGATGTTAAGTCCCATATTGCTAAGAGCCATTTGAACCATTTTGAACCAAAAATAAAATCATATGGGAGAGATCGGGACTGCATAGAGGATGTGTTAGCGCTTCCCAGCTATACTTCTGCAGCGGAGTCGAAACAAGCTTGGCAACGTGTGGGTAGGCATTTTCCTGCTACAGAATGATGCCATTTATCAGCATTCCTGGGGTTTTGGACTTAATGGCACGCTCCTATTTTTCCAAAGTGTCCACGTACCGCTTTGCATTAACTATGGCGCCGTGTTCCAGAAAGTCAACGAGAAGTGGGCTCTGTGAAAAAAGAAAGGTTCATCATGACTTTGGCGGAGCTGCTTTGCACGACTTTGAATTTTTTCGATGGGGGTGAATTCGTATGCTTCCATTGTTGATTACGATGCTTGCTCCCCGGCTCAAAATGACAAAATGATGACACCATATTTCATCTCCCGCGACCCTACAGCACAGGAAACGATAGTCTTCATCGTGACACTGTTCCGGGTGCTGCAGTTATGTTGACCTGCTCAGTTTCTGCTCCTCCATCAGGCTGTGCGGAACCCACTGGGCACAGATTTTCCGGAACTCTCTGTTATAATTACGTGAGCACCGTGACTGATTCCCAAAATGAGCCTTATGTCTTCCAATGTCCGCCGGCGGTCATTTCTGACGGCAGCATCCACCGCAGCAATGATTTGATGAGCCTGCCCTGGTCAACTGCTACCTTTCAGTAACACCTCATAGCCTCGAAATTGCTTATTCCGTGCAAACACTCGCGCACGAGAAATACTCAGCAGACATTCGGGCAGGAATTTCACTCTCTGACACTCCTTCTGCAGTCAAAAACAGTACTACACCTCGCTGTTCCTTTTTCCCGGCCTCCGTGGTGAAGTGGGACGCACACACGATTCGCTGACCTCACGTCGAGCACGCCTAGAGACAAATGCCACAGCGCTAAACGCTCGCGCTGTTTCTTCCAAATTCTCAACAGAGGTAACTTCTGTACACATACCTACCTGCATTACCAACGTCGGCGCCATGCTCGTGACATAGACTGTCTCGTTTTCATTTGACCGCCCCTTATACGAAAAGTAGAATGTGTGAGTAAATTCAGATGTATGACAACATTAACGTAGTAGTTCTAATATAGCACCCCGGACCTACGATATTTCCGAACCGGAGAAAAAATTTGATAGTTTCTGAGACAGTATTTCTTTTGCTAGCTAGCATGTGATAAGAACTAGAGAAATTATGTCTAATGCATGTCATTGTTTAAATCTACATGAAAACAATAAATAAAGTTGATGGCTTTATAAGGTACAACAAGAAATCAGTTTGCTTCACATGGAAATAATAGGAAGCCGTCAGGCAGTTTTTATGCCACTGGCACAAAATTGAGTCTGGTCCGGTTCTTGCTAAGGAAAAAAAAATCTCCCTTCCTGATGGAGTAAATATAATTCTCTGTGCTACTAATGGTAGTGTACTAGATATGTACCAACAGAAGGAATCATAAATCGAATTTTTACAAAAACTGTTGACTGGTTTTCTATGAATGGTCTCTACTAAGTATAAAAAACTGTTACTTTATTTATTTACAATGGAAAATATATAATAATTGATAACAGTAGAGCAAGATGGAAGGAAATACCTATACTGAACGTTTGGTGTGCATATTAATAAGAATTTGCACATATTACAGGTCATCTCAAACCCTTACATTCAAAATTTATTCTTAATTTGATTGCTGATTTTAATGAGAAGAGCATTAGAAAGTTTGCTGGCTTTGATCTTTAAAGTGTTGATATCACATGGAATAATACTCTGGGACATTTTTATACTTGGATATAAAGTATTAACTGTAAAAAACTGTGTAATGAGAATTTTATGTGACATACCACCTCAGGCCTCATATATGAAGCTGTTTAAGAAATTATGCTTTTTGCCACCAGCTGCACAATTCATTTATGGTCTTGTTAGATTTGTTTTCAAGACGCAATCATGATTAAAAAATAATAGTGGTATCCATAAATAAATTACCAATAATGAAAATGACTTCTACTGTTCTCAACTTCACCCCATTCTAATTGAAAAAAAAGAAAAAAAAACAACTTTACCATCTTGTCTTAGGAACTGAAGATACTGATAGATAGTGAACATGCTTTCTAAAACAAATTAAATTCTGTTTTGATTGCTAAATTCTTGTACTCCAGAGATGAATCTGTGAATACTCACAGTAACTCAATCAACATTTAAATAAAGATTAACATGAAAACAAATCAATGAGATATAAACTTCCTATTATGGAGCACTGGGCTCTACTCTTAAAATGTGTTACACTAGCGTCTTTTATATGATTTACTTTGCTGATGCACAATACTTTCCCAGAATATTTCCTACAAAGATGTCTTCCAGTCACCTTCTGTACAACTGAGTTGCAGTTTTCACTATACACTGAAGTGCTGAAGATATTGATATAGGCTTGTGTATTCAAATACAGAGATATGTAAACAGGCAGAATATGGCACTGAGGCTGCCAGCACCTATATAAGGCAACAAGTGTCTGGTGCAGTTGTTACATCAGTTACTGCTGCTACAATACCAGATCATCAAGAATTAAGAGAGATTGAACATGATGTTATAGTCAGCACATGAGCGATGGAACACAGCATCTCCAAGATAATGATGAAGTGAGGATTTTCACGAGTGACCACGAATATCAGGAATCCAGTAAAATATCAAATCTCTGACATCACTGCAGCCAGAAAAAGATTCTGCAAGAATGGAACCAATGACAACTGAAGAGAATTGTCCAACATGACAGAAATGCAACCCTTCTGCAAATTGCTGCAGATTTCAATGCTGGGTCACCAACAAGTGTCAGCGTGTGAACCATTCAAGGAAATATAATCGATTTGGGCTTTCAGAGCCAAAGACCCACTCGTGTACCCTTCATGAGAGTATGACACAAAGCTTTACACCTCACCTAGGCCCATCAACAACACCATTGAACTGCTGATGACTGGAAACATGTTGCCTGGTCGGGCGAGTCTCATTTCAAATTGCATTGAGCAAATGGATGTCTACAGGTATGGAGACAACCTCATGAATCCATGGAGCTGCATGTCAACAGTATATACTGTTCAAGCTGGTGGAGGCCTTGTAATCATGTGGGGCATGTGCAGTTGGAGTAATATGGGACCCCAGATACATCTAAATATGACTCTGGCAGGTGACACATAGATAAGCATCCTGTCTGGTCACCTGCATCCATTCATGTCCATTATACATTCTGATGGACTTAGGCAATTCCAGCAGGACACGTGGAACCCCATACGTCCAGAATTGCTACAGAATGGCTCCAGGAACACTTTTCTGACTTAACACTTCTGCTGGCTACCAAACTTCCCAGACATGCACATTGCTGAGCATATCTGGGTGCTTTGCAACATTCTGTTCAGATGAGATCTACAGCCACTCGTACTATTGCAGATTTATGGAAAGCCCTTCAGGATTTATGGTGTCATTTCCCTCCAGCACTATTTCAGACATTAGTCAAGTCCATACCATGTTGTGTTGCGTCATTTCTGAGTGCTCATGGGGGTCCTACACGATATTAGGCAGGTGTACCAGTTTCTTTGGCTCTTCAGTGTATGTTATATGTTGGAATCAGACACTATTGGGCCCTGTGCATTGTTTATAGGGGCTACCTTGCATAAACTCACATTTAAAGAGGCTTACCATTCTGTACTCTAAATGGAATTATTTTCTTATTCATGCTGTATGTTTATTGGGAATGTTAGTGATTTAGTTAGGTCCTCAGCTTCCTTGTGGAAAATTATTTAGTACAAAGAAAACATTATGAAAACATTTATCCTATCTGACTCATGCTTCTGAACTGTACTTATATTGTACAATACTGCAGTCCCTGTGTTATCCCAAATTACAATGCAGTCAATGTTCCTTCAGACATGTAGGCATGTCTGAAGAAACAGGCACTGTGGCGACTACAACCATTATGAAATACATGAAATGTATTCATAGTTGCAAATACAGGCAACCATCAGCTGTATAATGGAATGATGACAATGAAAATTAGTGCTGAATCAGGACTTGAACACGGATTTCTTGCTTATTGTGAGTGGTTGCCATACCATTAGGCTATCTGAGTATGTCACATGGCCAAACACTAACATCCTTATGTCATTAATCATGTGTCTACAACCCGCACTCATACATTCATTTTGTGTATTTCCATACAGGAAAGACATTTTAATTGAAAGTTGCTTGCTCACTGTACAGAAATAAACATAATAAATCTAAAATGCATATTGTAGACACTTAGTTGATAGCATATGGAAGTTTGGGTCTGGCCATGAGATGTGCTCAGACAGCCTAATGGTTAGACAGCTGATTACGATAAGTGGAAAATTGAGGTTCGAGTCCTGGTCCAACACAAATTTTCATTTTTGTCAATCTATTCTACAGCTGATAGTTGTTCATATTTGCAACTGCACCTACATTTCATGTATTTACATTATCTTTCCTGGAGAGAGAGAGAGAGAGAGAGAGAGAGAGAGAGAGAGAGAGAGAGAAAGAGAGAGTATGTGTTTCTTTGTGTGTGTGTGTGTGTGTGTGTGTGTGTGTGTGTGTGTGTGTATGTGCGTGTGTGTGTGAATTTAGTGTATGCCTACCCTGCATTAGTTGTACATAGTTACTAGATATACCATAACACTAATTAGTCAATAAATATTAAGACATTTAGTGTGTCCATACTGTGAATAGTACTAGAGCCTACCACATGCAGCAATATCTCCGTGTGTAGCTTAGTTAATTAAATACAAAACAATTCATTTAAATGATTTCATTCTTTTCCACAATTAGCATGTGAGAGCTGTTGAATATTGTTCATGTAACTGTATTACATGGTTAAATGGCAGTTGTGTAACACCTAATTTGTAAATCTCACATATAGTGTTCACAAGTAATCCTTGAAATACAGTATTTATTTTTTAGAAGTATTTAACATTCTATAGTTCCTCTACTTATAGAGATACATATTAGACTGATGTGTCTATAGGACTACCCTTCAGTTATCTTTAAAATGATATTCTCATATCAAAAATACCTGGCATCACACACTCCACTGTAGAGTGAAAATTCATTCTTGATATTTTCATATCATTTGCGGCAGCTGTGGATATGTGTGATTACTTAGCTTCTGTCCAGTTTCCAGTGGATTCTAGGATCTGCAATTTTATTGTTTCCAGTCATCACTGGCCACAGGAAATAGGTCTGCTGTATGTAATTAGATGCACGCAAAATAGTCAAAACATTTGAAGATCTGGAAATACCTTTGTACTGTAAGCCATACTGCAAAATACTAAGAAAAGCTGTAAAAGATCAAGAACTATGCATGCGTAGTCTGAAATTGGCAGCTCAGGCAGTAAAATGAAATCAGTATGAACAATTGTTAAAAGAGAGTATAGAAGAAGCCAAAGAGGAGAGCTCAATTTCTGTTTAAGAGATTGGGAATATTATGAAAGAAAATTCATGTATAGCAGGTATTTTATTAATAATTAATTGTAATAGCATAGGAGGAAAGTTGATTCAATTAGTTGAGATACTGTTTCAGTGTTTGTAGCCCACTTAAAGTAATCATGGTAGCTGACACCAATTTCAGAGATGCACTACCAGGGTCATAAGAGATTGATAAGGTTCATCCAAAAGGGCAACAGTGGTGCTTGAGGAACTTAAATGAGGACCTTTGGAAGAAAGATGACATTTTTCTCATGAAACCCAGTGAAACAGTTAGCAAGGAAGACTGTATAACAATTCTGCTGCCACCATCATATGTATTTCACACAAAAATCAAGAGAATGAAGTAAGAGAGTTTAGGGTACATACAGAGGCTCATAGACAGTAATTTTGACCTTGGTTAATATCTGAATGGAATACGAAAGAAAATTGTCAATACTGATATGAAGTACCGTCCACCATGTACTGTACAGTGAATTCTGGTGTATAGTTGTCCATTTGCACAGATTCTATCTCACATGTGTAAAAATAGGGATATATGAGTAGCCACAGCTTGAATTTCAAAGGGAATGTTCTAAATGACAGCCATTTGTACATTTACTAAATACATTATTAATTGAAGGGACACATGTCTTTCATGACGTTAGCATCACATACAATGAAACTGATGCCATCATTTTCATGTAATATAAATTTATTAAGAGTTTATCAGTTCAGATGTTCTTGGTGCATATTTATTAGAATTAAGTGAGGCACATAGATATACATACATACTACACAAGTTGCTCTACATTATGCAGCAGAAGGTATGTCATGCCAATATTAGTGTCTGTGATCTGTTCTGTTTGTGTATCATTTGAGAGAGACTTACTCTATACACTTCTGTTTGTGTGCTAATCTCTCATCTTATAACTGTAGTCCTTCAGTGTCATACATGTGGATATGGAGGCAATTGAACTGTTGCACACTCTTTCTCAAATACTGATTCTATAGATGTATTCAGTATGAGAACAAAATTCTCTTTCTTCCAGAGAGTCACATTTAAATTAGTGAAGTACCTTTGTTGCAATTTCCTGTGTTTTTAACTGACTTTTCATGGTCCAACCAGAGTATTTATTATTTCAGTTGCCATATCTACACTACAAGGACTCTGAAGAGGAAATTTTTTAGAATAGACTACATTAGTGTTTTGCCTGTAGTTTACTACATAGATTATGCACTGTACATCCTTAAAAGTCCCCCAACAACTATCTCCATTTTTTGTATTAACACTGGATATTTAAATTATGTGACAGTCACCAGAAATGTAGTAATAAACTTGAAACGATCCAACACTGTCCAGTTACAACACAAGGGGAGATTATATTTCCTTGACAAGAGCTTGAGACCGAGGTGGGTGATGTGATTGCCAGTCTGTATAAATGAATTGGTCCATAATCTGTGATGGTGGCCCAAAGCCAGTCCTGTAGCTCAGGTTTAGAAGGGGTGTGCTCCAGTTACCATATTGGCATGAGTTAGTGGTAGAGAGTTTCATACGACAAACATAAATCCTGCCATCAAATTCTGAGACAGGCTTCAATTTCAGTTTACACATTTAATCGGATAAATAAGCTGCCACAGTAAATAATGTGATGCTCACATATTTCTGGGTGCAGTCATGAAGTGATTCCTCAATGGGTTGCAGTCAACAGACAAATAAGGGTTGACAGTGTACTCCTTTTGCTGAGAATCAGAATCTGCCTTCAGTTTCAATGCAGTGAAATGCAATCAATGTCAATGGCTCTTTTCTAGTCACTTAGGATTTTATGCTGCATGACAGATTCACTATAAATGCTTCGAAGTAGGGAACCAATGCCATGGTTTACTCCCTGTAAACTGAACTGTGATCCCATCTGCACCTGTTGACTTATTTGTTTTCAACTTTTCAGATACATTTCAACACCAGGGACGCCAATTTCTATGTCCTACATATGGGAGTTTGTGTGAGGGTCAAACACTGGTATGTCTGTATAATACTTTTGCGTGAGGGATTTTTTAAAAGCCCAATTTAAAACTTCAGCTTTCCTTTTGTGTCTTCTCTTACCACACCAGACTGCTTAGTCATTTTATGTGGGACCATAATTTTCTTAGGCTCTTGGCAAGATCCTTTGCTAAGAAATAACAGTGGAAGATGTGTGCTTCATACATCAGTCTTTAACAGACACAAGAATTGTTACTAGTGTTTCCTTTTGATGTTTCCACATTCTTTTCTGACTTGAGAGTGCCACAATCTCTGGTTCCAATGCATTCTCTGAATTTTGTTACTAAATTATAGTGTCTCATGGCCATCCTTAATTCATTTAAACAGCACATTCTTCTCTAGAGTGCCATTTACAATCAGTTTAAGTTTTGCCCATAATTCCTCTACATCCATGATAATGAACCTAAATGGTGTCTGTTCACTATATAAGCATAATGCTAACAACTGCTTATCTGCTCTTTCTAGCTTAAATAATCTCTTAACCTTCATGATGGTTTCATTAACTTTAGTAACCATCATTGCTACAATAACATCATAAGCCTAAACTCATTAGGTTAAAGTCACCTGCAACCAACATGGTGTGATTGGGCACTGGTAAGTGAAACAGCATACCATGGAATGGACTGATGCATTGATAGTGAAGTGGTTGCTGGTCATAACAGTCTCACATGAAAACTGTATTTGGCCGTGCAGTAAGATGTATTGTATGGATATATAGGTTTATGACAGTCAGTATCTTCAGCTTGGAAAAGAGGGGTCAGCAGACTTCCTTACCATTCACTTTACTCATTATTCTGATTTCTTTCTTGAAATTTTTGAGTTTCACTGATACAAAAGGTATGTCACTATATTAGTATACTGTATGAGATATGTGACTAGAAGAGATCAAAGTATGTCATCTTCAGATGCTCATTTATGATGGTGTTTGCCAGTTTTCACATGAGGAAGCATACTCTTGCAGACATAAATAATATGTTCTCCTCAGTATAATTTAGACTCAGTGTCAAAGACTATGATCCATTTTCAACATCTTTAGGTAATCCCAGAATTAGTTCTCAGGTTCTGTCAGGCTTGTATAGGAGGTCATTACAAGAAAACAAATTCATTGCTAATTTTCATGAGTTGCCAGGTATAACACTGTGGCATCTTGGTATGCATAATATACTACTGAATTAATGCTCATGTAGGAAGCTAAATTTTTAGTAGCAATGACGAAAAGAAAATTCTCAGTTACTTTCAGCAAAGAGCATACTTTGTAAACTGAGATCCTTACAGGATGTTAAAGGTTACACAGTCTAATGCTTTACTGAGATCATAAAGTACATCAGATTCCAGATTCTTATTTTCAAATGCAGTTAGCATCTAGTTAACAGCTTCAGTGGCACCATAAGTAGTATTTTTACCTTGTTGAAAACCAAATCATCTGGTGGAAAGAAAATCACACTGTTTGAAATACTAGTAGTTATCTAGGCAGTTGTATGTGTGAGATATGAAGAATTTGGACTAGAGGGGAACGACAGGAACCGGTCAGTAGCTTCTGCATAGATGCTTATGCCTCTGTTTAATGATATCTTTAGTTGCCAGAAGCTCATCAACATTTCTTGTAGTATTGCTAAATTGATGCAGGTGGATGTGTTTTGTTTATTTGCTGCAGTGCTGTGAGAACATTGTTGTAGGGCTCTACAATTTTTAGTGACCACCAGACTAAGCTATTCTATACATACAGATTCTGTATGTCCCATTTGTGCACAGAGCATGAAATTTCAATGCAAGCAGTATGAAAACTGGCACAGACCACTTTTACACCTATGAGGGGCAGTCAAATAAAAATGAGAGAGATGGGGAAAAAAGTAAGTGAACTGTTTATTACATCAAAAATAGAGTTGCACTCTACCAAAACTAAGGTTTGGTATTTTTGGTACAGTACATAAATGACCTGGTAAATCATACGATTACCAGTAGCATTGGTAGGGAAAGAAACATAAATGATTGTTGTGAGAAACTGGAAGCTGACGAATTCTCTCTTTTTTTTTTTTTTTTTTTTTTTTTTTTTCTTTGACCATAATCAAAACAGCAAATCAGCAAATCATTTATTGTTAGTCCATTAGGTATTTTACATCCTTACAAAATATAAACTGCTTCATTGGTTAATGGGCATCAGATATATATAAATTGTATTTTGTAAGCAATAAAAATTAGTTGATCACATAACTTCTGCATTTTTCTGTAACCAAAGCAATTATTTTTGTTGCAAGTACAGTTTACATGCACAAACATAAGAGATCTCTTACATTAAATACGAATGATTTCTGAATAAAACCTGAATTAAACATCGACAATTGTAATTTTGCTATAGGCATTTCTTTTTTGAATAACAGAGAGGAGGATATTATGTAGAACAAAAATGTTGCAGCCATTTAAATATCATCACTCAATTTATAGATGGTTCACAGCTAGAAAAACTACCATTGTCTACCCTTACTTATGGTAGTCTATGGTAGCCTGCAGTAGTTCTACAACTCTATTCAGAACTAATCACCAAAACTGTTAAAACACTTATTCCACTTGAAACAACCTCAGAAACAAGTGGCAAGCCACATGATACCCAGGTTGTTTCAACTATACTGCAGAAATTTCACTGGGAACACTTGACACATCCTCCACATCATCAGGTGTATCACAAACAACTCTCATATCCCCAGGGGATTTCAGGTGATGACCTAATTTGATCAAATATTTTCTTTGTACAAAATATTCATGGTTTGCTTGTCATTTCAGATTAGAATAAAATTTTTAGTTTCCAATAATAACCTGCATGACTTCATCAGAAACAACTGGCTGTCATGATTTTTGCTGTGGAGGCCTTATAATTGGCGTGTAATTGATAGATTGATTCATCATGACATCATGCTGCCAAAGATTGTGTCAATGTCTACAATGTTAATAGTGGCTGTTGGAATGTATAAAAACTCAGCAAATTTCTTCATAGTCTCTCAACGTTGAGAGACCACTTGCATGTGTTGTTAAGTCTATAACTACTGTCCCAGTTAAAGTTACTGATGCATAGTCTAATTCTAATGACCTCTTTGATTTCAGAGCCACACTAGATTGATGCATGGGACGACAGTTTTCTTTCATCAGACATAATCTTGTGTTTATTCATGAGACAGTGCACTTCAACAGCTGATGTTCCTAAATTGTGGTTTATAATGTGCAACTGATGTTCTGTATAATATTTAGAAACTGTACTGATTGACTGACTGATATAGTTGCTTCTGCACTGTCAAACAATGTTGTAAATTCCATAGCCCTGAGGCCAAGACTGTCCTTAACCAAGTGCAGTATCTCTTTTCTACTTGTGTAGCCAGAAAATGGGTCTCATGTTGTCTGCTCTGGAGCACACCAATTCTACTGGATATAGTTCAACATAAAATTGTGTTTGATGAAACAAACATGTTCTCCCACATAGCAGCATACTGTGACTCTGTTGTAATTTTTAAAGTGTGTGGTTCATATTGAGATGTCTATGACAATAGGGTGGTCGAATTATAACACACACATTCTCACTGTTAGTAAATATGTTGCAGATAAACACACACTTGCAATGTATAGAATGGCACTACCTACCATAGTATTATCATCTTTATGCAGAGATATTTTGGCACAAACTACGAAGCTGAATCAAAGAAAAGAGAAATATAAGTTGGAAGTCTCTTGGTTTCCAAGTGCTCCAGGAAAGTGCTGAATTCAAATAATGGTCACCACATTAACTAAACAGTACTGCAACACCTTCCATTGGAGGACATCATAAGAGAATAACTTAATAGTG
Source organism: Schistocerca nitens (assembly GCF_023898315.1). Classification (NCBI taxonomy): domain Eukaryota; kingdom Metazoa; phylum Arthropoda; class Insecta; order Orthoptera; family Acrididae; genus Schistocerca; species Schistocerca nitens. The sequence continues at coordinate 612,761,990 of NC_064616.1, read as the reverse complement.
TCACACTACTAAATTTCAATATTAAACATAAGAACACAAATGAGACAAAACTTAACTGGCAGGCAATCCGACAGGAAATAATTTTAATCCTAACATGTCTGAATTTCACAGATGAGACCGATAGTTAAAATTTCGGCTGCAGTGTCATCAGTTGAGCCTGTCTAACTTCATGATAGCACACCATGAAATGTCTGGTCCATTCTGACACATCCTTTTTCTTGGTAATCTCAATGGCACCTGTGTTTTCAGCATTGACCTGTAGGTGTAGTCTAACAAATTTACAACACTTTGTCTTTTTTAGAAAATCTACAAAAAATTCTGTATGATTACATTTCTGAAACATGGCAATGTCTGCAGTTTCTACTGTGGAGATCACTACAATGGATTGCTTTTTACCCTTCCAGCTGACTACTGCTCCAGCTAACAAAATTATGTGCCATGTTACAGTTTTACTATCAGCTGGGTCGTTTGCCCAGTCAGAATTACTTGTGATGAAGCAAGCTGGGATAATTTTAATTCCCCTCTTGTTTTACCATCTGCCTCCTTAAATTCGTTTTTTTCATTTTTGAACTAATTACCATTAACATACGAGAGTATTATCTCCAGTTTCATAAAAGAGAAAGATTGGCCATCAGTTTTAAAGAATATAACACCAAATCTAATTTTGGGATTAGTTTTATGTACCTATTTAATTGATTTTCTAATTTATTTTGACTATTCTTAGTTAGTATATTTTATTGTAGGACAAAATCAGTAATTTTTTCGTAACTTAAATTCTGTTGTTGATGTATAAACAAATATAAATTCTGTAATAATTGCAAACATTTGGAAGATGAAATGCTAATATTCTTGAAGTATCTATTTGGCTCTAGTTGGAAACATGTTAGCAAAACCAGCCCTTAATTAATTCGAAAGTAATTTCCAGTTTTGTCAAAAGTATTGTTTGCGTAACTATATTTGTTAATTTCATGATTTAAACAAATAATTCAGCCTAGCCCTTGTAGTAAAAGAAACTGTTGAAAAGAACCAATTTTTCAATGTATTCAGTTAATTGAATGGGTTAAGTTTTAATTGTAATATCAGTAAATTTAACTTCAAACAATGTGTAGTTTCAGCACCTATTATTGTGATGATATATACAGGCCCAGTTTTTGGTCACGAGACAGTCAGTCCACAGTTGAGTTTCAGACGAGAAACATGTGTTGATTAGAACAACAACAATGCTTCAGCTTAACCGTGAAATAAGTGTTAAACAATTAGGTCATGTGTAAAAACAAGGACAGTATCTGCTTCATACATACCTTTCTATTCTTCAAGAACTGTGAACTTTGTGGTTATGTTTTTACTGCTTGTAGGTGTTCAATAGTAAACTATTGTAGCAGTATGTGGAGGCTTGCCTGCACACTATTAATGGTTGTCATGGTGTAGCTATGTCCTAAAAGTCATGTGTTTTAAATTCCCTTTGCATCTCCTGAATGTCACTACTTTGCTTTAATTTCATCTGCCCTTGACACTGTTCAGTCTCAAGTCCTAGAATAAACAACATGCCAGCCATTTCTTTAATGTTAATGTGAGATTTCAAAACAGTAACAGTCCTCTCTTCCTCACCTATTATAACAATGTCATTGACATGAATCCCAATGATCAAATCATTAGAGTGGAATACACAAGGATTTCACATTGTTTCAAACCAAACTTTCTCACCACAAGAGCAGAAAAAATTATTTCAATTCTTACCTGCCTTGTGAAGCCCATTCAAACTCTTATTCAATGAACACACTGTATTCCCCATACTAAACAATTTTGATTGCTCCATGAAAACAGTGCCACTTATGGGGCTATTCAGGTAAACAATTTCTATATCAATGAGTTCAGTTTTCCATCCCCTTAGTACCACTATTGCTGTCAGCATCCTCAAGCTACTTCATCTCATCACTTTGCTGTAGCTTTCCCAATAATCTACTCCAGTCATCTGACTATAACCCAGAACTACTAATATTTCTTTAAATGTAGTAATATCATCTTCTCTATTTTGATTTGTTGTACATATCCACTTACTTTGTATAAAACTATTAGCTTTTGATCTGTCAACAAGTTGCCATGTATTGTAGAGTTTTAGCTTACTCATCTCCAACAACATGGCTGTATGTCATTAGTCCCTGTGAACTGAGGTTAAAGCCTATTCTACTAATGTTGGATTAGATGGGTGCACTTGATGCATGATAGCTAAAGAACATGAAGAGAGACATGAACCACACTTCTCTGGTTTTGCCACATGTGGTGACCATTATAACCCTATTTTGCTATGGGACTTTCACTTTCTAACACCATATCACACTCTTCACACACATCACTACCTGCTCTGTTGGTGACTGCACCATCTTCTGTATCATATCTATCTTCTTCTCTGACCCTAAATTGGCTGCCATCTCCTCAAACAGCTGTACAATCAGCTGCATCTGCTACTCGTTCTGGTTTCCTTGGTGGTGTGTTGTTGCCATCTGTTGATAGATCTGGAAAGCTGAACTGCACTGTATTGACATTGTTTGCTGTCACCTCGTTGCTATGTGGATCAGCTGCTGTAGTCTACTCTCCTGACATTTACTTCCCCTGTAAGACACAATTCCTTGTTTACTGTAGCCTTGTCAAAGACGAAATCTTAGAAGCATTTTTCTCTGTCCAGTTCTCTGCAGATGATATCCTTTTGATCTTGCTTCAGCTCCAAGATAAATACACTCTTCTGCTCATTCCATGAATTTGTCAGATATCAACATGTTGTCTAAGGTCTGCAGCCAAAAACTTTGAGTATTTTCAAATCTTTTTAATGAATTCTTTCTTCTTCCAGACCTGAAATGGGATTTTTCCACCAAGGGATCTAGTTGGCCATATATTTCGGATGTAGCGGGCTAATGTCAGAGCTTGCCCCCCAAAGGGTGTTTGGTGCAGCACCTTGAAACAGTAGACACCTAACGATGGGTATAGGTGTGTAATTAAGGAACTCAGCTCTTCTGTTGGATGGAGGAGACTAAACTGTGCTTTTCTGATATAACAACTCGGATTGAACAAGTCTTAAAATTTGATGTTGAAGTACTCTGTCCCATTGTCTACTGGAAACTTTGCAGTTTCATCACTGTCTGACACTCTGCACATCCATTAAGCTCCACAAAAGACTAACACATCACTTCTACGCTTTAGCACTATCAACACTGAATATCTTGAGTGACCATTGCTCAATGAAGGAGATCTGTTTAATATAATCTACATCACTATGTACCAGTTCTACAACATTTTCAACAGTAGTTTGTCTTGGTTTCAAAGGGTGTCTTTTCATTTTGCCTTGCTGACACACCTCACATTTTTCTTTGTTCTTAATAGTTCTGCATACTTTAGGTAAAACTTCCCTGTGTCCAAGTGTTTGGTGCTGCAAAGCTTCTGCTTGTCTGGCTGTTGCTTCACTTTCCACTTGTTAATGTATTATTTCGCAGTGGGGCATCACTGTACTGTCATTAAATTTGTAATATTTGCAGTGCTTGATGATCTTCCACTCAATACTTCCTCCTCGCCAACAGATGCACTGATGTCACCATTTTTAAATCTAATACACATTTCTTCCTTGTCCAGCTGTTTAACAGACAACATATTGCTATCCAGTTCTTTCACCAGAAGCACTTCTATTAAATGGATTGACTTATCACCAGATAGTTTTAATGTTCTCATTATAACACTTCTCTTACCAGTCACATTAGATACTTTTCCATCAGCCAGTTTCACTTTTCCAAAGTTACCCATCTCTAAGTCTTGTACTATCTCTTGGTAACTAGTCATTTGATATGATGTTTCTGAATCCAGAACGAACACCTTTTCATCAGCACCTCCTCCACTTCGGGTCACTGTCATAGCCACTATTCCATCACCTTCATTCACACTTGTACTTGATGAGGCTTTTCTGTTTCAGTCATTTTTAGCACTGTTGAGCTTGCACTTCCTTCTCCTGTATGCTGACTTCTTGGGAATATCTTGCTTGCTCCGAGCAGCCACTGGTTGTTTTTCATGAAAATGTGGGCACTCCCTGGTGATATGGTCTGCTTCACTGCAGAAGAAACAGTCTGTTTCTGCTGAATGTGTTCTATTTACCTTCTTGGTTTTGTTTTGATGTTTGTAGTGTCTCCAGACAAACTTGTGTTGCTTCTGATCTCCACCTTGTGCTGCATGTGATTTGTCTTCTCCTCAGCTCTTTGTGAACTTGGGAACTGGTTCCAGCATCTTCTCTTCTAATTCTGTTTTCGTTTATTATAATATCTGTGGTCAATCTGTCTTAATTTCTTTCTAAACTTCTGATGAGGCCTTCATACTTCCTCAGAGGCAGCCCAAGAAGCATGAGGCTTCCAACTGGTTTTTCATCATATTTGAAGCCCCCCTTGCTTCACTAATTATTTGAAAGCCAGTATCTTCATTACATAGTCTTCATTCTTTATATTTACAAAGTCTCTCATCTTGGATATAATGTGGAGTAGGTTGTTGTTGCGATGTATCTTCTTGAACTTCTCTCACACTTCCTATGTGAGTGTAGTAGTATCAATAATCTGTAGGTAGTGGTCTTTGAACAGCATTGGAATGGTGGACAATGCCATCTCATTTTTCTTCCTTTCCTCTGCATCCAGCTGATCATAATATGTTCCAAAGCCAGGTTCTGTGGTACCTCATGCCCCATATTCCTGTATCAGTAAATGAACACAGATTGAATATGCAAAATACCTATTACTCTGCAGATGATCCATCTTCATAGATGGTTCCATCATTCTGAATCGTTTTCTTCATTGTCAGCTATTTTAGAGTGTCAGATACATCATCTTCATCAGTTCTGGTACGTATTGTTTTTGTTCTCATTGATCCCAAACTTGCTGACCACTATTATGCACTGGATCCATAACCTGTAGTAATTTTTAAAATGCGTGATGGATATTGAAACATTTGTCACTGGTAATCAATATATATTACAAATAAACACATACTTGCAATTTATAGAATGGTGCTACCATCATATTATCATCTTTACACAGAGATTGTTTGGAGTGAACTGCCAAGATGCACTTAAGGTCATGCACAGAAAAAAGAAATGTACGCTGGAAATCCCTTGGTTTCTGAATGCTCTGGAAATGGCGCTTAATTCAAACAATGGTCAGGACATTAACCAAACAGAATTTCAAGAGACTGTGTCAGCAGAAATGCCATAGAGATTAAATGTGCCACATAAATTAAAAAGGGACAGTAGGTACAATATTAGTGGTATGTGGAGGCAGATACACTATAGATCCAGTCACTGAATCTTTTACAATCCAATAGCCTTCACTAGTATCACAGATATCGAGATCAACTCTGGCTGCATGATGTCATATTGATGTCGGCCAGTGAGTCTGCCAGGAAGTTTCAAAACAGTGCACATGAAACTTGAGAGTGAAAAATTCATTAAGGAAACCATCCCCTAGACTGTGGCTAAGCCATTTGTTCAGGGTCTCCTTTCTTCCAGTAGTGCTAGTCCAGCACAATATGCAGAATATTGTTTGTGAATTTTGGGACATAGGAAAGAAACATTAGCAGAAATTAAGCTGTCAGGGCGCATTGTAAGTCATTCCTCAAGGATTCAGTTGGTAAGAGCATTTCAGGCAAAAGAAAGTAGCAGTGCAGCATACAGTTTTAATCTGCCAGGAAGTTTCCAAACAATTCTCACTCCATTGAAGAGGGAAAGAATCAGTCTAGAAACACTTACATATCTCATTAGCCCCAGCCGCAGTATTTCTCTAAATGTCAACGATGATAGCTGCTTGTTTTTTCAGAACTCCTTCCTTCATTATAGTTCTTTATTTAGACTATAATTATCTTGCAAGATATTGTTCTAGTCTGTCAAAATGAAGAAAAGTGGTGTAGTAATTAAGAAACCAGCCTAATGCATAGAAAGAATGTGGATTAAATTACCACATTGGCTTGTTAATTTCTTGCACTGAATGCTTTTATTCTTGTTTCCATAAGCTATGATCAGTTGCCACCACATGATTGTCCCACATTCAACTCTAATGACTATGATGAAATGTTAAATTTTAGCCTTCCTTCTTCTAGTCTTTCTTCAAATCATTTTTATTTTCATTTATTTATTTACTTTTTTTTTTTTTGCTTCAACTTCTTAACATTGATTCGTTACAATAAACATTATACTCCCCATTTTCTATGGTTTCCATGCACTGACTTATCCAACACTGCACAATATTTAATGACATTTAATTGTTGTGTAAGATTTACTTGTCATTGTAAGACCCTCCAACAAGACTGTAACATTACTTCAGTCCTTAGTTTGCACTTTAGTTGAACATTACAACTAATCAGCCCGGTCATAAGCATAAATATTATCCTATGTTTTGCCTATGTACCTGAAAGCAAGGGGAAACTACAGCCGTAATTTTTCCCGAGGACATGCAGCTTTACTGTATGATTAAATGATGATGGCGTCCTCTTGGGTAAAATATTCCGGAGGTAAAATAGTCCCCCATTCGGATCTCCGGGTGGGGACTACTCAAGAGGACGTCGTTATCAGGAGAAAGAAAACTGGCATTCTATGGATCGGAGCGTGGAATGTCAGATCCCTTAATCGGGCAGGTAGGTTAGAAAATTTAAAAAGGGAAATGGATAGGTTAAAGTTAGATATAGTGGGAATTAGTGAAGTTCAGTGGCAGGAGGAACAAGACTTTTGGTCAGGTGATTACAGGGTTATAAATACAAAATCATATAGGGGTAATGCAGGAGTAGGTTTAATAATGAATAAAAAAATAGGAGTGCAGGTTAGCTACTACAAACAGCATAGTGAACACATTATTGTGGCCAAGATAGACACAAAGTCCATGCCTGCTACAGTAGTACAAGTTTATATGCCAACTAGCTCTGCAGATGATGAAGAAATTGATGAAATGTATGACGAGATAAAAGAAATTATTCAGGTAGTGAAGGGAGACGAAAATTTAATAGTCATGGGTGACTGGAATTCGTCAGTAGGAAAAGGGAGAGAAGGAAACGTAGTAGGTGAATATGGATTGGGGGGAAGAAATGAAAGAGGAAGCCGCCTTGTAGAATTTTGCACAGAGCATAACTTAATCATAGCTAACACTTGGTTCAAGAATCATAAAAGAAGGTTGTATACCTGGAAGAATCCTGGAGATACTAAAAGGTATCAGATAGATTATATAATGGTAAGACAGAGATTTAGGAACCAGGTTTTAAATTGTAAGACATTTCCAGGGGCAGATGTGGATTCTGACCACAATCTATTGGTTATGAACTGCAGATTGAAACTGAAGAAACTGCAAAAAGGTGGGAATTTAAGGAGATGGGGCTTGGATAAACTGAAAGAACCAGAGGTTGTAGAGAATTTCAGGGAGAGCATAAAGGAACAATTGACTGGAATGGGGGAAAGAAATACGGTAGAAGAAGAATGGGTAGCTCTGAGGGATGAAGTAGTGAAGGCAGCAGAGGATGAAGTAGGTAAAAAGACAGCTAATAGAAATCCTTGGGTAACAGAAGAAATATTGAATTTAATTGATGAAAGGAGAAAATATAAAAATGCAGTAAATGAAGCAGGCAAAAAGGAATATAAACATCTCAAAAATGAGATCGACAGGAAGTGCAAAATGGCTAAGCAGGGATGGCTAGAGGACAAATGTAAGGATGTAGAGGCTTGTCTCACTAGGGGTAAGATAGATACTGCCTACAGGAAAATTAAAGAGACCTTTGAAGAGAAGAGAACCACTTGTATGAATATCAAGAGCTAATTTACCTCCTGACTGAAATAAGATGGCATATCATTAATATAAAGCAATAATAGTAATGGACCAATGATCAAACCTTGTGGGACCTCCATGCAAATAATGTGACATCTCACTTTGCATTACTCAAACAGCCTAGGGTAACTTTCCACATTCTGTTTCTTAACTAAGAACTAAACCAGGAATTTGCTGAACCATATATTCCATAAAAGCTTAACTTCTCTAATAGAGTATTATGTTTGGCACAATCAAATGCTATGTCACTGAAGATGCCAACTGGTGATATTTGATCAGTTAAAAGATTTTATTACACTCTCACTTAATTTATAAGTACCTAACTCACAAGGAAACATCACAAACTTGACCTCATAATGTAAAGAGAAAAAAACATGTTTGCAAGATGTAAGCCCCTGCAATTAATGCAGCATGAAAGTTTCAGCCATAATTCTCAATGTATACCATTATGACCTTCTGAAAGTACAGCTTTTAAACTTTTGCATGCACCATTTGTTTGTCACTTGCTCCACCCTGCTGCAGCTGCCATAGTGAAAGGGTTTGTTGAGCTGAGGGCTGGGGGTGAATACAATAAAACACTTAGCAAACACAAAAAATTATATTTATTATTGCTAGTCGCAGCTATCAACATATTTTTTTACCTTTGATTTTTTGGTAAAAGTCACTGCATGTTGCAAACTTCAGACTACAATGAATTCATAAATCATTGTAATTGTAATCATTCCAAGTCCCGAGTTCGAGTCTCGGCCTGGCACACAGTTTTAATCTGTCAGAAAGTTTCATATCAGCGCACACTCTGCTGCAGAGTGAAAATCTCATTCTCATTCCAAAGTTTTATTTAGTAGTAATGTCTTCTTCAATACCCACCACCTTTGATGCCTGTACACATTTTTCTTATGCAGGGGTTATTTTTCCTACATACATGTAAATGAAAATCTTAAAATGAGAGTCTTCATAGTCAAACCACTTTTTAAGAGTATCCTTGGCTCTTTAGTAGGTTAAAATAACTTGATTCCTGAATTTATTTTGATTAACCTCATTTAGTTTCAACATTTTCTGATTAGCTTTTGCCCTGAAGAAATAATTATTCTTACATGCTTCAGTATCCTCTTTCAGTGAGTCCATAATATTATACAATTCTACAGGATTTACATATTTGGGTTCCAGAACTTAATTGCATTTCTGAAAAAAAATTAAGAAATAAGGTCTGCAGGAGAGCTTCTGTGAAGTTTGGAAGGTAGGAGATGAGGTAGTGGTGGAATTAAAGTTGTGAGGATGGGTTGTGAATTGTGCTTGGGTAGCTCAGATGGTAGAGTACTTGCCTGCAAAAGGCAAAGGTCCTGAGTTTGAGTCTCGGTCCGGCACACAGTTTTAATCTGCCAGGAAGTTTAAAATCAGTGCACAGCCCACTGCAGAGTGGGAATTTCATTCTGGAATCTTATTGAACTCATTCACACCTTCTTCATTCTTAAAGCATTTCCTGTCATTTAGCACTGATAGAACATGCACTAAAAACCTTTAGCACAAGACTTTCAACATCAAAAGATAATAATTTCATACAGTGTTCAACTGCATTACACAAGATACGGCAATTGCAGTTAGCTTTAAGAATATTCAGATTCAGATTTTGTAACCTCTAAAACATCAAGCAGATGCAACTACATTGACCAAAGGATTCTCAGCACTATAAGCAAAAACATTAGTAAGCTCCAAATGAAGTTTTGGTAGTGCTACAGTTATCACATTCATAACAGGCTCTGATGTCTAAACTGGTTCTTTGCAAAAATCTAATAGATAATTTACTATTCCAACTTCATCATCAAAGAATGTTACTACCGTTGGGAAAACTTTTCTGTTGCCTTTATTACTAGATATTTAAAATCATTGTTCTGATCATTTATTTTTTTACAATAGTTTTTATACAAGATGGTGCAGAAAAATTATCTGTGAGAGCCTCCATTTTTGTTATACCTAAATACACTTTTGAACCCAAATCACAGCTGTTATAGCATATGAAATCTAATTTAGTACCACAGTCAGAGGAACTATAACTACGTCCATGTTGTATCATGTGACAGATTTAAATGAGCTCAACTGTAGCTATTTTCTATTTTAAATCTCCAGAAGTTTGAAAAATAAATTTACTAATGCTTCTTGAAACAGATTTTGAGCATACTTATAAAAGGTATTTCTTGACATTACTGTAATGAATAAGATCCTTTACCCCATCCTTCTGTAGACCAAAAGAAAATGAAAAACCAAACATCTTGTCTAGTGTTTGTTGTCTGTTTGGCTAATGCAATTGGAGAATCTTTCATCTTATAGCCATTCCTGTTTAAAATCACAAAAAGCATCTAGATTATTTATTCCTATTCAAGAATTTATCTATGGTATATATAGAAGGAGTTGTCAAGAAGATATGATTTCAATTTATTTTTTAAGCTATTACTGCTGTCTGTCAGATATTTTATTTCATCTGGTAATTTGTTCAAAAATTTTATAGCAGCATATTTTACCCCTTTCTGTGCCAAAGATAGGTTGAGTAAAGGATAGTGTAAGTCTTTCTTTCTTCTGGTATTATAATCATGAATGTCACTATTGTTTTTAAACTGGTCCATATTGTTGAGAACAGGTTTGTTAGTGAGTAAATGTACTGTGAGGCTTTTGTAAGAATTCCCAATCTTTTAAAAAGATGCCTACAAGATGTGCAACTATGAACTCCATACATTATTCTAACTGCTTTTTTTTGAGCAGTGAATACTTTTTGTCTAAATGTTGAGTGAAAGTATGCAAAGTATGTTGGCTTACTGATTTCTATATCCTCAAAATTACCAATTATTCTGATTGCAAAAGTTGCTGAACCTAGTTGCTTTAGAAGATCCAAAATATGAATTTTTCTATTAAGATTCTCATCTATATGTTCACCCAAAAACTTAGTATGCTTTACCCTGTCTACTGACTTCTGTTGATGTGTTATATTTATTGAAGGAACTGTACTTTTTGCAGCAGAAAATTGGATGTACTGCGTTTTTTTCAAAGTTTAGAGCAAGCCCATTTGCAGAAAACCAACCAATGACTTTTCCAAAGACCTTATTTGTATTATTTTCAATTGGAGTTTCTTTTACTGGATTAATAATGATGCTTGTATCATCAGCAGTGTCAGTTCAGCTTGCTGTTTCAGATAGGAAGGGAGGTCATTCACATATATCAAGAACAGAAAGGAACACATGATTGAACCCTGTGGAACACCTAATGTAATTTCACCCCAGTTAGATGAAGTGGCAAACTTATTTAAATCACTTGACCCATATAAGGAAACTTTTTGATACCTGTTCTGTAGGTATGACTTAAACCACTCATATGCTATTCCATTTATACTGTAGAATTGTAATTTCTGTAACATAATGTCATGGTTCACACAGTCAAGTGCTTTGGACAAGGTGCAGAAAATTCCTATTGGTGACATTTTACTATTTAAAGACTCTATTATGTGGACAGTGAAATTGTATATTGCTGTCTCAGTGGAACAGCATTTTTGAAATCTGAACTGTGATTTACTAAGTATCCCATTACTGTTGAGATGGCTAACCGCTCTTGAGTGCATTACTTTCTTGAAGATTTCTGAAAATGCTGTAAGCAAGGATACTGGCCGATAATTATTGACATCTGTGATGTCCCTCTGTTTGTCGAGAGGCTTGTCAATGGCATATTTTAACCTGTCTGGAAAAATACCTTGAGTTAGTGATGCGCTACATATATGACTCAGAACATCAGTTGTAATTGCTCCACATTGTTGTAATATCTTATTAGAGATGTCATCTACTCCAACAGAACATTTATTCTTCAAAGATGTAATAATTTTACATATTTCACAAGTGGTTGTTAGGTGAAACTTAATCTGACTAATTTTTTTCAAAACAGACTCTTCCACATTCTGCCTAGCTTTTTCTTTTGAACTGTTCTCACAATTTTTACTCCTACACTTAAGAAATGGTTGTTAAATACATTAGCTACTTGTGTACTGTTGGTTGGGATGGTCTCGTTCTCTGTAATAGTAGTACTACCTACCCCAGTGGTTACTTTTCCTGTCTCCCTTCTGACAACATTCCATATTGATTTTATTTTGTTGCCAGAGCTGTTAATTTCTTCTCTAACATACATATTTCTTGATTTCCTTACAACTTTTTTCAGTGCTTTGGAAATAAGTATAGAGCACTGTGGGTTGGGAGTCCCCATTCAAGGAAGTTCAGCCGCTGATGGCAAGTACTTAATTGCATTCGACGCCCCATTGGGCCACTTGTGTGTCAGAGATGGGGATGAAATGATGATGAGGACAACACAACACCCAGTCCATGAGAGGAAAAAATCTCCTACCCCAGCCGGGAACCGAACCCAGCCCCCTTGGCATGGCATTCTGCCATGTTGACCCCTCAGCTAAAGGGGGCGGACTGTGCTGTATAAAAAGCTGCAGAATATCACTACAAGAATATTGTTAAGAAAATATTGAACACATATGTGCATGAGGTTGACATACTAAGTACTCATATTATTTACTATTTTCTGTGTAGAATAAGATGATCCCAAAAAATATTTCGAAACATGTGTCCACCTCTTGCCTCCTAATCTCTCACCTTCAGCATCCCATGAATAAGAGGGCTCTGGTTGTCACTCCTCTGTAGAGTACTTCATGTTTGGGCATTAGGTGGTTTCAGTGGGCCAGAGCAAGTGACAAACAATTGGAGTGCACAAAGGTTTAAAATATGTGTTTTCAGAAGATGATAACTATGTACTGTCAGAATTGAGGCCCAAACCTTCATGTGGGATTAATTGCTATGGTTAATATCTTGCAAGTTTGCTTTTTCTCTTTAGAATATGATGTCAATTTGATGATGTTTCCTTGTCAGTAGAATGGCCCTTTTGAAATCCAAACTGTGGTTAGCTAAGTTTCCCTTTACTACACATGTGAGTGAAAACCATGGAGTACATTACCTTCTGAAAAATTGCAGAAAATGGTACTAGTTATTGACATCTGTGGAGCCAAACTTTTTATTTGTCAAGGTTTAACAATAGCATATTTCATTTTTACTCAGAAAACCCCTCAGTTAATAATGTGTTACATAAATGACTTAAAACATTACGTGCTGTAGGCCTACAACTTTTTGGTGGCTTATTGAAAATATTATCCACTACATATGAGCTTTTACTTTTTAGAGTCATGATGATCTTCTCTATTTCAGATGGATATGCAAGATCAGTTTTTAATTCACTAAATGTCCTGTGTATTACTTCTTCAGCATACTACTTTTCCTTTCATTCTGAGCTATTTGGACCAATTGTCTCAGCTATTTCTAAAAAACAATTATTAAAAATATTTGCTACACATGAACTGTCCTCTACAGTATTCCCATTCTCTTTAACAGAAATAGTCTGATCTATGGCTTCTCTCCCTGTCCCTCTTGTAACAATATTCCATAGTGATTTTGTTTTATTATCTGATCTGTCAGTTCAGACAAGCTGTGCATACACCGGGATTTTGTACAACTTTTCTTAATATGTAACAGTACTGTTTATGATAAGAAAGTATATCTAGGTCATTACTTATTTTGACTATTTTGTACAAGTCCTTTTTTCATTGTGAAGAGACTCTGATACCTGTAGTAATCCAAGGTTTCTTTTATAATTTGCCGTTATGACATTTAATTATTGTTTTAGAAAAGCTACTTTCAATAATTATTCAGATAAAACTAAATTTTTAATATCAGACATTTAAAGCAACCAAAATTGTATAAAGTAATTTCTACTAGCCCCAAACTGGTTTCTGACTCAAGACAGGTAACCTGAAAACTTGTGATTGTGAATTTTTGATAGTTATGACAATACTTCTAAGATTTATAATGAAAAATGTGGGGTGTGTGCAATACATAACTGATGCATAAATTGTTCACTTCCTAACCATTATCTATTGCATGGACCCTACATTTTTTATTACATATCTTAGAAGTATTGTCACAGCTGTTAAAAATTCACAAGCAAAAATTTTCAAAACTATCAGTATGGGGCTAGGGGAAATTATGTTTTACTTTTAAGTCAGATATAAAGACATGTTTCATAAAAAATTTGTTTTTAGTTAAATAATTATTTTTTGATTTTCAGTCTTTTTGGTGAAATTCCTTGAGTTCCTCTACCCCTCCCTTCCCTCTGTTCAGCCATACCTGCTGATCACATACAGCCTGGAATGCATTATGATACCGCCTACACAACATGCCAGTCCTGCACAGCAGCTGATATGTCAGGCATTACCAAACTATTTTATCCACATCCACAATCCATAGCCAACAGATCAATAAGAAAATGTTTAAATTTTGTATTGTAACACATTTCTCAGCTATACTTAAAATTTCGCGTCTATTGGTTACTGGAAATTTAGTTTAAAATAAACTGCAGAAGTTTTTACAAACAGACAGACAGACAAGAAAGCAACCTAATAAAACATGTTAAAAATTGATACAAATTCATTACAAAACAAGCAGAATTTAGAGTTAGTATTAGGTTCAGTGTAAACTTCACCCCAGTCTACATTTTTTGTTTTTCCAAACTGTATATAGAGATTTTACTTATTTCTGCATTTCTGTATTTATATACCTTTTTATGAATGTGACAACTCCTCCTTAATCAATACTGACTCTACATGAATATGCAGCTAACTTATAACCACTTACATAAAGTTTTTCTATCATTGTAGTTATATAGTGTTCAGGCAGACAAATGACATCAGCTTCTCTCCAGCTACTAGGAGCTTACAAATAAATTAACAACTCATTTAATACAATTTTTAGCTCTCCCTCCCCACCGCCCCCCACCCCCTCAATATTTTGATGATGTAAGCTGATCTAATTTATTCCTCTAGTATTGTAATATGAACTGGGAGTGTCTGTCATTTTGATGTCCTTCAATGCTGTTATTTTGAATTTCTCCTAATGTAATGGAGTCACTTGATGCCTATAACCACTGGTATTTGCCTTTGTGAGCTGGTAACCACACACACACACACACACACACACACACACACACACACACACTGTTACCTCCCGATGTTGCAATTAACTTGGACATATGCTGTAAAAGTTGTCAGGTTTGGAAAAAATGAAATCAATATCTTAACATATTTTGCATAGTTCCACTCATTAGTTACTTATAGCATAATTTCATCGGGTACCCCTTCACTTAGAAAAAAAAAGTTTGGATGGTAAAAAAGCAAACAGTGGGGATAACAATCATACTGTAATGGCTCTTCAAGAACATAGGCATTTTATTCACTCCTTCACAATTAACAAACTTCATCATAAATAATTCAACACCATTTGAGAAGAGGATAATGTAAGTGTATCATTAGTTATTATCTTTAAGCCAATGTGCTATTTTGTAACGTGTAATTGGCCAATAGGTATGTCGTGTTCACACTCAATCATATTGTAAATGTATGTTCAAAAAACAAAGGCATTTTGTTCATACATACCACATCATTTTAATAAAAGTCATGTGAAATATCTTCAAAACATGTCACAAATTAACTAAGTAACTGTAAATTGGGCGGACTTTTTAAAATTGTATCTGGGAAAGTTGCAGCATATTATAAAGGGCTTCTAGCTACATTATCTTGGATTTATTGTTTATTACACTCTGTACACAAACAGCAGTCAAAAGGTTGCTATAATTTCACAGCTGCAAGTTAAAGGTCTCTGCTGCACTACCCTTCATTCGACACTTGCTTTATCCATGCATCTTCATACCCACCAAACTGTTACGAGATGTTTTATGAGTTGTTTGATATATTTTTACCAACTACTTACCATGGGATATTTAATTAAACCTTCACTATGTAGTATGTAGGCCTATTATTTAAGAAGTAGCCTTTTTTAAATTTATTGGTATTATTTGTCTATGCAATATGCTTGGAAAGTTGATTGTAACTCTAATACATTATTAGAAATCTAGTTTTGAGTTTTCAATTTATTTGTTGTTGTTGAGTTTAAGTTAAGTACATTTGTTGTTCCATGATCATGGCCAGAGCCGTTAGTGCAATGATTATTAATATTTTTTTAATGCTCATAATGGATAGGCAGATGTAATCAGACAGTGTCTTTGGAACCCATCATCATCACCAGTGTTGTGGCCTAGGGCAAGTTCTCACATGTAGCTCTCCATCCAGTCCTATCATTTACTATCATATTTGTTTTCTCATAATTGTTTTCAATCCTTATACATTCCATTATCTGCTATCTTCTGCATCCTCCTCTTCTTCTTCTTCTTCTTCTTCTTCTTCCATTCACAGTTCCTTCCATTGCAACCGTCAGTAAACAATATCTTCTCATCCAGTGCACAAGAAAATTGCATTTCCTATTCCTGAGTACCTTTAAAATTTCTCTCTCTTCCCCAAATCTTCTCAACACCCCCTCATTTTTCAATTTGTCTACCCATTTTATTCCTGCCATCCTCCTACAAATCTATATCTCAGATGTTTCTATTCTTCTTTCTTCCTCTTTCCTCAGCATCCATGTCTCAGCTCCATATAAGCTCTTTTATGGGTATTTTCAGTGAGACAAGTTGTTATTTTAAGCTATTACTTTCTGTAGTTTGAAAATTTTATTCATATTTTGTGCATATGATTTTCCCAAAAATGAATCTGTAGCTAAGGACAAAGAGTAAATAGAGGTAGTTTGTAATTGAGAAACATTCACTGTTATACACTTGTAACAGGTCCTTGATGGATTAAAATGCTGATGACACTCTCTCACATACTGCAGTTGTGTACATAATCCACAACAACTGACACTTGGTACTCATCTTTAAAAATTTTGTATTTCTCCCACAGATTGTGGATTCATCCACAAGCCAAAATTTATTATTTTTGCTTACAGTTTGTACAATGTTAGTTGACTGCACATTGAACAATTGGAAGCATTTACTATGTCTTCCAAGAATTGTGGGGATTTATCTCCTTCTGCAGTGTTGCTATCATGAGAAAATTTTCCCCTTGTAGTAAACTGTCTGGAAAGTCACATATTTGTATTAAGAATAGTAATGATCCTAAGGTGTAGCCAAAGAAATTTCTATATAAATGTATTTTGTATATTATAAATTTTTCAGAAAAATTTTGCTTCATTTGGGATCTGTGATATCTCTGCTATATGCATCTTGTTTTGTAGACGAAGTCAAAACCTGTCATTCACTACACTTCTTATTCCTAAGTGAATGCAATGGTAAACATTGTTAAGGACTCTAGATGCACCTTAAAGTATACCTGTGACATCATCATTATTGTCTAGTGCATAAGTTCTGAAAACGAATAAAATGCACATCAGCTGCTTAATCAACGACCTTTAATTGTGTACACGACTAGTTTTGCAACACTTCAATTGACATCATCTAGTGTAAACTGTAATAATGGAAATATTGTGTTACACAATAGTGGGAGGGGATCCTCAATATCAGGTAAGGAACTAGTGGCTAAAATTTTTAAGATTAACTAAGATAAATTAAAAGAGAGAACAGGATGTTACTTACAAATAAAATATCTTAACCACCAGATGCTATCCTCACCCCAATGCTGTCATGGAATCAAAGGTTCCATGAAAAAATCATAAAAGGCCAATTGTGTAAGAGCAGTTGTATTGGTCAGACCGGCAGGAATTTCCATATGAAATTTAAATAATACACAGACTTAAAGAACATAAAGACCTGGTCAACTTTGACAATGCATATAATTGACAACTAACATCAGCCACAGCAGGTTAGCAATAACTCAATTGTCTTATACACTGCAGAGAAAGGTCAGATACTCAATGTCCTGGAAGACATTGAAATCTTAATAAATATTCATTCCCATCATGTTGATACAATTAATGAATGCATGGACTTGTATCACAAAAATATTTTATTTAGTTATGACATTATACAGGGAGGTTAACGTGTCCTTATAACATATTTATTTATTTATTTATTTTTGTACAGGTCGTATTTCCTCTTAATGTTGTGATGCTTCCATTTTCTTTTGCTGTTAATTTCTGCTTTTCCACTTTAAACAGTTTACTAATCACATGTCTGTTTCATACCATTCCGCTCTGTGGGTCTTGTGTGGCCTCAGTATCCATGGCTAGTACTAACTATTACATAGGTTTCCTGTTTGTGTTACTGGTTGCACAGCATTGCCAAACAGTTTTTATGGAATTTGTGTAAGTAATTCCATGCAACATGTAATCTCTCCTCTCCCCCCATACACACATATTTTACTGAATCTTACATGTTTCAAGATTCTGTTGACTTGTGGTGTCTGTTTATTTATTTCTTACTCCAGCAATCCAACTGTGATAAACTCACAAGCACACAGAGTGTGTCATTAAACAATCTATACATAGGTAGTATTAAAGCAGTCAATCATACAAAAGTAAAACTCCATGTTTGCACTACACTGAGTCCAGCTGTGATGTCTTTTTTTCAGATTTTTCTAGGCTCCTCTTATCCTTGTGGCATGGAAC
Organism: Schistocerca nitens; assembly: GCF_023898315.1. NCBI lineage: Eukaryota > Metazoa > Arthropoda > Insecta > Orthoptera > Acrididae > Schistocerca > Schistocerca nitens. The sequence goes on along the minus strand of NC_064616.1, from coordinate 612,743,632 downwards.
CTTCAGTTTCATGATATTACTGGGGTAAGATGCTTAAGTGATTTTATTCGTAAGTAACATCCTGTTATCTCTTTTAATTTATTTTAATTCATTTTAGCAATTTTAACCACATAGTTCCTTATCTACTGTTTCAAGCCTGAGAATCCCCTCCCATTCTCATGTAACACAATGTTTTCATTATTACAGTTTACACCAGATGATGGAACTTTAAAGGTTCTGAAACTAGTCATGTACACAATAAAAGACTGTGGATTAAACAACTGTTGTGCAGTTTTTTCATTGTACAAAATGAACTTATACTGCTGTGGCTGCCCCATAAGAAGAAATTTTTATAAGTTCCTAACCTTTTGTGGTATATCATCCCCCTTTCCTTTCTTAGATAAATCATTACCAACCTCTCAGAAAAAACTCACAATCACAGACACCTGTTCAGCTCAGTTCAATTCATTTCAATATCTTTATTCACCTTTTAATAATACGTGCTGTATGGATGCAGTCAATTGATAACCAGGGCTAGTTAGAAAAAATTTTCTTATATTTAGGTTGCTTACAAAATTACATATAAATATAATCATCTTATGTCAGTAAATGTAAGTAATTTTACTTCTTCATGTTAAGATATTATTCAATGTTATAAAAACTATGTGTTATTAATAATTGTTTTAGCTGTACTTTGAATTTATGGAATTCTTTAATTTTCTTTGTTGCTACAGGCAATGCACTAAAGAGTATTTTAGTTTGATAACATACACTTTTCAGGTAAAGGGCCTTTTTATGGGTGTGTCTGTAAAAATCTTCTCTGTTTCTTGTTTTGTGGTTATGGACCCAATTGTTCAAAACTGACATTTCCTGATGAGTTTGAGAAAGGACACACTTTCATAAACACATAAGCCAGGAAGAGTCATATTTCAAATACTTAAGTATTCCCTTGCATGGCTCTCTATGGGGAATTTCTTTCTTATTCTGGAATCCCTTTTTCAAAATTTGAAAATTTGTTTTGCCCTACTTGTATTTCCCCAGAAGATCACACGATATCTAAACAAGCTGTTCAAATAAGCATAATAGTAACACAACAATGATTCAATGTCGTAACAGTCCTGCAGCATTCTTAGCACATAACAGCATTTACTTAGTTTTTTATTAGAAACTTCTAGATGCTTCTCCCATCTGAAGTGCCCATCCATCCATATGCCTAGAAAGTTTGTGTATGGAGCTTAGCCAATAGCACAGTTCCCTAATTCAGTTCTTATGCTGCTTCTAGCTAATGTTACTGTTTTTCCTTATTTATGACCAAAGTGTTCTCCCTAAATCATTTTCCTGCCTCATTTATTGTCTTAGAGACTTTCTGCTGTAGATAATCCTCAGCATATCCTTTTATAAAAATGCTTGTATCAACAGCAAACATCAGTGTATCTGCTGCTGTCAAATGGTTTGACAAATCTTTTGTACATAGCAGGAACAACAGGGGCCTAACACAGAACCCTGGGCAGACCATAGCTAAATTTTTGTAATCTGACAGGAATTCCTTGTTGTTAATATTTGTACTCTCTGTGGTTTATCAGAGAAATAGGACGTGAACCATTTGGAGGCCATTCCCTGAACCTCATAACAATCAAGTATCATAAGCAATTAATCATGGCTGACTGGATCAAATGTTAAGGACAAATATACAGATATCCCACGGCTTACTTCATTCATTTCCAAGGCACTAAAGACCATTTTCATGAATTGAAAGCTGCTGTTTCTGTTGATCTCTATTACTCCTAAACCCATTTTGAGCATCAGTCAATATTTTATTTAGGAAATTGGTTCCCTTTCATACATGAATGACTCTTTCAATTACTTAGAAAAACCTGTCAGTAGGGTGGCTTTATCATGGACAGCTTTAGTTTTGATGGAAACAATCTTGTCCAGAAAGAAGTATTAATAACATTGGTTCTTGAAATCAATAAGACAACTCATAGTTTTCCAGCTTTGTTGGGTCATAGCACATGTTTCCATGCAGTGATTCAATATTGTGCTTCTACGTTAATCTTGTCATGACCATGGAAAAAATAAGTCTGAGTGACTGCCCCCCCCCCCCCCCCCAAGTATGAGTCCATTATCTTACCAAAGCACCACCTCACTTGGTGCTATTAGACCAAGCATCCAGTTCAGCTGTTGTCATGGCTTAAACCAAACTACATCATTGTTGGAGAAATGCCTTTGCGAGTTCAGATCAGCAATCTGCCTCCTAATTTTTTTTCTGTTGTTTGTATCTTTCTCAATGGATTTTGCCAAAGCTGCATTTGTTGTCTAGTTTGTTCCTTGTTTCCGTAATAAAAAGCACTTGAAAACTGATATTAGTCTTGACCTCCATATTTATTATTTTTATACTTCCTTATGCGTTTCAGCCTAACACCATTCTCAAAGGCTGAAATACCTATAACACATTCTTAGGTAAAATAAAATTGATTTGTCAAATATGGATACAAGGTATATGGTCTACATTATCTGGTGAGATCTGAGTAATGAATACAGTGGTCAAGTCTGACATCAGTTTTTGAGAACATTAAGAAATGGCCGCAACATGTGATAATGTATTTATGCATTTTGCTGCTGAATAATAAGATCAGAGCTACATTCACATGGAGCTTCCCTTAACCTTGCCGTAGTCATGCCAGTTTTCACACCATTAGTAGTCACTGTAGACTGTAAGTCCACATCTAGATAAATACAGATTTATAAACAAAAATCAACAAAGTTGTTGTGAATATATAATTTACTGTGTTTAAGTTTTCATGGCAGTACTGTGGTATGAATGGGACAGTGCTCAAATGGTTTAAATCATACCTAACTGGAAGAGTGCAGAAAGTTCAAATAAACAGTTCACATAATATGCAAAAAACTGGTGATTTCTCAAACTGGGGAACAATCAAGAATGCGGTTCCACAAGGTTCGGTCTTGGGTCCTCTGCTGTTCTTAATATATATTAATGACTTGCCATTCTATATTCACGAAGATGCAAAGCTGGTACTTTTTGCCGATGATACAAGTACAGCTATCACACCAGACAGACAAGAATTAACTGGTGAAATTCTAAACGATGTTTTTCAGAAAATCATTATGTGGTTCTCTGCAAATGGGCTCTCATTAAACTTTGACAAAACACAGTATATACAGTTCCACACAGTAAATGGAATGACCCCATTAATAAATATAGACTTCGATCAGAAATCGGTAGCTGAGGTAGAATATTCAAAATTTCTAGGTGTATGCATTGATGAGGGGTTGAACTGGAAAAAACACACTGAGGATCTGCTGAAATGTTTGAGTTAGCTACTTATGCTATTAGGGTCATTGCAAATTTTGACGATATACATCTGAGTAAATTAGCTTACTCCTATTTTCATTCTCTGCTTTCATATGACATCATATTCTGGGGTAACTCATCATTGAGTAAAAGAGTGTTCATTGCACACAAGTGTGTAATCAGAATAATTCCTGGAGCTCATTCAAGATCATCCTGCAGACACTTATTTAAAAAGCTAGAAATCTTCACTGTAGCCTCACAATATATATATATATATTCACTTATGAAATTTGTTATTAACAATCCGAACGAATTCAAAAGTAATAGCAGTGTACATGGCTACAACACTAGGGGAAAGTATGATCTTCACTACTCAAGGTTAAATCTAACTTTGGCTCAAAAGGTGGTGAATTATACTGCCACAAAAGTCTTTGGTCACTTACCTAATAGCATCAAAAGTCTGACAGATAGCCATATAGCATTTAAAAGGAAATCAAAAGAATTTCTTAATGGCAACTCCTTCTACTCATTAGATGAATTTTTGGATATGGTAAGTGGGTAATTTCCCAACCTCCAAAAACATTATTGAGTGTCATGTAATATTTTGTCTAATGTAATATCTTGTATAGACACCTTTTATTAACCTGACACATTCCACATCATTACGAAGTGTCGTATTCATGATCTATGGAACAAGTACTAATCTAATCTAATCTGTAATCTTAGACTTGGATGTGTTCTGAAACAAGTTGATCAGACAACAGGTTCAGAAAATCTCTTTGTTGAGTGAAGCTGTCTGGTTCCTAGCAGCATGAACTACTAAATAATTGATATCTTCAACACTCAGAAGGAAATAAAACCTGACCATAGGCCGTCAGGGAGTGTGTCTTGCACAATTATAAACAGCACAGAACTTGTCACAAATGCCTACATTCCCTTTCATCTTGTTATACATACCTTTCATTTCTGCTTTGCCTCTCTCTTCATGAATATTATCGTCATGGTGGAGACTGGATACGAGTTCACAATGTTCACCTTTCTTAGGAGTATGTGATACATGAGTAAAAAATTTTCTTATGAAAAACATGTTTGAAGCCTCTGAATGTTACTTGGCTTCATGAATTCCAGAGGCATTTTCATACCATGAAAGAATATAAACAGAGCAATTAACTAACCTGTACCTAACAATACAATGTAAGTAATAGAAAGTAACACTGCAATAATAAGCACTTGAGAATAAACTATAATATAGCTGAAACTTCCTGGCAGATTAAAACTGTGTGCCCGACCGAGACTTGAACTTGGGATCTTTGCCTTTCGCGGGCAAGTGCTCTACCATCTGAGCTACCGAAGCATGACTCACGCCCCGTCCTCACAGCTTTACTTCTGCCAGTATCTCATCTCCTACCTTCCAAACTTTACAGAAGCTCTCCTGCGAACCTTGCACAACTAGCACTCCTGAATGAAAGGATACTGCGGAGACATGGCTTAGCCACAGCCTGGGGGATGTTTCCAGAATGAGGTATTCACTCTGCAGCGGAGTGTGCGCTGATATGAAACTTCCTGGCAGATTAAATATAGCTATAATAGCTTCCATTTTATTATATCTCCTAAAGGCAACAACGCAAATTATATCAAATGCTGTTGCTCACATGGGACTGTCACTCCGTAATTGTCAACCACTCCACCACTGTATGACATTTGCCTGCTTTATTTCTTCGTTGATAGTCCTTGGTGTCGATGTCCTGCATTGTTATACTGGTTAAAAAGGCGAAAGTGGATGTTCAACACTGACCACTATAAATCATGTAGCTGAAAGTTGCACAACTGCATTTCACAATTCTTTACTTTCACTGTTTACAACCACCCAATATTACGCAGTTATATGGCCAGTTCACTGTTGTTAAATCAACATTAATAGGTTGCAGGCATGTCAGCATTCTGCTACAATAGTTTGCTGTTGAACATCTATGAGCAGCAAAAACCTAACTAAACAGTTCACAGTTCTTGCAGAATGATACGATATGTGTGACACTATTTTTCAAATAAATTAAACAGACATTGTCATTAATTGTTCTAAAACATGGCCTATTTGTGTTACACTTATTCCACTGTTAAGTTGATGCATTGTTGTTAATCTAACCAATACATGTTTCATGTCTGAAAATCGGCCATGAACTGACTGTATCAGAACCAAAAATCAGTCCTTTATACATCCTCACAATAATAGACGCTGAAACTATACATTGTTCAATGTTTAAGTTACAGAAATTACAATTAAAGCATAACTCATACAATTAACTGAATAAATCAAAAAATTTCTTCTTTTTAGCAGTTCCTTCTACCACAAAGGTTAGGCTGAATTATTTATTTAAATAATGAAATTAAAAGATATACAAACAAGACTCTTGAAAAACCTGGTAATTATTTTAGAATTAATTAAGGGCTGACATTGCTAATATGTTTTTGAACAGAGCCAAATAAATACTTTAAGAATCGTAGTAGTTCTCCTTCCAAATGTTTATAATTAGTACAGAATTTATATTTGTTTATAAGTCAACAATAGAATCTAAGTCATGAAACAATTATCAATTTCACCCTACAATGATCTGTAGCAAAAGATATTAACTAGGAATGGTCAAAATAAATTAGAAAATTAATTATGTACACAAAACTAAGCACAAAATTAGACCTGGTGCTATATTCCTTATGACTGAGAGCCAGCCTTTCTCTTTTATGCGAATTAGGCAAAAATGAAAATAAAATGAATTTAAGGAGGCAGATGGCAAAACAGAAGAGGAAATAAAGAGATCCCAGCTTGCTTTGTCACAACTTCTGCTCCAGTCCAAATGAAACAAAGCAGTAATGTAGTGCTGCTGATTGGAGGAAGTTACTCTGGTCAGGTGATTCCTAGGTGAAAAATATTAAATGGAAAGGAAAAAATACCTTTGTGCAGACTGTCAGTTTGCCATGCAACTACTGCAGGGTTAATACCATTTGTGAGGTGTAAGCTTCAGTATGGGCATTCTATGTACAGGGCATTAAATATAATGCTGAGTACTTTTAATACTATAATTACTGAAAATATTTCAGTTATAAATCCGAAAATAATACTCCATCTTTATAGAGACTATAATCAGGGCAAAAAAAGAGGAAGACAGTAAAGTGAACACATTGAAACAAACATTCAATCATTTTAGTATTCATGAAAATTTTTAGTGCATCATTGGGTTGATCCCCAATGCCTCCCAAATATACCATGGACTACGAATGCCCCTTAGATCTCAACAGCAAGAAATGGGCGATGCTGCCTTTGTTTGGAACCATTGGTCTAGTGCATTAAATATAAATTTTGTGAATTCTGTTGTCTCTAATTCTGTACCTCTCCTACGTCAGAAGCCAAACTTCACTTTGCTTTTAGTTAGTTAAATATCCTGCAAACTGCTTTCATGATACCAATTAACAATGTTACAGTCCTATCCCATATATAGCCAGCACCTGTAACTAATACAGTATAATGTTTGCATTGTTGGACACGCCCCATACACTTATGGGAAGCAACAAATGAATCACACAAGCATAATGTAAGCTGTTTGTTTCATAGATGACATGTTACTATCGAATACGCTATCGATGAACTGAAGTTTACAGTTTGCTCAATCTGAAATGGATATCATGAGATATTTCTATTTTGTGCTCATTTATTGCTCATGTGTAGCTGAAACAACACTTTTCGGAAGTTCACATGATGTCAGCTATATCTGTTCCCGACTCTCATTTCAGAACCTGCTCTGCTCTCCTACTTAACTTCATGTCTCCATACAAATTCAGTGGAATATAACATTATAACATATTTTCTTCATGCTTGTGGACTTTTTGTTGGAAGCACTCAGAAGTAAAATATTATTGATGCATTATCAATATAAAAATGAAATGAAAAAAAATTCAATAACATGCTGTAGGGAATTAGTACTAAAACAAACAATTTTTAGAAATTGGAGAAATCTTTCTGGCTTTCTCAAGTGTAGATTTTAATAGATTCATTGGTAAACAATTTTATATGTGAAATGACCACAAATTTTTATTGTGTTGACAGGAGGTAAATGTTGGTGCATTAATTTGAATTGTGGGATTCACTAGTATCCAAATACTTTTCAGGGCCATGACAAACCCCTTGGTTGGACCACATAGTGTTTGCTTCCAAAGTGGTCTGCTGATGGCGAAATACGACAAATGTAGGTAACAGGTATTACACACAAGCAGCAAAATATTTTGGTGAAAATAATGTTTTGAGACAAGCCTCGTTAACATGAGTGTAACAGGGCTGTGGGTAAACACTGGCAGAGTCATATGAAATGTTAGCATTCCTCAAATCCCAGGGCACTTTCAGGCCATGTCGAAGCCCACAGGAAAACTTCAAGGTGTTTATCTCTGATGTTGTCTTTGGACTGCCCATACCCCACTAGCAGCAGACATATGCAGCAGAGGCTTAGTTTCCAAGGTGGCAACCCATAAAACACACTAAGAGAAATCTCACGAGTACTGGCTGAAAGCTTATATAACTTGGTGTATTGAGTTATTGAGTCTTACATTGCTCAAATCTTGAATCCATATGGTAAGGAAGAATTGGTGGCACTGACCCCAATTGATTTCTCATGGGCAGTGTTTGGTGGTTTGATTACTGCTGGTCAGTGGTGGAAAGTGCTCCTTGTTGTGGTACTTTCTGAGATAAAAAGTGTTGCCTTTAGCGAGTTATTGTAGTTACTATTGACAAACTGCTTAATGACTGATAAAAGAAAGTCTTGTTTTGGCTATGAGCTGTTTAGTTTGTAGATACAGACAGGAATGGACTAGGGCTTAGAGAAATTGAAAAACAAGTGTTGCTATCAAAGATCTAGTCACAAAGTAATTCATCAAAGTTGTAAAGTGTGTCTATAAACTTCTTCATCTCATAGCAACAGTCAGTTGCTAAAATTTTGCAATGTTTTTCCTGTTTGATGTCCAAAATTAAAGAGAACATGCTATTCATGAGTGATAGTTGTTTGGGAATCACACTTACACAATAATTGTTTGTGTTTGTTGCTGTACCTCAAAGTTCATTTCACATCTTCGAAGATTCTCTTTCATGCTGACTCCTAGTACACACTGTTGATGTAGTATGTAAACAAGAGAGGATTTTGGTCTTCTTCAACTATTCTGTATGGCTTAGCATGGGGCACAAAATGGAGCTGAATGGAGCCATTACATAGCAGCTCCTAGAATGACCTCATTGGGTGATACCTCTACTAAGACAAAGATGCTGTGCAGTAAATAGTTTTTTTTGCCCTTTCTGTTAGAGATAATTGAAGGATGAAATGTTTTTGCCACATTATTTGTTATTGTTTGTTTGTGTGATTCCTGAAGAAATCTTACATTGTTCTTGTTGGCTGGGAAAGGAAAAAAATTAGGAGTTAAGACATTTAAAACACTATTAGTGGGTAGAGCCTAATGTTAGTTGTGGAGATAGAGAAATTAAAAAAAATTGCATTTCTACTAAAATACATTATGACAAAAGTCCTGGGATAGCGATATGCACATACAGGGTGTTACAAAAAGGCACGGCCAAACTTTCAGGAAACATTCCTCACACACAAATAAAGAAAAGATGTTATGTGGACAGGTGTCCGGAAACACTTAATTTCCATGTTAGAGCTCATTTTAGTTTCGTCAGTATGTACTGTACTTCCTCAATTCACCGCCAGTTGGCCCAATTGAAGGAAGGTAATGTTGACTTTGGTGCTTGTGTTGACATGCGACTCATTGCTCTACAGTACTAGCATCAAGCACATCAGTACGTAGCATCAACAAGTTAGTGTTCATCACGAACGTGGTTTTGCAGTCAGTGCAATGTTTACAAATGCGGAGTTGGCGGATGCCCATTTGATGTATGGATTAGCGCTGGGTAATAGCTGTGGCACGGTACATTTGTATCGAGACAGATTTCCAGAACGAAGGTGTCCCGACAGGAAGACGTTCGAAGCAATTGATCGGTGTCTTAGGGAGCACGGAACATTCCAGCCTATGACTCGCGACTGGGGAAGACCTAGAACGATGAGGACACCTGCAATGGACGAGGCAATTCTTCATGCAGTTGATGATAACCCTAATGTCAGCATCAGAGAAGTTGCTGCTGTACAAGGTAACGTTGACCACGTCACTGTATGGATAGTGCTACGGGAGAACCAGTTGTTTCTGTACCATGTACAGCATGTGCAGGCACTATCAGCAGCTGATTGGCCTCCACAGGTACACTTCTGCGAATGGTTCATCCAACAATGTGTCAATCCTCATTTCAGTGCAAATGTTCTCTTTACGGATGAGGCTTCATTCCAAGGTGATCAAATTGAAAATTTTCACAATCAACATGTGTGGGCTGACGAGAATCTGCACGCAATTGTGCAATCACGTCATCAACACAGATTTTCTGTGAATGTTTGGGCAGGCATTGTTGGTGATGTCTTGATTGGGCCCCATGTTCTTCCACCTACGTTCAATGGAGCATGTTATCATGATTTCATACGGGATACTCTACCTGTCCTGCTAGAACGTGTGCCTTTACAAGTACGACACAACATGTGGTTCATGCACGATGGAACTCCTGCACATTTCAGTTGAAGTGTTTGTATGCTTCTCAACAACAGATTCAGTGATCGATGGATTGGTAGAGGCAGACCAATTCCATGGCCTCCATGCTCTTCTGCCCTCAACCCTCTTGACTTTCATTTATGGGGGCATTTGAAAGCTCTTGTCTACGCAACCACCGTACCAAATGTAGAGACTCTTCGTGCTCGTATTGTGGATGGCTGTGATACAATACGCCATTCTCTAGGGCTGCATCAGTGCATCAGGGATTCCATGCGACAGAGGGTGGATGCATGTATCCTCGCTAATGGAGGACATTTTGAACATTTCCTGTAACAAAGTGTTTGAAGTACATTCTGTTGCTGTGTGTTTCCATTCCATGATTAATGTGATTTGAAGAGATGTATTAAAATGAGCTCTAACATGGAAAGTAAGCGTTTCCGGACACATGTCCACATAACATATTTTCTTTCTTTGTGTGTGAGGAATGTTTCCTTAAAGTTTGGCTGTTACCTTTTTGTAACACCCTGTATACAGATTGTGATAGTATCACATATTCAAGGTACAAAAGGACAGTGCACTGATGAAGCTGTCATTTGTACTCAGGTGATTTGTGTGAAAAGGTTTCTGACATGATTATGGCTGCATGATGGAAATTAACAGACTTTGAATGTGGAACAGTAATTGGAGCTAGACACACGTGACATTTCATTTAAGAAATCATTAGAAAATTCAATATCCCAAGAGTCGCAGTGTCAAGAGTGTGCCAAGGATACCCAGTTTCAGGCATTAACTCTCACCATGGACAGTTCAGTGGACAATGGTCTTCACTTAATGGCCAAGAGCAGTAGCATTAGTGTAGAGTTGTCAGTGCTAACAGATAAGCAATTACACTTGAAATAACTGCAGATATCAGTGTGGCATGTATGGAGAATGTATCTATTAGGAAAATGTGGTGAAATTTGGCATTAATGGGCTGTGGCAGCAGATGACTAATACGAGTGTCTTTGCTAACTTCTCGACATCAACTGCAGCACCTCTCCTGGGCTTGTGACCATATTTGTTGGACCCTAGGCAACTGGAAAACCATGATCCGGTGTGACGAGTCCCAATTTCAGTTGGTAACAGCTGATGGGAGGGTTCAGGTGTGGTGCAGACCCCACAGAGTCATGGACCAAAGGTGTCAAAAAGACACTGTGTAAGCTGGTTGTGTATCCATATTGGTGTGGGCTGTGTTAACATGGAATACTTTGGGTCTTGTGGTCCAGATGAACTGATCATTGACTGGAAATGGTTATGTTTGGCTACAAGGATACCATTCAAAGTAATTCATGGATTTAATGTTCTCAAACAATGATGAAATTTTTATGTAGGACAATGCACAATGTCACCAGGGTGCAACTGTTTGCAGTTCCTATGAGGAACATTCTGGATGACTTGAGCAAATGATTTGACCACCTATGGGACATTTATGGGACTTAATTGACAGGTCAGTTCATGCACAAAATTGTGCACCAGCATAACTTTCACAAATACTGACAGCTATAGAGGCAGAATGGCTTAATATGTATGCAGGGGACTTCCAACAACATGTTAAGTCCACGCCATGTCAAGTTGCTGCAGTATGCCAGGCAAAAGGAGCTCCAAAATAATATTAGGAGGTATCCCATGACTTTTGTCACCTCAGTGTATTCTTAAGTAGTTTTAAAGATGACAGAATTTCCTGAAACTTCACTCTGTATGCTTGAAAAGAGGAGTGTACTAAAGTGTTTTCTTTGTGACAGTTATGATATAGAAATCAGCTTTCTTCCAATGTGGTTTTTCAGAAAACTAATATAATGGTGCAGGGTGTTTCACTTGCTACTGAACCTGAAATTTAAGTAACAATTTTAACACTATACCTACTTATTGTAGCAAAACTAGAGCTAGTCAGCTAGTTTGTGACCACCTCTGTGTTTTCTGCATAATTCACCTCTACTATCCTTATTCTGAGTCGTGAATTTAGATGATATGAGTTACACAATGTAATAGTTTTCCCAACTTTTGGTTTCTGTTGTGGTAAAGAACTATACCAGGGTAATTATAAAAATGCATCTATATTTTGAGAAAACGTGAAAGTTTAATATTTGCCTCTCACAGAAATCAAAATTTTTAGTTTCACATCAGTAGCTTAACAAGTGTTGAGGCATCTAACATTTAATTCCATTTGTGTCTTTCTGGTAGCACTTTAAACTCAGGATTCTTGAAGGAATGAGCATGCAGAAGATGAAATGTTGCTTAAAGATTGAGCATACAAAGAACTGAAATCTGGAATCTTCTAACACATTGCTGCAACAAGCTTCATAGGATGCAGGATTACTACTAGTGCATGTTTTTGTGTTTAAAAAAAGTGAAATTTCATGTATACCACACAACTTTTTCCTTCAGTTAATAAAGTGTGATTAAATAGGAACTACTGATGATATCAGACATTTTTCCAGTAATGGTCAGGCAATGTGAATGAGATATGGTTTCACTTCTAGAGTGGGTTAGTTGTCAGACATTGTAAATTTGGACAAGTAAAACTTGAGCATGAAAATTAAAAGAAAAATCCCTCCATTCCAAGAAAATATGTGCTTGCTGAAGGTTTCTATAGCAGCTCATAGCTGTCCACCCACTCTCTTCACTACTTCTTTATTCAGTCATTAACAGAGTTGCATATATGAAAATCTGCAATGGCTTTCCAAATAAGTTTGATAATGAAGAACTCTTCATTGGATATTTCCTGCAGGATGGAGTGATAACCCACACATCATACTCTAGAATGGTTGAAATTCAGTTATTCCTTGGTGACCATATCATTTTGAAGCAACTTCGAACACCATCCTCATCTAGCCTGAAACCAATTAATTAATATCTGTGGGCTAGCTTAATGGGAGAGTTTATGCAAACAAACCGTGAAGCAGGGATGCACTGAAAGCACATGTAAATGGAAACATGTGAACAATGTCAGCAGATGTACTAACAGCAACATTTGATAATGTGGGTTCAGTGTGCCTGGATGCAGATATCAACCACACCCAGAACATGTTAAGATGCCACCACATTTCTTACTTTATGAGGTAAGCCTGTACGAGCTTCTGTTGTAGTATATTCATTGTTATCAACTTTTTCTTGACATATTGGGTTTAGTAGCAAACAAAACACCCTGTTCAATGTTAGTGAGTTAAAGATTACTTCTAGAAAGTGAAGCACTGTAAATTTATATGATAATACATAGTAATCTTCATATGTGAAACCTACAAAATATGAAGTTTATCTGATTGATATGGTATTAAAAGTACCTGGGAGGACACATGGTCACTTGTAATAACTGTTTATTTTCAACTTCTTTGTTAAATACAGAAATAATGCAAAGTTTGTACTGACTTGTAACATTCATTTGTTGTCTAACATTCATTCAAGTCTCTTGATGTACTTTACTTAAGGAAACAGTGAGAATGTGGAATGGGAAATGTTATTATACTTCAGAAGTTAGTTCCTGTTGCAGTATACAGTTTCAGACACTTGTAATAACATAGAATTAATAGAGAAACAGTGGGAATTATCAGAATTAGATGATGAACAAATGTTTTAAGTGAATAAAAACTTGATTTCATTTGATTTTTTGATTTGTTATAGATTTTTAATTGAATGGTATATTGATAAATCTGATTTCATTTGGGGAACAACAATGAGATGAAATCTAGTTTTTTGAGATCTGAGAAGTCATGAACATAAATCCATTGGCTACTGATAGCAAAATGTGAGGACAGTGTCATATTACAACTGTCTGTGTATATATTAACTATTAAATCGGAAAATATTTGGGCAACGATCAAATACACGAAAAGATCAGAAGACCAGGTATTATTACAACAACTTTGGATGAGTTTTTATAATCCACAATGTAAGCATTCACTCACATAGTGTTTACCTAAATTAATATGTATGGCAGAATAATACTGTATGCTGCACAGGCCCTCAACAAGAATATATACCTTTTACAAGTACTGTTCTACAAATCAACAACATGAGCATGTTTCATGCAACAATTGCAAGTATTGTTCTGTAACAATATATTTATTAGTTTCAAACACTCCAGAAACTCGTCCACAGTGTTAAACAACTTTTCCTTATTGTTCTATCAAAGGCTGCTAGTCCTGATGAAAATGTGTTGTTGCTAGAACAGACAGAAGCTTTTATTCATTGTGAGAGATGTGCTTGAGCAAGATGTTCAGGCTCTACTTGTGCAAGTCTGCAACTTAAGAGTGAATCCTGGTTCTACTCACACTTTTAGTCAAACACAAAGATGTATTTAAGTGCACACTATGTTTGAGAGATCAAAAATCACAATTTTTATTTAACCATAGGCTCTGTTAGAGCCAGTCTCTGTATCATAAATTGATATTGGTTTTAAAAGACAGTGGAAGAATGGTGTGTCAGATATTAAATTGGACTGGTTTGACTTTAATCACTAGAACACATCTAAGTGTTGTTGTAGCTTTTAGATTTATACTATTTATTTCAGGGTTGATGACAGTCATGTTCTGGAGAGTTGGTTTTGACACAGTTTTAGTACCATATGCCAACTAATACCAACATCTGAACAGGAGACAACAGTTGCCTATGTCCAGTAGGAGAGCAGTTGAAATCCATATGCTGTCATCTGCATTTAGATTTTTTATGCTTTTTCAAAATCAGATTAGTTGAATAATGGGGCTTTTGAATATTAGCTAATTCTTTCTTCAATCCACCTGTGGTTTAAGAAGTTTTCTGTCTACAGGGTGTCCAGAAATTCCTGTTAAAAACTTCTAGAACTTATACAGGGGAGAGAGTACATAATATTTTGAACGGGAACCCATGTCTGGTGGTTTCAGTTGAGATGTTTAACCAATCCACTTCTATCAGAAGAACTGCATTAGGTGTGACACAGTACAACTGTTAGGTAATAATTCAAAAGGAACCAGAACAAATCATCCACTGTACTGATGTATTGCAACAGTGGCTTGATGTGGCAACCAACAATATTGTTACAGACATTGTACCTACAAAGCATGTTCTGGTACACACTCTTCATCCCACTTGATGTCTCTTGTATTTCTAGTACTCATGTCAGCAGATCTTCCTGTGTTTCTACAGGAGTCTCATAAATTAAAGTTATGTGATAACAGGTGACCGTCTGACATAGTACACATCATGCTGTCTACGCTATTGCATACCAGATCAAGCAACTCTAAGACTTTTCTCTTTCCCTTGGCAGATGTGGATGCATTACACATCTGTCTTGAAACCATTGCAGAATGAAAACAGTATGTTTCCAGACGTAGGTTCCTATCCAAAAATTATATACTCACTTCCCTCTACAAGTCCTAGAAGTTTCTAATGGGAATTTCTGAACACCATGTATGTTGACCTCAATTCTACTTTCCTTCAACATTTCCATCAATAGCAAATAGCATCACAGACTCTGCAACTGGAAGCATTTTTTGGCATGATAGTGGGGACTGAAACGTTTCATTTTGTTGTATGACTTTTTAGCCCCAGCTTATGGCACCTAATAATATTTTTTGTAGTACCACATTGACTATTTATATATCATTATAACATGTATTAATGTTTCATCTCCCCAGTTTAAAGGCATAAAAACTTTCATTAGAAATGCTGGGAATAGTTTCACGGCTATAAAATCTCCTTCCTAAATTTTCTGCCATCCTCATAAGCACTGATGGAATCTGTGACACTGATTTATAGATTTTTCACTTAAGAAATATAAGTAGGATTAAAGCCTTGTCTCTCAGCTGGTGTCTTCCAATGGTTATTCTGTCCTAAGAATAATAAAAAAAAGGATATTTTCGCATTTTAACATGTTTATGTGTAATCTGGGACATCAAACAAAGTGTGTATGTTTCTAGAATTTATATAATAAAGTATGCTTAGCTAGTAAAGCTACTAAAACATTTAAATAGCATTTTCTTGCACTTTTGTGTTTAAGAAATCATTCATGCATTGGGTCATACAAATTTATGATCATTTGAACATCGCTGTGACACCATGTATGGAGGACATAGTAATAGGCATCCCTGCCATAAAAAAGCAACTGAGGGTTTAAAATAAGTAAGTTGTCACGTCCAGATAGACTCCCAATTTGGATTTAACAGGAAGAAATCTATGGCATAGACCCTTTATTTAATTTTCATTTATCAAAAATCTCTTGCTCAGCACAAAGTCCTAAGGGAATGGAAAAAAGTGTAGGTGACTCCTGTTCGTAAAAAAGATGAAAGACCAGACCCACAAAATTACAGTCTAATATCTTCAACACTGGTTTGTTGTAGAATTCTTGAACATATTCTGGGCCTGAATATAATAAATTTCCTTGAGATGGAAAAGCTTCTGTCCACAAATCAGTACAGATTTAGAAAGCATCACTCGTGCGAAACTCAGCTTGCCCTTCACTCACATGATATCCTGTGAACCATGGATAAAGGGCCACAGGCACTTTCCATATTCATAGAAAGCACTTGACACTGTGCCCAACTGCAGACTGTTAAGAAAGGTCAAAGCATACGGAATAGCTTCCTAGATATGTGAGTGACTCAAAGATTTCTTATGTAATAGAATCCAGTACATTGTCCTCAATGACAAGTGTTTGTCAGAGAAAGGATATCATCAGGAGTACTCTGGGGAAGCGTGATTGGACTGCTCATATTCTCTATATAATGTACAGTATATAGAGAGTAAGAGCAGTCTTCAATTATTTAATGAACAGGGTGAGCAACAACCTGTGGCTGTTTGCTTATGATGCTGCGGTACAGAGGAAGGTGTCATTCTTGAGTGACTATAGAAGGATATGAAATGACTTAGACAAAATTTATATTTGGTATGATGAATGAAAGCTTGATCTAAGTGAAGAAAAGTGTAAGTTAATGCAGATAAGTAGGAAAAACAATATTATAATGGTCTAATCCTGCACTAGTAGTTGCTGCTTGACACAGTCATTTCAATTAAATATCTAGCTATAACTTTTCAAAGCAATGTGAAATGGAATGAGCACATTAAGATGGTAATAGGGAAAGCAAATGGGCAACTTTGGTTTATTAGAAGAATTTTATGAAACTGTGATTCATCTGAAAAGGAGACCACATATAGAATACTAGTGCAACCCATCCTTGAGTACAGCTAGAGTGTTTGAGATCCCCAGCAGGTCAGATTAAAGGAAAACATTGAAGCAATTCAGAGGCAGACTGCTAGATTTGTTACCAGTAGATTTGAGAGTGTTACATAGATGCTTCATGAACTCAAATGGGAATCCCTTGAGAGAAGATGACATTATTTTCATGAAACACTGTTGGGAATATGTAGAGAACCAGCATCTGGTCTTGACTGCAGAATGTTTCTACTGCTACCAATGTACATTTTGTGTAAGGACCATGAATGTAAGATAAGATAAGAGAACTAAGTTTCCGTATGGAGGCATATAGACAATCATTTTTCCCTGGCTCTGTTTGTGAGTAGAGCAGGGAAGGAAATGACTAGTTGTAGTACAAGATACTATCTGCCATGCACCATGTGATGGCTTGCGGAGTATGTATGTGGATGTTGATGTAGATGAAAAACTCTTGGATTTCCAGCTGAATGGCAGTGTTGAGAATACTTTAACTTTTCAATGAGTGTCACACTCATTATCTTCAGGCAAAGTGTGACTTTATAGATGATGATTATGACATATGTCAAAACATCATACTATCACAAACCAGCCTCCTGGCTGGAAACCTGAGGGCTTTTCATCAGTAGTGTATACCGGTATGGGCGATTTGAGTACAATTTTCCACACAAGGGACATAATTATCTGCTGGCCCCTTCTCTTCCCCTCTTACTTTTGTCCATATACATGAAATACTATGTGGTGCCTCCATGTCTCTCTCCCCATCATTCATATACTTGCCACTTATGAGTTTTTGCCTTTAATTGTGATACAGCTGGTGTACAGATTTTGCACTTGTGTGCCTCTGGCTCATCTTGGCACCTTAAGAACCACCACTTCTGTTGTTTGGGCCTTAGACTACCTATAATCCAGGAAAGTCTACATTTGTTTGTGATTTCATACTGTTAATGAAGTATTGTATTTTTACATCACACTATGTGGTATGATATAACAATTTCATGTGTCATGTTGTTTATATTAAAGAATTTATGATATGTGTAACTTAAAATCCATTTTGCTATTAGTACTGTGCTTTTGAATATATTCTTATACTGACCTAGCACTTGGGGTGTTTTGAAACAAAGGCAGGACCATAATTTTTCTAGGTGTTGTGAATTTCTGTCAGATTAGCATATGACAAATCTTTCATGTATGCATACCCATTCTTCACGTTGTGGTGATATACTGACTTTGTTAAGGAATGCTTACTGAGAATTTCCATAAAATGAACTAAGCTGCTGGCTGCTACAGATGTATAATCTACAGACTGTTATATATTATTAATCTTTTCAAAATACTGTCTGCACAACTATTGTTTGGCAATTTCAGAAAAGCATCAAATACTGGCAACCTTTTTCTGTCATTTAAATATAGTTTTTGAATCAGTGAAAATAACCCACTGTAGAATATCATAAGTTGGTTGGGAAAGGAAGAAGTTAGTACAAATTAAGTATGCACTGGCAGTGTCTTATTGAGCTACCTCTGAATTTACGATATAGATAGGTCATACTTGAGAGCATGGTACATAGATTATCGGGGTGAACATTGCAGTTGAATCTCTCATCAAAAGCCAATAAATTAACTGATGCAATGTCTTGTTTGAAAATATACAAATGTAATGTCTTCATTTTTGTTACTCATGCATCCTGAATCAATGTAAATTATCTGAAAGATAACATTGCAGGTGATCCTAGATACACTGTATGCAGTTCATGTGAGTCACTCATTTGAAAACTGATTATGTTTCTGCATTAATCTTTATAAAACTACCTTGGAAAATATAACATAATTATCTTTGCTGTGTCTGTGGTGGATTTTACTCTACAGGATTATGTAAAATCATTCGTGTATGAAATTCTAGTGGAAATTTAAGAGGAACTGATTGGTAAAGTCACAATTGCCTGTTGCATTACAGAACAGACAACATGAATATCTGAAAGTGTGTGAAAAAATTGTATTTACTACTGTAGTGCATGCACTGAGGCTGACAGTCATCACTTTCAACAGTTTCTGTAAGATTAAGTCAGTGTTGTAAATTGTAAGTTGTTCACGTTAATAGAAAACTAGACATTTATCTCTTACCTTTGGTTCCTTACCACAATGTTCTCAGTTAATGGTTCACTAAAATGTTTATACTTTTGTTCATAAGGGTTTGGGATACTATGTATTATTTGGTTTTTTCTTATTATTAAGTTTTAACAGCATTCTGATTATGCTTTTAAATTTTGGGCACACTATGTTTTCAGTTTCTAAACCATAGCAACAGAAAAAAATGTAGCTTTAGTTTTGGCGTACAATTGACATTTTGACTTGATGAAACTGTGAGAATATGTAATATCCATTTTTCAGTTACATATATGTATATATACATAGTTTCTTTACTTATTTCAGCTGAAATTTGTGCAAGACTCTTTCCCTCAAGAAGATGGAAAGCTCTTGATAATGTGTCTTGGAGCTACTTCTGGATTAGGCAGATTAATTTTTGGAAAGATTGCAGACATTCCAAAAGTCAATCGAATATTTCTACAACAAGTAAGTATAAGGAAAAAAAGTACAAATAGCTACCATAGAATAATTAGTTTTTCATAACAATGACTGGTATCTATCAATGAATTTATAGCTATTACATTAACTTCTACAAGTTTTCTTTTTTGTCATGTCAAGAAATCATAACCACTTCATTGGCTCATGGGTGCGTGTCGGATAATGTTGTGGAAGCTGGACAGTATTTCAACAAGACAGCTGCTTGTCATCTTCAGGTGCTTACTGACGTGTTGGCTTTTTTGTTGTTTTTTTAATTGTGTGTGTGGTGTGGGGGTGGGGGTGTGTGTGGAGCCTTAACACCTTTTGAAATTTTTCTGCCTTTGTGTTAGGTAAGGGAGAGGCTTCAGACTTCATTTATTTCTCTTTATTTACAGGTGTTGAGCATACAAAGGGGTCCTTTTGTCTGTAGGCATGCTGGACACATGCTGGACACAATTTAATTTAATTATTTGTTTAATATTTTTTATTGTAATTTATACTTGAACGGAGGTTATTCAATGTCTTGCAGGTGCAACTCCATCATCTACCAGGATTGATTGTGTCAATTTATACTGGTGCCATCATTGGGGAAGGATTGTGCCTACTGTTGCTAATTGATGAGTGATGTGACGTAGTGAGATGATTTTGTCAAACAGATTTTGGGCCTTTTCCTACACTTTTTGGCACAGGTATTTTTTATGGAGTGTATCATCGAGTTCCTTTGTCCTTACCCTCCATTATGCTCTGAGTGTCCATTGGAGACATTTGTTTTGTTTGGTTTGGAGCTCCTTGAAATGGGTGTCACATGTTGTGCCCCGTGAAGTCATTCCATAGAGCAGTGTGGGCTCCATTGTGGCTTGGTATAGTGTCATCTTTGTGGCAACATTCAGATCCTTACTCCTGAAGAAGGGATTGAGAGGTCTCCACCTTCTTAGTTTGGATTTCTCCTTTTCTGGGATGTGATGGGTGAAGAGTAGTTTCCTGTCCAGGTAAACGCCTAGCTAATTTACCACAGGTGACTGAGCAACAAGTTGGTTTCTGATGTGTAGCCTTGTATGGATGATCAGTAGGCATTTTGTGAAACTAATGGCCACTGTTTTATCCAGGTTATGGTGATCTTGTGTAGTTGTGCCCATTGCTCCATGAGATCCAGTTGTCATTACAATCTCACAATGCATTGATCTAATTTTCTGTCTCTCGTTAAAAATGCTGTTTTGTTATCACAGGGGCCAACTGACACATGTGGAACTGTAGGTAAGTCATTGGTACAGATGTTGAAAAGTACTAGCGAGATTACAGATCCCTGTGCGATACCGGCATGGACTGGTTTCTCGACAGCATTTTTGTCATTGATGCACAGCTACAGTATCCTGTCTTCAACGATGTTAGCAAATAGTTTTACATACTGATCGTTTATTGTGTTGCTTTGGTTCAGCTTGACAATTAGGTTTTGAGGTCCAAGAACACTCCAGTTGGCGAATGTCGTGTATTAAAGTTGTCTTGTATGATTTCGGTAATTCGGAGGAGTTGAAGTTTGGCGAAGAGTTTACTTTGGAATCCAAACAGTTCTGGCCAGATCACGTTCTCCAGTACCATAGTGTCTTGCAGTCTTTTGAGTAATACCTATTCGACGCACTTCCCCAGCGCTAGTAGAAGACTGATAGGCCAATAATTATTCAGAAGGGAGAGATCCTTCCTGGGTGGCAGCAGTGGCACCACCCTCACCATCCTCCGTGCCTCTGGGAGGTATCCATGATGAAATCTGTTAAAAATTCTTATGCTTAGGACCAGCGGCTTCCTAGGAAGATGTTTCAAGTATTCATTGGTGTCCCAGCGAGTTGTTGGCCGTTTTATGGATGAGTTATTTAATTTACACTGGAGTGGCATACTGTGGACAGAAATGCCTTGGTGCATTCTGGAAGATCATAAGGGTTGTTCAGATCTTCTCCTGATAGCATAGGACTTCGTCATCTTGTGCCAGTGGAGTTGTCATCTGCTGCTGACATACTGTCGGCATACTGTTCCATTTATGTCAGTAGGTCGTACATCAGGCCGTCTGGAAAATGTACTGCTCTTTTTGGTGGTCTTTGGTGACACAGGTCCTTTATCACTTGCCACTAATCTCGCGTTCATACCAAGAAGTCAGACATCTTGGTTTCCCAGACTTCCTGACGCCGTTCTGTGACATATTTATGGTGTGCCCTGTTCAGTTGGTACATCTGCCTTCTATCCTCTATTCCTAAAGTGAAGCCAACGACTCCAG
Organism: Schistocerca nitens; assembly: GCF_023898315.1. Lineage (NCBI taxonomy): Eukaryota > Metazoa > Arthropoda > Insecta > Orthoptera > Acrididae > Schistocerca > Schistocerca nitens. The sequence continues at coordinate 612,721,711 of NC_064616.1, read as the reverse complement.
AAATAATTCCGTTGTGTTTTGATGGCTTGAAGACGTGGGACGTGGGAGAAACGCCTCAAAGTTGAAATATGTTTGAGAAATCCGTGTTGTTGACTAGCGTTTCGCGCTTTGGATTTTGGCCATTAACGTGTTTACTGCTGTGTTGATAATAGCCCTTGATGAGACGTCCTGTGCTGGATACCTTTGTTGTCCAGAAAACACTGAAAATGTGGCCGGTCGGTCTGCCTTGTGTTAAGTGGCCGCAGTGGGATATGTGCCCTCTCAGTATTCCTATTACTGGCTTGTGATCTGACGATAAGTAATTGATCAACCGGCGTTGGAGGTTGACACTGAAATTCTGGAGAGCCGCTATATCAAGGACGTCTGATTACTGATGGACAATAGGGGCCACTCTTGTGGGGTCTGTAAGAACGATCACATTAATGTTTAGGTCCTCTTCTAGACCGAATAATTGTTGACCCTTTGGATTCGTTTTTCTCGCGTTCCAAGCAGTGTGCTTGCTGTTGAGATCGCCTGCCAGCAGTACCCTGTCGAAACGATCGAAGAGTCTCGTAGGTCTTCAGGTAATAAGTGTCTGTTTGGACCGAGGTATGCAGCAACACACATGATGTTTCCTATGTCTGCGGTGATGGTAGCTCCGAATTGTCATAGCCATGGAAGTTGTTCCTGGTGATGACGTATTTCTTTTTTGACTAGGATAGCAGTCCTACCTCTTCTTTTACTGACCCGATCGGTATGATACACATGCACGATCTGTATGAAGAACTGTGTCGGCTTCTTTAAACACGTCTCTGAAATGAGCGCAACGTCAGTCTTGTGGCGTGTCAGGAAGTCCGTTAGTTCTGTCTTCTTTGTTTTGATACAATTCGCGTTTCGTATGTAGATCTTGAGGTGCATTGTAGGGCGTCTGTGGTCCATTCTAGGGCGAAATGAATGTTTTCATAAGTTTGTCTACTAGTGAAAGAATGGTGTTCAGTTTTTGATATAGTGAGGTCAGTAGCGAGACGATACACACGATGGCTGGTGTGATGGGGTCCTTGGCGAACGTCGCTGATTCTCCAGTGGGTAATAGGAGACGTGGGGCCGTCCCGTCGTCGTAAGTCCTTGAATGTTGTTGTCGTCGCGTATCATAAAGGGATGTTGTACTTGTCGCTGGATGTTGTGTTGCTCTTCCTGCCTGGCTTTTTTGAAGACAAAGGTCTTTTGTCATGGTGGCTGATTGGCGGGCTTCACTTTATACATCCTCACAATCGCTCGGTATGTTTCGCACCCGTGGTAGGTTGCAAGATGATCTTTTCCGCAGTTGGCGCATGTAGGTTTCTCTGTTTTTGGTACTTGGCCGCCCGCTGATTTATAATGGCCGCCACATCGGACACATCTCGGTGCGAGGCAGCAGTAATTGGCTGTGTGTTCCCACTGTTGGCATAGTTTGTACTGGACTGGACCGTCCTTGGACTTGTAGGATTCTACACGCACTCTCGTGTGGAGGAGATATTTCATATCATAAATCTTGTGATTATCTTTTCCCTTCGGTAGCCGTAAGCAATACGCCAATTGTTGGAGGAGCTTTTTTGTTTTATCGTCTCTCTTGTGGTACTGCTGTGCGTCGATGACGCTGTAGTCTTTTTCTGGTAGTACTTCGAGCACTTATTTCTCAGGAATCTGTTCTGGTAGGCGTTTAATGACGACTTTGAGCTCCTTATCCTTCGGAGGTTGATGAGTAAAAAAATGGATGTTGTGGTTGGCGAAAAAGGACATGGCTTTTTGCTGGTGTGTGAACGTGTCGAAGTGGTATTTTAATCAGTCCTGCTGATAAATGACCTTCAGACCAACGTCGAGGAGCGAGCTAAGAGCCTTGGTGAGTTCAAGGTAACCCTGTGTCTGGTAAATGGTCACCAGTGGTACCATGGGTGGTTTGAGGTGGTCAGTTTCTCGTCTTTTAGTCGCTGCTGGCCCTTTAGGTTCTTGGGATCCTCTGGGCAGTGCCTCTGGTAGCGCAATCGCTTGATATCTGTTGGTCATCTCTATTTCGTCAATGCGTCGTTTGCGTGGGTTGTGTAGTTCTTCTGCACTCTTCCTGTGGTGCCTCTTACTCTGGACGGTGGTAAAGTCGTCCTCTTCTTCCCAGAAGCATGTACCATCGTCGTCCGACAACTGTTGGTACATATCTACTTATTCTGTTGTGAGTGATTGGCGATCATCATCAGGGAATGGTTCCTCGTCTAGCTGCTCTTGTAAGTAGCTAGCGGGTGGCACAGAATATGGTTTCGAAGTGGAGCTGTGCAGTTTCCTTCGGCGGATGGCACCGAGGCCACTTCTATATTCCGTTGTGGAGTCCATTCTGTTGTCGTTTTCGGGTTGTGTTGTGTTGTCTTCCACCATGTGGAGGCTTAGATCGACGAAGCTGCGGCTAGCGACTGAGCTGTCTACTCGTCCGTGTCGGTCACAGGTTGTTTCGCTGGTATTGTTATTTTGTTGCTGATGAGAACTATCGCTGGCCGGTGTGGCCGAGCGGTCCTAGGCGCTTCAGTCTGGAACCACGCGACCTCTACAGTCGCAGGTTCGAATCCTGCCTCGGGATTGGATGTGTGTGATGTCCTTAGGTTAGTTAGGTTTAAGTAGTTCTGAGTTCTAGGGGACTGATGACCTCAGATGTTAAGTCCCATAGTGCTCAGAGCCACTTGAACCATTTTGAACTATCGTTAAGACGCCACCGGTGGCTGTAGGTGAGTGTGTTGTGGGCCTCTCAAAGACCATAGTCGTTGCCGGGGTTACCATATTCGATGGTCCTTCCTCCTCTGCTCTGATCGTCGTAATAGGAGCGGCCAATTAGGCGGACGGTGCGGCAAGTGATGTGTCGGCAGCTGGGCCAACACCTTGTAGATAGAGGTGGCTTAAAAGGCACGCTAGACTAACGCAGACGGGCGTGAAGTACTGGAACAGGATACGTAATTAATGCTATGAAGAAAAGTACGTAGCTGGTATAATACTTATCTTTAATCAATCATTGTGGTACATTGCACAAAGGAGACTTTAATTACAATCACTGTAAGGCTAATGGCGCCTTGCTAGTTCGTAGCCATTAACTTAGCTGAAGGCTATTCTGTCTCTCGGCTAATGAGAGAGAAAGGCTTCGTACGTCTAGTCGCTAGCTCTGTCGTCCGTACAACTGGGCTGAGTTCGAGTCAGTCTCTCGAGACCTGCCTTGTGGTGGCGCTAGGTTTGCGATCACACAGTGGCGACACGCGGGTCCGACATGTACTACAGGACCGCGGCCGATTTAAGCTACCACCTAGCACGTGTGGTGTCTGGCTGTGACACCACATTCCTCCCCCGCAAATCGGCGAACGGTCGTGAGATAAGGCTTCCGCCCACCGTGGGGAGGACCCCATGTTGACGTATGCGATGAGGTGGGGAGGCTAACAACAGGCGAGGCTGTGCCACCCGCACCCGGCCATTCGGTCCGAGGGGAGCTAGGAAACGCCTGAAAACCTAGTCCAGGGTGCACGTCAACATGCGGTGTATGCGCCCGTAAAGAGACAGGAGGGGCCGAAGGGTCGACCTCCATGTGGTCGGAGAATCCGACGCGCGATGACGACATCTGGTCCGGAGCGGGCAAGAGTTCCATGGCGGAGGACAGCTGGTCACGGGAAGCGATCGGCGGCGCGTGACCCAGGGAGGCGCGTGGCGGCTGCAGCGAAGCGTCCACTGCGGGCGGCGCCGGAGGCGGCTGCGGCGGCTGCGGCGGCGGCGCGACGCCATGAGGCAAAATGGAAGGCAGCGTCGGTAACACCTGGGGATGAGGCGAGCCAGTAGATGGGTCCCCAGGGTGCTGACCTGACGGCTCCGTCGCTGAAAGCAGACGGGGAGCGGCAGAACCCGGGCGACGACAGAGGCGCAGCTGATTGAGATGCCGACGCACCTCACCAGAGGCCCCCAAAACCAAATACAACGCGCGGCCGAGGCAGCGAAGAATGCGCCCTGCGAGCCAACGCCGTGAACCGCGATAGGTGCGATAGAAGACAACGTCGCCAGGAGCAAAAGCAGGAGTCTGCCGCTGCACAGGAACCTGATGCGGCGGATGCAGCAAAGACATCAAGGTTCGAAGAGAACGACCATGGAGCAACTCAGCCGGCGAGCGACCATCGCGGGGCTGAGAGCGATACGAGGACAAAAAGAGCAATAATGCGTCCTCCCGAGAATGCGACTCTTTCAATTTCAACATCTGTGACTTGAAAGTCCGGACCAATCGTTCCGCGGCACCGTTTGACTGAGGCGAAAACGGCGTGGACGTCAGATGTTGAATACCATTGGCCTTGCAGAAGGACTGAAATTCTGCGGACATGAATTGTGGGCCATTGTCGGAAACAATAGTCTGCGGAAGACCTTCAATGCAAAAGATAGCAGACAAGGCTTGGATTGTGGCAGAAGACGTCGTGGAAGACATCCGGACAACAAAAGGAAAATTACTGAAAGCATCGACCACAACCAACCAACGAGCATTCCAGAATGGACTAGCAAAACCGATGTGCAAGCGTTGCCAAGGGGAAGTGGCTTTCGGCCATGCAAAGAATTTCCGCGGTGGTGCGGATTGTTGTTCGGCACACGCCACGCAAGAGGAGCACATATTCGTAATCGCAGCATCGATTCCGAACCAAGTACAGTGCTGACGAGCAAGTTGTTTCGTACGCACTATACCCCAATGTCCGTGGTGAAGAAGCCGTAAGACAGAGGACTGTAACGAACGTGGGACCACGACTCGGGACTGATCATTATCAGAACACAACAACAAAACACCACGTCGTACAAAAAGTCTCTCCTTGTGAGCAAAAAATCGGCGAACCAGCGGATCCTCGATCCGTGACTTGGACAAGGGCCATGGCGTAGCAACAAAACGCAAAACGGGAGCAAGGACAGGGTCAGCAGCTGTGGCTGTAGCGACACGACGAAAATCAATCGGAAACGATGCGACCACGTCATCGGTTTCCGCATCAAGGAACATGCAAGCAAGTTCGGAAGAATCGAATGCTTTATCCTCAGCAACAGGCAAATGGGACAACGCATCAGCGTTTCCGTGCTTAGCAGTGGACCGATACAAGATATCGTAGCGGTACTGCGAGAGAAAAAGTGACCAGCGAATGAATTTCTGCGCTGTACGTGGAGGTACAGGCTTGTTCGGATGAAAAAGCGATGTCAAAGGTTTGTGGTCCATGATGATGGTAAAGTGACGACCATACAAGAAATCGTGAAACTTAGTAACACCAAACACGAGAGCTAAAGCCTCTTTCTCTATCTGTGAATAGTTTCTTTGCGCAGATGAGAGCAATTTTGACGCAAAGGCAATAGGGCGATCATGCGATCCATCTGTGTGCGCAAGCACAGCACCGATCCCGAAATCCGATGCATCTACCATCAACAAAAGGGGTTTCTGGGGAGCGAACGGCGTAAGGCAAGTATGTGAAAGCAACGCCGATTTCAACTGGCGAAAGGCGCGTTCGCATTCCGTCGTCCAGACGAACGGAACACCTTTACGGCGTAAGCGATGAAGCGGAGCTGAAATGGAAGAGGCATGGGGAACATATTTATGGTAGTAATTAAGTTTCCCCAACACACTCTGCAGCTGTTTCAAGTTCTGCGGTGACGGCAAATCCTGTATGGCACGGAGGTGCTCGGGACTCGGATGTATTCCTGGGGCATTGAGGACATGGCCCAGGTAGGGTAAATCCCGAGAAAAAAACACACATTTGTCCTTCCTCAAGCGAAGACCATTTTGTCGCAAGACCTGAAATAATGTTCGGAGATTTTGCAAATGTTCGGCTTCTGTCTTTCCGGAGATCACAATATCGTCCAGATAGTTCGCAGCAGTAGGGACCGACGCACAAATACTTTGTAAATATTGCTGAAACAATGCAGGGGCGGATGCACACCCGAAAGGCAGTCTTTTGAAGCGATACAAGCCAAGATGCGTGTTTACCACCAAGACGCGCTGGGATTCTTCGTCCACAGGTATTTGCAAGTACGCATCTGCTAGGTCCAACTTTGAAAAATATTTTCCCAGGCACAGTTTGTCAAAAAGATCTTCCGGGCGGGGCAAAGGAAAAGTAGCAGTTACTAGTTGTGGATTCACAGTTGCCTTGAAGTCCACACAAAGTCTCAATTTTCCGGAAGGTTTTGGCAAAATTACTAAGGGTGAGGCCCAGAGAGAAGCCTGCACACGTTCAATTACACCTTGAGATTCTAAATCGTTTAATGTTCTTGCGACCTCATCACGCAATGCGTGGGGAACATTGCGCGCTCTGAAAAACTTCGGTTGCGCGTTTGCTTTCAGTTCCAAATGTGCTTCATAGTTCTTAGCGCAACCAAGGCCCGGTGCAAAAATGTCCGCAAATTCTTCACATAGACTAGAAACACTGGCGGAAGGCACAGTCTGAATCACTGAGAGGACCTGATTTACTATAGACAAATTAAACAACTGAAATAAATCTAAACCAAACAAGTTCACTGCAGTAGAAGAACGAAGAACGTAAAATGACACAAGTTTTGTTTGTCCCTTGTATGTTGCAAGAAAGCTGCACTGTCCTAACACTGGTATTTTCTGGCCTGAGTAACTATTGAGCTGAACATTTGCGGCACGCAACGGAGGTTTGCCCAGTTGGTTGTACGTGTCGTGATTGAGCAATGAAACTGCAGCTCCGGTATCGAGCTGGAATGGTATCACTTTGCCTGCAAAGTCTAAGGCGACAAAAAGTTTATTGTCCTGCTGACGACAAAAGCGACTGTGTTGTGCAACTGGAACAGACACTGGGACAGAATCACGTGCGACGTGACGGGACTTCCGTCGACGTCGACGCACACTGTTTGTGGAATGAACACTGTCACCGGACGGGGTGGAATGAACTACATGAATATCCATGGGCGAAGGTTCACGAGCCTGAGTTTCCTTGGTTCGATTCCGGCGCGAAGCAAAGGGCCTGGAATTGGTGTGAGTGTCTGATCTGAGCTTTTTCTGGCAAACACTTTGGACATGTCCTTTCTTATGACAGTAAAAGCAAATAGCTTGGCGTGACGGGCAATTTTCACGCAAATGTCGAGTTGCACACCGCGGGCATGATTTCACTGCATTAGCTTGCTTACGCGGCGCACGTGTTTGCGAGCTAGGCTGCTGCTGCGCTGACGAGCGCGAGGGCCGCTGAGCGTCCCGTGCAGCGGGCCCGGCGGGCCGGTTAATGTGACACACTGCCGGCGAAGTTGCAAATGAGTCCTGAGCAAAGTCAAGTGTGTCTTGCCTATCCAATATGTCTATCACTTGTTGAAGGGAGGGATTAACTAGTTTCAAAATCTGTTCCCGTATGCGAACATCAGAAACGTTCTGTGCTATTGCATCACGCACCATAGTATCTGAATAAGGAAGTCCACATTCGCATTCAAACACACACTCCCTAGTAAGTCCTTGCAATGTCGCAACCCACTCCCTATTAGTCTGACCGGCCGTACGTTTTGTATGAAAGAACGTATACCTTTTTGCAACGACATTTACTGTTTCCTTGAAATAGGCATCTAAAGCAGACAAAAGTTCTTCGTAGGACAGAGTTGCTACGTCACGCCGGGGAAACAACTTCACTATCACACGGTAGGTGGACACACCGACACAAGAAAGCAAAAACGGCTGCCGCTCATTACCTTGAATTCTGTAGGCGGCGAGGTGGAAGGCGAATTGACGGGACCACTCTTGCCAGGACTCGTGGGTTGCATCAAAGGGCCTGAATTGAGGTGCAACAGCATGTTGTGGCTGCGGCAACGATGAAGCGGCGGCGGCCGCATCGGTGTGCAGCGCACGTTGACCCTGGACGAGCTGTACAAGAGCATCCAATAACGCCTGCGTCTGCTGATTCTGCAAGCGATAAAATTCGGACAGTACATCTGGAGATTGTGGCGAAGCCATGACACAAAGAAATTAGGGCAAAGTAAAACACAAGCTCCTTTGTAGACTCGTCGCCATGTGATGTGTCGGCAGCTGGGCCAACACCTTGTAGATAGAGGTGGCTTAAAAGGCACGCTAGACTAACGCAGACGGGCGTGAAGTACTGGAACAGGATACGTAATTAATGCTATGAAGAAAAGTACGTAGCTGGTATAATACTTATCTTTAATCAATCATTGTGGTACATCGCACAAAGGAGACTTTAATTACAATCACTGTAAGGCTAATGGCGCCTTGCTAGTTCGTAGCCATTAACTTAGCTGAAGGCTATTCTGTCTCTCGGCTAATGAGAGAGAAAGGCTTCGTACGTCTAGTCGCTAGCTCTGTCGTCCGTACAACTGGGCTGAGTTCGAGTCAGTCTCTCGAGACCTGCCTTGTGGTGGCGCTAGGTTTGCGACCACACAGTGGCGACACGCGGGTCCGACATGTACTACAGGACCGCGGCCGATTTAAGCTACCACCTAGCACGTGTGGTGTCTGGCTGTGACACCACAGCAAGCCCAGCCGATCGGTGATCGACCGAAGGGCAGGGGAGTGCTGGTAGCGGCACAACCCACAGCTCTTCAGCCGAGTGGAATTACAAAAAATAAAAATGAGAATTTAGACATAAGTAGGGGCGCAAAAGGGGGAATAAAAAAACACAGTGAACGGAGACAATGGAAGTTAGAATATACACTAACATGGGGACAGTTAAAAAGTCGACGTAAAGTTAAAATAACACAGTTGGCGATTTTGTGGCACTTAAAATACATTGGAGTCACACACACAAGTTAAATGTCGGCCACAGTATAAAAACACACAGAGCGAGAGACACTTAAAAAACCACTGTAAGTGATGGTGCACACACGAAGAATAAAAACTGCTGGTAGGGACCTGCCGAGGGATGGGAGACCTGAGAGGAGGGAAGGAGAGGAAGATGCAGTGGGGGAGGGGGGGGGGGCTCTGGGGTTGGAGAGGGTGGGAAGAAAGGAAAACAAGGGGGCGGGGTCGCACCAAGACGCAGGAGACAGGCGGGGCGGGAGATGAAGAGGGAAGGCAGGTCAGGAGGGAGTGTGGAAACACAGAAGGCAGGCATGGGAAAGGGGGGGCATAGGAGGCAGGAAAACCATACAAGGAAGGGAAGAGGAGGGGAGAGGGAATCCTGAGGAGGAGGAGGGGGAAGGGGGGGGGGTGAGATTTGGTGGCAAGGGTAGATATCAGGGCAAAGCTCATCATCCAGGAGAGGTAGGTGATGGAAGTTGCGTTGGGAAAGGAGGTGGAGATGGAGAGAGTACGGGACACAACGGTAAAGGTGCGGCAATGGCCTAGGCGTGGAGAGCAAGGGGAACACCAGGGGGTGGGGGGGATCGAGTTGGCAGACGATCTGCAGAATGTGGATGTGTTCGAGGAAAAGAAGAAGATGGGGGTAGGGGATGAGGTCGTAGAGGATTTGCATGAGGGACGGAAGTTGGATATGGAAGGCGAGGCAGTGTGCATGGCGTTCTAGGGTTTGGAGGGCTTTATAGAATCTGGGAAGGGCGGAAATCCAAGTGATGCTGGCATAACAAAGGGTGGGGTGGATCAAGGATTTGTAGGTGTGAAGGACGGTGGAAGGAAGCAGTCCCTCCGTCCGGCCAGACAGGAACTTCAGGAGGTGGAGTCTATTGTGAGCTTTGTGTTGGATCATAAGGAGATGGGGAGTCCAGGAGAGGTGACAATCGAGGGTGAGGCCGAGGTAGTTAAGGGTAGGAGTGAGGTGGATAGGACGACCATAAATGGTGAAGTAAAAATCGTGGAGACGGAAAGACCAGGTGGTACAACCTATGATGATTGCCTGGGTCTTGGAAGGGTTGATGTGAACGAGCCACTGGTTGCACCTGGTGGTGAACTGGTCAGGGTGGGTTTGAAGGGTATGTTGGGACCGTTGAAGGGTAGGATAGAGGGCCAGGAAGACGGTGTCATCAGCAAATTGGAGGAGGTGAACAGGTGGGGGAGGTTTGGGCATATTGGCAGTATACAGAAGATAGAGGAGAGGGGAAAGGATGGAGACTTGGGGCACACTGACAGTGGGATAGTAAGTACGAGAGTTGGAACTGTGGATAGTGACATAGGAGGGACGATGGGAGAGGAAGGAAGCAACGAGACGGACGAAACTGATGGTGAGAGCATAGATCTGGAGTTTGAAGCGGAGCCTGGGATTTCAGATGCGGTTGTAGGCATTCTGGAGGTCAAGGGAAACAAAGATAGCAGAGCAACAGGAGTTAAGTTGGAGGGGAAGAAGATTGGTAAGGTTAAGGAGCTGGTTGTTGGCTGACAAGGAGGGCCAGAAGCCACACTGAGTAAGGGGAAGGATGTGGTGCTGGTTAAGGTGGTGATGAATACAGTGAGAGAGGATGGACTCAAAGACCTTACCAAACACGGAGGTGAGGCAGATGGGACAATAGGAAGAGGCGTCAGGGAGGTTTGTTGGGGAACAGCAGGACACGGAAGTCTTCCACAGGTCAGCATAACAACCAGAGGAGAGGACACTGTACAGGGTAGCAAGGGCAGCCAGGAAGGATAGGAGAGATTCCTTGAGGTGGCGGTAGGTGAAACTGTTATGACTAGAAGCGGTGTTGCATTTCGAGTGGAGGACGAGTTTGATGTCATGTGTGGTAATGAGAGTGTTTACGACTGAAGGAGGTAACTGCTCCAAGTACCAGAAACTGGGGGCGAGTGGTGGGACAGAGGTATCAGTGCATTCAAGGGCGGTGGGGAAAAGGGAGTAATCAAAATGGTGATCGTCAGGAATGGAGAAGACCTTGGAGACGTGGGAAGCAAAATGGTTAGCCTTACTGAGGTTGTCAAGGAAGAGCCGGTTGTCATGGAGAGGTAATGCGGGGCTGGATGGCTACCAGCAAGGTGGTTGAAAGCAGACCAGTACTTGGAAGAGTTGACAGGCAGGGTGCAGTTGAGGCATGTACATGCGTGGCGCCAGTCCTGGCGTTTCTTTGCTGTGAGGAGGTTGTGGATGTGTCGTTGTAATTGCTGGTGGCGGATGAGTGTATCCCGGTCATGGGTGCGGAGGAAGGAGCGGTAGAGTCTGCAGGATGCACGGAGAAGAAGGATGGCCTGTGTGTGTTGCTGCAATGGCTCACCAATATATACGCTGACTCGCTAGAAAAGCACAGGCACCAAGCGCTGGGAGGAGGCTATAACGTCATCGTACACGAATAATAGAGCACGGCGACAGCCAGTGCCCCCAGCCGGGGAAACTGACAGCAGTCTTCGCATTCGCGACACGCGAAAAGCGTGGCCGCAAATCATGGCCCCCGCGCGCGCTGCCAGATTATTAGCGCCCAGTTTAAGTGTGCGAACTCCGATTCTCCTTCCGTGTTGACTCGGATTCATTTGTCTGCTGCTGATGATGCTTTAGTACCGCCAATGCTGGTTTCCATGCCTTGCTGAGTTGAATTCCGGTGACTCTATTGACCAGGTCATTACATATAAGTATTTCGACTGCTTCTTTAATTATAGGGTCCCAGTAGGTGGAAGCAGACGAAAGGATCTTTGTCTCTCCATAGCTCATGCTATGTTCCCTTTCAGGACAGTGTTCAGCCACAGCAGACTTTGGCTGTCACAATCTGGTGTGATGTCTATGTTCAGTGCATCTATCCTTAACAGTGTGACACGTCTGCATGCATCTGAGATGAATGATTTTATATATCCCTGGTCTCCTTAGACATAGGTTGTCCTTAACAAAACCCAGCATAGTTTGCACGCGTTCTGGAGTGCGGAAGACACATTTTATTTGATGTTTCTTGAACGGCCTGCCGACCTGGAAGGACATGGCACCAACACAGAGTGGAAAAACCATCCTTGTGGAATTCCCGATTTCTTCTGGCTGTTATTAGGCTTTAGTGGTTGCAAGTTAAAATACATTCCGGATCTGTGTATCAGAGTACCCGTTTTGTAGAATCACAGAGCGAAGATGGCTAAGCTCTGCTGATAGGCTGCATGCATCTGAGATGAATGAGAGTTCATAACACGCCACTGCACAGGTAGGAGATGCCAGCTCGTAGCTCATAGATATAGGTCAGTGCGAGTTGATTTACGAAACACACTGTGACCCAAGGAACTGTCTCGTTTTCTGCGGAGTAAGACATCTAAGGACGGGAGGTCTCCATTTTTCTCTACTTCTATGGTGAAGCAAATGCTCGAATGGAGGGAGTTGAGGTGTTTCATAAATGCAGGAAGCATTGCTACTCTATGTGGCCAAGCTACAAAGGTGCCATCCACATATTTCCAGAAACATTTAGGTTTCAACACCGCTGACTGAAGTGCTTTTTTCTCGAAGTATTCCATAAAAAGGTCAGTTACTCAGGGAGACAAACGGCTACCCATAGCAACACCATCCGTTTACTCAAAATATTGTACATTAAATAAAAATTAAGTTGAGATAAGCACATATTTGAATAGATACAAGATGTCCTCCACCAACTTAGTTCCTGTAAGTTGTAATGAATCCACCAGAGGTACTCGTGCGAACAAAGAGATCACATAGAAACTCACTAATACCTCAGCTGGTTCGAGAAACAAAGTCTTCAGTCGTTGTATAAAATCTTCCACGTTTCGAATATCATGTTCAAATTTTCCTACCAAAAGCTCAGAAGAGAAGCCAGATGTTTTGCTAGGTAATATGTTGCAGCTCTTATATTGCTCACAATGGGGAGAAGCGGAACCCCTTCATTATGGATCTTAGGCAACTCATGAAGTCGTGGTGACCCTGGCGCTTGTACTCGTAAGCTCTTTTTAAAATCTTCAGGAAACTAGCAGGATCTGAGGAGCGTAGATGTCTTCCGTTGAGCTGCTTCAGTTTGATTCTTCTGGAGACACGCGCTCGCGCATGCGCTCTGTGCCGCGGTTTGTGGTCGCACTTCTCCCGCGCCGCGAATGCGAAGACCATGGCCCGTTTCCCCTGTAGGGCGCACTGGATGTCGCTGTGCTCTATGATTCGTCTACGATGACGTTATAGTCCCACCACTTGGCGCCTGCGCTTTCCTAGCGAGTCTGAGTTTATATTGGCAAGCCAATGCAACAATACTTTCCGCCCCATCGTTGACCTCATCCACCCCAACAACTCACCGCCCATCCCCCTCTACTGCAGAGGACATCATCTGCTTTGTCACCACAGTTCTCCAAAACATCCACCCCTTCTAATGCCCCCACACCCTTTCCCAAATCGCCCTTGCCCATTCCGTCTTCCACCTCACCACCTATGCCACCAACTCCCACAACCAGGCCCACTTCACCTTCATCCCCCTCACCACCCTCGTCTAAATCTCCCCTACCATTGCATGACAACATTACAGCATCCTTTACCATAATATCCACTACCTGCCCACCCACAAACTCCTCTTCCTCCACACCCTCCATCGACACCGCATGGACGCCTTCATCTTAAATGAAACCTTACTTCAACCCCTATCTCTGTCTCCACAGCTCCTTACACCCTCCATCGCACCAATAACCCATACCACCTGGTGCGTGGTGGGGTTTCTATCGGCCACAAGCACCTCCATGTTTGGCCCCAACTTCTCCTCAAGAATCCTGCTGAGCATCTCACCCTCAGCCTCTTCTTCCCCATCCTTGCCATCACATGTGCCACCACCTACATCCACCCTGGTACCCCCATCCCATACGATTTCCTGGCCCACATTGACCGCACCTTCTCCATCTACGTGATTGCTACAGACCTCAATATCCACAGCCATGCTCCTGCTGAACTCCAGCGTTGGCATTGGTTTATCACCACCCTCCAGGGAGACCTGGTTCCCCTCCTCCAACACACCCAACCCAAATCCAACACCACCCTCTACGTGAACCTAGCCTCTTCCAACATCCTTGGGTGCATCACTGCAGAGTCCTTGAACTAATTGGCAGTGACCATGGCCCCAACTTCTCCTCAAGAATCCTGCTGAGCATCTCACCCTCAGCCTCTTCTTCCCCATCCTTGCCATCACATGTGCCACCACCTACATCCACCCTGGTACCCCCATCCCATACGATTTCCTGGCCCACATTGACCGCACCTTCTCCATCTACGTGATTGCTACAGACCTCAATATCCACAGCCATGCTCCTGCTGAACTCCAGCGTTGGCATTGGTTTATCACCACCCTCCAGGGAGACCTGGTTCCCCTCCTCCAACACACCCAACCCAAATCCAACACCACCCTCTACGTGAACCTAGCCTCTTCCAACATCCTTGGGTGCATCACTGCAGAGTCCTTGAACTAATTGGCAGTGACCATGGCCCCGTCCTCCTCACTGTCTCTGATGGTCGCCATCCCCACCCCATTCCTTGCCCTGACATTACACCTAAACTTGTCCATGACTACTCTCCCGCACCAACTGGGATGCCAACCGGGACTCCATACACACCCAGGTCGAATGCCACAACCCTGCCCTCCAATCTCCTGATGACATCTCCCGAACCGCTGTCTTCCTCCACCAGACCTCGTCTGACGCTGTCGCCCCCACATCTCTACCAAAGTCATCCATCTCACCACCCAGTGCTGCCCCCACAGGCAGTCCTTCTCCTTCGTGAATCTCGTAACTTCTACTGATCCTTCCTCCGCACTCGTGATCAGCACACACTCACCCACTACCTGCAATTACAACGCCGCATCCGCAACATGCTTACTGCGAAGAAATACCGTGCCTGGCGACAGACATGCACACAACTCAATGCCACACTCTCGATAAACTCTTCCAAGTATTGGTCTGCTTTCCACTTCTTTACTGGGAACCACCCTACCCCGCAGTACCCTCTCCTCCTTGATGATCATCCCTTTCCTGACAACCTAAGTAAGGTCAACCACTTTGCCTCCCACCTATCCAATGTCTTTTCCATTCCAGATGATCCCCAATTTGATTATTCTCTCTTCCCCAATGTCATCGAACATACAGATACCTCCACTCCTCTCCTTGCTCCTAGCTTCCAGTACTTGGACCACACACCACACACTTCCATCACTACACAGGACATTAGCCTCACACTCCGCACTAAACGCAATACCGCTCCTGGCCATGACTGCATTACCTACCACCATCTCAAGCACTGCCCTCCCTCCATCCTTGCAGTCCTTGGCACCCTCTACAACGTAATCCTTGCCACTGGCTTCTACCCCAACCTGTGGAAAATCTCCCGTACCCTGACGTTCTCCAAACCCAACAAGCCTCCATCTGATGCCTCTTCCTATCGCCCTATATGAGTCGCTTCAGTGTTCAGAAAGCTCTTGCAATCCATCCTTACCTGGCACATCCATCACCACCCCCTATCGATACCACCTCTTCCCCAACACCCAATGTGGCTTTCGACCTTCCTTCTCTGCCAATGACCAACTCCTATGCCCCACTCATCTTCCCTCCCTCCAGCTTAACTCCCGTCACCCCGCCATTTTTGTCTCTCTAGACCTCGAAAAGGCCTACAACTGTGTATGGCATCTTGTTCTCCTGTTTAAACTCCAGACCTACACCCTTCCTATCAACTATGTCCATCTGATTACCTCCTTCCTCTCCCGACGCCCCTCCTATATTACCATCCATAAGCTCGATTCCCACCCCTTATACGCCTCTGTGGGTGTGCCCCAGGGCTCTGTCCTCTCCCCTCTCCTCTACCTCCTGTACCTGACAGATATGCCCCGACCCCCCCTCCCTCTGGTCCACCACCTGCAGTATGCCAATGACACCAGCTTCCTTGCCCTCACTCCTACCCTTCAACGGTCCCAACGCTTTCTCCAGAATCACCTTGACCTTTTCACCACATGGCGTAACCAGTGGCTCCTCAAAATAAATTCTTCCAAGACCCAGGCAATCATCGTAGGTCACACGACTCACTCCTTCTGGCTCCTTGATTTTTCCCTTACCATCTGCGCTTGTCCTGTCTGCCTCTCCCCCACTCTCACCTACCTTGGACTCACCATTGATTGTCACCTCACCTGGATCCCTCATCTCTGTTCTATCCAATCCAAAGCCCACAACTGCCTCTGTCTCCTTAAACTCCTCTCTGGCCGGACATGGGGGTTGAACCACTGTACCATCCTCTACACCTACAACTCCTTAACCTGTCCCATCATCTGTTAGGCCAGTCCCACCTGGATATCTGACCCCACCCCACCCCCCAAAATTCTATAAGTCCCTCCAGATCCTCAAGCGCCATGCACTCCACCTCGCCTTCTGTATATGCCTCCCGTCCCCCACACAGATCCTCTATGACCTGATTCCTTTCCCCCATCTGCTCGTTTTCCTCGTAAATATCCAAGTCCTCTACACCTCCTGCTGACTTGATCCCCCCATCCCCCGGTTGCCCCTCTGCTCTCCAACCCCTGGCCGCTGCCGCACCTTCTCTGCTGTGTCCCCCCCTCTCCACCAATACACACTTCATCTCCTTTCCCAATGTGGCTTCCGTCAACTCCCCCTCCCGGATGATAACCCTCTCTCCCTCCATTTATCCTTCCTATCAACTCTGATCCTCACACCCCCCTCCCTCCCTCTGTCCTTTTCCCTGGCTCCCTCTCCTCCCGTTCCATCCTGTTTTTTCCCAGCCTACCCTCTCTTTGGATCCTTTCTCTCCTCCGAGTCCTTTTTCTTTCCCCTCCACTGCTTTTCCCACTCCATCTCACGTCCGCCCTGACCCCCTTTTTTCTGTGTCTTCTCTTTCCATCGGTTCCCCCCTTTTTTTGCTTTTCCTCTCCTCCCTCCCTTCTTTTTTCCCCCTCATGTGTTCTGGTCCCTCCCCCCCCCCCTCCCCCGCCCCCAATCTCCATTTGAACTCTATCATGCAGTGTTTTCTGTGAGTGTTCAGTGCTGTGTGATGCAAACATAAACCAGACTGTCGCCATGTTTTTTAATTGCGCCTGTCGAATTACTATGTGTTCTAATCAGCATCGGCCACCATTTGTTTTTTTATATTTTCTTCGCAAATTTTCACCATGTTCGTTTTAAGTAGTCACCGTTTTACCACCTGTTTTTATTGTTATATGTCCTCATTATGTTTTAAACTTTTTCTGTAGGCTGCAGAGCGGCGTATTACGCTGTTGCCCTTCCCCACCCCCCGCCCCTGACAGTAAGCACCTGAAGATGACGAGCAGCTGTCTCGTTGAAATATCGTGCAGCTTCCACAACATTATTCGATGCGACACCCTGAATCAATGGAAGAGTTGCTACCCTGGGAAAGTCTGAAACAGCACAAATCATAACCACTTTACAGATTTTGTACCAGTGCTGAGCTACACCACTGGAAAATTTATAGGGTTTGCCCACAAAAGACATAGCTTACAAAATCCTTGTTCACCTGACACTTGGACACTGCTCTCCAGTCTGAAGTCTGAGACTCTCTTTGTTTGATTCATGTATTTAACTTGGCAATATTAGGTCCATAAGCCCTCGCTTACATGTATTTCAGTATGTTACAGTACATTTAGAAATTAAACACTACAATAGTACAGATAAAGAAAAAGACACACCCACACAGATTATATTCGTACATGATAAGTACATCAACAGTTACAAACTATGGTAAGGCGGGTTTTTAGTTATGATTGCTACCATGAGAGAAATAGGTGGAGAAGGGAGGGAAAGAGAAACATGATAACACTCAGTTAAAAAATATAAGGGAAAAGAAGATAGCATGACATAAAGGAAACAAAAGAGAAAGGAGCGTAACTGGGAAGAGATAGGAGCATTGGATTTCCTATTTGACTGATGGGAAGTTGGCCGTGTACATTAGTTCGTGAGGAAGACATGATGAGGGTGACAGAATAAAGAGCTTCCGCTTCTTCTTAAAAACATTATATATTGAATTGTGTGCAGAGTATGGAGTAAGTTAATCCACAGATAAACAGCAGCAACAGCTAAGGAGTGTGAATGTTTTTGTTTTATGATTGGGCACAGCTAGGATATTGGGTAAATGGGACCTTGTTTTTAAATTATGATGACATGAAAGGCATTTCATCTCTGAAGCGAGGTAACGGTTGGCCTGAACACTGAGAAGCCGGTGAAGCAGACTTAGCATATGGTAATTGTGTAATTTCTCTGGCCTCAAACACCATAAGTGAGAATATTAAGCACTACAATGGTCATATCGATGGACACTGCAGGTTAACAAACACAAGCATTCATTGTAGTTATAACCGTCTTTTGTGTTCACTACTCTTGCCATGTTGAATTACATCGCAATAGTGGAATTAGTGATTGTACAAGTTTACATTTCACATCTGGTCGGAATATCTTCCAAAACTTTTTGAGGGCATAGAGACAAGTGAATGTCTTCTGGCTTTGCAGCAGTATTCTCTATCCAGTTAAGATGCTCATACAAAGTTAAATCCAAGTTCCTCATTATTTTCTGATATGATACTGGAACACTGTAAAGCTAAATAGGAGGTACGGTAACTGTTCATAGAATTCTGAAGTTATCAATTTCTGATGGGATATTAAGATAACAAAAGTGGACCTAGACTGACCCCCATGGCACTCCTGAAGGAACATATTTCCAGAAAGATTTTTTATTCCTACAGACAACACATTGCTGTCTATTTTTCAAGTTGCTTCCAAGCCATTTCAGCGTACTATCCGTGAAATTTTGCAATCGCATTTTTCTGAGGAGTATATCAAATTTGACAGTATCAGAAACCTTGCTAAAGTCTAATAGTGTCAATATTATTGCCTGTCAGTTGTCGATGGCATATGTCAGGACATCAGTTACCTTAATCAGTGCAGTGCTTACACTGTGGTGTTTACGAAAGCCGAACTGTTATTTGTCACATAGTTTTAATTCGTGCGAAGATTAGTGATTTTGTCATGAATAGTATGTTTCAGGGCTTTGAAAACAGCTGGTAAAGTGCTAATTGGCTGGTAATCACTAGGCAGTTGTGGGGTTTTGATTCTATGGATGCCGTCCGGTGTGGCCGAGCGGTTCTAGACGCTTCAGTCTGGAACCGCGCTTCCGCTACGGTCGCAGGTTCGAGTCCTGCCTCGGGCATGGATGTGTGTGATGTCCATAGGTTAGTTAGGTTTAAGTAGTTCTAAGTTCTAGGGGACTGATGACCTCAGATGTTAAGTCCCATAGTGCTCAGAGCCATTTTTATTTCTATGGATGGGCTACATTATGCTTCTTTTCCAAGGGGTGGCGTATATTCCATTCACGAGAGGACAATTAAATATGTCAGTAAAAACATGTACTAAGCTACTGTAGACATTCTCGATCATGCTGGTACTGCTGGTGGCTATCACTACAGGAGATACTCATTGTTTTTTTTTGTTTTTGGCTGCTGCCACTACAAAAGATTACACAGAACAGTACAACAAATTAATGTCTACGCTACATTGTAATCTAACGTGACTCTGAATAGTCTTGACCAAGTGTCCAAACCTTCTATAAATGTTACAGGCAACTCATGGCCTGATAAATTACAAAATTTGCACCTCACATTCTTTAAATACAGTTCGCTGTTGCTTCCTTTAAACAGTGACAAGTCTTGCAGGCTCCTGCGGTTTCACAAACGTCAGTCTGAGAGTGGAGTTAATGTCCCTACACTTTGACAGTGCCACAAACAAAAACGCAATGAGCAAGGTCAACAAAAAATTCTCACTCATCATGCTGCAATGTCTCGGTATGGAAGTCCTGACGGTGACAACGATGATGCTGCAGTCATGGTCCTGCAACAGCGTGGCTCTGCTGCCGCCGACTTAAACACTTCTGTTGCCAATTTTGTAGAAGCCTAGGTTGAGACCCTTACTGTGTCAGCATGATGGTGCGTGGAGTGTGGTGGAGCAGACCGTTAGGCTGGCTGGGCGCTAATGATACAATACTAGTGAAAGAGAATTTATTACATTGGGGTTTACAATTATGTATTCTTCTCTGTGTCGACGGCGGCAGTGCAGTGCATGGCCTTGGGACTTGCTGACACTATCTCAGCAAACTCTGACGGACGCTGCCTGCGTTGTCCGACTCGGGAGGGCGGCAGGTTGCGTTAGTGATCGACATAGCCTGTACAACAGGCCTTGCTGCCCAGGACCAAAACTGCGTTTTTACCATAGCACTCTCATAGACATCGAAGGGATGTAAGCAGGTGATCTCTCAGCAGCTTTAGTTGGTGCGGAGATGTGCAGCAGCATAGCTCTTCCAGCAACGAAGGCCGGGAATGTCGATGGCTGCTTAGAGATACTACTATTCGGGCGCAGCAGCAGTTAGCGCGCCTCCAAAATGCTGTTAAAGGTGGACTGTGTACCAGACACCTTCAGTTGAGCTCAATAAGCTGGATATAGTAGTCGCCAAGTCTTCTCATCAGTAGTTGCAAGGTTGGCAGCTCACAGCGGTCGAGAGCAGCTGAGCAGTTTCGACCTTGTAGTTGGTGTACTCCAACGTAAAGATCACTCAAGGCTCGGACTTCTGAGTATTTATTACTGCTTGTCTGAGACAATCACGTTATGTCTGGCTGGTAGTGACGAAATATGGCGTACTTTACTAGGCTCGTCAGCAGTCTTCACCACCCCACTATTTCGCAAGAATGACTTTCAAGGCTTAAGTTTACTACCTTTCCGCTCTGTCAGCAGACTGATTGTTGTTCTTATGAAAATTTTACTCCCTCTTACGAATTCAAACTGTGCTCTTAGAGTGACGTGATGTCTTCTCCTCGCTGAGGTCATGCAGCTGAGTTTACAATTTAAGCCTCTCTCTCGTGTGAGGTGAGGTAATATCATCCGGGTTTGCTCTGCTTTTCGCAGTGTCGACGTTGTGCATGTTTGTCGTATTGATTGCGAGATGGGGAGCTCGTTTGGCTTGCCTTGGCTTGGAGAGGACTTTGAGAAAATTTTACACTTGCCCGTAATACATTTCTGCTGTGTAGCAGAACTTTGGCAGTAACAGCTGTCCCTACAGCAGCATCAGCGGCTACAGCAGCAACCGTCTGCAGCTGAATAGCAACGGCTCAAACAGCAGCAGGCTGCTGTTTTCTGCTCGTGTTTCAACAGCAACAGACACAGTAATAGGTGGCTGTGGCTACGGCCCCACCCCTGTTCGCCGCGTTTGATGAGGCGTCAGAGAGATGTGAAGTCTACCTCCAGCATTTTATTTTGAACTCCACTGGTTTGCTTATAACATTTACGGTTGGGAGCAAAGTGCTTTGCTTTTGTCGGTGCAGAAATTTAAAACATTTTCGGACCATAGTGAATTGTCTTTCAGCAATATCTGTACTCTCTTAACCGTATACTACGCTCCTTAGCCCCATTTTGTTGCTGCTAGGCTCCAGTTTAATCAGTGCCATAAGCAACAATCATATGCAGCTTCAGCTTTTGACTTGCAGCGTCTCCCATGCAAGTGCAGTTTCACATGTCAGAACTGTACAGTTTCGTATGCAGAATCATTGATTCGAAATGTCGTTGTATACCTTATCCCTGATGGGGAGGTCGCCGAAAGAACTTCAGCCAAATCTGATCCTAGTCTTGGTGAGGTACTTCAGACTGTTAAATTTTTACAGGTTGCTTCTGAAGCTCAGCAAGAGTTTACAAATGCCACACAGGTTTCCCAAGTTGTTGCCAGAATAGGTCAACTGATGGTTCCGACTCATCATCTTTTATTTCTGCCCCTAAGTCTCACCTGAGTCCACAGGTATCAGGATTGCTAGCGTCTCGTGAGAGGCTTAAGTACGTTAGTTACATGTTGCACAGATCATTTAAATGATTCTTTTGTCTAAATGATGTGTAACGAGTCAGTTCACAGGATATGTATAAATGATTAGTGTTAACGTTACAGAACACATTATTATTTTAGTCCTGCTCATGCAGCTATACTTAAATTTTTTTACTGGCTCCAAGTTTTTAAGTAGAAATTCGTGAGTGGAATAGGAGTTGTCCAGGAGAAATGATTTTAAATTAGCCGAAAAACTTGCTTTTTTATTTGTCAGACATTTTATGTTACTGAAAAAATTATCAAACACATTTGTTACTGCATATTGAAATCCTTTTTGATCCTCTGATAGCTTTAATAATGGATATAAAGATAATGTTTTTCTCTAGTGTTGTAGGTATGGACATCACTGTTCTTCTTTAATTCT
This sequence comes from Schistocerca nitens, assembly GCF_023898315.1. Classification (NCBI taxonomy): domain Eukaryota; kingdom Metazoa; phylum Arthropoda; class Insecta; order Orthoptera; family Acrididae; genus Schistocerca; species Schistocerca nitens. The sequence continues at coordinate 612,699,655 of NC_064616.1, read as the reverse complement.
AATGGATTATTTATGACGAATTTCATTAGCAAGTACATGTATCGTGACGAAGCATTTAAAATGTCTGGCTCCATTTAAAATGTCTGGCTCCTTGAAGAGGTAACTACATGACGTCCGTGGGTGAATACCACATACTATTCTTACTGCTCGATTCGTGCAATCGATACTTCCTTCTGATTCGTGAGTTATCCCAGAAAATTATCAAATAAGACATTACTGAGTGGAAATATACAAAATATGTCAGGAGGTTGATTTGATTGTTTCCAAGAAAAATGTTGAACACAACTGAATATATTGTTTTTTTTTTCAAAATTTAGGTAGTCAGTTTTCTGAGAACCACTTTATAACTCCTTGGAAAATATCATTTCCCATCTCTTCTGTTGCTTTCTCTATAATGCGATTTATTATAATACTAATATCATCTGCAAAAAGTACCAATTCCATTTTTAGAATATTAAGTGGAATGTCATACACATACACAAAGAATAGGAATGGACGTGAAATTGAATTCTGTGGTGCTCTCTTTGCGATTTCTCCCTAGTAACTAAACTTTTCTACCTTTACAACATCGTCTGAATTATTCAGCACCACCTTCTGCATTCTGTTTGTTAAGTATGAGTCAAACCAGGAGTGTGTAAAGGCATCAGTTGCATAAAACTTGAATTTTTCCAAGAGAGTAACATGGTAATGCCTTGGAAAGATCATAAAAAATACCAGCTGGTAATATATTATTATTTAAGGCTTGTAGTATTGGATGAGTTAATGTATAAATAGTGTAATGCATTCGCAAATTGCGAATACGATTGTACAATGGCTGTAAGTTTTATTAGAAACATGAAAATTTATGCCGGACCGGGATTCGAACCCAGATTTCCCGCTTTATGCGAGCGGTCACCTTAACCGTCTCGGCCATCCGAGGACCAACCCAAACTTCCATATTTCCTGATGTCTACGGCCCACAGTGCTCTCATACAAATAGTATGATTCCCGCACAGCGAGAGAGATTGTTTTGTTCATGAGATTGATCTGCTTTTGCGTGAAGTACAGTAGGGCAGCATCTGTATTTTAAAGTGCCTCTGAAGTTTAATGCTCTGTTCCTTCGGACATGCATGCCCTTTGCATGCGAGCACTATGGGTGGTAGGCACTAGGATGTATGGAAGTTTGTATCGGTCCTGGAGGCGTAGTCCGATGGTCGAAACGTTTAAGATGACCGCTCGATTAAAGCAGGAAATCTGGGTTCGATTCCTGACCTGGTACAAGTTCTCATATGTTAATAGTAAACTATAAACCCATTGTACAATAGTATTCGCAATTTGCGAATACATTTCGTAATTTAATATAGCTGCCAATCGTTAGCATTGCATCGAACTGTGCAGACGCTGTAAAATAAATACACTGTTCTACTATAATATATAATAGGATTCGCAGTCTAGCAACCCTTCTGGAATCCAACCTGTGAGGTGATAAGTAAAGTTTTTTCCATTTGATTGTGAGACTATTCTTGAGTGCATTCCTTTTTCGAACATTTTGGTAAAAGGTGTCAGTAAGAAAACTGGACGATCATCGGTTAAGTCTGTCTTGCCACGTTTTCTATGAAGAGGTTTAACAACTGGATACTTAACCTGTCTGGAAAAATTCCCTGTGGCACTGATGCATTACATGTATCAGCAAAGACATAACTTTTTAAGTTGGAACAACTTTTCAGAATTGTGTCTGAAAATTCTATCAACCCAACAAGAGCTTTTATTTTTTAAATTTTCATAAATGTTTTAACTTCGGTGAAGGATATTTGTGCTACTTCTAGTTGCTTGAAGTTTTGTGGAATGACTTTTTAATATATTCTCTTGCTTCTTTAGCTGAAACTCTTAATTCTATTTTTGATGCTACATTTAAAAAATGATTGTTAAAACTACTTACAATTTCTGAACTATCAATCACAACATTGTCATTTAATTTAATTGCTATGATATCTTGTACACTGACTAGCCGTCCTGTCTCTCGTTTGACAATGTTCCATATAGTGTGAATCTGATAATCTGTATTATTTATTTCTGTCAGGATGCGCGTACTCCTGGATATTTTAATGACTTTTCTTAAAATACTACAGTATTTTTTGGGCTATGCAAGTAATGTCGGATCTACTCTGGCCTCCATATAAACTTCTCGCTTCCTTTTACATGACATTTTAATTCCCTTAGTTAACCACGGCTTACTTGTTTTCTTAATGGATCTTCTGTTTTTTTTTTATTTACTTTGAAATGAATGTGAATCTGACATTAGCATCTCTTTCTATATACAAGCTGAGTCACGTAAGACGTAACGCCCCTTTCATTTTGTGAACGGTTCCAGTATCGAAACGAGTTTTGTGGGGCACGTGATGTTTCGTATGGATAATGCTCTGAACTCTGGTATCAACCGAGATGCTGAAACAAGTATTTTTTTAATGGGACCGCGTACTTTTCATAGTTGCATTCAGTAGCTCTTGGATAGAGAATTACTGTGATATAGTACTTCATAATATGACGTTGAAACCTTTCACAAAAGAATCCGGAAAATGTCCTAAAATTTAAAATCAATGCGGCTAGAGCCGGCTATTGCTGCTGCGTACACACCGCCAAGCAGAGTTCTCATGCCAGGTTCCGTCGTTATATGCAGCAAGATAGACCTACGCTACTGAGATAACACCTCATTTCTTATGCGACATAGATAAAGAGTCAGCTATTATTTTTGTTTATGGATCTACGGCATATACTAGCATCTGGGGCATCAGATGGGGCTTGGGAAAAGTATTTCATATGTGTGAATTTTACCAGGTTTTTGTGGAAACAACTACAGTTTCATCAAACAGTTTTCCATTTAAACCCTCCTCGTTGCTGCTTACTTTTCAAAGCCAAAACAGAAACGTCTGTCGTTCATACTACATAATGATAAACAACCCTATTTATTGAAAAAATGAACTAGTTAATTAAGTTTCTTGAAGTCACAAAGATGATAACAATAGTGGACCTCCCTTTGCTTGGAGAGGCCTGAATACTTCTTATAGGTAAAACACCTACTGTCGGACAAAGGTGCTATAGATTCTACTGGAAATAGGAATTAGACGAAATACACCTTAAAAAAACTAAACATTTTATGCAGAAAGACCGACAACATGTCACTCACAAAATAAATACTTTTCTTAACGAAACGTGGTTTTGCATGTTACTTAAGCATGTACTCAGATCGTTTACCATCGACTACAAGGCACATCTGAAATCACCGTTCGAGAGATAGATGGACAGATGAAAGTACACTGGATCATAAGCAGTTGCGTGCTGTGATGATTCCACGGCGTATATCGTCTGGTGTAGTTGGGGCTTCATCATAGACTACATCTTTCAGTGCTTACCGTAGAAAGAAATAAAAGGGAGTCAAATCAAGGGATTTGGTCAATTTACTGAAGCATTCTGCCTCACACAACGGTCAGCAAAGAATATGTGTTGCAACACGGGGAGAGTGAGATGGACAGCCGTTAGTTATGTTGGAACCACGTACACTGTCTCCTACCCAGTGGTACGTATTCCCGAAGAACAGGTAGAATGGCCGTAGCTCGCCCGGTTAGCCGAGGGGTCTAACGCACGGCTTTCCGGAGCGGGAAGAAGCGCCTGGTCCCGGGCACGAATCCTCCCGGCGGACTTGTGTCGAAGTCCGGTGAGCCGGTCAGTCTGTGGGGGGTTTTTAGGTGGTTTTCCATCTGCCTCGGCCAATGCGGGCTGGTTCCCTTTATTCCGGAGGGGTGAAGTGGACTGCGGCAGTCGTCGTGGGCTTGTGGACTACTGCGGCTGCGGCGGGGACGGAGCCTCTCCGTCGTTTCTAAATGGTTCAAATGGCTCTGAGCACTATGGGACTTAACTTCTGAGGCCATCAGTCCCCTTGAGCTTAGAAAAATGGTTCAAATGGCTCTGAGCACTATGAGACTTAACATCTGTGGTCATCAGTCCCCTAGAACAGAACTACTTAAACCTAACTAACCTAAGGACATCACACACATCCATGCCCGAGGCAGGATTCGAACCTGCGACCGTAGCGGTCACGCGGTTCCAGACTGAAGCGCCTAGAACCGCACGGCCAAGAGCTTAGAACTACTTAAACCTAACTAAGCTAAGGACATCACACACATCCATGCCCGAGGCAGGATTCGAACCTGCGACCGTAGCGGTCGCGCGGTTCCTGCTGTAGCACCTAGAACCGCTCGGCCACTCCGGCCGGCCGTCGTTTATAGGTCCCCAGTTAACATACAACATGTCCGTATGAATGTATGCCTACGTATTTCCATTTAATATCTCTGGGATGAAATAAGCTCCCACAACGGAATTTCCTTTGATCCTACACCTTACGTTTACGCTCCACGGTCGTTCATGTTGTACGTGACGAAGCCTGTTTGGATTTCCAGCTTCCCAGCAGTGCTTGATGTGAAAATTTACATTGCCGTGGTTCGTAAACGTTACTTTGTCGGCAAGGAGCCAACGTGGGAAAATCATAGTGTCGTCTCCCAGGTGCTGCACACCAGACCAACAAAATTCTATACGACGTTCGAAATCAAGTCCCCCGAGGATTTTCTGATGTACTGACAGATGATAACGGCGGAATTTATGTCGATGGAAGATGCGAATAACACTCGTCTGGCTGATCCTACATTCCTTGGCAGTGCGTCTCGTGCCTCAGTGCGGACTGATAAACGTAGTAGCCATAACAGCTTCTTCATGTGTTTTGTCAGTTGTAACCTTCGTTCTTGTCTTCTATTTGACACTGAACCTGCCTGTTCACACTAGTGGCCTAATAATTTGGGCAACTGCGTGACGCAAAGGACAGCGACGATCAGGATACACCTCACTGTACAGTTGTACCTTTTCGACTGCATTTCTCCGACATTCTCCGTATAAAAGTAGAGTGTCTAACTTCTCCCCATTGGTGTAGATGTCTGCACGCCACGAATTTTGAAGCTGAAACGACTTGCCGAAGGACGACACAGTTCCTGCTAGTTCTGCAGTCAGACAAGTAACCAGTCGAAAGACTTGACTCAACAAAGTAGCCAGGCATAAGCTCTTCGCAGAAGAGCTTCTGTGAAGTCTGGAAGGTAGGAGACGAGGTACTGGCAGAATTGAAGCTGTGAGGACGGGTCGTGAGTCGTGTTTAGGTAGCTCAATTGATAGAGCACTTGCCAGTGAAAGGCAAAGGTCCCGAGTTCGAGTCTCGGTCCGGCACATAGTTTTAATCTGTCAGGAAGTTTCATATCAGCGGACACTCCGCTGCAGAGTGAAAATCTAATTCTGGATACCTCTGAGAGTTTATCTTCCACTAAATGTGTTAAAAAATACAGAATACAGAAATTTGTAACTAATTTAACTAAACCAGGAGACACAGATGACCAGAATCTACGTAAGTGACCCCACGCTGTAATGCACCTCTAGATTTAGTCGTCCTGTATAGCAGGCGAGGCGTTCTTCCAGGAAAGCCCACTTCCTCCACCACAACCGCTACCCGCTCTTCATTTTACAGACAGACTATACCATAAATCAGCCTGTTAAATCTAAATGTCTTATTTCATTGTTCGCTGGGATATCCCACTGCGTGGGTTCAGGCACCTGTCAGAAAGGATGTTCTTTCTCCATACACAGTAGCACTTTCCTTGCGAATGTGTGAGAGTTGTGTCGTACGTGTATCTGCAGAGTGTGAGTGAATGTTATGAATGTGTGTATAGTGTGGTGTAATGTTTGTGTGGTTTGATGATGATTATGATGACGATGACGACGAGAGAAGAGCGAGGGTGGAAACTACCGCCGGCACGCATCATACTCCTCTCGTGTAGCACCATGAGGGCTGCTGAGCTAAACGGACATGTCCAACGATATATCACCATCAACAATGTCACGTGCCCTCATTTCGTGAGACACTGCGGAGGGGTTTGAAATTTAACCCAATGAACTTGGTAGCACACACTGATTGTTAAGTTTCCTTTTCAGACGAACTGGGAGCTTAGTTTTGAAAACGCTGATCACTTTCCCAAAAGCACCCTAGCTCAGTTTTATTCTTCCACTTATTTCTTTTGCTGTCAATCCAGTCATCAACTGGTTATGTCATCTCGTTATTAATTTTCGATAAGCTAATTCTACAATATTTTTGTGCCATAGTAATTAATTTTCATGGCTACATTTACTTGCTGTATTAAGTTCTTCCATTAGTCGTTGAAGTTTATATGTAGTAGGCGGAAAAAGTATAGTATCAACAGCAAATCAAACGAGTTTCAGAAATGTGTCGTTAATACATTTTCCTTAAACGTTCTTCCAGTCTATGGATATGCAAAACATCCTCTACAGCTGCTGAGAATATTTTTGGCAGTATGTAATCTTTTTTTTTTCATACACCTGCTTCAATAAAGTATGTGTCACAATCCTGATGAATTCAAGTGAAAATAATGGCAGTAAAGAATATGATCTTCGCTGCACTAAGATAGGCTGGATTAATCCCTTACTTTTCCCGAGGTTTTGGTATAGATTGCTCACAAACTCCTGAACGAATTCTCAGCAGGGAGCCAAGAGCGGAGGAAGCGAACTCCGTCCACCAGCTCCCAGGAGTGGGCAGTCAAGAGGACAGAGGCGGTGCGGGGCAACCAGTCGCGCTTTCGTCACACAGATGTTCACTTCGTCTGATACGGCACGGCACCACCAATCAGTTTGCACACAGAGGTTCTCTACTGTGGTCCCAGCAACTGGACGTAAAACAGTATTCAGCCGACGTCGACCGACTTCTGACGATCCAGAAATACAGAGCCCTGGTTCTGGACTCTGTGAAGAAATAGTACACTGATATGCAAATCTTATGGACGAAACTAACTTTCGCATGTGTCACTGCCAAGTAAAATATACTACTGGCCATTAAAATTGCTACACCAAGAAGAAATGCAGTCATAAACGGGTGTTCATTGGACAAATATATTATACTAGAACTGACATGTGATAACATTTTCACGAAATTTGGGTGCATAGATCCTGAGAAGTCAGTACCCAGAACAACCACCTCTGGCCGTAATAACGGCCTTGATACACCTGGAAATTGAGTCAAACAGAGCTTGGATAGCGTGTGCAGGTACAGCTGCCCATGCAGCTTCAACACGATACCACAGTTCATCAAGAATAGTGACTGGCGTATTTTGACGAGGCAGTTGCTTAGTCACCATTGACCAGACGTTTTCAATTGGTGAGAGATCTGGAGAATGTGCTGGCCAGGTCAGCAGTCGAACATTTTCTGTATCCAGAAAGGCCCGTACAGGACCTGCAACATGCGGTCGTGCATTATGCTGCTGAAATGTAGGGTTTCGCAGAAAGGTAGAGCCACGGGTCGTAACTTTGTCATCTCGACAGCTAGTGATACGAGGCCGTTGGGATCCAGCACGGCGTTCCGTATTACACTCCTGGACCCACCGATTCCACATTCTGCTAACAGTCATTGGATCTAGACCAACGCGAGCAGCAGTGTCGCGATACGATAAACCGCAATCGTGATAGGCTACTATCCGACCTTTATCAAAGTCGGAAACGTGATGGTACGCATTTATCCTTCTTACACGAGGCATCACAACAACGTTTCACCAGGCAACGCCGGTCAACAGCTGTTTGTGTATGAGAAATCGGTTGGAAACTTTCCTCATGTCAGCACGTTGTAGGTGTCGCCATCGGCGCCAACCTTGTGTGAATGCTCTGAAAAGCTAATCATTTGCATATCACAGCGCCTTCTTCCTGTCGGTTAAATTTCGCGTCTGTAGCACGTCATCTTCGTGGTGTAGCAATATTAATGGCCAGCAGTGTAGCTCGATGAAACTTGGACCATACATAGAAAGAACTGCCACACTATACTGCAGAAAGCAACTGAGAGAAATACGCACTTAGACAAAGAGAAATGATACTATCATTCAAAGGAAATAATTATTTCGATTCATTGTGGTCCCACGGACATTACAGAATTCGGACATGGTTCCTAATAGGCCTATGCAACGTGCCTCCATGCTCAACACAAGGTTGCTAAAGAATTACGTGGCATGACGTTCCATTCCTCCATCAGCGCGGTTGACAACTGCTAACTGCTGGATAGTCGTTGGAGCATGTCGACGTTGTGCTATTACGTCACCCCCCCCCCCCCCCCCACCGCCCAATGCACCCAAGAAGTGCTTGATAGGATTTAAGTGGGGAGAATGGGCAAGCCGGTCCGTACGCCGAATTTCCTCTCGTTCCAAAAGCTCCTCCACCTTCGCTGTTCGGTTGTGTCATCTATGCAGTCTCGGAAAGACGCTCGTGGGGAAGGAGTACAGTGTTGCAATAACTTTGACCGGTGAGTGTGCCGCCTTCAAAGAGTTGGAGGTCAAAATGCCCATGCAACATTATGACTCCCCACAGAATGACACTTATACTGCGAAAAAGTTCATGTTCGACAATGCTGCACGCTCTCTCCTCCATAAGGCGAGAGGTGGGAACATGTAATGCAACCAGGAACAGGATATGTGGTGAAATGATTGGCATGCCCACCCTCACGACACCTCCTCTTACTCAAATACCACCGAGCACGTGTGGGATGCACTGGGGAGGCGATGCAGCACGTCCGCATGCAACAACGACCATACAGCAGTTGTTAACCGCTCTCATAGAGGAATGGAAAGCACTACCACAAGATCTCCTTACCAACCTTGTGATCAGCATGGGAGCAAGTTGCAGAGCATAGACTACCGTCCGTGGTGATCACGCATCTTATTAAGAACCATGTCCGCCAGGGGCCATTATGAATCACGATGACTGCAGTCTAATAATTGTCTTTGAATAAAAGTGTCATTTCTGTTCGCTTCACTGCGTATTTCTTCCAGTTGCTTTCTGTACTACACTGTAGCAGTTCTCTCCGTGTATTGCCCAAGATACTTCGAGTTATGTTACTTGGCAATGAAACATCAACCGAAAGTTATTTCCTTCCGTAAGTTTTGCACACCAGCACACATACACACATAAAAAAAAATTTGCATCACCACCGTTACCTGAACTCCTCAAGATAGACGTTGACTGTGGATATTGTATCGCAGACACAGTCCCTTTGACTGTTCAGCGATGTCATTAAACCCGCCCAAAGATGTAAACAACCATACATGAGCAGCGCCTATTAAACGGAGGGGTCCGACAGCCGATCAATTCCAGTCATTCCACCAGAAAGGAGGTACACGGCTCGTGTGGTCTGTAGCTCAGCCATGCCTTGACGGTCAATACCGCGATTAGATCGCGTCCGCATTGTTACTCTCAACAAGGGAAGTGTCCAGGCGTTTCGGAACGAACCAAAGCGATATTGTTCTCACATGGAGGAGATACAGAGAGACACGAACTGTCGATGGCATGCCTCACTCAGGCCGCCCAAGGACTACTACTGCAGTGGATGACCGCTACCTACGGATTATGACTCGGAGGAACCCTGACAGCAACGCCACCATGTTGAATAATGTTTTTCGTGCAGCCACAGGACGTCGTGTTACGACTCAAACTGTGCGCAGTAGGTTGCATGATATGTAACTTCACTCCTGACGTACATGGCGTGGTCCATCTTTGCAACCACGACACTATGCAGCACAGTACAGATGGGCACAACAACATGCCGAATGGACCGCTCAGGATTGGCATCACGTTCTCTTCACCGATGAGTGTCGCATATTCCTACAATCAGACAATCGTCGGAGACGTGTTTTGAGGCAACCCGTTCAGGCTGAACGCCTTAGACACACTGTCCAGCGATTGTATCAGGGTGGAGGTTGCCTGCTGTTTTGGAGTGGCATTATGTGGGACCGATGTACGCCGCTGGTGGTCATGGAAGGCGCCGTAACGGCTGTACGATACGTGAATGCCATCCTCTGACCGATAGTGCAACCATATCGACAGCATACCGGCGAACCATTCGTCTTCATGGACGATAATTCGCGCCCCCATCATGCACATCTTGTGAATGTTCCTTCAGGATAACGACATCTTTCGTCTAGAGTGGTCAGCATGTTCTTCAGACGTGAACCCTATCGACATGCCTGGTGTAGATTGAAAATGGGTGTTTATGAACGATGTGACCCACGAACCACTCTGAGGGATCTACGCCGAATCGCTGTTGAGGAGTGGGACAATCTGGACCAACAGTGCCTTGATGAACTTGTGGGTAGTATGCCTCGAAGAATACAGGCAGGTGCGGCTCCCTCCCGTCGGAGGTTCGAATCCTCCCTTAGGCATGGGTGTGTGTGTTGTCCTTAGTGTAAGTTAGTTTAAATTACATTAAGTAGTGCGTAAGCCTAGGGATCGATGACCTCAGCAAGTTGGCCCCGTAATCCTTACCACAAATTTCCAATTTTCCGAATACAGGCTTGCATCAATGGAAGGGGACGTGCTACTGGGTATTAGAGGTACTGGTGTGTACAGCAATCTGGACGATTCTGACTTTGCAACACAGACAGTTATCGTGTTCGAAGATGTCACCGCCATAGGGGGAGACTTAAAGCATGAAGTGATGCAGGTAGTCTGCAATAATGTTCATGTAGTTCACTACTGTCATGATGCCTTCGATTACCATCACAGGTCCCATGGAAGCTCAAAAAAATGGTTCAAATGGCTCTGAGCACTATGGGACTCAACTGCTGTGGTCATCAGTCCCCTAGAACTTAGAACTACTTAAACCTAACTATCCTAAGGACATCACACACATCCATGCCCGAGGCAGGATTCGAACCTGCGACCGTAGCAGTCGTACGGTTCCGGACTGCGCGCCTAGAACCGCGAGACCACCGCGGCCGGCTCATGGAAGCTCAACTCAGTGTACAGTTGTCGTGCTTCCATTTTATTTTGATTTCTCTATTCCTGTAAAATCGCTTGTTCTTTGCGTAAACGCCTTTCTAAAATAATTATACCCGCTATCTATGTCAGTATAATATTTATATTCTGACCTGCCTGACCTGTGTATACTTGTCTTTTTTTTAATAAAGTCCAAAAATCTACAAATACATATACCTCACCAAGTAAGATTATTATATTCCAAGCTACCTGACCTTTTCTGAATAAAGTCCAAAAATCTGCAAGTACATATGTGCTGCCAGGTAAAATTATTTCTTTGTAACTTTGTATTTAGTTTTCCTCAGCATTTTGATAGTTTGTGTTGACTTGAAATTGTAAAAAGGTTTAACACCACAACATCCTGTATATTTTATTCATAGTATGAGAAGATTTTGGTTAATTTTTTCAGACCCTTTCGGGCCTTCCCAAGTTACATTTCAAATTGCTTTCTTTTGGAAGAATGTGTTGACGGTGAACATGTTGTATGCTTAGGCCAGCTCTCTTAATACAAGACCTCCATCCACTACATTACCAAAACTAAAATTTTTCGGTGAAGAATAATTCCTTAGTTTTTGTCTACTTTTGCATAAAATCCCTTATTCACATGTTGTAGCGGGATGTGCTGTCATTTATTAGCTTCTATAAGTCTTTGTAGAGGCCTTCTAAATGTTCATCAAAGTAACTGCGAACATCTGTGGTTTTTGGGAACATGAAGTCCATGAATGGCTGAAAATGGTTTCCAAATAGCCGAGGATAAACATTTCTAGTCAATGACCGGTTATGCTGAACCCGAGAACCCTGTCCATTCCATGTAAACACAGCCCATACCATTATGGAGCCACCACCAGCTTGCACAGTACCTTGTTTACAACTGGAGTACGTGACTTCTTGGGGTCTGCGCCAAACTTGAGCCCTACCAGAAGCTCTTACCAACTAAGATCGTGACCCATTTGACCAGGCCACTGTTTTGCAGTAGTTTAGGGTCCAGTAGATATGGTCACGAGCCCAGGAGAGCCGTTGCAGGCGATGTCGTGCTTTTAGCAAAGGCACTCGCGTTGGTCGTCTACTGCCATAGCGTACTAAAGCCAAATTTCGCCGCTCTATCCTAGCTGATACGTACATCTAACGTCCATCATGGATTTCAGCGGTTTTTTGCGCAGTGTTGATCGTCTGCTAGCACAGTCAACCCTACGCCAACGCCGTTGCTCTTGGTTGTTAAGTGAAGGCCGTCGGCCACTGCGTCGTGCGTGGTGAGATATAATGCCTGAAATTTCATATTCTCGGCACACTCTTGACGCTGTGGATGTCGGAATAATGAATTTCCTAACGATTTCCGAAATGGAATATCCCTGCCGTCTAGCTCCAAATACCAGTCCGCGTTCAAAGTCTGTTAATTCCCGTTGTGTGGCCATAATCACCTGAACACAAATGATAGCTCAGCCAAAGCCCTGCCCTTTTATGCCTTGTGTACGCGGTACTGCCGCCATCCGTATATGTGCGTATCGCTATCCCATGAATTTTGTCATCTCACTGTATTGTCAGGGTGCAGTAACTTTGTCTGTCTGTGTAAAGTATTTCAATTTCAATTTCTATTAGTGAGCAGCCCACCCTTATTTTCTCCTTAAAACTATCCGCGTGTACTGACAGCAACACAACATGAACGCCTGGGTTGGACATTACGATCTATCTTTATACGTCTGATTAATCCTCACTAAAATACAACTAAGTGCTCTGTTCTCAGTTCTTAGTAGTGAGACCTTTTTCACTCACGGATATTTTCTTTAAATGTGAACCTGATATATGTGACAGTCCAAGTTAACAGCCATTCATTTCATGTATAAACGTGCTTCCGATATGTACATCACGTTAACGGTTTCAGATGCTTATTGTTACTTCCCACAAGTTGAAATTATTTATGGATATATACCGCAAATTAATTGTGTTATTTATCAACATATTCGACATCAGAAATTCTCGGATATGCATATTTTCTTACCAAATTCAGTTATGAAACGATTCTCCGCTTTCGAAAGATACAAATCATTTCGCTGTTGTTAGATGGACTGGCACCTCACGATATTGACTTATAGTGCTCAAGGATAATAGAATTTGATCTATCTAATTAGAAAATCTCATCTGTTTTTTTCTTTTTTGTTGCAGATATCGTTTGTAGCAATTGGCTGCCTTACCATGCTACTGCCAATAGTGAACAAGTTTGGCATTCTCGTGGTAATAGCGTTGTGCATGGGACTGTTCGACGGATGTTTCATCAGTCTTCTTGGTCCAATAGCTTTTGAAATATGTGGTCACAAAGGAGCTCCACAAGCAATTGGCTTCTTACTTGGAATGTGCTCAGTGCCATTAACAGTGGGGCCACCCGTCGCAGGTTAGAATCCACTTCAAAACGTTCAATTTATTTTCTACAGACAATATCAGTGGCCGATTTTTTAGCTATTAATGTATACGTTCTTTTCTTTAAACTATTCATTAGTATGAAAATAAGTTGACAATGCCGTCAATGTGGAGTAAAGCTGTTTGTAAACAATGACTAGGAGATATATCTTGTCTCTCAGTTATTTTCGCTTTGTTATAACTAGGTCATATTCTTACAAGGGAACCTCCCCATCGCACCCCCCTCAGATTTAGTTATAAGTTGGCACAGTGGATAGGCCTTGAAAAACTGAACACAGATCAATCGAAAAAACAGGAAGAAGTTGTGTGGAACTATGAAGAAAAAAGCAAAATATACAAACTGAGCAGTCCATGCAGCACAAATGCTGAACATGGAATATCGTTGCCACTGCATTTGTGCAAAGCAGTTAACACGTGCATCAAGATTGCTAGATTAAAATGCAGAGCACGGGTTGTATAGGAATAACAACTCTACTATAAGTATGTACTATTTTTCTATAATTAGAACGTAAGTAAAAGCTACTGAGGTTTCATATCATACCTACTAGTAAGAAAATTGCTAAGTTAAGCAAAATAATTATAGTAGTAAGATCTAATATAAATGATCATACAGATACAAATGCAGTCGGTAGCCTACGTAAGGATTTTATTGGAAATATGGTATTCTAGGTGCTAATCATATTTTGAAATCATGTTCAAAGCTGTCGATTTTTGTTTGAGATCAAAATAAAAATCACACTGTCGATTATTTCAACATTCATACACAGTCGATTATTATTTTTTTGTCTGTCATAATGTAAACTTCATACAGAATAATCCACGAATGAAATTCATAAGTGGAAAGTTGAACAGAGGAATGTTACGAGTTTCATATTATTTTTTAAGCTAATGTTTTTGCTGTTGTAATTTGTATATAATACAGCTATGATATTTTTACTGCTTTTTATACTAGATGGAGTTTTTCATCTGTAAATTATTTTCGTCCGTAAAATATTTTAGGTTACTTAAAAATATGGACTGCATCATATGCCTTTATTAAACAGTACCTGCCCTCTATTTGCGTGTCAGAAGGTGGTCATCTCACTCCCTTTGCTTTTGGAGGAAGTAATGAAATTTGCATTACTGCATCACAGTAGCGGAAATTTAATTAAAATGAGCATTTGCTGAGAAGGACACTGCTTTTGATGAAAATCTGGCAGGGATTCGCTTAAGTATGCGTCCCAATATCCAACGGAGGTAATTTAGACAGTCCACTGAAAAATTAATTCAGGATAGCCGGCCGGGGATTTAAGCGCTTCTACTCCTGAGTCATTATCAAAGGGTTCTAGCGCAATCAGTCCTGGAGTACTACTCCAGCATTTGAAGTCCTTATCAAGTAGGCATGATTGCAGAAAGCGAACGACGTCTGTTGCCTACTGTCGTATCTGTTGGAATCAAGATGCGCACTTATATGAAAAATAGGAACATAGGATAAAACCCATTCATTGGTAGCTCCGCTCAACAGGCAGTCAATAATGTTACAAACTAAGGCTATTAATTCTACGTTACATAGAACATTTGCAGGATTTCAATTGAAGTTATCAGCAACGAATCAGATCACAGGCTATGTCTATATGAATTGTTTACATGTGTGGTTGTATGCTGGCCATTTACCGAGTATTAAATACTATACCGACTAAACCAGAACGACAAAAATGAACCTCTATGACGTGCTCTCACTGTTAGTGAAAATTATGTAATTTATCAATAGTAGTAAATATTCAAATGTACTTACGCGACATACGCTACTATTGTCAAATGTACTTACGCGACATACGCTACTATTGAACACTTTTAGTAATATTTCGTAACTGAGGTGCAAAGCCTGTATAAAATTATTAAGTAAGCTCATGTCTCCTTTAATTAGGCTGAAGTTAAAACCGCATTTTAGTATTATCTGTACAGATTGATCATTTTGTAATGGCCTTAGAATTCGAAATAAGATGACTGTGGTAGTCGCATGGACTTCTGTCTAACATATACAACAAAGTAAAGAAAAAATTGCATTACTTAAGACACATATTTACATTTAACAACAAAAATGTGGAGTGTACCTCAGTTTATGTTTAATTTCTTTGAACTTTCAAATGCTTTATAAAATAGGACTCAAAAGGAAATATAAATTATAATGTAACAAAGCTTACCAAACAGTGGTTGAGACTGAGGAATAGAACTGTGTTTTACACGTATCGGACATACATGTTAGCAGCCCATGAGCTGACTTTAGCCTAAATGGTTCGCTAAATTTCGTTTCAGCTTTATATTCGATAGCAGATTCCACAATTAGTGCTTTGCCAAAGTTAATCTCAGTATCACCGATTTTGACGTGTGTTTAAGAAGAAGACCAATAAAATAAATTAGCAGTAGCACGTAATAACTTTTCCGAAAGCAGTTTTAGAAACTGTGTTAAATTGAGCATTTTCTTTGTAGTGCTTTAACTAGGAGACAGAAGGGCAGTGATCTTTTATAATATCCCTTTGCTTTCATATCCCACCTTATGAGTATGAGATAGGTTTTCCTATAATCATCTGAGAAGTGGTCAAATCAAAGGCCTTAGGTAAGGAACGTGTTTCAACAGAAGTGATTCATCCCCTAGGAAACGAAATACAAAGGAAATTTGCGAATTTATGAACAGAGGAAGAAACTTCTCCAAAACTGGAACAACGCCGTAATTTATTGTTTTGCTTCACAAGAAAGAAGGCAGATAAGACATGAAAGACCTTGTAGTTCTAGCAGCCTCCACCCCGTGTTGTAAAAGGTATACAATGGCACAGAAGAAAGCACTGGACTGAAATTTACGCAGAGTAAAAGGATAAAGCACAAGAAACCATTTCCGAATCGTAAATGAAATCGCAGTACAGAGCAAACAGTGTAATTTACAACATTCCTTGGGATTAAAAGATTTTAAGAAAGTTGTGGACCGCTTTTCGATTGATACAAAAAGCACTTATTCAGCCTATTCCAGTATACTGAAGCGTGTATGCATCAATGGTACTTTGTCAATGTAGTGGGAAATTCGGAATTCGAAGAGGAGCCATGTAAGGATATTCTGTATAACCAGAACTATTCTCACTATCACTAGCAAAAAAGGGGAAATAATACGCGGTAATGGAGTATATCTGAACCATTTTCACTTTGCTATTAACACTGTGCTGTTTTTCCCAAATGTAGTTACGCCGTAAACTTCAACGAATGATGAAACAACGCAATAGAACTACTTTGAAAGTAGATTTGAAAATCAGAAGTATGAAATAATGCGCGATTAAAGTAAAATACAGGATGTATCATAACTAATTACGCAAATGCATATAGTTAAAAGTACACGATATTAGAAGCAAAAAAGTGTCAGTAAGCTTAGGTCTGCAAAGGAACCGTTTGCGAGAAAATTGAGACTTCGTGGTTACCAGCAACCACTGACGTGATTCTGTGTAAACTCCGCATGCCACATCCTGATGTGGTCTTTGTTTACATTTTCGAGACGTAAAGTTGTAAACAGAATGGATACGACAGTATAGTACACAGTCAGAGTGCCACTCATATCAGCTGTTTACAGAGCGTCGATTGTATTGTGCGAGTGTTGGTGGTAACACGGAACATCACTGTAACGAGGAATAAACATTTCATATATGGCAGGCTAATGGCAATGCATGGGAGGCTGCACGCTTGTAGCAAGGGGCATACCATGCCTAAAAGTAGTCCGAGAGTCGAACGTTCACAAGGGTGCACAACGCCTCTTAGAAACTGGAAGCTTTGTTCATGCTGCGGTAACGGGTAGGTCTACCAAAATTACACCTCTGCGTGAAGATTTTCTGCTGGAACAGTCGAACGCTCTGCAGGAATCTCGTCATGGAGACTAGCCACACATATTTCTTTAATGAGCCACAGTGCTGGTTGGAGAATAATTAATGCATCGCAGTGTAATGTACGCGTATCACATCCAACGATTTCAGTATCTTAGTGAAGCGGATTTTGGTGCAAGTCTACGTATGGTAGTAACATTTTATTTACAGACGAAGGAGGTTTCACTTGTGACGGTGTGTTTAATTGTCACAATTCGCACGTTTGGAATCATCTAGGCTCCAACCCACATGCTGTGCTGTGCTGAGCACGTTTCTCATTGAATGTGTGGTTAGGGGTACTAGGTGATGGATGGTTTTATTGGGCCGTAAATATTACGAAATAAACTCAGTGGACGGAACTACCTTCGGTTTATGCGGCATCATCTTGCAGGATTGCTTGCGGATGTTCTCTTAGAGCAACGTCGGAGGATGTAGTACGTGCATGATTGAGCACTGGCAAATTTTGCTGTTTTGGTGAGGCGATATCTAACACGCCGATATTGCCAAAGATTGATTGGGGGAGGAGAAGCTGTGCAGTGGCCATCAACATTACCTGATCTGAACCTCATGAATTTCTTTGTTTGGGCACTTTCTAGGTGTAGCGTGCGCTACCGCGGTTAAGACGGTCGAAGAACTGGAGCAGAGACTCGTCAATGCTTGTCAGGAGATTCGAAATAATCCAGGCGTATTTGAAATGACTCGGAACTCATTACGGCGACGGGTACAGGCATACATACGGATACAAGGACACAGTTCGAACACCTCCCTTAACTATGAGTGCAGTCACGTAACTGTAGTCATGTTCATTCAGAACACCTGCACTTCTACCAAAGTATCTCCACTAACTTTTCTTAGTGTTGTATACTATTGTTATCTATTCTTAACTGGGATGACGTTTACATAGAATCTACATCGTTAACGTCAATAGTCCGCAAGCCACCTGACGGTGTGCGTCTGAGGTTACTTACGGTACCACTAACTGAACCCCCCTTGCCTGTTCCACTCGCGAACTGTGTATGGGAACAAAGATTATCGATAAGCCTTTGTATTAACTCTAATTTCTCGAACTTTCTCATCGCGGTCACTTCGCGAGATGTATATGGGAGTAAGTAATATATTGTCCGACTATTCGCACAAAGTACTCTCTCGAACTTTCTTCGTGATCCACAACGCCTCTCTTGTAACGTCTGCCACTCGAGTTTGTTGAGTATCTCTGTAACGCTCTCGCGACGAATAAACGATCACGTGACGAAACGCGCCATTCTTCTTCGGACCTTCTGTATCTCTCCTATCAGTTCTACCCAGTAAGGGTCCCAGATTGATGAACAGTACTCAAGAATCGGTCGAACAGGCGCCTTGTAGGCCACTTTTTGACTGGAAAGAATTACATTTCGTTAAGAGTTTTCCTACGACTCACAGTCTGGAATCAGATTTCCATACTGTTTGTTTTATGTTGTCATACCACTTGCGGTCGCTCAAGTCACTGGAGCCTGATAACTATCGCAATTATTTCGCAAGCGGTTTCCTTGCGAACCTCTGTTGCCTGAGACTTTTTTGCTTCTAGTATCGTGTCCAACGAGGTCATAGAACCTGGTGATGATTTTCTACAGCTAATTATGAAGTCCATGATACATCTTAAAATACCAATATAGGTAAATGGCTACACACAACTTAAAAAATGGTACAGTACGTGAAACATAAACTCTAAAAGCTTTATTTATTTATTTTTTTGCATGGTGCCGGAAGTTAGGTTGGAAGACAGCCGACAGGAGTGCCACTGATCGCAATGGCCGAAAATGGTATCACCTATCTCGAAATGCTGCAGTTGAGGGTCGTGCCACAACCTGAAACTGACTGCAAGGATTTCATCTTTCAACAAGATGGCACTTCTCGACTTTTCCACAGCGTTTATCGGAATGAGACGTTGTCAAGTCTCTGACCTGGCGCTACTCGAGTGGGCAGAACGGGCGCCAGACTGGATTTCTTGTCATTTTTTTTTCTTGTGCTGTTACATCAAGGATAATGTTTATACTCCAGCCGTACCACAGAACCTCGAAGACATTCAACACCGCGTCACAGCAGCTGTTCTTACCGTCACTCCTGATATCGGGTTTGGGCGGAACTGGACTACGTGTACCGCGTGATGGAGGGTGGACACGTAGTAAATTTATAAACAATCCATAAACCTTTGAGAGCTTGTCCTTCGCACACTACATAATTTGTTACGTTGTTCTTGACCTTATATCTCTAAGGATTTTTTTTTTCAAATGTTTCATGGCCTTTATACGAGAGCGTGCTGAAAATTAATAGCTCCGAAAGTCTTATGTGAAAACTCTTACAATTTTGTAAAGAAAATGAACTTTGTTAATATTTTACATCCTTATTCTTCATGTCTCTATATTTATTTCTCAACATGGACATCCTGGCGACGAACGCATTTCCGCCAACGAGAGATAAACTTGTAGATACCGTCACTGTAAATTGTTTGATTTTGTTGACGGAGCCACAACCTCACCTCTATTTCCACCGCTTCATAACTATCAAAGTGAAGTTCTGGAAGGTGTTCTGTAAATTCTGGAAACACGAAAATCGGATGGGGCCAAGTCGGGACTGAATAGAAGATGATCGTTAACAGTGAACCCAAGGCGTCGGATTGTTGCAGATGTCGAACCGCTCGTGTTTGGTCTGACATTGTCATAATGAAGGAGAGGGTGCTACACGTGTGGACGAACTCTTCGCATTCCTGCTTTCAGTTTTCTGATGGTCTCGGATCTCGCAGTACCTTGCAAAGTCTACCTTTATTCATGAATTCTATGTGCACAACACCTTGAAAACAGAGCACTGTGAGCATGACTTTGCTTCTTGATGGCATGGTGTTGAGCTTTACTGGTCTCGATGATCCTTTGTGGCAGAACTCCACTGATGCTCTCTTGTTTTCGGGGGAGGGGAATGGTGAACCCAACTTTTATCACCTCTCACACATTACTAATGTCCGACACGATCATCACAGTACATGGCTTTCATTCTTCTATGGATTTCGAATGGAGGCACGTTTTCTGCGTTTAGGAACTCGATTACAACACGCTGTTTCTCACGCACCGACATATCTACATCTACATGGATACTCTGCAAATCACATTTAAGTGCCTGGCAGAGGGTTCATCGAACCAACTTCACAACTCTCTATTATTCCAATCTCGTTAGCGTGCGGAAAGAATGAACACCTATATCTTTCCGTACGAGCTCTAATTTCCCTTATTTTATCTTGGTGATCGTTCCTCCCTATTTAAGTCGGTGTCAACAAAATATTTTCGCATTCGGAGGAGAAAGTTGGTGATTGGAATTTCGTGAGAAGATTCCGTCGCAACGAAAACGCCTTTCTTTTAATGATGTCCATCCCAAATCCTGTATCATTTCTGTGACAATCTCTCCCATATTTCGCGCTAATAGAAAACGTGCTGCCTTTCTTTGAACTTTTTCGATGTACTCCGTCAGTCCTATCTGGTAAGGATCCCACACCGCGGAACAGTATTCTAAAAGAGGACGGACAAGCGTAGTGTAGGCAGTCTCCTTAGTAGGTCTGTTACATTTTCTAAGTGTCCTGCTAATAAAATGCAGTTTTTGGTTAGCCTTCCCCCCAACATTTTCTATGTGTTCCTTCCAATTTAAATTGTTCGTAATTGTGATACCTAGGTATTTAGTTGAATTTGCGGCTTTTAGATTAGACTGATTTATCGTGTAACTGAAGTGTAACGCGTTCCTTTTAGCACTCATGTGGATGACCTCACACTTTTCGTTATTTAAGGTCAAATGCCACTTTTCGCACCATTCCGATATTTCTTCTAAATCGTTTTGCAGTTTGTTTTGATCTTCGATAAACGACAGCGTCATCTGCAAACAACCGAAGACGACTGCTCATATTGTCTCCCAAATCGTTTATATAGATAAATGTTCAAATGTGTGTGAAATCTTATGGGACTTAACTGCTAAGGTCATCAGTCCCTAAGCTTACACACTACTTAATCTAAATTATCCTAAGGACAAACACACACACCCATGCCCGAGGGAGGACTCGAACCTCCGCCGAGACCAGCCGTACAGTCCATGACTGCAGCGCCCCAGACCGCTCTGCTAATCCCGCGCGGCCGTTTATATAGATAAGGAACAGCAAAGGGCCTATAACACTACCTTGTGCCACGTTTTGGATAATGGACTCACAAAGTTCTCTGCTTGATTCATACAGGTTAGCCAAAGGTACGTTTACAAGTGCCACAGAAATTGCGTATTTCCGACAACGTAGCCTGCCAGAATTGGTGGCCATTAGAGTGGAAGCCTCATGTTCACAACACTTCTGGCCACTGTTGCCCGGAAAAGTTTGTGGCAATACATTTTTGGCCCAGAAGTGTTCACACGGACCACCATATCGTCCACGAAATGGAGGAAAGCGAACTGGTTCCAAAAGTTTAACCTATAAACCTATTATGGATACATACCTCCTTCAGAATGTTGAAATACAGTTTTGAATATATCGAAAAATCAACTGGTCTGAGAAATGGCAAGACCACCACCGTTAGTGAAGACTACATGCCAATTCACAACCAGATTCGCAGTGAACCATTGGATTTTGGCATAAAACGTGATTCGTCTGAAAAGGCACCCTGTCGCTACTCAGTGGACGTTCAGTTGCGGTATTGGCGTGGAAATTCCAGCTTTCGTCGCTGATGAACAGCAGTCAGCATGGGTGCATCAACCAGGGGCTTGCTGCGGATACCCATACACTACACGTTTGCTGAACGGTCGTTGGGGAGACACTTTTGGTAGCTTCTTGGTTCATCTGGACGTTCAGTTGGCCAACAGTTGCACGTCTGTTAGCCCGAAAACATCCCCACAGTCCTTCACCCATGTCACCTAAGGCCCATAGTGCACCACAGTTGCCTCGGCGCCGGTTTTGGATAGCGCCATTTTGCCCTACACAGTATACAGGGTGTCCCAACTATCTTCTCCACCCAAAATATCTCTGGAACAATAACAGCTATTGGAAAACGACTTTCACCGGTATCAATGTAGCGCTGGGGCCCATGAATGTACATATTTGGAAACATTCTAAAACGAAAGCATATGTGTTTTTTAACACAAACTTATGTTTTTCTAATGGACCTCCTATATTTTTTCTTCAGCAATCCATAGCATGACAAAGCACATACACAATGGCGTTGATTGCATCGCAATATTCCCATTACATCCCGACATATTGAGACGCGAAGTTGACGCTTGAAACACCCGACATGCGCTGCTGGCGCACGTCCTGAGGCTCAGTCGTGAACCCCATGCTGCCCGTAATCGCGATGTGATTGACATGTGTAATCACACTTCCATACTTATCAAGAGGTCCGAAACGAATAAAACGGTCTGCTGCGCGATTACGGGCAGCATGGGGTTCACGCCTGAGCCTCAGGACGTGCGCCAGCAGCGCATGTCGGGTGTTTCAAGCGTCAACTTCGCGTCTCAATATCTCGGGATGTAATGGGAATATTGCGATGCAATCAACGCCATTGTGTATGTGCTTTGTCATGCTATGGATTGCTGAAGAAAAAATATAAGAGGTCCATTTAAAAAAAAACATAAGTTTGTGTTAAAAAACACATATGCTTTCGTTTTAGAATGTTTCCAAATATGTACATTCATGGGCCCCAGCGCTACATTGATACCGGTGAAAGCCGTTTTCCAATAGCTGTTATAGTTCCAGAGATATTTTGGGTGGACAAGATAGCTGGGACACCCTGTATTTTAATCACGGTGCCCCCAGGGGCTCAGCATTCATTTGCTGGGTACGGGCTTGGCGACCCCGGGGTTCCTGAGCTGGGGACTGGTAAGCGCCGCCAGTCCCCTGTCACCGTAACCTCTGGGCATACTTCAACGACCACCGTGCGGCGCGGCGGTGGAACGTTGTGTGTCTCAGGGAATGGGGATCTTGGCTTGACCGCCCGGATCGCGAGGATGGAATAAACCTCTATAAAAAAAACCTCAATCTCAAGGTGTGCTGCGCGCCGATGAGATGCATGGCTGTTGAGGTGGAACAGTCGATAGCGGGCAACCTCTGGGGAACCTGCCGCACCTCAGTTGTATAAGGCTTACCTAGGCACGCGGGGCTCTGTCTAGGTGGACTTCTAGTTCCCTAGCTGCTCGTGGGACCGAGATGGATCCTTCTAAATCCTCTTTTCTTCCTCCCAGCGGAAAGGGTGGGCCGCTGGAAGGTTCTAACACCCAGTCTCTTAAGAGGGCCCGTGCAGTCAGTCCCCCTGACTCCGGCGCTTCTTTGAAAAGTCCAGTCTTAGGTAACAGAATGCATTCTGGTAATCCGAATGTGTTTCTCATTGTGAAACGGAAGGAGAGTAGTTTCGAGAAGGTTTCGCCCTTCTATATTCAAAAGGGATTGGAGGGAATCTGTGGCTCCTTAAAATCGGTGAAGCGCTTACGTAATGGGACCTTGCTAGTGGAAACTTCCACTTCTCAGCAAGCAACTAACCTCCAATCTGCTAAATGCCTTGGAGAGTATGCCATAGACACTGAACTGCACAGCACCTTGAACTATAGCAAAGGTGTTGTGACATGCCGGGATCTAGCTGATATTCCCACGGAAGAACTGCAACGTGAGTGGGCTCCGGAAGGTATCGTTGATGTCCAACACATCATGAAGAGGGTTGATGGCACTCTTGTCAAATCCGACTCCTTTATTCTGACCTTCAGTAGCACAAAACTTCCTGAACATGTTAAAGCTGGCTTCCTTCGCCTTAGTGTGAGGCCTTATTTCCCGGCCCCAATGCGCTGTTTCAAATGCCAGCGTTTTGGGCATACCACCTTAGGCTGTAAAGGCGAAGCGACTTGTGGAAACTGTGGTCAGGCTGCTCATGAAGGAGTTGGTTGCTCGTCTCCGGCTAAATGTATTAATTGCTCTGGGAACCACCCTGTTTGGAGTAGGGACTGCCGCATATTTTTAGAGGAACGCAAGGTCCAGGAAATAAAAACAACCAAGCGTATCCCCTATGGTGAGGCCAAGAAGATTTATAAGTCGATGCAACCTCCCACATTTGCTACATCTATTGCATCCCTGGTACAGAAGCCTACTCCAAAAGTCGATGCCTCAACGCAGACTGAGGTGGTGAGTGTTAGCACTAACACCTGTAGCTGTCAGTGCACTTGCAACGCAGCCAGTGTTCCAGAGCCAGTAGCCCCTCCTCGCACGGCAGACAAAGGTACAGTGGCGGACTTGGTCCAGCCCCTCGCGCCTCCAACAGCTGAGGTTGTCCCCAAGCCCAGTGCGCCAATTACCACTCCCACATCCGCTCCCCCAAAGTCCACCAAGCCACAGAAAGCTACTGTGCAGCAGCAACAGCGGGTCAAATCCCGTGGTAAACCATCTGACCATGCGGATGTTGTTTTACGCGAGGCTTCATCTGACTCTTCCCCAGAGTTGATGGAGTACGATGTATGTGGGGGGCAATCATCTCGTCCCACGCCTGCCCCTCCACCTGCTGCGGTCTCCCCACCCCGTCGGAGGGACAGGATGAAGGTGCTACCCCCAACATAGATGCCTCCCATACTCCAGTGGAACTTGCAAGGGTTCAGGACGCATGTGGAGGAACTTCGTCTACTTTCTCAGGGTAGACCACTGTGTCTCTGTCTCCAGGAGACGTATTTCCATCCATCATACTCCCCTGAGATACGAGGCTATACACTCCACAAAAAGGACGACCTGCGTGGAGAGAGAGCTAGAGGAGGCGTAGGTATTTTCGTCAGGACGGACTACCATTCCTCGCCTCTCTCACTTACGACGACTCTACAGGCCGTCGCTGTGTCCGTGCACGTGCGTCATCCATTGACTGTATGCTCACTTTACTTGCCCCCACATGATGCTCTTGATGAAGCGGCCCTCACCGACCTTCTTACACAGCTCCCCCAGCCATTCATTATTTGTGGTGATTTTAATGCCCACAATGTGCTTTGGGGCTCTGCAATTACCTGCCCCAGGGGTAGAGCAATTGAGAGGCTTCTCCTGTCATCCTGTGCCTACTTGCTCAATGGAGGACAGAGTACTCATTTCAGCACGGCGACTGGGTCGTTCTCTGCCATAGATCTCTCGCTTTGCTCTCCAGCTCTTGCCGCTAGTGCTCACTGGGAAGTGGTCGCTGACTTGCACGGCAGTGATCATTTCCCAATCTGGATTCACCTGCCAGATGGCGTGGGCCCCGAAAGGAGACCACCACGATGGGTGCTCGGTGGAGCTGACTGGACACTTTATAGCCAGTTGGCCCAATTCGAACACTGTGTGAATGTTGAGGTGTGGGTGGATCATATTACCAAAACGGTCCACCACGCCGCTGCAGCATCCATTCCACAGTCCACAGGCCACCGGAAAAGGCCACCTGTGCCCTGGTGGAGTGACGAATGCCGCTCTGCAATCAGGACCAGGCGTGCGGCCCTGCGGCGGTTCAAGTGTCGGCCGACTGCTGAGAATCTTGCAGCCTTTCGGGTGGCGAGGGCGAGATGTCGCCGCATTATTCGTGAGAGCAAGAAGAGGTCGTGGCAAAAGTTCCTGAACACCATTAATCGTTCCACCAAAAGTTCCATTGTGTGGGAGACCATTAGGAGAATTTCTGGCAGAGGAGGGAGGTGCCCCATAGCTGCTGTAATGAATAACGGCACTCTCCACACAGATCCGCGAGACATTGCCCAGACTATGGCAGCGTATTTTGCGACAGTTACTTCCACAACCAGTCAGGATCCAGGTTTCCAGCGCCATAGAGCGGTTGCTGAGAGGTGTAGTCTGAACTTCCAGCCCACCTCTCATGAAGTTTACAACTGCCCTTTTTCTATGTGGGAGCTGGATTCTGCATTGTCTGGAGCTCGTGACACTTCCCCTGGTCACGACAGGATCCATTACAGTATGCTATGGCACCTCACAATGCGCAACAAAGAAATCCTCCTTGCACTTTTTAATGCCATTTAGGCGTCGGGTCACTTTCCTGACGCGTGGCGTGAGGCAGTTTTAATCCCTTTTTTAAAACCTGGGAAAGACCGCACGAGCCCAAGTAGCTACCGTAGTATTGCCCTCACTAGTTGCATAGGGAAGACCTTGGAGCGGATGGTCAACCGCCGCCTTGTCTGGATGTTAGAATCCCGGCAACTACTTAGTCGCTTTCAGTGTGGTTTCAGGAGGTTTCGTTCCACCTTCGATAACCTTGCCCTCCTGGAGGCGGCTATCCAACAAGCTTTCCTACGCCGTCATCACCTTCTAGGTGTATTTTTCGACATCGAGAAGGCCTACGATACCACTTGGCGGCGTCTCATCCTGGAGCAGCTTCACGAATGGGGTTTTCGTGGTTGTCTTCCTCTTTTTATTCAGTCTTTCCTCTCGCCACGATATTTTAGATACCGAATTGGTGACGTCCTGTCTGATCGCTTTGAGCAGGAGAATGGTGTCCCTGAGGGTAGCGTTTTAAGTGTGACTCTCTTTGCCATCGCTATTAATAGCATTACGTCCATAGTGAAAAGTCCTGTCCAGTGTTCTTTGTTTGTGGATGATTTCTCTTTGTTCTGCTCTTCTTCAAGCCTTGCAACGACAACTCGTCAGTTGCAACTTACGATTAGGCGTTTAGATGACTGGGCGCTGAAGAGTGGCTTTAAGTTTTCCACCGAGAAGTCTGTATGTGTTCTTTTTAACCGTTCTCGTTCGATTTTCACCTTTCCTGAGTTGCGCTTGAGGGACACTATTCTGTCTTTTAAAGACACGGTGAGATTTCTGGGGCTCATTTTTGACTCGAGGCTCACGTGGTTACCTCATCTTAAAGACCTGAAACGGCGGTCGCTTCAGGCTTTAAGTATTTTAAAATGTCTTAGCCACAGTACATGGGGAGCTGACAGGACTTGTCTGCTCCAGTTTTACAGGGCGTTTGTGCGATCTCGGCTCGATTATGGGTGCACGGTGTATGGGTCCGCGAGGCCTTCTTACTTAAAGATTTTGGACGTTGTGCACCATGAAGGGCTTCGGTTGGCCACTGGGGCATTCCGAACTAGCCCCATACCAAGCCTCTGTGCAGAGGCTGGTGAACCGCCACTTCATATGCGGCGACGGCTACTTACGGTCCGCCAGGCGTATAAAACTTTGTCCACACCATACACCCCTGCATACCATACCGTTGCTCAGCCTCCTCTGGCACGGTTATTTCATAACCGGCAACGTGCGTCGCAACCCTATGGGATTCGCGCACAGGATTGCCTCGCTGCAATGTCTGTGGCTGGTCTTCGTGTTTTACGTCGCGGTTGGAGCAGATCTCCACCTTGGCTCCTCCGGAGACCCAAACTTATTTTAGATTTGACTCGTTTTAAGAAGAATGGCACGCCAGATTTTACATTCCAGTCACTGTTTTTTAACATTTTAGATGTGCATCACGGTTTCACTGTCGTTTATACTGATGGCTCCAAACAGGAGACTTTCCTTGGCTGTTCTGTAGTGTTCCCTGATCATGTTACCCGGATTCGCCTCCCTGCTGAAAATACCGTTTTCGCGGCGGAGCTCCACGCGATCCTGAAGGCACTGGAGCAGATGAATCGTGTTCGGGGCGATCGATTTCTTCTCTGCTCCGATTCTCTTAGTGCCTTACAATCACTGCAGAACCTATACCTGACTGAGGAGATGGTCCAGCTGATACATGACCAACTGTACTTGCTCCAACAGCGGGGTAAAGAGGTATCCTTCTGCTGGGTGCCTGGTCATGTCGGCATATGGGGCAATGAACAGGCTGATCGGGCTGCCAAGGAGGCCTGCAGAGAGCAGGATGTGGTCCAGTGTCCTATCCCCTTGCAGTCAGTAATCGCTGCACTCCACAGGAAGTGCATGGAGTTGGGGGAGGACGAATGGCTGGCGGTGACGGCCAATAAACTGCGGTCGGTAAAGTCAACGACTCGGCCGTGGCGTTCCTCCTGCCGGTTGCTCAGGCGGGAAGAGGTGGCCCTCACACGTCTTCGGATCGGGCACTGTCCTCTGACGCATAGCTATTTATTACGGCGGGAGGATCCTCCGTTTTGTGATGCCTGTGGTGTGCACATCTCTGTCCGGCACATTTTAACAGACTGCATTTTATACCGTGATGCAAGGGCAGCAGCACAAGTTGATGGGGATCTGCCTTGTGTTTTAGCAAACGATGAGACGTGTGTGTCTAGGGTTTTTAAGTTTTGTGATGTGTCTGGACTCTGGCCTAAACTTTTAGGCTGGAGGTTTTAGTGTATTGCAGAGTGGCTGACTCCTCCCTTTTTTTCCTTGCGGTCAGCCAGCCACTTCCATCTGCTACATTGTTTTAGCTCCCTCTCTCATTTTCTTCCTGTGTTGTCCATGTTTTACTGCTGACGCCCTGCTTCATCCCACGCTTCGGTGTGGGTGAGCACATATTTTCCAATGATTGTTCCCCGTGTTTTATGTTCCGTTTTATGTAAATGTTCTGAGGTTTTTTTTTTCTTTTCTTGACACCCGTCTCACTAGGATACTGAACGGGCGCTGAAGACCTTGCTGTCATGCGCCCACAAAACCACTCTACTACTACTACTACTTTAATCACGGTGGCATGTGAACAGTTTACAGATTTAGCCGTTTCGGAAATCCGCACACCCATTGCCCGAAATCCAATGATCACGCGCTTTTGTACGTTAGAAAGATCTCTCCGTATCTGTATTACGACAACGGCTGCACTGCTTCTCACGTCCCCTCCTCCTCCCCCCCCCCCCCTTGCCCAGACACACTTTATATACTGTCCACTGCCTGTGCTGCCATCTGCCGTCTGTGAGTGATTATTGCACATTGAATGAGCGTAGGGGGAGCAGATATAAGAATCCTCCACTGCTGCTCATGGCAGGGTCCTAGTGAAGGTGGTTTCCTGTTGCATTCTTCCGACCTGATATAAACTGTCAAGGGTGTATATGTGTCGTGTCGATGACTGTGATGAGTGGTTGTACAGTGCAGTGCTGCGTTTGTGTTGTTATGGATAAAGAGAAGGCAGAGGCTGAAACCCGGTGCCAGCACATAGCCTACTCCTCTCTAAAAGCTCCAAGGGAGCCTCAGAGCGTGACGTCCCCCGCGGACAGACGGAACAACACTAATAGTACCACACAGTCTCATTTCATGGAGCACTGCGGAGGGGTTGGTGCAAAGACTGGTGATCAGAAACCTACCACCACCGCCTCTCCTCCCCTTAAAAAAAGCACACCGTCTTCAGGCCACAAGTGGCCCATCGGGGCCATCCGACCGCCGTGTCATCCTCAGATGAGGATGCGGATAGGAGGGGCGTGTGGTCAGCACACCGCTCTCCCGGTCGTTATGATGGGTTTCTGTGACCGGAGCCGCTACTATTCGGTCGAGTAGTTCCTCAAGTGGCATCACGAGGCTGAGTGCACCCCGAAAAATGGCAACAGCGCATGGCGGCCGGGACGGTCACCCATCCAAGTGCCGGCCACGCCCGACAGCGTTTAACTTCGGTGACCTGACGGGAACCGGTGTATCCACTGCGGCAAGGCCGTTGCCACTCGCCTCTCCCTGCCGACCAATAATACTGGCAGTGAAAGTCTCACACACCTCCAGGATTGGAACCGCCGTACTTCCGAGTCGAGCGCCACCACGCAAGCGTGCGTCAGTGATCTCGGCTACCGAGGTGGGTCACTGCTAGTGTATACAAAGACTTTAATAAAAGATCAATGTAGCTGGCATGATGCTGATGATGAACGTGGAAACACACATGATGAGGTTTAAACAACGTGAAAGCCTTAATAACCTATTTAGACCACAATTACGGCTCAGTGCTACGACTGTAGCAGCGAGGAGCTCCTTATTCAGGTTTCGATATTTGTATATAGTATACAGGGTGATTCAAAAAGAATACCACAACTTTAGGAATTTAAAACTCTGCAACGACAAAAGGCAGAGCTAAGCACTATCTGTCGGCGAATTAAGGGAGCTATAAAGTTTCATTTAGTTGTACATTTGTTCGCTTGAGGCGCTGTTAACTAGGCGTCAGCGTCAGTTGATGCTAAGATGGCGACCGCTCAACAGAAAGCTTTTTGTGTTATTGAGTACGGCAGAAGTGAATCGACGACAGTTGTTCAGCGTGCATTTCGAACGAAGTATGGTGTTAAACCTCCTGATAGGTGGTGTATTAAACGTTGGTATAAACAGTTTACAGAGAATGGGTGTTTGTGCAAAGGGAAAAGTTCTGGACGGCCGAGAACGAGTGATGAAAATGTAGCACGCATCCAGCAAGCATTTGTTCGCAGCCCAGGAAAATCGACTCGCAGAGCTAGCAGAGAGCTGCAAATTCCACAATCAACTGTATGGAGAGTCCTACGAAAAAGTTTAGTTATGAAACCTGAACGTCAACTACCCGAGGCGATGGATCGGCCGCCAGGCAGCCCGTGACAGAGCACTTCATCACTGGCCTCCAAGAAGCCCTGATCTTACCCCCTGCGATTTTTTCTTATGGGGGTATGTTAAGGATATGGTGTTTCGGCCACCTCTCCCAGCCACCATTGATGATTTGAAACGAGAAATAACAGCAGCTATCCAAACTGTTACGCCTGATATGCTACAGAGAGTGTGGAACGAGTTGGAGTATCGGGTTGATATTGCTCGTGTGTCTGGAGGGGGCCATAATGAACATCTCTGAACTTGTTTTTGAGTGAAAAAAAAACCTTTTTAAATACTCTTTGTAATGATGTATAACAGAAGGTTATATTATGTTTCTTTCATTAAATACACATTTTTAAAGTTGTGGTATTCTTTTTGAATCACCCTGTACTTTCCACGCCCCGCAGCTGTAGCTGTAGATGTACAAACCATATTTGTGAAATTCGTGGTTTTCGCCTTCTGTATTCTTGTAGCTCTCTATGTACGGGAGCCAACTTTCAAACTGAAACAAAATAAATACTGCCGCGAGCTGTGCTGCATACGATGTGGAGTAGCTGTTAGAGTCGCTGTCTAGCGCTCTGTGGTCCGCCAGTTCACGTCCGATCAGGACGAAATATTTGTTATGTAGAATTATCATCTCTAGTAGGTTCTAGAAATTCCTTATGTTGCTAATGTTTCCATATTCTGGAATATATGACGGTTGAATCAACAGCAGCACTCTATGACCAAGAGGCAGTTTCGATCCGTCTGTGCGTTGGTGTCCCTAATAAACGTGATTTTAGTGCTAAGTGTTGTACGTAAATGATGACCCTGCTTTCGGATTTGGCCTTTACTGTGGTTATAACGTGACAATAATATTTCACCATTCAGATTACGCAGCTGAGCACTACAGCGCTGTCAGCGTGATGAAGTGGAAGCAGGGCTGAGAGTGAGAGGGAAGGCTGTGCAGACAATGACAGAGATATGTATGGCCCGACCACAAGAAATATTCGTCACCGCTGGTGAACAACACATCCACAGCTACTGCTCCATTGGCAATATTGCCGGGTCATACCGCGATAGAGCCGTTTATTGCAGCAAAATTTCGGCAGTGTTGACGGCAACACTATTACGACCACACATTGCCGTAAAATATGTTCCATGTAAACGCACCTTAAGATGGACGTGACAAACTATTGGGTGATGGTCGATGGCATTTGAAAGCATGCAAGGTCAATATGGACGCTGCAGACAGTAATGAATACACGGAGAAATCTGGACATTGGCTTTACCAACAGACGGTACCAAATAGCAGCAGCTGCTGCAGATGGTATTACTATAGTCAACAGCTACCACGACTATAATGGCTCCGAGGTCGGCGAGTTGTGAAACTGTATGTCTCCTTTCTCTTCGGAGGCTGTAGTGTGGCCAAAGATAGTACTATAGGTTATTTGTGTTACATCTACGTCTGTACCCTCAAGTACTTGGCAGAGGGTAGATTTTATTGTATTGCACATTAAACTTTATTTCGATATGTTAAATGAGTTTTCAAAAGTTAACAGATTTTGCATCTTTTTCGTTAAATTTTTCATCAAACGTTCGAGCTCTGAGTCTTCGTATATGCTCGATGTCCTGTGAGAGTGCTATCTGATGCTGCTACCATACTCTTCAGCATTATAGATGTAAGAGTGTTTCATAAGCACCTACATTTTACCTATGTTCAACCAATGAACTAGGCTTATTATTTACTTTAACTACGAATGAACATACGTGATCGTTCCACTTCACACCCCTGCGCACTCTTATTCGCAGGTGTTAGTATGATATGGCTGACTCTATTTGTCATCTGTAGATTATTAAGCCAAATTGTATTATTATTTCCTTTCTTTTGGAACTAATTGGCAGTTTTTTCATCATTGTGATAGTTTGCGTAACCGACTGGATATTGCTACAGTTTTTATCGGGATCCGCGATTTCCTCTCGAAAACTTACAGTACGTAGTAATCGAGTTAAGCAGAACTGATGACCAGAGTTCCCCAAAGAAGTGTTATTATAGGCCATCTGCTGTTCCTAATGTACATTAATGAGTTAAGAAATAATCTGAGCAGCCCCCTTGGATTACTTGCAGATGATGATATGATTTACCGTCTAGTAAAGTCATTAGAAGATCGGAACCAATTGCAAATGACGTAGAGACGATACCTGAATGGTGCCAAATGTGGCAAATACCTCTCAATAAGGAAAAGTGTGAGGTCATCAACATAAATACAAAATATATCCGCTAAATTTCGATCGATAAATCACACAAAGGTAAAGGTTGTCAATCTGACTAAATACCTAGGAATTTCTATTACGGAGGATTTAAGTTGTAACGATCGCATAAATAATGTTTTGGGGAAGACAAATCAAAGACTACGGTTTATTGGCAGCTCATTTACAAAATGTAACAGGTCCACTAAAGAGACTGCCTACACTACGGTTGTTCGTCCTCTGCTAGAGCATTGTTGTGCAATATGGGATTCTTACTAGATAAGATTGACAGATTGACGGAGGACATCGAAACAGTTCAGAGAAGGAGAGCTCCTTTTGTATTATCGCGAAATAGGGGAGCGACTGTCACGGATATGATAAGCGAGTTGGGATGACAAGCATTAAAACAAAGACGGTTTTCGTTGCGGCGAGATCTTTTCACGACATTTCAATCACCAACTTCCTCCTCCGAATGTGAAAATATTTTGTTGCCACCAACCTACATAGGGAACAATGATCATCATAAGAGAATCAGAGCTCGTACAGAAAGATTTAACTGTTCATTTTACCCACTCACTGTTCGAGAGTGGAAGAGTAGAGAAATAGTCTGAAGGTGGTTCGAAGAACCCTTTGCCAGGAGCTTAAGTGTTAGTTGCAGAATAATCATGCAGATGTAGATGTAGCACTCCTCCAGAAATGACAGTGCTATTTGCGAAAAGTGGGAGATGGCAATTTCATTACCCTCTTAGTCATTAATGTACGATGGTTGAATGCTAAGTGATGCTTCCATCAGCTCCATAACATGTGTCAGTATTGTTGTGTAACTGGTTTCAACAAATTGTGTAGAGTCTCTGCTACATCCTCAGCCGCAAGCTATTGCTGTGAATAGTTGCGTATATTATCGTGGCTGAAATGAGGGCGTATAAAGCAAAATCGTCACTGTGACTGAACCAACGTGCTCTCATCGAGTTCCTAACAGCAGAAAGTGGTGTTCCAGTCGAAATTTATCGAAGAATGAAAGTAGTTCGTAGTAATGGCAGCGCCAGGTAAACTAAACAGATGTAAAGCTGGTGTACTGGAACAACGGAATTGTTGATAAACTAACAAGGGGAGGCCGCCAATTGTGAAATTCAGATTCGATTCATACTGCG
Source organism: Schistocerca nitens (assembly GCF_023898315.1). NCBI lineage: Eukaryota > Metazoa > Arthropoda > Insecta > Orthoptera > Acrididae > Schistocerca > Schistocerca nitens. The sequence continues at coordinate 612,665,666 of NC_064616.1, read as the reverse complement.
CATAATAAAAGCTCATGGCCAGAGGTGTAATGTGGCAAAGCACCAAGATGCACTTCTCAGCCGTTGTCGAGAAAATCGACAGTTAAAAGAAACCGTTGCCATGAAATACTCTCTACGGTTAACAATTTTCTACAGCGTCGTGGCGCAGCGGTAAGCGCTCGAGTTCGTAATCCGAAGGTCGCCGGATCGAATCTCGCGCCATGCAACTTTTTTTTTATTATTTATTTTTGTAATATATATATATATATATATATATATATATATATATATATATATATATAATTCCCGGCAATCAGTTGCAACAATTATGCAATAATAAGTTGTTGAAAGTCGTCTGTCGTGGAAAAACTGGCGACTTCGAACATCATTATGTTTTCCGCAAACAAAGTTGTATTTCACAAATGTTATTAATTGTCTTCATAATGTTATCCACGTATAGTTAACGGAAGACGTAGAAACGATATTCCGAAACGAATACGTATAGCGTAATTCAAACGTTCGAATTAGAATAGAGACCCCACGAACACAAATTTGCTGTGGCAGGTATGAAATATAAACTCCGTTACTCGCTCGTTACACTTGAAGGACAGATGTTGAATGGGCCGAAACGAGCCGCCGAAGAACAGCGTAGTTGCGTGCTAACTTCGAAAGAAGGTAGATGCGGTCCCTAGCGCAACTTATAACATCTTCGAAAATCAGTGCGGACGGGAGAGCTTTGGTACACCCTGTTTAAAAAAGGGAAAAATGGGGGCGGTACAATTGGAGAGCGATCCACCTTCACCAACATGCATATATATATATATATATATATATATATATATATATATATATATATATTACAAAAAACTAATAATAAAATAATTGCATGGCGCGAGGTTCGATCCGGCTACCTTCGGATTACGAACCCGAGCGCTTACCGCTGCGCCAGGACGCTGTAGAAATTAATTAATCGTAGAGAGTATTTCACCGCAACGGCTTCTTTTAACTGTCGATTTTCTCGACAACGGCTAAGAAGTGCATCTTGGTGCTTTGCCACATTACACCTCTGGCCATGAGCTTTTATTATGCGCAGTATGAATCGAATCTGAATTTCACAATTGGCGGCCTCCCCTTGTAAGAGTGGACCACAATTGTCAGCAGCCGGCGAGAGATGGCATTGCCAATTTTGGGTGCCGATGGAGTTACTCATATCGATTTCCTGGAACCAAACACAACCAATCACTCAAGAAGACACACTGATTCTTTGAGCTGTAAGCAAAGGCCTCAGGGGATTTGGAAACAGGGAAAGTTTTGTTGCAGCAAGACAACGCTAGGCCATACAACTCACCATGGAAGAGGTTAGGAGACTGCAACTTACGACGATGTTGCATCTTACCATTTAGTTCACGCTCTGTGATCTTCATCTGTTTCCTAAAATAAAGGCAGGACCATGTGAACATTGCAATGGCTTGAATTAAGAAATCCACACGGTGGCGATATGCTGGTTTCAGAAACAGCAGATAGAAATCTTCTTTGACTGATTCATGAAACTTGTTTATCGTTGCCAAAGGTGTACGGGTATTATCTGTCAACTACGTCGAAAAACGAGATTATTTTATGAAACAGGAACATCTAAGACAACTTTCATTTACCAAAATGTTCCTGTATTTCATATTTTCACATAATGTGAAAATCTTAAATTACTCGTCCGTGTGTGTCTACGGATGACTCTTCGTTAAGAGTAACATGCTGTGTATCACTAAGGCGTAAAACTAATCATAAACCTAGATATATATCTCAAATGAACGTATTTCCTTCAGCAGGCATCTTTTTGGCTCTAAATCGAAAGCTTTTCGAAATTATTGGAAGACCATATCGATCTGGTTACTTCTTTCCACGTCACTTAAAATAACATGTGTGAACTGCTTCTGCATATATACTCAGAAAGCCCGAGTTTTTTGCTTGGTGGAGCGTGCTTCTCACTACTGCTAGCTACTTTTCGTCCCCTTCCATTCGCGTGTAGAGCGAGGAAAAAATTACTGCCAGTCTGGTACCGTTCGGGTCCTATTTTGTCTTATATCATTCTCGTGACTCCTATGCGAAATATGCAATGGAACTGTTTTACAGTCTACGTCTAATAACAGTTCTCTAAGTTGGCGAATAAGGTTTCGCAAGAACAACGTGAGCTTTCCTCCAGAGAGTTTCATTTCATTTCCCTGAGAATCTGAGATACGCTTTCTTACGAGTTATGTCGACCTCTTAGGATTATAGCAGTGTGTCTTTGAATTTCTTCAGCATCTTCCATCTGGCCGACTTGGCTGTCACCCCAAACCCTGAAACAGAACAGTAGAACAGGTCGTATTATAATTGTAGTCTCTTAAATAGATGTACTGCAGTTTCCCAGAATCCTTCTGACAAATCCGTGTCTACCTTTCACCTTTCTTGTTATTTATTTCACATGTTCGTTCCATTTCAAAAGACTTGACAATAGTAGCTTTAGATTTCTAAGCGATGGTACAGACTCTTAAATGTTTACCAAGTATGTTCTGATCTGATGCCCAATGTGTTTTTACGAATTACATAGAACTTTCCACACTCAACCAAAGCTATAACTCACTATCCTGTGTGGAAATACTGGGTAATTCGCTCTGCTGATATTTATTTTGTCATCTGAACGGGACTCAAACAGCCATCATCATACACATAAAGTTTAACACACTGAGAAGCAATATACGCATTGTATTTGCCATATTGTACATCACCATAAACATAAAATCACGGTAGGATCATATCAGAAGTTAACCTGCTCTTCCAAGAAAAAGGCATTTAAAAGGCTATATACTCTCATGTCTTTCAAGCAGAGCTGTACGGTGGCACACGTCGGCAAACAGCAACCAGTGGCGACCAGGCATTATAGTAGGTGACTTGTAGCATCGTATCTGTTCGTGCAGCCAAGAACGATGTGGTTGACACCCTCTTCTTCACCACAATTGCACACTGGGGACGCGGGCAGACCAGTAATATGTAGATGCTTCCTGTAACAGCCGTCGTTGAATGTGAGGCACTTTATAGTGTCCATCAGTATTCTGAAGCATCGATGTTCCTCATGCCATAAGTTAGCAATCAGCATCGGAATCACTTCAGCCTGATCTTTGTATTTGTATTTCACTTATGTGTTCCACTTCTCTCTGGTTTCTTATCTAATAGCCTATAAAATATCTGCCGATGGCAATTCCATGTGTCATCTCTCTCCGTTATAGACTGCTACTGTAGCTACCTTGTTTACTGTTTCGTTGCCAAGAATGCCATAGTGTGCTTTGATCCACCACATGGTAACTTCCTGATTCCTGGTTGTGATCGTAATATCAGATTCATGATGTCATATGCTGTTGGATTGTTGGATCGTGTGCTGTGCAGATGTCTTAATACACTACTGGCCATTAAAATGGCTACACCAAGAAGAAATGCAGATGATAAACGGGTATTCATTGGACAAATATATTATACTAGAACTGACATGTGATTACATTTTCACACAGTTTGGGGACATAGATCCTGATAAATCAGCACCCATAACAACCACCTCTGGCCGCAATAACGGCCTTGATACGCCTGGACATTGAGTGAAACAGAGCTTGGATGGCGTGTACAGGTACAGTTGCCCATGCAGTTTCAACACGATACCACAGTTCATCAAGAGTAGTGACTGGCGTATTGTGACGAGCCAGTTGCTCGGCCACCATTGACCAGACGTTTTCAACTGGTGAGATATCTGGAGAATGTGCTGGCCAGGGCAGCAGTCGAACATTTTCTGTATCCAGAAAGGCCCGTACAGGACCTGCAACATGCAGTCGTGCATTATCCTGCTGAAATGTAGGGTTTCGCAGGGATCGAATGAAGGGTAGAGCCACGGGTCGTAACACATCTGAAATGTAACGTCCACTGTTCAAAGTGCCGTCATTGCGAACAAGAGGGGACCGAGAAGTGTAACCAATGGCACCCCATACCATCACGCCGGGTGATACGCCAGTATGGGGATGACGCAAACACGCTTCCAATGTGCGTTCACCGCGATGTCGCCAAACACGGATGCGACCATCATGATGCTGTAAACAGAACTCGGATTCATCCGAAAAAATGACATTTGCCATTCGTGCACCTCAGGTTTGTCGTTGAGTACACCATCGCAGGCGCTCCTGTCTGTGATGCAGCGTCGAGGGTAACCGCAGCCATGGTCCCCGAGCTGATAGTCCGTGCTACTGAAAACGTCGTTGAACTGTTCGTGCCGATGGTTTTTGTCTTGCAAACGTCCCCATCTGTTGACTCAGGGATCTAGACGTGGCTGCAAGATCCGTTACAGACATGCGGATAAGATGCCTGTCATCTCGACTGCTAGTGATACGAGGCCGTTGGGATCCAGCACGGCGTTCAGTATTACCCTCCTGAACCCACCGATTCCATATTCTGTTAACAGTCATTGGATCTCGACCAACGCGAGCAGCAATGTCGCGATACGATAAGCCTCAATCGCGATAGGCTACAATCCGACCTTTATCAAAGTCGGAAACGAGATGGTACGCATTTCTCCTCCTTACACGAGGTATCACAACAACGTTTCACCAGGCAACTCCGGTCAACTGCAGTTTATGTATGACAAATCTGTTGGAAATTTTCGTCATGTCATCACGTTGTAGGTGTCGCCACCGGCGCCAACCTTGTGTGAATGCTCTGAAAAGCTAATCATTTGCACATCACAGCATCTTCTTCCTGTCGGTTAAATTTCGCGTCTGTAGCACGTCATCTTCGTGGTGTAGCAATTTTAATGGCCAGTAGTGTAGTTCCCATAGCGTTCTAGAATCAGAAAGGATAACGTATTTGTAGCCCTAGCATACGCTAAGCGCTTTGTACTGACATTTATCTTACCGTATTAGATATGTTCTGGAACTGACCCAAATAAAGACAAGCACAATCCATGTGTGGACGTATCAAAGCACGATACATTCTTAGTCCCACGTCTGCATCCACACCCCAACTCACACCCATGATATCTCGCAGTAAATTAGTGTATTTTCTGCAGTTTACGACAACTTCTGCAATGTGTGTCTTCCACCGAAATTTTTGGTCTATATGGAGTCCAAAATATTTGACTACTGCCTTGACTGGTAGTTCATATGGCCCAAGCTTCAGCGTCTCCTTGGGGGGGAACGTACGCCTGGTGCTACATCTACGGTCGTTCAAGAATAATAGTTCCGTAAAGACAGCTCCATTGCAGAGAACAATCAAAGAGTAAATGAACAGAATTTCTTATGTAAGGCCGAAGGATGTATTTTAAAATATGTTATATTTTACTATTTGTATTCTCATCCAATGCTCTGTCGCAACTACTGAAAAATCCCGTACATCATGTATGCCCGACATCTACGGTGAATACATAGTTTTGTGTACTAAAAGTTATGGTACCTTTATTCGCATGTCCCCTAATTTCATAAATTAAGTTAAAATATATTTCTTTCCATTATTTATTGAAACCAACTTTCTGTCGTATGTGGTGGAGTTCCGGCCGTTGTGGCCGAGCGGTTCTAGGCACTTCAGTCCGGAACCGCGCTGCTGCTACGGTCGCAGGTTCGAATCCTCTCTCGGGCATGGATGTATGTGATGTCCTTAGGTTAGTTAGGTTTAAGTAGTTCTAAGTCTAGGGGACTGATGACCTCAGATGTTAAGTCCCATAGTGCTTAGAGCCATTTTAACCATTTTGAGGTGGAGGAAGAAACATTGCTTTGTTCTTTATGTTGACAGGTATTATATACGACCACACCAAATCGTACACAATACCTTTCCTGCTGGCTGGAGTGCCCCCAATTGTCGGAGGAATCGCGCTGTACTTGGTACAGTGCGTTACAGACGACGATGATGAAGACAGAGCTATGAGCGATGCCAAGTCTCTACAAGTAATAGACACTCCTACTGCAGTCGAAGACAATAAGCTGGGAGCTATAACTAACTGTAATTCACCGAGCCATCCATTAACACTCGAAAATGGAACAGGTATGTGGGTTGACATTATCGCTGCGAGAATTACGCCTCATTACAAGCCTGAATGTGAAAGATTAATCATAGAGCCTGTAAAATCATGCCCTCAAATTTGTGTTGGGGAGCAAAAACTCAGAAGGTACAGCTATTCAGTGCTGTGATCGTTTTATTTCTCATAACTTTAAGATTCATTTTAAATTGGCGGTGCTGCGATCATCATAAAATAAATATGATGAAGACTTAGAGAACAGAGAACAAACTGTCATAGTTCCTATAAAGTCGTTGTTAATATGTCTTCCGATTTACTGCCATACGGAACGCAATGTATTTATGTGCTGCGAAGATGTATTTACTGAAACCTATGGAGAGGCATGAATCTCAGGGATTTCTGTTAGAAGTGATTCACACTCCTTAGAATGTATGTGGACAGCTGAATTATAGTATTGCAGAAGTACTTATTTTGATTCCTATTTTTCTACTGTGTATTCAAATAAAATTTCTTTCGTTATACGTTAAACAGTTCTGATTTTTTAATTTACTACGACAATTTGAAAACTCCGAAGCACGACTGTGCAAATTATGTCCTATGAGTCCGCCTGGATCTTCCTAGTTCTCCTGAAATAACCTTGATTATCCAGAAATATCATCTATCAAAACAATAAAAATTTACGAGCGTCAGAATTAAGACACCAAGGCAAACAGGAAGGTAGTCCTGTATATCTAGTATTATGGATTCATATATATTGAGTGACTGAATATTTTCTCCATTGTTTTTGGATGCCACAGATGCTTATATTTAAAGACAAACATAAGCTTTTATCAGTGACAGATCACTGATGAAAACTAATGTCCTCAATTAAAATGTGTGAGATGATAACAGGCCCTCGGTTAGAGTGGAGAATTGATCATTGAGATAATGGGTAAGAGCTATGTCTATAATACCTGTTTTCCTGCAAGTGATTAACTGATACATTCATCTTATACTTTGTAATGAGCAATTTTGTTGTTGCTCCGCATTGGGAAGCTTCGATAATTTGAAAACTCTGAAGCACGACTGTGCAAATTATATCCTATGAGTCCGCCTGGATCTTCCTAGTTCTCCTAAAATAACCTTGATTATCCAGAAAGTAACGGGTGATGGGTTCATTTATACTGCCGAGCTCGTGAAGTTAATTTTTATGAATTATATTTACGAATTATAGAAACTGCATGTGAGTGTGACATTTGAAACCAATCTCGAATAAAAGAAATATGAACACCAGCTTAAGAACTATAACTGAAGTATATTAGTACACTTCAAAAAATTTATTTTTAGAAAATATATCTGATCTGAACCACAGCTGGATTTCTCATACTTAACCTTTAGAAACTTATCACGAACAATTTAATTTTTTTCTGACACATACAAAAAAGCAACAATTTCTCCACTGTATTGGTAATTACCTCAGAGTCGCTTTCCTTGTTGTTAGTTGTTACCGTCAGCCAAATGGAGCAATGAGAGGTGGACACCTGGATACATTTAATTATTGTACCAAGTGGTGTGTTGGTGACATGTACCATCGAATGGCTTCACATGAGAGTTGGCAAGCATTGTTGATGATTGTCTGTTTGCAGCTGTCGCTTGTGCTGGACGACCAAACCTCCAGTGTTAGCATCAATGTCTCCCACTGGCTTTGACTGGTTGCGCTCATGACCAGAGTCTTCAGTGACCTTCCAGCAGATGTGGAAATGCTTTTCATCAGTCCACACTGGACAGGACGAATCCTCACATATGATTTACCATCTTAGATTCTTTGTCTTGTTAATAGAATTATAGCAACTTTCGGTGCACTTGTGTAAGCCCTCATTTTCCACTCTAAAAATGCATACTTGCCAAGATTATTTCTTCTAAAAAGATTCCAATTGTGAGTGATGTTAGGTTTTCAATATCTGCATACCTCTGTGTCCTATTGGATCGTAAATCTTGTAAGGTCCTTAACATGTATCCTACATTGTACTATTAGGGGTCTCTCGCACAAATGAAACGAGCCGTGGATCCCTATCCGGCCTCTTTGGCCCTTCAGTAACTCCTCAGAAGGCATCTATTGCGTCATTATCTGGGGAAACATTTCCTTCCGTTTCTCCAGGGCACTCCACAGACAGATACATTACGCCTAACTTATCCTAATGGTGTAAAAGTGTATGCCATACTGTATCTGGTTTGTGCTGAAAGAGATGGCGCAAACCTGATGCAATAAGATTGAATTTCTTGTACGTGAAATACTTAAGCATGATAAGAATTAGAGACTAAATAAGTAATTCAATTCTCATTTTTATTGGAGAAAAAAGAAGTTGTAAAAGGACATTCATTGCACACTACCTACGTCATCTTAAGGAAGTCAACATGGTACGAAGGTAGACTGCTGTGAATGGGAAAGACATTCACAGAAGCAGTGTGTTCAGGTGATGGTGATGAAGGCAACAAATGGCAGTTTGCGAGGTCCCAGCAGCATGCACTGAACATCAAGTCAACGTGAACTATATCAGGTTTTTCCATGCTGTCATTTTTATAGTCTATCGAAGTTGGACGAGTTAACAGTGAAATTGAAAGCAGATGTAGAATGAGGGCCTCACAGACTTATCTGCTGCGTAAAGCAGAATATACAATTGGCAATGTATGCAAGGAAATGTACTGTCATTTTAGTGCATATTGTTAATTCCACGTTGGTGCACACGAGTCTTCGCAGCAGACAATATGTGTTCACTCGATGACATCGTCAGATACGGTTGCTGCAAGTATGGGAGCGTGATTGTCGATGTGAGGAGCAACATGTGGAAGTCGCTTATTCAGGTGAGTAATGCCTTAGGTTGCATTTCATCATTTGTCTTCTCTGGGTTTGCTATCTTCCGGGAGAAAGACACCTTCGGAATGCACACAAGCTAGATTACAGCAGCATCGTACTCAAAGGACATTCATGTGAGCCTCCCAGCGCTCTATGGTTGTTGCGACAGATCACCGTGCAAGGTGTGGATGATGTTAATATTATTGTTGTTGATTTGTGTGTCTCGACGACAGGATATTCCATTTTATAGCCGGTCGAGGAACATGTGAAGGCGTTACCTAAGAACTTGCAGAATAAATGACATCTGTTTTCCTGTAGAGAGAGAACTGTTAGCTGGATTCACAACTATCTCCTCCTTCATTAGCGCTGTAGTTGTTGCTTTAAAGGGCCCCATATTGGTAAACGATTATACTGTCACGCTCCTGACCTACCAGTCACTTTAATGCTAGCTGAGAACTACATTGGTGATCAAATTTTACAGAGTTGAGAACAGACGCCATGAAGGAGGTACTGCTAAAAGTGAGCTGTGTGCATTAAGACAAACAAATGCATTATTAATTTGTATTTTACGTGCAACTTAGAAATTAAACAATTAGACAATACAGCTAAGGATAACTAGCCCTAGGTGGGTGATAAATTGTATGTTAATTGTTCTATGTGGGGCCAAGAATTGAATTGCATTTATACATTAGAAATGTTCATGGAGCAGTTGAGTGAGGTGACGCACCGATGAGAAGCAGGAGTCCCCTGACAACTGCAACAGGGTTAGTCGGCTGGACTGAGAACCGAGGGAGGCACTTGTGATCCTTGTTGACGATAGACTTGGCCACATGAAGATCCTCATAAAGGTGTCAGAGGATGCTCCACTAAGCTTCTCGCTGTGATACCCGATCCTCAACGAGAGCAGAGAGCAGAAGTACACTAACGAATGATGCGATGGTACACTCATCAGATCAGCTATCAACACTGTAAGAAAAATAATAAATTTTTTTGTGTTTGTAGCCCCTTTTGATTGTTCGATCTTCCCTCTTCTGTACCTTCTAGGGCAACAACTGTCTTCCCTTTTTGTACCATTTTCCAGAAGCAATATATAATTTCGCCAATAGTAGAAGCTGTTACTGCTCGTTAAGATTTCTCACTTCCTCCCTGTTATTTGTGAATCTCTTGTGCTCCCATAATTTGTTAGTTTCATCTGGGCGTCCGAAATCTCCTCCCTGCATGGTTTCCACCGGTTACCTGGTGCATCTATTGTCTTGTACAGAAGATACGGGCTGCGTCCTGTGCCAGACTAGAATTGCATTTTACTCTGTATGCTTCCTGATGTGGGGAGGTATTGATAGCTGCCTTGCTGTAAACGGGTGTCACAATACAAGGCAAGCGTGACACACGCATTGCAGATCTCTCATGTTGATCCCCATTACCAATATTTGATGTAATGAAACTGAAGACTGCACCACAACAGTGTTCTCTTTCTCCTTTGTATCTTTTCATATTAGAGGAAGCGATATGTTCGCCAGTACTCTGTCATTTGAGACAGCGGTGCACACCTCAACTACTGACTCTCAGCTTCACATGTGTCAGGATCATCAAAATACTCTATAGTTGCCTTTTATTTAAGAACAATGCTTCTCGTTTTATTTCTAAGCACTGTTAGTCTATAACGTATTCATGGAATGCATGAAACATGCTAACTCATCTTTCCTTTCGCAAGTGACTTGTACTGTATGAAATTATCCGTTTCACAGTGCAGGCCAAAAGTCTACCTTCTTTTCAGGTTCTTTGACATAATTTCAAAAAAAAAGTTAAGATTTAATACATTATCATAACATTTTAACCTGTTTCCGCCATATGTCTGAGAAAAAAGTTCACGATTAATGCTAACTGGGTGTTTAGTATTTTACAAGGAAATGTATGTAAATTAACTGAGTAATCGGCGTTAGGTTTTAGTTAACTCACTCTGGGCTGCCACCGTTTCTGTAGCTGGACTGTTGCTATGATGTTGGCTGCAGGACATGAGGGTGTGACGCTTTCGTTGTGTATGTGTTTGGCCCCTACCAGGTGCTGTAGTTGTGTGAAGGACAGCTCCTTATGCAAGTTGTCACTCCTATTCGACGAGTGAGGGTACTCAGTATCGTGGACTACAAACATATTCCTAGACAGTTGCCGGCCGAAGTGGCCGTGCGGTTAAAGGCGCTGCAGTCTGGAACCGCGAGACCGCTACGGTCGCAGGTTCGAATCCTGCCTCGGGCATGGATGTTTGTGATGTCCTTAGGTTAGTTAGGTTTAACTAGTTCTAAGTTCTAGGGGACTAATGACCTCAGCAGTTGAGTCCCATAGTGCTCAGAGCCATTTGAACCTAGACAGTTCTCTAGTTTGGCTTCGGAACGATATTCCAGAAGGCACTTTTAAGCGTGTGGAATAATATTCGGTATTAATTGTTGCACCTTGCTCTAAACTTGACATTGTTTGACACCTTCATGTTTCTTAAAGTTCTTTGCCATTAGGCAATTTCCATGTGATTCCCTTGGGTGACGGGAAAGCATTACGGTTCCACTCCATACTATATGGCTTAGTCTCTCGAGTAAGGCAATGCGACTGTGTTTCATTACATGTGACAATTGCTTAAAGTAAAAAGTCACCTCAGTAGAGAAGATATTCACCAACTTTCTTACTGTTTGCTTCTGCTGCCAGGACATCCACCATCAACGCAGTTTGATGAAGAAAAGATAGTTTTTGAGACGATCAGTTGTGAATACGGACATTTGGATGGGAATTTAATGCACGGTTTGGTACTCGATGATCGCAAGGATGAATTAATGATTACGCTCCATACTGTGAATACATCGTCTCGTGGCTATATGAGATCAGAAAATCTTCTCGGGTTTCCCGCTACATCGAGTGTTAAATCCTCACTAGCTTTCAGCTGAATTGTTCTCGGCCAGAGTCAAGTGATAAGTCACTGCCGTGTCAAAGAAGACTGACGGCTGTGACGTCTTCGATCTTCCAGTGGCCACATTCCACGCTGTTCTAAACTGCAGAGCAGCGTACACTTTCTTTATTGAGGACGTTATCACAGATTTTAATTTCAATCAGTTCGGTTATTACGCTATCCCAGAAACCGTTCGGACTCCTAATGACCGATGTGTCACGGAATACATTTTGTGCCCCTTTTCTAAAGCATCGCCGGCCGGTGTGGCCGAGCGGTTCTGGGCGCTTCAGTCTAGAGCCGCGCGACTGCTACGGTCGCAGGTTCGAATCCTGCCTCGGGCATGGATGTGTGTGATGTCCTTAGGTTAGTTACGTTTAAGTAGTTCTAAGTTGTAGGGGATTGATAACCTCAGCTGTTAAGTCCCATAGTGCTCAGTGCCACTTTTTTCTAAAGCATCTGCTGTCACGGGTGATTTATCGGAATAGCAGTGTGCACTATTTGCTTGGCATTACAGCAGCCGCACTCATAAAGTATCTGAGTTCTATATATTCCTTGACAAGTCTCATGAATTGACTTATTTTTTCTGGGAACCTGGAATCTGATTTAATGTTATTTCTGTTCAGACGACGGCTAATATTCTCTGTCACTGAGTGACGAAAGGGAAGAAATGGAATCTTTCTCTTTTCGTCGTTGCTGATCTGCTTGCGCTTCTCACTAGAAATGGCCTGCAAAATCTGGCGGTGATTGTAGCCATTTGAACGGATGACGTTTTTGTAGGTGGGTGAGGCTTGTGGCAGATTTTCAGCCTATGAGACGGCCTTAGTTGGCGACTGAACACCAGTAACTTCATAGCTGACAGCACGGCTGTATAACGACGAGGCCATCGACGACAACCCAGTCACGTGCCATCTGACAATAGCTGAGCAAAACTGAAAGCTCGTGGTAATTTAATCACTTGACAGGGCTGGGAGGTCGACAAGATTTTATTAGCTTTCGATACTATTATCTTGAACATGCGTGCGTAACTCATTTGTCTCAATTTTATGATTTTCACGAAACTACACTGCTGGCCATCAAAACTGCAAACTACTAAATTTTACTTTTTGTTCGTTAGCAGTATAGTAGAGACAACATATTATTAAATGTATATGTGATTTGGGTATATAAAGAGTGCAAAAATTTAGTACACAGAGCTGCCTCCTCAGCAACAACGGCTCTAGCCCTTCTGGGCATCGAGTCGAAATGAATTTGGATACCAGTTAGTTTCCTTTCAGAGTATGCTGATACAATACCTCAATAATTAGCAACCACATACAACCGCTCGCTCGTGGAAAGATCCGTACCTAAAGACTGGAATGTTGCACACGTCACATCAATACCCAAACAAGGAAATAACAATAAGCTGATAAATTACAGACCCACGTCACTAATGTCGATTTGCAGACATTTTTGGAACATATGCTGTGTTCAAGCATCATGAAACACCTCGAAGAAACTGATTTATTGACAAACAGCCGACACGGATTCAGAAAGTATCTTTCTTGTGAAACACAGCTAGCTCTTTATTTTCACGAAGTCATGAGTGGTATCGACAGGTGGTCAAACTGATCCCATATTTTTAGATTTCCAGAAACTTTTCGACGCCGTTCCTCGCAAGCGACTTCTAATCAGATTGCGCGCATGTAGAGCATCGTCTCAGTTGTGCGATAGGATTTGTGATTTCTTATCATAAAGGCCACAGCGCGTAGTAACTTAGTAACTGACGAAAAGTCGTCGAGTAAAACAGGTGAAATATCTGGCGTTCCTCAAGGAAGTATCTGCTGTTCCTAATTTACATAAACGGTGTGGGAGACAATCTGAACAGCCGTCTTACATTGTTTGCAGACAGTACTGTCATTTACTGTCTTTTAAAGTCATCGGATGATGAAAACCAATTGCGGAAACATTTGGACGAGTTATCTGTATGGGGCGAAAAGTAGCAATTAACTCTAAATAATGAAATGCGTGGAGTCATCCACATGAGTACTGAAAGGAATCCACCGATTTCGGTTACACGATAAATCACAAAAATCTAAAGGCTGTGAATTCAGCTAAATACTTAGGTATTATAATTACAAATAACGTAAATTGGAACTGCTCAATACATAATGTAGTTGGGACAGCGAACCAAAAACTGCCATTTACTGGCAGAACACTTAGAAGATGCAACACGTCTACTAAAGAAACTGCGTACACTACACTTTTTCACGAGTACTGCAGTGCGGTATGGGATCCGGATCACATAGCATTAACGGAGGACGTGGAAAATGTTTAAAGAACGGCAGTTCGTTTTGTATCAAATGGCTCTGAGCACTATGGGACTTAACTTCTGAGGTCATCAGTCCCCTAGAACTTAGAACTACTTAAACCTAACTAACCTAAGGACATCACACACATCCATGCCCGAGGCAGGATTCGAACCTGCGACCGTAGCGGTCGCACGGTTCCAGACTGTGTAGCGCCTAGAACCGCTTGGCCACCCCGGCCGGCCGTTTTGTATAATCGCGAAATAGGGAGGGAGTATGATACGCGAAATGGGCTGACAATCATTAAAACAAAGGCGTTTTTCTTTGCTGCAGGATATTCTCATGAAATTTCAATCACCCAATTGCTCCTCCGTATACGAAAACATTTTGTTGTTGCCCACCTAAATAGGCAGAAATGCGCCTGGCAGACGCATAATTCTAATGAAGAACTGAGCACATACGCAAACAATTACATCGTGGTTCATGTGCTCCTAAGTTTTTTCAGTGTCCTACGTAGTGCCAGACTGGCTGTTATCTGAGGTACGGATCTCACCTTGTAGCTCTTGCGAGCTACGTTCCTTAATTATCGCGTTGTAGGCAGCCCGCAACACATTTCGATAGCCAAATTGTAGCAGTCTTTAGCGTCTGAATCTGGGCGGGTACTGGAAAACTGAGACTTCCAGTGCATATCCGGAGGCCAACTACGTGGATTTTCCACATAAGTACTCGAGTGCCTGTATATATTTGCAAGCGCAGTTCTTCATTTATTGCGTTTTTCTCTTTTAAGCAATTCCGCACTCATAAATACCGTAGTAATGCCAATGATGGACTTATTTAAAGCAGGTAACAACTCCATCCTAAAAAATGTAGAAGAGATACACTTAAGCGGGTGACATAAACATTTGTGGGCTTGATTTTTTATGCTTTAAGATATTTTTACAAAATATCGCGAGAAGAATCGATCAGCTCTAAACCTTTTGATATTTAGGACATGAGGAAGATTAATATTTTCTTTGACCTTCATTATTACAACAAATTTTTTTGAAATAAGAGCACAGCACATGAAGTTAACTGATGATAGATTCAAATATCTGCATAATTAAACTGTAAATGATTCACTTAATTTCTCATTTCATATTTCTCCAGTGGACATTGAACCTAGTCATTTTGACGTGGCTTTATGTTTTGGGGAATGAAGCTGCACTCTTCCTGCTGTTAGGCCAATAGCCCTGTCACGGGCTTGCGCCGCCTACTTTCCCTCTTTGAAGCTAGGTCTTCAGCGTATCACCACAGAATTTGTTATAACAAATCGTTTGCTCGGTAGTCACTTAAAAAAAAAAAAAAAAAAAAAAAGAACGGTGGCCACTCGCTCCAGCCAACCAATGTTGTATGCACCATTTCGCACTGCCTAGCCGTTACTGGGGAAATTAGGTACTGGACAGAGTTAGTCGGAGTTGTGCAGTGCTTGAGTGGCAAAGCATAAGCAGTGCAGGAGATATCGCCAACACTGCAGTGGCCCGCACACTACAGGACGTGGGCACTTGTCCTTCGCTGGTTGTTCTAGTTACACACTTTGTTTGGTAATATAGGGGAAGGCCACTCAGCGAAACTACAGTATCCTGGATTAGTCCTCAGTTACAGTCCCAAGAAGTTATCACCAGCAGTGCAAAATATGAAATTTGTATATTTTTGTCACAGGATGGTTCAAATGGTTCAAATGGCTCTGAGCACTATGGGACTTAACATCTGTGGTCATCAGTCCCCTAGAACTTAGAACTACTTAAACCTAACTAACCTAAGGACATCACACACATCCATGCCCGAGGCAGGATTCGAACCTGCGACCGTAGCAGTCCCGCGGTTCCGGACTGCGCGCCTAGAACCACTAGAATTGTCACAGGAACTTTTATCAAAATTTATATAGTAAAATATCTTTGCAATGAAATTGAATTACGATGTCTAAATACTAGTAAAATGGAAAGGATAGAACGATTGTCTATGTTTCCCTTTTAATTTATACAACCAATAACTTGAAGAAATATTTGTATCTAGTTACCATGATTTAATGTTTTCTTCCAGACAGCAAATTCTAAGGTAAGTTGTCCATGTACTATCCTGCTTTTCTGCTTTAATAATTACATACGGCAGACAGTCTTGCACAGATTTTAGAGCAGTTTTCAAGAAAATGACTTGAGTGTAAACCCTTAGGAAGAGGAATTCACTGGAAAACATTGTTTTTACCACTTAATGAAACATAATGTCATTCCATATTTCCATTCCATATAACTGTAATTCCATATTTGTTAGCGTCCTTGTAAAAGATTTCCTAGGTACATTATGCATTTATAGCTCAAAAGGTAATTTAGCTTCTAAAAGTAAAAACACCACATAAAACAATAATTTCTGTACATACGGAAAGAGTTGCAATCCCATAATAACATTGTATACTACATTAATTAAAACATGAATGGTTTAACGTCTCATTAGTTTTATAACTAGAGACAAAAGAAAAAAGGACAAGCAAGTTGACAATTTCGACGGGCCACACAGTTCTCCTGACTTGGAACCTTCATTCGAGACATCAGACATCCATTTTCCCCTTCAGTAACTCAGTTTGGGATTGTGTGTGGATGCGTGGGTGGTTTCCGTTTAATGTGGTGTGTGTGTGTAAGAAAGAGAGAGAGAGGGACCATGTACGCCATCGTTATTTGCTTAATATCATCATCGTTATAGCTACACAGAACAGGTTGTTTCGAGGTCATTTCGTCAAATGTGTAGGGGAACGACTTTTGTTAGAGATGAAATGTTCGCTAACGGTTCCCGGCGGTGCTAGACATCCTTTAGTATTCGCCGGCCCTGGGGCGATGCGATTTTACTGAACTTTAGAGTCTACTAACCAGGTGTGCTGCGTAATACTTATCTCGGTAAATTGCTAGAGTGATTTTCAACAAGTAAATCTTAAGAACGATTGCCTCTAAGAGGAGAAATACATCAGAAACTTTAATTGGCTCGGACTTTCAAGTAGGGCAGATGAATGGATTATACGAAACACACAATTCTCAGAATGCCTACGCCCTGACGCGCGTCTCAGGGGCATAACCAATACACAAGGACGCCTCTGTCACCAGGAACCGTCATCAGACAGTTTTGCTCTACCAAATCTTGCTTCCCACGATGCGATTTATCACCCCTAGACATTTGATGCAAGGTCTTTCATACAGCACGGATGACTGAGTAGTTTCTGGAAATGCATTCGAGACGCAAACAAATGGTTCAAATGGCTCTGAGCATTATGGGACTCAACTGCTGAGGTCATTAGTCCCCTAGAACTTAGAACTAGTTAAACCTAACTAACCTAAGGACATCACAAACATCCATGCCCGAGGCAGGATTCGAACCTGCGACCGTAGCGGTCTCGCGGTTCCAGACTGCAGCGCCTTTAACCGCACGGCCACTTCGGCCGGCGAGACGCAAACATACTAATTTCCTTCATACTACTAATATTTCGAGAGGCGGTCAAAAGACTTAGATTTCTCGATAGCTTCACATACATAGAGTAATATAAAGGTGCGATAAAGGTCTGGGGACACGTTTAGACAGGCCACATAGAAGAGGCTAATATCTTATTTCGTCATGGGTCGGGAAATCCTTTAGTTCCTTGTTAGAACTCATTTTACACTACAACTCATACTACGTTTACCAGGGCAAACATACAGGAACAGAACATACCTGTGTACCACATCAAGGTGTGTCTAGCCGGCCGGAGTGGCCGAGCGGTTCTAGGCGCTTCAGTCTGGAACCGCGCGACCGCTACGGTCGCAGGTTCGAATCCTGCCTCGGGCATGGATGTGTGTGATGTCCTTAGGTTAGTTAGCTTTAAGTAGTTCTAAGTTCTAGGGGACTGACGACCTCAGATGTTAAGTCCCATAGTGCTCAGAGCCATTTGAACCAAGGTGTGTCTAACATGAAGTATTCAGACTGTCCTCTTGGTTACGTGTATTTAACTTGCAATCCTTAGGTTCACCGCCAGTGTTTTCTGTTCCGTTTCACCGAAGATACTGTTGGCATGCGACTAACGTCATTGCCTTACTCACATGTAGCATGCATCGACGACTTACTCTCCACTTCTTCAACCTTTTAAGTTCACTGGCGTTCCAGAAGAAGTAAAGCCCGGTACCTCTTCTTCAGACTCTGAAATTAGCATTTCCTATATTCTTTCGTAATTACTTCTCTCGTCCCGCTCGTTTTCTAAATATCAACTTCTGAGGCTTCTCTAAATTAATTTTGGACATCTCTCTGTAGAATTAATATCATTGCATTATCGATATCTTGTACTATCCTCATATACTTTGTGCATTTCAGTATGAAATGCTATTAAATGCCGGCCGCGGTGGTCTCGCGGTTCTAGGCGCGCAGTCCGGAACCGCGCGACTGCTACGGTCGCAGGTTCGAATCCTGCCTAGGGCATGGATGTGTGTGATGTCCTTAGGTTAGTTAGGTTTAACTAGTTCTAAGTTCTAGGGGACTGATGACCTAAGATGTTAAGTCCCATAGTGCTCAGAGCCATTTTTTTGCTATTAAATTAAGTGTAAACAAAGGATTGTCTCAATGTGCCATTGCATTGGGTTTGGCACGCCACATATCAGCTTCGGTTTGTACTTAGTATTTCTGCCAGTGACAGTACTTCAAGTTTCTGAAAATGTCAACATTAGAACAGGCACAATATTCCCATGGTTACATTGGGAACAATGAAATTCTTTAAGTTCTTGAAGTACAGTATATGGAACAATAATTCACTTGTAATAAGAATGAATATATTCACCTTTATCGTGCAATGTGTAACATCTGTTGCCCCATGGGACTTCGTTGATTGCATACTGTGTTTACTGAAGAGATGATTTGGGATGTTAAATTATTTACTATGTTATTAGGACTGTGTTGTTTGTGTTATAAAACTTGTTTTTTCTAAAAAACATTATATGATACTAGTTTACTTACGAAAATAGCATTACATTGTTTTTCATCTGAGTCCTCTCAGGTAATGAGAGCGTAATTAGACCCACCTTGTACTTATGTCAAGAAGTTCCTCTGAAATGAGACTTTGAGTGGTGTATTAAGTCATAAAATTAGAAACAGAACTGTAAGCAGTAAGATGTAGTAAGAAAATAAACATTTGTTTTAAGCAAATTTTGGTACACAATACATACCACAGTACTACAAAATAATGTTACATTTTTTTATTTTTTTTTTTAATTTTGACAGCACCAGATGAAAGACATTTGTGTCTCACTAAAACCCTGTCACAACTGTCACAAGTACTTTGGTTATTCTGTATATTAATTGCTATATTGCAGTAATGATGTGATTCATATCTTTCAAAACACTTTTACACAGTGTTTATTAGAAAAAGGAATGAACAGAAATGGAAAACGTGGATAAGAAAAGGTGTGTTGTTACGTAACGCTCAATATTGGTCATGGAAGTATTGAGAAGGGACGTTACCTAAGGAAAAGGCAATTAGAAGCAGGCAGAAGCCTTTCTTCCAGAAAAATGAGACAAGATATTACACATTAATAACCTCAAAACCATCGTTATTGAAGAAAACCTATTACGTTTCTTCAGGATGACCAAGAGTAAAAGTGAGCCATATTGAAACTGCCAAATGTCACCAAGAAAGAATCTAGACACTGAGAATGACAGATGACGTACACTGCCATATAAAGTATTCCTCAAGGCTTATGTAGCAAAAAGTATGAAATTTTTTAATTAAAATTTAAATCAATTTATCGGTGGCAAAATAATGCAGTTATAAGAAACATGGATTGGGTATGTCACTTATGAACATAGGTATGAAGTGCAATATCTTCACATGCCATCCACTTTGACTGTTAAAACAAACTGTTTGGAGTGATATTGAGCTACGTTACTTTAATAGGTACACAAATGTGGTTTTTATCTTATGGTCATAAATAATCTGGCATACTCATCAGATCAGATATGGACACTCCTTGTTTTATGTGCTGGTGAATTACTACCCAAGAATTTAGGTGTTTGAGCTGATGCTATCAAACTATCTTCGAATATGAGCTACCATCAACTGAGCCATACAACATATGGCTCGAGATGACACATTACAGATGCACAAAATAACAACTAGCCCAAAATGCACTATTGTAAACTAGGCCACATGGTCTCATGTCATCTTTGCTTCATTTTAAGTGGTCTGTAAAATAATAAGTACCATGACATCTCATGAGAACTCATGCCGCCAGACCTTTGCAGACAAAAGAGCAACTTCATGGGCTCACACAATACCTACATTGTGGTACTGAATAAGACACTCTAGTAATTCTTCTGGTTCCAAATCCCATGCCAAGAGAGGTTGCATAACGCTAAAATACTGGCTTAACATTCAGAAAAATCGGGGATCAAATCATTGTCTGGTCATCTGCATGCAGCCTTTTTGTGATTTCCCTAAATTGCTTGAGCCAAACGTTAGAATGGTTCCTTTGAAAAGGAAATGGCCAATTTTTCTTCATACCAGTGTACAATCTAAACTTGCTGTATGCCTTGGATGACCTCCTTGATCTTCCTTCCATCAAATGTAAAACTTGTCCCATTGCTCTCTCAGGTGTGCAGGTAGTATTCTGTCAATTATTCTGTTTACAACTGCTGTAGCTGGATGTTATTGCCTCTACTCACAATAATAATGAAGAGGATGATGTTTTGGTTTATGGGGCACTCAACTGCATGGTCATCAGTGCTCATAAAAAGTCCCATTTTTTACACAGTCCAATTTGTTTTTCACAGTCCAATTTAGCCACTGTCACAAGTGATGATGATATTGATGATGATGATGATGATGATCATGATGATGATGAAGAAATGATGAGTACAACACAAACACTCAGTCCCCGGGTAGAGAAAATCCCCAACCTGGCCGGGAATTGAACCCGGGACCCAGACATAGAAATGCTAGCCACTAGACCACAATCCGTGGATGCTCACAATAATGCAGTAGCCAATGGGCACATTTTTACTACAAATTGTTGATGCTGATTCTGTTAGTGTAGTATTCCAACATAATGTGACACAATAGATCGAGGCTTGTTGAACGCTCACTTATCTACAAGGATGAAACATCCAATAACTATAGAAAGCTTGGTTTGTCTTGACTGAGTCTAAAACAAAATTAAATAAAATAAAAGACACTGATATGGTTTCTGACTTCTGAAATTTCAGTGTAGTTGGTCCTAGGTTTCACTAAACAGTCAAAGTTAAGTTAGTTTAATCTGCGCAAAAGGAGAGGTGCTACAGAAGATGTTATTGTAGTTAAACTGCTTCAATTCTTAGAAATGATGGCATTGTGTAACTCGTGTGTAATAAATTTTTTTACCAACTATTTTTTAATTATTTATTCTGTGTTAGTTATTAAATATTTCTCTTTCATAGATTACATGTTAAAACAAATAGTACATTTTGAACAGGTTTTTGTCAGTAAGACATAAAAATATGTTTTACGAAGTATTTGATACTGACATACCATCAGGAAATAGTTACAGGACTAAATCCTATATTAAAGATGCTTTGTAGACTTAAAGTACAGCTCATTTTTTCCTCTCATGCCCAAATTTTGATGTGTAATTCTTTCTCAGTGTAAATAAATAAAATTTTTCTCTTTGTCGTTTGTAAAATGTAATACGGAGAGTTGCAATATTTAGATCTTGCTTAACATCTGAGAGTGCTAACATCTATTAACAGTCTGAGTATGTTTAAGCATTCACAAATTTACACTGGTGACAGCTTTGGATGCCTGATGAAAAAATTGCTGATATGTATCATGAAAAATTTCTGTGAGGCATTCATAATCATGCAGGACCTTACTCTTGTAACTCACAGTCAAGCCTGCTTACTGGCTCCTATTTATTAAAAAAAGACGTTTCCTTCTCTTTTATGGCTTGGTAAGTTTTCTTCATTCCAGTTTCTGTTTTTTAATTTTTTAGAATAACTTTTACTTGCATGCTAAATTCAAAATAACAGTTGCCATCTATTTTTCATTATTTTTCTCAATAACATTTCAAATCCGTTACCTAAATGCATGTTTCGTATCTTCTCAAATAATAGGATATTTTAACCTGCACTAACTCCATTCAGGAGATGATAATTGAGAAAAATTTGGTGTTGCAAGTGAATTGTAACTGATTTCCCTGTAATTCTCTTTACAGTTGACAAACATATAAGTACTGGAAATGACTGTGATGATGATGATGTACTTGGGGAACTACCACACATAACCGAGGCAGAATCTCTTCTTGAGGAAGTGAACAGAGCAATGAATGGAAAAGTTGGAGTTTGACAGTGTTTTATGTAATGAAATGTAATTTTGTCTCTAAAGACTAAAAATAATCTACAGGGACTGATGTACAATTTTTACAGTGGTTTCCAACATACATTTTACAATAAAAGAAATATTAACTACAAATACAATTTGTAACTCTGTAAAACACACTTCATTCTTTTTCTTGTTCTCAATGTGATAAAGCTGAACATGACATGTTTATGCATTTCTTTTTATGTTTGCTTCTACTATGTCTTTTCATGGGAAGAAGTAGTGTTTAGTGTTCATCTTATTTCAATTCCAGTAGAAGCATTTACTGAGTGAAACAATCGAGCGTGAAATCACCAGTGTCTTACTTATTGCACATGCATTTGTACTTACATGGTTATGTCAACAATTTTAAGCATTATTGTCACAAGCATTTCCAAAATTCGCTGTTTTTTATATTCAGTTCATGATTAAGATCTGTAAAATATTTATTTGTAATAATTACAAATATTTATATTTTCTAATACAGCTTTAATTCCAAGAAGTGCAATTTTATTCGATAGTGAAGTTAGGTGATACACCATTCTTTTTTGAATATTTAATTTTGATGTAATGGACTTTATATATTTTCATTTTCCTTTTCCTGAGTTAATTGTTATTTTTTCCTTTGCGATTCCACACCTTCATAAATATGCATGAGTCCTTTTTTGCATCACTAGTCTAAGACCAGTGGATATATGAGACCGTAGTACTGATTTCCAATTTTTTTATTGCTGTTATTTAGCTGGAGAACTCTATATGTATAAAATGCTAAATGTTCCTAGTATAACAGTGCCAGTTGTGACACTGGATTGTGACAGTGATCTCCAAATTTGTGTTCTCCATATAACAGTTAAATTTCAAATGTTTTTGTTTTACTGGAAAAATTACAAAAATTTTGTTAAAGCAGTTTTCTATTTTGAAGTAATTATGTGTGTGAAAAATACATATTCATGAAAGTTTTTTTATGCCACTGTTTAATACAAGGGTGAATGACACTACCAGCTTGCTACAGGAAGTTGTAACCTTAAACAACTTAAATATCTTTGACATATCTTTCAATTCAATTAGTGGTATCAATATCATGACAAATGTAAGAAATGTACCATTTTAAAAACCGTTTTAACTATTTTTACCAAATCTTTATTAACCCTTATGCCACTCCTTTTGTTAAGGGTTACCCATATGACCTTTACCTCCTCTAAGGAAATCCTGTATGTCTTAATAATTTATGAAACTGCTGTAGCTACTTTACTGGGAAATTATTAATGGCTCTTTTCCTTTATTTGATTAAAAATTTTGTGAATTTGTTTTTTGTTGAGCCATAATGTATGAAATGTGTATCATCTATCTGTACTTAAGTGTTTAAAATATTCTGTTGAGCAGCAACCATATATTTGCAAGTTCTTTTGTTTTTTGACTATTATGCAAAAAACAATTTAAAACTATTTTAAGAAGGAATGGAGTGAAAATTGCTTTAGTAACTCAATTTAACATAGGTCTCATGCATTACAAAGATGCTTAATATATCTTAAATGTGCACTTTGTTTACAAAAGAAATATTTTGGAACTTCACATATAAATTTCCTAGGTTTACTGAAATAGATCAAACAACTTATCTGTCAGTACCATCAATACTTAACTCATAGAGGTCCTGGTATTTATCAACAAATCTTACAAAAGGGAATGCCAGCTGTGGGTAACAAGTATACCTAAATATGAACATATCTGTAAGAAATACCTGCCACAATTATATTGATAAACCTATTCGATTTTATTCCATATTAAGACAATAGTTGTTTGCTCAGCAGAAGTGTTATTATTTTGACGAATTATTATCCTGACAAGACGCAATTCCTAATAGAAATAATGTAGAAATTGAGAAGATGTACTTTTGAACCACAAGTTTCTGTTTTAGAGACAAAATAGGAATATTTTCACACAAATAAAAGAATAATAGCAGGTTACTCAGGACCTAGATTAAGACCATGGATAGAGGAAAGTTTATGAAGATTACCTAGTAAGGCTCCTTGAATGGATTACAGGTAGTGGACCAGTGCCACAGCTTAAATGGCATTCCCACATAGCATAAGTGTCTTTAATTTTCTGGAACATGAGCTGGTCATCATACACATCGTATCATCTCATCACATTTCTGCACCTAGCACCAGCTCTGTAATGTTTAGTGTCTGATCCTTTTTCCCCATTTCTTATCCTTAATCAAGCTTCATTCTTCCTTTGTGACAGTTTTGCTTGCACACCATACCACATACGGTATCCACAGACTCTCTGTCTCATATGCCCTCTCTCTTTCTTTCTTATGTCATCTCAACTTCTTTAGCCTCTGCTTCCAACACAGTTACCGGAACATCTATATACACCACCATCATTGTATCCCTTTGCTTCTGTCGTTTTATTCCATCTTCCATCATCTGTAATGTGGCACTAGCTCAGTAATGCTCCCTTATAATGTTACACAGCAAAACCTCATAGATGCCATTCCTCCACTATCCTTTATCCATACATCTACATAATGTTTGTCATTTTTTATCCCTCACCTCCTCTTCTCTAGCTGTTGTGAAGAAACTTGTGGTTATTATGTGTAAAAATTTACTGAGAAAGTTTTGACTGGCTTATATTTTTTATTTGATTAAAAATTTCTGTAATAGATTTTTATTGCTCCATAATATTTATTTAAAGTATGTTATTGCATTTTTCGACATCTTTCTAGAAAGCAGTCTGATGTAACACTGTGATTCATCAAATTAGTGTGACTGATTTTATACTGTTGACATTTTTGAGGCATTTTTCTTTGCAGTTAAGGATGCTATATGTGAGGATTAATATCATAAGATAAGAACATTATTTTTACTGTTCTATAAGGATATAGAAATTTTAAAGCTGTTTTTTGTCATTCTGATGAAGCATCTCAGTTCCGCCATTATTTAGTGATGTGGGGGCATCATTTCATACTTGATTATCTTCTGTAAGATCAGTGGAGCAAATGAGTCTCTGCAAGGAACTGTCGTAAGTTACCACAAAAATCTGCCAAAACAGCTGTGCACAAAGATTTTACTTCATAAATATGGTAAGGGAAGTTCTGACAGAATTTAAATTCAGAATTTAAATTCACCAAATAGCCGAAGTATTGAGTCGTTGACAGGCATAATCAAAAGAGAATGAAAACCTTCTAACAATTTTAATAAACGTTTTTGGAACAGCGATCAAAATCTTTTTTGAAAACTTGCTAGCTTTCAAAAGAAATACTATGACAAGCTAGGGTACAAAAAGCCACTCACACACACACAGACACACACCTGTGCCCCTCCACATTGTACCAGCTAAACACACAATGCTGAAGCTGCAGTTTGCAAATGGACTGGAGGGGAGAAGGGTAGGGCGTGAAACAGGCAGGAAGCAAGAAGTGAGGTTGTAGAAGAGTAGCTAGTTGCTCAGAGAGAGGCAAATGGTGTGCTGGAAAGGAATGTGGAGGGATAAGTGTCAGGTGTGTGGACTATGCGTGTGACACACAGGCACTGGAGTCAGTGATTTGTGATGAACAATGAAGATGATGTGAATGTGTGGGTTGCGAAGGGGTAACAGGACAGAAGAAAGAGAAGCTGTTGGGTAGAGGGTGTGGGACCACTGAGTTAGCAAAGATTCAGGCCAGAGAGTTGTGGAAGCGAAAGATGTTTTGCAGGACAACTCTCACCTACATAGTTTAGCAGAGCTGGTGCTGGAGTGAAGGATCCAGATGGCGTAGTTTATCAAGCAGCCACTGAGCTTGAATTCAGTATATGCTTCATAGCTCATGTCATCAGGATCCTTCTCTCCAGCACCAGCTTTTATAAACTATGTAGAGTAGAGTTATCATTATGAAACATCCTTCTCTCTCATAACCCACATGATCTCAGTCTCTGATAACCCACTGTCCCCACACCCTCTAGCTAACAGTTATCTCTTCCTCTGTTCTCTCATCCATTCTCAGTCCTTTGTTTCGTTTTCAATGTGTATTGCAGCTCATTGGCGCCAGTACTCATGTATCATATCCCAAGTCTGTGCATCCATCCCTCTCTCCTGAATTCACAGCTGGCACACCTTCTGCCTCCCTCCAAGCTGCTAACTACCCACCCCTAACCTCTTAGCCTGGTTTTTGCCTCTTTCTCCCTCTACCTACCACAGCTGACACATTGCCCATCCCACACTAGCCCACCTGCCAATTTGCAATCCTGGCATTGTGCATCTAGTAGTCTGTCAAATGATTTCTTCCAAAAACTAGCAAGTTCTCATTGCCTTTTGTGTGTGACTATCACTGACTCAACAATTCTGATTTGGTCAGTGTTTTCCTTTACTTCTAAAAGATTTTATTTTTCTTTACTTCACATGTTTACCAATAATTTAATGCATGCAAGATATGTTAATACGCAAAGTTACCAGTTGGTTGTTTTTTTGCATTGAATGTATCTCCATAGACAGGCTGCTGTCTTAGTTTCCCTTACTTTTTTTAACTATTATGTATTTCAAAAAGAAAGGCTGTTTCTGTCCTACAAACTTGAGTACTAGCATTAATTTTGTGAAAAGTATTTTATATATCATTAGAAACATTTGGGCTATCAAATAAACATAACACGTGGGAAGCTATGAGTATATTCGTAGTCTCATATTATGCCATATCTATTACTGATGTGGTTTCCTGCGTATTCCTTCATTTTGGTTCTGATAACTTGAGGGTATACAGTTTCCCAGTACAGAAGGAACAAGATTACAGTTTAGGAATAAAAATTTAACTTGTAACAAGGACTGATAAAGATAAGGAACAGTTCATTTATGACTATAATTAAAATTCTAGAATTGATGAGCTTTCCATTTTACCTGTTAATTAAACAAGGCTTACATGTTCCAACATTACATGAATTTCATCACTGTTTGATTAGAGGATGATTGTGTATGAATAGTAGATGGACTCGACTCAGCACTCGGATGTTTAGCCACACCATTATGTTATTCTGTACATGTGGTTAATAATTTATATTTTCTTATTAATCTGTCGAAGTGTATGTCATACATATACTTTCGTAAGCCACATGATATAGATTTATAAAAGAGCTCAAAACTGGTTATTACTACATTGTTGTATCTGCATTTAAATGAGTGAATGTTACTATTTATAGTCATTGTGCCGTTACAAAATATAGCACTTGTTGTTGCCAGAATGAAGTAGTTTTTAAACACTTCATTTGAATTGAGAAATGTACTCTGTTTTTAGGATTTAATGTTGGTAATTTTGAATTAAGTTTGCAGCTACAGGGTTTAAGCTATAACACTTACTTTCCAAGTAACTAAGTTGCAACTGTCTTATAAAATTTAACTTAATGATATGAGGATAACAGTGTGTATCACTGCTTATGAGAATATGCTCAAATTTTTATAGACAAATGTTGTGGAAAAACTTTTGCTGTTAATGTTCCTGTATTTAAAACAGACACACAGATGAAAGGAGATTAATAAAATTTTTCTATAAAAAAGTAGTGAAATTTCATTATTTTAATTTAATATGCCTTATTCATAATAGTGTGATATATAACTTATAGCATCACATTTGATAGGACTGTCTTGCTGCTAAGGCATAAGCTATCAGTATATGAAAATGTACCACAGATAATGTATCACAGGAATAATTTTCACATTCATCATCACCCACTTGCCACCTGATAATGGATAAGGGCTTCTTTCAGACTTAAGAATTCCAGGCTATTTTTGTTGTTCTTCTGTTTGTTTCTTTTCTGTCCATCCTGTTGTTGTGTTCATTTGCTGTAAATAGAAATACTAATCAATCAGTTCTGTGAATTAATAGATAATTCGTGCAATTAAGAACTTCTATTCATTTTTTAAGTTTATCTCCACTGTGACAAATAGTATAATGTCATTAGCAAAATGAAGGAGATCCAGGTATGTTACATTAAGGGGACATTGTATGTTCTATGCCACCAATGTTAAATTGTCGAATTTTGCGAACCGTTATCTTGGCAACTTTTTTAAGGGTCGACCGAAACGTCCGATCCCACCCGTCGGCTTTGACCCGTGACGTAAGGCTTTTGTGGTGTGTGACGTCACGATGGCGCGGAATTTAGTTTGTGAGAGTGGCGTGTTTGTAGGTGTCGTTTTGATGCGATCGGTGGTGCTCTCTGGTGGTGTGTTAGGTGATGTTTTTGGTTTAGTTTGCGAGTGTGGCGCCTTGTGTGAATTTTGGTAAATTGCTTTTTTTATGTCTTTGGTAGGTATGGATATGACTGACAGGGTCAACAGTTTTCGGTTGTCGGCTATGATGGGGGACAGTGGATTGTCTCTAATAAAATTTCTCCAACTATTCGAATTTTTGGATGAAGTCGTGAAGTGTTCAGTATGTCGTGCAGAAATGAGGCTTACTTAAAGTTCCGGCGTCTCGGACCAGGGACGGCTGTATGTGGAGATGTCGTAAGGATAACAGGTCAAGGGAAGTGTCGGTTTTTTTCGTCGTTTTGCGTGGTTTTGTATGGGGGGTGGGTGTCTAAATTTGTTTATATTTAGTTTGTCCCCACTCAAAAACCCCCTATTTCCCGCACTTGTCCCGTTAGTGTCATTAGGCTTTTTGTGGAGTATGTGTGGGTTTGTTTTTCGATGTATTTTCGTCCTCCATAATGTGTACGTAACGACTTTTTATGCGCCATATTGTAATCGTGGTTTATGGTCGTTTCCGCCATATTTGTGACGTCACGGGTCAAAGCAAACGGGCGAGATCGGACGCTTCCGTATTTCCATATTGTGTTGTGGGGCATGGTATCTTTTTTTCAAACACTCAATTTTTGAGAGAATTTTGTAAATAAATGAATATAAAACAAAACAACTCAGGATAGTTTAATTATTCTACTTCCATATGTGTTGAATCTCACACTAGGCATGCTGCGGAAATTTAAAGTCTCTACCATCAGTACTTTTTTAGAAAAGGGGTCATTTATTGCAAAAAAATGTAGTTAAGAGATATTGAGATTTAAAACTTTTTTTATTACTAATTCTCATACAGACTTACATTTCTGCGTCTTTTATGCACTCGAATTGCCGTGGCCCATAGTCTGTGTCCTCTTCAGTGTCACAACAGCTCAGTGCTTGCCTCCTCCTTTTCTTTCTTGCTTCTTTTGTCATTTGCTAAGCAGCTAACTCTGCTTTACATACGCACAGCTCATCCAGTTGCCACAGTCCTTGACCTGTGTTCTGTCCAAATCTTACCCTTAACTTCTCCAGAACCTTAAGTCTTTTATAGTTCCCACCATTAAAAGTATTACAGCATCAGACACTGCTAACTTTACAGTCATAAGGCCAACAAATACATTTTTAGGCACACGGCACCACACAACATTACTGAAGGACTCATTCACATTCTGGGTCCTCCCACGTAAACACTTCTTTAGTAACTCAGGATCTGCCAAATCTCTGTAAAAAGGTTTGATTGCCTCCATTTCTGCCAAAGGAAGAGACTGTTTATGTGTAAATTCATGCAGGGTGCCAGAAAATTGTTTCGTGGAGGTGGACACAGAGCATGACATACTTTTCATTGCTTGATATTCGATGAAAGAAAGTGCTCCACACAGCTGCTTTCATCTTCTCTAAATTGTCACAGTTATCTCTAATGGCCTATCCATAATATTTCTGTAATTCATCAATTACTTTGTCCATTAGTCTTCCAGCACATTTTATTGTCTTGCCATCAGACAGTTTTGTGTTACCCAGCTTGCTTTTTAGGTTACACAGACGTGTTCCTACACACTCATTTTTTTTTTGTATAGGAACATCACATGGCTTTCTGGTTTGTACTGCAATGAAAGCCTTGCTGTCTCCATCACCTAAGTAATTCACATATCTGACACCTCTCTCCTTCTGCGAACGCTGGAATATGTTAACTGCTCCTTTTAGCCCCATTCTTCCACTTGTGCCATCATAATTTTTCATACAGTGCTACTTATGAAGTAATCGGTTCTTCTGGTTCACTGTACAACCTTGGCAGTACTTACTGAGAAAGATACTCAACAAGCCACCATTAGGTGCGTGGTGGTGGTGGTGGTGGTGGGGGGGGGGGGGAAGGGGTTGCTGTACCACTACTAGTCATTACCTTTTCTGTTCAGCTCACAAACAAAGTGAGGGAAAAATGATTGAATATATGCCTTAAAATAAGCCCTAATTTCTCACATATTACCTTTGTGGTCCATACGCACAATGTATGTTAATGGTAGTAGAATCGTTTGGCAACCAGCTTCAAATGCCGGTTCTCTAAATTTTGTCGACAGTGTTCCTCATAAAGAACGTCACCTTCCCTCCAGGGATTCCCATTTGAGTTCCCAAAGCATCTCCATAACACATATTGTTCGAACCTACTGGTAACAAATTTAACATCCAGCCTCTGACCTGTTTTCTTGTTTTCTTTTAATCCAACTAGTACGAATCCCAAACACCCGAGCACTACTCAAGAACAGGTCGCACCAACATCCCATGTGCAGTCTCCCTTACAGATGAATCACACTTTCCTAAAATTCTCCCAATAAACTGAAGTCGACCATTCGCCTTCATTACAACAGCCCCCACATGTTTGCTCCATTTCACATTGCTTTGCAATGCTACGCCCAGATGTTTAAACGATGTAACTGTGTCAAACAGGAAACTCCTGATGCCGAATATGAACATTAAGGGTTTCTTTTTCCTACTCATTCTCATTAACTTACATTTTTCCATATTCAGAGATCATTGCCATTCATCACACCGATTAGAAATTTTGTGTAAGTAGTCTTGTATCCTGCTACAGTCACACAGCTTTGACACCTTACTGAACACCACAGCATCATCAGCAAACAACCCCAGATTGCTGCCCATCCTGTAATCCAAGTCATTTATGTATATAGAGAACAACAGCGATCCTCTCACACTTCCCTGGGACACTCCTGACGAGCCGGCCGCTGGTGGCCGAGCGGTTCTGGCGCTACAGTCTGGAACCGCGCGATCGCTACGGTCGCAGGTTCGAATCCTGCCTCGGGCATGGATGTGTGTGTTGTCCTTAGGTTAGTTAGGTTTAAGTAGTTCTAAGTTCTAGGGGACTTATGACCTCAGCAGTTGAGTCCCATAGTGCTCAGAGCCATTTGAACCATTTTGAACTCCTGACGATACACGTTGTCTCTGATGAACACTTGCTGTTGAGGAAAACATACTGGGTTCTACAACTTAAAAAGTCTTCGAGCCACTCACATATCTGTGAACCTATTCCATCAGCTCATACCTTTGTTAACAACCTGCAATGGGCACTGTGTCAAATGCTTTCCAGAAAGCTAGAAAGGTGGAATCTACCTGTTGCCCTTAATCTATAGTTCACAGTATGCTATGTGACAAAAGGTGCAATCTGAGTTTCGCACGGCTGATGCTTCCTAAAACCATGCTGATTGGTAGACATAAGCTTCTCAGTCTCAAGGATATTTAGGAAATTTATTAAATTCGAACTAAGAATATGTTCAAAGAGTCTGCAACAAACCGAAGTTAGCGATATTGGTCTGTAATTTTCCGGTTTTTTTCTTTTACCCTTCTTGTTTACAGGAGTCACCTGCGCTTTTTTCCAGTCGCTTGGGACTTTCCGCTGGACGAGAGATTCGCGATAAATGCAAGCTAGGTAAGGGGCCTATGGCGTAGAGTACTCATTGTAAAACCGTATTGGGACTAGTTGTTTCTCTACGCCAGGGATGTTCATTACTATGTCGTCCATAAAGGAGTCTGTCCTATAGTCAAATGACAGTATGTTTGTACGATTCTCCTGCGTGGCAGGTTTACTGAACGCGGAATGTAAAACTTCAGCTTTCGTTTTGCTGTCTTCAACTGTCACACCAGACTGGTCAATAAGTGAGCGGCTGGAAGCCTTAGATCCACTTAGCGATTTTACATAGGACCAGAATTTTCTCCGGCTCTCTGCCAGATCTTTCACTACGGTAGGACGGTGGTAGCTGTTGTATGCTTCACGCTAGGATCTTTCCACAGACGCACAAATCTCTACTAACCTTTGTTGCCGCCATTTTTGCCTTCTCTTTTGTAGTAAGAGTGCAACAGCTCTGTTTCCCCAGCATCTTCCCAGTCTCGTTACTAACCATGGGGGTCTTTTCCATTCTTAATCCACTTACATGGCAAGTAACTCTCCAGAGGATGATTTGCAATGTGCTTGAACGTTTCCCAAAATGCCTCTATATCCATGATATCAATTCACTAAGTGAGATGCTAACAACTACTTATCTCTTGCATCTAGCAGAAACACTCTCCTATCCTTCCTGCCTGATTTATTAACTTTTGTAACCATAGTTACTATAATGCTACCATTATTTCTAATACCCATTTCTGTACTGACGTTGTCGATACGGTCCGGCCTATTTGTGACTGCAAGGTCTGGGACATTTCCATTGCATGTGAACTGCTGAACTAGCTGCTAAAGACAATTTTCAGAAAACGTGATCAAAATCATTTCGCATGACTGTCTGTCTGTACCCCTCGTGGTGAATCCATAGACATCACAATCTATACTCGGGAGGTTAAAGTCGCCTCCAACCAGTTTTGCGTGATCTGGACATTTATGCACTGCTGACTGTAGACTTTCTGTGAATGACCCTAGAACTGTCACAGCGGAATTGGGTGGCCAGTAAAAACATCCAACGATTAATTTATTTTCACCTAGACCTGTTATACGCGACCAGATAACTTCGCTATCACACTCAACTTTGACCTCAATAGAGACAATATTTTTGTGAACTGCAATGAACACTCCTCCTCATATGACTTCTAATCTGTCTTTCCGATATACGTTCCATGACTCGCTAAATATCTCAAAGCTTTCCAATTTAGGTTTCAGCCAGCTCTTGAAACCAAGAATAATACGAGTGCGAGAACATTCCTGGAGGGCAGTAAATTTGGGAACTTCGTTATGAATACTTCGACCATTTGCTGATAAATGTTTGACAGTCGAAGTGTCTTTACTCTGAACACAGACTGACTTACTTTGTTGTGTATCGACTGGTGAGTGTTCATCTGGGTATTTTAAACTAATGTCTAGACTAAAAAACCCAAATGTGCGCTCCACAGGTACACTGCTACATGAGCAGCTGCTTCTTTTGTGTGTTGCACCCCTGACCTGTGGGTCCTACAAATACAAACACAATAACGCAGGTCTAGAAGTCTGCAGCCAAGACCATCACAGAGTTAACAAAACCTTTGGTTGGGGCCCTCCACTTGGCTCCAAACCAAAGGACCATGATCAATTCTGGGAACAATGCTGCGTATTGTGAGCTCTACTACACAGAAGACCAGCAGCCTTCACCGCCTCCTCCAGCTGTTTGTATGGACTAAGGAGGCCCTCAGAACCCATGTGACAGGCATCGTTGGTGTCGACGTAAGCCACAACTAGTAGACGACTGTATCCTGCACACTCATTAGCCACAGGCATGGCAGCTTCCACATCTCGGATGAGGCTCCCCAGCAGACATAACGAGTGCACATTGACTTTCTTTCCAGACCTGAACGCTATCTGTCTAAACATCTCCATAACTCACCTAACATTGGAGCTCCTGATAACTAGTAAACCCCCTCCCCTGTGTGCCTCCTCAGATCCTGCTGAAGCAGCGGCCACATGTCCAGTCACAAGGTGGATGGGCAAGGCCAGACGTCCACCCTCGTCACTGGCTCTTCACATCGAGTGATGTAAATGCATTACCACCAGCCACTCGCCCTGGTGTGAGGATGGAACCTCCATGCCAGATACAATAGGAGGTGTCTTGGCAGCAGAGCTCATGGGCGAAACAAGCGGCACCTGAAGTATCCCATGCAACATACCAGATTCTGCAACACCGATACACCCCGAGGCAGTAGCCTGAAGGTGACAGACTATAGCCGAAAGTGTTCAGCTGTTTGCGAACTGTGGCCAGCTCCTCCTGCATCTGCATACCGCATGCACGCGTCCTAACCATCCTAGAAAGTCTAACTGAAGAAGAAAGCTGTAAAAGCAGACAGAATCCTAGATATGCAACTTGTTATCCTCCTGATGTGTCACTAATGGACGTAGATGCGTTATTGAGCTTTCTAGCTGGCATTTCAGTGAGCAACTACTGCGCTACAGACTGGATGAATTCATACTTACAAAAACTTCCTTAAACAGGGAAATTTAAGAAATATACTATCAGGAAAACACAGGAAATAATAAACGCTTAACTTGCCACTCTGTTGATGTGCATCAGCCAGGGGCTGCGTCCTGACTGTCTGACTTACTAAACAATCAGACGCTTTCTGGTATAAACACCTGAAAATTGTTCTGTCTAATCAAAAGTATGAGACACTTCTATGTAATTCGAATCTGAGTGGCAGTTGTCACGAGAGCCAGACGCGCCAGTATAAAAGGAGGTACAGAGTATTGTGTTGTCAGTAGAGAAGCAGTAATAGCAGAATGGGTAAGTCAGGAGAGGTCAGACTGTTTGGACATGTCCTAGTGATATGATATCAGCTGAGTAACAGATCCATTAAGGATATTTCAAGCCTTCTGAAGCTGCCCAAGAAGACTGTTCGTTATGTGACTGTGGAGTAGAAATGCAGCTAAACCAAAACCTGGCACACCGCATGTACTGACAGAGAGAGACTGCCGAGGACTGATTAGGATGATTGTAAAATA
The DNA here is from genome assembly GCF_023898315.1 of Schistocerca nitens. Classification (NCBI taxonomy): domain Eukaryota; kingdom Metazoa; phylum Arthropoda; class Insecta; order Orthoptera; family Acrididae; genus Schistocerca; species Schistocerca nitens. The sequence continues at coordinate 612,630,547 of NC_064616.1, read as the reverse complement.
TCGCATGAAATCAGCGGAAGGAAGCATTGGAGATTTTCAAATTGCTAGCAACAGTCCAGCTAGCACAACGGCTGTGTGCAGGAGTTGAAAAGTATAGGGTACAATTGTCGAGCAGCTTTTCCTAAGCTGCATATTTCTGTACTTAGTGCTAAGCAGCGTCTGAGGTTTAGGAAGTCAGTTAGAGCGCAGCTCCTGGCTGATACACATCAACAAAGTGGCGAGTTAAGTGTTTATCTTTCCCTGTGAGTGACTCCACTGTGCAGTGCATGAATGGAAATGAATGATGTTATGTATCATGCTATACCCTGTGGCAATTTGATGAATGTGTTTCCCCGTTTGGCGAATACCTGGAGAACTTTATCTTCCATCAAGTGTAGCGCCACAATTGAAGTATGGAGGAGGTGGTGTTATGGTAAGGAGATGTTTTTCATGGTTATGGTGTTGTCCACTTATTGTGTTTAAGAAAATTGTAAATGCAGAAGGATGTAAACAGATTTTATAGCATTGTGTACTGCGCACAGTAGGGAAACAGTCCAGTGGCGATGCTTGTTTATATCAGCATGACAATGTTCAATATCATACAGTAGCATCTGTGAGGCAGTGGTTTGAGAACTACAAATTTTCTGAAATAGACGCATACACAGAGTTCTGTCCTAAACCTTTGGGATGAGTAAAAATGTCGAATTCGTTCAAGACCCCTGCGTCCAACGACACTACCATCTGTATTTCTGGTTTTTGAGGAATAATGGGCTCCCATTCCTCCACAGACATTCAGACATCTTATTGAAAGTGTCCCCAGCAGAGTTCAAGCAGTCATAAAGGTGAAGGATGGACACGCTACATAATACTGTCCCTCAATATGTGTCCAGATACTTTTAGTCATATTGTGTAGGGGAGACTTGCACACTATTGGGAATCTCAGGTTTTTTTTTTTTTTACACAAAAACGTTTTTAAACACATGTAGGAAATAGAAGTATAACAGCTGTAAAGTTCAAATGTTTATCACAAAAAGTAGTAATTTCTCAGAATGCAATACTTTAGCACAGCAAATAAAGAAATAAAGAAATGCTGAAAAATGATCACAGTGAAAAATCATTGACCAGTTTTTGGAAAATTTTTGGAAATCCTATGGAACCAATCTGCTGAGGTCATCAGTCCCTTACACACTATTTAATCTAACTTACGCTATGGACAACACACACAGCCATGCCCGAGGGAGGACTCGAACCTCCAATGGAGAGAGCCGCGCGAACCGTGACAAGGCGCCTAAGACTGCGTGGCTACCTCGCGCGGACGCATTGACCAGTAGTATCAAACACTCCACAAAGTCACTAATTACAAATTTAATTGTTCATTTTTGGCTAAAAAATGATCCTTTTCATTAATTTATAATTAAATCTGAACAAACGTAATTTAAAAAAGATAAATGGATAACGTTTACATATGGCAGTTATCACACTTACAGAAAGAATATTTTTTGTCCAACATATCTCTATAGCGGCTTTCAGGTAACATTCCACTTTTTTCACTTCTTCTCTATCCCCTGAAAATTTTCTTTCTCGCTTTCTGTGACACCGGAGAAATTTTGTCTGTGACTGCTCGGAATAAGGAAGAAAGGTAGCTTCCATGTTCGCTGAAGTACCCAGAAGTGCTTGTAGGAGAAGCAGGAGCAGAATCAATTGTTGAGGGACTTTTTGACGCAACAAAGGGCAAGGTGGCATCTGCAGAGCATAACGGCACTGGATCAGTTGTTGATGCAGAAGGAGTTGCAATTACGGCTCATGGTTCTTCTGAAGATGCATTAAGCCTAGAGCAGCAAAATCCGTCAGTCTTGAAACAACTAACGGAGCTTCCTCAGAGAAGTGAGTTGCAGCTAGGAAGTCCAAATCTCTACAGAAGTATTTCTTTAATGGCTGAATCTCAGTGCAGGAAAACCCACAAGTAGCAAGGTTCACCCTGCAAACAGCCTTGAAAGCAAACCCAAACAAACCAGCAATGTCCCTATGTCTTACTTTAAGAGGGCGATATTAGGTCATCCATCTAGCACGGGCTTAATTGTAAGGCACTTTTGAGGGTCTCATTATTGCGTGGTCTAGTGCCTGAAGTTTGTGCGTATATGAGGAGGAATGCTTATCATATGCACATTGTTGTTTCTTGCGTGCAAAATCACTTGCAGTTCCTTGTGTGAGCTGCGGCCATCTAAAATTACACACATCGAAAAAAGTTTTGCACCACCCCAGTTCCCAGGGCTACTGAAGATAGTCGTTGACTGTTGATATTGTGTCACAGACACAGTCCCTTTGACTGTTCAGAGATGTCACTAAACCCGCCCAAAGATGTAAACAACCATGCATGAGCAGCACCTATTAGACGGAAGGCGTCCGACAGCCGATCAACTCCAGTCATTCCACCAGGAAGGAGGTACACGGATCGTATTGTCTGTAGTTCAACCATGCCTAGACGGTCAATACCGCGATTAGATCGCGTCCGCATTGTTACTTTCAACAAGGGAAGTGTTCAGGCGTCTCGGAGTGAACCACGGCGATGTTGTTCGGACATGGCGGAGATGCAGAAAGACAGGAACTGTCGATGACATGCCTCGCTCAGGCCGCCCAAGGATTACTACTGCAGTGGATGACCGCTACCTACGGATTATGGTTGGAGGAACCCTGACAGCAACGCCACCATGTTGAATAATGCTTTTCGCGCAGCCACAGGACGTCGTGTTACAACTCAAACTGTGCACAGTAGGCTGCATGATGCGCAACTTCATTCCCAACGTCCATGGCGAGGTCCATCTTTGCAACCATGACACCATTTATCTTCGCGGTACAGATGGGCCCAACAACATGCGGAATGGACCGCTCAGGATTGGCATCACGTTCTCTTCAACGATGAGTGTCGCATATTCCGGCTGTATGATACGTGAATGCCATCCTCCGACCGATAGTGCACCCATATCGGCAGCTTACGGGCGAGGCATTCGTCTTCCTGGACGACAATTCGCACCCCATCGTACACATCTTGTGAATGACTTCCTTCAGGATAGCGACATCGCTCGTATAGAGTGGTCAGCATGTTCTCCAGACATGAACCTTATCGAACATCCCTGGGATAGATTGAAAAGGGCTGTTTATGGACGACGTGATCCACCAACCAGTCTGAGCGATCTACACCGAATCGCCGTTGAGGAGTGGGACAATCTGGACCAACAATGCCTTGATGAACTTGTGGATAGTGTGCCATGACGAATACAGGCATGCATGGAAGTGGACGTGCTACTGGTTATTAGAGGTACCGGTGTGTGCAGTAATCTCGACCACCACCTCTCAAGGTCTCGCTGTATGGTGGTACAACATGCAATATGTGGTTTTCATGAGCAATAAAAAGGGTGGAAATGATGTTTATGTTGATCTCTATTCCAATTTTCTGTACAGGTTCCGGAACTCTCGGATCCGAGGTGATGCAAAACTTTTTTCGATGTGTGTAGGCTATTAGAGCAGGACTTTTCTTTGTATGGTTCATACGAGCAACAAACATCTTTAGCTGAAGCAAAAATGAATTTGCAATGATCCACCCGCTTTGTTCTCAAGCTAAGATTCTCCCCTCTGGTGCATCTTTCTTACAAGGGAACCTCCCCATCGCACCCCCCTCAGATTTAGTTACAAGTTGACACAGTGGATAGGCCTTGAAAAACTGAACACAGATCAATCGAGAAAACAGGGAGAAGTTGTGTGGAACTATGAAAAAATAAGCAAAATATACAAACTGAGTAGTCCATGCGCAACATCAACATCAAGGGCAGTGTGAGCTCAGGAGTGCCGTGGTCCCGTGGTTAGCGTGAGCAGTTGCGGAACGAGAGGTCTCTCATTCAAGTCTTCCCTCGAGTGAAAAGTTTACTTTAATTTCGCAAAGTTATGGTCTGTCCGTCCCCATACTACGGCGCAGTTACCTCGCATCGAACAGACGGACGGACAGATAGTAATTGTCTTAAAATAAAAAATTAAACTGTTAATTCGAGGGAAGACTTGAACGAAGGTCCTCTCGTTCTGTAGCTGCTCACGCTAACCACGGGACCATTTTTTTTTACTATGAATTATACTGGTTTCTCCTTCCAGTAAACAAAAATGAGTCTCCTTCGTCTTGTTGGCGAAGAAGCAATCTTTTGTTTGGAACAAAAAAAATATTTTTTTTTCAAAGCCAAACTCAAATTTCTTTTTCCTTTAAGAACAAATTGTGAGGAATAAATAAAGAAAATTTTTTTTTCAAAAGAAAACAAAGACTCCAATTATACTGGTTTCTCCTTCCAGTAAACAAAAATGAGTCTCCTTCGTCTTGTTGGCGAAGAAGCAATCTTTTGGAACAAAAAAAAAGTTTCTCAAAGCCAAAATCAAATTTCTTTTTCCTTTAAGAACAAATTATGAGGAATAAATAAGGAAAAGCTTTTTAAGTCGTCGTGCGACTTGTAGTTAAAGTCCAGTTCTTACAGGAGCTCCTGAAGTGTATCCGCCTACATCATGCCAGCTCGTCCAAACGTGTCTTCTCATGGCGTAGGCGTGGGTTCTGGGTAGCAGATCTATTCAGTTCGGTTCGGTTTATACAGTTTTCAGCTTCTCAGGGCTTGGACGTTCCAGCTACTAGGTGGGTCATCGAAAGTGCTCCGTAAGAAATTGGAAAAATATTGTTTATAGCGTGCGTTGCGTATCAGGACGCAGTGTCGGTCGTTGAGATAAGTCCAATATCCTAGCGTAGACTTGTCGCCAGAAGTAAAAAGATAGGATCGTGTGGCCACAGATCCAATTCGCAGAGTTAGTTTTGGCGGAGGGGTAGAAAGTCTTATCGGGGTACAAAAGCATGTGGACGTCGATCTGAGCCGGTGTCTGGCGAGTAAGAAACGCCAAAATTCGCCGCGCAAGTGTCCAGACGTCTAGCGCTGTGCCACAGTGGAACCGGTGGACATCCGTGTCATCCACTCCACAGTGGGTGCAGAGGGATGAATCGGCGAGATGGATGCGGTGCAGACGATCTCGGTTAACTTGTTTGCCATTCACGGTGATTGAACGTCTGATTCGAGAAAACGCGCATGGATCGCCTTCCATATGTGTCGCCACACGTACTGTGGATACTTACGTTCGATGGGGTTGGACGGGCGGCACTGTTGTAGCAATTCGGAGACTGTTTTCGTGAGGTACAAACGGGTAAGTGGTAAGGACCGGTAGATATAACTGAACTCCAGGAAAAATCGTTGGATGCAATAAAAGGGGGTTGGAATGGTCGATACCAGTACTGGGGCGGACAAGGAGGCCGGTGCAAAGTTGTGAAGCAGGAGGCTAGTAAGGCTCTGCGGGCAACGATACCAAAGTTTTAGTTGGGAACTGACGTATAGTGCCTTGACACGAGTCGGCACGTGGATGAGTCCCACCCCGCCACGATCTCGTGGCAGTGCAAGGGATTCATACTGCACCTTGAATAACATCCCCGAGCTGACGAAGGAGCCGAAAGCCATCAACAGTCGTCGCGCCAGGAGACTTGGGACTGGTAGAACTTGAGCCACGTGTGGTATACGGGAAGCATGATACATGTTCACGTATTGCGCGCGTTGGATAACGTCGAGAGCTCGTAGCCGGTGATCTGCGAGATTTGCTCTGATTGTCTGTAGCAAGCGTCTACCATTGATAGTCGCTGAGCGGCGCAGGTCTGCTGTGAAATCAAGTCCAAGACACCGTATGGTGGCGGCGACACTAAGGGGGGCAGCGCATCTCTCCGGCAAGCCCTCACCAATGAGCAGGACCTTGGATTTTGACACGTTGAGGCAGCTCCCCGACGCTTCGCCGTAAGTCGCCACCCATGTCAGTGCAGCTCGTACTTCATCTTCACTGCGCAGATATAGTACTATGTCGTTTGCGTAGGCTGTACAACAAAAACGGTGGCCTTGCACAGCCATGCCTTCCAAACGTTGGCGCATGCCTTGGAGCAGGGGTTCCAAGGCGAAAGCATACAAAATCGTGGAAAGAGGGCATCCTTGTCGTACAGATCGTGCGATGACCAGGGACGGTGTAAGACGACCATTGTACATGATTTTAGAAGTTGCACTACTCAACAGGCGCATAACCGCTGTGACAATACCGTCAGGAAAACCCATATGCTGAAGAACTGTCCGTAAATAGAAGTGGTCAACACGGTCGAAAGCCTGGCTAAAGTCCAGTGAAGCCAAGGCGCCAGGGAGACACTGATGATGCGCTAATGCTATCATGTCTCTGTAACGGCAAAGGGCCGTACGGATGTTGTTGTCGCCTCCTAGGGAAGTCTGGTCGCAGGATGTGACGTAACGAGCGACCTTCTTGAGTCGCGATGCCAGTAGCCGTGTGAATATTTTCATGTCGCTGTTGAGCAAAGTAATTGGTCGATAGTCCTGGACCCTCGATAACCCGCGCGGTTTATGTACGGGGATAATAATTCCTTCTAGAAAGGCGCTCGGGACCACTGTCATCGGTGACATCAGCTCTTGTGCGATTGCCATCCACGTGGAAGCCAACAAATAGTGAAAACTTTTATAAAATTCGATGGGTATACCGTCATGTCCAGGAGATCTGTTATCGGAACCCGCCTTGATAGCGTCTACCACTTCATCTGTGGTGACATCGTCTTGGAGGTCATGCACTGCATCCTCCGGAAGAGTGTTCGTAGTAAGCTGAGCGACTTCTGTGATCAGTGCTGCAGAATGCGGTACGGCTGCGTATAGCCCGGCAAAATGAGCATGGAGAGCACGACCGATGCTTTGTTGGGTGTCGTGCCGGCGCCCTTCCACATCAGTGAGGACTTGGATCAGAGCTCGTCGTCGTCGTTGTCTTTCCTGAAGGAGGTGGTACATCGACGGACGTTCTTGAGGGATTCGATTAGAAGCTCGAGAACGGACTACAGTGCCTTCCAAGTTACGCCGCATGATCAAGGAGATCTGCGCCTTCGTGCGATGGACCATCGACTGCCGGGCTGGCGAGAAAGGCATCGTCGTCCAGTCACGTAGAATGGTGTAGTAGAAGTGCAGGGTATTAGTTTGCCACGCCTTTAATTCCTTCCCATAACTCATCAGAGTCTTCCTGAGGGTCGGCTTTGCACAGGAGAGCCATCATGATAAGGTGGAGTCATAGGCTTCTCGACGATGGTGGCAGCGTGCCCACGCTTCTTCGACCATACGGCGACGGTCTGAGGAGGTCAGCTGAACGACGTTGAGTTTCCACAGACCACGACTATGCCACACTTGCTGTCGGGCGAGAGTGACGTCACAGAGGTACGCATCATGGTCTGAAAAGGCCAAGGGCCAGACTTCCGCATGACGTGTGCCATCAGCAAGGGAGCGGGTAACGTAGATGCGATCTATGCGGCTTGACGAGTGAGAGGTGTAGAATGTATATCCCGGTTGAATTCCGCGGAGCTTCTTCCATGTCTCAACAAGTCGGTGACGGTCGATGACCACTGAGAGAGATGCACAAGGGGAATGTCGCGGGAGTTGGTCCGCGGGCTCTTGTGTCGAGTTAAAATCCCCACCGAGTACCAAATCGTCCTGCGGACCGGTGAAGAGGGGTGTGACGCTTTCGGCAAAAAAAGTTTGTCGGTCATGACGGCGGCCAGTGCCGGACGGAGCGTAGATATTAATAATACGCACGCCGAACAGTGTGAGGGCCATACCTCGCGCAGTGGGGAGGTAGATGACGTCCTCTGCAGGGAGTCCGTCGCGTAGCAGGATGGCGACGCCGCTACCGGTATCGGATGCGGGGGAAACATGAGCGTTGCATCCGGTGGGAACTAGGAAGTCAGCCACAAACACCTCTTGTAAGAGTGCTATATCCACATCCGCAGAGTAAATAGTGTCTCTGAACATGGCCAGTTTATGGGGGGCACGAATGGTGGCAAGATTCATCGTGGCGATACGATATTGCTGTGTACGGCCATCCTCAGTATTTGCAGAACGTGCGGTAGACGTAGTCGGCAGGTGGAGACCCGCCGGTGGTCCCGCCGTGGTGATAATTACTGGCGGGGCGCCAGCCCCAGTGTCGCCGAGGTGGACTCCTGTGCAGACACGCTGGCAGTCTGTTCCACTTCTTCTTCAACGTCATCGGCCCAGGAAGCTGACGACGTGGACATGTGACGGTCACGTACTTCCGGAACGGGTGTTGTGGATTCCGCAACATGAGTGGCAGGGGGACCGCCGTCATGATTCGTTGACAACGGCGAGGACACGTCCCTGGCTGGGAGAGTAGGCGTCACAGGAGGGCGCCTGTTGCTGCCACATCGCGTGACTGGACGCAATGTGGGAGATCACCGTCAGACATCAGGTCGACATCTCGTGGCGCCGTCTGAGAAAGGGCGTCATCGGAAGGCGTTCGTCGTCGTTTCCTGTGTTTGCGAGGAGACCGCTGTTTTCTGATGTGGCCTTCTGAATCAGAATGTGGTCACCCGTCGTCTGACGCCGAACCCGTCTGGACAAAGGCAGACGTCAGCACGACACCGAGGTCGACGTCCATGGTTCCAACAGGAACATCGGTTTCGGTCTGCAAACCGGACGGTCCTGAAGCGAGCACTGGAGGCGACACCGTGCTTGTGTCCTCGGCGCGTTGTGCTGCGGCGGGTGGCGTTGACGATGCTGCTGGCGCAATCGAGATTGGTACGACGGGGTCCTGTGCAACCTTGGCGTAGGTGATGGGTAAGGACGTGACCGTCGAAGCCTGGGTCTCTTCACGTAACGGCGTCTGAATTAAACGGCGGTGTAAGCATTCGGAACGTACATGTCCCTCCTGGCCACATCCTGCGCACGTTCGTAGCTGTCCATCATACATGACGATGGCCCTCACACCGCCAATCAGCAGGCACGATGGGACATGTTTCGTCAGCTCAATTTTTATTTGCCGGACGCCATTTAATACGGGGTAGGTCGTAAATGTTTGCCACTTCTCCGCGATGTGACCAAAGACGGTGCCATATGGTTGGAAAGCGGCAATGACCACATCCTGAGGCACCTCGAACGGGAGCTCAAACACCCGCAATGTCCGGAGACCGAATCCAGCATGGGCGACTGTCACAGCACCCATATGTCCATCAGAGTGTTTAAATTTCAGTCCGTTGGCATGACGGTGAATTATGTCATTGCAAATTTCCTCCGTCGACATCTTGATGTAGACAACACTTCCAGTGATGGAAAAATGTATGCCGATTACGTCCTGGGGGTTCAAACGTAGATCCTCGCGTATGAACTGTTCGACTTCGAAAGCTCTGGGTCGTGGATGTTCGGCCTGAAACGTTACTTTGATCGTTGCACGGCGGTACGAGTGCGCCATGGTGTACGTTAGTACTGGACTCAATAGACACAAACACCGCGACGCGGAAGTAAACACCGCCGAGAGCGGAGCGTCGGACGGCGCGCGGAGCAGCTCCGCACGCCTAGCACGGCTGCGAGCCGACTGGACCACGGCGCTCCTGCCCTCACACTGCCGTTGATGTTGCCTATCTTGCACATGGACTACTCCGTTTGTATATTTTGCTTATTTTTTCGTATTTCCACACAACTTCTTCCTGTTTTCTCGATTGATCTGTGTTCAGTTTTTCAAGGTCTATCCACTGTGCCAACTTATAACTACATCTGAGGGGAGTGCGATGGGGAGGTTCCCTTGTTAGCTCCTCAGCAATTTTCGTTATTCCAAATGCAAATAAAGGGTGTAGGAACACATCACCTGTAGTGCTGATTGTTAGCAACACAGAAACATGTCTTTCTCTTTCTCCTGACATGAATTTACTAACTTGTTTTTTGCCTTTTTGGGGCAAAATCATTGTGGACTTTTCAAGAACCACTGACACACAAGTTCGTCACAATTGAAGATTTTTGTGGGATCATACTTTTATTTTGTTAACACTGCTTCATACTTGTTATAAAACTAGTCAACGTGTTCTTTGTTGAAACAGACAGCACTTTGGATACTCGATGACTGAGGTTTTTGCAGAGAGTTCAGGATGGTGGCCTAATAATTCATAGTAAAATTTATCACCTGCTGTCTGTTTTTCTTTATTGAATTGGTGAAGAATTTTAAGACGCTCAGCCACTTCAAATTCAAATCTCAAAAATTCTTTTTTATTCATTGGCATCATTCTTTTATCTAGATCTACCAAATGCTCAACTAAGGTTTATTCTAACTCTCCTAAAAGGTCTGAGTGAAAAGACCAGTTTGGGGCTTCATGTCAACAACCACACCATGTTTTAAAAGCTTTACTCTGTTTGCCAAAATGCTTTTTGGGACAGAAAAATGAATCGAAGCCTGTCTTATTCCAATTTTGTCGGATAGAACTTGCTCAGTAGCCATCTTCAAGTTATCCTCGGACCAAAGTCCCCTTTTTCCTGTTCATCATGGCGTGGAATATGCCTAGAAAGGGAAAAATGGTATTAGTGTGCCTTACAGTCGTACTGCTACTGTAGTTCAGGTGTATGGTACTGAGCAATTGATGTCTGTCCGGTAACTGGCACATGATGTGAGAGAAGAATATAAATCTATCATCATGAATTAAAGTTTTAAACCGAAATTCAGTTACCTCCATTTATTCACAATGAAAGTGGTGTTACCACAAAAAAAATAGCTGAACACTTTCTACTTACTTAGTCTCGTTTAACGCAGGGTGAAACCTCACAAACGGCAGCCGCCAATCGAGCACAAACACATCTCCCACTCACTGCTCAGACAACACTGGCCCGAAATTGGTGAGAACCGTATTGTGACCTTCAGTGACAAAGAGCTTTACGCACAAGAGTGCATCTACCTGCCGTCTACCGGTGTTTTTGAGAAAAACGCTCTATCTGCTACTGGGCAGTGTTCCATTTTGTGCAAGCCTCCCCTATATCTAGGACTGATGACACTAGGTTTGATGATATGGAAACTCTCTGCGTGACTCAGCTTCCAGATCTTCCTCTCACTCTGCTTTACTGTAGTCCAGTGGAAACAGTAACTTTGAAATACAATGACGAAAAAAAAATCGCAGTACCAAGAAGAAGTTTCACGACATAAACGAAATTTGGTAGACATGTTTCTAAATCCGAAACATGATGTCTCTTCAGTTTTCGCGCCAATCGCATAAAAAGTGACGCGTCACTATGAGCATACAAATCAGATTTGAATTAACTACACACTGTAACGGTCATCAGCGTTAGTTACGTTTGAGATTGTACGTGACGAGTTGGTGTTTGTCACCAATGCTTTTAAGGCGACAAAGACGCCATTACCAGCGCCTCGCTGAGTTTGAACGACGTCGTATAATAGGGCTGGCTGTTCCTTCTGCGACATTGCCGAAAGACTTGGCAAGAATGTAGCCGCTCTACAGGATTGCTTGCAGCGATATTCACAACGAACTGTTACAAATTGGTTACTTCAAGGGCAGCTCCGAGCCTGACACCCTGTAGCGTGTAATCCACAGACCCAAAACCACTGCCATTTGCGGCTTCACAGGTGTCAAGCGAGAGCTAATTGGAGGGCAGGGTGGAGGTCTGTTGTGTTTTCTGAGGAAATCTGGTTGCGGCTGGGTGCCAGTGATGGCTGTGTGTTGGCTAGAAGGAGGCCCGTTGAGGGTGTGCAACCAACTTGTCTGTGTGCTGCACACTCTGGACCTAGGCCTGGAGCTGTGGTCTGGCGTGCGATCTGGTATGACAGCAGGAACACTTTCGTGGTTATCCCACGCACTATGACAGCAAATTCTTACGTCAGCCTGGTGATTCGACCAGTTGTGCTGCCATTCGTGAACTGTATTCCAGGGCATGTTTTACAGCAGGATAATGTTCAACCACATACCGGTACCGCTGTTGTAATTCAACATTCTCTACAGAGTGTGGATATGTTGCCTTGGCTGGCTCTATCACAAGATCTGTCTCCATTGGTTTCAAGATCTCCACCGATTGAGATCACAGGTATTTTCTTCGTCCGCTAAAAGAACTTATTTAAGAGGAAATAGTGTCAAATTTAAATTTTGTTTATTTTACATACTTGCTGTAGTGTCCGTTCTTGTCACACAACTGAATATTAGCATTCCAGCAGAGCTTGTTATTGGAAAAACTTCGTGTTATCTGAAGTCCCGATAATCGCGACATAACCAGATATAAACACAAAAAATTCTATTCAAGTTTTGTTGATAGTGCAAAATTCGTTACAAAAGACAGCTATTAGTTTCACCAGTGTGTACTGTCGCAATAAAAGTGTAATTAAAAGTTTCTAAATCGTATTTAACTAACATATTTCGTATTATTTTCTAGTTAGATAGACGCGGACTAGGCCTAAATTTTGCGATTTGTAAAAGTTTAAAAACCTGACCAAACACGCTTGATAACGTAAATTCTCTAGAAGCAAAGTAATTTATTGTTCTGTCAATGTATCTCAAAATCAGTACAGAAACAACAACAACCGTACATAAGACCTTTGTGCCGTTTTTTGTTTACATACAGCCAATCTCGCGTCCTTGACAAATTTAAAACATTCTTTAAACTTAATTATTCTTCCGAAACTGACCATGAGTGAGAAATGTGGCAGCTGCTATAGGGTAGTGAGTAGAGAGATTTGTTGCCAATCTTGTAGGAAATATTTTCACTGGGGGAGGATGCAGAATAGGGTCTGTCCTGAACTGCAGAGTATGCAATAGGAACATTTTGATTGGGGAACAGGAAAGGAAAATCTGTGCCCTTCAGGCACAGTTGGAGGAAGCAAGGTAGGAACTGATAAGGACTAACGAAGATAGGTGTAGGAGGGTGGTTGGGAACTGGCAGCTGGTAGGAGGATAGCAGTTGTCTTGTGACAGCCAGAGCGAGAGCACCAGCAGCAGCGAGTACTGTTTGTATAAAGCGTTTATTTTGCATTTTGTTTACGACCTTCCACTAAGGAAGGGATTCTATTAGTGTTTATCTGCTCTGCATAGTAACTAACAGTTCTTGATAAAACTTTACGTAGTTTTCGTGTTAGATTTCTTAGTGTTTTCTTGATCGTTTAGAACAGAAAGCGCCCTAAAACCGTCTTTTGTTTGTTTCGCGGCCGTTAGCCACTAGTCACTTGAATCAGCAGTTGTCTTGTGACAGCCAGAGCGAGAGCACCAGCAGCAGCGAGTACTGTTTGTATAAAGCGTTTATTTTGCGTTTTGTTTACGACCTTCCACTAAGGAAGGGATTCTATTAGTGTTTATCTGCTCTGCATAGAAACTAACAGTTCTTGATCGTTAGGAGAGAAATTTATTTTGTACTTATTTGCTGCGCTTAGCTTTTAAATAGTTTTTCTGGGAAAACCTAGCGTAGTTTTCGCGTCTCGTATTTCAGTGAGTGTTTCTTGATTATCAGAGTAGCTCATCAGAAGATTATCTTGGGAATTTGTCACCGTATAGAGTAGGGTAAACATAGTCATGTGTAGGGACTGTGGTTGTTGTGAGCGGACGCAAGGAGAATTGGCCACTCTTCGGGGGCAGGTGGAGGCTTTGTCTGTTAGGCTCATCGAGCTCGAGGCGCAGGCGTCGGCTCGTAGTGGCGTTGGGGCAACTGTGGTGAGACCTATGCCTACTTCGGTGGCCTTGGAATCACATGGAACCTCTGATGTCGCTGCGTCTTCCGGCAGTGAGCATCTTAACCGGTCAGCCATCACTCCAGGGTGGATGGCGGACAGTGGTGGGCTCGCGCGTGCCTGGCCGAAAGGCGAAGGTGGGATCTGGCCGCGTGGCAGCTGCCTTACCCCTTTCCAACAGGTACGGGGTGCTTCCTAGTGGTGATGACATCGTTTCCGAGCCACCACAGGATGCCTCGCCTGTTGGGCCAGTGGCCGATTCCCCGGCAAGGTCCCGACAGTCACAGAGGGCGGGCCTATTAGTTATAGGGAGCTCCAACGTTAGGCGGGTTATGGAGCCCCTCAGGAAAATAGCGGGTAGATCGGGGAAGAATGCCAGTGTGCACTCGGTGTGCTTGCCGGGGGGTCTCGTCCGTAATGTGGAGGAGGCCCTTCCGGCAGCTATTGAACGCACTGGGTGTGACCGGCTGCAGATAGTAGCACATGTCGGAACGAATGACGCCTGCCGCTTGGGTTCTGAGGCCATCCTTGGTTCCTTCCGGCGGCTGGCTGATTTGGTGAAGACAACCAGCATCGCACGCGGAGTGCAAGCTGAGCTTAATATCTGCAGCATAGTGCCCAGAGTCGATCGCGGTCCTCTGGTTTGGAGCCGTGTGGAGGGTCTAAACCAGAGGCTCAGACGACTCTGCGACTATAATGGTTGCAAATTCATCGACCTCCGTTATTGGGTGGAGAACTGTAGGGCCCCCCTAGACAGGTCAGGCGTGCACTACACACCGGAAGCAGCTACTAGGGTAGCAGAGTACGTGTGGCGTGCACACGGGGGTTTTTTAGGTTAGAGGGACCCCCCCCTTGGGCGAAACGATAAAATACCTGACGGCTTACCAGAGAGAACATCAGCATCGTTGATAAAGAACGTCCGTCCTCAGAGACCAAAAACAGGAAAAGTTAACGTAATATTGGTAAACTGCAGGAGTATCCAGGGCAAGGTTCCTGAATTAGTATCGCTTATTGAAGGAAATAGTGCGCATATAGTATTAGGAACGGAAAGTTGGTTAAAACCGGAAGTGAACAGTAACGAAATCCTAGACACAGAATGGAATATATACCGCAAGGATAGGATAAACGCCAATGGTGGAGGAGTATTTATAGCAGTAAAGAATTCAATAATATCCAGTGAAGTTATTAGCGAATGCGAATGTGAAATAATCTGGGTTAAGTTAAGTATCAAAGGTGGGTCAGATATGATAGTCGGATGCTTCTATAGACCACCTGCATCAGCAACCGTAGTAGTTGAGCGCCTCAGAGAGAACCTGCAGAACGTCGTGAAGAAGTTTCGTGATCATACTATTGTAATAGGGGGAGACTTCAATCTACCAGGTATAGAATGGGATAGTCACACAATCAGAACTGGAGCCAGGGACAGAGACTCTTGTGACATTATCCTGACTGCCTTGTCCGAGAATTACTTCGAGCAGATAGTTAGAGAACCAACTCGTGATGCTAACGTTTTAGACCTCATAGCAACAAATAGACCGGAACTTTTCGACTCCGTGAATGTAGAAGAGGGTATCAGTGATCATAAGTCAGTGGTTGCATCAATGACTACAAGTGTAATAAGAAATGCCAAGAAAGGAAGGAAAATATATTTGCTTAACAAGAGTGATAGGGCACAAATCGCAGAATATCTGAGTGACCACCATCAAACGTTCATTTCTGAGGAAGAGGATGTGGAACAAAAATGGAAAAAATTCAGAAACATCGTCCAGTACGCCTTAGATAAGTTCGTACCGACTAAGGTCCAAAGCGAGGGGAAAGATCCACCGTGGTATAACAATCATGTACGAAAGGTACTACGGAAACAAAGAAAGCTTCATCATAGGTTTAAGAGTAGTCGAATCATAGCTGATAAGGAAAAGCTGAACGAAGCGAAAAAGAGCGTAAAGAGAGCAATGAGAGAAGCATTCAACGAATTCGAACATAAAACACTGGCAAACAATCTAAACAAGAACCCTAAAAAGTTTTGGTCATATGTAAAATCGGTAAGCGGATCTAAATCCCCTATTCAGTCACTCGTTGACCACGATGGCACCGAAACAGAGGACGACCGAAGAAAGGCAGAAATACTGAATTCAGTGTTCCGAAACTGTTTCACTGCGGAAAATCGTAACACGGTCCCTGACTTCAGCCGTCGCACGGACGCCAAAATGGAAAATATTGAAATAAACGATATCGGAATTGAAAAACAACTGCTATCACTTAGTAGCGGAAAAGCATCCGGACCAGACGAGATACCCGTAAGATTCTACAGTGATTATGCTAAAGAACTTGCCCCCTTTCTATCAGCAATTTATCGTAGATCTCTGGAAGAACGTAAAGTACCTAGCGACTGGAAGAAAGCGCAGGTCGTTCCCATTTTCAAGAAGGGTCATAAATCAGATGCGAATAATTATAGGCCTATTTCGCTTACGTCAATCTGTTGTAGAATAATGGAACATGTTTTATGTTCTCGTATTATGACGTTCTTAGATAATACAAATCTCCTTCATCATAACCAACATGGATTCCGCAAACAGAGATCATGTGAAACTCAGCTCGCCCTATTTGTCCAAGAAATTCACAGTGCCGTAGACACTGGCGAGCAGATTGATGCCGTATTCCTGGACTTCAGGAAGGCATTTGATACGGTTCCGCACTTACGTTTAGTGAAAAAAATACGAGCTTACGGAATATCGGACCAGGTTTGTGATTGGATTCAGGATTTCCTAGAAGAAAGAACACAACATGTCATTCTTAACGGTTCAAAATCTGCAGATGTAGAGGTAATTTCGGGAGTACCGCAAGGAAGCGTGATAGGACCTTTATTGTTTACAATATACATAAATGACTTAGTTGACAACATCGGTAGCTCCGTGAGGCTATTTGCAGATGACACGGTTGTCTACAAGAAAGTAGCAACATCAGAAGACTCGTACGTACTCCAGGAAGACCTGCAGAGGATTAATGAATGGTGCGACAGCTGGCAGCTTTCCCTAAACGTAGATAAATGTAATATAATGCGCATACATAGGGGCAGAAATCAATTCCAGTACGATTATGCCATAGGTGGTAAATCATTGGAAGCGGTAACGACCGTAAAATACTTAGGAGTTACTATCCGGAGCGATCTGAAGTGGAATGATCACATAAAACAAATAGTGGGAAAAGCAGGCGCCAGGTTGAGATTCATAGGAAGAATTCTAAGAAAATGTGACTCATCGACGAAAGAAGTAGCATACAAAACGCTTGTTCGTCCGATTCTTGAGTATTGCTCATCAGTATGGGACCCTTACCAGGTTGGATTAATAGAAGAGATAGACATGATCCAGCGAAAAGCAGCGCGATTCGTCATGGGGACATTTAGTCAGCGCGAGAGCGTTACGGAGATGCTGAACAAGCTCCAGTGGCGGACACTTCAAGAAAGGCGTTACGCAATACGGAGAGGTTTATTATCGAAATTACGAGAGAGCACATTCCGGGAAGAGATGGGCAACATATTACTACCGCCCACATATATCTCGCGTAATGATCACAACGAAAAGATCCGAGAAATTAGAGTAAATACGGAGACTTACAAGCAGTCGTTCTTCCCACTCACAATTCGTGAATGGAACAGGGAAGGGGGGATCAGATAGTGGTACAATAAGTACCCTCCGCCACACACCGTAAGGTGGCTCGCGGAGTATAGATGTAGATGTAGAAAGAGAATGCGATCTGACAGTTTTATCATCAACACCAAAAACAGGTATCTACCACTGCCAGAGTTAAGTGGAGAAGAGCTTCAGGTAGAACGAGGAGCAGGAAATGTGCAGCACACTTTAGCCGAAGCCAAGAAGCCTGGGAATGTACAAAACGTTAGGAAGAAGAAAGTGCTGCTGCTAGGTACTAGCCATGGGCGAAGCGTAGACCCTCAGTTACAGGAAAGTTTAGGGGCAGCGTACCAGGCCACCAGTATCTTCAAGCCAAATGCAGGACTAAGTCATGTGATAGAGGACCCAGCGTGTTTATGTAAGGACTTCACAAAAGAAGACCATGTAGTGACAGTGGGTGGTGTGGGAAACAGCTTGGACAGGGATGGGGCATATGACGTAGGTGGTGACCTGGACAAGATAGCTTCCCTGACTCATGGCAAAAACGTACACTTTGTTGAGCTGTTCCGGCGTCATGCGCGACCACACCTTGATGGAGCTGTGAGGCGAATCAATGTGGGGCTAGGGATGTCTCTGAGGGCAGCCAACTTTACTCATGTTTTTCTGGTGCCCGTCGGGTCTATCGACAGATGGGGTTTCAGTAGGCATGGCCTACATCTAAACAGGACTGAAAAAGGAAGACTGGCACAACTGATTCAGAAAAGTATAGGGGGTGGATCTCGGGCCACACATGATCAAATAGCTGTTGTCGTGGCTAGAAAAAGTAAGTCCTTTTGAGGATAAATCCAGACAACAGGTTCCCCTGTCTAAAGACTATCTCCAACAGTTTAAAAAATACTGAAACAGTCACTAACAAGACAGACTTTAATATTCCAAATATCACACATACCAGATGTCACAAAGAAAAACAAACCATTGGAAAGAGTAACACGGGGCATTTCACAGACTTAAGAATCCTCCATCAAAACGTGAACTCAATAAAAAATAAAATACAGCTATTAGAAGTTGAGCTCCAATCTTTGAACTGCACAGTAGTTTATGTTACTGGGTACTGGTGTAGAGACACAGAAATCCAACACGTAGTATTATCATTGTGTGAAAGGGCAAACTGTTACTGCAGAACTTCTTCAAGGGATCGAGAATCATGAATTTATATCAGAAAAGGAACACAGTTCAAACTAAGACATGACCTCAGTACAGTAAGTGAAGACAAATACTTTGAAATATCAGCCGCTGAATTAACAGGGCTTGATATCACCAAGAAATTAATCATTTAGTGTGTGTATAGATAACCCAGTGGTAGTGTGGAGAATTTTTTTCAATAAATTTACAGAAGTTCTAGATAAAGTCTCAAGTACAAAGTTCAATGTAATTCTGTGTGGGGACATTAACATCAACACTAATATCCTAAATGAATCCAGAAGCATCCTCAGAAATATCATTCAAAGTTTTGGCATGTCCCTATTGGTCAATAGTGCAACAAGGATTACTACAATGACTGCATCGGTAATTGACCATGTAGCCACAAATATGGACAGGGAAAAATGTGATGTAGCTGTAAAAGATCTCAGACTATCAGATCATCTCTGTCAACTAACAGCAGTAAAATTAGGCATTGAATCATTCCTTAAACTACAAGCCTATAAACGACATCTATCAGAAATCAAAATAAAAGATTTTTCAAAAGAACCAACAAAAAAAGCTGGGTTTAAGTGTATAAGGAAACCAATATGAACATGAAATTCTCTAAATTCTCCACATTATTTAAATTGAACGTTGAAAAGGCATTTCCAAAAGTATGTATGTCTGTATCCACTTTTCACAATAACATATATATAACAGCAGGTATTAAGAAGTCCTCCTAAACACTTAAATATCTGAGTTCCATGAAAAAGAGTCGCAATGATCCAGAATTCTTAAATTTCTATCATAGATACAAAAATATCTATAGGAAGATGCTGATTGCTGGAAATAGTCATTTAATGAAAAAATAACATATAATGCAGAGAATAAAAGCAAACAAGTCTAGGATGCTATAAAATGGCTCTGAGCACTATGCGACTTAACTTCTGAGGTCATCAGTCGCCTAGAACTTAGAACTAATTAAACCTAACTAACCTAAGGACATCACACACATCCATGCCCGAGGCAGGATTCGAACCTGCGACCGTAGCGGTCACGCGGTTCCAGACTGAAGTGCCTTTAACCGCACGGCCACACCGGCCGGCCGCTATAAAAAAGGAAACAGGGAGAGGCAAACAAACACAGAATAATGTACTGCTAACGGAGGGGGATAAGGTAATAAATGATCTACCACACTTATCATACTACGTAAACGAGCATTTTTCAAGTATTGTAGGGAAGTTGCAGCAAAAATTCCCCAAAACAAATATAACACCTGTAAAATAATGTTGCACTAAAAGCAATGATGTTACTTCCAACAAAAGAGAATGAAGTCAATAAAAGTGTTAAAACCTAAAACATAAAAAGTCAGTAGCCTTAGATGAAGTACCAATGTGTATACTGAAGCAACGCATAGAGATTGTATACGGCCACTTAACAAACACAATAAATGAATCCTTCACATCAGGGACATTTCCAGAGCAGTTAAAACAGGAAAGAGTTGCAGCTTTGCTTAAGAAAGGTAACGAAAAAGACATAGAAAATTACCAGCCCATTTCCCTGCTGTCACCATTCTCAAAAATAATAGAAGCAATTATGAAACACAGATTAATGAATTACCTGAATAAATACAATCTTTTAATCGAATTACAGTTTGGTTTCCGAATTGGCAAAAATACTGAGTCAGCCACACTAGAATTCACAAATGTTGTACTTGATTCTCTTGACAAATGGGTGTGTCACAGGCATATTTTTGGATCTTTCTAAGGCGTTTGATACAGTCGGTATAAGATTCTATGAAATAAATTAGAAGCATTAGGAATAAGAGGGGTAGCTATTGACTGGTTTCGATCATACCTAGCAGATATGGTTCAAAGAGTAGAGATAACACATACTTCAAATAGATCTAAACATTTAGTAAAACACTTATCAGAACCACAATACGTTAATAAAGGGGTTCTGTAAGGTAGCATATTAGGACAAGACTACTCCTGATATACATCAATGACTCTACCAGCAGAGTAACTCATGGTGAAAAATTCTCTTCGCTGATGACAGCAGTATTATGGTCACTGAGAAAACAAGAGAACTCCTTGAAAAGAAAGCAAATGAGACTCTCAAGGAAGTTTACGATTGGTCAATAAGCAATACAGTGACACTGAACATAAAGAAAACTAATGCCATGAATTTCAGTTTGAAGAGGGAAAATGACAATGTTAAATTAAATGTAGATGCCACCTCTACAGACTGTGAACAAATGCAAAATTTCTAGGAATGAATATTGATTCTCAGGTGAAGTGGTGTGAACACACAAAGATAGCTGAAAACAGAATGTCATCAGCATGTTATGCCCTTAGAATCCTTTCATCAGTGTGTAATCTGCAGTGTCTTTTAGTTAAATAGTATTCATATGCACACTGAATTCATAGCTATGACGTTATTTTTTGGAGAACAAATGCACAAAATATGAACACAGTTTTCGAACACCAGAAAAGAGCCATAAGAATAATAATCAAAATTAGTAGTCGAGCTCATTGTAAGGATCTGTTCAAATAACTGGAGATTTTAACTGCTCCGTGTACACATCAAAAATAACATTGGTAATTACTGCACAAACAGCTCTGTCCATGACTATGGAACAAGAGCTCGACTCAACTTGCATTTACCAAGAAAAAAAACATAAAACTCAAAACAAAATTTTCTACCAAGGAATAAAACTGTACAATAAATTACCAAAAGAGATTAAATAAATTGCAAAAATACACTTATTTAAAAAGTCAGCTAAAGGTACCTGTTATGCAATACATTTTAAACATTGAAGGATTAGTTAGATAAAACAGAGTAGGGGTTTGGTAATAAAATGTTGTACAAGCAAATAACCGTAATGATTATAAAATATCCAACGTTCCACATAACACCTTCATACTATGATTTTTTCCTTCTTTTTTCCATTCCTAGAAAAAGTTACCCCCAAGCTATGCATAGCACAGTACTAACACCTCTTCCTGTTTCCGAGCTCAAGATCTCACTCATTATAGAGGGATGCTGACTCAGTTTTTCAGAATAGCAAATGGGAAGCTGCGGTACAGAAAATGACCCAGAGATCACCAGTGTGTGTGTGTTTGTGTGTGATGTGAGTGAAGTGTTACGAAACAATGCGTGTATAGTGTGTGCAGTGACTGACAATGAGATATGAGTAAACAGTGTGGCATTATATTATTTAATAAGTTATATGTAAAAAATAAGTATTGTGTACCAGAAGTGGCCGCAGCTCGTGGTCTTGCAATAGAGTTCTCGCTTCCTGAGCACGGGGTCCCGGGTTCAATTCCCGGCGGGGTCAGGGATTATCACCTGCCCCGAGATGACTGGGTGTTGTTGTGTCTTCTTCATCATCATCATTCATCGCCATTACGGTCGGAGGAAGGCAGGAGCAAATCACCTCCATTAGGATCTTGCCTAGTACATAGGTGCGGCGCGCCCGCATCGTTCCCCTATGCTCTGTCAAGCAGCATGGGACTTCATTCCCATACCAGGAGTAAATCTAATGATTGTCTCTAACTAGAAGTCTGCAAATGAATGTGTATACGAATTAGCTTATTTTAAATTGATCTAAACTTGTAAATACTTTGACATGTCCTATATCCTTGAAAAAGAGATCTACGGACGAATAATGCTACTGGTACTACTACAACTACTACTATTACCAATCGAGCACATATGGGACGTCATCGGTCGACAACTCGAGCGCTATCCGCAACCAGCATTAACCGTCCCTGTATTGTCTGACCAAGTGCTATAGGCATGGAACTCCATCCCACAAACTGACATCCGACACATGTGGTACACAATTCATGCGTGTCTGCATGCTCACGTTCAGCATTCTGGCAGTTATACTGGTTACTAAAGTACTAGCATTTCACATTTACAATGGCTTATCTCGCGAATACATTAACCTATGATCTTGCAATGTTAATCGCTTGAATATATCACGAAGACAAATGTACTTCCGAAATATCATTACTCTATATTAATTACTTTATGATTTTGCTATTTTTTCCGGCAGTGTAAATATTCTTTAGTACATCTCTATGGGTTGAATCTCGATTTAGTTTCTCAGAAGCTTTTGGTATAGAATGTCTTGAAATTTGCTCAAAATCATTTTCAAAATCTATGAATCCCCGCAGAATGGAAATTCAGACTCATCATTTCATTTTGTAATTTTTTTCATTACTTGCAGATTGTTCATTACGCTGTATCCACAACTACAGACCTTGCATGAAAAAAGTCGACGTATTCTCTTTGTGGTTGGTAGTTGTACTGAAGTCTTTTTATGTCCTACCTGTTTTCTTTCATTTGAAGTTAGACTATTCCAGCATGAATTCATTGTTGGGATATTTTCTTCCTCTCCTCACATTCGGTAAACAGTTTTGCAGCCTTTGTTTACATCAGTTTACCTCCAGAGTTTATCATTCTCCATGCTTCCGTCATCTGGAATGTTATTATTTTTATTATAAACCAGCTGTGATTTTTATTACTTGTCCTCTAGCTTTAACATTAACATCGTCTCCATGCTTTCTTCACACCTCGAGTGGATTTATACATTTCATTACATCTAGAATGTAATTCCTCATTGTGATTATGATTCATCTCCTGAACTACAGAAATATTTAAAGAAATCCTTCAATGCTTGTACAATTTTCTATCTGTTGTTAGTTTATATGACCTCAGCTGCATTAACTAATGATGTTTCATGTTTTCCCAGCAAAATGATCTTGGTTATTATCTTAACATTCTTATTATTTTTAATGATTGCTCTGATGAACGAATTCTATCATTCAACATCCTGTCGCAGAGATTACTGTATGGTTCTGAGTAATCCAGCATGTTCTCTTTATTATCTCCTTTAAACTCTCGCCTTCTCTTTAGTAGTTGACTTGTTCTGGTTAAGACATCACCTTCTTCAAAGATTTATCATCGCTTAATACTGGTTTAGGTATTATTGCTACATAATTACCTATTTAGTCTATTCTATTAATGAATGGTCTCCGTTATTTGTGATATCTTATCCACTCTATCCCACGGAAAAATTATTATTTAGTTCTTGTTTTATTTTTGCATTAAAACTCCCCATTGTCATAATGTAGAGGATACTCTACAGAGAACTAGGGAACGGCCCTTAATTGCATTTTAAGTGAGGATTAAGGGGATCGACCATGGTAGATCTCAATGTCTAATCCTGCACCGTCCAGCTGATGATACACATAAGGTCACCATCTAAATAAGATGGTTTATATAACACGAGGGTGGTTCAGGAACTAAGGCAATAAGTGCTCTCTGAGAAAAGGTTTAGTCGGGATATCAAAGAGATGTACAAAAATAGCCTACTGAGGCTCTGGTGTGTATAACTTTTCCACATTGCCGCCATGGTTGGCTAGGTATTTATTTCATCGGTAAACCAATCTGTAGAAACTGGAATAAAAGAATTTTGGTTCCTGTTTAGGAGCAACTTAACAACAGCCTAGAGAAGGTCCCATCGACAATGTTTCTGAAGCGATCATCGAACAGGTGCTTCTTCAACAGTCCGAAGAGATGAAAAGTTCTTTTTGCGAAATCTGGGCTATGTGGAAGATGACCCAGTTGTAGTCCATCGGAAACGGGTGGACAAAATTACTCCTAACCCAGGCCATATGCGAAAGTACTTTGTCGTGGGAGGACATGACGTGTTTAGAAAGCAGTCCCGTAATTCCCTTTGAATTACTTTCTGCAGCCGCTCCAACGTGGCACAATAACTGGCAGCGATCACAGCGTCTAGATGGGTGAGAAAATCAACCAGCAGCGCACTCTGCATGTCCCAAAAGAATGTGGCGTTAACGTTCTCCGCACATACCATTGTTTTCAACTTCTTATTAGAGATGAGGGGTGTTGGTTGTCTCCATGACATTGTCGTGTATTCGTCTCAGGTGTCACAACATAATGCACCCGTGTTTTGTTCCCTGTGACGATACAGTACGAGAATGGAACACCGTTCGCCTAATACAGCATTAAGTGTTGCTGAGATAACACCACCCTCTTGATTTCATTCCATTCTGAGTGTTGCCACATATCCAGCGACACATATTTTGGGTAGCCCAACATGTTGTACCCGATAAACACAACAAAGCCTATGGAGTATGTGAGCAGTCTGCCGCACAAGAGTGTGACGATCGGCTTGAACCAACCTTCCAACACGACACATGTCATTTGAATGCACGTGCTTGGCTGTTCGGATCTTGTTTTCGTGACATAACGCTCGCATCCTAAACCTGTACACACTTCAAAAAAAGTTTTGGATCACCCCAGTTCCCAGAACTTCTGAAGATAGACGTTGACTGTGGATGTTGTATCACAGACACAATCCCATTGACTGTTCAGAGATGTCACTAAACCCGTCCAGAGATGTAAACAACCACGCACTAGCAGCGCCTATTACACGAAGGGGTCCTACAGCCGATCAGTTCCAGTCATTCCACCAGAAAGTAGGTACACCATTCGTGTTGTCTGTAGTTCAACCATGCCTAGACGGTCAATACCGTAGTTCGACCGCGTCCGCATTGTTACTTCGTGCCAGGAAGGGCTCTCAACAAGGGAAGTGTCCCGGCGTCTCGGAGTGAACCAAAGAGATGTTGTTCACACATGGAGGAGATACAGAGACACAGGATTTGTCGATGACATGCCTCGCTCAGGCCGCCCACGTCGATGACAGCTATCTACGGATTATGACTCGGAAGAACCCTGACAGCAACGCCACCATGTTGAATAATGCTTTTCGTGCACCCACAGGACGTCGTGTTACGACTCAAACTGTGCGCAATAGACTTCATGATGCGCAACTTCACTCCCGACGTCCACGGTGAGATCAATTTTTGCAACCATCACACCATGCATCTGCACGGTACAGATGGGCCCAACAACATGTCGAATGGACCGCTCAGGGTTGGCATCACGTTCTCTTCACCGATGAGCGTCGCATATGTCTTCAACCAGACAATCGTCGGTGACGTGTTTGGAGGCAACCCGGTCAGGCTGAACGCCTTAGACACACTGTCCAGCGAGTGCAGCAAGGTGGAGGTTCCCTGCTGTTTTGCGGTGGCATTATGTGGGGATGACGTACGCCGCTGGTGGTCATGGAAGGTGCCATAACGGCTGTCAATAAGTGAATGCCATCCTCCGACTGATAGTGCAACGAAATCGGTAGCATATTGGCGAGGCATTCGTCTTCATGGACGACAATTCGCGCCCCCATCGTGCAGGATAACGAAATCACTTAACTAGTGTGGCCAGCATGTTCTCCAGACATAAATTCTATCGAACGTGCCTGAGATAGATTGGAAAGTGCTGTTTATGGACGAAGTGACCAACCAACCACTCTGAGGGATCTACGCCGAATCGCCGTTGAGGAGTGGGAGAATCTGGACCAACAGCGCCTTGATAAACTTGTGGATAGTATGCCACGACAAATACAGGCATGCATCAATGCAAGAGGACGTGCTGCTGGGTATTAGATGTACTGGTGTGTACAGAAATCTGGGCCACCACCTCTGAAGGTCTCACTTTATGGTGGTACAACATGCAATGTGTGGTTTTAATGAGCAATAAAAACGGCGGAAATGATGTTTATGTTGATCTCTATTACCGGCCGAAGTGGCCGTGTAGTTCTAGGCGCTGCAGTCTGGGACCGCGAGACCGCTACGGTCGCAGGTTCGAATCCTGCCTCGGGCATGGAAGTGTGTGATGTCCTTAGGTTAGTTAGGTTTAACTAGTACTAAGTTCCATGGGACTAATGACCTCAGAAGTTGAGTCCCATAGCGCTCAGAGCCATTTGAACCATTTTTTCATCTCTATTGCAATTTTCTGTACAGGTTCCAGAACTCTCAGAACCAAAGCGATGCAAAACTCTTTTTTGATGTGTGTATTAGTCGGTGGTGAGTTGCAGCTGCGGAAGTTTTCTTCCATCACAAAATCCTTATTACTCGTCGAACTTCAGTCGCCAACCATGCGACCGTCAACATCTCCATATAGATACTGTACTGACGTCTATCGGCGGCGTCTCATCTACCAAGATATGGAATTTAATTCACATGGGATATTCATACATCAGTGAGAGCTTTTGTTACCTTACTTATGAAACCATGCTGGTATCTGCATTATACTGGTGTGACTTCAGATTGTTAGCACTATTCTGTATCAGTATTTTCTCTTTCTGTGGACCACATTCATACTATATTAAATAGTCAAATTTGAATGTACGATGTTTTAGGGGAAATTAATAACAGTTTGAGCTAGATTTGTGCCGCATGCGTTTTGTAGATCAAGTCTCTAGGTCAAATTTGCTCCCCTCGAATGGGTGACTATCTGTAGATTTCTTGAGTGTGTTTCTCTGTGAACTTCCATGGTACGTACACCTTCAATGGAACATTTTCATGATTCGCAGGAAGACGACATCCACGACTTGCTTTCTCATCCTTAACATGCGAGATGAGAGCCAAACAGCCGGCCGAAGTGGCCGTGCGGTTAAAGGCGCTGCAGTCTGGAACCGCAAGACCGCTACGGTCGCAGGTTCGAATCCTGCCTCGGGCATGGATGTTTGTGATGTCCTTAGGTTAGTTAGGTTTAACTAGTTCTAAGTTCCAGGGGACTGATGACCTCAGCAGTTGAGTCCCATAGTGCTCAGAGCCATTTGAACCATATGAGAGCCAAACAAAATGAAACAGGGCTAAAATATTTATTTCAATAAAAGTGTCTCTTACCGACTAGCTTCTAAGATCTTAATTGCCCAACCTTAAAATTTGTATTTAGTTCTAGGTATTATTTTTAACTCTCAAAGGTTAATTTTATTTACAATCACATAGTTGACCGTCGTTTCTTGTCTAAGGATTGCTTTGCAACTCAATATAAGTTGCAGTAGAATTTGCGAAAATTGTGGTTTCATTAATAAAAACGGCGTGTGGCTTATTTAATCCATTTCCTCATGCGTTTGAAACAGTACGTACAAAGAAACCATCGGTAACGTTAATAGAAAATTAGTTACATATCAACGCTCACGCATGCGACTAGAACACGGCTATGAAGCATTGACACTCATATAGAAAAGGTTCTGACGTCTGACGTAAGATAGAGCTAATAGCTTCATTTACGGAGTATAAAGGGACTAGAGATATTAATATAATGAAATTACTAGGTAACAGTGAGCCGTGCTCTCCTTCCTCTGGCGCATCGCCAGACGGCGTCACGATGCTCAGCGTGCGATCGCTAGCGGCTTTCGGGAGAGAGGAAGTACTAGCGTACAGGCAGTTGGTGACAGGCGGCCCGCGTGGACGGCATTCTGGTAGAGCGACGCTGACCGTATGACACTTTGAATCTGCCTGCGGTCGCGTGTGTGTGTTCACCGTTAAATGGTATATTGTCACTTTGATCTGCAAGTCCGGATCTTGCGGATTCGTGTCGTGGCTTTCTTGTAGCGTTCCCCGAATTTTCCTGTTGTTAACGTGCACCGTTGAATGACAATTTGTTGAACGGCAAGTCACGAGAAGAGCCTTTCGACAGAGCGCCGTTGAGTGTTCTATCAGCGTAGACATGTCTCTTAATATTTAAAAGGTAAAATAATTCTGGGCATTTAATAGTCTTACCCGCAGCAGGTTTACCTGGTAGCTTATGGCCATCAGCTCTAGTATTCTGGGCTTGTTGCTTGGTTGATTACATTTTTCTAGTTTTATTAGTTTTGTATACATATGTACTGTTTAAATCTTATATATATATATATATATATATATATATATATATATATATATATATATATATATATATATATATATATATATATATAGCGGATGTCACACTAATCCTCGAACGAAAGCATCCAAGAAATTCCTGTCGAAACGAAGGTCTTTCTCTGTTGCTCCTCCTGTCCTGCCAGGCCTGCACACGCCGTCAGTCGCAGTCAGACCGCATTGCAAACTAAGCAGTGTTTACCTGGTAAATGCCTGTGGAATACCAACACACGCGAGAAGTCTGTCCTTCTAAGGCAAATGGCTGATTGGGAATGGATTCCGCCATGGGCTCTAAGCAACCATTACTGCTGGAGAGAAAGGATCTTAGGATAAGAAATTCAATCATAGAGCATAGGATATACTGATTGTTTATAAAATTCAATATGCAGGGGCTGGATCTCATTTTTATGTGGTGGGAAAAGCTCACAGCCAGCAACTACATGTCCTAATTACATCATTATACTGTGGCAGATTGAAAATGTCTTATTGAAAAATTTTCCTGTGTGCGCTTAGCTTGACGTCCAAGGATCGACTGAGCTAGTGCACAGTGCCATAACCAGAGGATATATGTTTGGTCGCAACAGGTCTGAGAATTAACCTATTATTATTGAGAATTGTGGCCCAGTTGTTGGTTTGGTTGCGTAATGGCCATAATTTTGGTATTTCCTTTTATATACATTCCTCAGACTTAAGGCTTGGGAAGACAATAAACGTCGGTATTTATGATCATTGCAGGGCCGACATTGGTTTCCGATGCTCCCCGCCCAACCGTGATCTTGTACCCTGTACCTTGGGCGCGTATTTGGGTTGAGGGAGTTGCCTATTCTGAGGCGCGCCACTCGCTATCTCTGTCGGAGCCTGTATTGCTCGATGCTCCGGAACTTGGCCAAGCCCTCCCACACCCATTCCTACTGAACGATAAATCCAGACTTGAGTAGGACCATATGAATGGTAGCAGAGCGTGGTTTTTCCCGGGTTACGAGCGGAGAGTGTCGGGTTTCATACGAGCATGGCAGCCAGGCGCTGTCCAGGGTTGTCATACTTAAAAATTGACCATCTGCGTTTGAGCCGGCCATTCGTCAACATTCAACCCTGTGGATCGTAACTGAGTTAGTAAATAGGTTGAGGGACACATTGCACAAGCCAATTGTCATTTCTCCTAGTATCCTGGGGAAGGTTGACCAAGTTATACATTTGATTGAGCAGGCAGTTGACCAGCTCGAGCAGAACTTGAATTTTTTGGAGAGTACTCAAGTCACTCCGAAACAAAGGGCAAGAATTCAGGCCCAACTTTGTCACTGACAGGCCAGATCGGGTGATCTTAGCTCTGTGCAAACCTATAAACGGTCCAAGGAAGAGATAGACGAGTTAGCTATCAGAATTACTCAGTTACAAGCCAAAGCCTGTACTATTGGGATAGAGGAAGAAGTTATGCATAACCAAACTCTCCAGCAGGCAGTCGCCAACAGCAAGGTGCTGGCGTACCAGAGGGAGAGGTGACGGTACAGTTTGCCAGATTGCCGAACCCAGTCATGCATTGCTGGCCGAGGTGGCCGAGCGGTTATAGGGGCTACAGTCTGGAACCGAGCGACCGCTACGGTCGCAGGTTCGAATCCTGCTTCGGACATAGATGTGTGTGATGTTCTTAGGTTAGTTAGGTTTAAGTAGTTCTAAGTTCTAGGGGACTGATGACCTCAGAAGTTAAGTCCCATAGTGCTCAGAGCCATTTGAACCATTTGAACCAGTCATGCATTTGCTTAGAGATGTCACCCAGCTCGCCATTGACGGTATTGACCAAATTCAAAATTTCTCTGGTTGGTCGTGCGTCTCCAGTTGCATGCTGATGCGTTGTGGGTGCCAGAAGCTACCTTTTTGCGTTTGTTGTATTCGCTGAGTGTGGGGACTTCGTCTGGGATCTTCTTGGAAGTACTGCGAGAACGACCTACCCTCGCCTACCTCCAATGGACTATTATTACATATAAGCTTTCACCTCGTGCCCGCAACGAATTGGAGCGCCGGTAGTATTGGCGCGTTCCGGGACCATCTGAACTGTTAGTACAATATATCGACCGATTTCGTACTGCTGAACGCCCCTAAGTATGGAGGTTGCCGAACAGCGTAGTGTGGAGGTTATTCTGCAGGAGATGAGACCTGAGGATCGATCAAGGGCGCAGCTCGCTGGGAAGCCTACTATCTACTCCCAGTTATCTGAGTTGGCTACCTCTATAGAGGCCCGTAGGGCTGCTGATGAGCTGAGAGGCCTTAGTAGTGCCACGACCAGGGCACCTGAATTTTCGTCTGAGATAGCACAATTGCCTCACTGGTCGTTCACTGACCGGAGGTGTTTCAGGTGCAGATCTGACACCCGTCTCGTCAGGAGTTGACCCGAGCAGCGTGAGGCTGAAAGTTGTCGACGACGCCAGAGGAAACAGGGGGAGGGGGGGGGGGACCGGGGGCTGTCGTTCTATGTTAACGAAAGGCTGTGCTCATGTCGGAACTACTAATTCCTCGAAACTTCCCTTTGTCTGTGCTCTACTCAATCAGGAGCCCGTTAGTGGTCTCTGTGGCTCCGGGAGCGCTGTCCCCTTCCTCGATCTGGACTGGTATCTTGAATTTCGTAGGATCTATGAGTTGCCACCACCATCTCCCAGTTTTCAGAGGTGTCGAACAGTTAACAGGCAGAGGCTGTCCTTGGCGGGAGAGGTAAGGGTCAAGTTGTCTGTGGCGGGTTTTTTCCAGGCAGGTACAGCTACTCTTGGTGAGAAAACTTCCCGTTACCCTGTTGCTTGGCTGCGATTTGATTCAGCACACTGGACTTTCACTGGCGTCAACAGCAGGACCTTTTCCTTTAAATTTCGCAGGGACCAGAAAAAAAGGGTTTTGTTCCTGTGAGATTAGTCAGCGGCGTCCCTTGCTGGTCAACGATGTTACATCTGAGTTTCAGCTCGGTCACCTCCAGAGACGCTAAGCTCAACAACTGTTCGAAGTGCTCCAACGTTATCCTCACGTTCTTACCGACAGATTGGGAGTAACCGATTGGACAGAGCATAGAATTCGCTTGGTTGATGATATCCCAGTGCGCCACGCCCCCTATCGGTTATCCCCTCCTAAAATGCGGATCCTACGCCAGTAGGTCGACGCTATGTTGCGTGAGGGGATTATCAGACCATCTACCTCCCCTTACGCGTCCCAGTGCTCTTAATCCCGAAGGCTCAGGGACGAGATCACCGGCCTGCTGTCAACTACTGGCAACTTAACCAGAAGGTGGTTCAGGAGTCCGTTCCCCTTCCTGACCTTTATAACTGCTTCACCTGTTTTGATGGCGCTAGGTATTTTACCGTCCTCGACTTGAATCAGGCATACCATCAGATTCTGTTGACGGAAGAATCCAAAAAGGCTACCGCGTTTTGTACCGACTGGAATCTTTTTGAATTTAACCGAGTCCCGTTCGGACTGTCGACTGGAGCCGCTGTTCTGTCTTTCCTGTTGGACAGTGTATTTGGTGATATCGAGTTTGAATTCCATTATAATTATTTGGAGGACGTAGTCATCTACAATAAGACCTTTGACCAACATTTAAATCATTTGGAATCCGTTCTAGAGAGATTGCAGGGTGCTGGTCTGACGGTTAAACCGTCCAAGATCGCTTTAGCCGGAGAACAAATTTCCTTCCTCGGGGATTTGGTTACTCATGACGGATTCCGCATCGATCAGGAGCGAACCACCAGTCTTAGAAATTTTCTCCCGCCCACCAGTAAGAAAGGCGTCGCAAGTTTCATCGAGATGGCCAATTATTTCAGGAAGTTTGTGCCGAATTTCGCTCAGCTGGCTGCCCAACTTAACAACTTACGCAAGAAAGCGATGAGCTTTATTTGGGGAGAGAACCAAGAAGCAGCCTTTGACGCCCTGAAAGCGCTGCTGCTACGGTCGCAGGTTCGAATCCTGCCTCGGGCATGGATGTGTGTGAGTCCTTAGGTTAGTTAGGTTTAAGTAGTTCTAAGTCTAGGGGACTGATGACCTCAAATATAAAGTACCATAGTGCTTAGAGCCATTTGAACCATTCGAACGCCCTGAAAATTGCCCTCACCAACCCCCCGGTCTTGGCCATCCCTGACTTCAATCACCGATTCATTGTCCAGACCAACGCGTCAAGCACCGACATTGCTGCCGTCCTCCTGCAGCAAATTGAAGGGGATAGACGCCCTGTTGCCTTCGTCTCTAGGTGTCTGTCCGAGGTCGAATTGAAGTACTGAGAGTACGAATGTGAAGCTCTCGCTGTTTTGTTCGCCCTCGAGAAGTTTAAATTTAATCTCCAGCATAGGGAGTTCAACCTCGAGACGGATAACCAGGCATTAAGCTGGGTATTAGCCAGGCCCAGAAAAACCGGGCGTATTGCTAGGTGGGCGGTACGCATATCGGCCTTTTCTTTTAAGGTTCACCATATTAAAGGGGCCGAAAACCAGGTCGCCGATGTGCTGAGTCGCATGTTTGAGGAGAAAGGGGAAGATCTTAAAATGGACTCCTGTCAGAACGCTATCCTCGTCGGAACTGTCCTGTCCGAGATCCCTGAACTATTTGTTAACCTCAAAGAGCAACAGTCGCAGGATCCCATCTTGGGGCCCAATAGGCGGGCCGTGTTGAACGAGGAGGAGGAGGTCCACGGTTATACCTTACACAGAGGAGTTCTATGTCGGCGGTTCGGCAGGTCCAATCAGGATATGTTTTGCTTGCCCCAGAGACTTGTTCAGTCCACCTTTTAAGTATTTTCATACTTCACTCCTAGGCGGACATTTAGGGGGTGGCCAAAACGGTCGCCAAAATATGCCAGTATGTCACCTGACCCGCGATGGATAAGGATGTCCGTCGATTAGTTAGGCAATGTGAGGCCTGTAAAATCGGGAAACCGGGAAATAATTCTGGTCAGGGATTATTGTAATCCGACCGAGAGTTTATCCCCATGGATAAAGCCTTCATTGATCACGTAGGACCCTTACCCAGGACCAAGAATGGGAACAGCTATATTTTGGTCATCGTGTATGCCTTTAGCCGCTTCAAGTGGCTCCTCCCTAGCAGGGAGATTACAACGCGCAGCACCATTAACCATCTTACTAAAGTTTTCACACTATTTGGCCAAACTAAGATCCTGGTTAGCGACAATGCACCCGGTTTTTTTGAAAAGGGTTTCGCAGGTTCTGCTTTAATAATGCCATCAAACATCTTACCACCAAACCTTACTATCCTCAGCCTTCGCTTTCTGAGCTTGTTAACCGGAGCCTGCCGAGGTGGCCGAGCAGTTTTAGGCGCTACAGTCTGGGACCGCGCAATCGCTACGGTCGCAGGTTCGAATCCTGCCTCGGGCATGGGTGTGTGTGATGTCTTTAGGTTAGTTTGGTTTAAGTGGTTCTAAGTTCTAGGGGACTGATGACCTCAGAAGTTTGATGACTGGGTGTTGCGTGCTGTCCTTAGGTTAGTTAGGTTTAAGTAGTTCTAAGTTCTAGGGGACTGATGACCATAGATGTTAAGTCCCATAGTGCTCAGAGCCATTTGAACCATTTTTTGACCTCAGAAGTTAAGTCCCTTAGTGATCAGAGCCATTTGAACCATTTTGTTAACCGGAACCTAAAGGCAGCCTTAATTATTTATCATGCCAACGCGCAAAACAAGTGGGATTCGTCATTGCCCTGGCTCAATCTTGCTTTAACACTGCGCAGCATGCGGCTTCTGGCGCGAGCCCCGCCTCCCTCATGCTTGCTTATCCTTTTAATACTCCCGTAGCCAATCTGTGGAATTTCGAAGACCTCTTACCAGCAAATTTGAATCCGCATCAAATTAAGCGAAATTGGGAGAACGCTAGGCGCAATACTAAGCGAGCACACCTCCGGCAAGCTCAGCGCTATAACCATGGTAGGGTCCCGGTCCAAATAAAGGTAGGGGATCGGGTTTTTGCATGAAACTTTAACGCCTATGTGACCAGGAGAGCACCTAGTGTTGGTAAGTTATCCTCCCGTTTTATTGGCCCATGCCAGGTCCGCAGGCGACTGGGTCCGGTCAACTTCCTAGTTAAAAAACTTGCTAACAATAGGTTCATTCGGGTGCATGTTAGTCAGATTAAAGCCTAAACTGTCTTGCTGACGTCCTTTGATATCCCCCCCCCCCCTCACTTCATCTTTGGAGGAGGAGGTTGAGCAGTGCTGTCCTTCCTCTGGCGCATCGCCAGAGGGGGTCACAGTGCTTAGCATGCGATTGCTGGCGGCTTTCGGGAGAGAGGTCGTACTAGCGTACGAGCAGCTGTTGGCAGGCGGCCCGCGTGGACGGCCTCCTGGTAGAGCGACGCTCACCGTTTGACAGTTTGAATGTGCCTGTGGTCGCGTGTATGTGTTTGCCGTTAAATTGTATATTGTCAACTTCATCTGCAAGTTCGGATCTTGGGATTCGTGTTGTGGCGTTCTTGTAGTGTTCCCCGAATTTTCATCTACATCTACATCCATACTCCGCAAGCCACCTGACGGTGTGTGGCGGAGGGTACCTTGAGTACCTCTACCGGTTCTCCCTTCTATTCCAGTCTCGTATTGTTCGTGGAAAGAAGGATTGTCGGTATGCCTCTGTGTGGGCTCTAATCTCTCTGATTTTATCCTCATGGTCTCTTCGCGAGGTATACGTAGGAGGGAGCAATATACTGCTTGACTCCTCGCTGAAGGTATGTTCTCGAAACTTCAACAAAAGCCCGTACCGAGCTTCTGAGCGTCTCTCCTGCAGAGTCTTCCACTGGGGTTTATCTATCATCTCCGTAACGCTTTCGGGATTACTAAATGATTCTGTAACGAAGCGCGCTGCTCTCCGTTGGATCTTCTCTATCTCTTCTATCAACCCTATCTGGAACGGATCCCACACTGCTGAGCAGTATTCAAGGAGTGGGCGAACAAGCGTACTGTAACCTACTTCCTTTGTTTTCGGATTGCATTTCCTTAGGATTCTTCCAATGAATCTCAGTCTGGTATCTGCTTTACCGACGATCAATTTTCCTGTTGTTGTTAACGTGCACCGTTGGATGACAATTTGTTTAACGGCAAACAACAAGAGAAGCCTTTCGACACAGCGACGTTGAGTGTTCAACCAGCATACAGTTGAAAATACTGTTTTACAGCCGCTAGCAGTTGTACTCTGTGCTTGTAACTTGGTTGATTACATAGTTTTAGTTTTTTAAATAGATATACGTATGTTGCGGTTTAATCCCCTTTTATGTACTGTATATGTGGGGTCGCAGCAGGTCTGGCGACTGATAATTGGCGTATTATTTTTAATGTAAGTATATGCTGGGTCGCAGCAGGTCTGGGGACTAAGTATTACTGTTGTCAGTAACACCTGTTACTTGTTGCTTCAACGATTATCGTGTTGTAGTCCTTTATCATGTCTGTTAATATTTAAAAGGTAAAATAATTCTGGGCATTTAATAGTCTTACCCGCAGCAGGTTCACCTGGTAGCTTATGGCCATCAGCTGTAGTATTCTGGGCTTGTTGCTTGGTTGATTACGTTTTTCTAATTTTATTAGTTTTATATACATATGTACTGTTTGCTCCCCACCCAACCGTGATCTTGTACCCTGTACCTTGGGCGCGCCTATTCTGAGGCGCACCACTCGCTATCTCTGTCGGAGCCTGTATTGCTCGATGCCCCGGAACTTGGCCTAGCCCTCCCACACCCATTCCTACTTAACGAATCCAGACCTGAGTAGAACCATATCAAACAGTCATATGTGTTGTTTATTTTTTCTGTACAAAACCTACGTATAAGTGTTAGGGCTTGGTTGCATATATTTTATCGACGAAATAAATTCAAGGAGGGTGTAAGAAACACTGTGGTACAGAAAAAGAAAGTATTCCTTCCCTACTGCTATCAAACGCAAGCTTGAATTTGATAAAGAAATATATGGGAACATACGTCTGAAGTACAGCACTCTATGGAAGTGAATCGTGGGCTATAGGAGACTCCGAAAAGTAGATATTCGAAGCGTGCAGCTATGGTGTTGTAAAAGGTTGCTGCAGGTTAACCGAAACTGTGAGATAATAAATGTCGTAGTTATCTACGTAATCGAAGAAGGAACAATAACTGGAAAACATTAACTAAAAGAAGGGACTGCATAATAGGACATGTGTTAAGACATCAGGGAATAGCTTTCCTGGTACTAGTGGGAGCTTACAGGACAAATATTATAGAGGAAGATGAAGAGATAAATACAGTGAGAGGTTGCTAAGACGGGCCACCCTATGTGTATCCATAATGAATATATCGGGGTGTGGTTTTCTCCAAAATATATCCGACAATATCGCGAAGTTGTTTTTATTGTTTATACCAGCCGAATTACGACTGACTTTGCTTTTTTTAAATTGAACTATACAGGGTGAGGCACTAACTATTGCTACCAAGAATAACTCCGAAAGTATGTTCGGAGCTGAAAAGTTTGTGGGACAAAAGTTGCATGGGACAACGGGGGCATAGTATTACGTTGGTTTTTTGTTGCTAGGTGGGGTCGCTTCAGAATGAAGGTCAACTTTTTTTTTTAATGGGATGTTACAGTTTTGTACTTATTTTCTGACAGCGGATATCGAGACGAATCCAATGATATGTAACAGTAAGGTCTTTGAAGGTCAACGAAGGTCACAACGGTTGGCATGAATGTCCATTTACAGAAGGTGTTCCTAGTGATTGCCATTGGTATCAGTGCAGTACTGCAATCTTCTTATTATGAATTAAGTGGTATTCCTTATCACTTCGGCAGTTATCGAAGCACATGCTCTGACAATTCTCTCTCGCCTATCTTCAGGTGTAGTTGGAACGTCTTTATAAACAATGTCTTTTACGAATCTCCACAAGAAAATATCCAGAGGCGTCAAATCTGGGGAACGAATCGGCCACGACACATCTCCTTGGCGTCCAGTCCACAGATTTAGGAATTGTCTCTGCTACTTATTTCTAGCCTTGAGCAAAAAATGTGCCGGACTCCCATCGTGTTGATACCACATTCTGTTCCTTGTTCCTAAAGGCATTTCCTCCAATAACAGACCTAAAATGTCTTGCAAGAATGTGGTGTACTTTCTACCACTAAGATTTCCTTCGATGAAATAGGGGCCTATAATTCTGTCCCCCAGAGTCCCACACCATACGTTCACCGACCACGGTTTTTGGTGTGCAACTTGCCGCAGCCAACATGGATTTTCAGCTGCCCAATAATGCATGTTATGCAAATTAACATTTCCATGGTTCGTGAATGTAGCCTCGACAGTAAATAAATTCAAATTAATAAATGTGTTGTCCCTCTGCTGATGTTGAGACCATCGGCAGAATTCAATGGAACGCATACAGTCCTGACCAGTTAATTCTTGGTGGAGACTGACATGGTAAGAATGATATTTATGGCTATGCAGAACATGAACAACACTACTGTGGCTCGTGCCAGATTCCCTTGCGATTTGATGCTAACTAACACAAGGATCTCGAACCACAGTGGCAAGAGTACCAATTTTCGTTTCCTCGTTAGTAACTTTCCTTTGCCGGGCTTGTTTCTGATGCGTTAAAGATCCAGTTGTTCTCAGTTTATCATATAAATACTTCGCTGTAGCTGTAGATACAGATGTAGGAACAAGGAGCCGGCCGTGGTGGCCGAGCGGTCCTAGGCGCTCAGTCCGGAACCGCGCGACTGATACCGTCGCAGGTTCGAATCCTGCCTTGGGCATGGATGTGTGTGATGTCCTTAGGTTAGTTAGGTTTAAGTAGTTCTAAGTTCTAGGGGACTGATGACCACAGCTGTTAAGTCCCATAGTGCTCAGAGCCATTTGAACCATTTTTAGGAACATGGAGCAGTCCTCAGCAGTTAGGAGGCCTAGGTCAGCTGCAAAGTTTAACAGAAATAAGAAGGTTCGGCTGCTAGGTAGTTCACATGGTAGTGGTGTGGGCCAGCAGTTGCAGGAGCTGTTGGGGAGTGTGTACCAGGACACCAGCATTGTGAAGCCTAGTGCAGGGTTGGCTCAGGTGACTGACAGCATAGGGGAGTTATGTAGGAATTTTACGAAGGAGGGTCAAGTAGTGATAGTGGATGGAGCAGGGGACAGTCTTGATAGGGGCGGGGAATATGATGCAGGTGGTGACCTGGTAAAGATACCTACTCAAGCTGGTGGCATTAATGTGCGTTTCGTGCAACTGTTTGAACGTCATGATCGGCCTCATCTTATTGCGGCTGTTAGGGTTGTTAAGATGGGGCTGGGGAGGGCACTGGTGTCAGAGAGCATGGGCCACATTTCAGTGGTGCCCGTTGTAGATCGGGTTTGGCTAGGCATGGCCTGCAGCTCAATAGGTACGGGAAGGGGAGGCTGGCAAAGCTCACAGGTGACAGTGTAGTGGCTGGTGGTGGGATCACTAAAGTGCGCGTCATATATCTTGACGGCCGAGTTTAGGTTCGTTCTGCGCATCTGACGTCAAAACATACAGTCAGCCAATGAACAGAGAACGACGTTGCCAGATCTCGACTGTAGTACAGAGCACGGTCGAGTGTCTTCAGTTTTAGAAACGTTCAGTCATAAATAAAGTAATAGAACAAAAGCAATGTCTTGATAGCAGACTTTGTTTTTTGAAAGTTTGGAAAAACCATTCTTTATGCCAATTGCTTCATTTTCTATTAATTAATTAAACCAAACAAGCAATAAGACTCTTAATTGAGGCGATAGCAAGGAAAGTTGTTTGTATCAATTTCACGAACCGCTTTTTCGCAATAAAGAACAGCGGTAATTGTTTATTTCCTATTGTACTTCGACGAAGTGCGAGTAATTCATAGGCATACCAACAGTGTTTGTCAGAATTTTGCGTGACGTGTTAGAGTCCTTACAGAGAAATATTGCAGGACGAGCTGCATTAGTGTAGTGGTTAAGGCGTTGGATTGCCGGCACGGTAGCTCAGCGTGCTCGGTCACAGGGTTAGCCGCCCTCTGTAATAAAAAAAACTGAGTTAATAGATCAACAACGAACTTAAAAGGGTGTCTTACGACGTCCGCCCCGATCATATACAACGAAAGAAAACGAACAAAATGAAATTAAAAAAAAAAAAAAGATTAGAATGCGATAGGTAACGAGTTCAAACCTTGTGTGATGCCAAATATTTTTTTTATTTTAAAACAATATCGAAGTGTCTTACTTCACGAATTTTATTCGTTTGAATGCAGTTTTTTGAAATTTCTAGTGCTTTGTCTCTTCATTAACCCTTTCGCTGCTGCAGTCACGTGCTGTGATGTGTAAAAATCTAATTTTTGGGCCAAATAGTTGTTGTGGAATCGAATGATAAGTGTGTCAAAGCAGTCGGAAACACCATGTGTCAGCACAGGCGATCAGTGCAGTGACAAAATCGCGCACAGCGCGGAATGCGGGGAGCACGTCTCTGTAGCAGCGATAGGGTTAATGCGGCCGTGGTGGCTAGATTTCATAAACTGCGCGCTCCCCCCTAAACGTAAGCTTGCGAACTATACTGTACTATGGCGCTGTTCCTCTTGGCGCGTGCGTCGTGTGCAACTGGCAACGCAGCAATCTCCCGCGTCTGGGCGGGCATGCGCGAGCTGCCAAGATAAAAGAATTCAACTATAATGGAAAAATTCCTGTTGTAATTGGTGTTAGAGCTGCACCTTTTTTAGATTGTAGTCAGCTGATAGGTACACCTACTTACAGGAAGTCCCTCTAACTAAGGGCTCACCTTAGAAGACATCATGTTTCCAAGTAGAAAAGGAATTAGCATATTTCATCAAAATATAAGAGGTATTAGACAAAGTTAGCGAACTGCTTATAGATGTTGGCTCTGAAGTTATTGGTATATCGGAGCACCATTTAAATAATTTGACAATTCAGAGGCTTCTTTTACCAGGATACAGATTAGCTGGCTGTTTTTCAAGGAGTTTCTTGCGGTGTGGGGGTGTGGCTATGTACGTAAAAAATGTGTGTGAAATCTCATTGGACTTAACTGCTAAGGTCATGAGTCCCTAAGCTTACACACTACTTAACCTAAATTATCCTAAGGACAAACACACACACCTGTGCCCGAGGGAAGACTCGAACCTCCGCCAGGACCTGCCGCACAGTCCAATGACTGCAGCGCCTGAGGCCGCTCGTCTAATCCCGCGCGGCGCTATGTACGTAAAAAAAACAGTATTCCTTTTCAATTCATAGACCTATCACGGTACTGCACTGAACAGATATTTGAATGTTGTGCAGGGGGAGTTGAATTTAGTGACACTAAACTTCTAATTGTTGTTTTAGGTCCCCTAACTCTGACTTCGGAGCATTTCTGCTCAAGTTAGAGGGGGTTCTTGATTCACTTTGTAGGAAGTACCAGAAATTAATTATATGTGGTGACTTCAATATAAATTTTGTATATGATGCTGCAAGAAAAAGGATATTCGTAGATCTCCTAAATTCATATGATCTGATGCCGATTGTGTTTTTTCCATTTAGGTTGCAGGGGAACAGTAGCGCAGTCATAGACATTCTTCATTACTAGATGGGAATTCTGTTAGTAAAAGGGTGAATGGCCTTTCAGACCATGATGCACAAATTTTAACACTAAAAGGCTTTTGTACTCAAACAAATGTCACATGGAATTACTAACTATGTAGGAAAGTTAATCCAACAGCAATAGAGAGTTTTTTAAACCTTGGCAAGCAACAAGAGTGGCAGGATGTTTATAGTGCCGATAACATAGATGATAAATATAATGTCTTCCTTAACACATTTCTCATGCTCTTTGAGAGTTGTTTTCCATTAGAACGTTCTAAACGGGGTACTAGTAGTAATAGGCAGCCCTGGTGGTTGACTAGTGGGATAATGATACCATGTAGAACAAAGCTGGAATTATATCAAAATGTTAGAAGTAGTCACAATCAAGCTACAGTAGTCCATTACAAACAGTCTGTAAGGTGCTTAAAATGTTTTTGGAAGGCAAAGAGTATGTGGTATGTAAATAGAATAGCTAATTAACAGGATAAAATTAAAATCAAATGGTCAGTTGTGAAGGAAGTGTCTGGTCAGCAACACAAGGTCGACGATATAAAGTCAGTTCGCAGTAAAAATATTTCTGTTACTGATAAATCGAATATATGAACAGTATTTAACAATCATTTTCTCAGTACTGCTGGTGAATGAAGTAAAAATTTAGTTTCTTCAGGAAATCATATAACTTTCTTGGCAAATGCCTTTCTGAGACTGATGTCTGAGATACTTCTCTGTGATACAGACAAGGGGGAGATCGAGTCAATAATTAAATCACTGAAGACTAAGGACTCTCATGGTTATGATGGAGTGCCTAGCAGAATATTAAAGCACTGTGCTGCACATGTTAGCCCTGTATTCAGCCATATTTGTAATTTTTCCCTTAGGAATGGTCAGTTTCCTGAACGACTAAAGTACCCAGTAGTAAAGCCGCTTTATAAAAAGTGAGAAAAGGAGAATGTAGACAATTTTAGACTTATTTCTATGCCATCAGTGTTTGCTAAAGTTATTGAAAAGGCTGTATACGTAAGGATAATTGATCATTTTATATCACACGATTTGCTATCAAACGTACAGTTCGGGTTCAGAAGTCGTTTAACAACTGAAAACGGTATATTCTCTTTTCTCTGTGAGGTACTGGATGGGTTAGACAAAAGTTTCGAATGCTAGGCATATTTTTTGGTTTAATAAGGCGTTTGATTGTGTTGATCACAAAATATTGCTCCAGAAGTTGGACTATTACAGAATACAGGGAGTAGCTCACAATTGGTTCACCTCTTAATTTAGTAACAGACAGCGAAAGGTCACTATTCACAATGTTGAGAATGGCTGTGATGTGGGGTCTGAGTGGTGTACAGTCAAGTGGGGGGTGCCCCAGGGATCAGTGCTGGGTCCACTCCTGTTCCTTATTTATATAAATGATATGCCCTCTAGCATTACGGTTATCTCTAAAATATTTCTGTTTGCTGATGACACTATATTGGTAGTAAAGGATGTTGTGTTCAACACTGGCCTGGTTTCAAATAGTGCAGTTCATGACCTAAGTTCGCTGGCCGGAGTGGCCGAGTGGCTCTCATACCAAGTACTCAAAATGTTGACCTCGAGCATTGCTGCATGGTACAAAATGATTACGGAGAAACACTACTGAACTTCGAATTTAATCTGGAGATAATGGCAGTACAGGCCTGTATTATAAGGCATTTCATGTAATCAGGAGTTGTCGGTGTTTGTTAATAGGCCTCTTCTTTTAATTTTCGCCACAGGTAAAAGTGGAGAAGTGTTAAGTTTGGTGAGTGTGCAGTACATTTTGCGTTTTTTGTACGACCGTTCCAATGCTCCCGAAATGTTCTCTTAAGAGGGTCTGTCATTACATGTGCGGAATGTTCATCAATCTGGGATCCCTACCAGGTAGGACTGATACAAGAGATGGAGAAGATTCGACGAATAATGGCACGTTTCGTCACAGGATCGTTTAGTCGGCGATAGAGAGTTACAGAGATGCTCAACAAACTCCAATGGCAGACGCTGCAAGAGAGCCGTTGTGCATCACCGAGAAGTTCACTATTTATGTTTCGATACAGTGGCTTGCCGACGATTATTCTTCACACGTGCCATTTGCTAGTGGAAAACGGATGGGGAGATCAGTTGGTGGTACCAGATGTACCTGCACCGCACACTGTTAGGTGGGTTGCGGAATACTGAAGTAGGTGTAGGAATGTCTTACAATAACTGTGGCAGCTGCATATCTTCGGAACTCGACATATTTGAGTGTATGTAGACTTCCATCAATAAAACAGGTGCCAATTATGCAAGTCTTGAGAAGCAAGCACCAAACGTTGATAGACCAATAGCGTTGTTTTTATCCACTTTTTGAGCCTGCGCGGATTTACAACTAACGATTAGTGCACATTACGATGATTGACTTGTCTTTGGTTCATAAGCAATGATTCTTCCAAAAACAAAGTTTTGCATAAACATGCCGCGTCACTTTAAACTTTTTGTAGATAACAGTCGGAGAACTGTTACAAATTTTGGAAGACACTGCCTTGAAGATGTAAATGCAATGAAACGTGAATAGTATGAAACACGGTGGAATAGTGTTCACAGAACAATCATTAGGTTCAAATGGCTCTGAGCACTATGGGACTCAACTGCTGTGGTCATAAGTCCCCTAGAACTTAGAACTACCTAAACCTAACTAACCTAAGGACAGCACACAACACCCAGCCATCACGAGGCAGAGAAAATCCCTGACCCCGCCGGGAATCGAACCCGGGAACCCGGGCGTGGGAAGCGAGAACGCTACCGCACGACCACGAGATGCGGGCAATCATTAGGTTGATTCCTCCCGTACTTACGAGACGCAAATTAGTGATAGTTGCATTGTGTGGTGTGTTACTGACAATAAAATAAAACAAGGTTCGCAGGAGAGCTTCTGTAAAGTTTGGAAGGTAGGAGACGAGATACTGGCAGAAGTAAAGC
Organism: Schistocerca nitens; assembly: GCF_023898315.1. Lineage (NCBI taxonomy): Eukaryota > Metazoa > Arthropoda > Insecta > Orthoptera > Acrididae > Schistocerca > Schistocerca nitens. The sequence goes on along the minus strand of NC_064616.1, from coordinate 612,586,863 downwards.
TGTGAGTACCGGCCGTGAGTCGTGCTTCGGTAGCTCAGATGGTAGAGCACTTGCCCGCGAAAGGCAAAGGTCCCGAGTTCGAGTCTCGGTCGGGCACACAGTTTAAATCTGCCAGGAAGTTTCATATCAGCGCACACTCCGCTGCAGAGTGAAAAATCTCATTCTGGAAGTTGCTACTCTTTTTACTTGACGTATTCGCTTCTCCATCCTTCCAGTTTCTAGAACTCTTTTCAAAATGATTGCGAAGACAGATCGCGAGTGCTTGGCACGATCTGGATACTCTTCAACATACAACTGCACCACTGCTCTAATAGTTTTGTAACATTCGTCATAAACAATATTAACTTTTTCGACTGTCGTATGCATTGTGAAAGTCTCAGTAGCTTTATGAGCAAGTTATCTTACTGCTACAAAAGCAGAACGCAGACTGATGTGCTTCAAGCGCACAAGTAAACAGGAGAACCATACCTGAGTTATGTGTTTGCTTACATGTGGTATAATAGAGCAGACATTTGCGGAACTTCTCCTCCTGATCACGGGACGGTAGGTTGCGGCGCTGTTCCACAATCATCATTTGATCAGGTCTCATACACGTTATGTAGTGGAAATTCTCTTAGAATCTTCTTTCAAATGCCACAGAAAAAAGTATGTGGTTCCGTTAGAAAAAAAGAAGTCGGTGTCGTAGTTCGACGACTATAAAATGCACCTTGATATACACTGTCCAGTCTGAATAGTGTATCCCTTGTCTAAAGCCTCAATAACCACCTTTTGCAGCCTAGATTTCTGTGAGACGTGCAGGAAGAGAATTTTTTGGAAATTTGTGGTAAGTTCCTATGGGACCAAACTGCTGAGATCATCGGTCCCTAAGCTTACACACTACTTAATCTAACTTAAACTAACTTACGCTAAGGACAACACACACACCCATGCCTGCAGGAGGACTCGAACCTCCGACGGGAGGAGACGCGCGAACCATGGCAAGGTGCTTTAGATCAAATGGTTCAAATGGCTCTGAGCACTATATGAGTGAACATCTGAGGTCATCAGTCCCCTAAAACTTAGAACTACTTAAACATAACTAACCTAAGGACAACACACACATCCATACCCGAGGCAGGATTCGAACCTGCGACGGTAGCGGTCTCGCGGTTCCGGACAGAAGCGCCTAGAACCGCTCTGCCACACCGGCTGGCTCGCTTTAGATCACGCGGATACCGCCACGTCCAACGTAAGCAGGGCGCTGATGACCTCGATGTTGAGCGCCCATAAACCCCAACACACACACACACACTCCAACGTAAGCGACAGAAGCGGGCGACAGCGCGCGACAGCTTCAAGCGACGAAACAATCGCAGGTATAGTTACGGAAGTGCCCTATGTGAGCGACATCTGTGTCGTTGGCTTTCTTCCGCTGCAACTGGCGACGGTAGAATTCAAACGTGTTTGAATCTTGTCGCTTCAGCACGCGCCACAGAGAGCGACAGCCACGTGTATTCTCGGCAAAGCAGTGGAAAGGCCGCGATGGCAGCTATGAAATAGTAATCGTCCTATTTTAAGAAAAATATTTGATGAAGAAATTTGATTCTTCCGCATCTTATAGCTTTGCCACCTAAAGGTTTCAATTTATTTTCGTTATTCGGCAGAGTTAGAACTACTATGCTGCACGAAATTGAGTACGTGGCTGCACGAAATTTTTAAGAATTTGTAGAGGTAAAATCACATTGCGTAGACTTCCCGAATAGCTCATTGAAGGCCAAAAATTTTTGCGTATGATATGCAATCAATATATCTAAATTGTATTTAAAGTTGAGACCGGAATGATGTCTCTTCTCATTTTAGAGATATTGGTTGTTATACCTGCGGATGGGTCGCTCGCGGCGCATCCGAATCTTTCCTGCGCTTCGGGAATCAAGTGGTCGTAAAAATCGTCGTATGTCATAAATGATTCAAGATATAGGAACGCCAATTTTTGGAAATGACAGCACGCAGAAAGGACAATTTTATCGTATGATTAACACTTGATACATTTTTGTAAACGCGCGAGCAGTGCGAAAACAAAACTCCCTATGAATTACACCATGAGGTTTTGTCTGAATTTTCATAGCTAAACAAAGAGAGAGAAACAGGTAAACAGGGTCTCAAAGTGACCATCGTGAGGTCTAGTTTTGCATGAAAATATTTATCTGCTTGAAGTAATAAGGGTAATTAACGAGAACTTAATTAATGAGTTGAGGGAAAATTGAAATATTTCACGAAAAACTGCTGCCAATCTATGTAAATGAAGTGTCAAAAATTTCATGCGTTTAAGGCCTAGCTATTTTGCACATAAAATGATACATTGGTGTGGTACTTAAATGTAAAAAAAGACTCTCTTTGAATCAAGTACCAAAGTTAGGATTCTCGAGTACAGAAAACGTTAGGACCGAAAACGAGTAGTCAGTAAGATCATGCTTTCTGAATAAAACTTGAAAATTAAAAAAATGAAAGAAACTGGTCAAATATTTTATGAAATGATTAGTGTAAGCCGGCCGCGGTGGTCTAGCGGTTCTAGGCGCTCAGTCCGGAACCGTGCGCCCGCTACGGTCGCAGGTTCGAATCCCGCCTCTGGCATGGATGTGTGTGATGTCCTTAGGTTAGTTAGGTTTAAGTAGTTATAAGTTCTAGGGGACTGATGACCTCATAAGTTAAGTCCCATAGTGCTCAGAGCCATTTTTTGATTAGTGTAAAAGAAATAAGTATATCAGAGAAATGTTCTATGTGCCTTTGAATGATGCTCGAAATCATGAACAGAAAATGAGGTGCACCAAACGTTTCCCGAATATTATTTATTTCGTACTTTTAGACAAATCATGTCACAAAGCGTTTGACTTTCTTTTCAAAAAAATTGTATGGTTTACTTTTACAGACTATTTAGATTAATTGAAACCCTTGGCCTTAACAGTGGCTGCTGATGAATTACGTTCGCAACATCAAATATCTGCAAAATGTCATGGTTCATTGTAATTTATTAGGAATTTAATGTGTGTGATATGCTGGGATAGGTGTGTATACACATAAAAAGATAATGTTCTTTGGCAAGACCTTAAAAATATACTTATCGAAGCAGTGTAAACAGTATACGAGTACATAAAATGCAGTATATAGAATTTTGACTTAGTTGAAATATGAAAATCACATGGGTTCGAACCGACCACCTTTCCGCGGTCATAACAACAATCTGCAACGTTATCGTTACACCCAACCTAGCTGTCATAAAGTGTTGTTAAATTATATCTATATTTAATATAGCCAGTCATGTATTCAGTCATTCTTCTGCTTTTATTGGGTGTTAAAAGTTCTTGATCACGTAAAAAACATTCGTCTTTAATTTATTGATGAGGTAATCGAATGCTCCTATGCTCATTCACGTGTATTCCAAGAATTTGTCTGGTGATCTTCGTAGTTGATATTTAAGAAATTCTCCATGGAGATGGCTGGCTCTGAGCACTATGGGACTTAACATCTATGGTCATCAGTCCCCTAGAACTTAGAACTACTTAAACCTAACTAACCTAAGGACAGCACACAACACCCAGCCATCACGAGGCAGAGAAAATCCCTGACCCCGCCGGGAATCGAACCCGGGAACCCGGGCGTGGGAAGCGAGAACGCTACCGCACGACCACGAGATGCGGGCTCCATGGAGATTCCTCCCTTCATAAAGTTCATGCACAGCATTCCTTTTCGCTTTATTTTCTTGGGTAATTTTTAGCTTTACTTTCCGGCTACAGTATTCTACAGTTTACAGGCGCCGTTTTATAGAAACAGCTGGTTGGCTCTGAGCAGCCATCTTGTAGCGCGACATGGTCGCTCGCACGCAGGACACCCGAGCGTTTTGACCGATGCTGGTGCATGTCGCTGGAGTGTCGCGTATCCAGAGGTCGCTCGCAGTCAGTCGCTCCTGTCGCTCATGTAGGACACGGTCTAAGTGAGATTCTAGAAGGTACCGACACAGATGTGAAGTCCTGCCAACTCCCGTGCTGTGGCCAGCTGCGCTAGGTTCCTCGGGTGAGAATCCATGGTGCGAACAGCCCAATCGAGGTGTCCCAAAGATTCTCGACTGGGTTTAAAAACAGGGAGTTTGGTGGCCAGGGGAGAACAGTAAACGCAGTCTGGTGCTCTTCGAACAACGCACGTAAACTGTGAGCTGTGTGACACGTTACATCGTCCTGCTGGTAGAAGTTATTTTGCTGGTGCAAAACAAATTGCTTGTTGGGACAGACATATTTCCCAAGGATGGATGAACACTTTCGTTCATCTAGTGTGCCTTCCAGAATGACGAGATTGCCCAGGGAGTGCCACGAAAACTCTCCCCAGGCCATAACTCTACTTCCTGGTTGCAGGGTGTTTGCTTTCAGGCTTTTCACGCTGTACATGCCAACGGCCATCTGTCCAATGGAGCATAAAACGCGATTTATCTGGAAAAGCCACCTGTCGCCACTTAGTGGACATCCAGTAGCGGTACTGGCGTGTAAATTCCAGCCTATGTCGCCGATGAACAGGAGGCAGCATAGGAGCATGAACCTTGCTCCTGCCGTGGAGACCCACGCATAGCTACGTTCGCTGGACAGTCTTGAGGAGACACTTTTGGTAGCCCCTTGGTTCATTTGGGCAGTCAGTTGCTCAACAGCTGCATGTCTATTTGCCTGAACACATCTCCGTAGCCATCATTCACCCATGTCATCTATGGCCCATCGTACGCAACAGTTGCCTCAGCTTTGGTTTTCGATATCACCATTTTGCCATGCACCAACGGCGGCAACGAACAGTTAACAAACTTAGCCATTTGGAAAGTGCTTCCACCCTTGGCCCGAAAGCCAAAGGTCATGCCCTTTTGGGTGTCAGAAAAAAATCGCTCCGTTCCTGCACTACCACAACGACTGCTCTGTTTCCCCCCCCCCCCCAACCATTCCCGCCCCAACACGTTTTATATAGTCCCCACTGCCACTGCCACCACCCCCCGTCTGTGAGTGTTTAATGCACCTCAACGTCGAACATCGACGAGGTAACATTTATATGATTGGACCGTGATATATTCATTCTGGATATATCTAGGATGCCGTGTCTTAGCTGCCTCACTCTGAAAGTGGAAAAAAAAATAGCTGAGGTCGTTAGATGTAAGTTGCTACTCTGAAATGAAGAGACTGGCACAGAGTGACCAATCCTGGCAGCACGATTCAAACCAGTCACAAGAGTGAATGGTATTAGCGAAACTTACTTTCCGCTTGCGTCAAGACAGTCACACGACGTAGCTGACCATTACAAATGGCAAGCATAGTCAACAGAGAAGAAAGTGTAATCCGTGGAACTGCACCTTTGTGGAGTCAGAACTATAAAACGACAGCGAATCAATTAACAGTTTTTCCGATGAGCAAATCTGTTTCTGTCTGTCTAGTAGCGCAGTTTTGTCCGAATAAGCCGGTATTGTAAGATGCTATGGTTATTATGCTCCACTTCACAGGCGCTTGTGTGCTGTATGTCACTGGTGTCACCACCAACAGCCACGCCAACAACCACCTAGCCGACATTCACATTGCTAACGGAGCAGCAGGATGTACCACAGTGGGTACGAGGAGACGATTTTCTTGGTATTTCCCAACCAGAAGACTACCATCAGTCATCACCTTTAGGGCTGTGGACTGTCACTTGAAAAAATAGGGACGTTTTCTCCCAATAGCGCCGACATAGGGCGCAAAGAACGTTGGAAAAATAATGCTTTAACAAGCTTTAGAGCAACAGCCCACGATCCCGATATCACGGTTCGGCTTGTTTGGAACGTCACAAAGGAAAATCGTTTACATATTTTCCATCCACAAAAGAGTCGAGCTTTAAATGTAGAAGACTATCCGAAGTAAGGAATTTTTCTGGCTGGTTTGTGTGCTACTTACAGAATTACTGAGATCAATAGTCACATCAGCGTCGCTAGCGATGCTTTTGTTTTGGCGACGAAAATAGTGGCGGTTGGCGCTAAGATATACAGAGTGGAGGATTCAATGAGCAGAGTGTAGCGTTGGCTGGCTATGAAAGAAACAGTGTAACGATAATGTGCTATGTTTGAGTTAAAACGGGATTACTGAAATGCATTCGTACGTGCGCATCACGTAATAATGAAGGCGGCTCGCAGAATACGTAAGATTAAGCGGAAACGTGTGTTATATGAGCTCACGTCATTGTACATGACACGCCCCGAATGAATGGAACTATTGGGTTAATTATCGCACTCAGGAACAGAAGTTTAGTAGCTTGGAGTGACTGATCGTGAACGTCAATTCAAGTAACGTATATTATCGAACGTGTAAACAGTGCTGCACTGCCAAGTGCATTCCTATCAATATACCGGGTGATCAAAAAGTCAGTATAAATTTGAAAACTTAACAAACAACGGAATAATGTAGATAGAGAGGTAAAAATTGACACACATGCTTGGAATGACATGGGGTTTTATTAGAACAAAAAAAAAGTTCACAAAATGTCCGGCAGATGACGCTAGACAGCAAAACGTCAGTGACTGCGCATGACAATCGTGTATACAAGGAGCTGTAATGAGAGAGAGAATCACATGCGCCAGCAGTCGCAGCATCTTGACGTTACCTGAAGAGGCGCTTTTAGTGAAGCTGTATTATCAGAATGGGGAATGTGCTAGTTCAGCGTTACGATCCTATCGCCATAGGAAAGGTCCGTTGACAAATGCAGCTGTGGCGAGAATGATTTCGAAGTTCGAAGTCACGGGTTGTTTAGACGATAGACCCCGTAGTGGCCGACCGAGCACAAGGCGTAATGCTGCTGAGACAGTTCAGGAAGAAATGGAGACTATAGCATCTTGAACTGTTACCTGGCGATTTAGTGAAGCGGAGGGCATTTGCGGTGTGGGCGTTTGAAAAGATGGCGGAAGATGACGATTGGTTGAGTAACGTGTTGTGGACCGATGAAGCTCATTTTACGCTCCGAGGGTCTGTCAACACCCACAACTTCAGAATCTGGGCTACCGAAAATCCTAGAACTGTCGTGGAAACTTCACTGCACGACGAGAGAGTCACGGTATGGGTTGGATTTACTACATCTACCGTTATCGGGCCTTTTTTCTTCGAGGAGATGCGTGACTCTGGTTTTGTAACTGCTACCGTGACGGGTGAGAGGTACGCTGATATGTTACAGAATCGCATCGTCCCCAGCCTGGCTGATGAACACCTGCTGGAACGTACGATGTTTATGCAGGATGGCGCTCCACTCCATTTTGCTAGACGTGTGAAAGATCTCTTGCGCGCGTCATTTGGTGATGATCGTGTGCTCAGCCGCCACTTTCGTCATGCTTGGCCTCCCAGGTCCCTAGAGCTCAGTCCGTGCAATTATTGGCTTTGGGGTTACCTGAAGTCGCAAGTGTATCGTGATCGACCGACATTTCTAGGGATGCTGAAAGACAATATCCGACGCCAATGCATCACCATAACTCCGGACATGCTTTACAGTGCTGTTCACAACATTATTCCTCGACTGCAGCTATTGTTGAGGAATGATGGTGGACATATTGAGCATTTCCTGTAAAGAACATCGGCCGGCCGAAGTGGCCGTGCGGTTAAAGGCGCTGCAGTCTGGAACCGCAAGACCGCTACGGTCGCAGGTTCGAATCCTGCCTCGGGCATGGATGTTTGTGATGTCCTTAGGTTAGTTAGGTTTAACTAGTTCTAAGTTCTAGGGGACTAATAACCTCAGCAGTTGAGTCCCATAGTGCTCAGAGCCATTTGAGCCATTTTAAAGAACATCATCTTTGCTTTGTCTTTGTTATGCTAATTGCCGGCCGCGGTGGTCTAGCGGTTCTAGGCGCTCAGTCAGGAACCGCGCGACTGCTACGGTCGCAGGTTCGAATCCTGCCTCGGGCATGGATGTGTGTGATGTCCTTAGGTTAGTTAGGTTTAAGTAGTTCTAAGTTCTAGGGGACTTATGACCACAGATGTTGAGTCCCATAGTGCTCAGAGCCATTTTTGGTATGCTAATTATTGCTATTCTAATCAGATGAAGCGCCATCTGTCGGACATTTTTTGAACTTTTGTATTTTTTCGTTCTAATAAAACCCCATGTCATTTTCAGCATGTGTGTGAATTTGCACCTCTCTGTCTACATTATTCCGTGATTTACTCAGTTTTCAAATTTATACTGACTTTTTGATCACCCGGTACACTGAGGTGGCAAATCATGGGATAACTGTATGCATATATACAGATGGCGGTAGTATCACGTACAGAAGGTATTAAAGGACAGTGCACTGGCGCAGCTGTCATTGGTACTCAGGTGATCCATGTGAAAAGGTTTCCGGCGTGATTATGGCCGCACGCCGGGAATTAATAGACTTTGAATGTGGGGTGGTAGTTGGAGCTAGACTCATGGAACATTCCATTTCGGAAATTGTTAGGGAATTCAGTATTCCAAGATCCCCAGTGTCAAGACTGTGCCGAGAATACCATGTTCCAGGTATTACCCCTCACCACGGACAACGCAGTGGCCGACGGCCATCACCTAACGACTGAGAGCAACGGCGTTTGCGTAGGGTTGTCAGTTCTAATAGACAAGCAAAACTGCATGAAATAACTTCAGAAATCAATCTGGAACGTACGACGAATGTATGCGTTAGGACAGTGCGGCGAAATTTGGGGTTAATGGGCTATGGCAGCAGACGACCTACGCGAGTGCCATTGCTAACAGCACCACATCGCCTACATCGCCTCTCCTGGGCTCGTGACAATAACGGTTGGACCCTAGGTGAGTGGAAAACCGTGGCCTCCTTGGATGAGTCACGGCTTCAGTTGGTAAGAGCTGATGGTAGGGTTCAAGTGTGGAGCAGACCCCACGAAACCATAGACCCAAGTTGTCAATAAGGCACTGTGCAAGCTGATGGTGGCACTGTAATAATGTAGGCTGTGTTTACATGGAATGGACAGGATCCTATGGTCCAACTCAAGCGGTCACTGACTGAAAATGGTTGTGTTCGGCTACTTGGAGACCATCTGCAGCTATTCGCGGACTTCATGTTCCCAAACAACGATGGAATATTTATGGATGACAATGGGCAATATCACCGGGCCACAGTCGTTCGCAGCTGGTTTGAAGAACTTTCTGGACAGTTCGAATGAATGATTTCGTCATCCAGATCGCCCGACATGAATCCGAACGAACATTTATGGGACATAATCGAGTGGTCAGTCGTGCACAAAATCCTGCACTAGCAACATTTTCGCAATTATGCACACCTATAGAGGCAGCATGGCTCAGTATTTCTGCAGAGAACTTCTAATGAGTTGCCGAGTCCATGCCACGTCGATCTGCTGCACTACACAGGGCAAAACGAAGTCCGACACGATATTAGGAGTTATCTCATGACTTTTGTCACCTCAGTGTACTGAAGTCTTAGCAGATTGGTGCTACATCATTCGGTAGTGTAGTGCCCACCAATTCTCACCGTAATAAACAGCATATTTAGTAGACACTTCAGCATGGCTGCAGTGTTATGATGGGCAGTTATCACCCTGTCTCCGCCCCCATTAGCTGAGTGGTCAGCGCGACAGAATGATAATCCGGCCCGGGTTCGATTCTCGGCTGGGTCGGAGATTTTTTCCGCTCAGGGACTGGGTGTTGTGTTGTTCTAATCATCATAATTTCATCCACATCGACGCGCAAGTCGCCGAAGTGGCGTCAAATCGAAAGACCTGCACCCGCCGGACGGTCTACCCGACGGAAGGCCCTAGTCACAAGACATTTATTTATTTGTCACCCTGTCTCACGAGTTTTCGCTTACGGGGTGTTAAAATGGCGCCAGTGACGCAGAAATCTGATTTTGTCTTACCTCATCCTGTGTACGGATGAATCTATTGTACTAGGGAAGCAGTATTCAACGTCCATAACCATCATTAGTAGGACTACAAAACTCCCCGTTATATTCAAGGAAATGGGCACCGGAAAAAGGTTTTGGTGTATGTCTGGGCATGAATTGTCAGTGAGAATTTGACTGGACTTCCATACTATCTCTCCGATAATATGGGTACAATTATTTACGGTTTTCGTAAGCAGAATTGTTCGAACTATTGGAAGACTTTCCTGTCTACTTATGCCGAAGGACATTATTCCAACAAGATAGTGTTTTTTCACATTCCACTCTGACGATCAGGCGACATGTGAATAAATCGTAAGGGCACAGGTGGGTTGTGTGCAGTGTTCCACGAGAGTGAACTCCCACATCGCCTGATTGAACACCACTGGACTGCCTTGTGTGGTAGTTTATGAAAGACTGTGTCTACCAGACACCAATCAACGCCAATGAAGATCAGGTCGCAAGAATTTTTGAGGTCGTGGCGATCATTCGCAACATACTAGGAATTTTAGAGAGGATCTGCCAATCGATTCTTCAGCAATATTAACTCTGTGGCGATGTTGGAATTATGAATTTCGAGACCTTGCTGTTATAAAATGTGACCTGAGAAAAAAGGGTGATTATTATTTAATTTTTTTCAGCGTTATCTCAGTTCAGATGTACTCATCTACTGTACATATCAGAATAAAAGTTCATTCATGGTGTAAATAGTCTTCACGGGTGTGCCGCCGGATGACGTTGTGCATATCCCACAATATTTTCTCGGAGCAACTGTCCGACATCATCAGGTGGTTGAACCTCGCTGGTGGCTAGGTACGACTGACAAGATCCGCATGTCGACGCCGCTGTATATAGAGCACGCGCGTGAAGATTGCGCAGGCGCGGGAACCACCCATGCGCAAAAATTTGCGCCATACTCAAACGCCCTCTGCCGGGAAACGCAGAGCGGCCGTTCTGCGCGTGCGCTGACGCTGTGTTTACTAGCATGCAGCCAAAGTTATGACGGGTCTATTATCGAAAGCTCTTTGCTTTCTCGTCGTGATTTAACAGCAGCCAATGCAGGGTTCCAGGCTGTACTCAATTGAAATCCCGCATCCCTGTTGATAAGGTTATCAGCTGTACTCATATGTATTGCTTTCTTAATGACGCAATCCCAGAAAAGGACGCTGGGGATAAAACTTCCGTCTTTTCATAAACCATGTGATGGTTCAAATGGTTCAAATGGCTCTGAGCACTATGGGACTTAACATCTATGGTCATCAGTCTCCTAGAACTTAGAACTACTTAAACCTAAGGACATCACACACATCCATGCCCGAGGCAGGATTCGAACCTGCGACCGTAGCAGTCGCGCGGCTCCGGACTGAGCGCCTAGAACCGCTAGACCACCGCGGCCAGCACCGTGTGATGTCCTGTGTTCAGATAGTGTTCTGCAATTGCGGACTTCTCCGGTTGGCGTAGGCGTGTATGACGCTGATGTTCATCGCAACGTTCTTGTACTGTGCGACATGTCTGACCTATATACGCCGCCCCACACTGACAAGGAATCTTGTACACACCACGTTTCCTCAGACCGAGATCATCCTTAACCGAACCTAACAGGTTCCTCAGTTTTGCAGATGGTCGGAAAACACACTTGATGTCATATCTTTCGAGGATTCTTCCGATTCTTGACGACATGGCACCAAAGTACGGCAAGAAGGCCAACGTGGTGGGTGTCTTCGTATCTTCATTCTGCTCCATAGATTGAACTCGCTTGGGTCTGAATGCATTACGTATCTGTCTCTCAGAATAACCGTTTTGACGGAAGACTGTCTTCAAATGTTGCATCTCACTCGGCAAGCTTTCAGAGTCAGATACCACATGCGCTCTATGAACTAGCGTACGTAATTCACTACCGCATTGTGCTGGATGATGGCAGCTTGTGGCCTGCAAATATAGATCTGTATGCGTTGGCTTGCGGTATACGCTGTGTCCCAAGTTTCCATCTGCTTTCCTTCGTACCAAAACATCAAGAAAAGGTAAAGTGCCATCTTTTTCCACTTCCATAGTGAAGTTAATATTCGGATGGAGCGAATTTAAATGTTGAAGAAACGTAGGTAGAGTATCCAGTCCGTGTGGCCACACCACAAACGTATCGTCAACATACCGCAGAAAACAAGAGGGTTTGAGAGTGGCTGACTGTAGTGCTTTATCTTCAAAGTCCTCCATAAAATAATTGGCCACCACAGGAGAAAGAGGGCTCCCCATGGCGACACCGTCAACTTGTTCAAAATATTGGTCTTGAAATAAAAAGTATGTTGAAGTAAGTACATGTGTAAATAGTGCCACTATGTCCTCCTCAAACTTGTTACTAATGAGCTCTAAAGAGTCCTGAAAGGGCACCTTTGTAAATAAGGACACAACATCGAAACTTACTAAGAGATCCGATGATTGCAGTCTAAGAGTTTTCAAGCGACCTATGAAATCCTCAGAGTTCCGAATGTGATGGTCGCACTTGCCTACGAAAGGTCCCAATAGTGACGTCAGATATTTGGCAACAAGATAAGTAGGTGCTCCAATGTTGCTCACGATAGGGCGCAGAGGCACCCCATTCTTATGGATCTTGGGTAGGCCATAGAGTCTAGGAGGAACTGCAGCTTGTTGACGTAAACCCTTAGCGACTTGCGCTGGGATCGAGCTCTTCCTTATGAGTTCCAAAGTCTTCCTCTGGATCCTACGGCGTCGACATGCGGATCTTGTCAGTCGTACCTAGCCACCAGCGAGGTTCAACCACCTGATGATGTCGGACAGTTGCTCCGAGGAAATATTGTGGGCACACCCGTGAATACTATTTACAACATATCCGCCGGGAAAGCCTGACGAGTCACATCTTCATTCATGGTCTTTTTACATTTTCAAAAGTTTCAACTTTTGGCCTTTAGATTCAGTTATCAAAAACGTTGTCTGTCAGAGTACCACGTGTCGGCTGTCTTAGTGCAGTTCTGTTTCTGCAATATATATTATTATTTTAGAAAATTAATGACATTACGATACTTTTAGCGTAGTTGATTTAATAATCAATCTCTACTCAGTAAACACCGAAGAAAAGTAGAGTCTGAATTAAAATGCCAAGAATAGAAATTTAAAGTTTCTCTAGTTCTGGTTGTCAAGTAAGAAAATTATCTTCAGTTAATTTTATTAATAACTTCCTTCTTTATCTTAACAGGTATTATCTGGGGCTCTTAGTGTTAATGTCCATCCTTCAGCACGCTCGTCATGATTTACTTTCGTTCTATGGCCGTAGGTCCACAACAGTGCATTTCAGACCTCTGGTTATCTGGAAAATTTTTCTCGATTCGCCGTTCCCTATCCTACTGTGACATTTTTATTGGGTCGTTTCTCACGACCTGTAAAATAGTACAAAATGAAATCTCTTGCTCGAACTCTTCTTAAGTTGTCGGAACAAAATAGAAATAGGCTGTGAGTTTGTTGTAGGGACCGGGCGAGTCGGCGCAGTGGTAAGACACAAGACTCATATTTGGGCCATCCGGATTTAGGCTGTCTGGTCTTTGCCTGAACCGCTTAGAAGTAAATCCTGGGATGATTGTTTTGGAAAGTCATGGACAATTTACTTCCGCAGCGCAAGCCTGGTTCTCATTTCTAATGAACTTGTTACTGACCGGAGATGAAACCCCAATTTTCCTTCCTTCCTTTTGTCTCAGGATGATTTTGCGTACTCTAGCACAGGACTCCATAAATGGTTCAAAGTGTATTTCTAGGTGCAACTGTACAGAAGTGTTAAAACGTAATGGAAACAGGCTGTAGGTTCGTTAGAAATAATTGTTACACACACTATCCAAAGACTTGAAGTTCATAAGTTCCAAAGCATAGACCAGATATGTTGCACAGTTGATTGAGAGCCAGATAGTCAGTACAACCAATAGATGGTGATTCTGCTAGACATGAACATGGTTGACCTTGCCCTTCTGGAAGCTTCTCCAGTCACGAAAGCGATAATGTTGGGTGGCCACAGTTGCCGGTGGCACTGAAGTACGTAATTCCATGAAGGTGTTAGCTGGTCGACACACCCCCTGGACGAAGTGTAGCCATCGTAACTGTCATACACGATGTTTACATACGACCCAACTTACTCAAGATGAAAACCGAATTCCGGAGTTTTTCGCTGTCGTGCTTATACATTAAGCCATACCACTTTTGTTGGCCTGATCAAATAGTTGTTTCTGAGTGTCAGTTGTTTTACACGAACGTTCTCTGTATATCAACAGTCCAGTTTCGTTTGCATGGTGAAGGGAGGTTTCAGTACCTTCGTAATCTGCAGGGTGATCAAAAAGTCAGTATAAATTTGAAAACTTAATAAACCACGGAATAATGTAGATAGAGAGGTAAAAATTGACACACATTCTTGGAATGACATGAGGTTTTATTAGAACCACCCCATATTGCTAGACGCGTGAAAGATCTCTTGCGCGCGTCGTTTGGTGATGATCGTGTGCTCAGCCGCCACTTTCGGCAAGCTTGGCCTCCCAGGTCCCCAGACCTCAGTCCGTGCGATTATTGACTTTGGGGTTACCTGAAGTCGCAAGTGTATCGTGATCGACCGACATCTCTAGGGATGCTGAAAGACAACACCCGACGCCAATGCCTCACCATAACCCCGGACATGCTTTACAGTGCTATTAACAACATTATTCCTCGACTACAGGTATTGTTGAGGAATGATGGTGGACATATTGAGCATTCCCTGTAAAGAATATCATCTTTCCTTTGTCTTACTTTGTTATGCTAATTGTTGCTATTCTGATCAGATGAAGCGCCATCTGTATTTTTTTTGGATCTAATAAAACACCGTGTCATTCCAAGCATGTGTGTCAATTTTTACCTCTATATCTACATTATTCCGTGATTTATTCAGTTTTCAAATTCATACTGACTTATTGATCACCCGGTATATACAGGGTGACCAGGAGGAATGTTCAATGTTCGGGGATATGACAGGAACCATCATTTGAAACAAAGAGGTCTAGTAAATGAGGGTTTTTAAATTCATGCCTTTGGAACAATGAGTACTGCTTCATTTCTTAGATACTGTGAAATGCGTGTCGTTTACTGAACAGGTACTCATAGCTCTTAAGCTATGCATTTGAGAGCCCATGTTCACGACAAGCTTGTTTTCGTCCACACTAAGTCCTCCCAAAAGCATGAAAAGCAAAGAGCTGTCAGTGGAAGAGATTTGTTGTACAGTACCGAGGATGAATAAGTGCTCAGAGCTCTTAGCACTTGATAACTAGACTTTTTTGTTCTCAATGATCGTTCCTGTCATGTACCTGAACACAAATCATTCCTTTTGGGACACCCTTTATGCACACTGATCAGCGATAAAATTATAACTGCCTTTGGCACGGACAATAGCGGTGACGCGTCGCAGCATGAAAGCAGTGAGGCTTTGATAGGTAGCTGGAGGGAGTTGGCACCACATTTGCACAGACAAGTCAGTGCAAACTGGGAGACGAATCTGTAAATTCCGGGAGGGGGCGATGAGCTCTGACGCCACGTTCAGTCACATCCCAGATGTGTCCGATTGGGTTCAGACCTGTCAAGCTGGGGCCAGAATATAAATTGGAACTCGCTGCTGTGTTCCTCGAACCACTCCATCATACTCCTGGCCTTGTGACATGGCGCATTATCTTGCTGAAAAATACCACGGCCGTCAGGAAACATGTTCGTCACGAAGGGGCATATGTGGTCTGCGACAAGCGTACGATACTCCTTGACCGTCATGGTGCCTTGCACGAGCTCCACTGGACCCATGTATGCCCATATGAATTTTCCCCAGAGTATAATGGAGCCGCAGCCAGCTTGTCTCCGCACTGCAGTACAGGTTCAAGGAGCTGTTTCCCTGGAAGACGACAGATACGCTGCCTCCCACTGTACTTAAGCACTGACCATCCTGGTTGTAAATTTTGTGAGGCTTACACATACTTCTAGACAAATGATGAGCTAGTTTCCCATCTATGCTGCAGGTAATGTAACACCCAAACAATTAAATACCGACGCACATAGATCAAAATGTCCACGAGTCACAGATGGATGACCTTGACGATTATCTTAACAACTGTAGTGCAGGAATAGTGATCAGTCACGGATATAACAACTTCATAAAAACCAAACGGTTTATGCACGATTCTCCAGTATTACAAGATTGTACCATGGTAGGAGAAGAGTTGAAGTAAGGGGAACAGTTCTTGTTTGAGCGACAAATCCGATCTGTGCTTTGTGTAGTGTTTACGCGATAAACCACCTTACATCTATAAATACCAGCTTCCATTCGCTATCTTCGCCTTGGATTCTCTGCACTATTCTGGTGACTGTGTAAGAATAGTGTACAACCCAAGCAAGCTTAGCCACAGTACCGTGATCACGAGATCCAACAGAAGCGAAGCTCACCCCGAAGCTTAGTCTATTATTTGCTTTCCCCACACAGATCCTTATATGTGATCTGTCTTTCTTTAAACATAGGAGTCGTTCCCGTGTCTTGACTGGATAACGGTAGAACGCTGTTACACACACACACACACACACACACACACACACACAACGCGCACGCGCGCATACACACACACATGCACGCACGCGCTCCGACAGATGAGGGAAAATATTTTGACCAAAACTCACCACGAGACTGAATGCCGCCTGGCGACGTTAAGGCAAGTGATGCGATAGGGAATGAATCTAAGTGAAGTAGAGACGAACAGGAAATCACTGGAGCGACGATACAGGCGTAAGATGGGAAATTCACTGACCTCGCCGTGGCAAGGTCAATAGTTTTTGAGGGGTGGCTTGCTTATGTATTATATAATGGTTCTCACAAACGATACACAAGTCCTGTCCAAGCTCTGGAAGCCAAAAATCTTTGCTTCCGATGCGAAGCGACTTCTAAGTAACTTACAGGACTAAATGATGCTACATTGTGATGGTTCCAGCCAGTGTCAGCGACAGTGATAATTATTGATTCTGATCCTTAAGTTTCACGATAAATAAGCTATTTGCACAGTAAAATACCGACGACGAAAACAGTAAAGAGGGTATACGGTACTGATTGGCAACAGCTAAAACCTTTACGAGAGAGAGAGAAGTATGTCACATCTAATGTAAGTCTGAGCGATGAGGAGCCTTTTCTGAAAGTGTTTGTCTGCAGTGTAGCCTTCTGTGGAAGTGAAACATAGCAGATAAACGGCACAGACAAGAATAAAATAGAAGCTTTTGAAATATGGTGCTATACAACACTGCTAAAGAGCAGTTGTGTAGACTGAACAACTTGTGAAGAAGTTCTGAAAAGATATTTTTGTCACAACATGAGCAATAGAACTGATAGTTTGATAGGACTTGTGCTAAGGCATCAAAAAATTAATTCGGTAATGGAGGGAAGTGTGAATACAAGTGTGTACATGGCATATCTTTGGCTTTCCGGTCTAGGGTGGAAGCATTTTCCAAACGGATAAGTTTATTGACTGTTCGTGTGCCGCCGTTGGTGCATTGCATAATGATATCCAAAACCACAAACGTAATACAACACTGATAGGCATGCGATAAAAAAAGAGACGCGCAGAATTGCTTTTACTTAACCCATGAAGGATTCGCCGTAGACACCCGACAGTTTATGGAACTGATATAGCGGCTACTGATTATTACTAGATGATTTCTTTTTCTCTAAGGGTAGCACTATGCCAAAATTATACTCCAAATGACTGTTGCCGTTTCTCATTGCCCGGAATACAAAGGAAATTGATGACTGTTGGCAGCACTCGTGAAATGATGTGGAACGAAACAGATGGACATAAACATCTTCGAGAGTAGCCCAAGGGAGTGTTATTGCGGACAAAGTAATAAGACCTTCAGAGGATCCGATCCTTGATACACAGGCTGGCAGTAAACTCTCAACGGGAGTATACATGATGTATTGCGTATAAATAGACGAAAAGGAGCATGAGTGTTCGATTAAAATTTTGTTGATGAATTATCGAAACACTAAAAACCGTAAAATACCTAGGAGCAACCAACCGAACCGACCGAAAGTGGAATGGCAACATAAAACTATTGTACAAGATGAAGATTCCGGGTTGAGTTGGAAGAATTTTCAGGAACTATAATTCAGCCATGAAAGAGGTGGCTCAGAAAACTGTCTTTCTATCGATTCTTGAATACTGTTTGTCATCATGACATCTTTATCACGTAGGATTACGAGAATCTAGAAATATCCAAAGAATAATAATGAAAACTTTGGGTACGGTCGTAGGTTCGAATCCTTCCTCGGGCATGGATGTGTGTGATGTCCTTAGGATAGTTAGGTTTAAATAGTTCTACGTTCTAGGGGAGTGATGACCTCAGAAGGTAAGTCCCATAGTGCTCAGAGCCATTTGAACCATTTGTGCCAAGACTTTGGTGCCTAGAGGAAGAAACTGAGAATACGAGCTATGAAACTATATATCAAAATCACAGGTGTATATGTCGTCGCCAGCATCATCGTCACCGACAACTTGACACCCACAGCTCGATAAGAGACTCTTCTAGATTTTTCCGAGCGTTTCTGTCTTCCTCCATTTATCACAACATCATTTACATACATTCCATTAGGTCGTCGTTACAGCATTTTCTTATCTCCTGGAATACAGGAAAGAAGTCCTTTGGTCCCTACACAGTTAATTCATCTGTCTACAGCACCCACCCCCCTATTCCCCTTTACAACTTTATTTTCATTATACTGGTAGTTACAACCGCCACTCAAGTCTGTTCCCAGATCCGTTTGTTTCCCAGTCTCTCCCAGTAATTCCCACCATGCATCTCTCTAATGCTAGTTGAACGACTTTCACTGTTTGGATCTTCCTCATACCAAAACCCTATATCTCACTGTGTCAAGTTAAAACTGCAATACACAATGACGGCTTGATCCAAAATTTTTACTATGTGTATTTTATAATTATATATTAGCGTATTGGGACCGAGCGAGGTGGCGCAGTGGTTAGGCACTGGACTCGCATTCGGGAGGACGACGGTTCAATCCCGCGTCCGGCCATCCTGATTTAGGTTTTCCGTGATTTCCCTAAATCACTCCAGGCAAATGCCGGGATGGTTCCTCTGAAAGGGCACGGCCGACTTCCTTCCCCATCCTTCCCTAATCCTATGAGACCGATGACCACGCTGTCTGGTCTCCTTCCCCAAACCAACCAACCAACCTATTAGCGTATTGGAGTTTTACTATAATATATTTAATAAGCATTTTCGAACTTACTTTATGAAGTACTTCGTTTCGTGCTGAAGTTCGTTTTCATTACAAACAGCACGCTGGACTCGCCTTCGGGAGGACGACGGTGCAACCCCGCGTCCGGCCATCCTGATTTAGGCTTCCCGTGATTTCTCTAAATCGCTCCAGGCAAATGCCGGGATGGTTCCTTTGAAAGGGCACGGCCGACTTCCATCCCCGTTCTTCCCTAATCCGATGAGACCGATGACCTCGCTGTCTGGTCTCCTCCCTCCACACCAACCCAACCAACCAACCAACAAACAGCACGATGTATTAGCAAAACCAAAATGGTTCAAATATGTTGCGTTAAACTGTTCTTGATCTTCGTTTTCCCAGTGTAATAATTTGAAAACTTACTTTCCTTATTTCTCAAGGACTATAAGTACAGATTTTAAGATTTTGTATCTGGGCAGTTAGCGTACAGACGTGTTGTCTTGAACGTTGGATAAAATCATATATTGATTCCAAACACGAAAATGTTGAAAACGATCGATTTTTATAGTATTTCTGTGTAATGCTAGATTTTATCTTTCCATGTGCATACAAGCATTTTCTCTTCCATATCTCTCCAATTATGTGTATTTTCATTCTTGTATCCTGTGTATTGTGCCAGTCATTCGTTAAGCATATTTGGTGGATGCAATACATGTGTAACCCTGTGGACGGGGGGTTCTTCCATCGAGCTCTGTGTTAACCACAGCGCACCATCCGACACTACTGCGGCTTTCTGACTGGTGTCCTGTTCCACTCGTATCGCTTTATCTGGATCTACTTGCAGCTGTGAACCAACTTTCCTTTCTGCGGAATGGCAGGACTGTGCGTTCGTCTGATGATTCCCTCCCTTTAATGTTGTCGCAACCATTAAGCTGCCACCACTGTTCGTGTGTAACGGACCAGTTCTTTTGGCTACGCTATCTATATTTCCTAAAGGTATTACACGCAGATGGAGACTGGAATGAGAACGTTTTGATGGATATTACACATCGTCAGACAGGTGATCCTATCAGCTACGATTGTACAAATGTTTCACCTCGCGATTTTCAGATTGCAAACGCAAAATGAATACAAAAACTATTTCGACATTAAATTTTTTTCTTGCCTTGGAGCGGGTCTTAAGATGAAACAGTATACTAAAGACACACAAACTGTGAGAATCAGATACCGTGACGCGAAGAAAAACAAAATTTAAAAAAAGGAACTCACATTGCTCCAAATAACAAACAGGTGTAAGTATATAACGTCCATAAAATGTTCATATTCGTACACAAACTATCCGTCATTCAGTCACATGAATCTTTGAATCGGGAAGCTGCGTTAGGACGAACTATCGTCCTTACATAATCGCAAAAAAAGATGCTGAACAAATCAGATTCTTCAGCAAATATATTTTTAGATAGATGTAAAAACTAAAATCATGGTGTTAGACAACACAAACAACTTTGTTTTGCATGCCTGTAAGAAAGTATGTGTGCGTGCGAATGTGTGTGTGTGTGTGTGTGTGTGTGTGTGTGTGTGAGAGAGAGAGAGAGAGAGAGAGAGAGGTGTTGGGTATGTCCTATACTGTCCCTTTTTTCTGACAATTTTACTGTACTTTCCAAAGGTTGTGTGTATTAAAAGGGTTTCTGAATTTCTTGCATGTGCTTTTTATTTCAAATTTCTTAAAGAAATGCATTTTAATGTATAGGAGCTAGCATCTCTGAGGCTGCTTTATTTTTCTGTGTCCTTTCATTGACCCTCCATGTAGAGTGTCTCAGGCAGCCGAACAAACAGAACTAGCAAAACTGAAAATAAGGGAAAAAATGATTGACAATGGCGGGAATAACAGGGTACAGAGGACTACGCTGACTGTTGATTATGCACGAATATCTGAGGAGGTAAAAAAGGGAGGTGATTTGGGAATCTCGAATGTTTATAAGAGACCAATGAAGAACAGAAAGGGAAGGAGGAGGCGGAAGACGAAGAAGCCAGGGAGTAATGCTGGAACAAGCAGCAAAAGAAGCTATGAACTGACCAAAACTAACGAATTCCACATACAGTTATACGCTGAAGAGCCAAAGAAATTGCTACACCTGCCTACTATCGTGTAGACCCCCCGCGAGCACGCAGAAGTGCCGCAACACGACATGGCATGGACTCGACTAATGTCTGAAGTAGTGCTGGAGGGAACTGACACCATGAATCCTGAAAAGACTATCAATAACTCCGTAAGAGTACGAGGGGGTGGAGATCTCTTCTGAACAGCACGTTGCAAGGCATCCCAGGTATGCTCAATAATGTCCATGTCTGGGGAGTTGGTGGACAGCAGAAGTGTTCAAACTGAGAAGAGTGTTCCTGGAGCAACTCTGTGGCAATTCTGGACGTGTGGGGTGTCGCGTTGTCCTGCTTGAATTGCCCACGTCAATCGGAATGCACAATACACATGACCAGACAGGATGCTTACGTACGTGTCACCTGTCAGAGTCGTATCTAGACGTATCAGTGGCCCCATATCACTCCAGCTGCACACACCTCACACCATTACAGAGCATCCACAAGCTTGAACAGACATGCAGGATCCATGGGATCAGGAGGTTGTCTCCATACCCGTACACGTCCATCTTCTTGATACAATTTGAAACAAGACTCGTCCGACCAGGCAACGTGTTTAGAGTCATCAAGAGTCTAACGTCGGTGTTGACGGATCCAGGTGAGGTGCAAAACTTTGCGTCGTGCAGACATCAAGGGTACACGAGTGGACCTTCAGCTACGAAAGCCAATATCGACGCTGTTTCTTTGAATGGTTCGCACGCTGACACTTGTTAATGGCTCAGCATTGAAATCTGCAGCAATTTGAGGAAGGGTTGCACTTCTATCACGTTGAACCATTCTCTTCAGTCGTCGCTGGTCCTGTTCTTGCAAGAGCTTTTTCTGGCCGCAGATTTGATGTTTTTCCGGATTCCTGATACTTACGGTACAGTCGTGAAATGGTCGTACAGGAAAATCCCCACATCATCGCTACCTCGGAGATGCTGTGTCCCATCGCTAGTGCGCCGAATATAACACCGTATTCAAACTCACTTAAATCTTGATAAGCTGCCGTTGTAGCAGCAGTAACCGATCTAACAACTGAACCAGACACATGTTGCCTTATACAGACCTTGCCGACCGCAGTGCCGTATTCTGTCTCTTTACGTATCTATGTATTTGAATACGCGTGCCTATACCAGTTTCTTTGGCGCTTCAGTGTATTAGACGTACAGTTCGTCCCCTCCTACCTTCAAATCCATAAAGGTTGAGTGACGGCACATATTTTGTAAATGTTGATGGTTACATTCAAGAAAATGAAATAACGTGATCCCAGAGTTAATATTTTTTGATAGCACATTTTTCGTACATTATATAGTGACATTTATTTCGTTTATGCAATGTATGTGTTACGGCTAAGAGACAAATATCTCAGTCCCTGAAATTTCCCATCTGTGTGCTTGGCAGCAAAACATGCAGCATTTTCTGGAGACGCTTTAGCGCCGTAACTGCTAGTGTCGTTTGTATTTGGAAACACTCTTCGTGCCTCCATTGTTAATGAAATACATAGCGTGTAACCAATAACTTTTTCAAATGGCTCTGAGCACTATGGGACTTAACTTCTGAGGTCATGAGTCCCCTAGAACTTAGAACTACTTAAACCTAACTAACCTAAGGACATCACACACATCCATGCCCGAGGCAGGATTCGAACCTGCGATCGTGGCGGTCGCGCGGTTCCAGACTGTAGCGCCTAGAACCGCTCGGCCACACCAGCCGGCAATAACTTTTTCCAATGTGACACAGTGGTGTAGGTGAAGTCGGTACGAAAATGTTGATATAGGACACTTGTGCTGAATCAAGTCAATCAAATTGACTTACAAATGTTACCTAAGCTGCAGCCACGCGCACTACGCGAGATTTTGGCTAAAATGTCTTCGAGTATTTCAAACCACTTGTTCTTGGACTTCCAAAATGTGGAATTGACGTTTGTATAAATTTTATCTCAAAATATTGTGGATTTCAGCAGCATAAAATGAACAGTTAAATCGTTTTGTTTGTCTGGTCTTCTTACTAAGAAGCTACTGTACCTGCAAGAGTTAAGTCTAGATTGAATTGTAGACCTAATTATTTTTTGTATAACGTTTACAAAAGTATTTTTTCTTTCATTATTCTCAGGGGAAGAGTCAAATTAATAACGTTAATGAAACAGCCGGCGTTAGAGAGCGGTTGGATATTGAAAATCTTGCGCGGCGCGCATGTGCCCTTAGCTTAGGTGGCTTTTGTAGGCCAGTTTGATATTTCCCAGCTTGACAGATAGTAGGTGTGCTGTATCAAATTGTTCGTCTCGGATTTCCCTACACCAACGTGGTACGTTGTAAACAGTTCCCGTTTACACACTGTATGTGCGGCAGGAGTTGGGCGAGAGAGGACTGCTAATATCGGATATATACGTTTCGAAGTCATTTTATTGAATCCGTGCGACACGGTTATAGGATGTAACTTGTAGCACCTCAAGCGGTTTGTAGGACTACTAGTGGTTTTTCTAATTAACTTATAAATAGGAGTAGCCCTGGTTCGAAACGGCGCTTTGTCTATCTCTTGATCTGCGCCGAGCGGTTCTAGGCGCTACAGTCTGGAGCCGCGCGACCGCTACGGTCGCAGGTTCGATTCCTGCCTAGGGCATGGATGTGTGTGATGTCCTTAGGTTAGTTAAGTTTAAGTAGTTCTAAGTTCTAGGGGACTGATAACCACAGCAGTTGAGTCCCATAGTGCTCAGAGCCATTTGAACCATTTTTGCTCAGAGCCATTTGAACCATTTTTCTCTTGATCTGCACTGAACTGTGCTCAACATCTCTGAAGATGTGTATGAGTGAACTGTTTTGGGGGAAAATCTTATAGAAAGTGATAGAGAGAGTTCTCCTTTCCTTTGCTGGAAACTTAAGAAAAATGGTTCAAATGGCTCTGAGCACTATGGGACTTAACAGCTGTGGTCATCAGTCCCCTAGAACTTAGAACTACTTAAACCTAACTAACCTAAGGACATCACACATATCCATGCCCGAGGCAGGATTCGAACCTGCGACCGTAGCAGTCGCGCGGTTCCGGACTGCGCGCCTAGAACCGGGAAACTTAAGACTCCGTACCTTTTGACGATTCTTGCCCTTCGGCATCACAGACAAAGGAAAGTTGTTTTCCTTTTTGTCATCACCTTTCGGAAGTGCGATCGTCAGCAATAAAAACGATGAAATGGCGTGCTTCAGTGAAAAAAGGCAAACCTGTGGAGAATTTTCAACAGGCCAGGAAAAAAAACGGAATACCAGAGTTCACGATTTTGATACAGAGCATTCGGTTGTGAACTTTATGCTTACGGAAAGCACTAGTAGGCTTATACTAGAACGTTTTCAGACCCTGTCGACGAAGAAATTACTTTCAGTTATTGTGGACTAGACTAAATAACTGCTACAGTGATATTGCTCAGAGAACTCCTGTTTGTGAGAAAAACCGTTTGAATGTCTGGAAAAATACATGTATAGTCTCTTGGCAGTAGCTCTTCTTATAGCAAGAACTAAAAACATAAATGTTATGAATATTGGTCAGGTGATCTCCCATCAACACTCCTGTCTTTGATGAAATAAAACCCAATGTAGATAATTATTGTTACTCAGCATGCTACATTTTTGCAATAATAGTGCTGTTTCTGTAGATGGCAGGCTGTACAAGATAAGATCAGTTGTTTCATACCTGAGAGAAAAGTTTAGAACAGCCTTCACCTCTAAAACATTTGCTTTGACGAAAGCATCATGTAGTCCAAGGAACTCTTGGCTTTCAGAAAGTACATTCCCTTTAAGAGAACTCGTTTTGTATGAATGCTTCGTGTCCATTCTTTCGCATCGATGGTCAATCAATCCTTAACGTTCAGTGCGAATACACATTTACGTTCGGCCTGCAGCGGCAATCCAAAATTAGCGAGCATGGGGGATATAGACGGCGACTGCAGATAGGGTGGCAGTGAGTCGGCCGGGAAGCATGCCGAGATACTCAACGTATTTACGATAATCTCTGTGTTTGGTTGGAGCACTTATCTAGTAAGTAGATTTGATTTTCGTTTTTATTTATTTATTTTTGAGATTAAACTTAGTTAGATAAGGAGATAGGTGCACCAACACAAAATAGAAGGGAGGCATAAAAAAAAAAATAAGCAGGAGATCTCAGGTTCGAATCCCGGTCCGGTACACTTTCTGACTGGTCGCCGCTAATTACGCATGAAGTCCCGATGCAGCTGATATCATTATTTCCTACCTTTTTATTTTCCTTCTCTCCGCACCCCCTCTGCACCTTCAATGTACATAATAGAACTCGTTTTGCCACCAAAGCTTTTCCCTGCGTGAGAGTGAAACGGGGTTAATACTGGAATGACAAGAGATATTGTGACAGCCCTTCTGGAATCTTATTCGGGAAGAGGACGTAGGCTGTATACTGAAAAGTGGTACAAAAAAAAAAAAAAAAAAAAAATGGTTCAAATGGCTCTGAGCACTATGGGACTTAACATCTGTGGTCATCAGTCCCCTAGAACTCAGAACTACTTAAACCTAACTCACCTAAGAACATCACACACATCCATGCCCGAGGCAGGATTCGAACCTGCGACCGTAGCAGTCGCGCGGTTCCGGACTGTGCGCCTGAACCGCTAGACCACCGCGGCCGGCGAAATGGGCCACCAAACTGATTCCGAAAACATTAATCCGAAATTTCTGTTGTATTAAAATAGGTAAGCACATTTCGTATGAAAAGAAAAAAATATGTCAAAATTTGAAGGAAATCTCCAAAGAGAATAGCCGGAATTTATCCCAAGAGAGACTGTGATTGCTTTAAATTGGCTTGACATAAGAGTTGCACATATACTGAACACATCCCATACATAGGAAACGATATTATCTGGGAAATGGGCCACCAAACTGATTCCGAAAGCAGTAACCCGAAATTTCTGTTGTATTAAAATCACCTATGAGTTCAATGGACAAATGCGAAATGATACTTAGTTCATGGAACGTGCTCGCAAAATAATGAAATGGAATAAAAACCTCTTTTTCCACACATTAAACATTAACTTACTAAATTACCATGTTATTTGAAACTTCCGTACCAGAAAGCGCTCTTTACTCTCCGAATTTCATCTAAGTTTCATTCGTGAGATATTGCAAATACACCTCCACGAAAGGAAATCACCAGGAGGTCGTCGATCAGACGAGGAAATTCCATTACGGCTTCGGGAAAGGCTCTTCCACAGAACTTCAATGAAACAAAACTGATCTATAAGAAGATACATTGTATGCAGTGGGAACAGAAAACGAAAGAAAAAGTAATCGCGTTACTACTGTCAAAAATGTAGTTTTTGTCTGTGTGTCGTTCCTTTTCTCGAAATGTGTCACACAGAAAATAAACTTTCTTAAATATGCTTCTTTGTAAAGTTATCTGACTTCAGAAATGTCCCAAATACATGATATCTGGAGTGTACTTTATTTTTAAAAACTTCCTGGTCGAGTAAATATCTAATAAAACCTGCAGTGATAACATCTAACTGCTCATACAGAATAACGCACAGAGCGTTACCTTGCGGGATAGGAAAATGAGCCAGACCCGAACTGAATCCGTGTGGAGGATAATCATGTGAGCAGATACACCGGCCAGCCTGACTTGTTTTTCGGCCGTTTCGGACGTTCTTTTAGATAAATGCTGAACAGGTCCACAAGTTCTGCCGCAGAATACACGATACACAAATAGTTAAAATACGATAACACATGTAACAAAGTTTATACGTTTTACAGAGAGATGGTGGACTCCCTCTCACAGATTAGCTTGACAAAAATGGCTCTGAGCACTATGTGACTTTATATCTGAGGTCAGCAGTCCCATAGAACTTAGAACTAATTAAACCTAACCAACCTAAGGACATCACACACATCCATGCCCGAGGCAGGATTCGAACCTGCGACCGTAGCAGTCGTGCTGTTGCGGACTGAAGCGCCTAGAACCGCTCGGCCACCACGGCCGGCGATTAGCTTGATAACGGAAGAGCAAAGTTAATAATAAAATGAAAATTGCCAAATCCAGGAAAAGCGAACCACGTAGCAGACGGGATGTATGCTAGGGAGAAGATGATGGTAGCTACAGTGCGCAGCGCCAGATCGGGCGGTCCCTGCCACGTGGAGCTACCACATCACACGTGGCATTTTGAGCTATTTCGGAGTCCCCAGCAGCGAAATAGTTAACTCAAAAATAATGAAGTGTCGCAATGCTCTTTACACTCATTGAAAATTTTATGTGTAAACAGCCAAGAGCGATTGAGGTGGCACAGTGATAAAATAGTGCTTCCTCATTTGGGAGGAAGAGGTTTCAAGTTTTCGTCCGAGTTTCCAGATTTAGGTTTCCCATGAATTCCCTGAGTCACATGAGGCAGATGAGTGGTTGGTTCCTCTGAAAAGGACACGTACAGTTTTCTTCCCACTTCTTCTTCAAATTTAATGCGTGCTCTATTTCTAATGGCCTCGTAGTAGACAGGACGTTGAATCTTAATCTTCATTTAAACGGCCAAACTATGCACCGAGTTAGTGAAAGAAAATAAAAAAATCGCCTACGGACTATACTGGGACGAAATGGGACGTAGCTTCGATGGAGAATGGCATTATTCGTTCAGTTTTCGACATAATGTTACCTTTACCTCTTCGCATTTTAGCTAGTCTTTGGACAAAGCGCAGCAGCCAACACAAAATGGACAAAAACAAATATCGTTGATTAACATTTTGCCGGCCTAAGTGGCCGTGCGGTTAAAGGCGATGCAGTCTGGGACCGCAAGACCGCTACGGTCGCAGGTTCGAATCCTGCCTCGGGCATGGATGTTTGTGATGTCCTTAGGTTAGTTACGTTTAACTAGTTCTAAGTTCTAGGGGACTCATGACCTCAGCAGTTGAGTCCCATAGTGCTCAGAACCATTTGAACCATTTTTGATTAACATTTTGGCTCTTTCGTCTATTTCTGTGAACAGGGCTACTTAAGGTTCGCTATCTCCGAAAGTTTATTTTGATATGTTGTGAGCGTCCAGGCTCTGTGATGAGACATATGTTCCACTAAGCATCTTCTGTTTTTTACTGTGATAAGGACATGACGTACAGGGTGGGAGTCGTATATGCATTTAGTCATCCTGGTTTATAATTTACCTCATTTCTACAGATAATTTAAGGTGAATGTGAGGATGATTAATTTGAAAAGAACTCCGCCTATTCATTGTTTAATCGTTGTCCAGTTCGAGCTTATACTCCATTCCTAATATTTTCACTGACGGAGGGATGTCAGACAATAATCCTCCCTCTTGCTTACGACGAAATGTTGAAATCTTGTAGTTTATGAATTATAGATTTGGTGATGTTACATATAGAATATATCGATGATCTTTATTTCGCAAAAGATCTTGGTCACAGTAGTTCATTCTTCTCGGCATTCAGATATGGATAACCAAACAGCTCGTTATTGAAACGATTCTTCGTGAAAAACATGAAATCCAAGGTTAGATTTCTATCTCCGGTATCAATTTTCATTTTTAAAAAACGTTTCCTTGAACTGGGCCCCAAAGACTGTACGTCATTTCACCTTTACTTGTTTCTAATGGTTAGAAAAATGCATAAAATCGCCTGATTTCGAGAGATCCTTAAAACAGAAGGGGCACAAAGCATTTAACTCTGGTAAAAGTTGTCTTGTAATGCAATGAATAAATATATCAACGATTGTAACAGCATACTAACAATACGTCACTAACAACTAAAAAATGCTCATAGATTCCAAATTACATCTTAATCGCTGCTAATTACAGCAAAATAACGGAAAAATGAACTTACTTGATAAAAGTCGCAGTTTCATAGTAACGAGATTGATGCATTAGCTAAAAATTCTCACGTAAATGTTTGCTTTCGCATTGTTCATACATTTACATATAACATGATCTTCTTGGGTACAATAAACGAATATTCCCTTCCTCCATTCCTTTGCAGTGATCCAAATGGTTCAAATGGCTCTGAGCACTATGGGACTTAACTTCTGGGGTCATCAGTCCCCTAGAACTTAGAACTACTTAAACCTAACTAACCTAAGGACAGCACACACATCCATGCTCGAGGCAAGATTCGAACCTGCGACCGTAGCGGTCGCGCGGTTCCAGACTGTAGTGCCTGGAACCGCTCGGCCACCACGGCCGGCTGCAGTGATCCCGTCCCTGTGATGGGAGAAACGCTACGTGTAAGTGCTCGATAAAGTGGAGGAAACATCGAGTGACAGTCAGAATCTGGTTCGGTCGGGTGAAACTCTTTAGTAACCTAATGGTAGGTGACTTTTCGCAGAAAGCGGGAAATCGGATTTGATTCCTGGAACTGGCACAAATTTTCATTTGTCAATCAGTGTGATACAAAAAGCATTAAATTATCCAAGATTCCTAGGCTGCTGTTGCCAAGCTTCATGGAGGAAATGTTTCCTGTCAAATATTCCAAACTGTTCAGAAATATCCGCAAAGGGTGTACATATGTGTCCATGCGTAGCCTCGAGCATGCATCACAGTTTCGCAACACTCGTGGCATGTCTCCGCATACTCTTTATCTACATCTAAATCTATATCTACGTCTTCATCTACATGGCAACTCTCCAATTCACAGTTAAGTGTCTGGCAGAGCATTCGTCGAACCACCTCTACCATATTTCTCTACCTCCCCACTGTAGAACAGCGCGGGAATAACGAACGCTTAAATCTTTTCGTGGGAGTTCTGATTTCTCTTGTTATGTTATGATGATCATTTCTCGATAAGTAGGTGTACATCAACAAAATATTTTCGTATCGGAGGTGAAAGCTGGTTATTGAAATTTCATGAAAAGACCCTGCCGCAACGAAAAACACCTTTGTTTTAATGATTACCGCCCCAATTCACGTATCATATCCGTGGTGCTCTCTCCCCTATTTCACGATAATACAAACCGACCTGCGTTCTTTGAACCTGTTCGATGTCCTCCGTCAGTCCTATTTTATGCGGATCCCACACCACCCAGCAGTACTCCAGAAGAGGACGGACAAGCGTAGTGTAGACAATGTCTTTGGTAGATCTGTTGTAGCTTCTTAGTTTTCTGCCAATAAAACGGCGTCTTTGGTTTACTTTCCTCGCATTCCCTATGTGATTGTTCCAATTTAAGTAATTCATAATTGTAATCTCTAAGCATTTGCTTCAGTTCATTTGTGTGATTTATCTTGTAACCGAAATTTAGCAGATTCCTTTTAGTAGTCATGTGGATATTAATTACAGTAAATTTCCGCTTTTCGCACCATACAGATATCTTATCTGAATCACTTTGCAACTGGTTTTGATTATCTGATGACGAGACAGTAAATTATTAAAGAAAAGAATTAGAGGATAACTTTTTCTAAACCTCTCACATTGGGATGCATAACTTAGAAATTTGGCTCTAAGGTGCATAAAACCTTCATTTTTAGTGGTGCAAAAGCGTGGCGCCCTGCGACGTCACCTTCGAGCTCGACCGCGCATCAAACAGCAAGATGTTGACATAAACCAAAAAAAAGCCACAGCTCAGAAGTTCTCGTGACTGTAACGTCGGTTAATGATGTCACATTAGCACCAAATTTCACCACAATTCTGCCCAAAGCTACCCCTGACAACGTCGTAGACTTGTCACATGATGGGAAGGTCGTCACAGCCCCACTTATCCACATTTCACTCCTTCTTTTGACGCGTTTTCGATGGAGGTCAGAACCGTGACACATATCTTTGAAATCAGGCATTTTTCTTACGAATGGCTTAGGAAAATATTCCAGACGCACTACCGTTCAGAATCAGCGGGTAAAGGCTTCAGGGGGTGGCATAAAGGGCGTCAATGAAACCACCACTTTTCCTGGGGCATTGATTGCTATACTTTTCGCCGTCGAAAACGATAGTTGGCAGTGCATTGAGCAACAGGTCAACGTTCTTGACAAATTTTGGCACTGTTGATAGCCTCGGGTGTTTCAACCCTTCTCTAAGGACATTGTGGGGCTGCATCCACGTCGAACGTGGAGTGCAGCGCGACCGCAGTTTTTGCTCTCTTATAAAGGATGGAATGAGAAGGGACCGTTCACAACCACTCGAGGAAATTTGAGTGACCCGAAGCAGCAAAGGGTGCTCATGGTTTTCTAGCATTTCTGTTTCGCGTTCTTCTGCGGCGCAATCACGGAGGAGTGTAACGTTGACACATGCGTGAATAAAACGGCAAAGAGTTCCTCTAAGACCCGCTAGTTCGGCAAGACCTTGGGTGACACCCACCCACCTTTATTGAGGATTTCAAAAATTCTCAACCTATAAAAAATTTCGAGTTGCCTGTGCCTTTGAGCCAAGTTTAATAGTATGCGTCGAAATGGGAGACAATTACAGGGATTCGAAAAAGTAATTGCTTGATTCTGTTGTGCAGTGTACTTACGAGTTATTCGAGTTGGCAGCTGTTCTTCATTCGAATTCTGGAACCCTTATTCACATTATTTGCTGATGGAATTTCGGAAATCCGTGTTTAAGAACTCTGCTATCGTGGCACTGTCATCGATAACGCTACCACTGCTATCACGCAGTTATGGTATCAATTGTGTCTTGCCCCTAGTGTGTGTATTTTACAAACAATCAGAATCTCTTTGGATTTCCTGCCAGATTTCGAGACAGTTTCGTTACGGAAATTATGAAAAGTATTTTTCATTGAATTTCATGCTAAGTTTCTGCTTTCAGTAAAACATCTTGGCGATCTTCCATTCACTTAAATTTGCCATAGCATTTTCTTTGCTTCTGCAACAGTGTTCTGGTCTGTTTTGTATATCAAGGGGGATCAGTATCAACTCTTACTAATTTATTTGGTATATATGTCTCAATTGCTTTCGATTCTGTTGCATGCCAACCTTGTACAGGGCAGTCAAATGTGTAAAATTTTCGAAGTCCCAGAGCGAAGCTATCTCGCTACATACGGCAATGTTGAAACAGCGTGGTGCCAATGAAAACATTTGGCCACTGAGACTGGCTCAAGGCTAAATACAACATCGACTTTCTGACGAGGCAGGGAGCAGACATCAGCAGAATTTAGTGGATCGGAGCAGCCGAACAAGGTCTCGTCATCTCCGTTATGTGACGAAAGAAAGACCAAGGCGAATGAAACAAACGGTATCAAAAGCTCTTACGAACCAGTTCTATACTGTAACAAACTCTTTAAGTAAGTACAGAAGAAGGAAAACCGCTGATACCTTCTTAATAGCAAGCCCTATGCAATCATAACGAATGACGTCTGGTAAACATTAGGCACAACTTCACTCCGTAAATAGCCCAGCAGTTTAGCTCGTTATGCAGTCTGTCAGACGGATCGATGGCGTACATGACATTCGCACTCGAGTCCCTGATTGCAGCGAAGTGACGTCTGGCACAAGTCTGTTGTAAATTTCCTACACGGACAACAGCTGGTACTGGGAGAGATGGTTACCTCGCCGTAATCACCAGTCGCAGAGTTCAACACCACAGTCGGGCTCTGTCGCTGTTGGGATAACCTGGAGGTCCTTCTGTCCCACCAGGATCAGAACACCAGCGTTCCTGGCATTCTGGCGGACTGAATGGGGCCTACCTGGACGGATACACGGCAACCGTATCGAGAGTACGACGGATGACGAAGAAGAGCGGTCAGCGGGAGGGGACAGAGCACCTCGCAAGTCAGCGTGTGCAAATTCAATACTCGCGCAGCCGTCACTCACTGTCGCCGCGTCGCAGTACAGCCAGAGCTGGGTATACGGCAAGAGGTGAACCGCAAGCGCAGCAGCCGGCTGGAACGAAGTGCATGGCGTCAGCTGCCGTGAGCGCGGGGAAGGCCGCTTGCGACGCGATTCCTCAACAGCCATTGACAGATGATGCCAACCACGAGTCCTGACGTTACCCGTATTTTAATGGAAATAAATAACTAATTCCGAATCTTATTTCACTGCGCCAACCGGCGACCACAGGTTACTACTATCTTTCTGAGGAAAACTGGCAAGGAGCGAACTGGGAGAGTGCTTCCTGACACAGAACCAACTCTACTGACGCTCTCCAATAGTTGCCTCTTGCGTGTTTAGTAACTTTGCTTCTGTAGCACTGTCATCAATAACATTGCCATTGCTATCATGTACTTTACTCACCGTCAGTACCTCTTTGGATTTTCTGGCAGATTTCGTGACCGAGTTTCGTTGTGGATACTATTAGAAACGTTTCTAATCTTTGAGCTGGCAAAGTTTCGAGCTTCAACAAAATGTCTTGGAGGTTTTCCGTTCCTTTAAATTTCTCACGCCTTTTTCGTTGCTTCCGCAGCAGAGTTCTGACCTGTTTTGTGTAGCAAGGGGGATCAGTACCAACACTTATTAATTTATTTGGTATATACCTCTCAACTGACGTCGATATTATTTCTTTCAATTTAAATCATATCTCGTCTACGCTTACATAGTGAGACTGAAAGGAGTTGAGGCAGTCTCCTAGGAAGGCGACAAGTGAATTTTTATCTGGTGTTTTAAATAGATACATTCTGCGTTTATTTTTTATATATTTGGATATTATGGTAATTAATCTTACTGTAACTAACTGTGATCACTAATCTCTGT
Organism: Schistocerca nitens; assembly: GCF_023898315.1. Lineage (NCBI taxonomy): Eukaryota > Metazoa > Arthropoda > Insecta > Orthoptera > Acrididae > Schistocerca > Schistocerca nitens. Next base: position 612,552,981 of record NC_064616.1, on the reverse strand, counting down.
ATTCGTCATGAAGCTCTGCATTTGTTCAAAACTATTTGTGCGAAGAAGTCAAGTATGTTTTCGCAACCATTTACCCCTCGAATGGGCTCCTGAACCAGTGCTTCAAACTAATTTTCGGAGAAAGCATTCAGTGCGATTTTGGACGATGTTTTATCCCTACCTCCGACTTTAAACCTGTATTTTCGCCAACTTAACCAGTTTTAATTGAAGTGACCACCTACTATTATTGAATGAATGGGGTATCTATTTTAATTGAGACTCAAGTTTTCTGTTCGGCAACTGTATAATCTGAGTAGGTGGTCTGTAAAAAGACCCAGTTAATAATTTATTCTGGTTGTAAGGCACAACCTCTACCCATACTAATTCAAAGGGACTGTCTACTTCAATTCCACTACAAGGTAAACTACTTCTGACAGCAATAAACATTCCACCACCAACTGGATTTAATCTGCCCTATCTGAACACCGTTAGGTTCCTTGTAAAAAATTTTACCTGACTTATCTCCGCCCTTAGTCAACTTTCAGTAGCTATAACGACTTGAACTTCAGTGCTTTCTATTAGCGCTTGGAGTACCGATTCTCTGCAAACACAGCTACGATGATGTACAACTACAATACCAATTTTTAGTAGATCTACCCTCCTCGCGTGTTTGCTCTGCGCCCTTCTAGACTGATATCCTTCCTACAGTTTCCCGAAACCCTCTAACCTAAAAAATTTCCCAGTCCCCTCCACACAGCCCGAGATATCCCCGTAGCCGCTTCTTGTGTGTTTTCGGCCCCTGACCTACTAAGCGGAAACCGGTAACCCACCAACCTATGGCTCAAGCCGAGGAATCTGCAGCCTACACGTCGCAAAGCCGTCTGAGCGTCTGATTCAGATCCTCTCTCTCGGCTCTGCACCGAAGGTCCACAGTCGGTCATGTCGACGATGCTACAAATGGTGAGGTCCACCTCCTCGTAAGCAAGACTGACCGTCTTTACCACTTCAATTACCCGCCCAAAACCAGAGAATTTCTTCCGGTCCAAAGCGACACACGTCGTTATTACCGACATGAACCACAGCCTACAGTTGACTGCACCTAGTGCTCCTCATGGCGTCCGGAAGCACCTTTTCGACATCTGGCATGACTCCGCTGGGTATGTACACAGAGTGCACACTAGATTCCTTCCCCTCCTTGGCAGCCATATCCCTAAGAGACTCCATTACGCGCCCAACGTTGGAGCTCCCAACTACCAGTAATCCCATCCTCTGTGACTGCCCAGATCTGGCAGGCTGAGAGATTTCCCGTGTTATAACGTAGCTTGTAAGTTTACTGGCGTATGATGATACGGTTGATAGCGTTCTTTACAAGAGCAGCTTCTTCCATAAATGCAGGTATTCATACAGGAATACATCTTTTTGTGTAACTTGCCTGAATTTTTCATCATCGGTATATCGGACTCGGGAAAGATACATAACTTCGTGACGTAAAATCTGGGCCAGTTTCGGAATCTTGCAGACGCAGCGTAATATTTTTTAAACTTGCGACTTGCCGACCTGTGGTAGACATTATTTCACATGGTGTGATCAACGAACTGCTTGGCAATCGTCTAGAGATCGGTCGAGCAACGTATTGTCACTGCAATTAATTGTGGCTTATTTACTGGCAAGGGGTGGCTCTTTCACCCAAGGCCCCAAAAACTCAATTTTTGTCTGTCCCTCGTACTTCGCAATCCCACTCATTTGTTTCAACATGACTGCTTCTCTCCTTCACCGATCTTCCCCAAATTTTCTTTTACTCTTGTTTCCACACCTTAAATTTTAATATAAACTGCGTCTAACAAATTTCTTTTTTATTTAGACATCTCGTCTAATATGCCATTTTTCGTTTTCTTTAAATTATTCGCTTAAGACTCTGAGTTTATTACCCATGCTCCGTAATTTCGCTTTCATGCACTGAAATGCATTGCATATAGTCTTTTTAATTCTCCATTTTCGTTTCTCAGTGCTGTCAACGAACCTTTTAGCCGCTCGCCATGGATTTTGTCGTTCCCTCTCTTCTCTGACTTAGGACTACACAGATCACTGACAGCACATTCCGTTCAACATTTACTATTACACTTTTTCATTTTGTAAGCCATGGCTAACAAATCAGGAAACAACATCAGAACAGTCACACAACTCACTTTAACATGTTTGGTCGGATACTCTGAACTCCAGGTCTGCATGTGAGCAGAACCTGTCACTGATCGTTGCCTGTCATCATACCCCAACAGTAGCTATTCCCTAAGGCACGCGAGTTGGCTGTCCATATGCACCCTCATTAAATTCTTAATTTGTTTGGCCAGAGTGTCTATAGGTGCTTTAGATTTATAAAAGGTGTTTGTAATCAGTTTTGCCATTACTAAAGAATTCGTGTTTATGTTATGATAGCCCTTTCGGTTTATTGATTTAAAACATCGTCACTGGTCTGCAATGAAGCATATTTGTAACTGTAGCTCGCTTTCTAGATCTAAAAGCAGTTCGTAAGGAACTGTTCTTAGATCAAGAAGTTAACCAGAATTTGTAATATGTTTCATTCTAGACCAGTTACAACGTTTAAATCAATAAAAGGCAATCGTATGGGAATACAAATAAACAATTGTAGTAGGCACAAAGACGGATTATTCGGTGCAGTACCACTTGTATTTTGATCTCTGCGCGCTTTTGAACTATACACATGACCTAAATTTTCTCTTCTTGTGTCTACACAAAAAAAAAGGAAAAAAATCTCAAAATACGAACCCCCCCATTTACCAAGGAGAGGTCCCCATCACTGAGGTCGACTTTTTGAAATAATCTCTACAGTGATGGAATCACGCCCTACTGTCATTCACCCTGATGGGTCCTCGTTCGCAAGTAATCGAAGAAGAAATTTCAGAATTTCGAATAGTGCCCTGTGACTACTGAAAATAGCATCCATGTACAGACTGCTTGTATTGCGTAATTGTTAAGGTACTGGCTTCACATGCAGAAGTTTGTGAGACCGAATATTGTCAGGTATTTCAAATTCTGTTATTTTTAAATCTTTATCAAAATTATTTTGATTGGTTTAAATATAATTTTTTCTATTCCTTCGTCACGGCATAGCATTATCATATGAAATAATCATTTGCTCCATTTTTCTTTCCACTTGGAATCCTTGTTCATGTAATTTTGATTATGGTTATGTGTTAACTTCAATTTAATTTCTTCTATTTTAAAAATCTTACATTTTCATTCATGTTATTGCATTCATTATTTCTACTTCTCACTTTGTTTGAATTTCGTTTTACTTATAATCCTTGCTTTCGTTTAAATAATCATATCTGTTATTTTGTCTAGGTCCAATAAGAATTTCTGTTTTGAATGTTAATATGACGAATGCTGTCCAAAAAGGTGTCTATCTTGTAACGAAAAATACGTTCTTGACCCTGCTGCACAGTCTGTATAAATAGGTTATTTCATCTTTTGTTTTTTAACTCACAGATCGGCATTTTCAAATGTTTAAACATTATGATAAATAAATAAAACTAATTAAATCCACGAACATAAAGAATTCAAGAGGGAAAAGAATGTCAGTAAGAAAAAATAAGAGCAATTGAGGAAGTTATAAGAGCAATTGAGGAAGTTAATATCCTGATAAAAATAAACTGACCAAGGAACATAAATAAATCAATGCGCGTAAACTAATTAACTGAATAAAAATAGTGATCAGAGTAATGTCGATAAAGATTAAAGGAAATCGAACCATCTGACGAGAGTCGAAATTACAACCTTTTGCACTGAGATCAGTACGTTAACCATTACATTATGGCCGGCCGCGGTGGTCTGGCGGTTCTGGCGCTGCAGTCCGGAACCGCGGGACTGCTACGGTCGCAGGTTCGAATCCTGCCTCGGGCATGGGTGTGTGTGATGTCCTTAGGTTAGTTAGGTTTAAGTAGTTCTAAGTTCTAGGGGACTTATGACCTAAGATGTTGAGTCCCATAGTGCTCAGAGCCATTTGAACCATTACATTATGCACGCAACCCTACAAGCTGTACTGTTATTAAAGCAATACAGCAACACGCGAAATTCTGAAATTTTTTTCGTTGATTACTTGTAAACGGGGGCTCACTAGGATGAATGGCTGCAGGGTTTGATTCCTTAGATCTTAACCTACATCACTATATAGAGTGTTTCAAAAACCCGGTTCCACTGCTGGGGACCTCTCCTTGTAAGTGATAACCAGTGTTATAAATTATTTCGCTTCCTTAAATCAATCATCTTACTGGCAATTCCGAAAGATCTGTGGAAGATTAGGTGTGACTCTACGACTTGGCTATGTAGGGTGTGATTAGAATTACGGAAATATAGTATCCCAGGATGAAATGGCTTTCGGCGACACACAACTAATTAACCTTCAATAAGACAGTTTATCTGCACAGGACAAAATCATACAGTTTTACTGGTACAGCTTGATTGTGGTCACGGTGGCAAATAATTACGTGTTTGATTAAATGGACGCACATAAGTAATATTTCCAAATTAAGCGGCAGGTGGTCTAATAATTCAGGATTGTAGAATACCAATACGAATTTACAGCTAAATGAAAATATAGGTAGAAGTTGACCTCGAAGAAGATCAGTTTGGGTTGCGTGAAATGTAGCAGAAAGTGTAGGAATACTGACGTTACCATTTATCCATAAAGGAGATCATGTAAAGAACACTTGTTCGCCGACCATTAAGTACTGTCGAGTGTTTGGGACCTGCACCAGGTCGAATTAATGAAACACGTCGAAGCTAACCAGAGATATGTCATTACGTTCATTACCTCTAGGTTCGACCAACACGCGAGTATTAAGGAAATGCTACATGTACTCAAACGAATAACCCTAGGGGGAATAATTTCTTTTCGCGAAACACTAGACAGAAAGTTTAGTGAACCGACGTTTGCAACAAACTGTAAAACGATTCTACTGCTACCAACGTACATCTCGCATAGGAACCACGAAGACAAGATAAGAGCAATTAGGGCTCTCACGGAGGTATATAGACAATCGTTTTTTCCTCGCTCCGTTTGCGAATGGAACACGAAGGGGAATGAGTAGCAGTGGTGCAAGCTACCTCCGCCATGTATCGAATAATAACTTGCAGAGGATGGATTTCACGTCTCTCAGAAGGTAGAATGAAAAAAGACAAACCAACATTTATAGCACCTGTAGATTAAGGTAAAGCCTTCGATAATGCTGACCAGAATGCCCTCTTTGGAATTCTGAAAGTAGCAGGGATAAAATACAGTGGACGATGCAGTATTTGTAAACAGTACAGAAACCAGAGAGCAGTTATAATAGCCGAAGGACATGAAACGGAGGCAGTTGTTGAAAAGGTACTGAGAGAGAGTTGAAGCCTATGTCCGATGTTATTAATTTTGTACAATGTGCAAGCAATAAATGAAACTAAGGAAAAATTTGGAAAGGGGATCAAAGTTCAGTGAGAAGAAATAAAAATCAGCCCGGTATTCTAATGACACTGTAATTCAGTCTGAGACAGCGAAGGACTTGGAAGGTCAGCTGAAAGGAAATGACAATGTTTTGAAAAGAGGTTACAAGTCGAAAATCAACCACGGTAAAACAAGGTTAATATGCTGTTATCGAGATACGAACGTAATATCTGAGGGAATTAAATTTGGAAATGAGACATTGTAAGTAGTGAACGAGATATGCTATTCGGTGGGCAAAATAGCAGGTGATGGAGAAGTAGAGATTGTGGTATCGATAGCTACGATGCCACAACGTAGGTCCGCTCTGCTAGGTTGGCACTACGAGACACACCGACGACAGCGCCCTCTAGCCGGTGCTGTCGAGGTCTACGAGCTCCGCGACCGCTTCTGCCCATTTCATGAGGTGCAGCCAGCCAGGACACTTCGCTTCAGCATCGCACCTACGTACAAAGTTATGTGATCGTTTATCACCTTGTTTTTGCACCAGTAAACCACGTTCTTGCAGGACCGACTTGTATTACCGTTTCCCGTTCCTACCCACGCGCCGCCTCTCAGGCGGGATACAAAAGAGATGATATGAAATGCAGTCTGGCAATGTTAAAAAAGAATTCCTGAAAAACAAAAATGTATTAACATGAATATAAATTTAAGTGTTACGAAGTTTTTTCTGAATGTATTTGGAATGTAGTGTTGTGCAGAAATGAGATATGGCTGATAAACTGTTCAGACAAGATGAGAGTAGAAGGTTTTGAAACATTGTGCCAAAAAAAAAAAATGCTGAAGATTTAACGACTAGATCAGATAAATAACGAGGAGAACAGAAGGCAATAAAGACTGTTGAATACTTGCCCCGTGACAAGCATCGAGAGGAGTCGTATTACTTGCCTACATGCAGAGGGACAAGCCACACCTCCCTTATCTATGACGTCTTCATCATCACATCACAGATCACAACTCATTTTAAAACATTATCATGCTCCTCCACCTCCCCTTCCTCTCCTCCAGTCAGAGCCCATTATTTTACACCACCACTAAAACTACACAGCCAACCACAGCCTAGTATTCTAGCAGCCATAAAACTGTAATATCCGATAATAATATAGCCATGTTGGCTGTGCTCGAAAGTATCTGAACTACTTGCATTTTTTGTACCATTTTCAAAAGTATTTATCCCAAAAGAAAAGTTGTGCAAAGGATGTAATTTGCAGTGATGATGAGCTTACAGGGAAAGTAATTCACGAATTGTGTGTCTTTATGAAAGTTTTATTTCTTTTTCTTTGATTTGTACACACAAAACACACACACACACACACACACACACACACACACACACACACTGCATTACGTTTCACACATGTATTTCACATTCCTTTCTTTTAACGTCAAACACCTTGTACTGTCTTTTCATTAAATTTTGTCTCCTATGTGGGCACACAACATCAGAAGGTTATGTACCATACTTCAACATTTTCCTCATCATCATGATAATTAGTGAATTTCATCCCTCTGATTTATACACAACTAGATTAGTATACGTCAAATACTGTACTGGCACAGTAAATTTCCTCTCTCTGTCTGTCTGTCTCTCTGTAATGCTTTCTTCAATAAGGTAACAATATTACGTTATACTGCAGAGGGACTAGAAGGAAAAACGAAAAGCCAAAAAATACTACAGACATAAATTTTATTATACTATTTTTTTCCACTCTCATACAGGGTGTCTATAAGAGAATATCCAAGGTTTAATGGTGTATTAAGAGAGTTTAAAATTAAATTATTTGTAATAAATCATTTATAAAAGTGAAGGTAGACTAACATAGTTTCTCTTAGAAATTTTCAGCATGTGCGCCTACATTTATACGGCACAAATCGAGCTTAAAAGCCAGTTCTTCCTACACTTTGGTTAACAAGTCCAAAGTAATGGAAGCAATAGCGTCTTCACTCTTCATTCTGTGTCTCAACTCGAGTAAATCATTGGGCAGCCGCAGAACATAGACACAACCTGTTATAAAATCCCAAAGAAAAAAAAATCACGTGGCATGAGACCAGGTGAAAGAATAGGCCAGCATAAAAGAGATCTGTCGTACTGACCATTATGACCAATCCAATGGGGGGACTTCGACTCTCATACAAAGAGGATGGGGAGGGGCTCCAGCTTGTTGCCAAATAAAGTTTTCAGGCTCACCTAGTAATTTTGGAAAGCTCCATTCTTGCAACATATCCTGATAAGCCACCCTGTTGCTCTAGCTTCAGCGGAAAAAAAAATATATCTGTGAACTTGATGTGAGGACACGGCGCAGCAAACGCTTAATTTTGGCGAATTTCTTTGATACTGTACAGGTTCATGAGGATGTTCCGATCCCCCACCCTAGAATACGAAAATCTCGTCTTCTGCCGGTTGTTCACGTCGTTCTCGCACGATATTACGACTGCGTCGCAGGGGTTAGACACTGGACTCGCATTCGGGAGGACGACGGTTCAATCCCGCGTCCGGCCATCCTGATTTAGGTTTTCCGTGATTTCCCTAAATCGCTCCAGGCAAATGCCGGGATGGTTCCTTTCAAAGGGCACGGCCGACTTCCTTCCCCGTCCTTCCCTAATCCTATGAGACCGATGACCTCGCTGTCTGGTTGGTTGGTTGGTTGGTTTGGGGAAGGAGACCAGACAGCGAGGTCATCGGTCTCATCGGATTAGGGAAGGACGGGGAAGGAAGTCGGCCGTGCCCTTTGAAAGGAACCATCCCGGCATTTGCCTGGAGCGATTTAGGGAAATCACGGAAAACCTAAATCAGGATGGCCGGACGCGGGATTGAACCGTCGTCCTCCCGAATGCGAGTCCAGTGTCTAACCACTGCGCCACCTCGCTCGGTCGCTGTCTGGTCTCCTTCCCCAAAACAACCAACAACCAACCAACGACTGCGTGACTCGCTGTCTTCTTCAGGTGCTCCCTGGGGGACCCATCGAAATATCGTGCGAGAACGACGCATACAACCGACAGAAGACCCGATTATTCAACACGTCAACATATCGCCGGAAAGTCTGGAGTTACAACGTTATCGGTATTTGTCTTCCCCACGTAGATCAAAAGTTGCCTCATCATTGAACACCACGCGATCAAGAAAGTTATCTTTCTACTGCAACACTTCACTTGCAAAATTATAACTTGCACCATAGTATCTGTATTTTTCGTTAATAGAAATACTGTTTAGTGCATGCAAGACTTAAATTTTGGGTTCAAAAGAAGAAAACATTGAACAATGGTGATGAGTACGATGGCTGCGTCTATGATGGTCAAGCAACAATGACAAGCTACTCACAGTGTGTCTTCTGCTTTTATATTGCACTGTCATACTGGGCCAAAAAAGCTCAAGCAACAAAAAGTTGCGTGCGGCCACTGGCCTTTTTGTGGATGTCTTTCAGTGATTCCCATCCTGCAGTTGAGTTTTCCACTTTTGTATCGTGTAAAATATTGTCTGCCACTTTTGATTGTTAGATGCTACAGCGCAATTGTGAAGAATTACGTTCCATGTTGCAGCAAAACAGTAACAGCGGATATTAATACAGGGCATGTCCACCCTTCGTCTTTACACGGGTTTGAGCTCTGCTGGGGGGATGCTTTACACGGAATCTAGATGTAACCAGTTTTCCAGCTATAGATAACATCAGCCTTAATCTGAGTGCAGATAGCAGCAACATCAGAATTAGTTTGTCGTTAAGTGGAGTCATGTATGACGTGCCTTTTAATGCCAGGGATTTTGCACTACAGAAGATCGATTTGTCGCAAAGGAGCTATCATTTCGGATGCCGAATGATGCTTGATGTCGTGTGATTGCTTCTGGTGATTTTATTCTGGAGTTGACAGCGCCCCACTATGAATTGGATGTAATTTCTGCAAAATGGTTAATGGTGAATCACCACCGGCACAATATGCACTCATTTGGTATGTCATTTGAAACGTTGTTGAGTTGCATACGCTCAGTTATTCCATCCAAGTCGCATGTCTTCGTGAAGGGTTTGGAGAAAGTGAAGTGGGTTAACGAGTTGTTATCAGAATGTCCTGTCTATAATACTAAGGCCGAGAGGTGTCCCTTACTCCCTGAGATCCGACAGAAAATATGTGTTGGCCAAAATGGACCAGTGACTGCTGAAGTTGTTGGAACATTGGCGGTGTGAACATGATGATGTCATGGTAGCGTCGTTGGTTGGTAATGTTGAAAATTCTATCAAGAAGGATAGGGGTTTTTTATGTTGGAAAGTGCAAATCGTGAGATTTCTAATATGACAGAAACGTTATGTTTTTTATGTTAGAATAAAACATATTCTCGAAGATTGAAATTCTGTGTTTCTTTTCTGTGTGAAAATTACATATATAATGTATATTACTGTGGGACAGTGCACCGCACACTGATCCACCAACTGACATATTCTACAGAAATTTATAACAGCTGTTACTGTCATCTTTGAGAGGTTTAACTCCTAACAAAAGAAAATTGTTGCAATAAGTTCCAATAATAACTTCTGTGAGACTAAGATACACACAACTATTTTTAAAACAATGTAAGGTGGCCTCTGCACGAGGCACACAAACACACACACACACACACACACACACACACACACACACACACACACACACACACACGAGAGAGAGAGAGAGAGAGAGAGAGAGAGAGAGAGAGAGTGAAAGAGAGAGAGATCCCGCAACCGCGACAAGCCAGCGCACCACCTCTCCACAATTTAAGTAATATGCCAGGTACTCCACCAAAACTCCGTTGATGTCTGATTACTTTATTTGGTTTCGTGTACTGGGTGAAAGGCTGCGATCTATAAGGAGTAATTGTGCACAATCCGGAGGTATGCGACACGTCTGGACAAGAGGCCAATAATCCTTCCGGCATAACACCTCTGAACGAAGGTTATCAGCCTGGTGAAAGGCGAGGCGAATGGCTCGCAGATTGAGCAGTTTTTAAGGCTCATATCGAAGATGTGTGCGCACCGTACGAGATGCAGGCGTCATCCAGAGATGGGCTAAGGACGTGCATCGTGCAGCGCACAGGCTCTCACAGTCAAAGACTATAAGGAGTGTCTGCTAGGTGATGATGAATCTCCTCGTAAGGTGCAGCAAGTAGTCTTTCGGTCACAGGGATCTTATGGCTCGGAACAGAATGTATCGCGTGTTTTGACCCTATGCAAGACTCCATAAGTGTATTAAACACCATCAAAGAGTCTTTCCGATGTGTTCCACTCTACTCTGTGTCAATTGCTTTCATGAGATGACAATCAACGAATAACTTACAGAACAGCAACTGTATGGAGTTTAACATGGTTTCTGCTGTTTGTCTACTGGCGTACGGGTAAACTATCGACTGTACCCTGTCTATAGACAGCTTTAATAAGCTACTCTGACGTCTACAAATAGGACACAGAGATAGTTTATTAAAACAGTGGGAAATATTGTTCTCCACTGTAAGCGACACAGTCTGTCCTTCGTGATTGTGTCACACACAAATTGTGGAATTTACTATTAAATTATTGCGTTACATTGTTATTCGCAGCCGGCCAGTGTGGCCGAGCGGTTCTAGGCGCTACAGTCTGGAACCGCGCGACCGCTACGGTCGCAGTTTCGAATCCTGCCTCGGGCATGTATGTGTGTGATGTCCTTAGGTTAGTTAGGTTTAAGTAGTTCTAAGTTCTAGGGCACTGATGACCACAGATGTTAAGTCCCATTGTGCTCAGAGCCATTTGAACCATTTTTTGAACGGGTTTGAGACGCTGTCTATGATTCTTTATTGCCATGCAGCACTCATAGCCAGCAGCCTGCTTCGGTAGTTCTAGAAAGTTTCGTAAGTACAGCGTATTTTCAATTGGAGTCGACATGTCGCATATAAAACGACTCCTAGGCTTATACTATACGATAAGACGATTGGTGTTGCCTGGTTGATGTGTATAACCTCGAACTGTAGAATAAAACTTATATAATATAGGGTGTCAAATAAAACGCCTTTCAGACGTCTAATTTCCATACTGTTGTATTATTAGGCTACCAGTTTCGGTGCTTTACTACGCCATCTTCAGGCCCCCTGACCGGCGATTAGGAGGATTCCAACCTCGGTTCCGGTCAAAATACGGGCCAGAATTCAAATACTGGTATCTGTTGATTTCTGTTTGATACAACGATCACTCCAACCATCATATACCGACCGGACCGGAACCGAGGTTGGAATCTTCCTACACGCCGGTCAGGGGGCTTGAAGATGGCGTAGTAAAGCCGTGAAACTGTTACCCAAATAAAATAACAGATTGGAAATTAGAAGGCTGAAAGCTGTTTGATATGACATCCTGTACCGAACAGCTGAGTCCCGCAACGATCTCTGAAAAGACGGGCACACACAGTTATATATGTCAAATCGCAACCCCCTGAGGGAGCACAGCTACTGGTAACCACCTTACGAAATTTATAAGCTGTCCAGACATGCGCCTAGGGGAAACTTTTACGTCTTTCTTGTTTGAATTACCAAGCCGGAGACCACTACATCGTGTGTTTGGTCCCTGTGCAAGTCTGTTTACGTATTTATATGACGACTTATGGAATATAATTATGTTACTTAGACAATTATTGGCAATCCCCTACCGCTACCGCTGCTGTTATCACCTTATTTTATTTACATTTCCTGTGTATTACGACGTCGATCTTATCGCCTCTGGAAACAGTACCTGTCACGCTGCCACCCTTCAATGTTGGAGTACTATATCTCATAATAATTACAGACATGTTGTTTAAGCTTTGCTTACTGGGCGCCTGAACAGGAACAGTGTGGTTGAGAACTTTATATCACGCGTATATTTCGCCCGTAGCGTCATCAGGGGTTGGTAGAATCGCTGACGTCATTTCCTGTTGTGACCCACTAAATTTTTAATCACAACTTCTTCCGCTTATACATATCTATGCTTTATAGAGAATAACATCACTTTTATACGTGTTGCGGCATTTGTTCAGTATTTATAGCAATGGAGGTTTGTCATACATTGATGTACTAATAAGAAACGTCTTGCATTACACGTTACGCATATTTGTTGACTCATTGTGCTTGCATGGTGTGCCGATTCTTAGATATGATGCACTTTCATTTTGCTCGAATTTTCGTGGAGGAGTTTCATACATTACGATAAGCATGCATTTTAATAACTAATACAGACAATTTAGGAGCTGTAATATTTAATTTTTGGGGCTTCATTGTTCTTGCAAACTGTGAGACGTCTTACAATAAAAGTTGAGTAATGTTATTTATTTCCGACATATCGACTCTGGCATTGTCTTCAAAATGTCACATCTCTCAATGCATACATTACGTTAAGCATGAATTTTAATAACTAATTCAGACAATTGAGAAGCTGAAAGATTTAATTTCTGGAACTTCATTGTGCTTGCAAACTGAGGAGCGTCTCACAATAAAAGGTAAGTAATTTTATTTACTTCAGAGATATCGACTCTGACATTGTCTTTGAAAATGTCGCATCTCTTAATTACAATCTTTGGTAGTCTTTCTCGTGAGTGTCTGTTATAAACAATCCATGTAATTCTGACACTGAGGTGACAAAAGGCATGGAGTACCTCCTAACATAGTTTCGGATCCCCTTTTCCCCGGCGTAGAGCAGCAGCTCGACGTCACATGGATTCAGTAAGTCCTTGGAAGACATTTCCAGAAACATTGAGCTATGCTGTCTCCATAGCCGTCATAATTGCTTAAGTGTTGCCAGTGCACGATTTTGGATTTTGTGCACGAACTGTCCTCTCGAGGCCGTTGTGGCCGAACGGTTCTAGGCGCTTCAGTCTGGAACCGCGCGACCGCTACGGTCGCAGGTTCGAATCCTGCCTCGGGCATGGATGTGTGTGATGTCCTTAGGTTGGTTAGGTTTAAGTAGTTCTAAGTTCTAGGGGACTGATGACCTCAGATGTTAAGTCCCATAGTGCTCAGAGCCACTTGAACCATTTGTCCTCTCGATTATGTTCCATAAATGCTCAATGGGATTCATGTCGGGCGATCTGGGTGGCCTAATCATTCGCTGGAATTGTCCTGACTGTGCTTCTAACCAATCGCGAAGAATTGTGGTCCGGTGACAAAACATCATCGTTTGGGAATATGAAGTCCATGTATGGCTACACACGTTCTTCTAGTAGCCGAACATAATCTTTTCCAGTCAATGATCGGTTCAGTTGGACCAGAAGACCAGTGTATTTCATGTAAACACTGCGCACACCATTATGGAGCCATCAACATCTTGCATAGTGCCTTGGTGACAACTTTGGTCCATGGCTTCGCGGTATCTACGCCACACTCGAACCCTGCCATCAGCTATTACCAACTGTAATCCGGACTAATCTGACCAGGCCAAGGTTTTCCAGTGGTCTAGGGTGCAACCGACATCGCCCTGAGCTCTGGAGAGGCGCTGTGGGCGATGTCGTGCTGTTAGAAAAGGCATTCGTGTCGGTTATCCGCTTCCATAGCCCACCTCAGTGCCGTAACGGATACGTTCGTCGTACGTTCCACATTGATTTCTGTGGTTAATTCACGCAGTGCTGCTTGTCTATTAGCACAATCAAATCTACGTAAACACGGCTGTTCTTGGTCGTTAAGTGAAGGCCGTCAGGAACTGCGTTGCCCGTGATGATAAGTAATACCTGAAAATTCGTAATTTCAGCACACTCTTGACACTGTGGTTCGGGGAATATTTAATTCCCTAAGGATTTCCGAAATGGAATGTCCCACGCGTCTAACTCCAATTACCATACCACGTTCAAAGTCCGTTAATTCCCATCTAGCGGCCATAATCACGTCTGAACCTTTTCACATTAATCATGTGAGTAAAAATGACAACTCCGCCAGTGCGCTGCCCTACGCAGTACTACCGCCATCTGTATATGTGCATATCGATATCCCATAACTTTTTATCACCTATATGTAGTAAACTACATTATTCCTGCCTTCCCTAGTAGACAAATATGTTTTGTGTGTGTGTGTGTGGCAGCTGCACATTTGAATACACACTATACGTATTTAGATACTACTGCAACGTAACCATTACATTTTCTGATGCATTCTAGAATATTGTGACATCATAAATGTTGTAAAGTAGCTGATTTGAGCCTTACAGAACTTTTTCTTTTACTTAACTTCAACTATGTTCTAGATAATCGTTGTAAACATCGTACTTTTAGTACTGCCGACGTATTTTGCAGGAATTTTGCGATATTGTCACATCACAGATGTGGAAAATATTACTGGAAATGCAGTCTATAAAGCTTTTAGAGAGCCATGCCACCATATTTCTGACTGCAGACTTTGTCAAAAGATGTTTTTTGTACGTAGCGTCCAGTAGGCCCGTGTTATTTCTACTAATAGCAACAACTGTCAACCACTATCATCGATTATATTTTTCTAGTGAACAGCATAATGCATTATGTCTGTAACTCCTAAAATGGTGCTTGTGAACAATTTAAATGCAGAAATATTTAATTTGAGGGTTATTGTGACTTACATTAAAATTAGGCCTAATTAGATACATTCAGTCTCTCAATTGGTTCGCGTGCTTGCCTGCTTAGGGTAGTATTTTAGCTAACATCTCTTTTTATGCAGTTATAAGACTGCTAAGGTTAGTTTAGCGACATCTATTCCTTAAACCTACCTTTTAAAGTGTCAACTATTATTATGCATGGAAACCTACAATTGGAGTACATGCGTTAGAATTTTAGGCACTAATTTGGCGACCATGTGAATATGTGGAAATTAACATTGTGACACCTTCATTGTAGACGTATTTTTACAGACATATTAGAATATTGTGACACTTGACAAGCATCATTGATGTGGAGAATGGTTTGAAAGTATATTGTTGTATTTGAGAAGCGTCATGGATGTGAAAAATAATTAATTTACGACCCTGTTGCCTCTTAAACTCAGCGTTGTACTTAGAAAGGAGCAGTTACCGTTTTTACTTGAGCAAAGATCGTTTTATGTAAAACAGTCTTTTGTTGGTGACAGTATGAAGTCATGGTACAGAAGACAAGCAATTCACATTTTCGTAAGTACAGCCTTCTCTTGGTGACAGTGAGAAGCTGTGGTACAAACATACAACTAGGGTCGCCTTCTACAGTGCAGTCCTCTGCTGGAGACAGGAACAAATGGGATGTGAAACAGGACTAGATTTTATTTCGCGTTTTCGGGATTTATGGGATACCGTTAAAGGTGAAACTCATGTTCAGCAAATACGAATTCCTAATTCTCTATTTATATTTTATAGGAAACTCTTGGTTTTTAATTATTTAAAAGGAAATATGTTATCTACTCATTCCAAAATTCCATGGTGTATGACATACAGCTTCAGACGAATTTTTCTAATCTAACAAGGAGAGGCCGCCAATTGTGAAATTCAGATTCGATTCATACTGCGCACAATAAAAGCTCATGGCTAGAGGTGTAATGTGGCAAAGCACCAAGATGCACTTCTCAGCCGTTGTCGAGAAAATTGACAGTTAAAAGAAACCGTTGCGGTGAAATACTCTCTACGATTAATAATTTTCTACAGTGTCGTGGCACAGCGGTAAGCGCTCGGGTTCGTAATCCGAAGGTCGCCGGATCGAATATCGCGCCATGCAATTTTTTTTATTATTAGTTTTTTGTAATTCAAATATATATGAATTGCTTATGCATGTTGGTGAAGGCGGATCGCTCTCCAATCGTACCGCCTCCATTTTTCCGTTTGTTTAACAGGGTGTACCAAAGCTCTCCCGTCCGCACTGATTTTCGACGATGTTATAAGTTGCGCTACGGACCGCATCTACCTTCTTTCGAAGTTAGCAGGCAACTACGCTGTTATGCGGCGACTCGTTTCGGCTCATTCAACATCTGTCCTTCAAGTGTAACGAGCGAGTAACGGAATTTATATTTCATACCTGCCACAGCAAATTTGTGTTCGTGGGGTCTCTATTCTAATTCGAAGGTTTGACTTACGCTATACGTATTCGTTTCGGAATATCGTTTCTACGTCTTCCGTTAACTATACGTGGTTAACATTATGAAGACAATAACATTTGTGAAATACAACTTTGTTTGCGGTTTTTCCATGACAAACGACTTTCAACAACTTATTATATGCATAATTGTTGCAACTGATTGCCGGGAATTTTTGTGTGTGTGTGTGTGTGTGTGTGTGTGTGTGTGTGTGTGTGTGTGTGTATGTGTGTGTGTGTGTGTGTCTAACCCCTGCGCCACGACGCTGTAGAAAATTATTAATCGTAGAGAGTATTTCACCGCAACAGTTTCTTTTAACTGTCGATTTTCTCGGCAACGGCTGAGAAGTGCATCTTGGTGCTTTGCCACATTACACCTCTGGCCATGAGCTTCTATTATGCGCAGTATGAATCGAATCTGAATTTCACAATTGGCGGCCTCCCCTTGTAAGTGGTCAGCCAGTTCTTAAACGAAGTTTTAGAAGTCAGTAATGCAAACATAGCTGACGGAATGTTTGGCAGTTCAGATACTGCATTATACTGGGTGCTTATTAACCAACTTTGACTTCATAAGGCACCATTGTGCACAGCCACCGTAGACTGTAAGGAAGGAGTGTCACATAGCAATCAGCCGCTATCCCACTAATTTTCATTTTCTTGCAAATCTAGATTTAGGCTGTAAATAGCCATCTTCAGCGCATTTGAAGTACAATTCAACATACTGTAAGTGCATTTCATCATATGTTCTTACAGGTGCATAGACAGAAAGAAACTACGGTTCCCTTCTACCTATGCACCTATAAGAACATACGGTGGCATGTACTGCTGCAAGTCTGTTGAATTGTAGTTTAAATGCCTTGAAGATGGCTATTTACAGCCGAAATCTAGATTTTCAAGAACAATACAAACTTAAGGGATTGCGACCGATTGCTGTGTGGCTCTTCTCCCTTATTAAATTATTCTTTTGATATCACCAGATCACAGCTTGTAGGTGGCTGCTGAGCATAGGCATGTGGCCAGGTGCGCGTCAGCTTCTGGGTACTCTGCAGTACATGCAGGCATATCGTCGTATGTGTGTGTGTGTGTGTGTGTGTGTGTGTGTGTGTGTGTGTCCTCTCAGTAGGAGAAGCAGGATGTTAGTAGTTAACATCCCATCGACAATGAAGTCAATAGAGGCAGAACACAAGTTCGGATTAGGGAAGGGCGTAAAGGGAAATCGCCTGTGTCCATTCAAAGGAACCATTGGGGGAAATCACCGAAAACCTAAATGTGGATGGCCTGATGCGGATTTGAGCCGTCGTCCTACTAAATGTGATTCTAGTGTGTTAACCACTGTGGTACCTCACTTGGTCTAGTCGCTTCACACTCCCACGAAAAGTGCAAATGTAGAGGTAAGGACAGACGTGTGTTATATGTACGACTGTCGCTCCTACGAAGCGCATGAATGTAGCAGAACATTAAGATGTCAACTGCAGAGGAGCTTCTTCCTGGGCAGCATATGACAACACGTGTGAAGAGTGAAAAAACTGGATGTCTTTGGCTGCCAAGTGGGGGCACTGGGGCTGGGGGACGCAGGGCACACTCCTCTCCCTTCATGGCCTTGCCACATGGCTGGATGTAGTTCCCTGAATGATAAGGTACTGCTGTTACTGATGTAGGTGAGGTGTGACACACATGTGAACTACCACTGACTCTCACTCCGATGAACGTGTGAATGCAGTAATTACACCAGCACTGCTCTGGTTATGCATTAGAACAGGCGTGTGGATTGTGGGCAAGGTGGTGGAGGAGGAGGAGGAGGAGGAGGAGGAGGAGGAGGAGATTAGTGTTTAACGTCCCGTCGACAACGAGGTCATTAGAGACGGAGCGCAAGCTCGGGTGAGGGAAGGATGGGGAAGGAAATCGGCCGTGCCCTTTTAAAGGAACCATCCCGGCATTTGCCTGTAGTGATTTAGGGAAATCACGGAAAACCTAAATCAGGATGGCCGGAGACGGGATTGAACCGTCGTCCTCCTGAATGCGGGCAAGGTGGTGTTGTGGGATGCCTCATACTGGACAGCATATGACAGAATGTGGGCAAATTAAAAATTGCACGCCACTGGCTGCATAGTGGTGGTGTGTAAGACAGGGATTACAGAGCCCTCCCCTCTCCTGGTCAGATTCAGTTCCCAGTATGGCCTTGGAAATAAGGAAGTGTTGATCATGATATGACATGTGCAATTATCTTAGATGTAATATGAGACCACAGGTGAGAGATCGCTGATATTGGTGTCAGCACTTTTATGCCCAGAACGTACACTGCCCAACTACTGAGTATTGATGGAGATGTAGATATAGATGTGCATAATTTTTAGTTAACACATTCTGAATTTCCCAAAATTTATAAGTAGGACAAGTGACTCAGTTCCTCTGTCTAGAATTTTTTTGTATGGATATCCGTGTCATTTACGCCATCTGCATCTAAATGCGTACTTTATAAATCACTGTGTAGTGTATGGCAGAGGATAATTATCTTTTTACCTCTTAAAGAGTGATTCTTTAAATGCCTCTATGGGCGGTGTAGTTAATCTAATTGTGCTGGCGTACGCTGGCTTCAGCACACCATGTGGCACTGACGTTACGAGAGTATCGATAGAGGCCATCGACAAGACTCACTAGAAACGCGCCGCCAACGCCCTCTCCACCGCCAGTATTCAGGATCGCCACCGTGGACCGGAGGGCCAGTTCGTTCGAGTTTACCCAGTTAGTTCGAGCATTTTACGTCACTTAGTTTGAGTCTGTACGCCGTGGAGTTCCAGCATGTCACCAAGACAGAGCTGCAGACTTAGTCTCTAGCACAGAGACAGGCAGCACACAGCAGCATTGTAGTGAACACAGCTGACTTCTACTTCAACAGCAATGATGCTATGTGGACTATACAGAAGAGAGCTTGTACCACAGCACATGGTAACTTAAGTTAAGGAGCTCTTTGTTTATGAATAAAGAACCCAGCTACAAATTGCGTGCATTTTGTATGATACAACGAGGATACCAGCCACCAACCAACCTCCTCTCCTTGCTTCCCATAGTACAGCTCTGCAGAGACAATGAGGCGACATAAAATCGGCTAAGAGAACATAACAATAATCTTGTCTTTGGTATCCTTGTGAGAGCGATGCTAGGACATTACAGTGTATTTCAACATTTATCACTTAACCTTGGCTCTTAAAACGTACTATTTAGGCTCCCACAGGATATGAAACTTCCTGGCAGATTAAAACTGTGTGCCAGACCGAGACTCGAACTCGGGACCTTTGCCTTTCACGGGCAAGTGCTCTACCAACTGAGCTACCCAAGCACGACTCACGCCCCGTCCTCACAGCTTTACTCCTGCCAGTACCTCGTCTCCTACCTTCCAAACTTTACAGAAGCTCTCCTGCGAACCTTGCAGAACTAGCACTCCTGAAAGAAAGGATATTGCGGAGACATGGCTTACCCGCAGCCTGGGGGATGTTTCTAGAATGAAATTTTCACTCTACGGCGGAGTGTGCGCTGATATGAAACTTCCTGGTAGATTAAAACTGTCGTGGATTGGCAAGACAGCCAATCCACTAGGAGGAAGCCGAAAGGCACGCGTTTAAGCTCACGCAGGCTGGCGTGAGGTCTGGAACAGGACACGGAAATGAGAATAGCCGAAAACGAACGTAGCTGCTGGAATACTTAACTTTAATCCATAATTGGTGAACATCGCTCATGACGGTACATGTTTTACAGCATCAATAGTGACTGGTAATGGCGCCTTGCTAGGTCGTAGCAAATGACGTACCTGAAGGCTATGCTAACTATCGTCTCGGCAAATGAGAGCGTAATTTGTCAGTGAACCATCTCTAGCAAAGTCGGCTGTACAACTGGGCGAGTGCTAGGAAGTCTCTCTAGACCTGCCGTGTGGCGGCGCTCGGTCTGCAATCACTGATAGTGGCGACACGCGGGTCCGACGTATACTAACGGATCGCGGCCGATTTAGAGGCTACCACCTAGCAAGTGTGGTGTCTGGCGGTGACACCACATTCCTCCCCCGCAAATCGGCGTACGGTTGTGTTATAAGGCTTCCGCCCGCCGTGGGGAGGACCCCATGTTGACGTATGCGACGAGGTGGGGAGCCTAACAACAGGCGAGGCTGTGCCACCCGCACCCTGCCATTCGGACCGAGGGGAGCTAGGAAGCGCCTGAAAACCAGCTCCAGGGTGCACGCCAACATGCGGTGGATACGCCCGTAGAGAGACAGGAGGGGCCGAAGGGTCGACCTCCATCGGGCCGGGGCACGCGACGGGCGAAGGCGACGGATGGTCCGGATCGGGCAAGAGTTCCATGGCGGAGGACAACTGGTCACGGAAAGCGATCGGCGGCGCGTGACTCAGGGAGGCGCCCGGCGGTTGCAGCGACGCGTCCACTGCGGGCGGCGCCAGCGGGAGAACAGGCGGCGGCGGCTGCGGCGGCGCGTCGCCATGGGGGAAAATGGAAGGCATCGTCGGTAACACCTGGGGCTGAGACGAGCCAGTAGATGGGTCCCCAGGGCGCTGACCGGACGGCACCGTCGCTGAAAGCAGACGGGGAGTAATTGATTTTTCCCAGCACAGTCTGTAGCTGCTTCAAATTCTGCGGCAAAGGCAAGTCTTGTATGGCACGGAGGTGCTCTGGACTGGGATGTATGCCTTGGGTATTGAGCACATGTCCCAGATAGGGTGAGTCACGAGCAAAAAACACAAATTTGTCCTTCCGCAAGCGAAGACCATTTCGTCGCAAGACCTGAAATAATGTTCTGAGATTGGCTAAATGTTCTTCTTCCGTCTTTCCGGAGATCACAATATCGTCCAGATAGTTTGCTGCAGTAGGGACCGACGCACAAACAGTTTGGAGATATTGCTGAAACAATGCAGGGGCAGATGCACACCCGAATGGCAGTCGCTTGAATCGATACAAACCAAGATGTGTGTTAACCACCAAAACGCGCTGGGATTCCTCGTCCACCGGTAT
Source organism: Schistocerca nitens (assembly GCF_023898315.1). NCBI lineage: Eukaryota > Metazoa > Arthropoda > Insecta > Orthoptera > Acrididae > Schistocerca > Schistocerca nitens. The sequence continues at coordinate 612,531,482 of NC_064616.1, read as the reverse complement.
TTGCAAGTACGCATCTGCTAGGTCCAACTTCGAAAGCTATTTACCCGGGCACAGTTTGTCAAAAAGATCTTCCAGGCGGGGTAAAGGAAAAGTTGCAGTCACTAGTTGGGGATGCACTGTTGCCTTGAAGCCCACACAAAGTCTCAATTTTCCGGAAGGTTTTTGCAAAATTACTAAGGGTGATGCCCAGAGAGAAGCCTGCACACGTTCAATCACACCTTGTGATTCCAAATCGTGTAATGTTTTTGCGACCGCTTTACGCAATGCGTGGGGAACATTGCGCGCTCTGAAAAATTTCGGTTGCGCGTTTACTTTCAGTTCCAAATGTGCTTTATAGTTCTTAGCACAACCAAGGCCCGGTGCAAAAAGGTCGGCAAACTCTTCACATAGACGAGAAACACTGGCTGAAGGCACAGTCTGGTTCACTGAGAGGACCTGATTTACTATAGACAAGTTAAACAACTGAAATAAATCTAAACCAAACAAGTTCACAGCAGAAGAAGAACGAAGGAAGTAAGATGACACAAGTTTTGTTTGTCCCTTGTATGTTGCAAGAAGGCTGCACTGTCCTAACACAGGGATTGCTTGTCCTGAATAACTACTGAGCTTAACATTTGCGGCACACAACGGAGGTGTGCCCAGCTGTTTGTACGTGTCTTGATTGATCAGTGAAACTGCAGCTCCGGTATCGAGCTGGAACGGTATCACTTTGCCGTTAATGTCCAAATCCACAAAAAGTTTATTGTCCTGTTGACGACAAGAGCGACTGTCTCGTGCAACGTGAACTGACACTGGTACAGAATCACTTGCGGCCTGACGGGATTTCCAGCGATGTCGACGCACACTTTTTGTGGGACGAACACTGTCACTGGTAGAGAGAGTGGCACTGGGCGGAGTGGAATGAACTACATGAATTTTCATGGGCGAAGGTTCACGAGCCGGAGGATCCTTGGTTCGATTCCGGCGTGAAGCAAAGGGCCTGGAATGGCTGTGAGCGTCCGATCGGAGCTTTTTCTGGCAAACACTTTGAACATGTCCTTTTTTATTACAGAAAAAGCAAATAGCCTGTCATGATGGACAATTCTCACGCGAATGTCTAGTAGCACACCGCGGGCATGATTTCACTGCATTTGCTTGCTGGCGCGGTACACGTGGCTGAGAGCCAGGCGGCTTTGGCGCGGCCGGGCGCGAGGACTGTTGACTGTTCCGTGCAGCTCTCCCGGTGGGCCGGTTAACCTGACACACGGGTGGCAAAGTTTCAAATGATTCCTGAGCAAAGTCAAGTGCTTCCTGCCGATCCAATATGTCCAGCACTTGTTGAAGGGAGGGATTGACTAGTTTCAAAATCTGTGCCCTTATACGAACATCAGAAACGTTCTGTGCAATTGCATCACGTACCATAGTATCGGAATAAGGGAGTCCACATTCACACTCAAAAGCACAATCCCTAGTAAGGCCTTGCAAGGTTGCAACCCACTCCCGATTAGTCTGATCTGCACGTTTTGTACGAAAGAAGGTACACCTTTTTGCAACTACTTCGACTGATTCTTTGAAATATGCGTCTAATGCAGACAAAATGTCGTCGTAGGACAGAGTTGCTACGTCGCGTCGGGGAAATAATTTCACTATCACACGCCACGTTTGGACGCCGATGGACGAAAGGAGATAAGGCTGCCGCTCATTACCTTGAATTCTATAGGCGGCGAGATGGAATCCAAATTGGCGTGACCACTCCGTCCAGCTTTCCAGTGCCGCATCAAAAGGACGAAACGGTCGTGCAACTGCGTGTTGTGGCTGCGTGAGCGGTGGAGCGGCGGCTGCCGCATCGTTTTGCATTGCACGTTGACCCTGGACGAGCTGTCCAAGGGCATCCAGTAAGGCCTGCGTCTGCTGATTCTGTAAGCGATAAAATTCGGACAGTACATCTGGAGATTGTGGCAAAGCCATTACACAAGTAAATCAGGGCAGTATAGTTACGAACGCGGTGTGGCCTCGTCGCCACTTGTTGTGGATTGGCAAGACAGCCAATCCACTAGGAGGAAGCCGAAAGGCACGCGTTTAAGCTCACGCAGGCTGGCGTGAGGTCTGGAACAGGACACGGAAATGAGAATAGCCGAAAACGTACGTAGCTGCTGGAATACTCAACTTTAATCCATGATTGGTGAACATCGCTCTTGACGGTACATGTTTTACAGCATCAATAGTGACTGGTAATGGCGCCTTGCTAGGTCGTAGCAAATGACATACCTGAAGGCTATGCTAACTATCGTCTCGGCAAATGAGAGCGTAATTTGTCAGTGAACCATCTCTAGCAAACTCGGCTGTACAACTGGGCGAGTGCTAGGAAGTCTCTCTAGACCTGCCGTGTGGCGGCGCTCGGTCTGCAATCACTGATAGTGGCGACACGCGGGTCCGACGTATACTAACGGACCGCGGCCGATTTAAAGGCTACCACCTAGCAAGTGTGGTGTCTTGCGGTGACACCACAAAAACTGTGTGCCGGACCGAGACTCGAACTCGGGACCTTTGCCTTTCACGGGCAAGTGCTCTACCAACTGAGCTACCCAAGCACGACTCACGCCCCGTCCTCACAGCTTTACTTCTGCCAGTACCTCGTCTCCTACCTTCCAAACTTTACAGAAGCTTTCCTGCGAACCTTGCAGAACTAGCACTCCTGAAAGAAAGGATATTGCGGAGACATGGCTTAGCCGCAGCCTGGGGGATGTTTCTAGAATGAAATTTTCACTCTGCAGCGGAGTGTGCGCTGATATGAAACTTCCTGGCAGATTAAAACTGTGTGCCGGACCGAGACTCGAACTCGGGACCTTTGCCTTTCGCGGGCAAGTGCTCTACCAACTGAGCTACCCGAACACGAATCACATTCCGTCCTCACAGCTTTACTTTTAATCTTCCAGGAAGTTTCATATCAGCGCACACTCCGCTGTAGAGTGAAAATTTCATTCTTCCACAGGATAGTTTGCACCTGTCTTCAAGCGTTTGCCAGTTCAGTGTTTTCATCATCTTCGTAGGTCTCTCTCACAGGTCAAACAACATGTGACCATTCTGCGGCCCTTCATTGTTTATGTTCAACGTCCCCTCTTAGTCATATTTGGCATGGACCCCACACAAAAGAGCAATATTTTTAAAAAGTTCGCAAGACTGCTTTGCAAATAATCTCCTTTGTAGAACGATTGCATTTCTGTACTATCCTGATAATGACCCCAAGTCTGTAACCTGCTGTATTAACGACTGGGCATATGTGAGTGTTCAGTTTCATATCCCTACAAAGTTAATTTTGTGCATACTGGCTACATTTAGGAACCAAGACTGTGGGAAATAATGTTTTTCTATTTTTCTGCAACATCTGTAAGTAGCCTTTAGATCATCAGGCGTTTTACGCATACAGATACGAGTATGTTATTTAAAATGTCTTAAACTAAATCAATATAGAATCTTGTTTCGTTCATTGTCCCGCTGCTGGAGTGGCTATTGGGGTACATGGTGGAGGCCGGGCTATGGGTGGATGTAAATCTACGTCTTAGGGTGTCTTCTGCTGTGCCTCGTTGTTTGTTGTGACTGGCATCGGATGCATATAGTGAACCAGCAGTCATGTTCTGATAATCGTGTGACACGCTATTCATAATTATGTCGGTTATTCACTTACGATTTTGGCGTCTCGAAGCTTCATTCGCATCACTGGTACACTGGCGGAAGTGTCGCGTAACATTACATTTTTGCACTGCTTAGTCTGGCACTACTTGGACGTTTTTCACTGCACTCAATGTTTCTACATAGAAGATAACAGTATATGCTTAATACAATATTGCGACCTTTAAGTGTGTGGTTGAGTATCGACTACCATTTCTTTACAACGAATATCGCGAAATTACATTTTTTCCACACTGGTACATCTTAAATCTAATGCACTGGAACTGGCTTCAGGCAACTGAATATTTTTGAGTTTTTGAATTCAGCTATCTCATTGAGAATGTATCTCCGTTTTTTGTATTGTGAATGAGTATTTCAATTTCTTCCATGAAATCCATTCTTTTATTTTTACTGTTTTTGTGCAAAATTTCAAGTTGTCTTCAATTTTCAACGGGTGGTCTGTGTTTTTAATGTGTGTTACTACTGTTGACGTGTTATAGTTCTCCAGTCTGGAGCACTCTATATGCTCTTTGAACTGAGTTCTAAAATTTCTGGTAGTCTATCCTATATAATGTTTATTAGATTGGCTACAAGTAATTTTGTAAATGTCACCTTTTGTGATCTGCATCTGAGGATTTTATAGTGTGAATAAGCTTGCTTATTAGCTCATTGGTAGTGCTGAAGCTGATTTTTACATCTATGTTTTTCAATAACCTAGCTAATTTTTCAGACATTTGGCATTTTTACATGTTTAACTGCTGGTGTGCTGTCAGTTGTGAGTGTAATTTTTTGTTGTTTGTTCAGATTATTTTTTATCTTTTTTATCTTTTCGTACACTGTATTGAGTAGTAAGTGAAGGATCACATCCATTGTTTATTGCGATATATATTACGGCTTCTGTTCCTTGTTGGAGTTCTGATAACATTTATCAATACGCAGCTTTTGCGGGACGTGGGATATGTAGAAGAGTTTGATATAATCTTCTCATGAAATTTCAATCACCAGTTTTCTCCTCCGATTGCGAAAACATTCTGTTGGCACTCACCTACATAGGGAGAAATGATCATCACGATAAAATAAGAGAAATCAGGGCTCGCACAGAAAGATTTAAGTGCATGTTTTTCCCGCGTGCCGTTCGAGAGTGGAACGGTAGAGAGACAGCATGAAGGTGGTCCATTGAACCCTCTGCCAGGCCCTTTACTGTGAATAGCAGAGTAATCACGTCGATGTAGATGTAGATAATTGTGTCTGTAACAGAAGATTTTCTGTGAGCATTGGGAGACACCTGATGGTTCTGTTTTAATAATTTAATGTCGAGAAATGGTATGGTGTTCTGCTCATACTCAAGATGAACTGGATACTTTTTATGCAGAGTATTGAATTTATTAAAAAGGATTGTTACTTCACCATCTGCACCATTTAATAGAAAAGTGTGTCACCAGCATACCTCTTACAGAATTAAGCTTTGTGGTGATATCTTTTAATTTCAATGTTTTATTCTCTATAAGGTTCATAAACATTTCAGCTATTAGGCCACTAAGAGGGCTCCCCACTGCAAGCCGTTGGCATTGTTAGTAAATTTTTTTCCTGAAATAGAAGTAATTATATGAGAATACTAAATTAAGTAAGTCTATAAACTCCATTCTGGTCTGTTCATTACCTTCTTTTTCTTTATGTTCTTTATTATTATCACTACTGTTTCATTTACAGGTACATTAATGTATAGGTCTTCAGTTTCTAGGGACAGAAACTTAACAGTGCCACAGTCAGGTGATTCATACTATTAATTAGTTCATAGGTGTTCTTTAGAGAATGGGATTTTTCTGCTAGCAAGGTATGTAGTTCACTCAGTAATTTTTGGTCTATTCTATTAATTGAGTTCACAACAGGTCGGTACGTGTGTTGATCTTAACGAGTTTTTGGCTGTGCTTTGAGTCTACAGGCTGTGGGATTCATTACAACAAGGCTCTGTACTTCATTCTCAGTGAAGAAAAACTTGCTGCATTTGAGGCATTATCTTATTTTAACTTCGAAATTTGGTGGGCGCTAAACCTGAACTTCGTTTACGTGGCTGTATGCAAAAAATGCAACTGCTTATAATAACAACTGACGCAAAACTGTATTCATCCCACACAGGCTGTGAAGTCTGTCGGAACAAACAACGACAGTAGAAGACACCATTGGACACTGATTTCTATCCACCCACTGCCACCCTTCCCCCTCCCCCTCCCGCCACAACATACACCAATAGCAACTCCAGTGGTAAAATAAATAAATAAAAAAAAACAATAACCAATCTTAATTTAGATTGAGACATTTTATCTTTCTATATGTATATGAATAAACGCCTATTGATGAGGAAAACATGCTTGAAGCGTATTGTTGCGCATTGTTATATGTCACATTAAATATAAAATAATTAAATGTGACTGGCATTAGAAAATTACAAATAATTAGCCCATAAAATGCTACATACAGGTATTTGTATGAGATGACCGGTGATAACTGTCACTCATTGATGTTGCAGTCATACGAGACTATGATTTTTCGTTCTGTGAAATGCAAACTTTTACATTTCTGAGTATTTAAAGCAAATTACCAGTTTTTACAAAACTTTGAAACATTATCAAGATCTGATTTAGTATTTGTGATATTTTCTCAGGCAGCACTTCATTATAGATAATTGCTTTATCTGCGTAAAGGCTGATGCTACTACACTAAAACTTCTGAATGACGGACATCTATGGGGAAAATAAAAATGTCCTCTTTTAAGAGCCGGCCGAAGTGGCCGTGCGGTTAAAGGCGCTGCAGTCTGGAACCGCAAGACCGCTACGGTCGCAGGTTCGAATCCTGCCTCGGGCATGGATGTTTGTGATGTCCTTAGGTTAGTTAGGTTTAACTAGTTCTAAGTTCTAGGGGACTAATGACCTCGGCAGTTGAGTCCCATAGTGCTCAGAGCCATTTGAACCATTTGAACCTCTTTTAAGAAGTGTCCGCTATTCAGAAACGGATAAAATTACGTTATACGGTACAATACAGACAATGTGCTGTAGACAGAAAAGTACTGTACTGTTGTGAGGTGTAAAAGTACGTCAGTGAAAATTTACCTTTATTTAAGAACTGTGCTACATTAACAAATCCCCATACACTAGTATAATACAGCATTAAAATTTCTTTCATGCTTTCTGGACCGCTGGTTTGAAATAATAGCGTATCTTTTTCTGACCCAGAGAGTGATTTATAAATGTTAAACTGTGTCCCTTTCATCATTTTTCACTAAAAAGTAGTGTTTCACTTTTATTACCCCTCCAGCTGCCTGCTTACTTGAAAGTGGACTAAAGTCCGATTTAGTTATGTCGTCTTCACTTTCATCCTGCTGTCCTTTCTCGACATTGTCACCACACCTTTCTTAATGAAACTCTTGTATGAGCTGATGTACTTTATGAGAACAACGTATTGTCGATATTGGCATAAAACGCAGATCCACCAAATTCCTCTATTAAATTTTGAAGTTCATGCTCATGTTCCTTGACATCGTTTCCTTCGACACCGCAGTCAATCGCAGAAACACTGTCATTAAAAATGAACGCTGCCTCTTTGAAACCGTTGATGATTGTAGTGGATATCATTTGTTTTAAGCCGGCCGAAGTAGCCGTGCGGTTAAAGGCGCTGCAGTCTGGAACCACAAGACCGCTACGGTCGCAGGTTCGAATCCTGCCTCGGGCATGGATGTTTGTGATGTCCTTAGGTTAGTTAGGTTTAACTAGTTCTAAGTTCTAGGGGACTAATAACCTCAGCAGTTGAGTCCCATAGTGCTCAGAGCCATTTTTGAACTTGTTTTAAGGCCGAAGAAATCCACAGAATTACATTCAATACATTCATAAATTTTCCGAGCTTACATCCAGGTTCAACATTGTCTATTCGAGACAAAATATGTCTGAAAGGTTTTGCTTGTAAAACAGTTTGAAACTCTGAATAATCCCCTGATCCAGTGGTTGAGAACGTGAAGTTGAATTTACATTTTTTAGTGCAGTGGCGCAATGTGAAGTGGTATTATCCATAAAGAACATCACTTTCCTTCTTTGTCTTTTCATTTTTCTATCAAATTCCAGCAACCATTCAGTCATTATTGCCCTCATCATCCAAGATCGTTTATTAGCATACCACTCTAAGTTCAGTTTAGTCAAGTCAGTACCCATCAAATATCTAGGCTTTGCTGCCTCACCAGTAATTAAAGGCTTTTCAAATTTACCTATCATATTAACATAAAGTAAAACAGTAAGTTTGTTTTTTGAAATTACGTCTCCGGAACAGTTTTCACCTTTCAAGGCCATTGTTTTGCTTGGGAAGAATTCTGAAGAAAAGATCAGTCTTGTCACAGCTAAAAATGTTTCTTTCTTCACAGTCCTCACAAATTTCTGTTACCGTTCTTGCCCATCTGACACGACGTTTTCGTCTTTTGAACTGGGTTCTCCACAGACAGTGTGACAATTATTGAACTACATGAAATAAAATCGTCATAACTTCTGATCGGTTTGCGTTAGGACGTTCAAGCTGCACGGCTGGCCGCGGGGCAAGAAGGAAATCAATATGCGCATGCGTCTGGTTGTTGTCGGTCATTTTCGCGGTACAGCTTGCCTGAGCGTATAGCGCTTGTGAAGGCTTACTATGCGAGAAATAAAAGCCCTGAAGCCCGCCGGCTAGCCGGGCGGTCCTACGCATTGATTCGCTAGCGGATTAGTGTGTAGGTCCGGTGTGCCGGCCAGCCTGTGATGGTTTTTAAGGCGGTTTTCCATCTGCCTCGGCGAATGCGGGGGTTCCCCTTATTCCGCCTCAATTACACTATGTCGACGATTGCTGCGCAAACACTATCTCCACGTACGCGTACACCATAATTACTCTACCACGCAAACATTGGGGTTACACTCGTCTGGAATGAGACGTTTCGCGGGGAAGGGGGGTCCACTGGGAGACGAAACGCACAATGACCCTGGCTGGGTTCGGTGTGGGGTGGCGGTGGGGTGAGTGGACTGCTGTAGCCTGTTGTGGGGTTGTGTACCACTGAGGGCTACGGAGGGGACTCAGTCTCTCCGTCGTTTCTAGGTCCCCAGTTCAATAGATACATACATATAATAGCAGCCCAACTGCGGCTCAAAGGAAGTTTGCGACAGAGTTCAAGCTGAAGACAACCGGTCCAAGTGTGCTAACAATCAAGAATTTGATTCGCAAGTTTGGGAGAACGGGTAGTGTTCGTGATGACAGTGTTGGCAATGTCGGTCGCCTAAAAGGGTGAAAACGCCTGAAAACAACGAGAAGACACGCGCTATGTTTCAAACCAGCCCCAGGAAATCGATCAGACGAGCTCCACAACAGATGGGAATCAACAGGGAGACACTATGACAAATTGTTGCTGAAGATCTGCATTTTTTTCCCATACAAAATTAAAACCCATCAGCCATTATGCCCCGGGGCTATGGGACAGCGGTTGTGTTTCGCCAATACTATTGTCCACAGAACTGACGAACAGGACTTTGATGTGGATATGGTGTAGCGACGAAGCCCACTTTTGTTTGGATGGGTTCGTCAATAAGCAAAATTACACATTTGGGAACTGAGAATCGGCATTTCGCGATCAGGAAGTCTCTTCATCCTCAACTGGTGACTGTGTGGTGTGCAATATCGTCACGGAATAATCACTGCGATATTCCTTGATGGCACAGTGATTACTGAACGACATGTGAAGGTTTTGGAAGATGATTTCATCATAATCATCCAAAGTTATCCTGATTTAGTCAAGATGTGGTTCCTGCAAGACGGAGCTCGGCCCCATCGAAGCAGGAGAGTGTTTCATGTCCTGGATGAGCACTTTGGGAATAGCATTCTGGCTCTGGGGTACCCAGAGGCCACTGGCATGGGCCTCGATTGGCCGCTATATTCTCTGGATGTGAACACATGCGACTCCTTTTTGTGTGGCTATATTAAAGGCAAGGTGTACGGCAATAACCGCAAAACCATTTCTGAGCTGAAAACGACCATTCAGTTGGTCATCGACATCCGACGTTTCGACACCTCAGCGGGTCATGCAGAATTTTGCTATTCGTTTGTGCACATCATTGCCAATGATGGCAGGCATATTGAATATTTCATAACCTAAATCCGAATGTCTGTAGTGACGTTTATTTGTTGAATAAAGTTTGTGCACGCTGTAGTTTGTAACTAATTTACGTTTTACTCATATAGTTCAATAATTGACACCCTGTATGATTAGAAAATATGTTATATCTACTTCTAAATTTCACAAGCCAACTTACAGACGCCTTAAAATCGTGAAGTCCAAACTTCTATGCGGTTCTCGCTGGTCAGAGGTCCACTAACTCGGAAGTTGTTGGCGCGAGTACGGCAGAACCATTCAAAAGTCAAAGTGTGAACTTTTAAGCCTAATGTGTAGGGAAAAGAGCGTTTACTGGTAGGGTTATCATTTCTAGTACAATATTTCAGAATGTCCTTTTCGTTTCTTAAAATGTCACTGATCTGTGAGTTTCCAACAGAAAACCTCGCTGCCAAATACACTATCTGATCAAAAGTATCCGGACACCCTCAAAAACATACTGTTTTCGTATTAGGTGCATTGTGCTGCCAGGTACTCCATATCAACGACCTCAGCAGTCATTAAACACCGTGAGAAAGCAGAATGGGGCGCTCCGCGGAATTCACGGACTTGGAACGTGGTCAGGTGATTGGGTGTCACTTGTGTCATACGTTTGTACGCGAGATTTCCACACTCCTAAGCAATCCTAGGTCCACTGTTTCCGATATGATAGTGAAGTGGGAGCGTTAATGGACACGTACAGCACAAAAGCGTACAGGGCGACCTCGTCTGTTGACCGACAGAAACCGCCGACACTTGAAGAAGGTCGTAATGTGTAAAAGGCAGACATCTATCCAGAACCATCACACAGGAATTTAAAACTGCATCAGGATCCACTGCAAGTACAATGACAGTTGGGCGGGAGGTGAGGAAACTTGGATTCCATGGTCGAGCGGCTGCTCATAAGCCACACATCACGCCGGTAAATGCCAAACGACGCTTCGATTGGTGTAAGGAGCGTAAGCATTGGACGATTGAACAGTGGAAAAACGTTGCGTGGAGTGACGAATCACGGTACACAATGTGGCGATCCGATGACAGGGTGTGGGTATTGCGAATGCCCGGTGAACGTCATCTGCCAGCGTGTGTAGTGCCAACAGTGAAATTCGGAGGAGGTGGTGCTATGGTGTGGTCGTGTTTTTCATGGAGGGGCTTGCTCCCCTTGTTATTTTGCGTGGCACTATCACAGCACAGGTATACATTGTTGTTTTAAGCACTTCCTTGCTTCCCACTGTTGAAGAGCAATTCGGAGATGGCGAATGCATCTTTCAACACGATCGAGCATAATCCACGGCCTTTGTCGGAGTGGTTACACAGTAACATCCCTGTAATGGACTGGTCTGCATAGAGTCCTGACCTGAATCCTGTAGAACGCCTTTGGGATGTTTTGGAACATCGAGTTCGTGCCAGGCCTCGCCGACCGGCATTGATATCTCTCCTCAGTGCAGTACTTAGTGAAGAATGAGTTGCCATTACCCAAGAAACCTTCCAGCACCTGACTGAACGTATATCTGCGAGAGTTGAAGCTGTCCTCAAGGCTAAAGGTGGGCCAACACCATACTGAATTCCAGCATTACCGATGGAGGGTGCCACGAACTTGTAAGTCATTTGGAGCCATGTGTCCGGATACTTTTGATCACATAGTGTATCTAAAAGTAAGCCTTTCCTTTTCGTAGATATTCATGATCTCTACATTTTCATACAGCGTTAACCGTTTCCGTTTTAATACATCTTAGCAGTCCATTACATAAGCTCTCACATTTGAAGGCATAAACAGTATGCACTTTTAGCTAACAAAACGTTCAAATGATAATGGTTGTTACCGTTTAATTTACGACCTTCTTTTTCTTTCACGCTGTCCGATATTTGGAAGTTTAATTGTTATTGGTGGATACATTTCAGTGTCTGCGTCCGATATTGAGAATGTCCGCAATTGGAAAGAATTTTACCATAAGGCCTAATATTACATTGTATGCTAAAGTTTAATGCTTTTGACATGATGAAATAAATAAAACTGAGATAAGGCACTACTGCCTCTTTATTAAGTTTACTGAACATATAAATCCTTCTGCTTGTTTTACTTCTCCTTCGCATCTTTGCAGTCATTGTTCCTATAACTGCCTCATGTTAACTGATACCAGTCGATGTGAAAATACTCAAAGAAATCAGATATATTTGTTGCCTTTGGACCCATAATATTTCCATTTGAATGAGGTCATGAAAAATCTCATATAGGTAGTTTTCAGAGGAGGCATTCACTAATGTTTCACAGTATATCTTGCAATGCACACTACTAACAACACTGCAATTGTCGCAATTAATTGTTGAATGATTACAGCCTCCTCCGATGACTATAGTAAGATCATTTTTCTACCAGAAACCTGGCAATGTTGCATGGGGAAGCCGGAGGAGAGGAATGTGACAACAACGCGGACTGCGCCAGAATTGACAATATGCAAGTACTTGTGACAGCAATAGTTCACACCAGAGAATATTTGAGATCGCCTGAGGTCCGTTTCACTGATGATCTACCGGGCGCTTATACACCAGCACACACACTTTTTAAGATATTCTACATTCGTATAAAGTGTGAATGTAGCGTCTAATGAAATTTATCTCACTATTCTGTCTTTTACGGATAATAAGTCTCTCAATTGTAAAATGAAATAAAGTTGGTGGTCCACTATTTTCTTACTTCGCGTAGACTTGAAAAACGACCAAGTGACCAGGGGGTTCTTACTTTTGTTTCCATTAAGTAGCAACAGTAAGGCACTTTTTTAATGTTGTGATGGAGGGAATGAATAGCCAGTTAAAGATATAGTAAAAGAAAAAGACAAAAAGATGATTTTTTCAGATGATATGGTAATATGGGGTGATAAAGAGGTAGATGTACAGTTACAGCTTGATGCGTGGAAGGAAATAATGAAACGGTATGGATTAAAAATAAATAAAGATAAGAGTGAAGTGATGATATTTGGAAGAGAGAAAGGGATCAACGGAAATATTACCTTGAATGGAGAACCCCTCAAAGTGGTAGAAAGTTTCACTTATTTAGGGAGTGAAATATCTAGGGATGGAAGAATAACTAACGAAATTAATAGGAGGTTACAGAAGGGAGGCAATTTCTACCAAACAATAAAAACCTGATTTGGAATAATGAAGTTTCAGAAAGAGCAAAACTTATGTATAAGAACTATTACATCCCTATTGTCACCTATGGTGGAGAAACATGGACAATGACAGAAAGGGACTGGAGCAGACTGCAAGCAGGGGAAATGAAATTTCTCAGAGCAGTTAAGGGAAAAACAAGAATGGACAGAGTAAGGAATGTAGAGGTTAGAAAGGACCTGAAACAAGAAAGTATGAGAGAAGAAATTGAAAGAAAGAGATTAAGATGGTATGGGCATGTTAAGAGGATGCATGGGCAGAGACTCCCCAAAATTGTGGAAGAACTCAAGATGGATGGAAAAAGACCTAGAGGGCGCCCAAGAACACGGTGGAAAATTGGAGTGAAAATATTTGTAGAAAGGAGAGGTGTGACCTGGCAGCAAGTGGAGGAAGAAAAGTGGTGGGAGGACCGAGCCAAATGGAGAGGACTCATCAGCACCCAGACCCGGTAGTAGTTGGAGTGGGATTCGGATGTAGATAGATAGTAAGGCAATAATTGTGGCAAGACTGTACCTTCACTCGAATTACCGGAAAACAGAAGGGTTAGTTGCCCACTGTTGTAGGTGCAGATTTGTGCAGATTGTCTCGATCTGATTATAAATCATTACATCTTATGTGAAAAAGTAATATGCGCCACATTATAAACTAATAAAGTTTAAACTTCTGGATAGAACAAAATTCCTCAACACATTCCATAGGATTATGCCTCTCAGGAAAACATAGCGACACCACGCTTGGGAAAAGCAGATTTACGATGCACGTAAGGGCGGAAGTTGAAAACCTACGAAAGCTTCACACAGAAATAAGTTGAAACATGGTAGAAAAAGCTACTGTAAATCCACTCTGCGTGAATTTCAAGTTAATGAGTACGTGCAAGAGGGTTTCACAAACAACAAGTGAGCTGTGTTGTTATTAAACTCAATTCAAACAAATTCTGGTTGTCTGCTGTTTTGTTTGGCGACCTACGTCATTTGGTGCGCCAAATAGTAAGTCGCTCTTGTTAAAAAACCTTCTCGAACCGGCTCTGGTCGACACAACTGGCTAGTTAGGCGAGGTTGATTTTCGATTGTTGTGCGAAATCAATCTGCTATATGGCTCAGTATGAGTAATACTAAAGAGCAGCGACCTGAGCATAGCGTACACGCCATTCCTAATCTTCTTGATGTTATCAAAGCCCGAAAGGATATTAGGAAGCAAAGGAAATACTTTTAGAAATGTTTACTTTCAGAGAATGAGCTGCAAGGCAACTGCGACTGTAAGAATAAACTTTTCTTAAAATGTACGCAGTTGCGGTTCCTCTTTCGATAAAATGCCGTCCTTTATCAACGTAAATATGTTAGTGAGGAAAACCAATTGCAATAAGCCACAACATTTTTGAATGAATAATTTATTTCTTCATAACGAATTTCACGCCTAGGCCCATCATAAGTTGGCAGCTATGAGTCTTCGTACAAATTTGACATCTTTATCTTGAGTAAACATTTTTCTTTATACACTATCTGACCGAAAATGTGAAGCATCCAGCAGATGTGATGTTATGCCAATGCGCCTTCGTACACGTATTCAACATCTGTGGGGGTATAAATGATTATAGCTGCAATTTTTTTGTGTCTGGTAGAACGGCTACTAGTGTCTATTAGTGTTGTTCGTTTTAGCGTTGTTACCAGGCCTAGTAGGACATACAAGGGCCATGACCGGTGTTCGATGCCAAGTGGTAACTGTGAAGGACACGTAGACGCAGCGTAACCGTGTGAGGCAACATTATCAGCAACTGACAGAGTGTGAAAGGAGACTCATTGCAGGCTTCCATTTGGCCAGTTAGTCGTCGTGTAATTCCAGATTTGTATTACTTTCAGATGTGACAGTGGTCCGATGCTGCACTGATGGGAATGTACAGGCGGCCATACTCACTTCGAGGTTCTGATCCACCAGGTCCGACCACCACAAGTAGGATCGACGTATTGTATACCAGGCACATAGATCGCATCTGGTCCTGCCATCGGAAACAGGTGACTGCTTGCGACATTCTGTGTCGTCTCGTTGGACGCAGACTAGCATCAGCTGGACCAGGTCCCGTTCTTCCACTGTTATGGTTCAAATGGCTCTGAGCACTATGGGACTCAACATCTTAGGTCATAAGTCCCCTAGAACTTAGAACTACTTAAACCTAACTAACCTAAGGACATCACATACACCCATGCCCGAGGCAGGATTCGAACCTGCGACCGTAGCAGTCCCGCGGTTCCGGACTGCAGCGCCAGAACCGCACGGCCACCGCGGCCGGCCACTGTTATGGAGGCAATACGGTGTTACTCCATGCGTGGCGGTGTGGGGAGCCATCAGGTATTACTTCAGTTCATATCTGGTAGTGATTGAAGGAACGTTCACGTCACGACGGTACGTCACGAACATTCTGCATCCTCATGCAACGCGGCATCATTTTTCAACAAGCCAATGCTCGTCCACTCATGGCACGTGTCTCTACGAACTGTCTGCCTGACGCTGAGATCCTCCTGCGGCCAACTACATCACAAGATGTGTCCTCGATAGAACTGTCCTGAGACCGGCTCCGATGTCAACTCTGTCAAAAAAATGGTTCAAATGGCTCTGAGCACTATGGGACTTAACATCTGTGGTCATCAGTCCCCTAGAACTTAGAACTACTTAAACCTAACTAACCTAAGGACATCACACACATCCATGCCCGAGGCAGGATTCGAACCTGCGACCGTAGCAGTCGCGCGGTTCCGGACTGAGCGCCTAGAACCGCGAGACCACCGCGGCCGGCGTCAACTCTGTCCATTCCCTCCTTCCCGCTCTGTGTTCGTCTCCACTCTTCCTCTCCATCTCCCCCACTCCCTCTCTCTGTCGATTTCCTCCTCCACCCCTTGTCAGTCCATCTCCTCCTACCCTTCTCTGACTATCTCATCCTCTTTCCTCTCTGGCCATCGTGTCCTCCCCCTCTCTCTGTCCATCTCCTCCTTCGTCATAGCTGTGTCAATGTTCTCTTTCCCTCTCTCTGTCTGTCCATTTCTTCCTCCCCCTTTCGCTCTACACGTTTTCACCCCCAGCCCAACAAGAGGTTGCTAGTTTTTATCCCCACAGTATTTCTTTTTCAGATAACAGGTAACACATGTACCAAGTTTGGTTGAAATCGATCCAGGGGTTTAGAAGGAGTTTTTTATCCGGTGCTTTGTCCGCATACACGTATTTCACAAAGTATTTTAGATATATTTCATACATTTCACATATATTTGTACACGTGTTTTACCTGTATCTCTAGCGAATTTCGTCCTGCAATATTTTCACGCAGCTCATTGTTTATGACGCCATATTTTAAAACTACGTTTCATACAATGATACGATTTTGTAGGTACATTCAGCGGCGTATGTGGATACTTTATACGAAACTTTTTGCGAATAGAATTAGTAGGAAAAAAGTAATAAATTTAGACGTCATGCATGATGCGGTAAGTTTTTTCGGCTTCTCGGTGTCTATGACGTCATATCTGCTAAACTACGTGTCGCACAATGATACGTATAATTTTGCAGGTATGTTCAGTGTTGTTTGTGAATATTGTACGTGGATACAGTCTGCAACTTCGTCATGAATACAGTTATAGTAGAGAAGCAATAAATTAAAATGTCATGTCTGATGCGGTAGTTTTACTGCATGAGCAGTGAAAATGTAAGCGATAAAGTTTTCCCTTTCAACATTTTGTGACGGCTGTCAGCGAGAAGAAGTTTCTCAAAGGTATGGACTATGTGTAAAGTCTGTTGCAAGCCACAAAGAGCTCTCATTCCCAAATAACATATGAATAAAGTCTGGGTATTTACGTGACGTGGCCTACACTACGTTTTCACCCCCACACCCACTCCTTTGATATGTAGGTGGTTTTACCCCCGCAGCAATTCTTTCCAGACGGTAAGTGGTATGCGCATCAAATTTGACTGAAATCGGTCCAGTGGTTTAGGGGGAGATGTGGAACGTACATAAATGCATATATAGACATATACATACATACGTACATCCATTTCTATAATATATTGGTATTATTCCATATCCTTTTAGCATCGAGCGCCCTTATCCATGGATCATCATGGGCATATAGACGCGATCCCAATTAAAGTTATGTTGCACAATCTGAGCTCAGCGGGTTCTTTGATGACAGAAACCCCGTAGGCGGATACATGGGATAAGGTTTTCGTTTCATCAAGCCTCTGCCTTCTAACAGAATCAGCTTGACTATTAATATGCCTCCATCACAGACGACGGCATAATGTCATAAGGAAGTATCGTACTTCTTAACCTTTCCATTACGTAACTAGGCGAACTAAATACGAAAGTACGGCACTGTCTGTTAGAACGAAATTTAATTTCTGGCGATGACGACGGAGGAAGCTGTTGAAAGCTTGACTGTACAAATAAATTTGACTTGACACAAAACGAAAAACATTGACCCACGAATATCGCCACGAAAAATTACATTCTCATTTTCCTAACTACTTTCCCTGTGGAAGTTTCTACGAGGTAATATAGAACATGAAGTCCTTAGGGATATAATTTTTCCATCCTGACGCAAAATAATTTCAAACATCTTACAGAAGTTTTGATACTGAAAAACTTACAGGGTTTCACTATAAAATATGCCTGGAATATGTGTAAACCTTAAGGATGTTACAGGAATTTTTTTCAGTTTATATTTGTTAGTGGTTCAAGCCTTTTTCGACGCTTGACGTAAGATTTTGTTTGGGAGTTAGTATTAACATTAGTTTATATTGTTTTCATAACAATTATATGATAATTTCCTAATACAAAGTAGTCCATCACATTCTAGACAAAAATATTGACGCCTGACTTTTTTCGAATTTTTGGTAACTATTTGAAAACTGCTACAAGTATGGAACGGAGTAACTCGTGAGGAGAGCTGTTGGAGGTTATTCTTCGTAAGAGTCTACGTGTCTGTAGGCTGCAAGGGCTGATCAATAAAGACTGAGACAGATTTTCTCCTGTAGCTTCCGCGATAGTTTCCCATCTGTACCATGAATATTTGAAAGAGCGGATTTTTGTCTACAATGACCATAGGCGGCAGCACTCTCATATCGGCAGGTTGGTAGTAATGCTCTATTTTACAGAAGCGCAAACAATGGAGACGACACGAGACGAGCAGTACGGCACAATAAAACTGTGTGTTCGCTTAAACCATACAGCCACTGAAACTTAAGAAAAGCTGCAGAAAGCGTACTATCAAGATTGACTAGCTCGTGCAACACTGTTAAGATTGTTCAAGGACGTAAAAGAAGGCCGATATGTCTGTGTGAAGCAAGCTGGACCTGGAGTTTCGGCTTCTGTTGTGATTGAAGTCAACATCAACACGGCTGCTGTGATTAACCGTGAGGATCGGCGAATAACAATACGTAACCTCAGTGAAGTATTGAGAATTTCATTTGGCAGTGTCTTTACGGTTATGGATGATCATCTTTACAGGGTGGTCCATTGATCGCGACCGGGCCAAGTATCTCACGAAATAAGCGACAAACGAAAAAACTACACAGAACGAAACTTGTCCAGCTTGAAGGGGGAAACTAGATGGCGCTATGGTTGGCGCGTTAGTTGGCGCTGCCATAGGTCAAGCGGACATCAACTGCGTTTTTTTGAATAGGAAACCCCATTTTTTGTTACGTATTCGTGTAGTACGTAAAGAAATATGAATGTTTTAGTTGGACCACTTTTTTCGCTTTTTGATAGATGGCGCTGTAATAGTCACAAACATATGGCTCACAATTTTAGACGAATAGTTGGTAACAGGTAGGTTTTTTAAATTAAAATACAGAACGTAGGTACGTTTGAACATTTTATTTCGGTTGTTCCAATGTGATACATGTACCTTTGTGAACTTATCATTTCTGAGAACGCATGCTGCACAGCGTGATTACTTGTAAATACCACACTAATGCAATAAATGCTCAAAATTATGTCCGTCAACCTCAATGGTTCAAATGGCTCTGAGCACTATGGGACTTAACATCTGAGGTCATCAGTCCCCTAGAACTTAGAACTACTTAAACCTAAATAACCTAAGGACATCACACACATCCATGCCCGGGACAGGATTCGAACCTGCGACCGTAGCAGTCACACGGTTCCGGACTGAAGCGCCTAGAACCGCTCGGCCACTGCGGCCCGCCAACCTGGATGCATTTAGCAATACGTGTAACGAGATTCCTCTCAAAAGCAAGTAGTTCGCCTTCCGTAATGTTCGCACATGCATTGACAATGCGCTGACGCATGTTGTCAGGCGTTTTCGGTGGATCACGATAGCAAATATCCTTCAACTTTCCCAACAGAAAGAAATCCGGGGACGTCAGATCCGGTGAACATGCGGGCCATGGTATGGTGCGACGAACAATCCACCTGTCATGAAATATGCTATTCAATACCGCTTCAACCGCACGCGAGCTATGTGCCGGACATCCATCATGTTGGAAGTACATCGCCATTCTGTCATACAGTGAAACATCTTGTAGTATCATCGGTAGAACATTGGGTAGGAAATCAGCATACATTACACCATTTAGATTGCCATCGATAAAATCGGGGCCAATTATCCTTCTTCCCATAATGCCGCACCATACATTAACCCACCAAGGCCGCTGATGTTCCACTCGTCGCAGCCATCGTGGATTTTCCGCTGCCCAATAGTGCATATTATGCCGGTTTACGTCACCGCTGTTGGTGAATGACGCTTCGTCGCTAAATAGAACGCGTGTCATCGTCCCGTAATTTCTCTTGTGCCCAATGGCAGAACTGTACACAACGTTCAAAGTCGTCGACATGCAATTCGTGGTGCATAGAAATATGGTACGGGTGCAATTGATGTTGATGTAGCATTCTCAACACCGACGTTTTTGAGATTCCCGATTCTCGCTCAATTTGTCTGCTACTGATGTGCGGATTAGACGCGACAGCAGCTAAAACACCTGCTTGGGCATCATCATTTGTTGCAGGTCGTGGTTGACGTTTCACATGTGGCTGAACACTTCCTGTTTCCTTAAATAACGTAACTATCCGGCGAACGGTCCGGACACTTGGATGATGTCGTCCAGGATGCCGCGCAGCATACATAACACACTCCCGTTGGGCATTTTGATCACAATAGCCATACATCAACACGATATCGACCTTTTCCGCAATTGGTAAACGATCCATTTTAACACGGGTGATGTATCACGAAACAAATACCGTCCGCACAGGCGGAATGTTACGCGATACCACGTACTAATATATTTGTGATATTACAGTACCATCTATCACAAAGTGAAAAAAGTGGTCCAACTAAAACATTCATATTTCTTTACGTACTACACGAATATGTAATAAAAAATGAGGGTTCCTATTTTTAAAAAATGCAGTTGATATCCGTTTACCTATGGCAGCGCCATCTAGCGGGCCAACTATAGCGCCATCTGGTTTCCCCCTTCAAGCTAGACGAGTTTCGTTCTGAGTAGTTTTTTCGTTTGACGCTTCTTTCGTGAGATATTCGGCCCAGTCACTATCAGTGGACTACCCTGTATGTAACCCGTGTTTGTGCCCAATGGCTGAGACGTCTGTTGACTTCTGAACAAAAGGCTGTGTGAATAGAGACAAGCCGCGAGGAGCTGCGTCTCTTCACTGATGGGGGAGGATGCGTTTCTGGAATCGATTATCACCGACGAAGAGTCATGGCTGCACCATTATGATTCTGAAGGAAAACTAAGCAGCACAGTGTGGAAATGGCCAGGTTCTTCAACACCAAACAAGGCGAAAGTTGTTTCATTTGCAAGAAAAGGGATGGTGATCACATTTTTTGACTGTTATGCAAAATGATTTACCAGCATGCAGTTCTTCGTCACACCACGGTTACAGCAGCATCCACACGTCAGTACTGGCTAAACTGAAGAAGCACATTGCAAGGAAACGACCAAAACTTTCTCGGACTGGGTGGCGACTTCAACATGACAATGCCTGGACTCAACCTTATCTGTGTAGCGCATCCGCCTTACAACCCCGATTTTCCACCCTGTGATTTTTTTATTCTCATCACTAAAGGCAAAGCTTCAGCGCATTCGAGATGAGAACTCTGAAGAAACGTTCAAGAAAAGTAAGATGAATCTCAAGGACCTGACAAAAAATGGTCTGCACCATCTATTCAGGGACTGGCAGAGGCGCTATAAGAAATGATTTCAAGTAGGAGGACAGTAGTTTGAAAAATATAATATAAACATTGAAATTGACTAATAAACATCTGTGAAAAAAATCAGTCTCAGTTTTTGATGATCTACCCTCGTAGATCCTACGCAGGGTGTGTAATCCACTTGCGATGTTGTCGTTGGTTCGTCGAATACGCTACTAGCCATTAAAATTGCTACACCACGATGATGACGTGCTACAGACGCGAAATTTAACCGACAGGAAGAAGATGCTGTGATATGCAAATGATTAGCTTTTCAGAGCATTCACACAAGGTTGGCGCCGGTGGCGACACCTACAACGTGCTGACATGAGGAAAGTTTCCAATCGATTTCTCATACACAAGCAGCAGTTGACCGGCGTTGCCTGGTGAAACGTTGTTGTGGTGCCTCGTCTAAGGAGGAGAAATGCATATCATCACGTTTCCGACTTTGATAAAGGTCGCATTGTAGCCTATCGCGATTGCGGTTTATCGTATCGCGACATTGATGCTCGTGTTGGTCGAGATCCAACGACAGTTAGCAGAATATGGAATCGGTGGTTCAGGAGGGTAATACGGAACGCCGTGCTGGATCCCAACGGCCTCGTATCACTAGCAGTCGAGACGACAGGCATCTTATCCGCATGGCTGTAACGGATAGTGCAGTCACGTCTCGATCCCTGAGTCAACAGATCGGGACGTCTGCAAGAAAACAACCATCTGCACGAACAGTTCGACGACGTTTGCAGTAGCACGGACTATCAGCTCGGAGACCATGGCTGCGGTTACCCTTGACGCTGCATCAAGACAGTAGCGCCTGCGATTGTGTACTCAGCGACGAACCTTGGTGCACGAATGGCAAAACGTCATTTAGCCGGATGAATCCAGGTTCTGTTTACAGCATCATGATGGTCGCATCCGTGTTTGGTGACATTGCGGTGAACGCACATGTGAAGCGTGTATTCGTCATCGCTATACTGGCGTATCACCCGGCGTGATGGTATGGAGTGCCATTGGTTACACGTCTCGGTCACCTTTTGTTCGCACTGACGGCACTTTGAACAGTGGACGTTACATTTAAGATGTGTTACGACCCGTGACTCTATCCTTCATTCGATCCCTGCGAAACCCTACATTTCAGCAGGATAATGACGACCGTATGTTGCAGGTCCTGTTCGGGCGTTTCTGGATACAGAAAATGTTCGACTGCTGCCCTGGCCAGCACATTCTCCAGATCTCTGGTCAATGGTGACCGAGCAACTGGCTCTTCACAATACGCCAGTCACTACTCTTGATGAACTGTGGTATCGTGTTGAAGCTGCATGGGCAGCTGTACCTGTACACGCCATCTAAGCTTTGTTTGACTCAATGCCCAGGCGCATCAAGGCCGTTATTAAGGCCAGAGCTGGTTGTTCTGGGTACTGATTTCTCAGGATCTATGCACCCAAATTGCGTGAAAATGTGATCACATGTCAGTTCTGGTATAATATATTTGTCGAATGAATATCCGCTTATCAGCTGCATTTGTTCTCGGTGTATCATTTTTAATGGCCAGTAGTGTAATTTATGGGGTGGTTAGGAATCACGCTCGGTTCGAAGTCTGCGCATGCGCTGCGGACACCGGACGCAGCAGAGTGCGCATGCGCTGCGGTGGGCGGCGGCGGCGGCGGCGGCGGCGCGGGCGTCGCGGCCAGCTGGCAGTGCGCCGCGCGCCACGCGTGGATCGCCACGCCACGCAACATGGCTGGCCGCTCGTCGCCGCCGCCGCCGCCGCGCCTCGTCACCGTCAAGAAGGAGTCGCCCGACGACGAGATAAAGGTTAGTTCCGACACTTGCATATCTCTGATCACCGATCTTCCCTCGTCGCTCTTATTTCTTTCTGTTTTTTGATTCCTCAAAATTTTTACGTCGAAACTTAAAGGAGAGGGATCTCAGAGAGTGATGGTTGTAAATCATCTGGGAAAGAGTGATAGTACGATGATTAACAGATGTCTCTTGTTATCAGCGGTTCTTACTTCAGTCGAGCGGTCCTTGATCTCCAGGATGGCAAAGACATTTAATCGATTGTATGACACTTCTTTCATTTCCTTACCCAACTGAGTAATGTCGTAGCGCTAGCCATCTGACATTGTTCCGCGACACTTCGATGAGCGTTCATTATTTCACCTTCGAGCGCGTCGACGGAAGGAATTTAAACGTCTGAGATCCAGAACGAAATACATCGTATAATGAGTGCTCCATTCCCAATGCTTTCCTAGATACTGCTGGTCGAGACTGGCAGAAATGGAGGTAGTGCAGGTGCCAATACATTGGCGAATCGTTACTTGGAACGACTCATTTTCAGCTCACGTCCAAAAATACGAAACTCAATACATTTTTTAGCTTATGTAGGTTTATACCTTGTTGCTCATCGGAGCTGATCTCAAAATATTTCTAAACGTATATTAAATGCGCGAGCCATCATATCCTCCGGTATTTGGAGTTTTGGTCTGTAGATTTAACGTCTGTAGCCAACATCAATAACTATACTGTTTTGGTGTCGAAAGTGATGTGCTCATTCGATTGATCTACATGGCAGATGTAATTAGTTTCGAATATCTGTACGCCAGTAGTTTTTGAGAACAAAATATATGAACTGCGTTTTTTCTTCAGAACTGGCAATACTATCTCCCCTGCCTGTAACGTCGCTCAATCGTATTAGCAGCATTGTTCACCTCTGCCTCACTTCAGTACCATAGCTGAGCCTGTATATCGTCTCTAGTTGTAGCTGGATGATATGACATTGTACCTACGACAGAAAGTAACTGATAAATCAACATTTAAAATGAAATCTTCGGTCAAAACGAAATGTGATCCATTATGGAAGCTACCATCTCTTGTTACTGACTAGCATCCGCGATTCCATGAGTACCCGGCCGCGGTGGTCATGCGGTTCTAGGCGCTGCAGTCCGGAACCGCGGGACTGCTACGGTCGCAGGTTCGAATCCTGCCTCGGGCATGGATGTGTGTGATGTCCTTAGGTTAGTTAAGTTTAAGTAGTTCTAAGTTCTAGGAGACTGATGACCTAAGATGTTAAGTCCCATAGTGCTCAGAACCATTTGAACCATTTTTTTGATTCCATGAGTAAGTTAATGACATGTTAACTGCGTCTGTGGTTGTTGCACAAACTTCGTAGCGATAGCAACACACAATGTAGCAGAGCAAGACACAGGCTCTTTGTATATGTGTGTGTATTTATATGTGACTGTGTATCCAAACCGGGTTCAGTGATATGCTCTGAGTCAGCCTCCGGCTGCGTTTTACGATTTCTGCGCGCGGTACTCACACATCCCAAGTCGGCGTATTCTGGTTTCCATTGAGTGACTCGCGTAGCGATAAAAATAAAGCGTCACGGCTGTGGCTGAGCTCCCAGCATTACGCTTAGTTCGTTGTTCATTGCTGACACCGATACGTGCCTGCCCTATAGGTCGCAGATTCAGTGACGACGAAGGCTCCAGTATCTGTAAATGCACTATTTTATGGCAGATTATTCGTGTGGTATTTCATATGTACAGCTTTACACGTCCTCCGTCTTCGGTTCGTCACCCATTTATTTGGATACTTAGTAGTTCTGACTCGTATACAGCAGGGCTTTTAATTATTTTCTGATATCATTTCCGATGAGGTCTCTTTTGGAGCAGTTCTTAACTGTCAGTAGGAATCTTATTTCTGCTACTTGGATCATGGATTCATCTCTAAGTTTTATCACCTCTCTGACCAAACAAAAGAGTTTGGTTAGCTATTATTTTAGAAAATGTTATTTCTATTTCTTTTCTGCAGGGTCTTTCCAGCGTCCTGTGTGTTGTGCTGCACGTTTTAGAGAAAATTGCAACCTTATCGTCATTATCTCGCTCATACATGTTCTTGACGTTATAGTCAAAGTACAAGCTCTGTTTGACTTGTGCTGGTATCACAAGATTGATTGAATGGATTGAATTTTGATCGACTGGAGCCTTTCCTTAGGAGGGTATTACTGTATAGATTTCGCCCTTAAATCTTTCAGAAATTTTATTCAGCAGGTGAATTAATTTTTGAAGACGATCTACTGAGGTTGCTAAAATTACTTAGCTACCTGTGAAGAAGAGAGTATCCAATGTCTTCTACTAATTAATCTGATTCCCAGCAAGTACTTCGCCTTTCCATTCACCAACCACATCGTGAGTGTGTAAAGTGAATCATGCTGCTGACAGATGGCAAACTTCATTTATGTTTGTGGGTTCAGTAACCTACTCCACGTTGTTACCTATTAAAATAGCGATGTATTTGTACATACTTTTTATAGCTTCTTTGCTAAGGCCTGGAAAGCCCTCTGTAAGGGTCATGTAAACTACATTAAATGTTGAAGGTTTAACAAATAGCGTTATGTATTAGTTTTTATCTTACATTTTCCCCAGAAGATTTGGTTATCTGTGAAGAAGTTTTAGCCGATAGACTTAACATTAATATCTGGTCATATATCGGGAAAATATCGTCCTGTGCAAAGAGTGACAAATATGTGGATATGTGAAGTTGAACACAGAAATATTTGACTGGTAAAAGGATCTGACAGAAACGTTAAAAAATTGAACTGGCATGCACAAGAGGCAATACATGTAATATCTCGCAAGTGTATTGTTTAATAATCAAAAACCAGTTTTTGGCTAACAATCCACACTTAAATTTCAACACCATACGTGTTGCTTCCGTAGGGATAGTAGAGATGAGATTCGACTTATCATATCCAGAGAGGGATATCTGTTCGTGAATGGAACGGTACGAAGCACTATCAGCTCATTTTACGACTGTCTGCAGACTATGTAAATATATACTGAAATTATGCCTTCCTGTGCTTGTGTCTGTACACTAGTGACCAAAAGTATCCGGACCACTATTAGTAGACATTTTTATGGGGTGCGTACACAGTTCGCATTTATGTGGGTTTGACACTTATCGGGACACAAAGTTAGGTGTCTAAATGGAATGGCAGCCCATTCTTCCTCAAGAGCGAAACCGGAAAAAGTAGTTATGCTGGACACTCGGGCGAAGTCGGCGTTCTAACTTACCGCGAAGGTGTTCCACTACATTTAAGTCGGGACTCTGGAGAGGCCAGCTCTTTTCCGAAATATTATTGTCCACAAAGCATTGCCTGGCTGAAGTTGCTTACTGACAGGGTGCACTGTCGTGCTGATCCAAACAATCATCGCTTTCGAACTGTTCCTCTACTGTGCGCTGTACACAATGCCGTAAAATTTGTTCATAATCTTTCGCATTTTGCGTTTTCTAAAGCGCAATAAGGGGCCGTACACTAACCACTAAAAACACGCACATACCGTAAAACACACGATGGCAGGCAAAGTTTCGAGGCAGACGACAAACCCAAATCTTGCCATCGGTTTTGCCACAGGGTATAGCGTGCTTATTCACTCCAAATCGCTCGTTTCCAGTCATGCACTGTCTAGTAGCATCTGTCTTTACACCACCTCAGGCGCCGCTATGAAGTAACGACGGAAATGTGTGACTTATGAGCACTGCACCCCATTCTTTTTAATTCCCTACGCACAGTCATTGTGCCAGATGGATTGATGACAGCACTTTGTAACTCACGAGTGATTCCTTCTCAACGATCCCTGTACGTAAGTACACGAGGTATTGGTTTAGCTGTGGTTGCTCCTTCATGTGTCTACTTCACAATCACGTCGCCAACAGTCGACTTGGGCAGCTTCAGAAGGATTAAAGTATCAATAGGGGGTTTGATACTCAGGTGACATCCTATGACTAGTCTCCGTTTGAAGTCACGAAGCACTTCTGACTGAGCCACTCATCTGTTACTGCTTCTGTACCTACAACACAATACTCCCCGTCTCCTTTTTATACCGGTGGGTCGGCCTCTCGTGATATCTAACGGTCAGTTCAGCATTACATAGAAAAGTCCGTACACTTTTGTTATGATAGTGTATATAGTGCAGAAACGTGGAAGGCAGAACAGTTTAGAAAATAGTTTTCTATTTTGTATTAAGAAAAGTATGAAAGTGAAGTTACACTGATAAGGGGAAACAGGTAACGCTCCCACGAAAGAGCGCACAGAAAAAAAAAATAGAACGAACATTTTAAAATTTGATTAAACAAAAACTCCTGTAGAAAATAACTGAAATAAAATTTCTGAATGGTTCAAATGGCTCTGAGCACTTTGTGACTTAACTTCTGAGGTCATCAGTCCCCTTGAACTTAGAACTACTTAAACCTAACTAACCTAAGGACATCACACACATCCATGCCCGTAGCAGGATTCGAACCTGCGACCGTAGCGGCCACGCCGTTCCAGACTGACTTGCCTAGAACCGTTCGGCCACCCCGGCCGGCAAAATTTCCGAGAAAACACCATTAGGTGTTAAGGGGGGAAAGAGAGAATAAGTGGAAAAAAGGAGAAGGAAGCCCCTGAAGTAGATGGAGAAAGAACATCCGGCTTGAAGTACCCTGGATTAATTTAAACCCTGCATTGATAATCAGCACATTAGAGAGAAAGAGACGGGTGAATATTTTGGAGCCATATAATAGAAAATAAAGAAGAGTGTGCGTATTGCTTAATAACGTATTTTATAACAACATTACACAACAGAAAACGTATTTCTGGCAGTTTAATGTACTGCAATGTAATATTATAAGTTCTGAATGTTTTTTTTTTTTTACCCAGTATACAGACTTTTGCTTCCTATCAGTTCCATACTAACGGAACCGATCCACCAGGCAATTAAAAATCCGTTAAACTCATTTTTACTCAACAGAAAAAGAAGTCTGGTGTATTTCTTGGTATCACCTTGAATGTACATCTCACAAAAGCAAAGAGGAATATTCACGAAGCTGGGATAAATCCTCAATATTGCAGTGTTAAAACGTTTCTTAACTGACTTTGTACCATGAATATATTTTTCGACAAAATTAATGAATTTATTCTTTCTCGAAATTAGTGAGTGTACTGCAGTTTTTATCAAAAAAATATTTATATTATATTAGGTTTAGTAATATTCTCGAATTTATCACTCCTTTGTACATGTTTGTAGTCAAGAACGGACGCCAGAATGCTTACACAGCTGTTGCGATTTTGCACGAAAATTCAACGAGCGTTGCCGACCCTGCAAGATTCTCGGATTTAATGCGATTTATTTCGGTGCGGCGCTCCTGACGGGTTTTGTTATAGAAGAGCAAGTATATGTGTTCACGTTCATTCATTTTCGTTAGCGATCCTTAGCTCATGAAATTTGCAAAGGGAAAGCTTTTACTGCAACACGCTGGCGAATAATTAAGTCCATATAAATTTCTAGAGAATGGCATATTGAATTACCGCACAAAGCTACGTAATACACTGTGTTGAAACGTGATACAGTTACTTTGTTCTCAGACAGGCTGTCAACCATTAGTTTCGTTCAGTTTCGAGATTCTAAGATGGCGCTTGTCGATTAAGAAGCGTACATATAACGGTAGTTTAAAGTATGAGTTAAAGTGTACGAGAAATATATTTCATTATTTTTGAGAACATTATGACCATGCTCTGTATTCGCACTCATGATCATCGTACTTAAAAGATGAAGGTTGTAAGAAGGAAATTAATCGGTAGGGTTGTTAAGAGACGAAACAATAATTTTTCCATCCACTGGCTTGGTAAATAGAGCCAAGACGCGCAATGTAAACTACTAACGCTGTCTTGATTAGTTCCGACGTAAGAGCTAAATATCTCGGTCCTTTTTAGAACAGTCTTCAGTTATAACATGTCCGAAATAAAATGGAAAATTTAGAGAGAATTAACATCTGATAGATATAGCGATCGTGTGGAGAAACCTTTCGTAGTTTTAATAATGAGTTCGCCAGATTTTCTCGTTGATATGCAGGTTGCAGACACAGTTTCCTTAGTGGGGATGAAAATTGTGAAGTAAAAGTCGGGTCTATAGTAAACGACACTCCACCACTTCAAAATATCGAGACGCCGGCACTGAAAATTATTTGTCGAAAGCCAGTATACGGCGTCACTCTTAGATAACAAGTAATTTTTTTAGATAAGGACTGACAGGCTTAGGTACAGAATAAACTTGCTTGGTGTCTGTACCGAAGTTGTTCTTCGTTGAAACGAAGGAAACCTATTTTCTTCAGGAAACGATTATAAAAAGATGTTGTATAAAAATTAAGACAGAACGGCCAGAAGTGTGAGGCGTCTTAGTCTTCACTGATGTTATCCATAATGTGCTGAGATACTAAATATAGTTATATAACTGAGTCATGATTAAATAGAAAATGGTGTTCTGCATCACCCTTATGTAAATTTTAGGGTTCAACGTTTCTTCAGACTGCGGTGTGCTCACAACTCTTGGACAGAATACCATCTGCGACCATCAGTCTGCAGGCGTTTGGGGTAAACGCCTGCAGACCGATGGTCGCAGATGGTATTCCGTCCAAGGGATGTGAGCATACTTCAGTCTCAAGACACGTTGGACCCCTCCGTAGCCGACGAAGAACTAACAGTTGCACAGATAGCACTGCCATATTATTTTTAATTTTGTTTTAATATACATAAATACTTTTCTAAAGGGTGCCGGAGGTGGCCCTATTTTGACTTTGTTGTTATTTCCTGCTGCATGGTAGGACGGCAACGAGATTCCTTCCAGGACAGTTATAAGTTACAAGGACATACTATGGTTTTGTGAATAATAAACTTTCTGTTTCTTCTATCTTCCTCAAAAAAAGATAAAAAAGTGTCTCATGAAGTGGGGGCACGTGACACTATTATTGATGATGCGTCCGTCGGATATAGACAAGCTCTGCGGCCTCGTTAGTGCTTTTCGATGTGAGTAGATGTGCCGGCAACGCAAAAAATGGTTGAAATGGCTCTGAGCACTATGGGACTTAACATCTGAGGTTATCAGTCCCCTAGAACTAAGACCTACTTAAACCTAACCAACCTAAGGACATCACATACATCCATGCCCGAAGCAGGATTCGAACCTGCGACCGTAGCGGTCGTGCTGTTTCAAACTAAAGTGCCTAGAACCGCTCGGCCACCACGGCGGGCGCAGGCAACGCAAAAAAAAAAAGTTCAAATGTGTGTGAAATCTTATGGGACTTAACTGTTAAGGTCATCAGTCCCTAAGCTTACACACTACTTAACCTAAATTATCCTAAGGACAAACGCACACACCCATGCCCGAAGGAGGACTCGAACCTCCGCCGGGACAGGCAACGCATTTCACCCTTTTATCTTCTCTCATCACCAGCATTATACAACACGAACATGACTCTACACTTAACATGCATCCATTGCACTCGCCTACACTCTAAGAAATACACATGCGGCACAACTATTACTTATCTGCAAGGAAGGGATTCAATGTGCGGGGAGGAAGTACACGCCTTCCAACAGGGGCCTGGACTCACCCCGTGGGATAACCCAGCCGGCAAAGCCTTAAATTTATATTTTTCTTTACATGCGTTTAATTTTAGCTGGTGTAGTTATGAAGGTTTTGAATTTGAGAAATGTATTTCTTTTATTTGGCTCCTGACTGGAGTCTCTCGCACTTTCATCATTTTTTTGAGGTAATTACATATTACCTACTAGCCACTTAAATGTAGAGATAAATTAATGAAACTTGAGGTTTACACTGGCAACGGCTTTGCCGCAGGGGTAACACCGGTTCCCATCAGATTACCAAAGCTGACCGTTGTCGGGCTCGGCTAGCACCTGGCTGTGGGACCGTCTGGGTCTGCCGAGCGCTGTTGGCAAGCGGGATGCACTGAGCCCTTGTGAGGCCAACTGAGGAGCTACTTGACTGAGAAGTAGAGGCTCCGGTCACCAAAACTGACAACAGTCGGGAGAGCGGTGTGCTGACCACATATCCCTTCATATCTGCATCCAGTGACGCCAATCGGCTGGGGATGACACAGAGGTCGGTCGGTACCATTGGGCCTACCGAGGCCTGTTCGGAAGGAGTTTAGTTTAGTTGGAGTTTTTATCTTTTGGCTTACTTCTTTTCAGTTGATTTTTTACGCGTTTATGTTAGTTATGTGTTGTGACATATTTAGCACTGGACGTTGAGGTGCCACGTTGTCTGTTATGACTAACTCACCATGATGTCTTAAAGCCAATTTAAAATTGAATGAGAATTAACTTTGTTGATTACGACCTCGGACATGAAGGTGCTATTATTTTACAACATTCTTTCGGATATGTTTGCAACCTACACGAACGGCAGCATATCAAGAGAGTTCGCTGCCACTTTGATGAGTATGGTACCCTCATCAGGGTGAACACTCGAAATTGTCTTTTTAAGCAGAAACTGGTTGTGAAAATGGGAAAGAGTCTTAAGAAATGCACATCCGTAATGGAAGAAAGTCACCCTTACTCAACAAATTATTGATGACTGGTGCCCAATCCGGAAAAGAATTTGAAGTTACTAAAAATTATTACTAGCCTCCTTGCATCTGAGAGATGTCGCAAGAGTATTTCAAATTAACTGAAAAACTTCCGCACAAATTCCATCAGCAGTCTGTAAATGTAATACTGTTGGACACAATCGGTTCACTCCCAAGCTCCCATGCTCCCAAGCTCCCATGCTCCCAAGCTCCCATGGCTGAAACCAGATGTAAACAGTAATGAAATTCTAAACTCAGGTTGGAATGTATACCGCAGAGACAGCCTGGACAGTGAAGGGGGAGGCGTGTTTATAGCGATAAGAAGTGCAATAGTATCGAAGGAAATTGGCGGAGATCCGAAATGTGAAATAATTTGGGTGAAGGTCACAGTTAAAGCAGGCTCAGACATGGTAATTGGATGTCTCTATAGGCCCCCTGGCTCAGCAGCTGTTGTGGCTGAGCACCTGAAGGATAATTTGGAAAATATTTCGAGTAGATTTCCCCACCATGTTATTGTTCTGGGTGGAGATTTTAATTTGCCGGATATAGACTGGGAGACTCAAACGTTCATAACCGGTGGCAGGGACAAAGAATCCAGTGAATTTCTTTTAAGTGCTTTATCTGAAAACGACCTTGAGCAGTTAAACAGAGAACCGACTCGTGGCGATAACATATTAGACCTTCTGGTGACAAACAGACCCGAACTATTTGAAGCAGTTAACGCAGAACAGGGAATCAGCGATCATAAAGCGGTTACTGCATCGATGATTTCAGCCGTAAATAGGAATATTAAAAAAGGCAGGAAGATTTTTCTGTTTAGCAAAAGTGACAAAAAGCAGATTTAAGAGTACCTGTTGGCTCAACACAAAAGTTTTGTCTCAAGTACACATAGTGTTGAGGATCAGTGGACAAAGTTCAAAACCATCGTACAATATGTGTTAGATGAGTATGTGCCAAGCAAGATCGTAAGAGATGGAAAAGAGCCACCGTGGTACAACAACCGAGTTAGAAAACTGCTGCGGAAGCAAAGGGAACTTCACAGCAAACATAAACCCAGCCAAAGCCTCGCAGACAAACAAAAACACGAAGTGAAATGTTGTGTGAGCAGGGCTATGCGAGAGGCGTTCAATAAATTCGAAAGTAAAGTTCTATGTACTGACTTGGCAGAAAATCCTAAGAAATTTTGATCTTATGTCAAAGCGGTAGGTTGATCAAAACAAACTGGCCAGACACTCTGTGACCAAAATGGTACTGAAACAGAGGATGACAGACTAAAGGCTGAAATACTAAATGTCTTTTTCCAAAGCTGTTTCACACAGGAAGACTGCACTATAGTTCCTTCTCTAGAGTGTCGCACAGATGACAAAATGGTAGATATTGTAATAGACGACAGAGGGATAGAGAAACAATTAAAATCGTTCAAAAGAGGAAAGGCCGCTGGACCTGATGGGATACCAGTTCGATTTTACACAGAGTACGCGAAGGAACTTGCCCCCCCTTCTTGCAGCGGTGTACCGTAGGTCTCTAGAAGAGCGTAGCGTTCCAAAGGATTGGAAAAGGGCACAGCTCATCCCCGTTTTCAAGAAGGGACGTCGAACAGATGTGCATAACTATAGACCTATATCTCTAACGTCTGTCAGTTGTAGAATTTTGGAACACGTATTATGTTCGAGTATAATGACTTTTCTGGAGACTAGAAATCTACTCTGTAGGAATCAGCATGGGTTTCGAGAAAGACTATCGTGTGAAACCCAGCTCGCGCTATTCGTCCACGAGACTCAGAGGGCCATAGACACGGGTTCCCAGGTAGATGCCATGTTTCTTGACTTCCGCAAGGCATTCGATACAGTTCCCCACAGTCGTTTAATGAACAAAGTAAGAGCATATGAACTATCAGACCAATTGTGTGATTGGATTGAAGAGTTCCTAGATAACAGAACGCAGCATGTCATTCTCAATGGAGAGAAGTCTTCCGAAGTAAGAGTGATATCCGGTGTGCCGCAGGTAAGTGTCGTAGGACCGTTGCTATTCACAATATACATAAATGACCTTGTGGATGACATCGGAAGTTCACTGACGCTTTTTGCGGATGATGCTGTGGTATATCGAGAGGTTGTAACAATGGAAAATTGTACTGAAATGCAGGAAGATCTGCAGCGAATTGACGCATGGTGCAGGGAATGGCAATTGAATCTCAATGTAGACTAGTGTAATGTGCTGCGAATAAATAGAAAGAAAGATCCCTTATTATTTAGCGACAGTATAGCAGGTCAGCAACTGGAAGCAGTTAATTCCATAAATTATCTGGGAGAACGCATTAGGAGTGATTTAAAATGGAATGATCATATAAAGTTGATCGTCGGTAAAGCAGATGCCAGACTGAGATTCATTGGAAGAATCCTAAGGAAATGCAATCTGAAAACAAAGCAAGTAGGTTACAGTACGTTTGTTCGCCCACTGCTTGAATACTGCTCAGTAGTGTGGGATCCGTACCAGATAGGGATGATAGAAGAGATAGAGCAGATCCAACGGAGAGCAGCGCGCTTCGTTACAGGATCATTTAGTAATCGCGAAAGCGTTACGGAGATGATAGATAAACTCCAGTGGAAGACTCTGCAGGAGAGACGCTCAGTAGCTCGGTACGGGCTTTTGTTGAAGTTTCGAAAACATACCTTCACCGAGGGGTCAAGCAGTATATTGCTCCCTCCTACGTATATCTCGCGAAGAGACCATGAGGATAAAATCAGAGAGATTAGAGCCCACACAGATGCATACCGACAATCGTTCTTTCCACGAACAATACGAGACTGGAATAGAAAGGAGAACCGATAGAGGTACTCAAGGTACCCTCCGCCACACACCGTCAGGTGGCTTGCGCGGTATGGATTTAGATGTAGATGTAGATGTACTTTTCTACACTAAAAGTACCTGCACTATACTTTTGAATTTGTTGCGATTTTTTACATACATGACGATTTTCCATTTTCCACGTGCCTTCTGTAATAGATAGCGGTTAACATATAATCCTCAGAGTTTATTGTTTGTGCTTCTGTTTTTAAATATTGTTCTCACAGGTATTAAATTACTTTTTCACTTCTTAAAACTAAAAACTCGTGTTTTAGTGTTATTCGGGACTTAAATTCCGCGTAATTCTATCTCTCTCAGTGTTGCCTGTCTCACAGAAGAAGGATAACAATTGTAAATTCCTACGTACTGCGATAATGCTAGGAACAGATCTGAAACTGCCAACTACAGCCTGGGTGACACACCGTTTAGAACGGGAGACAATGACAAGCAGCGTTGTGACGCTGTATTTGGCGAGAGAACCCATCCATGCATGAGGGAAATCAGAACGACCAGGTTAGATATTTTCGAATGAGTGAACCAAGACAGGAATCAGTTAACAAAGGGGTATTATAGCATCACTCATCATTGGTGTCCAGCGCAAACCTGAGAATGATAGAGAGATATTTCTGCTTTATAGGTATGAAAGAAAAATTATTAGAAACTACTTGGGCAGTCATCAGTAAAAATTCAGTTTTGGAGAGGACAAGATGGAGGACATTCGACGGAAAGCCAGACATACTGCAAGCCATGTCCTAGGTAAGTTGGAACTGTGGAAATAGTGAGAAACGGGAAGGGCCCTCCATGTTTCAATAACAATATTAACAAACTAGTGTGAAAGCAGAGACAGCTGAGTAACAGATTTAAACGAAGACGAACCCTTTCTTACAATATAAAGTTGAACGAAGACAAAACAGGCGCAAGGACTGCTATGCGAGAAGCGTTCAATGACTTTTTGGAAGCATGGTTATAACTGCTGCCATATCACAAAATCCTAACAAGCTATGCTCCCGCATAAGATCAGCTAATAGTGCGAAATCGCCCGTATAAATGCTCGTTGACAGTGACGGCACCCCAACGGATTATGATTAAATAAAGGTAGAAGTACTAAATTCTGTCATTAGAAATTGCTTCTTCGAAGACAATCGCAACGCAGTTCGTACGTTCTACAGTTTTTCGGATGCGAGAAAGTGAAGGCCGGTGAGTGAACACGAATTTGAAACACAGTTCAGACCACGCAACAGGGAAAATGACATAGAACTTGATGAGGTACCCGTTAGATTATATTAAATATGCGTAAGACTCTCCTCTATAATAAATTAACCGTGGGTAGTGGAAATAACGGAGGTTGACACGTGACTGTAACAAAGCGCAGATCGTTCCAGTCTATAAAAAGGTTCACACTACCGGCGCACAGAACTATCAACCGAAGTCACTGGCGTCAGCTTTTTGCATAATTTTTTTTCAAGACCGAGCACGTTCTGTGTTTGAATTTACATAGTTTCCACAGTCACCGATCGCCTGAAATGCTGCTTGTTCTCTTCGTTCATGAGATTCAGAAAGCAGTAAGTAGCAGGGCTCAGGTTTATATCATATTTATTGATATTCATGAACTCATCGATACAGTTTCACACACTCACCCAAAAAAGAAAATCCGTACGAACATAATACACGAAAAACTATGCGATTAGTTTTCAGACTTTCTTACGAAAAAATATCTCAGCATGTCTTTCTTAATGACGAGATATTGTCAGAAGCGAAGGTAGCGTCGGGCGTCACGTAAGTAGTGTGAGAGTGCCATTCTGTTCATCATATACACACAATCCAGTTACATCAATGCGACCACTGCTTGTTTACGACGTCCGTCAACGTGCAGTAACCACTTACAAACGGAGGTGGCAGCACTAGCAGTTGCCGGGGGTGGGGGGTGGACACGGAAAAAAAAAAAGAGCAGCCGTTTCGCAATGGAGAAACGGAGTGATTTACCTCACGTCCAACAGGGCATGATCATTGGCTTTCGGGCCAAAAATAGAAGAATTTCCGAAACGGCGAAGTTTGTAAACTGTTCGCGTGGCCACATGGTTAAAATATACGGTGCACGGCAAAATGGTATTATTCAAAAATGGCGCCGTGGGAACTGTTTTGCACCAGCGGCCATAGATGACAGTGGCGAACGATGGCTGCGGAGATGTGTACGGGCGAATGGACTTGCAACTTTTTCTCTGCCTCGTGATTACTGGGTGTTGTGTGATGTCCTTAGGTTAGTTAGGTTTAAGTATTTCTAAGTTCTAGGGGACTGATGACCACAGATGTTAAGTCCCGTAGTGCTCAGAGCCATTTGAACTATTTTTTGAACTTGCAACTGTTGAGCAGCTGACTGCACAGGTGAACCAAGGGGCTAAGAACAGTGTCTCCTCAACGACCGTTTAGCAGACGTTGCTATGTATGGGTCTCCTCAGCAGGAGCCTGGGTCATGCACCCGTGATGACTGCTGTTCATCAACTACAAAGGCTGGGATTTGCATGGCAATAATGCAACTGGGCGACCACACAGCGGCGACAGGTGATTTTTCCAGATGAATCATGTTTTATGCTCCATCGGAAAGAGGGCCGTTGGCGAGTATGGCGTGAAACGTCTGAAAGCGAACATCCTGCATGCCTTATGGGCAGGGGAATGTTATTGCGGCATTCCTTGGGTGATCTCGTCATCCTGGAAGGCTCAGTGGATCAACACAAGTACGGATCTATCCTTAGGGACCATGTCCACTTCTACATGCAGTTTGTTTTTCCTCGACACTTTGACATCTAGCAGCAGGACAATGCAACGTGCCACACATATCGCAATGTACGTGCTTGGTTCGAAGACCACCAGTATGAGTTTACCGTACTCCCCTGGCCACCAGTCTCCCCGGACTGAAACTCAATCGAGAATATGTGGGACCATATCGATAGGGCGGTTCACGCCGTGGATCCTCAACCGTGAAACCTAGCGCAGCTGGCCATGCACTGCAGTCGGCATGACTCCACATCCCTGTCGGTACCTTTCAGAACCTCACCGACTCTCTTCCTGCATGTCTCGCAGCGTTGTGCGCTGCAGAAGGTGGTTACTCAGGCTTTTGACTGGTAGTCACATTAATGTCACTGGACAGTGTGCAAATGATTTGACAGATGAAATCAGTAGCCTTCTGACGTTCTTCACTGATCTGAGGAAAACTGGATGTGCAGGAAACCTCGACCTGATTTTCCGAGACTATTGCAGAAAAGGGAAAATTAAGAATGACCTCCCAAACACAGTAAATTAAAAACTTTACTTCAAGGGTATTCGCAGGGCTGTGTTTTTAGACCAGAGTTGTGAGATAGTGGCCTGGAAATTCTATTACAGAAAATAAGTGAACAACCTCGAGCAAAAGATACATCGTTTACGTCGACGGCTTTATGATAGTAATAACAGAGAATACCAGAGCAGAACCGGATGAAATTAGTCGTGATGTATGGAATTGCTTCACGTATGTGTTCGAAAAACGACATTTTTTTAATATCAAAAATAATAATTATTGTGCTGAAACGGAAAATGTAATGGACGAGAAATCCGACTAAAAAATAAATAACAATTCGATTAAGAGATGTGCCACAAAAAATTACTAGGGGATGCATTTTAATAAGAAGTAATATGTTCATACATACTTCGAAATTGTCTGCCGGAGTATTCTAAGTATGATGATCAATACATTATATGAACAAAAGTATCCACAAAAATATTAGTAGACATTAATACGGGATGTGTACACACTTCACCTATTATGAAGGCTTGAACTCTGCTGGGGAAGCTTTCAGTGAGTTGTCTGAATGGGTCGAAAAATGGCAGCCCATTCTTCCTCAAGACCCGAAACCAGAGAAGACAGTGATGTTGTACGTTGGGGTCTGGAGCGAGATCGACATTCCAATTTACTCCAAAGAGATTCCGTTGGGTTGAGATCGGGACCCTGAGCAGGCCAGTCCATTTGAGCATCATCGCTGTCAACAAAGCAATGCCTCACAGACGCTGCTTTATGACAGGATGCACTGTCATACCGATAAAAACAACTATTGTCTCCGAACGGTTCCTCTACTGTGCGAAGTACATGGTGCTGTAAAATGCGTTCATATCCTTCTGCGTTTATCGTTTTCTTAAGCACAACGAGGGGATCACACACTAACCACGAAAAACACGCCCATACTGTTACACCACCTACTCCATACTTCACTTGTGGCATTGCACATGGTGGCAGGCAATGTTCTCCAGGCATTCGCCAAAGCCAAACTATTCTTTTTAAACTCTTGTGCACACTTATTGTCCTAACTGGACTGTTGGGAGCGCTTTGGAACTCACGAGAGATTCCTTCCATTAATTTACAGCTGTTTTTTTCAACCACCTACCGCAATGCTCCAGCGTCCCAGCCCGTCAGTACATGAGTTCTGTCTAGTTTATGTTTAGCTGTGGTTGATCCTTCGCGTGTCCACTTCACAATCACATCACCAACTGTCGACGTGGGTACCTTTAGAAGGACACAATTGTCCCTGGTGGAGCTGTCACTCCCGTCACATCCGACAAATAGCTAACGATAGAATTCACTGAGTTCTCTTGACGGATCCATTTTGCTGTGGCTGCTTCTCTACTGACAATACAATACTCCTTGCCTCCTTTTATACCTAAAATGTATTTGCAGTTGCGAACAGTAACGCCCATCAGCTGTACAATGA
Organism: Schistocerca nitens; assembly: GCF_023898315.1. Taxonomy (NCBI): domain Eukaryota; kingdom Metazoa; phylum Arthropoda; class Insecta; order Orthoptera; family Acrididae; genus Schistocerca; species Schistocerca nitens. Next base: position 612,492,312 of record NC_064616.1, on the reverse strand, counting down.
AATTATTTTGTGCCGGACCGGGAATCGTAAACGAATTTCCTTTTTTTTACGCGAACGGTCGCCTTAGCCACTTTTTTCCAGCTTATCGCGAGCAGTCTACTTACCATTTTTCCACATGATTTACTCTTGACAAGAAAACATAGAATAAAAATAAAAGTAAAAAAAATCTATAATGAAGATTGGAACCAAAGACCCTTCCATTACGAGATCGCTTCGGTTATCCGTGCACGACTCACAGCCAGACCCAAACTTCCATATGTCGTCGTTCCTGTGTCACAATCCGTACTCGGACACACACTATGTAATTCCCATACAGGAGAGGACATTTTAACTGAAAGTCGCTGCCTGGTGTCAGCGGATATATACGATACTGCAGTGTCCGTGTTATTAAGAAGAACGATGCATTGTTCCTTAGGACATACATGCATATTATTGGAGTCAAGAGGTTGTGCCTATTATATTCTGTAATAATCTGCTAACCCCAAAAACGATTGTAATTTCTTGCCTCTCTAAGGGGCTGGAAAGCTCTGTATAGTGGTTATCAATCTTGGTTCTGCTTTTACTCTATCTTGGTTAATGGCATTCTCCAAATAATTTACCTCTTGTAGTGCAAAATGACATTTTTCCATGCTAAGAGTTAAGTGCACTGCACTTAATCTTTTAAAAACTCCCCTAAACCATTCTAAATGCTTTCTCATGTCTTGACTTGTACGCTTGAAAGAATGTGGACCCATGATGTATTTAACGCATCATGTAAATGTAAACACGTGCACAAATATGCACTGTTATACAGTACAAGATCTAACAAACGTCAGTGGAATGTTACGTGTGTGGACATACCTAGTTACACAAGGTGTGTCTAGTTGTATTGTTTTTATCTGTGACAAATTTTTAACAAACGTATGTAGAATGTGTTACATACCATCTACTATAATTTCAAAGTGGCATGTGAGATACAGTCATAATGGAATAGGACGTATAACAACAAGATTTTTTTCAAGATCAGAAAATGACAGTCTTAAATGTTGAAGCCAGTCATGAAGAATAAATGTTACTAAATGTGATAATGGCTATTAATGGTTTCTTAATTTTTTAGTAATTTTGAACTAGAATATGTTTAGATTATGCTGTAAAATGCTAACACACCATAAGCTATCGAATACGTGATTATTTTCTCTCTCTAGAGTTGGATGTAGCACTGGGTCCACGCTCGATGACCACCTATACTTTCACATTCACAAAAGGGAACGTAAGTGGAAGAGTAAGAGGAATGTGATGACAGAGATGATGCAGTTTTGATGAGAAAACGCCCTAGAGCACCATAACCCGTGCCGTCACCAATAAGAAGGATGTTCTACGTCACATATCTGCCTGAGATGACAAATAAAACGCAGGGAAGTCAGTTCAGATGTGGAATGGCAGAACGTAAGGGTTTCATATTTGCGCAGTGCACTAAATGCAAAACATATCTCTGCTTCAGTGAGAAGAGGAACTTTTTTTGCAATTCTATGAAAAACAGCAGAATTACGAAAATATTCAGATTATATTTTCAGATACAATAATTAAAATTAATTTTTTTGGTACATACATATTTAACTTCTCTGTTTATAAATTAAAGCCATTAAAGCAATCCCTGAGAACATGTTTAACAAAAACGTACTTGAGTCCTGGTATAATATATATGTTACATGCCCTAATATTTTGGTAAACAAACACTTTTTTAGGTTCCATTTCAAACTTTCGAATTGAAGGACCGACAGCAAAGTGTCGAAATTTGTCAGAAATTACTTCTTACTACCTCCTATGACAATGATATCATCTGAATACTTACAGTATAATGAAGTTTCCGCTAACGCTTGTGCGTCAGCTAGTTTAAAATCTCCGCATATCGAATCGAGCCGTCCGATTTTCTAACTAAGGGCAATAGAGATGACCACGAGCTTGAATAAACTGAGTCTGCAAAAGCTTCGTCTTCTACTCCGTAACAGACAAAGGTGGGAGATAGGAAGTGCACTAGCAAAGCGAGGTGTTGCTGTCGGTTTTCTGTAATATGCGTCTCCTTATCTTTTGAACACACTAACACCAGAGGGAAACATATGTGAAAAGGTTGTGCACATTACGTCTATGAACGGACAGATGTTCTCTAGAGAACAAACATCTCGATTTAAAACCCCATTGTGTCAAAGATATTCTGGAAACAAATATTACGATACTTTATTGGCAAAGCTAATAAGAGGAAGACGGAAAGTGCATTGTCCCATGTACGACGGGGTGATTTGAGATAGAGCACAAGCCAGAACTCGGAAAGGAAGTCGGTAGTGTCCTTTTCAAAGGAACCATTTTGGTATTTTCTCTAAGGGATTTAGTGAACCCACGGAGAAGATAAATGTGGATTGCAGGACTCGTATTTGAACCGCCGTTCTCCCGAATGCAAGTTCAATGTGTCACCACTGAACCACCTCGCCCGATAACAACTAACAAAAAACTCATTCTAGACACATTGTACGAGACTCGCGTGTCGAGACGACAGCAGTGAATGGCCTTCCAGATTTGAGTTACATTATGAGTCATATGTGACGTCTCGGACACGAGCGTATTAGTTCAAAATGGTTCTGAGCACTATGGGACTTAACATCCGAGGTCATCAGTCCCCTAGAACTTAGAACTACGTAAACCTAACTAACCTAAGGACAGAACACACATCCATGCCCGAGGCAGGATTCGAACCTGCGACCGTAGCGGTCGCGCGGTTCCAGACTGAAGCGCCTAGAACCGCTCGGCCACTATGGCCGGCGAGCGTATTAGTTATGGGTATTCTGAGTTCTGGAACTGTTTTCGGCGAAGGAGGCACAATCTGTGCTTTCATCCTTTACAGGTGTGACGGACATCGATATATCCATTCTGAAATTTCCTGTGATTTACACAGCCTCAATCAGAGTAGGAATACTCGTACCCACGAGAATTACTACAAGCTCCGATACGTACGCTCGATAGAGTGCGTTGTACTATTAACTAGAGATTTGAAAGAAGCGGAAAGCCATCTCCAGACCAACTGCATGAAGACCATCAGCAGTATGAACCTCCTGACAGCCATCAGATCTGTATGAAGTCACTGCAGTTAATTTTAACTGTATAAAACGCTAATGACTTAATGTTTTCAAAACGTCTGTGTCAGTTATGTAAGTCGGGACAGCAATGGATGGATATTCTTTTTCATGGTTAAACTGTGTAATGCAAAGGCCAAACGAATGTACGGAACTGGCCACAGCAGAACACGGCAAAGCTTTCTGTGCTCAGCCTCCGCCATGGTTCTCCCTGCGAAAACTTCCTGATGCACTGGTCGTTTTTCGTTGCCTGCCTGGCTTCGAAACTTTGTGCGGTTTTAAATACCTAATCGACTGATAAATTCAGGTATTTTAATGCATGAGAACGCAAATATTAAGTGGAATGGCATGAATTGCACGATCTCTAATTAAAGGGTTGGCGTATGACTAAGGATTTGAACTAATATAGTCCCAATATCAAGTTTCAAACTTTGAAGTCCATAGCCCAACTGTGAGACACAGCAGTGCTCCTGGAATTGTTTTAACTAAGAGGAAGTTTCCTAAGTTTAAAATTTAAGCACTGGACACTATTGCAGCCTTCTCTAAAATGTATACCCTGTGAGAGGATTTACCAATGTGCACACCTGAGTCTGGCTTGGAGCGTGCTGTGGATTCACGGCGATGGAAACTGCACACAGATGTTATCTCAGTGTTACTTATTTGTGAGCGCGTTAAGTTCAGCTAGAAGGAGCTTAGCGTTGTGTGTTAACTGGTTTTCATGTAGGAAAGGCCTGGCAAAAGTTCCTTAATCGTACATGGATGAAAACAGAAACGGTCAGGCGCGGACTGCTTAGCGCTAGCCTATTGTATCCGAAAGCGCTTATGGGAGCAGGTATTATATGAGAAATAATTGATTATTTATACGCTGTATAACAAATTTATGTGCGTTTTAGGGCAGTTCATATGAGGTGACATTCCATAAATCGGCTAACAGACTCGGAAACTGTAAATATTAATTGTCATAAGATATGTCTCTAGTAATGGCGCTGCTGGAAAATAAGCAGTAGTAAGCAACAACCAATGACAGGTTACACTGCCCGCTATCAGTGGGGGAAAAAGCAAGATGGAAGGTTTCGGCAGGTGTTCTTGTTGGGTAATAATAAATTCGCAAAATTTGAAGCAAACGTGACGTCATTTTGATGTCACACACTGTGTCGAAGGGCGCGAGAGTTGTCTCGAATTTCGTGGCCGTTCGGTTCACAGCGCGGGAGGCGAACGTGACGTTCAGAACAGCAGCTTTCGCTTCAATTAGAGTGAACTGGCGGTTACGCTTTTCTTTACTGCGGAGTATTTTAACCTCGAAACTACGCTGTTTATAAAAATTTTAAGTTCCGCATTGATGATGAGATGGCTGTTGATAAGGGAGATATTAAAGGGGGCCCATGAAAAATTCCGAAACTTACTGAAAATGTTGTACTAGCTATTTTTCCTAATATGGCTTCATCAACTTCTGAAGTGAGACGTCCTGCTGATCTACAAACAAAATACGAATTGTAGGCAGTCAAGATTGAACCCAATAACGTATATGTTCAACAGGGTTTGTTAAGTCATCTCGACAACATAATTTTATTTTTTGAAACTCTGGAGATTAATTACAGGAGTTGGCCTATAACTGGAAATGGTGGGTGCCCATTCTAGCAGATGAATTAAAGCAGCAGCTCATTACACCTGTATCTTCAGTTGGTCCATTCATTGCAATTTTGGATACTATTACAGCATTTTCTTTCTTTGAAAGTGAGAGCCTGCCAATTTCACTTATTTGCATATGTATTACGAAAAGTACTAAACGATAAGCTTCCCTAATGTTAGATACGTGTACTGGTTGTGTTAAGCATGTTCTAATTCGTGCAGAAATTACAGTTCTGTGAGAGAAAAATAAACTTCTTCCTTCGCAACTGAAAGTAACTGAAACAACGAGAAAAAACAGCGACAGGAACGTCCCTGTACCGGTACCAAAATACGTTTCGCATGTATATGTACATTAGAGTTCTAGTAGATGTTCCTGTTTGGAAAAGAAGCCTCCTAAAATAACTAGCTTGTAAATTTCCTTTTATTCTCTATAGACAGCTTATACTACGTTACCATTTATTTCTTCGTCAAACGTGTCAGCCTTTTCCACGATTTTTATTCTGAGTGGTAGTTTTTTTTACGAGATGATAAACATGTGTTGAATATTTAACTTCATTTGCGTCTTTCACTCTTGATTTATAAATGATTGACAGCGACAATTCACTCACTAAGGGACAGCATTGTTATTAGTACATAACATCGAACATTTTTTTAATATCGAATATTACAAACCATGATTGTATTAAATTAATAACAATGTTCCAGAATCTTTTAGGAAAGCGAAAATGAAGTAGAAAATTCTGGGAATAGCAAGACTCGAACTAACTTACTTAGTCTTCGTAACTTTACTCAGGTATTCACTATATCACGGTAAACTCCTGAAACATATGATCGTTTTCTTTATGTTTGAGCTCCCGAAGGCTTTAATCACTTGACTTTAACTGAGAGTTCATTATAACACACTGTACCATGAACGACGTGTTTTTGATGACTTCAACGCTCCGTTGTCTTGAAACGACATGCTGTCACAACACGCAAATCATAATACCGAATTACTCAAATACGAAAATTCTTTAATCATTAATAAGACGTTTTTCTTTGTTTTAATACAAGTAATTCTACCAATGCCGACGCGTTTTTGTATAACATAGGTGATAACATAAAACCTATCAAATACAAGCTTCAATTAAGAACGACGAAATCCAATGTGGCGTCTCCTAAGTTAGCACGAAAGTCGATAGACAGCTCTTTCCGTCTTCGATGCAGTGCGTGACGTCAAGATGACGTCACGTTTGCCTCACATGATGTGAACTTAGTGTTAACCGTTGTTGTTAGGCGATGAAAAAGCGCATTTCGTCCCGGGAGATAGTGGAGTGAGTAATTCACAGTGGGAGATAATTGAGTGAGGACCTCGTGTGAGGGTAGTACAGAAAATTTGTTCTTCTTACTTTCTGGCAGCCACATAGACGAAATAATTTCGCGAGGGAAGCCAGTGTGGGTCTTAAATGTTTTGGCATAGAATTTTATGTTGTGAACTCTGAAGCTTTCGTCAGGTATTGTGAAAACAGCAGAGTACTTGTGGAGTGCACGTAACTATTTCTTTTTTTTTAGGCTAGGTTGAAGTTTGAGGTCTTTTGAAGAAAGCTCACAAGTCGGAGAGTGAAATCAGATTGCTTATAAAGTAGAGTCAGTTCGACTGTCGAAATTTTGACAGTAAATTGTCGAATTATTCATAAAAAATTCTTGAACTTACTGCCTTCCAGGAAAATTGTCGAGCTCAAATTATTCTCGGAACCGAGAGCTTGCTGAAACCCGAAGCTAAAAGCTCCTAAGTATTTATCGAGGCATGGAACGTGTACTGAAAAGACAGACTATACACTATAGGAAGGGAGAGTTAATTGCTACCGGCAAAAGTATTGCGTGTATCGAGGTCAAAATTGGGTCTGACTATGAAGTGATCTGGACACGAGTAGCAGACGTAGGTGAGCTCACATTAATAATGTTTTTACCGGCCACTCGATTCCGCAGTAACCATCGTAGAAATAGTCAAGGAAAGTCTGCGCTCAGCAGTGTGAGAATACCCACATCAGGCAGTATTAGTTCAAAAAAAAAAAAAATGGTTCAAATGGCTCTGAGCAGTATGGGACTCAACTGCTGTGGCCATCAGTCCCCTAGAACTTAGAACTAATTAAACCTAACTAACCTAAGGACATCACACACATCCATGCCCGAGGCAGGATTCGAACCTGCGACTGTAGCAGCAGCGCGGCTCCGGACTGGAGCGCCTAGAACCGCACGACCACCGTGGCCGGCGCAGTATTAGTTCGAAGTGACTTTAACCTTATAACACTAAAGGGGGGAAAATGTTACATTGGTACTAAACCATCGTGAAGTTTACTACTCAACATTTTATTCGAAAGAAGTCATAATGTAAAGGTTATGCATTCGTTAATTACCAGCATTATACATCTAATGGTATGTTACATACTGAATTAATTACCCAATGTCCTGTTTTACACCCTACTGCAGTAGTAAATTTTACGAGTTTTTAGTAATCTAGGGTTAATGTGCCGAGTGTAGACTGGGACGTCCATGGATTCACTGGAGGTGGTACGGAAAGGCAGTCTTCTGAAGTACTTTTTGAACACGCTTTGCGAAAACTGTCGCGAGCTACTAGTTAGATAATCCGCACACAGTGGAAACATCTTATACCTTGTAACTACAAACAGGCCTGACGTCATCGACAGTGCCAGTATGGAGGCAGCGATTAGTGAACATGAAGTCATCACAGCGAAGATGGTCATAATAAATCATTCATTCAGGAGGATCGTACAAAATACGGTGTTTACATAAAATATATTCGCAGTTGCGAATACGAACAACCATCATCCATATAAGGGAATGATGACAGTGAAAATTTGTACCAGACCGGGCCTCGAACCTGGATTTCCCGCTTTACCCGAGCACGCCTTAAACGCTTAGGCTATCCGTGCACGACCCACAGCCACACCCAAACTTCCACACGTCATCGTTCCAGCATCACAAACTGTACGCGTACACACATTACGTAATTCCCATACTGGGGAGGACATTTTAGTTGAAAGACGCTGCCTGGTATCAGTGGATGAATACGATATTGCAGTGCCTGTGTTGTTAAGAAAAAAAATGGTTCAAATGGCTCTGAGCACTATGGGACTTAACATCTGAGGTCATTAGTCCCCTAGAACTTAGAACTACTTAAACCTAACCAACCTAAGGACATCACACACATCCATGCCCGAGGCAGGATTCGAACCTGCGACCGTAGCGGTCGCGCGGATCCAGACTGAAGCGCCTAGCACCGCTCGGTCACAACGGCCGGCTGTGTTGTTAAGAAGAACGATGCAATGTTCCTTCGGACATGCATGCATGTCTGAAGGAACGAGCACTTTGGTGACTACAGCCATTATGAAATACATGAAATTTATTTGCAGTTGCGAATATAAAAAACAACCATCAGCTGTATAAGGGAATGACGACAACGAAAATTTGTGTCCGACAGCGACTCGCGCCCGGATTCTCCACTTTAAGTGAGCGGTCGCCTTAATTGCTTCGGCTACCCGTACACGACTCACGGTCAGACCTAAAGTTCCACATGTCGTCGCTTCTGCATCACAACCTGAACTCGTACATAATTTATGTAATTCCCATACAAGGGAGGACATTTTTAATCGAAAGGGTGCTGCCTGGTATCGGCTGATAGCGACGATATTGCATTGCCTGTGTTGTTAAGAAGCGTAAGTAACACAACCTCTCGTGCACTTGTTAAAGAAGGGTATAATGCTCCACTGGGCTTTGTAGCGCCAAAGTGCGTTTAAGAAACTGAAGGAACTGCTGATAACTAGTGCAGTATTATTATTTTGGGTTATGAAAAACAATTCATGTGCAGTGATGCAATAGCATAATGGAGCCACCGTGCATTGTACGTGACGGTGTGTTGTGTGAGATAACAATGCTTAGGCCACGTGGTTTGGTTCCTCTCGCATTGTGAGACAAGATTTGTTTGCAAAAGATATGAACGAGCGTGTACAATGTTTGACGGTTCATTTTCACATATTATTCAGATGTGGGGGAGGGGCGGGAGGGGGCGGTTGACTTCGGTCACGCATCCGACCGTGTCTGCTAGGTTCGCAAGAGAGCTTTTTTAAAGTTTGGAAGGTAGGAGACGAGGTACTGGCAGAAGTAAAGTTGTGAGGAGGGGGCGTGAGTCGTGCTTGGGTAGCTCAGTTGGTAGAGCACTTGCCCACGAAAGGCAAAGGTCCCGAGTTCGAGTCTCGGTCCGGCACAAAGTTTTAATCTGCCAGGAAGTTTCGCGTCGATAATAGTTTTTTCTGTGCGGTCATGGAACGCATAGGCCTCCCTCACGTGTTTGTCGATCTAGTTTTGCGCTTGATTCACGGAGCATATTAGAGAGTAATGGTGAACCGTTATCGATCAGAACGCTTTGCTATCGAACGCTCCGTGAGGCAATGATGCCCCTTGTCCGCCGTTCTGTTTGCAGTAGCCCTCGAGCCCGTGCTGTACTGCCCTCGCCGACGCTTGGAAGGGATCTGTTTATGGAACGCGAAGTTCCGATGTTGTGCATATGTTGTCGCAATCCTGGCAAGGTCGGGGGATGACATACAGACGGCGCTACGATGGCTTCAACAGTACGGTACTGCGGCGGACTGTATCATCAATCTGCGGAAGACGAAGTGTGTGGTTGTGGGCAGAGGGGCTGGCCCCACGAACGACAGTTGGTTGGTTGGTGGGATTAAAGGGACCAGACTGCTACGGTCATCGGTCCCGAACGACAGTGCTCATCACTAAAGTAACTGTACTCAAATGTTTAGGGGTGCTCTTTCATGGACATTTTCAACATATTGCAGCGGTTGCATTTCGTTGGCTGTTACAACAAATACGTGTACTGGTGCGACTCCACACGCTACGCACGATCGCCATGTTCCAGCGTGCACCGTATGTTAATGACTACTTAGCTCCAAAATTAAACCATTGTGCCTATATGCTACCGACGCCGACTACTATTGCTACGAGACATTTTATGTATGCTGAACTTGTTTTTAAAATTCGTTACGACACCTTGACATTACTCTCACATGAAGATAGCGTAGGTTTGACTATTGTCAGAAACAGAGCGCGGGCACTGTTTCTTGGGACGATGCGCCGAATATGGCATTCTGAGTAAGTTAAACTGCCAGGTACCGTGATCGACGAAGTGGCGCCACCTTCGTTCCACCCTCCAGTCCCTGTCGGTCATATTTCACCGCCATGGAATCACATTAGGACATTCCTCATGGACTATAGTTATTTGCTGGATGACCTGCGCTCTACACGATCAAGCAAGACGGCGGACTATTACCGCCTATTGCAAAGACACCAACACACCAACGTGATTCAACGCTGCTATCCCGCCGTACGATGGAAGAGAGTATAGCGTGCGATCCATCTATCCTTTCTCCCCACGGAAGTTCGGACTTCGTGGTACGTGACAGCGAATGACAAATTCGCTAATAGCCAACGATTGCACTCCACTCATCAGATCGACTTGCCTTAGTGCCCACTTTGCGCAGTAACTGATTATGACGCACATCGTTTGACCAATGGTATAGTAGCTGCATGTTGGTTGCTGTCACAACGAATGTTAGCTCTACTCTTATGACGGTCGTCTGCGTCGGTTGATTCTGAAGATCTAGTCCACACTTTGGCGTCTGCTTCCCAGCCGTCTGGAAAAATACAGTCAATTGGATGAAAGGCATGTCACTGTACTACTTCTTCTGCGACAGTGACAAAGACGTGCTAGCTTATTCGTCCTTCCTGCTAGACAAACACTCCAACTTAAAATTCTGGGCGATATATCGGCCATGTTTTGCCAACTATCTGGGTTCGTTGGCCGGCCGGAGTGACCAAGCGGTTCTAGGGGCTACAGTCTGGAACCGCGCGACCGCTACGGTCACAGGTTCGAATCCTGCCTCGGGCATGGATGTGTGTGATGTCCTTAGGTTAGTTAAATTTAAGTAGTTCTAAGTTCTAGGGGACTGATGACCTCGGAAGTTAAGTCTCATAGTGCTCAGAGCCATTTGAACCTTTTTTTTTTTGGTTCGTTGTTCACGACCCTCCGGCTAACTGGGGTGTTCCAGGTGCGAGAAGAGATAGATAACGAAAGTCCACGATTCATGATCGATTTCAGACCGCGTACACAGGGGACAATACCCCTCATCATACGAGAAGACAACCTGGACAATCTTCGTGCTCAGTTGTTGTAAGGTTTTCTTTATCTAGTTAGTATGGTATTTACCTTGTCATTAAAACAAAAATAAATAAATAAAAAGAAGAACACTTGGTATGTTTCTCTTCGATCCCTTTTCCAGAACCGTGACCAAGGCGACACTGTGGCCAGGCCTCGAGTAGCAACCCCTGCCCTCTCTACCGCCATGATCCACCCAGAAAGCTAAGCATGTGACCTAGGTTCAGGTCACATCAGCGGCACAAATTTTAATTCATTTCTTCAGCTTCTATCCTTATCGAAGATAAAGCTGAGACACATGTATCTCCGGAAAAACATTATTCCATCAGATCAATATGAATTCATTATTAAGTTAAAAGAGAGCGAGCGAGCGAGCGAGCGAGAGAGAGAGGGAGAGAGAGACAGAGACAGAGCGGGGTAGCGCAGTGTTCATCACATTGGACTCGACTCGCATTCGGTAGGACAACGTTTCGAACCCGCGTTCGGCAATTCTGGTTTAGGTTTTCCGTGATTTCCCTAACTCGCTTAAGGCAAATGCCTGGATGGTTCCTAATCCGAGGTTGTGCTCGGTCTCTAATGACCTAGTTGTCGACGAGACGTTAAATACCAATCTTCTCCTCCTCCTCTTTATCGTCACGTACAGCTTTGCACGTCAATTATTAGCTTGTAAAACAACCATATTGTTTTCCTACATTTTTCTGCGAATGAAATTTTATTTTTGATTTTTACCCCGTGGGATCAGCTTGTACTTCATGTTCCATTTTCTTCTGAGTGCAAACACATCGCACCAGCTTCTTTCGAAAAACTAAAGGGATGTACACACGTTAACATGGCACCAGCAGACGACACAAAAGCAATTGACCTCCTGCAATTCAATAGCAGCGCAACACAGCGAAAAAGAAATTGGATTTGCAGCTCCTGTTCTTTCTTCCCGAGTTTGCAGTTAAATTATAGGATATGGGTTCGGCATTTTTGGCAAACACTCCTTTTTTCTAGGTAAAAAGAAAAAACACTGTGTTTGTAAAATGGCGGAATCGATATCCTATAAAGGATAATCTTTTCACTGCGTAATGTTCACTGCAGCGTCGCTCAGTAATACGTTGCTTAGTTTGACAGCAACTACAAGCAGTGAGAAACGTTCCAAAATCTGTCGTTCAGTCCTGTAGTGAAAGGGGCCGGGGGCATGGGGATGGTTCAGGGGTCAAGAAAAAGATAATAAAATATCAAATTTCCTGGTCACAAATACAACAGAGACACAAAGCAATCAGCAAAGAACACATGTATTTTCCTACTAAACATCTGTTAACTTAATACGTGCCACATTACAACAACAATAAAATTTTACCAGTCATTGCAGGAGCTCCATCTGTTGCAACGAAAGTTTTTCCCGACTAAGATCATATTTGTCAATAATGTTTCCTAAGCAAGAAAATGTGTTGTTGGCAGTAGTTTTATCGAGCACTGCATTAAATCTAGGATTTCGCCCATCAAGTTGAACTCAGCGTCAACACCTCTCACAAGTACAGCAATCTGAGCGACATCCGTTACATGAATGGTTTCATAAAAAAAAAGATCTTGGTCTTATCTTTCATTTGCTTTTCCACGCTCTTTTCCATTTCTTCGATACGTCTGCAAACGAGGAAGAGGAACTATTTCGAAACATGGAAGAGCCTCTGTACACAAGGTTCTGGCAGGATCAACAAGACACTTTACCATCGCTGAAGGAACGCGCGGTTTGGCTATTTTAAGATATAGGTGATAGCGCACTCTCAGTGCATCATTATTGTGAATGACATGATTCTCTCCGTATAGATACGTTGCAAGGAAGAAGTGAGATAACTATATGAACTTTCTTTTTTCTTTATTTCCTGCCTTAGCTCGACAAGCTAGGCCTTCTTTCCTCAGTATCCAAGGTGATCACGAATTTTTGGCCGGCCGTGGTGGCCAAGCGGTTAAAGGCGCTACAGTCTGGAACCGCGCGGCCGCTACGGTCGCAGGTTCGAATCCTGCCTCGGGCATGGATGTGTGTGATGTCCTTAGGTTAGTTAGGTTTAAGTAGTTCTAAGTTCTAGGGGACTGATGACCTTAGAAGTTAAGTCCCATAGTGCTCAGAGCCATTTGAACCATTTTTGAACGAATTTTTGACAAAGGAGTTGAAAATGTCGCTTCACAGTGTACTTCTTCTACGCCGATAAATTGCAACACAAAATGGACAGCCAAGCCCTGTGTTTTAATAAAAACGTAATCATATTCCCACTGTGGGCTGAAGTGCAGGGATTCGACCGGTTTTCATTTTGAGGACCTTAAATCCTTGTCAACCATTTTCCTCTCACTAATTTTGTATTCCTCAGAGCGCCAAAGACACTTCGACACCAACAACACTAATGACACGAAGTAAACAGGTCCGTCTTTCAGTGCAGTAACAAGCGGGGTATATTAGCAGAGAGGTAGAGGGGGAACTGCTGGCTGACAAGTGACCGCGGGCAAGCAGTGTGGGCACTCAGGGGCGCCCACACCCGCAATAGTGCATTTGCCATCTTTGGTTTAGAGCGATACAGGGCTGTGTTACAATACAGGGATGCACCGCAGACATATTGGCGGAGGTCGCCTTGCCGCAACATGAGTTAGTCGGTTAGTTCAGTGTGGTTAGTTTGCAAATGACACAAGAGTTAACTTCTTTCTGTGATAGTTGGAACGAAGTGCGTCAGTCCTCAGTAGTCTATTTGATCACTCGCAGATTGTTACGGCGTACTGTAGTTTGCCATCACGTCAGTACTGTACACTACAGAGAGGAAGAACGGATGCTCACAATTAAACAGTAATAGCGCTGATGTACGTGTACTACAGGATACTGTAGAATACTCTAAGTTCAAACATTATTACGTCCATGGAGTAAAAAATCAAGAATTCAAGACAAATCACTGGTATGAAACACAACCACGAAATCTTGCAGATTCTGTCTTTCTAGATTTCCGAAAGGCGTTTGAAAACTTCTGCATGTACGTCTGTACTCTGAAGGTCACATTATGATGTGTGGCGGAGAGTACTTTGTTCACTCCTACTTTTCCAATCGAGAATGGTCCGCGGGAAGAACGATTGTTAGTAAGCTTTTGTGTTATCTTGAATAGCTCTGTAATTTTACCTTCAGAATCTTTCCGCGAGACATGCGTAGGAGGAAGCAGAATATCAGATAATTCTCCTAGGAACGTACGCTCTCGCAGTTTTAACACGAAGCCACAACGCCTCTCTTGTATGCAATTATCAGTCGAATGAAGGTTTTGTAAGCTACCAGCTTCGCGTACGGGCTTCTGCGATCTGTTATATGTAGTCGTTCCACTTTAAATCGCTCCGAATCCGTACCTTTAGATATTTAATGGCTGTGACTCCTTCCAGTGATTTTTATGCAATACTGAAAGCATACAACAATGGGTCTTTCCGCCTATTAATGTGCAACAGCCGGCCGAAGTGGCCGAGCGGTTAAAGGCGCTACAGTCTGGAACCGCACGACCGCTACGGTCGCAGGTTCGAATCCTGCCTCGGACATGGATGTGTGTGATGTCCTTAGGTTAGTTAGGTTTAAGTGGTTCTAAGTTCTAGGGGACTTATGACCACAATAGTTGAGTCCCATAGTGCTCAGAGCCATTTGAACCATTTTTGAATGTGCAACAACTTACTCTGGTTTATGTTAATAGTCAGCTGCTAATCCTTGCACTAAACGTCGATCCTCTCCACGTATTGCTGCACTGTTTTTGTTCATCTGTTTGCAACATGCTCCACTACAATATTTGTAATACTACATGTATGTGTGTATTGTGTGAGCGTGTGTGTGTGAACACCAAGGGGGCCGCCAAGCTTAACTTCCACATCCGACGAACGGATCACCATCAACAGTACCACATGCCCTCACTTCATCAGACAGTGCGGACAGGTATGGTATGCAAATCAGGATACTGTAGCAAGTCTGGTGACCAGGAGCTTTACGCCACCACCTTTCCTCCACTTGATGGCAAAATACTGGCAAAATTTTTTCCACCACTAGGATTTGAACAAACTAGCCACTGGATTGAGAGCCAACACACAAGAGTGCGTTAGCGACCTTTTCCCTTTTAATTTTTTAGTCGCAAATGCTACTGGTTCTTTTATTTATTTTCTTTAGTGGAACATGAGAAGGAAGCACAAACTTTATTTCCAAAGAACAAAACAAAAAAATCAGCAGATAATGTCAGGAAATGCAAATGGAGAAAACTGACGGTTCCTTGTAAGCAGGAGGAAGGTAGAAATGATGGGAGATACGTACGTGCAGGTCTCCTCTGGCCTGATGGGCGGGGGGCGGAATGGCAGAGGTCGATCACACGAGGCTCGGCCACGACGCCGCAACACCACCAAGTCGACGAGAATGGACAGTCATGAAAGGAGATACTCAATTGTAATCTTGAAATTTCATCGTGTGACACAGTAGTGGTAGGTAGGGGAGAGGGGAAATGGAAAACAAGGACAGCGCGTTATCAGGCGCTGTGCCCGCCGGGGGCTTGAAGTAACGTGAGGAGGTGAGGAGGTGTTTTTGGTGCATCTCGACAGCAGTCGAGCCAACCGCGCCGGGCACATTCTGCTTAGTGGTGGATCGCGCAAAACCCCACGGATTCTCGGCCACAGAGGCGAATTCTTCGTGCATTTCGCTACAATTTTCTAGTGCTGCCAACATTTCTGTGTGTAATAGCATCTTCCGCGAAAAGCCTCAGCTAGGTCAGTTATATACACTCCTGGAAATGGAAAAAAGAACACATTGACACCGGTGTGTCAGACCCACCATACTTGCTCCGGACACTGCGAGAGGGCTGTACAAGCAATGATCACACGCACGGCACAGCGGACACACCAGGAACCGCGGTGTTGGCCGTCGAATGGCGCTAGCTGCGCAGCATTTGTGCACCGCCGCCGTCAGTGTCAGCCAGTTTGCCGTGGCATACGGAGCTCCATCGCAGTCTTTAACACTGGTAGCATGCCGCGACAGCGTGGACGTGAACCGTATGTGCAGTTGACGGACTTTGAGCGAGGGCGTATAGTGGGCATGCGGGAGGCCGGGTGGACGTACCGCCGAATTGCTCAACACGTGGGGCGTGAGGTCTCCACAGTACATCGATGTTGTCGCCAGTGGTCGGCGGAAGGTGCACGTGCCCGTCGACCTGGGACCGGACCGCAGCGACGCACGGATGCACGCCAAGACCGTAGGATCCTACGCAGTGCCGTAGGGGACCGCTCCGCCACTTCCCAGCAAATTAGGGACACTGTTGCTCCTGGGGTATCGGCGAGGACCATTCGCAACCGTCTCCATGAAGCTGGGCTACAGTCCCGCACACCGTTAGGCCGTCTTCCGCTCACGCCCCAACATCGTGCAGCCCGCCTCCAGTGGTGTCGCGACAGGCGTGAATGGAGGGACAAATGGAGATATGTCGTCTTCAGCGATGAGAGTCGCTTCTGCCTTGGTGCCAATGATGGTCGTATGCGTGTTTGGCGCCGTGCAGGTGAGCGCCACAATCAGGGCTGCATACAACCGAGGCACACAGGGCCAACACCCGGCATCATGGTGTGGGGAGCGATCTCCTACACTGGCCGTACACCACTGGTGATCGTCGAGGGGACACTGAATAGTGCACGGTACATCCAAACCGTCATCGTACCCATCGTTCTACCATTCCTAGACCGGCAAGGGAACTTGCTGTTCCAACAGGACAATGCACGTCCGCATGTATCCCGTGCCACCCAACGTGCTCTAGAAGGTGTAAGTCAACTACCCTGGCCAGCAAGATCTCCGGATCTGTCCCCCATTGAGCATGTTTGGGACTGGATGAAGCGTCGTCTCACGCGGTCTGCACGTCCAGCACGAACGCTGGTCCAACTGAGGCGCCAGGTGGAAATGGCATGGCAAGCCGTTCCACAGGACTACATCCAGCATCTCTACGATCGTCTCCATGGGAGAATAGCAGCCTGCATTGCTGCGAAAGGTGGATATACACTGTACTAGTGCCGACATTGTGCATGCTCTGTTGCCTGTGTCTATGTGCCTGTGGTTCTGTCAGTGTGATCATGTGATGTATCTGACCCCAGGAATGTGTCAATAAAGTTTCCCCTTCCTGGGACAATGAATTCACGGTGTTCTTATTTCAATTTCCAGGAGTGTATAATGTAAAACGTAATGGTCTTACAACAAATCCTTGGGATACGATAGGATTTACTCTTACGCTTGAAGATTTCTCTGCGTTGAGAAAGATATGCTGTGTTTTCTTTGCTAGGAACTCTGCAGTTCACTGATAAGGCTGTGATATTCCGTACAATCGTACGTTAGCGAGGTGGCGCGGGGGTTAGCACACTGAACTCGCATTCGGGGGGACGACGGTTCAAACCCGCGTCCGGACATCCTAATTTAGGTTTCGGGTGATTTTCCTAAATCGCTTCAGGCAAATTCCGGGATGGTTCCTTTGAATGGGCACGGCCAATTCCCTTCCACATCCTTCCCTAATGCGATGGGACCGATGACCTCGCAGTTTGGTCCCTTCCCCCAACCAACACTCGTACATTATTCATTAGACTGCAGTTTGGAATTTACAAAACTAACGTGCCGTGAAACACGCTAATGTTATCCTCTGAGAGGATTTCGAAGTTCGACCGCTCGTGTGTCTAATCGACAATGGGATCGGACTATAATTTCGGGTGTGGTGAAATTAACAGAAAAACCAAATGGGCTTTAACCTTGGGAGTTAACGAAAGTGGTATAATCATAAATAAATGAAAAAATGAACGGTCGTCAGCGCAATTAGGCACATTAATTTGGAAATATATATTTAAGAAAACTGAATATTAGTTATTGAAGTTACTTTTGTTGAGATTTCCCTTTGAACAGGAAACAGGATACAAACTGACACAGTGCACTCTGTACTGTGTAGCAGCAGTTACTAATGACACATTCACCAGTAAAATATGGGGAACAAATTAGCACCGAGGTCATACTAATGACAGCCACACTCAAGAGAATTACTTAATCAAATACTGAAACGTCACTGCCTGAAATGCACATCTAATTTTGGACATGAGGGGCATCTATCTTGACTGACTTGAAAAAACACAAAGACGAATAACATCTTAAATAAATTTTTTAGCTCCTCTACATATAGCAGTTTTCGTTAGTAACAGTCACAGCTCAATTTTTTCTTAATGGGTGAAGGATATGATGGGGACCCATAAACTAGTATAGTTTCACTAGTCAAAGATTTTTGGTTATTACAATAGTAAAGACTAACTCTAAAAGATAATCATTCGCTTAAATTGCTTTGTAAGACAATAAAATACAACACTGGGCTTAATTAACTTCAAAAAGGAACTTTTCATGATGGGTAACGAAACTACACCATCTTTGAAAATGTGCATAATTTTACTTCTGGCAGCACTACCGTAAATCTGTTCATTAAAGATTTATATGTGCTTGAACTTCAATTACCTGTGAAGCAGGTATTCTTTGCAATAATATTTACACAATCTTGCACTGTAATCCTAGAAAATTATATTTTATAATAAACTAAGGATGCCTTAGCAAGAGCCTATCCACTTCACTTTTGTAGTTTTTACTTTTAAATAATTATAGGTTTTCACTTTCCGATTAATTGATCATTGAATTTTTGTTCTTAAATTTCTTAGCTTAACAATTTCACTTGGAGTAGTTCATTAACAGAGCATCCAAATGTTACTCTTACTTTAACTTTTACTGCTCCTCTCACTTTAGACAAAAATCACTTTGAAACACACGAATGCAAGAATTATTCATTTAAATCAGGATACTCGGTTTTAGTAGCTCTTAGGTGAGGACCCTGCGTAGGTTCGTGATCAGGATTCAAATTATGGTCCCGGACACGAATTTATGTTTTATGTGATTGTTGTTGAAACAACACACAAATTAACTGAGCCATGCTCAAATAATAGACAAATACAAATCCGAGGCAAATCCCTTCTAATGCAGCTTCCAATTGCCTCTCTTAGCACCCTCGAGGTGTACCGTGCTGAGGCTAGCCACATAATGCGTGTCGTTCACACAGAGGAGCCACTCAGTTCGACCGCCAACCCCACCTTTTACATCGCGTCATGCCACTTCCGTTGCGGAGGGACTTCCCTACAGCGTTTACATGTTACAAATACAAGTGCCTTAAGCATTAACCAGCAGTATAACGTTAAAGTGCGTAACAAGTTTGAAGTATTGGCACCAGACCCGCTGAAGAAATGAGTGTTAACAAGCAATGGGAAGAAATAAGGACCTCTGTAACTGAAGCAGCTGAAGAAATTCTAGGAGAGAAAAAGCTAACAACGAAGAAGAAATGGTTCAATGAGACATGTGAACAAACTGTGAAGGCCAGGAGGAGAGCAAGGGTGGTGCGCATGCTGGACAGACAATTTGCGGTACAACAGGAAGCACTCAAGACCGTAAGAAGAGAAACAAATAGGAGTCTGAGAACAGAAAAAGAAAGTTCATGAACAATATGATTGATGAAATCGAAAAAGGAAATACAATATCACACAACAGGAAAATGTTTAAGATGTTGAAACACGTGAGGAATGGTCACAGAAACGAAGCTTTAGTTATTAATGATAAGGATGGAAATACTCTAACAGACAATAAAAAAATTCTGAACAGGTGGAGAGAATATTTTGAAGAGCTATTAACTGCTGAAGATCCAGAGAGTGTCTTTCCACATGACAATGATACAGAGGGTGAAGGAGAAGTCACAAACATTCAAGTGACTCAACAAGACGTAGAAAGAGCAATCAGGAAACTAAAGAACAATAAGGCACTAGGAGAGGATAGGATAACGGCGGAGATGTTGAAGGCAGGAGGAGAAACACTTCAGGAAGAGCTATAAAATCTCATAAAAGAAATATGAGAAAAAGAGGAAATCCCAGAAGAGTGGAAATCAGTCGTTATTATCCCACTGCATAAAAAAGAGCAGTAATAGGAATTGTAACAAATACAGAGGCATTTCTCTCCTAAGTGTACCTTATAAAGTTCTATCTTTAATAATACATGAAAAACTTAAGCCATTTGCAAAAGACA
This sequence comes from Schistocerca nitens, assembly GCF_023898315.1. Classification (NCBI taxonomy): domain Eukaryota; kingdom Metazoa; phylum Arthropoda; class Insecta; order Orthoptera; family Acrididae; genus Schistocerca; species Schistocerca nitens. The sequence continues at coordinate 612,472,262 of NC_064616.1, read as the reverse complement.
TTGTAGGAGAGGAAGGCTTCCAGGGAGGAGGATCTACCACGGATCAAATTTTCACGATGAGGCAAATCTGGCAAAAGTGCTGGGAATTCAACCATTGGTTTCTGGTGACATTCGTGGACTTCTCAAAGGCTTATGACAGTATCCACAGATTAAGTATATACAACATCCTGAGAGAGCTTGGTATACGAATGAAGTTAATAAATGTGGTCAAGGTGTGCACAGCGGAGACGATAGCCGAAGTCAAATACCAAAATACCAAGGGGAGCTGTCCGAGGAATTCCATATCAAAACTAGTGTGAGACAAGATGGTGTTATTTCACCTCTGTTATTTAATCTGGTCCTAGAGAAAGCAATCAGAGAAATGGAAAGAAAAAACAAAGGGGTGACGCTAAATGGTAAGACAGATTTATTGGGTTATGCAGACGACATCGCAGTTCTAGCAGAATCAGAGGAAGAGATGGCAGAAACTGTAGAGGACCTAGCGCAAAATGCAAGTAAGATCGGGTTACGGATTAATGCAGAAAAGACCAAGGTAATGGAGGTATCAAGAGAAGCCCATAATGACATCCCATTACAGGTAGGGATATGGAAATTTGCTGAAGTAGAAAATTTTAAATATCTTGGTACATGGTTCAACAAGCAAAATAATTTAAAACAGGAAATAAACCAACGCATTGTGAACGGGTCTAAAACTTATTTCAGTTTAAAGCAGATAATGTCATCCAAGAATCTGTCATTTAAGACCAAACGTAAAGCATACTATGCCGTGATAGTGCCAGTATTGTTTTATGGGATAGAAACCCTAAGCACAACAAACAAGGATGAAAAAACTTGTTGGTCTTTGAAAGAAAAATTATGAGAAGGATATTTGGATGTGTCCAGGAAGCTCTTGAAGACGTGGAAAAAAACAAGAATTGTAGGAGCTGATGAGGCAACCGAACATCGTTCAAAAACTGAAAGCGTGGAGAATAAGCTTGGCAGGTCACATTACTAGGAGCCCGGACACCTCTTGGGCAAAAGCCGTACTTATGGGAAGACCTGATGGTACCCGTCTAATCGGAAGACCCAGGAAGCGATGGGAGGATGAGCTACAAAAGGACCTTTGCCAGCTAGGAGGTCGTGATAATTGGATCCAAAGTGCACAAGATCGCCATCTATGAAGGAGCATTGTGAGGTCGGCTCATGATCTACAGGGTCCTCGATCGTCGATTTGATGATGATGATGGCTAAGAATGAACCAGCTTTTAACAAACATACTTTTTCATAAACATATTCATATTATAGTAATTTAAATTTTCAACATATTCTTTTGATTTTTAATATATACATTACAAAACTCTGATTTTCTTGCCATCCATCAAGGAGTTTAAGCAACACAGAATACACACTTCATAAATTGCAGATACACAGTTACATAAAATAAACCTACTCCTAATCGATATAAGCGTTACACACTGTATCCAATGCGTTCTGAAAGTTAAGGAACACGGCATCAAACTCAATTCTGGGGTCACATTGAAAAACAGAATGATCTGACTTTCATAAGATCGTTATTTGCGAATACGCGTTGATTCCTACAGTCGAGATTTTTGGACTCCAGACGTTGTGTAGAATAGTGTAGGTATCCAATTAAGTGCAGTCGTCTTTCCCCTGGATTACGGTGGGTTATGTATTACTTATGTCGCTATTGCAGTGCCTGTGTTGTTCGGAATTACGATGCAATGTCCCTTTGGACATTCATGCATGTCCAAAGGAACAGGCACTGCTGCGACTACAGCTGTTATGAAATAAAACTGTATAACGGAATGACGATAACGAAAATTTGTTTCGGTCAGGGACTCGAACCCTTAATTTCCCGATTATCTCGAGCGGTCGCCTTACAGTTAGGCTAACCGAGCAAGACTCACGGTCCGACCGAAACTTCCGTACTGCATCGTAATTCGGAATAACACAGGTACTGAAATACGGTCTCTACCAGCCGATTCCGGAGAAGCGACTTTCAAGTAAAGTGTCTCACCTGTGCGGCACTGTACATAATAGATATACGAGTACAGGTTGTAGACACGTGGCTGACGACATAAGGAAATCTGGGTCTGGCTGTGAGGCGTGCTCGGATAATCTGAGTAAGGCAACCGCTCGCGATAAGCGAGAAATCCAGGTTCGAGTCCCGGTCCGACACATATCTTCATTGTCGTCATTCCATTACACAGCTGATGGTTCTCCATATCCGCAACTGTGAATATATTTCATATATTTCGATGTCTGTCATTCTGGCTTTCGGGCGACGATTAAAAGGAAGATCTGCAGTACAATCATACTCAGTGAAACAATTTTGGAAACAGGAATTTAGTATTTCGTCCATCACTCTGTCATTCTTCGTTTCGATGCCGTTATGGTTACAGGGATTCTGTACAGATGGTTTAATCCGTATACTGATTTAACATAAGGCCAAAATTTCTTAGGATTTTTTCTCACGTCGATAGAGAACTCGTCGAATGCTTCCCACATGACCCTAATTACTCCAGTTTTGGGTTCGTTCAGTTTTTGTTTGTTTATGGGCGTTAGCTAAGTTTAAACTTGCAATGAGGCTCTCTTTGATTCTGGAGCAACCATCTAACAGGCTGTCGTACCACGTGGGATCTTTCCGATTCCTCTCATCTTTGCTCAGTACATACCTGCCTAAGACCTGAACTTTAACCATTGATCCTCGAAATTTTCGAACCTCGAGACTAATTTTTCATGTTGACCACATACATAACTTGGAATCTGTTTCATGGCAGTCTTGATAAACAGAAATATTCCCCAGTATTTCTTTGCAGTCTTGTTTATAGTCGTACACTGTGATACTGTGACATCTTGTGCTGACTGATTCTCTGTTTTACGTTAAACGAGTCAAAAAAATTCCGGTCTACTTGTAACCTGGGTATGTAAAATGTTACCTTCGCGAGTAGGTTTTCTGATTAACTGCTCAAGGTAAATTGTTTTCCTGATCAACTGTAAATTTTGAATAAGGCAATTTAAACAATTTCACGCAATAGCTATCCTACTACCCGCCCTAATAATTTGAACCCCATTCTACAGCTGGTACGTTGATATCTCCCCAAATATTGTAACAGGACCAGGTTTCCCTGCGACGCAGCGTCGCTACTTCTCCTGTGGTAGAGGGTATAGGAAACAACTGATAAGCACGTTTTGTCTATCTTTAAAAACTCAGCTTCGCCCAAATTATTTAGCATTCGGAATGTATACTAATCCCACTAGGAATCATCGTATTATTTATGCTTATAAAGACGCCTCCTCCACCACTTTACTACATCGTTAACTAAAAAGGCTACCTTTACCGATTAAGATTGGTTGGACGAGATTTTGACTAACAGAATTCAGTACGCTATACTGGACGGCAGATCTTCAGCTACAGGGCGAAAGGTTAGGGAACCTCTTCTACTGACGGCTGGACTGTATTTTGAGACGCTATCATTATTATCTTATTATTATTTGAACAAATTTCACACATATTACGTCATTAAGTCCTCTTCGTAAGCTATTTCCAGTACCACAGACAAGCGTACATAGTTCCATTAAAAACAGGCAAAGTCGGTGTATTAATATGGCAACTATAAGCGTTAAAAATTAATTGCTTACATCAGAAAATTCGGCACAATGGCCGCCATAACTTAGCGAAAACCTCACGTCAATATATTTACTCGTTGTGGATATAGTTCAGGTTGTCTGTCTTAGTTGCCTTGCACTGTACGTAGGGACTCAGTTCTTGTAAGTGGGTAACAGCCATACCGTTGTGACATGGATGCGGCCAACTAGGGTAACGTTTTATACAGGATGTTTCAAAAATACTTTTAAAGTCTTTAAGAATAGGTTCCTTAACCAAAACAAGGAAAAAATGTCATAAACAAGGGCACTAACATGCACACCTTAAGAGCTATAAACACTTCTTCATCTTCGATACTGTGAAACGCAACTCGTCTACTGCATGCTCTTCGCTTTCAATATTTTGGGAGGAGGTAAGGCAGTAGGAACCAAAACAACAAAAAAGTCCATTAAACATTGACTCTAGGGTGCATACGATAAGAGCTATAAGCACTTGGTCAATAGAAGAGATGAGTTTCACAGTAGCGAAGATTAACAAGTGCTGACAACTCTTTTTATAGCCCGTGTTTACTAGAAATTTCTTTCTTGTTCAAAAATGTTCAAAGGTGTGTGAGCTATTAAGGGAACAAACTGCTGAGGTCATCGGTCCCTAGACTTATAGACTACTTAAACTAACTTACGCTGGCCGGCCGCGGTGGCCGAGCGGTTCTAGGCGCTTCAGTCCGGAAACGCGCGACTGCTACGGTCGCAGGTTCGAATCCTGCCTCAGGCATGGATGTGTGTGATGTCCTTAGGTTAGGTTTAAGTAGTTCTAAGTTCTAGGGAACTGATGACCTCAGATATTAAGTCCCATTGTGCTCAGAGCCATTTGAACCATTTAACTTACGCTAAGAACAGCACACACACCCATGCCCAAGGGACTCCAACCTCCGGCGGGAGGAGCCGCGCAGTTAGTGACATGGCGCCTCCAACCGCGCGGCCACTCTGCGCGGCTTCTTTCTTGTTTTAGTCCATGCAACCTCCTCCAAAAATATGGAAAGCAAAGAGCTTGCAGTAGAAGGGAAGTGTTCTTCAGTACTGTAGATGAACAAGTGCTCACAGCTGTTAAGGTACGCAATTTCAAACCCACTTTTACAAAAATTTTTTTCTTTTTTTGTTTTAAGGTAACAGTCCCTAATGTTTGTAAAAGCATTTTTGAAAAACTTGTATAAAAAGTACTTAAATCAGATTCTCCCATACTGTTACTTGATGACAGCCGTATATTTTACACACACACACAAATTTCTGGACCCGTATTTTGGAGCGCCAAGGTTCAGTTTCCAGTCTAGCCATATCGTAACGTTAAAGGATAGGTTCATTATTAGACAACACACAACGAGCAAGTAAGTTGCACTTTCACACTATCAGTGGAAAGTAGTCTTCAAGAAGCTCACAATGAACCACAACGCTCGGTTGGATTTGGCCTCTGTGGGATCAAGTATACTGGCCAAACACTGATGTTGAGTCGGCTCTGTTGCTCAGCAGTTAATTGGGTGCGCGAGGAATGGAGCTGCAAGTAGTAACTCAGGAACTTTATCTACAACTGCTAGAAGACGAGGGTTTACGATTTACAATGATCTGTCGTAGATATGCTATGAGATAATATCTTAATTGAGATTGTATAATAAAACTGTAACAGCTTACAACGTAATACAGAGTGCATCAAAAAGAATCATCTGATTTGGCACGTCTATATTTCTGAAACTAATAAACATATACTATGAATTTTGTTTTTTGATGAACGGGAAAGTCAAAAAGTTGTTTTTCATACGGGTTCGATAGGCCCTCCTTGAGATGTATGGCATATGTCAATACGGTATGCAAATTGTTCCCACATTTCAGCGAGCATGTCCTGAGTTTCAGCTTCCACATCTGCTGTTATGCGACATCTCAGTTCATTTATTGTTGTTGGTAACGAAGGCACATAAACAGAGTCTTTTATAAACCCCCACAAGAAATAATACCATACAGTGTCTGTGTGTGTGAATTCCTAAGGGACCAAACTGTTGAGGTCATCGGTTCCTAGACTACTGAGATCGTTGATATGGAGTACCTGGCAGTAGGTGGCAGCACAATGCACCTAATATGAAAAACTATGTTTCTGGGGGTGTCCGGATACTTTTGATCACATAGTGTATGTCATGGCACTCTCTCGGCAGTCAGATAATCCTGTGAACATTTGCACCGTCTTTTTATTTGTTTACGCTCGATGTCTCCTGATAGTTCCATTCGATATGAGTCCTTTATACCTCAGCGGTACTGTTGCTTGGAAGTAATCACTGGTAGTCAAGGGTGTATCCAACAAGTCAAGGGCGTATCCAACAAGGCAGGCGCAGCCCCTCCTCCACCTTTAGAAAAAAAAAAAGGATTTCGAAAAACGCTCTCACATCTTGCCCCGCCATGCAGACAGTCGTATCAATTCACTATCAGTTTGAAGAAAATTATAACATGTAACAGGTACTGGGTTTGACTAGTGGCAAGTCTACCTAGATCTATTTGTCCTGAAATATCAAAACTATTTCGTCCTCAGCCGGGAAATCCACGTAAGTGGCACGCCCCCTCTACCCCCCCCCCAATCACTCCCCTCCCCGCCCCCAGATCAGGTTCTAGCTGCATGCTAGTTGTTAAGTGACGGTAAAGAAACGCTCAAAACGTGATCCCATACAGGCCAAATCCTACTGAGCGTTTTGGTTCATTGTGAGCTTCTTGAAGACTACTTTCCACTGATAGTGTGCAAGTGCAACTTATTTGCTCGTTGTGTGCTGTCTAATAATGAACCTATCGTTTAACGTCACTATACGGCTACAATGGAAACTGAACGTTGGCTCTCCCATATACGGGTCCAGAAACTACTTAACTACCTCACTCTGTATGTTGTGTGTGTGCACCCTTGCAACGAAACGAAAATCAAACAATAAAAATATGGAATCCGCTAATTGATTTAATTAGTTGGGTTAGCGATGGTAATGTGAAATCAAATACAGCGGCTCGGTTCAGTTAATAACTGTTACGGAATTCAATTAATTCGGAATACCCAGCGGACTGAAGCGGCCCTGATTTCAGATATAGCGCTGAGGTTAAACAAGTCTACCAAGACATTTCATCAACCCTGATATGCAGCATTTTCTGTAAGTTCCACAGAACATTCACAGTCCACTACTACATTGAAAGACTACACAGTGATAATTCGAGGAAATTTAGTAATTCAAAAAGGTGTATCGTTGTGAAAAATGTTGGAAGCTCAAACCATAACTCTCCATGTCCATGACGTTTCCTGGGTGGCTTTTCCACTCTGGCTTAAAGACGTAGTCACACAAGCCGGCGACGAAATTCTAAAACCATAATATCCTGCCGGACTTAGTTCGTTTCCTTTTACATTGCAGCTGACCACATCTATTTTTAGTGGTACTAAAATGGTAGCTACTGAACATAGTACATGTAGTAACTTTTTAGACAATAACCTCACAAATTCTTGTTATGACGCATGGACCCTAGAATTCAGTGATCTTACAACGACAATGAAACTTAATATATAGTGCTGAATGTAATTAGTTAAAATCATGTCTGTCTATGATATTCAAGCATTTTTACCAAACGATGTCAAAGTTTATCACTATCGTAAGTGTAGCAGACGATTATACTGTCGTTTCGTCTGTGATCTGGTGCTGCCCTCTGATTTTACATTGGTGACTACCTCCTGTTGTAAATTAACTTTCCTTGCTTAGTTAGCAAATAAATTACAAGACCTGACTCAGTTACAAGGAAGTTCAAAACAGTAAATCACTGTATGTTGGATTCTGTGATTTGTCGGTAGGCATAACAGTTTTGGTAGCAGTTTTGGTGATGAATATTTATTTAGATGTTAAAGAACATGTTTGGAGTGTATTTTGAATCTAATGGCGCGTTTATTTCCACTTTTCTGGGGTAGAGCTACTGGTACTAACCGTTTTACAGTAATGGTTCGTGTCCTTGTTCCTATTAGTTGGACAATAACTTACCATCAACGACAAAGCTAGGAACACTGAAACATGAATAACTGAAACTTTTTAAAATAATCATTGTAATTCATACTGAAGTTACTTACGCGAAAAGTGTACCTTGGTTAGTAAAATGTGGAATTTTTTTTTCACTTGGAAAAACTAAATAAAATGTCAAATTACAACACAAATTGTGACATCTCTGCTTTCTTTTGTTCTACAGGATGATCAGAAACATTCACAAAAGCTTGTAAGGGTGCTGCAGGGTAGGTTGTGCTGAGAAATAGTTGTTAAGGAAAAAACTGGATATGTCGCGCCATTTACGATTTAATTAATGCTGAAGTCAGCCCAACAGGTCGTTGCGAGCGCAAACCCAAGAAGCCTGCCAGAAGCAGTGTTGCCATACATGTTCTTCGTTTGGTTTGCTGAAACCAAAAGAAAGAGAAAAAAGCACTGAAAACTATTGAAAGGTAGAAGATTGATGTTTCCTGTCATCCAATGTCCAATTTTAGTACTGCTCTCTTGTTAAGTTTGAGGAGGGCAAACGAAGAACACGTTTTGCAGCACTGTCTCTGGCACGTGGCTTGAATATGCACGCGCACGACCTGACTGGCTGACTTCAATGCTCATTAGATCGGAAACAGCGCAACGTATTGATTTTTTTAACAGTTATTTCTCAGCACAATCTATCTTACAACATCCTTAAAGTCTTCTAAAATAGTTTCTAGTCACCCTGTGTATACTCATAATAATAATAATGGAATATCGATCGATATTTTATTTTATTATATTTCATTTCTTCATCAAAATTTGAAAATACCAAGAAGTAGTTAGTGAAAAGTAATGAAATTCTGGTAATACATTTGTCTATGTAAAGATCTTAAGTGATTAACGTTGAAAGATCATAGCTTAATTTAAGCGCTAGTAAAGCCAATTCAAATGTGAAATGCTGGTGCATTAATAACCGGCGTAAGCACCAGAATGTCGAATGCAAGCATGCAGACGTGCATGCGTTGTGTTGTTCAGGTGCTGGCTGTCAGTTTGTGGGATGAACTTTCATGCCTGCTGCACTTGATCGGTCAATACAGGGACTGTTAATGCTGGTTGTGAATGATACTGGAGTTGTGGTCTGATGATGTCCCCTACGTGACAGAGTGGAGACGGATCTTGTGGTTGAGCAGGCCAAGGCAATATACCGACACTCTGTAGAGCATGTTGAGTTAGAACAGCAGTATGTGAGCGAGCGTTACCCTGTTGGAAAACCCCTGGAATGCTGCTCACGAATGGCAGCGGAACGGGTCGAATCACCAGACTGAATTACAAATTTGCAGTCAGGCTGCGTGGGATAACCACGAGAGTGCTCCTGCTGTTATACGAAATCGTATCCCAGACCATAACCCTAGGTATAGGTCCAGTGTGTTTAGGTGGCAGACAGGTTGGTTGCAGGAGCTCACCTGTCCTAACCAGCACAGGCCATCACTGGCACCAAGGCAGAACCGGATTTTATCAGAAAATACAACAGACCTCCACTCCGCCCTCCAGTGAGCTCTCGTTGGACACCATTTAAGTTGCAAATGGCGGTGGTCCTTGAAGTAAGCGATTTTTAACACTTCGTTGTGTCACTGTAGTGTCAACTGGTGCTCAGATTGCTGCTGCAGACGCAGTACGATGCGTCAGAGCCAAACGCCGAACATGATGGCCTTTTCTCTCGGTAGTGTCACGTAGCGGTTCGCAGCCCGATCTTGTTGCAACCATACCTTCCCGTCACCGCCACTGCCAGCAAACATGTACAGTGGCTACGTTCCTGTCAAGTCTTTCTGCGGTATCGCGGCAGGATCATCCAGCTACTCGTAGCCCTATCACACGAACTCGTTCAAACTCAGTAAGGTGCTGATAGTGGCGTCTTCCTCGTTTTAACGGTGTTCGTGACCAGCATCAACTCACTATGTCCGATGTCAAGGCTAGCTAACGCTCACGACCGTTATCTCGTGTATTTGAAGCAAACCTGATTTGCTTCCTCATCCTCCCACTAGCGCCACTCTTGTGCGAATAGAGCGAAATTTCAATAGACGTCACCTTTCAAATGTAGAAACACGTCTACCAAGTTTCGTTTACCTCGCACAACCCCTTCTTGGTGTTTTGGTTTTTTTCCGTAAGTCAAAAAATATTTAAAAGAAGGTCAAATATTTTGTGAAATGATTTATTTAAATATAAGAAGTGTAATAGATCAGAGAAACACTTGAAGTCTTTCATTTGCTGTACATTATTTCGAGCACGATTCAAAGCCACGTCAGTTTCTCTAATCCACTATATTTCTTCCTTTTAGACAAATCATTTCGCATAACATTGGACCTTTTCTTTCAATATTGTTTTTTTCTTAATGTATTTAATGATGACTTTGATGTAAACTTAGAAATTTTGGAGGTGATAGACAATTACTCGAGGAAGATAACTACATTTTGTTACCGGGCCGTGATTAGTGTGTGGTCGGAAAGTGAGTTGACGGTTCGGAAAGGCAGGCGCTTCTTGGAGGCTCGGACGAGACTTAGCAGTACCTACATTATTGTCATAGGCGTTGACAGTCAAAGTCTTGAGTTGAGTGCCTATGTGTTTAGCAAGAATTTTTGAGCAGAAATACAGTTGCAGATCTCCGTGGCAGAAGTCTTTAAAAAGAAACCTCCTATGAAAGGTTAACCATTTATTCGTTGCTGAATTTATTAAACTAGTTACCTTATTGTGTAAAAGGATTTTACTGTGCATAAAGAGTATTAAACGTGTACAATCTGTTTTTCTTTATTTCAGTCAGTTTAGAGCTAACCGTATTTTAAAAATTTAAGGCACTAAGGAATGTCTAAACAGAAACCAAAAACTAAGAACCAAATCTGATAATACAAAATGAACCACCCTATGACGAGAAACCGGAAAAAGAAGCTAACCTACATATCCCAGCTACCATCTTACTGGTTATGTGACTGTCCGAATAATGACATCAGGTCTGCTCACACACCAGAAGGAGTCTGCTACTTGTGCTAGTATTAGTTACTACATCTGTTAGAGAAAACTACGTACGTCTATTGCCACCGGTACATTCCAGTTAATAATTTCGTTAGCAAACTAATGTTCTAAACGTCATACAATCTACACAACTAATATTTTCTAGGTAAACGAATGTTATAGAGTACATTCAAAATCCTACGTTAATGTCCATATCTTAACATTTAGGAAAAGGTTCAGGTTCCACATGCTGTGCTGCCTATGGCTGATGACGCCTCAGCGGATCACAGCAATTTACCAAGAGATGATCACAACGAAGTAGATGAGCACGTAAAGTCTACTCCAACGCGCTGAGTCCTCGGGTGTTGCTGAAAGTGGCATTTCACTAATTCCATTAACAGTTGCATCAATCAGACTGTCATTAACACTTCAACTGTATGTATTGCATGCTCAGCGCATATTTTGCGAATTTCCTTGACGCCCACAGAAGTAGTTATTTTACAGCTGAAAGGAAACTGCATCTGAGATGCTTTTACAATGTTCTACAACTTTCAGTCCGTAACTACTACGCATAAGAACCCCTGTACCGTCGCTAGTCTGTTTAGGTTGTACAATTGACATTAGAATACAAACTGCTCTGGGAAGGCAACTATTTTGCATTCACATATTCCTCCCTGTCGGCATTGGATTCAGGACAGATGCAGAGGATACGAGCACAGAAGTGTCTATGGTGCGTCCTCGCACTGTATGTGATTTGTGTTCGACTGGTGAGCTTACTTTTAGTTCCGACAATCGAACCCACCAAACTACACTCGTCGGATGCATATAAAATGGCTTAGTATTTTATGTTTTGCCGTTCTGATGACTGCTCCTCACGGAAGCCTGTGCACGCTCACCACTGCTCCCATTGTGTCGCCTCCACCGAACATAACAGTCCACAGAGTCCACATTAAACTGTAGATGCCTTATAACTGGATGACCGTCTCTCATGACCTCACTATCGAAGGGATTTTAAACTCTAATCTCCCTTTCTTATAACTGGCTGAGTAAATCACTCCTCTGTCTCTCTCTTCTCCCGATCCTTTTTCGCTAGCCTGGAACAACCACGTGATCCGCACTTGGGACGTATCGAACACTCACGCAACGCGGAAAGACGGCAAAGCTACGGCCGAAGAGAGAAGCTTGGCGCACACGGCAACCGGTCGAGGAGACGTAAAGACACGAAACTGCCAGGTATCAGTGAGGCGCAGTCCCTCTCAGCTACCTGCTGGTATCACAACCGAAGCCAGGAGATACAGTCGATTAACGGTTCCTATATATGGATGAATGACCTTCCACTTAACATTCAACAAGCAAAATTGGTACTTTTACAGACGATATCTGTGTTACAATAACTCCCATTAGAGAGAAAGCAGCAGAGGAGTTAGTAAATGATATTTTCCAGGGAATTATTGAGTGGTACTCTGAAACCGGACTCTCCCGAAATTTTGAAGAAAACACGCTACATTCGGTTCTGCACAACAAACAGTCATAACAGCAATTGATGTAGCACATAGCTGGAGTCAGCAAGTAGGGTAGAATTCCCGAAATTTTTGGGTGTTCATATTGATGAAAACTTGAACTGGAAGAAGCATATTACTGAGCTTATCAAACAATGAAGTTCAGCTACTTTTGCTCTTCTAATAATTGCTAATGCTGGAATCAAACGTGTGAACCTCCTGACATATTTTGCATATTTCCACTCACAAATGTCGTACGGAATAATTTTCTGGGATGATTCATCACTTAGAAAGAAAGTATTCGTTGTACAAAAGCGAGCAGTAAGAATAATATGTGGTGTTCAACTACGGACGTCATGTAGGTACCTTTTCAAGGAGCAAGGCATTTTAACTGCAACCTCACAACATACATTTTCTCTAGTAAAATTCGTCATAAATAATATATCACAATTTGAGAAGAACAGTGATGCACATACCTACAGCACTAGAGGCGAAAAAAGACCTTTAATAAAAATTGTTAAACCTGCCAGTGCCTCAGAGGAGTTCAATATGCAGCAAAAAAAACTTTTGATCATTTGCCCAGTAACATAAAATATCTGACAGGTAGCGAAGCAAGTTTTGAATCTAATTTAAAATCATTTCTTCTGGACTTAACATATCGTGCAAACTGACTCGTCGCACATCATTTCGATCAAAGAATCGTTCAAATGGTCTATGGAACATGTAACTAACTAATTAACTCAATGGGTAAGAACCAGCAGGTTCTTTCACGCAGAGCATTCATGGCTGTCGCCGACCAAACCGCAGATAGAGTGGAAACTGACAGATTCGGAAAAACTGTTATTAAGTTTGTGAAGGTGTCATTACAGCCATGTAACATGCAAAATTACAATCAGACACAAAATTAAGCTGAATCAGATGGAATAGGGGCCTACCAGTACTGCAGAATGGATAATTAGTTATAGTTAATACTAGAGCGGAAAGTTCATTTAAATTATTGAAATCGGTAGCGCATAAATTAATTAATTTGGAACACTATGTGACTCAAATTTGGATCCGTCTGACCGAAGAATATTAAATGACGCTGTGTTATTTCATGGAATGATTTTATTTCGGTTACCAGTTATAGTTAATTAATATCCATCAACAAAATGTAACCAGCGATAATTACACACTTCCCAGACGCGCAGACGTATTATCCTATGATAGCGGTAGTACACACACAACGTACAGTGCTTATTTTGTTAAGATATTTGTCATTTCGGCAGTGCCACAGGCACTTTAAGTCAGGAAACCATGTTTTAAATAAATAAATCATAAACAATGCGAGATTCTGATAAAGATCAACATGTAGAGTACACAATTCCCGTTAAAATGGATACCATGTGTGTAAGTATAGATGCAATTGTTGAGATGGTATAGAGTAGAAACTGTCTGAAAAGACAAATTTTAACGTCATTATTAACCTGAAACTAATTCAGTAAAGTATGTCTAGTTTGAAGTCGACGGGTGCCAAAGTCAATCACGGGCACACGGATAATTTTAGTTTTCCTTTATATGTTGGAATTTAAGAATTATTTCATTCTGTGTGTATTTCAAAGTCTTCACATCAGACGTCTAGAGGTGATTGATCACAACAACTTTTGTTAGAGATGAAATGTTAGCTGAATGTTCAAATGTGTGTGAAATCTTATGGGACTTAACTGCTAAGGTCATCAGTCCCTAAGCTTACACACTACTTAACCTAAATTATCCTAAGGACAAACACACACACCAATGCCCGAGGGAGGACTCGAACCTCCGCCGAGACCAGCCGCACAGTCCATGATTGCAGCGCCTTAGACCGCTCGGAAATGTTAGCTGACAGTCATCGCTGACGCTAGGCGTCTTTTAATATTTGTCACCCTTAGGACGACGAGACTCATCTAATAACAGGGTCTACAAACCAGGTGTGCTGTACACTCTACTCCAGTGAATTTATAGAGTGACTTTCATCAAGAAAACCGTAAGAGAGAGTCGTATAAATGACGCATTTCTGTAAGTGGAGAAAGTTATTTTAGAAGTGAATCAGGAACTTTAAGTTTGCTCGGCCCAGCGCGGTTTACACGGAGCAGATGATTGGATTATTGCCAACACACGTTGCATACACACGTAGCGGAATGTGTACGCTTCTGTTTTTCAGGGCCATATGCGATACAAAATGACGCCTAACGCCACCAGGAAGTAGCAGCAAACGTTTTGTCTCTAACAAAAGTTGTTCCACATGACGTGATATATCACCCGTAGACGTTTAATGCAAAGAGTTTGAAGCTCCCTGCAAGAGGCTCAAGTGTGGAAGCATGTCACACTCATACTCTGGCATTGCAGAGAGACGCTTGATGTAGCAATTACGAGTGACTTTAGTTTTTATGGTAGTCTGTGTGGCATGTGGCCGCTCATTTCGGTTATAGAAAATGTTCGTTGATTTCTAACACCAAGAAAAGTTAGCGCGAATGATCCGATACACAGAAAATTTCGCCAAGCTGCGGGCTGAGATACTTCACCTTTTCTGGTAAATAGCTAAGATATACTTCGAAAATTTCGACCACAGTCTGAACTCGTAGAATTCAGTTAGCTGTAGCTCCAAACTTCGGCTATGACTGAGGATCGTTTTCGAACATTTTTGAAACTGTTAAACTGTTTCAAGATTCGTTGGAACTTGTGACGTTTTAGCTAGGCTGTTAATACACACATCAAAAAAAGTTTTGCATGACCTTGGTTTCGAGGATTCCGGAGCCTCTACAGGAAATTGGAAGAGAGATCAACATAAACATCAATTCCGCGCTTTTTATTGCTCATGAAAACCACACATTTCATGCTGTACCACCATACAGCGAGACCTTCAGAGGTGGTTGTCCAGATTGCTGTACACACCGGTACCTCTAATACTCAGAAGCACGTCCTCTTGCATTGGTGCATGGCTGCATTCGTCGTGACATACCATCCACAAGTTCATCAAGGCTCTATTGGTCCAGATTGTACCACTCGTCAACGGCGCTTCGGCGTAGATCCCTCAGAGTGTTGGTGGGTCACGTCGTCCTTAAACAGCCCTTTTCAATCCATCCCAGGCATGTTCGATAGGGTTCATGTCTGGAGAACATGCTGGCCACTCAAGTCGAGCAATGTCGTTATCCTAAAGGAAGTTATTCACAAGATGGGTACGATAGGGGCGTGAATTGTCCATGAAGAGGAATGCCTCGCTAATATGCTGTCGATATGATTGCACTATCGGTCGGAGGATGGCATTCACGTATCGTGCAGCCATTACGGCGCCTTCCATGACCATCAGCGGCGTACGTCGTCCCCACAAAATGCCACCCCAAAACAGCAGGGAATTTCCACTTGCTGCACTCTTTGGACAGTGTGTCTAAAGCATTTAGCCCTACCGGGTTGCCCCCAAACACGTCTCTGACGATTGTCTGGTTGAAGGCATATGCGACACTCATCGGTGAAGAGTACGTGATGCAAATCCTGAGCGGTCCATTCGGCATGTTGTTGGGCCCATCTGTACCGCATTGCATAGTGTCTTGGTTGCAAAGATGGACCTCGCCATGGACGTCGGGAATGAAGTTGCGCATCATGCAGCCTATTGCGCACAGTTTGAGTCGTGCACAAAAAGCATTATTCAACACGGTGGCGTTGCTGTCAAGGTTCCTCCGAGCCATAATCCGTAGGCCGGCCGAAGTGGCCGTGCGGTTAAAGGCGCTGCAGTCTGGAACCGCAAGACCGCTACGGTCGCAGGTTCGAATCCTGCCTCGGGCATGGATGTTTGTGATGTCGTTAGGTTAGTTAGGTTTAACTAGTTCTAAGTTCTAGGGGACTAATGACCTCAGCAGTTGAGTCCCATAGTGCTCAGAGCCATTTGAACCATAATCCGTAGGCAGCGGTCCTCCAATGCAGTAGTAGCCCTTGGGCGGCCTGAGCGAGGCATGACATCGATAGTTCCTGTGTCTCTGTATCTCCTCCATTTCCGAACAACATCGCTTTGGTTCACTACGAGACGTCTGGACACTTCCCTTATTGAGATCCCTTCCTGGCACAAAGTAACAATGCGGACGCGATCGAACCCCGGTATTGACCGTCTAGGCATGTTTGAACTGCAGACAACACGAGCTGTGTACCTGATTCCTGCTGCAATGACTGGAACTGATCGGCTGTCGGACCCCCTCCGTCTAATAGGTGCTGCTCATGCATGGTTGTTTTTTGGGCGGGTTTTGTGACACCTCTGAACAGTCCAAGAGGCTGGGCTGCGTCTGTTATACAATAGACGTTGACTGTGGATATCTTCAGGAGTTCTGGGAACCGGAGTGATGCAAAACTTTTTTTAATGTGTGTACTTAAATTAAATCATCATAGTCAGAACTGCTCTCAGTTGTGGTTCATCATCAAGTCCACAATATTTCTCATCCACTGACAAGGATTCAACGAAACTGTGGTGCTATTTCAGCATTGGAAGTAATGTATATTCCTGTAACAAACTTGATAAATACTTTGTGTATTTCATGGAATTTTAGGCCAGCCACGTAATTAATGTACCCTTACGTGCCACCATATCACACGCTAAACGAGCAGTGCAGTAACTGTCACTGACGATTAACGAAATCGTCAGCAGCACCGTACTGTGACGGAATGTGTATCCATTCAAATCGGCAGAAAAAGCGGAGGTCTGTATGTTGGCCGGTGGTGATTTCTGTCTACACCTTCAAACGTAACACATACGCATCCAGAGCGTCTGCAGATACTTACGTCTTTTTCAAGACTAAGAATGAGAAGGATGGTTTCACAGTGCTCTCAATGGGTCATGCAATGCGAGAATACCAACAACTTCTTCACTTGTCCATAACGGACTGTACAGCTTTACTCAGTGCAGTTTATACGTTGGAGCACTGTAATGGGTGGAACCCCAAGTGCAATAGTCTAGTTTCCAGTTTCTTCAGACACTGTGGTGTAGCGCTGTGAAATCACGAAGCCGACTGCAAGAAGATTGTGACATGCTCCTATTTACAGCCCTTTGCTGTACTTGTACATAGACGACTCGAAATCCATGTCGTCGATGAAAACTAGCCTACTTTCATTAGACTCTCGTATGGCGCCAGCATCTTTCGAAACTGACTGATATCCCCGTTCTGTCATGTAATAACAATTGGATTCGCAATCGCTTGTGCGACGGTACCTAACGCTTACTACTGTGTAATTGCTCTTCCAAACAGCAGTCCATACTAGCAAACCAGTTGCGTCTTTACCTCTGGTTACTCATACTTCAGGTACTTGGGCTATGCACGGCTCTGATTAAAAAGTGTAGTTCGATATAGTCATAATGTTGAGCCACACACGTCTGTTTTCATGCCCCGCAGCTAATTCGATGTAAATAATAACGTGTAGCTGTAATACCCTTCAGTCAAACACGCTACACATTGGTTAGAATTGCGATTTAATAAAATACACAGAAATACAAAATGATAATTAAATGAATAATTTAGTAACAGGAATTCTATTCTAATGTCTGTAATTGATGAAGACGACAGAGAATTACGTTGAATAATGTTTGTTCAAGAAACGACATCTCAAATAAACGGGAAGTGGTCCTACGATATACGTTGATTGGGTTACTAGAATGGTAGCAAACTCCCCAAACTAAATAGTCATCAGAGATATGCGGAAACTATGTCCATTTGGTAATCACAATGCAAGAACTATTCATCAGCTCAAAATAGTTCAGAGTTCACCATGATGATTCACAAATTAACACTCGCGATGCAAAAGATAGAAACTCATACTCAGTCTATTCTCAGTTCCGTTCTAGAAGTGGAAAAAGTTAGAGTCCTCGTCTGGAACACATTCAGACCTCTCAAAACTTAAATTTAAAATTCCTTTGGAAGTTAAAGTGCGGTAGCGGCCGTTCACCACCCAGAATCAGTCATCCAGTCCATCAAAACCCACACGATACTACAGGCGGGTCTGCCTCCTTCCAGACCTCGACATATAGTATCCAGAATCATTCCGTTGAGCTGTTCACTCCCAAAGTTCCAGTCTCCACTTGACTCCCGTAATGTTTCTCTAATGTTTGCTTTTCTATTGGTTTAAAGCCATCCCCACTAAAAATACATCGTTCTTATGTGCTACAGGCATGATGTAACTCATCTTGACCTCTTTCCATCACTAAGATAATATATTACAACAATATTTATATAAAGAAATGTTATAAACATTCTGTCACATCAAATAATTTTCAATAATTATAAATAAAGATTTGTCCATTAATAAATAAGCCAGTATTCTTGTGCAATCGCGCTCGTGATAAATTACAACATATTGTCGTTTTATATTATTAAAACACTTATTTATGCTTTCTTGACAAAGGCATCTTTTGGTTCACCTGCTAACACATGAGACTGACCACTTTTAAACTAACACAGTTTCTTAATAGCAGCATTCTACATTTAAATAAAGCTACTGACAAAACAGTAAACTGTTCATTAAACAAAAACCACATGCATGACAAAATAAGAGATGTTGACGCTGTGTTCATTTTCTATGTAAATGGGGAGAATACGATGTTCTGACGAACATTTGTGTAATGAAAAAGACACAATAAATCAAGAAATAAAATAGATACAGATACGTGGCTTTCAGGGATGATGGCTATAGTGCAGTGCTATCATCTGAGATATAGTACGCTGAAATCACCCCAAGCATTTAAAATTTGCTAATTCCGCAGGGCTTTGTTAAAATGTTTATTTGCTGTGAAATATTAACTTTTGTTGTTTCAAGGATATTGAAGTACTGTTGTGACATTGGATGTACCTCATTTTTCGGGGTCACCAACGTATTCTGATTTGCATTAATACGTGATTGTAAATTATTAAAGACTCTCAAAGAGCTGTAAGAAGCCATCTTTCCGTCTGTTCAAAAGTCCGCCATTGCTGGGAGCATAGTCGTCCCTCTTAAGCGATCGAAGCGTAATCCAAATTCCCCATAGCTGTAGTTTCCCCACATCTGGTCCTTTGCTGACGCCCTTGCTCCTGGTTCGCCTGGAGCGACCACGTGATATCCTCGTTCCACCGACTCGCACTCAGCCCAGCAAGCAAATTCAGCTTCCCTTGTACCATTCTAGGCGGTTGATTAGCTCGCCTACGTACGCCTAACGTTACACTTGGAAGAGAGAATAATTTGGGAGTACACATGATGTCTAACGAGCAAGTTCCAGTGACTATAAGTTACATGAAATAAATCTTTGTCTATGATAAGTTCCTGCTTAATGTTGAAGCCATAGTTTCCAGTGCTGTCAAATAAAGCGGTAACAAATTTACTAGCTGTCTCGTCAAAACACTTGTGCGAAAAGGCTTTTCATTCTTAAACTTGGACAAAAAATAAATACAGAAACAAACTTCTCAGCGAAAGTTATTTCAGACTGTCTTTAATTTCTGTGACTCCTGATTTTAAAGTTATGTGACATGCAAAGCAGGTGGATGCTCCTCACCGTATTCCATGCAACGAACGAGCCAGTTAATTCCATAACGATAACTTCTAGGTCAACAGAAAAATGTAAAATACTTTAACATTGCATACTACACTTCAAATGCAAAAGCCTTCATCAGCGCTTTCAATGTGGTGCAACTGAAATATAATGCGTTATACACGGAAGAGCCAAAGAAACTGGTACACCTACCTAATATAGTGTAGGGCCCCCGCGAGCACGCAGAAATGCCGCAACACGATGTGGCAGTGCGGTTACGTCCGTCCATTACCTGAACCTATTCGGTGCAACAGATCGCCCATAGGAAAGCCGAGCAGAAACCTACCGTACTGCAACTCGCACCAGGCTGGCATACAACGTACCTATTCAAAGAATCGGGAAAAGGTTTTAATTTTGAATGAAAGGTGGAAATACCGGCAAAACTTCGGTATATTCTGAACCTTGACATGTACACGTTCACTGCCAAGCCCGTGCTTATCTTAACCCAGTCATGCAGAAATCCTTTCAGTCAGGTTAGCAAGTTTATGGTAATGTATTTCCCGAAATCTGAACAGCTACTAAGCACGGATTGTTCTTAAATGAAAATGGTCTCCGTAGTATTAAATTTATCGGTGTCTAATGCACTCAAGTTTTTAGTCACCAATCTGCTCAATATGCCACGCGGATTTACTGTCTTTTCACATACACAAAATTACTTAAAAATCAGTACTTTCTAAAAAACACACCGTAATAAATATATGTTCACTTGAAAACACTTTTGAAACATGTAGCACAACTAAAATCGGCAAATTATAACTTCCTTCTGAGCTCATACTACACACGACCGAACCATTGAAAGGCTGGGCTCCGACTCCCTTAGACTGCTGTAAGCTTTCTATATCTCCAAGAGGAAAGACGTGTGAAGAATACTCCGTTCTGATTGGTCAGTTTTCTTTGAGGCCAATAGAAAAAGATTATTCTCCCGCGTTAGTCCGCGCTTTTCATGACTAACCAATCACTAAATAACACACATTTGAACTGTACTTTTTTCCCAAAATAACTATTTAAACTCTGATATTTTGTTCATACTTTCCGTTATTAATTATTTTCATTTGCACTCTAATTAGCTTTCCTTTTACCGTAAGCTTACTTAATATACTATGATAAAGAAAACTCCCCGTCGCCTGCATTCACACTGTCTTAAAACTTTCTCACACTTGTTCGTACAGCGTTCATCGGTAGAACAATGATCTACATATTTACTTTAGACCACATTCACTTTAATGAAAGCATATACAAAACTGTACAAACATAAATAAACAAAAAAGCTTTCTAAAAATAAACAGAACGATTCACAAATCATTCGCTTGACCTGTTTCTTGAATGTCTCGGTGCACTACTGGACTCTGGTGCTCAAAATTCTTAATTACATGATAATTCTTTCTGTTTAGTCCTGTTCTCTAGCAGATGAAAATTAGAACTAAGTACTCGACTGAACCCGTTTGAGACCATCTGTCATTGTGGACACATGAGCCATTCTCTCTATATAAAGGCTCTAGACAGGAGCAATATAACGACATGACATGGCCTCTACTAATGTCTGAAATAGTACTGGAGGGAACTGACATGAATTCTGCAGGGCTGTCCATGAAACCGTAAGAGGGGGGCTGGAGATCTCTTCTGAACAGCACGTTGCAAGGCATCCCATATATGATCAATAATGTTCATATCTGGGGAGTTTGGTGGCTAGCGAAAGTGTTTAAACTCAGAAGAGTGTTCCTGGAGCCACACTGTAGCAATTCTGGAAGTGTGGGGTGTCGCAATGTCCTGCTGGAATAGCTCAAGTCCGTCGGAATGCACAATGGACATGAATGGTTGCAGGTGATCAGACAGGATGCTTACGTATGTGTCACCTGTCACAGTCGTATCTAGACGTATCAGTGGTCCCATATGACTCCAACTGCACACGCCCCACACCATTACAGAGTCTCCAACAGCTTGAATAGTCCCCTGCTGACATGCAGGGTCCATGGTTTCATTAGGTTGTCTCCATACCCGTACACGTCCATCAGCTCGATACAATTTGAAACGAGACTCGTTCGACCAGGCAGCATGTTTCCAGTCATCAACAATCCAATGTTAGTGTTGACGGGCCCAGGCGAGTAATAAAGCTTTGTGTCATGCAGTCTTCAAGGGTACACGAGTGGACCTTCTGCTCCGAAAGCCAATATCGTTGCTGTTTCGTTGAATGGCTCGCACGATGACACTTGTTGATGGCCTAGCAGCTTTGAAATCTGCAGCAATTTGCGAAACGGTTGCACTTCTCTCAAGTTGAACGATTCGCTTCAGTCGCCATTGGTCCTGTTCTTGAAGGATCTTTTTCCGGCGGCAGCGATACAAAGATTTGATGTTTTACCGGATGCCTGATATTCACGGTACACACGTGATATGGTCGTATGGGAAAATCCCCACTTCATCGTTACCGCGGAGATGCTGTTCCCCATCGCACGTGCGCCGACTGTAGCACCACGTTGAAACTCAAATCTTGGTAACCAGCCACTGTAGCAGCAGTAACAGATCTAACAACTTCACCAGACACTTGTTGTCTTATATAAGCGTTGTCGACCGCAGAGCCGTGTTCTGCCTATTTGCATATCTCTGTATTTGAATACGCTTTCCTATACCAATTTCTTTGGCGCTTCAATGTAAAAGCATTAAGGCTATTAAACGATATGCCTCGAATTCAGTTAGCTTCGTGTCACAGTAAGTACCTTATTTTTTATAGGGTGGGGGTTAGTACATATCAGATTTTTGTGGATGGAGAGCACAGGTCCAGGAACCATCGCTCTTTGCTGTGTGCAAATATAGCTGTATGACATAACACTTGTATGATACAGCAACTACATTATCTGTTGGAAGCAAATATATTCATTAAAATTGAAAGTGTAAATGGTTGCAGAAACATACTTGACCTTTAGCAAGAAATAATCCTGACCTAATAAGGAACAACATGACACATACAGGGATTTGCAGCTAGACTGAACACCATAACGTCTAAACCCACCAAAAGTAATCGCAAAATACATATATTTAAAAATGCACATAGAAATTCGTTTGGCACCTTCCCAAGAGACAATTTCCAATCCACCCAATGTGACAATGTAACCGTAGACCAGATGTAGTTTAAATTCAAGGAAATAGTATCGACAACTATTGAGAGATGTATACCGAATAAATTAATAAGAGGTGGTACTGATCCCCTATGGTACACAAAACAGGCTAGAACATTATTGCAGAAGCAGCGAATAATACATACCAAATTTAAAACAACGCAAAATCCCCAAGGTTGGCGAAGTTTTACAGAAGCTCGAGATTTAGAGCGAATTTCCACAAGGAAATTCTGTCTCGAAATCTGGCAGAAAACTCAAACAGATTCTTGTCGTATGTAAAGTACACCAGTGGCAAGAGGCCGTCAGTATATTCATTGTGCGAAACAATGTTGGTGTTAATGATGACAGCGCCACTAAAGCAGAGATACTATTATGGTTTTCCAACATTCCTTCACAAAAGAAGACGAATTTTATATTCCAGAATTCTAATCAAGAACATCATCCAGTATGAGTAGCGATGCAGTTTAAAACACTTAAGAAAAGCAAGGCTTCCGGTCCACATTTTATACCAGTTAGGTTCCTTTCAGAGTAAGCTGATGCAATAGCTCCATACTTAGCAATCATACACAAGCGCTCGCTCGTACGAAGATCCGTTGCACAAGTCACACCAATACCTAAGAAAGGAGATGGGAATAATCCGCTGAATTGCAGGCCCCTATCACTAACGTGGATTAACAATAGGATTTTGGAACATGCACTCTGTTCGAACATTATGCATTACCTTGAAGAAAACGATTTATTAACAAATTTCCAACACGGATTCAGAAAATATCGTTCTTGTGAAACAGTACTAGCTCTTTATTCTCACGAAGTAATGAGTACTGTCAACACTGGTCATCAAGTTGATTCCATATTTTTAGACTTCAGAAGGGTTTTGACACGGTTTCTCACAAGTGGGACCGAGCGAGGTGGCGCAGTGGTTAGACACTGGACTCGCATTCGGGAGGACGAAGGTTCAATCCCGCGTCCGGCCATCCTGATTTAGGTTTTCCGTGATTTCCCTAAATCGCTCCAGGCAAATGCCGGGATGGTTCCTTTCAAAGGGTACGGCCGACTTCCTTCCCCGTCCTTCCCTAATCCGATGAGACCGATGACCTCGCTGTCTGGTCTCCTTCCCCAAACCAACCAACCAATCACAAGTGGGTTCTAGTTAAATTGCGTGTCTGTGGAGTGTCGTCTCAGTTGTGTGACTGGATTCATGATTTCCTCTTAGATAGGTCACAATTCGTAATAACTGACGGAAAGTCATCGAGTAAAACAGATATACTATCTGGCGTTCCCCAAGGAAGTGTTAAATGCCCTCCATGTTTCCTAATGTACGTGGTTGGGCAAATAAAAGTGGCTCAGACGTTCTGAAACCATTTATGGCGGCATTAACGGAGGAGGAAAAGACCTACATTTACTTCCAACAGGATATAGCAGCTGCCTATACATCAGCCGAACACTGTAGCACATTTACACAGTCTTCACGTCTGACTGAGATTTAGCAGAGGATGGACTGGTCGCAGCTCTAGCTGGCCACCCAGGTCACCTGATCTGTCAGTGTGCGATTTTCTTTGTGTTGGGAGCCCTCAAATCCAAGGTGTGTCGCAACAACCCTCATAGTCTTCAAGAACTACAGCAGAACATTATGATGAGACTGCAGCAATTCCGGCAGTCCAGCTTCGATCCGCCTTCAGAAACTTGCTGACAAGGGCCCAAAACTGCTAAGAGATGAATGGTGTTCACTTCCAACATCTGCTAGAGTCAGGTTAGCATTGTATTTTCTTTCCTCTGCTGTGTTTCTTTGTACCCTGGTACTCTGTTCTCCAGGCCACGTTTATTTGCCACGCCCAGTACGTAAACGATTTGAAGATAATCTGAGCAATCCTCTTCGATTGTTTGCAGACAGTGCTGTCATTCCCGTCATGTAATAACATTAGATGATCAAAACAAATTGCAAAATGACTTAGACAAGATATCTGTTCGGTACAAAAAGTGGAAATCGACTCTAAATAATGAAAAGGGTGAAGTCATACACATGAGCACTAAAAAAAATCGGGTAAATTTCCGTTACATAATAAATCAGCAAATAAAATGTCTGTAAATTCATATAATTACTTAGGCATTTCAGAGACTTAAACTGGAGCGATCACACAGAAAATTTTGTGAGGAAAGCAAACCAAAAACTGATTTATTGACAGAACACTTAGAAAATGTAACAGGTTTACTAAAGAGACTGCTTACAGTACACTTGTCCACCCTCTTCTGGAGTACTGCTGTACGGTGTGGGATCCGCATCAGATAGGATTGACGGAGGACATCTAAAAAGTTCAAAGAAGGGGAACTTATTTTGTATTATAACGAAACAGGGGAGAGAGCGCCACAGATATGAGACTCAAGCTGAGGTATCAGTCATGAAAAAAAAGGCGTCTGCCGTTGCAGCAGGACCTTCTCATGAAATTTCGATCCCCAACTTTCCCCTAAAAGTGAGAAAATATTCTGTTGGTGCCCACTTACATAGGGAGAAATGATCATCATAATAAAATAAGAGACATCAGTCCTCGCACGTTAAGATTTAAGTAATCGTTTTCAGCGCGCGCTGTTCGAGAGTGGAATGGTAGAGAAGTAACTTAAATGTGGTCCGATGAACCCTTTGCCAGGCACTTAATTATGGACTGCAGAGTAATCATGTAGATGTAGATGCAGAGTAAAGGAACACAAGCTGAAAATGAGAAAGACATATGAAAGTCACCGAAAACTTTCGTGCTTGAAGTAAATAACGAAATATTCTTCATCTCTTAACGCTGTAACGATCTTCTGCATGAATTTATTCGTGAAACAAGCTGTTAAGACGGTAGGTTTATGATAACGAAAACGGGATGCTTTGTAAATGTATGTGAAACTTGCAGTGGTGTTGCTGTGCACCATAAACAGATCATTCACATTTTCCGGAGATATTTCATTACGTTTATCCGCAATTATGAGCCCAAGTCACTAAATAACCTCTCGCTAGAGGCAGGTGTACGTAGAACTTCCTGTGCCACTTGCAACAGTCTGGGATAAGTTGTCGGCTTTGAGTTCCACCACTCTACAAGTGACTGTCCCTCATCTAGTTTTCGTACCAACAGATGAATGGAAACTTCACTGAGAATTCCCTCCTCCTGTGCCCATGAAGCAAAGACACTCTTCGCACGTTTTCAAGACGTCGATGCCGAGGCTTCGTTCTGACGTTCTGCAAATAATACAACATGCTTGCATGGAGGAAAAATGTTCTATCGCGTAGGTGTTAATAAACATGGTGTACTGTTCACACTAATTTACGCCTTTTCACTATTACACGATCAAACATCGAGAACGTGAGTACTGAAAAAATATTTACTTAGCACATCTAAATAACAATGCATTTACCTTGAAGTGCAGCATATCTCGAACGTGCTGCGGCATAAACTGCCTGTCTCTCAGTTATCGAGAGTTGCTTTATATGACGCGCCTGTGGTACTAGAAATAATGCAAGCAAATGCACTGGCTTTATTTCCATTTTTTCGCTTAAGAGACTTCGAGCGCTTGCTTTCAGCAATGCTATGTCCTACAAATGTTTGACAATATTGAGGCGCACAGGCTTCTTTAAATACCATATCGAGTCTGATTGTCTAAAATATTTAATAAATTTTGTTTGCTTATAAACGCGTCATTTTTACATGTACGAGAGTGATTACCTCACTGTCCGCCGCATTCTCACACCAATGGCACAAGTGACTGCAATGTTGGACCACTGTTAGCTTCCATAGCCTTGGTAGCCTCTTGAAATACGTCGATAAACTGAATTACAGTACCCAGACAAGAGTATTTTCACGAATTCACTTAAAACGTCAGCAATTTGTGTTGCATAAACACAAATTTTAGTACGACACACAGAGTATTCCAGAGAGAATCAACGTGCTGATTTACGGTAAGCTACAACTTAACAGCTGAGGTCATCAGTCCCCTAGAACTTAGAACTACTTAAACCTAACGAACCTAAGGACGTCACACACATCCATGCCCGAGACAGGATACGAACCTGCGACCGTAGCGGTCGCGCGGTTTCAGACTGAAGCGCCTAGAACCGCTCGGCCATGTCTTACTTGACTAAGCGCCTTGTTAGAGGTTGCTTCCTATCAGTTGAAGGCTGTGCTACATTCCTAGTTGATGTCGCGAGCAAGAGTGGGCGAGAGCTCGCTAGATACTTGTCACAAGCTGCGGGGCGGCGCTAGCAGCGCTAGTCGCGACTCGCGGGTCGATCGGTATCTATTACGGACCGCGGTCGATATCTGCAGCCCCTAACAAGTGTGGTATCGAACGTTAATACCACATTCCTTCCCCGCAAATCTGGGAACGGCCGTTGAAAATTGCCTACGACCGCCGCGTGGAGGACCCCATGCTGACGCAGTTGCCCAGGTCCGCACCCTGCCATTCGGATCGAGGATAGACAGGAAACGCCCGGACACCTGCTTCAGGGTGTACGTCAACATGAGGTGTCTGCGCTTCAACAACAATGGGAGGAGACGAAGGTCGTCCTCCATCGGGTCAGGGAACCCGACTGGCAACAACGACTGGAAACCAGGAAATGCAGACTGTTCTACGGCGGTGGACGGCGTTGTAACCGGAACGTCACTGTGCCGTATGACAGTCGAACGCAACTGGTCCATATGGTCATCCGGTCGGCGACTCAGGCCTGAGACATGGCGTTGCGCTGGCGCGTCGTCGCGTGGCAATGGCGAAGCTACGGGCGCTGGCACCCAGGGGCGGAAGAGCAAGGAAGGGGTCCCCGCGGGGGCAACCCCGTCGGCGCCGACACTGGGAACATAGGGCAAGCGGCAGAGACCCCAGCACTATAGAGGCGCATATGATTCTGATGCCTGCGCATCTCACCAGATGGACCTAATATGACAAACACAGATCGGCCAAGATGAAGAAGAATGCACCCTTCCAACCACCGGCGATTGCCGCGACGAAAATAGACAATATCATCATAGAATTTGTGGGTCTGCCGTGGCAAAGAAACGCGGTGTGGAAGGTTTTCGGCACACACAGAACAAGAAGAACAAATCTTGAAACTTCCTGGCAGATTAAAACTGTGTGCGGGACTGAGACTCGAACTCGGGACATTTGCGTTTCGCGGGCAAGTGCTCTATCATCTGAGCTACCCAAGCACGACTCACACCACCTTCCCCAGGCTATGGCTAAGCCATGTCTCCGCAATATCCTTTCTTTCAGGAGTGCTAGTTCTGCAAGGTTCGCAGGAGAGCTTCTGTAAAGTTTGGAAGGTAGGAGACGAGATACTGGCAGAAGTACAGCTGTGAGGACGGGGCGTGAGTGGTGCTTGGGTAGCTCAATTGGTAGAGCACTTGCCCGCGAAAGGCAAAGGTCCCGAGTTCGAGTTTTAATCTACCAGGAAGTTTCATATCAGCGCACACTCCGCTGCAGAGTGAAAATCTCATTCAAGAACAAATCTTGGTTATGTCAGCATCAATTCCAAATCAGGTACAGTGATGGCGAGCTAACTGTTTTGTCCGTACTACACCCCAATGACCTCGGTGAAGAAGTCGTAGCACAGCTGACTGCAACGAACGTGGAACAATAACACGAGACTCATGTTCTCCATGCGGAGCAAGAGGACACCGCGTTGTACAAAAAGTCGTTGTCGGTGCACAAAGAAACAACGAACCAACGGATCTTCAAGGCGATTTTTAGATAAAGACCATTTGCGTAGTGACATAACACAAAACAACACATAATACTGGGTCGTTAGCTGTTGCTGTGGCTATACGACGAAAATCAACAGGAAAACTTTCTACAACATCATCATTTTGCACATCGATGAACATACAAGCCTGTTAGGAAGAGTCCAACAGCGTGTCTTTAGCTATTGGCAATCAGGATAAAGCGTCGGCGTTACCGTGCTGAGCAGTAAGCCGATACAAGACGTCGTAACGGTACTGCGACAAAAACAGTGACCAACGAAGAAATTTTTGAGCCGTACGCGGAGGCACGGGCTTTGACGGGTGAAACAAAGACATCAAAGGCTTATTGTCTGTGATAACTATAAACTTGCGACCATATAAGAAGTCGTGGAATTTTGTAACTCCGAAAATCAATGCGAGAACTTCCTTCTCGATCTGCGAGTAGTTACGCTGCGCAGAGGAGAGTAGCTTCGATGGAAATGCGATAGGGCGATCGCGCAAACCAAATTTGTGAGCAAGAACAGCTCCGATCCCGAAATCAGAAGCGTCATCCACGAGGACAAGAGGTTTTGCAGGATCGAAGGGCGTAAGACATGTGCTAGATAACAATGCAGATTTAAGCTGCTGAAAGGCACGTTCGCATTCAGGCTACCAAATGAGCGGAACGTTCTTTCGACACAATCAAGAGATGCGTTAGGCAAAAACTTGTGATAATAATTGAACTTGCCTATAACTGATTGCAATTCTTTAACCGTCTTGGGTGCTGGTAGCTCCGGTCTTGGATGGATGCATTGAGAGTTTATCACATATCCCAAGTAGGATAACTGTTCTGAAAAAAATGGACACTTGTCTTTATTGAGTCTAAGTCCATTTCCAAGGTGCACTTCAAACAATTGTCTCAAAGTTTGCAAATGTTCTTGCTGCTTAGAACCAGAAACTACGACGTCATCTAGGTAATTACACACTGAAGGAATCGACGCACAAAGAGTCTGTAAGTACTGCTGAAATAGTGCATGTGCAGAGGCACATCCGAATGGAAGCCTATTAAATTTGTAGAGACCATAATGCGTATTCACGACGAGAATCTTCTAGGATTCTTCATTCACAGAAATCTGAAGATAGGTATCTTGCTAATCTAACTTAGAAAAATATTTTCCTAGACACAATTTGTCAAAGAAAGTCTTCTGGACGTGGCAAAAGGAAATGTTGCAACAACAAGTTAAGGGTTGACGGTGGCTTTAAAATCCACGCACAGTCGGAATTTGCCTGATGGTTTCGTTAAGATAACCAAAGGTGATGCCCATAGTGATGCTGTCACCGGTTCAATAACCCCTTGATCTTCAAGTTCATGCAATGTTTTAGCAACTTCGTCCCGAAGCGCGTGAGGCACTGTGCGACCGCGAAAAATTTAGGCTGTGCATTGTCCTTCAATTCAAAATGTGCCTGAAAATTGTTCGCGCAACCTAAACCTGACAAAAAAATGTCAGCAAACTCTGGACATAGTTCAGAAACACTGTTTGTGGGAACACTTTTAGTGACGGTTAGTACGTCATCGAGCACAGTTAAGGAGAATACATCAAACAAATCAAGACCAAAAATATTTACAAATGATGGTGAACACAGTACATGAAAAGAAACCACCTGAGTTTGTCCACGGAATGTTGCTGGCAAACTACACAGTCCTAATACCGGGATTCTTTGACCACTGTAGGTAGCTAACGTAACGTTTGCGTTACGCGATGGAGGTGAACCCAACAATGCTTAAGTTTTACGATTAATTAGTGAAACAGACGCTCCAGTGTCTAACTGAAAAGGAATCGTATGATTCTGAATGTGCAAGCCGACAAAAAGTTTGTTCTCCCCTCGGCGAAAAATGTCAATCTGAGAAGCAATGCTCACTGACAAATGTTGACGAGATCGGGCGTGGCGGAACTTCTTTCGTCGGCATGCACTGGCATCACAAGCAAAACTGTCACAATCAGGCAAAGTCACAGGTACTGGAGGCAAATTTACAACATTTATTTCCACTGCATGTGGCTCGTTGTGATAGGAAGCCTCATTGCGGGAACCATACCGGCGGAAGCTACTTTGTCCAGAAATGTGATACTATTTTTTCAGAGTTCTGTCTTTTTAAGCACACTGCCTGGATATGTCCTGCATTGTTGCAAAACTGACACATGGCCTTGCGCGATGTGCAATTCTGGCGCGAGTGCTTGGAATTACACTGCGGGCATAATCGCAACGCGGGCAGCTGCGGCTGGCGCTTAACAGGTGTCTGTTTCCTGGAAGTGAATTGTGCCGGCGTGCGCCGAGCCGGCACAGCGGCATGTATATGTGATGCACGCGCAGCTGGCTTGCTAGCCTCACAAACAGCTCGAGGCGATTCAAATGGTTCAAATGGCTCTGAGCACTATGCGACTTAACTTCTGAGGTCATCAGTCCCCTAGAACTTCTAACTACTTAAACCTAACTAACCTAAGGACATCACACACATCCATGCACCAGGCAGGATTCGAATCTGCGACCGTAGCGGTCGCGCGGTTCCAGACTGTAGCGCCTAGAACCGCTCGGCCACACCGGCCGGCGGAGGCGATTCGAAAGAATTTTGCAGCAAAGTCCAAAGTGATGTGTCGGCAGCTGGGCCAACACCTTGTAGATAGAGGTGGCTTAAAAGGCACGCTAGACTAACGCAGACGGGCGTGAAGTACTGGAACAGGATACGTAATTAATGCTATGAAGAAAAGTACGTAGCTGGTATAATACTTATCTTTAATCAATCATTGTGGTACATCGCACAAAGGAGACTTTAATTACAATCACTGTAAGGCTAATGGCGCCTTGCTAGTTCGTAGCCATTAACGTAGCTGAAGGCTATTCTGTCTCTCGGCTAATGAGAGAGAAAGGCTTCGTACGTCTAGTCGCTAGCTCTGTCGTCCGTACAACTGGGCTGAGTTCGAGTCAGTCTCTCGAGACCTGCCTTGTGGTGGCGCTAGGTTTGCGATCACACAGTGGCGACACGCGGGTCCGACATGTACTACTGGACCGCGGCCGATTTAAGCTACCACCTAGCACGTGTGGTGTCTGGCTGTGACACCACACAAAGTGTCCTGTCTGTCCAAAATGTTCTAAAGAGGGATAATTTAAGAATTTGCTCTCTAACGCGTGTGTCAGACACGTTTTGCACAATAGCGTCTGTAATGGACTGACAAGGCAGCCAGTCCACAGTGACGGGTAACCGAAAGGCACGCGTACACACACGCCGACTGGCGTTAAGTCTGAAACAGGATACGTGATGAAAGCTATAAAGAAAAGAACGGAGCTTCTCGTATACTTAACTTTAATTCATTGTGGTACATTTCTCTTGATAATACAAGTGAGACTCTCTCCAGATATGGTTAATGCGCCTTGCTAGGTCGTAGCCATGGACTTAGCTGAAGGCTATTCTAACTGTCTCTCGGCAATTGAGAGAAAGGCTTCGTACGTGTAGTCGCTAGCAATGTCGTCCGTACAACTGGGGCGAGTGCTAGTAAGTCTCTCGAGACCTGCCGTGTGGTGGCGCTCGATCTGCGATCCTGACAGTGGCGACACGCGGGTCCGACATGTACTAATGGACCGCGGCCGATTTAAGCTACCACCTAGCAAGTGTGGTGTCTGGCGGTGACACCACAGCGTCCCGTACCATGATGTCAGAATATGATATGCCTCAAGGACGGGCTGAGGTGCACGTTTTGTGCGGAAAAATGCGTACCTTTTTGCCACAATGTTTATAGTCTCCTTATAACAACTGGTCAACCAGTTTTTCATAACTGTGCTCTTCTGGCGAACTTGTCAGGAATAGTTTGAGGAGAATGCGGCACGAGGCCACGCCAACACAAGATAAAAGCGCATGCAGTCTCGGTTTCGCGGGATTAGCAAAGCAGTCTATGGCGCTGCAGTCATGAACTGTGGGGATGGTCCCGGCGGAGGTTCGAGTCCTCCCTCGGGCATGGGTGTGTGTGTTTGTCCTTAGAATAATTTAGGTTAAGTACTGTGTACGCTCAGGGACTGATGACCTTAGCAGTTAAGTCCCATAAGATTTCACACACATTTGAACATTTTTGACTCTCGGTTTACCTTGAACGTTGTATGCAGCCAGATGGTGTGAAAACTGCGCCTGCCACTCCTGCCAGCTCTGTATGCTGTCGTCGAAGGCGCGACACGGCGGTACCGTGGCCCACTGCACGGTCGCTGCCAGGACGTGTGGCACAGCTTGTTGTCCCTGGACGAGCTGTCCCAAGGCGTCCAGTAGTGCCTCGGGCTGCTGATTCTGCAATCGTAACAGTTCTGCGAGTACATTTTCATCCTCCGGAATTGCCATCACAAATAAATCAAAGAATCACAATCAGGCGTAGGAAGAAATTTAGTGCACACGTCATTCATACAAAGCGGAGAGGATGGGTGGCGCAGCCGGGTACATAGCCTAATAATGCTGCAAAAACAAACGAAATAAACGTCTTTTCCCATGTATCGCAGGTTCGAATCCTGCCTCGGGCATGGGTGTGTGTGATGTCCTTAGGTTAGTTAGGTTTAAGTAGTTCTAGGGGACTTATGACCTAAGATGTTGAGTCCCATAGTGCTCAGAGCCATTTGAACCATTTTGAACCCATGTATCGATGAATCAGCTCTGCTGTCACTGCTCAGCTTTCCTAAAAAAAATTGTACCATCATCCTCGTCGCCATTAGTTATGATTCCTCGTCGTCAGTTGTTATGACGACAGGTGGCCAATGCTAAACAGAAACATATTGCAGGTTGGGCAGTGAAGTCGGTAAGGAGATGGCTGCAGAGTCTGTATCTGCAACGACTGAAATAATTAGTGCCGGCCGGAGTGGCCGTGCGGTTCTAGGCGCTACAGTCTGGAGCCGAGCGACCGCTACGGTCGCAGGTTCGAATCCTGCCTCGGGCATGGATGTGTGTGATATCCTTAGGTTAGTTAGGTTTAATTAGTTCTAAGTTCTAGGCGACTGATGACCTCAGAAGTTAAGTCGCATAGTGCTCAGAGCCATTTGAAATAATTAGTAGTCGTTGGTAAAAAACAATATATATTGTACTTAACTTGTGTTACAGGCTTCTTCATATGCTGCATACATATAATTACAAACAGATATCTGGATAGGCATTACTTATGCCATACTTGACTAAGCACCTTGTTAGAGGTTGCTTCCTGTCATTTGAAGGCTATGCTACATTCCTAGTTGACGTCGCGAGCAAGAGTGGACGAGAGCTTGCTAGATACTTGTCACAAGCCGCGGATCGGCGTTAGCAGCGGTAGTCGCGACTCCCGGGTCCAGCGGTATCTATTACGGACCGCGGTTGATATCTGCAACCCCTAACACGTGTGGTATCGAACGTTGATACCGAAGTGTAAACCAATAAGAACTTGCTTGTACTACGTTCATTATTACGACTCTGAAGGGATGCAGACGAGTCAGAAAGCAAATTCACTCTTGGGTGGCCAGTCATTCCCGCCTTCCCTGCGGCTGGCCGGAGTGGCCGAGCGGTTCTAGGCGCTACAGTCTGGAACCGCGCGATCTCTACGGTCGCATGTTCGAATCCTGCCTCGGGCATGGATGTGTGTGATGTCCTTAGGTTAGTTAAGTTTAAGTAGTTCTAAGATCTAGGGGACTGATGACCACAGCAGTTAAGTCCCATAGTGCTCAGAGCCACTTTGAACCGCCTTCCCTGCGCTGTCTGTTGACATCCGGGCTCGGCCGGGTACCCGAACGAGCCGCGGGATGTTGAGTTCGACTACCCGCGGTGCGGACAACAGAACGGAACAGTTGGCAGCAGGCAGGCACGGCTCTGCTTCTAAGGGCTAAGTTCAACCACGTATTTGGCAAAATTTTCTTCCTTCGTGGACAAAAATACCTTTCACTCGCGAAATGGGAAATTTGATTTTAAATCGAGCTCATTTCTGTGAAAAATGTAATAAGTGTACGTAGTGTAGTGTTTGTATAGTTGATGGTTTCTAGAGGAACAGAGGACTAAACTCGTTGCTGGTAAAGGACTTATTTCTTTCCAGTAGCAACTATATGGTTGCTGTTATTAAGGAATCCCTCTTATTTGAGAAGCAATCATTTCACGTAACGCAGTAGATATTTTTCATATTTAAATATGACATTGATAGGAAGTCATCTATTGAAACTGAGCTATATCTGGTGCTCTCCAAGCAAGAGTTGTAGGCCCTCAGACATCCTTAATGTATATAAACGATTTGGGAGATAATCTAACCAGCTATCTATGACGGTTTTCAGAGGACGCCGTCGTTTACTGTCTAGTATAGTTATGAGAAGACCAAAGCAAACTACACAGTGATTTAGAGGAGATATCTGCATGTTGCGAAACGTGAAAATAGTCTATGAACAATAGAAATGATAGTTCCTCCTACTGCATACTAAAAAAAAAATCCGCTGAGTTTAGGTTACGCAACAAATTACGCATATTTAAAAGTTATCGATTCAGCTAAATACCTGTGTTACAAGCGACTTAAACTGGAATGATCACACAGAAAGTGCTGCGTTTTATTGGCGGAACACGTAGAAGAAACTAGAGATTTACTGCCTGCACTAAGCTTGTTTATCCTCTTCTGAACTATTCTTGCGAGGTATGGGATCCTTGCCATATAGGTTTGACGAACACGTCGATAGTTCAAGTAAGGGCAGCGTTTTGTATTAACGCGAAATAGAGGAGAGAGCATTATGGATATGATAAACGAGCTGGTGTGAGAATCCCTAAAACAAAGGCGGCACATGTTTTCCCGAAATTTAAGTGACTATCTTTCCAACTTTCTCCTCCGATTAGGGAGTTACCACTATCACGAAAAAAGAAGGAGAAACCAAAACTTGAAGGGAAAGATTTAGGTGTCCGTTTTTTCCAAGTGCTGTTCGAAGGTAGAACGGTAGAGAAATAGTCTGAAGTGCTTCTGCGCAGCATCTGCCAATCTGAATTATATAGTAAGTGAGTAGATGCAGAGGAAGATATCTTTGCTACCTTTGCTACCTATGCCAGCAAAATACTGGTGATTACAAATTATTCCTCTACCGGGATACCTAGCGTCAACCCCCTTAGCGAATGCTGTCCCACTACCCTGCGCGATAGCCACTTTAGTTACGGAGGCGGATATTTTGAGTCTGCGACGTGCGCTCTATCGCTTTTTATGACCATGAGTGCTGTAAGTGACAAGCACGAATATTACTTCGTAGTATACTGTGACAAACAGTTTCAACCTTTAACTTCCTAGCACATTAAAACTGTGTGTCGCTTCGGGACTTCGAACCAGGGACTTCTACATTTCGATTGTTTGTTGAATTTGTTCTGGGGCGGATGTCCAATGACACTCGTTCAGGTTCAAAAATGGTTCAAATGGCTCTGAGCACTATGGGACTTAACTTCTGAGGTCATCAGTCCCCTAGAACTTAGAACTACTTAAACTTAACTAACCTAAGGACACCACACACATCCATGCCCGAGGCAGGATTCGAACCTGCGACCGTAGCGATCGCGCGGTTCCAGACTGTAGCGCCTAGAGTCGCTCGGCCACACCGGCCGGCTCACTCGTTCAGGTTCTTCGTTGACTTGTTCACTCAGTTTTTTATTACATAGGGTAGCTAACCCTCTGACCGAACACACTGAGCTACCGTGCCGGCTCTGAGCTATCCAAGCACGTCGCACGACTCGCCCTCACCGCCGTAATTCCGCCAGCACCTCATAACCTACGTTCCATACGTCACCAGACGTTCTACTGCATACCTTGCGTGACTGGCACTCACAGAAGAAAGGGTACTGAGAAGCTGAAATAAGAAATATTGCCAAATTATGAAAACAGCGAATACCTTATGGCGATATTAACTGTAGGAAACATTGTGTGACCTGGCAAATGTCTGTAGCTCTGTGAATATGTTCACATAGACACTGTTGTGTATAGGGGCGACATGGTTAGAAACTTGTTCGAAATGCAGACACTGTCAGGTGATCAGTGCCCTGTGCGAAGATTGGGAAATGACTCTGAACATAAACAAATATAATGTAACGACTACGTGATCGATAATCAATCACCGGAATCAGTCACAATTTTCTAGAGTCTGTGAGTACCTTTCCTAAGCAATTTGAGGTGGAACGATTACATAAAATTAACCAAGGGAATGGCAGATCCTACACTCAGATTTATTGTAAGAAATGTTTGGAGATACAATTCCCGCACGAAAGAGGTCACCTCCAGAACCCATGAACGAACAATTTTACGATAGTTTTTCGGTCTGCAATTCTTGTCAAATTGGATAAACGGAAGACATAGTAAACATTCTCGGTAGATCTGTGCGATTCGTCATGTGTTTATTTAATGAGTGAAAATGTCACAAAAGTCCTTAACAAACAGATTGGAAGACGCTGCAAGGGAGAAGTTTTAATTTGCGGAGAGACGTACACCTAAATTTCCGAGAGCTCACGATGCAAAATGAGCCAAGAAACTTATTAATTACTCCGACGTACATCTCGCTTAATGATGTCGCCCGTTTAACTAGGGAAATGCAGACCCATACAAAAGGGTACCCACAGCCTTTCAACCCTCTTACCATCGGCGAGTGGAGAAGAAAGGGAACAAACTCACTATGCTACCCTTGCGTACCTTCCGCCACACACTGAATAATGTCTTGCGCAGCTATGGTGTAGATTTAAAGTGCGATTTCCTGTGTTTTCCCTAAGTCAATTAAGGCCAACTACGAGATTATTTCTTAGCGTACGGTAGCGATCCGTTTCTTTACCGTCCCTCTAATGAAGTTAACATTCAAAGGATGTAACCTTTCACCTTTGCCATCATTCCTTCCTAAGGTAACAAGTGTAGTTTGAACTGTGACAACACACCAGCCTGCAAGCTTCCTTGGCCGTTGTCATTGAAGATAAACTCATCTGGTTGAGTAGGCCGCGACATGTTCATCTCCGAACTTCTTCAAAACTCGTAGTTTAGGACCTCCTGTTGGGATATTCCTCAAGAGTCTTCTTGTAATCCCGGACGGCTGGATGCTGTTGAAAACCTGTGTCGCTTTCACTTATAAGAGGGTCATTTGATAACTCACCACAATTATTTTCTCAGAATATGTTAGCGAGACTGAATATTGTAACCCCCAAATCCTCCAAAAATAACCGAAAAATTAATGTATTCAAAAAAGCAGATAAAATTCACTTGACGCCTTCCTGAGAGACAATCTCCACTTCTTCCAAATTAATAATACAAGTGTGGACCAGATGTGGCTTGAATTCAAAGAAATAGTATCGGCAGCAAATGCAAGATTTATACCAAATAAATTAACAAACGACGGAGCTGATCCTCCTTGGTACACAAAACGGGTCAGAACACTGTTGCATAAACAACGAAACAAACATGCCAAATTTAAACAGACGCAAAATCCCAAAGATTGGTGATCTTTAACAGAAGATCGAAATTTAGTGCGGACTTCAATGCGAGATGCTTATAACAGTTTCCACAACGAAACTTTGTCTCGAAACCTGGCAGAAAATCCAAAGAGATTCTGGTCATATGTGAAGTATGTTATCGGCAAGAAACAATCAATGCCTTCTCTGTGCAGCAGCAATGGAGATACTATCAAAGACAGTGCTGCCAAAGCACAGTTACTAAACACAGCCTACCGAAATACCTTCACAAAAGAAGACGAGGTAAATATGCCAGAATTCGAATCAATAACAGTTGCCAACATGAGTAACGTAGAAGCAAATATCCTCGGAGTAGTGAAGCAACTTAAATCAATAAAAGCAAGTCTTCTAGTCCAGACTGTATACCAATCAGGTTCCTTTCAGAGTACGCTGATGCATTAGCTCCATACTTAACGAGTATATAAAACCGTTCGCTCGACGAAAGATCCGTAGCCAAAGACTGGAAAGTTGCACAGGCCATATCAATATTCAAAAAGGCAGTAGGAGTAATCCGCTTAATTACAGGTCGATATCATTAATGTCGACATGCAGCAGGATTTTGGAACATATACTGTGGTCGAACATTATGAATTACCTCGAAGGAAACTGTCTATTGACACACAGTCAACATGGGTTTAGAAAACATCGTTCTTGTGAAACACTAGTAGCTCTTTATTCGCATGAAGGAAAATGGAAATTTGTGGTAAGGACTATGGGACCAAACTGCTGAGGTCATCGGCCCCTAGGCTTACACACTAATTAAACTAACTTCAACTAACTTACGCTAAAGACAACACACACACCCATACCCGAGGGAGGACTCGAACGTCCAACGGGAGGATTCGCAAAAAGTGTTGAGTGCGATTGACGAGGGATTTCAGATCGACTACGTATTTCTGAATTTCCGGGAGGCTTTTGACACTGCAACACACAAGCGGCTTGTAGTGAAATTGCGAGCTTATGGAATATCGTCTCAGTTATGTGGATTTGAGATTTTCTGTCACAGAGGTCACAGTTCGTAGTAACTGACGGAAAGTCATCAAGTAAAACAAAAAGTTATTTCTGGCGGTCCCCAAGGTAGTGTTATAGGCCCTCTGCTGTTCCTTATCTATATAAACGATTTGGGAGACAATCTGAGCAGCCGTCTTAGGTTTTTTCTGATGACGCTGTCGTTTATCGACTAATAAAGTCATCAGAAGATCAAAACAAATTTGCAAAACGATTTAGAAAAGATATCTGAATGGTACGAAATTGGCAGTTGACCCTAAATAACGAAAAGTGTGAGGTCATCCACATGAGTGCTAAAAGTAATTCGTTAAACTTCGGTTACACGATAAATCAGTCAAATCTAAAGGCCGTAAATTCAACTAAATACCTAGGTATGAAATGATACAGGATTTGGGCTGGACATCATCGAAAGAAAGGC
Organism: Schistocerca nitens; assembly: GCF_023898315.1. Classification (NCBI taxonomy): domain Eukaryota; kingdom Metazoa; phylum Arthropoda; class Insecta; order Orthoptera; family Acrididae; genus Schistocerca; species Schistocerca nitens. The sequence continues at coordinate 612,432,888 of NC_064616.1, read as the reverse complement.
GTTTTTCGTTGCGACGGAATCTTTTCACGAAATTGCGATCACCAACTTTCTCCTCCGAAAGCGAAAATATTTTGTTGACACCGACCTACGTAGGGAGAAACGATCACCACGATAAAATAAGGGAAATCAGAGCTCGTCCGGAAAGATATAGATGTTGGTTCTTTCCGCGCGGTATACGAGATTGGAATAATAGAGAATCGTGAAGGTTGTTCGATGAACCCTCTGCCAGGCACTTACATGTGATTCGCAGAGTATCCATGTAGATGTAGATGTAGATTCTTAAGAGTCAGGATTTGGAGACAAATCAGTAAACATTACTTTTCCCTGTGCTATTTTCGTACATAACCTCCACCACCTTACGCTAGCGTTGTGTCAGAGCATGTATTCCCCGTTGTAAAATCTCGAAGAAATGCTCCCAGATATCGTCATCTGTAACTATCCGTTGCAGAAAGGAATCTGCAGTGGCCTCAAACTGCTCCAACAGTTCAGACGAAATGGTTTTCTTTTAGTGTGTTGTCTGTTGTGAATATTCGTGGAATTCGTCTTGAGCTCACTTTTGGGTATCCAAAAGTCTCGATCATTACATACGCACTTTCAATGCTCGCTGATAGCTGAGGAGCCAATTATTGAGTCTTGATGTGCCAGTGTGCACGAATAATGGCATCCGTTCGATTTACAATATCGGAAGCAGTGGCTGTGACAAGACGGCCCTAACGTGGTCGATCAAAGAGCTCAGTTTCCTCACTTGCTAACGCTTTAGCCCTCTTTATACCTCACGCAGCTGAACTCTCAACTGTATCACTACCAGACACGGGACATAAGCGTTTGTACATGTTCAGCGCGGTTTATTTCTCTGCAATCAAGAATTCAACTATGGAACGTTTCTTGCAACGCGTGTCTTGCGCAGACGTCATTTTGATAGTTCACTACGATGTTACCATGTGTTATAATTGTTGAAAACTTTTTACATGTGCAGAAAAACACCAAAATCGAAGTACATGAGAGGACGTTTGCCTATAAGGGTGTACATTAATAAAACTGATAAACTGCAGCGACGGATTCCTGACTGGAAATGGGGGAAAATAGGCCGTATGAAAATGTGTCCAGAAATGGACAGTTTGCGTGCATCGACAACAAATCGTCGCGGAACACAGTACAGAGCTGCATCGCATTCACGCCACAACAGATGTTCAAAGTGGCCTTCCAGGGATTGCAGGTGATAGGGATAGCAGCGGCTGTCATGCAGGGTACACTAATCGTACATTAACTTACACCATGTTGGCGGGGCACTCGCCTGGAGCTTGTGTTAGAGTTCGTCTCAATATCCTGTAGAACCTGGCCTTCTAAACACCAGACGTACGCCGGACGGGGTGGCCGAGCGGTTCTAGGCGCTACAGTCTGGAACCGCGCGACCGCTACGATCGCCGGTTCGAATCCTGCCTCGGGCATGGATGTGTGTGATGTCCTTACGTTAGTTAGGTTTAAGTAGTTCTATGTTCTAGGGGACTGATGACCTCAGCAGTTCAGTCCCATAGTGCTCAGAGCTATTTGAACCATTTTGAACCTGACGTACGCACAGTCCGCCGCCTCTCTGCACGTTCGTCTGTCTGAAAGGACCCATGATCACACAGTCGCCCAAAAAGGGCTTGAAATGTTGTGTGGTGTGGTTGGTGTCTGTGAGGTCCTTTTGGTATAGCCGTCCTGCCTTTCTACCACTTTCATCTGATTGGCCGTTCAAAAACACCATCTCGTCTTGTTTCAGACATGAATACCGGACCATTCTGCTGCTTACAGTACGCAGCGGCAATGACACAGACTGCACTAACAACACGATACGTGGTCAGAAGAACGTTCATTCGTGGCAACGATGCATTTTTGGGCACGTGTTAATAGGACGATTTCTCCTACATTTCGGGTCAGAAATCCGTCCCTGCAGGTTGAACGTTTTATTAATGTCCACCCTATATTTGTTAACGACTATAAAAAAGTGGGGCATTGTTTATTGTATGATTTTCGTAAAAGAATATTTCCTCTCTGTTTTCCATAAAAAGTGATTAGTGGATAGAACTGCTCGGCTACAATTGGCAGCCCATCGTCATGGGGTCGGTAGTTAATAATGTACGAGTGTTAGCCAATGATTGCAAAATTTATAGACAGTGAGTACGGGAAGCAGTTGAGATCTCTAAAAAGCAGTATAATTTCAGTAGAGATTACATCTGTAGGCTTCCGGTCTCACAGCTACGTACTATAAAGAAGTTACTATCCAGCCAATGGCTCGAGGAACATAAACAACTATCAGGAAGCCATCTCGAAGATGTTGTTGTTGTTGTGGTCTTCAGTCCTGAAACTGGTTTAATGCAGCTCTCCATGCTACTCTATCCCGTGCGAGCTTCTTCATCTCCCAGTACCTACTGCAGCCTACATCCTTCTGAATCTGCTTTGTGTATTCAAATGGTTCAAATGGCTCTGAGCACTATGGGACTCAACTGCTGAGGTCATTAGTCCCCTAGAACTTAGAACTAGTTAAACCTAACTAACCTAAGGACATCACAAACAACCATGCCCGAGGCAGGATTCGAACCTGCGACCGTAGCGGTCTCGCGGTTCCAGACTGCAGCACCTTTAACCGCACGGCCACTTCGGCCGGCCTTTGTGTATTCATCTCTTGGTCTCCCTCTACGATTTTTACCCTCCACCCTGCCCTCCAGTGCTAAATTGGTGATCCCTTGATGCCTCAGAACATGTCCTACCAACCGATCCCTTCTTCTAGTCAAGTTGTGCCACAAACTCCTCTTCTCCCCAATTCTGTTCAATACCTCCTCATTAGTTATGTGATCTACCCATCTAATCTTCAGCATTCTTCTGTAGCACCACATTTCGAAAGCTTCTATTCTCTTCTTGTCCAAGCTATTTATCGTCCATGCTACACTCCATACAAATACTTTCAGAAACGACTTCCTGACACTTAAATCAATACACGATGTTAACAAATTTCTCTTCTTCAGAAACGCTTTCATTGCCATTGCCAGTCTACATTTTATATCCTCTCTACTTCGACCATCATCAGTTATTTTGCTCCCCAAATAGCAAAACTCCTTTACTGCTTTAAGGCTCTCATTTACTAATCTAATTCCCTCAGCATCACCCGACTTAATTCGACTAAATTCCATTATCGTCGTTTTGCTTTTGTTGATGTTCATCTTATATCCTCCTTTCAAGACACTGTCCATTCCGCTGAACTGCTCTTCCAAGTCCTTTGCTGTCTCTGTCTCGATGATACGGCAACAAAAATATGTTGGTAACATTCCCCTCTCCTTCACAACCAGCTGTTCAGTACCTCCACAATGACGATAGCCCACCAGTGGCACTTCGAAGAATGTTACCCACTAGCTCCATATCTTCGAAAAAAGCGTGGGGAAATATTGTTTATTAAATGAACACGATACTGGTTGTCAAGAGTGTTCGAGCCACCCAGGAACACCAGTTTGATGATGAATACGACGTGGCTCAGTCATCCACAAAGTTTCACCTTCAAGTGTGAATACGTTTGCCGGCCGGGGTGGCCGAGCGGTTCTAGATGCTACAGTCTGGAACCGCGCGACCTCTACGGTCGCATGTTCAAATCCTACCTCGGGCATGGATGTCTGTGATTTCCTTAGGTTAGTTAGGTTTAAGTAGTTCTAAGTTCTAGGGGACTGATGACCTCAGAAGTTAAGTCCCATAGTGCTCAGAGCCATTTGAACCAATTTTGTGAACACGTTTCGGAGAGTGCACATCCTCTGTTTATAATTTGCGACGGTTAGCTGCTTTGGTACCGCTCATGGCACTATAAATTTGTCGCAATTCTTTGATTAAATTAGTTGCGATGAGTAAGTAAGTTTTCAGGATGACTGGTGGAAGGTAAGGCGCGGGTGGCGCAGCGGTAGCCGGCGGTAGCGCGAGGCGGGCCGAAGCCGACACCACGGCCGCAGCAGCCGCAGGGGCTGCGGTTTCATGGGGAATTGCGCCGCCGCCTTATGTAAGCCGTCGCTCACGTCACTCGCTCTTCCCTCTGCTGCCACCTGTTCCTCCGAGGGGTGCTGCTTCCGAGTTCACAGACCGCGGCTAAATCGGCGGGAAGCTGTTATGCAGTCGTTCTGTCCAGACTATTTGAAATTTACACAGATTTTTTTTTCACCGACCAGTTTTTTTGATCGTGTATGGTACGGGACCAGTGACGTACAGCACTCTCAACATGATCCCATACTTTTTGTCAGCGTCCTGGGTTACGTTCGAAACATCTCCGCTTTCAGGGTCAAAACTTAAACAAAAACATCTCTAAAAACTGCCCAGAGGGATCTGTCTGTGGTTCTGTGTTCTGGGATCGATTCCTAGGAAATCTAAAATGCAGAAATCAGTTACAGAACGTACATCATCGTAATTATCGTGAAAGATAACTCGATAAACAATCTAGAAACAGGTTGTAGCGTATTTATTCAAGAAATATACTAGTAGTGTTGTCATTAGTCCTCAAAAAACTAAAAATTAAATATATTTTGTTGAAAGGTCGTTCAATAACAATTAATTGACGCGACGTGGCTTTTCTTCCTATGCAGATTTTATTATCTATAGATAATCAGGAGTCTTTCTAGGCTAGCGATTATATTTTGGCGCTCATATACAGAGTTGGCCAAAAGTAAATCCGTGATTGAACATAAATGCAGATGCTAGCCAGGCCTGCAGGTTGCACTGTAGTATTTGGCCAGGAATGCACTTGTGCAGTGTCGTCAATACGTTCCAACTGCCAGTCGTGGTCAGGACAATATCCTGTGTAGTTGCGAGAGCGTTATATCGGAGCTAAGTGAATTGTGAATTTCAACGTGGACAAATTGTTTGAGCTTGCATGGGGGGGGGGGGGGGAGGGGAGTGGGTAGCCGAAGTCTTTGACGTGTCAAGAGGCGTCTTATCGAAGATGTATACCGCATACAGGTGTGGTGTGCGCACTGTAAGACCTTCAGTACACACAGTAGGCGAGTGTCAGCAATATATCTGGTGGTCTTATCGTGGCGTGTTTATCTTCTGCCGTTAGGTCAGACGATAGAAATGCCACTTGCACGCTTAGAGTAGCAGATTGACGGTGACCAACTTTAAACAGAACTTGATTAATTTCCACACACATTTATTAAAATAGTAACAAGCATAAAAATTACTTAACTTGGTTCTGGATGCTATTTACAATTGACAATCTGAAGTTCCTTTGGTATTGGTACGTTAATCTTATTCTCACATACATCTCTGATACTTGACAAAAGTGTCTATAGATTTATCTTCATGGCTATGTACAGGAGTATGGTAATCTTATTGGGCGCAGACTGAAACTTGACTATAGACTCGTACAGACAAATGTAGAACTCGTACAAACTGGTACAGACTAATGCAGACTGACTAATCGGAGGTCTGTACACTCGTTATAATACCTCGCACGTTCATGTATCACTGCGCGAGTGTGATCCGCGAGGAGAACAGGTTCTACGTTAGCCGCAATCTCATTGGCTGCGTTACATATTAATACGCGGATCGTCGGAAGCAGAATTTGGTCCGTCTCTATGGCAGCGCCATCTCGTAGTGCGGAGGCGGACGAGCGCTGCGCCTGCGCTGTTGTGCTTAGGGGGGGGGGGGGGGGGGCGCGCTCTAGTGGGAAAGTTGTGTACGCGCTGACTACGCGGTACTATGTACACAACAACAGGGAAAACATCATCCGCTGAGTCACAACGCGGAAGAGTTTGTGTTGAGTGACCCTGAGAAATGGTCAGTGAAGAGGACTGTGACGAAAACTAAGAGGACAACAGCTGCAAAAGTCCTGCAGAACTCAATCTCGCTCTCACGAACCCTGTCATCATCGAAACAATACGAACGGAGCTCCGTGACAGGCAAATGCAGGGCGAGCAGAAATGCCAGTAACAGGAATACGTGGTGCCGAAGCCATAAAGCCTGGGCTATGGAACTATGTAAGAAAGTCATTTGGTCGGATGGGATCGTTTCACACAGTTCACCTCTGTCCGAGTTTAAATCCCAAGAGCGAAATATGGTGGGGGTTCAACGTCGGCAATGGTTTGGGCAGTCACAACGCGGTAATCCATGTGCCTAGTGGTCACTCTTCATGTTCGAGTTATTGTCAGAAATTATAACACCATTTTGGCTGACCAGACCCATACCAAGATGCAATGTTTGTTCACCACTGATATGCTGTGCTTGAAGACGACAGGGTCTCTGATCGAACAGCTTGTGTCGTTCTTGAGTGATCTTGTAAATACGAGGATGGACTGTCGCATCTTTCCTGGACACTAAAATCACCACATCTCAATGTTATTGAGCCTTGTGGTCTACTTTGGAGAGGAGGATGCGTGAGCGCTATCCACCTCCTTCATCGTTACCTGCTCTTGCCACTATTGTGTAGGAAGAATGGTGTAAGATACACTAGAAAACCGTGGAGGGCCTTTATCTTTCCAGTCCGAGACGGCTGTAAGCTCTTTTGAATGCCAAAGGTTTTTCTTATTCGTAACATTGGTAATATATTGTCTTTTTGTTGTATCCGTATTTTTGCTTATCCCATGTAGAAGTTACATTACTTTTTCAACCACTCTTTGGTCAGGTACAATTACAAGGAACCAAAACGGACAATACAACTTTGTCACGATACCGTTTTAACTGTTGCTGTGGGCTACTTTACAAATGTCTGGGCTCACAAGCTGCGACTGGTAACACCAACACAATCGGTAACGAAATTACTGCACCGTGTACTCCTCATGTTGTCAGGGACTCTTGGCACCGTACCCATGGAGGCTCTTCAAGTAATACACTAAATATGACCCCTTAAATAATAATGTGGAAGAAAGCAGAATTTACTTGTTGTAAGTTAGTGTTTGACGTTTGCTGGCATTGAGGACACTAGGATACTGTGTCAAGAGGGATGGCTATTACCACGTTCGGTATCTCTTAACGTGTGCAGTTCGCATACCGAAAACAAGCAAGAAATAGGACTTCTTCGCTGGCAGGAATGCTGCAATGATACCGGAAAAGGAAGACAATCCAATAACTTCTTCGTAAGTATCAAAGGCCCCGTTTACGGCAGCGGAACGCCCCGGGAAGGCTGATCTAGTTTCTGACGTGCCGTGATCCTTACGAAACGTTGCTGCATCACCATCTGGGAATGCTCTCTGTATGCGAACCCGGATAGCGCTGGACGACAACAAATGATTCAACATGGAACAACAGGTGTTAAAGAGTTTCTGGAACTTTTCTGACTGCATTGGTGGCAGAGTGTTTAGAAAGGCTTGGAAGGTACATCACTATTTGAATCAACCACATGTCTCTGTATTACTGGACCAATAGCGCCACTAAAGTATGGGTCTGCACCATTAGAAACGGCGACGCACCCTCGTACCGTGGGAATCTACCGTGTACGAGTGAATACAAACAAAGATGTGCAGACAGGATTACCACTTACACAGAAATGGACATAGGATCAAGGTGCCCGCGTAACCGGCGGTCTGCCTACGGATCGGTGTGCCACTGACTGTGAGGAATCTCTGAAATAGTAATAGTAGTAGTAGTAGTATAGATAATATATCTCGATTTAATACGGCAAGGTTCAAATGGTTCAAATGGCTCTGAGCACTATGGGACTCAACTGCTGTGGTCATAAGTCCCCTAGAACTTAGAACTACTTAAACCTAACTAACCTAAGGACAGCACACAACACCCAGCCATCACGAGGCAGAGAAAATCCCTGACCCCGCCGGGAATCGAACCCGGGAACCCGGGCGTGGGAAGCGAGAACGCTACCGCACGACCACGAGATGCGGGCAATACGGCAAGGACAGATGATTTTTGTGATTATGCTTCTGAATAGGATGAGCAATAACGATTATGGAAGTAGACAGAGTTGTACATAGTAACAGCAGCAGCAGCATTAGTAGACGTAGTAGTAGTAGTAACAGCATGGTGATTCCACAAGTATTAATACAGTTGTAATATATTTATTTATTGCCAAATTATAAACTGTTACCTGATGTTTTATAAAACAGGTCGTACATCTTACAATTTTCGTTTTTCATCTTTTTGCAGTTTTCTTTTCTTTTGTTTTACCTACAACATTTACAAAGAATAATATTTTTCAAAATAACAATAATTTAAGGTTGAAATATAAATAAAATGTTGTTGTTTTTTTAAGAAGAATATAAAAAGATGATAGGATAGGGGAGAAATTTGTTAGTACCCTCACCGAATATGACTGACGGTGAATACCTGGGAATGTTTTCTTTGAACCGTTGACCACCAGTCACACACACAGAAGCACACACACACACACACACACACACACACACACACACACAAATGGTTATTAGTAGAGAAGTAGTTTTGCTTATCCTATGTACTAACTTTGGGTGCCCATCCGCGCACAGCATTTGGCGATTTCTTGGCTAGATCGCCAGCACCTTAAGCTTGTTTACTGTCACATCTCGGCTTCCTCCTCCTGTTCGTCCTCATTGTCACTGTTTCCGCTATCACTGTGGGTATCGCCGTCCACCTTCTGGAGATTGTTGTTACGTTGCACATAGGCATGTCTGTTATGTCGTGTCCGCATCTACTCTTCATGTGCTGTTTTTGAAATACTGTTTGTCAATACCTTTAATTGTGCACATTGTTCTTCTCTCTTATTGTATATACAGTATCTATGTCTGTTTCTGTGTAGTATAAGTGTAGTGTATGTCTATTGTTCGTGTATTTCCAGCAGAAAAAGATAGTGTGTTCTGGGGAACCTTCTTCCCCGCAGGTGCATGTAGGTGCCTGCTTCAGACTCAGGCGGTTATATGCGTGGGATAAGCTCCGTGACCGGTTAAGAAATGTACCATACCGCGGCTGGGATCGGTATGTTTCATTCTCAACCGCTCCCTTGTGTGACGGAGCAAGCTGTGCAGTCTGCATCCCTTATCACTTACTTCCCTCTCACCTTGCCATGTATCCAAACGCCAACTTTTAATTTGATGTATTGTCTCTATCGGCACACCAGTTATTGTGTGTACCTTGTCTAGTCTCCCCATCTTTAACCAGTACCTTGCAGCTTTGTAATTTGATCGTGATATCTATGGGGCATGTTCCGAGCATCACACACAGTGCACCCGCTGAGGTAGTGCCAAACACTCCAGGTAGCCTAAGTAGGAAACTTCTCTACCCTCGTCTGACCGATGCTTTGTTGATGATCAGGTTCAATCTATGTGCCAACGTGCTAGATGCGAAGCTAAGTACTGATTCGAAGAGCGCACAGTGGTATGTCCGTATGACTGGTAGTGATAATCTGTACTGTTTTGAATTTAGCCTCACCAGTTTATGCAGTATTTTTTTCTGCTTTGTCTGTTGTTAGCCTTACGTGTTCGTGGAAATTCAAGTTTTCATCTACGTGTACCCCAGGATAGCGCGTGACGTGTGCACGTTTGATGTTGTGTCACCAGTTTTAGCAGAAGGATTCCTTTGGAGTGATCCTTTAAGTAATGTGTATGTTTTCGACTATCCTGAGTTCATTGTTGTGACACCATTGTGTAATTGTTTGTATTATTCCACTGGCTTTCTCTTCTAACTTGGCTCTGTCGTTTGCAGTGATTGCAACTAATAGGTCATCTGCGTAAGCGACAATTCCGCCTGACCTGTCATCCACATCCTGAAGTTGTAGGAGGGGTTCGAGTGTTATGTCCCAGAAGATGGAGCCGCAGATCGATCCTTGAGGACAGCCTTTAGTAATTCTTTTAATTACTTTCCGGCTGTCCATTTTCCATTCGACTACTCGGTCTTTATAGTAGTCTAGGAAACTGTTGTACAGTGACTGCGGTACCTCCAGATGTCTTAACCTCTGAAACATTGCGGGCCAGCAGAGATTATCGAATGCTCCGGTAATGTCAATCATTATTGCCATGGCGTATTTCCGTGTTGTAGTATTAACTATGTGTGGGGCCTGGTTGACGGCATCATCTATTGATCTGCGAGTTCTGAAGCCGAATTGGTATTTTTCATATCCCTGAGAGCTCTGTGTGTTTGCAAGCGCTTACTCAATAGCTTCTCCTGAATCTTTGCTAGGGTGTTTATTACGCATATTGGCCTGTAAGTCTTTGGATCTGAAGAATCCCTGTCCGCTGATTTCTTAATAATGACTGCTTTGGAGGTTTTCCATACTGTAGGTACCCTGCCCATTCGTAAGGCATCGTTCAGTAACGTTGTTAGGAACGGGGTGATCTGCGTAGCTAGTTTTTTCAGTGTTTTCTAGTGGATACCATCTGGTCCAGGTGCTTCTTTGTTTTTGAGCTCTGCGCAAAAGGACAGGTGACAGTTGCAGCGTTGTACGGTGCGTGTAGGTTTTCTCTTTGTATTGTATGATATTGTGTGTCTGTATCGACAGCGTCGTCAGGGAGCAGTTTATATAGCAGAAAGTCCACTGTATTCTTCCATCCCCTCGTCATCGTGCGTCATCCTGCCTTAGCTTTCCCAGAACTAGTGGGCTTTTTATCTTCTCTGTCAGTATTTTGTATGGTTCCCCCCATATAGTTTGCTCAGTTTGTGTTGTTATAAATAGCTTCCATTGTTGTCTACGCGTGTTGTATAGGGTCTGTCTGTATAAGTATTGTGCATGCCTATATGCTTCAAGTGTTATGCGTCTGTCCCTATCTGCTATCGCAGTTTCATGTAATTTTCGTTTGCGTCTGGCATCTTGCTTGAGTCTCGTGAGCTCGTTGGTCCATGGTACTGGCGAGCATTTTGTGTTCTTTTCTGTCGGTATTGATGTGTTTTGTGCATGTTGTATTACCTGTGTTAGCTTGTGAGCTCTGTAATCGATACCTCCATTGATGTTTTATAGATCGTGTTTTTGTATAATTTCCTTTAATTTGTTCCAGTCTGCTTTGTGCAACAATAAGTGTCTGGTTTCTGATATGGTCGTTGTGTTCTGAGTGTGAGTTAGTGTGTATGTTATGACATTATGATCACTACTGGTTATGTTGTCGTGTACAGTCCAGTTTGTTACATATGCCATTGCTGCATTATTTGCTAGCGTAAAGTCGATATTACTGCTCGTACCCTGCATATGTCGGCATAGGTCCTTCCGTGTTCATTACACGTAATTGTGTTTCTTGTATTGGGTCGGTGATTATGCGTCCTCTGTCTCTGTTCTGTCTTAGTTCCAGAGGTTCGATCTGGAATTAATGTCAGCACTTATCACAAATTTTTTGCCTCTGGAATAGATTACTAGGTCTCTAATACTGTTGTAATACTTATATTTTGCTTTATTTTTGACAGCATCGTCGCTGTTATTCATCTTAATATGGATGTACAAATGGAATCGTAGGCAGGAAATGCAATCAAGAGTGGAACACCAGGTAACAGGCTATAAGGTAGAACAAATAAATTAGTAAATATTTTTTCAGTGACTGAAGTACTGAAGCTACCTTACAGTGGATGGTGTTCATTGCATTCGGTGAGATGTTGACGTAAAGTTCATCGCCCCGTACCTCTCCCCCTCCCTCCCCCCTCCTCTGCGGTCTGTGTTATTCTAGAGTAGGCTATGTGCCAGCACCGGGGTACAAGTTTTCCCTTCTTTCTCATTCTAATCAATAACACAAACAAACCACCACAATCTACCTGTTGAAGAACTGAATATCCTATACGAATCTCACATTTCGTGACGGAAAGATATTAATAAGAGTGAAAAAGGTTGTTTTTAACAGGTGGCTGAAATTATTTGTCAGTTTGACATCCATCAGCCCGTTTCTGTGGTCGTCACATTTATGGAATCGTAAGAGCGAAAAGTGAACGGTGTAGCAAGAGGCATCCTTTAGACTCTCGCCGAACGAATGTATACGACACGTTCGATACGTCCACCTTATACTAATGTAAATGGACTTCGATTTTTAATACGTTTTTTGACACACCTTTGGTTAGGGTTAAGGTGGGCTGAATGTGGTCAATATTTGTTAAAGTCTAATTATTGAACAATTACATTGACACAAAAAAACCGCGCAACATCGAGAAAGGATTGTGCGACATAAACGAAATTAGGTAGGAGTGTTTCTGAATCTGAAAGATGATGTATATTCAGATTTCGCACCAGTCGCATAAGAGTGGCAGCAGTAGCGCCACTATGAGGATGAAAATAAGGTCTGCTTTAAATACAAGCTCTAGCGATCGTGAATGTTAGTTACTTTGGGGTTGGACATGGTGAGTTGATGTTAGTCAAGAATGTTTTTAAGGCGACAAAGACGCCATCAACAACATCTCACTGAGTTTGAACGGGGATGTTCCTTTTGCGATATTGCAGAAAGACTTTGCAAGAATTTAGCTGGCGGTGTTCACTAGAATGTACGGTCGCAAGAAGACCTTGCTCACGACTGCCACGTGACAATACCGAGAGGGGAAGCATAGAGTTCGGCGTGTGGCCCTGACCCACCGCACTGTATGTGCAGCGGCAATTTGAGTATTGGAGATCGGTTACGTCTAGGAAAGCTCCTAGCTAGACGCCCTCTAGCGTGCATTCCACTGATCCCTGAACAGCACCGTTTGCAGCTTCAGTGGTGTCAGGTCTGGTGTGTTTTCTGATGAAAGCTGAATCTGCCATGGTGCCAGTGATGGCCGTGTATTGGTTGGAAGGAGGCAAGTTGAGGGCCTGCAATCAGTCCGTCTGCCTGATAGACACACTGGACCTACACCTGGAGTTATGATCTGGGGTGCAATTTCGTAAGACAGCAGCTGCACTCTCGTGGTCATCAAACGCATGCTGTTTGAAAATTAGTACGTCAGTCTGGTGATTCGTCCAAAAAAAAAGGCTCCGAGCACTATGGGACTCAACTGCTGTGGTCGTAAGTCCCCTAGAACTTAGAACTACTTAAACCTAACTAACCTAAGGACAGCACACAACACCCAGCCATCACGAGGCAGAGAAAATCCCTGACCCCGCCGGGAATCGAACCCGGGAACCCGGGCGTGGGAAGCGAGAACGCTACCGCACGACCACGAGATGCGGGCGGTGATTCGTCCTGTTGTGCATAACGCTCACTCACATACCGCTGTTGTAACCAAACATGCTCTAGAGAGTGTCGACTTGTTGCCTAGGCTGGCTTCGTCAGAAGAACTGTTCCCAGTCGAGCACATATGGAACGTCATCGGAAGACAGCTCCAATGTCGTCCACAACCAACATTAGCCATCCCTGTATTCACCGACCAAGCACAACAGACACGGAACATACCACAAACGGACATCCGGCAGCTGTACACCATAGTGCATGCACGCTTGCATGCTTGCATTCAACATTCTGGCAGTTATACCAATTAGTACTGTACCAGCATTTCACATTTGCAATGGCTTTTCTCGAGCTTACATTAACCTGTGATCTTGCAGTGTTAATCACATAAATATATTACCTAAACAAATATATTCCAGAAATTTGATTTCGCATTAGTTATTTTTTGGTTTTGCAATTTTTCCGTCGGTATATGTCCTTTTGCCTACAAATTCTAATACATAACACAACATTAATGTTATTAATAGTTTCACAAAATGTATCTGAAGAATGAGCTGCATGTCCCTATTCGCCTTCTTCAAATGAGGCTAATCGGGTCATGTCCGGCGAATAGGGTCAGTACAAAAATGTACGCGTCACATTAAAATAGCAACACAATTTCCACGAACAAACATCATATTCCCCACTGCATCAACACAGTACACATAGTACCTTTCTTTGCCATTGTCTTGACAATGAATCCAGTCACCAAGTTTCGCCGATATTGGATCGACGTATTTAATCTTGCAAAGTTCACAATATATCTCATTATTTTCATCTGTTTCTTCGGAGGATTCTGATGAATCTGATTCTGATGATTCATGCTGTAGATGTTTTTTTTTTGTTTTTTTTTTTTTTATATTTTCTGGGGCTGCACCAAGTCAGTGCTTTCAATTTCCTGGTCGTATATTTTACTGTAGTGTTCTCTGGAGATAGCAACCAGTCGTGAAAGTCTTTGGCATTCCATTGTTAGGCACGTCAAGATCTGGACTAGCGGGAGAAGGCACAGGCTTACGTTCAGTTTCCTTTGGTTTCTTTTCCTGGCTCGACGATGTACTAGCCACTGCGTTTTCATTCAACGGAAAAAAACCAGCTGAACGATATCAATTTTCTGCAATTGCTAGTACTCTGGTACAATGGAGCCTTGAAAATGTTTCCTAATGTGGGTTTGTTGATCTTCCTTGCTCCTTTTGTGGTACGAATGAAGTTCATACAATCATCGTCGTAATATGATACTAATGGCTGCAGGCGATGAGTTACGTGGCGTGATACGCATAGCATATAGATGTTACTTTCTTAGCAAAAATGAAGCGCTTGTAAAGTTTCGTGAGACGCATAACCACCTCCAAGTAACATGCAATACCCAGGAAACCGGTGAGATTCAAAATGTTTCAGCCATTTGGGGGATGCTTCTTCATTAACCCATCCGCAATCTGTCGTTATCAGGGACTCGTATGGAAAAACAGTCCCAAAATTCAGGTACATTTTTTTAATCTTTAAATATAGCCAATGGGGGGATAAAATTTTCGGCGACTTTAGCACAAGCTAAGATGATGACAAGTTCTCCTGTTTCTACAGAAGTCTGAGCATAAACGGCTTTTGTCCTTTTTCAGTAAAAAATTTTCTTGTTGGCTCGTTGTTGATTTGGCAGCCTGATGCATCTGCATTATAAATCTGCAGAGATTTGCCCAATAAATCAAGATCCTCCATAGTTCTCCAAGACAAGGAAAAGGAGTCAGCCACATCCTCTGCATTAAAGCCATTACATCTGGCTAGGGAACGCCCTTCATCTTTTCTCAAAGACAAATTTGAGTTTAGTTCCCTGAACCCTTTTAGCCATTCTTTATCTGCTATTTTGTTGGCTTCTCAAAAATGACACTGTATTTTGTTGGATTCTGCCAACTTGTAGGCAGCCCTCCTTACATTATTTGAATCTAACGAGAAGCAACATGCACTTAACTTCAGGATTCTTGAAACCAATTCTTTTTCTTGCCTCTTGTTTGGCCACCTTCTTACTTTGCTGCAGAATCTTTTCCACTCTGCATTTGTCTTTGTAGACACCAGTGTGATACCCAGAACAATTCCGCTGTGTAGCGCAGACTCGACAAAACAAAAGAATTGCTTTTTCCCCCATATCACTTTAAAAGACCACTGTGAAAAATTAATGATTTTTTTCCTCTGGGACAGATCAGCTTGTAGAGCGATTCCAGAAATTTCGTAGGTACTCAGTTTCATAATGACTACAGTTTCATTACACAACTTTCACAATATTTATTTTACACTATAGAAATTGTCGATTCAGATATGCCAAATACAAGAGATAACAGACGTAATGTAGAGTACAGAATTACAAAATATTTTACATGGAATGTGACTGAACAAGGAATGACCATGTCAGATACAGAGTGAGGTCGCTACGACATGCACCGAACATACGTCCATAGCAAGTGCGGTTTTCGCTAAGGTACAGCGGACAATGTCGTTGGTTTTATGACGGCCGCAATTAATTTTTAATTTTTATACTTGCGAATGATCATACTTTTTTCTTTATAATTCGAAATAGCCTTCAATGAGTAGTTCAATCACGTAACATCTGTGGAACGTGATGAAATGGTAACAAGATAACAGCGATGGAAATAGGATTGCAGGAGATGAAACTCCACAAACGCCCTTCATCTTTTCTCAAAGACAAATTTGAGTTTAGTTCCCTGAACCCTTTTAGCCATTCTTTATCTGCTATTTTGTTGGCTTCTCAAAAATGACACTGTATTTTGTTGGATTCTGCCAACTTGTAGGCAGCCCTCCTTACATTATTTGAATCTAACGAGAAGCAACATGCACTTAACTTCAGGATTCTTGAAACCAATTCTTTTTCTTGCCTCTTGTTTGGCCACCTTCTTACTTTGCTGCAGAATCTTTTCCACTCTGCATTTGTCTTTGTAGACACCAGTGTGATACCCAGAACAATTCCGCTGTGTAGCGCAGACTCGACAAAACAAAAGAATTGCTTTTTCCCCCATATCACTTTAAAAGACCACTGTGAAAAATTAATGATTTTTTTCCTCTGGGACAGATCAGCTTGTAGAGCGATTCCAGAAATTTCGTAGGTACTCAGTTTCATAATGACTACAGTTTCATTACACAACTTTCACAATATTTATTTTACACTATAGAAATTGTCGATTCAGATATGCCAAATACAAGAGATAACAGACGTAATGTAGAGTACAGAATTACAAAATATTTTACATGGAATGTGACTGAACAAGGAATGACCATGTCAGATATAGAGTGAGGTCGCTACGACATGCACCGAACATACGTCCATAGCAAGTGCGGTTTTCGCTAAGGTACAGCGGACAGTGTCGTTGGTTTTATGACGGCCGCAATTAATTTTTAATTTTTATACTTGCGAATGATCATACTTTTTTCTTTATAATTCGAAAGAGCCTTCAATGAGTAGTTCAATCACGTAACATCTGTGGAACGTGATGAAATGGTAACAAGATAACAGCGATGGAAATAGGATTGCAGGAGATGAAACTCCACAAACGTCCGCCCTAATGTACCAAGTGAAAGCAAACACATTACTCAGTTACGGTTTGGTTGCTTATTATTATGACTACCATATCAAGCACTCAACATGATGACCTTGAGCGTTGATACATGCCAGGCTATTCCAGGCAAACGACGCTGAACGTTGTATTTCTTCTGGACTTGTCGCAGCACAGATCCGTGTTACACGGTATTTCATGTCTTTGAATCGTCGATGTTTCCTTGTAGACTTCTTGGTTTAACATTCGGTATAGGGAAAAGCCCACAAATGCGACGTCTGGTGAGCGTACGAGCCATTTTATGTATCTCGAACGGCTGATCTAATGATAGACAAATGTTCTGTTAAAGTGGTCTGTAATTATTCTACGGTACCACACAGACTGGCATGTGTCTAGTGGAATGCCTTCGAATACTTGCAGCAGCATATTTGAAAGGAATTGTGAATATTTGTGGCTATTTAGAGTTCCATCAGTGAATCAAGGAATAAAAAAAAGCGTCACTTATATCTAAACAATGCTGTGACGGAAACACGTTAATGTATTTGGTTTGTATAAATTAAAAATACAGCTGTGATCACGGACTCATTATGCACGGATTTCATGTCGTATACTAACACGGCGGATATAAGCATTTGAGTCTGACCACAAGCAAATCTTTTGCTTGGAAATTTGTGCTTGATGGGAAACGTACACTGATATTCTTGTTGTAGAGCGACCATTTATTTGTCATTTATTTAGAGCTCATTCAGTATTAGAGAGACTCAGTTGTACTGAGACGTTTAGGACACCCGAATTGTCGGCAGACAAGACATATTTATTATGCACCTGATGTCTGAGTTGAGCTGGAAAGATTGTCCTAACTGAGAAACTTACCAAGTGCGTTGCGTATTTATTACGCTTACGAGAGCAAAAACGTGCCAACACCCCAGATGTTGGACATATGAAACCACGCAGGAATTTTTTCTCCGTTTCTCATGAGGCAAGACGAAACTGATAGCTGAAAATGAATGTTACATACAACCAGCAAGTCTCTTGATACGATACTTACATGTTTCTTCAGATTACTATATAAATCGTGACACTTCCTGTTCTGGATAGCTATTTAATTTGACATAGTTTCCGTTTGAATACCATGTCGCTGTTATGAGAGAATTATTTAACCATCCCGATTCTGTTCTGTTCTCACACTTTAGTAAATATATTGAGAAACAGCATTGTCCATTGTAGTAAGATTTCAATGAGGGGTACTCTCTTTTATTTACGTAACCTTGAGTCGAAGGCTATATGTTCCAAACAGAAGCTGATTACATGATACTATCACGATAAAAGATGATAAGACAATATATTCGCTACTAGGCGTACGTCCATGGATCATTATTTGGCGCTGAATGTGGCACTATGTACGACATCCCGGCTGAGTAATGCTGTGATACTGGCGGTTTTCCTGAATTGTTAATACTTGCCGAAGTGTATATGTGACAAATGTTAATAAATAAGCAAGTTCTGTAAATTTTACTTATATTTTGAACATAATTAATACAATTTGAGTCATTGTATTTGTCGTTGTTAGGTAAGAAAATTAATGTTTTGCAATACTAATCATTAATTGTGAAAGCTCAGAGATCAGTGTAATGTTACTGATTGAATCCATAGTGTACGCCAAGTTATAACTTTGTAGGAAACCAGATGAGACAGTCCGGAAATCAATGTCTCATACTTCGCGTCGTGTTTCTGGAAATTCCGCCATAGTTAATGCACGTATAATTGAAATTATCATGTGGTCTCTAAATCGTCTGAGCACCTCCAGGATAACATTCCTATGAGGGAAAATGACTTTCTGTATGCCTCTGTGTGCTTTCTATGCTCTTTCATTCTCGTGTAGGTGAGAGTGTAGCGTTTTGGAACACTTTTCAAACTTTAACTTGTAAGAGAATTTTAATATATTTTCTTCTACCATTTTAAAATTATAGCTTTTAATTCATGTGTGCTGCAGTCTTTTTCTGGAACTGCAGAAATTAGTCCGTAAAGGTAAGGTTTCTCCACTGTGAAAAATTGTTCCACGGTACAATGGTGATGCACTTAGGAACAAATATTGTTTTAAAATTTAAATGTGTTGCTGTCGACAATATCTTTTCAACACTGTTTTTAACGATCTATGTGTTACATTATTACTCTACTACCAACTAATTATCAGTAATTGAAATCAAGTTAAGGAGAAGTCTCATTAAGAATCAGTTGTAAGTTAAAAACGTTTTGAATTATAGGCTACGGGCAACTAACAAAAATTTCAATTTTCAAGACAGCAAGAAACGTTAACACATTAAAGTAACTTAGTTCATTTGTAATTATCGCGTGTTCGATAGTAGAATACCTTCTTCCGTTTTAAGGTACAAGATGCTGCACGGCCAACGATACATGCCTTAACCGTCCACACGTTATGTAACTAGTTCAAAACATATACGGAATTTTACTCGCAGTAAAACTGAGCAACTGAAGAATTACCAATAGCCTCGAAACATAATAATAATTACAAGCATTGCACGAAACACAAACTCAAGTCTCACAACAACAAAAAGAGTAGAAAATTCAGGAAATTTATTATGGTGGTTCCCAGTGCGCGTCCGTTCACGTGCTTCTAAATATCAGTCACTAGCTTGAAATAGCGACCAGAAAACATCCTACGTTCCCAGGTATACTATCCTCCCTTATCCTACACGAAATATACGACTGTCACACAGTCTTCCTCCAATAAAGTCACTCTAAATTTATCCAACTTCTTTTTAGGGAAAACGCCACTACTATTTCATATTCCCATTTGAGTTCCCTGAACAACTCTGATGTACTTTCTATGGCTTGGACCGATGTAATATGGTCTTAGTGTCGCGTTCTGAATATGTTCGCTGTTTCCTTTCATGCCTACTTGATAAGGGCTCTTAAACCCTGGAGCAATATTGCAGAAATGCTCACACTAGCAGCCTGCATGCGATTTTGTTCACAGATGAGCAGCTCTTTTTAATGAATCTATGTCTCATATTCACTAGCTCTACTAACATCTTACGTGTTCGTCCAAACTCATGTCGCTTCTTAGTATTAACCGTAAATACCTATGCGGTGTGTGGTGCTCGAGATGTTCACTACTAATTTTGTAACAGATACTAACAGGTTCTTTCAGTTTTTACGAGCGTTATTCCTAGTGACTGGGAAAGATCGCAGGTCATATCCGTTTTCAAAAAGGGTCGTCGAAGAGATGCACAAAAATGAAGGCCTACATCGCTGACGTCAGTATGTTGTAGAATTTCGGAATATGTTCCATGCACGCGTATTACGGCATTCCCAGTGACCACAAATCTCCCCTGCAGGAATCAACAAACATTCCGCAAACAACGATCGTTGAAACCCAGCTTGCTCTGTTCGTCTATGAGACCTACACAGCACTAAATAACGGCGCCAATGCAATGCCGTACTCTTTGTCTTCCTGAATGCGTTCGATACAGTTCAGCACTGTCGCCTAATGAATAAAATACGAGCGTACCGAATATCAGACCAGCTGCTTCGATTGAAGAGCTTCTAGCCATTCTCAACTCAGAGAAATATTGAGAGGTAAAAGTAACCTCAGGCACTCACCGGTGGAGTGTTAATGGTACATTACTTTATATAGGACTTAGTGGATATTGTCGGAAGTCTCATGAGGCTTTATGCAGGTAGAGCTGTTGTATACAGAGAAGTCATAACGCTAGGAAGTTGTAGCGAAATGCAGGAAGACCTGCAGAGAATCGACGCTTGGCGCATGGATTGGCAGTTGACGCTCAGCTTAAACAAATGTAATGTATTGCGCATAAAAATCCAATAAGACCCATTATGATTGCACGATTGCGGAACAATCGTTGGGAACAGTCACACCCAAAAAATATGTAGGAAAGTGCAGACGCAGCGCTTTTAAGTGGAAAGGCCACATAAAACTAATAGCAGGTGAGGCCGATGCCTGATAGATTCACCGGAAGAACACTCAGGAAACGTAGTGCGCCAAACAAGGGTCTGTCTTACAAAACCCTCTTGAATATTGCTCATCAGTCTGGGAGCCATACCAGTTAGTACGAATAGAGAGTATAGAAACTGACTCAAATGGCTCTGAGCACTATTGGACATAACATCTGAGGTCATCAGTCTCCTAGAACTTAGAACTACTTAAACCTAACTAACCTAAGTACATCATACACATTCATGCCCGAGGCAGGATTCAAACCTGCAACCGTAGCAGTCGCGCGGTTCCGGACTGAAGCGCCTAGTGCCGCTCGGCCACCGCAATAGAAACTGTCCACAGAAGAGAAGCGTATATCGTCCAACGTTAGTGGCAGTTCTTACAAGGCATTGTTCATCACAGTGTGGTTCACTGTCGAAATTCCCGAGAGCATACGTTCCTAGAAGAGTCAGTCGATACATTGCTCCCTCCTATGCACGAGGGCTATTCCGAAAGTAAGGTCCGATAGGTCGCGAAATGGAAACCACGGTAAAAATCAAAAATGTTTTATTTGCAACTGTTAGATACACCTTGCAGCTACTTATCTCCATAGTCGCCGACCCGACTTAGACGTGTATCGTAGCGTTGTACCAACTTTCCCATACCCTCGCTATAGAAGGCAGCCGCCAGTGCTCTCCGCCAATTCTCTACGCTGGCCTACGGCTCGTTGTCTTGTGCCGAAATGTTGTCTTCATAACCAGCGGTTCATGTGACCTGAGCTGAAACTCAGAGGGAGACAATTACGGGCTGTATTGTGGGTAATCTCACATTTCCATTTGAAAACGATGCAGGAGCATCTTCATTGCCCCTGCAGAATGCGGCTGAGAATTGTCTTGAAGACGAAACAGCACGACAGTTATGTAATGTTAGCTGCATAGCTTCAGGGGAAATTTCTCACCAGGCCCCCGTACTTGGCGGCAGACACTATTTTCTAGACATCTTTACGCACTCACTGCGAGCTCAGAAATGAGAAGAGCGACGTGATGCTAACTGGGGTTATACTAGAGACACTACCCAACACATCTGTGCAAAGCTTTATCGGATTTTCATAGTCGTTTCCATTTCGTGACCGATCGGACCTTACTTTCGGAATAGCCCTCGTATATCTCGCGAAAAGACCATGGAGGTGCAGTTTGAATGATTGGAGCTCACAAGTAGTCTTACCAACGATCGTACTTTTCGTGGATTATTCGTAACTATAACAGAAAATGGGGAAATGATAACGCTATATAAATTACCTTCCGCCATTCCCCACAATATGGCTTGCGCAGTATAGATGTACGTGTAGGTAGAAAGCACAAATAAAACAGTTGCTATAACCCTCACACTCAACCGTGCTTGTCTTTTCTGTTCTTTAAAGAGAGAGTCGAGATAGATATTAAAAAGCAACGGTGTTGGCCTATGCCATTGTCTAACTCACCTATTTCTTTAAATATAAGCTTTTCCATCTTTTATTTCCATTGTAATCCCTTCATATGAACTTTTGATAACCAAAACAAGATTATTATTGAGATGACAGATTTACTATGAGGGGCGTTCGATAAGTAATGCAACACACTCTTTTTTCTCGGCCAATTTTGATTGAGAAAGTGCTAAATTTTCTGTCGGGCATCGTAGAGTATCCCCGCTTCAGCCCCTATAGTTTCGTGAAGGTCCGATAGTTATGGTAGGTGTCGGCGCTATACGTAGCCTTGAAAATGGTGTCTGTAACGGAGGTGAGTTCCAGGCAGAGAACTGTCATTGAGTTTGTTTTGGCGGTAAACTAGAGCATTGTAGATATTCAGAGACGCTTGTAGAATGTCTTTGGAGACCTGGCAGCGAACGAAACCACTTTCAGTAGTTGGGCGAGACGTCTGTCATCATAGCAACAAGGTCGCGGAAACAAATCCGATCCCCCGCGTGCCAGCCGGTCGCACACACCCTCGGGAAATTGAATAAACGACTTCAACGTGCTCTTCGCGACAAAAATGCGAACGAACTTCTTCTCCATGACAATGTAAGTTCTCACCCAGGTTTGCGCACCCTAGAGGAGCTCATAAAACTACACTGGACTCTTCTCCCCCATCCACACCAAAGCTATGGTCTCGCACCTTCCGACTTCCATCTGCTTGGTCCAATGAAGGAGGCACTCCTTGGGAAGCAGTACGTGGATGATGGGGAGGTACTGATGCAGCAAGATTTTGACTTTGACGTCGACCAGTAGAACTGTACCATGCGGGCATACGGGCGCTCCCAGTGAGGTGGCGTAAAGCCATCGCCTTGAACGGAGATTATGTTGAAAACTGAGGTTTTGTAGCCAAAAGAGTGGGAAATTATGTGACACATTGGAATCCTGCATAAAATCATCCTACACTCCTGGAAATTGAAAAAAGAACACATTGACACCGGTGTGTCAGACCCACCATACTTGCTCCGGACACTGCGAGAGGGCTGTACAAGCAATGATCACACGCACGGCACAGCGGACACACCAGGAACCGCGGTGTTGGCCGTCGAATGGCGCTAGCTGCGCAGCATTTGTGCACCGCCGCCGTCAGTGTCAGCCAGTTTGCCGTGGCATACGGAGCTCCATCGCACTCTTTAACACTGGTAGCATGCCGCGACAGCGTGGACGTGAACCGTATGTGCAGTTGACGGACTTTGAGCCAGGGCGTATAGTGGGCATGCGGGAGGCCGGGTGGACGTACCGCCGAATTGCTCAACACGTGGGGCGTGAGGTCTCCACAGTACATCGATGTTGTCGCCAGTGGTCGGCGGAAGGTGCACGTGCCCGTCGACCTGGGACCGGACCGCAGCGACACACGGATGCACGCCAAGACCGTAGGATCCTACGCAGTGCCGTAGGGGACCGCACCGCCACTTCCCAGCAAATTAGGGACACTGTTGCTCCTGGGGTATCGGCGAGAACCATTCGCAACCGTCTCCATGAAGCTGGGCTACGGTCCCGCACACCGTTAGGCCGTCTTCCGCTCACGCCCCAACATCGTGCAGCCCGCCTCCA
The DNA here is from genome assembly GCF_023898315.1 of Schistocerca nitens. NCBI lineage: Eukaryota > Metazoa > Arthropoda > Insecta > Orthoptera > Acrididae > Schistocerca > Schistocerca nitens. The sequence goes on along the minus strand of NC_064616.1, from coordinate 612,409,236 downwards.
GTGGTGTCGCGACAGGCGTGAATGGAGGGACGAATGGAGACGTGTCGTCTTCAGCGATGAGAGTCGCTTCTGCCTTGGTGCCAATGATGGTCGTATGCGTGTTTGGCGCCGTGCAGGTGAGCGCCACAATCAGGACTGCATACGACCGAGGCACACAGGGCCAACACCCGGCATCATGGTGTGGGGAGCGATCTCCTACACTGGCCGTACACCACTGGTGATCGTCGAGGGGACACTGAATAGTGCACGGTACATCCAAACCGTCATCGAACCCATCGTTCTACCATTCCTAGACCGGCAAGGGAACTTGCTGTTCCAACAGGACAATGCACGTCCGCATGTATCCCGTGCCACCCAACGTGCTCTAGAAGGTGTAAGTCAACTACCCTGGCCAGCAAGATCTCCGGATCTGTCCCCCATTGAGCATGTTTGGGACTGGATGAAGCGTCGTCTCACGCGGTCTGCACGTCCAGCACGAACGCTGGTCCAACTCAGGCGCCAGGTGGAAATGGCATGGCAAGCCGTTCCACAGGACTACATCCAGCATCTCTACGATCGTCTCCATGGGAGAATAGCAGCCTGCATTGCTGCGAAAGGTGGATATACACTGTACTAGTGCCGACATTGTGCATGCTCTGTTGCCTGTGTCTATGTGCCTGTGGTTCTGTCAGTGTGATCATGTGATGTATCTGACCCCAGGAATGTGTCAATAAAGTTTCCCCTTCCTGGGACAATGAATTCACGGTGTTCTTATTTCAATTTCCAGGAGTGTATTTTCAGAAAAAAATTTGTTCCATTACTTATTGAACACCCCGTCGTACTAAAGGGAGAACGTCACTGATTTACAGTCGTTTGATATTCCATATAATTTTTAAGTAATATAAATTTCGTAGAATTTATAGCATGAAGTAAAACAAAAATTCTTTTCCTTGAGGCAGTTCCAAAAAAGTTAGAACAAACAGGAGAAAATTGGTTTCGTAGTTAGGAGGGGAGAGATCCAGGCGTACATGGGTAAATGAATTTAAAAGAATGCAACAGTATGGGCATAAATAATTGGTAGGAAGTTGCACAAGATAGAAGCGTCTGAAGGCACCATGTGAGAAGCTTCGATTCCTTACTAGCCAACAAGAAGAAGAGTTTAAATTCCCGTCTGGCTCTCATGGTGTAGGTTGTCCATTGTTCGCGTGAATCATTTGAAACGAATACTGGGGTGATTTCTCAAAAGAGCCCAGCCTGCTTCCTTCCCAAACATTCGTTCGCATCTATGGACGCCCAGTTTTATGAGGCGTTAAACTAGAACCTTTCTTCCTCTAGTTCACCCTTTGAATGAGGTGGAAAATTACAATACCGAAATACAGCTCAGTTCAATAAAATTTGATCTGTGTATGACTGACTACAAATTTTGTTTTAGAATGGTGAGTGTTTAGTTTCCGTACAACACACGTAAGCCTCTTCTCCCAAGAAGGCAGCGGTTATTGGCGGCTGGGTCCTTTGCTGAAGATAAATGGTCCGGACGCTGGTCCTCCATGTAATGGCCGTTCACGGGCTTAATTCATCGTCCGTTTTGCTCCACCCTTTAGTCGTATTTAAGACTTATAAATCAACGCGAGCATGGAGCGGGACGGAAATAATGCCAGAACGCTTTCTCACATGCAAGACTCGCTGCGGAAGAGCCCGCAGCTAGCAGAGCCAGAAACCTAATGATACAACGCCTTTCTTCACCTTGCGGCATCACTCATCGGAAGATGAGAAGAAAATTATTTGATGGAAATAGACAAACATTTCGTAAGTGACTGGTTGAAGTTATCTGTAACTATTCTATTAATGTATATTTACAAAATTCCGTAATATCCGTAGATAAAGCTACAAGTACTTCTACGCCAAACGTTGCTATGATAAATAATTGAGCTGAAACTGACAATACTGAAAGGAGAGAAAAATTTACTGACTGTAGAAATATTACGAATGGAATTCAGTTCTAATCAAGGGAGAAACCCCTTTCAGAGAATGCTTCAATGTTTTATTGACAGACAGGAATAGCAATTATGTCTATCGACTTCTCTCTAGCAAATTTAGTTACAACACAAGTGTCATCTACAAAAAGCACCTACCTTGCTTGATGTAAGTGAGGTGGTAGGCGATATATATATGGTCTATATTGAGACAATCACTTCGATAGACCGAGCGAGGTGGCGCAGTGGTTAGCACACTGGACTCCCATTCGGAAGGACGACGGTTCAATCCCGCGTCCGGCCATCCTGATTTAGGTATTCCGTGATTTCCCTAAATCGCTCCAGGCAAATGCCGGGATGGTTCCTTTGAAAGGGCACGGCCGACTTCCTTCCCCATCCTTCCCTAACCCTATGAGACCGATAACCTCGCTGTTTGGTCTTTTCCCCCAAGCAACCAACCAAACAACTTCGATAGTGTAGGGTATTTCAGCATATTATAGCATATTCTACTACAGCATATTCTAAACACATTCTAGTTGAAAATTCCTAAAAACAAACAGATATTACCATTATTTCTCGAAGACATGCTGACACTGCGAAAAAACAGCTTTCTTCAAGCATATACTGTCGTCTACTGGAAACACGCAGAAACAAAAACAAGTGATGCACAGAAAGTGCATGGTGCAATCAGACACAGAGAATATAGTTTCTTCCCTGAGCAAGAAAAAGTAGTTGTTGGATGTAGAGTATACGCTACGTAAGGACTAAGGAGGTTAATATATGGCCGCAAAACTGTTTGACAATTTTCCAAAATAATATAGCAGTGTGACAGATATTAAAGCAAATTTTTGAATTATAAAATGAAATGGTTTTTATTCTACATAAGATTACCTAATTGAAAAGTAGTTGAAGTGTAAAAAAGGAGGTCAAAGTGTTTATTTTTGTTGCTAAATATATACATGTCGTTCATAAAAGAAAGTGTTTCATATTCTTACAGGCAGACTGTATAGGTGAAAACTAGAAGAAAGTCCTAAAACATATGGAAACAACACATACTTGTTGAGATATGAGCTATTTTACTTGAGTCGTGAATGTTCAGGACTCAGCAATGTAACCTAGTAGTTGCCCATGGTGCGTTCTGGCCATGATAATGATGTTCAAAAGGACTACACTGATAAGATGCAGAGCCTGCTAAATGACGATTCCTACCGCTTCTCAAGGACGCAGATTTACCGGAGGGTGACGCTAAGAAATGGTTACCCCAAGGTCCGGTACCGCCTAGACCATATGGACTCCCAAAGGTTCACAAAGAGGGGGTACCATTACGACCTATTGTCAGCAACATCAGGGCACCTACATATTTGTTGGCCAAATACCTGAAGGGAATATTAAGTCCTTATGTGGGTAAATGCCCTCATCACATCCGTAATTCCATGGATTTTGCTAAACGCCTTGATAGCTTCAGGTTGGATGAGTCAGATATCATGGTGAGTTTTGACGTCGTTTCCTTGTTTACGAGGGTACCCCTGCGAGAGTCAATAGAATCGATTAGTCAGAAGTTTGACGAGAAGACCACTGAACTTTGTAGGTATGTCTTGACTTCCACGTATTTTCTTTTTAATGGAGAATACTACGAACAAACGGAGGGAGTCGCCATGGGTAGCCCACTCTCACCGGTGGTAGCGAATTTGTACATGGAGAACTTCGAGGAGGAAGCCCTGTCGTCATCCGAATGGAAACCTACTTGCTTTTTCCGTTACGTGGACGACACGTTCGTTATCTGGCCACATGGTATGGATAAACTCCTTGACTTCCTTACACATCTAAACTCCATACACCCCAACATCAAATTCACTATGGAGACTGAAACGGAGGGTAAATTACCTTTCCCTGACGTCTTTGTCAAGAGAAGGGCTGACGGCAACCCTAGATCATGGGGTGTATCGGAAGACAACGCACACTGATCTGTATTTGCACGCAGACAGCTGCCACCACCCTTCACAGGGGAATGGGGTACTCAAAACTCTTGTACATAGGGCGTGCACTATCTATGAGGCAGAGAGTCTACCCCAGGAATTGGAACATCTGAGAAGTGTATTTCGAAAAAATGGGTACTCAGAGTGGCAGATTCAACGTGCTCTCCGCCCAACTACTACAGCACAACCTGTGGAGATGGATGAAATCACGAGGGAGGAGGTAGGCACTGCGTTTATTCCATATACAGGCCCACTCTCGGGGAAAATCGCCCGCATTTTGAAGAAACGCCGGGTCGGAACTGTGTTTTGTCCTCCGAATAAAACTCGTGCACTGGTGGGGAGCGCCAAAGATGACCTCGGTTTGAGGAAGGCCGGCGTGTACCAGATTCCGTGTCAATGTCCGCCCCCGGTAGCTGAGTGGTCAGCGCGACAGGCTGTCAATCCAAAGGGCCCGGGTTCGATTCCCGGCTGGGTCGGAGATTTTCTCCGGTCAGGGACTGGGTGTTGTGTTGTCCTAATCATCATCATTTCATCCCCATCGACGCGTAAGTCGCCGAAGTGGCGTCAAATCGAAAGACTTGCACCAGGCGAACTGTCTACCCGACGGGAGGCCCTCGTCACACGACATTTCATTTCATTTCCGTGTCAATGTGACAAGTCGTATATTGGTCAGACGATGCGTACCGTCGAGGATCGATGCCGCGTGAACACCAGAGGCACACTCGACTGATGTATCCGAGCAAGTCGGCGGTCGCTGAACATTGTTTGTCGGAAAATCACGCTATGGAGTATGAACGCACGAGGATTCAGGTACAGACGTCGAGATACTGGGACAGCGTTGTTAGAGAGGCCATCGAAATTCGCACCAATGACGACCTCATAAACCGTGACTGTGACTATAATCTTAGCAAGGCTTGGGAACCAGCGATTGGGTTAATCAAGAGTAAATCGAGAAAACGTATAGTTGTGACGACCACGGAGGACAGAGCCATCACACCGACGTTATCACAGACGCCGTCGCAATCTGTTCAACCGCGTGACCGTGGCGCGGGGCGCGGACGGCGGAGGGAGTGCGCCGCGGGCGGAGGGTATTTAAAAGCGGCCGCCGCTGCGACCGAACCCAGTTCCCCCTGAGCAGCCATAGCGTACGGATCTCGTACCGGCACGTTCACAGGAGCTCAGTCCGTCAGTTCACCTGATGATGGCGACATGTATGATCGCCGAAATATTGTGCCCGTCGGACACTGTAGATCGGCAGTACACCCGTGGATATTTTGATTATCAAATACGCCGGGAGAAACTCAAGAATCACATAATGATGTTGTCTCAGGGTCATTGATAAGAACTTCCACTGTCAGGTTACACACTCGGGCTAGTTATATCCAAGTTCGCTCCCCACTCCTCTCCCCTTGGAAAACACTAGTATTTGTTAAAGGACACTGAGGGTAATCCTTGTCCTTCCCAAACACCACTTTCCTCCCCCCCCCCCCCCCTTTACCCTCCTGGACCAATCCAATTCAGTCACCCACTCCCACCTGCATTAATAACTAGAGCACTGGAGTGAGTGCCTTCACTTTTGAGTTTGGACTACAGGGAGAGAAGCAGGATGTGGCTATTTGTTAATAGCAAATTAATTTTATTGTAATCACATTAAGACAAGTCACTTGAGGTCTAGGAAAAGGATGATGGTGTGGGTATCTCTTAGTAACAAATTAAATTTATTATTATTATTATGGTTATTATTACACGAATTTCATCATTCGAGGTCCCAGGAGAGACCACCCTGGGCAGACCTGTAACCAGTCTAAAAAATAACTACTATTTTTTTCTATTTCAGTCTATATACGATATAAAACTTACTGTAATGTATTATTTAACAAAAAATACACTCCTCTTGTTGAAGAGAATTCACAACACATTTATAAACAAATCACATAACGAGTAACAACAAAGATTTTAAATGTTAAAGAAATATGATGATAGGCAAATTAACTATTCGTAAGTCACACCTATAGTATTAGAGTGTATGCCATCATAGTGTATGAGTTAAAATGAACGTATTCTCTTATTTTTATAAATAAATTTATGACATCATAACGAAATACTGAGGTTTTCCAGTTTCCAAGATATGCACAAATATAGTATTTACCTCCACAGGAGCTGCTACTAGTCAAACACGACACCTGTCTCGCAGGCACTGAATTTTTCCACTGACATAACCAAATGAACCCGAGCAGGCAGTGGCAAAGAAATACATTTTATTTAAATTTGTTTAAACCTCATCGTGCCAGGCACGGTCATCCTGGGTGCTGGCACTGAAGACGCTGGTATGAAAGCGTGCACTCAGGAATGGACATCCCGTCCGTGGTGATAAAGGCAAACAGGTCCTGACACGTCAGTAGCAATATGTGGGCGGCCACCAACTCCCATATCATCCGCCAAATCTCTCCTCTTGACCAATTAGAATCAAATTCCCCGAACTATCCTGCTTTTCAATACTGTAGAAAATGCATGCGCAGTGCCGTTCTTGGTCAGCCAGAATGAATAAAAGAGAGGAAGAAGAAGACCATTAACCTACCACTACAAAACATTTATACAAGTAAACCTTACATAAGTAATATGTGGCGGCACTATAAGACTTGTAAATAACCACAGGAAAAAATCCAAGTAGGAGCATCTCCATACAGTCATATAAATGATTACCAAAGCTCTTTATTTTAAGGAAAGATTGTGAACCATTTCTGCAATGCGTTATTTGACAGCAAATACCTACATGCCAAGTATATGTTGCCCCTACATTATTAGCAGGGACGACATATTGTTAAGAAACAGTGGCATAAACAATCCAAACACGCCAAGATAAATAAAACTAATGCCACATACAAAAGTGTTGGTATTCGTATACAACACACTGCCACTCTGCAGTCGGCGCAAATCTCAGTAGCACGGCGTTGCGCAGTGGATCCCAGAGAGGAAGTGGAGTCTCACGTATTAGATGATCCCATCTCTTTGTGAAACGCAATGGAACTGCATTTTGACCATATACGAGTGGCATAGCTAGGGAAGCACCTGCATGCATACAACGCCGCACTCATTGGCTCCAAGTAACTACACGTAAGAGATTTCCTGCCCTGTGTGTCACTCACGGTAACGGCCGAACGCCTCCTTCGAAGTCACATGTGCATCCTCCAGATACTAATTTCACAACTTCTTAAAGATACACGTCCGATAGTACTGTCCAGTCCTCAGATAGCGAGCCGTGCAACGATCTCTCTGTGTGTGGCTGCGTGCTGTGCTGGTGTTAGCTGTGGCGCGAAGTGTTGGTTCAAATGGCTCTGAGCACTATGGGACTCAACATCTTAGGTCATAAGTCCCCTAGAACTTAGAACTACTTAAACCTAACTAACCTAAGGACATCACACACACCCATGCCCGAGGCAGGATTCGAACCTGCGACCGTAGCAGTCTCGCGGTTCCGGACTGCAGCGCCAGAACCGCTAGACCACCGCGGCCGGCCCCGCGCGAAGTGTTCACTATAAGCATGGCGTGCAGGGCAACAAGAAGTGGATGGCTCGGACAGTACTCAGGCAGTCTAATCTTTTGTTGTTGTTGTTGTTGTTGTTGTGGTCTTCAGTCCTGAGACTGATTTGATGCAGCTCTCCATTCTACCCTGTCCTGTGCTAGTTTCTTCATCTCCCAGTACCTACTGGAACCTACATCCTTCTGAATCTGCTTAGTGTATTCATCTCTTGGTCTCCCTCTACGATTTTTACCTCCACGCTGCCCTCCAATGCTAAATTTGTGATCCCTTGATGCCTCAGAACATGTCCTACCAACCGGTCCCTTCTTCTCGTCAAGTTGTGCCACAAACTCCTCTTCTCCCCAATTCTATTCAATACCTCCTCATTAGTTATGTGATCTACCCATCTAATCTTCAGCATTCTTCTGTAGCACCAAATTTCGAAAGCTTCTATTCTCTTCTTGTCTAAACTATTTATCGTCCATGTTTCACTTCCATACAGGGCTACACTCCATACAAATACTTTCAGAAACGACTTCCTGCCACTTAAATCTATACTCGATGTTAACAAATTTCTCTTCTTCAGAAACGCTTTCCTTGCCATTGCCAGTCTTCATTTTATATCTTCTCTACTTCGACCATCATCAGTTATTTTGCTCCCAAAATAGCAAAACTCCTTTACTACTATAAGTGTCTCATTTCCTAATCTAATTCCCTCAGCATCATCAGACTTAATTCGACTACATTCCATTATCCTCGTTTTGGTTTTGTTGATGTTCATCTTATCCTCCTTTCAAGACACTGTCCATTCCGTTCAACTGCTCTTCCAAGTCCTTTGCTGTCTCTGACGGAATTACAATATTATCGGCGGACCTCAAAGTTTTTATTTCTTCTCCATGGATTTTAATACCTACTCCGAATTTTTCTTTTGTTTCCTTCACTGCTTGCTCAATATACAGATTGAATAACATCGGGGAGAGGCTATAACCCTGTCTCACTCCCTTCCCGACCACTGCTTCCCTTTCGTGCCCCTCGACTCTTATAACTTTTTTATGTCGCTCTAAATGCCAAGAATATTTCCAGTAATGACATATTATTAACAGTAGTAGACTAGTCCTGTAGAGTATGATTTTATTAAGAAGACTGTACTAAGAAAAAAGAAAGTTGAGAGACATTAGCAATGAAAAATATACGGTACTTGTGTCATGTTGATATCCTGGCAGTCATGATGGAATCATTAAATGAGCATTTTGTTTACGTATGCAGTGGTTAACCATGATCGCTGTATCAGGAGACTGATGCATCCTATGAAGGAAAAATAATAATTAGAAAATTACAGTCAGCCCATGCGGTTTGTAAGCCGTGCGGGATTAGCCGAGCGGTCTAGGGCGCTGCAGTCATGGACTGTGCGGCTGGTCCCGGCGGAGGTTCGAGTCCTCTCTCGGGCGTGGTGTTTGTGTTTGTCCTTAGGATAATTTAGGTTAAGTAGTGTGTAAGCTTAGGGACTGATGACCTTAGCAGTTAAGTCCCATAAGATTTCACACACATACATGCGGTTTGTAAGGTTGCTGGACGCAGTTCATAGCAGTAAATCTTTCACTGCTTGTGGAAATGCTGTAAACTACTTCTTACAAACGTTGTAGAAGGATTTCTCTAAAAACCATCATATTATGCCAGACTTATTACCGCTAAGTTCGATCCATCGAGTAGTTTCGAATCTATCAACTCGGTATGGTCAATCTGAGGAAACACGTAGCAGTTTTATTCAAACCTGAACAGGAATGACACACTGCGACTCTAGGACGAAATAAAACATGAAAAATAAATACCTTGCAAGATTAAATAAATACTTGGGATAACATTACGGGCAGAATCCATCAGTTCTAATCCCTTGCAGCACTGGAAGCAAGTCTTGGTGACCTTTGAGTGACAGTGTGGAAGAGTGATTAATGGTAAGTACCTATAGCTTGTGTGCAAGGCTGCGGTGTATAGAGGTAGGATCGTCGAAGTAAAATCAAGAATTTATCAGTTGCTAAATAAGTGATGCATTGCGAAATTTAGTATAATTAAACTCGGGATATAGGTGCATTTGTTAAAGTATCACTCTGTGCTAGTTGTTTAAAGCGGATTATCAATTTAATTTGTTTAAACGTAACTAACAGTCACCAGTTTTTATATGTGTCTTTAGAGAAAAGTGGTCAAAATTGTAAATAACAGTGAGATATGTATTGCTAATGCCATTATTTTTTAAACAAACTGCGACAACACACATTGCTAATAATATAGGAGTGGTCCTTTGTTATGCTCTCGTTCTTTCTTAACATGCTATATGTGACCGAAACATCATGCGGGCATCAATGGTGTGTACTTTCCTTGTGTTTCCATTTATTTACTGGCAACTCCAGCGAGTGAACCTGTTTCGCTGCCATGAATACCTGGTTTAAAATATCGTAACCGACCTACGTGTATTTATAACAGCAAAAACGTCCGTTCCTGGAACATTATTTTTATTTCTTTGTATCCAACGGTTAATTGCATCCTAGATCTAAGCTCTGATGGGTACAGTTGATTAGTATTCTGTACTTTATTTCTATCATGCATCTTTTGAGTATTTTTCGAGTCTTTGCCAGCAATAGCTGAACTGTCTTCTGCGTGCTGTTACTATACGAGGCGGAGTACAAATAGATATTATGTGGCCATAGAATGACAATTTGTAAAAATGAGTAGGCAAAAAACTGTGATTAAAATGTGACTAAAGGCAGCACTCCATCTCCACGGCAAACCATGTGCGTGTTTTAGTATATATTGAGTTGGCTTTGCCAGTTAGAATTCTGTTGGTTGACATTTCGAGAAAGTTTGCAGATTCTGCCATGTGGAGTAGATGTATTCTAAAAATATGTGTTACATGTTAATTATATACCATATCTGTTATTCCAACCTGGAAACAGTCTCAGGCTGACGGGCAAATCGCGGAACCTTACTTATTTTTTACGTAACATACAGCGAAAAACACTTGAAAATTCGAGCCCTTTCCTGAAACGTGGTAAGCAAGTGGTAAATGATTATAGATTAGATCGGTCATAACGAGTAACTGTGGGTATTTTTACGACAGCATATTGACATTAACGCAGTGGTGATGTGACACACTTCCAGATATAATGCTATCTGCTGCAGCGTTAGAGCAGCGCCTAACACACACACAAATCGGAAACATCACGAGCCAATGGAGTGCGTAATTAGATGTTTATCCGTAATATCAATTCGTACTCTAACGTTTTGGGAGTAATGACCGGAAGTGGCGTCATGGTTACGCGACCAACTTATAAGATATACACAGCGGCTTGTAAGGTTAGCGACAAAGTTGTATACGTAAGTCTACCACCTCGCAACTCACTCTTCATCTCGTCCTTAAACTACTTGAACTTTGCTTTCCCTATGGATTTTTTCACCATACGTCATTGCTGACACCTATGAAAAGTGCGTTTCATTTGCCAAGCGAATCACGCCAGAAATAACGCTCCGCTTCCTGGATTCGATACACATCATGCATACTTCTCTTCAGAAACTTTCAGCTTCTGACGAAGAAGGGATCTTTCCAAAAAAATAATACCTGGATCTTCTGGAGAGACTCCAGGAAAATACGTTGCCTAATGTAACCGCATTCTGCATTAAACTAATAGGCACTGCCATAACGGATGCGGAGTATGACCATATAGTGAGCATTTGGCAGGAGATCGGCATCTCTTATTTAGGGGATTATTCTGGACTATACATGAACATGAATGTACGACTGCTTGCAAACATTTTAGAGAAATTCTGGAGTAAATGCCAGGGAAAATACTCTCTGGTCCCAGCCTTCTATTGCCCTGCACCATGGATTTCCTTGGATGCAATGATAAGAAGGACACGTGTCAGCATCGAACTGTTCACCGATGGTGACATGCTGCCCTTCTTTGAATGTACGATTCGTAGCGGACTTTGGCAGTGTGTGCATAAGTATGCCAAGGTAAATAACCCACGAATGAATGAGGAATATTAAGGGTCATCCGACGATTGAAGTTACATCCTTTACTTAGATGTAAACAACCTCTACTGGCAAGACATGCGAAAAACTGTCCGATAAGGAAATCACCCGACTGTGGAAAGATATTCAAAATGTGTTTGTTGATTCTGGTGAAGAATGTGTTCTAGAGACAGAAATAACATATCCTGCCTATTTGCTTGAAGGATACAGCGGCTTGCCGCTGTGTCCAGAGTGCCTTGCCTCACAATATGGTTCCAAGCCAAAGCTGTTGACAGTGCTGGAGAATAAACAGCGATGTATTGTGCACTACAGAAACATCCAGCAATGTCTCGTATTGGGAAGGAACTTGTTAGAATCACGTGCGGCATCTCCTTCTATCAGCATCGCTGGTTGTTTTAGTGAAAGGGGTTACATCGACAGCCCAAATTTTGAGGGGGCCACCATCTTCAATGAATATATAGTCACTGTGGAGATGGCCAAGCTTTCAGTGCAGTTCACGAAGCCTGTCTATATTGGTATGTGTGTTCTGGGCCTCCCAAACTCCACATGTAGCGATTCCACTATGAGTTTGTGAACCCAAACTTCACTGATCTCAAGGTACTTTACATGAATACAAACGGTTTCATTTACTGGGTGAAAATCTAGGGTTCAGTCTTGTACTACACTGTAACTGTCATGATACGCTGACTCCACTGGAGAGCGAGACGTCTTGGCATGATACGAGCATATTAGTCCCCTAGGACCTAGAACCTAGAACTCAATATAAGGATGAGCTAGTGCCACAGATAACCTGGTACCCTTGTCAAGGTAACAACCTATGTTGGATAATCGAGCGTAAAGACAAGACGGTAAAGACTTTTTATGACAGAGGATGCGACTCGAACTATAAACATCGCGTGTATTAATTTACAGTGATTGTAGAAGTAATTGCTGCCTATGTCATTATAAGTCATGCTGCCCTCCTGAGGTAACCAGGAATGACCGTATCAGTGTACTGTTTCACATTTAGATTCGAGAAATGAAGTTCTTAGTAGATTTAAACCAAACGTTTGTGCTGAGAGCATAGTTCCTATTACTGCGGATACTAGATTCAGCGACGGACCTACAAAAGTCATGTACACTTGTCACTTTGTTCTTCTCTTAACGTAGCGAAATGCCTTGTCAGTGGGCGGTTCTGCTATTCGAAGCAGTCCTCGACGAATTTTTTGATCTTTAACTCACATAAGCCAGCTTTGTTCAGTGAATACATTGTATTCTTCGAATCTTGTGAAGATAAATTTCAGAAAGGAATCGTGGGACTGAATAAAGTAAGTTTGGAGATAGATGTGAAAAATAATTGTAATGACATTAAAATAATTCTGTATAAAACATGTACAAGAAAATATTAAAACTTAACAGTTAACTCATAAAAACAGGTTCAAATGGCTCTGAGCACTATGGGACTTAACATTTGAGGTCATCAGTCCCCTAGAACTTAGAACTACTTAAAACTAACTAACCTAAGGACATCACACACATCCATGCCCGAGGCAGGATTCGAACCTGCGACCGTAGCGGTCGTGCGGTTCCGGACTGAAGCGCCTACAACCGCTCGGCCACTTCGGCCGGCTATATAAGCAAGTTAATAGCTTTCGCATTTAGGACAGTTAATGACGACGTTTACATAATCAGCAAAATAAATAAGCAGAAGAATAAAGGAGGCCTATAGTTCTTTTCGTAAGCTGAGCTGATGATATAGAATAACCTTGATATGTGTCTTAAATGGCAAGTATGCGATCAGCGTGTGTTACCAGTATTGATTTACAGAAATGTGTCACGGACTCTTCATGCGAAAACAATTGAAAGGCTGTAGGCTGCTCAGCAAATAATGAAGAGATAAATATTGGGAAGTAGTAAGAGAGATAGAAAAACAGATCAATAGTGCATGGACCAAACGAGAGTAGAAGACATAACTGTGGTATTATTTTTTAATTATTTAAATATAATGGTCACGAAAATGAAACACAGTCAGCAAATGGATAGTAAATGGAATAAGGACGTTCATTGACAGATTGCAAAAGACAATTAAAATGAGTGCAGCTACGAGCGGAAGTTGGGTAGACAGCGTTAGAAAACATAGGGGAGCAGCCTTGAGGCGTGTTTCCGCAGGCCATAAAGTAACGTTTAGAAGAGACTTCACCCAGCACAGGATGTGTAGTGGCTAGTAATGATTATGTTGCTGATGATGATTGGCATTCATAGTATACAGTATATCTTGGGAAACATCTGGTTCAAATTAATTTATTTTATTGAAGCAACTGCTTTAATAACCATCTTGCAGCTGCGGAGCACCAACCATTCAAGATTTTTTTAATTTATTTTATTAGTTAGCGTGTAGCTTCATCCAAAAATATTTACAAAAGTTTCAAATTACAATTTAATGTCCAGGCCACCAATGTAATCTATTGATTCCTCCGTCAACACCAGGAACCCTGTTGGATTGCAAGGGAAAACTCTCAGAGAACATTCTTGAACTAAATCGTGGATAGTCTGTTTTTCAGCGCCACAGTCACAACTTGGAGAAATTACCTTTTTCCACTTGTACGGATAATCTACACACTACCAGACTTCCCATTGTTGGCTCTTATTCGGTTTAGGACCACCAGATTATGCGTGGCAATTCAAAATCAGGTGACTTGGTCGATATGCGCGGCATCTTTGTGGTTTCACATTAGCATCAATCTGTCATGTGCGTCTCCAGCAGTCATTAATATTAAAGCCGTTGTCAACGAACATCTTTGCGGTTTCCAGAGGTGGGTGACGAAAACAAAGCCTTCCTTTGCTAATGTTGGAATGTCTGCGTGAACAGGGGAGTGCACTTTCCCGCCGCAGAAATGGAGGTGGTATGTTGCTAAGTATCGGTAGCCGGAAAGTAGGTGTACATCTGATTGTACAAGTTGTAAGACGCATGGTACGGTTGGGCCGTATCAACAAGTCTTCTGTGAGTACTATTTATCCAAGCCGTGGAGCAATATTCTGCAACAGGGTAAATCAGTTCCAGAGCTGAAGTACGGTGTGTCTTTGTAAAAGATCCCCTGTAACGTGCCACAGAGTTTCTGGACAAGTTTGGGTTGACTTTTGATTTTCGAAGCTGCTCTTGACAGATGTTGTTTGTAGCTGAACGCTCTATCAAACGTGACCCCTAGATATTTCGGATTTCTGTTACGTCTTGGTAGCTTACCTCCATAGCAGACTGTAAGCTCTTTCTTGGCCACCTTATTATTTAGGTGAAACGAGGAGTCTTCTGTCTAGCGACACTTGGCTGCAGCCTCCATTTGCGGAAATCTTTCCCGACAGTTGATACATCGTTGGTCAACAAAGATTCAGTAACATAAATATCGCTTTGTCTCGTTACAAGGAACAGTCGTCGTCATACTCAAACGCTCTTAATGTGGTTTCAGACATACCTGATAAGTACAAGCTGAACAGGAAAGCTGTCAGAACAGATCCTTGTGGCAGCCTGTTGTTTAGCTTCATCTGTAAAAAGTCAGATTGCAGATTGTATCTCTAGGCTGTGTGGGGACAAGGGAGACTGGTTTTAGCGAGATGTGTGTTGCCTGGGGATGCATGCTGTTTTGGCGGAGTCCCGGAAGAATTCCTATTGTGAAGAAAACCGCAGGCAGTCATAATTCTCGAAATATACGCGCCTATAAGACAATCTCTGAGAGAGTGGAATAGACTTTGAAGATTTTGAGATACCGCCACCGCGTTCAGCCCGATGCAAAAGCCCGAATGTTTAACGAAAAGCAAAAACAGAGGCCATTGGCTAACGTGAATAATCTAGAAGTAGGAGTAAGAAACACGACTGTGTTTACAGAGGTTCAACCTAACTGGCCAATACCCAAATGTAGACAGACCGGGAGATATAACTCGCAAGGGGAGGCCACGACGTTGGGGTCACGGATTTACTTCAAACTTTGTACACATTTAGTAGGCCATTAAAACAACGTAATCGCAAGAGAAGTTTTATACGTCTATTACGAGACTCAGGTACCTGCGGCAAGTAGCTACCTGTAAGAAGTCTTTGCTGTGAACTGGTTACCGTTCGCGCTACGATAAAGGGCTGTGAACGAGGCGACAGTTGGAATATCGCCAATTCTTATTTTTTAATCTATTTTTTCATCGATGTTCACATTATTTAATTTATATTACATTTGAGAGGCAATATAATAGAAAAAAACCAAGCGCATTTTCATGAAGTTGTAGTGAATTTGTGATATTTGATTATTTACTATTTTTAATCAGATTTTCAAGGACGAGCGACAGGCTTGGAAGGCCCAAGTCATACCTCGATAAATAATGATGCGAATGACGCTTTTCAATAATATAGTAAGTCACAATGCGCCAGACCACAACAGTAATCTACAATTACTTGTCGGATGTGCTCTCGACATCACACGCTGCATAATGGTATTTTTCATACAGACTACTACATGGAATGAATGCATTTTCCCGGATTTACAGGGAATGTTGAAAGTTTATAAAGTTAAACACACCTCGCTGACATTTTGACAAATTTCTCTTTCTTCCTATGGCGTAGATTAAAAATTAAGTTTGAGCGGGAACCGAGGCATCGCTTCGTACACTTTCACTTTACGAAGCTCGAACGCAAACCATTTGATCACCATCAACTCCAACATCTGGCACCTACCAACAGTTACACATAGCACATAATAGACGCGTAAAACTTATCTTGCGATTTTCTTGGACCTGTCGCAGTAGTGCACCTTACCACTGGCACATTAAGTTGTTTTAATGGCTTACTAAGGTGTACAAAGTTTGACGTAAATATGCGATTCGAATGTCGTGGCCTCCTGTTGTCAGTTTTGGAGCGACAAATAAAATGACTTTCGTAACAGGTTAATCACCTTAAATCTACATCTACATCTACAGCTACATGGTTACTCTGTAATTCAAACTTAAGTTCCTGGCAGAGGGTTCATCGAACCCTTTTCATACTACTTCTCTACCATTCCCCTCTCGAACGGCGCGAGGGAAAAAGGAACACCTAAATCTTTACGTTCGAGCTCTGATTTCTCTTATTTTATTATGATGATCATTTCTCCCTACGTAGGTGGGTGTCAAAAAAATATTTTCGCACTCGGAAGAGAAAGATGGTGATTGAAATTTCGTAAATAGATCTCGCCGCAAAGAAAACAGCCTTTGTTTCAGTGACAGCCACTGATGAGAGTAAGGGAGGGAGACTAGTGTCTTAAGACAGTTTCTTACTGGTTAGCATTCATAGTAGTTATCATTCAACAAATGAAAATTATGCCATGCCAGAAAAACGCAAAGAACTGAATCTTCCTTGTCAGAAGCAGACTGCAGAAAGTTAATTGGGCAGTCCCAATGATAGATTTTGCAGCCACTTCAGCTGCCAGTTGCAGATTACGAGTTTGGTGAATCCAGTCGCAACCATGAGGCAAACTGTAGGGAAAATCGAGTAATTTTTAACGACGTTCTATAATTTAAACCTTCATGCTGAATTGATTGCAGTTACAGTTTCAACATGCTTTCAGCTTCGGCTATACATGCAAATGCATACCCTTCCATAGTATTTTCTATCTTTACGCACTAACCTTTGGTCGTCACGGTACAACTTTCGCGAATGTAAATGTTTTAATCAGACAACATGTCCATTTGAATCAAATCCTAGATCCCACGTCAAGATTTGCCGTGGCTTTAGGTTATTATTGTCAATGGCTGTTAACAATTTCTTTTGCATTTTCGTCTAATAAACTGATTTAATTGAGATCCTTGTTTAATTTAGTAATAAAAGAAAGCCGGCCGAGGTGCCCGAGCAGTTCTAGGCGCTACAGTCTGGAACCGCGCGACCGCTACTGTCGCAGCTCCGAATCCTGCCTCGGGCATGGCTGTGTGTGATGTCCTTAGGTTAGTTAGGTTTAAGTAGTTCTAAGTTCTAGGGTTTTGATGACCTCAGAAGTTGAGTCCCATAGTGCTGAGAGCCAATAAAAGAAACTCCTTTCTCATTGTAAGCATGCAGGCTTTTGTGGCCGTTCTCACTGAAGGTAAAATATTTTGGGTTGTTAGGCCGTGTCACATTTCCTCTATGGAATCTCTTCAGGATCTTGTGGTGCCCATGGTTGACTGTACACTGTCAGAGACCAGTGTCGCATTCACTTGGGTAAAAATCCTGTGGCTACCACTGTTGGGTCATCGTCATTCGACATCGTGATTTCTCTAGCGTTACCGCGGGAATACTTCGTTTACTATCCAATGATGAAAGCCCACAAATGGTAGCCACAGGAATTTTAACCAATAATTCTGAATTCACAAGCACAAGCTCGGGAAAACTCACCCTTTATAATAGAACACAACACTGGTTTCTGACATTGTTCAGTCAACCGTTAGCACTAAAAGATCATGAAGAAGGCCACAACACAGGGATCGAAACATCTGTCATATAGAGGAATATGACGCGGTCTAACAACACACGAGATTTTATCTTTCTTTATCATAGTTTTGGTTCGTAGCAATTCATTTTTGTCAGCTATCAGGGCGATTTTAGTGCGATCAATTAATTATTCACAATTTTAAACCAACACCACTAATTAATCTAAAACCGTCAGCTTACAAACTGTGCAGGTGTGGTTTGGTCTGAATCTTGCCTTTTCAACCAGCATATTTTGAAAAATCTTTTGACACTTTTTATTATACACTACTCTTTCCAGGATCTTATACAGCATAATAAGTAAGGCTGTGGGTCTTGGGTCTTGTCACTTGGTTTACCTGGTTTCAGTATGGCAATGACTTTCCCTCACGTTCGCAGGTTTAACCTATCAGTTACTCTGTACGTGTTCCCTGTGTGGTACTAAACGATCAACAGAGTGCTGGCGGTCAGATAAATCTGGCAAAATGAGATTTTCCCTCTGCAGCGGAGTATGCGCTGATATGAAACTTCCTGGCAGATTGAAACTGTGTGCCGGACCGAGACTCGAACTCGGGACCTTCGCCTTTCGTCGGCAAGTGCTCTCCCTTCTGAGCTACCCAAGCACGACTGACGCCCCGTCCTCACAGGAAGTTTCATATCAGCGCACACTCCGCTGCAGGGTGAAAATCTCATTCCGGAAACACCCCCCAGGCTGTGGCTAAGCCATGTCTCCGCAATATCCTTTCTTTCAGGAGTGCTAGTTCTGCTGGGTTCGCAGGAGAGCGTCTGTGAAGTTTGGAAGGTAGGAGACGAGGTACTGGCAGAAGTAAAGCTGTGAGGAGGGGCCGTGAGTCGTGCTTGGGTAACTCAGACGGTAGAGCACTTGCCCGCGAAAGGCAAAGGTCCCGAGTTCGAGTCTCGGTCCGGCACACAGTTTTAATCTGCCAGGAAGTTTCAAATCTGACAAATTTCACATCTCACACCACAACACGAATCTCGTGAAAATAAATTTCACTTACAAAAAAATCTGTAGAACATTGTCTAATACGTCTCAGAAAATGAAGCGACCCTATTTCACTTCGTGCTGCATTAGAAGAATTCATTATTTCGTTAATCACTTCTGTGGCTCACAGACAGAGAGAAGAATGTTACTTACATCCAGCGCAAAATTTGTTCAAAGGTCGAGTAGGAAACAGCCCACGAAAAAGTAATAAGTTTCCAATACACAAAAAAATTAATGTCTTTGGCTTATTCAGACGTCTTGAGATGCATGTTACGGGAAGTGATTTGAGCGAAGTGGCACTAGAAACTTTTACTAGTACTGTCTCATAGTCAGCATATCTCAGTATCTGGCACGAACTAAGAACTATTTATGAAAATTTTTGTCGTTGAGGTACGAGAAATTAAAATTCGTAGAGAGCAACTGAAACTTGCTATAGTATGCCCGAACAGCTGAAGGCTACCATACATGGCATACAATTATCTTCTTTCGCCTTCTGGTAGATGACAAAACTTGCATAAAGCCATTGCTTCTTTCGCTTACAAGTATCTTTGTCACTTGCCACTACTCGTCAGTAGTGAATATGTACTGAAATCACTGCCAATT
This sequence comes from Schistocerca nitens, assembly GCF_023898315.1. NCBI lineage: Eukaryota > Metazoa > Arthropoda > Insecta > Orthoptera > Acrididae > Schistocerca > Schistocerca nitens. Next base: position 612,389,728 of record NC_064616.1, on the reverse strand, counting down.
GTTGTAAGTTACTGTTTCACACGTGTGGCCTTAAACGTGTGGAAACATCTCAGCAGTTTTTACGGAGCTGCAGGCTTACTGAAATGGACAGGCCTGTTAGGAGTCCCAGCCTGAACCCAATGGAAAACCTGTGGGGCGATTTAGAACGTCAGCTTCACTCCAGATCCAAGCGTCCAACGTCACTTCTGTATTTGGTTTCGGCCCTTGAGGAAAAATGGGTTGCAGTTCATCCACAGACATTGAGACAACTCATTGAAAGGGTCCCCAGCAAAGTTCAAGCCGTCATAAAGGCGAAAGGTGGCCACACTAATATTAATGTTTACCAGTAGGTGTTCGGATACTTCTGATCAGATAGTGTATATAAGAAAAATGCCAAGTGCCACCGTGGTTCGGAGTGCATCCCAAACAGTAAGGAAACAAGGAAATATCACTTCCAATAGATCCATACCTAGTAAATCACTTTGGTGTTCAACCCAGTCTTCGAAATGAGAGTAAAGTCAAGTCGTATGGCGTGGTTAGCTGACTGATCCCGAAGGTTAAGTTCAGCTGCCTAACTGGAAAGGTTGAGGGTGACTGTACCTCACGTTGACATGTGTGTCACCTTATGTGCTAGCATAAACGATTTTGTGTTAGATAATGATTAGAAATGTGACTGCAGTTTTCCAGAATCGAAAGTAACTCACAAGTCTTTCTAAAACACTTATTTACATTATTCAGCTATTTTCCAGACAACTCTGCAAACTTTTCTTTTTGTTCGTCAGTTAGAGCACACATTGCTTTTAACTGAACCCTTTCCACGAACTCCAGAAATGTGATGACATATTCACTGGAATCTCCCATGCTTTCAGGCCTGCTCGTATTTGCAGTCAGACCAAACATTCCTGTATATTAGATGCTGGATCGCTTTGCTGCTGATGTAGATTTATCACACACTAATTGACTTCTATTTTTTCGGTTTTAAAAACTGCAACTTTAAAATTGACTCTCATTGACGATATTCGATATATCACTCTTCAATAACGGTTGAGTACAATTTTAGGTTGCTGTGTAAAACTATTTTTTCTTGTGAGACTTATAATTTAAACGGCAACCTGCCACAAGTATGCTCTAAAGAAAAATCTAACCTTTTAAGTATACTACACCTTCGGGTCTCAATTAGTCAAATTTTTACAAGAGAATATTATTCCTTGCTGCTCGAAGGCGCACGTGTGCCTTTTTTAAATATTTCTCTTTTGTTTAAAATTATAAAGTTATCACAATAAAATACAGCGAACGAAAGAATATCTGCAACTTGCGTAGGAACTAGACTGTAATTATAAGACTTTAACCACATGGGCTGGAGGCAGGAGTTGAGAAAGGAGAGATACAACGTCGTGCCCCATCCCCCACGCCATTCAGTCCGTATAGTCAGCAAGCAGTAAAAAATACTATGCAGAAGTTTGGTAAGTAAATTTAAAGTTCAGGGTTTGACGATTTGTCTGTGATTTAGTCATAGATGGCAAAGGGCTTGGAAGATCCGTTGAATGGAATGTGTACCATCTTAAAAAGTGGTGCATTACTTTCTGTGCAACTCTCGTAAAAATAAATCTATTCATTTTCGTCAAGTTTCATACAAGTCCAAGAGACAGTAAGCTTGGTTTTCGCTTGTTATTTGTCGTATTTCCCTGAATGATACGAAGAAATAGAATAAAACTTGGCGGCATCATGTAGCCCTTCTCGCATGATACGTGGACAGTAATTCGGATTTAAATCAGCAGGCGCTTGTGCTGCAACAAACGATCATGTGATGTTCCCTAGATACAGCTGATGTTGGTAACTACTACCAAAATTCTGGTAGTGCAGTCTTTCTGTCTACGTCAACGTTCACAGAAATATGACGCTAAAATTCATAAGCTGCATGCAGTGCAGTTATTCTGAAATGTGACGGTCTCCACCTCCTCACGTGGAGCGTAGAAATAGAACCACACAAATAACTATAAGATTTCAGTTTATTATACAAAGCATGGTGGTATGTTTCTGCTGTTGTAGTGACGTGGGTTGTAGTGTCTGCTGTTGTAGTGTCCCTGGTGAAATATCTCCCATACCCTAATGCGAGGGCTATTCATATATTAAGGTCTGATCGGTCACGAAATGGAAGCCACAGTGAAAATTCGATCAAGCTTTGCACGGATGTGTTCGGCAATGCCTCTTGTATACCCGTCGATTGTGTCACGTTACTGTTTTCAGTTCTGGGCGCACAGTGAGCACATGAAGATGCCTAGAAAATAGAGTCTCCCGCAGAGAATCAGTGCCTGCTGATAGATTTCGCCTGATTTGATGCAACCCACGTAACGTAACTGTCATGCATTTCCTTGTTCATGAAAGTTCTAAGCCGTATACTGCAGGAGCAATGAAAACGCTTCTACAGTGTTTTCGGTGGGAAGTGTTCGATCACGCACCGTACATCCCGCACTTGGCTCCCTCTGAGTTTCATCTCTCACATGAACCGCTATGAGGTGACACTCCGGCACAGGCAACGAGCCGCAGACCAACATAGAGAACTGGCGGAAAGCACAGGTGGCTGCTTTCTATGACGAGGGTATTGAAAAGTTGGTACACCGCTACGACAAACGTCTAAGTCGGAACGACGACTACACAGAGAAGTAGCTGGAAGGTGTAGCTAGCTGTTGCAAACAAAACATCTTTGATTTTCATTGTGACTTCCATTTGGCGACCGATCTGACCTAAATAAACGAATAGCTCTCTTACTTTCGCCATCGGTCTACGTCAATGGCGTAGAGCATGTTCTCTGCAGTCGTTGGCCTGAATGACGTCGTATGCTCAAGCGACCAACGACCTTGTGGAACAAGAAACTTGAGTCATCGGATCAAGAAACACGTTTCCACTGATGCACAGTCCAGTCTCGATGATCCCGTGCCCACTGTAATCGTAACCGATAATGTCGTTGAATCAACATGGGGACACGCAGGAGTCGCTTGCTGCTGCCGAGTCAAAAATGGCTCTGAGCACTATGCGACTTAACTTCTGCGGTCATCAGTCGCCCAGAACTTATAAATAATTAAACCTAACTAACCTAAGGACATCACCCACATCCATGGCCGAGGCAGGATTCGAACCTGCGACCGTAGCGGTCACGCGGTTCCAGACTGTAGCGCCTAGTATCGCACGGCCACATCGGCCGGCGCCGAGTCCCTGAACGATCACTGAACTACGAGGTGTGGCTAGAAAAAAACCGGAATAGTACTGGTGAAACTATAAAACGAATGCAATAAGGCTGAAAGTCGCGTGGCCTGTCACGTGACTCTCGCTCCGCCTACTGCTCGAGTTTCAGCTGCCTCCTGCACTCAGTCTGCCCGTGGCGTCTGTTTTAAGTAGTTGACGTTTTGTCTGTGCGTCGGAAAATGTTGAGTGTACAGAAAGAACAGCGTGTTAACATCAAATTTTGTTTCAAACTAGGAAAATCTGCAAGTGAAACGTTTGTAATGTTACAACAAGTGTACGGCGATGATTGTTTATCGCGAACACAAGTGTTTGAGTGGTTTAAACGATTTAAAGATGGCCGCGAAGACACCAGTGATGACACTCGCACTGGCAGACCATTGTCAGCAAAAACTGATGCAAACATTGAAAAAATCGGTAAACTTGTTCGACAAGATCGTCGTTTAACAATCAGAGCAGTGTCTGAGTTAACAGGAGTTGACAAGGAAAGTGTTTTGTAAGCCACCTCCTTTGTTGATGGGCTACATTTTCTAAGGACTCTCCCAATGAATCTCAACCTGGTACCCGCCTTACCAACAATTGATTTTATGTGATCATTCCACTTCAAATCGTTCCGCACGCATTCTCCCAGATATTTTACAGAAGTAACTGCTACCAGTGTTTGTTCCGCTATCATATAATCATACAATAAAGGATCCTTCTTTCTATGTATTCGCAATACATTACGTACCGGCATAAGAGAAGTGATCGTAGAGCATAAACACAATCCTATAGTTACAAGGTTCTGCACCTAAAAAAATACTATATTGTTAATGCAATACGGTTTCCGAAGCATTAGGCGAACAGAATGCAACGATCTTAATACTATAATGCAGGATATACGCACATCAAAAAAAGTTTAGCATCACCTCGGTTCCGAGAGTTCCGGGACCTGTACAGAAAATTGGAATAGAGATCAACATAAACATCATTTCCGCCATTTTTATTGCTCAAGAGAACCACACATGGCATGTTGTACCACCATACAGCGAGACCTTTAGAGATGGTGGTCCAGACTGCTGTACACACAGGTACCTCTAATATCCAGTAGCACGTCCTCTTGCATTGATCCATGCCTGTATTCATCGTGGCATACTATCCACATGTTCATCAAGGCACAGTTAGTCCAGATTGTCCCACTTCTCAACGGCGATTCGATGTAGATCTCTGAGAGTGGTTGGTGGATCACGTCGTCCATAAACAGCCCTTTTCAATCTATTCCAGGCATGTTCGATAGGGTTCATGTCTGGAGAGCACGCTAGCCATTCTAGTCGAGCGATGTCGTTATCCTGAAGGAAGTCATTCACAAGATGTGTACGATGAGGGCGCGAATTGTCTTCCACGAAGACGAATGCCTCGCCAATATGCTGCCGATATGGTTGCACTATCCGTCGGAGGATGGCATTCATGTATCGTACAGCCGTTACGGCGCCTTCCATGACCACCAGCGGCGTACGTCGGGCCCCCATAATGCCACCCCAAAACATCAGGGAACCTCCACCTTGCTGCACTCGCTGGACAGTGTATCTAAGGCGTTCAGTCTGACCGGGTTGCCTCTCAACACGTCTTCGACGATTATCTGTTTGAAGCCATATGCGACACTCATTGGTGAAGAGAACGTGATGCCAATCCTGAGAGGTCTATTCGGCATGTTGTTGAACCCATCTGTACCGCGCTGCATAGTGTCGTGGTTGCAAAGATGGACCCCGCCCTGGACGTCGGGAGTGAAGTTGTGCATCATGCATCGTATTGCGCACAGTTTGAGTCGTAACACGACGTCCTGTGGCTGCACGGAAAGTATTATTCAACATGGTGGCGTTGCTGTCAGGGTTCCTCCGAGCCACAATCCGTAGGTAGCGGTCCTCCAATGCAGTAGTAACCTTTTGGCGGCCTGAGCGAGGCATGTCATCGACAGTTCCTGTCTCTCTGTATCTCCTCCATGTCCGAACAACATCGCTTTGGTTTACTCCAACACGCCTGGATACTTCCCTTGTTGATAGCCCTTCCGGGTACAAAATATCAATGCGGACGCGATCGAACTGCGGTATTGACCGTCTAGGCATGGTTGAACTACAGACAACACCAGCCGTGTACCTCCTTCCTGGTGGAATGACTGCAACAGATCGGCTGTCGGCCCCCTCCGTCTAATAGGCGCTGCTCATGCATCTTTGGGCGGGTTTAGTGACAGCTCTAAACAGTCCAAAGGGCTGTGTCTGTGATACAATATCCACAGTCAACGTCTATCTTCAGGAGTTCTGGGAACCGGGGTGATGCAAAACATTGTTTGATTTGTGTATTTGTTAAGTTTAATTGAAATTTTTCCATTCATTCCAGAGATATACATAATGTCTCTATTTTACATCAACAAACATCCTCTTCCCCCGTCCCCACCCCCACCCAAACCCTAAGAGGGCAAGAGCTGCCCTAGTTACACAACTATGTTTTATTTGAGGTAGCATGTTGACTGTGTGCCAAGTTTGGTTGAAATTGCACTAACAGTAACAGAGCACTGCCACTTAGCTCCAAACTAATAAAACTAATAATCTTTACCAGGGCTAATTCACGAAACAACTATTTTCGTAAGTCACAACCGTCGAATAAATATCGCTACAGTAGGCTGTCATCGAAAATGGTGCGCGCTTTCTCTAAATCACAAAAGTGGCTTGCGTGAATCAGAACTGCTGATAAATTCTGCGCCCCCTAAACGAGGTACAGCCTCGATTTTGTGCTTACACTCAGCTCTGGAAACGTATCTTTGCCTGTCTTTGCAGATAAAAAACGTTCCTGCTAATAAAATGAACTAGCGGAAAGCTTATAGCCTGCTCGGCCACTATTTATTCCTTTACACTCCTTATCGTATTGATCCACTGGTGCTACACTGACGCGCCAAACTTAAGGACGGATGTCCGCCACACACCGTCAGGCGGCTTGCGGAGTATGGATGTAGATGTAAGTTCTGCACGATGTGCCACTATTATGCAAAAAGTTCAAGCTAGGACCATCCATAGGAACAACTGCTATAGCACTATACAGAAGGCAACTGAAAGAAATACGCAATTAGAAGAACAGAAATGGCACCTATACTCAAAGAGAATATTTACCCTGAATTCACCGCGATATATGATAGCCCCCTGGACATTACAAAAGGTGGAACATTTTTTTAACAGGGTATGTGATCAACAAGGAAGGCAAGGCATGCTCTGCAACGTGCTCTCATGCTGGCCACAAAGTTGCTAAGTAGTTCCTGCGGTAGGGCGTTCCATTCCTCCACCAGTGACATTAGCAGCTGCTGGATGGTGGTCGGTACATGTGAACGTGCTGCAGCACATCGCGCCACCCGAGGGTGATTTTGATTCTCCGTGTAGCCCGACTATCAATGGAAAGAACACGTCAGAGATACACGGTTTCCAGGCGACAGCCGCTGCTTGGCGCGGCAAGCACGTGAGGTGGCGGCGTCCTCTGACGAGCGTTTACCGATATACCGCAGCCCGGCGATTGCAGCCAGTCTCTCGGTAGTCACTGAAACCTTAGTTAGGCGCCGCTGAATAGCAGAGTTCCGACGTTGGCTGATAGACGTTATTGACCGGATTTTTCTCCCTGGACGGTTATATACGCTTTAGATGACTTGGCTACGCTCTGAACTTGTGTTGGTTATTAGTCTAGTTCGCGGTCTCTGCTGTCATTCATTTCCAGAACCATTCGTTTTGTTCCACAGTGCTCTTCGATACCACCAGCGCGAATTCACAAACTCTGTTTTTACGTACGCAGAGTTGGATACAAAATCAACAGCACTGATGGAGGAATGGAACGCCGTACCATAAGAACTCTTTACCAACCTAGAGGCCAATATGGGAGCAAATTGCATATCATGCATTTCCGTCCGTGCTGGTCACACACCCAATTAAGGACCATGTCTCGTCGTTTGTATTGTCCAAGTGATGATCATGAATCGCGCGGACTTCAGTGCAATGATTGTCTTTGAATAAAAATGACATTCTTGTTTGTCTCACTGTGTAATTATTTCAGTTGCCTTCCATACTGTAGCAGTTCTCTCTATGTATGGTCTATGTTTCATCGAGTTCTATTAAGTGCCACTGATAAATATTGATGAAGTTACTTTCCTCCTCACGTATTACACACAAGTGTATTTTATTTTACTGACTACATGATTTTGAAAGTCTGTTTTTTCACGATAAATTCAAGGGAAGAGGATGGAGGGAAGCTGCCGATTGAATATAGATCTTCCCCTTCTCCCCATGTAGCGATATTATACAAGGCACGCAGAGCATCTATCTGGTTTTGCGTAATTTTGTTCTGCAGTAACTGAAATAGTTATCTTCTCTCAGAATGGAGAGATCAGTAGCCCTGTAGTTCTTTTAATCCTCAACAGTCAGTCGATAATCTATTTTCAATGTCATCAAGAACCCGTCTTTGTGCTGTCAAAGATGTTTCTCGACTTTCGCTTTTAAATTCCTACGTTCACAAAAACTGTCAAATGGTTTAAAATTTCAAGTGTCCCGGAATTTTATTAATAAAGAAAATAAATTCCTGGAATGGGCCCGCAAACATTATGATCTTGCAAATAATACCATCGTGAGCGCTTAATGGCTCCTTATTGTTCTATATAATGTTTCGGCTGCTGCCATCCTCAGATCGAACAAAATTTACAACTTGTGAAACAAAGTTGAGTGTCTGTTTCAACAAAACCCACGTGAAAGTGAGGCGGTCAGGAGCAAATCAAATATTACCCATTCATTTTGTAACTATTACATGCTCATGTTATGCCTATTACAGTCTGGATGCTAAATAAAAAAATAAATTTTTACCTGTTGACTGGCTTAGAAATGCCTTTAAGAGGTTGAGTAGTTGTTTTATTGAAACCACTTGCGTTGAAGAGACAAGACAGTCCGTACGCGGCTGTGGAGAGTGATGGACGTGATCCGTGCTTTGAGTTAACGGGGCGAGGTTTCGACAGATTTCAGTTGTTCAGTCAGATGGTGAGTAAGATGGGAATTGACCAATGGGACGTTGTGTGCGAGGCCAAGCTAAGCAACTAAGCGAAGGTCCACCAGTGTAACGCCAGGAACTAACTCAATGTATGTATCTGCCCTTAGATGCGCCAAGTATAGTTTTATGAAATTGCCTGAACTGAAAATCTGTTAAACACATGCAAACTTATCATTGTAAGCTAAGTTCCGATTCATTCAAAACAAATTTCTCATGTTGCTCTTCTGTCATTGAGTTATGAAACTTAGTTAGCACTAATAATTATTTTTATAATTGCATGGATGTAGATTAATTTAATAGCACATTCTCGGGTTTCAGGCCACGTCTGTTCGTTAACTGGTAAACGACACCGAACTGCATTCCATTAGACTTCTATTATTAAACGGACTAATGGCTTCTGCGATAACGTAATAAACGAAGCACTAGTGATCAAAATATCGGACAACAACCTCAGTAAAGACAGTGGATTGCAGCTGAGTACAGCCTGGGATCCTGTGATTGGAAGTTGAAGGGGGTGCGGCGGTAGCGCCACCAAAACGTTACCGTAGTATGTGGTATGGGTCTGGGCACCAGTAAGGTCACTGGCGCTGGCGCGACTGTGTAACCACGACAGTGGCATGCACACGACAGTCAACCACTTGACAATGGCAGCCGAAAGCTCGTAGGCAGATCACCACTTGACATGGCTTGAAACCCGAGAATATTTTATTAATGGATATTGCCGCGAGAGCATGCTTTCGTACGTAAATTAATTTGTTTATTTACAAGTATATGGTTCAAAAGTCATTTACGTTCTGGTAGATACATAAGAATCCGTTATGCTACCTCTCATGCATTGTATTTGGGCTGTATAAGTACGTAAATACATTGCCTGACAAAAAACTGAAGCTGCCAGAAGAGCCGGCCGGAGTGGCCGAGCGGTTCTAGGCGCTACAGTCTGGAACCGGGCGACCGCTACGGTCGCAGGTTCGAATCCTGCCTCGGGCATGGATGTGTGTGATGTCCTTAGGTTCGTTAGGTTTAAGTAGTTCCAAGTTCTAGGGGACTGATGACCACAGCAGTTAAGTCTCATAGTGATCAGAGCCTTTTTTTTATTTTTTATTTTTTTATTTATTTATTTATTTATTTTTTTTTTTTTTTGTGCCAGAAGAGGAGGAGGAACTTAAATGAAAATTCCTGGGTTGAGAGGGTACGTGATGTTATTTCAGTGACAACCGTTCTATCGGAGATAGATCTTATGACCCTCCTGGCCATGAGACTACCTCAGCATCACATAAAGGGTTCATAGAAAAACGAGCCATGTGTGGACGAGCTATGTCCTGTTGGAAAATAGCACAGCGATACCTTCGCATGACAGGTAACATATGAGGACGCACGATATGCGTGATGTACCGTTTTGCCGTCAGAATTCCCTCAATCACAACTAGCCGTGACCGTAAGTCATATCCTATGGTTCCTCACACCACCACGCCAGGAATAACTTCGCCGGCCGATGTGGCCGAGCGGTTCCCGGCGCTTCAGTCCGGAACCGCGCTGCTGCTACGGTCGCAGGTTCGAATCCTGCCTCGGGCATGGATGCGTGTGATGTCCTTAGGTTAGTTAGGTTTAAGTAGTTCTAAGTTCTAGGGGACTGATGACCTCAGACAAGTCCCATAGTGCTCAGAGCCATTTGAACCAGCCATTTAGGAATAACATCGCTGTGTCTCTCCAAGACAATGGAAAAACGGAACCTCTCCCCAGGTCCCCGCCATACTCTCTAACGACTGTCGTCCTCAGTACTGTAGAATCGTGATTCATTGCTGAACACAATGTGACGCCATTCATCGGCAGTACATGCTTCCTTCCCGGTCACGACACCACTCCAAGCGCAGCCATTTATGTTGTGTTATTAACGGCAGCCTCCGTGTGAGAAGGCAACTCGACAGCCCGGGTGCTGTTAGTCTCCGACCACTGGTGCAGGATGACAGAAATGTCACAGGGAGTCCATAACTTGCTATCGGAAGACAGGCGCAAAAATTGTTTAAATGTGTGTGAATTCCTAAGGGACCAAACTGCTGAGGTCATCGGTTCCTAACTTACACACTCCTTAAATTAACTTACGCTAAGAACAACACACACACCCAAGTCGTGCTGGCAAATTAGCGACCCGCAATGAGTCCACTCTGAAACTCTGTCAGATGAAGATAATGTTGTCTCACACGAATACGCGTTATCTTCGTATCCTTTACAGTGATCATGAAGCATCTAATGCTGTTCACACACCTAATCTCTTCCATCAGATCCGTTAACAACATTAAACACGAACAACGCCATTGCACTCTGGTGTCAGATCTACCTGTCACAGAGAACTTCAGCTCTAATCATCTACATACCCGCCGATCGTGTGAATGTGTGCGAAGTTACATTGACATCCGATAATGGCTTCTGTGTTTTTTCACTTCATTGTCAGGCAGTGTAGCTTGCACAGAGAAGCAGGCCGCTGTGGCCGAGATGTTCTAGGCGCTTCAGTCTTGAACCACGCGGCTGCTACGGTCGCAGGTTCGAATCCTGCCTCGGGCATGGATGTGTGTGATGTCCTTAGTTTAGATAGGTTTAAGTGGTTCTACGTATAGGGGACTGATGACCTCAGATGTTAGGTCCCACAGTGCTTAGAGCCATTTGGACCAATTGTGAACAGTGAAGGAGTACTTGTACGAACTTCTACCTGATTTCAAAACCTTCGTTCCGACAAACGTTGCCTTATTGCTGATACTGTGTCTTTCATGTAATGATGCGAGATAATGACGAAACAATGTCGGAAGTATTCTTTTGGTTCATACTGACTTAATTTGAATTCGACTTATTTCTTTTTGTAGTAAAGGTAAACGTTTCGTATCTTATAACTTGTTTATTTTTGATATCAAACTGAGTATACAGATAGCGTAAGGTGCAGTAAAAGTATAAAATAGTAATAATGAAGATGTTAATAAGGAAACTAGATCTAAGTAATTCGGAATGTTATTCTTAAGTCCTGTATGCTTTCATCATAAAAATCAGATGCATTGAGTAATTAACTTTTGTACGAGGTGCATTCAAGTTCTAAGGCCTCCGATTTTTTTTCTAATTAACTACTCACCCGAAATCGATGAAACTGGCGTTACTTCTCGACGTAATCGCCCTGCAGACGTACACATTTTTCACAACGCTGACACCATGATTCCATGGCAGCGGCGAAGGCTTCTTTAGGAGTCTGTTTTGACCACTGGAAAATCGCTGAGGCAATAGCAGCACGGCTGGTGAATGTGCGGCCACGGAGAGTGTCTTTCATTGTTGGAAAAAGCCAAAAGTCACTAGGAGCCAGGTCAGGTGAGTAGGGAGCATGAGGAATCACTTCAAAGTTGTTATCACGAAGAAACTGTTGCGTAACGTTAGCTCGATTTGCGGGTGCGTTGTCTTGGTGAAACAGCACACGAGCAGCCCTTCCCGGACGTTTTTGTTGCAGTGCAGGAAGGAATTTGTTCTTCAAAACATTTTCGTAGGATGCACCTGTTACCGTAGTGCCCTTTGGAACCCAATGGGTAAGGATTACGCCCTCGCTATCCCAGAACATGGACACCATCATTTTTTCAGCACTGGCGGTTACCCGAAATTTTTTTGGTGGCGGTGAATCTGTGTGCTTCCATTGAGCTGACTGGCGCTTTGTTTCTGGATTGAAAAATGGCATCCACGTCCCATCCATTGTCACAACCGACGAAAAGAAAGTCCCATTCATGCTGTTGTTGCGTGTCAACATTGCTTGGCAACATGCCACACAGGCAACCATGTGGTCGTCCGTCAGCATTCGTGGCACCCACCTGGATTACACTTTTCGCAATTTCAGGTCGTCACACAGGATTGTGTGCACAGAACCCACAGAAATGCCAACTCTGGAGGCGATCTGTTCAACAGTCATTCGGCGATCCCCCAAAACAATTCTCTCCACTTTCTCGATCATGTCGTCAGACCAGCTTGTGCGAGCCCGAGGTTGTTTCGGTTTGTTGTCACACGATGTTCTGCCTTCATTAAACTGTCGCACCCACGAACGCACTTTCGACACATCCATAACTCCATCACCACATGTCTCCTTCAACTGTCGATGAATTTCAATTGGTTTCACACCACGCAAATTCAGAAAACGAATGATTGCACACTGTTCAAGTAAGGAAAACGTCGCCATTTTAAGTATTTAAAACAGTTCTCATTCTCGCCGCTGGCGGTAAAATTCCATCTGCTGTACGGTGCTGCCATCTCTGGGACGTATTGACAATGAACGCGGCCTCATTTTAAAACAATGCGCATGTTTCTATCTCTTTCCAGTCCGGAGAAAAAAAATCGGAGGCCTTAGAACTTGAATGCACCTCGTACATTCAGTCCGATTGCTTTCATTAACTAAGTGATTCGGTTTCTACATTACGCGATTCAGTTTATACCAATGCATTGCAGATGTAGAATTTGGCATATATTCTATCCGAAAAGATTTACGGCACATTCATAACAATTTCACTCATAGATAATGTCTTATGACTAAGTACCATTCTGAACGGTTTCATTACAAGGAAAAGAGCTGTGAACAGTGAGAGAAGTTCACTTAATTAAGAAAAGACGTAAGTCTCCTTGGCAATACAGCAGCTCTCGGCTGACCATTATATCACACTTTCCGTGCCAAGCGGTCCTTACCATTTCTTGTATGGGTTCCTTCTGTAGTGCACATTGTAATGGTACTTGAATTGCGTAACCATTATGGTACCTCACCTGAACCTCTCGATACCAGTAATATTCTACTGTATTTCTGTTAACTACTTAACATATTTCTGAGGCAACATTCAGATTTGATTTCACTTTTGATACATCGATATGTTTATATTGTAATGATATTATTCTTATGTGTATTCTTTCTTTTGTCACTATGATATTTGACGTACTTGTAACTCTGATTTTTGGGCGCGTAAGCAATTATTAGATAGTTGTTAACGTGTTAGAGAGTCGGACGTTGAGAAGGTCAAGTCTTGGAAGTCATGTTGGAAAGACGCTTATTGTAGTCCGCTTATAAAATGTGAACTTTATCAGTGACTGTGAGGGAGATGTTTTCAAGTATGTTTTGTATTGTGAAGTGATGTTTGTGTGTCACGTGATATTGCAATTAAAAGGAAGTGTAACTTAAATTCGGAGTGCTGATTAATTTTTTACATCACCATTGTCCAGTAAAAGTGTAATCTTCAAGAATGGTTTGTGAAGCGCATCTACAAAACTTTTGAATATAGCAGAATAAAACCTAGGCCTCTTTGCATCCGAGCTTGGAATCATAACCACGTAGAGTTTCAACGATTGAGCCATGATTTTACGACGAGACCAGCGTGGGAAACACAAAAAGATGATTGCAAAATATGATTGATGTTGCCCGAAAATGCAGTATTTAGTAGCGTGAGCAACACCACAATTGTTATTAAAATTTTGACCTTTGTTGTGGTAGGGTTGTTAGAACATGCAATGCGAAACTACTGCTTTTGCAAAACCAGTTCAAGCTTTTTATTACAGGATGACATTTTGTGCTGACACCGCAACAATTTTTGTTGATTTCCGATTTCGACTATTCAAATGAAGAAGGTCGCTGCAAAATGGAGCTTAGTACTGTATGTCAAGTGTACATACTTGTGCGTTTTCCGGTGGCATCACGTCATTAAAAAAATCATTTTTTGTTGCTGTTGTTATTCAGCAATAACAAATGGTTGACACTTCATTTAACTAGCCAAAATAGGTGCTGTGGAGCGTTCCTGGTGGATTGGAGCCCTCCACTGAACAAGCTGTCGCATCGTAAGTAGCACGAGAGGAAACGTCTCACACATCATGCATGTACATTTAAAAAGGTTCACGCGAGTGCGATTTAAATACTTATAACGCATTCACAAATCGTCAGCAAAAGTTGATGCACTGTCATTAAAGTAGTGCAAAATTCGAAATTATTGTTGTAATGTGTAACTCAGACGCTTCACTTCGCAATCAGTCAGTCACATCTTACTGAAATTCGCTATTTCTTGTTTCCATGTAGTGGAAGGAAGGAAGGAAGGAAGACATCGTCGATAGCGACCGGACATTCATGTAGTTGAAGAGAGACCGAGAAAAATGCCGACCGTAGCCTTACCGAATGACCCATCCAGGCATTCGTCTCAAGTGATCCTGTGAACCCGCGGTTATCTGAGAGGGCGCTTCAGCTTACTGGGCTTTTCTCCAGATTGACTAACGAGCGCGGTAGCGCGAAGCTAGGAACTGGCCTCAAATTAGCGAGGATGGCAGTTTAATCCCAGTGCACCTATCCAAATTTATGTTTTCGGTAGTGTCGCTAAATCGCTGAATGTAAGTCTCAGGATGGATACTTTGAAAAGCACGCCGCCAATTTTATTCCTTCATGTTCCTCGTGTCTGAGACTGTGTTCCGTCAATGATGTCGTGGTCCACGTGACCAGAAAACCTGTCTTCCTTTCTCCCTTCCAAAGCGAACGAAAGAATGCGCCAAGCTGCCCGATTGTAGAAGTTTCGCAGTTAAGCATGTCAGATCCTATCACGAAAATGAAGTGAGGAACAATGAACAACATTTCGTTATTTCGCGAATGAGCAGACAGTAACAAAATTGTGGGAACCGTTTCCCCGGAAAGAATACGTAACAACTTGTCTAGCAGACAGGTCAAAATTCTATTGACGCTAATGACGTGCACTAGCAGAGACTATTCAAGGCCCCATGGATCTCGTAGCACTTATAATTTGAGGACCTCTATTCAGCAGTACTTAGATACTTTTATTTTAATATTATTTTACTTCCATACAGTACATGGAGGTATCAGCTAATAAGGGACTGATAACCTGGCAGTTTGGTCCGTTTAATCTACAAACCAACCAACCAGCCAGCTAATAAACTATTATTTGACTAATTTAAGAGCTAACAGATTTTAGGCACTTTGGTATTTCAACCATTACTTAACCAACATAACGATCGTTATTCAGGACATAAAGCTACTCGTTACAATAGAACTTTATTGTCTCTTTTCACATAGCAAGAAAAATCATTGTTCAGACAACTAAATATTTGTGTCGTGAACGCTGAAGAAATCCACAAATTTAGCTGAGTTTCCTTGTAGCTAGATTATCACTATCAAAATTCAGAACAGTTTTTGCAGCTTCTCGTTTACGGTTAAATCTGTCCAACATAAAAGTGATGGAAAATTTTGACAACTATCTATTTAGGAGACGTCTACATCAAAACCGACTAGTCTACCAGGGTATTTTGCTCTTGTAGAAACAGTAAGGCAGCTACAATTCAAGGTTTCTACTATCGTTCGACTTACCGGCAATCAGAACTGCCAGTTGGTCTCCGTTTCACGCGCTGATTTGCGCAGACAGTCCCTAAATTGTTTATAAATTATGACGTACCTCGTTAAAAAGTAAAATACGCCGTATTATGAAATTTAAGAGTCTGGATGGAGCAAAATTTCACAGGACATTGTGATGAAATCAAGCATAATACATAATATAAAATCTGCGATACCGGTCGGTATGGATCACCCCACGAGTAAATAGAACCGAAACTTTTTTTTTTTAAAAAAAAAAGGAAATAAAAAAGAAAAAAGCTATCTTTATAACTTCTGAACAACCGTTTTATTGTATAAAAATTTAACATTTGTGTAGTTAAATTAACATGCACATGAGCATCCCATTTTTTTATAAAGTAGTTTTCATAAATGTTTACTCAAACTTTTGTAATATTTGCGTACCAATTTATGTAACACTCTTTGAACATTCTGTTGAATATCTGTGTAATAGATTGAAATTTTCGGGTTACATGTGTACTATCTCTGTTCTTGTTCCTCGCACTAGGAGGGAAGAGCAGTTGAGAAAGAGAGTTTTGTGAAACATTTTGTGAGAAGAGACATGTTTTGTGCAGAAGTAACAAACATTTTGTGAACCTGTCATCTGAGTAATTAAGAATACAGAAGATATAACGATGAGAATCTTTTTATTTGGTAGTTATTGAGGCCTCGAACGTAAAAGTTCTGGAAGTAATACCATTTTTTTGTACAAGCAAGACCTGCGGACATTGCCACACCCTTGGGAAGAGACAACGAAGCCAACATCTAGAGAACCAACTAAGTACAATGTTAATAGTTCAATAATACGTGCACGTCCTTACAATTTCTCCCACAAATGACTTACGTCCATGTTTTGGATGACCCATTGCACAAATATTATTGAACGAGGCGTGTTACAACATTCCATCCGACTATGCCACACAGTGAAACGTCGTGAGACACTGGCTGTGGAAACCTAACCCTGTGACGTTCGGCTGCAGAGAACGAGCACACGGATGTATCTGAATGGATCAAACATTAAACCATGTATGAAAAAGTGCCTCGAAGCGTGGTAGACGATCATACTGTTAAGGCACACAGTAGCTAAATGTAAAATTAGTAAATGAAACATAAAACAGGATCCGAAACACAGCACTAAGCGAGCTGGATTATCACAAACCTTAACTAACATTAACAGGTGTCTGACTTGGGTGGTATTCTGATTGTCTGATATCACCACTTAATGGCCTACATCGTTGTGTGCAAAGGTATATGAAGAAGTGCTATTTAAATGAGATTTATCTTAACCATGGTAAGCAAACAACAATCTCTGATGACAATATCTCGGCGCAAGTTCTTAATAATGCACTATGAACAAGAGAACAGAATATGTAAATAAAAATCTTCTACCAAGTTGTAATACTTAAAATATGGTTTAATAAAGTAAAATTACGACGAATATATACTGTACTTTAAACGTTTGAAGATCTTTCAGTTCCTTAAAAACAGTGGACAATCATGCACGCATATTCCTAAAAGGTATTACTATTTTGATTTCAAAACTGCTTACGGTTAATTTTCTACTAAAAATGGGGCAGAGTGTCGCCGGTGCCTCGGATCGCGCGGGGCCCGTAGCACTATAGCGATAAACTGTCTTTGGGCTCCAGCAGTCTATTCCCTTATTTCCTTCGATTTGTCTTAATGAAAATGTTCAACTGGTCTGACATGATTTGGTAAAGAGGTCAAAATTTTCTGCAATTCATTCCACAGCTTGCGGTGGAGCGGTTCTTTCCGTCCCTTTACGACGGACCTGCACCTACCTGTGAACGTTCTCTCAGCATATCATCAGTAGGAAAGCCGAGTGAAACATACTATACTTCGACGTGAACCGGGCTGCAATTTAAGTCACTAATCTACGTTTTTGGAGAAAGTTTTCACACAAATGAAAGGTTGGAACTTTCGTCCTCAATTAATATTTTCTGCAACTTAGGTGAACAAGTATCACTGCCAAGCCCGTGCTAGTCTTAACACAGTCACTCACAGTCCCTTTCACTCACGTTAGCAAGTATATGGTGTTGCATTTCCCGGAAACGTAATAGCTACAAAAATACTGATTGTTTTTGATTGAGAATGCTCGCCAAATATAAGTCTGTCGGTGCCTAATGCAGTCACAGTTTTTAGCCACCGACCTGTTCAATACGCCACGTGGAATATATGTCTTTTCTCGTCACAAAATTCACTTAAAAATTCCGAAATTTCTACACACCCTTCGGAATAATTATGCCGTCACTTTACCACACTTTTGATGTATGAAACACTGCTAATCGGGCAATTTATCGTTTCCACCGGAACTACTACTACGTACGTCCGAACTGTTTCATGGCTAGGCTCCCACTCTTCTCTAGAATACTCTCAGTCTTCTCTACCAGCAGAGGAAGGCGCGCGAAGAATATTGCTTTACCATTGGTCAGTTCACTCAACAGCCAATAGCAAAACAACATTCTCCCGCGTCAATTCGCGCTTTTCATCAATAACCAATCGCAAAATAGTAAACCTAACGAATGCACTTTTTACCGACGTAATTATCTAATATGCTGCAGTTTTGTTTATGCATAACTTTATTTACTATTGTTATTTATACCTGAATTAACTTTCCCTTTACCATAAACTTACTTTACAAATCTATTCTACAAAAATCCCCTTTGTCCATATCCATACTTCTTCGAAATGTTCCCACACTAAATCCTACTACATAACTCGTTAAACAATTATCTTCATATTAACCTTAAACCATACTCACGCACCATTCATACTGCTAAAACACATTTATAACATTTTACATACACAAAAAGACATAATAACACTTTATGAAAATACTACAACAGTTTATAGAAAACATTCTATTACTTTAGTGCACTCTAGTGGGCACAATCGAAACTAAAATCACAGTCCCCCTATCCAGTATTGTCCACTATCGACTGATACATAAACTACGTGCGCCTCCAGTCTCGTGTCACTATCCAGCTCTGAGACACATCTCCCACTTAACCGCCTCCAAGGCAGGATCGGTATACGGCGCTACGCCTCAAGCTGGCATATCAGTGTATACACTCATGTATGCCACATATCGTATCAGGCGTATGAAGATTCGCCTCTTAGATGACGTTACAGTCACAGAAATTACACGTCGTAAAATATTTTTCTCACTTGTAAGGTGTTCACTTGTGTGTGTTCCCTCCAATCATTAATTCGATAAAATTAGAATTCCATTACGGAGGAACTTACGTCCAGGTACCATCAAAAGGCAAAAGAAAGCTAACGCTAAACAAACACATGCTCTTACAAAAACGATTTTCCATGCTGCTACACATGTACTTTACTGATAAACATGTTACTTGAATCATATCTGCCAGCCAGAAACGGGCAAACGATACTTCGCCTCTATATTTCCAAGCAGAACAAGTAAATGTTTTTTTTTCTGTACTAGCGGAGAAGACAACGATGGATTTTTATTTCATAATTTATCACAAAGCCGTTTACCTGTGGCACGAGCACTGTATCCCTCTATCGATTATTTGACTTATAGAATGGATACTTAAGTTCCACTATCCATATTACGGAAGAGGACAACATTCCTTCATACTCGTCGACAGAATGATAATAAGCCTCATTACAGAAGTATGGGAGAATATCTTTACGTTGTTTGTGTAGCTCCACATCGTTCGGTATTCAAAAGGACGAAGGTACGTGATTCAACGTCACTTTGACGGTGATGTCATTAGAGAATGGTTCGCTATTGAAAAGTCACAAGTGTTTGAAAAGTGATGCTGAGATCGCCGTACTTCTCATTCTGGATAATGTTAAATCTGCTGCAGTTTTGTTGTATGTGGGAAATGGATATTGCTGGCACTAGTGAAATATTTTCTTCTAATGCAAGTGTCTGCTAGTACTAAGGTCTGCAATTATCGTTGTGAATTTCGAACGGAAAGCGACAACCATAATTTTCAAACGTCGTAATTTTAGCACTAACTTTTCTTATAGAAATTATGGGGATACATCTTGCTACAGCATTGTGGTGTATCACAGGTATCAAATCGTTAGTGGAATTTTCTTGTTTTATCTACAGTGTCCTTCTTATAGAAATTATGGGGATACATCTTGCTACAGCTTTCTCGTGTATCACTGCTATCAAATCGTTAGTGGAATTTTCTTGTTTTATCTACAGTGTCTTTTAAAACAGGAAGCAGTTTTCGCACATGCACGGTCAACATCATGCGTTGAGACCTTAGTAAGGAGAGCAGTGAAGTAAAATGGGCATGAACAACGTTTCTAATCGGAGTGAAATACTATTAGTTCAACGCGCCAGCTAGTCAGTTAAGAGGCATTATGTACGCCCATTAAGGCGAATGCTGGAAAAGTTGCCAGCATATTTTTGAGATTTATGTGACTCAAATTGTGAAACATGAAGAAAAAGCGGAGCCAAGTCTATAGATGCAAGGCAGTGGCGGTTCTTGTAACACTGCAATTTAAAATCGGTTTTCGGATATCTGCTTACTGAAAAACATAAAAGGTTTTTCTTCTTTTGGTCATCCACACATGTGTCATATTTACTGGGCATCTACGCACATATTTATATAAATATGTAGTTAACTGAGCATGAATTCGACATAATTGCTGCTACTAATAATAATATGTATAAACTATTAGATGCATGTTTCTATTTTGTGATTCCTTACCTCAGTATTGTACCATAAAAGCCGCAGCTCACACCCTGAGACCGTTTCACACAGACACTGGGATATGGCAATATGTCACCAACAAACAGCTCTGAAATGGGCATCTGCAAAACAGATAAATCAGGAGATAGTTCTCTTAAAATGAGCAAACACAGGTGCGCTGACTTAGTTCTGAAAAATTATAACAATATGTTCTTCTTTTGTTCTCAATTCGTAGGCTGGTCAACAGCCATTCTCATCCTTTTGGTAACTATTCTTATGTCATGACCACACTTTTATTTTTCCAACAATCTGATGCATTTCGACTGTACATCATTTTCAAAGGCAGTTTGTCTCGTGATCGAGAATGCTGACGTGATATAATGTATCTAATGAAAAATTTTATATGACTTAAATAATACTGCCTTCGGAAATGACGTAAAGTCGAAATGCGTAAAGTTGTTAGACAAATAAAACTGTGCTCAAGACATGAGAAAAGTTATCAAAAGTGCATCCAAATGGCCTCATCGACTCACAACATTTTCATGCAAATTGAAACATTCTCATTCTCTAGTTTTCCCTGTCTTCCGCAAGTCTCTTCAGCAGAGAGTATGTTGTAAATTTCAGATTTCGTTTTATTAACTTGATTTACCGAAGTCATAGTTTTTCTCGTGCATCTTCTCAGGCGTTTTTCCTCCTATTTGTTTCATTATGAAGGGGCAATGTCGCTATAGGCGTCCAATCCATTGTTCCCGCCGTTCCTTGAGAGTCTTCCGCAACGATATTTTCTCTTCTATGTTGTTGAAAATTTCTTCATTGGTCATTCTCTCTGTCGATGGAATGTATAGGACTCTTCACCAACACCACGCGTCAGAAGCTCCCTGACTGCCCATGTCCCCGAGCCATATAAGCCAACGCTCCAAACAAAGCTTTTAAATACAGTTTCCTTCTATTTAGACTAATAATTTTGGATATTGGTAGCTTCTTCTTCTTCGTGAATGCTCTTTTAGCTAGTACAGTTATGAATTTAATCTCCTGAAATGAATCACCATCCTCTGCTATTCTATTACCCCTCTGCTTAAAGCTAGTGACATGCTTCAGATTCCCTCCATCCAGACTTAGGTTTGCTGCTGTTGGAAGTTTACCATATACAAGGATTTATGAAAATACCCTGTACGCAACTTCTACGGCCTTTTAGAAAATTTTTTCAGGTTCATCTAGCACTGCAATATCATCTGAAATTCTAAGAATATTTATGTTTCTCCAGAAATAGTTATTCCTGTTACATATGTATCTTTCCATTTGTTTATTGCAAACTGAATGTATATTTTGAAGACTAATAAGGAAGGCTACATCCCTGCCTAGTACCCTTGCTTGCAGTTGTAAATTTTGCATCGGTGTTTTTTATTTTGACTTCTACTGTTTTATTCCTATAAAGCTACTGAATTATTTTCCTGTCTCGATGATCCAGCTTAATGCACATCAAAATTTTCATCACTTTAGACTGATCACACCCCGTAGTAGGCCTATATGTTACAAGGAAGTTACCTCATGGGTTACGGGATAACTGGATCTCGCAAGCTGCAACGAATGTCCAGAAAATCACACTGAAAAACTTTTGAATAGGCAAGTGGGATGTTAAGGCTCAGTAAGAAAGAACTTGAAAACTATTGTGATGTAGTTGTGTGTTATGCATATTATGAAGATGTCTACATTGATTATCATTGTTATGAAAAATTACTCTAATAGAAAGCTCACGAAGTGAACACTTTTGACAAAACTTCCTGATAGAAGCAGTGCATTATAAAGAAAAGGATAAAGAGTTATGTGCTTTCCTGAGTTCACGTATATTATGAACTGCTTAAACCGACAATGTTCAAATAGTCCAAACACAAGTTACAATATTGAAAAAGCTTAACAGAAAACGCTCCATGAACACCACATTCGTTTGCTACAGTACCTGCGCCCACGAATGCATAGTCAGATATTACCTCATTTGACTTGTTTCAAGCTGCAACAACTGCATTCCAATTCAAGTTTCCTCACCAGCATGATCAAAACTATACAATAGATTCTGCCAACGCTCGACAAAAAAGTGCTAGCCAGCGCAGACTAACAACGTTACAATAATATAAACTTTGAAATCCAAGGAGTCTCGTCTACACATGTAGTCAGGAAATACTCTTTCTGTGGCAAATATTACAAACAGAGCTTCCACCTCTCATAATATATAAATCAAACAAAGTACAAAGGGCAACCAAAACAAGTAGAGAGATCTATACGTTCAGTAGACTAGACAAAGAAGCAGTAGCCTCATATCTCAATGACCAACTTGAAACTTTTAGCTCAGGCCAAGAGCATGTAGACTGTAGAGGAACTATGGCTCAAGTTTAAAATAATAGTTGACCATATGCTGGACAGGCATGTACTAGTAGAACAGTTATTGATGGGAGTGACCCACCATGGTATACAGGCACTGTGAAGAAACATTCAAAGAAACAGAGGTTACTGCATAATACGTATAGAACAAAGCATATACAATAGGTAGAGAAATGTTGAATGAAACGCGTTTGGTTATCAACAGAGGAATGCGTGAAGCCTTCAGTGACTACCGTAGCAGAATGCTGTCGAATGATCTTTCACAAAATCCAAGTGAATTCTGGTCGTGTGTAAAGGCTGTTAGTGGAAGCACAGGCAGTGTCCAGACACTCATGGTCGAGACAGGAACTGAAAATGTGCAGAGCATAACAAAATCAGAAATACTTCACTCCGTTGCAAAGGAAAACCGAGGAGTACTGCCCCAATTTAATTCTCGTACCACTGAAAAAGTGAATGATATAAATATTACTCTCAGTGGCGTTGAGGAACAACTGAAAACATTAAAATTGAGCTAAGCCCCATAGCCCTATGGAATCCCTACCAGATTCTATAAGCAATTTGCAGCTGAGTTAACCATTCTGTTAACTACAATGTCTCGTAGATCTCTTGAACGAAAAACCGTGCCCGGTAAGTGGAAGAAAACATTCTCATATACAAGAAGAGTAGCAGAAGTGATTCACAGAACTACCGTCCAATATCGCTGACATCCATTTGTTGTAGAATCTTAGAACATATGCTGAGCTCAAGCATAATGAGGAATCTTTAACAGAATTACCTTCTCCATGTCAAATAGCAATGCTTTCGGAGACATTATCATCTGAAAGCCACCTCGCACTTTTCTCACATGACATTCTGAAAGCCATTCATCAAGGCAGTCAGGAAGATGCAGTATTTCTCAGTTTTCGGAAAGCATTTGACTCAGTAACACACCTACGCATATTATTAAAAGTACAATACTATCAAGTGAAATTTGCGACTGAATGCAGGATTTCTTGGTAGAGAGAACACAACAAGTTGCCTTGGCTGGATGGTCATTGACAGACGTAGAAGAAACATTAGGTAGTCCCTAGGTATTCACGTTTTATATTAACGATCTTCCAGAGAGTGCTAATAGTAACATTCACAGAATGCGGTTATCTATAATGAATTATTGTCTGAAATAAGCTGCAAAAATATCCAGTAATCTCTTCATACGATTTCTAATTGGTGCAAAGACTATAAATTTGTTTCAAATGTTCAGAAATGTGAAGTTTTGCATTCCAGAAAACGAAAAAGCATCGCATCCTATGACTGCAAAATGAATGAGTTACAATTTGAACCGGTCAACTCATACAAATAATTCGGTGTAACAGTTTGTGGGATATGAAATGGACAGGTCACCTACACTCAGTTGCAGGTAAATCAGGTGGCAGACATCGGTTTATTGGTGGTACGCTAGGGAAGTGAAATCAATCTACAAGGGAGATTGCTTACAAGTCAATCGTGCGACCCATCCTAGAATATTGCTCAAGTATGTGGCGATACAAGCACAGAGGATGGCAGCGCGAATGGTCACAGGTTTCTTTGCTGTGCAGGGTAGCGTCACAGAGATATTGAAGGAACTAAACTGGCAGACTCTTCAAGCGAGACACGAACTGTTTCGAGAAAGCCTAATTATGAAGTTTTAAGAAACCAGCTTTGAAAGGTGACTAGGAATACACTACAACCCCCTGCATACTGCACCCATAGGGATCGTGAGGATAAAATCAGACTAAGTACAGCACGCCGAAAGACATTTAAACAATCATTCTTCCCGAGCTCAATAAGGGAATACAACGGGAGAAAGGACTAATAACAGGTACAATGGGATGTACTCTCTGCCACGCATTCTACAGTGTTTTGCTGAGTATGGATGTATATGGATGCGTAGATAGATGTAGGGCTTGAAGAAGCTAGTTTTAGTTGCGAAAATTGCTTAAAAGTGCATGACGGCTATGTGGAAAAGTGAAGTAGATTTGCTGGAAAGTAAAATAACAGATAAGAGCTTTACTGATCTTTTTTTTTTTTTTTAGTGGCAAAAAGGCCTTACTTTTCGAATATTCCTCGTATACGTGGTTCAATGAGTTCGTTGTGGGTATAATTAAACGTGCCAGGTGGATCTAGAAAACAGTGGAAATATAGAATTACGAATGACATGTGCACGTAGTACGATAAATATTTGTATTTGTAACCTGTAGTAATGTGCGCTCGACCTCGTTGCATCGGCCGGCGTGAAATGCTTTGTACGCGGCTGTCCACATGTCGAACGCGCGGGGACACAGAATAGCCGCCTGTGAGAGACGTCGGATATTAGAGTGAGGCGGCGTGGCGCGGCGGGCGCGGCGTCGGATTGCACACAGCGGCAGCGGCGGCGGCGTCGGCGGCAGCGGCGGCGCCCGGCGTCCTCTTTCGCTGCAACCCGAGCCCGGTCCCACGGCGTCACACGAGCGCCGCGCCGACATAGCCGACGCCACCGACGCCGACGCCTCCGCCCGATGCCTGACGCCCGGCGTCGAAATACAATAGCTTATCAAAAGAGTCGGCCGGACGGCCCGCCGACTATATGTAGAAACCCGAGCGCACGTCGCGCAGATTCCTCATTAGACTCGTCGGTAATTAGTCAGCTTAAGAGAGCCTACACCCCCTCCCCCTTTGCTTGGATAGAAAAAAAAATCTCGTAGAGTGTGAAAATAGTAGTCAGGCACTCGATGATCGCAACATGTTGCCGAAACACGTTGTTCCAATAAATATTGGATAATAAACGTGACTGAAGCTAAAAAGCGTTCCTTTACGAATTTTATAGTACAGTCACAGACCTCAGCCAAATCCATGCGACATAGACAAATTGAAGTACGTACGCTGAGATTTCGAGCTGCGATCTATTTTTGATATGAAGTCGCAGTAAAATTTTTCTAATTTTTTAAATGAATTATCTGTTTGCAACAAAATAGCTTACTTGAATTTCACAAATTAACATAAACATGTCTTCTGTCAGTGCAACTTACGTAGCAGAATCTTTTGCTCTTAGCCAATGGTGGCTATATGGTTGAATGTCAGATGAGAAATGCGACGGTTGGTGATTCAATCTTCAATCGGTGATGGGATTTATTTTCGTGATTGGTCGCTTATTTTACCTCTGGTAATGGATTTTTAATGTGGAAAAAGCCAACTTGCAGCGTGGTGTTGAGGTCAAACTAAACTTATGTGCCCTGTAACTGGCTAGCTGTAAGTCATTCCACTGGTGCATACCGTCTCCAACGCGAGCATACCTCGTTAGACAGTGTGATGCTCAAACCAAACTCCGGACTGAGGACTGCTTTACCTTTTTAGCTTACATTAGTATCTCTCGTATTGTTGCTCTACTAGAAACGCCGTTAGTTTAGTGCAACGAAGGACCTTGTAAGTGCAAACAATCGTGTCTCGTGTTGCTAAAAGTGTCAGTAAAGTCACCTATTTTTCATGAAATGTATGAAGCCACGCTGTTTTCTGTCGCCAACGATGAGAATCATTACGTCGTAGCCTGAAATGATTCCATAAAACTGCCGAAAATTCTCACAGTCAAGGAGGAGACGCATACAGTCACAGAGATATCACACTCTGACAGATGGCTCTATTTGAGAGAAACCAGTCGGACAGATTTTCTGATGGCAGAGACAGTGGTCTTCTTACACGCTGACAACTAAATGGGCGCTATAATATTGCCATTTGATTTGGCATGGCGTTCCATTTCTCCACCAGCGAGGTTGACAACTGCTGGCGGCCCTTGGTACATGTGGACGCGCTGCAATACGTCTCCCCAACGCATTCTATAGTAGTACGATGGCGTGTAAGTCGAGGGAACGGTCAAGCCAGTCCAAAAGCCGATACACTCTCGTTTCAAGAGCTCCTTCACCTAAGTTCTTCGATGCGGTCGCCCATTGTCATCCATAAAAATGCATTCCGAGCCAAATGCATCCCTGAAAAGACGCACATGGTGAACGAGTACAATGTCACAATAACAATGACCGCTGAGTGTACCGTTTTCAGAGATTTGGAGGTCGGTACGCCAATGCAGCATTATGCCTCCTCAAACATAATACCAGGACCACCAAAACGATCATGTCCGACAGTTTACGGATTTCCAGCATGCTGGAAAACAAAGAACTATTTTGCAAATTTGCCTTTTTGTCATATTGAAATGTCCGACAGTCTTCTGGGTGCATTACTTGTTCCCATCTCTCGCCTTAAGAGGATACGTAATACGGCCAGAAATACTGTCGACCGTGATCGGCTTCGTGTTGAAGTGCTATGGCGTTAGGTGACATAATGTTGCATGAGCGTGCTGATCTCAAATCTTTGAACACGGAACACTAACCGTTCAATGTTATTGTGACACTGTGTTCCTTGCCCATGTGCGTCTTTTCATGGGTTGCATTTGGCTCTGACATTATTTTTATGGATGACAATGCGCGACAGCATCTAACGTCACAGACGATATTCGGTGAATGGACTGGCCTGCCCGTTCCCCAACTTAAATTCCAGCGAGCACTTGTGGGATACATGGGGAGATACATTGCAGCGCATCCACAGGCACCAACGACCATCCAGTAGTTGTCAACCGTGCAGGTAGGAATGGAATGCCCCACCACAAGAACCCATTACCACCTTTGTGGCCAGCATGGGAACACATCGCAGATCATGCACTGCCGTCGGTGGTGATCACACAGCCTATTAAGGTCCATGATCTGCTATTTTGTAATATCCTGGGACCATCCTGAATAGCGGTGTCTTTGAATAAAAGAGTCATTTCTTTTCGTCTCACTGCGTATTTGCTTCAGTTACCTTTTGTACTATATTGTAGCAGTTCATGCTACGTATACTCGTATATCGCTGGTCATCGATGCCTCTTCTCAAGCTTCCTGGTGTTCGGCGGCATAACATCATTCATTTGCTAACAGTACGACTACCTGCTCCGTCAGATAATAATCCAGATCCCCATACTAGTATTTGGAATTTGGTGATTCCTAACAATATTTTGAGTATCTTACTGAAATGGTTTAACATAAAAGTAAACAAAGAAAAGCATGAAAATGATCCATATGTTTGGTATGAAGCTGATTTATGTGAACTACACTGAAGCGCCTAAGAAACTGGTGTAAGCATGCGTATACAAATACGAGGATATGTAAACAGGCAGAATATAGCGCTGCGATAGGCAACGCCTATATAAGACTAAAAGTGTCTGGCGCAGTTGTTAGATCGGTAACTGCTGCTAAAGTGGCAGGTTATCAAGATTTAAATGATTGTGAACGTGGTGTTATAGCCGGCGCACGGCCGGTGGAACACAGCATCTCCGAGGATGAAGTGAGGATTTCCCCGTACAACCATTTCACGAGTGTAGCGTGAATATCAGGAATCCGGTAAAACATCAAATCTCCGACATCGATGCTGCTGGAGAAAGATCCTGCAAGAACGGGACCAATAACGACTGAAGAGAATCGTTCAACGTGACAGAAGCGCAACCCTTTGGCTACTTGCTGCAGTTTCAATGTTGGGCCATCAACAAATGTCAGCGTGCGAACCATTCAACGAAACATCATCGATATGGGCATTCGGAGACGAAGACCCACTCGTGTAGCCTTCATGACTGCACGACACAAAGCTTAACGCCTCGCCTGGGCCCGTAAACACCGACATTGGGCCCGTAAACACCGACATTGGACTATTGATGACTGGAAACGTGTTGCCTGGTAGGCCGAGTGTCGTTTCAGTTTGTATCGAGCGGATGGACGTATGCGGGTTTGGACCCTGCATGTCAGCAGAGAAATGTTCAAGCTGTTGGAGGCTCTGTAATGGTGTGGGGCGTGTGCAGTTGGAGTAATATGGGACCCCTCATACGTCTAGATACGACTCTGACAGGTGACACGTACGTAAGCATCCTGTCTAATCACCAGTATCCATTCATGTTTGTTGTGCATTCCGACGGACTTGGGCAATACCAGCAGGACAATGCGAGACCCCACACGTCCAGAATTGCTACAGAATGGTCCCAGAGACACTCTTCTGAGTTTAAACTCTTCCGCTGACCACCGAACTCCACAGACATGAACATTATTGAGCATATCTGGGATGCCTTGCAACGTGCTATGTATTAGAGATCTCCACCCCCGCGTACTCTTACGGATTTGTTGACAGCCCTGCAGGAGTCACGATGTCAGTTCCCTACAGCGCCACTTCAGACATTAGTCGAGTCCATGCCACGTCCTGTTTTGTCACTACTTCTTGCTCATGGAGGCCCTGCACGATATTAGGCAAGTGTACCAATTTCTTCGGCTCTTCAGTGTAAATGTATTTTTGGGTTCACTATTTTATCCAGCTATTTTCAAATCCAGAAGAGATGATTAAAATCGTTTTATATCACAAGTGGTAGTAGAAGTGATACAAAGGGTGTTACAAAAAGGTACGGCCAAACTTTCAGGAAACATTCCTCACACACAAAGAAAGAAAATATGTTATGTGGACATGTGTCCGGAGACGCTTACTTTCCATGTTAGAGCTCATTTATTACTTCTCTTCAAATCACATTAATCATGGAATGCAAACACACAGCAACAGAACGTACCAGCGTGACTTCAAACACTTTGTTACAGGAAATGTTCAAAATGTCCTCCGTTAGCGAGGATACATGCATCCACCCTCCGTCGCACGGAATCCCTGATGCGCTGATGCAGCCCTAGAGAATGGCGTATTGTATCACAGCCGTCCACAATACGAGAACGAAGAGTCTCTACATTTGGTACCGGGGTTGCGTAGACAAGAGCTTTTAAATGCCCCCATAAATGAAAGTCAAGAGGGTTGAGGACAGGAGAGCGTGGAGGCCATGGAATTGGTCCGCCTCTACCAATCCATCGGTCACCGAATCTGTTGTCGAGAAGCGTACGAATACTTCGTCTGAAATGTGCAGGAACTCCATCGTGCATGAACCACATGTTGTGTCGTACTTGTAAAGGCGCATGTTCTAGCAGCACAGATAGAGTATCCCGTATGAAATCATGATAACGTGCTCCATTGAGCGTAGGTGGAAGAAACTAAAATGAGCTCTAACATGGAAAGTAAGCGTTTCCGGACACATGTCCACAAAACATCTTTTCTTTATTTGTGTGTGAGGAATGTTTCCTGAAAGTTTGGCCGTACCTTGTTGTAACACCCTGTATTTAGATGGGTTACACTCAAAAACACTTTTGGCTTACTTCTAACATGCTTGCAATTCGATGACTCTTATGCCCGTTTTGAACGCAACCAAAACGATCCCTAAGCTCCAAAGCCAGAAATTCTCACAAAATTTATTGACAACAATCAAATGTTGTACAGTATTGGAGAATGTGTTTGTATCGATGAAATGCTGGTATCACTTCCCGGTAAATGCAGATTGAAAATGTAAATGCCGAACATGCCATACAAGAATGGCTCAAAAGTCACGTGCCTTTACAGAGGAAGGAAATCAGATGTACAAAAGCAAAGTTCAGTAGAAAAAAGTTCCAGAAACCAACACAGGCTGTGAATAAACTACCTAAACCAAGTGAACAGACTAACCTCAGTATTACTGCAGACAGTTGGTTCAGCTCAATCGAATTACCAACATGTGTCAACTCAAAAGAATTGACGTCGTGTATGGTCGTTGAAGGAAAATCCAATGGAGTCCATACCTGTGAACAGCAGGAAAGTTGGCTATGCAATCTACACTTTCACGCATGATCTGAGTCTATCTTCATTTCTGTCAAATGTCCGCCCCTGGTGGCTGAGTGGTCAGCGCGACGGACAGTCTTACCTAACGGCCCGGGTTAGATTCCCGGCTGGGTCGGAGACTTTCTCTGCTCAGGGAGTGTGTGTTGTGTTGTCCTTATCACCATCGTTTCCTCCCCATCGACACGCAAGTCGCCGAAGTGGCGTCAACTCGAAAGACTTGCACCAGGCGAACTGTCTACCCGACGGGAGGCCCTAGCCACACGGCATTTCCATTTTCCATTTGTGCCAAATTAGGGTAGGGTTGTGATTCTGATTTTGATATAGGTAAACCAGAAATGGTTCCATACTATAACGACACTAAAGACAGAATTGATGCCTTAGATGAGAAATGTGCCGTGTATTCAACTGTGAGATATACGCAACGTTGGCCAACAGAATTGTTTTTCCGCATGTTGGACATAAGTGGGATGAACACGTCTGTCCTTCACAACTCCTTCAAAGATTGTTCTCAACTCAGGCGGTTTAATTTTTTGAAGAAGCTTGAAAATTCGTTGGTGCCATCAGAGATGGACTTACCCCGTGAACTTCGTTCATCCATTCGCCGTGTTTTTGGTGAAGCAGAACCAAGAGCATAAGTCGGAGAACGACTAGAAAAACGCAAAACATGCTCCACCTGTGACCCAAAGAAGAAGAGGAGGACACCTTACGATTGTCGTTGTTTGAAGAAGCCAGCCTGCCTTGAACGCTCTACAAAAATTTGCAGCAAGTTCAAAGAAAACTTCTGAAAATGAAACTAATAACCTAAAACGTACTAGTTTGATTTTTATTTTTTACTGCTTAGTGGGAGTTTCTTATGTTTTTTATTATTAGTTGTATTATAAACAATAAAAATATAGGAAAAAGGGAAAATTAGAGTGTAGGGTATTTGAGTTTTTATAGTATCAACGTTATCACATAATGATATGTTCATTTTGTGTAGTTTTCTGTTTAAATGCATTTTTTTCTAAAAAATAAATTTTAAAATTTATTCCAATATATTTTTGTGTGGTATTGCAGACAGCCTTGTAGGTGGGGCAGCCACAACTATGAGTACTCATCTTGGGTACTAATAAGCGTTTCAGCTGCATTTAGTCCTTTATTCCTGTATCACAACCGGTTTCGTGGCACCAAAAGCCACATCTTCAGATAAACATATGATTAAAACATTAGAGCGGAAAAGCTCGGAATCTTTTTATCCAACATTCGTTGCCCGACAAAACAAAACACCATTAAAAGACGTTATGTCATAGATTAAAAACTGCCAGATTCCTTTATAGCGGATGGGTCCAAAACAAATCGTACTTTAGTGATCGCTTCTCCGTACAGGCTACACCAAGAAGAAATGCAGATGACAAACGGATATTTATTGGACAAATATATTACACTAGAACTGACATGTGATTACATTTTCACGCAATTTGGGTACATAGATCCTGAGAAATCAGTACCCAGAACAACCACCTCTGGCCGTAATAACGGCCTTGATACGCATGGGCATTGAGTCAAACACAGCTTGGATGGCGTGTACGGGTACAGCTGCCCATGCAGCTTCAACACGATACCACAGTTCATTAAGAGTAGTGACTGGCGTATTGTGACGAGCCAGTTGCTCGGCCACCATTGACCAGACGTTTTCGATTGGTGAGAGATCTGGAGAATGTGCTGGTCATGGCAGCAGTCGAACATTTTCTGTATCCAGAAAGGCCCGTACAGGACCAGCAACATGCGGTCGTGCATTACCCGGCTGAAATGTAGGGTTTAGCAGGGATCGAATGAAGGGTAGAGCCACGGGTCGTAACACATCTGAAATGTAACGTCCACTGTTCAACGTGCCGTCAATTCGAACAAGAGGTGACCGAGACATGTAACCAGTGGCACCTCATACCATCACGCCGGATGATGCGCCAGTATGGCGACGACGAATACACACTTCCAATGTGCGTTCACGGCAATGTCGCCCAACACGGATGCGACCATCATGATGCTGTAAACAGAGCCTGGATTCATCCGAAAAAATGACGTTTTGCCATTCGTGCACCTAGGTTCGTCGTTGAGTACACCATCGCAGGCGCTCCTGTCTGTGATGCAGCGTCAAAGGTAACCGCAGCCATGGTCTCCGAGCTGATAGTCCACCGTCGTCGAACTGTTCGTGGAGTTGGTTGTTGTCTTGCAAACGTCCCCAACTGTTGACTCAGGGATCGAGACGTGGCTGCACGATCCGTTACAGCCATGCGGATAAGATGCCTGTCATCTCGACTGCTGGTGATATGAGGCCGTTGGGATCCAGCACGGCGTTCCGTATTACCCTCCTGAACCTGTTTTGGTTGGCAGGAGAGCCAACACCGTGTTACTAGAAGGAGGCCGAAAGGCACGCGTTTTAGCTCACGCAGGCTGACGTGAGGTCTGGAACAGGACAAGGAAATTAGAATTTAGAAAAACGGACGTAGCTGGTGGAATACTTAACTTTAATCCCTTAATGGTGAACGTCGGTCTTGACGGTACATTATTCAGTATCAATAGTAACTGATAATGGCGCCTTGCTAGGTCGTAGCAAATGACGCAGCTGAAGGTTATGCTAAACTATCGTCTCGGCAAATGAGAGCGTATTTTGTCAGTGAACCATCGCTAGCAAAGTCGGTTGTACAACTGGGGCGAGTGCTAGGAAGGCTCTCTAGACCTGCCGTGTGGCGGCGCTCGGTCTGCAATCACTGATAGTGGCGACACACGGGTCCGACGTATACTAACGGACCGCGGCCGATTTAAAGGCTACCACCTAGCAAGTGTGGTGTCTGGCGGTGACACCACAGAACCCACCGATTCCATATTCTGCTAACAGTCATTGGATCTCGACCAACGTGTGCAGCAATGTCGCGATACGATAAAGCGCAATCGCGATAGGTTAGAATCCGATCTTTATCAAAGTCGGAAATGCATTTCTCCTGCTTACTCGAGGCATCACAACAACGTTTCACCAGGCAACGCCATTCAACTGCTGTTTGTGTATGAGAAATCGGTTGGAAACTTTCCTCATGTCAGCACGTTGTAGGTGTCGCAATCCGCCGCCAACCTTGTGTGAATGCTCTGAAAAGCTAATCATTTGCATATCACAGCATCTTCCTCCTGTCGGTTAAATTTTGCGTCTGTAGCACGTCATCTTTTTGGTGTAGCAATTTTAATGGCCAGTAGTGAATGTGGAGGAAACTATACTTGGTCTCTCGTGTTCCATATCAGTCTGCTTGTGACTTTTATCTGAATAACATAACTGGAAACTCTTTTCAAAACAGATTTGTAAGTAATATTTATCGCACTTCTCTCTATACAAGATATTTACATGTTGTTTCCAGTTCATACTTGGAGTATTCTAAACACTTATTGCAAACAAACAAAAACAAGCTAACTCACAAGAACAGCTTATCATTGGGAATACTGTCCGCGAAAGCAATTTTAACTCAATGTCACTGACAACTATTTCCGGTAGGACTTATATTCATGTTCCCCTCTCCCCAACCAGCCCGTGGGGAACCACCAGCAATTGATAAACGTCATTCAGGGGAAACCACTCTCTGTACCCTCCCCCTCTGCCTGCCCACGAATCAATAGGACGGCTGCCCCAACAATAAGGAACGTGGTCTCCTAACCCCCCCCCCCCCCCCTTTATTATATTATGAATCCAGCTGTTCGAGTCGACCGAGTAGAGGTCCGGTATTTCCAGTTAAAAGATGATGAAATGTCAGCAGCAACAGCAAGGACCAGCTACCGCCTAAGGACACAAGAGGAATAAAATTGTTAGATTTGAAAGTAATTAGTTATATTGTTATTAACAAATATATATTCGAATATACAGGTTGATTCAGGTGCCCCTACGACGTCGTTTTATGCAGTCCACAATTCTGTGTCTGATCTTCAAAAACCAAGGGCGAGATTTTCATATTATGTCGCTCGCTGCACCCAAGCTATTAGTGTCACAGAAAAAATGAAGAGGACCTTTTTCTATGAAAGTTAATGTAGTTAAATTTTGTACGGCGATACGTTTTTGTCAGAGGCCGCGGTTTACGCGTTATTTTAGAAAAACGGAGAGAAGAGACCTTCATACACACCATCGGCCTCACGCTTGTGCCACACCAGTCAGGATTTCTAATATGTTGTTCGTGGCGCTCTCTCCTAACACTGCACAAAAATTTCCGACTACACGAACTTTTCCCGATATTTGACCTTTTTTGGTCTCTGTTGATTGGGTTATTACGCCACCAGCATAGGCTGCTGTTTCGTTAACATTGTTAATGTAAACATGCCCACGAGGGAAAGGCAAGGAAATCGACTTTTGTAAACGTTATGCGTAAAACTGATTATGTTGACAATTAGATCGAAACTTCACTCTTACAAACACAGTAGTTTCGTAGTCAGGAAGCCTGACGAATACAACTTTGTAATTATTTATTTTATTCTGTTATAATTCACAAATTTGCTAGGTAAACTATACACAAACATCGATTTTACAATTTTTAAGTGCTCGACTCAGCCAGTGGCGTACTAAGGCAAGTCAGTGAAGTCCAAAAATTTCGAATGTGAGCAGTAATTCGTGCGGTCGTATATTTTTGTACAGTGGTAGGAAGAAGTTTCATTAACAACATACGAGATATGCTGATCAGTGGGACTGAGTGTGCCTTTGAGGGTCACTTTTGTATTTTTTCTTGGATAACTCGAAAACTACGGCCCCTGGCGAAAACTTATCCCAGTAAAAAATTTAACTACATTAAATTTCCTACAAAAAGTTCCTGTTCAACTTTTCTGTAGGATTAATACTTAGCTTGTAGCAATCGAGAGAATATGAAAATCTCGCCCATGGTTTTGGAAGACCAGAAATAGAATTGCGGGTTGCATAAAACGACATCTTTAGGGGCAGCTGAATCACGGTGTATACTTGCGGTTTGTTACTTTTCCAGCAACACAACACGCCCCTGATCCGGTGGTAGCGGAAGTGGTGAACGTAAATACGCAAATACTATTGGCCGCATTGCCACAACAACAGTCAACACATGAGATTCCTGTTTTATCGGATCTGTTGTCGATCAACTACACTGTTCCACAACAGCCGCAGCCGCCCCCGTTGTTTAGCTATACTGTACGTCCGCCGCAGCCGCAGCAGCAACAGCAGTCGCCACCGTTGGCGCTACACAGTTCGCAGAACGGCAGGCTAGTCCTTCATCAAGAGTACTACTGTTCGCCAGCACATACAAAGATACTACGTGAGGATCTAAACGAGTAAATGAGAGTCTATCACCAGACAGTTACTTTACCGTCATGATTGAAATTGAAAAGGCAGAGCACTTCGGTACCAGAGTTCACATGGTACGAGTGGGAACAGAAAGTTGGTTTAAACCAGAAGTGAATATGTGAATAACAACTAAATCCTTAGTTTAAATTGGAATATTTACTGCAAGGATAAGGTTAGTCACCAGTGGTACCGACGTATTTATTGGAGTAAGGAATTTGATA
The DNA here is from genome assembly GCF_023898315.1 of Schistocerca nitens. Taxonomy (NCBI): domain Eukaryota; kingdom Metazoa; phylum Arthropoda; class Insecta; order Orthoptera; family Acrididae; genus Schistocerca; species Schistocerca nitens. The sequence goes on along the minus strand of NC_064616.1, from coordinate 612,353,737 downwards.
ACATCTAGCGAGGTATTCCTTCCGAATTTGAATTGATGTGTGTGAAGTCAAGCATCAAAGGTCAGTCAAAAATGGTAATCGGATGCGTCTATAGACCGCATTGGTCAGGATGTGTAGTGCTAGAGCGCTTAAGACAAAAATGGCTCTGAGCACTATGAGACTTAACTTCTGAGGTCATCAGTCCCCTAGAAGTTAGAACTACTTTAACCTAACTAACCTAAGGACATCACACACATCCATGCCCGAGGCAGGATTCGAACCTGCGACCGTAGCGGTCGCGCGGTTCCTGACTGTAGCCCCTAGAACCGCTCGGCCACTCCGGCCGGCAGGGCTTCAGAGAGATCTTTCAGAATATTGTTACTAACTTTCCTCATCATGCCGTTGCAACAGGGAGCCTTCAACTCATCAGGCATATATTGGGAGGTAACGTCTTAGACCTCATACTAACAAACAGACGTGAAGATATCGACTTAGCAAACGCAGGGAATGGTATCGGTGTTCATAACGGAGTGGTAGAAACTATGACTACGAATATTGCAAGGAGTGTTAAGAAAGGAAGGGAAATATTTTTGTTTAGCCAGAGTGACAGGATAGATATTGCTGAGGATCTGAGTAGTCGATATCAGACGTTCAGTACTGAGAATGACGATGAGGAGTACAAATGGAAAAAATTCAAAACCATAGTTTTTTTTAAGTTTTTGGGTTGTTGTTCGTTCCCATTCAGCCATCTCAACAATGGAAAGACGATACGACAGTGTCTGTTTTGACAACGCAGGATATATAGTACTTTAAAGTCGTACCCTGGTACGACGTTGCATATGCTTAAGACTGTTCATGCGCCGCCAGGCACAGGCACTGCCATAACGGATGCAGAGTTTGAGCACATGGTGTGTGTTTGCCAGGAGTAGGGCGTCTCTGATTTAGGAGAATATGTTAGATTAAATACGAACAGAGATGTACACTTGCTCGCAGACATTTTAAGAAAGTTCTGGATTGTAGGCCACGGCACTTACTGTCTAGATCCTGCTTCCTGTTTCACCGTGCCAGGGGTTTCGTGAAACACAGTGCTAAGGAAGACACGTGTCAGCATAGAATTGCTGACCGAGGTTGACATGCTGCTCTTCTTGGAATGCGTTATTCTCTGCGGATTTTGCCAGTGCATGCACATGTACGCCGAGGCGAATAACGTGTGAATGACTGAGGAGTACAGGCCATCTAACGATTTAAGCTACATCGTTTACATCCATGTAAAACTCCCTCTACGGGTATGCCACGCAACAAAGTCTACCTTTTGAAGTTTGCCAATGGTGCCTTAGTAGTGACTTGTCAGTTTGAAGGGAAAGATAAAAAAATGCGGCTGAATATGATGGTGAAAGGCAGAACTGGAATATCCCATCCACTTGCAAGATGAGCAAAGCAACTTGCCGCTACGTCTGGAACGCCTAGTCCTGTGAACTGATTCCATAGCGAAGCTGTTGACAACGTTGTAGAACAAACAACGTTATATTCTGCACTACAGAAAGCTCCACCAGAGTTTCAGGTTGGGGATGAAACTGGTTAGTAGCACCTGCAGAATCTCTTTCAATCAGCGCTGCTGGTTGAAGGAGTACAGTGATGTTATTGCCGAACAGAAGATTCTCACGACTTGTGATTTTTAAAAAAGATTTTTACAGGTTAATAAACAATTCAGTTTCCGGAGCAACCATGCAGAATGTTAAAGAATACCGCAAGAGATTAAATTACCAGACCAAATTTCAAACATATTAATATCTTCAATGAAGGACTAGTCGCTGTGCAGATGGCCAAGGTTTCAGTGCAGTTCACGAAGCCTGTCTATATCGGTATGTGTATACTGGGCATATCCAAACTACACAATAACCGTTTTCACTATGACCTTGCGGAGCCAAACTTCGTCGAGCCCAAATTAGTTGGTATGGATACAGACAGCCTCATCTACTGGGTGAAAGGCTGCGATCTATACGAAGTAATTAGGTACAATTCTGAGAAATTCTCCACGTCTGGATATGTCGCCAATAATTCTTACGGCATAACACATCAGAACAAGAACGTTATCGGCCTGATAAAAGACAATGCGAATGGGTTGCAGATTGTTGAGTATGCAGGACTCAAGTTTAAATGTGTATGGATACCATATACATACAGGGTGCCACACCGAGGCAGGCTAGGGGTGTGCACAGCGCGATCTCAAAGCTCTCACGGTGAGGATTACAAGAGGTACCTCATCGAGGGCTCTGGCGTAGTTACACAAATTGTGTGCCAAGTAATCTTTCGATCGAGAGGCCGTGAGGTACATATTCCACTGCAGCTGAAAGTAGGACCTACCCGTCGTGACGACAAATGGTTCATCTGTTGGGACAGGGCCAGCATCATACCATACTCAAACTAATCATTGGAGTGACTGTGTGTCTGACTGCGTATTCATTTGTAGATATTTGATGCGTATGTGCGGTTGTGTGCGGTATGGTTGGATGGTTCAAATGGCTCTGAGCACTATGGGACTCAACTTCTCAGGTCATCAGTCCCCTAGACTTAGAACTACTTAAACCTAATGACATCACAAACAACCATGCCCGAGGCAGGATTCGAACCTGCGACCGTAGCAGCAGCGCGGCTCCGGACTGGAGCGCCTAGAACCGCTCGGCCACCACGGCCGGCTATGGTTGGATGAATCGCTTGTCATCCTTATGTGTGTGAGTGTGAATGCCCAACTGCACACTATGTGTCCATATAGTATACAAAATTTACATATAGTGTACATAATTTGTACCAATCTACACAACTGCACACTGTGTGTGTATATAAACACACCTAGGTTGGAACTTAAATAGTGGCAACACTGCTGTGGCGACACTGTGCAATGGAATCTACTATTGTCGCTGATAGCACACGTTGTTGACATGCCTACCTTACTTCCGAGCAAATTGACTCGCCCATCCCACGTCACAGGCCTGCGCACAGTCGAGGGAAACACAGTCACTTTTGAGCGAGCGGTCTAAAGTAACGGTGTCACTATGTTTTCGAACAACGGAGTTGGATCAAGACTGAATGTGCCAGAGGTCGTACAGCACGACAGTGTCATCAAGGTCTTCAAGAGGCGTGCGGGGAATCGGCATTGCCGTACAGAACAGCGGCACGTTGGGTAAAAGCCTTCAACGAAGGCCGGCAAACTGTGGCAGACATGCATCGGGCAGGTCGTCCTAGCGTCTCTGAAGAAGTGCATGCTGTTACCGCGTTAGTGGACAGTGATCGACGCCATACGCTTCGTGAGCTCGCCCACGAAGTAGGATTAGCGCATACGACTGTGCTTCGCATCCTGAAGGAACGCCTGGGCATCACGATAGGTTCCGCATGACTTGACGGAAATGCAGAAATGTATGCGTTACGACGCTGCTCAGAGGCACTTGGAGCGATATGAGCGCGAAGGAGAGGCTTTCTTACGCCGTATCGTAACACTGGATGAGACGTGGGCCACATCGTACGAGCCAAAACTGAAACGCCAATCCAACGAATGGCGTCATTATGGGTCGCCGCGAAAGTCGATAGTGCGTCAGAGCCCCAGTGTAGTAAAAGTTATGGTGATTCTCGTGTACGACTGTGATGGTGTTATCCTAACGCATTACGTTCCTCCACGGCAGACCGTCAATGCACAGTATTACTGTTCGTTTTTGGAGCATCACCTGCGACCAGCTTTACGAAAGAAGCGGCGACACTTTCTGCGCAACCCACCCATCATTTTGCACGACAATGCGCGGGCGCGTACAGCGCAAGCTGTGGCTGCTCTGTTTGGTCGATGGGACTGGGAAGTACTGTACGATCCACCATACTCCCTAGACTTAAGTCCTTGCGACTCTGATTTGACTCCAAAGATGAAGGAACCACTTCGTGGCATTCGCTTCAGAACTGTTCCAGAGATTTGATAGGCAGTAGACCGCTCCATCCGCACCATCAACAGAACAGGCTCCGCTAACGGTATACTACGCCTTCCACATCGCTGTCAACGGGTTCTACACAACGCTGGTGACTACTTTGAAGGACAGTAACAGGTCCAAACACGTAGCTCTTTTGTATCGGTTGTGAATAAATAGTTGCTACTATTTAAGTTCCAACCATCGTATATTTGTGTGGCGTGTGAGTTTATCTTAACCTGATGCTGCTAGTCCTCATTTCCCATGTGTATACTGTATATTGCAAAGAAATGATTGAAATGTAAACAAAAAGAGATCATCGATTATATGTAAATAGTGTAGATTAAGAAAGAAATGTAAATACTGTATGTATTGAATGAAATGGTAGAACAAATAAGAAACTAATGATTATATAGGCAACATAGTGTATAGGTTCTTCTTCTTTTTTACCAGTTTTAGTGCAAATAGTATTTCTGTATATATGTACTTGACAGTATAAGTTTTAAAGATATATACATATGTACATAGAGACAATGTTTTAACAAAAAAATTAATTTATTTTAAAATAACCTTTCAAATATTTTGTAAATAAGACATTAATTAATAAAATGCTTTTGTCTAATAAAAATACGAAAAAAATTATTTTCAATAAACAGTCAGTTATTTTCAGTTATTTTTTATGTCAGTGGTATTATTTACAAACGAACCTGACCCCCTGACTACAGTCGACAATTGAACTATGTACAGAGAAAATCGGGTTTCAAGCTGCGTCGAGTCGTTTAATGCCCACGAGCTTTCGGAAGAGATCTCCTCTGTCATTGTCAAGTAGTTAGTTGACTGTCGTGTGAGTTGTCGATAATCCAGAACTTTATTTGCTATCATTTACAACCAACCTGAAACTCTCCCCCATGATGAACATACCTCGAATGAAGAGGCCTACACAGCTGTGATAGTTATAACGGACGATAAGGAGGAGAAGGGAGAGCTCTAATCTTACTGGACTACTGGGTTTCCCGCCGTTTTAATACTCTCACATTGGCCCAGGTGTTTCCCTCCAATTTTATATCATGATCGATTTACGTCATGCCCTTGATTATAACCTTGACTATGGCCTTTAATATACCTAAGGTGGATGGGTGCATCAGGGGTTCCCCTGGATGACCTGACTATAGCTTGCTCAATTGCATAAGTTGTGTGGTTGTTCCCCTGGATGACCTCGATCATTTCCCGATGGTTTCCCATGCGGAGGGGAGTGCAGAATGACTTTGTGTAACCTGATCCCAGAAGTCATTATTAGTGACACTCAGATAAGAACATTATCACAGGCAGCATGCCCACTGATAACCTACTAATAAGTATTACATTTTCTTGCGTTAAAGGTTATGTCGGCTAAGTTTACGGTAAATGATAACCTTAGGCTGAATTTGGAACATCTTAGCGTGCATAATTTTTTGATGATTAACTGTTTGTATCCATTTTCAGGCAAGTGGTGTTACTATCAGACGATGGCAAAGGCGGCGCTGACGGCGACCTACGGTTTGGTTCTGCTGACATCTGGTGAGCGATCATGCTGCTGCTTCTACAAAAGCATTTGCATCGAAGCTGGTTCCAGCATTATTTCCTAAACTCCCTATCGATATTTCAAGCCTTCTGCTTCTCATTTATAATTTCGTTAGCTGATTTTAATTACATGTGCTAAGATGTGGCTATGATCCGTCTCCATATCTGAGCAGTCATCATGTCTGACTATCATATGTATGACTCGGGTTCATTCTCCGCTAGTGCAAGGGATTTTTCATAGCTGGAAGAGGGCTCCTCCCAACGTCATGATGCCAGTCGAGGAGCTACCTTTGTGGGAAATAGCGGCTCCAACGTCTGGAAAGCTGACAACTGTCGGCAGACGAATAACCAGAGGACGACACAGTGGCGGGTCGGCATCGCGCTCTCCTCTGGGCGTGCTAGCGGAATTTAGCTCTTTTCTTACTGTGGCTATGCTTAAAGTTGTTTTGATATTCCTCGCCGCATCGGGTGAGTTCTCCAGCTGAAAATGATTATGCCCGAGCTAAGGAAATTTTCAGTGGTACCAATCAAATTCGTTTTTTTTCTAATTTTTTTTGGGACAGCATCGATACAGCAAGCTTATAATAGATGATAATCGAAAGCAGTATCTTACACAAAAGAGCTTCATAAATTGTGCAAGTCAACAACGCATTGGTCCACCCCTGGTCTTTATGTAAGTAGCTATTCGGATTGACATTCATTGATGATGTTGCTGATGTCATCCAGACGGATATCGTGCCAAATTCTGTCCAATTGGCGCTTTAGATCGTCATAATCCCGAGATGGTTGGAGGGCCATGCCTATAATGCTACAGACATTCTCAATTGAGGAAAGATCCGACAACCTTTTCGGCCAAGGTAGGGTTTGTAAATCACGAAGACAAGCAGTAGAAACTCTCACCATGTGTGTGCCAGCCGCAGTGGTCTAGCGGTTCAGGCGCTCAGTCCGGAACCGCGCGACTGCTACGGTCGCAGGTTCGAATCCTGCCTCGGGCATGGCTGTGTGTGATGTCCTTAGGTTAGTTAGGTTTAAGTAGTTCTAAGTTCTAGGGGACTGATGACCACAGATGTTAAGTCCCATAGTGCTCAGAACCATTTGAACCATTTTTTTCTCACCATGTGCGGGCGGACATTATCTCGCTGCAATGTAAGCCCGGGGTGAAGAATATCGTCGACGTACCGCTGTGATGTAAGAGTGCCGCGGCTGACTTCCAAAGTGGTCCTACTATGAAAAGAAATGTCAGCCCAGGGCGTCACTCCTGGTAGTCGGACCGTATGGCGGGCGACAGTCAGGTTGGTATCCCACCACTGTCTGCAATGTCTCCAGACGTATCTTCACTCGTCAGCAGGACTCAACTCGAAGCGGGACCCATCACTGAAAACAGTTCTACTATAGTCATTGAGATTATAGGCCGAAAACGCGCTAACGAGCCAACTGGCACGATATCCCTCAGGAGGACAGCTAACAACTCTGTCAATGAATGTCAAGCCGAATAACAGCTTACAGAAGAGCAAATGCGTTATTGACCTGTTCAATTTGTGAAGATCTTTTTCTTGAAGAAATCATCAATTATTCCTGAAACTGTAACCATCTGTTCGTCTGTACATGTACGTTACAGCTATTGATTTCTAACCCGATTTGGATAATTCGTACTTGGTGATCGTGTTGTTGTCTTATAGTGTATTATTTACTAATTGACAAAAAAGATGAATACATGCTTGTATACCATCATACCATTAGTTGCTAACAATGTCTTCATACTTCAGGCAAATTGTCTCCCCACTATACTAGAATAGTAGAAAAAGAGTTGTTTTTTATAATCGGAGAGGGCAGCCGATGATGATATTATTACTGTGCACATGTCTACCACATTCGCGCAGCGGTCGCTCGTTCCATCATAACGTAAGACTGTGCTGCCTAAATCTTCCGTGATTAAATCGGAGGTGGAACATTGTCAAGAGAAGATTCTTATGATATATTCCAAGGCAATACTACTATAGTGATGGAATATTACTGTACTTCCATATAGTGCCGTTCCTAGTATTGACATTGAAGGCTCAGATTGATGTTTCAATTGCCGTTAATTTGCGGCTGGAGAAAGTCTACGTGTTACATATTCCTCGCGTTTTCTCTTAGAAAAAACTGTGTAATTCATTGTCGTTGATAATACACACGAGTTTGTGAAAATGTATCAGTGTTTGAAATTAGCGCACTATATGACCAATTCTGATTCAGACTAAAATTATTGGATCAGTGGTATAAAATTACTATATTATGAAGTACTTCTATATCCTGCAACTGGTTCTATACTTTGCGACTTCAAATTGACAATGTATCTGGCGTTTTGTTCGTCAGACGTGCTTTAATCTGGCACTAGACGTTATTGTGTACTAACCCTAATACCTTTGGTGGCTGCCTGGGCAATATGTGAACTACAACAGAAATTACGAAACTTCCATATTATTTTGTTTAATATTGTATTGTATGTATTGTATGTTAACCGGGGACATAGAAACGACGGAGAGGCTCCGTCCCCGCCGCAGCCGCAGAGGTCCACAACCCCACGACGACTACCGCAGTCCACTTCACCCCTCCGCCGCCCCACACCGAACCCAGGGTTATTGTGCGGTTCGGCCCCCGGTGGACCCCCCAGGGAACGTCTCACACCAGACGAGTGTAACCCCTATGTTTGTGTGGTAGAGTAATGGTGGTGTACGCGTACGTGGAGAAGTTGTTTGCGCATCAATCGCCGACATAGTGTAACTGAGGCGGAATAAGGGGAACCAGCCCGCATTCGCCGAGGCAGATGGAAAACCGCCTAAAAACCACCCACAGACTGGCTGGTTCACCGGACCTCGACACAAATCCGCCGCGCTCCTTCCCGCCCGGCCAACCGGGGGGCTTGTTTAATATTGGCAATACATTCAACTTTTCACGGTCACAGCTGTCTCATCACGTTTCTTAAATTTAGAGCACCGTAGACGGTGATATGATGAAATTCTTTCTACCATGTTAAAGGTAGCCGCAGATGGGAAGTGGATCTTTGCGTCACTTTCGGTTATGTTAACTGTTCCTTCATCCATTCTATGTTACAGTTGTGGACATAAATCGTGTTGCCCGCCATCTTACGGACCGCCGTACGAGACGCCTTACAGACGAAGTCTCACTTTGACATGGACTGCAGCACACTAAAGGACAGCGCGGTGACCACCGAACTGAAGATTACTCCGAAAGGTGCCAGACGACACAGGAAGCGCTACCTTAAATGATTCATTATCATTATGCAGGAAGACCTGTAGCAGGTACTGAGCGAACTAAATTAAAACGTCCACATCAAACTACTCTGCTGGCTATTAAAACTGCAACTCATTGAAGGCGGCATGCAACAAATATCAATTTAACATTAAGATACTGCCTGTTCGGATATGCAAATTTAGCGGGACCGCTAAAGTAGTTAGGAGTAACACCGTCTACATGTTATTTACAAGGAAAGATTAGGCAGCAAATTTCTCATACAGAAAAATCATTTGAAAGTTACTTGATCGTACAATCGTGTAATCTCTCATGTCGTACGGAGAAGCGTCAACCATTAGTTCGACAGCGGCGGTATCATACCTTATCGAGACAGATTTATCGTACCGCTGTTTTGCCGCTCATTTTGGTCGGGATCCCACGACTGTGAAGGGAATATGGCATCGACGGTTTGGAGAGGGCCGTACTCAGGGCTGTGCAGGATGTCAGCGGTCTGGTACAACCATATAGCCTGAATGAGAGGCACATTTTTCACTCGGCCGTATAGGATTGTACAGCCACGGAACATACCTTGAATTGAGAAATAAACCTGTCTATTGCCAGACAAGTATCCACACAGACAGTGCGACCACGTCTAAAGCATCACAATCTGTCAGCAAGGCGACTTTTGGGGCTGTTCCTTCACGCGGCAATAGAGGGGCGGCGATAGTAGACATGTTCGAAATACGATTACAGCATCACGCTGAACGCACCCGTGTGAGCAGGCTCCGAAGAGAACGGTCGTTGACTGATTGCACTTCTCCTCGTCATTCATGACCAACAGTTGGCGTGGTGGCATGGGGGCAATTGGTTACACAACACGAATACATCTTCTCCTCAGAGGCGATAATGTGGACAGCAGCCGACGTATTTCTGACAATTTAAGGCTGGTAAATATTCCCTACTATCGAAATCTCTGTGACACTATTTTTGAACAAAATAACAAAATACTGCATATTGGTAGTGGTGTCCTCACAAATTGCGTTGCACAGGATGTCCCACTGTTGTCCTGGCCAGCCTGTTCGCATATATCTCATCCACTGAAATCTCATAATGGATTGCCTAGAGACTGATACGCTGCCACTGACGAACCCTGGCACAGAGCTTTACCAGCGTGGAATGAGGTACCCGTATCTGTGATCCAACCTCAATTCGGATTGGTGCGCAGCTGTGTTAGAACCATTGTTGCTACAGAAGGTGGCAACTCTGGGTACTAAATTTCTCATGCCTTACAGCCGGTGATCAACTACAAATTTAATGATGTATCCTTCTTATTATATTGTACACGCATAATACAAGGGGCGATAAACAAGTTTGCTTTCAAAGAGCGTACAGTCCAGATTCGGTATGCCAATCAGGCAATATCTCCGTGAACATCGTGGCAATCATCCCACCGACGCACCTGTTTGAAGGTACCCGTTTGCTAAAACACCGTGTCCTTTTGCACGAAGAACTCCGTAACTGCCTGCTGCACATCGTGACCCGACGGGAATCTTCCACCCTTCAAAGCCTTTTTAAGGCACCGAAGGAGTGATAATTGCATGGGAAGAGATAGGGACTATAGGGTTAGTGTTAGAGTGCTCGAGTGCCTCCCACTTGCGTAACATCTGCGCCACGACATTCACGATATGGGGACGTGAGTTATGATGAAACAGTAGCTGTCTTTTTCGTGATACGCCAAGCACACTCTTCATTCTCTGATGGATGTACATCGATGTTTGTCCATCTTTTTTTTTGATTTACTAGCTTTCGGGACGTGTCTATACAGCCAGCTCAATAGTGGAATGTCAGTTATGACGATACGAAGGTGAAGACAACACAACACCCAGCCCTGAGCAGAGAAAATCTCCAACCTGGCCAGGAGTCGAACCCAGACCCCTTCAGTTATCAATTCACCACAGTGACCGTGTTACCACGGAGCCGGACATAAAGTTGTCCTATGGCAGACAAGAATAGAATAACAACACGCTGGTCCTGTTTGAACACATGTGATAATAACGTCGTCATAGTTCATCTTTACGTATTTACCGCATGCTTGTCGGAAAGACACGAATGCCACACAGATACCCTGCCTACACGTCAATGCCCTCATAGGCATCGGACTTGGGCTACGTTGCATATACGCTGCAGGAAAATCCTAAAACGGAAACTTTTCGAGCGACCCTTATAAGCAAAATTTCGTAATTTGCTAATCTTTTTGGTGTTGCAGTTTCAGTGTCCTGTAGTGGAACTGTAGCTTTGAAAGGCTTAAGAAAATGTAACTCATACAGGAACCCAAAGCCTCGTCCAATCTATTCTTGAGTAGCCCTCGTCAGTCTGAGATCATTACCAGGTAGGGCTCATAAAAGAGGTAGAGAAGATTCAAAAAAGAGCGACGTGTTTCGTCATGGGTTCGTTCAGTAAGCGCGAGGGCATTTCATCTCGTCACACTCCAATGGCAGACACTACAAAAGATTTTTGTACATCACTGATAGGCTTACTTTGAAAGTTGGGAGAGTAAACATTCCACGAAGCATATTATTCCCTTCCACATACATCGCTTGAAACGATCACTATGAGAAAATCAGGGATGTTAGGGCTCATACGAAAGCTTACCAATCCCATCCTTCCCACGCCCTATGGAAGAATGGAACAGTAAAGTGTAGTAAAAGTAGTGGTACCAGAAGTACCCTCCACCACACACTATAAGTTGACTTGGGAAGTATTGATGTAGATACATGCCTTCGCTTACACGGGTAGTGTTGTCCACCAGTGAGTGCTAACGATTACGGCTACGTGAAATAGGCCAGAGCGTTACCACATGTATTGAATCACTCTTGTACTATGATACGATATAATGATTTCGCAAAAGACAAAAGAAATGCTAGAATTTACAGTTCTGTTAACAACGATGTCCTTAGAGAAGGTGCACTATCACATACGCTTTTTAACAGGACTGTCTCGGAATGCTCTCTACAATCCTCCCCCACATAGTTTGACCTTAAGAACCCTCACAATGGATGACTCGTCGAGTACTGGTACAGCATTTCAGGGTCCAGTTACGCACGTTTTTCTTTCCAGACACCGTCGTTTCGTTCAGACTACATCGACATCCTTATCCACAATGCTGGATGGCGTCGAAACAAAGCTATTTTATTTATGGACAAGTTAATTCCACGATACGTTTGACATTTGTCTTTTCTTCAGACCGCCTGTTAGTATTTCTTTCCACATTGTGGATCTGGCACATCATAGCTTTAGGACTGAAATTGCCAGTGTTCCTATCTTAGATAAGTGTTGTCAAGCTTATAAATTCGATTCCACACTCTGCCGCACGTTTACGGACCGAGAATCAAACGCAGATTTCTGAATTGAGAGGATCAGAAATTATCTGATTCTCGTAGTGCTAGCTGCGCACTAGAGGCAAACTTCGTACAGAATTGTAGTGTTAAAGTCGAATAATGCGAAGACAGCTTTCATGTTCACTGTGCGTACTGAAATAGCGCGTTTAGGTTAAATTGCCTGCAGTTGTATAGAAGGAACACCATAGCAGATATGACAGATACACTCCTGGAAATGGAAAAAAGAACACACTCACACCGGTGTGTCAGACCCACCATACTTGCTCCGGACACTGCGAGAGGGCTGTACAAGCAATGATTACACGCACGGCACAGCGGACACACCAGGAACCGCGGTGTTGGCCGTCGAATGGCGCTAGCTGCGCAGCATTTGTGCACCGCCGCCGTCAGTGTCAGCCAGTTTGCCGTGGCATACGGAGCTCCATCGCAGTCTTTAACACTGGTAGCATGCCGCGACAGCGTGGACGTGAACCGTATGTGCAGTTGACGAACTTTGAGCGAGGGCGTATAGTGGGCATGCGGGAGGCCGGGTGGACGTACCGCCGAATTGCTCAACACGTGGGGCGTGAGGTCTCCACAGTACATCGATGTTGTCGCCAGTGGTCGGCGGAAGGTGCACGTGCCCGTCGACCTGGGACCGGACCGCAGTGACGCACGGATGCACGCCAAGACCGTAGGATCCTACGCAGTGCCGTAGGGGACCGCACCGTCACTTCCCAGCAAATTAGGGACACTGTTGCTCCTGGGGTATCGGCGAGGACCATTCGCAACCGTCTCCATGAAGCTGGGCTACGGTCCCGCACACCGTTAGGCCGTCTTCCGCTCACGCCCCAACATCGTGCAGCCCGCCTCCAGTGGTGTCGCGACAGGCGTGAATGGAGGGACGAATGGAGACGTGTCGTCTTCAGCGATGAGAGTCGCTTCTGCCTTGGTGCCAATGATGGTCGTATGCGTGTTTGGCGCCGTGCAGGTGAGCGCCACAATCAGGACTGCATACGACCGAGGCACACAGGGCCAACACCCGGCATCATGGTGTGGGGAGCGATCTCCTACACTGGCCGTACACCACTGGTGATCGTCGAGGGGACACTGAATAGTGCACGGTACATCCAAACCGTCATCGAACCCATCGTTCTACCATTCCTAGACTGGCAAGGGAACTTGCTGTTCCAACAGGACAATGCACGTCCGCATGTATCCCGTGCCACCCAACGTGCTCTAGAAGGTGTAAGTCAACTACCCTGGCCAGCAAAATCTCCGGATCTGTCCCCCATTGAGCATGTTTGGGACTGGATGAAGCGTCGTCTCACGCGGTCTGCACGTCCAGCACGAACGCTGGTCCAACTGAGGCGCCAGGTGGAAATGGCATGGCAAGCCGTTCCACAGGACTACATCCAGCATCTCTACGATCGTCTCCATGGGATAATAGCAGCCTGCATTGCTGCGAAAGGTGGATATACACTGTACTAGTGCCGACATTGTGCATGCTCTGATGCCTGTGTCTATGTGCCTGTGGTTCTGTCAGTGTGATCATGTGATGTATCTGACCCCAGGAATGTGTCAATAAAGTTTCCCCTTCCTGGGACAATGAATTCACGGTGTTGTTATTTCAATTTCCAGGAGTGTATCTGTATGGTGCGAAAACTCAGCAATTGACCCTAAATAATGAAAAGTGTACTACCGCGCCGGCCAGAGTGGCCGAGCGGTTTTAGACACTACAGTCTGGAACCGCGTGACCGCTACGGTCGCAGGTTCGATTCCTGCCTCGGGCATGGATGTGTGTGATGTCCTTAGGTTAGTTAGGTTTAAGTAATTCTAAGTTCTAGGGGACTGATGACCTCATAAGTTAAGTCTCATAGTGCTCAGAGCCATTTGAACCATTTTTTTTGTGTGTGTGTGCTACCGCCATCTCTATATGTACTTTTTGTCAACTCAGTGTATACATCACGCTGTAAGTTTCCTAGCAGGCGTCAAAATCATGTTGATAGACAGACAATCAGGCAGCAGCGCTTACCTGGTGGAACTGCGAAATTCAGCTGTCCTCTGTGTTGTTGTTTACCGCGGTCGTAGGTGCACTCTCTCGTCTTCCATTTGAGCAAATCGTGGAGACAATAGGATTACACGCATTGTCCAGCTGGTAACCGCTGTCACGGTTCATGAACGATACTGCTGGGGCCAGAATCATTGTTTTATAATGCTCCACTGAATATCCGATGGATATACAATGTTGGGTAATAGCATACTTGCTTGGCTGTAAAGGGCGAGTCCAATGTTAATGTTTAGTGCTGAATTCTTTCACAGTGCGTGAGGTCTGACTTATTTAGGTCATACCACACTGGCAAAGTATTATGTAAATTCCGGCCTTTCGCAATAACAAATTGTCCTTCGCTGATTCCAGAAAGTCTACTATCTTAGATGGTGACCCGAAAACCACTTTCACCTAAAATCGACGGAGGACTCTTGCTATCTTAAACGAAGTGTTGTCACCAAAAGGAAGAAAAGGTAGTGATTTTGCCGGTGTGTTTTCCTCTTTATCCACTTTCTGGTTCTTGGCTTTAACTGATAGTGCACTGTTAATCTTCCAGGCAGAATACCCATTTTCGCTTAACACTGTATTTAGGTGGGCAAGCTGTTTAGACAAACTATCTAGATCTGGGACTGTGTGAGTTCTGCGTGCAACTGTTTTAAGTAGGCGATGACAACTCGATGCTTGTAGATACAAATGAATGTGAGTGAGCTTACGATAGACTGAATGCTCCAGAGAGCCGAGGCACCCAAGAAGGGAGGACAACCATCTTTCTCCGTTTTCATTGTGAAGCAGATGTTAGTATCAGTGGAGTTTCCACGTACGCGTACACCACCATTACTCTACCACGCACACATAGGGGTTACACTCGTCTGGTGTGAGACGTTCCCTGGAGGGTCCACCGGGGGCCGAACTGCACAATAACCCTGGGTTCGGTGTGGGGCGGCAGAGGGGTGAAGTGGACTGCGGTAGTCGTCGTGGGGTTGTGGACCACTGCGGCTGCGGCGGGGACGGAGCCTCTCCGTCGTTTCTATGTCCCCGGTTAACATACAATATAATACAATCAGTGGAGTTGACGTGATCCAGTTATGCACGTACACCTAGAGCTTCAGCTTTAATTCGTTTTGCCGTATGACGTCTTCTTTTGGATGTTGCAGAAGAAATGAGAAGGGAAATTAGCTGTGTTATTTGAAGGCTCTTCCTCAACGCAGTAACCTAACTTCTGAAGAAAGGGCTGCACTATGAACTCTACAAAAGGACCCTGTTGTAGTGATACTGAAAGCTGACAAAGGTAATGCAACCGTTTTGTTACCTCGGAGCACGGATACATGGTAGAGATCACGGAGTCTATGCGCAGTAGCAAGCAGCGGCGCTGGCGTCAGAGTGAACCCAGCCAGCGCTGAGTAGCCCGCAGTTACCATAACGTACTGAGTTTTAATTGCGTTTACGAGCCAATATAAGGTTGCTTACGGCAGTTAAAATTTTTATAATTCACTGTCGATTAAGTATAGAGTTACGCTGTAATTATTAGTGTATTGGGGAATTTTAGAGAAATTTTTTAAGCGAAAAGTAATGGTTTGCTGTAAGATCGCCAGTTGTGCTAACCACAGCAGACAAGTAAGTTAGGATTAACTTTCATATATTTCCTAAAAACAATGAGATAAAACAAAAGTGGTCAAATTCTTGTAAACTTGCAAATTCATTTTCAATTGAAAATGCTTATGTCTGCTCGATTTATTTTATTGATTCGGATTATGAAAGGGATTTGAAAAGTGAAATTTTGAATATTCCTTCGGAACGCAAGTTGAAGACCGATGCCGTTCCAAGTCTGAATCTGCTATCCTCTGGTGCTGATTTAGGGCTTAGTAATGAACCTAATAATGACACAAATATTCGGGCACAAAAACGAAGCTACTATAAAGAAGTAGAAAATATCTTCCTGGTAAATACATTACCAGCTAATGAAGAAATTACTACTAGACAAAACGTTAACTGCTGTGAATTCGACAATGCGTGCTAGCGCCAACAATTAGAAATTATGGAAACAGAAATAAAAGACTTTAAGCATAAGAATATGAATTTATTGTATGTCTCTCTCGATGTATCGCTAAGTTACTGAAATTACAGGTACTCTGGTCCATCTGTCAACATTATGCCGATGCATGGGAGCAATACTTGCCGCGGGCTGTAGAGAATGTCTCTCGTGAGAGTCGTCAGGTGCATTTTCTATAGTGTATTGGCAGATATCTGCACTTTTGTTTTTGCAACGGGTAGCTGCTGTCAGTCCAAACAACTACTGTTTTTCACGTCTTTTATGAGACGCCGAGCCTCGATGGAAAGTATCGGTTTGTTTCCCGTTACAAACAAAATTATTTTTAAAATGGATTTTACGAGACCATTGGGCGAGTGTTCCCAATTTAGTCTAGTGTGATAATCCTTTTACCGATACGTATTAACGGGGACAGCAAAATACGAGGAATAACGAGGAGAACTCTAGCAAAGACAGCACCACACTGGACTGAGGTGACTGTTACCGCCATGTAGTAGTTCGCTGCCGTAGTGTTTCACTGTACCTGTCAGTACATATCTGTCAGCAGAATTTTGCACTAGACTAATCTGGCAGCGCTCTATTGAGTGCGCACGGAACATTTCAATGTAAAATCATCTTGTCTGAAACGGAAAACAAACCGTCGCATTCCTTCGGGACTTGGCGTCTTATGAAAGACGTGATGAGCTGAATTTGTTTGCGCTGCCATCAGCTACACGTTGGAATAACGAAATTGCATTTATCTGCAGAAACAACAGAGAAAATGTACCTGAAGACCCAAAGGAGAGACATTTTGTATGTTGCAGGACGAAAGATGTCTTCGATGGCTCACCTGAGGATGACTGGCACGTGCCTAGTTGAAATACTGTAGAATTTTTTTAATGGCGACTGGTCGCGAGCCCGAAATTTGTTTGAACATTTAATTCACCGGGTAAATTTTAAAATTTACACTTTGTGTCTGCTGAAGCGGCTGACTTGCGTAAAAACTGTTCATGTCATTTATTGTTTTCGTGGTGTGCGGATGTATCGGGCGAGTAACTATACTAGATGACTAGTTAGTGCGTGCAAATGTCGGAGAAGGCGTAAGTTTCGAAATGTATTTATGAGGCTCCTTGTCTCTATGTTATGTCTCCTAATGACATTCACTGGTTAATTTTTCTCTGTCAGACAAATTCTGGACACACTCTCTAGAATTAATCGGATGCCCTTCTGAGCAGTGGACGCAAAATGCAGGTGTTTGTTAGTCACACTCGTTGATGTCTTGCGACCCAGAGGCGTGAGTGCAGTGTTGCATACTACAACATCGTTTACTGGAATGGCCGTAACACAGGGATTTAAAGCAATGCCGAACATGTCTCATGTACTGTTTACCGGAACAGCGTTCACCACGTATATACGCGGAGTCATGCCGTTTCTGCGCTTTGAAGGTTAAAAGACGCACTGGCCACTGCTTTTCCTTAATCGGTCCGTTTTTCAAGACTTTCTTAACATGCCTTTTGACTTGGGTATTGGTCATCGACGTGCGATGACAGCCATTATTTCTTCTTCTAACAATTTAGTCATTCAGTCTTTTATTATTGCCTGTTGCCTGGTACGGAAAGTTGGTATACGTACAGTGTCCCATCTAACAAGGGAACCTCCCCATCGCACCCCCCTCAGATTTAGTTATAAGTTGGCACAGTGGATATGTCTTGATAAACTGAACACAGATCAATTGAGAAAACAGGAAGAAGTTGTGTGGAACTGTGAAAAAATAAGCAAAATATACAAACTGAGTAGTCCATGGGCCACATAGGTAACATTATGGACACTGTAAGATCAGGCACGCTGTGGTCTCGTGGTAGCGTGAGCGGCTGCTGAACGAGAGGTCCTTGGTTCTAGTCTCCCTCGACTGAAAATTTTACTTTCTTCATTTTTGCATAGTTATTATCTGTCCGTTCGTTCATTGACGTCTCTGTTCGCTATAATAAGTTTAGTGTCTGTGTTTTGCGACCGCATCGCAAAACCGTGCGATTAGTAGACGAAAGGACGTGCCTCTCCAATGGGAACCGAAAACATTTGATCGCACGGTCATAGGTCAACCGATTCCTCCACAGGAAAACACATCTGATATATTCTATACGACACTGGTGACGGCATGTGCGTCACATGACAGGAATATGTTGTCGACCCACCTAACTTGTACACTTGGCGAATGGGTAAAAAGATTCTTCTACCTTGCCCGATTTAGGTTTTCTTGTGGATGTGATAATCACTCCCAAAAAAGTGATGAAAACATAAGAGTTTGTCACATAAACTGAAAATAAAAAGTTAAACTTTTCGCTCGATGGGAGATTTGAACAAAGGTCCTTTCGTTCCGCAGCTGCTCACGTTACCACTTTTTTTTTTTTTTTTTTTTAATCTCATTTTGTTCGCTTTTGTTCGTTGCATCTGCTCGGGGCGGACGTCGTAAGACAGCCGTTTTAGGTTCGTTGTTGATCGATTAGCTCAGTTTTTTCATTACAGAGGGCTGTTAACCCTCTGACCGAACACGCTGAGCTACCGTGCCGGCTCCACTAGACCACTGCGCTCCTGCGATGTCACTGTCCATGATGTTGCATATGTTCCCATGAACTACTCAGTTTGTATATTTTGCTTATTTTTTCACAGTTCCACACAACTTCTTCCTGTTTTCTCAATTAATCTGTTTTCAGTTTTTCAAGGCCTATCCACTGTGCCAATTTATAACTAAATCTGAGGGGGGTGCAATGGGGAGGTTCCCTTGTAAGAGTCGTCAGGCGCAGTTCCTCTGATGTTTCGGCTCATGTTTACAATGTCGTTTTTGTAACGTGTAGCTGAAGTCAGCCTAGAACAGATAATGCTCTTCACATGTTTCATCCGAAAATGGTTCAAATGGCTCTGAGCACTATGGGACTTAACAGCTGAGATCATGAGTCCCCTAGAACTTAGAACTACTTAAACCTAACTAACCTAAGGACATCACACACAGCCATGAGTGCCCGAGGAAGGATTAGAACCTGCGACCGTAGCAGTCGCGCGGTTCCAGAATGAAGCGCCTAGCACCGCTCGGCTGTTACAACATACCGCCGGCGTTTCATCCGACACCCAGCGTCGACGAAATGCAATGGTTTGTCTCACGTTTCAAATAAAATTATTTTTAAATTGGAGCCTTACGAGCTCATTCTATAGAGCGGCTCCAAACTAGTGTAGTGCGATGTTTTTTTGTGATCTGTATGTATCGACAGTGACAGTAAAACACGAAGAACAACAAGTATTTCACAAGAGAGTGAGCAGTAGCGGCAGTAGCAGTCAGCGCGAACCAGAGCGGTGCTGTCGCTGTTGCAGTACTGGCTATTTTTCCTTCTTTAACGTTGCTGTTACTACATACTGATAAAGCGAATATCACACTAGGCTAATTTGTAACCGCTCTATCGAATGGGCACGTATAATTCCGCTTTAAAAACATTTTGCTTGTAATGGGAAACAAAACGACGCTTTCCGTCGACATTGGGCGTCGAATGAAGGACATGATTAGCAATATTTGTTAGGGATGACTCCTGCTACAGCAAAACTGCAAATATGTGTCGAAACACAAGAGAAAATGCCCCTGACGGCTCTTAGGACGGACATTCCGTATATGTGGGCTAATTTGCAGTGAATTGTTCGTATCGGAACGGCGTCCCGAAATGACATACGATGGGTCTGAAAAGGATATATATATATATCCTCTGAGTATCACCTGTTTAGATCAAAGGCGCATGGCCTGGCTGACCAACACTTCCGATCTCATGGAGACGTCACAAAATGGATCGATTGGTGGAGCGCTTCAAAAGATGAACAATTTTTTCGACACGGGATTCGTACACTGCCCGAAAGACGGGAGAAAGTAGTGGCCAGCGATGGAAAATACTTTGAATGATACATGTATAAACAATTTGTTTCATCAAAGCCTCAAATGTTGGGGAAAAAAAGGTGGAAGCAAAGTTGTACACCTTATATATATATATATATATATATATATATATATATATATATATATATATATATACTCCTGGAAATGGAAAAAAGAACACATTGACACCGGTGTGTCAGACCCACCATACTTGCTCCGGACACTGCGAGAGGGCTGTACAAGCAATGATCACACGCACGGCACAGCGGACACACCAGGAACCGCGGTGTTGGCCGTCGAATGGCGCTAGCTGCGCAGCATTTGTGCACCGCCGCCGTCAGTGTCAGCCAGTTTGCCGTGGCATACGGAGCTCCATCGCAGTCTTTAACACTGGTAGCATGCCGCGACAGCGTGGACGTGAACCGTATGTGCAGTTGACGGACTTTGAGCGAGGGCGTATAGTGGGCATGCGGGAGGCCGGGTGGACGTACCGCCGAATTGCTCAACACGTGGGGCGTGAGGTCTCCACAGTACATCGATGTTGTCGCCAGTGGTCGGCGGAAGGTGCACGTGCCCGTCGACCTGGGACCGGACCGCAGCGACGCACGGATGCACGCCAAGACCGTAGGATCCTACTTAGTGTCGTAGGGGACCGCACCGCCACTTCCCAGCAAATTAGGGACACTGTTGCTCCTGAGGTATCGGCGAGGACCATTCGCAACCGTCTCCATGAAGCTGGGCTACGGTCCCGCACACCGTTAGGCCGTCTTCCGCTCACGCCCCAACATCGTGCAGCCCGCCTCCAGTGGTGTCGCGACAGGCGTGAATGGAGGGACGAATGGAGACGTGTCGTCTTCAGCGATGAGAGTCGCTTCTGCCTTGGTGCCAATGATGGTCGTATGCGTGTTTGGCGCCGTGCAGGTGAGCGCCACAATCAGGACTGCATACGACCGAGGCACACAGGGCCAACACCCGGCATCATGGTGTGGGGAGCGATCTCCTACACTGGCCGTACACCACTGGTGATCGTCGAGGGGACACTGAATAGTGCACGGTACATCCAAACCGTCATCGAACCCATCGTTCTACCATTCCTAGACCGGCAAGGGAACTTGCTGTTCCAACAGGACAATGCACGTCCGCATGTATCCCGTGCCACCCAACGTGCTCTAGAAGGTGTAAGTCAACTACCCTGGCCAGCAAGATCTCCGGATCTGTCCCCCATTGAGCATGTTTGGGACTGGATGAAGCGTCGTCTCACGCGGTCTGCACGTCCAGCACGAACGCTGGTCCAACTGAGGCGCCAGGTGGAAATGGCATGGCAAGCCGTTCCACAGGACTACATCCAGCATCTCTACGATCGTCTCCATGGGAGAATAGCAGCCTGCATTGCTGCGAAAGGTGGATATACACTGTACTAGTGCCGACATTGTGCATGCTCTGTTGCCTGTGTCTATGTGCCTGTGGTTCTGTCAGTGTGATCATGTGATGTATCTGACCCCAGGAATGTGTCAAATGTGTGTGAGGTTCTAAGGGACCAAAGTGAGATCGCAGACGTCAGGCAGTTGGCTTGGACCTTGGTCAATATACCCTCATTCAAACATTAGTCGATATGTGTCTGCATTATAAAGTTGTTCTTGATTGAAAATGTCAGTTTACGAGCCTAATTCTCGTCATTTGCGGGAGGTGTTACTGTTTTGTTTCAGTATGAAGAAAACAGCAGCTGAGTCTCATCGAATGCTCTGAAGTACGTATGGTAAGGACGCTATTAGTGAAAGAACGTGTCGTGAGTAGTTTCGACGCTTCAAGAACGGTCGTAGTCCGGCATGGTGATGGAAGAGAGAATGTTTTCGAAGATGCAGAATTGGAGACATTGTGAGTGAAGACTCACGTCAAACTCAAGAAGAATTCGCACGATTAGTGGGAGTGACACAGCAAGCCGTTTCAAAACGTCTCAAGGCGAAAACTCAAAATTTGACCCTAAATAATGAAAAGTGTACTACCACCATCTCTATATGTACTTTTTGTCAACTCAGTGTATACAGCGCGCTGTAAGTATTCAAAGCAGGCGTCAAACTTATGTTGACAGACAGACAACCAGGCAGCAGCGCACTACCTGACTAAACTGCGAAATTCAGCTGTCCTCTGTGTTGTTGCTTCCCGCGGTCGTCGGTGCACTCTCTCTTCTTCCATTTGAGCAAATCGTGGAGACGATAGGATTACACGCATTGTCCAGCTGGTAACCGCTGTCACCGCTGTTTCAAAACGTCTCAAGGCTATGGGCATGATTCAGAAAGGAGGAACTTGGGTCCCGTGTGAGCTTAACCAAGAGACGTTGGACGGCGTTTTTGTGTTTGTGAACAGTTGCTTCAGAGGCAAAAACGGAAGGGATTTCTGCATCGCATTGTGACCGGGGACGAAAAATGGGTTCATTACGATAACCCCAAACGCATAAAATCATGGCGATATCCTAGCCATTCTCCCACGTCGACGGCCAAACCCAATATTCACGGCTCTAAGATTTGGTGGGACCAGCTCGGCGTCGTGTACTATGAGGTGTTAAAACCAATTGAAATGATAACAGGTGCTAGTTATCGAACGCAATTAATGCGTTTGAGTAGAGCATTAAAACACAACGGCCGCAAGACAGCGAGAGGCACGATAAAGTGATTTTGCAGCTCGATAACGCTTGAACCCATGTTGCAAAAGAGGTCAAAACGTACTTGGAAACGTTAAAATGGGAAGTCCTACCCCACCCGCCTTATTCTCCATACATTGCTCCCTCTGACTATCACCTGTTTAGATCAATGGCGCATGGCCTGGCTGACCAACACTTCCGATCTCATGGAGACGTCACAAATTGGATCGATTCGTGGAGCGCTTCAAAAGATGAACAATTTTTTCGACGCGGGATTCGTACACTGCCCGAAAGATGGGAGAAAGTAGTGGCCAGCGATGGAAAATACTTTGAATGATACATGTGTAACCAATTTGTTTCATTAAAGCCTCAAATGTTGGGGAAAAACGGCGGAAGCAAAGTTGTACACCTTATATGTATATGTTCAAATGTGTGTGAGTTTCTAAGGGACCAAACTGATGAGGTCATCGGTCCGTAGACTTACACACTACTTAAAGTAACTTATGCTAAGAACAATACAAAGACCCATGCCCGAAGGAGGACTCGAACCTCCGGCGGGTGGGGCCGAATATATATACACTCCTGGAAATTGAAATAAGAACACCGTGAATTCATTGTCCCAGGAAGGGGAAACTTTATTGACACATTCCTGGGGTCAGATACATCACATGATCACACTGACAGAACCACAGGCACATAGACACAGGCAACAGAGCATGCACAATGTCGGCACTAGTACAGTGTATATCCACCTTTCGCAGCAATGCAGGCTGCTATTCTCCCATGGAGACGATCGTAGAGATGCTGGATGTAGTCCTGTGGAACGGCTTGCCATGCCATTTCCACCTGGCGCCTCAGTTGGACCAGCGTTCGTGCTGGACGTGCAGACCGCGTGAGACGACGCTTCATCCAGTCCCAAACATGCTCAATGGGGGACAGATCCGGAGATCTTGCTGGCCAGGGTAGTTGACTTACACCTTCTAGAGCACGTTGGGTGGCACGGGATACATGCGGACGTGCATTGTCCTGTTGGAACAGCAAGTTCCCTTGCCGGTCTAGGAATGGTAGAACGATGGGTTCGATGACGGTTTGGATGTACCGTGCACTATTCAGTGTCCCCTCGACGATCACCAGTGGTGTACGGCCAGTGTAGGAGATCGCTCCCCACACCATGATGCCGGGTGTTGGCCCTGTGTGCCTCGGTCGTATGCAGT
Organism: Schistocerca nitens; assembly: GCF_023898315.1. Taxonomy (NCBI): domain Eukaryota; kingdom Metazoa; phylum Arthropoda; class Insecta; order Orthoptera; family Acrididae; genus Schistocerca; species Schistocerca nitens. Next base: position 612,329,802 of record NC_064616.1, on the reverse strand, counting down.
CCTGATTGTGGCGCTCACCTGCACTGCGCCAAACACGCATACGACCATCATTGGCACCAAGGCAGAAGCGACTCTCATCGCTGAAGACGACACGTCTCCATTCGTCCCTCCATTCACGCCTGTCGCGACACCACTGGAGGCGGGCTGCACGATGTTGGGGCGTGAGCGGAAGACGGCCTAACGGTGTGCGGGACCGTAGCCCAGCTTCATGGAGACGGTTGCGAATGGTCCTCGCCGATACCCCAGGAGCAACAGTGTCCCTAATTTGCTGGGAAGTGGCGGTGCGGTCCCCTACGGCACTGCGTAGGATCTTACGGTCTTGGCGTGCATCCGTGCATCGCTGCGGTCCGGTCCCAAGTCGACGGGCACGTGCACCTTCCGCCGACCACTGGCGACAACATCGATGTACTGTGGAGACCTCACGCCCCACGTGTTGAGCAATTCGGCGGTACGTCCACCCGGCCTCCCGCATGCCCACTATACGCCCTCGCTCAAAGTCCGTCAACTGCACATACGGTTCACGTCCACGCTGTCGCGGCATGCTACCAGTGTTAAAGACTGCGATGGAGCTCCGTATGCCACGGCAAACTGGCTGACACTGACGGCGGCGGTGCACAAATGCTGCGCAGCAAGCGCCATTCGACGGCCAACACCGCGGTTCCTGGTGTGTCCGCTGTGCCGTGCGTGTGATCATTGCTTGTACAGCCCTCTCGCAGTGTCCGGAGCAAGTATGGTGGGTCTGACACACCGGTGTCAATGTGTTCTTTTTTCCATTTCCAGGAATATATATATATATATATATATATATATATATATATATATATATATATATATACGTGCGTTTCTGGTTCATATATCACGCTTCTCGTGGGTTATTTAACCGTGTTTTTTCCCAATTTGTGGGAGTTTCATATGTTACGAATGTTTCAACTAGTATGTAGTTCACTGAGAGAGAGCGAGAGAAAGAGAGAGTGAATTTTTCGGTTATCGCCGGTATTGTCCTGACCATGATCGTCATTCTGTATAAAATCCAGAAGGATCCTTTTTTCTCGCTGGAAAAATCATATGGAGAGTACTTCGTTTATTTTCCTATGCTGATATACAACATGGCCAGTGACAGGGATTGAACCTTATTCAGTTCTAGTATTGTATAATTATTTACGGAACTTGCACTATCTCTCCAGTAAACTCCGCCGCTTTTCAAACAGAAAGCTGTTCATTTTGTATAATTTTATATTCTGTTTAATCCGTGTTACGAGCACGTGATGTCATCGTGTATTATGTTCAACAGAAAATTCATAATTCAACCATTAGCTTTCCACAACTGCAGTAAGTTGTCAGCGTGATATAGGAAGTCACAGAAATCGTATTCTGGGAGGGGGGGGGGCATTGGGGTTAGAGGGGTGGTTTTGAGTACAGGGTCCTCCGACACGGTACGGCCAGTCTCCTCAGCTAGCGCTCCTTCTCTAACAAACACGATGTGGACGGGCAGCTGAGTTCCAGGCTTGCTTTCGCTTGGCCGGAGTCGTTAGTGGCAGTGTTATTTGCGCCTGAGTGCAGCTAGGAGGGTAGGCGGTAGGAGCTGTGGTTCCCATTTCTGAAGGCGTCCCGCTGCCGCTGCCGCTCCCCGCGTCGGCTCGGGTTACTGAGATATGACGGCCTGCCTTAGGCTCGCACCTCGCACCTCTCACCTCGCAACGCGCACCACGCCTCTGCCTCCTATGTGCTGTGAGGCACAACAATAGAGACATGTCTCTGTCAGCTGCCAACGCCACACTAGTCGAGCAAAACAGATTGCGTTATTTCGCATCTAAAGGGTCTGTAAGAAACAGGATAGAGTTCAGGACAAACAAGAACAAATTTCTATCGACACATATCCGGAGACAAATATTAGTTCTTTGACAGCTGTGTCTGTTCAGGCCATAGAAGATGCTCAACGTGTCTTAATACTCATCCGTACGCATTCTTCATCCCGCCTCCTCAAAGAATTATCAGTTCGTCCATGGGGCACAAGCTTCTGTAACATGTGCACGTTATCGATGGGCATGGAGTGCACCACTATCTTTAAGTGTCCCTATGGACTGAAATACAGGGGTTCGACAAAACTATGGAAACACCACAAATCATGCATAATACGGCGTGTAAACCATTAGCATTCAAAACAATTTCCAGTTTATGCTTATCCATTACGGATATTTTAGAACCGTGACTGTATATTAATGTAAATAAATTATACACAACTGCAACCAGTCACTTTTTTTCATTAGTAATGCTTTATTACATTAACCGGTTTTCGAACCCTTTCAGGTTCATCTTCAGATGATTTCGGGAGAATCCGGGAAGCTACATCATTATTGGTAGTAGCATAATGCTGGGTGCTGGTTTGCGACGGTATAGGCGGCTTTTTTCGTATCTGTCTGCATCCATTTTGAAGTCCAGAACACTTTCACACAAGCTATATTAGTTCACACTTTAACAGTGACACTTCACCAGCATCCAGCATGCGCTTTAACACGTAAAGCGCATGCTGGATGCTGGTGAAGTGTCACTGTTAAAGTGTGAACTAATATAGCTTGTGTGAAAGTGTTCTGGACTTCAAAATGGATGCAGACAGATACGAAAAAAGCCGCCTATACTGTCGCAAACCAGCACCCAGCATTATGCTACTACCAATAATGATGTAGCTTCCCGGATTCTCCCGAAATCATCTGAAGATGAACCTGAAAGGGTTCGAAAACCGGTTAATGTAATAAAGCATTACTAATGAAAAAAGTGACTGGTTGCAGTTGTGTATAATTTATTTACAATTTCCAGTTGTCTCGAAATGGATAAATATGGGTCCTACATGGTTTTCAGGGGAATCTTATACCATTTTTCGTGGAAAATAGTGGAAAGTTCAGGGATCGATGATGGAGGTGGATAGCAACATGCACCCTCCTCTCCAAAGTGGACCACAAAGACTCAATAATATTGAGATCTTGTGAAGTGGGGGCCAGAGAAGACGCGGCAATTCATCCTCGTACTCGCAAGACCAATCCTGGACGATGTGAATTATGTGAACTGGGGCCCTGTCGTCTTTTGACAGGGCATCACAACTGATGAACAAAAATTGTATGATGGGATGGACACGATAAGCGAAAATTGTCACATAATACGTAACAGCACTGAACCCCCGCCATGTTTCACTCTTGGGACGTAAACTCGCCCCGAAGTTGGAAACATTGGCTCATCCGATAAAATGATATTCGTCCAGTGCTCAATAATCAATGTTTTAAGGCTTCCTGTTAACTGGCATTTGCATAATTCATTTCATTGCTTATGGAGCTCTCTTCGCGTTGTTTCGGTGCTGGCAGGGTTCGTGAGTATGGCATTCAGTTTTGCAGTGAGTCTAACAGCTTTCGTCCACTTACTTTTCGTCACAGTCCTCTTCAGTGATCGTCTGTCACTATCATTCAACACACAATTTCGTCCGAGTTGTGACTTAGCGGATGTGTTTCCGCTTTCCCTGAATGTGGCACAAATCTTCGTTACGGTAGCTCGTCAAACACCAAACGCTTCTGCTACCTTGGTTACGGAAGCACCCCTCATACGAACACAAACTTTTCGCCTACGTTCAATTGGACTGAGCTCCTACATAATGCATTCACAACTACACAGGACACTGTTGGGAACACGGCTGACACTTGCAAGGTATTGAGGACATTGCTCTGGTACAGTTGGTGGTCAAATACAACACCGCAATAAGCAGGTTTGGTTAGCATCTGCATTAATGTTCAAGCAAGCGTTTCTCGCGGTGTTTCCATAGTGTTGTCCAACCTCTGTATAGATTAACGCCAGGTGAAAGGGTATTACTTTTTCGACAAATCAGTTCTTCGCACACAATTTCCGCCCGACATTGATACTCAAGTGAACCTAACCTAACACTTGACTTCCATGATGAAGAATTTGTGTCTTACATGTATAGTTATTGTAGTAATTTATTATCGTGCCCTGTGAGAATCTCGCCGCACCCACAAACGTCAGAGATCCGTCTTAGAATCCATTGACAAAACTATAATGTAGCACGGTGGTCTTGCGCTCTAAGAGCTTTCTAATACCGTTAACTGATACGGATAAAGAAACAGATCGTTTAGAACTTATCACACAAAAGCGTGGCTTACGCCATCAGCATTTCCAGGCCTTTGAAAACTAGTCTCCTACGCGCCGCAATATCCCACATGTGGCTTGCGAACAATGAGAGTACTGCCGCGATCACCTGCCCCTGTTGAGAGTGATCCTGTGTCTGCAAATCACTAAAACAACTTCCTCAATTCTTTTCTGGTGGAATGCGACGTTCAGAACATCATGTTTGCAATAATGGGACTCCATTTAACTGTTTACGTCGTTCACAGTCCACCATTAATGCTGCTCTAATGACGTCTCAGCCTGAAAACCATAAGTACGGAATGGATGATGTAATAGACGGTCTCAAAGTCTGACGATGGGGTACAGAGGCAAGTGACGAACGTCAACGGGCGTACACTACTGACGTTCCGACTAATCTCGACACAAGAGAAATGGATCACGTATCAACAAGTATTTAGTTTTCCAATTTTGGTGAGTAATGTCTTCTGTACGAATATGGGATCTTTTTCTTAAAAATCTTGTACACTCCGCAAGCCGTTTTACAGTGCGTGGCAGGGAATACTTAATTCCAGTATTGGCGAATTTCTGTCTTATTCCATTCGCGTCTTAAGCGTGGACAAAAAGACTGCATACACCGTCAGTCCAAAAAGTTTCGAGGCTAGATTAAGAAAATACAGAAAAGATAAGATGCTGGTTTTAATGCTTCAGGTAGGTATCCTACATAGCCTCCTCCATTTGTGTACAACATACAGAACATTCATACACCCACGTGAAACTGTCAGAAAAATACGTCTTTGGGATGTTGTTCAACTCGCGCGTCACATTAGGTTGAATTTCTGCACTTTGTCGGTTTGTGATAGGTTTGTGTTGATAACATCAGGTCTCGTCACCCGTGATGGCGTTTTCCAAAAAAGTACTGTTGCATTTAGCATTTCAATAAAGTCACGGCATGCATCCATGAGTCGTTGGTTTTGTTGGGGAGCCAAGATGTGCGGAACGAACTGAGCACAAAGTTCTCTCTTCTTCTAAACATTCTGAAGAATGTCTTTTGATTTTGATTTAGAGACGTTGCCCCACTGTGATTTTCGCCACAACAGCGTTGACATATTATGGCCACACGCCTAATACTTAACTGACAGATCGGATGTACACATATTGTTTGCAGACGTTAGTTCAAGTTGCCCCCCACTCGCCTTCCCTTCTAGTGTTTTTCAGCAGTCGTTCCATTTCATGTCACTTCTTTTTATTACCCCTAAGAATTTACACGTTGCAATGTGCTCCATTAATTCGGTACTAACCTTGTAATCTGACATCATCGGGATACTGCTCTTTGTTTTAGGCATTAGCCTACCTTTATCCACACCTAAACGGAAATTCTTTCAGACTCTTTCTGCAGTTCACTACGATCGTCTTACAATATTCCTTTTCTGTAAACTGCACTGAAGACCCAAAGAAACTGGTACACCTGCCTAATATCGTGTAGGGCCCCCGCGAACAAGCAGAACTGCTGCAATACGAGGTGGCATGGACTCAACTAATGTCTGAAGTAGTGCTGGAGGGAACTGACACCATGAGTCCGGCAGGGCTGTCCACAAATCCGTAAGATTACGAGGGAGTCGAGATATCTTCTGAAAAGCACGTTGCAAGGCCGAAGTGTTTAAGCTAAGAAGAGTGTTCCTGGAACCACTCTGTAGCAATTCTGGACGTGTGGCCTCTCGCAGTGTCTTGCTGGAATTGCCCAAGTCCGTCGGAATGCACAATGGACATGAATGGGTGCAGGTGATCAGACAGGATGCTTACGTGCATGTCACCTGTCAGAGTCGCATCTAGAAGTATCAGGAATCCTATATTACTCCAACTGCACGCGCCCCACACCATTACAGTGCCTCCACCAGTTTGAACAGTCCTCTGCTGACTTGCATAGATTTATGAGATTGTCACCATACCCTTTCACGTCCATCTGCTCGATACAATTTGAAACGAGACTCGCCCGACGAAGCAACATGTTTCCAGTCATCAACAGTCCATTGTTGGTGTTGATGGTCCCAGGCGAGGCGTAAAGCTTTGTGTCGTGCAGTCATCAAGGGTACACGAGTGGGCCTTCGGCTCGGAAAGCCCATATCGACGATGTTTTGTTGAATGATTCGCATGCTGACACTTGATGGCCCAGCACTGAAATATGCAGCAATTTTCGGAAGGTTGGCACTTCTGTCACGCTGAAGGATCTCTTCAGTGGTCGTTGGTCCCGTTCTTGCAGGATTTTTTCCGGCCGCAGCGATGTCGGATAGTTGATGTTTTACCGGATTCCTGACATTCACGGTATATTCGTGAAATGGTCGTACGGGAAAATCCCCACTTCATCGCTACCTCGTTGCCTCGGAGAAGCTGTGTCCCATCACTCATGCTCCGACTATAACACCACTTAAATCTTGAGAGCCTGCCATTGTAGCAGCAGTAACCGATCTAAGAACTGTGCCAAACACTTGTTGTCTTGCATAGGCCTTGCCGACCGCAGCGCCGTATTCTGCCTGTTTACATATATCTGTATTTGAATACGCATTCATATACCAGTTTCTTTGCTGCTTCAGAGTACATGATAAAGCTACACACTGATGGAGTTTGAAACATTTCACGTAAATCAACCGTGCTGTCAATTCTGAAGCATTATTCCACTATCTGGAGACAGCACTAGGAAGGTACCGGCATGAGACATAAACACACAATCCTATAGTTACAAGATTCTGCACCTAAAAAATGCTATTATGTTAATGCCATACGGTTTCCGAAGCATTAGGCATGCAGGATGCAACGCTCTTAATACTCTAGTGCAGTATACAGGGTGTTACAAAAAGGCACGGCCAAACTTTCAGGAAACATTCCTCACACACAAAGAAAGAAAATATGTTATGCGGACATGTGTCTGGAAACGCTTACTTTCCATGTTAGAGCTCATTTTATTACTTCTCTTCAAATCACATTAATCATGGAATGCAAACACACAGCAACAGAACGTACCAGCGTGACTTCAAACACTTTGTTACAGGAAATGTTCAAAATGTCCTCCGTTAGCGAGGATACATGCATCCACCCTCCGTCGCATGGAATCCCTGATGCGCTGATGCAGCCCTGGAGAATGGCGTATTGTATCACAGCCGTCCACAATACGAGAACGAAGAGTCTACATTTGGTACCGGGGTTGCGTAGACAAGAGCTTTCAAATGCCCCCATAAATGAAAGTCAAGAGGGTTGAGGTCAGGAGAGCGTGGAGGCCATGGAATTGGTCCGCCTCTACCAATCCATCGGTCACCTAATCTGTTGTTGAGAAGCGTACGAACACTTCGACTGAAATGTGCAGGAGCTCCATCGTGCATGAATCACATGTTGTGTCGTACTTGTAAAGGCACATGTTCTAGCAGCACAGGTAGAGTATCCCGTATGAAATCATGGCGGTGAATCGAGGAAGTACAGTACATACTGACGAAACTAAAATGAGTTCTAACATGGAAATTAAGCGTTTCCGGACACATGTCCACATAACATATTTTCTTTCTTTGTGTGTGAGGAATGTTTCCTGAAAGTTTGGCCGTACCTTTTTGTAACACCCTGTAGAATGAGGGCAAAACGACTGTCTTTATGCCTCCTTATGAGCCCTAATTTCTCGTGCTTATATTCGTGGTCCTTACGTGCAATGTATGTTGGAGGGCAACAAAACGTGGCTAGAATATCGTCGACGCACCGCTATGCTGTAAGGGAGCCACGGATGACAACCAAAGGAGTCCTACCATGAAATGAAACGGCACTCCAGACCATCACTACTGGCTGTCGGGCAATATGGGGATGACAATCAGGTTGGTATCTCACCGCTGTCTGGGGCGACTTTAGACACGTCTTTGTTGGTCGCCGGGGACTGGAATCTCATATCTCATTGACTAGAGTAGGATTGTCTTCAGTGATGAGTGCTGCTTCGAACTGAGTCCCTGTGACCAGCAAAGACGTGTCTGTTGACGCCCCAGACATAGGTGGGATACTGACCTGAGTGTCACCCACCGTAGAAAAAAAAAGAAAAAATGGCTCTGGGCATTATGGGACTTAACATCTGAGGTCATCAGTCCCCTAGAACTTAGAACTACTTAAACCTAACTAACCTAAGGACATCACACACATCCATGCCGGAGGCAGGATTAGAACCTGCGACCGTAGTGGTCGCGCGGTTCCAGACTGTAGCGCCTAGAACCTCTCGGCCATCCCGGCCGGTTCGAATCCTGCCTCGGGCATGGATGTGTGTGATGTCCTTAGGTTAGTTAGGTTTAAGTAGTTCTAAGTTCTAGGGGACTGATGACCTCAGCAGTTAAATCCCATAGTGCTCAGAGCCATTTGAACCATTTTAGCCATCCCAGCCGGCCACCCACCGTAGAGCCAGATAACCAGGAGTGATGGCACGGGGTGCCATTTCATTTCGCAGCAGGACCCTTTTGGTTTATACGCCCGCCCGTACACGACGGGAATGTCTACTGCTCGTCTTCGTGCTTGCCAAACCCTACTTTGGCCAGCAATGTTGCTGGATCTCGACCCAATTGAGAACATTAGGAGCATTATGGGCAGGGGCCTTCAACCAGCTCGGGAGTTTCATGATCTAACGCGCCAGTTGGATAGAATTTTGCACGATCCCCGTCAGGAGGAGATCTAGTAACTCTCTCAATATGTACAAATCCGAATAACTGCTTGCATGAGGGACAGAAGTTGACCTACGTGTTACTGACTTGCTCAATAAGTAAAGCTCTTTCTCTTGAATAAATCATCTAATTTTTCTGAAATCGCAACAATTTGTTTATCGGCAAATGTACATGACATATATCGATTTTCGCTCCGTTCGGATAATTCCTTCGTGGTCTATCGCCTTTTTTTTCTTAGAGTGTATTTTACTTGTGGTTCTTAGAAATTCCTCTACAATCTTTTGATAATTTTCTTTATTTGTTTTTAACTATTTTGTGTATCATTGTCGCAGTTTTCGTTGAATTTTTGAAATTCTGTGTATTATTTTTGTCGAATACCTTCTGTAGAACTACGAACCTGGTCTGCAACTGAACAGAGTTTTACATTTCTCGTCGTGGAATTGCAGCCTTCAAAACCTGTTAACTGCAATTCAACGAAAGGACACGAAAGCGTCCGGTAATTTGCAGGTTAGGTTCATAGCGCTGTAAAACACATTTGGCAATATAACGCATCGATTATGAAAATTGCTGCACTAAGAATCCATATTAATGAAATGATCCCCATACTAGTGACTATATGCGCTTTTTTTTGAGCCATCAGTCTTCTGACTGACTTGATGCGGCCCGCCACCAATTCCTGTCCTGCGCTAAACTCTTCATTTCAGAGTAGCACTTGCACCCTACGTCCTCAGTTATTCGCTAGATGTATTCCAATCTCGGTCTTCCCTTCAATTTTTTATCCTCTAAAATTCCCTCTAGTGCCGTGAATGTTATTCCCTGATGTCTTAACACATGTCCAGTCATCCTGTCCCTCCTTCTTGTCGGTGTTTTTCATATGTTCCTTTTTTTTTTTTTCTTTCGAATAACCCATTTGGAGGGTACGATGAATCAACTTTGGCTACTCTTCATTGTATTAGATTTCTTCAGTTTCCAAATTTCCTTCATCCTTTTAGAGTGTTGTTCCCTTTCTTCTTGAGTCCACTTTCGTCTAGTTATTTTCTTTCTCTCCTGAAATTCTGCCTTTTGAACTGCCTTTCTGAAATGTGTTCTGTTTTCTATTGTGTCTATTGTAACTCCAGCATTTTCAATGTCCTTTTCAGTCTCTATGAACCATGCTGGCTTGGATTTGTAGCTATTGAGTAATGTGAATATCCGCTTGGTTAGTCTGTTGTTATCCATTCTGAATATATGTCCAAAAAACTGTAGTCTCCTCTTCCTCATTACATCAGTTAGTTTCTCCGTTTTCAGATATAGCTCTCTGTTTGGTCTTAACCTGTATTCAGCATTATCGTTTCTTTTAGCTCCCAGTATTTTCCTTAAAATTCTTCTTTCGACCTTCTCTAGTTTCTCAAGATCTCCATTTCTTGTTAGTTTAAGTGTTTCTGCCGCATAGAGAGCTTCAGGTCTGGCCACTGTTTGGTAGTGTCTTAATTTCGTGTTCCAGGACAAGGATTTTTTATTATAAACGTTTTTGGTCATATGAAACACTCTTTCCATTTTATGCACTCTAGTTTCGATAGCTATCTTTTCTTTGGCATTGTATGTAATCCTCTCTCCTAGGTATTTAAAGGAATTTGTTTTGTGTATTTTGTTGTTGTCAACTGCAATATTTTGAGGAGCATCACAGATGTTTGTCATAAACTTTGTTTTTTCATAGGATACACTCCTGGAAATGGAAAGAAGAACACATTGACACCGGTGTGTCAGACCCACCATACTTGCTCCGGACACTGCGAGAGGGCTGTACAAGCAATGATCACACGCACGGCACAGCGGACACACCAGGAACCGCGGTGTTGGCCGTCGAATGGCGCTAGCTGCGCAGGATTTGTGCACCGCCGCCGTCAGTGTCAGCCAGTTTGCCGTGGCATACGGAGCTCCATCGCAGTCTTTAACACTGGTAGCATGCCGCGACAGCGTGGACGTGAACCGTATGTGCATTTGACGGACTTTGAGCGAGGGCGTATAGTGGGCATGCGGGAGGCCGGGTGGACGTACCGCCGAATTGCTCAACACGTGGGGCGTGAGGTCTCCACAGTACATCGATGTTGTCGCCAGTGGTCGGCGGAAGGTGCACGTGCCCGTCGACCTGGGACCGGACCGCAGCGACGCACGGATGCACGCCAAGACCGTAGGACCCTACGCAGGGCCGCAGGGGACCGCACCGCCACGTCCCAGCAAATTAGGGACACTGTTGCTCCTGGGGTATCGGCGAGGACCATTCGCAACCGTCTCCATGAAGCTGGGCTACGGTCCCGCACACCGTTAGGCCGTCTTCCGCTCACGCCCCAACATCGTGCAGCCCGCCTCCAGTGGTGTCGCGACAGGCGTGAATGGAGGGACGAATGGAGACGTGTCGTCTTCAGCGATGAGAGTCGCTTCTGCCTTGGTGCCAATGATGGTCGTATGCGTGTTTGGCGCCGTGCAGGTGAGCGCCACAATCAGGACTGCATACGACCGAGGCACACAGGGCCAACACCCGGCATCATGGTGTGGGGAGCGATCTCCTACACTGGCCGTACACCACTGGTGATCGTCGAGGGGACATCCAAACCGTCATCGAACCCATCGTTCTACCATTCCTAGACCGGCAAGGGAACTTGCTGTTCCAACAGGACAATGCACGTCCGCATGTATCCCGTGCCACCCAACGTGCTCTAGAAGGTGTAAGTCAACTACCCTGGCCAGCAAGATCTCCGGATCTGTCCCCCATTGAGCATGTTTGGGACTGGATGAAGCGTCGTCTCACGTGGTCTGCACGTCCAGCACGAACGCTGGTCCAACTGAGGCGCCAGGTGGAAATGGCATGGCAAGCCGTTCCACAGGACTACATCCAGCATCTCTACGATCGTCTCCATGGGAGAATAGCAGCCTGCATTGCTGCGAAAGGTGGATATACACTGTACTAGTGCCGACATTGTGCATGCTCTGTTGCCTGTGTCTATGTGCCTGTGGTTCTGTCAGTGTGATCATGTGATGTATCTGACCCCAGGAATGTGTCAATAAAGTTTCCCCTTCCTGGGACAATGAATTCACGGTGTTCTTATTTCAATTTCCAGGAGTGTATTTGTAGTCCTACTTTGGCTGCTTGTTTTTGTAGTTCTCTTATTTGTTCTTGGGCATTGTCTAGTGAATCTGTAATCAATGCCATGTCATCTGCGAAGGCTAAACAGTCGACAGTGATCTTGTTTGGATTTCTCCCTGGTTGAATTCCTTTAGTATTGATGGCCTTCCTCCATCCTCGAACTACCTTCTCCAAGACACAATTGAAAAGCAGAGGTGACAGACCATCTCCCTGTCGAACACCTGACTTTATTTCAAACGATTTTGAGAGCTCTCCCCTAAATTTTACTTTCGATTTTGTATTTGTCAAAGTACCTTTAATTATTGCATTTGTTTTAGCATCGAGTCCCAATTCTTTTAAGATATCAAGCAGTGTATTTCTATCAATTGAATCGTAGGCTTTTTTGAAATCCACAAAAGTAATTACATATTTTAAGTTCTTGATTTTCCTCATTTCTATTATGTTCTGTAAATTTAGTATTTGTTCTGCACATGACCTTCCCTTCCTAAATCCAGCCTGATACTCTCCTAGCTGTTTGTCAAGTATCTCTTATGCTCTTTTGAAAAGCGCCTTAGACAAGATCTTATAGGTCACTGGTAAGAGGGAGATTCCCCTATAATTGCTAGGATCTGTTTTCTTCCCTTTTTTATGTAGTGGATGTATTAATGCAGATGTCCAGTCTGGTGGTAATCTGTGTGTTGTCCAGATTTCTTTTAGTATTTCTGATAGACACTGTATCATGTTGTCACTAGAGTACTTCCATAGTTCAGCAACTATATTATCCTCTCCAGGGGCTTTATTATTTTTAAGCTCTTTTATGATTTCTTTTATTTCTTCTGTGGTTGGCGGCTTGGAGTCTGGTGGTTTTGGGTTTACAGTATTGAAATTAAATTTTTCTTTCGGTGGATAACAGTTATGTAGTTCTTCAAAATATTCAGCTAGTATTCTACAGTTCTCTATGCTATTGTATGCAGTTTTCTGCGTTTTTGGGTCCGTGAAAAATAGACTAGGAGGAGAGTATTTCTTTAAGTTGCTTTTGAAGGTTTTGTAAAAGTCCCTAGCATTGTTCTGTTTGAAGTTGGAGTCTATTGATGCTAGTTGGTCTTTTATGTATTGAACTTGGATCTTTTTAAGGCCTTTTGAAGCTTGCTTCCGGGCTTCTTTTAGGGAGTTCCTATTTTTATCATTTTTGTTGGCATTCCAAATGTTCCAAGCTCGTTGTCTTGTTAGGATTAGTTTGTCACACTCATCATTCCACCAGGCATGTTTCCAATTTTTGGTAAGGAGAATGGTTTCTTCTGCTGTCTGTACTATATCTTTTTGAAGTTGTTCCCATGTTTTAGGTGTTTTCCTTTCCAAAAGTGTCCTGAAATTGTGTTCCTTGGTTAATTTCTAAGTGTCAAACTTTTTAGGTTGATATTCGCTCTTTCTTTTATATATTGGTCTAATTTTGAATTTAACGACAGATAGATAGTGATCTGAATCTAAACTTGCACTCTTAGCAACTTTTACATTGAGTATCTCTGATGCAGGCAGTCTGCTTATAGCAACATGGTCAAGTTGTTTCTCCCCACAGACTGGATTCGGGGATACCCATGTAGTTTGTTTTCTAGGGAGTTTTTTGAAATATGTAGACTTTAGAACTATGTCATGTTCTCTGCATAAACTAATAAGTCTTTCTCCATTTGCATTGGTTCTTTTATGTGCAGGGAATTTGCCTACTATGGATTGGTGATGACGTTCTTTGCCGATTTGAGCATTAAAGTCTCCCAACAATATTATTGTGTTTTTGGATGAAATCTGGTCTAAGGCGTTTGACAGTTCCTGCCAAAAAATTTCTATTTGTTCTTTTTGTGTTCTGTTTTTCTCATTTGTTGGTGCATGTGAGTTTACAATGGTATACAGTTTGTTTACTGATTTGAAGGTTAATGTTGAAAGCCTTTCATTGACAGATTTAAATTCTACTATCGAGTTTAATATATTTTGGTTTACAATGAATCCTGTTCCAAATTGGGGTACATTCTTCATAACTCTTTTTCCTGGCTTCCTTTTGAAGATTCTGAATCCCTCTGAATCAAATGAATGTTCATCAGTATACCTTGTTTCTTGGAGTGCAGTTATCATTATATTTTTCTGTTTTATAAAATTTATTAGCGTTTTAAGTTTTCCTGTGTTTAGAAGTAAGTTTACGTTGAACGTTGCCAAGTAGTTTATATTTTTGTGTTTAATTTTATTTGTTGCTTGCTTAAGGCAGGTTTCAGGATGCTCCGACTCATCCTTCGCACATTGCTGTAGGCCCCCAGAATCCGAATGCCTACTTTTAATTTCCTTAGAAATTGGAGATTGGTTACTCCCTGGGGTAAAATCTCTTACAAGGTGCGTATCCATTGTTGATTGTTTGCTGGGTTAGGGGAACAAGTCCCCTAAGGATTCTACTCGAGGTTATTAGCTCCGAGGAATGGTTTTCAGCCGCACCACTGGTGGACAGACGCTGACCACTCAGCCGCTTGTTTCAAGACAGACGCCAAGTGGATTTTTTTTTCTTTGGTTGCCTCTTCCGTCAGTTCCGCCGTACCGAGAACTATTCCCTCCGCCTTCACTACCGTTGAGGTCTTCACTGTAGTCCTAGCAAAGAGCCCTTACAAGGTGCTATCACCCGGGCCAGGTGAACCTTGGTTTTTTAACGAGGTTGTTACTCCTCCCCCTCCTCCTTCCTCACCTCTTGTATGGTGAGGCCCCGGGCTTGGGACCGGCGTAGCGGAGTTATATGTTCCTTTATTCGCTGATTCTGAGAAGAAACTCCATATTTCTTATCTTATCAATCCACCTGTTTTTCAACGTTCTTCTCTAGCACCACATCTCAAATGCTTCGATTTTTTCTGTTCCAGTTTGCCTACTGTCCATGATTCATTACCCTACAATAGTCTTCTGGTTATGTTCTCCTTGCTTTGTCAGTCATGGATTATTTTGCTTCCAAGGTAGCAAAATTCCGTAACTTTGCCTACTTTGTGTCCACCAGTTTTGATGTAGAGTTTCTGCCTATTCTCATTTCCGCTAGTTCTTATTACTATTGTTTTTTTCGGGTTTACTCTGAATTTATATTCTGTACTCATTAGTCTCTTCATTCCGTGGAACATATCATGCAATTCTTCTTCACTTTCACTGGGTATAGCAACATCATCAGCAATTCTTATCCTTGATATCATTTCACCCAGAATTTCCAACTATTGAACCTTTCTTTCAATTTTGTCATTGTTTCTTCAATGCATATATTGAACAGAATGAGCGAAAGATTGCATAACGATACACAGATGGTTAGGATTACAGAACTGACATAATATCTGGCTCTGACAATTTTGGATGTTGTGCAGTCCCAGTGCTGCATGTGCTGTGGAGCGTGGAGGAAAGGCGCCAAGTACTTCTGAGGTACTTTTTACGTCGGGCTACCGCTGGAATGGTTTCTTCAAGAAAGCGACTCACTTCCTCCATTGTTGTTATCCAAGTAAGTATGTAGTCCGCATGTTATGACCTTGTCTGTCTGCGGAGCGGTAATCCTTAACCTTCCCTCCATTCTTTGGTCAGCTATACTACCCGACGCTGTTTACCCTATGTACAGATATGAAGATCATCATTTCTATTTAACTGCTTTAGTTGTTGGACTTTATTATGGATGAAAAACAGCTCAAGCCTCCAGTGCCTGTTTTGGTATATTTTACTTTCAGCCTCAATCAGTTATCTTGTTGTTATCGTTGTTTCAGTCCGAAGATTGGTTTCATGCAGATCTCTGCGCTATTCTGTCCTGTGGAAACGTCTTCATATCCGAATAACTACTGCAACCCACATCCATTTGAACCCGATTGCTGCACGAATCTCTTAGTCTCTCTCTGCTATCCCTCCCCTCCCTCTACTCATTCCCCCGTCACTAAACTGAAGATTCCTTGATGTCTCAAACCTGTCTCATGAACCTTTCTCTTCTTTTAGTCACGTTATGTCACAAATTTCTTTTTCCTCCTCATTAGCTACGCGATTGACGAATCTAATCTTCAGAATGCTTCTGTAGCACCACATTTCAAAAGCTTCTGTTCTCTTCTTGTCTGGACTTCTTATCGACCACGTTTCACTTCCATGCAAGTCTGCACTCTAGACAAATGCCTTCAGAAAAGACTTCCTAGCACTTAAATTTATGTTTAATGTTAACAAATTTCTCTTCCTCAGAAAATCGTTTCTTGCCATCACCAATCTACGTTTTATATTCTTCACTCATAAAAGTGAATAGTTTATACTCCTCAGGTGCAGTTCACGCTGTCCACGGGACCAGCACAAAATTCATGGTGACTGAGCGCTTGTTACTGTGGTATAGGAACTTATTGTTTTAAATGAAATTGCGTCTTTGATGTCCCTGTTTTTATTGATGACTGTTCACTTTTTACTATGTTGTCAACTGAACACATTGATTACTGAATGGTCAAGAGTTCCGATCTTAACATCGAGTGTAAACTAGTGTGCAAAAAGGAAAGACGAAAGTAGCTTTGCATGATGTGTCACTACCAAGTAACAAAGTTCGATTAAACTTGGACCGTACATACAAATAAAATCTGCAGTATAGAACAGAAGGGTAACTGAAAGAAATAGGCAAAGAGACAGACAGACATGTTCTTTTTTCAAAGACAGTAGTTACGTTGAAGTGACTACGAATCACATTTGTCCCTCGGACATTACAAAAGCCATGCCATGGCTCTCAGTAGGGGGTGTGACCATCACAGACAGCAATGTTTGCTCTGTAATGTACTTCAGTGCTTGCCAAAAGGTCGGTAAGAAATTTTTGTGACAGGCCTTTGCATTCCTTCATTAGCGGAGTTAACAAATGCTGGATGGTTGCTCCACACGTGCACGATGGGACTGAAGTCCGACGACGGGCAGGCCAGTCCAGTCGCTGAACAGCCTCTCGTTCCTAGAGCTCCTCCACCTGCGCACTTCGATACGGTCGCGCATTGTCATCCATAAAAGTGAAGGCAGTGCCACCACTGTGCACTTGCCGTGCCGCTATGTAGCGTGAGGTTGCAATTGCGCCAGCGTTTGAAGTGGATCCTTTCTTCACTGTTGCATAATGTAGAGTTATCTGCTGCTGCAGTTGACCCTGGTCGACTTGGTATCGAATACAAACGGAAGGACAGTAATATAAGTTTAAGATCCGTATGCAGAATAACTTGAAGACGAAGATTCCGTCCATTCACTACAGAACCACATCACATCATGTGCGAACCACAACTAATTCACTGGTAACATAAACCTACAGTCGGAAGTAATAATCATCTGTTCTAACTTTTGCCAAAGATAGCCTCAAACACAATATACAAATATATCGATTTTATATGACCATTGATATTAGATAGTTTCGTTTCCTGGCGTTCAGATTACTGATAGTTCAATATTACATTCTGAAATACCGGGTGATCAAAAAGTCAGTATAAATTTGAAAACTGAATAAATCACGGAATAATGTAGATAGACAGGTACAAATTGACATTCATGCTTGGAATGACATGGGGTTTTATTAGAACCAAAAAAAAATACAAAAATTCAAAAAATGTCCGACAGATGGCGCTTCATCTGATCAGAATAGCAATAATTAGCATGACAAAGTAAGACAAAGCAAAGATGATGTTCTTTACAGGAAATGCTCAATATGTCCACCATCATTCCTCAACAATAGCTGTAGTCGAGGAATAATGTTGTGAACATCACTGTAAAGCATGTCCGGAGTTGTGGTGAGGCATTGGCGTCGGATGTTGTCTTTCAGCATCCCTAGAGATGTCGGTCGATCACGATACACTTGCAACTTCAGGTAACCCCAAAGCCTACAATCGCACGGACCGAGGTCTGGGGACCTGGGAGGCCAAGCATGACGAAACTGGCGGCTGAGCACACGATCGTCACCAAACGACGAGCGCAAGAGATCTTTCACGCGTCTAGCTTTTTTTTTTTTTTTGTTCTAATAAAACCCCATGTCATTCCAAGCATGTGTGTCAATTTTTACCTCTCTATCTACATTATTCCGTGGTTTATTAAGTTTTCAAATTTATACTGACTTTTTGATCACCCGGTACGTTATATGTAACATCTGTCACAACCTCAAAATGGTATAAACCTAACTACATGACCGTGAAAAATATTTACATTTAGTGAGAAAACTGTGACCAGTGTACATTTCTATTAAGCAGTCCTGATTCTCGACAGTTCCTAGAACTACATAGCACATTAGTACTATGGAATATGCATCACATTATTGTAGCCAAATATGGAACGGGAAACAGGAAGGATTGGACATTATTAAACTGCTCGTCCAAGTTATAGTGAACATAACATTGGAATAGAGACGTGTCACCATAGTTCTAATAATACGAATTTCAATTGTGTCTGTTGCATACACTAACATATGTCACTTACTTATCCACGAAGTACAACTACAAGAGTAACCTATAACTGGAGGAATGATAATATATATCCCAGGGTTACAAAGAACGTCGTGGGTACAGCTGGGGAAGATAATTTCAGGCACAAATTACGAGTAACATTATCATAAATATATTCTCAAATTATGGTACACGCAATGTAAATATTGACTGCATATTACGTTACGGGTAAAAAACATCATTTTAACTTCAGTGGCCTGTGATCTCATGTACTGCATAAATCTTCAAGTATCGTTACATACGAGTATATGTCGGTGATGCAAAACGTATCAATGCATCCATCGCCTGGCTGGAAAGCATTATTGAACAGAAAAAGAGTGACTACAGCAACAAGTACAAATAACAAAATGGCTCAAATGGCTCTGAGCACTATGGGACTTAACATCTATGGTCATCAGTCCCCTAGAACTTAGAGCTACTTAAACCTAACTAACCTAAGGAAATCACACATACAAATAACAACTTCTATTCCCTTGCCTTAGTGCATATTTCTAGCTAAAATAAGTAGTACCTGAAGTGTAATTAATGGAAAATAGAGGAACATATAAATGAAATATGGAAACACACGTTAGGGTATCGTTACAGTTTACAAAGGTTAACAATAAGATGCGGATACTACATACCAAAATATTTCCGTTATGGACATCAAAAAGATAAATCTGTTAAATAACAATAGAGTAAGGCTATGGCCTTAATTCATCTTATAAAAGCCAAGAGCTCAATTCATATTCTATCTTGCCTGCTATGTAAACAAAGCACCCAAATAAGTTATAACGAGAATGTAATAACACTAATGTTAATTTTATCATTCGCACTCATAATTCCAGTAAGGAAGAGTGAGAGCAAACGAGGAATGTACTACACACCTGTCACAGCGAATACACAAATCACCGGTGTTTCAGGCTTGAACGTAATATATATTTCGGTTTGTTCTTTAAAACACACATTGGCTGTTTGTTGAGGCCTGTATAAAATTCGATTTCTTCGAAAATACTCGTTAACCTGCCTTTACTGAGCCTGTGCAGAACTTCCAGTGTATAAGTATTAGTAGCATTATACGTGGAATTGCGTAAAAGGCCATTAAATAATAACTTTTTATGTTCACTAGTATTTAGGTGTTCCCTTAATCTCGTGCCTAAGCTCCTAACCGTGTGTTGCGCATAGATCTTACTACAACCACTCAACTTAATCTCGCAAATACCAGGTTGCCTAAAGAGTTGTACCCTCTGTACGTAATGGTGAAGTATCTTACTGAGCTCACTGTGAGTGCACCTTAGTATTTCGAAACACTTTTGCGGTATTATCTGGTGTATGTCCATAATAGGGTAATACATTATATTTAGCCTTTTTGCTCAGTTGTTCCGTAACTACTGTGATTGGATCATCAGATCTCCCATTCCTGCTGTTCCTTTTATTAGTAGTGGGATGAAATATTTGGAGGCCGTGAATCCAAATATAAACAAAATTATCAGCTGAAATTTTGTGCAACTCGTTCGACTGATGGGTAATATAAGTTTCTGAAAATTATATCTGCTTATAACGTTGTCTTGGTTTTTGAATATCCGCCTGAAAAATCTACCATGTGGAAGCTTTCCCCCATAAATCCTACTATGACATTACGCTCGATGAGTGCTTCACACTTTCAATATATGATAGTAATCTTAGGGAGAATGTAGTAAAAAAAAACAGCAGTTGAAAATTTGATGCACGTATACAACAGGAATCGTAATTTTTTTTTGTGGGGGGGTGGGGGGGGGGTGGTTGACAGCAAAATACTCTCCAACTTAGCAGTAATCTAATTCTCATATCAGAAATATATATGTTCTGCAGCAAAAATTATCGATATTTACGAGGTAAACAATATAATGGAAGAACTCGATAGACCGAGATGTTCCAACCGGGTTTGAGGTTGTTGGTGAACGATTCGATACATACGTCGATCGACAGCGTGTTATCTATTTCGAAGAGCAGACGACTCTAATGCAATGGTTCCCAGTCATGCATACAATACATCGTAACTTAACAGTGTATTATTTGTATTTTGATGCCAGCGAAACTTGTTTTGTTTTGATTAATCTTGTTAGCTTTGACATAACTGAACTCCCACTCCCGCGGGTACGAGTGTGCAGTCACGTGTAAGCTTGTTATTGTACGAGTATCTACGCTGTGGCCCCTGGGACATCCATTACCTGCAGTCAGCGTCAGAAAAAGCCTGACAGCGTGAAACCCAACCTGAGGCGACAGCTGCCGCACTGACAGACAGACAACATCCCAGCACGTATCCGCTTACACCGACGGCAAAACACTCCCATGTCGGTTCAATGGAACTGCTTTCTGTACTCGTAATCACCACTGTGTGTAGTAACGTACACATCGGACACTGCGAATAAGCTAATTCCAAAAAATACAGGCAAATAGCAAGAAACGTTTCAGTAGGCTTCTCTAGTATGACTTCTGGTCTAAATAGTCGGCTGCAAAAGTAGTATATAGACAGACCAGCAAACTAATTGGCAGGCTTCTAGAACAGGTCAATCCGGATTCCTACACCCCTACCTCAATCAATTTATTAATAGTGCACCCCATTCTCGTACTTATATTTCAGTCGCTTGAAGTGTCTGTAGCGGTTGTTACAGATATTTTAGTTCGTAAATCCACAGAAAAAAGGATCAGTGATACATCCAGTAATGTTGTCGATTTCTTTGGTCTTTTATGTCATTCAGAAAACTCACTCCTTTCTTGCACAGTTGACGTTGTGTTTACACATCACCCATTACTTCAGTCAAACTTTTAGTAAGGAAGAGTTTCCACAAGCAATACGATACCTTAGAAATACGACATTTTAATGTGTATAATGACGTAAGATCCCGAGCAGACATTACTTTTGTTCATTTATTGCCGGATTAGCATCGGAGGATGCCCATTACATTCAGCATCTCCATTACAGAAGGCAAACTATCTTCCCGAATACTTTTATCTCTAGTACGTACTCTGATCTGATCCATTATAAATGGTTCAGATGCTTCCATGGTTGACACAATCCTAGACAAAGTGAAGAAAGACGCAGGTACAAACTGCACCACAGAAGAAAAAAGAGAAAAACAAATGTATATCTAGTATCCCATACATTGGCAATGTATCACAGAAGATTGCAAATATTTTCAAAAATCAAAAGTAAAAATTGGATTTTCTATGTCTAATAAACTGCAACAAAACCTAATACATAATATAAAGTGTAAGCATGATCCATATTCAGACTCTGGAATATACAAGGTAACCAGGAATGATCGATGTTCTACCTAGGACAAACAGGCCGAAATTTCAACACCACGTACACAGAGCACATAAAAGCCTACACACACACTACATCAGCCATAGCAACACATATCGAATACAGGACACCCATTTGGAAAAGTAGAGCAAACTGTCAAAGTACTCCGCCGACTAAATAAAGGACATAAAATGGATTTGCTAGAAGGACTGGAGATATATTCACATTACAGAAAATGTGAAGATAAAACTTTAAACGAAAAACTTGAAAGCGAATCAGATACTTCGATAGTATACTCAAATAAAAATAGTAACACATTGAAATAAGCTCAGTTGTAAAATCGATATAAGTAAATTATGATCCAAATTGTTAATATAAATAACCTCTGCACAAAAGCATATCATACTCTGTGGAAAACATATAATGTCATATCTGTTGGCTACTCATAGGAACATCTTTGTAACTGTTCTGTTTATGTAAGATATTTTGGATGTTTAAAGTGTACAGAAAGCTGTGTGTGATGTTTAGTTTCTGTGAGACTCTGCACAAATGGACCATAAGGAAACTTAAAGTCAACGAAATGAAACAGACTGTCGCACATTTACAACATCACATAAAAATGGCATAACCAACACAAAAAAACGCAATGGAAAATGGGAATCATTTCCCGAAACGCGTCGTGTGGAAAATAAAATAATGAAAATCGTGATTGGTAGCAGAAGAATTATTCACAAACAAACAGTAGGATGTACTGTTTCATAATGCTTACTGTGATAACTACCTTTAGGTATAATTTGACTTATTTAATATAATCGTCATTGATGCTGTACTAACCATGTGGTTTTGTTAGGATAATACTAACTATTGTTTTCTTTTCATTGGCATGTAGCTGAAAGAACAAAATCATACAGCCAGTGACATAACAAAATACAGTACCTCTCAATCCTCCACATGGTCGGAAACGGTATCATAAAGGATTCTGGGAGAAATAGAAATTACCATATATCTGTTGCACATAACTAACTAAACATTGAGACATTAGTTTGGAGGAAGAGAGCGACTTTAAAAAAAGCATGAAAATTACACCAGTCTCCCTTAAATCTTTTGTTTTGAAATAATTACTTTCTTTAAAAAAACCATTAAGACACATAATACAGTTTGGAAATTAATTGTTGTAATCTATGTAATTTGAAGCTCAATAAATAATTTTGGATGTTAAGGACCTCACCAATGACAAGTACGTAATATTTAAAATTATTACGTTGATTGAAACTATCGTATCATTAGATAATTGTTATTGGCAAATATATTTGGCATGTGCTAAGAAGGAAGTATCTAAACCAGATTCAATTATATGAAAAAGTAGCAGTCACATTAACTTATTTGAAACTGTGTACATTCTAGATAAATGTATTTTGAAAGCTATTTTGTTTTCTGCACTGCAGATGCCTCCGACAATGACTATACCACCATTGCTAATCCGGCAATAAATAAAAGTGATCTCTACTGGCCATCTTGTATATATGTGGAGAAGTTGAGAATTTGGGTCCAACAGAGTGCGAGCTAGTGTAGTCTGTGCAGCTGCGATGACCACTGTCTCTGGATGGCTCAATGGTGCCGGCACGGTAGCTCAGCGTGTTCGGTCAGAGGGTTAGCTACCCTCTGTAATAAAAAGAACTGAGTTATTCAATCAACAACGAACTTAAAACGGATGTCTTACAACGTCCGCCCCGAGCAGATGCAACGAACAAAAGCGAACAAAATGAGATTTAAAAAAAAAAAAAGTTGTCAGAGCGTCTGAGATGTAAGCTGAAGACCTGGGTTCGAATCCCAGTTCAGCACAAATTTTCAACTTTTCCCATTGATTTAAATTAATGCCCACTCACAGCCAACGTCTGTAATTCTTTTGCGTCTTAATTCATAGTGGCTGCGGTATAAAAATGGTGACTTTTCTCCCAGACACCATATATATATATATATATATATATATATATATATATATATATATATATATATATATATATATATATATTATGAAACGTCCCCTTTGAACAATTTTACAGGACTGTGCTTAAACTGACGCACAATATTTTTAGCGCAACGCAATCTGACTTTAAATAATCTCTACAAGAGAATGGCCCTGACTAACATTAACCTGTACTTTTCACAAATCACTTACCTCACAAAAATCTTGGTTACTCCCACTACTGCAATACAGCAAGCGCCACTACTGCCAGCTAAATAAAAGATTCAAACTATGGAAGGCACTAACTACTGATAGGGATAGTTAGCAAATGAAAGATATTAATAGAGAACAACCAATGTATTTACCTCAATAGTCATAATATATATAGCAGTTCATGACAAATTTCAAAACTCCGCCATCTCTCTCCCCACATCCACCACTGCTGGCGGCTCACCTCCAACTGCGCAACGCTAGCGCTGTTCACAGCCAGCTGCCTAACACTACAATGGCGAGTATTACAACAATGCAAAGCAGCCACAGACTGCACACAGCACAGCCAGTGATTTTCATACAGAGGTGGCGTTACCAATAAAAAAACCTAAACAGCCTACTTACATAGCCCCCATGCTACCCACAAAAAATTTTACAAATTTTTTTGGGCACTGGCCAATACATATTTGTTAAAATTTTTCATAATCGTAATTGCAATAACAAAGAAATCAAATGCACACACTTATTCATACAATGTTGGTCAAAAGCTAAAATTTTCTCACAGTCCATAAAGACAGTCCTGATCATTCATCACATTGCAGTGTTTTTCTCAAAGTCTGAGCAGTAAAAGAAAATGCACACGGAAGTAGTGGATTTCCATGCAGTCTTGAAGAAGTAGCGTTGTCCTTCCAATGGAAAGACAGTGCTGACTCTTGACATGCTGACAGTTAATGGGCCACAACAGAGCAAACCAACAGCAGAGTCAGTCGAAGTTTTGAAGAAGATTGGTAGGTAGGTCATCACAGAGCAGACCCACTGCTGTCCTGGTAGAGATTACGGTATTGGTGGGCCACCAGAGGTGCAGACCCACTGCAGTCCTTGTAGAAATAATGGTATTGATGGATCATCAAAGATGTAGACCCACTGTAGTCCTTGTAGAGATAATGGTACTGGTGGGCCACCAGAGGTGCAGACCCACTGCAGTCCTTGTAGAGATGGCCAGCAGCCATCTGTTGCGACTGTGCAGGTGCACAATCACCATCGAAGAGTCTTGTGGATAATGTAGCAAGTCCATAACCACCACTTGTGCACTCACAAAGTTTTTGGATTTGTCCTTAGAACCAGCAATGCTGTTATCCAGTCCCTTGCTGAATTATTAACACACGTGCAAACACTAACAGTCCCTACTTCTCACATATTGTCCATATACTATGACCAACAGAAATGTGTGCAGTGAAATGAATGCTTACAAGTTACTTAGTTTGATAAACTGGTGTCAATTACAATTTTATAACATGAGAATACAATTACAAAGGTACAAAATACATAATTAAAAACATAATAATACACATAACATTTGTAGTAATATGGGCTTTACAAAAGAATAGAAATAACATATACATCAGTGTCACAGGAATTATGACATAAGTACATACATGAAAGATCAGAATAACTTTTGGAATATCAACTTCACACATGAGCATTAAAACAAAACAAATAATGTTTAAACATCTTTACAAAGAAAATAACATATTATTAATGCAAATTATATTTGAGGATAACAGTATTCCTCATCATAGTGAATAGTATTAGAAAAAAAAATCTATGAAACTACACAGAGACAGGAAGAAAACAAATACACAAGGGTACACAAACATATAGTGGGAAAACACAAGGAAAGGACAGGGTTTCTTTTACTGCAGTATTTGGCAAACAAAACTTTCTTTACTTCTCGGAGATCTCCCTTCGTTCCTCATTATTTCCAAAAAGTCCTATCAATACCTGCTTTCTCTACTCTGTTCATATTTCTTTCAAAATAATTACGGATCATTGTACAATACTCATTTTGGCCCAAAACGTTTTCATATACCTTCAATGCATTTCTTTCCATTCATCACAACTTGTTACTTATATAGTCTACCCCCTCTTAAGCTAACTTAAATCTACTGACTCAGATGCTAAATTAAGGGACGAGGCAATGCAGCAGCACATAAAACAATTAACGCAAACAGCAATGACAAATAAGTGCAGATTTGCAAAGGAAGCAGCATTTTAGAAATTAGCGAAGCAATTGCAATATTACGACTAATATAAGGCAATGTCCAGCAAACAAGAAAAATAAATCTGGCTTAGCAGAGTAACACAAATTAAAATTCAGTAGCACTATGCCTGGCAAACAGCATAACTTATACCTAAACATGACAAAGTTCAAGCAGAAAAAGTATTACACTAAAAATGGCCATGTCTAATACCTATGTCACATCTTAACACTAGAGTGATGCATCACGATAACTTACTCTACCAAAAAAATTACCAAGTAGTTGAAAAGAAAATTATGTATGCAGTTCCTGTTACTAGTCCCTTCTTATTGTTCTTTCCATTCCAAGAGCTCCTTTTTCGAAGAATGTGGATCATAAAGTAATTATTTAATAGATCTGTTGACAGAAAGTGTTCACATTAGCAAATGCATTTAATTTTATTTTATGAAACCAATGCTGCAAGACAGCTGGAAACCAGATATCAAATGAAATAAGCAACTATGTACAAAGTAAAACATAAAATAATCATTGAGTAGTCATGAGGCATTTCATAAGTTAGTAGAAATTCTCTTAATTCTCGTAGATAGACACTTGTCCTAATCAGGTGTGCAGATGTAAGAATGTTTCCAAGTTATTATTAGCGTGTCGTATTTACGATGCTTTCTACAAAGGAATGTCAATAGCGAGGATAATGGCCTCCCCCTTTTTTTTTCTACCACCTAATGGCTTTTTCTCAAGGCGGCTGGCACACCTGGCCGCTCACAACGAATTACGTCACGGTCACTTACCTTTCATACCGAAATATTTGCGACAGCAGTTTTCGCTACAGTGACAGTCTCATATAAAAATATTTCACAGGTCAAGAATTAGCGTTGCAAATCTGTAGAAACAAAATCCTATAAATATAACTGTCCAAAAAAAATATTCGTCAGCATTGTGATACAGTCACACATTTACACACATTTCATAACTCTTAAAGTATGATTCTTGGTTTCCAACATACTTCTTATTCCTCATATATGGTAGCATTATCTTATTGATCATAAACATATCTCAACAGCATAGTACACATCGTCGTCGTAATAATATCATAACATCTCAGTCAATTCTCAAAATCGTCGTAGCTTCCTCCAATAATTTCAAAACCTAAAAAAAATTCTCTGCTCATTTCAATAGTGTCATCTACCTCAAATGTACTTTAAAAATCGTGATCCCAAACCAAATACATCATTCAAAGCTCTCATAGTATCACAATGGTTCCGAAAAAATATGAACAGTTTACAAAGTACGGACAAAATACAATTTCGTAAGTGTGAAATTATCCAACTGTGTAATTGCGTAAACATCTGTCACTGACGTAGTAAAAATAATGTTTGTTTCTCTGTCAAATAATCAGATAGCTGTGTAATTCTGTGTTAGAGAAATAAGGTACCGATGTGTAAAGTTGTATAAGCAAATACCATATTAGCTAGGGCTCCTTGTGCTCGCCAAACACATGGTACACAAAGTAAGCGGGTACCCCGCTGAGGATTAATGTAATTATACCCTCAGGTGTTACAGATTACAGCAATGGAATAAAATGTATCACGGAAAACCTTTGTATCATTGTACTCCAAATACCTTTAAAAATAAATATATTAAGTACAAAATCAATCACTCAAATACGTGTCCTGTAGCGCTAAATGTGCGTCTTGTTGCAACATAATCTCTGTGGAAATGTCGTAGTTATCGTCCTCCGAAAGCTAAGTTCTGCAGAAGTCAATGTACTTACCTCACGATACACAAAAATGAAATGCTTTGCGAATGGATATCTTAGTTATTACGCTTATTGTTGTGATGAAGAAAGTACTGTACTGTAACGTATTGTTGTGCTACGGAAAACCCTGTCGCATTGTAGCTATACTACAAAAGTTACTACTAAAACATGTTTTACTTTCCAGAACAATACAGAAAAACTGTGCAGATATAAAACAGAAACACTGCAACAGCAACGTTGTAAACTGTCACTCATTAGTAGCGTCGTGATAAAAATCGTGTAGCTGTCACAGAAACCAAATGCTAAGTCATCTTTAATCCCACAGAAAGTACTTCAAAAAGGATGTATTTTCAAGCAAACCAAAATGTTGCATTAAAATCTCATTAGCAGTACTGGTAAATGTTCTAAGTATGTGAGCCTTATAGTCGTTACGTAATCGTGCAACTAACAAGCAAGAATGTACAAATACAACAACACTGTGTCGTCTATTCACAATAACAATGCATTCGTAATTTTTGTTGAAATAAGTTCTCTTGGTTCTTGACTGGATATTTAACTTCAAACATTGTTGCATGTTAACAGATTCTAAATCTGACAAGCATACTAGTAATGTGAAGTGAAAAGTTTTATGGCAAAGACAAAGTTAAAAAGCAGATCATCTTTCAATAAACGGTTTTACATGTGAAATGTGGTGTAAACCTTTACTCTTCCTAGTGCTCAGACTTTCAACTGAAAAGCAATTGTCATGTTTTATACATCGGTAAAGAATGCTAAAATTTTTCTCAAGGCTAGCGTCTTATGTTGTTTTTCTCGGAGCCAGCGGGCGCACGCGGCTGCCTGCTGTGTGAGTCATTGTCTGTCTCTTTGTTGGCGCGCGCCGTTATTGGGATTAGGAGACCTAACTTCTACAAATTCACTCTGACGAGAAGGCCCTGCCCTGTTTAAATCCCGCCAGTTCTGATGCAATTCAGGTCTGTCGTTACGAATATATATCGTCTGTCGTCATGTCGGTAGGTTCCGTAGTTTCTTCCTTGTCCGTCACGTGGTGGAGAATTTCTCCCTGAATCGTAACTGCGCGCTGAACTGTTGCGTCTGAAATTATTCTGTCTCCCTTGATAATAATAGTTCTGATTCCCATATTGTCTGTTTCTATGGTTATTTCTGTCATATTCATTACTACGGAAATGCGATCTTTCTCTGTATCTATTATTGTGCCAGCGGTTGTCATAAGGGTGGTGTCTGTTTTGGTCACAATTTGTGTTGTGAGAATAGCCTTGTCGTGTCCAGTTATTATTTCTGTCATCACGGAAATGTGGCGGATGTGACCTGTAATTGTTGTTTTCATGTTTTCGCGTTCCGCGATTGTCAGTGTCAATTTCTAATTCTTGTAAGAGTCCCTGAAAAGTTTCAATGTCGTCTTTGCAACGTCCTGCTAAGATAATATGTCGTATATGTTCAGGCAGTTTGATTAAGCAAATGCGGATGAGTTCTGAGGGGCTGTATGGGTTTGAAAGATACTGATTCTTGTGTAACATGTCTTCAAAATATTTCACAAGACTGGAAAATTCAGATTGTTCGAAATGTTTCATCATTATGATGCTATGTTTTACTCGGTCTTGTGTGGCTTGAGACCAATATGCTGAGAGGAAGGCATGGTAAAATTCTCCTTCACTATGGCAATCGTGAATGACCGATCGCATTCTTACAGCTGGTTCATTCTCTAAATAGCCACACATAAATTCTAATCTGTGTTCTAACGACCAGTTGGGAGGAAAACAATGAGAGAATTGATGGAGCCACGCTTGTGGATGAATGTCGTTGGCAGAATTCTTAAATGTTTTGAATTTACGTGTAGTAATGAACCGCTGATAGTCAAAATCATCATGTCGGCGAGTCGCATATCGGTCATTGTTACGTCGTGTCGGCGGTTCCATCTCAAAATTCGGTGTTCCTTGCCAATTTCTTTCATAATTTCCGAAGTGTCCTGTGTTATTATTTTGTGGTTGTTCCGTACTTCTATGTCCCTCTTCCCGTATTGGGGCGCGAGTGTCCTCTGAAATATGTAATTCTTGTATTACTTGTGCCAAATGATCTTGTACTTCCCGGATTTCTCTTTTGTACTGTGTATTGATTTGATTTTGATTTTGTTTGAATTTTCTAATTTGTTCATACTCTTCTGTGTCAGTGAAGGCTACAGGTCTTGTGTCATTCAGATCATCATCTACCTTTGTAGATAAGTTAGTGACCTGATCCGAAAGTTCGGCTACTTTCTCCGATAGTGAACACATTTCCTCAGCGTGTTTTTCTGAACCAAGTTTCAGAGTGTCCATTTGTGTTAAAATCGAATCTACTGTGTCCTTTAAGTTTTCCTGAGTTTTTGCAAGTTGCGTAACCGAATCGGTAGATGCAGCTGAGTCAATTTTAGCCCACAAGGTCTCATGATGTTCATGAACAATGGTTTGCAGTTCTTTTATGGCTGCTTCGTGATTCTGTAATGCATTTTCATGCCGCGAAAAAATAGGTTGAAAATGCTCACAAATTTGTGTTTTTACGTCATTACAGACTTTTTGACATTTCGATTCAATGTTATGTAACTCAGTAGTTAAATCTTCACGTGTTTGTTCAAGCGTGGTGTGAAGATTTTGTTCCATTGCGTCTAACTGTTGCTGTGTTTGTCTCTAGTATTGTTCCATTGAATCTAACTGTTGCTGTGTTTGTCTCTGGTATTGTTCCATTGTGTCTAACTTTTGAAGATTTTGTTCCACTGTGTCTAACTTTTTAAGATTTTGTTCCACTGTGTCTAACTTTTTAAGATTTTGTCCCATTTGTCTCTGATTTTGTTCCATTTGTTGCATTAATTGCAATAATAATGTATTAGTGTCTGGAATCTGTTTCTCTATGCCTTTTGGCAGTGTATTTTCACCGGCAACATTCACATTTTGACAAGCAGAAAATGTGTCTTGACTCATTTGAGAAAACGGTGATGACCCAGAACCTGAATCTACAGTATTTGCGAAATTGTGTCCTGTCATTTCGGATTCCTGAGGCGAGCTGTTGCCGACCGACCGATCGATAATGCTTCCCTGCTCACTAATTGTTTCACTGTCTACGCCATTGTTTGCCGCCCGCTCCATTTCCCTATGCACAATTACCAAATTATTACTTTGAACATCAGTTAATTCATTACTCGGTGGCGCTAACACACTGCTTTCGTTTTCACTGTCATTTCGCAATTTACTTTGGAGCCTAGTATTACGTTTTTCACACGCCATTATTGTCACAGTATTTCACACGACAACACAGAAAAACACAATTTGAAGAGCAAAAATAAGAGAACACATTAACATAACACTGAAAATAATATCTAGTTAATTGCAGCTGCGAAATACTTGGTGCAAATCTACATGCATGCCACAACTGTTTTACTGTACAACAATGAAAAACTACAACTACAAAGGAGATTTTCTCTACAATTACGCGCTAGCAATAAACAAAAGCTACACTAATTACACAAACTACAAGAAAAAAATCAGAAGATTCCAGTGAGGTATCCTCGGCTAAGGGTCGACGTATGAAACGTCCCCTTTGAACAATTTTACAGGACTGTGCTTAAACTGACGCACAATATTTTTAGCGCAACGCAATCTGACTTTAAATAATCTCTACAAGAGAATGGCCCTGACTAACATTAACCTGTACTTTTCACAAATCACTTACCTCACAAAAATCTTGGTTACTCCCACTACTGCAATACAGCAAGCGCCACTACTGCCAGCTAAATAAAAGATTCAAACTATGGAAGGCACTAACTACTGATAGGGATAGTTAGCAAATGAAAGATATTAATAGAGAACAACCAATGTATTTACCTCAATAGTCATAATATATATAGCAGTTCATGACAAATTTCAAAACTCCGCCATCTCTCTCCCCACATCCACCACTGCTGGCGACTCACCTCCAACTGCGCAACGCTACGCGCTGTTCACAGCCAGCTGCCTAACACTACAATGGCGAGTATTACAACAATGCAAAGCAGCCACAGACTGCACACAGCACAGCCAGTGATTTTCATACAGAGGTGGCGTTACCAATAAAAAAACCTAAACAGCCTACTTACAATATATATATATATATATATATATATATATATATATATATATATATATATATATATATATGTGTGTGTGTGTGTGTGTGTGTGTGTGTGTGTGCGCGTGTGAAGAACCATTACCTGACTTTTGTTGTGTCTAGGGGACTACCATAAATCGATTTTTTAAATGGAACAATGGCTATTGGCGTTAACAGAGTAAAAGTAGGATAAATTAGAAATGTCAGTGGTGTTTGTTGAAGGATTCTAGCGCAAGTCATATACGAGATATCGTATTTTGAAATGTTCCCACACCGACAAACGTACAATATCTGTGGTAGCACATACTGAAGAACAACACAAGAGCGTACACTATTTATGTGGATTCTGACCAGTAACGACACAACTGAACATCACAGTTGAGTTCAAAATGACCACTGGTAGCGCCAATATACGCTTCCAATCCTGTACTCAACGATTGCTGCACACGTAGTAGCATTTCATTGGAGATGTCTCAGCAGGCTGCGGTAATATGTCGTTGCATATGATCGGGTGTATTTGGTATGTCATTGTAGACAGCGTCTTTGAGCCTTCCCCACAGAAAAAAGTGTACACACGTCAAATTTGGGAAACGGACAGGCCGATGTACACGTCCTCTGCGTCCAGTCTAACGATTTAGAACCAATTTTTGAGGACATGCCGTAGTACTTAGTAAACTCTGGACTAGACAACCATCATTTTGGTACCAGATGTTCCTCCGAGTCTGCTAGTCTGTTAGGAGGCTGCGAAACTCTTGAGCGTTAAGTGTTCCGTCTGTGAAAAGCGGGCCTATGAGCTGATGGTTCACCATCCACACCACACGTTTACAGTCCATGGATGCTGACATTGCACTTGATGAAGCCAACAGAGATTGTCAACAGACCAATAGTGCATATTTTGGCAGTTTACCTGCCCATGATTGGCAAATGTGGCTTCAGCAGTAAACAAGGTGCATAATGCTTCTGGAGTATCCTGTCTTAATGCCCATGTACAGAAGTTAACACGATACTCATAATCGTTTCACTGCAGCTCCTGATGGGGAGAGATATGATAAGAATGGAACCTGTGTCGATGAAAAATGCGTAGGACACTTGCTGACTCATGTCACTTCATCGTGCGACTGTGCGGAAGCTAACGTGCGGATCAACTGCAACACCAGGAACATTAATTTCCCCCTATTCTGTTGTCATTTATTTCCTTTTGTTACATTGTCTAGGTGTTACAATACCACTTTCACGTAACTGGTTGAAGAGGCTGATGAATAATTGCCGAGAGGGTTGACGTCTGTTGGGATGTCTATTCGCACACACTGTACGAGAACGAACTGCATTCTTTCTACACTCTCCACACATCGTGAGAAGGTCGGATATTTCTGAATTGGTAAATCTCATGATCTACTCACAACATACTGCTTGGACTGTCACACACTAACTAACAAGTGGCAATGTACTCAAGGAACAAACAAGAATGCTGTAAGCAAACATAATAACATCATATCTAGCAACTTCGGAGGTTGAATGATAACAAAATAGTGGTTTGGAAACTTTTCAAATACGATATCTCGCAAACGACTATCATTATAAGCCTACAAAACACACATATGACATTCTAATTTACCCTAATTTTAGTTTGTTAATGTCAGTAGGCATTGTTTGGAAATTTAGGAAATTTGTGGTAATGTCTTATGGGACCAAACTGCTGAGGTCCCTAAGCTTACGCACTACTTAATATAACTTACGAGTAAACTGACTTACGCTAAGGACAACAGACACAGCCATGCCCGAGGGACGATTCAAACCTCCGACGGAAGAAGCCGCGCGGACCGTGACAAGATACCTAAGACCGCGCGGCTACCCCGCGTGGCAGGCATTTTTCTATTAAAAAGTGTATGTTTGCACAAAAAGTACACTTTCTAAGTATTATTACAGTCTGTTGATTTGCTAACAGTATGATCACCTAACAACCATTTCATTCTGTGAAAGCCGCACATCAATAGCACTTTCAATTTCTGCAATATTTGCGGTGCAAGTTTTAGGTGATTATGTATATAAACTCTTAGATATAGATGAGGTAGAGCAAAATGTTTTAGATAAAAGTAGTAGGTGGCAAGGAGGGTCACGCACTGGTACTGTTGGCCGTGACCTTCAACGTGATTTTCAAAGTTATTTGGAGGTTAAAGTGATTTTTTAAATGGGGACCCTAATATTTTACTTAAGATTTGGGAAGAGAGCAAATTTTATGTATTACATGATACGTTATTCAAGGTCGTGACGATGTTCAATGAAGGTGAAATAAGCAAATATGTTTCTAATTCTAGAAGGGGGTAATTCGGAACAGAGGGGGGACAGCAAAATACAGTGTTAGATGCAAACTGGAAGGGACATCTCGAGGAATGAGAGGCGAGGGGACTCATTCAAAGACTTGTAAATCAATGATCTACGTTTTATTTATATTTCTTGCGTCTTGCAAATGTCAAAATAACATTTATACGTTGTGATGCATTTATTTCTGCCAATAAGCACGTTAATTAAAACTAAAAGTTCAAATCTCTCATTACTCTTTCCAAATCTGGTGTCAGAAATAGGGGTTCCCACAAAACAAAACTCAACCTTCAAATGACCTTTAACAATGAACTTTAAGATCATGGTTATTGGTAATGATACGTGACCCCTTATGCTCCTTCCAATGTGTATCTAACATTGTAGCTTGCTGCATCCCTCCTCTATTCCGAGTGAATCCCTACTAGAACTAAAAACATACTTGTTTATTTGACATTCACTGAACGTTGCCATGACCTTGAATAATACATTACATTTATCGCTTTTTTTTTTGTTAATAGGTAAAATTTCCCTCTCTTTTCAAATCTTAAATACTGTCATTCCCACTCCAAAAATTCACATTAACCTTCAAATCACCTTGAAAATCACATTCGAGATCACGAACATTAGTAACAATGACCCTCTTAGCCAACTACAACTTTCACCTAAAACATTATGCTATACCTCAACTCTATGCCGAGTTATTCGCCATTAATGATTAAAATGGTCCACACCGTATACGTCGAAAGCCTTCTGTGGAGCATATATATTTCATTATTGAGGATCTACAGAAGGCTTTCGACACGATTTTACAAAGTTTGCTACGCAAAAGTATGAGAAAAAGTAGAGTATGTCCAGTTTGTGTACATGCAGTAGGGAGGTTGTAAACAGACGGCAGGATTTTTTCACTTTTTCGACAGGCTTGATGCTGTCCGCCTTCATTTCCTATTTTATGCTAGTCTTGTATCTTAAATCACTATCTTCTACAATCCGTTTTTCGTATTCTAATCTATGTTTGTTCCTTAATTGTGCCCCTCTGTTGCTCCTTCAAGCGAGAACTTATATTTTCCTGTGTGCTTCAGCAGACCTCCCATTAAGCTGTTCCTTCTTCAAGTATTTCTAGTCAATAGATTTTATTCCTTACATGTTTTTTGTAGTCCGTTCCCAACTCGAACTTTTCTGTTCACTTAACTGTTAACATTCTTTGGTAGCATTACATTCAAAATTCTTGCAGTTAGGCTGTAGTTGTGTGGTGAAAATGGGGAAAACACCATCTTCTGAATTTCCTGTAAAGAACGCACTATAGTAAGTATGCAGTTTGGCAGCCACTGATAACCGTTTCGCTGTTATAGGATCTCCTTGCCCAAAGTCCTTGTCTTTTCGTTCTCTTCTGGAAGAGTTTATAATGGTCGAAGACGTTGTCTTCAGCAAAGTCTGCTAACTTATGGACCTCTGTCACGTCCCTTATTATAACCAAAACTTCCCACTCAAGAATCAGTCCTTAGTTTTTGTCTTATAGGCGGCGATCTAAGAGTTTCTATTCGAAGTCCACACTAACCCCTTGCCTACATGTCGGTGCTCATATACTAGCATCGAAGTCCGAACGCTGCAGTAACACTACGGAAACTTTCTGATCGCCCCTTATACTTTCACATCGACGTATTGGTAAGAAATAAATAGTGGAGTAATTGAAACTTTAAAAAATCGTAAATATTGTCTAAATCTTGAAGGAAAACATCCAACGTCGTTAATAATTCACAACACCACTTTAGATGACGGATGAACGTGCGACAGCATGAGCATTAACCCGGAATGGACTTATTACGGATGCTGGAGCATATTCTAAGCTCAAACATATCTCTTAAGTGATTCTTTATTCATATACGATATCTTTCAAACAGCAGATAGAGCTCAACAGGTAGATTCTTTCTCCATAGATTCCCAAAAGGCGTTCGACACTACACCACATCGTCACAAATGAACAAGATGCGATTATATGGAGTGTGCTCGCAGGTATACGACTGGCTCAGAGTACATGAATCATATATTGCACAGGTTCAGCTGCACAAGTAATTATTTTCTGACGATGTTGCTGTCTACAGCAAAGTATCGTCCTTGAACTGTCGTAAGGAAATGCAGAAGAACTGATAAAATTTGCACGTGGTGTAATGAACAGGCTAGAAGGTTTCTCTTTAAATGAGAAGAAAAACGAAGTAGCTTCTATGACAAAGAGAAAGAACGCCATAGGGTCCGATTAGAAGATTCTGTATCACATCACCCTGTGAAAATATTAATGGGCAGGACCAAGAAATGGCATGAAATGAGACGAACACATGAAATCTGTTTTGCGTAAGGCGAATGGTAGGTTCAGATTTCTTGGAGGTGTTTGAACGTGTAGTATAACTGTAAAAGAAACGGCTTACATGAACAAGAGTGACTACTTCTATAATGGGCGATCTAAAAAGTTTCCGTTTGAAGACGTTGCTGCAGCATATAAGCGACGTAGCGTGCGGACTCCGATGCGGGTATGTAAGAACCAACATGTATGCAAGGGATTAGTGTGGCATTCGTGCCTTTCCAACGTGTGTGCGCTAAATGCGGAAACGTGAACTATGGCGGCGTTATTACCAAATGCGTACAAAAGTATCAACGTGCTATTATTCTTTTGTTGGCTGCCAAAGGGCAAACACCAGTAAACATCCGTCGGAGAATGAAGAACGTGTATGGAGCAGCATATCTGTCGAAAACCACCGTTGTGGAATCGTTCGACAAGGGTGCTGCTGCTGCATGATGATGCACGTCCCCACATCGCAAATGTTGTAACGTAGAATTTATGCCAACTCAAATGGGAGGCACTCGAACACCCGCCCTGTAGTCCTGGTCACTCTCCATGCGATTATCACGCCTTTGTTCACTTAAAAAAGACCTTGAAGGGGCGACGATTTCTGTCGGCCGAGGAAGTGCAACAGGCAGTTACGGACTTCACGCAGCAGGACGTGGTGTTTTACCAAGCGGATATCTCCAATCTGGTGCGTTCGTGGCATCATTGTCTCAGTGCTCACGGCGATTGTGCCTGATTTACATACGGATTCTGGACTGTACAGTCTTCGAACGAAACCTTTTTGATCACCCCTTATAAAGTTTTTCTTTAGCGTTCGGCGTCCTTATCAAATAGGCATGACAGCAGACATCGAACGTATTCCGAGACGCGCCATCCTACCGCAGGAAGGCTGCATACTCCATACGTAAGCTAACAGAGATTGTCAGAAAATTGGAGGAGAATTTTTGGAAGAAATTCAAGGGATTTTTGCGAAATCATATCGGGTGAATGTTGCAGGAAAAAGAAAAAAAAACTTGTTAAAACAAAAAGTGAGTAGCTAAATACAGTTTTGTTTGTAGATGATATTTCACGTGGTTTCTCACTCACTGATATTGTCACATACATGACCTAAAACATTTTGATCGCTGAATAACACGAGGTTGAATGCCATCTGGTAGCGTTGCGGGCACGTGACACGGTAAGGAAAGAATATAAGCAGAGACGAATAGGAAATCTTCTTGGCGACGATACGGGATGCAAATGAGAAAAGCCGCTGATAACAGCGACTTTTACACAGGTCAGATTCTTAAGGAAAGGGAAACCACGAGTAGGTATTGTATTGTATTAAACAGGGGACGTAGAAACGACGGAGAGGCTTCGCCCCGCCGTAGCCCTCAGTAGTTCACAGCCCCACAACAGGCCACAGCAGTCCACCCACCCCACCGCCGCCCAACACCGAACCCAGGGTTATAGTACGGTTCGGGCCCCAGAGGACCCCCCCCCCCCCTCCCCTGGGAACGTCTCATATCAGACGAGTGTAACCCCAAATGTTTGCGTGGTAGAATAATTATGGCGTACACGTATATGGAAACGGTGTTTGCGCAGCAATCGCTGACACAGTGTAACTGAGGCGGAATAAGGGGAATCAGCCCGCATTCGCCGAGGAAGATGGAAAACCGCCTTAAAAACCATCCACAGTCTAGCCGGCACACCGGACCTCGACACTAATCCGCCGGGCGAATTCGTTCCAGGGACCGGCACGCCTTCCCGCTCGGGAAGCACCGCGTTACATCGCACGGCTAGCCCGGCGGGCACGAGTAGGTAAGAGGTGCTGGATTTCCAAGAGCAATCACAGGCTGTGCAGGAAGGCTTGTACAGCTTACTCGCTCTTCAAAGTAGAACAGACAGTGATCTGTGGCAATACAATACTGGAGCAGCACAAGTGTTTCAGAGCACATCATACAGTGCACATTGTTGAACATTGGGCTCCTCAGCAGATGACGCCAATGTTTTCCCATATTGGCCCAACGACATCATCAACTGCGGTTGCAGTAAGAATGAGATCACCGAGATTGGACACCGGTTCAATGGAAACGTGTCGCCTAGTCGCATGAATCACGCTTCTTGTTACCCCAGGTTGATAATCATGTACAGACACGCCGTCATCTACGCTGTAAGGAGAAAAAGTTGTAATGGGACTTGGAGCAGGCGATGCAGCGCCGGGACAGTAATAAAGTCACATTGGAATCAACCAATCACTGGTGAGCAACGCGTAAGCTGAGTGGACCAACGTCTCCTCCGCATCACAGCCTTCCACGTGACGAAACCATGGCCAGTCACCGTAAAGAACTACATCCGACCCGCTACCAGTTACGACAGCCGGTGATTGCCTCGTTTCCAGATAGTTCGGCGTGATCCACAAACACTGCGATTGGGACAGAACAGCAGGAGGCAGCAGCATTTAAGCAAGCCCAAACCATCCGTCAGCATTCGAACTGCTAGGCAGATATGCGGTATCGAGCCTGTGCTGCTCAACGCCGTACCGAAGACGCAGTGCATCTACTACCGCCGGGACACGAACCGCTGCATGCAGTCTAAGCATCTGTGTGCCAGGGCAGCCTCGCACTTTGTTGCCGTCCTGGGAGTACGGCACGAGGGTCCAGTAATCCGTGTCCTCGCAGGGGTATCAACAGAAGACCACCACGCTCTGGCCATTGGAGCGTTACGAAGCAACCGCAGCAACCACCGCTGTCGGCCACACCATCTCAGACCGGGAGATCCGGCAAGCAGCAGCAACAGCGACAGCAAGCACACTCAGTGAGCAGTCGGGGGCCGTCGCTCTGGTGAACGCCGTGATATTCATTTCGCCCACTATTGTTACTTGCAGTCCTAAGCCAATGATTGTAATCAAGCTGAACTAAAGAAGTTCTTGCATCTACGAACCATCTTCCCTGTGACACCTTTATAACTGGTGTCAGAAGGCATTTTGAAGATGAAGGTGAAGATTGGCAGATGGAAGACAGCAGCCAGTTCCATGGTTCCACTTCAGCACTTTTCCGAAATGGGAAGGGGAGTGAATGGTTGGAAGACAGAGTGCTGAAGAATTGCCTGTTACAGCAAGATATGCAAGAAGCAGTCTGAACTTTAATTTTCACCCGTGGGATTCCTCACATTATTTGGTATGACCTTTCCCTATTTTCTCATTATGTCGGGGTTAGATACCGCTGTAGTGTTCCGTAAGGGACCGAAGGCGGAACAGTTAACTTTTGTAATATGCATCCAGAGCAATTTACATGGGCATTCCTCTCCGTGGACTGAGTCACTCTCCCTTAGTTCGTTGGGTTTGGCATAAGAAAGGGCACTCCGCCTGTCAGTGCCGAGAGTACGCCTGGCTCAGGCGTGGGAAACCTTGGGTACCCCCGAAAGTCGAATTTCTATAGGATTTGCCAGAATAGGCATAAGGTTTTGCATTGTAAATAAATTTATAGAGTTAATAAAAATGGTTCAAATGGCTCTGAGCACTATGGGACTCAACTGCTGAGGTCATTAGTCCCCTAGAACTTAGAACTAGTTAAACCTAACTAACCTAAGGACATCACACACATCCATGCCCGAGGCAGGATTCGAACCTGCGACCGTAGCGGTCTCGCGGTTCCAGACTGCAGCGCCAGAACCGCGCGGCCACTTCGGCCGGCAGAGTTAATATTTTAGTATAAATAAGGACGACAGGAGTAACACGTATATTAGTAATTAAAAATAGGCATCATGTAGGATTTAAGGTCATGGCAAATCAGGAGTATTAGGAGAGGAAATCTGGGAAAATGTGACGCCCAGGGAAAATAGTTAACAGATACAACTTAGATCGTTAACATAGGTTCAAGTCGTGGTACCATGCAAATAAACTAGAACAGGAATAAAGAGTCGCAACTTATTGTTAGGTTTTACTGTCTTTACATCATACAGCATTGTCACAAAACACCTAAAGCGCTGAGATACCACCCGGATACTAGATGGTCCTTAGACACATGGTCATGAATTAAACTGCTCCCGGTTCCTCGAGAAGCAACGTTCATGATAGCGATAGATCCACCAGAAACAGCTGAGAAAGCAATAGTAGTATCATATCGGATAAATATATCAGCTGTTGGAAGATATGTGGAAGTAAAGAAATTAAAAGGATTATTTTTTATTGTATGACACAGATGGGCTGACACAGCGTATGTAGTCGGGGAAGAATTGCGATAAATGATACGACCGTTGTACAGCGCAGGTGTGGCTGGTACAGCGCCTGTAGCTCCGTCAGTGTTATCTCTGGCAAAATCTGTCAGAGGAAGAAGAATAAATAAGTAAGTAATAAAGAGTCAAAAGAGTAGTAGATTATAAGAGTTCGAGAAGATTACCCAGTCACGATGTCTAGAGAGCGCCACCAAAGCAAGGTAAACACGAATCTCCTACTGTTGTAAATAAACTTCACCGGATTTTAGTCACCTAGTTTTATCTACGCTATGTTTAGGGAATAGGTATGTATGAAGGGGAACAACATTTGTAGTTTTTGCCCCGAAAGCCGGTTCTTGATGTTTCCTAAGCAGTTTCTCGAGAGAAATATGGCGTCTTTCTTCAAGCGCCTACCAATTCGGATTTTCCAATGTATGTGTTACATTCTGTCACCAGTGAAACAAGCCTGTGACATTTCTCACCACCCTTCTTCATACACTGTCGAAGTCCCCAGTTACTTCGATATGATATTGGTCCCGTATCAATACTGAAGTATGTGCCGTAGAAGTATTTTGTATGCAGTCTGTTTTGAGGACACATTGCAGTTTCAGAATATCTTGCTAATGAGTCGATGTTAACCTACCAGACCATTTATACATGGGATTTTATTAAAAAAGTATTTCACATTCCTTCAAGAGGAAGTACGTGTCAAAACAAAACACAAAATCGTGTAAATATGAGGACGGAAATAAATATTTGTTGGGATATGGGCCATTTTACTTGTATTAACAACAGTTGTCTTGCAGACAGCCTTTCTGTTGAAATTAATTGCTCATTTCTTATGGGTTGCATTTGTCTACGCACTGTGATCTGGTGTCAAACATAACTCTTTCAACGGTCTATTGCATCAGCCATTCCGTTCTTATCGTTTTGATGTTGTGATGACATCAGAACATAATGAATGATTCTGTGGAATGTGAACAACGTAAACAGTAAAATGGAGTCTTATTATTACACAGGGGAAATGACAGATATGGTACTTTCCTACAATTTAGCCAACAGCATTAATCAACAGACACGTGTCATTTGCGATGAACGTCATCAACGTCGCATTCCAACTGATAAATTTTCAGCAAGTCGTTCCAGCAACTTTCAGGCATGGGATAATTCATAATTAAGATTAGGAACCGCGCTAGACGTCGCACAGTTCGGATATGGGATAAGTAGGAGCGAATTTTGTGACGAGTGAAATATGATCCTGAAATAAATGGGTGGAGAACTGGGGCTGCTGAAAGCATAAACCATGCTCTAGCGTAATCAACTTTTCACGAGCAGTTACTTTATCCTTACTACATACAGCGTTTGTAAGCTTCCAGGCCACAAGACCACCGTACCATATTACAGTTCTGCCAACGGACCCTACGACGGAGCACTTAAGATCTACAATATGTAGCCTTACGAATTAGGCGGGGTTCACAAAAAGTGGGATAATATATTACAATAATTATCATTGGGAAGATACAAATGCTAGAGCTATCACGGAAGCAAGACATCACGTTCGCTTTAGTATCAACGTGTGACACAATCATAGCGCCATGCACTTGAGCGGACAAATCAGCAGGTGATGTTGATTACCTTTTACTGCGATACGCGTTATCAGCGTTATTTTAGACCATTACCCTTTTATCGTGCATAAACCACGTCCACCTATATAACTGGTAATAGAAGGACTACTGAAGAAGGAGATGAAGATGGACAGCCGGAAGAGAGCAGCCTGTTCCATGGCGCCACTGCAGCACATTTACAAAGGCGGAGGAGAGTGAATGGTTGGAAGACAGAGTGATGATGAACCGTCTGTTACAGCAATGTATGTAAGCAGCAGCCTGAACTTTAACTTTAACTCCTGGAATCCCCTATATTATTTGATACGACTTTTCCCTGTTTTCCCATAATGTCGGGGGTTAGATACCACTAGAAGGGGAGCAACGTCTTTTACAAAATCAGTATAGAATCGTGCAGGACTTCCATTGGGTCGAGACTTTAAAGATTTAATTTAATTGTCCTTTTTGAGAAGACCTTATGACTTGCCGTGAGTTAATACACCATGTAATAAAGTGAAGTGTTTGAAAAATTGGCAGGTGGTCGGTGGAACAATGTACGCCCGCGATGTGACTTGCTGCTAGAGATCCACCAGAGCTGTGCAAAATATTTAATAATTACTCGGTCCTTAGCGAGAAAGTTAAATCAAAATATTGCTGGTGCTGGCAAATACGCTGAACTTTTCCGAGGCAAATACAACGCATCTATATACAGGAAACAACCTGAAATGAAATTGAATCAATATTTAAAACACTAAAGAGCAAATACTCCCACTGGTATGGTGAAATTTCACGTAGGATTATGAAGACTGGTACACCATACATTAATTCTGCACTCACAAAGAGTCCACACGGCAGTTGGATTTTTGTAATTTTTTATATGTATGGTACGTAAAGCTCAAAACTCAGAGACCCATCTCATAAAGCAGTTCCATGCAACTTCCAACAATTCTGAAAAAAAATCGACTTTGAAGTTTAACGATCATCTCTGAAAGCGTGAAGCAAGGTCAAATTTTCAATAGGCAGCATGGATCGTCGTTCGCCCGGGTTCAAATTCCAGCGGCTGCAAGTTTTTAAACAAAGTTTCATGTCCTACGAGCATTTCCGTGACTAAGTAAAGATGA
Source organism: Schistocerca nitens (assembly GCF_023898315.1). NCBI lineage: Eukaryota > Metazoa > Arthropoda > Insecta > Orthoptera > Acrididae > Schistocerca > Schistocerca nitens. The sequence continues at coordinate 612,286,485 of NC_064616.1, read as the reverse complement.
AAAAAATCAGTAAGTTTCCAGACTGGTAATCGCTAGATAGCTGGTTCGCGTCTTATTTCAGTCGTTATTTGTTTCGTTTTTTTTTTTTCGTTCATATCGGATATCTACGTCATGTAAATATACTATTGTTCAAATATAGCTAATTAACTCGTATTTTATTGTCATATTTAAGAAAAATGCACATTTTCTTATTTCTAATCACCGTACACATCTCATACAAAAATCCTGTTTTCATTTCAAAAATGAATTCATAATTGCCGATATTTTTATAAAAGACTGCTAATAAAGGTAGTTTAAATTTAAAACGAACATTACAGATCGTTTTTTGTATCCTTGTGTATTTTACTCTACACAGCAATGCTCGTAGAACTTGCACCTTTGTTTGAAAATTTGCCACAACCGGGAATCGAACCGCGGCCGCCCACTAGCAGTCTACGACAGAGTCATTATAGCTATCGAAAAAATATTTTACTTTACAGTATTACGGAAGCCGGGAAAACTTCAAAGTCAGTTTTCTCGAGAATTTTTGAGAGTTGCATCGAATAGCTTTGTACGATTGTTAGTATTTTCACTTACCATAAAGATAAAAAATTACAAAAATGCGATTGCCATTTGGTCTCGTTGTCAGTCACCTGTGTAATGTGTCTTTCAGGTGTGATCAGTTTCGTCATAAAAACTCGTTTGGGTAACCATTTTGTGAAAAGGATGGAAGAGATAATGTATACAAGCGTACGGGTGTAGTGCCGCATCTCGGTACACCATTTACTGTGAGGCTCGCAGTTGGGCTTCAGGAAAGGAATGTCCACAGAAAAGGCAATTAATTCTTTGGAGTATGAGACATTAGCAGGGTTGAGGACATAGGCATACTCTTTGATTTAACAATAGCATTTGATTCCGGTGACCATGCAATACTTTTGAATAAATTAATGAAAAGCCGCTCCAGTTTCTTTTTTGAGAACTTCATTAAGTTCACCCGACCGGTTTCGGCATTTACATTAGGCCATTTTCAAATGCATCTGAAACTGCCACATGTTAATATGGAATTTGATGGGAATATAGATACTTTTGTTTCATTTTTAATGGGAGATGAGGGAGAATGGTTATAACTGTACAGTACAAGTCCAGATATAATGTACAACCTAGGTTATTCTGCAGAAAAGCAACTTCAAATAATAAAAATAGCAGAAGTTAAGTGTATTGAAAAAAGTTTCGCGCCCAGTGACGGTATGATTCGAAAAGGGCACAGGTCATCCCCGTTTTCAAGAAGGGACGTCGAAGACATGTGCAGAACTATAGACCTTTATCTCTAACGTCGATCAGTTGTAGAATTTTGGAACACGTATTATGTTCGAGTATAATGACTTTTCTGGAGACTAGAAATCTACTCTGTAGGAATCAGCGTGGGTTTCGAAAAAGACGATCGTGTGAAACCCAGCTCGCGCTATTCGTCCACGAGACTGAGAGGGCCATAGACACGGGTTCACAGGTAGATGCCGTGTTTCTTGACTTCCGCAAGGCGTTCGATACAGTTCCCCACAGTCGTTTAATGAACAAAGTAAGAGCATATGGACTATGAGACCAATTGTGTGATTGGATTGAAGAGTTCCTAGATAACACAACGCAGCATGTCATTCTCAATGAAGAGAAGTCTTCCGAAGTAAGAGTGATTTCAGGTGTGCCGCAGGGGAGTGTCATAGGACCGTTGCTATTCACAATATACATAAATGACCTTGTGGATGACATCGGAAATTCACTGAGGCTTTTTGCAGATAATGCTGTGGTGTATCGAGAGGTTGTAACAATGGAAAATTGTGCTGAAATGCAGGAGGATCTGCAGCGAATTGACGAATGGTGCAGGGAATGGCAATTGAATCTCAATGTAGACAAGTGTAATGTGCTGCGAATACATAGAAAGATAGATCCCTTATCATTTAGCTACAAAATAGGAGGTCAGCAACTGGAAGCAGTTAATTCCATAAATTATCTGGGAGTACGCATTAGGAGTGATTTAAAATGGAATGATCATATAAAGTTGATCGTCGGTAAAGCAGATGCCAGACTGAAATTCATTGGAAGAATCCTAAGGAAATGCAATCCGAAAACGAAGGAAGTAGGTTACAGTACGCTTGTTCGCGCACTGCTTGAATACTGCTCAGCAGTGTGGGATCCGTACCAGATAGGGTTGATAGAAGAGATAGAGAAGATCCAACGGAGAGCAGCGCGCTTCGTTACAGGATCATTTAGTAATCGCGAAAGCGTTACGGAAGTGATAGATAAACTCCAGTGGAAGACTCTGCAGGAGAGACGCGCAGTAGCTCGGTACGGGCTTTTGTTAAAGTTTCGAGAACATACCTTCACCGAAGAGTGAAGCAGTATATTGCTCCCTCCTACGTATATCTCGCGAAGAGACCGTGAGGATAAAATCAGACAGATTAGAGCCCACACAGAAGCATACCGACAATCCTTCTTTCCACGAACAATACGAGACTGGAATAGAAGGGAAAACCGATAGAGGTACTCAGGGTACCCTCCGCCACACACCGTCAGGTGGCTTGCGGAGTATGGATGTAGATGTAGATGTAGATGAGAAATGGGCGTGTCGTAATAATAAACTGTACATTCAGATACTTGAAACCTGTTAAAAGAGTTTACCTTAAGAAGTGTTACCTGATTGTTTTAAAATTACATATCACGTTTTTTAAGTTAAAATGATAAAAGTAAACGATAAAACAGCGAAGTCAAGTAGACTTAAAAAAGTTTTGCGCAATTGACGTGATCAGAAATTGGGTGTGTCGTAATTATAAAATAGTGCAATTCGAAAACCTGTTTGCTTTAAAAGATTTATATTCTGACGTGCTGCAGAATTACAACTGCATGTTTTCAAAAATAAAAGCTGAATGAAATTATCTGGAATTAATAAAAGTGTCAAATAACTGCAGTGGACGAGGTGTCCAAGTCGAGCGTAAAGGTACGACCTCTAACGAGTAAAAGTTGAACCATCGCGAACTATTGAAGGCTGTCGCATAGCTTGGACGCATCGTCGATTGCTTATAGAAGTGTGTTTACAAATAACTAGCTGCAGATGTGAACCTGTGGGAAATCTTTAAGGGAAGTTGTCAACAACTGGGCGGCAGATAAGCAAGAAACTGGTGTTCCTTAATGTGCATTGCTCGTTACGCTTCTTCTTGGCTTTTTTCAGGTGAGCGCATATTTCATAATGTCCATAAAGTAGCCCTTCTTCATAGCATGAAGTTTTTTTTTTTAATACTGTGTATCTTGTGAGAGTCTTGTACTAGGTGAGCTACGAATGGCCGGCCGAAGTGGCCGTGCGGTTAAAGGCGCTGCAGTCTGGAACCGCAAGACCGCTACGGTCGCAGGTTCGAATCCTGCCTCGGGCATGGATGTTTGTGATGTCCTTAGGTTAGTTAGGTTTAACTAGTTCTAAGTTCTAGGGGACTAATGACCTCAGCAGTTGAGTCCCATAGTGCTCAGAGCCATTTGAACCATTTGAGCTACGAATGTGTATTTGCATCGCAGGTTTTATTCATTTTAATGACACGTGTTCTTTCTATCGCGTTTAGAAATTTCTGCCGGTTTTCCCGATGTAACTAGCGTTACAGCCAGAGCAGTCAATTTTGTATGTTCTACTGCTTTGGTATGCGTCGTGGACGTACGACTCCTTATCGGTTGGGGCATTTTCAACGCTCGGCGACTGGGTGTTACGTGGTTCTTAAGTTCGTATCGTCGCAATTGACATTTCACGGTTGAGGTCGCTGTATGGAAACATTCATAAATCAAGAATCTGTAGCAGAAGATGACAGGAATGAGTAAATTTTCTTTGTACAAACGAAACTAGTGTTGCTATGAAAGACATGGAATGTAATGTAAGTAATGTAGCTTATGGGGTAATCCGTAACATCAGCACGTGCCATTTAGGAAACAGATAAACGCTTAAATGCCCACAAAACGCATCCCATACAGTTTGTAACGTGGAACTTTCGTAAAGGCGAATTTCTATTGCCCCTGGATCTACATCTACATGGATACTATGCAAATCACATTTAAGGGCCTGGCAGAGGGTTCATCTAACCACCTCCACAATTCTCTGTTATTCCAATCTCGTATATCGCGCGGAAAGTACGAACACCTATATCTTTCCGTACGAGCTCTGATTTCCCTGATTTTATCGTGGTGGTCGTATCTCCCTATGTAGGTCGGTGTCAACAAAATATTTTTGCATTCGGAGAAGAAAGTTGGTGACTGGAATTTCGTGAGAAGATTCCGTCGCTACGAAAAACGCCTTTGTTTTAATGCTGTCCAGCTCAAATCCTGTATCATTTCAGTGACACTCTCTCCCACATTTCACGGTAATACAAAATGTGCTACCCTTCTTTGAACTTCTTCGATGTACTCCGTCAGTCCTATCTGGTAACGATCCCACACTGCGCAGCAGTATTCTAAAAGAGGACGGACAAGCGTAGTGTAGGCAGTCTTATTAGTAGACCTGTTACATTTTGTGAGTGTCCTGCCAATAAAACGGTCTTGGTTGGTTAGCCTTCCCCACAACATTTTCTATGTGTTCCTTCCAATTTAAGTTGTTCATAATTGTAATTCCTTGGTATCTAGTTAAATTTAGGGCCTTTAGAATAGACTTATTTATCGTGTAACCGTTGTTTAACGAATTCCTTTTAGCACTCATGTGGATGACCTCACACTTTCCGTTATTTAGGGTCAACTGCCAATTTTCGCACCATAAAGATATCTTTTCTAAATCGTTTTGCAATTTGTTTTGATCTTCTGATGACTTTATTAGTCGATAAACGACAGCGTCATCTGCAAAAAACCTAAGACGGCTGCTCAGATTGTCATCCAAATCGTTTATCTACATAAGGAACAGCAAAAGGCCTATGACACTACCCTGGGGAAAGCCAGAAATCACTTCTGTTTTACTTGATGACTTTCCGTCAATTACTACGAACTGTGACCTGTCTGACAGAAAATCACAAATCCAGTCGCATAACTGAGACGATATTCCATAAGCACGCAATTTCAGTACAAGCCGCTTCTGTAGTACAGTGTCAAAAGCCTTCCGGATATCCAGAAATACGGAATCGATCTGAAATCCCTTGTCAATAGCATTCAACACTTCGTGCGAATAAAGAGTTAGTTATGTTTCAGAAGACCGATGTTTTCTAAACCCTTGTTGACTGTGTATCAATAGACCGTTTTCTTCGAGATAATTCATAATGTTCGAACACAATATATGTTACAAAATCATGCTGTATATGAACGTCAACGATATGGGCCTATAATTAAGTGGATTACTCGTACTACCTTTCTTCAATATTGGTGTGACCTGTGCAACTTTCCAGTCTTTGGGTACGGATCTTTCGTCGAGCGAACGGTTGTATATGATTGTTAGGTATGGAGCTAATGCATCAGCATACTCTGAAAGGAACCTAATTGGTATAGAGTCTGGACCAGAAAACTTGCTTTTATTAAGTGATTTGAGTTGCTTCACTACTCCGAGGATACCTACTTCTACGTTACGCATGTTGGCAGCTGTTCTTGATTCAAATTCTGGAATATTTACTTCGTCTTCTTTTGTGAAAGCATTTCGGTAGGCTGTGTTTAGTAACTCTGCTTTGGCAGCACTGTCTTTGATAGTATCTCCATTGCTGCTGCACAGAGAAGGCATTGATTGTTTCTTGCCGCTAACATACTTCACATACGTCCAGAATCTCTTTGGAATTTCTGCCAGGTTTCGAGACAAAGTTTCGTTGTGGAAACTGTTATAAGCATCTCGCATTGCAGTCCGCGCTAACTTTCGAGCTTCTGTAAAAGTTCACCAATATTGGGGATTTTTCGTTAGTTTAAATTTGGCGTGTTTGTTTCGTTGTTTCCGCAACAGCGTTCTGACCCCACGTTGTGTACCAAAGACGATCAGCTCCGTCGTTTGTTAATTTTTTTGGTATAAATATCTCAATTACTGCCTATACTATTTCTCTGAATTCAAGCCACATCTGGTCTAGACTTATATTATTAATTTGGAAGGAGTGGAGATTGCGTCTCAGGAAAGCGTCAAGTAAATTTTTATCTGCTTTTTTGAATAGGTAAGCTGTATTTTTCGTTTATTTTTGGAGGATTTGGGGGTTACAATATTCAGTCTAGCTACGACAACCCTGTGTTCATTAATCCATGAATCGGTTTTGATGTTCGTTATTAACTCAGGATTATTTGTTGCTAAGAGGTCAAGTGTGTTTTCACAAACGTTTACTATTCGCGTGGGCTCATGAACTAACTCCTCGAAATAATTTTCGGAGAATGCGTTTAGCACGATTTCGGATGATGTTTCATGCAGACCACGGGAATAAAACATGTATTTTCGCCAACATATGGTGAAACAGGAGTCCACTAATAAAATTATTAGGACTGAGGGTATGCGACTATACCTAAGGTTACTCCTGAGTAATTGGTCTCCTAACCAGCAATCGAGCCGTGCACGTCTGCTTTCATGCCCCGCAGCTAATTCGCTGCAAATAGTTTCCTGTAACTGTGATCCTGCAATCAAATAGTCTGTGCGTGGGCTAGAATTGCTAATTAATAAAATGCACAAATAAAAAAAGATAAATGAATAATTTTTAATAAAAAGGGTTGATTCTAAGTTCTGTAATTAAGAAAGACGACAGAGAATTATATCGGATAATGTTTATTCGAGAAAGGACATCTTAGATAAGCGGGAAGTGGTTCTATAATATTCATTTAAAATACAGAGGGAAAATACCCTTATCAAATGCAGTAAAGTTGCGTTGGGAGCGTTACGAAAATCGTAGCAAAATCCCCAAACTATATAGTCATCAAAGATTTGCGAAAACTAAGTCCATTTCGTTATCGTAATACATTAGACATTCATCAGCTCAAAATAGTTCAGAGTCCAACATGATGATTCAAAAATCAACACACACGATACGAAGAATAGTAACTAATAGTCTATCAGTTCTCAGTTCTGTAAATCAGGTGTTAAACGTTAGCGCATTCAAACCTCTTGAAATATATTTGTCTCCAGAAGTTAAAGCATGGTAGCGGCCGTTCACCGCCCAGAACCAAACACCTCAACAATCGAATACCACTCTTTACAATGGGCAGCTCTGCCTCCTAGAACTCGCTTAAAAGAGTCCAGAATCGCTCCCTTTATTTCTTCCCAGGAAAATCTCAATCTCCACTTGACTCCAGAAGTGTTCTGCCACTGTCCAACTCTCATTGGCAGAACAGGAAATCAGCGATCATAAAGCGGTTACGGCATCGATGACTTCAGCCGTAAATAGAAATATTAAAAAATGTAGGAAGATTTTTCTGTTTAGCAAAAGTGACAAAAAGCAGATTACAGAGTACCTGACGGCTCAACACAAAAGTTTTGTCTCAAGTACAGATAGGGTTGAGGATCAGTGGACAAAGTTCAAGACTATCGTACAATATGCGTTAGATGAGTATGTGCCAAGCAAGATCGTAAGAGATGGAAAAGAGCCACCGTGGTACAACAACCGAGTTAGAAAACTGCTGCGCATGCAAAGGGCACTTCACAGCAAACAAACATAGCCAAAGCCTTGCAGACAAACAAAAATTACGCGAAGTGAAATGTAGTGTGAGGAGGGCTATGCGAGAGGCGTTCAATGAATTGAAAGTAAAGTTCTATGTACTGACTTGGCAGAAAATCCTAAGAAATTTTGGTCTTATGTCAAAGCGGTGGGTGGATCAAAACAAAATGTCCAGACACTCTGTGACCAAAATGGTACTGAAACAGAGGATGACAGACAAAAGGCTGAAATACTAAATGTCTTTTTCCAAAGCTGTTTCACAGAGGAAGACTGCACTGTAGTTCCTTCTCTAGATTGTCGCACAGATGACAAAATGGTAGATATCGAAATAGACGACAGAGGGACAGAGGAACAATTAAAATCGCTCAAAAGAGGAAAGGCCGCTGGACCTGATGGGATACCAGTTCGATTTTACACAGAGTACGCGAAGGAACTTGCCCCCCTTCTTGCAGCGGTGTACCGTAGGTCTCTAGAAGAGCGTATCGTTTCAAAGGATTGAAAAGGGGACACGTCATCCCCGTTTTCAAAAAGGGACATCGAACAGATGTGCAGAACTATAGACCTATATCTCTAACGACGATCAGTTGTAGAATTTTGGAACACGTATTATGTTCGAGTATAATGACTTTCCTGGAGACTAGAAATCTACTCTGTAGGAATCAGCATGGGTTTCGATAAAGACGGTCGTGTGAAACCCAGCTCGCGCTATTCGTCCACGAGACTCAGAGGGACATTGACACGGGTTCACAGGTAGATGCTGTGTTTCTTGACTTCCGCAAGGCGTTTGATACAGTTCCCCACAGTCGTTTAGTGAACAAAGTAAGAGCATATGGACTATCAGATCAATTGTGTGATTGGATTGAGGAATTCCTAGATAACAGAACGCAGCATGTCATTCTCAATGGAGAAAAGTCTTCCGAAGTAAGAGTGATTTCAGGTGTGCCTCAGGGGAGTGTCATAGGACCGTTGTGTTGCGGATTGGCAGGAGACAACCCACGGAGTTTGAAGGAAGCCGAAAGGCACGCGTTTAAGCTCACGCAGGCTGGCGTGAGGTCTGGAACAGGACAAGGAAATGAGAACTTAGAAAAACGGAGGTGGAATACTAAACTTTAATCCATTAATGTTGAACGTAGCTCTTGTCTGTACATTCTTTACAATATCAATAGCAACTGATAATGGCGCCTTGCTAGGTCGTAGCAAATGACGTAGCTGAAGGCTATGCTAACTATCATCTCGGCAAATGAGAACGTATTTTGTCAGTGAACCATCGCTAGCAAAGTCGGTTGTACAACTGGGGCGAGTGCTAGGAAGTCTCTCTAGACCTGCCGTGTGGCGGCGCTCGGTCTGCAATCACTGATAGTGGCGACACGCGGGTGCGACGTATACTAACGGACCGCGGCCGATTTAAAGGATACCACCTAGCAAGTGTGGTGTCTGGCGGTGACACCACATTCCTCCCCCGCAAATCGGCGTACGGTTGTGTTATAAGGCTTCCGCCCGCCGTGGGGAGGACCCCATGTTGACGTATGCGACGAGATGGGGAGCCTAACAACAGGCGAGGCTGTGCCACCCGCACCCTGCCATTCGGTCCGAGGGGAGCTAGGAAACGCCTGAAAACCTGCTCCAGGGTGCACGCCAACATGCGGTGTATGCGCCCGCAGAGAGACAGGAGGGGCCGGGGCACCCGACGGGCGAAGACGCCATATGGTCCGGAGCGGGCAAGAGGTCCATGTCGGAGGACAACTGGTTACGGGAAGCGATCGGCGGCGCGTGACCCAGGGAGGCGCCCGGCGGTTGCAGCGACGCTTCCACTGCGGGCGTCGCCGGCGAGAGAACAGGCGGCGGCGCGTCACCATGGGGCAAAATGGAAGGCAGCGTCGGTAACACCTGGGGCTGAGGCGAGCCAGTAGATGGGTCCCCAGGGCGCTGACCGGACGTAACCGTCGCTGAAAGCAGACGGGGAGCGGCAGATCCCGTGCGACGACAGGGGCGCAGCTGGTTGAGATGCCGGCGCACCTAACCAGAGGCCCCCACAACCAGATACATAGCGCGGCCGAGGCAGCGAAGAATGCGTCCTTCGAGCCAACGCCGTGAACCTCGATAGTGACGATAGTAGACAACGTCGCCTGGAGCAAAAGCAGGTGTCTGCCGCTGCACAGGAACCTGATGCGGCGGATGTAGCAAAGACATCAAGGTTCGATGAGGACGACCGTGGAGCAACTCAGCCTGCGAGCGACCATCTCGGGGCTGAGAGCGATACGAGGACAAAAAGAGCAATAACACGTCCTCCCGAGAATGCGACTCTTTCAACTTCAACATCTGTGACTTGAACGTCCTGACCAATCGTTCAGCGGCACCGTTTGACTGTGGCGAACACGGTGCGGACGTCAGATGTTGAATACCATTGGCCTTGCAGAATGACTGAAATTCTGCGGACCGGAATTGTGGGCCATTGTCAGAAACAATAGTCTGCGGAAGACCTTCAATGCAAAAGATAGCAGATAACGCTTGGATGGTGGCAGATGACGTCGTGGAAGACAGCCGGGCAACAAAAGGAAAATTACCGAATGAATCTACCACAACCAACCATCGAGCATTCCAGAATGGACCAGCAAAATCGATGTGTAAGCGTTGCCAAGGGGAAGTGGCTGTTGGCCATGCAAAGAATTTCCGCGGTGGTGCGGATTGTTGTTAGGCACACGCCATGCAAGAAGAGCACATATTCGTAATCGCAGCATCGATTCCGAACCAAGTACAGTGCTGACGAGCAAGTTGTTTCGTTCTCACTATACCCCAATGTCCTTGATGGAGAAGCCGTAAGACTGAGGACTGCAACGAACGTGGGACCACGACCCTGGACTGATCATTATCTGAATGCAACAGCAAAACACCACGTCGAACAAAAAGTCTCTCCTTGTGAGCATAAAATCGGCGAACCAACGGATCCTCGATCCGTGACTTTGACAAGGGCCATTGTGTAGCAACAAAACGCAGAACGGTAGCAAGGACAGGGTCAGCAGCTGTGGCTGTAGCTACACGACGAAAATCAATCGGAAACGATTCGACCACGTCATCGGTTTCCGCATCAATGAACATGCAAGCAATTTCGGAAGAATCGAATGCTCTATCCTCAGCAACAGGCAAACGGGACAACGCATCGGCGTTTCCGTGCTTAGCAGTGGACCGATACAAGATATCTTAGCGGTACTGCGAGAGGAAAATAGACCAGCGAATGAATTTCTGCGCTGTACGTGGAGGTACAGGCTTGTTCGGATGAAAAAGCGATGTCAAAGGTTTGTGGTCTGTGATGATGGTAAAGTGACGACCATACAAGAAATCATGAAACTTTGTAACACCAAATACGAGAGCCAATGCTTGTTTCTCGATCTGTGAATAATTTCTTTGCGCAGATGAGAGCAATTTGGACGCAAAGGCAATAGGGCGATCATGCGATCCATCTGTGTGCGCAAGCACAGCACCTATCCCGAAATCCGATGCATCCATCATCAACAAAAGGGGCTTCTGGGGATCGAATGGCGTAAGGCAAGTATTGGAAAGCAACGCCGATTTCATCTGGCGAAAGGCGCGTCCGCATTCCGTCGTCCAGACGAACGGAACACCTTTACGGCGTAAGCGATGAAGCGAAGCTGAAAGGGAAGAGGCGTGGCGCACATAGCGATGATAATAATTGATTTTTGCCAGCACACTCTGTAGCTGTTTCAAATTCTGCGGCGAAGGCAAGTCTTATATGGCACGAAGGTGCTCGGGACTGGGATGTATGCCTTGGGCATTGAGTACATGTCCCAGGTAGGGTAAGTCACGAGCAAAAACACACATTAGTCCTTCCGCAAGCGAAGACCATTTTGTCGCAAGACCTGAAATAATGTTCTTAGATTGGCTAAATGTTCTGCTTCCGTCTTTCCGGAGATCACTATATCGTCCAGATAGTTTGCTGCAGTAGGGACCGACGCACAAACAGTTTGCAGATATTGCGGAAACAATGCAGGGGCGGATGCACACCCGAATGGCAGTCGTATGTATCGATACAAACCAAGATGCGAGTTAACCACCAAAACGCGCTGGGAGTCTTCGTCCACCGGTATTTGCAAGTACGCATCTGCTAGGTCCAACTTCGAAAAATATTTACCCGGGCACAGTTTGTCAAAAAGATCTTCCGGGTGGGGTAAAGGAAAAGTTGCAGTCACGAGTTGTGGATTCACTGTTGCCTTGAAGTCCACACAAAGTCTCAATTTTCCGGAAGGTTTTGGCAAAATTACTAAGGGTGATGCCCAGAGAGAAGCCTGCACACGTTCAATTACACCTCGCGATTCCAAATCGTGCAATGTTCTTGCGACCTCATCACGCAATGCGTGGGGAACATTGCGCACTCTGAAAAATTTCGGTTGCGCGTTTACTTTCAGTTCCAAATGTGCTTTATAGTTCTTAGCGCAACCAAGGCCCAGTACAAAAATGTCTGCAAACTCTTCACATAGACGAGAAACACTGTCTGAAGGCACAGTCTGGTTCACTGATAGGACCTGATTTACTATAGACAAGTTAAACAACTGAAATAAATCGAAACCAAACAAGTTCACTGCAGAAGAAGAACGAAGGACGTAAAATGACACAAGTTTTGTTTGTCCCTTGTATGTTGCAAGAAGACTGCACTGTCCTAACACAGGGATTGCTTGTCCTGAATAACTACCGAGCTTAACATTTGCGGCACGCAACGGAGGTGAGCCCAGTTGTTTGTACGTGTCTTTATTGATCAGTGAAACTGCAGCTCCGGTATCGAGCTGGAATGGTATCACGTTGCCGTTTATGTCCAAATTTACAAAATGTTTATTGTCCCGCGGACGACAAGAGCGACTGTCTCGTGCAACGTGAACTGACACTGGTACAAAATCACTTGTGACATGACGGGATTTCCGTCGATGTCGACGCACACTATTTGTGGGACGAACACATTCACTGTTATAGAGAGTGGCACTGGGCGGAGGGGAATGAACTGCATGAATTTCCATGGGCGAAGTTTCGCGAGCCTGAGTATCCTTGGTTCGATTCCGGCGCGAAGCAAAGGGCCTCGAATGGTTGTGAGTGCCCGATCTGAGCTTTTTCTGGCAAACACTCTGAACATGTCCTTTTTTATTACAGAAAAAGCAAATAGCCTGGCGTGACGGGCAATTCTCACGCGAATGTCTAGTAGCACACCGCGGGGATGATTGTAGCACTGCATTTGCCTGCCTACGCGTCACACGTGGCTGAGAGCCTGGTGGCAATTGCGCGGGCGCGAGGGCTGTTTACTGTTCCATGCAGCGCGCCCGGCAGGCCGGTTAATGTGACACACGGCTGGTGAAGTTTCAAATGATTCCTGAGCAAAGTCAAGTGTGTCCTGCCAATCCAATATGTCCATCACTTGTTGAAGGGAGGGATTGACTAGTTTCAAAATCTGTTCCCTTATACGAACATCAGAAACGTTCTGTGCAATTGCATCACGTACCATAGTATCTGAATAAGGGAGTCCACATTGACACTCAAAAGCACAATCCCTAGTAAGGCCTTGCAAGGTTGCAACCCACTCCCTATTAGTTTGACCTGCCATACGTTTTGTACGAAAGAAGGTATATCTTTTTGCAACTACATTGATTGATTCTTTGAAATATGCGTCTAATGCAGACAAAATGTTGTCGTAGGACAGAGTTGCTACGTCGTGTCAGGGAAATAATTTGACTATCACAGGGTATGTGTGCACCCCTACGGAGGAAAGGAGAAAAGGCTGCCGCTCATTACCTTGAATTCTGTAGGCGGCGAGATGGAATCCAAATTGGCGTGACCACTCCGTCCAGCTATCCAGTGCAGCATCAAAAGGACGAAAAGTTGGTGCAACAGCGTGTTGTGGCTGTGTTAGCGGTGGAGCGGCGGCTGCCGCATCGCTTTGCATTGCACCTTGACCCTGGACGAGCTGTCCAAGGGCATCCAATAAGGCCTGCATCTGCTGATTCTGCAAGCGATAAAATTCGGACATCACATCTGGAGATTGTGGCGAAGCCATTACACAAGTAAATCAGGGCAGTATAGGTATGAATGCGGTTTGGCCTTGTCGCCAAAATGTTGTGGATTGGCAGGAGCCAACCCACGGAATTTGGAGGAAGCCGAAAGGCACGCGTTTAAGCTGACGCAGGCTGGCGTGAGGTCTGGAACAGGACAAGGAAATGAGAACTTAGAAAAGCGGATGTACCTGGTGGAATACTTAACTTTAATCCATTAATGTTGTACATAGCTCTTATCTGTACGTTCTTTACAATATCAATAGCAACTGATAATGGCGCCTTGCTAGGTCGTAGCAAATGACGTAGCTGAAGGCTATGCTAACTATCGTCTCGGCAAATGAGAACGTATTTTGTCAGTGAACCATCGCTAGCAAAGTCGGTTGTACAACTGGGGCGAGTGCTAGGAAGTCTCTCTAGACCTGCCGTGTGGCGGCGCTCGGTCTGCAATCACTGATAGTGGCGACACGCGGGTCCGACGTATACTAACGGACCGCGGCCGATTTAAAGGATACCACCTAGCAAGTGTGGTGTCAGGCGGTGACACCACACGTTGCTATTCACAATATACATAAATGACCTTATGAACGACATCGGAAGTTCACTGAGGCTTTTTGCAGATGATGCTGTGGTGTATCGAGAGGTTGTAACAATGGAAAATTGTACTGAAATGCAGGAGGATCTACAGCGAATTGACGCATGGTGCAGGGAATGGCAATTGAATCTCAATGTAGACAAGTGTAATGTGCTGCGAATACATAGAAAGATAGATCCCTTATCATTTAGCTACAAAATAGAAGGTCAGCAACTAGAAGCAGTTAATTCCATAAATTATCTGGGAGAACGCATTAGGAGTGATTTAAAATGGAATGATCATACAAAGTTGATCGTCGGTAAAGCAGATGCCAGACTGAGATTCATTGGAAGAATCCTAAGGAAATGCAATCCGAAAACAAAGGAAGTAGATTACAGTACGCTTGTTTGCGCACTGCTTGAATACTGCTCAGCAGTGTGGGATCCGTACCAGATAGGGTTGATAGAAGAGATAGAGAAGATCCAACGGAGAGCAGCGCGCTTCGTTACAGGATCATTTAGTAATCGCGAAAGCGTTACGGAGATGACAGATAAACTCCAGTGGAAGACTCTGCAGGAGAGACGCTCAGTAGCTCTGTACGGGCTTTTGTTAAAGTTTCGAGAACATACCTTCACCGAAGAGTCAAGCAGTATATTGCTCCCTCCTACGTATATCTCGCGAATAGACCATGAAGATAAAATCAGAGAGATTAGAGCCCACACAGAAGCATACCGACAATCCTTCTTCCCACGAACAATACGAGACTGGAATAGAAGGGAGAACCGATAGAGGTACTCAGGGTACCCTCCGCCACACACCGTCAGGTGGCTTGCGGAATATGGATGTAGATGTAGATAATGTTCTCAGGCTCTAAAGTCATAATGTGATTCATGATGAGCACTTCCGGACTAACTAATATGTTACAACAATGTTTAAATAAGGAAGTATGATAAACATTCGGTCACATGCAGATTATTCACAATACTTACAAATAAAGGCCTGTTTTTTAATTAATAACCCAGCATTCCTGCACAAGTGCGCTTACATTAAATGTCAACTTATTGTCGCTCAAAACTGCTTAAACAGTTATTTATACCTGCTTGACGGAAGTGTCTTCTGGCACTCTTTTTTAGTTGTATCTGCTAACATATGCAGTTGACCACTTTCAAATGAGCGCAGTTTTTTTAATATCACTTACAATCAATATTTAAATAAAGTTATCGGCATAATACTAAACTCTTCATTAGAAAAAAAAGAAAAACGTAAGTCTAACAATATGTGAGTTACTGATGGTGTTTTACGCTCGGTATAGCACATAATGGAAATGAATTCTCTAAAGCAGCCGCAGTAAGGTGATAAGTTTTTTCATATTTTAGACGACAGGGCAGTTTCGGCTTATTGCCGTTATCACGTGACCTGCGAAATAACATTAACAAGATTATCTGTACATTAACTCTGGCTGTTTTACGTTTAAATTTACACTGGTACTTACGTCTAATTGGAAGTGAAGACCATTGGATCTATAGTGACGACCTTCTGACTATAGTAGTGCCCGCCCGGCTAGCCGCGTGGTGTAACGCGCTGCTTCCCAAGCGGGAAGTCATGTCGGTCTCCGGCAAGAATTCGCCTTTCGGATTAGTGCCGAGGTCCGGTGTGCCGACCAGCCTGTGGATGGTTTTTAAGGCGGTTTTCCATCTGCCCCGACGAATGCGGGCTGGTTCCCCTTATTCTACCACGCAAACATTGGGGTTACACTCGTCTGGTATGAAACGTTCCCAGGGATGTCCACTGGGGGCCTAACCGCACAATAACCCTGGGTTCGGTGTGGGGCGGCGGTGAGGTGGGTGTACAGCTGTGGCCTGTTGTGGGGTTGTGAACCACTGAGGGCTACGGCGGGACGAAGCCTCTCAGTCTTTTCTGGGTCCCTGGTTCAAAATGGTTCAAATGGCTCTGAGCACTATGGGACTTAACATCTGTGGTCATCAGTCCCCTAGAACTTAGAACTACTTAAACCTAACTAACCTAAGGACATCACACACATCCATGCCCGAGGCAGGATTCGAACCTGTGAGAGGTGGCATGAGCCCCCTCTCATATTTCTATCTTACGATTCTCCTCTCTAGTTGCATGCGGTGGAGGGTTGCTTTTCCTTAACACGCGTACTTCCCACGCAGCGTCTCTCGTCACCCGGGTGGGCCGGTGACAGGCGGGCTCTTTGGAACGGGAGAGAGTTAAGCCGACGTGTGTGAGGCAGTCGAGTGAATGCTTTTCAGACGCCGACATTGTCAAGAGACACGCCCGCTGGGGTGTGAAGTAGCGGCTGGGCTAGAGGTTCCGTTACTTCAGAGAAACTTTGCGAAAACACTTTCTGGCGGGCTACCAGCGAGGCGTGGGAATGACTTGTGTACCCACGCAGTTGCGGCGGGAAAATTCCCGCACTTTCTGCAAAATCAGCACAGAAATTGGCGCCAAGTATCTCCATTGGTGGAAAGGTAGTGCTCCGGCAATGGAGTGGAATTTCCGCCGGTTTTCGAGTTGCTGATTGGAACGTAACCATGGCCACTGTCGTGGGGGCGGGAATGTTCGGTGTTCGGCCTGTACGGGTGCTCTGGGGAGTCGGCAGTCGCCTTTCGGTCGAGGACGTCGGAGCAATCAGCCCTCGCCTGCGGTACGCCAGATCGTGTTCTGGGAGATAAGAAGACTGTTGGTAATGTACGTCCGCAGCACCGGCAGATAGGGATTTTCCTAGGTGATAATCAGAGCTCAGCAGAGCGCGCCTGTTCATCCTTTTCTAACTTTGTTCAGTTTCGAGTAGCAGCAATTACTATTGGGTTAGCTGTGTGTCTCTCTTGAGATTTGAGTGGAAAGGAATTGGCTCCACATACCACTTCGTCTTAAACCTCACGATCTAAGTTAGGGACAACTTCACCTTTACTGTGTTTGTATGAATCTCCAATTTTAGCCAATTTGATGTTTTATATTTCCTGTGTCTCTTTTACTATTCTGCGTTTAATCTTAATAAATCATATTGTTATTTTGGACAGAACTTTCTTTCTGTTAATCAATAGAGCAACCCTATCATTCCTCACTATGCTAATGAAACCTTTGTTTATTTAACTTATTTATCAAATTAAATTATTGCAGGTGCCAAACTCTCTTCTACTCCACTAGCAGGGTTGATTAGAGTCAGTTCGCGTATTTGTTTTATCCTTGTGCAACAGCAAAAGTCGGAGTTAGAATAGGGGGGGCTTAGAGCATGATTTACACATGTGGATTCTAGTAGAATTTAGTGATAAATACACTACTAGCCCCGGCACCTCGCACCTGCGACCGTAGCAGTCACGCGGTTCCGGACTGAGCGCCTAGAACCGCTAGACCACCGCGGCCGGCGGTCCCTGGTTCAGTACACAATTAAATTATAATATTTCTTGTTGCTATGAAACGTAAAATAGGTTTTTGTCAGATATTTTGACAGTTCAGTTCTGACAATCCTTTACTATGATGGCATATGTTTCCAAAATATATGCAGCTTACCAGAGGTGATGTTACTTATCGTTGTTCTTATTTCTCTTCAGTTTTTATCTATGGTTCGTGTAACTTTTGTTTGCCATTTCACTATGTCTATCCGTGTTCTGTTATGTCAATGAAGTTGTATAGATAGTATTTACGTTTAAAATCTGTGTGTTCATTTAGAATACTGTGTGTATATTTCCTCGTTTGAATATAAATTTCCAGTTCTTCGAGAATGTTCACAGTAAGTTGGTTGGTTAGTTGGTTGTTTTTGGGAAAGGAGACCAGACAGCGAGGTCATCGGTCTCATCGGATTAGGGAAGGACGGGGAAGGAAGTCGGCCGTGCCCTTTGAAAGGAACCAACCCGGCATTTGCCTGGAGCGATTTAGGGAAATCACGGAAAACCTAAATCAGGATGGCCGGACGCGGGATTGAACCGTCGTCCTCCCGAATGCGAGTCCAGTGTCTAACCACTGCGCCACCTCGCTCGGTCACAGTAAGTACTTTCAGTATTTTGTGTAATATTTCTAAAGCAGTTTCAGTTTTCTCCACCTTGGGGTGTTGAGTTTTCAGATGTAAATAGAAGCTTGAGGAATTACTATCACTGTTTCTATTGTGTTCTTTAAATCTGTTATTAAAATTTCGTCCGGTTTGGCCAATATAGAAATTGTTGCAATCGTCCAAGTTGGTTTCGTGTATTCGACAAATAGCATATTCTGTGATTTTGGCATTGCTTGGACATACTTTCGTTATAAGATTGTTGTTTATATGGAAAGACTGTGGTATATGTGTGGATTTAAATAGTGCATCTATCTTATTTCATATACGTCCTAGATAAATTGAAGGTATGCGGGTGGTTTTATGTATTGTTAAGGTTTCTCTTGTAAGATTTATGTCATTATATATCTTGACGGGTCCCGATTTTGTCTGTCTTTTATTCAATTTTATTACTATATCTGGATCAAAATCATTTTTGTAGGCTATGTAACAATATGTTACATAAGTAAATACCAGCTCAAATTGCGGGCCTCTTGCAAGGAATCAGTTGTCCTCTGCCGACTCCGCACTGGCCATGCTTCGGCGACCCACGGTTACCTCCTGCGCCGTGAAGACCCGCCTCAGTGTCGATGCGGCGCCCGATTGACAGTGGCCCATATTCTGGTGCATTGCCCCACGACGAAATCTTCGGTTACCGGACTCGTTGCCGTTCATTTTATCTGACAAGGACTCATTGGCTCATTGAGTTTTACGTTTTATTCTTGAGGGTGGGTTTTATCATTTGATCTAATTTTTGGCGCATGTCTTTTGTCCCTCTGTGTCCTCCACCCTACTTCTTTTATGGTGGAGGTTTTAGTGTGTTGCAGAGTGGCTGCCTTTTACTTTTTATTCTCGTGGTCTGCCAGTCACTGTAATCTTTCTTGTTTTACTCTCTTCTGTTTATAGCGTCTCTGTTTTCTTGTCCTCTTTTGTTCCTTTTAGTGTTAGTTGCCTTTCTTTCTTTCCGTTTTGTGTTATATGTCTCGTCTGTTTTATTGTAACACTTGTGGCATTGTTTTATTAGGAACAAGGGACCGATGACCTCGTCGTTTGGTCCCTCCCCCCCCCCCCCTCCCCTCTTTTAAACCAACCAACCAGAGCAAATGTAAGAGTAAAACAGCCACAGTTTGTGTACAGATGATCTTACTAATGTTATTTCGCAGGCCACTTGATAGTGGCAATAAGCCGAAACAGGACTGTCATGTAAAAGATTAGAAAACGTATTACATTATTGCAGCTGGTTTGTGGCATTAATTTCCATACTGATGCCGTGTAAGTGTGGAGAGTATGATGTTCCGACAAACATTTGCGCAATTAAAAATATACAAAAGACGTCGTAAATCAATAAATAAAATACACTCCTGGAAATCGAAATAAGAACACCGTGAATTCATTGTCCCAGGAAGGGGAAACTTTATTGACACATTCCTGGGGTCAGATACATCACATGATCACACTGACAGAACCACAGGCACATAGACACAGGCAACAGAGCATGCACAATGTCGGCACTAGTACAGTGTATATCCACCTTTCGCAGCAATGCAGGCTGCTATTCTCCCATGGAGACGATCGTAGAGATGCTGGATGTAGTCCTGTGGAACGGCTTGCCGTGCCATTTCCACCTGGCACCTCAGTTGGACCAGCGTTCGTGCTGGACGTGCAGACCGCGTGAGACGACGCTTCATCCAGTCCCAAACATGCTCAATGGGGGACAGATCCGGAGATCTTGCTGGCCAGGGTAGTTGACTTACACCTTCTAGAGCACGTTGGGTGGCACGGGATACATGCGGACGTGTATTGTCCTGTTGGAACAGCAAGTTCCCTTGCCGGTCTAGGAATGGTAGAACGATGGGTTCGATGACGGTTTGGATGTACCGTGCACTATTCAGTGTCCCCTCGACGATCACCAGTGGTGTACGGCCAGTGTAGGAGATCGCTCCCCACACCATGATGCCGGGTGTTGGCCCTGTGTGCCTCGGTCGTATGCAGTCCTGATTGTGGCGCTCACCTGCACCGCGCCAAACACGCATACGACCATCATTGGCACCAAGGCAGAAGCGACTCTCATCGCTGAAGACGACACGTCTCCATTCGTCCCTCCATTCACGCCTGTCGCGACACCACTGGAGGCGGGCTGCACGATGTTGGGGCGTGAGCGGAAGACGGCCTAACGGTGTGCGGGACCGTAGCCCAGCTTCATGGAGACGGTTGCGAATGGTCCTCGCCGATACCCCAGGAGCAACAGTGTCCCTAATTTGCCGGGAAGTGGCGGTGCGGTCCCCTACGGCACTGCGTAGGATCCTACGGTCTTG
This sequence comes from Schistocerca nitens, assembly GCF_023898315.1. Lineage (NCBI taxonomy): Eukaryota > Metazoa > Arthropoda > Insecta > Orthoptera > Acrididae > Schistocerca > Schistocerca nitens. The sequence goes on along the minus strand of NC_064616.1, from coordinate 612,265,906 downwards.
GCGTGCATCCGTGCGTCGCTGCGGTCCGGTCCCAGGTCGACGGGCACGTGCACCTTCCGCCGACCACTGGCGACAACATCGATGTACTGTGGAGACCTCACGCCCCACGTGTTGAGCAATTCGGCGGTACGTCCACCCGGCCTCCCGCATGCCCACTATACGCCCTCGCTCAAAGTCCGTCAACTGCCCATACGGTTCACGTCCACGCTGTCGCGGCATGCTACCAGTGTTAACGACTGCGATGGAGCTCCGTATGCCACGGCAAACTGGCTGACACTGACGGCGGCGGTGCACAAATGCTGCGCAGCTAGCGCCATTCGACGGCCAACACCGCGGTTCCTGGTGTGTCCGCTGTGCCGTGCGTGTGATCATTGCTTGTACAGCCCTCTCGCAGTGTCCGGAGCAAGTATGGTGGGTCTGACACACCGGTGTCAATGTGTTCTTTTTTCCATTTCCAGGAGTGTACATACATATACGTAGTATTTAGGGATGAAAGCTACAGTGCAGTTCTATCATCTGAGATAACTCTTGTTGAAATCGCAAGAAGCGATTGAAAGTTGTTAATTCAAAGGGTCGTTGTGAAAATGTTTATACGCTGTAAGATATTAACCTCTGTAGTTTTGAAGATATTGAGATATTGTCTCACTGCATGCGCCTCATATTTCTGAGATCGCAAATTTATTCAGATTTGCATTAATATTTGATGTGATTTATTGTCTAATGTCAAAGAACTGTAACTTGCCACCTTTAAGAGTGTCTGAGACCCCACCATTTTCTGGAGCATATTCTGCACAAAGGCAATGCGAGCATCAGCCGTCCGAATTTCCAGCTCTGGAATTTAGCTGTTTCCGGCGACGCGCTCATTGTCTCTGCACCTGGACTCGCTTGTACCGACCACCTAGTCGGAAGCCGGAACTGCCGCGATCCGCGCAGAGTCCTTGGGTGTGCTCTCTTTCAGCCATACAACAAATTCAAATTACCTTGTACCAGTTCTAGGCGGACGATTAGCTCGCCTAAATACAGGATGATAATTATTGAACTATATGGGAAAAAACGTAAATTAGTTACAAACTACAGCGTGCACACACTTTATTCAACATGTAAACGTCACTACAGATACTTGGATTTAGGTTATGGCACGTTCGATATGCCTGCCATCATTAGCGATGATGTGGCGTAGACGAATAGCGAAATTTTGCATGATCCGCTGAAGTGACGGAACTTCCATGATTTCGATGACCTCCTGAATGGCTGTTTCCAGCTCAGCAATGGTTTTGGGGTTATTGCTGTACACCTTGTCTTTAATATAGCCCCACGAAAAGGAGTCGCATATTTTCACATCCGGAGAATATAGCGGCCGGTCGAGGCCGCTGCCAGTGGCCTATAGGTGCCTCAGAGCCAGAATGCGGTCCCCAGAGTGCTCCTCCAGGGCATCAAACACTCTCCTGCTTCGATGGGGCCGAGCTCCGTCTTGCATGGACCATATCTTGTCGAAGTCAGGGTCACTATGGATAATTGGGATGAAATCATCTTCCTAAGCCTTCACATACTGTTCGGTAGTCACTGTGCCATCAAGGAATATTGCAGCAATAGTTCCGTGACAGGAAATTGTACAGTCACCCTCTGAGGGCGAAGATACTTCTCGATCGTGAAATGCGGAGTCTTAGCCCCCCAAGTGTGCCAATTTTACTTATTGACGAACCCATCCAAATGAAAGTGAGCTTCGTCGCTAAACCAATCCATATTCACATCAAAATACTTTTCGGCAGTTCTGTGGGCAATAGTGTTGGTGCCGCGCGGGATTAGCCGAGCGGTCTAGGGCACTGCAGTCATAGACTGTGCGGCTGGTTCCGGTGGAGGTTCGAGTCCTCCCTCGCGCATGGGTGGGTGTGTTCGTCCTTAGGATAATTTAGGTTAAGTAGTGTGAAGTAGTGTGTAAGCTTAGAGACACTGGTGACCTTAGCAGTTAAGTCCCATAAGATTTCACACACATTTGATCTCTTTTTTTTTTTTGAACAATAGTGTTGGTGAGACACAACCTCTGTTCCATGGTTCTGGGGCTTAATGGCTGATGGGTTTGAGTTTTGTATGGGAAGAGATGCAGGTCTTCAACAATTTGTCGTAGTGTCTCAAGATTGATTCCCACCTGTTGTGCAGCTCGTCTGATCGATTTTCTGGGGCTGGTTTGGAACGCAGCGGGTGTCTTGTTGATGTTTTCAGGCGTTTTCACTTTTTTTGGAAGACTGACATTGCCAACACTGTCATCACGAACACAACCCGTTCTTTCAAACTTGTGAATCATATTCTTGATTGTTAGGACACTTGGATCGGTTGTTTTCAGCTTGAACTCTGTCACAAACTTCCTTTGAGCAGCTGTAGGGCTGTTATTACTCGCATAGTAGGCCTTCACAAACGCTATACGCTCAGGCAAGCTGTCCCGTGACATTTGCAAGTGCAAATGGCCGACAACGACATGGTGCGTTGGCACGCGCTTACTGATTCCCAACATGCCCAGAGGAGAACCGTGCAGTTTGAACGTCCTAACACAAACCATTCAGATTTTTTGACGATTTTATTTCGTATAGTTCAATAACGGTCACCCTGTAAGTGTAATGTTACAGGTAGAAGGATGATTGACGATACTGACTCATTCAGAAGAACCTGGACATCCATTTAGAGAACATTAGAAAAAATAAAATTATGCAGTTGGATAAACACTACAAAGAAAGGTGTCCACTATTCAATGGTTTTCACTTTCAGTAGGCTTCGAGAAGAATTGAAAAATCTGAGTAATGAATCCCAGGTATTCACAACCACGTTGAAAGTTTTTCGTGGCACACCCCTATTCTTTAGTGGCGTTCCTCACAGTAATTAAGAACTTCTCTGTAATTTGTTATATATTTATACACTCTCTCACAACTGTTTTTTAGTTTTACTAATTTTTTTAAAATTCTTTTGTTTATAAATTTTCTAATCAGCTTCCTGTAAACTACGTACTGACTCATTCCATGACCAAATAGATTTGGATCTGGACGGTCCTACTGAACCGGATGAATAAATAAATAAATAAACTATTTAAATAAACTATTTATCGTCCATTTAAATTATTTACCGTCCATGTTTCACTTCCATACATGGCTACACTGCATACAAATACTTTCAGAAACGACTTCCTGGCACGTAAATGTATACTTGATGTCAACAAATTTCTCTTTTTTCAGAAACGCTTTCCTTGCCATTGCCAGTCTACATTTTATATCCTCCCTACTTCGTCCATCACCAGTTATTTTGAAACCCAAATAGCAAACCTCATCTACTTTGTGTCTCATTTCCTAATCTAATTCCCTCAGCATAACCTGATTTAATTCGACTACATTCCATTATCCTCGTTTTGCTTTTGTTGATCTTAATCTTATATCCTCCTTTCAAGACCACCATAGTATGTCACTGAAATTGTCTGCTGTTATCAAATTAAAAATATAGAAATGTAGGATCGTTGCTGAGCTAACTTTAGCTGGTGAATTAATCGTCAGTAAGAGAATTTGTTTCACGAATCACACTGCCCAGTCAGGATTCACGTTAAGTCCAGGTAAAACCTACGATTCTTGAACCATCCGGCATTGCAGAGATGCCTCTTTGTTCAACTAACGACATTGCTCTGCTCTGCTCTGTTCTGTTCTGTCTCTCGAGATGATTCTCTTGGCGGGAATCCTTGGCTACTGTTCCTTTGTGTGGGCTTAGCCCTGTGGACTGTATCTTCAGACGTTCTTATCGATCAGTTTTGACGTCCTTTCTTTAGGCTGTCTTCTGTGCTGTCGATCTGAGATTCCACCCATCTTTTAAACTGTACAGGCACTAAGCCTAGCATAAGTCTGGACACTCTACTGCTCTCTATATCAGTAAGTAACTGCAATTATAGAATTTAAATTTCAGGAATGGCTCTGAGCACTATGGGACTTAACATCTGAGGTCATCAGTCCCCTAGAACTTAGAACTACTTAAACCTAACTAACCTAAGGACATCACTCACATCCATGCCCGAGGCAGGATTCGAACCTGCGACCGTAGCAGTCGCGCGGTTCCGGACTGAAGCGCCTAGAACCGCTCGGCCACCGCGCGGCCACGTTAAATGTAAGTGCACCAGAATGAGTACGCTGATCGCTGGTCATAATATTACCAATCCCATTTAGTCTTACCATGCTTTGTGTTCTAAAGAAAGAAAGGAAAGTTAGAGTTTCACTATGCATCGTCGCAGAAGTTATCAGAGACGGAGCAAACACTCTTGTTGACAAAGGAGGGGGAGGGAAATCAGTCGTGCTGTTGTTAAGGGCATCATCGTAGCAGTTCCTTAAGTGAACTAGGGACAACACGAACAACCACAATCTTTTTGTCTGGAGTGAATTTTAACGTAATTTCTCCGGAAGACAAAACCACTGTCCCATCTCTAGGCCCCCGCAGGATTTTGTAGTACGTGGTTAATTACATGTCCTACATTAGCGAGATTTTTAACAAAAAAGGAAAAATGTTTTTAATTAACAGTAGACAGATATCCAGTTGTATATAGTGAAGAGATTTTTCAATGTCTTTTTTGTGGTGCATTCAGAATTTACCTATCTCACATTTTTTGCCAGTATTTAATATATGTCATAAAATTCCTGGAGTTGATATTAATACCAAACAAATACATCTCTATAAACATAAATTTCTGTTAATATCACTGTTTACCAGCCGTACCACATGTTGTTACGCATATTTGTTTCTCTGTTTATAATTACCTGTGAATTAATTACCTAAGTTCGTTAGCGGTGTGCAACATTCGGCGTATAATTGAGGTAATGTATCGCAGATATCTCCACATTATTTTGTACACCACGAAAAGTGTAATCAGTTGATCTACTGCTGGCCTGAGCACGAATTCATTTCTGGTAGCTTACATAATTATGTATTTTAAAACTAGAATAGCTCTTAAGGAGGTCATCGAATCATTCAAAAACTGCAATTTGAATTTTCCTTTCCATTGCTTTACCTTATGTTATCGCAACTCAACTGACATTCGTAACGATCTTCTTATAAATTTTGGGTATTGTTGATATTCCGCTATTCTCAGTGCTCAGTACGGGCCGCCATTGCTACTCCAGTCCACATCACTTAACTTTCGCTTACCTGTAGCAGCCGTCTGGTTTTCTTTTATCTCTTTGTATGTAGCTTTTCTGTCCAAATAACAACCGAAACGCAAGCACCGATGTCCAGCTCGCAACTGGTTTGGACCACTCGACATAAAGTGTCGTAATAAATACTTTTTCGGCGTTCGTACGACAATTGAAAGGAGGAACCGTATTACGAACGTCGTCAGTTAAACCGTTTCGGAAGACCGTATCAATATTTCTGACTTTTCTGTATCATCCTCCGTTTCAGTGGGATTTTACAGAGATTATGCTACGTGGGGGACAGTAGATGTACTGGTAATGGTGTCAACGTTGTCCGCCTACAGATAGCGTAGTGGCACAGCTACCAAAGTGCCATCTGTGTCTACCCTTTAATAGGGGACGCTCACAGCCAGAAGGCTCATTGTGGTGCAAAAGTGTGAAGCATGCAGAAGCACTCATGCTTCCTACACCCAACTGAGCGAGTTTGAAAGGTGTCAAATTTTGGCCTTCCTAGTGGCACGATAGTCGTTTCAGAGAAATGCGACACAAGTTGGACGTGCTGCGTCAGTAGTGCAACGCTGCTGCTATAAGTGGTCACATGAACATTCTCACTCCCGCAGAAGAGATTCTGGACGTCCATGCAGCACAGCCGGCCGCGAGTATCGTCGTATTGTAAGAGCAGAAGTGGCATTTCGTATAGCTGCCACAGCACTGATAAGAGCGCTTGGAGCCCACACATGTCAACACGAACTGTCACGAAACTCTTATTAGCAGTTGGAATACGGGCACGCCCATGTATAGCCCACTCACTCCACAGCATCGACGTGCACGCCTCGACTCGTGCCGTCAGAAGATGGAATGGCACGTCGTAGTCTGAAAGCAGATTCTGCCTGCACGCAAGTGTCGGTCGCCTGAGCATACGATGTACACCTGGTGAGTGCTGTCTCGTAGAGGGCACTCGTCCAAGACACACTGGTCCCATCCCAGGTGTTGTGGTCTGTGGTGTGATAAGCTAGTTCATCTTTGGTGTTTCTGGAGGGTACGACAACCAGCGCTCGGTACGTACAGAATGTTACTTGACCTGTTCTTTTGCCGTTCTTGCAGCAGGAAGATATGTTATTTCAACAGAATAATGCTCGCCCACGCACTGCCCGTGGAACTCATTGTGCTCTGCAAGGCATGTAGCCACTTCCCTGGCCAACACGATCTCCAGACGTGTCTCTAGTCGAGCACAAGTGGGATACGGTGGGATGAGAAGTGAGTCGTGCGACTCATAAACCAACATCCCTTACAGAACTAAGTGAACAAGTCAAACAGACGTGGCATAACTTATCCCAGGACAGTATTCACCATCTGTACGATCGACTGGCTGCCGGAGTCAGCGCCTACATTGCCGCCCGTGGAGGCTACACCACGTAGTAATATGGGTGTATCAGCACGGGTCGATACCTGGCAATTCAGGACCGCTTGTGCGCTTGATCTGTAAATGTAATCATTTCATGTGCTCCATATGCACTGTTGCAACAATAATGGGTGAATTGGGAACGTCTGAAAGAGTGTACTAATTTTTTTCCGACAATACATGTCAGTGCATGAGAAACGGAGGGCTGTAATCGAGTTTTTAATCGTCCTCATATGGAGCACCCCATCCTTCAGCATTACAGCGCCAGACCACACAGCAGCGCTCTGACATCTGCGGCAATCGGACGCCTTGCGTACACTGTCACTGGTCATCCTCCATACAGTCTCGACTTCACCCCGTCCGTTTTTCATCTGCTTCCAAAACTTGAACACCTTCGAGAACTTCACTTTGATAGTGATGAAACGGTGCAAGCAGAGGTGAAATTGTGGGTCCGTCAACAAAGTTAAACATTGTACAGTGACGGTATCAACAAACTGGTCTCTTGTTGGGAGGAACTTGTTCGTTGCCAGGGTGATTATGCTGAAAAATAATATGTAGGCGTGAAGAATGAAGATGTAGAATGTTAATACCGTTTATTTTATTTAAAAAGCTTTAAGAGTTTCCACATAAAGAATTCGGAGGTATTAGTTCTCGGGACGTCCTCCTAGTCCATATAATGAATGATTTCAAGCGACTGGAGTGTAACGTAGGCCCCTCCAGGTTTTAAGAAGGTTCCTCGGAACGATGTGAACTATTTTAGACTCGTGTCACTGAAGTCAATCTGTATCAGAATTATGGAACATGGTTTATATTCAGGCATTATGGCCGAGCGATGTGGCGCAGTGGTTAGCACACTGGACTCGCATTCGGGAAGCCGACAGTTCAAAACCCGTGCCCGGTCATCGTGATTTAGGTTTCCCATAATTTTCCTAAATCGTTTCAGGCAAATGCCGGGATGGTTCCCTCGAAAGGGCACCACTGACTTCCTTCCCAATCATTCCCTAATCCTATAGGACTGATGACCTCGTTGTTTGGTCCCCTCTCTCAAATCAGTCAACCAACCAGGCATAATGAAATTTTTGAAGAATAAAAATCTCCTCTGCAAAGATAAAAATGGATTCCCTAGGCAGAGATGTTGCAAAACACAGCTCGTTCTGGTCGGCCATGAACTCCAGAGTGCCGCAGACGAAGGCAACCAGGTTTATGCCGTGTTCCTTGGTTTTCGGAAGGGATTGTGTACGATTCTGCATTGTTGAATGTACAAAATACAAGCCTACCGAGTACCGCACAACATTTGTGGCTACATCCAGGAGCAGCGCGGGGCAGCCGCGCTGTCTAGGGCAACTTGTCACGGTCCGCGCGGCTCCCTCCGTCGGAGGTTCGAGCTCTCCCTCGGGCATGGGTGTGTGTGTTGTCCCTAGCATAAGTTAGTTTAACTTAGACTAAATAGTGTTTAAGCTTAGGGACTGATGACCTCATCAGTTTGGTCCCATAAGATCTTACCCCAATTTTCCAATTTTTTTCTTTACATCCAGGATTTTGTAACAGACAGTTTACACATTGTACTTAACGTGATGAAATCGACAGGTGTAAGATAATTTCGGGTCTATGCCAGAGGGGTATTATAGGACCATTGCTGTTTAAATGTACATGAATTATTTAGTGGATACTGTTAGAAGCACCATGAGGCTGCCCAAAGACGATGCTGTTGACTTTAGGAAGGTTTCAAAGCCAGATGACTGTAGCGAAATGTAAGAACAACTCCGGAAGATCGATAAATAGTGCAGGGACTGACAGCGACACCGAACGTAAGTAAGTGTCACATATTTAACATAAATAGAAGAAGAGACCAATCAATTTTCAATTAGGCTACAGGCGATAAACCACTGGCAGTAGTAACAATCAAAAGATACGTTGGTGGCAAAGAAAATGAAACTCCCTCAAGGGCTGTGTTCAGCGGTACTAGGGTATAAAATGTACATACTTAGGGGTTGTAGTGTTAGTGATTCATATTTTCACGGTCACCGGCGAGCAGGTGACTCCTAGGAGGCTTGTCTGTGGACCCTCTGTTTTGATTCTGCAGGCGGAAACTGTGCTGAGTTTAGAGGTGAACAGTTTTAGCAACATTGATCCTAAGGAACAACTATGCCCCACCGACTTCATTTGAAGCGGTTCATGTTGTGGATCTATATGCGGTAAGCTGGATAGAAGTATCGACGGACTGCTGCACATGTTGGGAAAAATGTGACGGCGGTGTGTCGCTGATTTCAATAGTGATGTGTGGAACATTTTCATACCTGCAGACTAGGTTCTGGGTGCCTGCGCAGTGCAGACGCACTTCAAGATCGACACACTGCGCGAGGAGCAGTGGCCTACCGCTCATCATCCCAGGGACGAAACCCAGGTACACGTTGGACGTCCTGTATTATCAGGGACCATGAGGAACGGTGTGCTTGCCGAAGGACTAAGACCACGCGTAACTCTGGCCAGGCTACCACTGACACAAAGAAACCGCGAATGATGGCTGCTCTGATGTCGTGAAAGGGTTGACTGGAGAGTGGAATAGTGCTTTTTTGTCTTCAATGATCAGAGTTAGGTCGGTCTGCATGTGAGTGATGGACTAAACTCTCATTTGAACGATTCCTTAGTATTATTCATCTCTGGTACCTTTATAAGATTGGATTAACAGTAGAGGTAGAGATGATCTAATGAAGAGCAGTGCCTTTCGTCATGAGATCGTCTAGTAAGCTCAGGAGCGTTACAGAGATGACCAACAAACTTCAGTTGTAAACACCACAAGAGAGTCGTTGTGTATCAGGGAGAGACTCAATGTTGAAGTTTCGGGAGCGGACGTTTCAAGAAGAGTCGGGCAACATATTACTTCCTCCCATATACGTTTCGGTGACTGATCATGAGAAGAAAATCAGAAAAATTGGATCTCATATGAATGTTTATCGACACTCGTTCATCCCACGCACCACTCGCGAATGGGTCGATGGTGAGGTGGCTAGCGGAGTATAGACGAGGATGTTTACTGAGCGCCTGGGGTGATATTTTAATAATTTTACTGATTTTACGCAGCACCGTGACTTCTAAAAAGTAACTCTCCTTATGTTCAATTTGACTTCGTTCAGCGTTTGATCTTCAAGACGGCTTTGATTTCATGTAATTTTGTAATGAAGCTCTCCTCATTTTCATCGCAGCTTCCCGACGCTGCTGTTGACCCACGTCAGGTCATTCACATCCGTCACAATCTTGCTCAGTACATACGTTTTAGTCTTAGATCCATTTATGATTTACTTTGCATTGTATATTAACTTTATAAATATCCCTGTTAATTCAGTTTTTAGCGAGGTAGTATTTAGTGTTTATCAGGTTTCCAGTAATCTGTCTTCCACTTACATAACAATTTCACTGACGGACGTGGGGCCCATGTTCATTTACTGGACTCGCATATCGCACTTTTCGGTTGATCCCTGACCCGTTAATCCATATTTGGGTTTCTCGTGGTTTCCTGAAATTGCTTAAGGTACAGTGACAAACATTTGGAAAATACTCTATCTACTGCTTGCCTTATCCTTGCCCAAACTACACCTCCAGTGACAGCGACGCTGACGAAAATTTAAAACCTAATCTTCCAAAATTGCTTTTTAATCAACATTACTTGGAAACGGAAAAGCACATCACACAAACAAGCAATTTTTTCTATAAAACGTCAGCTCTAATATCATGATCATAGAAATAAATAAAGACTTTCGTAGTCCTGTTAACATGAGTGACGCTTAAAGCTTGGATTTTACTGTCAATCTCATCAATCACGCGCTGAATCCCACTTAGTCTGTATCTCACTTGACTCCAGTTTTTTCATTCCTCTGAATTTTCACGCACTTTCGGGGATAAAAAAGACAAACAATTATCCCAGTCAGGGCTTAAACTCCAGTAAACAGCTTCCACAACGCAGTAATATCACCCATGCTGCAATTAAACCGCATTCTGGTACACCTTTTAACGAACTGATAATGGTTTCAACGTGGTTCGCCAACAGACAGCGTAGTGGCACAGCTACCAGAGCGCCATCTGTGTCTGCCGTTTTATAGGGCATGCTCACAGCCAGCAGGATCAGTATGGTGCGTACGTGTGAAGTAAACAGGCACCATGCTACGGAAATGCACTCATGCTTCCTACAGCTAACTGAGAGAGTTTGAAAGGGGTCAAATTGTGACCTTCCTAGTGGCGGGACGGTTATTTCGAAGAAATGTGACATAATTTGGACGGGTTGCATCAGTTGTGCAACGATCAGTGGTCACATGAACATTCTCACACCCGTAGGAGATGTTCTGGACGTCTGTGCAGCACAGACATCCTCCAGGATCATCGTATTATAAGGGCATCAATGTCAGATCGTTCAGCTACTACAGCATGGATAAGAGGGCTTGTGAGCCCAGATATGTCAAAACGAGCAGTTGCAAACTGGTTTTGGCAGTGGGACTATTTCCACGCACACCTCTGCCCGTCTCCACTCACGCAACAGCTTCGACCTACTGACCGGGGTAGCACAGTGGTTACCACAATGGACTCGTATTCTGAAGGACGACTGTTCAGACCCACGTACAAAAATCATGATTTAAGTTTTCCGTGATTCCCCTAAATCGCTTAGGCCAAATATGGGGGTGGTTCAGCCGGCCGAAGTGGCCGTGCGGTTAAAGGCGCTGCAGTCTGAAACCGCAAGACCGCTACGGTCGCAGGTTCGAATCCTGCCTCGGGCATGGATGTTTGTGATGTCCTTAGGTTAGTTAGGTTTAACTAGTTCTAAGTTCTAGGGGACTAATGACCTCAGCAGTTGAGTCCCATAGTGCTCAGAGCCATTTGAACCATTTTTTTGGGGGTGGTTCCTTCGAAAGGGCACGGCCGCATTGCTTCTCCATCCTTACCTAATTCCAGCTTGTGCTTCGTCTCTAATGATCTCGGTGTTGACGGGACGGTAAACACTAGTCTCCTCCTCCTCCTCCTCCTCCTCCTCCAGCATCGACGTGCACGGCTCGACTGGTGCCGTCAGAGGATCACTTGGAAGGCGGAATTGCGTGTCGTGATCTTCAGCGATGAAAGCAGATTCTGCCTGCAGGCAAGTAATGGTCGTTTGCTTGTACGACATAGATCTTGTGAACACTATCTCGTAGAGTGGATTTGTCCAAGACACATTGGCCCCATCCCGGGCGTTATGGTCTGGGATGCGATAATCTACAACTTTAGTTCATCTTTGGTGTTTCTGGAGGGTACGCCAACCAGCGCTCTGTATGTGCAGAATGTTATTAGACTCGTTCTTTTGCCGTTCATGTAACAGGAAGGTGATGTGATGCTCCAGCAGGATAATGCTCGCCCACACACTGCCCGTGAAACTCATCGTGCTCTGCGTGACGCGCTGCAACTTCCCTGGCCAGCACGACCTCCAGACGCATCGCCAATTGAGCACAAGTGGAATACGGTGGGATGAGAAGAACTACATGAACAAGTTGAACAGACGTGACATAACGTATCTCAGGACAAAAAAATGTGTGTATGAATTTCTAAGGAACCAAACTGCTGAGGTCATCGGTCCCTAGACTTACACACTACTTAAACTAACTTATGCTAAGAACAACACACACACACACACACACACACACACACACACACCCGCGCGAGGGAGAACTCGAACCTCCAGCGGGAGGGTCGCGCAATCCGTTACATTATCCCAGGACAGTATTCACCATCTGTACAATCGACTGGCTGCCGGAGTCAGCGCCTGCATTGTAGCCCGTGGAGGCTACACCACATACTAGTATGGGTGTTTCAGCATCGGTCGATACCTGGTGCCTCAGAACCGCTTGTGGTCTTTTTCTGTAAATGTAATCGTTTCATGTACTCCATATGCACCGTTGCAACAATAAATCTTGAATGACTTAGAAACCTCTGAAAGTGTGTTCTGTTTTTCTTTTCGGCACGGTACTTTTCAGTTTGGAAAACACAGGTTATTCGCTCATACTGCTCAGAAAACAGTTGCAGGCTCCGGATGCTTTCTGTCGCTTCATCAACATCCAGCAGTGTTCAGTTAGATGTTCTCAATGATTACTTGTGTTCCACGGTGAAAGCTTGATTAATCTAATTAAATCTGAAATATTTTACGACTTTTTCATGAACGCAAAAGCTTTCCACAAAACATTATACATCAATAAGGAAAAACTTGCTTTACTGTTTAAGGAGATATATGTCAGAGAAAAAAATATATAAATAGCAGCAACATGGTAGAATCTCAAATAAGTTGGCTAGCTTGCTGGTGTACCGACATAAAAAAGGTATTTCCGCTTCTTTTCAATCATCAGACCACTAGTGGCCGCAGCCCCATATACTATACTTCAAATAACGAACTCAATAAACCTTTCCTTAGAAAATTCCATTTACTTGTAGGGTGCACATAGTATAGCTCCAGCTTCTTATTGCCTGGAGCGTTACCAGCCCAACAGGCCACACCAGCCATCGTCTGAGACATAGCTACGAGCATAGTTCATCGACGCAAAATAATTGCGCTTTACAATGCGCACATTTGTGCAAACATATGATGATCCATCTTTCGTATGTTACCATTATTACTATACACATCATCCTTACCAGAACTGTTTAGCACACCATCTATTGTCTGTACGAATCTTAAACATACTCTTGACCTGCGACTCTTTCTCAACACACAAAGAAAGGTAAGGTAATGTTCCACATTCTGGTCCTAGACGGGCTAATCAGCTCCGATCGACCGCCGTGTCAACCTCTGCCAAGGATGTAATTGGAATCTGTACAGAGGGGCATGTAGCCGCTCTCACGGTCGTTGACGGGTTTTTGCACTTTGGAACCGATATTAACAGTCGAGTAACTCCTCCGATGACCTCATGAGTCTGAGTGCACCCTGTTCCAGCCTACCCACCAAGTAAAAATCCCTGACACTACCGGGAATTGAACCTGGTTCCCTCACGTGGCAGTCAGCCGCACCGGCCCCTCAGCTATGGAGGTGGATTTCCCCAACACACTACGTATCTTAACGCCTGTACGACGCTCCGTAATGCTACTTAACTACAGAGCATTCTTCTTGTAACACTTCTCCGTGTCCTAAATCCAACAGTTTTCTAAGTATACACATTCTCTACACCCACAACTTCTTGTGAATTTTATTATCTCTACTCATACGGTTGGTGGAACCCATCTTGCAATGTGACACCCGAAGGATCGGATATTTTAATTTATTATATGGCCCAGAATCGCATAAATTACTATTTGATACTCCCAAGACACTACTCTGTTCTGCCTGACATTATCTTACACTATGTGATCGACAGTAACCGGACACCTGCCTGAAAATGACTTAAAAGTTCGTGGCGCCCTCCATCGGTAATGCTGGAATTCAGTGTGGTGTTGGCCCACCCTTAGTCTTGATGACAGCTTCCACTCTCGCAGGCATACGTTCAAACAGGTGCTGGAAGGTTTCTTGGGGAACGGAGTCGGCGTTCCAAAACATCCCAAAGGTGTTCTATAGGATTCAGGTGCAGGCCATTCCATTACAGGGATGTTATTGTCGTGTAAGCACTCAGCCACAGGCCGTGCATTATGAACAGGTGCTCGATCGTGTTGAAAGATGCAGTCGCCATCCCCGAATTGCCCTTCAACTGCGAGAAGCAAGAAGGTGCTTAAAATATCAGTGTAGGCCTGTGGTGTGGTAGTGCCACGCAAAACAACAAGGGGTGCAAGCCCTCTCCATGAAAAACACGAGCACACCATAACACCACCGCCTTCGGGTTTTACTGTTAGCACTACATACACTGGCTGATGACGTTCACCAGGCATTCGCCATACCCACACCCTGCCACTGGATCGCCACAGTGCGTTCCGTGATTCTCACTCCATTCAACGTTTTACCACTGTTCAGTCGTCCAATATTTACGCTCCTTACACCAAACTAGACGTCGTTTGGCATTTACCGGCGTGATGTGTGGCTTATGAGTAGCTGCTCGACCATGAAATCCAAGTTTTCTCACCTCTCACCTCCCACCTAACTGTCAGAGTATTTGCAGTGGATCCTAATGCAGTTCGTATAATTCCTGTGTTATGGTTTGTATAGATGTCTGCCTATTACACATTACGACCCTCTTCAACTGTAGGCGGTCTCTGTCAGTCGACAGACGAGGTCGGCCTGTACGCTTTTGTGCTGTACGTGTCCCTTCACGTCTCCACTTCACTATCACATCGGAAATAGTGGACCTAGGGATGTTTAGGAGTGTGGCGTATAGACGTATGACCCAAGTGACACCCAATCACATTTGAAGTCTGTGAGATCCACGGAGCGCCCCATTCTGCTCTCTCACGATGTCACGACTGAGGTCTCTGATATGGAGTACCTGACAGTAGGTGGCAGCACAAATCACCTAATATGAAAAATGTATGTTTTTCGTGGTATCCGGTTACTTTAGATTATATAGTTTAAGTCTCGTCCCTCTACACGGTCCAGGCACATTAATGTGACAATCTTTCAAAAGCACTAACAACGACATTCTGCGGCGTGGGCCGCTGCGAGACGTGCAGAAGAGTCAGTCTGGTTCTGGAAGGCAGCAACAGGGACGTGGAGCCATGCCGACTCTAGTGCCATGGCCAGCTGCGCTCGGCTTCTTCAGGATCCATTCCACGAACAGCCCGATCGAGGTGGTCTCACAGAACCTCGATTGTGCTTAAGTCCGGGAAACTGGGTGGGCAGGGGAGTACGGTAAACTCATCTCGGTGCTCTCCCAATCACACACATATACTGCGAGCTGTGTGGCACGTTTCATTGTAGTGCTAGTAGATGCCATCCTCCGAGGAAGAACAAAATGTATGTAGCGGTGGACATGACCACCAAGGATAGATGCATACTTGTGTTGATCCACTGTGCCCCTCATGCTGCCTGGGCCCTTCTAACGATTGTTGCAGTGCCGTACGCGCCGACAGCCATCAGTCTGATGGAGCATAAAACCTGATTGATCTGAAAAGGGCAGCTGTAGCCTCTCAGTGGATGTCCATTTGCTGTATTGGATTACAAATTCCAGCCATCTTGGTCGATGAACGGCAGTCAGCTTGGTGTATGAACCACTTACCTGGGGCAGAGGCCGATATGCAGAACAGTCGTTGAGGAGACGCTGCTGATAGCCCCTTTGTTCATCTGGGTGATCAGTTGCTCAACAGTTGCACGTCTGTTCGCCTGTGCACCTCTCTGCAGCCGTATTTCATCCCTGTCATCTATGGTCTGTGGTGCAGCACAGTTGTCTCAGTGCCGGTTGTGGATAGCACCGTTTTGCCATGTTTGATGTACTTTAACGAAGGCGGGAAGTGAACAGTTTACAAACTTATCCATTTGGGTAATGTCTCCAGCCTTGGCCCAAAAGCTGACGATAATGGCCATATGGACGTCATGTAAATCGCTGCTAATGCTGCCATCTGCCATCGTGAGTAGTTATTGCATGTTGACATCGAACATGGGCGGTCGTCACATTAATGTGACTGGACCAAGCGTGGAGAATTAGCTATCTCGGCAGTTTATTCATACGTACTTGTTGCCCCATTCTAGCGACATTTCTTCTGGTTATCTAGGTTGGGCAGCGTGGAGGGTAAAAATCGTAGAGGGAGACCAAGAGATGAATACACTAAGCAGATTCAGAAGGATGTAGGTTGCAGTAGGTACCGGGAGATGAAGAAGCTTGCACAGGATAGAGTAGCATGGAGAGCTGCATCAAACCAGTCTCAGGACTGAAGACCACAACAACAACATCTAGGTTTAGGTACTAAATGATTAATTCTGGATAAAATAATTTTGAGTATTGGTCCACCTCATTGTAGCTACAGAAACAGCTAAATTGCCGACGTGTCGACCGACTTGCTCCGGTCCTCTTCAGGGTGGTTCACTAGTGTACACTAGTTAATGTCTTCCTTTATACAGGGTGTCACAAAAAGGTACGGCCAGACTTTCAGGAAACATCCCTCACACACAAATACAGAAAAGATGTTACGTGGACATGTGTCCGGAAACGCTTAATTTCCATGTTAGAGCTCCTTTTAGTTTCGTCAGTATGTACTGTACTTCCTCGATTCGCCGCCAGTTGGCCCAATTGAAGGAAGGTAATGTTGACTTCGATGCTTGTGTTGACATGCGACTCATTGCTCTACAGTACTAGCATCAAGCACATCAGTACGTAGCATCAACAGGTTAGTGTTCATCACGAACGTGGTTTTGCAGTCAGTGGAATGTTTACAAATGCGGAGTTGGCAGATGCCCATTTGATGTATGGATTAGCACAAGGCAATAGCCGTGGCGCGGTACGTTTGTATCGAGACAGATTTCCAGAACGAAGGTGTCCCGACAGGAAGACGTTCGAAGCAATTGATCGGCGTCTTAGGGATCACGGAACATTCCAGCCTATGACTCGCGACTGGTGAAGAGCTAGAACGACGAGGACACCTGCAATCGACGAGGCAATTCTTCGTGCAGTTGACGATAACCCTAATGTCAGCGTCAGAGAAGTTGCTGCTGAACGAGGTAACGTTGACCACGTCACTGTATGGAGAGTGCTACGGGAGAACCAGTTGTTTCCGTACCATGTACAGTGTGTGCAGGCACTATCAGCAGCTGATTGGCCTCCACGGGTACACTTCTGCGAATAGTTCATCCAACAATGTGTCAATCCTCATTTCAGTGCAAATGTTCTCTTTACGGATGAGGCTTCATTCCAACGTGATCAAATTGTAAATTTTCTCAATCAACATTTGTGGGCTGACGAGAATCCACACGCAATTGTGCAATCACGTCATCAACACAGATTTTCTGTGAACGTTTGGGCAGGCATTGTTGGTGATGACTTGATTGGGCCCCATGTTCTTCCACCTACGCTCAATGGAGCACGTTATCATGATTTCATACGGGATACTCTACCTGTGCTGATAGAACATGTGCCTTTACAAGTACGACACAACATGTGGTTCATGCACGATGGAGCTCCTGCATATTTCAGTCGAAGTTTTCGTACGCTTCTCAACAACAGATTCGGTGACCGATGGAGTGGTGGAGGCGGACCAATTCCATGGCCTCCACGCTCTCCTGACCTCAACCCTCTTGACTTTCATTTATGGGGGCATTTGAAAGCTCTTGTCTACGCAACCCCGGTACCAAATGTAGAGACGCTTCGTGCTCGTATTGTGGGCGGCTGTGGTACAATACGCCATTCTCCAGGGCTGCATCAGCGCATCAGGGATTCCATGCGACGGAGGGTGGATGCATGTATCCTCGCTAACGGAGGACATTTTGAACATTTCCTGTAACAAAGTGTTTGAAGTCACGCTGCTACGTTCTGTTGCTGTGTGTTTTCATTCCATGATTAATGTGATTTGAAGAGAAGTAATAAAATGAGCTCTGCCATGGAAAGTAAGCGTTTCCGGACACATGTCCACATAACATATTTTCTTTCTTTGTGTGTGAGGAATGTTTCCTGAAAGTTTGTCCGTACCTTTTTGTAACACCCTGTATACTACCATTTTCGGTTATCTGGTAGCTACCGACGTCACATACCTGAAATGTCACTGGACAACTAGAAGAGGTTGTTATGGAGGGGAGGCTGTAAGGTACACTATTGCCTGTGCTACCGTGGTGGCTGGTTGCAAGACAACTGTATTAGGTGACTGGTAGAAGGTAGCGTATTGGCTGTCTGTTGGCTGTGCCACTGTGGTAAGTGACTGGTGAGCATCTTGCGTTGGTGACTGGAAGGCAATAACAAATCGGCAGCTTGTATCCATTGGATGGTGTTTCCCTGCAGCGAGGCGCTAAGGCCTCACAGCTGTTCTCTCGCGGCCGCCGTCTACACTGTCAAACACGGGTCAAGTGGCATCGCGAACACGCGCGATTTGTAGGACTAGAATCGTCGGCAGCCATGCCGCAAGTAACTTGTAGCCATCCTCCCTCTTCATGTTGTTAGGTCGTTTAATTATTTCAGTAGCCTCTGTTCTTTGCTGTATCCACGACTGACGAGCAAGCACAAGAGGTTCTTGAATGTTGATAAGGCTTACCGACAGCCATTCTTCCCACGCACTATTCGCGAGTGGAACAGGGTTGGAGAGATCAGATAGTGGTACCGAAAGTACCCTCTGCCACATACCATTAGGTGGCTTGCATAGTATGATGTAGATGTAAGACGGGCACGTTCCTGGTGCTGTTCCGCTGCAGGTGACTTGTCGTTCTGTCCCAGTCGTACATAATTTTCATGCTCCGAAAACTACCAGTAATGTGACCATCCTATTGATTTTCAAGAACCTCGCGTGCTTAATCGCAACCGTGGATACAGCAACGGAAAATAAGAGGGTATTGAAATAACTAAACGCTCTAACAACAGGAACAGGAAGGATGTCTACAAAATCGCCGGCCGGCGGCGCAACTTACCATCCCCTACATACAAGCTGTAGATTTTCTATTGCCTTTCAGTCACCAACGAGAATTGCCCACCAATCACTTACCAGAGTGGTACAGGCAATATACAGACGATACGTTACTTTCTGCCAATTACTTACTATAGTTCCTTTCTATAAAGCCACCAGGGTAGCACCGACAATAGCGGACCTTACAGCCACCCCACCAACTGTAATCCGGACTCATTTGACTAGGCCACGGGTCTCCAGTCGTCTAGGGTCCAACCGATATGACCACGAGCCCAGGAGAGGTGTTGGGGGCGATTTAGCGCTTTTAGCAAAGCCACTCGCGCCGGTCTCTGCTGTCATAGCCCATTAACGTCAAATTTCGCCGCACTGTCGTAACGGATACACTCATCGTACGTGTCACATTGATTTCTGCGGCTATTTCACGCAGTGGTGTCTGTCTGTTAGCACTGACAACTCTACGCAAACGCCGCTGCTCTCGGTCGTTAAGCGAAGACCGTCGGCCTCTGCGTTGTCCGTGGTGAGAGGTAATTCCTGAAATCTAGTTTTCTCGACACGCTGTTGTCTCTGTGGATACGTTACTGTTCGACAACTGACGCAGGAGAGTACAAATGTGAAACAGCACATGTAAATAAATTGTATACTGATTTCAAATGAAGCAAACAGAGGACACAAGACACCTAGCGTTCAAGTTACGCAACATAAATCGGAATATCTTGCAGTCAGAAAGACACAAATACGTATTCACAACTGAAGGAAAACTCAAAATAACCTAAAGTAATGGGGAGAGGGATGAAACTGAATGCATAAAGCTTTCGACTAAAGGACCAGAACGTGATCCTGTGGCCAGCTTCAAGCTTACTGAAAGCACGAAGCTGCGGAAATATTGTAACAGCAAACTCTTGAATATCAGCTTACCTCCGCAGTTCATAACAAGTCGAACACGCGAAATTATTGAGAATAATTGTTGGATACAAACACTAACTGCAAAACCTTGCCTATGAGCAACCACTTCTAATAAATGAAACGTTCTGACCAGTAACTGCTAATATGCTGCGCGCCATCTAACCTCCAATCGTCCGAAGCAAGCTTCCCAGAACAACTGTGTTTCAAAGTTGTCCGCGAACATGCGTTTTTTTTTTTTACTTATTTATTTTTTGCTTTAGGCGGCAAAGACTGTACGGTCAACAGTAGTTACAAAAGTGCCGTATTAGCGTAATTTCAATTTCGTCAGTAGAACAATAAAAAGAGTGTGATGTACTAACATTAGTTCTTAACGTAAGATAAATCACTAAAAGAACATCACCATACAGCCAGCAGTAGTTATAACAGTTCCAAATTAACGTTAGTGTAGTTCTCACAATACAACAATGATAGGAGTGCGAAGTACAAAAATAAGATCGTTATATAAATTAAAAAACAAAATTACGACAGGGTTTGAACTGGGCCGTTCCAGAGCTGAATGACATCCACAGACACTTATAACTGAAACCTGAAGAACGGTATTGTTTACAAAGATAATTTCTTAATGCAAGGGAAAGACACTAACAGTTTTCGAACTGGACTGGTTCCATGGGAAGGAAGGATCCACACAACTTATAGGTCAAAGCTAGATACCAGCGTCTTTTAAATAGTTCGCGAGCGAATAATACCTTCATTTATCGAACCGGTGGAGTAGAGCATTTACGCTTGTAGGGAGAGGGTAGCCCCTCGCAACCAATTTTTTGTGCCGGCCGCGGTGGTCTCGCGGTTCTAGGCGCGCAGTCCGGAACCGTGCGACTGCTACGGTCGCAGGTTCGAATCCTGCCTCGGGCATGGATGTGTGTGATGTCCTTAGGTTAGTTAGGTTTAAGTAGTTCTAAGTTCTAGGGGACTGATGACCACAGCAGTTGAGTCCCATAGTGCTCAGAGCCATTTGAACCAAATTTTTGTACAAAACAGCTTATGCGGTCGGGTACTTGGCACACGCCAGTATGACGTGCTCAGACGCGCCACCTCTGTTGTGTTCTGATCACAGTGGCCAAAAGCAATGATTGTCAATCGGTATAGGTGGGCTAGCTAATACCTGTTTCCTAGCCTCATGCGGATGAGACAGGTCACATGATGTCTAGTAAACTTCACCGAGGTGAACCCCGGCCGAAAAGAGACGTTCGGTTGCACAGCCGCCAGGTGGCCGCCCTTGTAGTTCTGGAATACATGCCATTCACAATTCCAGTTGTGATAAGCAGCTTTCTGGACCATCGAATTTAAATCCGTATAACATATCGGTGTTGGGCGGAACTACCCTTCCACACTGCTCATCTTAGAGAGGCGGTCAACAGTTTCTTTACGGACAGTGTCGTGATGCGCTTTTATCCAAAGTAAGTCGACGTCAACGTGCAATGTCCGAGCCTCTATTACAGCCTCCAAATCATTCAAAACATATCTGTTTAGTCTTTTTAGCAAACGCCAGATGTTGTTGTTTTTACAGCAAAGTTTGGAAGTTCTTGAGGATCAGTAAGAGCCGGAAAGTCTGCCTGCAATAATAAATAGCTTCCGTGATGGCTAGTAACTCCCGTGAAGACAGTCGATTCAGGTGGCAGTACAAACATTTACTATGTGTCGCTAGAGGAGCTGAAAAAGGCATATTTGATGCCTGCCTAACAGTTGGAGCAAGCATACTGTGATCAATGTCGCGTAAAGAAGTGATCCAGGTCATGATTAATGTTCGCACCCGCTCTGAAGTCGGATGGAAAGTACGACACCGAGGCTGGTGTGAAGAAAATACCAAACGGAGAGTGGAATCAAGGGACTTTGGAGTCGTTTTAATATAGCGGTAAAATATGTCGCTATTTTTCGTAGCTGCGAATCAATAACGGGTTTCGGTTCGCCCTTCGTCCGTGAGATACCTGCGTGAGGCCTCAGAACGGAACAGCCGCCTTAGTGGAAACACAAGCAAATATGGAAGACCGACTAAAGAGAAAATTATCGGACAACATCTGCCGAAGTATGGTCAGCGGCATTGCACACGCTTCCATTAACAGTGCGTTGGTGGGAGTTGATTTCATAGCTCTAAGAACAAAACTAAGCACCTTATAAGGGAGGACATTAGTTTACGCAAAGCCGATTTCGTCGCGCTGCCATAGACGATGCTGCCATAATTGAAGACAAAGCAGATCAGGACCTTATACAGAGTTAATAGGACTGTCGGTTTCGCTCCCCACCAAACTCTAACAGGCATGCGCAATATATTAGCAGTGTGTTCCACCTTGTTTATGAGGTACGCAACATGACGTGTCCAAGTTCGTTTGCAGTAAGTAGACGCCAAGTAGCTTAGCATGTGGCTGGACAGGAAGTTTGTATGGGCAAAACTGAAGCTTAGATGAGAATTAACTACGTCGTTTTCTGGTGAATATCGCCGCAGCAGATTTTTCGGGCTGCAAAATGAGTCCATTTCCTAACTCCCATTTCGACAGCCTGATACATGCGTCGGGAAGCTACAATCTTGTCGCCCAAAAGCACGGTGAATGAACGTTACAAACGTTCGCTCACTGAAGAACTTTGACGTTGGGGCTAAACATAGTCTCCAGGTCGGCGACATAAAGGGTGTAAAGTATGTAAAGTAAGGGAATCAACATCGCACCCTGTGGTAGAACATGAAGCACTATGCGGTGCACGTATAACACGTTGTCTTGGTCACGAACATAGACGGTAAACATGCAGTTTCAGTTGCCAGCGCACTGATTAGCTGGAAGCTCCCGGAAAAGGTCAAAGGTGACCATGCTTCATCCGCAACATTTTAGAGACTCATATCTCAAACAATCTACACAGTATGTATCGATACTGGTTACAAAGCATGTCCGCAAGTAATCAGCAAAGACGAATTCAGGAGTTACTGAAAGCAAATTGTTTAAGCAATTTTGTCATATATAGACGTGGTTGGAGACCGTGGCTGTTATATAAAACTGATTTAAATTATTTAAGGACTAGAAATGCCCCTTTAACACGCAATTTTCACTGTCAACATGTTGCTTCTCGGTCGTGTAGTTAGTGTCTAACCCTATGGACTTTGTGTAAGTATCGCACCGAGAGTTCGCGCACTTTGAAGATAGGGGAGAACGTCTACATAGATCATAAAGTTCACCGTTCACGAATCGTAAATTACTTTCTTAATATACGTGATTGGAAGATGAACTGCCGGTTCGCAGTCTGGCACTGCACACACAGATGCTACCGCCTATAGGTTACCGAGCGAAGTGGCATAGTGGTCAGCACACTGGACTCGCATTGGGGAGGACAACTGTTAAAACCCGAGTCCGGCCATCCTGATTTAGGTTTCCTGTGATTTCCCTAAAACACTTCAGGTAAATCCCGGGATAATTTCTCTGAAAGGGCACGGCCGACTTCCTTCCACATCCGTCCCTAATCCGATGGGACCAATGACCTCGCTGTTCAGTTCCATACCCCAAATCAACCAACCAACCAGCCAGCCATAGGTTGGGTAACACGCCCTCGTCTTTTATCTACATCCCCATCTACATGATTACTCGGCAATTCACGATCAAGTGCCCGTCAGAGGGTTCCTTCAACCACCTTTAAGTTAATTTGCTACCATTCCACTCTCGAACCGAGCTTGGGAAAAACGAACGCTTAAATCTTTCCTTGCGAACTCTGATTTCTCTTATTGTATTATGATCATTTCTCCCTATGTAGGTGGGCGCCAACAAAATGTGTTCACACTCGGACGAGGACGCCGGTGATTGAAATTTCATGAGCAGGTCCTGCCACAGCGGATAACAGCTTTGTTTTAATGAGCCCCACCCCAATTCGTTTATCATATCCGTGGTACTCTCTTCGTTATTTCGTGATAGTAATAAACAAGATGCCCTTCTGTGAACTTTTTCGACGTCCTCCGACAATCCTGTCTGATGTGGGTTCCACATCGCACAGCAATTCTCCACAAGAGGGCGGACAAGCATAGTATAAGCAGTCTCTTTAGTATACCTGCTACATTTTTAAGTGTTCTACCAGTAAACCTCGTTCTTTGGTGTGCTCTCCCCACAACATTATCCATGTGACCGTTCCAATTTAAGTTACTGTAATTCCAATCCCTAAGTGTTTAGTTGAGTCTACAGCCTTTTGATTGTGTGATTTATCGTGTAATACGTATTTAGCGGATTCATTTTAGTACTCTCGTATGTGACTGCACACTTTTCATTATTTAGAGTCAATTGCCACTTTTGGCACCATACAGATATCTTGTCTGTATCATTTTGTAATTGCTTTTGATTATCTGATGACTTTACAAGACAGTAAATGTCAGCGTCATCTGCAAACAATGTAAGAGGACTGCTCAGATTGTCTTTTAAATTGTTTATGTAGATCAGGAACGACAGAGGGCCTATAACACTTCCTTGCTGAACGCCAGATATTATTTCTGTTTTATTACATGACCTTTCGTCAGTTACGACGAACTATGACCTTCCTGATAGGAAATCACGGATCCAGTCATAGAGCTGAGACGATATTCCATAGGCGCTGGCAATTCTCATGGTTAGTGATATATGTATATAAAATCACAACCCCCCCCCCCCCAACACTACAGTGCCTTTCTAATTATCAGAAGATATTAATTTTGAAGTTTTTTAGAAAATTGATGTTTTTTTTTCCAACGAGTGAATCCTGATCTCCAATACTAACGCATTCTTTCCCTTCGTTTACAGTAAAAAAAATTAGTTTGCAGATTTTTGTTGCACAACATATTTCAATTACGCTTCTAATTTGAGTTCTTCCCTGTGTTGCGGCTGTCGTGTGGCCCTTACTGGTCACCTACGTATCCATGATCAACCTTCATTAATCTGAGTACCATTTAACGTCTTGATAAACAGCTGCACGTAGTCTCCAATATGATATTTCTGAGGCAGCCCGGAACAGTACGTCATTCTGTAGGTTCCATTAGGTAGAGGAACTAATGGACAGGCTAGGTCTGTCGTCACACTCCTGTATCTCCTCTCAGCTAATTCTTTCACTCTCCCAAAGAGCACAGATCCTCCACCTCTTCTCCACTGTAGTGCGGAAACGTAACTGTGCTATCTGGTCGAGTAGCCTCGCAAGGCAAGAAGCGGTGAGACTTTTGCGCGGTCGGTAATTGCTGGTGGGCTGTAATTAGACCATGGGCAGATTTATTCCGCGCTGCTGCGGTGGGCGGGCTACCGGTATACCGATGGGGCAGCGGCATATCATGTAATCGTTGGCTGTGGCACGAATTTCGTTACAAGGGATCAGATTTCAAATTAAGTTGAGATGCAGCGGCTGGGAGGGCATTGAATAAACAGAGGGCGGCGGCGTGCCGGGTGTCGGGTTTCGGCGTCATGCACCTGCGGCCCAACTCACTCCTTTCTCCGCTCGCCTCGCGCCTTAAGCTGCGTTCTGAGCCACCGCTAGCCGAGCATTATCCAGTCATTGTACCCCTCGGATCGGCTTTCGTGAGCTGAGACACTGTGCTATGTTTTCACTCTTTCTCAATCGAGCTTGTTTCGAGGAAACTGTGCTTTCTTTCAGAATACACGTGTCTCTTCATTTCATTGGCTTTTTAGAATCTTTGAACAAAAACTGAAGCAGGGTTAGGTTTATTTCACTGAACTTTTTGAATGACTACCTTCCTTTCAAGCAACACTGATCACTGATTTCCAACCACCATTGTACGAGCACTGGCGTTGTTGCTCTGTCATCCGTTGTCTGCGAAAATTTGGCAGTGTCTAACATTGTAGCACGGTATTTTGTCACTAGATGGCACATATATCACGTTATGCGGGAGAACCGTGTACTACAGGACGGAACGGAGTTTTTAAAAATATTTTTTTCTTTTAATTTGATGGTGAATATAGGAAGACTTTTAAGCAGACTTCATCGGTTCACTTTTATAGAACATCTACTAGTACATGTACGGTTACAATGATTTACATTAAACTAAAATAATATATTCAGTACTTAAGAGCGACAATGCTTATTCCAAACAAAAAAAAAGCACTACGAAGGAATCATCCGAATGGGACGGGAATCGGTAAATCGGTGGATATGGTGTACACGTACAGACCAAAAAAGTTACAGTTTTAGAAAACTGTATGGTTTATTCAGGAGAAAGAGCTTCACAAATTGAACAAGTCAATAACACGTTGGTCCATCTCCGGCAATTATACAAGCAGTTATTCGTCTTAGCATCGACTGACAGAGAGTAGTTGGATGTCCTCCTGAGGGATATCGCGCCAAATTCTGTCCAATTGGCGTGTTAGATCTTGAAAATCGGACCCTGCTCATAAGGCTCCATACGTTCTCCCGGAACCCGCTAAACTCTCCAGTGCTTTTTCGGGACACAGGTGAAAAAAGGATTGCACATGTAAATCCATTTCCTATACCTCATCCACCAAAGACAACAAAGCATCACATTCATAGGAGACAAGACCTATCTACGCAGAAGATAGCTCCATCTTCTCCATTGGCGATCGTGGCAATCAGTCACGATCACTGAATACCAAACATCGCGAGATGTTCCATCTACGGACCGTCGGTACGTCACGTTTGCTGCCGATGGCGTGACCTAGTGGCAAGTGCCTCCGCCTTTAATTTCGACACTATGTAGCGTCGTTGGATAATTTTTCCGGTCGTGCGTTCGTATACTCGATGTGTTCCTCAAGACACCTTCTACAACCGCTCGAAGTTGTCGCAACATTTAATTACTTCATCTCGTTAACGCCACATATATTGAAAAAAATACTCAAGAGTTTTTTCTTCAAACTTTTAGAGCAGTTTAAAATAAAGGGTTAAGTAATGGCGTGACAAATACGGTTAGAAGTAAGAGTTAACAAACATTTTAAGAGAAAATTGGTAAATAATCTCAGCCCAACATACGAAAGCGTAACACCGGTTCTTATAATTATACTCTGCGAATATTGTACCTTTCAATTCCTGTCAAGCTACACTGATTAGGTTTCCGATGGTTTACCGCTTCGGACAAACGCTGCAATTGCGTGTAATCAGGAAAATTTCAGCGACATTATTTCTCCAGTGATCTACTGTTCTGCCATTACGTATCGCGAAGTGGAGGAGACGAACTCTCACTTTCTTACTTTCTCTGTAAGATTGCCGGCCGGAATGATCGAGCAGTTCTAGGCGCTTCAGTCCGGAACCGCGCGACCGCTACGATCGCAAGTTCGAATCCTGCCTCTGGCATGGATGTGTGTGATGCCCTTAGGTTAGTTAGGTTTAGGTAGTTTTAAGTCTAGGGAACTGATGACCTCCGATGTTAAGTCCCATAGTGCTCAGAGCCATTTGAACCATTTGTAAGATTCAGTATGTCACTAGCATCCCGCCTCGGCTTCGCACTGGTAGCACTAACAAGGGAACCTCCCCATCCCACCCCCCTCAGATTTAGTTATACGTTGGCACAGTGGATAGGCCTTGAAAAACTGAACACAGATCAATCGAGAAAACAGGAAGAAGTTGTGTGGAACAAGGAAAAAAAAATAAGAAAATACACGAACTAAGTAGCCCATGTGCAAGATAGGCAACATCAAAGACAGAATGCGCCCAGGATCGCCGTGGACCCGTGGTTAGCGTGAGCAGCTTTGGAACGAGAGGTCCTTGGTTCAAGTCTTCCCTTGAGTGAAGAGTTTACTTTCTTTATTTTCGCAAAGTTATGATCTGTCCGTTCGTTCATTGACGTCTCTGTTCACTGTAATAAGTTTAGTGTCTGTGTTTTGCGACCGCACCGCAAAACCGTGCGATTAGTAGACGAAAGGACGTGCCTCTGCAATGGGGACAGAAAACATTTGATCGCAAGTTCATAGGTCAACCGATTCCTCCACAGGAAAACACGTCCGATATATTCTATACGACGCTGGTGACGGCATGTGCGTCACATGACAGGAATATGTTGTCGACCCACCTAACTTGTACACTTGGCGAATGGGTAAAAAGATTCTTCTACCTTGCCCGATTTAGGTTTTCTTGTGGATGTGATAATCACTCCCAAAAAAGTGATGAAAACATAAGAGTTTGTCACATAAACTGCAACAAATGAATGCAACAGTTTGAGTCGCACAGTTTTCCCTGTGCTCTGTCAAAACAGATGTTTTTAACGTTTTCAAATTTTTCCGTGTATAGACCGTCAAATCCTGCATACGTCCAAGCAAATCTGAACATGTCCTGGAATTCTGGATAGCGAAGTTGACTATATAAAAAGTTAAACTTTCCACTCGAGAGAGGACTTGAACCAAGGACCTCTAGCTCAGTAGCTACTCACGCGAACCACGGGACCACGGCACCCCTGAGCTCAGATTCTCCTTGATGTTACGTATCTTGCGCATGGACTACTCAGTTTGTATATTTTCTTATTTTTTTCATAGTTCCACACAATTTCTTCCTGTTTTTTCGATTGATCTGTGTTCAGTTTTTCAAGGCCTATCCATTGTGCCAACTTATAACTAAATCTGAGGGGGGTGCGATGGGGAGGTTCCCTTGTAAGTATTTACTGCCGAACGTGTTATTTGCCGTAGCTGTAATAAATTTTATGCACAAACATTACTCGTGGATCAGTCAGTCTATAAGTAAAAACTGTATGAATATCGTTGGAGTAGTTTCTGAGAACGACATTCACATACAGACAGGAAACTGCG
This sequence comes from Schistocerca nitens, assembly GCF_023898315.1. Classification (NCBI taxonomy): domain Eukaryota; kingdom Metazoa; phylum Arthropoda; class Insecta; order Orthoptera; family Acrididae; genus Schistocerca; species Schistocerca nitens. The sequence goes on along the minus strand of NC_064616.1, from coordinate 612,237,239 downwards.
GCAGGGGACTTCAGTTCATCGTATTCGTAGCTCAGCCAATTGTAATAAATATTTATGATCTATACTGGGTGGTCGGAAATAGTCTGGAAAGCTTGTCAGTGTGTAGTAGGGTAGGCTGTGCTAAGCAATAATTGTTCAGAGATAAATTCGATACTTTGCGCTGTTTCCGAGTTAATTAGCATTGAAGTTAGCCAATCAGGCTGTTGGGGGCGCAGATTTAAGGGGCCTGCCAGATAAAACTAGTGTCAGTGGTTTTCATAGTACAGATGACAGCGCACGAGACTGTTCAGCCTAAGGCTCGGGTTCGATCCTTACTACCGTGCCACCGAGCGAGGTGGCGCAGTGGTTAGACACTGGACTCGCATTCGGAAGGACGACGGTTCAATCTCGCGTCCGGCCATCCTGATTTAGGTTTTCCGTGATTTCCCTAAATCACTCCAGGCAAATGCCGGGATGGTTCCTCTGAATCCGATGAGACCGATGACTACGCTGTCTGGTCTCCTTCCCCAAACCAACCAACCAACTACCGTGCCATGTCAAGGCGTCGGTTGCAAGGATTAAACGATTCCTTGGCTTATATGCACTTAGACCTGGCGCTAAACACAATTTATCTTACAAAGATAGTGATGCTCTGTTGCAGTCTTGTGACCATATTTATTCCTTACGTCAGTGTTCAATGAGTATAAAATTGTGCTATACTAGGGACAAAGTTTTCGTAATATCACAGAAGAACGCTTGCAAATTCTTAAGGTTATGTCCCCAACAATAAAGTTCGTGGCATATTGCTGGGTGCCTAGTTGTGTGGAAATGTAGGGAAACCAAACAGCTGCTACAGTCGCGAAAGAAGGATGTGGAGAGCCGGCCGTAATACTGTGCGTTGTTCTCAATGTCTCAACAAGGAAACTCAGGGCTGGATGTCCGTGAAACGTATACCAACAATTTGCATTTTATATCTCAACTATCTGAGTACCTGGAATTGCCCGGATATGTATTAATTCCAGTCTTCTCTTATTTCACCTCCTCCTTCCCCCTCTCTGTCCATCTGCTCCTCCCTCCTCTCTGTCCATCACCTCCTCTCATGTCTGTCCGTCTGCTTCTTTCCCTTCTGTTCATCTGCTCCTTCCACCTCTGTCCATTTCCTCCTCCCCTTCTGTCTCCTCCTCTCGCTGTTCATCTCCTCCTCCTCTTCCTCTCTATGTCCATCTCCCCCTCTGTCCTTTCTCTGTATCTGCCTTTCTCTGTACCTGCCTTTCTCTCCCTTCCTCTGCCATCTCCTCCTCTGTCCTTTCTCTGTATATGTCTTTCTCTCCCCTCTCTCTGCCATCTCCTCCTCTTGCTATTCCTGCCCATTCCCCCTTCCCCTCTCTCATCATCTCCTACTCCTCCCTCTCGGTGTCCATCTCTTCCTCCGTCCTCTCTCTGCCTATCTCCCCCGCTTTCCTTTAACCTGTCAATCTCCTCCTCTCTCTGTACATCTCTTCTTCCTTTTCTGTTCATTTCTCCCTCTCTCTTTCTTTGTTCATCGGCTCCACCTCCCTATCTATATCCATCTCCTCCTACCCTCCTGTCTCTCCGCGTTATCACCCGTACTCCCAGTAGGAGGTTCCTGGTTCTCATTCTTACTCTATATCTTTCCAGATAGTAAATCGGGTAGCATGTATACCAAGGTTGGTTGAAATCAAACTGGGGGCTTAAACGCAGCTCTTTATTCTTGTTTTTGCCCGTGTACACACATGTCACACACATTTCACATTTACTTAACATACTACACACACACAAATTTGTTCACATATTTCACCAGTATCTCTAGCGAATTTCACCCTGCAGTTTCGTTTTCACGCAGCTCATGTTTATGACGTCTTATCTCTATGTCGTACAGTGATATAATTTTGCAGATACATTCAGTGGTATATGTGAATACTATCTGCAAAATGAGTCGCAAATACAGTAATTAGTAAGTAATTAATAAATTAAAGCCCCATACCTGATGCGGCAGCTTTACTAAATGAAAAGCGAAAATGTAGTCAGCTATAAACTTTTTTCCCATTCATGATTTCCAGGAGCGTAGGTTTGAAATTATGTGTAAAGTTTGTTGCAAGTCATTAAGTTCAAAATGGTTCGAATGGCTCTGAGCACTATGGGACTTAACATCTGTGGTCATCAGTCCCTTAGAACTTAGAACTACTTAAACCCAACTAACCTAAGGACACCACACACATCCATGCCCGAGGCAGGATTCGAACCTGCCACCGTAGCGGTCACGCGACTCCAGAATTAAGCGCCTAGAACCGCACGGCCACTCCGGCCGGAAGTCATTAAGTGCTCTCATTCTCAAACACTGGGTGAATAAATTCTGGGTATTCTCGCATCGTGGGCTACTCAACATTTCACCCCCACCACCACCCCTTTGATAGCTAGAGATTCTCTACAGACAGTAAGTAATCGGTCCAGTGGTTTAGGAAGAGATTTGCAACATACATACAAACATACGTACGAATGTCTGTATGCAAATCCATTTTTATAATATGTATGGATAAAAGACGACCACTGGTTTAAATGCGGTCTCTTCCGCCATTTATGTAATGATATGACATATACTCTACTTCTTTAAAAGTATCCACGTCGGCAACAAGAGTATATGGCACGCTTCGCACCAGGAGACCGCCTTGCCACTATATCACCGGCGCAATTTGCTGCGGTCATATGAAGCCGGCCAACAGTTGCCAACGGAGCTTGCAGCTGCTCGCAAACGGCGGCCAACTCCTTTATTATGATCTCGCAACGATCATAAATCCTAACCATATCTGCTCGTGGATCCATCCCTTTCGAAGACAAAACGTAGTAGAAGAGTTACATCTAAAACTAGGCTTTGCTAACGTAAAAATTAAACGAAGCGTAAAGAGCAGACTTAAAGTTCCGTCTGCTGAAAGTGTCACTGCCAGCAAGTGTTGATGCCTTGTGTCTTGTGTCTTTAAATATTTTGATCAGTAAAACACGCTTCGTTCTGCCTCTCAAGAAATGTTTGTAATCCCCATACTAACCTACTTTCCTTAGTAGACCTTATTGTCGATACTCAAGAAACATCGAATCCATCTGCGTAGCTTTATCCATGGCAGTTTTGTATTATCGATGTTTCAGAAACTATGCTGTTTCCCATTCTGTTAAGCTAGCTCAAGTTTGAATTCCTTTGATCTAAAATTATACTATAAATGGAAGTGAGAGATATAGGACGATACATCTGTGCATCCTATATGCCGACTTTTGCTATTTTTCTATCTCAGCGGACACTTCCTTGCTCAAGGAATCTTATACATCTACATCTGTAGAACGCAAAACCACTGTACGGTATGTAGCGGAGAGTACGCTGAGTATTACTATCATTTTGTTTTTGGGTGTTCTATTCGCGGGTATTAATCTGCTAAAATACCGTATGAGACCTTATTTATCTGATTTTAGCATCGTGAAACTTGCACGTGATATCTTTCTCTACTTGTCTTTCCGATTAAGGCTGTCCGCCATACACAACCTCCCTCATGTAACGTCTCCCACTACAGTTTGAAAATTGCGTATTAAATTATACTTTCATTTCTACCCACAGTTTTTGCTTTTATTTACAGCAGGAAACAGTCTTTGTAATATTCAGCCAGGATGTCCAGTGATCACTTCCATTTTTTTTTTTAATCTCATTTTGTTCTATTTTGTTCGTTGTATATGATCGGGGCGGACGTCTCATGACACCTGTTCAGGTTGTTCGTTGATCCGTTCACTCATTTTTTTTTATTACAGAGGGTAGCGAAACCTTCTGATCGAGCACGCTAAGGTACCGTGCCGGCGTTAAACTTTTCACACGAGGGAAGACTTGAACCAACGACCTCTCGTTCCGGCAGATTAGTCGTGTAAGCTCTTTGAGTTGTCTCTTCGTGGCACCGCTGATGCGATTTTTCATCTTTGCTATGCTACTGGGGCATTTGCCTGCATCATGAGTCCATGTGTACTTGAATAGGGCTCTATGCTACGGGATTCGAAGCGAGGCCCGTCGCAGGTGATGTTCGCAATGTCGGAGGTTATGTGAGATTCATTCCAGTTATTTTGCCATGGCTGTTTGTAGACGATGCTTACATCATTTAAATCCTGTGACACAAATATTTTCACAGTTATTTCGCAGTTATTCCGCGTGCAGGACTTGTAATGAATTGATGACATCTGCTTTAAACAGTGGTAAGTGATGTATTTTATTAATATTATTTAATAGTTCCATGATAAACTGAGAGACAGCAGTTCTGTCTCTAATTTCAGATTCTCGCTAATGGCAACATTGTCAGAGTGTGGGTACGCAACAATGGATATGTACCAAAACATATGTACTCAAGCATGTGGTGGTGTACCAGAAAAATGCGTTTCAGGGATGATTCGTACGAATGTGATGATGATGTGGGTAGCCTCCACTCATATCAATATCCTGAACTTCAACTGTTGTTGCTCGTCAGATAAATGTGAATATTTATTTAAGCAGGTAAACAATGTTATGTTGTGTTTCTTAACATAATTTAAGTGAATTTACGTGACAAGTTGATGGTCGAAATGTTAACGATCGTCCTTAACATTGTAGTTAAGTGCTTGATAAAATTAATTTTATATGTGCTGAATAAAGGTTAATTTTTGAGATGGTTATACTTAATTATTGCAGAAAATGTCAATGCAAATCTTAGGGACCAAGACTGAACCAATTCGGACCTTTTGAATTTACGTTTTTGAAAGATTCCGTGGTAGTGTGGTGGTGTTTCGCCCAGCGAGTTAACAGTAGTAAGTCAGTGCTAACCCATCTTAAGTGAACTCAATTTGCAAGTAAACCATGTTAAGTACCAATTGAATTTTAAGAATAAAATGTTGGATAGAATTTACCATTTTGAAAATATATCGTTACTGCCGAAATATTTCAAAACTGTGACATGTCCGAATAAAGAAAGTCACTTTGAATGTGGTTGAAATATATTATTTACGAGATTTACTGAATCTTTCCTGTGCAGTTTCTTAAAACAACCAACTTATCTCTTACCATTGTATACAGCTGAGCTCTTTATTTTTGATGTGATTTGGTATTCAGGCGCGTGACATAGCAAAGGTTCAGACATTGCTCGTTTTCGTCAGTTGTAAGCTGATTACGAGATCGCGCCTTATTTATTCTGTCCGTTGCATCAGACACTCAGTCTTGTCATAATCTTCTGTATTACGGTTAGTTTACTGCGTCACTTGAAGATATATGTGGAGAACACGCAGTTTCATTGCTTTTATAAGAACTTGTGCACTCTACAATCCTTGTGCAACAATTTGTCATCTCTCAGGAGGAGTTGCCTGTCCTTAAGCGCTGCTCAGCTGAATTGGGATCGGATTCTCAGACAGGTGCATTGTTAAAGTGATCAGCAAAGGTGCGTGGGTGGCACCTAGGGTGTTACCAAAATTTGTAGGGGGCAGGAGGGGGAAATCGTAGAGGGACCCTTCACCGGTTTATCCATTCACATGTCACTGTTGCTCTCCCCCCCCCCCCCCCCCCCCCGTCAGCCCCAAATTCAAGCCACAGGAGGGCTCGAAACAGGAGGACTGGAAAAACATGAACGTCCCTTGCTACTTCGGCTCATGTTTAAATTTCGTCGAATGGTTTTGAAGGGTCCATAGAGATTCCACCCTGTATACCAGAGCAAACATCGCGGTCGCACTACACTCCAAAGGGGTAAGATCACTTTCAGTGGTTGCATCTTCATGATACCCTTAGCGTAGGGTTGAATCGTTCAGGGGGTGTCAATAGAGTCAAGAACATCGTACTCTGAAATGTTCTTAAGAAGGGGTATAACGACCTTCCCAACGTGTGACTCGTCTATGATGGCGTTGGGCAGAATTGTGGTGAAATTTGCTGCCAATGTGACATCACTAACCCACCTTAAAATTAATATGAATTTCGGAGCTGTGGGCTTTTTTCCGCATGTGTCGACAGCTTGCTGTCTGAAACGCCACTGAGCCCGTGACGTCGCAAGGAGGCACGATTTTGTACCGTCACAGAGGAAGGCTGTAGCAAACTTTCAGAAAACTGTCAAAATTATACGTCGTAGGGGGAGACAGTTATGGGGTTTTGAAAAAGTGATCCTTTTATTTTGTTGCGCAGTATAGTTGCACACTTAATGTGACGGAATTTTGCCGACATCTGTTGCTAACATCTTTGCCCGGTCAGTGATTAATCACTGTACGAATAATCAGATATTTCAGTCTTACACAGCTCCTTCATTTCGGCAACACTATGCATGAGTAATTTGCAGATGCAGAAATGTAGGGTTGCACGCTGTAGCCGGATTGCTGATAGCTGTGGTAGACTATGCAGTGCGTAATTCATGTAACAACGATAGATTTTGTGTATCATATGATAGCGAAGCTTTTCACTACTATGTACAAATTGTGCCCTCAAGCTAAGTTATGATTCTGTTGATTTTGAAAGTATTTCAGAGATAAATCTCTTCGAGTTTAAATTCAGTAATTACATTCACGAGGAAACACATTCATTGCACTACTTTTCGCCATAAGCTGAAAGCACTGACATTCTCTAGTTGTTTGAAGAACTTTATGAATGATCACGCACTGTTTGACACAAAATTACGTAACTATGCCAATTTCATTTCTCTTTGCGCAACTTTAAGTAAGTGTGTGAGTAGAATGAAATTTTCACTCTACAGCGGAGTGTGCGCTGATATGAAACTTCCTGGCGGATTAAAACTGTGTGCCGAACCGAGACTCGAACTTGGGACCTTTGCCTTTCGCGGGCAAGTGCTCTACCGACTGAGCTACCAAAGCACGACTCACGCCCCGTCCTCACAGCTTTAATTCCGCCAGTACCTCGTCTCCTACCTTCCAAACTACACAGAAGCTGTCCTGCGAACCTTGCAGAACTAGCACTCCTGGAAGAAAGGATACTGCGGAGACATGGCTTAGCCACAGCCTGGGGCTAGAATGAAATTTTCACTCTACATCGGAGTGTGCGCTGATATGAAGATTCGCAGGAGAGCTTCTGGGAAGGTTGGAAAGTAGGAGACGAGGTACTGGCGGAATTAAAGCTGTGAGGACGGGGCGTGAGTCGTGCTTGGGTAGTTCAGTCGGAGTCCGCAGCTCGTGGTCGTGCGGTAGCGTTCTCGCTTCCCACGCCCGGGTTTCCGGGTTCGATTCCCGGCGGGGTCAGGGATTTTCTCTGCCTCGTGATGACTGGGTGTTGTGTGATGTCCTTAGGTTAGTTAGGTTTAAGTAGTTCTAAGTTCTAGGGGACTGATGACCATAGATGGTAAGTCCCATAGTGCTCAGAGCCATTTGAACCAGTTCAGTCGGAAGAGCACTTGCCCGCCAAAGGCAAAGGTTCCGAGTTCGAGTCTCGGTCCGGCACACAGTTTTAATCTGCCAGGAAGTTTCAAGTGTGTGAGTCTTTGTCACAAATTTCTTGAATTACTTGTTGCCAGGGTGCGTTTTCAATTAAATGCTAGGTGATGAATAATCATATATTAAAGCAAAACATGATAGATCAGGGCCTCATATAAGTACTCATGGAAGAAGATCAGTTTCAATACACTGGCAAATCGCTTACACGTTCATTAAAGATTTATGTGACACGGTGACTAAACAATCCTGTGACAAAATCACGCGCCTGTTCTTTGAGTTCTTGCTATTTTTTCCGTCAACTGAACTTGGTAAGGGCAATAGACCGACGAACAGTACTGAAGAATTAGCCAAATAAGTGTTTTCTAAGCCGCCATTCTCGTGCGTGTATTACAGTTTCTTAGTATTCTTCCAAGAACTCGGAGTCCGCCATCTGTATTTCTTTCGCTTTAATTTATGTTTCCATTTCACCTTAAATCACTCTATGCATTACTCATAGAGACCTAATGGTTGCGGCACTGCAGTGATTGATCGCCGGTCGCGTATTCAAGTGATATCGGACCCTTAGTTCTGTTTATTAGCAATGTATTGCTTTTTTTTAAATTAAGGCCAAAATGCTAACCTTGGCATCAGCTACTGATCATCGACAAGTTTCTTTGCATTTTGTGCAAGTTTTTAAAGTTGTCACCTCCCAGTACATAACCGTCTTTTTCTGCAAACAGCATTATGGAGCTACAGCTGTTATTTTCCAGGCCATATATATCTCCCTGTCTCTTCTTTGCACTGACATGACAACAGATTATTTGTGGCAACGTTTCTTGATATGTCGTTTTGAAAGAATATTTGGAAACAGAATCTATTATTTCAGAATTACTTTTGCCATTCTCTGTTCCGGTCCCTGTCACTTCAATAGGTATGTGTATACTATGTTTTTACCACTAAGAACCTTAAAGTAGACTGATATTTCTTAGGGCTTCGGGACAAGTCCTACAACAATATTTTTCTATTTCAGCTATTGAATGCATCATGCAGTTTCTTTGTGGTAGCCAAGAGAGTTTGAGGTAACTTCTGGCTCTATGAGGATTTGCGCTTTGCATTGTACCAACTATGCAGTAGATTTTGCTTCGTAAGATGCTTCTATCCTTCTTGATATTTGTTTGGATATCAAGATGGCGTCGACTTTTATTATGCTGGGAATAGTTCCCCTTCATGTTTGTGGCGAAAGGTAAATCATTTTAACTAATGTCTCAGATATCAGATAACCACTTCCTGATCCATCTTAATGAACATGTATTGATACTGATTATAAAAATCCAGAATATTAAAATGAAATATGAAGGTGAAAATACAAAAACAGGTGGGTCATGACACTGCGTGATTTAAGAAACAGTGCATGATTTCCAGTTAATATGGTACAAAAGTAACGGAATCTGTCACACAATAAATTAATTCGGTTTATGACGACAGAGGAAACAAAGATATAATAACTGTCGGTATATTGTAGGATACTGATGAAAAGGAGGGAGAGAGAGAGAGAGAGAGAGAGAGAGAGAGAGAGAGAGAGAGAGAGAGAGAGAGAGAGAGGGATGGGGGGGAGAAAGAAGGGAGGAGTTCAAATGGTTCCAATGGCTCTAAGCACTATGGGACTTAACATCTGTGGTCATCAGTCCCCTAGAACTTAGAACTACTTAAACCTAACTAACCTAACTAACATCACACACATCCATGCCCGAGGCAGGATTCGAACCTGCGACCGTAGCGGTCGTGCGGCTCCGGACTGAGCGCCTAGAACCGCTAGATCACCGCGGCCGGCAAGGGAGGAGGATATAGAACATGCAGACATGTAAAATACGACAGAGTTAATAATGACAATTGCCAGAGGCCACATAAAACAATAATAGCGATATGGTTAAAAATAGGATTTCCACAGACGATTTCACAGAAAGACCTCGGCAATACACGTAAATATCCTAGTAGCAATGAAATACTAAATGTACAGAATGTACATTTGTACAAAAAAATTAAACTGTCACTTCTTTGTAACACCCGTCATTTTTCCCCATCTCGTCGCACAAATGTGAAATTTGGCTCAAAGGTGCCTACAACTGCCCTCTGTAATAATACAGAAGTGTAGAGGTCCGCGACGTCACCCTCGATCTCGACAGCAAGTGGTCGACACATGCTAAAAAGGCGCCACTGCTCAGAAGTTCACGTTACGTGTTAAAGTGGGTTACTTCACATTGCCACCGAGTTTCCCCACAATTCTGCCCAACGCCACCGTCGACATGTCACACGATGGGAACGTCGTCTGACCCCTACCTATCCCGTAATCTTAACGCCTCTGCGGTGAAGATCAGAACCGCAACGCCCAGTTTTAAAATCACGCGGTTTTCTTATGGAGAAACACTTGAGACTTACCACCGCTTAGAATCGACACGAATAGGTCTCAGGTGGTGCCATAAAGTTTGTCAATGATATCACTCCTTCCTTGGGGCTTTCATTTGCAAACATTTCGCGGTCAAAGTCGACAGTTTGCAGTGCAGTGAGCAATAAGACGACTTTATTGACAACTTTCGACACTGCTGACACCTTCCCGGACGATTCAACACTTCCCTAAGGACATCATGCGGTTTCAACCGCATTGAACGGGACCTGACACCTTTGGAGCGTTGCGCGACCGCAATTTTTACTGTAGTATACAGTGTGGTACCATTAGGGACCGTTAAAGACTATTCGACGACGTTTGAACCTGATCCGAAGCATCATGTTACCACGGGTATGGGGGAACGACGTTGACAAGTGCATGAAGTATAAATAAAACCCTTCAGACTCCGAATGCCCCCAAGTATGCGCTAGAGCAGCAGCGTAGGGGCCCCTCAGCTTGCGATTTCGAAGAGATACATTGCTGCAGGCACCTAGCAATCGGTCAAGTTTTAAATTCCTCAAAAGAGGTGAGTGTGTGGCACTGTGGGTGTTGGTGACCTGGAGGGGGGAGAGGGTTCTTGTGGGACCCTGTACTATTTTATTCACGCACGTATCAGTGTCGCGTCTTCCCCAAGATCACCCCACAGGACGGCTAAAAAAGCTGAAACACTCTTTGCTACTTCAGATAACGTTCAAATTTTGTCTAATGGTTTCTAACAGACCCCAGTGATTCAACCGTGTATTCCATCGTGTATACCAGAGCAAAAATTGAAGTCACGATACACTACACAAGGGTAAAATAATATTCAATGAAAATTCAGCCCCATGATGAACTTCGAGATGAGTTGAATCGCCGGTAGGGGGGCGGGGGGGGGGGGGGGGCAGCAGTTTCAAGATTGTCAAGAATAAGAATGTCGTTATGTTGCACATCAAACTCGAATTTGGGCTGCGAAATGGCTGCAAATGAATGCTCAAGGGAAGGGGTCGCCTTATTGACCACCTTTATGCCACCTCATGAAGCCTTTTTCGTGTCTATTCTGAGCGGCGGTATCTCTCTCAAATGTTTTTCTTGGCCGCCCATAATAAAACCGCGAGATTTCAACGTTGGACATCGCGGTTCTGACCTCCATCGCAGAGGCGTCAAGAAAAGAGGAGAGGAGAGATGTCGGTAAGGGGGCAGGATGTAACGAGCTTGCCATCGTATGACGCGTCGACGATGCCTTTCGGCAGAACTGTAGTGAAACTTGGTGCCAGAGTAACCTTATAACCCACTTTATATCTCACATGAAATTCTGCGTTTGGACCTTCTTTTGGTATGTGCCGACAGCCTGCTATTTGACGCTACACCAAACCTGAGTGTGATGTAGCAGACCGCTGCGCTTTTCTACCACTACAGAGGACGGCTGTATGTGCCTTTGAAGCTAATGGGGGAAAACGACGGGGCTACAAGACAGTGACCATTTAATTCCTTTGTGCCGTGAATACCATAAATATAGGTTTGACGCCGGTGGTGGAAGCGTGTTTATGGCCGTAAGGAATACAGTAATATCTAGTGATATTCGAAGGGTGGAGCGTTGTACCTTGAGGACAGTGTTAGAAGGAATAAAGGATGGCTCCTCTTCGATGTCTGAATCTAGAGAACCACTTTTAGAACGACACGAAGTAATGCGCACTACAGAGCGCCACAAGCAGTTCCCAGCATTCACTACTGTTTTTTCTCCTTTTTTGAGAGATACCCCTATCGCCATAAAAAGAACTGAACCCAGAAGTGAAAGGAGGACTTCGATCATTACTGTCACCACTCATACGAAATGATTAGAATTTCAACTTTGAAGGACTAACATTTATTGCACTACACGGCCACAAAGCGTACTTGGTAGTATGTCATCGGGCCAACTTGGATGTTAATAAAAGCATCCAGTCATCGTGGCATGGAGATTTACTGGTCTCGGATGTAGTCCTGTGATAGCCCATCCCATACCACTTGCATCTGAGGACGCAGTTTCCGCGGATTGGTGGGTGGAGGTGGAGTCCTGCTGACATATTCCGGAGCATTCTCGATCGGGGAGGAATCGAGCGATGCGAGCGGTATTTGTGAAATATATACCAGTTACTTGAGACAGTCATGATATTGGTTTTTTGGTGTTGATATTTGGACCCACTGAGTTACTGCGTCTTCGTATTACGTTAAACAGCTGTTGTTGGTCAAATATGTGCCACAGTAATGAAAATGAACTTCTTTAAGATACATCAGACGTAATTTACGACATGGTTTGCTTATAAGTCTTGAAAGTTTTATTTGTGGACTTATTTGTCAATCTTTTTTACTTTATATATTTTTTTTATCAGGGTCCGTGAGGCCATGCGAGTCAAAGCTATTTGGTGATGGAACGAGTTCGTAATTTTTTTTACAGAATGCTGATTCGAAGATTTATAGAGAAAAGAATTAGTAAAACGCGAAACATTGGTAGGAGAGTGTACGAATAAATAGCGCATTACAGAGAAAGTTATCAACTAATGCGAGAAACTCCCGGACAGACCAGAAGAAATTTGCAACACGGAAACCTTGCGACTTAGATTTGAGGACTTGGACTTCATCATCAACTCCTTTCACTTTAGCTGGAAGCCTATGGAAAATAAAATATGCTCAATAGTGTAAAACTCTTAAGGAAGTGTCATCCAAATGCAAATCGTTTTCCGTCCACTATTCACTAAATGATGATGTAGTTTCTTCTCCAGGTGTCAAAACAGTCAACAACAAATCTCTTAATTTGGTCTATGTGCAGCGATGACACCTGAACAACGGCCTACACGAAATTCGCAATCAGAAATCCACCTGCTCACCATTTTCTGGAAGTACGGAAGGTTGGTGTTTAACGTGCGGTCGACGACGAGGTCGCTAGAGACGCAGGAAAGCTCGGATTAAGGAAGGATGGGGAATGAAATCGGCCATGCTCTTTTGTAGGAACCGTCCTGCCATTTGCCGTATAAAATTTAGGGAAATCACAGAAAACCTGAATTAAGATGGCCGGGCGCGGATTTGAACTGTCGTCCTCCCGAAGGCGAGTCCAGTGTGCTAACCACTGCGCCACCTCCAGCGGTACCGTTCTTCGTGGATTAAGAATACCGTTAAGATATTGTTAACAACAGACGATAACGAAAGCTGTTTGTTGGTAACTTTGAACAGTAGTGGAATGCCAGAGCAGAAGTATTTAGACACGGTGTGGTATAGGACGACATGGGACTTTCTCGGCGCTGGCGTAGGTTTTGTGAGGCGCGGGTCTGCGAGGTTAGAACAGACACAGGAGGCTTGTTTATGTGTCTGTCAGTGGCAGGATATCTGATCCCTGCTTCCATCAGCTGCAACCTGATCCGCCTGGCACGGCTCGCTTGCCCACAGGCTACTGAATGATGGCCTTCTCGCTGCGCCCAAATAATCTTAGTTATCTCATTCACATGCTCCTTACAGCGCCAGTGTTCCAGTTGCGAGCACGTATCAATTACACCTCGTGTCCGATTGCACCCCTTCCTCTCCCTGTCATAGTGAACCAGACACGCGAAAATCGCTGCGGCGAGTCGTCGTTTTACGCCGCGGTATGCAACGTGTAACAAAAAAACAAAAAAAAAAAAAGAAAAAAGGGAGGGGGTGGGGGAGCGGTCATACCTTCAGGATACTTTCCTCACGCCTCAAAGAAGAAAATGTGTGGACTTGGATCCGACAACGCTTCGTATCCATAACAAAATTATTTTCTACAATTCTTCATTAACCCTTTAAGAGACGAAATGTTTTATCTGGTATAACAATGAAATTTGCAATACGTTTCCTTTACTTTATGCCTCTCTAATGACTTCGTTGTCGACGGGACGTTAAACACTAACCACTTTACGTCTATGGTCACAAAATTTTGTTAACAGATTACCGGTTTCTGTCTATAATGACCACCATCAGATCTACAGCAAAAAATGGGTGTCTACAGCTTAAAAACCATACATAGACCATAATGAAAAGTACTACTGACAATATATTGTACAGTATATTGTACAGTAGTACTATATTGTCAGCAAAACTTCTCATAATGATCTGTGTATTGTTTTTAAGCTGTAGACAATCTGCGAGTGTATTTATGTTTTTCCCATTTTTTGCTGCAGATCTGATGATGGTCGTTATAGACCGAAAACGGTAACATGTTAACAAAAGTTTGTGACCATAGACTTAAAGTAAGGGAAACTTATTACATATAAGGGTCACTGTTTTTATTCGCGGCAATGTCGCAGCTTGTGAGAATGACATTTGTGTCAATGCGTACTCTTTGTGAATAGCAATCAATAAAACTGCTTGATTTGTTATGAATTTATAAGTACATTATTTGTTACACGTTTGTGAGTATGCATACCAATGAACCAGGAGCATAAAATCTATGCTGAAAGTTTAAAAAAATTGCAACTTCGTTAAACATCCTCAGGAGGAAGACATTTCCCAAAAAACTAGGGTTCACAATCAACTTTAGATCTTGCATATATAGCCAAACGCGCAGCTACTTCAGTATCAGTGAGTTTCACGACTTTCCTGAAATGCTTCTTCAAACACAGGCCAACAGTATATCCTAGCTGCTGCACGTGTACTAGACATTTCACCCACTGGTCCACCTGACAATGTATTATCCAGACTACCATCAGTACTGCAGTAGTTTTTCAAACTGTAGAAATAGTAGATTCATCCCCTCCAAATTCTGAATCTTCTGTATGCCGTGCCGCAACCTCGACCCAGCAGCTCATTACGCGATACACCAAAACTTCATCTGCCATGAAACAATGCACTTCCGTGAAGTCATTCCTTTAAATAAAAAAAAAATATTCACGAATGTTTATATGATTCATCTAATTATAAAAGTCAATCAGAAATGAGTAAATATATGCCTATTTCATTTAAGGTGGCGCATAAACTCTTTCTCGTCATACTGCATGTTTTCAGTGATCATCTTGCATGTGCACTGCAAGGCAAAATACTTTATATTACCTCAGTGGCTAACATCTAAAACAGAATCTGCAGCGTTCATTATTCATCAGAAGAAATATTACACAGCATATCCCGTAAAATTGAATGTAACAAGCAAATGAACTCGGGACAACCTATTTGCTTACTTGAAAGACGTGGAAGAAAACTAGCTGTAAATACAAACGACTCCTGTATCGATTTTGTACTTTATATTGTACGAAATGTTACTGTAAATTGAATTCACCATCGCTTATATCAAAAGACATGAGAAAACTACATCCACAGGTGACAAATACTAGCTGAACACAAAACGAGCTCTTAAGGTGAGCCCGTCAAACACCGTCGGTAAATGCTCACATCATTATTCACTTGTTCACTGACATACAGAGCCTATCAACTTAGAAACATAAAAATGGTTGGTTGGTTGGTTTGGGGAGTAAAGGGACACTACGGGGTCATCAGTTCCTCATAAAAATGGTATCCATACTTACGACCGCCGAAACTACTGTGAATATGTTAATACTGCTACAATCGACTGTTTGTGGTAAATAAAGACATAAACACATGTCCTAAAGTGATAAGGCCATAATAACATCGGCAAAACATATGAAAATAATCAGCACAGCATCGTTACATAGATCTAAAATTAGGTGTAGAATAGGCCACATCGTCCACGCAGTCATTATTGAAACTGGCTGCCGGCCGGTGTGGCCGAGCGGTTCTAAGCGCTACAGTCTGGAACCGCGCGACCGCTACGGTCGCAGGTTCGAATCCTGTCTAGGGCATGGATGTGTATGATGTCCTTAGGTTAGTTAGGTTTAAGTAGTTCTAAGTTCTAGGGGACTTGTCACCTCAGATTTTATGTCCCATAGTGTTCAGAGCCATTTGAACCATTTTTTTGCAACTGGCTACTGAAGTACAGTAGCTACCAGAAATCTGTTTGCCTACATCATTGATCTGTCTTTTTCTCGGCTGTCATATAGACATTTAATCTTTCATAGGTAATTTATAGGTTGCTACAGGCAATGTATCACATATATTAATTTTGGACCGCAAATTCACCATAAAAGGGTCGGACCTATTCTCTTCACATATTTCCTTTTAATAATTTTATATGGGTAACTGTATTCGTCTTTTAATGTACCACAATTGGTTTCTATGATAGTTATCAATATTTAAAAGTCTGCTACATGTATTTTACCTAATGTGTTTTTATCAGATTATGTTTTTTGCGTAAATGATGACTACATTAAGCCCACAGTAGCAACATCTAGGTAGGATGTAGGCAAACAGATTTCTGGTAGCTACTGTACTTCAGTAGCCAGTTGCATTTAGATCTATGTGACGATGCTGTGCTGGTTATATTTATATGTTTTGGCGATGTCATAATGGCCTTACCACTTTAGGACGTGGAGTAGAAAAGGTACGTTTTACCGTATTTTATCTGTACATTTCCCTGGTTGTATGATAGTATATTGTGATACGTATTGCTTTATTGTGTTGAAAGACACACTGCTCACTAGGTGTATATATTTGTATATTGTAGATCTGAGGATGGTCATTACGGACTGAAACCGGTAATCGTCAAAAGAATTGATATTGTGATCAAAAACTGGAATAAAAAACATTTGACAGTATTGGATGACTGTTCGTATACGCGACTATGTCGCAGCTGGTGAAATCGTAGATGAAGTTTTCGGATTCTTAATCTGGGAAAACGAAAAAGGAATACGTTCTAATTAGAAAATACAGTATGTAAATGACCTTCGTTTATCTGATGACGTTCTGCTGTTTGCTTCGAGCGCAGATATTCCTCAACAACGAATGGAATTAGTAAATTAAATTTGAAAGTATTACTGAAAATTAATTACTATGAGACTACAATAACATGTGACAAAAATAACAATAGGAAATTGAACAAATGGCCAAGGAAGTCATAGGATCACTGGACGAGTTTTATTACAGTGTCAATCCGAACTTCATCGAAATATTTCTGGATGTTGTTGACGGATGTTTTCTGCGGTCTTTAGTATATGTGACCCGTGTTCCTCCAGTGGTTCGTTAAGGAGGAATTATCCGTCGTTTAATTCCTTGCCCACATTTAGCTATGTATCTGTAGTGAATTAAAAATATCTTCTCATCAGTGCAAATATCTATGGTATGAGTCTTATGTCTTCCACGCACTCTCTGTACAAGCTGCTGACAACAGGAGTGGCCACTTTAATCTCCGCCCTCACGCTTCTGTTCAGTACTCGCTGTTCTGTCTGATTCGTTTTCCCGGAAGTGTAAAGTTGTACGTTAACACTGATACACAGCAATATGTGTTGATTTATTAATGAAGAATTGACCAATATGCGCCTCGTGTATGAGTTAGCTGATTGCAATGGAAGAGCGACGCTACGTTTTGCCCTTCCCGCAGCGCCGGCAATTGCGTAATAGTACTTTTACATTTGTACACAGGTGCCTGCGAGAAACCGGATCCTTGTTTTGTTATTACATAATACAGAATGTTTCACCGCTGGAAAGGTGTTTTCCCAAAGGCAACTGGGTGACAAATTGAATACATCATAATTACATTATTACACTGTAAAAAGCTCATACCAAAATACTCAGAAAATATCGCTGAACAGCCTCCAAAATTCAGTCTGAGTAGTTCGAATTCACCATGAATTTAGGGCAGTTGAAAACAATGACAGGGTGGGCAGGAAATAATAAAGAGGAAAAGTGGCCTGAAGAGCTTTTGGGAAAAAATAGGTCTGGAATGATAGCCTTGCAATCACTGTTTTTTTTACCAGATTTGGCAACTGGCAGTGAGACATGGAAATTGAATCCGAAAAAATTAAAAAAAATGAGGGTTGCTCAGCGAGTAATGGAGACAGGCATGTTGGGGATTGCTATGGGAGCCAGAAAAACATACAAATTGAAAGAGGAACAGACTACACTCAAAGTAGTAATATCGCCTGTAATGAAAATGAAATGGAGGTGTGCGGCACATATAGGTGGGTGGTAGATGGACCAGACTGGACTCCAAAACGTAAGAGAAGACTGGGAATGGGAGGAGGGTGTATGAGATTACAAAACGTGCAGGAGTGGGATGGATGGTTATACGCGTAGACCGTAACGTGTTGAAAAGTCTAGAGAAGGTCTTTGTCCAGCAGTGGATGCCAAATAAAAAGAAATTATCTGCATCGTTGTTTTTTCTAAAAATAGTGGAATACCCGTGGTACTTGTCTTCACTTTCGGTTTATCTTTGGTCTGTGTCTCCATTCACAAAAATATGAATTGGAACTCACGATATCCGAAATGAGAAAGTCTAGGTTTCTTGGAGTGAACGTTAAAGGCCGCGCGGAGTGTCCGTGCGGTTAGAGGCGCCAAGGCGATTGCGCGCCCCATTCAGCCGGAGGTTCGAGTCCTCCCTCGGGCATGGGTGTGTGTGTGTGTGTGTGTGTGTGTGTGTGTGTGTGTGTGTGTGTGTGTGTGTGTGTGTGTGTGTTTTGTTATTACCATAAGTTAGTTTAAGTAGTGTCTAAGTCTAGGGACCGGTGACCTTAGCAGTTCGGTCCCTTAGGAATTCACACACATTTGAACATTTTTTTTTAACTTTAAGGAAAACGAAAGGTGCGAGACAAGTTACAGGGACGCAGATAAATTTTTCATTGGGTTGTGTGTGTAGAGAATGAGGAGATCTGGCACATTTAACCACTTCGACAACGTGAAGGTTGTGATGACTAGGAGACTGGGAATAGTGAGAGATGTCGAATATCAGTGCCCTCAAACTGCTGATAGATATCAATACTGTACATACAACATCAGTCGACGCAAAAACACTACCTACAACAGAGAAACGTATTAAAAGGCACCTATTACCGAATATTTTTAAGTAATTAGCGTACTTCTCACAGGAAAAAAAGCAACCTTCAAGTTTATGTTATTAATGCAGCGATTTCACTTAGGAGAAAATTAAAATTTCAGTTTGGGTTCTAGCCTATATTACTTTCATTCGTTTCGAGTTACATGTATTTGGAACGTAATGTAAGAACATCTAAAAGTGAGACACTCTACGCTATTTGGAGAACACATGTAGAACAAATGAAATTGGCGATTTTTATTTTTCACGATTTTTGCTAATAAAACACTAAAATTGTCCCAGAATATGTAAATTAGGGGCCAAATACATTTCGTCCTTATACGAAATAAAGCGCAGAGAGGTGTAAAATTCGTAACAAACAATATAGGGAAGAATGTTTAAACCTACGGGAAATTGTTAAAAATCTAAATATGTGCTGATATTCATACAAGCAGAGGTTGAACTTAATAGTATTCATAGATAAATTACAAACATAGCATCTAGGTTGTAGGAAATTACTACACAAAAAATATTCAGATGCAGAAGAACTTAAACTAAATCAGCTCCAAAAGATAGCATCAGTATTATATTAGAAACAAGAGCTACAACCTTTGTAGAGAAGTTTTTGTGAAATATGTCTTGTCGGCTCTAAACAATGATTTAATGAAGTGACTAAAGAAGTAGAATTGACAGAGTAAAATCAGTTGTGCACTACTAAAGCATAACTTTTCCACTCAGAACCTGATCCACAGCCAAGGTAATCCACTGGAAAGTGCACAGGTCCCGCAGTAAATATCTGAGCAACAATAACACGATTATGGGCCAAACGCCATTTTACCTGTTGTATCCAAAGTCCTAGAATACACTGTTAACAACCAACAGACTGAATACCTCGCCACAACCAGCTTGTATGATAAATATCAGACCGTATTTCGCAATATCACTCACATAGCACAACTTAAAGCAACTCAAGACGTTAAAGATGCCAAATTCGACCATGAAGCCACGATACTGACATCATGCGTGCATGCATGTCCGAAGGAACATTGCATCGTACTTCTGAAAAACCGACACTGGAGTATCGTCCACGTAAATGACAACCAATCTTCAGTGTGCAGATGCGAGCATAACCTGGGCCTAAAAGTACATCCATACCTATACTCTTCGAATAACTGTGAAAAGCGTGACATTCACAGATGGGACTGTGAAATGCGCGCCTTTTACAGATGGGACGTATGAAGAATCACTGCTTATACGCCTCTGTTTGACCTGATATTCGTCTAGTGTTTTTTTTCCATACATTGCCTGCTGGATAGATATCGCACCCCTTCAAGAACAGTGACACAGTTGAAACATCCAATAGCTGAGACCGAGCGAGGTGGCGCAGTGGTTAGACACTGGACTCGCATTCGGGAGGACGACGGTTCAATCCCGCGTCTGGCCATCCTGATTTAGGTTTTCCGTGATTTCCCTAAATCACTCCAGGCAAATGCCGGGATGGTTCCTCTGAAAGGGCACGGCCGACTTCCTTCCCCATCCTTCCCTAATCCGATGAGACCGATGACCACGCTGTCTGGTCTCCTTCCCCAACCAACCAACCAATAGCTGAGAAAAATCGACTTATAGAATTCTATAAAAGTTATAATGAAATAGTATAAGCTTCGTTTAAATTTCAAATAAGTATTTTTTACAGTAAACTCCGTTATACTCTATAAAAGAGTAATAGTGACATGTAGTTCTGTACTCGTAGTCGATCATTCTCAAGTATTCCATTTTTTAGTTGTCACAGTTCTTGCCAGTGTGTGATACGTAGGAGACTGAGGAACATTCGTAGTAAATGTCCTGAAAAAGTTTCTTTAAATTTCGTATGCAAATATTCACGAGGTGAACACTTTGTTCGAATATCTGCCAGTTTCATTTTTTTTTTTTTAATGTATGTCTTACTCTCACTACAGTCAAAGGAGCCTGTGACTATTGGCATCGCCATTCTTTTCTTGTTGTTCCTGTTTGGTATGGGTCCACACATCTAAACAATATTCTAGGATGGGTCACACGAGTGTTTTGTAGTCAATGGGCTTTGCAGACTGGCTGCATTTCCCTAGCATTCTACCAATGAACCGACCGATATCTACTCTACCTACGAAAGAACCCATATTGTGTATCAACACACACAATTCCATCGAGGTAATTACATGAGCTAACGCATTCCAGTTGTAACTCTTTTATACTTCACACAAGTTTATTGTATTTTTGGTTTTGAAGTGCACAGTTTTACACTTCTGAACACTGAAAAGAAATTGTCAACCTTTGCACCACTTGGAATCACTAGATCTGAATAAATATTTTCCCACCTTTTCTTAGGTAGGACGTCTTATAAAAAAAACTGCATCAATGGCGAAAAGGCTGAGGTTACAAATAATATTGTCTGTCAGGCACACCTGAAGTTACTTTACAAGGTGGTTCAGCTGCTCCTTTCGCTGTCGTTTCATGCAACAGGAAATGTTATAACTGGTCTTCATAAACTACGAGCGAGGTTTTCATATTCTCTCTGCCGCTGCGCACGAACTATAAGGCCTACAGAAATAAATTAGCAGGACCTCTTTGTACGAAATTTGATGTAGTTAAATTACGTTATGTGATATGTTTTCGATGGAGGCCACAGTTGTCGTATTACTCAGGAGACACAAAGGTGACCTTCAAACGCACGTCCACCCCACACTCATCCATCACCAGTCAGTGTTTCTAGCTCGTGACTCTCCGTCCTAGCACTGTAAGAAAGTCTCAGACTTCACAAAATCTTCGCGGTATTGACCTTCTTTTGGTCGCTATTTATTGGGCTATTACGCCACCAGGATAGTTGGTTACTTCATTAACTTTAATAATTTAAACGTTCCCGTGATGGTAATGAACGAAAACCGACTACTGTAAACGTTACGCTAAAACTAATTATGTTGAAGATCGATCCAGACTTAACCCTTACAACACAGTGGTTTTGTTGTCATAAGGCCTGACGGATACAACGATGTAAATATTTATTTTATGGCGTTAAAATTCACAAAACTGTTGGGTGAAATTTAAAAGAACGTCAATTTTACAATTGGCAAGTGCTCGACTAAAGCCGGTGGGCTTAATAAGGTCACTCAGTGAAGACAAAAAAAACTCAAATGTGGGTAATAATTAGAGTTGTCGCTAGTTTTGTACAGTGGTAGGAGTGCCATGAGCAACACACTAGAAATCCTGACCGATGGAGACTGAGTGTAAGAGTGAGGGTGTGTTTGAAGTACACTTTTGTACATTTTTCTTGAATAACTCATACACTACGGCCTCTAGCGAAAACGTATCCCAGTACAAATTTGATTACATTGAATTTGCTACAAAAAGGTCCTGTTAATTTTTTTTGTATTAATAAAAATGGTTCAAATGGCTCTAAGTACTATGGGACTTAACATCTGAGGTCATCAGTCCCGTAGACTTAGAACTACAACCTAACTAACCTGAGGACATCACACACATCCATGCCCGAGGCAGGATTCGAACCTGCGACCGTAGCAGCAGCGCGGTTCCGGACTGAAGCGCCTAGAACCGCTTGTCCACAACGGCCGGCTTTGTATTAATAGTTCTGCGCTTAGCGAGCGAGAGGACATGAAAATCTCGCATGTGGTTTAAGAAGGCCAGCTATAAGATTGCAGGTTGCCTAAGAGGACAGTGGTACGGGCAGCTGAATCACCCTGTTTATCTGTCGATGACTCTCAATCCCCAAAAGAAGATACTAATAACAAATTCTCTGTTCTGGCACAAATTGTTTTTATTCCCAACTTGATCAGATTATTATTATTATTATTATTATTATTGCGTCCTGGTGCAAGTCTTTCAATTGGACGTCACTTTGGCGACGTGCGTGTTCCTGACTTACCCCATGAATCTCACCGCGAAATGGGAACTTACAGTTCAACGTTGAATTAGAACCACATGTCGTTCCTGAAGAATCTTCCCTCACTAAAAGATGAAAGCTAGGGTAAGGGCACCGCAATTCGATCCCACGAACTTTCGATTTCCAGGCATGCGCTTTACCATTAAACAACCAGCCCGACTATAAGTATTGGCGTCGTAATCTGTCAAATAGTTTTTGAAAGTCTAGAAATTCTTACTTCATCAGATTTTCTCAATCCATTTGAGAAGACAAGAGTAAAAGTTCGGTCTTAAAAGTGACCCTGTTCCATCGTTCCACTTCATAATTCTGCAGGTTTGTCATCCAGAATATTTGTATGACATGACGTACTTCAGTTGGAACACATTAATCCTGTAGGCAAAGATTACCATACGTTATTTGATATAAGGTCGGCTTACTACACGAAACTGGTTTTTCGTATGGACCCAAACACGATTCAGCACCATTATACCGACATCAGCGGGTTTTCTTTATTCAAATATGTGAAATGTGAACTTATTTTAAATGATAGCTGATATACGAAAATTAAGTCCAAAGACAGTTTTTGTTTGTAGTTGCTATTAGCTTAATTCTTCATTATACTGTCATGCAGGAGCTTTTGTACATTATTGGGCACTGGTAGCTTGTCATCTACAACTAAATGATATTAAAGTGTATTTGGTTATCAAGTTAATGTCATTTAATATCTAAACGTAATTTCATTATGTTAAGATATTTCGAGCGTATATTTGCTATTACTTACGTTTCCTGTGGCAAATCTTTTTTTTTTCCATTGCGTTCTTATAAGTTACTGATAACCATTAAAATACCACATATACAGGGCTATTAAAAAGAAGGAACAGATTTCAAACATTCGTTGCTTACAAACTACAAAAGGACGAAACACAGTTCCAGCGTTCCTGGAAAGAGACAGGTTAAAATTTTTTTGCATTCAGTGTCAGCACCATGCGTCACACCGCAAATATCAAAACGGTAGCTCATTGCCTGCGACACACGAAGCTGCTGGCCTCTCGTTATCGAATTCACAGCTTCAACAATGCGATGTCGCAAACTTACAAGAGTGTCAGCCATAGGGGGGATAAAAGCGTGGTCTTTCACGCTACGCCACAGATAAAAGTCACAAGTTGTGAGGTTGGAGACCTGGGAAGCCACCGGCGATGAACTTCATCTACTGCACCTCCTTTCCCAATCCAACATCCTGGAATGGTGTCTTTCAGATGACGTCGGACGTGCTTAGAGAATTTCTACCAACACCTACACCCTATTCCTCTAGACTGTCAACTGAAAACTACATAAAATCTTCACTGTTTCTTTGTAATGCAACAGACTGTATGAGAACTAACCATGTATGCTTGCTTGGGATATGTCGGCAGCATCTAACTGTTTGGCAACGTCAATGATTCACAGACCCAGTTAGAATACTTATGGCCAGAGTAATTACGTGACTGTCGTAAGCTATGTCTGCTACACCGACTTCTCGCTGTACACGCATCCCAGAACCTCACATCACAGACCAAGTACCTGATATTTCAAGATCTCACTAAGTACTACAACGCCATCCATCTATCGGATTTAAAGTATCTCATACTCTTGTTTCACAGTTGGAGTCCGTCTCTGGAAGAAAACTATCCTGTGCAGTTTAAACTCAGTATCCAATCTCGTTTAAGAGGAAAATCTATTAGAATTATTTTGGAAGTTCTGGTCATACGTAAACTCCCATGTGGGGAACAGACTCCTTTGGGAGAAAAAGAATACCTTACAAAACAGGGCGAAACAAAGCTTGCACAGAATTACAGAACAATATTGCTGGCGTCCATGTGCTACGGAATTCTCTCAAAGTACAGCACTGGTTCAGAAACAATTACTCTTGTGAAACACAGCTCGCTTGATTCACAAACGACCATGCGAAGTGGCGCAGTGGTACAACAATGAACTCACGTTCAAGAGGACACTATTTTAGATTGTCGTTCTGCCATCTTGATGTAGGATATATATCGCTTAAGTCAAATTCTGGGATGGGTCAAATTAAAGGAACACGGTCGGTATCTTTCTCCTTACTGGCCAAATCCCAGCTTGTGTCCACTCGCGAGGCCTCGTCGGCGGCGGAATGTTAAATCTCAGCAGCCTTCCTGTAGTCTTCTCTAAATTTCCGAAAGGCTTTCGACACTGTGCCACATTGTCGGCTGGTAGTTTAGATACGATCGTAAGAGGCATTCGCACAGTTATATAACTGGCCCGAAGAACGTTTGTTCAACAGAACCGAGTACGTGAGACTGGATGGTGATTATTCAGCTGAAACGGGGTAACACAGTATGTGCTCAAAGGAAGCTTAATAAGATAGCTAATCTTTGCAAAATGTGTAAGGGGTTTACCAGATAATGGTCCGGACTGTCAGACTGTTATATCAGGATGAAGGTGTTTGCAGAAAGTTTCGTCATTGGATGATTGTATAGAAATGCAAAACAATTTGGACAAAATGCCCATTCAATGAGCCTGTTCGCGGGTGATGCTGCTGTGTACAGAGAGATTGCAAAATTCTAGCGAAATTCAGAAAGTCCTGCAGGGTACCTGCTCGGAGCAGACACTGGCAGTTGATAACCGATACAAATGTAATGTACTGCGCAAAAATTGCGGAAAACTCCAATTTGGCATGATTAAACGACTTCCGAACAAGCAGTGGAAGCCGACATACCCACTAAATGTCTTGGAGTATGCGTTGGGAGCGATGTCAAATGGAACGAACACAAGGAACTATTCGCAAGAAAGGCAGATGTCAGACTAAGATTCATTTGAAGAATCCTCAGGATGTGTAGTTCACCCACGATGGAGGTAGCGTACAAAGCCCTTGTTCGATCGATACTTTAATACTGGTCTTCAATCTGGGGCCGTACCAGAAGGGATTGATAGACAAAGTAGAAATGATCCGACGAAATTCATTGCGTTTCGCTACAGGTTCGTTTAGTGAGCATCAAAACGTCACGGAGATGCTGATCCAACTACAGTGGCAGACGTTGCAAGAGAGGCATTGTGCATCACAGTGAGGTTTGATGTTAGAATTCCGCGAGTGAATTTTTCTAGAAGAGGCAACTATTATATAGCTTTCTCCTGCGTTGATCTCGCGAAAAGACCATGAAGATAAAATCAGAGAGATTCTATATCACACTCTACGTGAATGGAACAGGAAAGATGAAATGTGATTGTGGGACATAAAGTACGCTCCACCATGCACCATATGGTGGCTTGCGGAGTGAAGATGTGGCAGTTCTTGTACTGAATAATAGCTGTCTTTAAATATGCATTAACACCAATAAACACGAGAGATAGCATGGGACTACAACATTGCTAGTGAGCTTCTGGAGCCTGTCACATCATTTAAATATGTAGGAACAATACTGAAGAGATAAAATAGGACTAACACACAAAATCAGTAGGAGTCAGGAAGAACGGAAGGCTTAGGTTTGTTGGAATGCTTCTGGGAAACGACGTTAAAGACACAGCAATTGTGTGAAGAAAACTTAATAGTCTGGGCAACCACAGCCGCTATACATCATGTTGAGATGTGAAACCGCTTCAGCTATAAAATCCTTTCATTCTTAGGCACTTCCGGTTTTACAGCATTCACAGCTGCATCATCAGGTGCAAATCTGTATATAGGCATAAGTGGAAAACAATCATATAGAAAAAATAAATAATCCCAAGATGAAAGATGAAAGAGTAATACGAAACTTACGCACTGGAATCAAGTGATGATGTAGGTAACATATTATGGGAAAACCGAGCGTTCATAGTCAGTCCTATAAAACAGATTATCCGCAAAAATGCGGTAGTTCTAAAAGTAACAAGATATGGTAGAGGAAGCTCTCGTAAATCCTATGGATATGGACAAAAACAATAAACAGGAATTTTACGTAATGTCACAATGGATAAAAGGGAGACGTAAGACCGCACGTCAACATGTAGAGACGAACACCTACTATCACGTGGTGTGTACTTTTGCCGCCATAATAGCAGTATGGTGAGGAAAATGAACTGCACAGTAAGCATTGCCATTAAAACCTAAAATAAAAACGATACTACAGCAAGCAGGCGTAAAACATGGCCTGAATGTTTAGCTAACAATCCAAATAACTTGCATGTGGTACGAAAATTAGACAGATGGGGAGAGAAATACTAGTGGGTAGTGCACGAAAGACAATAAGTAAAATAAATCGTACCCAGAAATAGGATGATATGCTGTAAATATGGAAGGTATGATAAAGACTGGTAACAAAAGAAGTAACTTACCGAAAATTGAGGTAGACACCGTTGTGGTAAGTGCACACCAGAATGCCTAAGCAATGACTGAGAAACGTGAGTAACCGGCCAGCAACCAGAATGTGCGCACGGACGATGAAGCGGCAACAATAGGGAACGTGAGTGCCGAGCTCTCGAGGGAAAGACGAGAAGGCTGGGTAAATCGCTTTCAATTGATATAAAATGTTATGATATGCCTCACTAAATCTAGGATGACTTACGCGAAAAAAATGGTTCAAATGGCTCTGAGCACTATGGGACTTAACATCTATGGTCATCAGTCCCCTAGAACTTAGAACTACTTAAACCTAGCTAACCTAAGGACAGCACACAACACCCAGTCATCACGAGGCAGAGAAAATCCCTGACCCCGCCGGGAATCGAACCCGGGAACCCGGGCGTGGGAAGCGAGAACGCTACCGCACGACCACGAGTTGCGGACAGACTTACGCGAAGAAACAGAAGTGTCGAAACATTGAAAAGCACTAAAGTTGTACAGTTTATGGTTTACAGGTAAAATTAAAATGAAAAATAAAAAACTGCAATAGCCGTCTATACCGGAAAATTATTGATTCGCTGATTATATGAGAACGTGCATATATCCAATTCAGCCACGAATTGCAATTAAGTGATGGTACTTTTTTTTAAAAAAAGGAACCTCACACTGACCGATCTGAAGAGACGTATGGAGGAAAAGAAAAGGGGATGGGGTGGAAGGAGGGGGCCGAGAAGGAATCTACACTTGTAACTGTTAAGGTACCAGCGGGAGGAAATATCAGGAATGGAATAATACCATAAAATCAGTGGGTAAGAAGGGACTAGAACGGTAACTGTGAACATAGTAGATTTGTTTAAATCAATTACTGTTGAGGGAATCAAATTTGGCCAGTACACTACGACGTCTCAGCTCTGCTTGCTTATGAAGTGCATACTCGGGGACACTTTTCAATGAGCGTATGATCTCTACATCTGCAAAAATATTTAAGGTAATATCTTAATTTTCTCAGTGTAAAATTTGTAGTTTGTTTGAAAGACTTGTAACAGAATGACGCTGTTCTAGAAGGTGAGAGCTTAAGGCCGATTCTTAATTTTGCAAAGTTGACGTGCTCTTTAAATATAACATCAATGCTCCTACTTGTCTGACCGATAAATCTCACCCGGCACTGGTCATATGTGATACAGTAAACACCCGTAGTTATTTATCCAAAGTAACGTGTTCACTGTGTCTGTATTTTGAACGTAGATTTCTGGGAATAAAGTACGCAGGCTCAATATTCTTCGACCGTAAGCGTCTGCCAACTTTGTCATAAATCTTGCCAAGATATAGTACTCTGATATTTATGCCTTCCTGTTCCATCTTGATTAGCGTTCGTGAATATTAAGTGCTACTGCCGAAGCTTTAGAAATAAACTGTCCTATAACACTGTAATCTGCTGTTAAAAGCGACCAGTTTTAGACAAACACCATTTGCAGCACCCGTAGTACATACTTCGTGAATGCAGAGAATGCAGGTGAAAAAATATGTATGAAAATTATAACATAAAAACCAATCAATACTTTCAGGTTCTCTGCCTCGTGATGACTGGGTATTGTGTGATGTCCTTAGGTTAGTTAGGTTTAAGTAGTTCTAAGTTCTAGGGGACTGATGACCATAGATGTTAAGTCCCATAGTGCTCAGAGCCATTTGAACCAAAAATTTCAGGCTGGGTTAACAGAAAGAGTTAATTTCCAGAATGAGTTTTTCACTCTGCAGCGGAAGGTAGGAACGAGGTACTGGAGGAAGTAAAGCAGTGAGGACGGGGCGTGAGTCGTGCTTGGGTAGCTCAGTTGGTAGGGCACTTGCCCGCGAAAGGCAACGGTCCCGAGTTCGAGTCTCGGTCCGGCACACAGTTTTAATCTGCCAGGAAGTTTCAAGAGTTAATTTTTTAATTTTTAATTTATGTTAGGGATTGAAAGCCAACGACCTTGCCGCAGTGGTAACACAGGTTCCCGTCAGATCACCTAAGTTAAGCGCTGGCGGGCTGGACTAACACATAGATTCCGCCGAGCGCTGTTGGCAAGAGAGGTACACTCAGCCCTTGTGAGGCAAACTGAGGAGCTACGTGATTGTGAGGTAGCGGCTCCGGTCTCGTAATCCGACATACGGCCGGGATAGTGGTGTGCTGACCACATGCCCTCCATATTCGCATCCAGTGACACCTGTGGGCTGAGGATGACACGGCGGGCCGCTCGATATCGTTGAACCTTCATGGCCTCTTCGGGCGGAGTTTAGTTTTTAGGGATTGACAACTCATGAAGTCAAGATTGCACATAAAATCATCTTTATTTGGATGGATTACTAATTTCGGCTAACAATCTCCCCCCCCCCCCCCCCCAGGGGGCTCACGGTTCTTTCGTGAGTTTGTGCGTGCCACATATGGGGCTCCGAGCTATCGCAGCTCATTCTTCATTCCCTAGCTGCATTTCCTTCTCCCTGCCCCCTCACTCCCTATTCCCGCTCCTTCTCCGATACCACCTCCTTCCCTTCTCGGTGTTCTGATTTATGTCGACCTGTATATTTCCCTGGTTTCCTGTACTGGTTGCAATTTTGTTCCTTTTGCCTGCTTTTCACCCTTTTGGCGTTTCGGTCCCCACTTGCGGTTTAACCTCCACTTCACAATTTCCTGTTTTTAGTGTGAGCCATATGGGGAAGAACTCCCTCCCTAGCATGTACGCTGTGGATTCCTCTCTCCCCTCCCTTCCCCACTGTAGCCCCCTTCCGCCCTGCTAGGACACCAGCATGGTTATGTACCCATATGGCTGAGCTCCCTGACAACACAGGGATCACACTACTGGTACCTGAGATGTTCCCTACCCGTGTATGCCAAGGAGTGCTTGATTGTCTTCTTGGAGCATCGGAAGTCCCGGCAACAGCCGCCGTCCCAGATGGCCCTTCCTGTGGCTGGGTGGCGCCCATGTGGAGAGCCCCTGGTCGGAGTGGGTGGTATCAGGGTGGATGCTTGGTGCATGAAACGTATCAAGCTGCAAAAATCTGACCGTTATCACACGGCCGTCTCTTAGAATGGTGAATGATCCTTAAATGCTGCCTTGTATTACCTGGCAGACTTCCCTTCCCTGGCTATCCCATATGAGGAGGGCCAGGCTCGCTGTCTTCGGCTGAAAGCCTTTTCTCATTACCTCGTCTGTATTAGGACGGAGGGGACACTTTCACCGCCACAAAGCCATTGTTATTCGTGGAAAATATCGAGGACAAGTTTGGTGAAGTGGAGTCTATTAGTAAGATGCGGTCGGGCTCCCTGTTGATAGAGCTTCTTCTGCCTCCCAACCCGCAGCTCTTCGTGTCTGTGGTCGTCTTGGCAACGTCTCAGTGTCAATCACTCCTCATCTTGGCGTCATTTTTCATAGGAACCTCATCCTGCAAACTGACGAGGAACTCCGGGCTACTATGGAGCGGCGTGGTTTTTGTTCGACGTGTCCAGAAGGGTCGCAAAGACAACCGCACCGATACTGGCGCCTGCATTCTGGCTTTCGGAGGATACCCACCCACAGAAGGTCAAGGTTATGTGCTAGAGATACGACGTGAAGCCGTACATCCCTCCACGTATGCAGTGCTTTCAGTGCTTGCGTTTTGGGCATATGCCTTCCCCGCTGTACGGCGGACCCTTTATGTGGTGACTGTGGCCATCCAGTCCATGAGGGAAGCCCTTGTGTTCCGGCGCCTGTGTGTGTCAACTGTGCTGACCGCCACCCCCCTCGCTCGCCGGATTGCCCGGCTTACAAGAGAGAAAAGAAGATACAAGAATAAAAGTTCCTGGATCGTCTGTCTTACAATGAGGCTCGCCAAACGTATGAGAGACTCCATCCGGTGTCACAGTTTTCAACTTTTGCCTCTGTTACTTCCTTTCCTTCTCCTCCCTCGTCCTTACCCCAGCCCGACCCCACTCTCCCCTCCACCTCCCCTGGTGTTCCCATGACCTCCCATCAGGGATTCGCTCTCCTTCCCTGGCCCAAGAAGTGCCCCCCTTTTTAAGCATCTGCCAGTGATCGGGTTCCTTCCCAGGAGCCCTCTCCCTAACGTCTCTCAGGCCGAAATGTGCGCCTCAAGGTCCCCCGCTTTCTTTCGGTCCCTGATCTTGCAGACACCTGTACTCCCCTTGTGTCCTGCCCTCCTCCACCTCAGAAAGAGAAGAAGAAGAAACATAAATCCAACAAGAAGGCGCCCCCAGTGCCCCCAGAGGTCCCAACTGCCCTCTCGCAACCTGAGTCTGAGATTTATGGATGTCACCCCATCCTTGTCGGTGACAACTACTGACAATGACCTGACTTCCTTCTCGGCTCCTTCATGCCTACCTTGGACTCAAACCACACGATCATCCAGTGGAATGGAACAGATACTATCGTCACCTACCGGAACTGCAACGTCTTGTCTCCTCTTATTCTGCATTTTGTCTTGCACTCCAAGAAACGTATTTCCATGATGACCACTCTCCAACTTTCCATGGCTATCGGACGTTCTGTTAGATCCATCCTGGCCCTGAGATAGCATCCAGTGGGGTCTGCACTTAGGTTTTCTCTGATGTACTTAGTGACTGGAGACCCCTACTTACCAACTTGGAAGTGATAGTGATTAGAGTGCAAACAACTCTGACAATCACCCTTTGCAATGTCTACCTCCCACCAGGTCGGCCACTTGCTTATGTTGCACTATCTACCTTAATCCAGCAACTCCCGCCCCCGTTTCTCCTCCTTGGGGTTTTCAATGCCCACCATCCACTGTGGGGGAGTGTCACTTCAACGAGTCAGGGTATCCTAATCGATCAATTTATCACGGACTTCGATTAGTATCTCAATAACGATGGTTCTCCTACCCACTTCAGTGCCACTCATGGCACCTTCTCTAATATCGATCTCACGATCTCCTCCCCTGCCCTCGTGGCTTCCCTACATTGGTCATCCCATGATGACCTTTGTGACAGTGACCACTTTCCACTGACACTCTCGTTCCCCTGCTGCAGCCAGGCAGACAGGACCCCACTTTGGGCATTCCACAGGGCCAATTGGCCTTTATACATGTCTGCTGTCCGCTTTGACACCTCCCTCTCGAATTCCATTAATGTAGCTGTAATCGTGCAAGGCATCTCTGACGCTCCTCTTCATGCTGCTGGCACTGCTGTCCTCCTATCCACAGGGCCCCCTCGTCATCGGCCGATACCGTGGTGGACCAAGGAAGTCGCAGTCACTGTCCAGGACTGCCGACAGACGCTGCAGCGATTTAAGCTACACCTCTCCCAGACCAACCTCCTCACTTTTAAGCGTCTCCGAGCTAAGGCTCGTTACCTTACTAAGCGGAGTAAAAAGGAATACTGGGAGCGCTGTGTTTCCTTCCTGGGGATGTATGCCTCTTTCTCGCAGGTTTGGTCATAGCTTCATAGCGTTCTGGGCCGCCAGCAACAGTCAACTGTCCAGGATCTGAACCTCCAAGGAGCTCTGTGCACTGATCCATTGGCCCTAGCGGAACACCTTACAACACACTTTGTGATGGAATCGTCGTCCGCTTCCTACCCTCCTACCTTTCTCCAACAGAAACGCAGAGTTGAACAGACCCCCCCTCCATTTCATCCCGCACCACTTTGAGCCCTATAATGCACCTTTCGCTGAATGGGAGTTGGTACAGGCTCTTAGCTCTTCATGAGAGACAGCCACAGGGCCGGATTCCATTCACAGTCAGATGATTCAACACTTCGACGTTCCTCAGAGACAACAGCTCCTCAGGGTCTTCAATCACATCTGGCTCACGGCTGCTTTTCAGTCACAATGGCGAGACAGTATAGTTATCCCCATCCTTAAGCCTGGGAAAAACCCAACGTCTCTAGACAGCTACCGCCCCATCAGCCTTACGAAGGTAGTTTGTAAACTGCTCGAAAGGATGGTCAACTCCAGATTATGTTGGGTACTCGAATCTTGGGGCCTTTTTCAGCGTATCAGTGTGGCTTCCGGGCAGGGCGATGTCCAACTGACCATTTACTCCGATTGGAATCCGCCATCTGACAGGCTTTTACTCACCGCCGGCACCTTGTCGCAGATTTCTTTGACCTACACAAGGCATATGACATGGCTTGCCGCCATCACATATTAGTTACCTTCCATGACTGAGGATTTTTATCCGCGAGTTTTTATCTTACCAGCTCTTCCGGATTCGAGTTGGCACTTCACTCAGCACCACTCAGATTCAGGAGAATGGTATCCCACAGGGTTCTGTGCTAAGTGTGACACTCTTACTCATTGCCATAAGTGGGCTTGTGACCTCTGGTGGACCTCTGGCTACCCCGGCGTTGTACTTTGACGATTTTCGCATCTGGTGCAGCTCCCACTTGGTGGCGTCTGTTGAGTGCCAGCTCCGAGGCGCCATCCAACGGGCCTCTGCATGGGCCACCGACCATAGCTTCCAGTTTTTCCCCTCCAAAACGCTGGTTATGCATTTTTCTCGTCGACCCACAGTACACCCTGATCCAGAACTTTATTTAGGCAACCAGCTCCTCGATGTTGTAGCACAGTCCCATTTCCTGGGCCTTATTTTTGATAACAAGCTGACATGGCTCTTCGCCAATGAGGGATGTCTCCCTTTTAGTACCTGCCCACAGGTAGGATTGCCGGTTGGCATGCGTCTCACTACCCTCTGCTGGGATCTCCATCTGCACTCACTGGACTGCACCCCATGTCTTTCCTCCCATGCCCCCCCCCCTTCGACAGTGCCTGTACCTCGGATTAGGACAGATCTCTTCCAGGGTCCTAAGATCTCTGTTGCTCCTACGGTTTACTGGCGTCGTTGCAGAGTTCCAGGGTGCTACCATTCTTTATACTGATGGTTCTAAGACTACTGATAAGGTGGGATACACTTTCACGTCTCCTACCAGCTTCGAGCACCATTTGTTGCCAGGATCATGTATGGTGTATTTACAGCAGAGCTTCTAGCCATTCACAGGGCCCTCCTTTTTGTTTCTCAGTCCTACCTCCATGTTGTTCTAATTTGTTTAGACTCCATGAGCAGCCTGCAGGCTATCGATCGATGCTACTCTCGTCACCCCTTCGTCTCTGCCATCCAGGACATTCTTTCTGCCCTTGAGCGTGCCGCCTGTTCAGTCGTCTTTCTCTGGGTGCCAAGTCATGTGAGAATCCCAGGGAATGAATTAGTTGGCTGACCGTTTGGCTAGAGAAGCAGATACTTACCGCCCATTTCCGTTGACGATTCCAGCTGCGGATATGCGGATCTGCGTCAAATCTCCTTGCCCAACTGTTGAATGCCATCTGGAGCGCTACTGCTTACAGTAATAAACCGCACAATCAAGGAGTCTACTGCATTTTGGGGAACTTCTTTCCGCCCCTCTCGGAAGGAGTCCACTGTTCTATGCCGTTTACGCGTTGGCCATACCCGGCTCAACCATAGTTTCCTCCTATGTAACGACCCACCCCAACAATGTGGTTGTGGCGCCAGATTGACGATATCTCACATATTGATGGCCTGTCCCCTTCTTTCGACCCGTCGTGCTAAGTATAGTCTTCCTGCTTCCTTAAATTTAATATTAGCAGACGATCCGCGGATGGTTGACCTGGTCCTCGGTTTCCTCCGTGAAAGCGGTTTTTATTTCCAGACATAAGGTTCTCCTTTAGTCTTGGAGCAGGGGCGGGTTGGTTGTGGTTGGGACTCCTTTTGCAGTCTTCACCGTCTGTGACCCCATGACCTCCCCCCTTTTTTCCAGTTTTTAGATTTGGTATCACCTTTTATGCTTTTACTGTGTGTTTAATGTTCATTCTTTTATAATTTCACTCCTCTGACTGAATCCTTCCACTTTTAGCAGACCATCTTTCTTATGGAACCCACTTTGGAATCGCGGGACTGATCATCTCGCCGTTTGGTCCCATACTCTCTCAATCAATCAATCGGCTAACAATCTAGGCGTCTTCAGATCTCAGATATAAAACAGACTTTTTTTGTGATGCTGACAATATACAAAAGCTTACGGAACTGCAGATAATACTGTAGCAGGATTCAAGAGTATATACAATAACTAATCACAGAACACACACCAAATAACATCCTAGATTAATGTTTGTGCCATTACGGTTTCACACATAGTTAAAATCTTTCTTAAAATGACAACATCCATACGCAACATGGTTAAAAACAGCTTTTCATTGTTTGTGTCCAGTGTAATTGAACGATGGTCATAAAACTAAAATACACATTAATATAGAGAAGAGGCAGCGAAAGTAAAAAGACGATATTTGCATAAGGAACTATCCACAAACTGACTAAATGTAAAAGGTATAGCCTTACCAAAGGCATAATGACGTGTTAGTTGAAAGTACCCCCGTGCATATGTAGATGTAACTGATGTTCACTGTGATTCCCGTTTTGAAAACACATGCTTTTACTTTAAAACTCTCCAGAACGTCCGCATCGTGCTACAATATTTCGATCAACTTATGTGTGTGAAAAGCCCTTTTCCATTTTTGAAACTAAATAAGTCAAGATTACTTGACAATCTGAGTGCGAAAATCTCTGAAACTGTCTGCGTCTGACTTATGCCGACAGTCTGAACCAGATTAAAATCATGTTACGTCTTAAGCGCACCAAATTGATTAAATAACACCGATAACTGGTTTAGCTTGTAATCCATGTTTTTGAGAAAGAATAAATACAAAACGAAATCATATGTAGTGCAACTGCACTGCCATTTAAATGCTGCGCCTTCGCTGTGTCTGCATCTTCCCCCTCGTCAAGTTCAGACAGCATGCCGTGGCGGTAGGGGAAA
The DNA here is from genome assembly GCF_023898315.1 of Schistocerca nitens. Classification (NCBI taxonomy): domain Eukaryota; kingdom Metazoa; phylum Arthropoda; class Insecta; order Orthoptera; family Acrididae; genus Schistocerca; species Schistocerca nitens. The sequence continues at coordinate 612,201,510 of NC_064616.1, read as the reverse complement.
TTGCAGCCAGGCTGAGCCCTATGGCACTCGTGTCAGGGCATGGCTCGCGTGCCGAATTCTTGGCCGCCCATGGTATAGATACTCAACAGGTTTTAGTGCAAAAGGTCAGAGGCAAATTAAGATTCCACTGATAATTTAGACAAAAAAATTTAATATACCACAGTAATAAATTGGACTAAAAAGTATAAAATAATTTCTCCTTGCCCCGTGTATATTCCTTATCCCATAGAGATAGTACTGAAAATATGTGACTGCGAATTTTAATAACTATGATAATACTTGTAGGATTTAAAACGAAAACTGTGGCTCGCCTGTAGTAGATACTAATGAGATGAACTATTTGTGCATCAAGTACATTTTCATGCACACCACGTTTTTCGATCAAAGTCTTGCAAGTATTTTGGTAGCTGCTAACCTCAACGGCTGTGCCAAGATGGATACACCAGATCACGTACGTAAGCACCATTGGGCATTGCCAGCGTTGGATGGGCGACCGTCTGAGAACGCTGCGTCCTGCCAATTATTTTCCCTGTGCCTTTACGGCATAGCGGACAGAAGAGGTGGTGGCGTTAAGTCACTGATTATCAGTCTCTCCCTCCTCCCGCCCCCCTTTCTCTCTCTCTATCTGCCCCCTCTCCCCCCTCCTCTCTCTCTCCCTCTCTCTCTCTCTCTCTCTCTCTCTCTCTCTCTCTCTCTCACACACACACACACACACACACACACACTCACATACTGTCACCCAAATAAAACAGATACACTTACCGACACGACTCTCATACTTCGATAATGAAAGGTACCTGTCGCCGGAGGATAGGAAACCTTTCCAGTTTGGTGGCTGAACCTGCCCTTCGGGGTCTCCAAGGCATTAATGCCATACGACTTTACTTTTTTTTATAGCTGTTAAAAATTCTCAGTCACAAACTTTCAGAACTGTCGGTGTGGAGTTAGGAATCTGTGTGGGGCTAGGAGAAATAATTTTATACTTTTTATTCCAATTTAAAAACACGCTATATTAAAAAAATATGTTTTTCAAAAATAGTTATCATCTGCTTTTTAGTCTTATGGATACGAAATTTTTAATACATTTGAAATAAATTGATGAGATAATAAGAGAGAAATCCGTTAAATTTCAGGTTTGCCTAAGTGTTTTTTCACCTGACAAAAATCTGAAACATAAGTATATCAAACTATGTTATTTTCCTAAGAAATAAAATAAAGAAGCAAGTGAAATTCATTTTATATGATTTTTATAAAATTTTTATTTCAATACTATCTTTATACCAATAAGTTTGTCCTTACATGCATATGTCACATCTGCTCCTTCCCTCCTCTCTGTCCATCTCCTCGTTCCCTCTCTCTAGCTATCTGTTCCTCCCTCTTTCTCTATTCATCTCTTCCTACCTCCTATCTTTGTTTCTCATCCTCCACCTCTCGCTGCTACGCAGTGCCCGTCCGCGCATATCCCCCATGAAACGCTTTCCAGTACTACCGGCTCAACACGTCGGTCTGCTGGGCAGCCTACATGTCAAGCTCTGTGAACGTTTTTCACCCTTACCCCCACCTCACCCTCTACTGAACAGACCTACAAGGAAGTAAGTTAGTATTGGACTGTCATCAGGTTATGAGCCATGTTTAATATTTAAAATCTGTAGCTCATTGAGGAGTTAGTTTAAAATTAATTGCAAATTTGTATCGAACATATAGACAGAAAAGAATGTGACCTAATAAAAACGTGATAAAAGCACTGTCAAAAAGAGAATCGTAATTTATAAGTAAGTCGCTTTGGACTACGGTAGCAACGGACACTATGAAAGTGATGGGAGAGGGAAAGATGGAGGAACATACGCAAATGGGGGAAACAAATAACGAAGAGAAGAGCAAAGGAAACAATATAATGTGGTTGAAAAAAGAAAAGAGAAAGCAGTGTATCGGAAAGAAGTAGCATTTCCTTCACTGCTGGACTGGATTGAACGTTGCGACTTCAATACTGCTGTTGTGAACACTAAATGTGCCATATGGTTGTTAAAGGAAAAAATATATCTTACGGCAAACACAGTTAATATAACATCCGTAATAATACCCGCGTATTTAGTTTTTAGTGCTTATCACCTTTTTTCATCTGAGAGTAACTTTTACTAGAAAAAATAGGTTTGACTTTGAAACTTTGTTAAGGCATTATTCATGTCTAAATGTTCCCCAACTGCTGGTTAAGTCAAATACACAATTTGAAATGCATGCTTTACAATTAACTACTGCTAGCGAAATCTAAACAAAGTGGCTCAGCTGATTATTAGAAGGTACTCAGTTACAATAGCCATAGATGCCATACTACACCAATCCTAAACCCTTTGTTTCCAAAGAATGTTCAAAAGAATATGGATATTAAGAATGTAAACGTGTTTTCTCTTCAACCGAAGAAAATAATGATTGAAGGGACAATGGGTTACTGCGCAGGAAGAACGGGAAAGCCTCAAGATGGCCTGTATTGTTAAATTTCACAGTGGAAATGCGCATATTACATAAAGTTTTCTTAAATGCAGCAGGTTATTGAATTGTGTATTGAGTACAGGGAAACTTATTCCAGGAAACGGAGGTTGATATTATGATGTGATGGCAAGCACTTTATGTGTGATACAGAAAACAGTGCCGGCCGCGGTGGCCGAGTGGTTCTAGGCGCTTCAGTCCGGAACCGCGGGACTGCTACGGTCGCAGGTTCGAATCCTGCCTCGGGCATGGATGTGTGTGATGTCCTTAGATTAGTTATGTTTAAGTAGTTCTAAGTTCTAAGGGACTGATGACCTCAGCTGTTAAGTCCCATAGTGCTCAGAGCAATTTGAACCATTTGAACAGAAAACAGTGTAAGGAGAACAATGCAGAACCGCTGACCGAGAACAGCGCCTGGTAGACACCTTCCGTAGTTCCGGCCATACTATCTGCGCGTATGAGTCACTCGGTCAAACTGACGGATTCTGTAGACGTATGTTATAAAAGCACACCTGGTTTGATTTAACGGTCTAGAGTTTTCGCTAGCCGTGTCATATTGGGTAACACTGAACAACTGGTGGTTCTACAGGAAGGGTGATTGTGTAAGTTTCTGGTTCTGCTTAAAAGCCAGTGATATTATACTCGAAATTTTTCTAAGGACACAGAGACAAGTGGATGCCTTCCTGCACATGGCGACCAAGTTTCACCCTGATTCTTTTTACCTGCCGGCCGCGGTGGTTTAGCGGTTCTAGGCGCTCATTCCGGAACCGCGCGACTGCTACGGTCACAGGTTCGAATCCTGCCTCGGGCATGGATGTGTGTGATGTCTTTAGGTTAGTTAGGTTTAAGTAGTTCTAAGCTCTAGGGGACTGATGCCCTCAGATGTTAAGTACCATAGCGCTCAGAGCCATTTGAACCATTCTTTTTACCTTTTTCATGTCTGGATGCCGTCAAGAAGAACTAGGACATGTAAGCATGGATTTTAGGACTGATTAACATCAAATGGCTCTGAGCACTCTGGGACTTAACATCTGAGGTCATCAGTCCCCTAGAACTTAGAACTACTTAAACCTAACTAACCTAAAGACATCACACACAACCATGCCCGAGGCAGGATTCGAACCTGCGACCGTAGCGGTCGCGCGGTTCCAGACTGAAGCGCCTTGAACCGCTCGGCCACATCGGCCGGCGATTAACGTCCGATGAAATACTGAAATTACCTGGAACTCCTCGAACTTAATTTCTGGTGTATATTCTGCAACTCTCCTAAAAACTAAACTCAAGATGTCGTGTCTACGAGTGGACAGTACAGAAATAAATCGTTGGCATACAAGGATATCAATAGCGGGCTCATAGGCTGAATCCTGCGTTACTCACGAGGGCAGTATTTACCAAGACTACTTTTCATTCCTAGAACTATAAGTATTTTCCAAACCGTTTTAGGGCACTGTCTGGGAAATTTGCTTTTTTGTGAGCATTATTTGCTTATTTCTGTTATATTAGCACTGTTTCTTCTTGCTTGTTCGTGGCAAATATCAAATCGTGAGTTACATTAATAGTGTAGTATTCTTCCTATGACGCTTACGAGGTCTACGCTGATGTTTTTGTCGTGTGCTTAATGTGTCGTAATGCACAGTCAATTTATCATGATCAGTATATTCCAAGATTTTGGACATAGCATGCTAAAATATTGGCCGGTAATCATGAGACCAATGTGGCTTTTTTTTTTTTTTTTCCTTATGTGTGGGTTTGGATTATGCTTCGTTTCCTGTCACTGGGATATATCCCGTTTAAGGGAACACAAATATATCTGTCTGTATTGGCATTAAACTCTTCACAACATTATTGATTAATGTTAGCCTGAAGAGGACATCGCCTTTCGCTTCAGAAGTGATATTCATCACTCTTGCTTTAAATTTCTTGTGTGTATGTTGTACAGCTTTTGAGTGGAAAGTTTCTGGCAGAAATATGTTTTGGAGGCTCTGTCGGGCGATAGGTTATTGTAACCTAGGGACTGACTTGTGCCAAAAAATATTCACTGAAATCATGAGATGAAACCAGAAAAAGAGATCATAAACTTCTTCTTCTCGACAGTCACACTGCAGAGCTTCTTCCACGATCCCACAGTCGTTTAGCATAATCACAAAATTTTATACGTACGTAGTCTGTACAAATATTAAGTAGTTAAGTAGAACGTTCAAATGGCTCTGAGCACTATGGGACTCAACTGCTGTGGTTATCAGTCCCCTAGAACTTAGAACTACTTAAACCTAACTAACCTAAGGACATCACACACATCCATGCCCGAGGCAGGATTCGAACCTGCGACCGTAGCAGTCGCACAGTTCCGGACTGCGCGCCTAAAACCGCGAGACCACCGCGGCCGGCAAGTAGAACGTGTTACGGTTTCTTACATTTAATTTTTATGCCTGGACCACTTTTCTGCATTTCCTTGCGCTAGCACATGCCGTACAGCAACTTCACGAACTATTGCTAGTAACAATTTGAACTTTCTGTACAAAGTCAACAATAAAATGTATGAAACGTCTTCTGTCGTTTGATACCAAACCTCAAATATCCAAAAGAAAAACAATTAGTGGTAATCGGTTGCTATCTTAATTTCAGTAAGAAATTTTAGCCGCTATCTGCTGCGGGATATAACTTTACACCGTCCGATGAACAGCATAGTGTAAACCTCGCTCTGTATTTCCCGGTGACACGGGAAGCAATACGCAGAACATTAGGAATATTAGTCGCGACAAGAGACGTGCGAGTAAGAAAGCGATGTCGTTTCCAGGTTGCTCATTAGGCGCAGGAAATACAGAGGTGCGGTGGGCAATTTGCGTTATGAGCTCTCCTTTGCATCCATTTAGCCACCAAGGGCATATTGGATTGAAGAGGAATTCATACATTTACAGAAGGTGCCAAACACATTAGGCGTGATGAAGCCGGCGCGTCTCTTCCTTGCGCTCTATTGACATCCGCCGCAGAAACGCTATACACGTACGAGGACTAATGAAGGTTGCGTCTAATGCGCCTGTCATCGCGTCTTCATTACGAGTTTCCCCGTTTCCTCCCTTTGGCTTCGACGCAACTGCTCGCTAGTCGTCTAAAGACATTCTCTCGCAAAGTAAAGGTGAAACGGACGGTTTCGCAGCCAATGAAACACTGAGTCTAGGTTTGAGACTACTCATATACCATTTTGTACATGTATCTAAAATTACAACAGCCAAAAGAACTTTAGAACTTAAAAACCAAAACTACTGGAAACCCGTACGATTTGGAAGACCTAAAAATGACATCCTAATTTCTCGCCTAGCTTTCGCACATGATTTGTCAATATTAGCAGATGACGAGACGACAACAATTACAACGATAGAAACAGTGCGCTGAAAGAGTTGGCCTCAAAATGTCCTTCCAAGAAGCCACGTACATCTGCTCAACACATCATACTGATAAACCTATCACAAAATATGCGCAAATCGATGAAGTTCCATACCTTAAGTACTCCGGTAAAATCCATGAACCTACAAGGGGAGAGAAAATGGCACAAAAAATTCGAGTGCAGAAACTTAGGAGAGCTTAAAGTAAAATCTACAACAGAAATATATGTCCATAGACACAAAACTCAGGCACTATAAGACAGCTCTCAATCATGAACTCTTGTAAGTTGCGGAAATGGGTAAACTTCACAGATGAGGTGATCTGGAAAATATCTTAAAAGAAAGAAGCAAAATTCCAAGAAAGATATTGGGTCCCAAAGGAACAGAAGGGAGATACAGGCTACAAACACGGTAAACTAGCGGCAAATATAAGAAATAGAATATTGAAATTTTACGGACATATCCAGAATCCCAACAGCAAGACTGATTCATTCACAAAATTACGATGTACATATAACAACTCAAAACCGTACTCTCGATTCAGCAGGCCAAAAAGGATTTAGAAAAGGCTCACGTAAATCTATCAGACATTTTCAGCAGAAACTTACACAGACAGAAAATTAGCAAATGGGATGTACTGCCAGAGAATGAAGTCACCATAAAATCACGACCAAAGTAGACTGAAGCAAGGAAAATAGTTCTCGGTGGAAAAATGTGAGATGCTTGGAAACTCCGAAGATAGAAACATAACAGCTTTGCATGATTCAGTAGGGTCTAATATGCCTAATATTAATAATAACAGCCACTGTTTTGGTATAATATTGAACTGTAAACACAATTTATTAAACCTGCCACATATAATTTTGTAGCACGCTCTAAAGCCTTCACAGGGCGAAACCTTGATTATGTTGGGCTGGTGACACGGGCAACAGCAAGTGATCTGACTTTTGTCATTTTGGACTCAAGTTCACACGCTAAATTCTAATAAGAAATGTATTCTTTGGAAAGTCCTACTTCTGGGAACTATGTGTTCCTGATTAATTGAGCCGGCCGGAGTGGCCGTGCGGTTCTAGGCGTTGCTGCTACGGTCGCAGGTTCGTATCCTGTCTCGGGCATGGATGTGTGTGATGTCCTTAGGTTAGTTAGGTTTAAGTAGTTCTAAGTTCTAGGGGACTGATGACCTGAGAAGTTGAGTCCCATAGTGCTCAGAGCCATTTGAACCATTTTGTAACCTGATTAATTGTTTGGAAAAGGAGTGTGATTAATTTAATAATTTCGCATAGCACACCAAGATTTACTATGATAATTTTATGGACGAGATTTCACGCAGTCAGTGAGACAATCCGGCAAATACATAAAACAAAAGCATAGTTCTAAGTTCTCGGGGACTGATGAGCTCAGATGTTAAGTCCCATAGTGCTCAGAGCCATTTGAACTTCATTGAAAAATTGAGGGAAATTACTGTCGGTCCTAATGACATCATTGTCAGTTTTGATATAGTGTCTTTGTTCACGATGGTTCCAGTTGATGAAGCGCTCTCCCATATAGCCTATATGTTCCCTACTGATATAGTAGCCTTGTTCCAACACTGTCTATCCTCGACCTATTTTCAGTACAATGGTGAATTTTATGAACAGATCGATGGGGTAGCCATGGGAAGCCCCCTAAGTCCCGCAATTGCGAATTTATTCATGGAATATTTTGAACATCAAGCACTGCAGTCGGCCAAAAAAAAAAAAAAAGCCCCTCGAAGTGGTATCGGTATGTGGATGATACCTTTGTAATATGGAATCATGAGGAAGAAGACTTGAACGATTTCCTGGTACACTTAAATAGCATCAACCCAAAGATTAAATTTACTATGGAGAAGGAGAAGAATGGACAACTTAACTTCTTGGATGTATCAGTTATCAAACGGGCGGATGGGACCTTAGGCCATAAGGTCTACAGGAAAGGTACACATACTGATCGCTACCTCCATAAGAACTCTAACCACCACCCTAGGCAAAAGAGGGGGGTCATAAAAACACTAGTGGATAGGGCCAATAATATTTGTGAACCAGGCTACTTACAAGAAGAACTAAATCATTTACGAATGGCCTTTGCGAAAAATGGTTATACGAAAAACGAGATTAACCGAGCACTTCACCCAAATAGAAAAATGCCTAAAAATAGGAGACAGCAACAACCATGAGCTGGAAAAGTATTTCTTCCGTTCATCCATAATATCACGGATCGCATTGGGAAAGTACTAGCCAAGTTTCAGGTAGAGATCATTTTTAGACCTACTAAGAAAATTAGTGAATGCCTAAGATCAACGAAAGATGCTCGTCACCCCCTAGCCACCCCAGGGGTATATAAAATTCCGTGTAGTTGTGACAGGGTTTACATAGGAACTACAAAAAGAAACATCAATACACGGTTGACGGAGCACAAAAGAAACTGTCGCTTGGGACACATCGACAAATCGGCAGCAGCGGAACATGTTTTTAAGGATGGAGATCACGAAATAAAATTTGGTGAAACAAGCGTGCTAGCGAGGACGTCGCACCATTATACACGTATGTATAGAGAGGCAATTGAAATCCACAAACATCAATACAATTTTAATCGTAAAGAAGAAGGATTAAAATTGGATAAGATATGGCGGTCGACGTTGCATCAATCACGTGACAATCGATTGCCTGCAATCGAGAGAACAGACGACAGCCAGAGATACCTGCACATCGACGACACGTGACGTGTGGTGGCGCCCCCTACGATATCCATATAAGCGGCGGCCCCAGCTCCTAGCAGCCAGTCGTCGACTCATCTCGGAAGATGTCCTCCGTAGTTGAGAACGAAACGTCAGGGAGAAGAAGTTCTACAGATCGACCACGGCAACTTAGCCCGGAAGTGTCTACTGATGAAGACGCCGGCCGTGAAAGCCTACATGGAATGAATCTCCACTTCATCAAAGTCGCTAATGTGGGCTTCTTTGTCTATGTTACGACCATTATCTAGTATTCATCTACATTTAAACTGAGTTGTTATTGGCCGGCCGCGGTGGTCTAGCGGTTCTAGGCGCTCAGTCCGGAACCGCGCGACTGCTACGGTCGCAGGTTCGAATCCTGCCTAGAGCATGGATGTTTGTGATGTCATTAGGTTAGTTAGGTTTAAGTAGTTCTAAGTTCTAGGGGACTGATGACCACAGATGTTGAGTCCCATAGTGCTCAGAGCCATTTGAACCATTTTGAGTTGTTATTCACAACACCGAGTGGAAGTTTTGCCGCCATCTTTCGGCGTTTCCTTACGATCGTTCACCAACGAAATTTTCCTGTGGTTAACAGCATCGTCACCAAACATTGTGATAGTGCTGCAGACATTCAATAAAACAATTATTTGTCTAAGTAACATTTGATACTCAGACTCGCATTCATAGCCGTGCGTGTTAGCTCCAGAGAGGAGCGCCGGCTCCATATCGGCTCCGCCCGGCGGATTAGCGACGAGGATCAGTGCGCCGACCAGCCTGGACGTAGTTTTTAGGCGGTTTCCCATATCGGACTAGGTGAATGCTGGGATGGTAACCACGTCCCGCTCCAGTTAAACAATTCGCAAACATTTTCGAAAAATGTTCAAACACTTCCAGATGGGATAAAACAGGACGCAGACAGATGGTGTAAGCTACACAAATTTCATTCTGGGATGGCATTCTCTACCACTAACATCGCCAAATCCAGATTAACATGCCGACCCTGTGAAGACACGAGATAAGGCGAGGAAAAAGAAGAAAGGAGAAGGTTAACATTTTCGTCTCTCTTACGATTCATTAGGCTCTCACCATCTTACGTATGTTTCTGTGTAATATTCACCGTATAGTATTGTGTACCGAGTTCTATTAGTTAAACCGTCATTGGGGCAAGTGAATATCTATTAGATATTTAGTACAATCTTACCCTCGTTAAAAGTCAACAGTGTGGTATATTGTCAAATGCCTTCATGAATTGTAGGAAGAGAAGTACCTGTTCACCTGCGTCTTCTGTTTCCTAGATATCTTATCAGAATAGAGAAAGTTGGTTTTGTATAGAGGTTTGTTTTTGAATCTGTGGTAATTTTCAAGAGACGATACTTTTCCTCAAGAAACGTCCAAATGTCTGGGTTTATAGTATTCTCTAGGATCTAGTAATATACTAACGTTGGCGACACTGGTCTGTAATTCTTCGAATCGTCAATGACCATTTTTGGATCACAGGGAGGTCTGTGGGGACTGGCCACAGAATCAGTCTAGCATCAAGACTTTTTGGGATGTCTGTCGTCCTTATGCGGCCACGTTCGCCTTGCATAGTTCCCTCTCTCTCTCTCTCTCTCTCTCTCTCTCTCTCTCTCTCTCTCTCTCGCCATAAATGCGGCAGTAGACTGTTTCTACGAAAAATAGTGACTTTTCAAAGAACATTACAGTTGCCAGTTCCATGTGCCTCGTTCACAACATGCCCCTTTACGGTGTCTTGTCGATAGTGATACATACATCATAGAACACTTTCAGCCAGGAAGAAATGAGTGTTGCCGACAAAGGATTTCAAGTGGATCCCATATTGTTAGATTTCCAGAAGGGTTATGATAACGCTCCCTACGGCCGACTTCTAATCAAATTATATGTCAAATGAGTTAAACTCAGCTATGGTCCTGGATCCATGATTTCGCATCAGGAAGGTCAACGTACGTAGTAATTCACGGGAACTTATCTAGTGAAACCGAAGCTGTATTTGGCGTTGTCCAAGAAAGTGTGATGGGCTCTTTGCTTATATTCATTTACGTTAAGGATTTAGGAGACCATCTGAGTAGTCTTCTTAGACTATTTCAGACGATGAAATCGTTTACCATCTAGTGAAGTCAACAGAAGAAAACAACGAAGTATATCCTCCACATGAGTACTAAGAATATTCCGTTGAATTGATATTACGTAGTTAGCTACACTATCTTAAAAGTTGATGATTCAACTAAAAATCTAGGGATTACTATCAGAAACAACTGAAACTGAGTTGTTCACAAAGAAAATGTTGTAGACAGGAGTGAAAGAGAACATGCGAAGCGAAAATGGCCACATAAGGACGAGTGACATCCCAAAGCCTTCAGGGCAGACTGATTCTGCGGACTTCCCTGCAATCCGAATATGTTAACTGGCGACTCGAAGAAAACAAAGAATTACACACCAATATCGCTAACGTTCGTATGATACGGGATCCTAGGGATTATTCCGAACTTAAATATTAAGACATTCCTTGACGAAAAGTATCTTTTCTCGTTAATTATCACGAATTCAGGAGCAAACATTCGTATAAGAAAGATTTTCATTTATTCCGACAACCAGAAGACTCAGGTGAACAGATGCTTCTCCTCTTCCTAAAATTTTGAAAGGGATTGGCAGAACACTTAGAAGGTCGCACAGATCCACCAAAGAAACTGCTTACACTACGCTTGTCCGTCGTCTTTTTAGTGTTGTTATACAGAATGAGATTGTGGGATTGATGGAAGACATGGAAAAAGTTCAAAGGAGGGCAGTTCGGTTTGGCTTATCACAAAATACGGAAGGGAGTGTCATTGATTTGATAAGTCAGTTGGGACTGTAATAATTGTAAAAAAGGCATTTTTCATTGCGCCCAAATATTTTCATGAAATTTCAGTCAACAGCTGTCTCGTCCATTCCCCACTCCTCCGCAAAAATATTTAGTGGCTTCCAATAGCTTAGAAAGGAATGATCATCGTGATGAAATAAGAGAAATATCTCGCATGAAGAGATTTACCTCTTTGTTCCCCAGCCAGTTATTCGAGAGTGCAACAATAGAGATATATTTTGAAAGTGATTTCTAGCACCTTATGCCAAGCTCTTAATTGTGAATTGCAAAATAATAATAATGCAGTTTGTGTGTAGATGCAACCTTTCAGCTGATACTTTACTTTGGCCGCTGTTCGTTCACTGCTGACAAGTTACGCTCTGGGGATTTAATCGTTCGCTCCACTGTTACTAAGGTAAGTCTACAGTGAAATTACACTTTTGCTCCTTCGAGTGGCATTTACTACGCCATACTGCGGTCAAGCACATTTTTTCCTACCGATTCGTTCCAATTCCCAAGAGCCTCGTTCGCTCACGTCCTTAGCTATATCATCAGACGTGCTTCGGATAACGAAATGCAAAGGAAAAAAAGTTTAAAGTAAACATTCCGTCGATTTCAATGTCATCAAGAGCAGATCAACAATTATGGAGAAAAAAAATTAACGGTGGCTATGTTCAAAGAACCATTCCGTCTTTCATCTGCAATGGAGAGTGAAAAGACCATTTTCCCGAATGAATTTAGACTGTCTTGGCCACCGCGCTAAACATGAACAAATACAACTCACAAAAACACTCTTGAGTTTGCTTTGACTGGAGGATTACTGTGTATTTATCATTCCATCACGAGTAGCCATGTGTCCCACCAGTCCCGGATCTACGATATTTCCGAACCGAGGCAAAAACTTGATAGTGGCGCTCCGCCCCCCTCTCCCACTCGAGCGATTGAGATAAGAAGTCAAAAATTTTAAAAAAAGCGGTTTTTCCACAAGTATGTTCATTTTGTAGCGCACATTTTTCTGAACAGTTTGATATATTTAACATATACGTTCAGGGAAATGTAAGACATGTTGTTTGGTCTTAAGCGTGTCAAAGCGCAGTTCCACGCTTCTTCACACAGCATTCTTCTATCTCACACCACTGTATTTCAATCTGTGGAATTCCAAATGGTTCAAATGGCTCTGAGCACTATGGGACTCAACTGCTGAGGTCATTAGTCCCCTAGAACTTAGAACTAGTTAAACCTAACTAACCTAAGGACATCACAAACATCCATGCCCGAGGCAGGATTCGAACCTGCGACCGTAGCGGTCTTGCGGTTCCAGACTGCAGCGCCTTTAACCGCACGGCCACTTCGGCCGGCTGTGGAATTCCAACAGTTATATTTTGTAATAGAAGCCATCACACCTATATTCAGGTCAGTGGAAATTAAAATAGTCTGTGGTGCCTCTTCTTTTCCCAATCGTACGGTTTGACATTCTACCCCCCCCCCTTTTAAAAAAACTCACATTTAATACTGGGTGCGATTATTTGTGACCGGGAGAATAAGAACTCTTCAGAAAATTGGCACTCTTTATTGCCTATTAGCTAATAACTTTCTCTTTTGCGTGACATAATTTTAAATAGAGGAGACAAAAAACCAGTAAAGACAAGAGACAAGGCGCTGCAGTCATGGACTGTGCGGCTAGTCCCGGCGGCGGTTCGAGTCCTCCCTCGGGCATGGGTGTGTGTGTTTGTCCTTAGGATAATTTAGGTTAAGTAGTGTGTAAGCTTAGGGACTGATGACCTTAGCAGTTAAATCTCACAAGATTTCACACACACACACACACACACACACACACACACACGAGACAAGGAAGACAGTACACATGTCTTCAGTCCTTAGATTCCTGAATTTTTTTCTATCTTACCTTGCTACAGCTTTATACGGTGTGCTTCCCTTTCTGCGAAAACACCTATTATCTCATCAAGGTTCGTCAAACATGGAAAACCAAAACGTCGTTGTCTAATATTGAAAAAACTGTTAGTACGAGTAGTACTCAAGAGTGGTGCGGTTTCTCCATTTGATTATGTCTATTTTGTCACAACCAGATAAAACGAAATAGGTCTTCCTAATATCGCAGCAATTGTAACACACGCCAAATGAGCAACACTGTTTTGGACAAGTGGTCATTTTTATCAATCTCATTTACATAAATAACACGACAGCACATAATTCACGAAGTACCAGTGTCAAATGCCTATCAGGCCCATTAAGGCAAAATGTTTTAAGTCAGGATATAGTTTCACATTTCATTCATATGCTCCAGTTTTTCAAGCATGAGATCGAATAGTAGTAGTAGTAGTACGAAATTTTTATATAAATTTGGAGTCTTCATATTCTTCCATATAATTTGTGTCATGTCCCCGTTTCTTCTCCTTCCTCGTTCTAACAAACAATCTTGTCATTACTAATTCTGTAAATATTTCTGCCATTGTCAAAACTTATTCTCCGGTTAACTTCACTAACTCTGCAGAATCACTGGTTTAGTTATCCCTAGTTTATTCTCCGGTTAGGCGTTATTACGTGTTCGTACAATGCGTTTTCCGCGGTGTACCGAGAATAGAACTTAAGCGGCTGCTATACGGGGACCCTTAATAGTCTAGCGACCTGGCAAAAATTTTCTGTCAAAATTTCATTTTCTTGGATACACCGATAAGATAATATGTAATCTTCCTTACCTGTTATTCCTGTCAGTCGTCTATGTTCTCTCTGGTAGTCTTAATCTATGGATTTCGCTAATAATTATAACAGCGCTTATCATTCGCACACCCAGCCAAACACATAAACAAACAGCGATTGGTATTCACCCGTTGGGGTTTATCAGGCTCAGCTCGTATAGCCTCGCCCCTTTGGTCTGTGGGAAAGTTTTTTATTTCTTGATGCGTCGACGATTCCCCTGGCAGAGATACCACGTACACTATGCACGCATTCAAAAATCAACTTATGATTCGTTCAGAAATCAACTTCGAATCTGTTCAAACATGTTCGAAAACCAACAGGGACGCATTTCAAAATCATACGAATAATCGATAGACTAACGTGCGCTGTATCTAGATGCTTTGTGAAACAAAGTTTTCATCTCCAAAAATATGTATTTGGCACCCCCTCGAAATTGCCGTCCGGGGTTGACACCCCGGTTTGCCCCCTCCTCTCCCCCCCCCCCCCCCCCCCTCACACCCCAAATCCGGGCTTGTGTCACACAAATAGACTTTGAAGTTTATCTTTGATTGCCCTGTACTTATTATTCCTTCACGAATAGCTATATGTAAGGCATTAATTATCATAATGGAATTTTAGGCCCTGTTGAAATACAGAAAATAATAACGAATTAAAGAGGATCCACCATATCCGAAGAAAACAATTTTGTTTTGTTTCGTTTAGTCTTCAGACAAGCTCATGAGATTTGTAGCACCTTCAATGATTTTTCTTTTCTTGTTTCTTTTATTATACATTATTTGTATTCCGTGGCGGCCAACAGAAATCAGCTACAAGTCAATGTAAATACAGGCTGCCAACATTGGTATAGTTGACCTAACCTGAGCTGTTTTTCTTTATTATTTGCCGGCTAAATATGTGCTGTTGAACTTGTTATTGGCTCTTATTTGTCTTTTAAATATTTTGTTGAGAAAAAACACATTTAGCAGGCAAGTAATAACCAAATATAGCTCAGGTTAGGTCAAATACAGGAATGATGACACGCTGTATGAACTAAAGGGGCCATGGGGTGAGTGGTGGAGTGAGAAGGGCGATCCAGTGAAAACACTGTCGACAGTTAAGAAGGTCTCTTATTAACTACGACACATGACGTATCGAGACAAACACGCCTCGCTCTGTTGTCCTTGGCCGGCGCTGACGTGTGCCCGGTGGCTTCTGCCCTGGCTGCTGAGCTGGCTTTCCACCATGGTGACGGAACGCACATGATAGTTCGGCAGACTGGAGGCCACGGCCATTGACGTCGGTGCACTGCTTTTCTTGGCGTCTTTGAGCCCTCACTGCCACCCGCTCCACTCTCATCACCCGGCAGCACGCAGAGACGATTGTGCGTGGAGTACGCCTCGCTGCCCTCTGGCAGGAGGCGGACGGCGGTTGACGCTGTGGCACCAAGTCCAGCTAGGAAGTCAGCGTCGGTAGCAGCAGGCGGGGCTGTGGCACCAAGTCCTGTGAAGGACTTAGTGCTGGCAGCAGACGCAGCCTGGTCTTGAACCCATGGCTGCTTCTGGCGGTACGCAGTCATCTCGCTGTCCGGTGTAGCTCTGGTGTCCTGGTAGTACACCTGGTCTCTGGCGGTGAGAAGTGCCCCCAACCCCTCCGTTTCAAAATCCAGACTTATTTATATACAGCTAGTGCGCATTTGTTTCGCTAAAACCCGGCACCTAGTGACGTTGCCCATAACGAGAGACATGGTCTTGTGTTATGACCATTGTCCTGCTTGCTTCACGGTTACCACTGTGCAATGTAGTTTACTGCTGCGTTCGGCTATCCTTGCCTTGTAATCCTCTCTGTCTCTTATTGCGACTCACGAGCTCCCACACCGGCGGCTATGACTCGTGGCTGCTAACGCAACGCTCTGCAGTGGCTTTCTAACCATTTCTTATTAATAAAATATTCTCGAGTTTTAAGCCGCGTCAAGTGGTTAACTGCCCACGAGCTTTCGAGAAAGATCTCCTCTGCCATTGTCATGAGACTGGCTATCGTCTGAATGCCACTGCCGTGTTTATACAGAGTGAAAAGTATTCAAGCCGACAAACTCTGGGAGGTTGCAGGGGACATCAAAACAAATATTTTTCCCTAATGTCATTTTTTCCTATGAGGATTATTTAAACCGGCGGAGGGCGAATTACGCTCTTCAGTTGTAGGCAACTGCTGTCCACCAACGTAGTAGTGCATTGTTTCTGTTTACTAATGGAGCGACACACCTGGAGTGAGTACACTGATATGGTTGGTGCATACTGCGCAGCGCACCACAACGGACGAGCTGCACAGCGGGTTTATCAACAACAGTACCCTATTCGCCATATCCCGGATCATACGACCTTTGCTGCTGTGTACCAACGTCTGCTTGAGACCGGGTCATTTAGCAGATTACCTGGAGAGGGACACCGTCTCACGGTAAGAACGCTGTAATTTGAGGAAGCTGTCTTGCAGCATGTGGAGCGGGATCTTTCAATCAGCACTCGTGCAATTGCACGTAACATGGGCACGAATCAGACGAATGTAAGAACAGTCCTTCGAGACCAATTGTTACGTCCATTTCACTTACAGTGTGTCCACAACCTGGAACCAGTTGATTATCCACCAAGAGCACAGTTCCTCTACTGGTTTAAATACTCCTAATAGGAAAATATGTCATTAGGGAAAAATATTCCTTTTGATATCCCCTACAACCTCCCAGAGTTTGTCGCTTTAAATGCTTTTCACTCTGTATAGTATCGCCGCCGTCAGTGACGTCACTGGTGCTTGTCCCGCCCCATATACGGCAATGATTTGTTTGCACGACCACCTCACCCGCTTAAACTCCCCGATCACAGGATCCCAGACCGTCCTGAGCTGTAATGCACCATCATTACTGAAGGTGTTGTCCGATATTTTGATCCCTATTGCATCATGTATTGAGCTATGGCAGAAGCCGTTGTTCCATTTAATACTAGAAGTATCGTCGAATGCAATTCCGTGATCGTTTTCCAGAGCATGCTCCGCTACAGCTGATTTTTCGGGGTAGCGTAGGCGAAAACACCTTTAACGTTCTGTGCGACGCTGTTAAATAGTACCGACAGTCTGACCAACATGAAACTGCCCACAGCCACACAGTATGAAGTGTGAAAGACGATGTAGACCACAGAACACCGGGTCTTCAGCAGACTAAACAACACAGAAAACTGACCAGTAGCTGTCTGCCTCTTTTCGAACGCAGTAATGCGTTAGGTGCACCGACGGCACAATGAGGCGTTTAATTCGCGACGTGTGAGGGCTGTAGTTCAGATTGGAGGCTATTCTGTGATGTTTTGGGGGTGTTCTTCGTACCATATTAGAACCTACAAACTCAGGTTACCTCGAACAGGTACCAGGATGTTGACTCAATCTTTCTCTGGTACCATATGTTATCTATCTTCTAGATCTTTATGACGAGTCTGATGTAGAAATTCCCGTATTCCAAGGGCTACACGTATTCTTGTTTGGTATGTCATACACTCTGTCAGGCACCCTATCGCACCTTGAGTGGCGGTTGTGGAGCCTTCCAGTCAGTAGCCCACATTTTTGTGGACTGCCCCCTTCTTTTGGCTCTGCGTACTAAGTACAGACTTCCCCGCACTTTACCTTTAATATTGGCAGACGATTCCTGGATGGTCGAACTGGTTCTCAGTTTCCTCCGTGAAAGTGGTTTTTATTCTCAGTTTTAAGGTTTTTAATCTCACTCTGGAGTAGGGGCAGGGCGGTGATTCCTGACTCCCCTCCCTGGCCGAGATCCTCTTTTCTTTCCCTTTTACTCTGTTTCCATCACGTTTTACAATTGGTTAGTCTCCTTTTACAATACGCACTTCTACAGTCTAGCGGCTGAACGCTTTAGAATAGCAGGTGGTCTTGCCTGTGCTCCATAAGAGTTTGGATATTTCCTGCCTCTAGCATAGCCTTGGGGTTGCTCACTTGCTGACTTCTCTCATTTTTTTTTACCATTGACAACAAGACTGCACTTTTACGTTTTTTAGCCTTTTACCTTTTATCGTTTTGACTTTTTTGAGATGTCAATCTGTCTGAATGGACCACATTTGAAACAAGGGACTGATGACCTTGCTGTTTGGTCCCTTCAACCCCAATCAACTAACCAACCTTGAGTGGCCTACCTAATAATCCGATATTAATCCCATAAAAATGTTTGGAACTTTTTGGAGAACATGCTGAAACGCAACAGTTAATATCGCCGCTATTTGATAGCTTTACAAGACCTAACCATCAAGGAGTGGCTTCAGCTAGGTGCAGCACAGCTGAAGAAATTTAAAGAAAGTTATAGACTGTCTTACTCGCCGATTTGAGGCAAATATGAAGGTTAGAAGTGTTACACGGCATCATGGGTGGCAAATGTTTTGTTCAGTGTGCTTAGTTATTCCATTTAAGTGAGGTGACCTCAAGTAACGTTAATTTCATTGACTTATACATGGTCCGGTCATAATGTGGCCACATATCAAAAGCCTGAATAACTACCTTTTGCATCGTCTGCGTGGAGGAAAAGAGTCAATGAGGTTCTGCAATGCTCCGACAGGTATGTGGAGCCACACCGAATGCAGTACCGTGGCCAGCTGTGCAAAGTTTCTCGGTTGAATATCCATCATGCGTACAGTCCGATCGTGGTGGTTCCACAGATTCTCGATTGGGTTTAAATCCGGGGATTTTAGTGGCCATAAGAGTACGGTGAACTCATCTTGGTGCTCTTTGAACCACGCACATACACTGTGAGCTGTGTGACACGTTGCATTGGCCTGTTGGTAGATGCCACCGTGACGAGGAAAAAACAAATTGTATGTAGGGGTGGACATGGTCCCCAGGGATAGATGCATACTTGTGTTGATCCATTGTGCCTTTCAGAATGACGAAATCATCCGGGGAATACCACGAGTACATTCCCCAGACCCCGGCCCGGATCGTTCTGACGATTGTGGCAGGGCCATATACGCCAATGGCCACGTGTCCAATGGAGCATAAAACGTGATTAATCTGAAAAGGCCATCTTTTGCCACTCAGTGGACGTCCAGTTACGGCACTGTCGTGAAATTCCAGCCAGCGATGAGCAGCAGTCAGCATGAGTGCAAGATCTAGGCGCCTCCTACGAGGCCATACGCAGCAAAGTTCGCTGAACGGTCATTGAGGAGACGCTGTTGGTAGTCTCTTGGTTCATCTGGGCGATCCGTTGTTCAAGAGTTGCACCTCTGTTCGTTCGTATACATCTCCGCAGACGTCGTTCACCCCTGTCATCTATTGCCCGTTGTGCACCACAGTTGCCTCGGCGCCGGTTTCGGATAGCGCCATCTTGTCATGCACGGTATACTTTAACCACGGCACCACAGTTTACAAACTGAGCAATTTCGGAAATGTTTCACTCTTGGTACGAAAACCAATGACTATGCCTTTTGGGACACCAGAAAATCGCTCTGTTGCCGCATGAGGATAACGACTGCATTCCCACCGACACAGATTCCCGCATGGAGGACATAGTGATAGACATCCCTGGGGTTGTGAAGCAGCTGAATGGGTTGAAAATAAATAAATCGCCAGGTCCTGATGGGATTACAATTCGGTTTTACAGAGAGTACTCTACTGCGTTGGCTCCTTACTTAGCTTGCATTTATCGCGAATCTCTTGCCCAACGTCCGCAGCTCGTGGTCTCGTGGTAGCGTTCTCGCTTCCCGAGCACGGGGTCCCGGGTTCGATTCCCGGCGGGGTCAAGGTTTTCTCTGCCTCGTGATGACTGGGTGTTGTGTGATGTCCTTAGGTTAGTTAGGTTTAAGTAGTTCTAAGTTCTAGGGGACTGATGACCATAGATGTTAAGTCCCATAGTGCTCAGAGCCATTTGAACCATTTTTTTCTCTTGCCCAACGTAAAGTCCTGAGCGACTGGAAAAAAGCGCAGGTGACACCTGTATATAAGAAGGGTAGAAGGACGGATGCTCAAAATTACAGACCAATATCCTTAACATCAGTTTGTTGCAGGATTCTCGAACATATTCTCAGTTCGAATATAATGAATTTTCTTGAGACAGAGAAGTTGCTGTCCATGCATCAGCACGGCTTTAGAAAGCATCGCTCCTGCGAAACGCAACCCGCCCTTTTTTCCACATGATATCTTGAAAACCATGGATGAAGGGTATCAGACGGATGCCATATTCCTTGACTTCGGAAAGCGTTTGACTCTGTACCCCACTGGAGACTCCTAACTAAGGTACGAGCATATGGGATTGGTTCCCAAGTATGTGAGTGGCTCGAAGACTTCTTAAGTAATAGAACCCAGTACGTTGTCCTCGATAGTGAGTGTTCATCGGAGGTGAGGGTATCATCTGGAGTGCCCCAGGGAAGTGTGGTAGGTCCGATGTTGTTTTCTATCTACATACATGATCTTTTGGATAGGGTGGATAGCAATGTGCGGCTGTTTGCTGATGATGCTGTGGTGTACGGGAAGGTGCGTTGTTGAGTGACTGTAGGAGGATACAAGATGACTTGGACAGGATTTGTGATTGGTATAAAGAATGGCAGATAACTCTAAATATAGATAAATGTAAATTAATGCATATGAATAGGAAAAAGAATCCCGTAATGTTTGAATACTCCATTAGTAGTGTAGCGCTTGACACAGTAACGTCGATTAAATACACTCCTGGAAATGGAAATAAGAACACCGTGAATTCATTGTCCCAGGAAGGGGAAACTTTATTGACACATTCCTGGGGTCAGATACATCACATGATCACACTGACAGAACCACATGCACATAGACACAGGCAACAGAGCATGCACAATGTCGGCACTAGTACAGTGTATATCCACCTTTCGCAGCAATGCAGGCTGCTATTCTCCCATGGAGACGATCGTAGAGATGCTGGATGTAGTCCTGTGGAACGGCTTGCCATGCCATTTCCACCTGGCGCCTCAGTTAGACCAGCGTTCGTACTGGACGTGCAGACAGCGTGAGACGACGCTTCAACCAGTCCCAAACATGCTCAATGGGGGACAGATCCGGAGATCTTGCTGGCCAGGGTAGTTGACTTACACCTTCTAGAGCACGTTGGGTGGCACGGGATACATGCGGACGTGCATTGTCCTGTTGGAACAGCAAGTTCCCTTGCCGGTCTAGGAATGGTAGAACGATAGGTTCGATGACGGTTTGGATGTACCGTGCACTATTCAGTGTCCCCTCAACGATCACCAGTGGTGTACGGCCAGTGTAGGAGATCGCTCCCCACACCATGATGCCGGGTGTTGGCCCTGTGTGCCTCGGTCGTATGCAGTCCTGATTGTGGCGCTCACCTGCACGGCGCCAAACTCGCATACGGCCATCATTGGCACCAAGGCAGAAGCGACTCTCATCGCTGAAGACGACACGTCTCCATTCGTCCCTCCATTCACGCCTGTCGCGACACCACTGGAGGCGGGCTGCACGATGTTGGGGCGTGAGCGGAAGACGGCCTAACGGTGTGCGGGACCGTAGCCCAGCTTCATGGAGACGGTTGCGAATGGTCCTCGCCGATACCCCAGGAGCAACAGTGTCCCTAATTTGCTGGGAAGTGGCGGTGCGGTCCCCTACGGCACTGCGTAGGATCCTACGGTCTTGGCGTGCATCCGTGCGTCGCTGCGGTCCGGTCCCAGGTCGACGGGCACGTGCACCTTCCGCCGACCACTGGCGACAACATCGATGTACTGTGGAGACCTCACGCCCCACGTGTTGAGCAATTCGGCGGTACGTCCACCCGGCCTCCCGCATGCCCACTATACGCCCTCGCTCAAAGTCCGTCAGCTGCACATACGGTTCACGTCTACGCTGTCGCGGCATGCTACCAGTGTTAAAGACTGCGATGGAGCTCCGTATGCCACGGCAAACTGGCTGACACTGACGGCGGCGGTGCACAAATGCTGCGCAGCTAGCGCCATTCGACGGCCAACACCGCGGTTCCTGGTGTGTCCGCTGTGCCGTGCGTGTGATCATTGCTTGTACAGCCCTCTCGCAGTGTCCGGAGCAAGTATGGTGGGTCTGACACACCGGTGTCAATGTGTTCTTTTTTCCATTTCCAGGAGTGTATTTGGGCGTAACAGTGCAGAGCGATATGAAGTGGGACAAGAATGTAATGGCAGTTGTGGGGAAGGCGGATAGTCGTCTTCGGTTCATTGGTAGAATTTTGGGAATATGTGGTTCATGGGTAAAGGAGACCGCTTATAAAACACTAATACGACCTATTCTTGAGTACTGCTCGAGCGTTTGGGATCCCTATCAGGTCGGATTGAGGGAGGACATAGAAGCAATTCAGAGGCGAGGTGCTATATTTGTTACTGGTAGGTTTGATCATCACGCGAGTGTTACGGAAATGCTTCAGGAACTTGGGTGGGAGTCTCTAGAGGAAAGGAGGCGTTCTTTTCGTGAATGGCTACTGAGGAAATTTAGAGACCCAGCATTTGAGGCTGACTGCAGTACAATTTTACTGCCGCCAACTTACATTTCGCGGAAAGACCACAAAGATAAGAGAGATTAAGGCTCGTACAGAGGCATATAGGCAGTCATTTTTCCCACGTTCTGTTTGGGAGTGGAACAGGGAGAGAAGATGCTAGTTGTGGTACGAGGTACCCTCCGCCACGCACCGCATGGTGGATTGCGGAGTATGTATGTAGATGTAGATGTAGACGCTTTACATATACTCCACTTTTAGTGCTGCCACCCGCCGTCTAAAAGTGGTTATCACGTGCTGACGTCGAACGTGGGCGGTGGTCACATTAATGCGACCGGGCCTGTATCTATATCGAATATAATGCAAGTGTCAGAAAAAAACAGCTTTATTTCTATACGAATGCTACGGTTATTTTACTTTATTATTTCTAATTCGATGTACTTTCTGTACCTGTGGTTTGAACTCACAATTTTCTTTAAGTTATGAAGATTGTCCACGGTGTCGGAGACTGTTCATTTGCTTACTGAGTGTCCTAAATTGTGATTAAGCCACGTGGTGTCGCGGTGCCTGCCCGCCACTCCGGCCTGCTGCAGCTGGCTGCCCGCCTCGATCCTCTCCTCCCACACACACTCTTTCAGCACATGTGGCATTTCGTCTGCCAGCTGCTCGCGATGCAATAGGAGCCCTGCATCCCGGGGCCGAGAGCCCACATGTTTCTTTCTGTGACATCTCGTTAGAACGATCTGTCTTAAATGTGCCGTCTCTTTGACTCTAAATAACGACGGAGTTATGTAGCTTAAATAAAATTTAATGTCACTATCACAAACCAATTCCTACGATATCTAAATTCAGTAAAACTCATCAATGCAGTCTAAGTATTCGGAGTCAAAAATCATGTAATGTGAGTTATTTACGGAATAAATTCAAGACATCTTCATGAAACCTCTTCAAACAATTTGGTAAGTATTCATTACACATATTTACCATATGTAGTACATTTTTCTTCATACCGACAGCCTAGTCCACGACGTTAATGTCAGTCGAAAGAATTATACCAATGAAGATTTAAACTGTGATTCTTGAAGTTTTCGCGGCGTATTGAATGTTCGATGAGATTTCGGGATTGCAGCCAGATCATGTTGACCTTTTAGCGACGCGGGCACGCATTCCGACAGAGGGCGGACATGTAGTTTTCACTTTTTCGCATGCGCCTGCGCGCCACAGATAGAACAGTAGCTCCAGAGGGCACGGATTTCGATAGAGGGCGCTCCTGTGACGGAGGCCAATGCGCATGCGTTTTCGCGCCAATTTTTTGATACAAAGTTGACTCCGGGAACTTTCAGTCTCCAGTGACGGACACTCACCTGAAGATGGCTGGACGACTGCCAGCCGAAATATCGTGGCAAGAAGTCAACGTGATCCGAAATCTCATCGAACAAGATTTAAATTAACCCACTTTGTTCTAGAAATGTGTCTTTTATTCAGGAATACACATTTCAACCGCTTCCCAGCAGTCGTAAGGTGTTTAAATACTAATAAGGTACAGTTTAAGAGGATTTTAAAAGTCGTTTTTTGAGCAACTCCTACACCTTGATTAATTTATTAGCGTAACCGATTGATGTTATTATTACTAAACATAAAACAAACCCTAGCTTTGGCACCGTTTTAGTGCAGTAACGGGATTTGCTTCTGTAAGCCGTTCCAATTTGTTTGACTGCAACAGCCTTATGCCCTTTTGCATGTATTGATTTATTTGCTTGTGGTAAGGTTTTTAATCAATATGTGAATGAAAAAATAATTAAATATTTTGAGTTTTTCCGCGTCTTTAAGGAACCATGTCACTTAAGATCAGTTAAAGAAATACTAGTGTATTGCATCGTTTTCAAATATGTATTACGTATCTTTTTTTCTCTGATAAGTTCCACATCATCGAAGATCCCCTTATTATCGATTTATGGAACGAACAGCGTACCTAATCTAATTTACTCTAAATTAATCACAGTTGCGGCAAGAATACTCGTTACCATACATAGCTATGTTACAAAAACACTAAAACAGTTGATTTTCATTTCCAGGCGTTTCACTGTTGTCTTTGTTTTGGTAAGTAGAACGTGTAGGCTAAGGAACTGCTGTTGCCGTCGCCATTTTGAGTGGAAGTATGGAACGATCCTTCTCCCGGTGTACGGTTAGTTTTGATTCCATTGCCACCAGATGTTAATGAGTAAGATTCAGAAAGGAATTTTCTTCACAATCCAAGTTCAGCATATTTCTGCCCACATATTCTCGGATTTCTCGAAAGATTAGATAGTTAAATTCGATAATTAACAGTTTAGTGTAATCTCTGGGGTTGCGGCGTGTGTCAGCAAGAGTCCGGAGTCTGAGGAGTTACCGCCTATAACCTCTTCAGTCCCTGTGTAGCATATATGCTACATAGAAATTTTATTTTTTACTAGATCAGGGAATCAACCAAACTCGCTTGGACTAATTGTAGCATTTACTTTACTTCGTGTACTTTCACCACATCGCTTAATTTCGTTTCTGCATATTCCTAGTAGGTAGCAACATCTGCTTGAAAAGTTGTTTATCGCACTGTCAGTGCATCTACGAAGAGTAAAGGTAGTTTCCGTTTGTTTGCAACAATTTTGGACTACAATATGTTTTGGCCATGCTATAATGTGCTAATATATCCTAAAAAACTATGGAATAAGTGGTTGTTTATTTCGCCACAACAGTACAGTGATATGCCAATTGGCTTCTGTCTCGGGTTCTTCGGCCGACGTTCATCTAATGATTTTTCTGACGTTTCGCCAGCACGAGTGGCTGGCATTGTCAAAGCTTCACCCTCCATTGCCGGTGGTGAACTGGAGCCGAGCTCGCGGGCGCAGACTATATGTACCTGGCGCGCCAACGTCCGAGGTCTTCTCCGCGGTCATTTCCGGTGCGGTTCTCCTCTTGCTACCTGCGACGGTCGTTCGCTGCAGTACGGGAAGCCAGGATCCGTTGACCTTAAGGCTTTCCTCTTTCTTGTTCAAACTGTTCGCGTGTTTTTGTATTTCTACAGCTTCTCTGAACAAGCGCGTGTGATAGTGGTTCTCTACAGCCAGAACTTCCGTGTCGGCGAATTTTATTACGTGGTCGGTCTCATTCAGTGCGTGCTCTGCCACGGCCGATTTCTCCACCTGCCCTAACCTGCAATGTCGCTTATGCTCTTTGATCCTGGTGTTGATGGATCGTCCAGTCATTCCGACATAAACTTTTCCGCATGTGCATGGTATACGGTATATTCCCGACATTGCAAGTGGGTCTCTTTTCTCCTTCGCCGATCTAAGACACTCTTCGATCTTCCTTGTCGGTTTGAAAATCGTCTTTACGCCATGTTTGCGCAATATACGGCCGATTCTGTCCGTCACTCTGGGAATGTATGGCAGAAAGGCCGTACCCGACATTTCTTTTTCTGGTTCCTTACTTCGCCGAGTGTTTGGCACTGTTACACTTCAAATATAATTTGTGGAGTACTCATTGCTCCTCAGGACAGTTTCCAGGTGTTGCATTTCTCGTTTGAGGTGTTGCGGCTCACATATTCGTCCTGCTCTCGTTACGAGCGTACTAATCATGCCTCTTTTCTGGCTCGGGTGGTGGTTTGACAGTTTGTGCAGGTATCGGTCCGTGTGTGTCGGTTTTCGATACACTCTGTGTCCCAGGGTTTCGCCGTCCCTTGTGACCAGCACATCTATAAATTGCGGTTTCTTGTCCTATTCTACTTCCATGGTAAATGTTATGTTGGCATGGAGGCTGTACAAGTGTGAGCCGCTTCAGACAATTATCAAAGTTGAGGCACTCACACACAATCAAATTCGCTCCCCAATATTCCAGGACATGTTCAGATTTCCTTGGACATATGCAGGATTTGATGGTCTACACACGGAAAAATTTGAAAACGTTGAAAACATATGTTCTGACAGAGCACAGGGAAAACTGTGCGACTGTGAAACTGTTGCATTCATTTGTTGCAGTTTATGTGACAAACTCATCACTTTTTTGGGAGTGACTATCACATCCACAAGAAAACCTAAATCGGGCAAGGTAGAAGAATCTTTTTTACCCATTCGCCAAGTGTACAAGTTAGGTGGGTCGACAACATATTGGTGTCATGTGACGCACATGCCGTCACCATTGTCGTATAGAATATATCAGACGTGCTTTCCTATGGAGGAATCGGTTGACCTATGACCTTGCGATCAAATGTTTTCGGTTCCCATTGGAGAGGCACGCCCTTTCGTCTACTAATCGCACGGTTTCGCGGTGCGGTCGCAAAACACAGACACTAAACTTGTTACAGTGTACAGAGATGTCAATGAACGAACGGACAGATCATAACTTTGCGAAAATAAACTTTTCACTCGAGGGAAGACTTGAACCACGGACCTCTCATTCCGCAGCTGCTCACGCTAACCACGGGACCACGGCGCTCCTGTGTCCACATTAGTCATGATGTTTCCTATCTTACGCATGGACTACTCAGTTTGTATATTTTGCTTATTTTTTCATAGTTCCACACAACTTCTTCCTGTTTCCTCGACTGATCTGTGTTCAGTTTTTCAAGGCCTATCCACTGTGCCAACTTATAACTAAATCTGAGGGGGGTGCGATGGGGAGGTTCGCTTGTTAGGAGAGACACCCGGCTTATGTGAATTGGCGCATCAGAAACACACAAAGTGCATTCAACCATTCAACATAGTACAGACCGCATTAATATGTTGTGGGATACTTGCTACGTCAGAAGACCGCCACAACACGCAGCTGGATCCAGGTAACAGACTAGAATGAAATCCGGCTGGTGTACCCGTCTCTCAAATGCGGAAAACCTCACCAAAGATTCCATTGTTGAGCGTGGATTCCGATTCCTTCAATGATCTTAGGATGACTGTGGTCGGTACTGAAGTTACACAGAAAGAGAACAACTGAATTAATATTTATGTGCATAAGATGAAAGAAAGTGAAACAGACTATTGTATTCCATTAAGGAAAGCGAAATAGACCAATACCAAATTCACCAATTTTGTTTTCACGATCCATGGCTAGCCATAGCTGAATAAGATCACATCGAGCAAGGTGGTGAAGTGGTTAAGTTCCTGTATTAGCATTCTGATGTTCAAAATTCCCTGCGCGTATCCTCATTTAAATTTTCACTGGTTTCCTTAAGTAGATAAAGGCGAATTGTGGGACCTCTTCTTTGAAGAGGAGACAAGAACGATTTTATTCACTTCTTTGTTCTGATTCGAAATAGGGCGAATGCCGATAGGTGTATTACCGAACCATCAGTTTAATAACTAATGGTTGAAGATACAAACACGAATTGTTTACAGAAGAGTGAAATGACTAGTAGAAACGCGCCTAGTGAAGAGCAGTTGGGCAATACTGATTCTACGACGTATGTTCCAAGGTAGGTTAAAAAAATAAAAAGAAAGACTCAGCAGTATTTGTAGATTTACTAATGGCTTTTGATTATGTTCACTGGAGATTTTTAAAATTCTAAAGTTATCAGGTACAGAACACAACAAGTAGAAGGCTGTTTACAAATTGTCTTGAATCCAGAGTCCAATTACCACTCTAAGGGAGCAAGGAAAGCAGTAACTGAAGTAGTGATACAGGTTAGTAGTCCATCCTTCATGTTATTCAGTTTGTAAATACTCCAAACCATACAAGAAATAATGCAGAAATAGGGAAAATGAGTTAAAGTTTACGGAGGAGAAACGAAAACATTAATGTTCGCACATGTAATAGTAACAACCAATGGCCTTGCCGCAGTGGTAATACCGGTTCCCGTCAGATCACCGAAGTTAAGCGCTGTCGGTCGTCTGTAGAACTTGGATGGGTCACAGTCCGAGTGTGCCGAGCGCTGCACTCAGCCCTTGTGAGGTCATCTGAGCAGCAGCTTGATTAAGTAGCGGCTCCGGTCACGAAAACTGACAACGGTCGGGAGAATGGTGTGCTGATCACATGCCCCTTCATATCCTCATCCAGTGACGCCAGTCGGCTGAGGATGACACGGCTGCCGGTCGGTACCGCTGGGTATCCAAAGGCCTGTCCGGACGTAGCTTAGTTTAGTGAGACGGTAAGATCAGCTGAACGGACTGGGCAGTATCTTGAAAACTGGTTAATGTGAACATCAATGACGACATCAGGTCTGGGTTAATTGCTTTAAAAATAAGAAGCTAAAAGTAATACATGAGTTTTGGTGTTTGGGCAGGAAAATAACTGACGAACAAAGAAAATCAAGACAAAAAACAGACAGGCATAGCAAGAAAAGCGTTTCTGAAAAAGAGACTGTAACTAACATCTAATATACACTGAAATCTTCCGTGACACTGTTTATTTGGAGCGCACCATAATATGGAAGTGAAACGTCGATAATAAACTGTGCAGAACTACATTATCCGCAAAGCATTTCAAACACCATCGATAGTATTTAAATTATTTTGATCAAAATTGAAGAACTACATGCTTCTGCATATACATGTATGCCTTTGTAAGTATAATTTCTCTTCCCTTATTCTCAGGATCCCTACGGCAGGTATACGATAGCGGAAACAAAATGATTACGCAATCTTGCTCGAACAACGACTCTCTAAGTTCACCGAACTACAGCGTTCAATTCTTTCCAAAGAAGACAAGTTCCACAAATATATGTTTTACACTTACGGGTTGTACCGACATTTTACTATAGTAGCTGTGTGACTACCAATCCCTTCGATATTGGCTGTCATATCTGTTTGTAAGTATTCAACATGCATGGGCGGTGTTCTAAAATTGGTCGCAATAGCGTCTTGTTTGCGGTTTCCTTTACAGATGTAATGCACTTTCCCAGAAAGCTTCTAATCCAAGTCTTCAATTCTAACGGAAAAATTTGCAACACCAGTAAGGAGTTATGCAACATAAACGAAAGCTGATAGGTGTGTTTCTATATCTGAAAGACAATATCTATTCAAATTTCGCGCCAGTCTTTGAGATTGGACGTGGTGAGTCGATGTTAGTCAAGAATGCCCTTAAGGCGACAAAGACGCCTTTATCAACAGCTCGCTGACTTTGAAAGAGGTCGTGTAATAGGGCTAGGAGAAGCTGGATGATTCTTCTGCGACAATGCAGAAAGATTTGGCAGGAATGTAGCCACTGTACATGACTGCTGGCAGCGATGGTCACGAGAATGTATGGTTGCAATATGACCGGGCTCCTAACGAACACGAAAGGAGGAGGAGGAGGAGATTAGTGTTTAACGTCCCATCGACAACGAGGTCATTAGAGACGGAGCACAAGCACGGGTTAGGGAAGGATGGGGAAGGAAATCGGCCGTGCCCTTTCAAAGGAACCCTCCCGGCATTTGCCTGAAGTGATATAGGGAAATCACGGAAAACCTAAATCAGCATGGCCGGACGCGGGATTGAACCGCGTCCTTCCGAATGCGAGTCCAATGTGCTAACCACTGCGCCACCACGCTCGGTGAACACGAAAGGGAAGACCATCGTGAAGGCGTATGGCTCTGGCGCATCGTGCATCTAAAGCAGCAATCTGAGCAGCAGTTGGCACCATAGTGACACAACGAACTGTTCTAAATGGGTTACTTCAAGGACAGCTCCGAGCCAGACGCCCTGTAGCGAACATTCAGCTGACCCCAAACCACCGTCGTTTGGGACGTCAGTGGGCAGGGTGGACGTCTGTTGTGTTTTCTGATGAAAGCTAGTTCTGTCTCGGTGCCAGTGATGGCCGTGTGTTGGTTAGGAGGCGGTCAGACACACTGGACTTCCACCACTCTCGTGGTTATCCCACGCACCCTGACAGCAAATTTGAACGTCAGTCTGGTGATTCGACCTGTTGTTCTGCCATTCACGGACAGCATTCCAGGGGATGTTTCTTCGCAGAATAGTTCTCGCCCACATACTGCTGTTGTAACCCAACATGCTGTGCATGGTGTCGACAGGTTGCCTTGCCTGCTCGATCACCAGATCTTTCTCCAGTCGAGCACATACGGGACATTACAGGACGAAATCTACAGCGTCACTCACAAACAATATTAACCGCCCCTGTATTGACAAACCAAGTGTAACAGGCATGGAACTCCATCCCACAAACCGACATCTGGCACCCGTGCAACACAATGCATGCACTTTTGCATGCTTGCATTCAACATTCTGGCAGCTACACCGGTTATTATTGTACCAGAATTTCAAGTTTGCAGTGGCTTATCTCGCACTTACATTACCTGTGAACTTGCAGTGTTAATTGTTTAAATAAGTTAGACAACTGTATTCCAGAAATGTCATTATTCTCCATTAATTATTTTTTGGTGTTGCGATTTTTCCGCGAATATTATGGTGTGACGGCTATAAGTGCATATACACTCATGGAAAATGAAAAAGCCGGCCAGTGTGGCCGTGCGGTTAAAGGCGCTTCAGTCTGGAACCGCATGACCGCTACGGTCGCAGGTTCGAATCCTGCCTCGGGCATGGATGTGTGTGATGTCCTTAGGTTAGTTAGGTTTAATTAGTTCTAAGTTCTAGGCGACTGATGACCTCAGAAGTTAAGTCGCATAGTGCTCAGAGCCATTTGAACCATTTGAAAATGAAAAAGAACACATTGACACAAGTGAATAAGACCTATTATACTTGCCCGGGACACTATGAGAGAGCAGTGCATGCGATGATCAAACGCGCCACTCTGCGGACACACCACGAACTGCGTTATCAGCCGTGGAATGTTGCAAGCTGCTTAGCGGTTGTTCACAGCCAGAGCCAGTGGCAGCCAGTTGGCCGTGGTATACGGAGCTCCTTGTGTGTCTTCAACATTGTCAGCATGCCGCGGCAGCGTGTACGTGAACCGTTTGTGCAACTGACGGAATTTGAGCGAGGGCGTATAGTGGGCCTGCGGGGGACCGGATGGACATACCGCAAAATTGCGCAACACGTGGGGGCGACAGGTCTCCACAGTGCATCGATGTTGTAGCCAGTGGTCAGCAGAAGGTGTACATGCCCGTCGACCTGGGTCCGGATAGCGGCGACGCACGGATGCACGCCAAGACCGTCACATCTTACGAAGTGCCGTACAGGACCGCACCGTCACTTCACAACAAATTAGGGACACTGTTGCTCCGGGTGTATCATCGAGAACCATTCGCAACCATCTCCGTGAAGCAGCGCTTCGATCCCGCGTGCCGTTAGGGCGTCATCAGCTCACGCCCCAACATCGCTCCAGTGGTGTCACGATAGGCGTTTATGGAAGGACGAATGGAGACGTGTCGTCTTTAGTGATGAGAGTCGCTTCTGCCTCGGTGCCAATGACGGTCGAACGTGTGTGTAGCGTCATGCAGGGAAGCGCCAAAATCTGGAGTGTGTACGACAGAGGCACACAGGACCAACACCCGAAGTAGTGGTGTGGGCAGCCATATCCTACACTGGCCGTTCTCCACTGGTGACAGTAGAGGGTACATTGAACACTGAACGGTAAATTGAAACCATTATTCAACCGGTCTTGCTACCGTTCATGCACCAACAAGGGGACATGCTTTTCCAACAGGACAATGCACGTCCACATGTCTCCTGCGCCACCCAACGTGCTCTTCAAGGTGTACGCCAACTACCCTGGCTACCACGATCCCCAGATCTGTCCCTCAGCCGGACGAAGTGGCCGAGCGGTTCTAGGCGCTGCAGTATGGAACCGCGAGACCGCTACGGTCGCAGGCTCGAATCCTGCCTCGGGCATGGATGTGTGTAATTCCTTAGGTTAGTTAGGTTTAATTAGTTCTAAGTTCTAGGGGACTAATGACCTCAGAAGTTGAGTCCCATAGTGCTCAGAGCCATTTGAACCATTTTTCTGTCCCCCATTGAGCTTATTTGGGACTGGATGAAACGTCATCTTACCCAGTGTGCATGACCAGCACGGAGTCTGGCCCAGCTGGGGCACCAGGTGGACACTGCATGGCAGGCCATTCCTCAAGACTACATTCGGCACCTCTACGATCGTCTTCATGGGAGAATTGCAGCTTGCATTGCTGCAAAAGGAGGGTATACACAGTACTAGCGCCGAATTGCGCACGCTCTGTT
Source organism: Schistocerca nitens (assembly GCF_023898315.1). NCBI lineage: Eukaryota > Metazoa > Arthropoda > Insecta > Orthoptera > Acrididae > Schistocerca > Schistocerca nitens. Next base: position 612,168,779 of record NC_064616.1, on the reverse strand, counting down.
GACTTAACTCACGTGGGTATGGCTCTGTCTTTTATGATCGCGTGTTGTTTATGTCCCCAAGAGTGTGTCCATAAAACTTCCCTCTGCTGGGTCGACGAATTCATGGTGTTCTTTTTTCATTTTCCAGGAGTGTATTTTAATGTCTGGTACCTTAATATATGCACACGTAAGTCTCCTGGTTGTTTTTACACGGCGTCAAACAGTCTTCCCACAAACACATCACTTGTTGTACTACCTGGTGTGTCCTCCATGATCGTAACTGCACCGCTAAGTGGACTATGCCTGTCAGTCTACGCTAACGGTTTTGCACCAATGCATTCACACTTCAACACCTGACCTGCCGCCCAGGGAAAAATAAGCATTAATGGCTTGTTCTAGCCACATGTACTTGCACGTATTATCCAACCGGGAAACATACTACTCCTAGTAGCTATAATTATTAGTCTGCAGATGAAGTAAATACTGATACAATGATATTCAGTACAAAGTGTCACCAATAAAAATATCTGCGCTTACACCCGTTACACCCCGTACACACAAACAGAACGTGATAATTTCTTTTCACATCCTAGAATAAATGGCTTAGTGGGAGGTATGGGGAGCGGACAAAAATATGGAAACACCAAAACCACAACACATTACCACGCTTGATACAGTGTAGGAAAACTGTTGGCATTCGACGCAGCTTTCATCCATCTCTGAATGGATAAATACAGGTCATGAATGGTTTTCGAGGGAATCTTATACCACTCTTCCTTGAAACAGTGGAAAGTTCAGATAACTATCATGGAGGTGGATACCGATCTCACATCCTTGTCCCCAAGGTAGACCACAAAGTCTTAATAATACACTCCTGGAAATTGAAATAAGAACACCGTGAATTCATTGTCCCAGGAAGGGGAAACTTTATTGACACATTCCTGGGGTCAGATACATCACATGATCACACCGACAGAACCACAGGCACATAGACACAGGCAACAGAGCATGCACAATGTCGGCACTAGTACAGTGTATATCCACCTTTCGCAGCAATGCAGGCTGCTATTCTCCCATGGAGACGGTCGTAGAGATGCTGGATGTAGTCCTGTGGAACGGCTTGCCATGCCATTTCCACCTGGCGCCTCAGTTGGACCAGCGTTCGTGCTGGACGTGCAGACCGCCTGAGACGACGCTTCATCCAGTCCCAAACATGCTCAATGGGGGACAGATCCGGAGATCTTGCTGGCCAGGGTAGTTGACTTACACCTTCTAGAGCACGTTGGGTGGCACGGGATACATGCGGACGTGCATTGTCCTGTTGGAACAGCAAGTTCCCTTGCCGGTCTAGGAATGGTAGAACGATGGGTTCGATGACGGTTTGGATGTACCGTGCACTATTCAGTGTCCCCTCGACGATCACCAGTGGTGTACGGCCAGTGTAGGAGATCGCTCCCCACACCTTGATGCCGGGTGTTGGCCCTGTGTGCCTCGGTCGTATGCAGTCCTGATTGTGGCGCTCACCTGCACGGCGCCAAACACGCATACGACCATCATTGGCACCAAGGCAGAAGCGACTCTCATCGCTGAAGACGACACGTCTCCATTTGTCCCTCCATTCACGCCTGTCGCGACACCACTGGAGGCGGGCTGCACGATGTTGGGGCGTGAGCGGAAGATGGCCTAACGGTGTGCGGGACCGTAGCCCAGCTTCATGGAGACGGTTGCGAATGGTCCTCGCCGATACCCTAGGAGCAACAGTGTCCCTAATTTGCTGGGAAGTGGCGGTGCGGTCCCCTACGGCACTGCGTAGGATCCTACGGTCTTGGCGTGCATCCGTGCGTCGCTGCGGTCCGGTCGCAGGTCGACGGGTACGTGCACCTTCCGCCGACCACTGGCGACAACATCGATGTACTGTGGAGACCTCACGCCCCACATGTTGAGCAATTCGGCGGTACGTCCACCCGGCCTCCCGCATGCCCACTATACGCCCTCGCTCAAAGTCCGTCAACTGCACATACGGTTCACGTCCACGCTGTCGCGGCATGCTACCAGTGTTAAAGACTGCGATGGAGCTCCGTATGCCACGGCAAACTGGCTGACACTGACGGCGGCGGTGCACAAATGCTGCGCAGCTAGCGCCATTCGACGGCCAACACCGCGGTTCCTGGTGTGTCCGCTGTGCCGTGCGTGTGATCATTGCTTGTACAGCCCTCTCGCAGTGTCCGGAGCAAGTATGGTGGGTCTGACACACCGGTGTCAATGTGTTCTTTTTTCCATTTCCAGGAGTGTATAAAGAACGGTGGCTGTGATGGGCAGGGGAGATGCGACAGTTCAGCCTCGCACTCACATAACCAAGCCTGAACGATGCCAGTCGGGTGAACAAGGCCCCTGTCACCTTGGAACGTAGCATCACTACTGGGGAATAGACACTGCACCATGGAATGGACTTTATCCGTCAAAGTAATCACATAATCCTTGGAAGTAATGCAGGCTCGCAGAGTACCCATGGAATACCACGATGTGACTGCCAAGATCATAAACGAACACTCGCCAATTTTCACTCTTGCGATGCAAACTCATCCAGAAGTTGGAAACAGTGTGAAACAAGAGTCATAGGATTAAAGAAGTCTCTTCCATTGCCCATGGTTCATGTTTTAAAGCTGCGGCACCACGTTTTCCTGTTATGAGCATTTTGCATCATTGATATTAGTTTCAGAATTCCGCCTCACACTAAAATTCCCTGCTTATGGAGCTCCCGTAGCGTTTTTTTGTTGCTGACAGGTTTCGAGTGTACAACGTTCAGTTATGGAATGATTTTTGCAGCTGTCATCCTATTATTTTTGGGCACAGTCCTCTTCAATGACAGTCCATCACGATCACTCAACACACCGTTTTTCCGCGTTGTGACTTAGCGGAACTGGCTCGATGACTTCTTAAGTAATACAACGCAGTATGTTGTCCTCGACGGCGAGTGTTAAACGGAAACAGGGATATCAGCAGTGCCCGAGGGAAGTGTGATAAGACCGTTGCTCAAAATGGCTCTCAGCACTATGAGGCTTAACATCTGAGGTCATCAGTCCCCTAGAACTTACAAATACTTAAATCTAACTAACCTAAGACCAACACATACATCTATACCCGAGGCAGGATTCGAACCTGCGATCGTAGCGGTCGCGCGGTTCCAGACTGAAGCGCTTAGAACTTCTCGGCCACACCGGCCGCCAAGACCGTTGCTATTTTCCATATATATAAATAATCTGGCAGGCAGGGTGGGCAGCAGTCTGCGGTTGTTCGCTGAAGATGGTGTGGTCTGCAGGACGGTGTCGAAGACAAGTGACTGTAGAGTGATACAAGATTATCTATACATAATTTGTATTTGGTGTGGTGAATGGCAGCTGGCCCTTAATGTAGAAAAATGCAAGTTAATGGGGATGAGTAGGAAAAACAAACCAGTAATGTTCGGATATGGAATTAGTAGTTTCCTGCTTGACACAGTCACTTCGTTTGAATATACGGGCGTGAGATTGCGAAGCGATATGAAACGGAACGAGCATGTGAGGATCGTGTTAGGGAAGGCGAATGGTCTACTTTGGTTTATTGGAAGAATTTTAGGAAATTGTATTTAAACTGTAAACGAGACTGGATATAGAACGCTAGTGCGACCTATTCTTGAGTACTGCTCTTGTGTTTGGGATCCGAACCTGGTCGGATTGAAAGAATACATTGAAGCAATTCGGAGGGGAGGTGCTAGACTTCTTTCAGGTAGGTTCGATCATCATGCAAGTGATATGCTACGGGAGCTCAAGTGGGATGCCATGGAGGGAAGAAGACATTCATTTCGAAGAACACTACCGAGAAAGTTTAGAGAACCGGCATTTGAAGCTGACTACAGAAGGATCCTGCTGCCACCAACATAGATTTCGCGTAGCGACCACGAAGATACGATACGAGAAATTAGTGCTAATACGGTAGCATGTAAACAGTTGTTTTTCCCTCTCACTATCTGCGAGTGGAACAGGAAAGGAAACGACTAGTTGTTGTACAGGGTACCCATCGCCACGCACCGTACGGTGGTTGCGGAGTATGTATGTAAATGTAGGTGTGGATGATGTTTCTCCGCTTTTCCTGTATGCGGTATAAATGTTCGATCGGTGCCTCTTCAGACACCAAATTAATCGCTGCGTTGGTTACGGAAGCACCCACCATACGAGCAGCAACAGTTTGCCCCACATTCGACTCCACTTAGCTCTGACATAATGCAGTTACAACTGCACACACAACACCATTTTGACTGCTTCTAACACCTGAAACGTGTTGGGGACGTTACACAGGTGCCGCTCGTGTTCAAATACACTCCTGGAAATGGAAAAAAGAACACATTGACACCAGTGTGTCAGACCCACCATACTTGCTCCGGACACTGCGAGAGGGCTGTACAAGCAATGATCACACGCACGGCACAGCGGACACACCAGGAACCGCGGTGTTGGCCGTCGAATGGCGCTAGCTGCGCAGCATTTGTGCACCGCCGCCGTCAGTGTCAGCCAGTTTGCCGTGGCATACGGAGCTCCATCGCAGTCTTTAACACTGGTAGCATGCCGCGACAGCGTGGACGTGAACCGTATGTGCAGTTGACGGACTTTGAGCGAGGGCGTATAGTGGGCATGCGGGAGGCCGGGTGGACGTACCGCCGAATTGCTCAACACGTGGGGCGTGAGGTCTCCACAGTACATCGATGTTGTCGCCAGTGGTCGGCGGAAGGTGCACGTGCCCGTCGACCTGCGACCGGACCGCAGCGACGCACGGATGCACGCCAAGACCGTAGGATCCTACGCAGTGCCGTAGGGGACCGCACCGCCACTTCCCAGCAAATTAGGGACACTGTTGCTCCTGGGGTATCGGCGAGGACCATTCGCAACCGTCTCCATGAAGCTGGGCTACGGTCCCGCACACCGTTAGGCCGTCTTCCGCTCACGCCCCAACATCGTGCAGCCCGCCTCCAGTGGTGTCGCGACAGGCGTGAATGGAGGGACGAATGGAGACGTGTCGTCTTCAGCGATGAGAGTCGCTTCTGCCTTGGTGCCAATGATGGTCGTATGCGTGTTTGGCGCCGTGCAGGTGAGCGCCACAATCAGGACTGCATACGACCGAGGCACACAGGGCCAATACCCGGCATCATGGTGTGGGGAGCGATCTCCTACACTGGCCGTACACCACTGGTGATCGTCGAGGGGACACTGAATAGTGCACGGTACATCCAAACCGTCATCGAACCCATCGTTCTACCATTCCTAGACCGGCAAGGGAACTTGCTGTTCCAACAGGACAATGCACGTCCGCATGTATGCCGTGCCACCCAACGTGCTCTAGAAGGTGTAAGTCAACTACCCTGGCCAGCAAGATCTCCGGATCTGTCCCCCATTGAGCATGTTTGGGACTGGATGAAGCGTCGTCTCACGCGGTCTGCACGTCCGGCACGAACGCTGGTCCAACTGAGGCGCCAGGTGGAAATGGCATGGCAAGCCGTTCCACAGGACTACATCCAGCATCTCTACGACCGTCTCCATGGGAGAATAGCAGCCTGCATTGCTGCGAAAGGTGGATATACACTGTACTAGTGCCGACATTGTGCATGCTCTGTTGCCTGTGTCTATGTGCCTGTGGTTCTGTCAGTGTGATCATGTGATGTATCTGACCCCAGGAATGTGTCAATAAAGTTTCCCCTTCCTGGGACAATGAATTCACGGTGTTCTTATTTCAATTTCCAGGAGTGTACAACAGCGCAACCTGCAGCCGTGGAGAGCATCTGCATTTATGTTCAAGCAACCATTTCTCGCGTTGTTTCTACATTTTGTCCTCCTCCTGTATTTTGTATGAATAAAGATGTTGATTTTTTTTTCTGATTGCCAGCTGATCATTCGAAAGTGGCTTCAATTGCATCAGGGACGTCTCAGATTTTTAACTTAAAATATACTCGACGATCCTGTAACACACGCACGTTAGCCCTATTGGTCTGTAAATCTGTGCTTCCATTCTTTTACCCATGGTTTACAATGGTTTAACATTGTGACCTGCGTTCTTTCCAGTTGTACTGGGATATTTCTTTCAACCTTTGACTTCATGGAACAAAATTACTTAGTTTGGAGATGAAGCCATCAGCATAAAAATCTCACCGAATGTCACACGACAATAATTAACTGTGAGTAGCAGCAATGTATGCGTTAACTGGAACCATCATGGCTGCAGTTCAGTGCATCCGGGCTCCACTGAGCATGGATAAAGTAAACGAAATCACATGAATACGAAAGAGGCTCGTTTTAATTTTCATATTAACTGCAATTCCAGTGTTATTCGTATCACAGCTATTGTCGACATTTTCAAACTCAAAATGTCTGAAGCACAGTAGTTGCAGGAACTATTGTGCATGACTGGGTGTTGTGTGATGTCCTTAGGTTAGTTAGGTTTAAGTAGTTCTAAGTTCTAGGGGACTGATGACCATAGATGTTAAGTCCCATAGTGCTCAGAGCCATTTGAACCATTTGAACTATTGTGCGATATGAGTAATCAGCTTCGTCATTCAACAGGAACAGTCCTAAGTTTCCTTTAATTTACGTCTATGGTCACAATCTTAAAAGATTGTGAGACGTAAATTAAAGAAAACTTATTACATATACGGGTCACTGCGTTTTTTCGCGACGATGTCGCAGCTTGAGGAACAGTCCTGTTATGATGGCAGCGTCATATTTATGGCACAGTAACTGCCTTTGTTTTCTTGTCTCGTGTAGTCTCAGGTATACCTTAAGGTAGTTCTTACTGCACTTCCGTATGGTTTTTATTTTGCGAACTCTGTGCCGCTATGAATGAAAGCTCATTCCTAAAATATAGTGTAAATACTCGTCGTTTCCTTTGATCAAAACCAGCAAACATATCGCGTTGAACAACTGATTGTTACTAACGAGGTATCTGTGCAGTCACCTAGGATTCTTGAAACATTTTTGTGTCGAATAACGCAGTGGTAGCCATAGCAGGTTGGCCAGCCTTGAAGCAACAGCCGGTTAGGTGAGGCGGCAGGGTATCGCGTGTCCGTTAATAAATCAGCCACAACAGTCTGGCTAATGGATTGATCCGGCCAACAGAAACCCTGCACCCAAGACACAAGGTGATATCTAACATGGCGGCAAACTACTACGTCACGTGATACCCTGCCTGCAAGTTATACAACTCCCTCCTAACTTACGTTTTCTTGCGGCTAATCAGTTCCCAGAGGGAAGCTGAGAGACCATACAGTAAGAGCTGTCACATTTATTCCACGGCATACGAAAACTGTGTACTTGGAAGTTTCTTCGATGTTTGGTTCTGAAAATTTGAGTTTGTGAAATCTTAAGTATCGTGGTGAATAGAGTGATAAAAGTAAATTATTATGTAGCATGGTGTTTTCTTTTTCTGGTAGATATGTGTATTTACAGCGTGGGAAGTACCACAGACGTCTGTCAAAGCCGACTGTGGCAAATGAGACTTTACTAAAGATTATATTTCGTATTGGAATTAAGCCTTCAGGCGCAGTGATTAGCACACTTTACTCTTATTCGGAAGGACGGTGGCTCATATCCACGCCCGACAAACCATATGTAAGTTTCCATGGTTTCCTTAAATCACTTAAGACAAATGCCGCAATGATTTCTTTCAAAGGACACCGCTGATTACCTTTCCCCTCCTTCCCCTAATCAAAACAACGACAATAAAAGAAACGTTATGTCGATGCTGTTTGTAGCATCCCCTAATCAAAAATCATGCTTCATCTCAAATCATTTAGTAGTTCACGAAACGTTAAACCGTAATCTTCCTTTCTTTTTTTTTTTTTTTTTTTTTTTCTTTGGTCCTGAACTGAATTGTGGTGGCCTAACTAAAAGTTTCTAGATCCCGTGTAAGAACATTTCCACATTTCATATTTCTTGTTAATTTATTCTACTTGAGCCTACAACTAGATGTACGAGTGTGTGCGTATATGGGCACGTACATGGCAATTTGATACCTTGCATCTGTATACAGGGTGTTCCATTTATCTTGACCACCCTAAATAACTGTCTGTCCAGATGCAAATTACAAAATGTTTCAAACAAAGGTGTTTTAGCCGTCAGGGGAACATCAATCAGCATCATTGGCTTCGTTGTAACTTTGTTTTTTGCAAAGATATGAACAGTGGCATAACTTTTTTTAAATGGCGCCCTGTATTTTTTATTCGGTAATTCATTTCATCTCCTAAAGACCTATTAAAAATGTATCACAGTGTACCAGTCAATGAAACACAACGTTATTAATAACATAACACAACATTGACATTGACGCTCCCAGTGCTTAGAGCAGGTACTCGGGATAGTGGGACACATCCACGTTCTGACGTTGACAGAGGACAAATGTAAACATAAGTAGAATGCACACCCGTCTTTCGTCAACCATCGTCAGTTGAAGAGTGGTGTGAGTAGAATGTATTCCAACGAAGAGAAGGTAGACATGCTATTCATCTATGGGGAATGTAAGTTAGCAGAACAGTAATTGCGATAATGTTTTCTTATGTACGGGTACATTTAGTATAATAGTTTAGTCCTTTTAAATACTGTTGTGTAGAGTAGGCATACAGTCAAGACTGTCCTTCATACAAACTGCATCGACATAACGTTTCTTTTATTGTTGTTGTTGAAGGTAGGCGAAATGCTACGCAGACAGCGGAACTGTACAGAGAGCGATATCCTAACAAGAACCCACCTTCCCGACGGATGTTTTGTCGTGTTGTTGCGACGTTTCAGGAAACGAAGTTTCAACATACGACAACGCAGTAGTCGTAGCACTCGCACAGACGAAGCTGCTGAAGTTACTGTTCTCGCTTCCGTTGCTATGAATTCATATGTGAGCACACGACAGCTTCAACACGAGATGCTGCGGGGATTCAAATACAAAAAGAGGTTTGAAGCGCAATGTCACGGACTGAGCGGCCCCTCCCGCCGGAGGTTCGAGTCCTCCCTAGGGCATGGGTGTGAGTGTTGTCCTTAGCGTTAAGTTAGTTAGTTTAAGTAGTGTCTAAGTCTAGGGACCGATGACCCCAGCAGTTTTGCCCCTTAGGAATTCACACTCATTTGAACACGAGATTGGCATTCCTAAAACCAGTATACATCGTATTCTTACACGTTACCGGTTCCATGCTTACCATGTACACCTACATCAAGGAATGCATGGGAATAATTTCCAGAATCGTTTACAGTTCTGTCAGTGGGCACAGCAGCAAATCCTCGCCAACCCGAACTACTTCTCCAATGTTCTATTTACCGATGAATGTTCCTTCTCAAACAAAGGACAGGTAAATACAAGGAACATGCATTATTGGTCCAGCGACAACCCACGATGGCTTAGGCAGGTGGAACATCAGCGTCAATGGAGAATTAACGTCTGGGGTGGGATACTTGGTACTACAATAATTGGCCCTTACTTCATCAATGGTAGTCTAAACGGCACAGCGTATGCCAACTTCCTCAGACGAATTCTTCCTCCTCTTGTGGATAAAGTGCCGCTAAGAACCAGAATGCTTATGTGGTATCAACACGATGGATGTCCAGCATATATGCCTTGCGTGTACGTCGTGTTCTGAACCGAAGGTATCCTGCCAGATGGATTGGTCGATGAGGGACAGTTACTTGTCCTGCTAGGTCTCCTGATTTAAATCCTCTGGACATTATCTTTTGGGATGCATTAAAGATGCTGTCTATCGCGATATTCCAACAACTCCAGAAGACATGCAGGAACGTATAATGCTTGCTTGTAATTCTCTTCAGCAGGCAACACTGGAAGCAGTAAATACTTCTTTCATTCAACGAGTGCACCAATGTATCGGTATCCAGGGTACCACTTTGAACACCTTCGAATGTTCTTCTCCTGAGAAATGGCACATGAGTGTCTAAGTCAATTTCGTGTTATGTTTTTACTTGGTTTTCATTTGATTTTTGACGACTCCAGGAAGTGGAGGAGTTTGTGATCCCGGGCTCAAAGTCAATATTGTTTTATGTAATTAATAACGTTGTGTTTCAGTGAATGGTACACTGTGATACATTTTTGAATAGGTCTTTAGGAGAGGAAATTACCGAATAAAAAATACAGGGTTCCAAAAAAAAGTCATACCGCTGTTCATATCTTTGTAAAAACCAAAGCTACAACGAAGGCAATCGTGCTGATTGATGTCCCACTGACGGCTAAAGAACATTTTCTTGAAACCTTTTGTAATTTGCATCTGGACAAACAGTTATTTAGGGTGGTCAAGATAAATGGGACACCCTGTATATTACATTTAGAGTACTGACTACCAAGTTTCTGAGGAAGTTAGAAATTCACCACCAACGTATTAGCTTTAATATAGCGATAACTATTTTCCTTTTCACTTGTGATGATTTAGCTGCGCAGAAACGTTGTGTACGATATGCTATCAAGTGTTCTAGGCAGTGATCTGCAGGATTTCTACATTAGGTGGATCATGTTAGACGTCTTAAAATGTATCAGTTCCTTACTTCCAAAGATCACAAGTTTCAAATTCGCCAACATTAATAGTAGGACGTGGAAATTAAGGGAACGTTTGTCAGCTTTTATGGATACTGATTACCAAATATTCATGCGCAGGGGACACAGTTTTTTATGATATATTTTCGTCTGGCTGTTTGTAATCTTAAAACGAAGGAGTGTCGTTAAATGAGCGTTTGACTGTCAGTCGTTTTATGTAGTATCATTTCAAGTTTTATAGGGTAAGTATCATACGTTGTGTCCGTGCGTAACTGAACAACGAAAAGATATGGACTGGCGCACTTTCAGTGCCTCAACGTGTAATCACTGACAACTAAACAACCTCCTATGAGTACATCTGACTATGTATGATGAGAATGTGAAACTTAGATACTCGTTATCAAGTACTGTTAGACGTTCAGTGTTAAGCATCTTCAAGTGTCACAGTCAACATTCGAGTAAGAGCGACGTCTCTGTCCTAAAGGGGAATGCTTATACGTACAACCCACAGGATTCTGAACAATATGAAAATTGGGCAGATTCGGTAGTTATTTAATGAATGATACCTTGGCGTAAAAGTTAGCACAGATTACTATTTTCGGCCACTTTTCACTTCGGTTTTAAGTTCGGTTGACAGACCGTTTTAAAGCATTTTACGGATGACGTCTTCACTGATGCGTCCCGCTCGAAACGAGGCCCGATGACCAGTGAAGTCAGTTTTACTGCAGTCAATGAGATTCCAGGCCGAAGACGTATCTGGATACTCCCCAGACAGCGGAAGGATGGCAGCATCACTGTCGCCCCCGCCCCCATACGGCCCGACAACCAGGAGTGATGGTCTGAGCTTCCATATAATTTCATAGTAGGAATCCTTTGTGTTCCGCGGCAACCTTACAGCACAGCTGTAAGTCGACGTAGCCGTGCGGTCTTAGGCGCTGCAGTCATGGACTGTGCGGCTGGTTCCGGCGGAGGTTCGAGTCCTCCCTCGGGCATGGGTGTGTGTGTTTGTCCTTAGGATAATTTAGGTTAAGTAGTGTGTAAGCTTAGGTACTGATGACCTTAGCAGTTAAGTCCCATAAGATTCCACACTTTTTTTTTTTTTTTTTTTTAAGTCGACGATGCGAATCGTCCTGGGCTTACATTTCAGCAAGATAATGTCCGCACCCAGACGGCGAGAGTTTCTACTGCTTGTCTTGGGGCTTACTTGGCAAACCCTCCCCAATTTAGAACATTTGAAGCATTACGAGCATGGCCCTGCAGTCATCTCGGGATTCTGACGATCTAACGTGCCAGTTGGATAGAATTTGACACGATGTCCCTCTATCAATCGATGCATAGCCAAATAACTGCTTTCATAAGGGCCAGAGCTGGACCAAAGCGTTATTGACTTTCTCAAGTTTTGAATTTCTTTCCTTGGAATAAATTACCCAATTTTTTTTAAAATAGTAGTTGTTTGTCAATACATCTGCATCACATCTACCGATTTCCGTCCCATTCGGGTAATTCCTCTGAAATACAGGTCAGTGCCATTACGATGGAAGTCCTACGCTGAAGGGTGGCCTCAACTGCCAAATTCATTCAAAAGCTAGCAAAAGCACAAATGCTAGCCGAGAAGCGGCGCTACGTTTCTTTCTTTTTTTGTCTTTTTGGCCACGTAGGGGAGAATGTTGTACCTTGATATACCCTATCCTTTAGCCAGTCCTGTAATAGATGTTGAACTTTTCTTCTTGAAGTTTTTCCAAATGGGAAGACGTGTTCTAACAAAATGCGTGTGAAATCTTATGGGACTTAACTGCCAAGGTCATCAGTCCCTAAGCTTACACACTACTTAACCTAAAGTATCCTAAGGACAAACACACACACACACACACACACACACACACACACACACACACATACCCGAGAGAGGAGTCGAACCTCCGCTGGGACCAGCCGCACAGTCCATGACTGTAGCGGCCCAGACCGCTCGGCTAATCCCGCGCGGCCGTGTTCTAACATTCAGTATGATTATCTGCCTATGAACAAATATTTGACTCAAACTTAAAAGGTACTGCAATCCATAGAATCTTGTTGCTATTGTATTTAATAATATATATGTTAACTGTTGCTCTACTACACACCAATAATCAGTAAGATTAATCAAATGAAACAGAAGTATCATTAAAAACAGTTAAAAGTTAAATATATTTTGAAACAGAAGCAATTGGAAACTGGTAAAAAATTTCCGTGTTCAAGACAGGTAAAATTGTTAAGATATTGAAGCAAAGTATTACATTTTACATGGAGAAAGATGTCCTGGATCAGTGTGCAAGGTGGTACACGATCAACGAAGTATGGCTTAACTGTCCACATGTTATACAATTAGTTTTAAAAATATATAGCATTTTACTCGTCATGAAATTCTGTACCTGAAAAATTAACAACATATTCCAAATACCTGTAATACATCACAAAACACTTAAATATATAGAACGTGAAATATTTGCAGATACGCCCCTAAACACCACCTCATGTCTAACAACTCTAAACATTATAGGAAATGGCGGAAATGGCTTAAGGCGGTTTCTACTGCATATTCCTTCATATGATTCTAGACTCAATCAATAGATTGAAGTAAGGACCGATAACCATCGTCGGTTCCTAGGTACACTATCCTCTACGTACAATACTCTCCCCTATTATCATGAGCAAAAGTACCCGAACGACCTGAAATCTGTTTCACCTGATTTGCATGCAGCCCACATAACGTAACTTTGTTGCAGTTCCTCTAATTTCTTTTCGGACATAATCCTTAGCATAAGAGACTCCCGAAAACACTACTCTCTATGGGAATAAACTCAGATGTAAATGACTTTCACGAGATTCCAAATATCAGGAAACACGCTATTAGAGACGAGAGAGTCCTCAAAGCTTGAAAACTCAAATTTATTCCAGTATGTGACATTTCAAAAACGTTGCAACTGTCATTAGTTTCTGAGATAACTAATGGTCGTAACTCTATCACACAAATCTTTCAGTAATCCTTAGCCAGAACTAATTTTTTTGTGAATAAGAGTTTTTACAAGAATATCTGGGATACTAACTTCTATGATAATTCGACGCACTCCTGGTCTCGAAAAGATTTTCCAACCACCTACTACCTTTCTTTAGCTTCATAAGTTTGTATATAAACAGATTAATGAACTAATCAGTTAGAAAAACCGCAGTTAACAGTGGTAAGCACCCTACGGAAACCTGAACAACAACATCATATTAATCATTATTTCACAGTACTCATGACGGCAGGTGGACCTATGTACAGTTCGAAAGGCTTCTATCGCCCTTGTTATCTAGCAGAAAGCGACATTAAATATCAAAGGGGTTCATGAACAACTAATTGTGAACATGTCTGAACTACAAATGACATGATGTACTATTTTGTTCTTGAAATGGATTCAAACCCAGCACCTATAGTCAATGCTAACCAAGGAGAACTTTAGAGCCTGATCAATTCTTCCACTTGCCAACGATCGTCATGGCTAACCAGGTACAGAGAGACGCGAAATTTTTGGCCAGTATCAGTTAGCACGTCTCAGCGTGAAAATACATGATGAAAATTGTTGTGCTGGACCGGTTCTCCTATCCAGCAACTACTGCCCGTGTAAACTAACCACACATGGTTTAATTCGTAAGTAACGAAGTGTACTGAAAGATCTGTTCAACGCAATTGACAGTGTTTTGAAAAAATATTAACATTAACAAAGCTAAACGAGGCTAACCGAGTGTAGTCGGGTTAATTACGCAATGCTGAGGGAGTTCGATTCGGAAATGGTACATTAAACGTAGTAGATGAGTTTTTCTATTTGGGCAGCTTTGTGTAAAGATGATGTAAGACAACTGGCAATAAAAAAACAGAAATTTGTTAAAAGTGAATATAAATTTAAGTATAATGAAGTGTATCCTGAAACTGATTACCTGGATCACTGCTTTATATACATGTGACACGTGGACGATAGCCGCTTCAGTCCGGAACCGCGCGACTGCTACGGTCGCAGGTTCGAATCCTGCCTCGGGCATGGATGTGTGTGATGTCCTTAGGTTAGTTAGGTTTAAGTAGTTCTAAGTTCTAGGGGACTGATGACCTCAGATGTTAAGTCCCATAGTTTTCAGGGCCATTTTGAGAGCCGTGGACGATAAATAGAACAGACTACAAGATAATAGATGCTTTTCAACAGTGGTGTTACAGAACTATGCTGAAGATTAGATGGGTGGACGAGATAGCTAAAGAAGACGTATTGCACCGAAGTGGGGAGAAAAGAGCTTTATGCCACAACGTGACTAATGGGAGATACAGCCTCACAGGACAAATTAATTTTGTAATGGAGAGATAGTCGAAGAATCGACTACAGGAAACAGGTGCAAATGTCCTCGAACTGAACATAATAACAGCAGCAGTTGGTTTATTATTTCATCTATTCAACAGTTTTAATGTGCTCCGATGAAAGAAATCATTCACTTTCTCTAGTAGTGACTTATAATTCACAAATCGCACAATATTTGACATGATGTGTACGTAATCAATATTTTCATCTTATGTTATAAAAGTAAGTGTACAATGTACTTGCCACTAAAACTATAGTATGGTAGCCCTTTATCCCCAATCCATGAAGAAGGTTCGCGTTTTTACCTGAATGTGTCTGAATTTCTAAGGGACCAAACTGCTCAGGTCATCGGTCCCTATACTTACACACTAATTATACTAACTTATGCTAAGAACAAAAACACACACGCACACGAGAGAGGTCTCGAACCTCCGGCGGGAGGGGCCACACAGTCCGCGACATGGCGCCCCAAACAGCGCAGCTACTGAGCGCAGCTCTTTTACCTGAAGCCGTGCTTTTGAAGATATAAGGGCGGGGAAGTTTCACCATCTAGAAATTTCTAGAACATCCCAGAACATTCGAGACTATTCGAGAGCATTCCATAATATTCCAGAATGTCCCGAAATGTTCTACAATGATTCAGGATGTTTTGGAATGTTCGGGTATAGTCTGGAACATACGGGAAGATTCCTGAATGTTCGGGAGCATCCCAGATAATTGTGGGACAATACTCTCGAATGTTGTGGAATGTTCTGGAACACTGCGAAACATTCGAAGCCTTTTTGGTATGTTCTGAAATTCGCCACAGGTGGCGCTTAACCACTGGTCTGGGTATATAAAGCAAGACCCGCCATCGGTTCGAACGTCAGTTTGTTATCAGTGACGAAGGGAGTGCAGTGAGTAGATAAAAACAAGCAGTGACTTGCGAGAAGTCAAAGTGATTCAGTGATTGATTATAAATCGAAAATGAAGTGTGAAAACCGTGTAAAGTGTACTTAGTGTATTAGTTTGTAAAAAGTTGATTTGATTTATATTTTTGACAATGCCCAAAAGTAAACGAGGAGGAGCCCTTGCCAGTTCTGAAGCAAAACAGCAAAAACAAAAATAACAGCGAAGAAACGAAACAAACTATGAGCGCGAAGCACGTTTAAGTTCCCAACGAACGAGAATCAGCACCGTAAGAAGCAGAGAAACCGATGAACAACGAAATGAACGAATTAAAGAATCAAGAATTGCGACACAATCTTATAATACAAAACTGCGAACTCAAGCCAGCCATGAAAATAGCTCCCTAATGAAAGCGCGGACGAGCACAAGTAAACAGCACAGCCTAACAAATGAAGCATCCGCCACGAACCGGCGAAAGAATACAAAAACACAAACACGGCGTAATCGGAAAAATAACATCTACCAATTTTTCAACGCTAAAATTTCAGTAGAGAAACACGAGGCTACTGTTGCATGAATAGAAAAATTCGATTGTCACCACTGGAAGAACTTCCGCAGGAATTGTTTACATTATATGACCGAAGAAACTCCAGAATCAAAACAATTCCTTCAAAGTATAAAATCGTACAACGTATGTTGCCAACTGACTTCTTTCGGTGTCACTTCGATCAACACTAACAAGGATGAAATCGATTGTTCTTTCCATCCACGGATGGTTCTATAAGAACGTGGCATCATTACTACCACTGCCCAACGAAGACCATAAGGTATATTTAATCGGAAATGAAGAAACAAATTGATCAACGATGCACAAATATCATTGCACTGAAATGAAAAGCAGTCCAAGATGTACAGAGGATCGGACAAAAATACAGTCAACTGATTCCCATATTTGAAACAGCACTAGAGCGAATGATTTGTGATGAGTGTAAAGCCATAATTCGAACCGAGAAAAGACCACCTGGAGAATTCGAACGTCGATTTAAAGCACCTCAGATAGACGAAGTCGCCGTTGTAATTGCGGACAATGGAAACACAAACCGTGATATCATTTGCACAACGAAGATGATAAGGACTACACCGCATTGGACAGACACACCGTTCACGTGATGCCCTCCAATAGCTATCAATACTTCTCCAAGGAGAGGACAGATATAATTTTAATTTGAAACAAATCCAACATGAAACAGGGGTAGAAACAAACAAAAAAGTCACTCCCAACCAGTTCTATGGTTACCTCTTAATGATCAGAGACAATGAAACATATAATCACATTCTCAACGCTCGCGGTTTATTCCAACATTTCCTGGCAGATTTGTATGCAAAAACAGAAGCGGAAAGGCTCTTTTGCATAAGACTGAATCAGAAGAAACTACGCACGAAGAACACATCCACTTCCGAGACGCAATCATAAATGATGGAAACACTGACAGCAATGGAACAATGGTAATCTTACACTCAGCAAATATAGGAAGTCCGGGACACATGCACGAATACACTCATGATGAGTCGGCCGCTGTGGTAGAGCGGTTCTAGGCGCTTCAGTCTGGAACCACGCGACCGCTACGGTCGCAGGTTCGAATCCTGCCTCGGGCACGGATATGTGTGATGTCCTTAGGTTAGTTAGGTTTAGGTAGTTCTAAGTATTGGGGGAATGATGATCTCAGATGTTAAGTCTCATACTGCTCAGAGCCATTTGAACCATATGAACTCAAGATGACATGACCTACATAAGAAAATATGGACGACCTGACCTCTTCATAAGATCCGCAAGCAACTCGTCGTGGCCAGAAATCAAAGAACAACTAAGATATGGACAAGCCCCCATGCATCAACATGACATAATAGCTGGAATTTTCCGACAAAAACAAATGAGATTTATTGAAGTCATCGCAAAACATCACATCTTTGGATCCGTTAGATGTTGGATGTACACTATGCAATAGCAAAAACGAAGACAGACTCACTCACACAATCTCATATGGTTGCATGACAGACTCCATCGCCCGGACATCGACAAAATCATCCAAGCGGAATTTACCAATCCACAAGAAGATCCGGAACAGTACGACATAGTAGTGGGAAACATGATTCACGGGCCATGCGGACTATTAAGCACCAATTCGCCATGTACGGGTGATGGAAACTGTACAAGAAGATACCCAAAACCATATTTCGACGACAGCCGGTGCTGATGGCTCTCCCCAATACGGAAGAAAATCACCCCAAAACGGCGGCTTCACAGCAAAAATACGAATACGATGCAACGACGAACCGGAAATAGATAATCAATGGGTTGTACCATATAGCAGACTACTCTCCAAAATGTTTCAAGCACACATAAACGTAGAATACTGCAATTCGGTAAAATCCATCAAATTTGTCTGTAGTCTTTAAAAAAGAGGCAGTGACATGGCAGTATTTCAAATATCCAAGGACAGTGAACAACAAAACAGAAACAACGAGATCGTCATGTTCGAAATGGAAAGATACATCAACAGTAACGAAGCAGAGTGGCGGATTTTCCGTTTTCCCTTACACGAACGCCAGCCAACTCTGCAACATCTGGCAATACATTTGTAGAATGGACAGAGTGCTTGCTTACTTTGCAAAAGACACCTCCAGAAAAATTGCAAGCGAATCACTCAGTACAAAACATCTTCAATGAAACACTCATTCGCCTAGAAGATAAACTTTTAGCAGTAAACAACCAGACCTTGTACAACTTGGGATGCAAGCACCAGGAAAAGATGCTATCAATGTACCAAACATCGATATTACAAATGGAAAAGCTGCAACATCAATGAACTACTTCAGTACATTGCTTACAACAGACCACTCCTCAGTGACAGTCAAGAGGAAATCTACAACATTATCATGGACCGGATCGACGATAACATTGGCGCAATTATTTACTCGGACGCACCAGGTGGCATCGGGAAATCGTTTCTAATAAATCTGTTAGTGGTGGAAATACGTGCTAAATAACACATTCCACTTGCACTGGCATAATCCGGCACTGCAGCCACAATTATGGAAGGAGGACTAATTGCCCATTCCACCCTACAACTACCGTTGAATATAGCCGAAGAACAATTACCGGTATTTATAGTGTCAAGAGCATCTGGACGGGGTGAACTTATAAAGCAAGCTAAAATAATCTCTCGGGACGAATGCACAATAGCACATAAAAAATCACTCGAAGCTATAGACAGAACATTACAAGACTTGCTAGGAAATTCTGAAGTGATGGGAGGAACTCTATTCATACTCTCAAGAGATTTTCGAAAAACATTTCCAGTTATTCCCAAGTCAACACCAGGAGAAGGGAACAAAGCATGCTTAAAAAATTGGCATCTCTGGCCACACATACAAATATTGCGACTAACAAAAAATTTAAGATATCTGCAGCCTAGCCACTGCTGAAAACTAACTCACTGACCAAATTTATTCAAACATTGTTCACAACTATACCACTCCGGACTGGCTATTTAAAAGGGCAACTTTGGCAACTAAAAATAATATTGTGGGCGATACCAAGTTTAATATTCAAAAGAAAATTCCTGGTGAAGAGAAAATATACAAATCGGTCGACGCGTTGGTAACCATTGAAGAAAGTATAAACTTGCCTACGGAATCTCTAAGCTCTTTGCAAGTACCAGGAATACCGTTACACTGCCTTCGACTTAAAGTTGGATCTCCGATAATACTACTCGGAAATCTCAACTCACTAAAACTATGTAATGGAACAAGGATGAGCGTCAAACAGCTATCAAATTACATCATCGAATCCGAACTTATGATTGGAAAGTACAAAGGACACAGATTATTTCTCCCCAGAATACCAATGATTTCTAATGAACTGCTATTCCAATTTAAAAGACTGAAATTTCCAATCAAATTAGCCTACAGTTTTACAGTTAACAAAGCGCAAGGTCAAACTTTAAAAAACTGCGGCATCAACCCAAAAACTCCTGTTTTTCTCAAGGTAAACCGTAATTAGCATGCTCTCGAGTACGAAATTAGGAAAATTTGTACACATATACCGCGGATAACAAAATGGAAAAATGTTGTTTATAAACAACTATTGTAAATAGTTACGTTTTCAATAACTTTTTTACCTATTATACTTTACAGTTTATCCTTTTATTACAACTACCACACAATCTCACATCAACTCCTTGAGCGAAGCTGTGTGCCCCAGATAGTACTATATGAATTTGACATGAATACTAGACAACACTGGACAACGTCTCTCTTCTTACTGCTACTGCGTAAGAAAGTTATTCCCGACGTATTAAAGTAATCTAGGAGCCATACATAGTATGATTTTACTACTGTGGAACTATGTAATTATTTATTAGAGAAGCACATTAAACCACTTTTTAGTTAGGAGTATTTACTCTAATCAATTCCTCACCAAGATGACGATGTATGTTGAAAACAGCTGTTACAAAGAATAATAATAAGAATGTGCTCCTGACTTATTCTAAGTTCTTAATTGTTCCTGCCATCTACTGATGTAGAGTGAACGTAACTGCAATGAATTTTTTTTTTTTACTTAACCCAGATTTTGGGCTGTGTAAATCGATTGGACTGACTTAAGTTTTATTCTTCGACTTATATCGATACTGTGTAATGATACGCCGAGGTGACTTTGTCCTTGAACTATACTACGTTCTCACGTATTGTTTACACTAGTTACGAGCGTGGAAGCAAATCGTGTAAAACAATACCGGTTGCGACGATGTGTTAAGCAAATCAACGTTGTCTGTTTATGCGGTATCTCAAATAATTCCTTCTATTTCAGTTCACCTGTATACTGGATTGTCTGTTTATTTCTGTTCAGTATTTGTCATATATGGCCCTTAGATGGTTTGATATGTTAAAAAATGACGTATGAACGTGATTCATGTAACTGCTCCCATAACATTTATTAATTTTAATGACGATGCAATTGAGTGCTGTACTTATTGGTATGGTTATGTATCTTGTACTGATCTCTCAGGTTTTCTTGGCATGATTGATTAATGGAGTGCTTCCGATTTTCTGCCAAGTTGTTGTTTCCATTTTATGCATGAAATGGAAACAACAACTCGGAGAATACCATGGAGCTCTCTATAACTTTACCCTGCTTATACGTTAGCTGTTTTGTGGGTTTCACTTGAATATGGCCATAAGGCCGCAGCTCGCTAGTCGTGACGAAATAATAGACGAAGCAGCCTACGTGGAAGAAAAAATGGTTTTATCGAAAACACGGCTCCCGAGGTCTTACATCAGATCAAGTTGTGCAAATTCCGAAATACTACTTCTGATGTAACCATCAGGGACTCCCTGAGCTTTTGCCCCGTAGAACTACTGACAACGGAACCTCCCCACCGCACCCCTCTCAGATTTAGTTATAAGTTGGCATAGGGGATAGGCCTTGAAAAACTGAACACATATCAATCGAGAAAACAGGAAGAAGTTGTGTGGAACTATGAAAAAAATAAGCAAAATATACAAACTGAGTAGTCCATGCGCAAGATAGGCAACATCAAGGATAGTTCGAAGTCAGGATCGCCGTGGTCCCGTGGTTAGCGTGAGTAGCTGTGGAACGAGAGGTCCTTGGTTCAAATATTCCCTTGAGTGAAAAGTTTAATTTCTTATATAATCAACACCCTCGAAAATTCCGGGACATGTTCAGATTTGCTTGGACATATGCAGGATTTGACGGTCTACACACAGAAAAATTTGAAAACGTTAAAAACATATGTTTTGACAGAGCACAGGGAAAACTGGGCGACTGTGAAACAGTTGCTTTCATTTGTTGCAGTTTATGAGACAAACTCTTATGTTTTCATCACTTTTTTGGGAGTGATTATCACATCCACAAGAAAACCTAAATCGGGCAAGTTAGAAGAATCTTCGTACCCATTCGCCAAGTGTACAAGTTAGGTGGGTCAACAACATATTCCTGTCATGTGACGCACATGCCGTCACCAGTGTCGTATAGAATATATCAGACGTGTTTTCGTGTGGAGGAATCGGTTGACCTATGACCTTGCGATCAAATGTTTTCGGTTCCCATTGGAGAGGCACGTCCTTTCGTCTACTAATCGCACGGTTTTGCGGTGCGGTCGTAAAACACAGACTCTAAACTTATTACAGTGAACAGAGACGTCAATGAACGAACGTACAGATCATAACTTTGCGAAAACAAAGAATGTAAACTTTTCACTTGTGGGAAGACTTGAACCAAGGACCTCTCGTTCCGCAGCTGCTCACGCTAACCACGGGACCACGGCGCTCCTGACCTTGAACTATCCTAACTATTTGTAGTATCGTTCCCAGAACCGATCGCGGTCCTCTGGTTTGGAGCCGAGTGGAAGGCTTAAACCAGAGGCTCAGACGATTCTGCGGAGATCTGGGGTGCAAATTTCTCAACCTCCGCTATCGGGTGGAGAAATGTAGGGTCCCCCTGAATAGGTCAGGCGTGCACTACACGCCGGAAGCGGCTACAAGGGTAGCGGAGTACGTGTGGAATGCACATGGGGGTTTTTAGGTTAGAGAATCCCCTCCCTACGCCCGACAAGACGCCTCCTGAGACGCGGCAAGGTAGGAGTAGGCAAAATGCAACAGGGAATAACAATATTAATGTGCTAATAGTAAACTGCAGGAGCGTCTATAGAAAGGTCTCAGAACTGCTCTCATTAATAAACGGTCACAACGCCCATATAGTACTAGGGACAGAAAGTTGGCTGAAACCAGACGTAAACAGTAATGAAATCCTAAACTCAGATTGGAATGCATACCGCAGAGACAGGCTGGACAGTGAAGGGGGAGGCGTGTTTATAGCGATAAGAAGTGCAATAGTATCGAAGGAAATTGACGGAGATCCGAAATGTGAAATGATTTGGGCGAAGGTCACGGTTAAAGCAGGCTCAGACATGGTAATTGGATGTCTCTATAGGCCCCCTGGCTCAACAGCTGTAGTGGCTGAGCACCTGAAGGATAATTTGGAAAATATTTCGAGTAGATTTCCCCACCATGTTATAGTTATGGGTGGAGATTTTAATTTGCCGGATATAGACTGGGAGACTCAAACGTTCATAACGGGTGGCAGGGACAAAGAGTCCAGTGAAATCTTTTTAAGTGCTTTATCTGAAAACTACCTTGAGCAGTTAAACAGAGAACCGACTAGTGGCGATAACATATTAGACCTTCTGGTGACAAACAGACCCGAACTATTTGAAAAAGTTAACGCAGAACAGGGAATCAGCGATCATAAAGCGGTTACGGCATCGATGATTTCAGCCGAAAATAAAAATATTAAAAAAGGTAGGAAGATTTTTCTGTTTAGCAAAAGCGACAAAAAGCAGATTACAGAGTACCTGACGGCTCAACACAAAAGTTTTGTCTCAAGTACAGATAGTATTGAGGATCAGTGGACAAAGTTCAAAACCATCGTACAATATGCGTTAGATGACTATGTGCCAAGCAAGATCGTAAGAGATGGAAAAGAGCCACCGTGGTACAACAACCGAGTTAGAAAACTGCTGCGGAAGCAAAGGGAACTTCACAGCAAACATAAACATAGCCAAAGCCTTGCAGACAAACAAAAATTACGCGAAGCGAAATGTAGTGTGAGGAGGGCTATGCGAGAGGCGTTCAATGAATTCCAAAGTAAAGATCTATGTTCTGACTTGGCAGAAAATCCTAAGAAATTTTGGTCTTATGTCAAAGCGGTAGGGGGATCTAAACAAAATGTCCAGACACTCTGTGACCAAAATGGTACTGAAACAGAGGATGACAGACTAAAGGCCGAAATACTAAATGTCTTTTTCCAAAGTTGTTTCACAGAGGAAGACTGCACTGTAGTTCCTTCTCTAGATTGTTGCACAGATGACAAAATGGTAGATATCGAAATAGACGACAGAGGGATAGAGAAACAATTAAAATCGCTCAAAAGAGGAAAGGCCTCTGGACCTGATGGGATACCAGTTCGATTTTACACAGAGTACGCGAAGGAACTTGCCCCCCTTCTTGCAGCGGTGTACCGTAGGTCTCTAGAAGAGCGTAGCGTTCCAAAGGATTGGAAAAAGGCACAGGTCATCCCCGTTTTCAAGAAGGGACGTCGAACAGATGTGCAGAACTATAGACCTATATCTCTACCGTCGATCAGTTTTAGAATTTTGGAATACGTATTGTGTTCTAGTATAATGACTTTTCTGGAGACTAGAAATCTACTCTGTAGGAATCAGCATGGGTTTCGAAAAAGACGGTCATGTGAACCGAGCTCGCGCTATTCGTCAACGAGACTCAGAGGGCCATGGACACGGGTTCACAGGTAGATGCCGTGTTTCTTGACTTCCGCAAGGCGTTCGATACAGTTCCCCACAGTCGTTTAATGAACAAAGTAAGAGCATATGGACTATCAGACCAATTGTGTGATTGGATTGAGGAGTTCCTAGATAACAGAACGCAGCATGTCATTCTCAATGGAGAGAAGTCTTCCGAAGTAAGAGTGATTTCAGGTGTGCCGCAGGGGAGTGTCATAGGACCGTTGCTATTCACAATATACATAAATGACCTGGTGGATGACATCGGAAGTTCACTGAGGCATTTTGCAGATGATGCTGTAATGTATCGGGAGGTTGTAACAATGGAAAATTGTACTGAAATGCAGGAGGATCTACAGCGAATTGACGCATGGTGCAGGGAATGGCAATTGAATCTCAATGTAGACAAGTGTAATGTGCTGCGAATACACAGAAAGATAGATCCTTTATCATTTAGCTACAAAATAGCAGGTCAGCAACTGGAACCAGTTAATACCATAAATTATCTGGGAGTACGCATGAGGAGTGATTTAGAATGGAATGATCATATAATGTTGATCGTCGGTAAAGCAGATGCCAGACTGAGATTCATTGGAAGAATCCTAAGGAAATGCATTTCGAAAACAAAGGAAGTAGGTTACAGTACGCTTGTTCGCCCACTGCTTGAGTACTGCTCAGCAGTGTGGGATCCGTACCAGATAGGGGTGATAGAAGATACAGAGAAGATCCAACGGTGAGCAGCGCGCTTCGTTACAGGATCATTTAGTAATCGCAAAAGCGTTACGGAGATGATATATAAACTCCAGTGGAAGACTCTGCAGGAGAGACGCTCAGTAGCTCGGTACGGGCTTTTGTCAAAGTTTCGAGAACATACCTTCACCGAAGAGTCAAGCAGTATATTGCTCCCTCCTACGTATATCTCGCGAAGAGACCATGAGGATAAAATCAGAGAGAGTAGAGCCCACACAGAGGCATACCGACTATCCTTCTTTCCACGAACAATACGAGACTGGAATAGAAGGGAGAACCGCTAGAGGTACTTAAGGTACCCTCCGCCACACACCGTCAGGTGGCTTGCGGGGTATGGATGTAGATAGATGTAGATGTTGCCTATCTTGCGCATGGACTACTCAATTTGTATATTTTGCTAATTTTTTCATAGTTCCACACAACTTCTTCCTGTTTTCTCGATTGATCTGTGTTCAGTTTTTCAAGGCCTATCCACTGTGCCAACTTATAACTTAATCTGAGAGGGGTGCGATGGGGAAGTTCCCTTGTGAGGAGTCCACACGACGTGATCTAGCGGCAGATCATTGCGCCGTATATTCACCAGATTCCCCAGGAAAGCCTGAAGAGACGCATATTGTTTTATTGTTTACATAAAGGAAAAAAAATCCTTACTCCCTGCTTCGAGAGACCAGTGGCGATATGCTTGCACCTACGATAACCCACGTAGGGTTTTTTAAAAAAACAATCGAAATGTTCAAGTTGCTTCTTTTGCGGAAAGTGTTAGATAACACTGAGTAGTTATCTATTCCATTCTCAAAGCTCTCCATAACATAATTAAATCTTTACGTTTATAGTTGAGTTGTTGTATCTGCGACATTAAAGAAAATTTTCGAAAAAAATTTAATTAATCCGAAATGCAGTTTATGCGACGGGATAGACGTGCCGCTTCCGGACGGTGGGACGGCGCGGG
Organism: Schistocerca nitens; assembly: GCF_023898315.1. Taxonomy (NCBI): domain Eukaryota; kingdom Metazoa; phylum Arthropoda; class Insecta; order Orthoptera; family Acrididae; genus Schistocerca; species Schistocerca nitens. The sequence continues at coordinate 612,142,929 of NC_064616.1, read as the reverse complement.
GAAGGGGGAGGGGGCGGTGTGGGGTACCCCGGCTCCAGATAGAATCTGACTGGCAGATTAACGACGAGGGTCGGTGTTCCGTCTAGCCTGTATGTGGTTCTTAGGCGTTTTCCCACACCTCACTATGTGAATACCAGGCTGGTACCCAAGTCTCGCCCCATTTGCAAACATTTAGAAAACTTTTGTTGACTTTTATGTGGATAGAACTACACGCAGACAAATGGGGTCACATATTCCATCCCAGGCGGTAATCGAGTGGTGATAGGTAGGCATCCAGCCACCCCTTAATCTGATCATGCCAAAATCATTAATAACCATGCCGACCCTGCGTCGATGCGGGACAACGGCACAAGAACAAGGAGAATATTTCCAAACGTAGTTCTATCTTATAACTAATATTAAGTCCGCAGCTCGTGGTCTTGCGGTAGCGTTCACGCTTCCCGCGCACGGGGTCCCGGGTTCGATTCCCGGCGGGGTCAGGGATTTTCCTCTGCCTCGTGATGACTGGGTGTTGTGTGTTCATCATCATTTCATCATCATTGACTCGCAAGTCGCCGAAGTGGCGTCCACTAAAAAGGACTTGGAATACGGCGGCCGAACTTCCCCGCATGGGGCCTCCCGGCCAACAATGCCGTACGGTCATTTCATTTTCACTAATATAAAATTTGATGAACAAATTGTATTATTAGCTACGGCATTTGCGAAAGTTCCTGGCAGATTAAACGATGTTGTGGATCGAGACTCGAACTCTGGACTTTTCGCAGGAGAACTTCTGCAAACTTTGGACGGCAGGAGATGATGTGCTGGTGGAAGTAAAGCTGTCAAGACGCGCCGTGAGCCGTACTTGGGAGCTCGGTGTGTAGAGCACTTGCCCACGAAAGGCAAAGGTCCCGAGTTCGAGTCTCGTTGCACAACGCAGTTTTAATCTGCGAGGAATTTTCATATCGGTGTACACTCTGCTGCAGAGTGAAAAATTCTGTCTATACCATTTGCCTTTCTATTTCATCTAAATAAAGGTGCTGAGTAGAATATAAATTTGAGTATTTGATGTAAGACGCACATTACAAATTACAGTACTGATCAGTTAATAATTAAGTATAATATATTAGCCACTATTTTTTAAAATAAATTTCAGCAGTCTGCGCGTTATAGCCTTGAGTAATGTTAAAGTTTTCTTTCATCCTCTAAAAAATAATCATATTGGTTTCTACGAGCAGTTTACAAGACACGCACCCTTAGATATTCGAGCACACAGTACACTGAGGTGACAAAAGTCGTGGGATACCTCCTAAAACCGTGTCGGACCTCCTTTTTCCCAACGAAGTGCTGCAACCCAATGTGGCATGGATTCAACAAGTCGTTGAGGGTTCCCTGCACAAATATTGAGCCAATAATGCCTCTATAGCCGTCCATAATTGCGAAGGTGTTGTCCGCGCAGCATTTTGTGCACCAACGAACTTCTCGATTATGCCCCGTTAACGTTCGATGGGATTCATGTCGGTCGATGTGGGTGCCCAAACCATTCGCTTGAAATGTCTATAGTGGCCGTGCGGTTCTAGGCGCTGCAGTCTGGAGCCAGGCGACCGCTACGGTCGCAGGTTCGAATCCTGCCTCAGGCATGGATTTGTGTGATGTCCATAGGTTAGTTAGGTTTAATTAGTTCTAAGTTCTAGGCGACTGATGACCTCAGAAGTTAAGTCGCAAAGTGCTCAGAGCCATTTGAACCATTTTTGAAATGTCTAGAATGTTCATTAAACCAGTCGCGAACAATTGTGGGACAGTGACATGCCACATTGTCGTCCACAAAAATTCAATCTTTGATTGGGAACATGAGGTCAATGAGTAGCTGCAAATGGCCTCCTAGTAGCCGAACGTACAGAGACCCAGTCGATTCCATGTAAACACAGCCCACACCGCTATGGAACCACCACCAGCTTATACTGTGCCTTGTTGTCAACTTGGGTGTGTGGCTACGTGGGGTCTGTGCTACACTGTCATTAACTCTTACCAACTGAAATTGGACTCATTTGACTAGGCCAAGGTTTTCCAGTCGTCTAGGCCCCAACCAATAAGGGCACGAGACCAGGAGTTGTGCTGCAGGCGATGTCGTACTGTTAAAGCGCGCGTCATTTATGACGGCGGTCGAGTTTAGGTTCGTTCTGCGCATCTGACGTCACAAAACACAGTCAGCCAATGAACAGAGAACGACGTTGCCAGAGCTCCACCGCAGTGCAGAGCACGGACGAGTGTCTTCAGTTTTAGAAACGTTCAGTCATAAATAAGGTAATTGAACAAAAGCAATGTCTTGATAGCAGACTTTCTTTTACAGAAAGTTTGGAAAAAGCATTCTTTATACCAATTGCTTCATATTCTATTAATTAATTAAACCAAACAAGCAATAAGCCTCCTAATTCAGGCAGTAGCAAGGAAAGGTGTTTGTATCATTCCCAGTAACCGCTTTTTCGCAATAAAGAACAGTGGTAATTGTTATTTCCTATTGTACTTCGACGACACGTGAGTAATTCATAGTCATACCAACAGTGTTTGTCGGTATTTTGCGTGATATTTTAAAGTCCTCCGGGAGATATGTTGAATGACGAGCTGCGTTAGCGTAATGGTAAAAGTGAAGGGCTGCTGAGTGAAAGATTCTGAGTTCAAACCTGGTTCGGTGCTTAATATTTTCTTTATTTAAAACCAATATCGAAGTGTCTTACTTCATGAATTTTATTCGTTTTAATGTAATTTTTTGAAATTTCTAATGGCAACTAAAATCGACCATATGGAAAGTATACGGTATGGACTTTTACCTCTGCAAACTCTGTAAAATTTCGTGCAGTGGTTTACTACATCTAATGCTGCACAATAACTGCATTGAACATCGAAACAAAATTAAGTCATTTATGGGGGGAAGGTATCAGTCAAGACGATGTGTAAAAATCAAATTTTTGGGCCTAATAGTTTTTATGAAATCAAATGATAAAGTGTGTCAAAGCAGTCGAAACACCATGTGTCTGCACAGGCGAGCAGTGCAGTGATGACAAAATCACACACATCGAGGAATGTGGGGAGCACGTCTCTGTAGCAGCGAAAGGGTTAATGCAGCCGTGGTGGCTTTACTTCATAAACTGCGCGCTCCCCCCTAAACGTAAGTTTGCTAACTATACTATGGCGCTGCTTCTCTTGGTGCGTACAACTGGCAACGCAGCAATCTTCCGCGTCTGGGTGGGCATGCGCGAACCGCCAAGATAAAAGAATTGAACTATAGCAGAGGCACACGCGTCAGTAGTCTGCTGCCATAGCCCATTAACGCCAAATTTCGCAGCAGTGTCCTAACGGTGACATTCTTAGTACATCCCACATCGATTTCTATAGCTGTTTCAACCAGTTTTGCTTGTCTGTTACCACTGACAACTCTACGAATAAGCCGCTGCTCTTTTTCGTTAAGTGGAGGCCGTCGGCCACTGCGTTATCCGTGGTGAAAGATAATAGCCGGCCGTGGTGGCCGAGCGGTTCTGGGCGCTTCAGTCTGGAACCGCGCGATCGCTACAGTCGCAGGTTTGAGTCCTGCCTTGGGCATGAATGTGTGTGATGTCCTTAGGTTAGTTAGGTTTAAGTAGTTTAAAGTTCTAGGGGACTGATGACCTCCGCTGTTAAGTCGCATAGTGCGCAGAGCCAATTTTTTTGAGAGATAATACCTGAAATGTGATACTCTCGGCACACTGTTGACACTGTGACTCTTGGTCTACTGAATTCCCTAATGGTTTTCGAAATGGAGTATCCCATGCGTCTAGCTCCAACTATCATTCCGCGTACAAAGTCTGTTAATTCCTGTCGCGCGGCCATAATCACGTCAGAAACCTTTTCACATGAATCACCCAAGTACAAATGACAGCTCCTCCAACGCACTGTCCTCTTATGCCTCGTGTAGGTCATACTACCACCATTTGTAGATATGCATATCGCTATCCCATGACTATCGTCACGTCGTTGTATTTTCTTCTATAGTACAATGAAGAAAACGGGATGGATAACATTAGTAAAACCAATGTAGCTATGCAGAAGGAATCCTTTTGTAATGCAGCCGAATGTGCGCTGTTTCGAAAGTTCCTCTGCTAGATGTTCAAATGGCACTAAGCACTATGGGACTTAACATCTGAGGTCATCAGTCCCCTGGACTTAGAAATACTTAAACCTAAGGAAATCACACACATCCATGCCCGAGGCAGGATTCGAACCTACGACATTAGCAGCAGCGCCCTTCCGGACTGAAGCGCCTAGAACCGCTCGGCCACAGCGGCCGTCTCCTCTGCTAGACCCGGATTAATTCTGGAAACAACCTCTGTGCTGTGGCTAAGCCGTTTCTCCGCGATTTCCTTTGTTGAAGGAATGCTAGTCTAGGGAGGTATGCAGCAGAGACACGGTGAAGCGTAGGAAGTAGGAGAGACGTACTGCGAGAATTGGAACTGTGAGAATGGAACATGATTTCTGCCTGGATATCTATGTCGGAAAGATAAATTCCAGTGCAGGTCTAGGTTTGGGGTTCGAGGCAGAGAGTTTTAATCTCCCAGTAAGTTTCATAATCTAGCTATATGAGTACCAAGTAGGAGATCTCGTTCTCCGTACAAATTCACAGAATGTTCTTAAAAAGTGTTGAATATTTTGGAGGTGGTAGTACTTATCGAAACAAAACGAAAAAACAAAAAAAAATACAGTTGAGTCCAATAAACATGGGTCCGGAAACGCATACTTACCCAGATAAACACGTGTTTATAGGAAGTGCTGCGAGACGATTGGTTGCGGATATTAACCAGTCCGATCCGTCAAATGTGTCGGCAGTGTATTATGATGTCTTACAGTACTCCACCCGCCATTAGGTGGTCTGCAGTCGGCTGTGTGGTTCGAGTCATGTTGTAGGCTACGTTAGTTTTCATCATGTTTATGCGCATTATTGTACAGCACTGTCAACCCTGGGTACATATCGTGGTGTTTTACCTTCTTCCAAACGCGGATTCACTTTTGTTTTCACTGTTGTTGCGCTGTTTGTACGTACAAATAGTGTAGTAGGTTCACATTTTCTATCTCCCACCACTTGTTAGCAATGGACGCCTACTACTCGACAGGTGAGATGGCTTAAATGATATTCTGTTATGGTTTAGCAAATGGACGTAGCCTGCGAGCCCGTGTCCCCTGCGCTGAAAAGTATCCACAGTAGAGAATGCCCACGGTCCCTACGGTCGCAGGTTCGAATCCTGCCTCGGGCATGGCTGTGTGTGATGTCCTTAGGTTAGTTAGGTTTAAGGAGTTCTAAGTTCTAGGGGACTGATGACCACAGCAGTTGTCCCATAGTGCTCAGAGCCATTTGAAAACATAAGAGTTTGTCACATAAACTGCAACAAATGCACATGTTTTTAAAGTTTTCAAATTTTTCCGTGTGTAGACCGTCAAATCCTGCATATGTCCAAGCAAATCTGAAGTTGATTATGTGTGAGTGCCCGAACTTTGATAATTGTCTGAAAATAATAAAATAAACTTTTTACTCGAGGGAACACTTGAACCAAGGACCTTTCGTTCAGCAGCTGCTCACGCTAACCACGGGACCACGGCGCTGCTGAGCTCATATTGTCCTTGATGTTGCATATCTTGCGCATGGACTACTCAGTTTGTATATTTTGCTTATTTTCTTCATAGTTCCACATAACTTCTTCCTGTTTTCTCGATTGATCTGTGTTTAGTTTTTCAAGGCCTATCCACTGTGCCAACTTATAACTAAATCTGAGGGGGGTGCGATGGGGAGGTTCCCTTGTTAGTAATTAGAGACGACCAGCTATGCAGCTGTGTCACTAGGTAAAGTCAGTTTTTCTCGTAATTCGGATCTCAGACAACTGTTATCTAGTATTAGTAGATAGGCCAGCAATGCACTAAGCTGTGCCATTTACGAGCAGATATATAGACAGCGTTATCTGGCGACACCATCACGAGGTAAGAATTTTTCAGTTTATTTCTCACGGACAGATTCAGATTGATTTCACAGGGTCATGGCGTCGCGCTGCTTACGTCAAAATTTATCAGTTTTTCATGAGTTAAGATTTATCAATTTTCATACTTCAGAATTTAACTATCCAAATTTATTTTTATTTTTTCTGTTCGGGAAGGCTACACATCATTATATCCAAACCGCCAACCGACTGGGTTTTCCCATCGGCAGTAACCCAGGCAGTATCACACCACACTGCCTGATGCCGTGCTAGTCATGTTGCTACTTTGGTCTAACGCTTCCGCCAATTTCAGGATCTGAAAGTGTCGTACGCTACAAGTTAGCCGACAACTCCAGTGGCTACCTCCTTGCGACCGTTGCTTGTGTGTGCCAGGACTCCGCACGCGCACCGCCCTGTCACCTGTCAAAACAGATCGCACGCTCAGCCATGTCTGACTCGGAGTTTAGCCGCGTCTGTACGGAACGCTTAAAACATCAGTCACATTTCAGAGGCTTCCAATCGTTTCTTCTCCGTTTTTCACATTGTCGACGTCTCGCACCCGTGCAGGGATACGCTGCAAACATGGCTTTTCGCTTATCTTTTTCTGGCAACAAAGTTTTCACATTTTTGGATGTTAATGGCACTTCCTTTTTATAAAAGCCTTTTTACGTTGGGCAATCAATGCTGCTACGTTCTCTCACATTTTAGCACATTTATTTGCATAGTACGTTCTCTGTTGTAGATACTGGGTCTTATATTCGAACTAATTACAGGTTTGCGTGCAGCAGCACTAAGATAATTACTTTGCTCGTATTTCATGAGCCAAACCTGTTTCTCTAGTATCTGATATTTACTTTATTTTTATTCAGTTGGAAATCTGAGACAGTGCACAACACATTAGCTCATAATGTGACAGTTGTAATTAAAAGAAAAGAAATGAAAACAGGAAAATGTGAAACAATGAAATTCCAGAAAGTAAATAACTCCAACAGTACTGATAATAAGCTACAGAGCAAACATTTATTTATTTATTTATTTCACATATTTTAATAATAATAGGAACAGATAGATTACAGTTCATTCTACAGAAGGGATTAAGAAAGGATTGCATGTTTACTGCTGAAGACCCAAGCTGAAATCAGCTCCATAGAAGGAATAGTTTTATGATTATAGTTATATCTCTGTCCTACAATGCATCTTCAATGACAAGTGAAGCACTCTTCTACCCAGCGCGCCTGAAGTCTGTCATAGCTTTGAAAATATATAACGTGACGAATGTTCGTTTACTCCAGATATTTCGTAGGATTATTCCCACGACTCCGCAAATAAGAAATTTCATCAAAATATTCTCATTTTATGGCGCCACTAGAGAGTTATTATTGAAACGAAGAAGAAAGACGTTTGCGTAGAACTTTACGAACTTTTTACTGATCCTTATAAGTAAAAGACAGCTTTTGTGTTGGAGATAGAGCCCTCTCATGGCCACGGCGAGTGGAATAGCTCAGCGTGCCTCGTTATAGCGGTGTTCTAAAATCTTGTACCGACGAGTGATGTATGTATGGATGTCAGCGTACTTGATCGAGGCGAGATCGATTATGATCGATGAATAAGAAGCTCCATCCCATAGGTCATTCAGACATTAGGACTTTACTTACCACTATTTCAAGATTGCAACGTGAAGGTAAACCGCCAGAGTGAACAGGAGTGGGTAGCAAAGTGTTGTAGTCAGAAGTTGCTGCGGACTACCGCGCGGATAGACGGATCAAAATGCCTCAAATGGTTCACGAAAACGATGCTGGACGTCAACAAACGGTGAGCAACCACACGGTGCGACTGCTTCACACCATACCTATCCTCTCCTTGACATAGGATATACAAGACACCATCGCACACGAGTAGTTTTTGTAACCGCACGTCACAGGTTTCAGAGATAAACAATGGCGCAAGAACACCGTCAGTAAATGTTCGACGTAAAACACTGGATGGCAGGGCTGTTGAATCGCGAACACGGTGGCGCATGCCGATAGCAAGGTATGAGTACATCGGGAGCCACATGGGACGATACATGTCAACAGAGCTCCACCCAGGAAAGTGACGGAGGTGTTCTGGAATCGGAGGGACAAAATGCGTCCACTGATAGGTCTTTCACAATCAATCACCGGCGAGTGGTACAAGAATTAACTGTCTGGCCATCAGAATGTGTTCGCCTGCAGCATCCCACACGCGGTCCGTAGCCTTAGCAACACATTGCCTTCTCTATACATATATTTAGTAAAGAGGATAAGAGTTAATGGAAACGAACTTAGGAGACTCAATTACTGGAGGGTGAGCGTAGGCGTTACAAACTCCGGAAATCTGTTTTTACAAACATCTTCATAGTTGGATAATGACTAGACTATAGTGAAATTGTTCCAAAGAGTAATTCTTTCAGTATATTTTATATTTAGTTCAGCTTTATCGATCACGTTCATTGCTCGGTGATTACCATTAAAGTGATGAATGTGTTTTGCAAGAACTCATGCCTCTGATGAATAACTCGTTACAGCAGAGGTGAAGCTGCTAGGGAAGGATTGGGAAGGAAATCGGCCGTGCCCTTTCAAAGGAACCATCCCGGCATTTGCCTGAAACGATTTAGGGAAATCACGGAAAACCTAAATCAGGATGGTTGGAGACGGTATTGAACCGTCGTCCTCCCGAATGCGAGTCCGGTGTGCTAACCACTGCGCCACCTCGCTCGGTGAACGAAAATGGTTAGTGTGTTAAGTAAAACGGAAGAGTTGACGAGCATAAGGAATGCACAGCATAACAATGATAGTCAGACGAAAACGACACGAGTAGAGGTAGCTCAGATAAAAGGAAATCAGAAACTCCAAGTTACTCGAAGTGAAACTAAAAGCTTCGAGAAAGATTGCGCACAGCATTTTCTCTCTCTCTCTCTCTCTCTCTCTTGCGCTTGAAAGGAACAGTTTCTCATCGACGACGTAAGTGAAGAATACTGCCTTGGCTAATCCAGAAAATAAAAAACCGACGACCGCTTCGAAAACCGAAAACACACTAAAAAATACTCTAAGAATAAATAGACTATGTAAGAGAAAAAGGGAAATACCGAATGGTTTTTCATTTTAAGAAAATGAATCAAATGAAGCACTGAGATGCTTTTCCGACCTTAATGTTTTGAAAGGTATTAGATTAACTGCGAAATGCTGAATTGTTTTAGACAGAAGATGTAATAAATAAATCTGATCATGAGAAGACGTCTTTCAGTGCTAATTATCAGTACCACGAAACTTACATGTATGCCGATGCGAATCACTGGTGCACGAAGTACTCTTCAGGCCTCTCATGAATGTTGTCGTGCGCATTGAGTTTCAAGGAACACGAGGTTTAGTCTGTCTGCAGAATATTATTTTGTTTGGAAGCTGTCTGCCAGAACATAACGGAAAGCTGTGTGAAGTTTTAGGCAGATTTGGAGAGAGTAATTTGAAACTACATCCAGGTAAGTGTAAGTCTCAACGCAAAGAAGTCGTAATTTTAGATCACAAATTTACGGGTTGGGAGCGGGTGGGAGATGTATTGATCAAATGAAATGTTATCCTTTATCATGAACGAGTAAAGAGCTGAAAGGATATTTATGTCTTGCTCGTTATTATCGAGGATTTACCTGGGAATTCAGCAAAATTGCAAAACCATTGCATGTGTTGCTGAAGACAGACGAACTGTAAGACTTCGTGGAAAAGTAAACATCTCTGAACGTTTCAAAAGAACAATAGACAATAAAATATGATTACTACGATTGCATTAATAAACATCGAACACACATATCGAGAGCTCATAGGATACCTAGACAGACGACAATAGCTCTAAAGACAACAAAAAACGCAAGTAAAATCTAACCAAGTATCCTAGAAAATGCAAAGTGCATCATTAACAAGAGCCCGTTGAGGCGTCTCAAAGAAACGAACTTCACCATACAAACTAGTCCACATACCACTATCAAATGCGACTTTGAAATTCATCCTAGATAAGATGGTGAACGTGTACGCCAATAGACTAAAACCATCCCTTTTACCTTCCAGTGTGAATCGGAACGGAAACATGGTAAGGCTGACCTAAGCGGCGATCAGTCGTAGGATCAGTATTCTAATACCATACGAAACTGAGCGAAATGTCATGGATGTACATCTAACTCGAAATCCCCGAGACATGTGTTAATCTCACGAAAGACAACTGTAGGTAACGAGCGTGACTCGCTAATAAATCACAAATGGTAAATTTTCAGGCAATAAGCAAAAGTTCAAAATAGTTTTAAAAAAGCAGGAAGACGAGCAATGCAGATTGTAAAGAATGGTAGACATACTAAATATCAGTAGGCTAAAACGTAATACGCTAGCTCACTTAGTAGCATGCGAGGTATGTAGCAGCTGATCCAACATGGACTGCCTAATAGACGAGTATTCTTAAATTTTGTGGGAGGAATGGGTATGGTTCTCTTTGTTACTATAACTGAAACCGATGCTGTCTGTTGCCGTGAAATGAGATCAGATATTCGGTTAAAGTTCAGAAAGTATGAAGTACTAGTGGTGCGAGTCTCGCCTTGGGGTTTCAATCAGACAGTAGCAGAGAGCGTGGGTAATGAGCAAATATTAGAAAACGACTTGTTCCTCCTAGAAAAAACTATTAACAGTTCTCTACGAATAACAGGCGCAGTTTAAAGCGCCTACCTTTGCAACTGTACTCTGCAAGCCATCTTGCGATGTTTAGCGGAGGGTACGTCATACACACACACACACACACACACACACAGTGCCATACTGTGGGAGGGGAGGTGGGGGGCGGGGCAGGGAGGCCGCCCCCCCCCCCAAGGGCACAGGTTCGGAGTGGGTACAAAAACTGATCGAAAAAGAAAAAGATGGTTTGCGTATTAACCGAGAGAGAAAAGTGAGTTCTGCTGCCCCTCGTCTTCCTGTCTTCTGCCTATAAGAAAAAGCCTTACCCTCGGCCAGCGCCTGAAACGCACGTTGTTTTGACACTGTCATCTCCATAGTGTCATTTCTTCGAAGACGTGACATAAAGAAACAACTACTACCGAATAGCCGCCTATTGACAACATGGTCTATGATTCACACAGCAGCCGTCTACACAGGTCGTTCATGTTCAACAGTGGAATTCTTCTGCTACTTCGGTACATTATATCAAAGGTGCCGAAGCAAATACGCTATATGACCGAAGGTTGCCGTTTTTGCCTATTTGTGCTGACTGAACACGGAAGCGAGGAACGATGGTGGAGGAAGCGAGTAAAAGGTGAGGGGATACGTAATTTACTTGCCTCCCCAGCCAGTACTTTTGCTTCTTCCAAAGTTTTCTTGCTGCGATCTGTTGTGTGAATAAGAAAGAATTCAATAACAAACCCTCTATGACTGATTAATAATGTGACGGGCGTTGTTGGTCGTCAAACTTAGTATATTGTCCTTGAAATACGACACAGCTGTTAAACGTGACTTCAATAACATAATTATATAATTACTTTGATAACTCAGTTCTTGCCAAAAGTAGTTCTCTCGACTCTTAGTTGTAGCCCAATAACCCATTAGCCCATTTTCTTTTATTTCTAATAAATATTTTACTCGCTGTTAATAATTTATGAGTAGAAAATAAAAAATCTTATTCATTATCAATCATCCTCAAATCCATGACAACAGATGCGTTAAACAGTAAGTACGGTGTAGGTTGTTGAAATGAGCAGCATACACAAATCTACACTGAGCAACACAAATAAAGAGTCACTTTCTCGAAATCCCGTAACTGTCTCCCATTGCATGCAGGAGTTTGAAATGTGGCTCGAAAGTGCTTGAAGCCTTCCTCTGTAATGGTGCAAACTCATCGCGCCCTGCGACGTCATCCTCGGGCTCGGTGACGCTACAGACAGCGAGGTACCGACATGTGGGAACAAAGGTCAGAGTTTCACGTAAGCTGTAAGTTGGTTAATGATATCACATCGGCACCACATTTCACCACAGTTCTGCCCAACACCACCGCGAATGTGTCACACGATGGGAGGGTCATCACACTAACTCTTACCCACATTGAACCCCTTTTTTGAAGCATCTACGATGGAGGTCAGAAACGCGACGCCCACCGTTGATATCATGCTGTCTTCTAATCGGTGGCAGAGAAAACGTTTCAGACTCATCACCGCTCAGAATACACTAAAAGGCAGGAAGATTGGGGCGCTGATGCCTCCACATTTCGGAGACGAAAGCGACAGCTCGCAGTGCGATGTGCAGCAGGACGACGTTCTTGACAACCTTCGATGCTGCTGACATCCCCCTACCCTTCTCTAAGGACGCAGTGGGTCTGCAGCCCCAGTGAACGTGATCGAATCCATTTGGAGCATAGCGCGATCGGATTTTTGTAGTGGTGTGCGGGGTAGGACCGCTAGGGACAGTGCAAAACCACTCGACGAAATCTGAACGCGATCTGAAGTAGCAATGGGTGTTTATGCTTTCTCAGGCCTCCTGTTTCGCACCATCCTGTGGCGTGTTCAGAGGGCGGATGAGAGGTGGGACATTGACCCATGCGTGAAAAAAGCGGTACAGGGTCCCTCTCAGACCCTACCAGTTCGGCAACATCCTCTGTACCACCCACACATCATAGTTGGGCACTTCAAAAATGATCATGTAGAAAGACACCCATTCAATGATTCCTAAGCTCTGGGATGATAGGCATGCCTTTTAACATCCCTTATATTTCACATACAGCCAGCAGGCACTGCTCACTGGAAGGGTATTAAGGCACTGCCTGCCTACAGGCGCCTAGGAATCCGTCCCGAGTTGACTCCATACAGGTACTACATTCTTGAAGTGTTCAATAAAGGAGTGTGGGTGTGCGTAGCACCTGCCCCCGCCCCCTCCGAGATGATGCAACAGGAAGTTGCAAAATAGCAAGGCTAAAATAGAAACATTTTTGCTGCTTCCGATCACGTTCAAATTTCGTCGAAAGATTTCAAGCGGTCCCTAGTGGTTCCACACTGGTGACTGAAACATCCGGGGTGTGCCACTAGTGTCAAACGCTGTCACGACCTTCTTCTGTTGCTCATTGCACAGCAAACTGTCTTTTTCGACCCGAAATGTGTGGCAATCAGCGCCCCGAGCTTCCCTTGGTGGATTCAGTGACGCCCTTCATGCCATCCCTTGAGGCCATTTCATGTCGATTATGAGCGACGATGTATCGGAAATGTTTTTTCGGCGACGCATAAGAGAACCGTACGATTTCAACGCTGGGCGTCGCATTTCTGACCTCCATCACAGGGGTTTCAAAATATAGGTGAAATGTGGGTAAGAAAGGGGTGACAAACTTCCCCTCGTGTTGCCACGTCCACTGTGGCGTTGGGCGGAATTGTGGTGAAATTTTGAAATCATTAACCCACGTTATATCTAACCTCAACTTCTGAGCTCTGTTTATTATTTTTTTTTTCCATATGTGTCGGCACCTTGCTCTCTGAAGCATCACCGAGCCCGAGGGTGACGTACATGGCTTCGAAGAAGTGGCCCTTTAATTGCGCTGCGCAGCGTAGTTTCAAGACATTTAATCGCAACTGTTACATTCCGATAATGCTTGTGACGAATGCTGACGCAAGTCACAGAGGCTCTCATCACTTTCATTCATTTTATTAATGATGATATTTGCTGTTTTTCAGTACCTTATTACTTCATAATGATCTTAGGTCGAAATTTCAGTAGTGGAAATTGTAATAAACAATACAGTCGTTGGCTAACATGACATTTAAAAACAATGAGATAAAGTTTCAGTCTTTTTAAAAATTTTAAATTATTTTGCTATTGCGATACTTATAATTCATTTAAGAAATATGGTTCACTAATGCTATATTTTTATTACATCTACTTGCAAATTTATGAAATTTGTATTACGGTTGGGAAGGGGGGGGGAGGGGTGCAGCTTTGACAATTCTGCCATGACAGGGACGCAGGAGAATCACTGAGGTATGCATCTGTTCCTCCCCATCCTCTTCTCTCTGCCCCGCCACTCCCTCCCACATTGCCCTTCCGTTGCTGCAGAGAACGTTACGCCGGAAGCATGTAGGCCTGTGTGAACTCCAATCTTTCTAATTCTACCTTCTACCTTTTACCTTTATGGCCTTTCTCGACATACAAATAGGCGGGAGAAAAGCATATTGATTCTTTTAGAAACGTGCGCTCTCGGAATTGTAACAGAAAATCACATCGCAGTGCCGCAACGCCTCTCATGTATCGTCTGCCACTGAAGTTTGAAGAGCATCTGCGCTTTCGGACTAAATAAACGAGCCTGTGACAAAATGAAATACTTTTCTTTTTATTTACTCCATTTCCTCAGTCCAGCCTAGTACAAGAACCAGACTGAGAAGAAATACTAAAAGTGTCGATCGAACGAGGTTTTTGTTAGGTTGGGTTGTTTGGGGGAAGAGACCAAACAGCGAGGTCATCGGTCTCATCGGATTAGGGAAGGACGGGGAAGGAAGTCGTCCGTGCCCTTTCAAAGGAACCATCCCGGCATTTACCTGGAGCGATTTAGGGAAATCACGGAAAACTTAAATCAGGATGGCCGGAGGCGGGATTGAACCGTTGTCCTCCCGAATGCGAGTCCAGTGTGCTAAAGAGGTTTTTGTAATCTGCCTCCTTCTTGGATGGACTACATTTTCTGAGGATTAATTCAACGAATCTGCCTGAAATCTCTCTTCCCTGCGATTAATTTTATATGGTTCTTACACTTAAAATAGCTCCGTATGTATGCTCCAAGATATTTAATGGATATATGACCTTTCGACAATCGTACACTCAAACAATAACGGGTCTTCCCAACTATTCACGTGTGGTACGTTACTTTTTTGGTTGATGGTCAACTGCCGATCACTTCACCAATCGGTAATCATCTGCAAATATTCCTACATTTCACTACAATTTTCTAGCGGTACGACTTCTGTTGACACAACAGTATCATCCGCGAACAGCGTCATGGATCTTCCGGCTTTATCCAGTAGGTCATTTAGGCATGCTATGGACGGCAGTGATCATATAACACTCTCTTCGGATAAACTAAAGAAGGTTGTTCAATAAGTAATGCAACATACCTTTTTATCGGCCAGTTTCGATTGAAAAAAATTGGAATTTGTTGCGGAACGTCGTGGAATATTCCCGCTTCAGCCCCTATAGTTTCGTGAGTTCCGATAGATGGCGGAGTTACACGTAATTCGTTAAAATGGTGTCTGTAACGGAGGTGCGTTCCAAGGAGAGCGTTGTCGTTGAGTTTGTTTGGGCGAAAACTAGAGCATCGCATATATTCACAGCCATTTGCAGAATGTCTATAAAGACCTGTCAGTGAACAAAAGCGCGGCGAGGCGTTGGGCGAATTGTCTATCACCATCGCAACAACGTCGCGCAAACCTGTCCGATCTCCCGCGTGGCGACTGGCCGCACACATCCCCAGGAAACTGAAGAAACGACTTCATATTTGTCGCCACAAAAATGCAAATGAACTTCTTCTCCATCACAACGCAAGGGTTCACACAAGGCTGCACATCCAAAAGCAGCTCACAAAACTTTACTGCGCTGTTCTTCCTTACCCGCCTCACAGCCCGGAACTCGCACTTCCCGACTTCCATCTGTTTGGTCCAACGAAGGATGCACTCCGCGGGAAGCACCACGTGGATGATGGGCTGTTTATTGACTTCGGCATCGACCAGCAGAGTGGTACCACGGGGGCATACGGTCTCTCCGAGGCAGGTGGCTTAAGGCCGTCACATTGAATGAAGATAACGTTTAAAAATAAGGTTCTGTACCTGAAAGAGTGGAGAATAAAATGGTGTATTGGAATCCTGAATAAAACCAACCTGCTTTCACAAAGGAAAGTGCTTCACTACTTATTGAACACCCCTCGTTCTTTTACGTCAGCGTTCCTCTCTGTTAAGGGCATGCTGTGTTCTATTTTCTAGGTACTCGTACCACAAAGAAGGTCCTCCAGGACGTCGTATACGAACAGGTTTCACGATATCGTTGTCACCCGACTCGTGACTGATTCCTACAGGGATTTTCGTACTCTACATAGGTCATGATTATTGAGCATAAAATGTGTTACAAACATCTACAACAAATCGACGTCACCGATATAGGTCTGCAGTTGTGTACATCTGTTCGACAAATTTCTTGAAAACGAAAATACTAGCGCATTTTCCCAAGCATTTCGAACACTTTGTCCCTCCAACGACCTACGATAGACTGCGGTTAGAAAAGAAAGAAGTTCTTTCACGTGCTATATGTAGAATCCTATAGGTATCCCATTAGGTCCAGTTGCCTTCCCTCTGTTCAGAGAATTTAGTCAATTTAGTATCCCGTGGTCACTTATCTCGATGTACACTCTAAGAAAAAATCCAGGATGTAATTATCCGAATAGGACGGCAATCCGTAGAGGTGATGTATATATGCAGACAAACAAAATGATAACAATTTCAAACAAATTGGATTATTTAGTCAAGAGAAAGAGCTTCACAAATTGAGCAACTCAGTAACGCATTAATCCATCTCTGGCCCTTGTGCAAGCAGTTATTTGGCTTGACAGTGATTGACAGTTTAGGTGGATATCCACCTGAGAGATATCGTGCCGAATTCTGTCCAATTGGCACTTTAGATCGTCAGAATCCCGAGGTGATTGGAGGACCCTGCCATAATGTTACAAAAGTTCTCAATAGGAGAGATTTCCGGCGACCTTGCTGGCCAAGGCAGGGTTTGGCAAGCTTCAAGACAAGCACTAGAAACTCTCGCCGTTTGCCTAAGGGAATTATGTTGCCGAAATGTAAGCCAAGGATGACATGTCATCAAGGGAAACAAAACGGGGCGTAGAGTATCGTCGACGTAGTGCAAGGGGTCCTACTATGAAGTGAAGTGAAAAGGCACCACAGACCATCGCTTCTGGTCGTCGAGCCGTATCCCGGGTGACAGTCGGATTGGTATCCCACCATTGTCCGGAGCGCCCCTAAGTACGTCTGTCTGGTTATCAGGGCTCATCTCGAAGGAGATGGCGTCATTAAAGACATTTCTACTCTAGCCAGTGAGATTCCAGGGAGAAGGCGTGTCTGGAGAACACCTTGACAGTGGTGCGATACCAACATGATCCCCCACCCGACCACCAGGAGTGATGATGGTCTGGGGTACTTTTTCATTTCATAGCAGGACCTCTTTGGTTGTCATCTGCAGCACCCTTACAGCACAGCGTACCTCGACGGTATTATGCGCCCCGTTTTATTGCACTTCATGGCAAGATAATTCCCTTCCGCACGCATAGAGTGCCTCTACTGCTTGTCTTCATGCTTGCCAAACCCTGCCTTGGCCAGCAAGGTTGCCAGAACTCTCCCCAATTGAGAACTTTCGAAACATTATGGGCAGGGCCCTCCAACCACCACAGGATTATTTCTGTTAAAAACACACAGACGATTTTTTTCCCTTCCTTTACAGGTTTACACCAGCAAGGATGAATCAAGAAGACATATCTATTCGCTCCCCTTTACGAACCGCAGGAATGACAATTCTGTCTAAACTGCACCATCTCGAGCCACACATCGTCGAGAGGAAGTAAAAACTTACTCTTCAATTCCTTTTAATTTTTTTAATGTTTTAATTTTTTTTCAGTGGGTAATATCTGATGAGGAGCAAGGATATCTATCGTCCATGATAATAGATTTCAAGTAGCGAATGTTCTATTTGCACACCTTACAGTTCCTTTATGGGTTCCTTCAGTAGTGTTTATTGTATAGCTCTTACGGTAAACTGTTTTCATAATTTAAATGGTTACTGTTGTGTACATAGTTCCGCGTAATCAGTGCGTACACAACTTTCTCACTAGAGCGCGCCCCGCTAAGCACAACAGCGCAGGCGCCGCCCTCGTCCGTCTTTGCACTGCGAGATGGCGCTGCCATAGAGACGGACCAAATTCTGCTTCCGCCGATCCGCGTGTTAATATGTAACGCAGCCAATGAGATTGCTGCTTACGTAGAACCTTTTCTCCTCATGCATCACACTCGCGCAATGATACATGAATGCACGAGGTATTATAAGGAGTGTACAGACTTCCGATTAGTCAGTCTGCATTTGTCTGCAACAGTCCGTACGAGTTCTACATTTGTCTGTACCAGTCTATAGTCAAGTTTCAGTCTGCGCCCAATAAGATTACCATACTCCTGTACATAGCCATGAAGATAAATGTATAGACACTTCTGTCAAGTATCAGAGATATATGTGAGAATAAGATTAACGTACCAATACCAAAGGAACTTCAGATTGTCTATTGTAAACAGAATCCAGAATCAAGTTACGTAATGTCTATGCTTTTTATTATTTTAATAAATGTGTGTGAAAATTAATCAAGTTCTGTTTAAAGTTGGTCACCGTCAATCTGCTATTCTAAGCATGCAAGTGGCATTTCTATCGTCTGACCTAATGGCAGAAGACAAACACGCCACGATAAGACCACGAGACATATTGCTGACACTCGCCTACTTCGTTAGAGCGACAAGTCAAATAATCTACATCTATCTACATCTACATTTATACTCCGCAAGCCACCCAACGGTGTGTGGCGGAGGGCACTTTACGTGCCACTGTCATTACATCCCTTTTCTGTTCCAGTCGCGTATGGTTCGCGGGAAGAACGACTGTCTGAAAGCCTCTGTGCGCGCTCGAATCTCTCTAATTTTACATTCGTGATCTCCTCGGGCGGTATAAGTAGGGGGAAGCAATATATTCGATACCTCATCCAGAAACGCACCCTCTCGAAACCTGGACAGCAAGCTACACCGCGATGCAGAGCGCCTTTTCTGCAAAGTCTGCCACTTGAGTTTATTAAACATCTCCTTAACGCTATAACGGTTACCAAATAACCCTGTGACGAAACGCGCCGCTCTTCTTTGGATCTTCTCTATCTCCTCCGTCAACTCGATCTGGTACGGATCCCACACTGATGAGCAATACTCAAGTATAGGTCGAACGAGTGTTTTGTAAGCCACCTCTTTTGTTGATGGACTACATTTTCTAAGGACTCTCCCAATGAATCTCAACCTCGTACCCTCCTTACCAACAATTAATTTTGTGTGATCATTCCACTTCAAATCGTTCTACACGCATACTCACAGATATTTTACAGAAGTAACTGCTACCAGTGTTTGTTCCGCTATCATATAATCATACAATGAAGGATACTTCTTTCTATGTATTCGCAATACATTACATTTGTCTATGTTAAGGGTCAGTTGCCACTCCCTGCACCAAGTGCCTATCCGTTGCAGATCTTCCTGCATTTCGCTACAATTTTCTAATGCTGCAACTTTTCTGTATACTACAGCATCATCCGCGAAAAGCCGCATGGAACTTCTGACACTATCTACTAGGTCATTTATATGTATTGTGAAAAGCAATGGTCCCAAACACTCCCCTGTGGCACTCCAGAGGTTACTTTAACGCCTGTAGACGTCTGTCCACTGAGAACAGCAGGCTGTGTTCTGTTTGCTAAAAACTCTTCAATCCAGCCACACAGCTGGTCTGATAATCCGTAGGCTCTTACTTTGTTTATCAGGCGACAGTGCGGAACTGTATCGAACGCCTTCCGGATGTCAAGGAAAATGGCATCTACCTGGGAGCCTGTATCTACTTTATTCTGGGTCTCATGAACAAATAAAATGAGTTGGGTCTCACGCGATCGCTGTTTCCGGAATCCATGTTGATTCCTACAGAGTAGATTCTGGGTTTCCAAAAACGACATGATACGCGATCAAAAAAGAGTGTTCTAAAATTCTACAACAGATCGACGTCAGAGATACAGATCTATAGTTTTGCGCATCTGCTCGACGACCCTTCTTGAAGACTGGGACTACCTGTGCTCTTTTCCAATCATTTGGAACCTTCCGTTCCTCTAGAGACTTGCGGTACACGACTGTTAGAAGGGGGGCAAGTTCTTTCGCGTACTCTGTGTAGAATCGAATTGGTATCCCGTCAGGTCCAGTGGACTTTCCTCTGTTGAGTGATTCCAGTTGTTTTTCTATTCCTTGGACACTTATTTCGATGTCAGCCATTTTTTCGTTTGTGCGAGGATTTAGAGAAGGAACTGCAGTGCGGTCTTCCTCTGTGAAACAGCTTTGGAAAAAGGTGTTTAGTATTTCAGCTTTACGCGAGTCATCCTCTGTTTCAATGCCATCATCATTCAGGAGTGTTTGGATATGCTGTTTCGAGCCACTTACTGATTTAGCGTAAGACCAGAACTTCCTAGGATTTTCTGTCAAGTCGGTACATAGAATTTTACTTTCGAATTCACTCAACGCTTCACGCATAGCCCTCCTTACGCTGACTTTGACATCGTTTAGCTTCTGTTTGTCTGAGAGGTTTTGGCTGCGTTTAAACTTAGAGTGAAGCTCTCTTTGCTTTCTACATCTACATCTACATCCATACTCCGCAAGACACCTGACGGTGTGTGGCGGAGGGTACCCTGAGTACCTCTATCGGTCCTCCCTTCTATTCCAGTCTCGTATTGTTCGTGGAAAGAAGGATTGTCTGTATGCTTCTGTGTGGGCTCTAATCTCTCTGATTTTATCCTCATGGTCTCTTCGCGAGATACACGTAGGAGGGAGCAATATACTGCTGGACTCTTCGGTGAAGGTATGTTCTCGAAACTTTAACAAAAGCCCGTACCGAGCTACTGAGCGTCTCTCCTGCAGAGTCTTCCACTGGAGTTTATCTATCATCTCCGTAACGCTTTCGCGATTACTAAATGATCCTGTAACGAAGCGCGCTGCTCTCCGTTGGATCTTCTCTATCTCTTCTATCAACCCTATCTGGTACTGATCCCACACCGCTGAGCAGTATTCAAGCAGTGGGCGAACAAGCGTACTGTAACCTACTTCCTTTGTTTTCGAATTGCATTTCCTTAGGATTCTTCCAATGAATCTCAGTATGGCATCTGCTTTACCGACGATCAACATTATATGATAATTCCATTTTAAATCACTCCTAATGCGTACTCCCAGATAATTTATGGTATTAACTGGTTCCAGTTGCTGACCTGCTATTTTGTAGCTAAATGATAAGGGATCTATCTTTCTATGTATTCGCAGCACATTACACTTGTCTACATTGAGATTCAATTGCCATTCCCTGCACCATGCGTCAATTCGCTGTAGATCCTCCTGCATTTCAGTACAGTTTTCCATTGTTACAACTTCTCGATACACCACAGCATCATCTGCAAAAAGCCTCAGTTAACTTCCGATGTTATCCAAAAGGTCATTTATATATAATGCGAATAGCATCGGTCCTACGACACTCCCCTTCGGCACACCTGAAATCACTCTTACTTCGGAAGACTTCTCTCCATTGAGAATGACATGCTGCGTTCTGTTATCTAGGAACTCCTCAATCCAATCACACAATTGGTCTGATAGTCCATATGCTCTTACTTTGTTCATTAAACGACTGTGGGGAACTGTATCGAACGCCTTGCGGAAGTCAAGAAACACGGCATCTACCTGTGAACCCGTGTCTATGGCCGTCTGAGTCTCGTGGACGAATAGCGCGAGCTGGGTTTCACACGACCGTCTTTTTCGAAACCCATGCTGATTCCTACAGAGTAGATTTCTAGTCTCCAGGAAAGTCATTATACTCGAACGTAATACGTGTTCCAAAATTCTACAACTGATCGACGTTAGAGATATAGGTCTATAGTTCTGCACATCTGTTCGACGTCCCTTCTTGAAAACGGGGATGACCTGTGCCCTTTTCCAATCCTCTGGAACGCTACGCTCTTCTAGAGACCTACGGTACACCGCTGCAAGAAGGGGGGCAAGTTCCTTCGCGTACTCTGTCTAAAATAGAACTGGTATCCCATCAGGTCCAGCGGCCTTTCCTCTTTTGAGCGATTTTAATTGTTTCTCTATCCCTCTGTCGTCTATTTCGATATCTACCATTTTGTCATCTGTGCGACAATCTAGAGAAGGAACTACAGTACAGTCTTGGAAAAAGACATTTAGTATTTCGGCCTTTAGTCTGTCATCCTCTGTTTCAGTACCATTTTGGTCACAGAATGTCTGGACATTTTGTTTTGATCCCCCTGCCGCTTTGACATAAGTCCAGAATTTCTTAGGATTTTCTGCCAAGTCAGTACATAGATCTTTACTTTCGAATTCATTGAACGCCTCTCGCATAGCCCTCCTCACACTACATTTCGCTTCGCGTAATTTTTGTTTGTCTGCAAGGCTTTGGCTATGTTTATGTTTGCTGTGAAGTTCCCTTTGCTTCCGCAGCAGTTTTCTAACTCGGTTGTTGTACCACGGTGGCTCATTTCCATCTCTTACGATCTTGCTTGACACATACTCAACTAACGCATATTGTACGATGATTTTGAACTTTGTCCACTGATCCTCAACACTATCTGTACTTGAGACAAAACTTTTGTGTTGAGCCGTCAGGTACTCTGTAATCTGCTTTTTGTCGCTTTTGCTAAACAGAAAAAGCTTCCTACCTTTTTTAATATTTCTATTTACGGCTGAAATCATCGATGCCGTAACCGCTTTATGATCGCTGATTCCCTGTTCTGCGTTATCTGTTTCAAATAGTTCGGGTCTGTTTGTCACCAGAAGGTCTAATATGTTATCGCCACTAGTCGGTTCTCTGTTTAACTGCTCAAAGTAGTTTTCAGATAAAGCACTTAAAAAGATTTCACTGGATTCTTTGTCCCTGCCACCCGTTATGAACATTTGAGTCTCCCAGTCTATATCCGGCAAATTAAAATCTCCACCCATAACTGTAACATGGTGAGGAAATCTACTCGAAATATTTTCCAAATTGTCCTTCAGCTGCTCAGCCACAACCGTTGCTGAGCCAGGGGGCCTATAGAGACATCCAATTACCATGTCTGAGCCTGCTTTAACCGTGACCTTCACCCAAATCATTTCACATTTCGGATCTCAGTCAATTTCCTTCGATACTATTGCACTTCTTATCGCTATAAATACGCCTCCCCCTTCACTGTCCAGCCTGTCTCTGCGGTATGCATTCCAATCTGAGTTTAGGATTTCATTACTGTTTACGTCTGGTTTCAGCCAACTTTCTGTCCCTAGTACTATATGGGCGTTGTGACCGTTTATTAATGAGAGCAGTTCTGGGACCTTTCTATAGACGCTCCTGCAGTTTACTATTAGCACATTTATATTGTTATTCCCTGTTGCGCCGGCCGCGGTGGTCTAGCGGTTCTAGGCGCTCAGTCCGGAACCGCGCGACCGCTACGGTCGCAGGTTCGAATCCTGCCTCGGGCATGGATGTGTGTGATGTCCTTAGGTTAGTTAGGTTTAAGTAGTTCTATGTTCTAGGGGACTGATGACCACAGATGTTAAGTCCCATAGTGCTCAGAGCCATTTTTTTTATTCCCTGTTGCATTTTGCCTACTCCTACCTTGCCACGCCTCAGGAGGCGTCATGTCGGGCCTAGGGAGGGAATAATCTAACCTAAAAAACCCACATGTGCACTCCACACGTACTCCGCTACCCTTGTAGCCGCTTCCGGCGTGTAGTGCACGCCTGACCTATTCAGGGGGACCCTACATTTATCCACCCGATATCGGAGGTCGAGAAATTTGCACCCAAGATCTCCGCAGAATCGTCTGAGCCTCTGGTTTAAGCCTTCCACTCGGCTCCAAACCAGAGGACCGCGATCGGTTCTGGGAACGATACTACAAATAGTTAGCTCAGATTCCACCCCGCGAGCGAGCCTTTCCGCCTTCACCAATTCCGCAAACCGCCTGTACGAACTGAGGATGGCCTCTGAACCCAGACGGCAGGAGTCATTGGTGCCGACATGAGCAACAATTTGCAGTCGGGTGCTCCCAGTGCTCTCTATAGCCGCCGGTAGGGCCTCCTCCACATCTCGGATGAGACCCCCCAGCAAGCAGACAGAGTGAACACTGGCCTTCTTCCCCGACCTTTTCGCTATTTCCCTAAGGGGCTCAATCACCCGCCTAACGTTGGAGCTCCCAATAACTATTAAACCCTTCCCCCCGTGTGCCTGCTCGGACCTTGCTGGAGGAGCAGCCACATGTCCACTCACAGGCAGAGCGGGCGATGCCACACGGCCAGCCTCCACATTTACCCTCCGCCTCGTGCGCCGCGAACGCCGCTGAACCCGCCACTCCCCTTGGGGAGAGGGTGGCCCAACCGCGCCCGGTACCCGCGAAGATGTCTCGACAGCAGGGGCAGTGGGTGAAGCATGTAATACCTGGGGTGTACCTTGCGACGCACCAGGCTCCCCACTGCCGCTACACTCCGAGGCAGCAGTCTGAAGACGGCTGACCGCGGCCATCAACACATTCAGCTGTTCGCGAACAGTGGCCAGCTCCGCCTGCGTCCGTACACAGCAGTCACACTTTCGCAGTAGTTTCCTAACTTTGTTGTTGTACCACGGTGGGTTTTTCCCGTCCCTCACAGTTTTATTCGGCACGTACCTGTCTAAAACGCTTTTTACGATTGCCTTGAACTTTTTCCATAAACACTCAACATTGTCAGTGTCGGAACAGAAATTTCCGTTTTGATCTGTAAGGTAGTCTGAAATCTGCCTTCTATTACTCTTGCTAAACAGATAAACCTTCCTTCCTTTTTTTATATTCCTATTAACTTCCATATTCAGGGATGCTGCAATGGCCTTATGATCACTGATGTTCTGCACTTACAGAGTCGAAAAGTTCGGGTCTGTTTGTTACCAGTAGGTCCAAGATGTTATCTCCACGAGTCGGTTCTCTGTTTAATTGTTCGAGGTAATTTTCGGATAGTACACTCAGTATAATGTCACTCGATGCTCTGTCCCTACCACCCGTCCTACACATCTGAGTGTCCCAGTCTATATCTGGTAAATTGAAATCTCCACCTAAGACTATAACATGCTGAGAAAATTTATGTGAAATGTATTCCAAATTTTCTCTCAGTTGTTCTGCCACTAATGCTGCTGAGTCGGGAGGTCGGTAAAAGGAGCCAACTATTAACCTAGCTCGGTTGTTGAGTGTAACCTCCACCCATAATAATTCACAGGAACTATCCACTTCTACTTCACTACAGGATAAACTACTACTAACAGCGACAAACACGCCACCACCGGTTGCATGCAATCTATCCTTTCTAAACACCGTCTGTGCCTTTGTAAAAATTTCGGCAGAATTTATCTCTGGCTTCAGCCAGCTTTCTGTACCTATAACGATTTCAGCTTCGGTGCTTTCTATCAGCGCTTGAAGTTCCGGTACTTTACCAATGCAGCTTCTACAGTTTACAATTACAATACCGATTGCTGCTTGGTCCCCGCATGTCCTGACTTTGCCCCGCACCCTTTGAGGTTGTTGCCCTTTCTGTACTTGCCCGAGGCCATCCAACCTAAAAAACCGCCCAGTCCACGCCACACAACCCCTGCTACCCGTGTATGCACACCACAGTTACCTATTTGACATATACGTTCTCTGTCCTTCAAGAGGCAATAGGAAGACTCCATCCCTATCATCTACTACAGCATTAAACAGTGAGGAATGAACTTTATACTTCATTAATCTCCAACAGAAATAGTGGGGAGAGTGAGGTTATTTCTTGAGACAGCAAGGTGTATTGTTGTTAATACAGTTTTGATCTCTTGTAACATTCTACTCCTTCCAATATATCTTAAAATAAATACACGCACAAAGTTTTTTTTGTATCATTTAGAAAGTATTAACTTAACGGAAATATTATTTCAAACTTTATTTTTATATTTTCATTTTTCGATTATTTTTATGTTAAACTGAACACAGATACATAAAATTCCCATGCATTCCTAAACAGACTTACTTTTTGTTCCTGAAGCTTGTTATTTTGTTGCAGGGATTAGCACCATTTGCTTGATCAAAGTTTTGTTATAAATCGTCAAAATCGTAAATGTTGTTTTCCATTAATACTATAATTCTACACTAAGGTAACAAAATTCATGGGATAGCAGTGAAACCATATACAGATGGCAATAGTTCAAAATGGTTCAAATGGCTTTGAGCACTATGGGGCTTAACTTCAAAGGTCATCAGTCCCCTAGAACTTAGAACTACTTAAACCTAACTAACCTAAGTACATCACACACATCCATGCCCGAGGCAGGATTCGAACCTGCGACCGTAGCGGTCGCGCGGTTCCAGACTGTAGCGCCTAGCCGGCCGCCGTGGTCTCGCGGTTCTAGGCGCGCAGTCCGGAACCGTGCGACTGCTACGGTCGCAGGTTCGAATCCTGCCTCGGGCATGGATGTGTGTGATGTCCTTAGGTTAGTTAGGTTTAAGTAGTTCTAAGTTCTAGGGGACTGATGACCACAGCAGTTGAGTCCCATTGTGCTCAGAGCCAGTTGAACCATTTGTAGCGCCTAGAACCTCTCGGCCACCCCGGCCGGCTAGACGGCAATAGTACCGCGCGCACAAGGTATAAAAGGGCAGTGCATAGGCGGAGCTGTCTTTTGTACTCAGGTGATTCATCAGAAAAGGTGTCTGATGTGATTATGGCCGCATGATGGCAATTAACGGACTCTGAAGGCGAAATGATAGTTGATGTTAGATGGGTGGGATATCCGACTTCGGAAATCGTTAGGGAATTAGATATTCCGAGATCCACAGTGTCATGAGTGTGCCGAGAATACATTTCAGCCATTACCTCTTACCACGGACAACGCAGTGGTCGAAGTCCTTCACTTAACGGCCGAGAGCTGCGGCGTTTGCGTAGAGTTGTTATTGCTAAAGGACAAGCAACACTGTGTGAAATAACTGCAGAAATCAATGTGGGACGTACGAAGAATGTATCCGCTAGGACAGTGCGGCAAAACTTGACGCTATTGGGCAGTGGCAGCAGAGAACCGACGCGAATGCCTTTGCTAACAGCATGACATCGTTTGCAGCGCCTCTCCTGGACTCGTGACCACATAGTTTGGACCCTAGACGACTGGACACCGAGGCCTGATGAGATGAGTCCCGATTTCAGTTGGTAAGAGCTGATTGTAGAATTAGAGTGTGACGCAGACCCCACGCAGCAATAGACCCAAGTTATCAACAAGGCACTGTGCAAGTTGGTGATGGCTCCATAGTGGTGTGAGCAGTGTTTACATGGATTGGGTCCTTTGGTCCGACTGAACCGATCACTGACTGCCAACGGTTATGTTCGGTTACTTGAAAACCATTAGCAGCCATTCATGGACGTCATGTTCCCAAACAATGATGGAGCTTTTGTGGATGACAATGATCTATATCACTGGGCCACAGTTGTTCACGACTGGTTTGATGAACATTCTGGACATTAATTTCGAGCGAATGTTTCGGCCACCCAGATCGCCCGAAATGAATCCCATCGAACATTTATGGGACATAATCGAGAGGTCACTTGGTGCACAAAACGCTGCCGAAGCAACATTTTCGGAATTATGGACGGCTATAGAGGCAGCATGGCTCAATATTTCTGCAGGGGACTTCCAGTGATGGTAGTCGTGGTATGTACACGGCTCTAAACAGTGAGGTCATCAGCGCCCGTTAGTTTGCAACGACTTGGTGCGTCCATGCCACTTCGAGTTGCTGCACGCTGTTAGGAGGTATCCCATGACTTAAAAAAAAAAAAAGTGGTTCAAATGGCTCTGAGCACTATGGGACTTAACTGCTGAGGTCATCAGTCCCCTAGAACTTAGAACTACTTAAACCTAACTAACCTAAGGACATCACACTCATCCATGCCCGAGGCAGGATTCGAACCTGCGACCGTAGCGGTCGCGCGGTTCCAGACTGTAGCGCCAAGAACCGCTCGGCCACTCCGGCCGGCCCCATGAGTTTTGTCACCTTAATGTAGAACCACGTTGTCACTAACTTTCGATCTCCTCCATAGAAGTACTACTCCGTTCTTCAATGCTATGTGAGATTTCAATTTTATTCTTTTCGTTCCATCTTACAAGGGTTAGGCCGCCAATTGTGAAATTCACATTCGATTCATACTGCGCATAATAAAAGCTCATGGCCAGAGGTGTAATGTGGCAAAGCACCAAGATGCACTTCTCAGCCGTTGTCGAGAAAATCGACAGTTAAAAGAAACCGTTGCGGTGAAATACTCTCTACGATTAATAGCTTTCTACAGCTTCGTGGCGCAGCGGTAAGCGCTCGGGATCGTAATCCGAAGGTCGCCGGATCTAATCTCACACCATGCAACCTTTTTTTTTAGTATTTGTTTTTTGTAATTCAAATGTGTATACACTCACACACTCACACATATATATATATATAATTCCCGGTAATCAGTTGCAACGATTATGCGTATAATAAGTTGTTGAAAGTCGTTTGTCGTGGAAAAACTGGCGACTTCGAACATCATTATGTTTTCCGCAAACAAAGTTGCATTTCACAAATGTTACTAATTGTCTTCATAATGTTAAACATGTATAGTTAACGGAAGACGTAGAAACGATATTCCGAAACGAATACGTATAGCGTAAGTCAAACGTTCGAATTGGAATAGAGACCCCACGAACACAATTTGCTGTGGCAGGTATGAAATATAAACTCCGTTACTCGCTCGTTTCACTTGAAGGACAGATGTTGAATGGGCCGAAACGAGCTGCCGCATAACAGCGTAGTAACCTGCTAACTTCGAAAGAAGGTAGATGTGGTCCCTAGCGCAACTTATAACATCGTCGAAAATCAGTGCGGACGTGAGAGCTTTGGTAAACCCTGTTAAGCAAACAGAAAAATGGAGGCGGTATAATTGGAGAGCAATCCGCCTTCACCAACAGGCATAAGCAATTCATTAATAGTTTATATATATATATATATATATATATATATATATATATATATATATATATATATATAATTACAAAAAACTAACAATAAAAAAATTGCATGGTGCGAGATTCGATTCGGCGACCTTCGGATTACGAACCCGAGCGCTTACCGCTGCGCCACGACGCTGTAGAAAGTAATTAATCGTAGAGAGTATTTCACCGCAGCGGTTTCTTTTAACTGTCGATTTTCTCGACAACGGCTGAGAAGTGCATCTTGGCGCTTTGCCACATTACACCTCTGGCCATGAGCTTTTATTATACGCAGCATGAATCGAATCTGAATTTCACAATTGGCGGCCTCCCCTTGTTAACCGTTTGAATAGCAACCATGTGTGACTGCTAAAATGTTCGGCGTTGACCTCTGGCCTTAATGTCCAGCGGTTTAGCATTTTCCTACAAAATCCAGTTTTGTCTGTAGCTTTAATTCCTTATACGCCAACATTTCTTAGCCTCTGTATTATAAGACCTTTTATGTCTTCACAGACAGATGAACTTACCATGGTTATTTTGTTTCAGGTTTGTTTCATTCTGACCACGTGATGAAAAGATCGACGAAAACTCCAAATTATATGGAGAAATGTTTTTGCATCAGCGAGACTCTCTTAGAGGCCAGACACTAAATCATCATCCTATCATCGAAATATATTTTATACACCTGGATCATAGGTGATATTGTGGGTAAGTACACGATGACGCATATCTGGTGTGGCACCATTACAGTATGAGGACAGAATTTTGCTTTTTGCTTAACTACACCAACTGGTTTTACTATGAATGACGCTAAATGAAAATGTGTTTCTGAAATAACTGTCACGACATTATCTGCAAGAAAGACACCATATATCTATCCGAATAAAAGCTATTTTAAAATACGTATGTGTGTCTCTTCTTTCACGCATTCTTTCTATATAGAGATGAATGTGTCAGCAATATATGAAGATCATTTATCTGTAAAACTCGGCATTTGTGTACAACCTTTGGTTTGAAAGTTATTGAATCTAAAGGCTATAGAACACGCTGTTGAAGTAATTCCGTGAAGTAGATTGTTGTGATCGGCAGATTCAGAAAAGTCGTAAGAGGTGTTATTTGACAAAAAGCTAAACATTTACACGTGCAATACTTACAGAATCGTATTTCCCCACAATGAGGTCGCTAGGTTCTCATATCTTCTTCCTCTGTTCGCCATTGTAGTGCACTCCATAAATGGATTAAAACATCGTGGAATGGAACAACTCGTCGCAAAGATCTGGATAATGTAACCACTGTGGCTTTTGATACTGAATATCCACAGGACCGGATACAACAAAAATTATGTGGCACGACCAAATGTTTCCTCTGTCAAATGTTCACACTGTTCCATTCCTCTGTGCGAAAGTTACTCAAGTCATCAGTACACCGACCGAGCATGCGATCGTTGAGTGTTGAGTGCGCCGAATTTCTGTTGTCATAATGTGGAAGAATCTCGCTGAGGAGTCTTTCTGAACTTGCAGAGCAATATCTAGCATGTCAGATACTCTGAACATGCGTTGGAACGTAGACCAATGAGATGGAGTAATGCCTCAAATACCACATGACGCCATGTCTCTTCAGCGCAGTCGCGAGACGCCATATCAGATTTCAGTTCAAGCCTATATGTATATATGCCGTTTCTAAGCACCAACAAATTGAGAAAAGTCCGTCATTAAATGTACGATTTGTTGTAATAAATTGATGGGAACAGCACATTGAGGATCCATCAAAAGTGCATTATTCTTTTTATAATTTGCTGTAATGAAAGGTCAGTTAATAACACATTAATGTTTACAGCTTTCAGGAGATGGTAAGAGACAAAGTATGGCCGTATGTCATCCATGAACGGTGCAGTTAATGAGAAGCGATGAAGGATTATAAGGCATCAGGTGGTGCTGCGGCGGGTCGGAGTTTAATTTCTCGTGTCTATTCATCGTTGTCACTGTGCAGGCTGCAAATTAAAATTCACCTCTCTCAGAACGGCGTCGGCTCAATTCCCTTCACTCGGCAACGTAGATTCTTAAAAGATGATGTAAAAGCAGCGTTGATAAAAAGCACCACCTAATATCTACAATTACTGAGGCCGCCCAACTCTAGTTATGAAATAAAGTTCTGTAGAAATATTGTCATCCAATTTTATCGGGCAGTAAGAAAATGGATTAGCCTCTGAAAAATAATGTCCGAAATTTCCACACAATAATTTGTCCTTGATAACCAAAGAAAAGGTGCGAGCGATGAGCGCTTGGCGCGCCATTCGCGCTGCTGCTGTCGCACAGGCAACTGCATTGAACGCTGCCAAGATGCGCTATAGAAGGCTGCGACGTCGTGCAAGACAGACAATATACAAGACAATAGAAGATGTAGAAATGTCAACATCCGCTGCTGACAAGAAGAAGAAAACAATCAAATCCGTAGCCGCACACGCACTGCTAGATGGACCGTCAGTGTTTTGTGGTTGCAGATTGAATTTTAGCATCGATTTGAATGACACATTTTCACATGGTAATGGCTGGTTAACCGTAGCTATTGTACGAGGTGGTACAGGTGTTCCAAACGATTCATACACGAATTTCACACGCACAGCAGCCAGAAATCTGTCCAAACCCGACCCAAATTAAGCAACGGTTTCACAGTCACTTATTTCACCACTAATATGAGTTATTACATTCGTTCCTTCTTATGAATTTCTAAAAAAGAAACTGTTCGCCAAAAATGCTCAGTAGTTGAATACTGAAACATGCCACGCGGATTCTGTGAAGGCCAATATTTCACACACGAATATCTGTCCAATAGATTTAGTCAAAACCTCTGAAATTTCACCAAGCAGTCCTCAACAACAACTGCTATAGACTTAGCTCACCAATAACTCAAACATTAAGTAATTCTTCATCTTACACATTATTGGCACTAGTAACATGACCGTCAGCGATCAACGCTAGCGAGCGACTTCCTTCTTCCAGCCACACTCCCAGTATAACTATCAGGTACAGAGCAGGAACCCCCTCAATTCTGATTGGCTGACCATACTGACTGCCGATCAGAATACTCGCTCGTGACCATACTCTCGCCAAAACTGCTCCGCACCAATCCTTATACACAGACGCATTTGCGTCAATCTGACATACAAATATTATAGTAATGTTTAATAAACGAAAACGAAAAGACAGTAATTCTGGAAATATTCTTTAGATACAGATTTTACTCCAGCTGACTTTCTGGCTGCTCTGTTACAGTAACAATCACACCTAGACATACGTCATCAGCAAATTGGATAAATTCTCTCGGATCATTTTCCCACGACTGGTTTGTGTAACACTTGCACGTTACTTAAGAAGGTATATAATGCAATACTGAAATTTGACGAACGTCCCACATACACACTCTCATTTACTCACAGGCTCACATAACACATCATAAAATAAATATTTATTTTAATAGTCCTTTCTGAAGTTATTCTAGATTTCATACAACGAAAATTGTAAGGTATTTGAATTTTTTAAATTAAATTTCAATTAAATAGTTCTGTACCCTGATACTTCAGGTGAGTATTTCACTTGACAACCAAAAACAAGTCATAAATGTTCCCAGGTGAATTTCCTTTCTTAAGTATAGTTTTTCTAACTTTACAGTAAATTTTTCGATCTCTGAAATATGCCCGCTAGAAAGCTGAGATTTTTACTCCACCTTTCTATTAATAACAAAGTGCAGTATACAAATTTTGAAAACGATTACACAGAAACTACTATCCTTTATTTACATTCTTAAAGGTGGTGAATGTACGCGTTCAGTAAGACATTGAATAGCTATCCCACGGCAGGCAGTGACAGATGCATGTGTGTTTCCCGGGTAGGCCGCTAGATGTCAGCCCCCGAAGTCACACACAGCAAGCTATCCTAAAACAAACGTTCGCTCGGGACAACTTGCGACGCTACAGTGCGTTGCTGGTTCGTGTCTCACTAATTTAAAATCCTCATATTTTTTACTAACCCTCGCGTTTTCTAATAGGTTGAGATACTTCCTTATTAGCTTAATGAAGTATATTGTATAATATTCGATGTTACGAAGATATTTCTGAGGAATTAGTGTGTTCGGTTGGCTTGATCTAAAATACAGCTTGCACTGCTTGCAAGAAGCTACTTTGCACTTTCTTATTTCAAGTTTAGTGTTTCACATGCTGTGCACTGGGGTGACATAAGTCATGGGACAGCGATGTACACACATAGTGACGGCGGTAGTACCATGTAAACAAGGCAGTTGGAAAGAGCTGATGGTAGAGTTTGAACGTGACGCAGTCCCCGCGAACAGTCGAAACAAGTTGTCGACATGACACTGTGCAAGCCACAATGGTGTGCGCAGCTGTTGCAAGGAGTGAACTGGGTCCTCCGGTCCAGCTGAACTTGCAGAACATTTGCAGCCATTCAATGACTTCATGTTCCCAAACAACGATGGAATTTTTATGGGTGACAATGCGCCATGTCACCAGGCCACAGTTGTTCGTGATTGGTTTGAAGAACTTTCTGGACAGTTCGAGCGAATGATTTGGGCACACAGATCGCCAGACATGAATCCCATCCACATTTATGGGACAGAATCTAGAGGTCAGTTCGTACACAAAATCCTGCAGCGGCAACATTTTCGCAGTGATGGATTGCTGTAGAGGCAGCATGACTCGGTATTTCTGTATGTCTGCAGTGGACTTCCAAGGGGTTGAGTCCATACCACCTCGAGTTGCTGCACTACGCTGGGTTCGACACGATATCAGGCAGTATCCCATGACTTTTGTCACCTCAGTGTAGAGATTCTGGTACTGAATAGGAACAGCGATCAAGTAAGTATGATCTTAGGGTTTTACTAAAAAATGAGACTGATGAACTATTTTTTATCTTATGTGGAGAACTATTGTAAATTTGTATCTCACTATTTGTAATATAACTTACATAATGCGGCGTCCTTATTGTCTGGACATGGTATATTCTTTTTTGCTTTATGTTAATTGGTATTGAAGGTTTTATTTCTGTATATTACAGATAGAACATCGTGTCTAGGCCGGCCGAAGTGGCCGTGCGGTTAAAGGCGCTGCAGTCTGGAACCGCAAGACCGCTACGGTCGCAGGTTCGAATCCTGCCTCGGGCATGGATGTTTGTGATGTCCTTAGGTTAGTTAGGTTTAACTAGTTCTAAGTTCTAGGGGACTAATGACCTCAGCAGTTGAGTCCCATAGTGCTCAGAGCCATTTGAACCATCGTGTCTAGTATCTGTAGAAGGGTGGAAATATATGTATTAATAGAGCGAACATAGGAACAGTACGCCGGTACATTTCGTATACAGTGTGATTTGCGATCCAGATACAGCCGACAACTGCCGCTGGAGGGCGCTGTGATCGCGTGTACCACGTTGAGACACAATAACCCTGGGTTCAGTGTGGGGCGCCGCGCGGAGTGGCCGTGCGGTTTGAGGCGCTATGTAACGGATTGCGCGGCCCCTCCCGCCGGAGGTTCGAGTCCTCCCTTGGGCATTGGTGTGTGTGTGTTGTTATTATCATAAGTTAGTTTAAGTAGTGTGTAAGTCTTGGGACCGATGACCTCCGCAGTTTGGTCCCTTAGGAATTCACACACATTTGAACACATCAGTGTGGGGCGGCAGTGGGGTGGGTGGACTGCTGTTGCCTCTTGTGGGGGTGTGAGCTACTGAGGGCCACGGCGAGACGAAGCCTCTCCGTCGTTTCTAGGTCCCCAGTTCAATACACAATTGCGTGTTCACATACCTCGTCCACGCATATTAGTGTGACCACCTGTGAAAAGCTTGAATAACTACCTTCTGCAGTGCAGACCTCTACGAGACATTCAAATGGCTCTGAGCACTATGCGACTTAACTGCTGAGGTCATCAGTCACCTAGAACTTAGAACTAATTAAACCTAACTAACCTAAGGACATCACACACATCCATGCCCGAGGCAGGATTCGAACCTGCGACCGTAGCGGTCGCTCGGTTCCAGACTGTAGCGCCTAGAACCGCACGGCCACTGCGGCCGGCTCTACGAGACGTGCAGGAACAGTTCAGTGAGGTACTGGAAGGTATCGTCATGAATGTGGAGCCATGCCGACTCCAGTGCTGTGGCCAGGTGCACTCGGTTTCTCGAGTGAGGATTCATGGCGCATACAGTCCTACCGAGTTGATCCCATAGATTCTCGATTGGGTTTGAATCCGGAGAGTTTGATGGCTAAGGCAGCACGGTAAACTCATCCTGGTGCTATTCCAATAACTCACATACACTGCGAGCTGTGCGACACGTAGAATTTTCTTGTTGTTAGATGCCTCGTCCCGAGGAAAATTAAACTGAATATAGGGGTGGACATTGTCCCCTAGAATATAGACATACTTGTGTTGGCCCACTGTGCCTTCCAGAATGACGAGAGCACCCAGTGAATACCATGGAAACATTCCCCAGACTATAACGCTTTATCCTCTGGCCTGTACCCTTACGATGGCTGTTGCAGGGTGTTTGCTCTTTGTCCGATGGATTAAAAAATGTTATTCATCTGAAAAGGCCACCTGGTGCCACTCAGTGGATGTCCAGTTGCGGTACCAGTGTGCAAATTCCAGCCTTCGTCGCTGATGAACTGGAGTGGTGCATGAACCGGGAGCCTGCTGCAGAGTCCCATACGCAGCAACGTTCTCTGAATGGTAATTGATGAGACACTGTTGGTAGCCCCATGATTCATCTGAGCGGTCATTTACTCAACAGTTGCACCTCTATTCGCCCATACACATCTCCGCAGCCGTCGCTATGTAGGACACTACAATTGCCTCGGCACCAGTTTTGGGAAGCTCCAGTTTGTCATGCACGATGAACATGAACCACGGCCGCACGCGGACGGTCTATAAACTTAGTAGTTTCAGAAATACTTCCATCTTTGGATCGAAAGTTGACTATCATGCCCTTTTGTACGCCAGATACATCACTCCATTTATGCATTACAACAACGACTATACTGTTGTCCCGAGTTGTTACTGCATGTCGACGCTGAACATAGGTGATGGTCACATTAATGTGGTGAGTGGACTGTATATTTTTTTCAAGCCAAAATTTAGCTGTTTGCCAAATAATATCTCATTTATGACACGTGTGAATTTGCTGACCATTGTACACTCATAGAGACTTTTACAGATATGTAGTGTATCTTGAGAGGTGGTGGAACAGATAAACTATCTAATCAGAAGTATCCGACCGCTCTATGTAATTCGGAATTGACTAATAGATGTTGCGTGAGGCGGACCTGCCAGTGCAAAAACAGATGGAAAGCAATGTGTAGTCAACAGAGAATCAGGAACGGCAGAATGGTTCGGTCATGAGAACTGAGGGACTTCGAAAGTGGACTAGTCATTGGATGTTATTTGGGTATCAGATCCCCCAAGGGCATTTAAAACCTTCCAATGCTGCCCTTGGTGACTGTTTGTGACTTGTTTATGAAGTGTAAATGCTTAGGAACAACCACAGCTAAATCGAGAACAGGCAGACCTCATGTGCTGATGGACAGGGACCGTCGAACACTGCAACGGATGGTTGTAAAAAATCGCATGAAATATGTGGAAGGAATCACTCGTGAGTACCAAAAATTCTACCAACAGTCCAGCTAGCAAAATGACTGTGAGAAGAGTGCTAAAAAAAATGAGTTCGAGCGGCTCCTCATGAGCCACACATTCCTGTGGTCAGTTAAGCGATGCATCAGGTTACGTAAAGATCGAATCCATTGGACGGTGTATGACTGAAACGAATGATTTGAGGTGATGAATGACGCTATCCCCTGTGCAGTATGATGTATGCAGAACGTTATCTACCATCAAGTGTAGTGCCAACAGTGAAGTGCGGCGTTCGTTGTGTTACGGTACGGGGAATTTCCCTTGGGCAGGATATCGCCCCTTTATTGCGCTTAATAACACGCTAAATGCGGAAGGATGCGAACAAATTTTACAGTATTTTGTACTGAGTACAGTAGAACAGTTCAGAGACTATAAATTTCTGTATTATCCTGACAATGGACACTGTTACAAATGATGTGTGGTACGGTGAGTTTGTCCTTGAATACTAGTCATATGAACAGGTGATGAAAACCTTTGTTTTAGTATCCTCATCTTTTCTTATCGCTAGCAAAGCAAGTGTTCTTACAGAGCAGCTCTCTTAACTGGAATCTGAACAGTGTCACGCATTTTTACTTTTTCATAGTTTGCTTTAACTGGGCTCTTGAGAGAAACTTGTATAAACTTCGTACGTCCTGGAATACTAGATAAAATAACATGTCTTTCATCTGTTAGCAAGGTAGCTAAACGGGTTCATGGAAAATGTGACCAGTTTTTCAGTTTCTAACTGATATTATAGTATGGAAATTTATTTAACGAAGGAAGTGACATTTTAATTTAAATATAACTATATAGTTATGAATGGTATGTAAGAAATACAACTCGCACGAATAACCATTCTGAGACATCATCATTTGTAACGTGAAAAATTGTTTTATCTGAAAATGCTCTTGTGAAAGAAAGAATAGAGCAGATTCTGCAGAGTCCACAATCTGCTGTGGAGAGAGATACACGTAGTGGATGCTTGCAGCTGGCGTCAGGAGACTGCAACGGGATCCAGTTGTTGAATCCGATGGTCTGTAAGAGCGGAAGTGAACAGTCCAATGTTGTATGAGAGGCCAACATAGAGAAGATTGGCTCAGATGTACTCACTGTAGCCTATGGTTTAACCCATCAGGCGATATAGTTATTGAAGATTATTGTCTTCATACTTTCGCTTGCTTTAATCTGTCGCTGGTCATTTGAGATACACAATAAAGTGGAAATATCAGTTTCTCGTGCAACGAAACTAACAACCCTTAGACCCCATATAAAAGTGGCGCAATGTGTGATTCAAAACATTTTTCAAGAAAGAATCGCTAAAAGTCTCATAGGGTTAATCCAAACAGATAGAAGCTAAACAAGTTAATTCTATATTCCCAGACTGTTTCACACCTCTGTGCATAAGTAATATTTTTTGTACGGTTTCTGTCTCTGTCACTAACGTTAAACTGCATTACAGAACTAAACAAACGATCGCAATAAGTCCGCTTATAATTAATATTATTCAACAATTGGAGACACATGTGAATTAATGATCTAATAGCTGTTTATAAGTTGCAAAAGGAAACTACTACCAAAAAAGATGTAAAAACTACTCAAAGCTATACTGAGACCGTCACGTTTCAAGTATATGTGCAATGTGGGAAAAGTTTATAACAGATGTTCTTGGAGGTTGATTGTAAAACTGAGGTCACAGACAAAAAGCTTCGTGTAAAAGTCTTAAAGGAAACCGAAGATTGTTATAATCGAAATAGGTTAATAGTTTGATCTTTTCTCGGTGCATTATTTGAACTGTTTCACTTACATCTAATTGATACCCACAGCATACATACTGACCATGAAACGAAATTTTGGAAGGAATAATAAAATAGCAGAGTTACAAGGGCTGGACAGAAGTAAGGAAACACCAAAAAACACAACAAATTACCGTGCCTAATACGGTGAAGGAAAACATCTGGCATTCAAAACAGCTTTCAATCGTCTCGGAATGTTATACCACTCTTCCTGGAAAACAGTGGCAACTTTGGGTCACGATGATGGAGGTGCGTAGCGATCAAGCACCCTTCTCTCCAAAGGAGACCAGAAAGGCTCAGTAATATTGAGATCTCGAGACTGTGGTAGCCAGAGTATGCAACAGATCATTCTTGTGCTCACAAAACCAGTCCTGGACGATGCGAGCTGTGCGAAGAGGTGCTCTGTCGTCTTGGAACACAGTACCACAATTTGCGAATAAATATTGTACCATGGGATGGATTTGATCAGTCAGAATTGTCACATAAGCCTTGGGAGTAAAGCTACCTTGCAGAGTAGCCATGGGGTCCATGGAATACCACGATATGACTGCACAAATCATCACAGAACCCCAGTCATGATTCACTCTTGGGAGTAAACCTGGCCACTTGGAAAAGAGTGTAAAACAAGACTCATACGACCAAATGAAATTCTTCCATTGTTCCCTATTCCAGGTTTTGTGTATGCGGCATCACGTTTTCCTGTTAGGGGATTTGCATCACTGATGAGTTTCGCCCTACCTTTCCCATCTTATGGAGCTCCTTTCATGTTGTTTTGGTTCTGACTGTTCACGAGTGCGACATTCAGTTCTGCAGTAAGGTTTGCAGCTCTCGTCCTCTTATTTTTTTTCACAATCCTTTTCAATAGCAGTGTGTCACGATCACTTAACACATACTTTCGTCTGCATTGCTACTTGCTGAGTGAAATTTTTTCTCTTTCCCTGTATGCAGTATAGATCTTAGACACGTGACCTCTTGTAACGCTAAACACTTCACCTTACAGAAACACCACCCATACGAGCACCAACAATTTGCCCACGTTAGAATTCACTTAGCTGCGACATAATGCACTCACTACTACGTAGAACTCTGGTCTGGCCACGACTGACTTTTGGAAGGTATTAAGGGCATTGCACAGGTACCATTCGTGGTTAAATACAACAACGCCCCCTCAT
This sequence comes from Schistocerca nitens, assembly GCF_023898315.1. Classification (NCBI taxonomy): domain Eukaryota; kingdom Metazoa; phylum Arthropoda; class Insecta; order Orthoptera; family Acrididae; genus Schistocerca; species Schistocerca nitens. The sequence goes on along the minus strand of NC_064616.1, from coordinate 612,103,476 downwards.
GGCTTGGCTAACATCTGCATTTACGTTCAATAATCCATTTACAGCGGTGTTTCCATATTTTTGTTCAACTAATGTATATACCCTACACTCGAAACGTCTCAAGTGTCAGTGCCAACGTCTGAATGGTTTTCTAAGTAGAGTTGGACAATTTCACCGTGGCGAACTGACAATACGAGCCGCTAGTTCTGCCGAGAGTGAGTGATTTGCACCTTCGAGTCATTAGACCTGGCGTTCTCGTAGTGCGCATAACGTAAGGTAGAGTGAGGTCGCGTGAAGCTTCAGATTCGGCAAAGGATCGTTACAGTTGCAGACACGAATGTGTCTCATGAGACGAGTAGCTGCATTAACCACTGTAAGAAACGGAAAAACACATCAATCCATAAATGGTAAAGGGGCGCAATTTTAAAGCGAAAAAAAGGTATCTCTTGTTGTGTGTCAACTGACTGGACACATCAGCTACACTGACGAAAAAAAAACTGCAGTGCCAAAAAATAATCAATGTAGAGTAATGAAATTTTAGGAATACATTTGTCTACGTAACATATTTTAGTGATTAACACTGAAAGACCATAGTTTAATGTAAGTTCGAGATACGCCACTGCAAATGTGAAATTCCGGTACATTGATAACTGGTGTAATCGTCGGAATGCCGAATGCAAGCACGTGGTCAGGGTGCGTGGGATAAGCACGAGAGTGCCCCTGCTGTAATACGAAATTGCACCAAAAACCATAACTCCAGGTGCAGGTCCAGTGTGTTCAGAGCGCAGGAAGGTTAATTGCAGGCCCTCAACTGGCCTGTTCCTGCCCAACACTAGGTTATCACTGTCACCGAGGCAGAACCAGTTTTCATCAGAAAACACAACAGACCTCCATCATGCCCTCTAATGAGCTCTCGCTTGATAACACTAAACTCTCAGATGGCAGCGGTTTTAAGGTCAGTGGAATACATGCTATAAGTCGTCTGGCTCGAAGCTGCCCTTGAATTAACCAATCTGTAACAGTTCGTTGTGTCACTATTGTGCCAACTGCTGGTCGAGTTGCTGCTGCAGATGCGGTACGATGCTGCAGTGCAGTATGCGGTCTTCCCTCTCGGTTGTGCCACGTGGCCGTCCGGAACCCGGTCTTCGTGGATGACAACCGCTGCCAGCAGTCATGTAAAGTGGCTACATCCCTGCCGAACACGACCTAGTTCAAACTGAGTCAGGTGCTGACAATGGCGTCTTTATCGTCTTGAAGGTATGTTTGACTAACATCAGCTCACCACGTCCAGCCTCAAAGATGACTAACGCTGGCGCGAAATCTGACCTACCAACTTTCGTTTGTATCGCACAATTCCTTCATGGTGTTGCGATTTTCTTTCCGTCATTGCATATGAGAAGATATAGGTAACTAATGGGTGATAATTATTCAATACAGTCACTTAAGGACTGATCGTAGACACAGCTGGGGTGCAACATAAACAGTGTGTTCTACGATACTCACAGGGGAGAGCTGTCGCACTGAATTTGAAGTAATAAATGTATCTTACCAACAAAACATGTAAAATTACAAGTGTTCGATAGTTAATTATACAGACCATAATGAACGCCACATCCACCAAGACAAATCAGCCTGTGTTAGGAATAAGACAAAACGCACAACCAGAAGTAGGAGAGTAGTGCGATTTCTGTACGTAATGTACCAATAATGACTATTCTTTGCAAATATTTTTAATTTTTTTAAAAAAATTTCCTATCAAGGTTATAAGACCCTTTCATACACCTAGCTAGGCATTTGTCGTATTTTATATTAATGTAGATATGTATTTTCTGTGTGACGTATAAATGATAACATAATTTCAGATATGTCATATACAAGTTTGAAAGGTGCCGGGTGGAGAAGTGTGTGTAACACTTGGATACAACTGAATTTGCATGAAAGCTGCTTATGCCCCCAACCCCTCTTTCCCTACCTTTAACTACCACCTTAACTTATGCACAATGGAGAAATGAACGCTAAGAAAAGTAATAAAATGACGCTGTAGATGAGTAGTAAAAAGGGTTGCACATATGCTATGATTTGATAAAGTAACTAACTAATCAATCTTTATGCTTAGTAGTTATAAAAAAAGGCAGGAAATGAAATTGATAATCCGATTACTAAATGATAAAAAATTATCATAAAAAGATTTATTTTAGCTATAAACATATAAAAATTCGATTCACTGCAGAATACTTTAATAGAGCAAGGGCACAAAATAATTATGTTGAGAATAAGTTGGTTGGCAGGATTTTTTTTAATGGACACGTGCTCTGAAATACTGAATTCGATAATCTGTTGAGTGGGTCAATCAACAGAGATAATGATAAACCACGACTGTGCGACAGAATGCCGATCGGGAATGGGAACTCTGTGAAAACTCCATATGGAAAATCGTGGGTACTGTAGCGCCAAAACGAGAACGCAAGTTGTTGAGGGCATCAGAGAAGAATTATACATCCTTATAGCACCAGTGCTGTAAATGCTTTGCGACGTGCCGGGGTGAAGAGGAGTTTGCACCTCTTTAACTCTGGCGAATTTTGCATGAGAACTGGACATGCATTCGACCCCCTCCTTACCTACCACCTAACTGCTTATGTGCACAACGGTAACGAAAGGAATTGATGGTGGACCCTGCTAGTTGGTAAAATAAGGAGTACACACTCACAATAATTTTATTATCTACTCATTAAAGAAAAAGGGAATTTTATCAGAGTAAACGACAGGAAATGGGGTTCTACATCTATCTATGAAATGATACGCGAATTAAGTATTACAATGTGATTTACTATAAATCAGAACACAAAGGTAATCGATTGTCAATAGAAACTGTAGGCTAAAGAGTAGGTCATACTGAACTATTATGAGAATAAGAGTTGGCTCGAGAATAAGGTGCTCCTACTCTCTGTGATGCAATAGACTGACGATAATGACTGGAGGTCCTAATGAATCAAATATTACTCCCCCGACTATATTGCAGTATTGCGATTAGTAGTGAGAACCCGAATAGGATCACATGGAGAAACAAGCAAGGTGGACTTGTATCAAAGCGAGTGCGCGTGCTGCTGAGGACTTCAGTATAAAATTGATAGGTCCTACAATGCCGAAGCCGCAAAATACTTTACCAGTCCTGAAACATGCATCAGGTCGTCGTTAGGCAGCGTTCTGATGATGTAGGCGCCGACTTCTGCTATGCAGCAACTTTGTTTCAACCCCTGGCCTCGAAGGCTTTCCGAGAATTCTAATTTCTGCCGAAAAAGTGCGACTAAGTCGCAAGACCGTCCGATTCGGACAAAGATCAAATCCCGAATGTCCTGCGCCCGCACAGCCCAAAACGAAGCCAACGTTACTCAACTCACCACTACACACGAAAACTGCGAACCGGCATTCAGTGCCGATTCCAAAATTCCCCCGCACTATATCAGAACATCATTCCTGCCAAGAGCGAACGTTCCCTCCAATTTAGAGCACGGCTTTATGATGTCAACTGGCCTCAGTTTGAGTTGATCAGTCATGCCTCTGCTATTTAGCTCGGGGCTCTGAACTTGCCGTTTGACCGGCTACGAAAACAGCATGCCTAGACCACCGCCCACCCAGCGCCAGACAGTCGTTCCCAGCAGGGCATGGTCCACAAGTATTCTCAGATTCATGAGGACAATGCAGTCAATCGGCACCAGCTGTCTTCGTTCTAGACACGGCGGAACGGTAAACACACAAACTGTGGCGACACTCAGATGACTCGCATGTCGTTTTGCCCTGCCTACAACAGGCGAAACTCGACCGAGGTCAATCGTCCCGCCAGTCGCTGAATCCCATTTGTGTACGACGACCCTCTAAGTATTTCAATATTTGCGGAAGTGCACTCCCCCCCCCCCCCCCCCCTCCCACACACTGGAAACGAAGTGTGCCGCGTCCTCCGGTGCTCGGTGCTCGCCTCACACAGACCACCCAGGAAAGTAACAGAGGAAACTAAAAGCAAGACCACATACAGTTCCCAACATGCATAGCAATCAAGTGAAAAGTATATTGAGCTCTCAGTAAAATTCTCTCATTAGAATAACTTTATTCGGCCTGTTACCACCGTGCAATAACAAAAAACATTAATAAAATTGATGAAAATGAGAGGCGACATGCAAAAGAAAGGCATGGAACCTCTCAACTTTACCACCAAGATCGCAGGCAGTGTGTAGTCAGCAAGCAGCCGTCAGATGGTGCAGCTTCTGGCCTCTGTACTGCTGGGCTCTCTGAAAATGGATGACCACAGATAAAACCCGATGAGATATAATCCAGAAGGAACGTAAACTTCTGTCCATATCACCAAGACAGTCTTCTTCCTAAGTCTGCGCAAGATTATCTCGTGAAGGAGACGCTATCAATACACTTATCCTCCCTGGCGGTCGAAAGGAGATTCTCTCTCTTGTGCGTAGCGCACTGACACCAAAAACTAGTGCTTCGCGACTCCACCATTCTCGAATGTTTCGAAGCATAGGAGACTGCGGGAAAATGCGCTAAATTTCTGTGTTCCGTGCACTCCGCAAAATCCCAACAAGCTAGATAACAACGTCTTTTGTATCCATCGTGGTCGTTGCCGTAAATTTTCAGTAAGGCTCTCTCACGTTACATCCCGTCTTCTTGAGTTGCCGAACCAAACTGCTGTCTCCATTTCGCCGAACGCGCGGAAGCAGCCGTGAATACCGCCGCCAAAAACGAACAAAGTATCGCTCGGACACTTGGCGCTGGGATGTCGGGCGTCGCGTAAATTCAGACCTCAGACTACGAGAACCACTGAAAACAATACTAACATTTGGTGTCGCCAAACGAAGCCCAGACGGCAAACATCAATAAAACGTTTATCACTGGCTCCAGAGAGTCGAGCTCACCGTCGCTTCATGCCTAGTGTAATGATCGAGAACTAGAGCAGGTCGGTCGCCCTGAGGAGCTGCCACATGCTATTGTCCACTCCATCACGTATTCGCAGAAAAGCCGGCCCGGCACGACCACACGTTTTTCTGTCACACTCAATGCAAGTGGCACGAGTCTGGCCCCAGCTCACTCACACAAGGCAGAAGATCAAACAATGTCCCGACATCAGTTGAAATATCACGAATAAAAATCAGAGTCCCCATTACCGGTCTCATTCACAGCAATGACCTTTCTCTGCCTCCACTAAGTCACATTAAAAAATGATAAAAAATCAAAAATATTGAGAAAAATGAGAAGAGACAGGCCACAAGATGCTTGTAACCTCTCAAGCTTACTTAAAATCAGCATAGAAGAATGTGCCACACTTGGTATAAACGAATGGTTTCTTGACAGTTTCTTTGTACTGAGCTTCACAAAAATGTGGTGCAAAATTAGTAAAGTAATTGAGCTTAACATACTAAGTGCGTGGAAGTTTTTGTACTTTATTTACCAGTAGGAAAGATCACATGCAGCATTTTTCTGAGAAAAAAACTGCGAGTAATTCTTGAACCAAAATTGCTTGTACTTCTTTTATAATTAAAAAAAAATCCTGACAGTGACCATGTTAGGAATATTAATTATTTTCCTGAACTATTTCAGCCACAGAGCGATAGAAATAATGTTAATATCATCAAAAGTTTGAAATTTCTATGATTACTTCCTCCTTACACTTGCTTTTTGATATGAACACTCCTGTCTCTTTTCTTGTTTATTTGCTACCTCTTTATTTCACGAACGTGTTACACATTTAGCATCAGCATAACAAGGAACAGGTCATCGAAAGTAGCAGATCACAGTCGTGCTTATCTCTAAAAGGATCACTGGAAATAGTGTCAGTTCGAAAATAGAGGCCAGTGACACATTAGTGGCAGATGACTGAGATAAAAAAGAAAGTGGCTTTCAGGTCTGCAGGAAGAGGCCGAGCGCGGTGTCACAGACCTTCGGAAGGTTTGCTCCTTGCAGACGGCTGTATCTGCGCCGAGAATCCTGCCGCCTGTCGCCTACTGATGAGCACGAATCCTCGCATAAAATCCGAAGATTTCAGACTTTCTAAAAATGCGCAAAAACATATTTCAGGAAGATGATGGGCAAGCTACTAAAAATTCACTTTAGTCGAAACGAACGGTTTGTAATAAAAGAACTGAACGTTTATTTAAACAGATATCGCAAGTACTATTATCTGATGTATACTGTGAGCCTGAACTAGGTACTAACTCAGCTTTTTCAGCAAAGTGCTGTACCAAGTGTGCTTAAAACAAAAAAAATTATTAACTGCTTGGACTGAGCCACCAGACAGTCTAGCGAACATAATAAATTTTGTAACTTCTGTGCACTGAAGCTTAAAATAAATCACTGTTCCACATTCAAAAATAAATACAACTGCTGATTGTTCATCAAATCATAATTAAATACAATTGTCACCTGTAGCTAACACAAATCAATACAAATCTTGACTTATCCACCAAGGGCAAATAAATAATACAAGCCCCGACTGTGGATAACAAATGACACGTTCAGACGCCCGACCAGCATATGCCACTGAAAATATTAACAGTTCTCCGAGCCCCATACAAAAAAAAGTCGGCTTTGTCCGAGAAATTACAAATTAAAATCAGACTCCACGCCGTGACTCGACACCAAAATCTTTTCAAGTGTTGAGAGCATAAACGCGACAGACACTAAGTCAAAAGGAAACGTGCGGTTCCATTGCAGCGCAGACTGTCGCAGATTCACCGTCCTTCGAGGTCCACAACTGAGTGCTATCTCCAGCCACTGACCAACTAATATACACTAACGGAAAAAAATCTAAATTCCGGGAAGAAGTTGTGCGACATCAACGAAAGTTAGCCACTCGTGTTTCCACATATTTCGGTACAGTAACATAAGAGTGGCGCCAGTAGCGCTGCTGTAAGAATGCAAATCAGGTTTGTTTTAAATACACGATATAACGGTCGTTAGCGTTAGTTACCTTTGAGATTGGACGTGATGAGTTAATGTTAGTCAAGACGACAAAGACGCCACTACCAACACTTCACTGAGTTTGAACGAGGCCGTGTAATACAGATACTGCAGAAAGGCTAGGCAGGACTGTATCCACCGTACGAGACTACTGCAGCGATGGTCACGAAAATGTACGGACGGCCACATGACAGTACCGAGAGGGAGTGTTCGGTGTTCGGCTCTGGTGCCTCGCACTGCATCTGCAGCAACAATTCGGACAGCAGTTGCCACCACAGTGACACAACAATGTGTTAAAGTCAGTTACTTCAAGGACACTTTTGAGCTGGATGTCCTGTGGCGTGCATTCTAGTGTCCACAAACCAGTTCCATTTGCGACTTCAGTGGTGTCAAGAGTAACCACAATCTCCAGAAATAAGTCAAATTTAATTGGTGCTCAAAAGAGAAAATGGAAAGCCTTCCTGGAACGAAGAAATTAAAAGATAGTAAAGATACATACACTCCTCGAGTGATCAGCTGCCCAGAACAGATATGTACTAAAATTGATAACGAAAGTGAATTTGCAGAAAAGTCTGACGATTTTAAAGTTGAACATGGAAGTCAGTAACGCCGCAAAAACGAAACGGGGGAAGATTCTGACAGTTTGCAAGTTCACAGAGGACACGATATCAGCTGTTAAAATGAATCGAATGCAAATTCCAATGATGCTCAATTTGAACACGGACCACTAGCAAGAGACATCGATTCAAACTCTCCAGATTTTTCTTCTCACTTACGATATATTCAGCAAAATGCGCTTTTTACCATTGATAGAGGATAATGCGAATGTAAACTGAATGACAGGCTAAATTAACACAACTAGCATGCCATGCAAGCCTTTCCCTAGAGACACGAAGATCATATGATCGTTTAGCTGTGAATATTATTGAAATTATTTTAAAACAGGTCAGAAAACTGAAAGAATTTGGCTCTGCATGACGTGATGGACAAGTTAATGATTGACGGGGTTGAAGCGAGAAAGTAGAAGGACGTGTAACTTGCGCTCCACATTTAAATGCTTGTATTACTTACAGGATGTGGAAACATGGCAAAACCAGCAATAGACTTTAAGATGAAGGGCATACTAAATGAAAGCTATAATTTCTAGAATACTGGAAGTAACAAGGAATTAGTGCTACATTACATTACTTTCCACTGTTATCGTGAATGTGAAATGGGAGAACAGAGTGACAATTTCTTAGTTATAATATACACTATGTGATCTAAAGTATCCGGACCCTGGCTTATAATGACTTATAAGTTCGTGGCGCCCTCCATCGTTAATGTTGGAATTCAGTATGGTGTTGGCCCACCCTTAGCCCTGACGACAGCTTCCGCTCTCGCAGGCATACGTTAAATCAGGTGCTGGAAGGTTTCTTAGGGAATGGCAGCCCATTGTTCACGGAGTGCTGCACTGAGAAGAGGTAACGATGACGGTCGGTGGGGCCTGGCACGACGTCGGCGTTCCAAAGCATCCCAAGGGTGTTCTATAGGATTCAGGTCACGACTCTGTGCAGGCCAGTCGATACAAGGATGTTATTGTCTTGTAACCACTCCGCCACAGGGCGTGCATTATGAACAGATGCTCGATCTTGTTGAAAGATGCAGTCGCCATCCCCGATTCGCTCTTCAACAATGGGAAGCAAGAAGGTTTGAAGCATCAGTGTAGGCCTTTGCTGTGATAGTGCCACGCCAAACAATAACGTGTGCAAGCCCCTTCCATTAAAACCACGACCACACCATAACACAGACGCCTCCGAATTTTACTGTTGGAACTACACACGATGGCGGATGACGTGTACAGGGCATTAGCCATACCCACACCCTGTTATCACATAGCCACATTGTGTACCGTCATTCGTCACTCCAAACAACGTTTTACCACAGTTCAATCGTCCAACGTTTACGCTCCTTACACCGAGCGAGGCGTCGTTTGGCATTTACCGGCTTGAGGTGTGGCTTATGAGCAGCCGCTCGACCATGAAATCCAACCTCCCGCCTAACTGTCATAGTACTTGCAGTGGATTCTGATGCAGTTTGGAATTCCTGTGTGATGGTCTGGATAGAGGTCTGCCTATTACACATTACGACCCTCGTCAGCTGTCGGCGGTCTGCGTCAGTCACCGCGTGACTGCTACGGTCGCAGGTTCGAATCCTGCCTCGGGCATGGATGTGTGTGATGTCCTTAGGTTAGTTAGGTTTAACTAGTTCTAAGTTCTAGGGGACTGATGACCTAAGATGTTAAGTCCCATAGTGCTCAGAGCCATTTGAGCCATTTTCTCAAATGGTTCAAATGGCTCTGAGCACTATGGGACTCAACTGCTGTGGTCATAAGTCCCCTAGAACTTAGAACTACTTAAACCTAACTAACCTAAGGACATCACACACATCCATGCCCGAGGCAGGATTCGAACCTGCGACCGTAGCAGTCGCACGGTTCCGGACTGCGCGCCTAGGAGCCATTTTCTCTGTCAGTCAACAGACGACGTCGGTCTGTACGCTTTTGTGCTGTACGTGTTCCTTCACGTTTTCACTTCACTATCACATCGGAAACAGTGGACGTAGGGATGTTTAGGAGTGTGAAAATCTTGCGTACAGACGCGTAACACAAATGGCACGCCATCACCTGGCCACGTTCGAAGTCCGTGAGTTCTGCGGAGCACCCCATTCTGCTCTCTCACGATGTCTAATGACTACTTAGGCAGCTGATGTGGAGTACCTGGCAGTAGGTGGCAGCGCAATGCACCTAATATGAAAAACGTATGTTTTTGGGGGTGTCCGGATACTTTTTATCACATAGTGTACGTCTTTTTCAGATATAACTTCAGATATAATCCTCATCTGAGAGCACATGTTCCAAATGAAAAAATTAAAACAAAATATGTGAACCCACAAATTTAAAATGGGATGATACAACTGTTGGATGATTGCGTTTTAGAGAGGATCATCACTGAATTTAAACAGCGACCATTCTGTTCACTTCTTGTAGGCCCAAGCACCGATGTATCAAGAAAGGCCCAAGTTAGTATCGTTGTTGTAAGATATTTGCACTTAGTCTTAAGCAACCCAAATAGAAAGGAGTTTGAATTAAAAGAATGAGGTTGAGAATTCCGTGAAATAAGGCGCCATGCTGCTGAGAGTTTTTAAAACAGTAATAATAACTGATTTAGAGGATATTAACGTAGGAACATACAACTGGATAGGTGCAGACGTCAAGAATACGATGGTGCTGCATCTGTGAGTAGCAAATACTCGGGTTTGCAGTGAAGAATCAAAGCATTGGAGCCAAATGGTGAGTTTATATATAGCTCCACACAGAAATTTAATTTCTTACTAAATAATTATGACTACAGCGAAACTGCAACAGTTTCGTGAGAAAATCAGTACATTTATGTCATCTCTTTAGATGAAAACAAATAAATGAATCTGTTGCAACCGACAGACGAGATCCAAGGACTCTAAACAAACTGTGTCCAACCAGATAATCTTCCAGGTTGGATTCATTGTTATCAATCAGATTTTGTTACAAATTCTGGAGTGTCTATCCAATATCATTTTAAAGAGCAAGAGGAAACCAGAGAAAGAAGAAGCTCTTAATTTGATAAAAAAATGTGGGAGCTATTGATTTTGTCCTGCCTATCGTAGTCAGATTTAGGAATATATTAACCTACTTTCCAAACTAATGCAGTGTACTAATGCTAATAAAGAGACGTTTCTCAGCCGGCCGCGGTGGTCTAGCGGTTCTGGCGCTGCAGTCCGGAACCGCGGGACTGCTACGGTCGCAGGTTCGAATCCTGCCTCGGGCATGGGTGTGTGTGATGTCCTTAGGTTAGTTAGGTTTAAGTAGTTCTAAGTTCTAGGGGACTTATGACCTAAGATGTTGAGTCCCATAGTGCTCAGAGCAAGACGTTTCTCAACTTCTTCAAACTGCGAGAAACAATCTAGTCACCTTAAGAAACAGTTTTAAAGTTGTTGTAGAGAAAGCGAAAGTACAAGCGAAAGTTTGGGGTGTTGGTCCAAATTTGACCTAAAAACTTATTCATAAAGTTACGAAATCTTTGGACAAGCTTTCTGCAGATCATGGAGTAGTGCATACACAAAAGTCTTTTCAAGTCACATTTCTCAATAGTTTTATTGATATTTAATTTGACTCTATTAAACAAACGTTTTAGCAGCCTTTAGAATATTAATGATTATGTTTCTAACATTTATCCTGTTTATATTGTGTAGTTAGAAAATGAAAATATTCAGAAAAGAGCAGAAAGCATGGGTAGGAAGTAAGAATCAGATATCACCATAAATTTTCGCATGAACTTATTAGCCTAAAACACTTATACGAGTACAGAAAGAATTTAGAAAGAAAGAAAAAATGTTGTCAGTTGAAGATCCTGCAAAAAATTTTGTTTGTTGAAAACACATTTCTAGCTATAAGTCTCTCTGGTGTATGCACAGTTCTTCAGATGTACTTGACTCTGCCACGACGGAAAGATCATTTTTTAAATTGAAACTAATCAAAACGTTTCTTAGAAACTCAGTGTCCGAGTCCAGATTAAGTGTTTTAGGAGTTCTAAACACTGAACATGAAAGATGTCGTTCTCTTTAATTGGATGATGATGTCGAAAAGTTTTTGAGTGCTACGCGTAGAAGAAATGGAAAAATGTGTGTGCTTTAGCAGGTAGCCTCACTTCATAAAACTGTTGAAGTTGTTTGTTCTACAAGGAGTGCATCCAAAGAGGAGTTTTTCTTTCACTTTTAACCTGAATTATAGTATGTGAATGTCTAATGTTTTCGTACTTGCAAAATGGCTCTGAGCACTATGAGACTAAACATCTATGGTCATCAGTCCCCTAGAACTTAGAACTACTAAAACCTAACTAACCTAAGGACATCACACAACACCCAGTCATCACGAGGCAGAGAAAATCCCTGACCCCGCCGGGAATCGAACCCGGGAACCCGGGCGTGGGTTCGTACTTGCACTTTGAAGATTTATTAGTATACAAGGTCCCCAAATTTATCTGCAGAGGGCCGCTCCAAAACCTTAGTTACACTACTGATGAATCACATTTAGTATAACTGATAGATACGAATGTCGTATCAAACTGTTCAAGTGTCTTTTTTTTCTTCAGAATGCTGTATCGTGCTTTTCAGCATCTCGTACGGTTGTTGTGGTATAAAATATACTGGTGTTACGAAGGACTGGTGGTCCAGCGCAATCAACGGTCGCTCCGTGACTTCCGGTGGCGGCGAGATCTGACAGGAGCACGTGGAGTTGCAGTCGCCGCTACGTCGGCACTCTCGCCTCACACACGGATGCCCGTCCCTGTCTGTTATGTCACACGCCGCGCCGACGCCCACCTTCGCTGCGCTCTTCTCACGTCACAGCCAACGAAAAGCTTCTAAGCTACACTTAAGGTTTATTCGACATTTTCTATGAGTTTAAAACCGTTAGCGGGTGAAATATCGGATAATTACAAAAACATTTAACTATCTGGAAGCATTGTACAGTAACAAATCCAAGACTACAAAAAACTTTCAGTAAAAACGTCCACAATAATCAGTTGTCCATGAAAATTCAGAGTGAGAAGTCTCCTTTGAATCTAGTGAAGCCCGAAAGCTCTCCTTCAAATAAAATCTCGCTAACACCGAAAATTCACTAACTTCTAGTAATACTAGTTTCACACTAATATTATTACAAATTCCCCAACCCGTATGGCCCATTCACCACTTATCTAGCCCACATACACATTCTGTGTGCAGGAACCTACGAGACCACCTTATATTCTCAGCTAAGCCACCTCTTTTCAACTGCCAACGACGATTTACAACAGCAGAGGCAAAGGTCCCGAGTTCGAGTCTCGGTCCGGCACACAGTTTTAATCTGCCGGGAAGTTTCAACAGCACACTTAGTCCGAAAAGCAACAGCTCAGAGTTAAGTGTAAGGGCGCTTCCTGTTGCACTTTTTCTTGGTGATAAATCTGATATGCGACAGCAGAACGTTATTGGGAAAATTTGCTTAGGGAACATTAATTCAGCTTTCTCTGAAAATCAACAGTATCTGACGGAAGTAAAAACGAACCCATGTTCTCAAAATTATATAAAATGAAGTATGCGAGACTGAATGGAAGGACAACAGCTATTCGTGTGCCGGCTGTTCGGATGTCAGGCGCTAATTTGCGGCTTATTTTCGTTGATTACTGTTCTAATTAATGGCAAATTTTCTGTTTATCTAATATTACCACTAAAATGTTCTGGGTACCAAATGACTGGTAAATTTATTATCTATCCCATGTAGTACCTGCTACAGAAAATCCAAATACGGTACCTTAGTCTGTGGCTGTTTTAATACCATCTCGTGTGAGACCTTACTTGTTCGTATAAACAGGCCATAAGTTATTAAGTTACAAATTGATTAAAATTAAGTAAATATTTCCTTGTATATAGCAATTATACAGGGTGTCGCTGGACGAATGTTCAGTATTTAGAAATATGACTGACGAGTCATTCGCACAAAAAATTCTAGTAAACTTAGGTTCTAAAATGTATACCTTAAGAGCCATTAGCACTTAGTCATCTTCGCTTCTGTAAAACAAGTACTGATAGATCTTAAGGCAATTTAGTGGCCTTGTTTACTTGACTTTCTTTCTTCTTTTGGTCTAAATCTACGTGATTACTCTGAAATTGACAATTAAGTGCCTGGCAAAGGGATCATTGAACCTTCTTCAAGCTACACTGACGGAAAACAAATCGCAACACCTAAAAATAATTACTGAAAAGTAATGAAATTTCGGGAATACATATATACATCAAGTACAATATATAAGTGATTAACATTGCAAGATCACAGGTTAATGTAAGCCCGAGATAAACCATTGAAAATGTATGTTGAATGCAACCATGCAAACGTGCAAGCATTCTGTTTTGCTGCTGCCGGGTGTCAGTTTGTGGGATGGAATGCCATGCCTATTGCACTTGATAGGTCATTACAGAGGCGGTTAATACTATTGTGGGTGACAAAGTTGTCGTCCGATGATGTCCCATTCGCCCTCGATAGGAGACGGATCTGGTGATCGAGCTGGCCAAAGCATTATGTCGACAACCTGGGTACAATAGCGGTATGTGGGCGTGCGTTATCCTGTTGGAAAAACCTCCTGGAATGCTGTTCGTGAACGGCAGCACAAATGGTCGAATCACCAGACTGACGTACAGATTTGCGGTCACAGTACGTGGGATAAACACCCTGCTGTCTTACGAAATCGCACCCCCCGACTACAGCACCAGGTGTAGGTCCATTGTGTCTACAACGCTGACAGGATTGTTGCAGGGCCTCAGCTGTCTTCCTTCTTATCAACAAGCAGCCATCACTGGTGTCGAGGCAGAACCAGCTTTCAGCAGGAAACACAACAGATTTCTACCCAATGACCTCTCACTTGACACCGCTGAACTCGCAAATGGCGGTGGTTTGGGGTAGTGAAATGCGTCTGGGTGGGAAAGTCCTTGAAGTAACCGATTTGTAACAGTTTGTTGCTTCGCTGTGGTGCCAACTGCTGCTCAGATTGCTGCTGCAGATGCAGTTCGATGCGCTAGAGCCATACGCCGAACACGATGGTCTACCCTCTCAGTAGTGCCATGCGGCTGTCCGGAACCGAACGCACGTTGTCGTGACTACCGCTGCCAGCACTCATGAACAGTGGTTTCATTAATGCCAAGTTTTTTCTTCAATATCGCAGAAGGAATATCCAGTTTCTCGTAGCACTATTACACGACCTCGTTCAAAGTGTTGCTAACATCACCTCTCCATGTCCAATCTCAAAGGTAACGAATACTCACGACCGTCGCAGCGTGTATTTAATGCAAACCTGATTTAAATCCTCATAGAGGCGCTACTACCAACTGAGTTGAAATTTGGATAAACATCATCTTTCAGACGTGGAAAGAACGCCTACCAACTTTCGTTAAAGTCGCACAGCTACTTCTTGGTATTGTTACCCTTTTACCCGTCACTGTATTTCTCTATCGTTCCACTCTCGAACAGGGCGCGGGGAAAACGAACACCTAAACCTATCGGTGCGAGTTGATTTCTCTTATTTTATTATGATAATCATTGCTCCCTATGTAGGTGGGCGGCAGCCAGATATTTTCACACTCTGAGGAGAAGGATTCTGATTGAAATTTCATGAGACGATCTTGCCGCACAGAAAAACGCCTTTGTTTTAATGATTTACACCCCAGTTCGCGTATCACATCCGTGGAACTATCTTCCCTAGTTCTTGTTAATACCGCTATCCTTCTTTGGACTTTCTCGATGTCCTCCGTCAACTCTAACTGTTGCGGATCCCACACTGAACAGCAATACTCCAGAAGAGGGAGGACAAGTGTAGTGTAAACAGTGTCTTAAGTAGACCTGTTGCATTTTGTAAGTGTTCTACCAATAAATCGCAATCTTTTCTTTGGTTTCCCCAAAACATTATCTATGTGGTCGTTCCAATTTAAGTTACGTGTAATTCTAATGCGTAAGTATTTATTTGAATCTACATCCTTCAGATTTGTGTGATTTATTGTGTAAACGAGGTATAGCCGATTTCTTTTAGTACTTATGTGGATGACTTCACACTTCACATTATTTAGAGTGAATTGCCAACATGCAGATATCTTGTCTAAATCATTTTGCAATTGGTTTTGATCATCTGATGACTTCACAAGACGGCCGGTCGAAATTTGAAGTCGCTTGTGAGGAGCGGTGTCAAAAGCCTTCTGGAATTCTATAAATATTGAATCAATTTAACGCTCTCGGTCGAGAACACTCACTACTTCGTGAGAGTAAAGAGCTAGTTGCGTTTCACAAGAACGATATTTTCTGAATCCGTGTTAGCTATTTGTCAATAAATCATTTTCTCCTAGGTGATTCATATTGTTCGAGCACAGAACATGTTCTAAAATCCTGCAGCAAATCGACGTCAGTGATACGGGTCTGTAATTTAGTGGATTACTCCTATTTCCTTTCTGGGGTATTTGTGTGACTTGTGTAACTTTCCAATCTTAGGGTACGTATCTTTTACTAGCGAGCAGTTGTCTATGATTGCTAGGTATGGAACTTTTGTGTCAGCATACTCTGAAAGGAATCTGACTGGTATAAATCTGTACCGGAAGCCTTTCCTTTATTAAGTGATTTAAGCTGATTTGCTACACCAAAGATATCAACTTCTAAGTCACTCATGTTGGCATTTGTTCTTGATTCTAATTGTGAAATATTTACTTCGTCTACTTCGGTGAAGGAATTTCAGAAAACTATGTTTAGTAGCTGTGCTTTAATGGCACTGTCATCAGTACCACCATCACTGTTATCGCGTAGTGGAGGTATTGATTGCGCCTTGCCGCTGCTGTAGTTTACATACGAGCAGAATCTCTTCGGGTTTTCTGCCAGGTTTCAAGACAGAGTTTCGTTGTGGAAACTATGAAAAACATCTCGCATTAAAGTTTGCGCTAAATTCCGAGCGTCTGTAAAACCTCGCCACTCTTGGGGATTTTGCGTTCTATTAAATTTGGCATGCTTTTTTCGTTGCTTCTGCAACAGTGTTCTGACCTGTTTTGTCTACCTTGGGGGATCAGTACAATCTCTTATTGATTTATTTGGTATATGTACTACTTTCTCCCAAAATACGAAAAGCAAAGAGCTTGCAGTAGAAGAAATTTGTTTCACGGTATAAAAGATGAAGCATAGCTCTTAAGGTAGGTCTATTCATTTTAAAGCCCATGTTTACTAGACTTTTGTGCTCCGAGTAATCGTTCCTGCCATATCCCTCAATACTGACCATACCTCCTGGGAGACGCTGGATATACTGCACCGTTCGTATCACTGTATTACACTACTGGCCATTAAAATTGCTACACCAAGAAGAAATGCAGATGGTAAACGGGTATTCATTGGACAAATATATTATACTATAATGGACATGTGACTACATTTTCACGCAATTTTGGTGCATAGATCCTGAGACATCAGTACCCAGAACAACCACCTCTGGCCGTAATAACGGCCTTCATACGCCTGGGCATTGAGTCGAACAGAGCTTGGATGGCGTGTACAGGTACAGCTGCCCATGCTGCTTCAACACGATACCACAGTTCAACAAGAGTAGTGACTGGCGTATTGTGACGAGCGAGTTGCTCGGCCACCATTGACCAGACGTTTTCAGTTGGTGAGAGATCTGAAGAATGTGCTGGCCAGGGCAACAGTCGAACATTTTCTGTATCCAGAAAGGCCCGTACAGGACCTGCAACATGCGGTCGTGCATTATCCTGCTGAAATGTAGGGTTTAGCAGGGATCGAATGAAGGGTAGAGCCACGGGTCGTAACACATCTGAAATGTAACGTCAACTGTTCGAAGTTCCGTCAATGCGAACAAGAGGTGACCGAGACGTGTAACTAATGGCACCCTATACCATCACGCCGGATGATATGCCAATATGGCGATGACGAATACACGCTTCCAATGTGCATTCACCACGATGTCGCCAAACACGGATGCGACCATCATGATGCTGTAAACAGAACCTGGATTCATCGGAAAAAATGAGGTTTTGCCATTCGTGCACCCAGGTTCGTCGTTGAGTACACCATCGCAGGCGCTCCTGTCTGTGATGCAGCGTCAAGGGTAACCGCAGCCAAGGTCTCCGAGCTAATAGTTCGTGGTGCTCCAAACGTCGTCGAACTGTTCGTGCAGGTGGTTGTTGTCTTGCAAACGTCCCCATCTGTTGACTCAGGGATCGAGACGTGGCTGTACGATCCGTTACAGCCATGCGGATAAGATGCCTGTCATCTCGACTGCTAGTGATACGAGGCCGTTGGGATCCAGCACGGCGTTCCGTATTAACCCCCTGAACCCACCGTTTCCATATTCTGCTAATAGTCATTGGATCTCGACCAACGTGAGCAGCAATGTCGCGATACGATAAACCGCAATCGCGATAGGCTACAATCCGACCTTTATCAAAGTCGGAAACGTGATGGTACGCATTTATCTTCCTTACACGAGGCATCACAACGACGTTTCACCTGGCAACGCCGGTGAACTGATGTTTGTGTATGAGAAATCAGTTGGAAACTTTCCTCAAGTCAGCACGTTGTAGGTGTCGCCACCGGCGCCAACCTTGTGTGAATGCTCTGAAAAGCTAATCATTTCCATATCACAACATCTTCTTCCTGTCGGTTAAATTTCGCGTCTGTAGCACGTCATCTTCGCGGTGTAGCAATTTTAATGGCCAGTAGTGTAGCTTATTACGCTTTCCGTGCTCTTTCATTCAATAACACGGTATTTTATAAGTTTATCATTAGGGATTTCATTTTCTTTTCGTGCGCTACCTGTGCACTTGTTTTAATGGGAAGGGGGGAAGCAGAGAGGGGGGGAGAGAGGGAGGGAGAGAGAGAGAGAGAGAGAGAGAGAGAGAGAGAGAGAGTAGGAGATTTCCATGACGTGACAGTGTTTAAACGTACGTTCTTATCTGGAAATTTGTGGCTGCAGTTACGCCGGCGACGCTACTTACACTGATCCTGTAGTCTGAGAGACGAAGCCTCTTTGGCAGGGTCGGGATAACCGACGTTTCTTCTGCTAGACAGACAGCGGACAGCATCTGTTGCTACCGATATAAAGTTGTTTGGAAACGGCAGGCCCCCCTCATTTTACGCCCTAGCTGGGACTTTGCCTCCACGTATCTTTAATTTAAGCGTAGAAGCTGTTATGTCATATAACGTTGATCGCAGAAGAAAGATGATAGGTATTTTAACTGTATTTCGCTTCGCACGGCGACTCGAATGCTGGAACCGATAGAGACCCAACAGAAAAATAATTTTCAAGTAATGTCGGAAAAGAAGTTAATAAGAAATTCAAACACTTACAGTGTGATTTTCATGCTTGCTACATCACTACCAGATCACAGTTACCTTTGTCTCGGGAACCTCTGCTTACGGCTTGGCTCTCGCTATTTTCTGTCAGTGGTCGGAAATTAATATTCGTGGATTATGGACCTCTCTCGCAGCTGTTCTTCTTCAAATTAATGACCAAAACCAATAATCTACGTCTGCTTGTTTGCTATTCTTTACTAGAAATAAGGGCAAACATTTCTACACTTCCTGGATTATTGTGTTGTTCATCGCGACAATGACGCAAGTCATAACACCTCTCCCTACAGTCTAATGTAGAAATATATAACACGGTACTCCGTCTTTCCTCTCTTGGTATTTTATTAGTCACTCAGTATATAGTGAGAATTTTTGCGTGATAATGAAATCAAAGGATCTGCAGGAGATCTGTGAGAGTCTTGACAGTATTACAAAAATACTCAACGAACTCCAGGCCAGACACTACAGGAGAGGCGTTGTGAATCACGAAAAGATTGTCTATTAAAACTCCGAGAAAGCATTTCCCTAGAACAGCCGGGCAACATATTACACTATTGACCATTAAAATTGCTACACCAAGAAGAAATGCAGATGAAAACGGGTATTCATTGGACAAATATATTAAACTACAACTGACATGTGATTACATTTTCACGCAATTTGGGTGCATAGATCCTGAGAAATCAGTACCCAGAACAACCACCTCTGGCCGTAATAACGGCCTTGATATGCCTGAGCATTGAGCCAAACAGAGCTTGGATGGCGTGTACAGGTACAGCTGCCCATGCAGCTTCAACACAATACCACAGTTCATCAAGAGTAGTGACTAGCGTATTGTGACGAGCCAGTTGCTCGGCCACCTTTGATCAGACGTTTTCAGTTGGTGAGAGATCTGGAAATTGTGCTGGCCAGGGCAACAGTCGAACATTCTCTGTATCCAGAAAGGCCCGTACAGGACCTGCAACATGCGGTCGTGCATTATCCTGCTCAAATGTAGGGTTTCGCAGGGATCGAATAAAGGGTAGAGCCATGGGTCGTAACACATCTGAAATGTAACGTCAACTGTTCAAGGTGCCGTCAATGCGAACAAGAGGTGACCGAGACGTATA
Source organism: Schistocerca nitens (assembly GCF_023898315.1). Lineage (NCBI taxonomy): Eukaryota > Metazoa > Arthropoda > Insecta > Orthoptera > Acrididae > Schistocerca > Schistocerca nitens. The sequence goes on along the minus strand of NC_064616.1, from coordinate 612,083,490 downwards.
ACCAATGGCACCCCATACCATCACGCCAGGTGATACGCTAGTATGGCGATGACGAATACACGCTTGCAATGTGCGTTCACAGCGATGTCGCCAAACACGGATGCGACCATCATGATGCTGTAAACAGACCCTTGATTCATCGGAAAAAATGACGTTTTCCCATTCGTGCACCCAGGTTCGTCGTTGAGTACACCATCGCAGGCGCTCCTGTCTGAGATGCAGCGTCAAGGGTAACCGTAGCCATCTACATCTACATCCATACTCCGCAAGCCACCTGACGGTGTGTGGCGGAGGGTACCCTGAGTACCTCTATCGGTTCTCCCTTCCATTCCAGTCTCGTATTGTTCGTGGAAAGATGGATTGTCGGTATGCTTCTGTGTGGGCTCTAATCTCTCTGATTTTGTCCTCATGGTCTCTTCGCGAGATATACGTAGGAGGGAGCAATATATTGCTTGACTCCTCGGTGAAGGTATGTTCTCGAAACTTCAACAAAAGCCCGTCCCGAGCTACTGAGCGTCTCTCCTGCAGAGTCTTCCACTGGAGTTTATCTATCATCTCCGTAACGCTTTCGCGATTATTAAATGATCCTGTAACGAAGCGGGCTGCTCTCCGTTGGATCTTCTCTATCTCTTCTATCAATCCTATCTGGTACGGATCCCACACTGTTGAGCAATATTCAAGCAGTGGGCGAACAACCTACTTCCTTTGTTTTCGGATTGCATTTCGTTAGGATTCTTCCAATGAATCTCAGTCTGGCATCTGCTTTACCGACGATCAACTGTATATGGTCATTCCATTTTAAATCACTCCTAATGCGTACTCCCAGATAATTTATGGAATTAACTGCTTCCAGTTGCTGACCTGCTATTTTGTAGTTAAATGATAAGGGAACTATCTTTCTATGTATTCGCAGCACATGACACTTGTCTACATTGAGATTCAATTGCCATTCCCTGCACCATGCGTCTATTCGCTGCAGATCCTTTGCATTTCAGTACAATTTTCCATTGTTACAACCTCTCGATACACCACAGCATCATCTGCAAAAAGCCTCAGTGAACTTCCGATGTCATCCACAAGGTTATTTATGTATATTGTGAATAGCAACAGTCCTATGACACTCCCCTGCGGCACACCTGAAATCACTCTTACTTCGGAAGACTTCTCTCCATTGAGAATGACATGCTGTGTTCTGTTATGTAGGAACTCCTCAATCCAATCACACAATTGGTCTGATAGTCCATATGCTCTTACTCTGTTCATTAAACGACTGTGGGGAACTGTATCAAACGCCTTGCTGAAGTCAAGAAACACGGCATCTACCTGTGAACCCGTGTCTATGGCCCTCTGAGTCTCGAGGACGAATAGCGGGAGCTGGGTTTCACACGACCGTCTTTTTCGAAACCCATGCGGATTCCTACAGAGTAGATTTCTAGTCTCCAGAAAAGTCATTGAACATAATACGTGTTCCAAAATTCTACAACTGATCGACGTTAGTGATATAGGTCTATAGTTTTGCACATCTGTTCGACGTCCCTTCTTGAAAACGGGGATGACCTGTGCCCTTTTCCAATCCTTCGGAACGCTACGCTCTTCTAGAGACCTACGGTACACCGCTGCAAGAAGAGGGGCAAGTTGCTTCGCGTACTCTGTGTAAAATCGAACTGGTATCCCATCAGGTCCAGCGGCCTTTCCTGTTTTGATAGATTTTAATTGTTTCTCTGTCCCTCTGTCGTCTATTTCGATATCTACCATTTTGTCATCTGTGCGACAATCTAGAGAAGGAACTACAGTGCAGTCTTCCTTTGTGAAACAGCTTTGGAAAAAGACATTTAGTATTTCGGCCTTTAGTCTGTCATAATCTCTATCAGTACCATTTTGGTCACAGAGTGTGTGGACATTTTGTTTTGAGCCACCTACCGCTTTGATATAAGACCAAAATTTCTTAGGATTTTCTGCCAAGTCAGTACATAGAACTTTACTTTCGAATTCATTGAACGCCTCTCGCAAAGCCCTCCTCACACTACATTTCGCTTCGCGTAATTTTTGTTTGTTTGCAAGGCTTTGGCTATGTTTACGTTTGCTGTGAAGTTCCCTTTGCTTCCGCAGCAGTTTTCTAACTCGGTTGTTGTACCACGGTGGCTCTTTTCCATCTCTTACGATCTTGCTTGGCACATACTCATCTAACGCATATTGTACGATGATTTTGAACTTTGTCCACTGATCCTCAACACTATCTGTTCTTGAGACAAAACTTTTGTGTTGAGCCAACAGGTACTCTGAAATCTGCTTTTTGTCATTTTTTCTAAACGGAAAAATCTTCCTACCCTTTTTAATATTTATATTTACGGCTGAAATCATCGATACAGTAACCGCTTTGTGATCGCTGATCCCCTGTTCTGCGTTAACTGTATAAAATAGTTCGGGTCTGTTTGTCACCAGAAGGTCTAATACACTCCTGGAAATGGAAAAAAGAACACATCGACACCGGTGTGTCAGACCCACCATACTTGCTCCGGACACTGCGAGAGGGCTGTACAAGCAATGATCACACGCACGGCACAGCGGACACACCAGGAACCGCGGTGTTGGCCGTCGAATGGCGCTAGCTGCGCAGCATTTGTGCACCGCCGCCGTCAGTGTCAGCCGGTTTGCCGTGGCATACTGAGCTCCATCGCAGTCTTTAACACTGGTAGCATGCCGCGACAGCGTGGACGTGAACCGTATGTGCAGTTGACGGACTTTGAGCGAGGGCGTATAGTGGGCATGCGGGAGGCCGGGTGGACGTACCGCCGAATTGCTCAACACGTGGGGCGTGAGGTCTCCACAGTACATCGATGTTGTCGCCAGTGGTCGGCGGAAGGTGCACGTGCCCGTCGACCTGGGACCGGACCGCAGCGACGCACGGATGCACGCCAAGACCGTAGGATCGTACGCAGTGCCGTAGGGGACCGCACCGCCACTTCCCAGCAAATTAGGGACACTGTTGCTCCTGGGGTATCGGCGAGGACCATTCGCAACCGTCTCCATGAAGCTGGGCTACGGTCCCGCACACCGTTAAGCCGTCTTCCGCTCACGCCCGACATCGTGCAGCCTGCCTCCAGTGGTGTTGCGACAGGCGTGAATGGAGGGACGAATGGAGACGTGTCGTCTTCAGCGATGAGAGTCGCTTCTGCCTTGGTGCCAATGATGGTCGTATGCGTGTTTGGCGCCGTGCAGGTGAGCGCCACAATCAGGACTGCATACGACCGAGGCACACAGGGCCAACACCTGGCATCATGGTGTGGGGAGCGATCTCCTACACTGGCCGTGCACCACTGGTGATCGTCGAGGGGACACTGAATAGTGCACGGTACATCCAAACCGTCATCGAACCCATCGTTCTACCATTCCTAGACCGGAAAGGGAACTTGCTGTTCCAACAGGACAATGCACGTCCGCATGTATCCCGTGCCACCCAACGTGCTCTAGAAGGTGTAAGTCTCACGCGGTCTGCACGTCCAGCACGAACGCTGGTCCAACTGAGGCGCCAGGTGGAAATGGCATGGCAAGCCGTTCCACAGGACTACATCCAGCATCTCTACGATCGTCTCCATGGGAGAATAGCAGCCTGCATTGCTGCGAAAGGTGGATATACACTGTACTAGTGCCGACATTGTGCATGCTCTGTTGCCTGTGTCTATGTGCCTGTGGTTCTGTCAGTGTGATCATGTGATGTATCTGACCCCAGGAATGTGTCAGTAAAGTTTCTCCTTCCTGGGACAATGAATTCACGGTGTTCTTATTTCAATATCCAGGAGTGTAGTTAAGTTTATAACAGGGTTAGAACCTAAAAAAAGAAACCTCACCTGCAATATATAACTGGTGTTAATTAGTTGACAAACGACATAACGATAGCGTATGGTTTATAATTAAACTGAATATTTCGAAATCGCTCATGTAAATTAGTAGTTTTTAAAAAACCTCCAACAGTATCTGTGAAAGGGTTATTCATAGTCTTCATGGACTAGTTCGTCACAGGGTCCACAAACATCGCGAATATATCGGACCTGGTGATCTAGGGGTAAAGCGTGTGCCTGGAAACGAAAGGCGAACCAAGGAATATTTCAGTCCGACTTTAACCTAGCCTTCATCTCACCATGATGTAATGAGTCTCCGGGAACTTCACACGTTTCAGATTCCATATTAAACTGTACGTCCCCCTTCCCCGGTAGGATTACGGAGTAGTCTAGCGATATTCAAGTCGCCGAAGAGGCGTCCAATTAAATAGCTTGCGCCAGATAGTTGAGTCATTACTGTTTTTATTATTATTCGAAAAGGTGATTGGCGCTTTGTAATTAGGAACTCAACACTGAATCTCCACACTGTGTTAGTTGGTAGATATTATAGTGATAAGATCTTGCACTTACACTCGGGAGGATGGCTGTCGAAATGCCTACCAACTGCTTTCCATAAATAATGGCAGATATATCTCAGCCTCAATCGAGGTACAAAATATAACTGTCTCACAGCTCCCTCGTCCTACGCCCGTATTTTTTGTATTAAGCTCATAAATTTACGAAAATTATTTTAAAAATATAGCTCCGCTGCCAATCATACTCATGACACATGTGATGTTCCTACATAGAAGCTGATGACAGTACTCTGAAAGAATAGACTACAGCAAAACTGTGACATCTTAACGCTCACTCTAAACAAAAGATATTTCTATTTTCAGCGGAAATTACCCAACACACTGCACTGTAGTTTAATCAAAATGACTGTTACCAGCACACACCAAGAGTGTACCTGAACACCAGATCTTGAAATTTTCAAAGTGGTTTTTCGCAAAGTGTACGGTGACTTTCTTCCAGTGACTGTCAGTTAAGATTTCTGTTGCACTTTCTAGCCAGTCAGAAAAGCCTGTGACTATTCGAACCACTCTTTGTTGTAGACGCTTGATGTACTCTGTTAGTCCTACCTCATATGGCTCCCATGCCCTTTAGCAGTATTCAAGTGTGGGCTGTACATGTTTTTTGTACGCAGTTTCTTAAGTGGACAGACAGCAGTTTCCCGGTATGCTACCAATGAATCGTAGCCTTTCACTTGTTTTAGCTATGGCTGTGTGTATGTAGTCGTTCTGTTTCATATGTCTACGCACGGTCACTCCGAAATATTTGTGTGACGTAACTAGCTGTGCGAATGTAGACTTTAACGGAGTATACTGCTAATGGTTTCACGCCGGGTGACGGTGCTGAAAAGCTATGCACGTTTTGACTAGTACTACATCTTCCCCCACCCCTCCCCCGCCTTTCCTTCCTTTTTTTTCCCAGGACTGCCAGTCGTCTGGAAACCCGAGATCTTTTTGTCAGCGCGATTGGCTACAATTGCGATTCATTCTTTAGAAGGCTTCAATGTGACATTAACCAAAAGCTATCAACAGAGGTGAGTTATATAAGACGCTAGTTCTGTGGATTAATTTACCTCCAGAGGTGAGTTATATAAGACGCTAGTTCTGTGGATTAATTTACCTCCTTTTTAGGGTTCCTCATTCGATAAAAACGGAACCGTTACTGGATCATTATGTTGTTCCTGTCCGTTTGTTAAGATCCGTTTTTCTCAGGAGCGAGTAGAGAGGCATCAAGTTTGAATTTATATGAAATACTAAGGTTACAGTCCTTGCCGGTGTAAAAGAAAGTCTTTTAAGTCTATGAAATCAAGAGATACGGCCACTTACATCACATGTTTTGATATTTTCAAATTCACTCATCAAAACCTATAGATGAACCGAACTATCTATATACAGAATTAAGTTTTTTTTTTTTTTTTTTCTCCATGGAACCCTCGGAGCGCGATTGCTACTCACGATTTTCCAGTTTTTCATAGATGGGTGTGACCTATACTCATTTCAAAAAGCATGGAACTCCTCTCTACTGAAGGGATCTGAGATTACCAAAAACCCAGTGTTTGTTATCATCTCCATCACAGACTATCTAGTTACATAAGGAGGCGATCAAAAAGTTTCAGTTCGTGTGCCGCACAGTCCCTAATCAGTATGCCAATCAGGCAAACTCGCAGTGAACACTGAGGTGATCATACCGCCGGCGAAACAGGTTGAAGACACCCGTCTGCTAAAACACCGTGTCCTGCTGCGTAAAGAAGTCCGAAATTGCCTACTACGCATCCTCGTCTGACAGGAATCGTCGACCCTTCAGGGCGTTATTCAAGTGACCGAAGGCGTGATAACCACACGAGGGGAGATCACTACTGTAGGTCGGGTACTTGGGTGCCTCCCACTTGTGTTCTCGTAACTTGTACGTGATGACATTTGCGATATGGGGACGTACGTTATCATGACGCGGCAGCACCCCTTGTTGCAGTTTTCGCAGACGTTTCGCCTTAATTGCAAGGCGTAGTTTCTACAGAGTTGTGCAGTATCGTTCCACAGTGATGAAGGCACCAGGGTGTCCGTAATGGACGAAGCAGGCTTCCCAGATCGGCTGGCGTCTTGCGTCGAATCGCGACCAGCACGGAACTTGACGCACCATTCCACAATGGTAGTTTTCGATGGATATGCAGCCCCATACACATTCTTCATTCGACAGCCAAGAAAAGAATAACAACACGTTGGTCCGTTTTCGATGCCTTTTGTACTTACATCGCTATAGCTCACGTTTCCGCATTTACTGCACTTACGTTGGAAAGACACGAATTCCACACTAATCCGTTGCCTACATGTCGGTACTGATATACGTGCATCAGAGTCACGCTACGTTGCATATACACTGCAGCAATGCTCTCAAGCGGGAACTTTTCGATTGCTTTTTATAACATAATGTCGTGGTTATTTCTAAATTGGAACCCTTTGTTCGCTAGTGGTTGCTGTGTTACGCCACCTTTGTTAGACAGACTACCAAACATACCAATGATGTGATAGAGTACTCGTGTTTACTAGTAGCTACTGATCCCTAGCAGCCATCTCCTGTACTCAGTTCTGGAACAGTACACATTTCCATTCTTTCATGGCTTCGAGGTTACGGCCGTAAATCATGCTTATCCTACGCTCTGCTGTTTGTAAGTTCGTCCTTACTTATTATACTGTCCAGAGAATTCCAGGTAAGTACTGATGTGTTTTAAAATCAAGCTTTGTGTGCCGCTTGTCGTTACTCTGTCAACTTTCCTACTAAATAAGATAATCATGTCTGGTTTCATTCCGTATGCGATAGCAAATATGGATCCAGTCATTTCCTGTTCTCACGACTTCTGAAAAGTTTTCATACACATTTTTGTCGTAATATAGACGAAGAAATAATCTGACTAATTCCTGACATAAAAAGTCCGCGATGGCCCGAAATACGTCCTACGGAAGTCAATAAAGTGCGGCTACAAAGTCTGGGTTCCAGTAAATGAAAATGACAACGTTTTCCAGCTTAAAATGTCTAGACGAAAGATTGCAATAGTAGGGAGAATTGCCGAGCCGAAGAACTAGCCAGATGACTGGTCAGAGTACTGGAGCACTCTTCATTAGCTGTTACAAATTATACGTTCCACAATCTAAAGGGCAAGCAAACCAGCACATACGCACACAAACGGAAGACACCCACATTGTACACAATTGATGAGCCTGAAGTGCGTTGCACTCTGCATGAGTAATAATAAGAACTGTCTTGCGGAGTACAGCAAAAACTTGAACAATCCATGCTTTACTAGTGGTTTTTCTTCCAAATCACTCACGATTAAGAGAATGCAAAACAAAAAAACAAAAAAACAAAAAACTGTTCAAATGTGTGTGAAATCTTATGGGACTTGACTGCTGCCGGCCGCGGTGGTCTCGCGGTTCTAGGCGCGCAGTCCGGAACCGCGCGACTGCTACGGTCGCAGGTTCGAATCCTGCCTCAGGCATGGATGTGTGTGATGTCCTTAGGTTAGTTAGGTTTAAGTAGTTCTAAGTTCTAGGGGACTTATGACCACAGCTGTTGAGTCCCATAGTGCTCAGAGCCATTGAACTTGACTGCTAAGGTCATCAGTCCCTAAGCTTACACACTACTTAACCCAAATTATCCTAAGGACAAATACACACACCCATGCCCGAGGGAGGACTCGAACCTCCGCCGGGACCAGCCGCACAGTCCCTGACTGTAGCGCCCAAGACCGCTCGGCTAATCCCGCGTGGCAGAATGCAAAACACTTTTTTCTGAAAATACTTCTGCTTACAATAATTTTACATGTATTTGACTGTCACAATGTTAATAACATAAAAATTCTCAAAAATATTTTATTGTTGGTAAGCAAAGGGTTGAGAAAATGTCCGGATACAGAAATTCTTCTGTATCCCTACCCATATCCGAGCTTGTGCTCCGTCCCAAATTACCTCGTCTTCGACGGCACATTCAACTCTTAATGTTATTTCCGTTCTTAACAGAATGCCACTTTCTCAATATCTTGGACACTGGATGTTTACATGTGTCATTTTGAATATCTGTGGCTGTCTCCTTGACTGCAAACATCAATGCGAACAGTTCTATTAGAGAGGTACTTCTCGAGCCACTCGAAAGATGAATGGAAGATACGCCACCGGAACTGTCAGTGCGCGTGTTGAAATCTCGTCGACTTGAGTGGATATAGTTAGTGAGCTGAAGCGAGTACAGAGCGCGTGTGCCTGGTGTTCGCCACTGCAACTGTATACAAACGGCCGCCCGGCGTCGCGCCTCGGATTTCACACGGAGCAAAAATAGAGTGCAGCCCGCCACGGCAATAACGAGAACACGCTTCCCTGGCACTCACATTTTAATACTCAGGCCGGCAACTGTACCCGGTTTCACGTGACCCTGCTTCCTGGAGACATTACAGCTCCTGAAAATACGGCTCTGCTCCTCAAATCATCCATTCGCTAGTGTTATAAGTCACTGGAAAATCCGAAAGAGCTTGAACCACCTAGATTCTCTTACAGTTACTCATCAGTCGAAACGGTCCTTTCGTATCGCCATCCGCATCGTGTAGTCATCACCTTTACATAACCGAGGCCATGTTGCCCCTGAGGATGTAGCCCATACGAAAGTGTAACGGAAATGCTAGGGAAAGTAAATGGGAATCCTCGGGAGAATTACATAGTTCTCGCGAAACTCTTTTGCGTCAATTTAGAGAACCTCTAGTTGGTATGGATTGTATGGTCATTATGCGTACATCTCGCCTAGGGACAGCGAGAATAAGACAGGAGATACTGGGATTCTTCCATAGAGATGTAAACAATCATGAAATAGGAAAGAAAATCGGTGATATCAGCATGATGTATCCTCTGCCATGGACTGTACAGTGGGTTGCAGAATATCTAAACGGGTAACTCGGGGCACGGTCACCCACTGTCAGCAGCGGATTACCTGTATTACGGATTGTATAGTTGGAGTCACGAACGATGGCGGGCGAGTTAAGGCCTACTTTGCACACATACGTCACGCATTCTGCGACAGCCACTGAAAGTTCAGTAGTGTTCTGAGCGCTCTGCTATAAACGTCGAAGACAATGCGAGCACAAACGTCATCGTAGCGAGTTACTTAGTGAATTTTTATTCCATTTGCTGCCAGTTGTCATTGCTGCTACTGGTGTTAAACAACGAATTCTACGTAAGCAACCGAGAGACATAATTTGCAGGAGACACGCTTTCGTCAAGCGTAAATCACGTGCATGTTCATACCGCAACTGTCGCTTGGAACCAGCAACAATGCAAAAATCGTCGGTACCTCGACTTGTGCGAACCATCTCCATTCATTCATTGGACTGTAGAGGCAACAAAAATACGATTTTCAGTTTTTCATCTAGTTATTGACTGGATTTAAAAATTTAAAATGCTGTCATAAAAAAATGGTTCAAATGGCTCTGAGCACTATGGGACTCAACTGCTGAGGTCATAAGTCCCCTACAACTTAGAACTACTTAAACCTAACTAACCTAAGGACAACACATACATCCATGCCCGAGGCAGGATACGAACCTGCGACCTTAACGGTCGCGCGGTTCCAGACTGTAGCGCCAGAACCGCTCGGCCACCAGCGGCCGGCCAATGCTGTCATAATCTTCTCATTAGGGGTTGTAATCTTATGTTAAAGGTTCAAAAAAGTAAGTCAAGTATTATAATTAGTATCGTGTCACAAGTCTGGTGCCAGTGTAACGTACGGCGCGCAAATTACCCAGACTTTATTCATCCAGTATTAGAGAAACAGAGCACTTTGAGAGTTCCAATAAACTTTACATATAATATCAAACCATTTCGAAACATTTTCTCACTGACACCACCACTGTACCACGCTCCCACCCCCCCCCCAAAAAAAAATAAAAATTAAAAAAAAAAAATTTATCACCTGAACTTCAGCACCAGGTTCAAATGTCTCTGAGCACTGTGGGACTTAACTTCTGAGGTCATCAGTCCCATAGAACTTATAACTACTTAAACCTAACTAACCTACGGACATCACACACATCCATGCCCGAGGCAGGATTCGAACCTGCGACCGTAGCGGTCGCGCCGTTCCAGACTGACGCCCCTAGAACCGCTCGGTCGCAAAGGCCGGCTTCAGCACCAGGAATAACGTATTAATGGGGTACTTCTTCACTACCATCTCTATTCGCAACACATTTTACAGACAGTATCCACACATACACTCCTGGAAATTGAAATAAGAACACCGTGAATTCATTGTCCCAGGAAGGGGAAACTTTATTGACACATTCCTGGGGTCAGATACATCACATGATCACACTGACAGAACCACAGGCACATAGACACAGGCAACAGAGCATGCACAATGTCGGCACTAGTACAGTGTATATCCACCTTTCGCAGCAATGCAGGCTGCTATTCTCCCATGGAGACAATCGTAGAGATGCTGGATGTAGTCCTGTGGAACGGCTTGCCATGCCATTTCCACCTGGCGCCTCAGTTGGACCAGCGTTCGTGCCGGACGTGCAGACCGCGTGAGACGACGCTTCAGCCAGTCCCAAACATGCTCAATGGGGGACAGATCCGGAGATCTTGCTGGCCCGGGTAGTTGACTTACACCTTCTAGAGCACGTTGGGTGGCACGGGATACATGCGGACGTGCATTGTCCTGTTGGAACAGCAAGTTCCCTTGCCGGTCTAGGAATGGTAGAACGATGGGTTCGATGACGGTTTGGACGTACCGTGCACTATTCAGTGTCCCCTCGACGATCACCAGTGGTGTACGGCCAGTGTAGGAGATCGCTCCCCACACCATGATGCCGGGTGTTGGCCCTGTGTGCCTCGGTCGTATGCAGTCCTGATTGTGGCGCTCACCTGCACGGCGCCAAACACGCATACGACCATCATTGGCACCAAAGCAGAAGCGACTCTCATCGCTGAAGACCACACGTCTCCATTCGTGCCTCCATTCACGCCTGTCGCGACACCACTGGAGGCGGGCTGCACGATGTTGGGGCGTGAGCGGAAGACGGCCTAACGGTGTGCGGGACCGTAGCCCAGCTTCATGGAGACGGTTGCGAATGGTCCTCGCCGATACCCCAGGAGCAACAGTGTCCCTAATTTGCTGGGAAGTGGCGGTGCGGTCCCCTACGGCACTGCGTAGGATCCTACGGTCTTGGCGTGCATCCGTGCGTCGCTGCGGTCCGGTCCCAGGTCGACGGGCACGTGCACCTTCCGCCGACCACTGGCGACAACATCGATGTACTGTGGAGACCTCACGCCCCACGTGTTGAGCACTTCGGCGGTACGTCCACCCGGCCTCCCGCATGCCCACTATACGCCCTCGCTCAAAGTCCGTCAACTGCACATACGGTTCACGTCCACGCTGTCGCGGCATGCTACCAGTGTTAAAGACTGCGATGGAGCTCCGTATGCCACGGCAAACTGGCTGACACTGACGGCGGCGGTGCACAAATGCAGGAGTGTAGCACTGAATATACACTCCTGGAAATGGAAAAAAGAACACATTGACACCGGTGTGTCAGACCCACCATACTTGCTCCGGACACTGCGAGAGGGCTGTACAAGCAATGATCACACGCACGGCACAGCGGACACACCAGGAACCGCGGTGTTGGCCGTCGAATGGCGCTAGCTGCGCAGCATTTGTGCACCGCCGCCGTCAGTGTCAGCCAGTTTGCCGTGGCATACGGAGCTCCATCGCAGTCTTTAACACTGGTAGCATGCCGCGACAGCGTGGACGTGAACCGTATGTGCAGTTGACGGACTTTGAGCGAGGGCGTATAGTGGGCATGCGGGAGGCCGGGTGGACGTACCGCCGAATTGCTCAACATGTGGGGCGTGAGGTCTCCACAGTACATCGATGTTGTCGCCAGTGGTCGGCGGAAGGTGCACGTGCCCGTCGACCTGCGACCGGACCGCAGCGACGCACGGATGCACGCCAAGACCGTAGGATCCTACGCAGTGCCGTAGGGGACCGCACCGCCACTTCCCAGCAAATTAGGGACACTGTTGCTCCTGGGGTATCGGCGAGGACCATTCGGAACCGTTTCCATGAAGCTGGGCTACGGTCCCGCACACCGTTAGGCCGTCTTCCGCTCACGCCCCAACATCGTGCAGCCCGCCTCCAGTGGTGTCGCGACAGGCGTGAATGGAGGCACGAATGGAGACGTGTCGTCTTCAGCGATGAGAGTCGCTTCTGCCTTGGTGCCAATGATGGTCGTATGCGTGTTTGGCGCCGTGCAGGTGAGCGCCACAATCAGGACTGCATACGACCGAGGCACACAGGGCCAACACCCGGCATCATGGTGTGGGGAGCGATCTCCTACACTGGCCGTACACCACTGGTGATCGTCGAGGGGACACTGAATAGTGCACGGTACATCCAAACCGTCATCGAACCCATCGTTCTACCATTCCTAGACCGGCAAGGGAACTTGCTGTTCCAATAGGACAATGCACGTCCGCATGTATCCCGTGCCACCCAACGTGCTCTAGAAGGTGTAAGTCAACTACCCGGGCCAGCAAGATCTCCGGATCTGTCCCCCATTGAGCATGTTTGGGACTGGCTGAAGCGTCGTCTCACGCGGTCTGCACGTCCAGCACGAACGCTGGTCCAACTGAGGCGCCAGGTGGAAATGGCATGGCAAGCCGTTCCACAGGACTACATCCAGCATCTCTACGATCGTCTCCATGGGAGAATAGCAGCCTGCATTGCTGCGAAAGGTGGATATACACTGTACTAGTGCCGACATTGTGCATGCTCTGTTGCCTGTGTCTATGTGCCTGTGGTTCTGTCAGTGTGATCATGTGATGTATCTGACCCCAGGAATGTGTCAATAAAGTTTCCCCTTCCTGGGACAATGAATTCACGGTGTTCTTATTTCAATTTCCAGGAGTGTAGTTGCAAAATTATGTCATTTTACGGCAAATACGAGGGGCGTTCAATAAGTAATGCAACACATTTTTTTCTGAAAGCAGTTCGGTTTTATTCAGGTCCCCAGTGCTCCACATAATTCCGCACTCTTACACTGTTTTTCAAGTTAATCTTTATTCAATGCGACGATCTGACGCCACCTTACTGGGAGGAACTTGTATGGCTCTATGGTAACAGTCTGCTGGTGGGCATCGGAGCCAACGTCTTGCTGCAACATATCCTCGCCATCATCCACGTACTCCTTCCCGCGGCCTGCATGCTTCATTGAGCAAAACAGATGGGAGTGGGATTGTGCGAGATCCGGGCTGTAGGGTGGACGAGGAAGAGCAGCCCGCTGAAGTTTTGTGAGCTGCTCTCGCGTGCGCAGACTTGTGTGAAGCCTTGCATTGTCGTGGAGAAGGAGAAGTTCGTTTGCATTTTTGTGGCGACGAACACCCTGAAGTCCGGCATTGAAGGAGTCACGGCTGCGTGCGGCCGACTAGTACGCGGGAGACGGTAGAGGTTTACGTGAGATTGTTGCCATGATGACAGACACCTCGCCCAACCACTCACCATGCTTTTGTTCACTGCCAGATCTCCGTAGACAATCTGCAAATGACTGGGAACGTCTGCGATGGACTGGTTTTCCGCCAAAAGAAACCCAATGACTTTTCTCTGCTTTGAACGCACCTTCGTTACAGACACCATTTTGAAAGCTACATATAACTGTAAGGGTTGAAGCGGCAATAGCCCACGATGTCCCACAAAAAAATTCCGCAATTTTTCAACCGAAATTGGCCGAGAAAAAAAAGTGTTGCATTACTTACTGAACGTCCCCCGTAGATCAGAATACATGTCCTAAACATCGGGATGCGTGAAAAACTAGCTTTTGTTTAAAACGGAGCGCAAATTACCCACAATATACTCATCCATTGTATGATAATGGGAGCACTTGGCGACTTACAACAAATTTTAAACACAATGGCACACCTTTCCTAAACTTTTTCTCGCGTACATGCCGCACGTAAAATATTTAACACATTAACTCACTTGTCAAGCAATCAGACGTTTGTAGTTGTTTTGCACATGGGAGTTCGATTCTTTAAGGAATCAGTGGTTTACTGGAATACACTATCTGATCAAAAGTTCCCGGGCACCTATTAGTGGGAATTAATATGGGGAATGTCCACCCTTCTCCTTTTTAATGACTTTGAACACGTTTAATCTACATCTACATCCATACTCCGCAAGCCAACTGACGGTGTGTGACGGAGGGTACCCTGAGTACCTCTATCGGTTCTCCCTTCTATTCCAGTCTCGTATTGTTCGTGGAAAGAAGGATTGTCGGTATGCATCTGTGTGGGCTCTAATCTCTCTGATTTTATCCTCATGGTCTCTTCGCGAGATACACGTAGGAGGGAGCAATATACTGCTTGACTCTTCGGTGAAGGTATGTTCTCGAAACTTTAACAAAAGCCCGTACCGAGCTACTGAGCGTCTCTCCTGCAGAGTCTTCCACTGGAGTTTATCATCTCCGTAACGCTTTCGCGATTACTAAATGATCCTGTAACGAAGCGCGCTGCTCTCCGTTGGATCTTCTCTATCTCTTCTATCAACCCTATCTGGTACGGATCCCACACTGCTGAGCAGTATTCAAGCAGTGGGCGAACAAGCGTACAGTAACCTACTTCCTTTGTTTTCGGATTGCATTTCCTTAGGATTCTTCCAATGGATCTCGGTCTGGCATCTGCTTTACCGACGATCAACTTTATATGGTCATTCCATTTTAAATCACTGCTAATGCGTACTCCCAGATAATTTATGGAATTAACTGCTTCTAGTTGCTGACCTGCTATTTTGTAGCTAAATGATAAGGGATCTATCTTTCTATGTATTCGCAGCACATTACACTTGTCTACATTGAGATTCAATTGTCATTCCCTGCACCATGCGTCAATTCGCTGCAGATCCTCCTGCATTTCAGTACCATTTTCCATTGTTACAACCTCTCGATACACCACTGCATCATCTGCAAAAAACCTCAGTGAACTTCCGATGTCATCCACAAAGTCATTTATGTATATTGTGAATAGCAACGGTCCTATGACACTCCCCTGCGGCACACCTGAAATCACTCTTACTTCGGAAGACTTCTCTCCATTGAGAATGACATGCTGCGTTCTGTTATCTAGGAACTCCTCAATGATGGCATACCGTTAAAAGCGATATCAAAGCCAACCGCATGTCAACCACCGTGTTGACGGAACCTGTTCTCCCGACGCCCAGCGTCCAACATCACTACCATCTCTGATTTCGGTTCGTGAGGAAGAATGGGCAGCCATTTCTCTACGGACAGTGAGACACTATGTTTACAAGTTACCTCCTTTGTAAATGAATTACATTTCCTTAGAATTTCCTACTGCTTTCATTATATACACTGACGAATATACACTAGACAAATGTATTCCTCAATTTCATAGCTCTACATAAATTATTTTTGGTGTCGCGTTTTCTTCCGTCAGTGTTGTTGCACTTCAGGTAGATCTGAACGCTTAGTGTTACGTATTTTATAATTGTTATTGTTTCCAGTGTCTCATAGCCATTTTCGTAATCGAAAGTTAATGGTTGTTTTCGTCTTTTTGTTTGCAACATGTTACATTTATATATGGAGAGAGAATTATTTTATTCCAGATCCACATTCGCCAGTGCAAGTGTTTGTTCTGATTTCAGGTGGTAGAATCTACGTTGCAAATTCCTTTATTTTTTCAAGTATTATCTTGGCCACTAAAAATAATGATGATATTATAAAGGTTGCTGGATTCTGAGCAGCATACTTTTTGCCTTCCTGCGTATGATATTCATCTCCTGTAACAGTTTTTCCAATCAGTGCGTGTCACTCACGACTCCAGACAGCATAGTTTCCTAACAACTAACGCAAAATAATGGAGATGAACACAAATTTCCACTTTCAAGCGCTAATTAGCCGTATTTTGCATGTCTGGTATAACCCATAGTGATGTATTTGTTCTGGTGATACTTGCTAAAGCGAAATGGATCAGGGTTGTGTCATCTCCCTCTAAGGCTCATGAAACCTGCCGTTATGTAATCAGGTAACGTTATTTTCGAAAGGACTTTCATTTTTTGTTGCCAGAGAAACATTCTCTGACACATTGTCCGTTCTGTTACTCATAGGAATACATCGTTACTAAAATGAAGGGCATTTTACAATTTGGCAGCCATTAGGTAACCGCCAATGGGTTTCATTATACAGATCTGTTCGACCGGTCACATTCTCGATGTTTCTGCCAAAAGAGTGCCATATCTCCAGTGTTTGATGAACTTGAGAGTATCTGCTATGCATTGTAAGACTTCGTTTGTGTAAAATGGCGACAACTTTTCAAAAGGACTGTCGTGTTTTTGTTACCATAGAATCATTCTGAGACACATCTGTTCTGTTACTTGTTGGAATACATTCTTAAGTTGACTGTGAAACGAGAATCTTTGTTGAGTCAGTGTTTCTACTCCTAGGCTATACATCCAACCAGTTGGGACTGTCTGTTGGTGGAGAACAGGAAACCATAGTGTTTCCACTAATAGCTAGGTAAATAAAGGTCGGCGCAGGGAGTCCATTATTATTTGGACAAGCTTTATACAACTCAGGTACAGTTAACGCTACTGAGCTTTGCCACTAGCTACAATTTCGCTCCAGTATCCCCTCACGCCATTAACACGTAGCACACCTTGAGGACTTATCATAAATTTACGTTATCATTGGGAACGGGGTAATTAAGTCAATATCCTCATTCCCTCTGATTCAAAGCTTTCCAAAACTGGGCATACGTGCTGTATTTTCCACCGTTGTGGCGCCTGGTGGTAAAGGTCGGGACGCCCGAGTTCGCCAGTTCCATACCCACTGTAGAATAACAGATTCGTTACAAGGCTTGCTAGATTGCACAGCATTTTTATCTCGTTAAATGTCATAGACGTCACGATGGTTATCCCTCCGAAGAATCTAAGACTATGGAGGTAGAATTAAGCTCTGAAAAGTTTTTTCGTGTTGTTCACTACGATCAGTAATGCAAGTGAAAGGTATTCTTGATCGATTTGGTTGTAACTTAATACTCAGAGACCACTTTCATTTTCAAACAGCCTTAAATGTTACTTCCTGGCAGATTAAAACTGTGTGCCCGACCGAGACTCGAACTCGGGACCTTTGCCTTTCGCGGGCAAGTGCTCTACCATCTGAGCTACCGAAGCACGACTCACGCCCGGTCCTCACAGCTTTACTTCTGCCAGTATCTCGTCTCCTACCTTCCAAACTTTGCAGAAGCTCTCCTGCGAAACCTTGCAGAACTAGCACTCCTGAAAGAAAGGATACTGCGGAGACACAGTTTTAATCTGCCAGGAAGTTTCATATCAGCGCACACTCCGCTGCAGAGTGAAAATCTCATTCAGCCTTATATGTTGGATATAGCACATCTGATGGCGCGTTGTATGCGTATTTGCTTAGAATCAAATCGTGTATAGTCAGGAGGGTACGTCCGACAGATTTGGAATGATGATATGCATGACTGAATCATTGACAGATTGGCATCAGCCCGAGATGGTGTGAGATTGGAAGAACAAGCTCTGCCATATGCTACGCCCCAGACCCTGGATGGTTATCTTTCTGTAAGTACCCGGAGATCTCGTACGTACAATGGCTTCTACCGGCGCAGTACCTGCCCTATCTATAGTACCTGCCCTATCCTCTTCAGTCACTGTGTTTCGTTAACTTCGAGAGCGTACTCTGTCTGGTCGGCTACCCAACAGATCATTATATGGCACAGCGATTGTGGTTTCTTCCACGTCATGTATCGACACTGAAATAGTGAGGTAGTGTCATTTTCTCGAATGAGCCTGGAGAGCGATTTTCGCTTTCTCCGTGTGTCGTAGCTCTTGGGTACGTTGTACAACGCACTGCGGAAAGAGAATGATGTAGTAGCGCCAATGTTATCGCTCAGAGTAACATCATTTCAGGAACACGACGCAACTACATTTATTTCTTGGGAATATTGTGACCACTGTGATCTATGGGCACGACATCCTCTAACGATATATACAACGTCTGGAGGAGAGTTCGATCTGATGAAAGATAAAGCTCAACCATACAGAATCGACTGAAAGAAATAGCACATAAAACATAAGGGCGTGTAGAGTGACCATGTCTCCTTCCGAACTTAAATTGGTTTGAACATGCAAGGGAAGGTCCACGCCAAAGGACTACAGCCAAAACACCGCCATCGTGGAACGTTCCTAACTTTGACATGGCGCTTGTCCTACAACGTTAGATCTCGCCATAGGCCAACGTGGAGATCTGATCCTTGGTGTAGCAAATATGAGAAGACGTACTGCAATTCGAGGGCATCTCATCCCACACTGCCGTTCTACGCATGGTCAATAGCCAGTTACCACAAATGCAATCTCGTAGAATCTGGTATACTACCGGTGGTCTGCGTCTTCCAACACGATGTTCCGACGCCGAAACTCGGCGTCTTCGTCGGGTGTTTCCAGTCTCAGGAAACACCGGATGAAGGTGCCGAGTGACGACGTCGGGACATCGTGTTGGGTGACGTGAATCACCGATAGTACACTCTGTTCTACAGGATGGCAACAAACCCACGGGAAAGTTTAAGAAAAAAAATCTCTTCACGTGCCCGAATCACGTGGCTAAATGTTCTTACCGTAACATGCCTCCCTCGTTTCGTGCCTCTTGAATATCACGTAACTTAGCCGCCTAAGTGTGATATATGAGCAACAGATCTTAATACCATACTTTGAAGAAACAGCCTGGTGGAATAAGGATATTACGAACGCTATAAGAAATGGAAAATACACAAGCAATATCTTGTATGAAACAATGAGACTATGGGCCTAAACAGAGTAAGGTAGCAACTTACATGCAGAAAATATTACATGTCATTAAACAATTCGCAACAAAGATGAAGACAGCAAGGACGATGAAGTTGCCAGAATAACAGACGTTGAGAATTATAAATGCTATGACGTATACCGTAATTAAAAACAGAATGGGAGTAGTAATGAATCTATTCATTCGGTAAAACTTCCTAATAGGGAGGTGAAGAGAGTAGATATCAAAATCTACGTTTGTATCCTTACTTCACAGGCCGGTTTACGCTGCATGGTGAAAGGCACAGATTTTACTAAATTCATTTAACCTCTTCCTTTCTGTTTCAGTCTGCAATTCACTCATTCACAGTAGCATCGTGGTCCCTAAACACCACTAATCAAGGAAATCATTTAGAAACTTGGAAAAAATCAAATTATGCCTTTAACAGGCAGACGGAGGCTCAACAGGTTACTTGAAGTTCCAGTTGTGACTAATAATCAGCCTACTATCACCTATAATTGTAAGAATTACTGTAAGATTGTGGTTTAATGCGCTGTAAATACGGATATTATGTACCGCAGTAGAAAATGGCTCTGAGCACTATGGGACTTAACATCTGAGGATCCGCAGCTCGTGGTCGTGCGGTAGCGTTCTCGCTTCCCGCGCCCGGGTTCCCGGATTCGATTCCCGGCGGGGTCAGGGATTTTCTCTGCCTCGTGATGACTGGGTGTTGTGTGCTGTCCTTAGGTTAGTTAGGTTTAAGTAGTTCTAAGTTCTAGGGGACTGATGACCATAGATGTTAAGTCCCATAGTGATCAGAGCCGTTTGAACCATTTAACATCTGAGGTCATCAGTCCCCTAGAACTTAGAACTACTTAATCCTAACTAACCTAAGGACACCACACACATCCATGCCCTAGGCAGGATTCGAACCTGCGACCGTAGCAGTTGCGCGGTTCCGGACTGCTCTTGTTATGCACATGACTTCCAGATCGATATTCTTTCCTTGTAATTTAATGCGATTGCTACTTTGAGACTGTAAAATCACAGGAATCCTGTATCTCTGTTTCATAAACAATTTATCATTTCGGCGTTACACAGTCTACTTTTCTTCGGAGAGACAAACTGTGAAGTCACCTCACAGTAAACTTTTCCTTCTTCTGAGATCATATTGTTCTGGATAAATTTGAGTTGCCTTGTCATCCGACATTAGTTTTTTCCTTCAGTCCCTGCAAATGATCGTGAAAAATGTGTTTCATTAATATAAATTTACAGAAACCTGTTCCACTGCCAACCTTCATTAGTCATTCTTTGTCAAAATACTAAACACAGTAACCTACATAAAAATGTTTATAAAGCCAATCGAGAGCAAACAACGTTTTACGCGAGATGAAGACGCATGTTTCATCAAGCTTCAGTAACCAATATACATTTTTCAAAAAATATATGATTCTCTGAATACATTTCGTATTTCTGAAAACAAAACTTGAGAGCCAATCAGTTATTGCACTTAATGAATCGCTAGTGGCGGCTTTTGTGTTAATAACATCTGAGCCACCTTCATCATCTGATAGGGTGTACTCAATTCCCTGAGTCTGCAAATACCTTGTCCATGTCATTTGTATTGGAATCATCGTAAGTGAGCTACTTCACTATTTTTATCTCTTCCTTATCTGTAAGACAGTGCCAGTTTCACGCCTCACTTCCGTTTCGGTTAATTGGTCATGGCGTTTATTTGTTCGTATATAGGTAGTGTGCTGTGTGAAATAAAATTGGTTTACACATCATCTGTTGGCTGTAGATGGCGACCTATTGGTCACTAGATGGAGCTGATGAAGTGCTATGCTTTTGCCAATGTAGCCAGGCCTTGTGTGGTTTACAGTGGCCTCACCCAAAACCCCCAGTGTAGAAACAATATTGATTGCCTACGGCCAGCTATCTTTTCAGTAGACACTTTTTGAAACACTAGTCGGCTGCTGTGGCCGAGCGGTTCTAGGCGCTTCAGTCTGGAAGCGCGCGACCGCTACGGTCGCAGGTCCGAATTCTGCCTCGGGCATGGATGTGTGTGATGTCCTTAGGTTATTTAGGTATAAGTAGTTCTAAGTCTAGGGGACTGATGACCTCAGATGCTAAGTCCCATGGTGCTCAGAGCCATTTGAACCATTTTTTTTTTAAACAGTAGCCTTCCAACAAATTTCTTCAGCTTGTGTTCAGTGTCTTTTTTTTTTTTAGAATTGTCTACCAATACGGTAATCTAGTGGAATGACGAAGACATAACACAGTTACTGCTATACCACCCGCCACTAGTGTCGTCTGTTGGCGATAATAATAGGAAGCTGGCGGCACGAATCCAGTTTTGATATCAAATTGATATAAAAATTAAATAAATTGATCACTTAATCACCCCACGACCACGCCTCTCCATCCCACCCCCACCCCGTGATGACGTCACGTGTTTTTCTCAGCCTGCACATGGGCTATTCGTGGGAATTTCGAATTTTGGCGGGAATTTCTATTTTTTGGGGGGAATTTCTTTGTCCCAAGGCAGTGCTGACGTGCCTACTCCAACCACCCACCACCCACCTGGCAATTGGCGGGAAATACAAATTTGTACAAATTTGGGAGGGGATTTTTTCTCTCCACTCACGTGACCAAATTGGTGGAATTCTTTCAGACTATGCTGAGCTGTCATTTTGGAACATCGTGATGTGTTCGATCAACGAGATAAATTTGAAAGATACAGCAGCTTTCAATAACTGTATTACATGTATACATTCGGAGGAGGACTGTAGCCACATTTCACTACATGGGGAATTGAAGGCTATGATAATGGAAGAGTGTAGGAGAAAGAAGCAGAAGAATCCAGTTCAGCAGATTGCTACAATGCAGAGGGACGGAGCCAAGAACATGTAGTAACCCACACGTGCTCATGCGCTCTCGCAAACTGCCGAGGTATTCCACATGAAGTATTCACTCTTTCAAAACGGAAGAAGCGGGCAGTTGATGCTAATTCTCTTCAGTGGAAGCATATTCGTATATGTGATGTATACCACTGAATAGCTTCAACTGTTTATCCCCATCCAGTTCACCTGCCACCAAGCGTTCCTCGCGGCTGTGCGGAATGTGTTCTATGGAAACGCTACTGGTGTCTGACTAAGAGGAGTTTAACAGCCATGTTCCCTGTAAGTATACAACCGAGAACTGCACCCATAACCTCCTACATGCAGAATGGAAAGAAGTAATATTGGCTGAGTGCTTGAAGAAGAAGAAGAAGAAGAAGAAGAAGAAGAAGAAGAGGATTACCGTTCAGCAGAGAATAACAATTAGACCACCAGAGGCATCGGAAATTGGTAGTAGCCAATAGAAATGCAGCAGCCGATCACAATGGGGATATAACGCCGGCCCAGCAGGTCTGCAGCCTTAGTTGCAACGCCCAGCCACAGCAGAAGCAGCAGCCGAATAGGAAGAAGTCGCGGAAGAGTAAGTGCCCCTGCTTAAAGTCTGTGTTTACTGCCGTGTGAGGGTCTTCGTGCTTCTGTCATCACTTGTAACGGTTTTCCTTCTTTGCTCATCAGCGGATGCGATGCCCTCCAGCCTCTCGGGGTCTGCAACAGCGAAATGTCCCAGCCCGTCGGGACCCGCGGCAGCATCCTGGGTTCCTGTCGTGCATCTGGTCCGCTTGATCCAACAGGAGAGTCAGCTGTTATTGTCGATTGAAGACACACAACCAGCCCCTGATTCGCGAAAGTGCACCGACGCAGGTCGGTACTGGCCCTTGGCATGCGCGCCATCGCAAAATATTCCAGTTATACTGCATGGACAGAGTGAGGATGTAGTGGATGAGAAGATACCAATTTAGCCCTGTGCACCACTCCTCTTCAGTGTACAATTTAACCGCTAGAGGTATGCAACGTTTACATATTGGTATAGAAGCAACCGCAGACAGAGAGTGGCGTATTGTGATAGAGATCGAGAATGCAGCTAAAAGAATTAAAGTGCCACTTACGGAGGTGGAATGGAATGAACTGTGTCTTGCAAAAGCGCATATCAAGTAGCAGTTGACCGTTGAGTATAACCAGAGCCGTCCTCCACCGGACATTTACTGTGCTGCTGTAACTCGATCCATTACAACAGTGTACAATGACTCTGCACTCCGTGTGAAATCAGGTGACACATCCGTTCATCTCCAGCACTCCAACGTCAAAAACGTTTTCGATCTAGAGATGGCGGTATCCATTGTGTCGGAAAGACTGAACAGATGGCCTCCTTGTGTTAAAGCTGTGTAGTCGACAGGACCGATTGAGGACCTCTGGTACAGAGCCGAGTGGAGAGTCTGAATCAGAGACTCCTACGGTTCTGCGACCGTGTAGGCTGCAGATTCCTCGACTTGCGCCAAATGGTGGTTCGGTTTCGGGTTCCGCTGTATAGGTCAGATGTCCACTATACTTAGGAGGCGGCTACATGGGTAGCAGGGGCTGTGTGGCGTGGACTGGGCGGTTAGGTTAGAGGGTCTCGGGAAAACACAAGAAGGGCTTCAGTGACAAAGGGTGCAGGCCGAACACAGGAAGAACGCAGATACAAGAAACATCGGTATAACAGTTGTAAATTGTCGTAGCTGTATCGGGAAAGTACCAGAGCTCCAAACGCTAATAGAAAGCACTGATGCTCAAATCGTTAGAGGGACTGAAAGCTGGCTAAAGCCGGAGATGAGCTTAGCCGAAATTTTTGCGAAGAACCTAACGGTGTTCCGAAAGGATAGGCTAAACACGGTTGGCGGTGGCGTTTTTGTTGCTATTCAAAGTAGTTTATCTTGTCGCGAAATTGAAGTAGATAGTTCCTGCGAGTTAGTATTGGCAGAGGTCATTGTTGTCAACCGGAATGAAACAATAATTGGATCCTTTTACATACAGTTACAGTTGGTGCTGACTTTTACTCTCGATATGTTGGCGAAAATACATGTTTAATTCCGGACGTGCGCATAAAATATCATCCGAAATTGTGCTAAACGCATTCTCTGAAAATTATTTCGAGAAGTTAGTTCATGAGCCCACGCGAATAGAAAACGGTTGTGAAAACACACTTGACCTCTTAGCAACAAATAATCCTGAGTTAATAACAAGCATGAAAACGGATACAGGAATTAGTGAACTCAGGGTTGTCGTAGCGAGACTGTATATTGTAACCCCCAAATCCTCCAAAATGAACGAAAAATACAGCTTACCTATTCAAAAAAGCAGATAAAAATTTACTTGACGCCTTCCTGAGACGCAATCTCCACTCCTTCCAAACTAATAATATAAGTGTAGACCAGATGCTGCTTGAATTCAAAGAAATAGTATCGGCAACAACTGCGAGGTTTATACCAAATAAATTAACAGACGACGGAGCTAATCCTCGTTGGTACACAAAACGGGTCAGAACAATATTGCAGAAACAACGAAACAAACACACCAAATTGAAACAGATGCAAAATCCCCAAGATTGGCGATCTTTCACCGAAGGTCGAAATTAAGCGCTGATTTAACTGCGAGATGCTTATAATAGTTTCCACAGCGAAACTATGTCTCGAAACCTGGCAAAAAATCCAAAGAGATTTTAGTCGCATGTGAAGTATGTTAACGGCAAGAAACAATCAATGCCTTCTCTGCGCCATAGCAATCGAGGTACACTCGAAGAGAGTGTTTCCAAAACAGAGTTACTAAACACAGCCTTCCGAAATACCTTCACAAAAGAAGTCGATGTAAATATTCCAGACTTACTTACAATCATGAACAGCTGCCAACAAGGGTAACGTAGAAGTAGATATCCTCGGAGTAGTGAAGCAACTTCAATCACTTAATAAAAGCAAGTCTTCTGGTCCAGACTGTATACCAATTAGTTTCCTTTCAGAGGATACATTAGCTCCATACTTAACAATCATATACAACCGTTCGCTCGACGAAGTATCCGTGCCCAAGAACTGGAAAGTTGCACAGGTCACACCAATATTCAAGAAAGGTAGTAGGAGTAATCCACTAAATTACAGGCCCATATCATTAACGTCGATATGCATCTGGATTTTGCAACATATATTGTGTTCGAACATTATGAATTACCTCGAAGAAAACGGTCTATTGACACACAGTCAACATGGATTTAGAAAACATCGTTCTTGTGAAACAGAACTAGCTCTTCATTCGCATGAAATGTTGAATGCAATTGACAAGGGATTTCAGATTGATTCCGTATTTCTGGAAGACTTTCGATACTTTGCCACACAAGCGGCTTTTTTTTTTTTTTTTTTTTTTTTATAAGGAATCACAGGGCATTGTTGCATTCTTAGGATAAAGAGTCGTAGAACGTAGTACTCCATCCGGACATGGTTTCGGTGGGATGGTACAGCGCAATAGCTGGACGGACTAGTGTAGTATCAGAGTGTGATAGCGGAATTGTGCGGCGCGGAGTACGGTGGTACTCACGTGGGGCAGTTGCCTTCACAGCTAGCGCAATTCAGCTAGGAGTTTACAGTTGGACTGCACGTACAATCAAATTTAGAATGCATGACCGGAAAATCACGTGACACAAAGTGCAGCGATCGAGGATACTTAGAGTACAATAGGATGCGCGACAGCCGCAACCGATCAGTCTTCTGTGGTACTTGAAAGTATCAACATGGATTCCTCCTAAGTGATAACATGCCTCAGATATTAAGGAGTAGGACGAGATCAAGCGACGAACGCTTTGGTTTATGGTTACTGCTGGAGAACTTGACTATCTTGTTTCTGACATTGGCAACATAAATTACACCGAAAATGGTACGCTCCTTCTCAAGAAGGATTTAAATGTGCTTAGTCCTTTTACGGAACCGTTTTGCGACAGCATTATGGTAGTTAATATCTGTGATGAAGGGTACTGTTAGGAGCATTTAGAGAAGGAGATGTGTGTCTCATTTAACTATTATCTACGCAATAAATTCCCCACGTTGGTCACAGCAAGACATCGTGTCAAGGCGAAGCTACCATTTCTCCTACAAGGAATCGTCAGTGTGACAGGAAGAGGAATATTGGATGAAATCGGCATGGAAGCACTGGAATCCATTTCGAAGAAATATAAAAATCCTGTGGCTATACCATATAAAGTGGAATTGTAATGGAAGAGTTGCCTAGAATATTGCAGCAGCTACTTGCAGACCATTATTACCTTTCGGATTTAGACATAACGCAAGATTTTGCTGAAATTTTTAATAAAATGGAGATGTGCGACAACCTAGTATCAACCAACGACTTCTGCATGGAAGGAGACCATCAGGGAAGCATCAATGTGATTGTGGACAATGATAAGACAGCTGGAATAGTCTGTTTAACGTGGGTGATCTTCAACTGTATAGTAAAGGCAGATAACGAATTCATATGTCAAGTCACAAGTCCAGGAGTAAAAAAAAGTTATCGGTAACCATCTTATAGACTTTACAAAGTGGTCAGACACGCGACTACGGGAAACTTTTACGTCTTCTTTAGCTGAGCAGCATGGTATTACCAGGGTGGAGGCTACAGTATACAACTACAGAATGGATCGGGTGTCCGACCCAGTGCAAAGCTGTTTAAGTGTATTAGACACCAACAAGTAGTATTTACAATGTGCTCCACTTTACTCTGTGTCAATTGCATCCATGTGGTGTCAGCTAGCTAATAATTTACAGGACAGTTGCTGTGTGCTGTTTAACAACGTTCTGCAATTTGTCTGATATGGTAATAAAGGCACCCGAAAATTGACTATTGTGCAAGTAAGTCTGCTGGACTCTCAAGACCGAGAAAAGCTTATAAACTATGCTCTGTCTGCATACAGTTTTAATTACCTACCTGTAATCTACGTGAAGGTTCTTAACTCTGACCCCAACAAAGACAGTTTAAGTATTATGCAGAAGTGTTATGTCAATCAAGGCGAAACTTACTTTTCTCAGTCTAGAGCCCTGTCCTCCACAATACCGTCCGGTATAGATAACGCCGACACTTGTTTGCAAAAGCTGTAAACATAAAGTTCTATACAGAAATTACGCAAGAATGTGGAGCAGAGAGTTGCCAACATACACACAGGTAGACATCAAACGATTTAACAATAGCCTGATAGCCTGAAAGGAGAAGCGAGGAAAAATTAAAATGCCCGAGCTCTCAACTTGAAGAACTGCACAAAGGAACAGAGCTAATACTTAAAGCCATAAAAAAATGATTTTAGAGGAAGAAAATTAGGTATGTATTAGAATTCTAGAATATACCTTCTCTGTATTTGTCAAATTACTGGTTGGAGAATGAAATAGATGATTCAGATGATGATTTAAGTTGAAAGTTAAAAATTGAATAAGACATTATTAAAAACACCCACAAAAAATATAAGGAAAGTGTTGTTTTCTGTGTGTAAGTGTACATGCAAAAGTTAATAAATATTTTGTACCAGAATATTTATCTGTCTTATTTGCTAACCTACCAAAAATTCTAGGACATTTCCTACATACTGCGATCTATGTGCATGTATTTCGGATGTGGAAGTGGGAGGCTGGATGACCTTGTAAAGTAGTGGAAACTAGGTAGCTGAAAGTGTAGTGAACCCATTTTTTTACCTATATGAAGAAACTGGGGCAATAGTCTTACTACTTGCAGTATAACAGAAGGTAAGAAATAAGAACATATACATTGTTATATACATGTTTTTGTTCAGTAATCATACACAGGATGCACTACATCAACTGGTGGTTCTTTATCTTAACGCCATTAAAGAATATAGAAAATAAAGCCTTCTTCTAAGCACAAAATTCAGCATGCATTTCTCTCAAACTTATTGGTAGTACACCGGTACCATAGTGAGCCCACTGTTCGAAGTCGTCTACATGCACACTGTTCTTGCTTAGATACTCTGCAAGGTCCCTATACGCAGGTTTGAAACAAGGCAGCCATCTGTTCAATCTTTCCATCACAGGGGATAACATCATCTGTAGGTAGAAAGTTTTTAACGGTGGAGTGCTGGAGATAAACGGATGTGTCACCTGATTTTACACGGAGTGCAGAGTCAATGTGCAATGTTGTAGTGAATCGAGTTAAAGCAGCACAGTAAATGTCGGGTGGAGGACTGCTCGGGTCATACTCAACGGTCAGCTGCTATTTGATATACGCTTTTCACGACACAGTTCATTCCATTCCACCTCCGTAAGTGGCACTTTAATTCTTTTAGCTGAATTCTCGATCTCTATCACAATACGTCATTCTCTGTCTGCGGTTGCTTCTATACCAATATGTAAACGTTCCAAACCTCTAGCGGTTAAATTGTACACTGAAGAGAAGAGGAGTGGTGCACAGGGCTAAATTGGTATCTTCTCATCCACTACATCCTCACTCTGTCTATGCAGTATAATTGGAATATTTTGCGATGGCGCGCATGCGACCTGCATCGTGCTGATTGGAACCCCCGGTGCACTTTCGCGAATCAGGGGCTGGTTGTATGTCTTCAATCGACAATAACAGCTGACTGTCCTGTTGGATCAAGCGGACCAGATGCACGACACGATCCCAGGATGCGGCCGCTGCCGCGGTTCCCGACGGGCTGGGACATCTCGCTGTTGCAGGCCCCGAGAGGATGGAGGGCGGCTCATCCGCTGATGAGCAAAGAAGGAAAACCGTTACAAGTGATGACAGAAGCACAAAGACCCTTACACGGCAGTAAACACAGACATTAAGCAGGGGTACTTTCCCTTCCGTGGCTTCTTTCTATTCGGCTGCTGCTGCAGCTAGTCGGCGCTGGATGGTCCCGGCTGGCCCTCCATTCTGACTGACTGACGGCAACTAAGGCTGCAGACCTGCTGGACCGGCATTATATCCCCACTGTGGTCGGATGCTGCATTCCTATTGACTACCTCCAATTTTCGATGCCTCTGTTGGTCTAATTGTGAACTAGACGAGTTGTTTTGTCCTCTGAATCGGAGGCAGACTTCTCTTGCGAGGTGGAAAACTGACTGTGGATTTCAAAAATGGCTGGCAGTTATTACAACAGCATTGGTCCGCCTGCTTACAGAATGCGTCTTGGTACCATTCCGCTGCATATCCATTATCTGCTGAACAGTAATTCGCTTCTTCTTCAGGCACTCAGCCAATATAACTCCTTTCCATTCTGCATGTAGGAGGCTATCGGTGCAGTCCTTGGTTGTATACTTACAGGCAACGGACTGACACCAATAGCTCTTCGATAGAACACATTCCGCACAGCCGCGTGGATGGGTTGGTAGCGGGTGAACTGGATGGGGATGAGCAGTTGAAACCCTTCAATTTTATACGTCACATATGCGAATATGATTCCATTGACGCGAATTAGCATCAATTGTCCGCCTCTTCCGTTTCGGAAGAGTGAATACTTCGTGTGGAATATCTCGGCAGTTTGCGCATGAACATGTATCGGTTACTACACTATCGGCCATTCAAACTGCTACACCACGAAGATGACGTGCTACAGACGCGAAATTTAACCGACAGGAAGAAGATGCTGTGATATGCAAATGATTAGCTTTTCAGAGCATTCACACAAGGTTGGCGCCGGTGGCGACACCTACAACGTGCTGACATGAGGAAAGTATCCAACCGATTTCTCATACACAAACAGCAGTTGACCGGCGTTGCCTGGTGAAACGTTGTTGTGATGATGCCTCGTGTAAGGAGGAAAAATGCGTACCATCATGTTTCCGACTTTGATAAAGGTCGGATTGTAGCCTATCACGATTGCGGTTTATCGTATCGCGACATTACTGCTCGCATTGGTCGAGATCCAATTACTGTTAGCAGAATATGGAATCGGTGGGTTCAGGAGGGTATTACGGAACGCCGTGCTGGATCCCAACGGCCTCGTATCACTAGCAGTCGAGATGACAGGCATCTTATCCGCATGGCTGTAACCTATCGTGCAGCCACGTCTCGATCCCTGAGACAGCAGACGGGGACGTTAGCAAGACAACAACCATCTGCACGAACAGTTCGACGACATTCGCAGTAGCGTGGACTATCAGCTCGGAGACCATGGCTGCGGTTACCCTGACGCTGCATCACAGACAGGAGCGCCTGCGATGGTGTACTAAACGACGAACCTGGGTGCACGAATGGCAAAACGTCATTTTTTCCCGTGAATCCAGGTTCTGTTTACAGCATAATGATGGTCGCATCCGTGTTTGGTGACATCGTGGTGAACGTACATTGGAAGCGTGTATTCGTCATCGCCATACTGGCGTATAACCCGGCGTGATGGTATGGGGTGCCATTAGTTACACGTCTCGGGCACCTCTTGTTCGCATTGACGGCACTTTGAACAGTGGACTTTACATTTCAGATGTGTTACGACCCGTGGCTCTACCTTTCATTCGATCCCTGCGAAACCCTAAATTTCAGCAGGATAATGCACGACCGCATGTTGCAGGTCCTGTACGGGCCTTTCTGGATACAGAAAATGTTCGACTGCTGTCCTGGCCAGCACATTCTCCAGATCTCTCACCAACTGAAAACGTCTGGTCAATGGTGGCCGAGCAACTGGCTCGTCACAATACGCCAGTCACTACTCTTGTTGAACTGTGGTATCGTGTTGAAGCAGCATGGGCAGCTGTACCTGTACACGCCATCCAAGCTCTGTTTGACTCAATGCCCAGGCGTATGAAGGCCGTTATTACGGCCAGAGGTGGTTGTTCTGGGTACTGATGTCTCAGGATCTATGCACCCAAATTGCATGAAAATGTAATCACATGTCAGTTGTAGTATAATATATTTGTCCAATGAATACCCGTTTATCATCTGCATTTCTTCTTGGTGTAGCAATTTTAATGGCCAGTAGTTTACATGCATCTTGGCTCCATTCCTCTGCATTGTCGCAATCTACTGAACTGAATTCTTCTGCTTCTTTCTCCTACACTCTTCCATTATCATACTCTTCCATTATCATACTCTTCCATTCCCCATATAGTGAACTGTGGCTACAGTCCTCCTTGGAATGTACACATGTAGTACAGCTATTGAAAACTGCTCCATCTTTCGCATTCATCTCGTTCACTGAACACATCACGATGCTTCCAAAATGACAGCTCAGCATAGTCTGAACGTATCCCATCAATTGTTGTCACGTGAGTGGAGAAAAAATTCTCCTTCCAAATTTCTATTTCCCGCCAATTCCCAGGTGGGTGGTGAGTGGTTGGAGTAGGCACGTCAGCATAGCCTCCGGACAAAGAAATTTCAAAAACAAAAAATTCGGTATTTCATCGAAAATTCGAAATTTCCATCAAAATTCGAAATTCTCACCAATAGGGTAGGTTTGGGGAAGGGGAAGGGGGGACTGGATCCCACGTGAAGGCTGAGAAAAACACATGAAGCCCTCCAGGGTTGGTGGTGTGCGTGGTCGGGGGCGTGGTTGGGGAGTGATTAATTGATCGATTTAATTAATTTGCATATCTATTTGATATTAAATTTAGAGTTGTGCCGTCAGCTCCCTACTACTGGCGATTTCTGTCAACATGAATACTTAGCAGTGTATCAACATTGGTTATCAATGCAAGACTAGGAAATTCCTCTCATTTGCTTTTTGGAAGGGAAATAACTGAACTAATATTTCTTCTCTTAGGTGGACGGTCGTTTTCTTCTGTGCAGTCAATAGAATCTTGACAGCATACTGGATCAGTTAGAAGTCTCAGTCAATTCCGCATCTTTCAATTGGATAAGCTGTATGTAATCGCCATCGTGCATAATGATATGTGCATGGTTGCATGGGCAAGCTAGCTCACTTTTTTATAAAAGTGTTGAGCAAGTTTTTCGTGTGCATATAATGTTGTAGGTTTGTGCCAGTGAATCCAACAATGAAAAGCGATATCGTAATTTTTGTCATTGATGTGCCTTGAAGTTGTAGGTTCGGCTGTCTCTTAGGCAAACTTTCATTACTGTCTGCCTTGTAATTGATAGTTTACAAGTGTGGTTGTGAGTAACTTAATTTCTGAAATACAGAAAGCAACTGATTATGTCTGTTTTATAGTGTCGCATTATGGCCATCTTAAACTGACTGAAAATTTTCAGAATGGTTCCTGTTTGTGATCTGTACACTTGCAGTAGAAGTTTTTCATATGCGTCAAAATCATGTCTTCTAACACATCATTCATAAAGCAGTTGAGAGCAATTCTCATCATGAACATCTGTGGTCTGGAAAGTGATGCTGTTTTTTATATCCTGCCCCTTCAAACCCCATGAACATGAAAAGCTGAATTTTTAGTGCCTATAACTCTTCTGATGTTCAGTAAACTATATTTGGTCGTTACATGCATCTTGCATGTTGAGAGGATCATAATTCTGTGTGACAGGTGTTTTCAGCTGGAAAGAAAATGAGATTACTTTCAATTGAGCTGCCCATTGATCGTACTAGGAGAATCATTGTTAAGGATATACCATATGATACCAGTGTTCTTGACCATAGTTATTGCAGGTCTAATCCAATTGTAACGTTTTCTGGACTACTTAAAATAACTCAAACAAAACTCAGTAATGCTTTTCCGTGTGCACCGTGACTTACTGACATACATTGAAGGTTACCATACTACTGTTACTCACTGATTAAAACATCAAGCTATTATGGTTGTAAACACTTTTTACTTAGGGATGGCGTGCTAGTTCCTGAGTTGGACTGTGTAATTGAAAAACTATGCAGGGCAGTTTGAAATACCCAACTGAGAACACAGCGACATATATTATTTTAGTAACATATGGTCGTATCACTTTAATTAAAATCTCGAAACTTGAAAATGCCAGTTTCTCTGAGTTGAAGTAACCATCGACAATACATCATTTAATTTTTGCTTGAAGTTGTGTTTGTAACAGATAACGGTGTGAATACAACTGACCGCGACTTTCATGCCTCAGTTTGTGTAAAAATATTATTTGGGAATGTGCGAATGTTCTGCTGAACAACTGTTGTACGTTTGAAAATGCTCCACATATTCCTAACAGTTCATACCCGTGAAAACACGGGTTTTTTCAAAGAGGTTATCACATTTATTTACAAATGTACGTATAATGTTATACGTTCCTATCCTTGTTTTGTGCCCCTTGGATTTCACTTAACTTACAGGCATAAGTGTGATACATGGGCTATAGATCTGAATACCATACTTTGAAGAAACAACCTGATGCGGTTGAGGATATTGAGAATGCTATAAGAACTGAAGAATGCACAAGAAGTACATTGCATGAAACAGTGAGACTAAGGGCCTAAACAATACAAGGCGTCCATTTACATGCAGTAAAAATTACAGGTCAATTTATTCGCAACAAAGAAGAAAAACTGCAAGGACGATGAGGTTGCCAGAATAACAGACGATTAGAAGAAACGTTCTATACTATATAACATAATTAAAAACTGAATGGGAATAGCAATGAATCTATTCACTCAGTAAAACTTCCTAGAATGGAGTAGAGGAGAGCAGAAATCAAAATATATGTCTACGTCCTTACTCCGCAAGCTGGTTTATGGTGCATGGTAAAAGGCACATACTGTTCTAAATTCATTTATCCCAGCTGCTTCCTGTTCGTATTTGGGATTCATTCATTCACATATGCATAGTGATCCATAAATCTCACTAATCAAGGAGATCATTTAGAAGTGTGGAACAAGTCAAAATATGCCCTTAACAGGCAGGTAGAGCTGTTAGCAGGTTACTTGAAGTACCAGTTATGAACGATGATACTCTACTACTGTGGATAATCGTTAGACTTTCTTTATGATAAGAGTTTTAATTCACGGTTAATACAGATAGAATATATCAGAGTAGAAATACAGTTACTGTTCCTTTAAAAAGACACTGTTCAGTCTCTTACACAACTAAGCCTCCAATTTTATCTGCTACTTCATACTAACAATTTATGTAATTTTTATGATACACTCTCTCTCTCTCTCTCTCTCTCTCTCTCTCTCTCTCTCTCTCTCTCTCAGTGGTCATACCGGACTCGAGAGTCCATTACCGCAGCAACGTATTTTCGCCATCTGTCCCTGTCTTGGGCTATTTCCTTCCATTCACCTTCAATACCTGGGCTCCTCAAATTAGCCTTCACATTGTCCTCCCATCTACGCCTCGGTCTCCCCACAGGACGTTTTCCCTCTAAATGCCGTACCAGTACTCTGCGCGCTGCCCTGCCCTCATCCATTCGAGCTACGTGACCCACCCATCGCAGACTACGTGATTTTATAATACTGATTATGTCAGGGCTTGAATAGAGTTCGAGAACCTCTTCGTTATGCAGTTTTCGCCACTCTCCGCTAATGTCATCCCTGTTTGCTCCGAAAATTTTCCTCAGAATTTTGTTTTCAAATACTCGAAACGGCTTTTCATTTTGCACAGTGAGAGACCAAGTCTCACACCCATACAGCATAATTGGTAGAATAATAGTTTTGTATATTCTAATTTTTAAATTCCTAGACAATATCCGTGATGGAAGTAATCTATTAAGTGAGAAGTAGCACGCATTTCCCGCCCTTAATCTCTTCTTCAGTTCGGATTCAATCTCATTTCTGGAAGTGATGACCACGCCTAGATACTTAAATGTGTTCACTTTTTCAAAGTGCATGTCTCCAACTCTTAACATTTCCTGATCGACTGCTGTTGGCATTCTAGTAGTAACCAGGTATTTAATTTTGTCTTCACTTATCCTTAGACCTACATCTTCACTAGCCTTCATTAACGCATTGACTTTTCTATCGCTAATGATGTGTAGATCATCTGCATACCCTAATATCTTAATATTTCCATTTAACTCCACACACTCTGAATTATCTGCTGCCATTCGTACAATATATTCTAGGACTAAATTAAAAAGTAGCGGAGACAAGGCATCTCCCTGCTTAAGTCCGGTCTTTATTACAAATTCTCCTGACTCCAATTTCCGAACGCGTTCTCTACCTACCTTTTGTGTTTTTCAAACTCGCTTCTATAAGTCTAACATACTTCTTTGGTATTCCAAGTTCCAAAAGAATTCTGTACAGTTTTGATCGCAATACTGAATCATATGCTTTTGTAAAATATATGAAAAGATTATGAACTGGTTTATTGTATTCCCATTTCTTTTCCAAAATTTGACGCAGGGTGAATATTTGGTCTATAGTTGATCTCTTCCTCCGAAAGCCAGCTTGGAAATCCCCCACAATTTCATCTGCATATGGTGTAAGCCTGCTTAGCAGAATATTCGAGAAAATTTTGGAACATACTGGTAATAGCGGTATCCCTCTACAATTACTACAATCCATTTTGTCGCCCTTCTTAAAAATTGGGATCAGAATCGACTCCTGCCATTCTTCAGGTATCATCTCTGAGTTCCATACTTCAGTTTTTTGTGAACTACTTCCACCAATTTCTGTCCCCCAATTTTAACTAATTCTGCAGTTATGCAGTCTGATCCTGGTGCTTTATGGTTTTTCAATTTGTTGATTGCATCTCTTACTTCCTTTAACGTTGGCTCAGGTATCTGGGGTTCTGCTGTATGTATTTCGTACGCCTACTCATTTCCTGCATCCTGGTGTACACTTAATAGATGCTCAAAATACGCCGTACATTTACTTAATATAGCACTGGGGTCTGTCAGAATTCCCCCGGCATCCCCTCGAAGTGCATTTGTCCTAGCCTTGAACTCCTTCCTATACCCATTTATGTCTAGGTAAAGTTCCCTAATGTTCTTTGTTTTACTGTTTGTTTCCATTTTTAATCTGATTGTTCAAATAATCCCTCTTCTTTGCCCATAGCCTACGGCCAACTTCCCTTCTCATGTTCAAGAACTCCTCTCGTTTTCTGTCTCCCATTCTATCCCAACCTAATCACGCTTTTCTCTTTTCCTCTACCAATTTCTTGCATTCCTCATCAAACCACGGTTTCCTCCTGTTCTTCTTAATTGTACCTATTGTGACCTTCGCTGCCTCTTTGATATTATTCCTCACAGTGATCCACTGTTAATTTAAATCCTCGTTTGATCTTCGTGTGTCCTGAGAGCATCAAACCTATCTGAAATTTCTATCATGCACCTTCTTCTAAAGTTTTCAACATTTAGCTTGTCAGCGTCGAACCTAACAAGTTCTGTTTTGTGACACCTTGATGTTGTTGTAGATAGCCGTTGGTGAACTTTGGCAACTACAAGAAAATGATCAAAATCGCAGTATGCTCCCCTGAAAGTCCTAACGTTCTCTATACTAGTGTGCCATCTCCGATCTGCAAGAACATGATCAATTTGGTTTCGGGTTTGTCCATCCGGAGAGACCCAAGTTGCTTTATGAATGTCCTTCCTTTTGAAATATGTGCTCTCAACAATCATGTCTTTTGAAACAGCAAAATTAACCACCCTTGTGCCATTATCATTCGAAATGTTATGCAAACTTTATTTCCCAATTGTAGGCCGGAATGCTTCCTCCTACCCTATCTTCGCATTAAAATCACCTATGATTAATTTTGTATCGTACGAGGAGAACTCATCCCACAGTTGCTCTAGTTCTTCATAAAAGCCGTATTTAACAACCTCTTCAGTATGTTCAGTTGGTGTGTGTACATACTGCCGGCCGCGGTGGCCGAGCGGTTCTAGGCGCTTCTGTCCGGAACCGCGCGACTGCTACCGTCGCAGGTTCGAATCCTGCCTCGGGCATGGATGTGTGTGATGTCCTTAGGTTAGTTAGGCTTAAGTAGTTCTAAGTTCTAGGGGACTGATGACCTCAGATGTTAAGTCTCATAGTGCTCAGAGCCATTTGAACCATTAATTACTACTAGTCTATTCCACCTGCCGGACAACACTATAACTGATAGTCGGTCACTAATGAACCTTATATCTCTGATTGCGTGAAGCACTTTTCTCTGTACTGCGAAACCTGTTCCGAAACTGTGAGCTTCCGCACCTCCATAGAAAAATGTATAGTTACCCCACTTTATGCTACCCTCCCCCTGCCACCGAGTTTCTTGAATAGCTGTAATGTCTTCATCGAATCTATGTAATTCGTCTAATAACGTCTGGAACGTTCCTGGTCTGTTCAAACTTTTAACGTTCCATTTTCCCAACCTGAAAGTTCCTTTCGACCTGAATCTCTTCGAAGTAAGTTCCGCCTGGAGATTCGAATGGGAATCTAGTTTACCTCCGGAATATTTTACTTCAAATGGACCCATGCCCGTTAATGTTGCTGATTCTTGATGAATAGATTTCATAGTAAGAGAAGAAGAAACTTGGATGGTTCATCACGCCATCGCCTGCTCCCCACCGGCTGTCCACGACTGTTTTTTTTTTTTTTTTTTGTATTCGCAGCTATCCTTCATATTTGAAGGCCGTATCCCCTATCCGCAATCTGGGGACGCCCTGTGCCGTGGTGGGAGAGGCCCACAAGACACACAGAACTTTTATGATACTGGGGAACACAATCATCTCTCTGTATATTGGAACAGGTAAAACTTATTTAAATGAAGATTAATGTTAACTAGAACTCAAAATGCATTTGTACAGAACAACCTGACTTTCACACTTGCAAACAGCATTTCTAATTCACAGTATGGAGTGATTTGGAAACGCACTCAACTTTATTTACACCTACGTTTTTCATTCCCAAGGCCAATATGCACTATGATCTAATCCATAGGCGTTCATCTCAAGATGCTAAATAAATAAACTAAATTTGTTTGTTTATCTAAAAACTTTTCATTGTACGAAATTGCAGTCATTTTATTCAGGCATTATCCTAGATGTAGCTTCCCCATGAAATAACCATCCCCTCCATCCTAGACACGTGTGCACAAAATAGAAGCGTATCTGTTCTTGCCCACTTGGACACAATTGAATTTTAGACATAATTGACACTGCTCAACATCCTGAAATACCGTATTTCATAGCAGTTATTACAACTCTTTAGAACCTTCCCCACTTCCTCACAGTTACAAATTGTATCCATAAAGTAAAGTCTGTTAAGGTGTAAATAAACTGGAACAGTTGAAGCACATTTATCACAAAATATTACTTCGCCGTATAATTATCATTAAGATTGAATCATTTTCTATAAGCACACAACTCAAAAAATTAATTGGCCAAACGAGACACTAAGCTAATACTGTGTAACATTGCTTCAAGCAATGACAATTGACTCAGTTCCACAACAAAGAGAGACAACATGTTTCTGGAGGTTTGTCATATACATCTACATCTACATGGTTACTCTGCAATTCACACTTAAGTGTCTGGCAGAGGGTTCATCGAACCATTTTCATACTACTTCTGTACCATTCCACTCTCGAATGGCGCGAGGGAAAAAGGAACACACAAATTTTTCCGTTCGAGCTCTGATGTGGGTGTCAACAAAATATTTTCGCATTTGGAAGAGAAAGTTGGTGATTGAAGTTTCATAAATAGATCTCGCCGCAAAGAAAACCGCCTTTGTTTCAGTGACCGCCACCCCAACTTCCGTATAGTATCAGTGACACTCTCACCCCTACTGCGCGATAACACGAAACGGGCTGCCCTTCTTTGCACTTTTTCGATGTCCTCCGTAAATCCTACCTGGTAAGGACCCACACGGAATGGTCACAAACATTCTGAAATGTTTGTCAGGGTGTTGAGGGTAGGTTGTGCTGAGAAATAATAGTTTGGAAAGGAATTCTATATGTTGCTCCATTTTCGAGATCGTTAGCATTGAAATCAGACAATCCTGATGTTGCGTGCGCAGTTTCAAGTCGCCCACCAGCGACAATAAATTGTCTCATTTGTTCTCGTAGCATAGATGGTAGCGATGAAACTGTTCCATCATTAGCTTTGGTTTGGTTCTTACTATCGTCCCATGCCCAATTTTTGTATCATTCTCTTGTTCGGTTTTAGGAAACCAAATGAAGAAAATATCTGAAGGCACTGTCTCAGTAGGACGTTAGTGTGACCACACCGTGAATAAAGATGTCCAGCTTGTTGGAGTACCATAGCGACTGTCCTCCTCGCACACAGAAAATGGTTCTTCCAATGTGTTAGTTTTATTATTTTGAAAAAGTTCATCGAAATTTGCAATTTTAGAATAAAGTAATTGTTTCCAAGGAAGTGTGTTAATAAATGTAATTAGCTCAGCTGTATTTAGTTTACTATATCTCAACATATTAATTCTTCTGCAATAATCACGAAGTTGAACAATCTTGAAATGCTCCATTTCAATGTCTTATTTAACAGAAATAAAAATTTAATATGCTAAAATAAAACTAATTGGAAGAATGATCATCAGCCTTAGAGCTGCGCCCAGATTTCTTATTTTTGATATTTTCCAGAGTAGGTTTCTTATGTGTTTTTGAATAATTGTCTTCATCTCATAGGTTTGAATAAAAAATATATTTTTTTTATTTCTCGACAACCAATACATTTTTTCTTGTTACCACATTCACTTGTTGTTCATCTTCTTTAATTGATAATAAAATCTTCGAATGTTCATCACTTGGATTTCGTTTGAAGTGATTAATGTAATAATATACAGGAATGTTTTCTCCACATACACAATACATGCATTTGTTACTATATATTCTTGTATGCTATTAATATGTATACTGTCTACATATTGTCTTATAACCATCTTTCATTTACTTCTGCAAAGTAAAATTTCCAATTGACTTACGAGGTTTGCAATATTTACATTTTTGGATATGATACATCTTGAGGCTTCCATTTAAACAGAAAATAGTTAAAACTTATGTACTATGAAGTTGTCTTGCTTTTGCAATGTTCCTTTTAATATATTTATTACCTCTGGAACAGACACTGATGTTTTATAGCAGTCAGTAGCAAATAAATATAAATCTGGTGTACCAGCTGTGACTACTTTTTTGTGCATTTCTTATATTTATAAAATGTACTTTACTTGAAAAATTAACAGCCCATTAATATATCTGAATGCAGAACTTATTCTTGTTGGCAATCCATTAAATTGTCTGTTTATAGAGCCACTAATTTCATTTTTAGAACTGGGCTCTCCCATCTCTGCACAGAACAAAATCATTAAGGAATATACTTGTTCTATCTGAGCACATATTTGCTATATCATTTAATACAAAATCATTATGTAATTCTGTAATATATAATGGCTGGATATTTTGGGACTAATTGTAATGAATGTAAATATATTGTTTATGTCGTACTGCCAAAAATAACACTACATTGCCACTTAGTCTTTGATATACTAAATCTATTTTTTGTGAATCTCACCATAAAATGTAAGCTATTAGTTATTATGATTCCATATCATTACCTATGGACACCCACTTCTGATAAAAAAAACATAAAATTCCATTCACAAATAAGTAATCGAACTTCGTTATTTGATATAATGATTCACCTATTTAAGATGGCACAGTTGGTATACAATGATTTTGGTACAGACATTTTTTATCATTCAGTCTTTTAATAGCATTGATATCATCTTGAGATAATTATAAGTTTGAACTATTACAGTAAAGAGACATTATTAATACATTAATTGATATTTTGGCATTTTCCCATCAATCTCCAAGTATAATAACTCGTGTATCTCAAGTATCCCTACTGTATCTTATGTATCTCTACTGGATCATTATTCATATTTGGAAAAAGAAACATGACCTAATGCATTACCTTTTCCCTCTAGATCTTTGGACCATAGATGATCAGCTGTTTCACATATATGTATTAGTGTCTTACTTTTAATTAAAATATCAGGTTTATTGCTATTGTGATCAACTGGATATCAAATATTTTTCCATAAAAAAATGCTGCCTCTGTTACTTCTAACAATTTTTATTTGCTCCTTTATCATTTCATTTTATATTTTTCATTCAATTTATACATAATGGTTCAATAGCTACCAAATATATCTTTCACTCCACATCCAAGCCTATTCATCAAATTTAAAAGCTGTTAAATTAACTCACCATCTATATCAAGATTATGACTTAATTGAGATAACATAAATTATTTTCTGAGTACACCATGACTCACTTGAGCTTCTTCAGCTGTTGAGGAATCCTCAAAACAATTAAAATAATTTACTTATTTTATTGCTTTACTCCTATCATGTGCTACTACCATTTTCACAAACAACAATAGTAGAAATACCTTCATTGATATATTCTTAAAATATTACAAGATTTGATGAATCTAAATAATATTTCTAATAAAAAGTTTTCTATTAAATAGAGGCATTTCTAGACATCAGCAGCAACAAGCTTGCTTCCAGTGGTAAGCAACCATATATGTTTATTGATGAAAAGAATAATCCTTGGTTTAAAGCTAAATATTTCGCCGAAATTATAGAATATGAAAAATCTGAAGGTAAGGTATACTTTGCTGATCTTAAGGGATCCCTGATTAAGGTACTCCATAAAATTCACAACCTTGCGCAATATTTATAAATGAATCTTGTGTATATTCGTTAGTTCTAAATCACAAAAGGGGAAGCTAAATTATTTAAAAAATGGCTTACAAGTCAAGTTTTCCCTTCATTCATAAACATGGAGAATATAGAATAAAGGATTATGTAAAGTAGTTACATGAAGGTCTAATACACCATACAGAAAAAAATTCAAGTAAATCATTTAAAAGATCTGAATGAATTTAAAGATAATTACATATAAAAATCATGTGAAAGATTTTAACACAAAGAAATAATGTGATTGAAGATGTGGCTCCAAGTATTGTTCCATATACATTTGATGAAAATTTAAAACCAACTGTCATTCTTTTAAAATTGTTTGATGATGACTACGAATATAATTATTATGTGATTAAATACAATGAAGAAGCTCATAAAAACAACTGAAAAATTTTAGACACATACATCCATATTAAGAAGAACTTTTGAGACATAATTATGATCCTAACTTAATAAACTTGTACAAGAGAATGAGAGAAAATTTATGCATTGTTGACTGTCATAATTATTTTAATATTTTCAGTGATTACACACAAGAGGAACTGATTAGTGATATAATTACTCTCCATCAGACTGGATGGATTTGTGTAACAGCAGCTGTGTTACCAGCCTCAGTAAATTTTATATTTCATTACTTATAATATTGCAGTGTCCATGAATACTGTTTTGTTAACATTTCTACACTTCGGACAAGAAGAATGATCTGTTAACCATTTTACAACACGTTCTTTATGAAACATATGATTACACTTTATTTTCGCGAACTGATGATTTTGATCAATTACACATATAAAACAGTCATTGCCCTCAGCCCACAATATTATTTCATAAGACTTTTTTTTTGAACGATTCAGATAAAATTAGATACATTAAAATGGTATCCAAATTACCTTTATCTTTAAATTCTATTATAAAAGCTTCAAATGATACTTGATCACTTCCTAGATCCTCTCAGTTTAATTTATCTTGAAACTCTCTCATAATATCCTCGGATAAATTTTGCAGTACTGATACAGTATTCCAGCGTATTCTATTTTGAAATTCCACCATAACATCTTCTGATAACTTTTGTTCACTTGAAATATCAGCCTGGTGTAATTTGCCTTCAAATTCTCTCATAAAATATTCAGATAATGTATGATCATACGAAATAAAACTCCAAACTACTTCATCCTGACGATCTCTTATGAAAGCTTCAGACAATTTTTCATTCCTTCATGTTTATATAACCAATAAAATTAATCTTGAAATTCTCTTATGTAATTTTTAGTTAAGTTTCGATGATTTTAAGTATCCCAATTTACTTTATCATGAATTTCCTTATAAACTCTACACATAATTTTATGTTGAATTTCTCTCACAAAATCTTCAGGCAAATTATAATGACGTGGTAGGAATGTTATCCAGGGTGCTAGAGACTGAAAAACTGCAAAATAAAAGATTTCCAAGATGTTAAAAATTTGAACCCTTACATTCCCATGGATTTTCATAGTGGGGAAAAATTCCCCCAACAATACTATATATTTTCCTCACTATAAAAGAATGTGTTGATCACATAAGTTATTTTGTGTGTTTTATATGGAATCACAAGAATTAAAAATTTACCCTCTGCAAGTATTGAACAAAGAAGTTTAATTATGTTTTATTCATTATGGTATTTCAACTGATACAACACAAGCCCCTTACAATTAATAAAAATTAAAAGAAAGTTAGTTATTTCTTTACATAATTATTATCTTCATTATATCGAAATAAAATATAATAATCAATTACACAGGCTCTAGCACAAGAGCTGAGAAAAATCATAAAAGGAAGCTATATTTTAATAAATCTTTAAGAAATTATATGTAACGACCCTCTTGCTTTATAATACAAATACATCCAAAGTAATTTTCCCCACTAAATTTTACTTCTTTATGAATGGAGCACATTCCAAGTAGCACCTATAATGAAGTGAACGTTTAGACAGTCTTCAGAATGCATTAATATATTTGAGTTCATTACCCATAACAACTTTCAATTAAATTTAGGTACTTGGTTCAAAGATATTTGTGTTCCAATATTTGAACAGAAAAATGTATTGATTACTAATAGTATTTTATATTTTATTCACAACAGTTGTGCAGAGGACCTGAGTGTATCCTCAGAAGATTTTAAAATCACAAAAAGTTTCATTAAATCCTTACAAAATTACAACCCATATAATACTCAAATGAGATATAATTACCAATTAGCTTTATTATACGATTAATTCAAAATGAAGCAAGACAAGTAACTCAAAATAAGTTAAATGAATAACTTGGATTCCACTATCAGGTAGAAATTTAAAAAAATTGTAATGAATTTATGAAGAAAAGTTGCTAAAGAAATGAAAGATTGTTATATCATTCTTGAATAACTATGTC
The DNA here is from genome assembly GCF_023898315.1 of Schistocerca nitens. Classification (NCBI taxonomy): domain Eukaryota; kingdom Metazoa; phylum Arthropoda; class Insecta; order Orthoptera; family Acrididae; genus Schistocerca; species Schistocerca nitens. The sequence continues at coordinate 612,039,433 of NC_064616.1, read as the reverse complement.
ATGCTTATCTTAACATCACAAAAGGATACAAAGTTATTAAATCTCAAAAAATATCGAACAACAAGATACAGAATTTTAAAACCAACTAAAAATAGAAGAAGAATAAACACAGTAGCCTACTATAAAGCTTGAAGAAGAGAAAGCAAAAAGTAAAAAACTAAGATTGGTAAAATATAAAATATATAAAGTAGAACTGATTTATATCATATACATCATCACCACGGATAAACTGCAAAAAGATCATTTCTTCAAAGTTGGGAGAACAACAATCAAGTTAATCAAATCTAGATTATCTCCATACCGCACAGGAGAACATGTGGTGATTTTATTCTGTAGAGACCAAAAGAGTGTAGCAACTACGAAGTGATTGAAGAAAAATTTAAATCTGCTTGTTAATGCTTCAGGATTGAAAAAGGTACAGAACTATACAATACAACATTTGATGATATAAATTATTACATAAAGCGTTTAGTTGAAGAAAATAATTCATTATAACGCAAACATGATCTCTATAATGATGAAATTAAAAATAAGATATGTCAGTATTCCAATATCAGCTTGTTATCATCACCGTAGAGAAACAAGATAATAAATAAAATTGTGTTAGGTAATCTACTTAAGAGAGGAACTAGCTCCAATTACTCCTGAAATCCACAAATAATATACAGGTAAGCCTAATGTGAGTAGAAAAGCACTAGTAGGAATTCCTATATTAAAAGAGTATACAATTATGAGAAATAAGAAGATAAGGAATGTGTCAGTCAATATTTTAAGAGGAATTAACCCAAATGTAGTATTCTAGTATCGGTAGCCATTTTTTAAAAGCATTCGCAAACAATAGATCAATACAACTCAATTAACTTGTACAATAAAATGAAAGAAGAATTGAATCAGAATACTAATTTTTACAGAAATTACTTTTCATTAATAACTGGATATACTGAGCCACAACTCTTACAAGATGTAAGATACCTTTCATAAAATAAAATAATCTTCATTTAACCAACTGTTACGTGAATTACAAAAACCCAACCACTTGACATGTCTCCTTTCTTCTCAAAACTTTTTCAACAATATATATATCAGGATAAATAATTTTCTGTAGCTCTTCTTCATAAAAATTTCACTTCTTCTCCATCAATTCCCTTCAGTATGTATGTGATTGGTTTAGACAAAATCAAATTTTCAATTTCGAAAATTTCTTTTTTTCAGTTAGCATCATGACTTTCCATCAGAAATTCTTTTATGTATACTAATTCTAGCTTTATCTCCTATTTTAATACCCCCTGCAGGTTCGGGGGTTAGAATAGGCCCGCGGTATTTCTGCCTGTCGTAAGAGGCGACTAAAAGGAGTCACATGTTTCGGCCTTATGTGCTGGTCCCCTCTCGGGTTTGACCTGCATCTTTCTAAATTTTTCCGAAGAGCGAGCCAATTGGGGAAGGGCGCCTTACATGGTGCACTGTATCCGTCGTGCATTGAGACCTTTGGCCGGCTTTTTCATCGTTGCAATGGTGTCCCGCTCGTTTTCCATCTCTTGGGCGAGGATACGTCCCTGGGTACGATTACCACGCTGCACTCTGCAGTGTTGCTTTTAACTGCGACGACGACCTTGGACTTTATTGCACCTAAGATCCAGCACGGTAGCCAGTCCGTTGTGGTGGGGCCGCCATGTACCCTGTTGGTTGTAGCCCCCTGACAACACAGGGATCGCTCTACTGATGCCTGCGCCGTTAACTCCCCACGTATGCCAAGGAGTAGATGCCCATCTCCCTGGGGCATCAGGACTCCCGGCAATGGCCATCCTGCCAATGGCTATTGCTGTGGCTGGGTGGCGCCCGTGGGGAGGGCCTTTGGTCGGAGTAGGTGGCATCAGGGCGGATGACCCGCAATGAAGCGTGGTACATCATCTCTCGCTGGTGGGTCTCCACCAGCAGTCTCTAAGCGATCGAGGTCTAACCTCAATGGGAAGAAATTTGATCAGAGATCGTTTCCCTCCCTAGCTGCTCCATGGGAGGAACGTCTTGCTAAAGACGGCAGTGGAGAATATTCACCCCGGTACCTCGTGTGTACGCGGGTTGATGGAGAATCGTTTATGTCGACCAAGCCCCAGTTTTTTGTGGAGCATTTAGAGGACAAGTTCGGGGAGGTGGAGGGCTGGTCCAAAATGCACTCTGGGTCGGTTCTCATCAAAACCGCATCCTCTGCCCAGTCACGGAGGTTGCTCACTTGTGACAAGTTGGGTGATGTTTCCGTCACCATCACTCCCCATAAAAGTTTAAACATGGTCCAGGGTATTATATTCCACAGGGATCTTCTTCTGCAGTCCGACGATGAACTACGCGCCAACCTAGAACAACGAGGTGTTCACTTCGTCTGGCGCGTCCATCGGGGTCCGAGGGATAATCAGGTAGCCACCGGTGCCTTCATCTTGGCCTTTGAGGGTGATGTCTTACCCGAAAAGGTTAAGGTGATGGTTTACCGTTGTGATGTGAAGCCGTATATCCCTCCTCCGATGCGGTGTTTTAAATGCTGGAAGTTCGGGCCCATGTCATCTCGCTGTACTTCCAGCATCACGTGTCGGGATTGTGGACGTCCTTCGCATCCTGCTACTCCATGTGCCCCGCCTCCTATCTGTGTTAACTGCGGAGAACACCATTCCCCCTGCTCGCCGGACTGTAGGATCTTCCAGAAAGAACGGAAGATAATGGAATATAAAACCCTGGACCGCCTGACCTACTCTGAGGCTAGGCGGAAATATGAGAGGCTCCATCCTGTGCCAATGACGTCAACGTACGCCGCTGCTGCAACGATGGTTCTTCCATCTCCTGTGTCGTCCCATACGGTTGGTTCTATGATTGGTCAGCATCCAAAAGCCCCCTTGATTGTGGGGGGCACTTCACACCCTGTTGCTCCTGCTCCATCTTCTCCAGGAGCAACACCCTCCCAACCATCGAAGACACCAGCTCCCCCTTCCCAGCCGGAGAAGCGTAAGACTTCTTCGGCTACTCTCGCCAGGAAGGGATCCCTTGGGGACCTCCCTTCACAAGTTCCGCCCAGTGGAAAAGCGGACGCCCGCAAGTGGTTGAAACAACCACCAGTCCCTGGTCGTAGGGCCTCACGGTCGTCGTCTGTCCCTGAGACTGACCCAGTGAAGCCCATGAAGCCTGAACCACTGAAGGCACAGCGCGACAAGCAGAAAAAGAAGAAAATCCCCAAGACCAACGATATTGCGGTGGCACCCATCCCACCGCTTCCTACAAGCTCTGCCTCTGAGGATGAGGTGGAGATTCTGGCGTCCGCTGAGGACCTCGCTTTCGCCGGTCCCTCGGACGCAATGGATGGCATTTGCACGGGTGCTCCATCGGAGGCAGCAGGTGACCCAGCGGCGTAATCTGCCTTCCCCGTCCCGTCACACCTTTCCCAGCCATGGCCAACACCATCCTCCAGTGGAACTGCAGCGGTTTCTTCCACCATCTAGCTGAGCTCCGCCAACTTATCAGCCTTCACCCTTTCTTCTGCATTGCTCTTCAGGAAACTTGGTTTCCAGCAATGCGAACCCCCGCCCTCCGTGGCTATCGGGGTTATTATAAGAACCGAGCAGCTTATGAAAGGGTGTCTGGTGGCGTCTGCCTCTATGTCCTTCACACTCTGCACAGCGAGTCTGTCCCTCTCCAAACACCTTTAGAGGCCTTCGCTGTTCGGGTGTGGACGCCTGCAGTCTTTACGTTCCACCGGATGGTGATGTCTCGCAGCATGTCCTGGCTGCACTGGTAGCCCAATTGCCGCCACCTTTCTTGCTATTGGGCGACTTCAACGCCCATAACCCTCTGTGGGGTGGGTCGGTGGCAACAGGTCGAGGCGCCATCGTTGAGCATTTATTGTCGCAGCTCGATCTCTCGCTGTTAAATGATGGTGCCTTCACACACTTCAGTGTGGCGCATGGCACGTACTCCACCATTGACCTTTCAATCTGTAGCCCTAGTCTCTTGCCGTCTGTCCAATGGCGTATGCATGCCGACCTGTGTGGTAGTGACCACTTTCCGATCTTTCTGTCACTACCACGGCGTCACTCTTCTGGGCGCCCTAGCAGATGGGCTATGAATAAGGCTGACTGGGACTTGTTCTCCTCCACTGCCGCTATTGAGCCTCTCTCTACTGATGACATTGATGAGGTGGTTCAATCGGTCACCACCGGCATCGTTACTGCCGCCGAATCTGCCATTCCCCGTTCTTCTGGGTCCCCTCGGCGGAGGGCTGTGCCTTGGTGGTCGCCTGAGATCGCTGAAGCGATTAAAGATCGCCGGCGGGCGCTCCAGCGTCACAAGCGACATCCCTCCATAGACCGCCTTATCGCCTTCAAACGGCTGCGTGCGCGGGCCCGCCTACTTATCCGCCAAGGCAAGAAGGAGTGCTGGGAGCGGTGTGTGTCCACCACTGGCCACCATGTCACTCCATCGCAGGTCTGGGCCAAGATTCGACGCGTCTACGGCTGTCGGACCCCCGTCAGCGTCCCTGCGCTCTCACTGAATGGAGCAGTTTGTACAGACTCCGACGTCATTGCAAACCGCTTAGCAGAGCATTTTGCTATGAGTTCCGCTTCTGCGAATTACCCCCAGGCCTTCCGCTCCATTAAAGAGCGGATGGAACGTCGGAGCCTTTCTTTTCGCACCCACGCTTCTGAATTTTACAATGCTCCATTCAGTGAGTGGGAATTTCACAGTGCCCTTGCCGCTTGCCCTGATACCGCTCCCGGGCCCGATCGCATCCACTGTCAGATGCTGCAACACCTTTCAGTGGACTGCAAGCGACGCCTCCTCGACCTTTACAACTGTCTTTGGGTCGAGGGTGAGTTTCCGTCGCAATGGCGGGAGGGCATTGACATCCCCGTTTTGAAACCGGGCAAGAGCCCATTGGAGGTGGACAGCTACCGCCCCATTAGCCTCACCAACGTTCTTTGCAAGCTTCTCGAACGGATGGTGTGCCGGCGCTTGAATTGGGTACTGGAGTCTCGGGGCCTTCTGGCTCCGTCTCAGGGTGGGTTCCGTAAAGGCCGCTCCGCCGCCGACAATCTGGTGAGCCTGGAGTCGGCCATCCGTACTGCCTTTGCCCGCCGTCAGCACCAGGTCGCTGTCTTTTTCGACATGCGGAAGGCGTACGATACGACATGGCGTCGTCACATCCTTTCTACGCTTCGTGGATGGGGTGATGGGGTCTTCGGGGCCCTCTGCCGATTTTTATCCCCAATTTCCTGTCGTATCGTACCTTCCGCGTGCAACTCGCAGCCTCATATAGTTCCTCCCACGTCCAGGAGAACGGCGTGCCGCAGGGATCTGTTTTAAGTGTCTGCCTGTTTTTAATAGCCATTAATGGGCTCGCTGCGGCCATGGGAAGTTCTGTCTCCGCTTCCCTGTATGCTGACGACTTCTGCCTTTACTACAGCTCTACTGGCATTGCAGCTGTTGAACGTCAGCTACAGGGCGCTATCCGCAAGGCGCAGTCTTGGGCTGTAGCTCATGGGTTCCACTTTTCGGCAGCCAAGACCTACGTTCTGCATTTCTGCCGGCGACATACTGTCCACCCAGAGCCGCGGCTTTATCTTGCCGGCGAACTTCTTTCAGTGGTGGAATCACACAGGTTTTTGGGGGTGGTTTTCGATGCCCGGTTGACTTGGCTCCCTCATATCCGGCAGCTTAAACAGGCATGTTGGTGGCATCTAAACGCTCTGAGATGCTTGAGCCACACCCGCTGGGGCGCCGACCGATCTATCCTGTTGCGGCTCTACCAGGCATTAATCCAGTCCCGTCTGGATTATGGGAGCCTGGCTTATGGCTCAGCATCCCCATCTGCGTTGCGGGTGCTGGACCCAATTCTCCACAGCGGGATACGCCTTGCCACTGGTGCTTTCCGCACCAGCCCTGTGGACAGCATACTTGTGGAGGCAGGTGTCCCTCCACTGCGGTTACGACGCCAACAATTACTGGCTGCTTATGCTGCCCATGTTTTTAGCTTGCCCGGGCATCCAAATTACCGTGTCCTGTTCCCGCAGTCAGTCGTCTATCTGCCAGAGCGTCGGCCCCGGTCGGGTTGTCCGATCGCCGTACGCGTCAAAGAGCTCCTCTCTGGGCTTGGGTTCTTCCCTGTTCCTCCTCCTTTCCGGGCACCACTGCGCACGCCCCCATGGTGTGTGCCCCGCCCTTGCCTTCGGCTCGACTTGGCACAGGGCCCGAAGGACTCAGTCCCTCCAGAGGCCTTCCGCCGCCGCTTTTACTCCATCCTGGCCACGTATCAGGGCTCTGGCATTGTTTACACTGACGGTTCGATGGTTGCTGGTCGTGTCGGGTATGCGCTAACTCTAGGGGACCATTCCGAACAACGTTCCTTGGCGGCTGGCTGCAGCATTTACACTGCTGAGCTGGTCGCCATCTTTCGAGCCCTAGCGTATATCCGCTCCTGCTCAGGTGAGTCCTTCGTTATCTGTAGCGATTCCCTGAGCAGTTTACGAGCTCTCGACCAGTGTTTCCCACGTTCTCGTCTGGTGATGGCTATCCAGGAGTCCCTGTATACTCTTGACCGTTGCGGCCGCTCTGTGGTCTTTGTTTGGACCCCAGGCCATGTTGGGATCCCTGGGAATGAGAATGTTGACCGCCTGGCGAAAGAGGCCACCAGTCAACCACCTCTGGCGATTGGCCTCCCAGCGACTGATTTGCGGGCCCTATTGCGCCGCAAAATTTTCGATTTATGGGACGCTGAATGGCGCAACCTGCCCGTACCAAACAAACTCCGTCGTATCAAGGCGTCGACGACTGTGTGGCGGTCGTCCATTCGGGTCTCCCCCCAGGAGTCTGTTGTCCTCTGCCGGCTGCGCATTGGGCACACTCGGCTGACACACGGCCACTTATTGCGCCGTGAGGACCCCCCTCTGTGTCGCTGCGGCTCCGTTTTCTCTGTGGTGCACATTTTATTGGAGTGTCTGCTTTTAGCTGTGCTCAGGCAGACGTTCGCACTGCCTGACACGCTCCCTGCCCTTTTATATGATGACCCTGCTATGGCTGGCTTAGTTTTAAGTTTTATTCGGGCAGGGGGTTTTTATCATTTAAATGGCTCTGAGCACTATGGGACTGAACATCTATGGTCATCAGTCCCCTAGAACTTAGAACTACTTAAACCTAACTAACCTAAGGACAGCACACAACACCTAGCCATCACGAGGCAGAGAAAATCCCTGACCCTGCCGGGAATCGAACCCGGGAACCCGGGCGTGGGAAGCGAGAACGCTACCGCACGACCACGAGATGCGGGCTTTTGTCATTTAATCTGAGTGTTTGTGTTTTATTTTCTTGTTTTGTGTTGATTCTGGCTTTTGGCCTACGGTTTTAAACTCGGTTTTTAATGTGTTCTCAGTGGTTGGCTTTTCCTTTTTTTTGTTCCTATGGTCAGCCAACCACCATCACTGATCTCTGTGGGAGTATTTCTTGTCCTGTGTCGTCTGACGTCTTCCCTGCTGTTCGTTTTTATTCTCTTTGGGTGGTTTTAATTTTTTGGAAAAAGGGACCGATGACCGTCGCAGTCTGGTCCCTTTAATCCCCCCAAACCAACCAACCAATCCTATTTTAATTTTGACTTATCATTAGATGCGATGGCAATTGGCGTAAAACTTCTGTCATTAACTTCCATTGGCTTCATTCTTGTTGTTGAATGTCTTGTATTATGTATTCATTAACAAGTTTTTTAACTAAGTAAAACCAATTATAATTTCCTTGAAGAGTAAATCTCTTTCACACTTTTTTTTCTTTTAGTGTTGTATTAAATCTGTCAATAACAGATACTTTTAATATAATAAAAGTTGAATAATGAATAATATTATATTTTTTTATAAGTCCGTAAAATTCTTTATTGTAGAATTCTATACCATTATGTGCCTGTAAAATTCTTGGAAATTTCTCTGTAAATATTTTTTTAGAAGCATCAGATACATTTTTACCCTGTTTGTCCATGACTGTAAAAGCCCATGCAAGTTTTGAGAAATATCGATAACAGTTAATAAATAATCATAACCATTACTTATTTTTGAAATTCCTTTCCAGTTGCTTGAGTTTGTTTCTACTACATCAGCCTGCTATAAATAGTCTGTAGCAAGAGAAATGATAATTATCCTATCAATTCTTTTCTCATTGGTTTATGATTCTAAAGCAATTCACCAAACACCAGTAATTCATCAGAAACAGGTATAGTTTTAACAGACTAATTTAGAAATGTCAAAGTTTTATCTTTCATTTTCGTTTAAGTCATGGATTATTTAGTAGAATAGGATATAAAATTTGCAGTTCATCGACATTATATCTTTTTATCTGTAGTTTGAAATAAGTAGGTGAAAGGGCACCATTTACATTGGTTTCAAAAATAAAAGTTCTCTGAATTTTTATATCATACTGAAATATGTATTTTAGTACTTCATTACCAGTAACAAAATGAAATTTCATGTTATATTTGTAACTCATTCTATTTTGAAGATAGCACAATTGGTGTATGTATAGAGTTAAATCTGGCTTTTACAAGTAATTTGTAAAAGTTTTATCTACTCCCCTTTTTTAAAGTAATTATTTTCTGTGTGTTATAGTTATATGATTATCTTTATGAATCTGAATAATATTTTCATTGGGATGTGTTGTGGTAACATTGTTATTGAATTGTGTTAGAATACTTGAGTACTCGGATTTGGTAACAAGATTGTCCATAGGGACTGAATGTAAAGCATGATTATGTAATTCGTTTTCTAAATATTATTTTGTAATTGCATCATAACGACATGCAGGATCTCTTACATCTGCTAATCTGCCCCCTTTAAAATTATTATGTCCTTTATTTACTTCAAAAATGTTTTGTAATTATTTTGAAATTGCTTAATTCTATTGAGTTAACATTTTCATTTTTAGCATTCTTTTTTTGTAAGTCTCCAGATTTTATTTTTGCAATACTTTTTTCATTTATCTCATATCCAAAAATGTACCTTTCTTTGTTTAAAATATTGAATTGATAATTATCTGATACCAGCTGTAGTAAAAACATACACAGATGACAAGAAATAACATAAAAATTTTATATTCCCTCGAAACTAGTTCATTTTTCTGTAATAGTTAACTAGTTGCTTTGGTATACTGCCACCGAATGAACAATTTTTATATTATTCGTCTCTTCATAACAAATCCAGTGTGTGCCACCATGATCACATGTATTAAAATTTATTACACCACAACCGATATTTTGTGGTTTGTCTGGTAATTCATTAGTCAGAAACAAACTATGAAAGTGTTTAATTTTTAATGTTTTAGCAAGTTTCTCTATATCGAAATTATTTAATGCACTAGGATACATACTAATTATTTTTTGGGATGTCATTATTAACCCTGAACGTTTTCCCATTGGTCTATTACAGCTTCTTTGTTCTTCGTATTCCTTTTCACCTTACTTATTATTTATAACTGCATTTGCAACAGCAGCTGTTGTGATAGCTAATGAACCAGTAGCAGTTAATATGGTAATGCTGTCAAAAGTAATGGAAGAAATCTTGCTTTGTGTTGTGTTAATCGAGCTCCTTTTTCCTTTATGGTAGATATTCAGTATCTTTTTTGCAACAGGTATAAATACTGTTATGCTCAAATTTTTTTCCAGTACTTTTATCTCTCTTCTTTATTGAGCATCAGTTAAAATATTATCAGTACTATGTAACTGAAACTTCCTGGCAGATTAAAACTGTGTGCCCAACCGAGACTCGAACTCGGGACCTTTGCCTTTCGTGGGCAAGTGCTCTACCATCTGAGCTACCGAAGCACGACTCACGCCTGGTACTCACAGCTTTACTTCTGCCAGTATCTCGTCTCCTACCTTCCAAACTTTACAGAAGCTCTCCTGCGTACCTTGCAGAACTAGCACTCCTGAAAGAAAGGATACTGCAGAGATATGGCTTAGCCACAGCCTGGGGGATGTTTCCAGAATGAGATTTTCACTCTGCAGCGGAGTGTGGAAGGTAGGAGACGAGATACTGGCAGAAGTAAAGCTGTGAGTACAGTTTTAATCTGCCAGGAAGTTTCATATCAGCGCACACTCCGCTGCAGAGTGAAAATCTCATTCTGGAAACATCCCCCAGGCTGTGGCTAAGCCATGTCTCTGCAGTATCCTTTCTTTCAGGAGTGCTAGTTCTGCAAGGTTCGCAGGAGAGCTTCTGTAAAGTTTGGAAGGTAGGAGACGAGATACTGGCAGAAGTAAAGCTGTGAGTACCTGGCGTGAGTCGTGCTTCGGTGGCTCAGATGTTAGAGCACTTGCCAGCAAAAGGCAAAGGTCCCGAGTTCCAGTCTTGGTCGGGCACACAGTTTTAATCTGCCAGGAAGTTTCATGTCAGCGCACACTCCGCTGCAGAGTGAAAATCTCATTCTGGGCTATGTAACTGCTCCTGATTCAGTTTAATTTTTATTGCTTTTGATTCACTTTTGCTACTAGGTAGCAATTTGAAATTAGTGCTGAAATTATTCATGTATAAAGAATAAGGTTTAATGAGTAAGAATATTTTTACACTCCTCAACCATTTTCACAACTTCTAAGCCCATTCACAATTTCCTTTTTTATACATTATTCTTCTAACTGATAACTTCAGTTGCACCCAATTGTTCTCCTGGTGAAGTATCAGAATTATGTAGTCTCTCTTTTCCTGTCAGTTGAAGTAGTTTATCTGCTTCATGTCTCTTCTCTTAATCTGTATGGTTTCTATATGTAGTGTCATGTTGTTTAAATGCTTCATCTAGTAGATGAATTCCTTAACATTCTCTAGCTAATTTTTCGTCTGTTTTGGTTACAAAATGTTCCTGAAAGATGTAGTTCAAAAGGAAATACATTAATCTACGTGGTACCTAACCCTTTTCCATATTTTTCATTTTCCCCAAATTTGTGTAGCAAGTTGTTCAAAAACCTAACCAGGTACGGTATTCCTTTTGGATTGTTGATGATGTCACTAAATTTATTTGTTAACACCTGTGTTATTTCTATTTTCGTTATGACAGGTTTTCTTTCCCTCCAACTATTCTCCATGAATTACTGCTAATCTGTTGATTAATTCTTGGTTAAAATGGCTCTGAACACTATGGGATTTAACATCTATGGTCATCAGCCCCCTAGAACTTAGAACTACATAAACTTAACTAACCTAAGGATATCACACAACACCCAGTCATCATGAGACAGAAAAAATCCCTGACCCTGCCGGGAATCGAACCCGGGAACCCGGGCATGGGAATCGAGAACGCTACCACACGACCACGAGCTGCGGACTATTAATTCTTGTACATTACTTATCCAGACATATTCATTTGGTTCGCCTACTTTCTCATCGAAACTTGAGTCTAAATCTGCTTTTAATGTAGGGAAATACACGCCAACAATTTCTTTTACCAATCTTTTTCATATTTTGTGTTTGCCTGATTTTACTTTATTTGGGGTAACATCAGAATGTAATGCTCATGAATGGTAAAATACATCACCATAATTTGATAAATCAACTACATCAGATTTTGCGTTTGTCATCTATAGTGATCTGTTTTATAGTTACAAGATTCATCAGTCTGTCTGTACCTTCATTTTCTTCTTCACCAATCATTAATTTATCTTCATCGAATTCAGATGTCAAAGAACCTGTAAATTTAAAATTGGCAACAGGTATCAATCCAAAAATTTTATCTTCACTGTGGTTGATGTACTTTAATATTTTTGATTAATATGTGTTTAGTGTCTTTATGTCTTCATCCTGTCATTCACATTTTAATTTTTCTATTTTTTTCTTTGCTTTGTATTTATTCAGAGCAGTTTGTATATCTGATTCATGTAATGTGTAATCAAAGTGTGGACTTTCATATTGTTTTAATTTTTTTAATTTGTTCTCTTCTTCATATTTATTTAGAGTAGGATGTATTTCTGATTGACTGAATGCGTAGACATATATATCAGGATTACCATCAGACCATTCATAATGTGGGCATTGCTATTGTTCAATTGGTGGTAAATTTTCATGATATGGAGACATTTGTTTTTCAATTTTTTCTGTTTTCGTAGATATCTTTCAACAGATTATCACATCAACCTTCAAATTCTTGCTTTACCTGCTCGACTGCACCAATAACAGGCTGATTTCCTCTTTCATATTTTTCGTATTCTCTTCTTGTTTGTTGCTTCCGAAGCTTGAAGTATTTTTTCAATTCTTCAGATTTTTTATTATTTTGTTCTGCTTTTTTTAACAACTACTGGGTCATATGTATTCTGTGTACCATGATGTTTCAGACAGTCATATTTTGCCAACATTTAATATAGACAAAAACTCATTAATAAAATATTTTTGCTTAACACTTCTGTATGTAAAAAATCTTCAATTTGAAATATGTGTTGTCCTTCATTAGGTTTCCTAGACATGTCTATCAGAAAAATATCCGAATTGATATTCATTCCAGCATTTACTACAATATTTTTTAAATCATCAAATTTTAAGTCACTACCAACAAACTCATGGTAAATTTGATTTAAACCTGTATCCTGTCTAAATATATTTTAAAGTTCAAATTATTTCTCACTAATTGCTATGTTATTTCTGAATATGTTTGCACTAAATGACGATGGTCTATTTCTTTATGTCTGCCTCTACTAAAATATCCTCTAACCACATCTTTATTTTCGAGAATGAAATCATCAAATATTACAAGTGAATTATCTTGATAGTGATCAGTGGTATGATGTCATAATTATTTTCGATAAAAGTAGTGACCTTTGCATTAATATTTATAAATTTTTGATATTTTGGCTGATCTAAGCTTTTAGAGTAAACATACAGGTGACTGGTTTCATTCCAATCTGAGCATCTCAGAGCTATAATAAATTGTTAATCATTAATGTTGTTTTTCCATATCTTCTTGGCTCTGGTATTCCATATCAAATGGAATTAGGGAAGATCTTGCCATAGTTATATTTGGATATCTCCTCTGGAATTCTTGTTTTTGGTTCCCAATCAGTTTTCATTTAATTAACAATATTTTTATTAGTAGTATATGAGTTACCTATTTCAAATGATTGGTAATTTGTCCTCAAAAGAAGATAGTCTGTACCTTTATGAGACAGCTTTAGTAATGTTCCAGTTGTTGACTTTTATACATCATTTTTAATTCCAAATATCATGACAAAAAATAATAAATTGTATTGTGACAAAGAGGAAATAGAAATTTCCGCTGGTTCATGTACTTTGAAAAGCATACAATAATTTATTCGAAAAGCAAAATAGATTAAGGAACATGAAATTTTAAATAGAGCTACTATTGAAAATGATAGTAAATTTTATACTGAAATAGGTGATAGTATTAGAAGTGTTCTTGGATATAGAGACCAGACTATTCTTGGTAATTAAAAGAGAGTTGCGAAAGATGTTCCTAAAATTATTCCTTCTGAATTAATTAACATAAATTTTAATTTGGCTGATGGAATGCTTGTGAAGTGTGCTGATCATTTTATCAAGGAAATAAATTTATTTCTTAATTCAAGCTAATGCTGAATTTGATTGACCATTATTTCATGATCCACACTGTGCTATATATATTCCAGGTTTTGATACTATTCTGAAATTAGGAATAACTATAACTGTTCAAAATGATGATTTATTTGACTTCAATGAAGCTTGTGTGACACTTGCTGTAGAATTGGCCTGATAAAATTTTATCCACATGAGATCAATGAGACTGAAAGCTATCAGTTTTACTCATTCTTTGTGAATGAGAAAAGTAAATATAATCTAAATCTCCTTATGAGGATATTGAAATAACCAACCATATAGGAGACAGATGGCATCATACTAATCATGCTCAAGTGTACATGAGCTTTAGGATTGTTGAAGCTGTTAGATCAGATTAACCAACTTACGATGGAAAATACAATAAAAATCAGTCGATAATTGTGTGACAATACTTTTTGACAATATAACGATATAAAAAATAAGTAATGTTTTAACTGCAATTGTACATCCTTTTACTTAATCATTAGTTTTGTTGCAATTGGCTTCATTCTTTGGTGATAAAATAAACATGGGTTGTCATATACATAAATATGGAAAAATGAAGAGCAGGAAAAATGCAGTGCTTTTTCCACTTGGAATGGATGGCATAATTTTGAAAGTGTATAAAGAGGTCATGTTTGAGGGCGATCTTTCTGTGATTTTTACATGATCTTCAAGTGCTGGAGATGCTGTTCTTAGATGGGCTGATTGTAATGATACTGGAATTGAAATAAAAGATTGTTGTAGACTCTATGGAGCTTCATGTACCTATAGTTAAATGTGAACCTAATTACGTGCTTCAACAGTGAGAAAATATTCTGTCAATCCAAATATTCCGATATCGTTTTATGAACTACAAACTCTGGAAGTCTCAGATTTTGTGTAGTGCAAAGAATTTTGAGTTGGATATTATGAACTTCTATAGCTGAGCAGAATTTGATGTACCTTCCTTTGTATCTATTTCGTTTTATACAAATCGAAAAAAGAATCAGTTGTCTGATTTATCATTACTTGATCATGTTAAGCTATGCACACTTTATCTGATGAATAGAAGAAATGAATTTTTCTACAAGAAATGTGGAACGTGCTGTCACCAACCAAATAATTATTTGCAGGACTACAATTCTGGTCTGGATTTTAAACAAGTTACACAACTGAAAGGCACTGTTGACATAAATCCATAAAATTTCATAACAAATTATCCAATTTACATCAAAAATGTTTTTCATAGAAGCAATGTAGTTGCCACTAAAAAAAAATAATGAAACTTTATGTAAGTTTTAATGATAAAATTCCTGCATGTACATTGCACATGTATTATATGTGTTAACAAAAATCTCAAATGACATGCAGCATAAGATGTCTGTAAATTTTTAATTATATAAATGAATATAAAACACTTCCTCTGAAAAGCATTTTAAGAATGATAGATGAAAAATATATTAGGCAGTTAGTGGATGATATACGTTTTTATTTATTCTTATTTTTCCGGATAGCTCTTTTCATGTAGATTGTGAAAACTTTTTTCAATTTTTAAAATTGTTTAATATTTGGCTGATAAATAAACAAAAATATACCTACCCTGGTGCTCAAAAGCAGTCCTACAGTATGTACGTTTTGCCTGTGTGAGAGACTGACTCAGCTGGCTGATTTGGGAGATGTGTGTGACCGATATAGTACTGCCACACCCGGTTCTTGCTATCGAACCACAGTTTCAACTCCACAACTTCCACAAAAGTTGTCACACAGTCTTAGTTTAGGAAATCACTAAAAGATGTCTCACTTTTTCTTCTGGAATCAACTTTGTCACTTTGATTAACAACTGTATATACACGTTGTAAATGGTTTTTGCTAGACCTTATAGGCCAAGCTGGTGCTTTATCTAATGGTTCGGTCAGCCTTTACTAAATCATTAGCTGTTGTCCATTCTTTGAGAACATCTGGCAGCTAACCTGTCAGCTATGATCTGGCAGTTCACCAATCTACAAGCATAAGAAAATGAAACACCAGCAGTATCACAGAAAAAAAGTTGCACATCAGCAGCACCAGAAAAAATCTGAAGGGTGAAAATAAGAGGAAAGCAAGAAACCAAAAGTCCTCCACCATTCTCTGATATGCTACGGAATTTTGCTATTATAAACTAAATTTAAACTTCGTTTACAAAAAATTGTACTCTGTGAATGCAGTCCCTACCTACCAAGCTCAATAATGGAAGCTATTCTAATGTATTTCAAAAACAGTGAACTAAAGGTTTGTATAACATAACTCGATGCTAATTTTAGAGCTCACCATCTGCAGCATCGTTGACAGAACCGACTGTGGACCTTTGGTACAGAGCTGGGTGGAAGATCTAAATCAGAGTCTCAGACGGTTTTGCAACCGTGTTGGCTGCAGATTCCTTGACATGCGCCATAGGGTGCTGGGGTTTCGGGTTCCGCAGAATAGGTCAGGAGTTCACTACACTCAGCTGGCGGCTACACGGGTAGCGGAGGCTGTGTGGCGTGGACTGGGCGGTTTTTTAGGTTAGAAGGCCTCAGGAAAGTACGGGGTGGGCTGCAATCTCAAAGGGTGCATGGGAAATACGGGACTTACTTGGATCAAGGAACAGTAGGAACTATAGTTGTAAATTGTTGTAGTTGTGCTGGGAAAGTTCCTGAGCTTCAAGCGCTAATAGAAAGCACAGAGGCTGAAATCGTTATAGGTACAGAAAGCTGGCTAAAGCCTGAAATAAGTTCTGCAGAAATTTTTACGAAGTCTCAGACGGTGTTCAGGAAAAATAGATTAGTCAGAATTGGTGGTGGAGTGTTTGTGTCTGTCAGTAGTGGTTTATCTTGTAGTGAAGTCGAAGTAGATACTCCGTGCGAATTGGTATGGGTGGAGGTTATACTTAACAGCCGAACTAAGTTAATAATTGGCTCCTTCTACCAACCCCCAGACTCCGATGATATAGTTGCTGAACAGTTCAGAGAAAATTTGAGTCTCCTAACAAATAAATACCCCACTCATACGGTTATAGTTGGTGGGGACATCAACCTTCCCTCGATATGTTGGCTAAAATACTTGTTCAAAACCGGTGGTAGGCAGAAAACATCTTCCGAGATTGTCCTAGATGCTTTCTCCGAAAATTATTTCGAGCAGTTAGTCCACGAACCCACGCGAATTGTAAATGGTTGCGAAAACACACTTGACCTCTTAGCCACAAACAATCCAGAGCTGATAGAGAGCATCATGACTGATACAGGGATTAGTGATCACAAGGTCGTTGTAGCTAGACTCAATACCGTTTCTTCCAAATCCACCAGAAACAAACGCAAAATAATTTTATTTAAAAAAGCGGATAAAGTGTCACTAGAAGCCTTCCTGAGAGACAATCTCCATTCCTTCCGAACTGACTGTGCAAATGTAGACGAGATGTGGCTCAAATTCAAAAATATAGTAGCAACAGCAATTGAAAGATTCATACCTCATAAATTGGTAAGAGATGGAACTGATCTCCCATGGTACACAAAACAGGTCCGAACGCTGTGGCAGAGGCAACGGAAAAAGCATGCGTAGTACAGAAGAACGCGAAATCCCGAAGATTGGCTAAAATTTACAGACGCGCGAATTTGTCACGGACTTCAATGCGAGATGCCTTTCACAGGTTCCACAACGAAACATTCTCTCGAAATTTGGTAGAAAATCCGAAGAAATTCTGGTCGTATGTAAAGTGCACAAGCGGGAAGACACAGTCAATACCTTCGCTGCGCAGTACCGATGGTACTGTTACCGATGACTGTGTCGCTAAAGCGGAGTTATTGAACACAGTTTTCCGAAATTCCTTCACCAGGGAAGACGAACGGAATATTCCAGAATTTGAAACACGAACAGGTTCTAGCGTGAGTTTCTTAGAAGTAGACACCTTAGGGGTTGCGAAGCAACTCAAATCGCTTGATACGGGCAAGTCTTCAGGTCAAAGGTTGTATACCGATTAAGTTCCTTTCAGATTACGCTGATACAATAGCTCCCTACTTAGCAATCATATACAACCGCTCGCTCACCGATAGCTCTGAACCTACAGATTGGAAAATTGGGACGGTCGCACTAGTGTTTAAGAAGGGTAGTAGGAGTAATCAAATGGCTCTGAGCACTATGGGACTTAACTGCTGTGGTCATGAGTCCCCTAGAACTTAGAACTACTTAAACCTAACTAACCTAAGGACATCACACACATCCATGCA